>NC_133896.1:142652235-145152235 GCF_964199755.1 Larus michahellis
AGCATGGGAGGAAGAGAGAGAGAAGAAGGAAAGAGAGAGAGAGAGAAAGAGAGAAAAAAGTCAAGATAAAGGAAACATTATGTTACTTTATGAATTCATAGTGCACCCTAATGTTATTGCAGTTCTCCCACTGCTCTAAAAGGACATGAGAATGTGGAAAGATGCAGAAGAAGAAAATTAGTATGGGCAAAGCCAAACAACAGCTTTCAGAGACACCCAATCCACCCCCCACAGAAGAGGTGCTTTTCCTCACAAACACACCAACACAAAAAGCTACGGATGTCAAAAGTTGATGTGGGCCCAAAACCAGTTAGACACTTTTCTGAAAGAAAAATTCATCAAGGAGCTGCTAACCACAAATACTTAGGACTGCACCTCTTCACGGCAGATCAGCAGGGGCTGGGCAACGATACCCAGCAGCATGGCTCTCTGTTTGCCTTGGTTTTGTTTTCTCCAAGCATCTGCTATTATTTAGTCAAAAGGAAACCTGCTTAGGTAGACCTCTTGGCCTGCCCTAGGCACCACTGTTCTTAAGAATCAACTCCCATCAACGTCCTTCGTGTATCAGTGACTCCAGGTTATGTTGTCTCAAAGCACGACATTTATTTAGCTGTTACTAGTCAGTCACATACACTAGTACACTGGAAACAGTGATACATGGCAATGAAACTTGCACTAATTACAAGTATTTACAGAAATCTAAGGAAGATGGAAGGTGGCAGAGGACTCCTAATACACGAGAACAGATTCTGATGGACTCTCTCTCCTTTGTTGCCTCTCTAGACATGGGAAGTGTTTTCCCAGTTTCGGACAAACTACAAACTCTAAAGCAGCCCAAGACTGTACTGCATCATCCATATGATACATGCAATGACATCACTGTCAAAAAAGTAGTCCGACAGATGTATTAACAATCCATATCTTATGATAAAGAAATGCTAATGTAAGTAGAAAGGGCTTCAGCAGCTCGCGTTCTTGAAGTCTGTGTTAATAGCTAAGAGCCTGTGAGGATGCGCGTTGGCTCGCCTGCACTTCCTCCAGATGATGACAAATAGCTGCACACCACTTGCTGGAAAGGGAAAACTATAATTCATTTTTAACTTCATGCAAGAAGGCACTTTCATATGTGAAACCATTACCGTTTGGAATTCAGGTATCTGAAGCATTACTTCAACCAAACTGGTATGTTCTAGCTACATGAAAAGCATGTTTTCTTCTCCCTTTCGCTGAATAATTAATTTCCCTCAAAAAGAGAGCACTTAAACCTTTATAACAGTCCTTATTATACTTAAATTGATTTCAAGAAGAGGACACTTCACTTTATAAGCTCTTGAATAAAATGAATGCAGGAATTGTTAGTACACCGCACATTAGATGGAAAAAGTTATTATGCATATTTATAATTTATTTTCTTCAAAACACCAGTTGTTTGGTAATTCTATACTTAGCAAACTGATAGGAAATATTTCTTTCCTTTAGAAGAGTTTATATGAAAAATGACAAGGGCTGTAGGTGAAGTGTAAAACAGAGAACTTAGACCTCTTTCGCACCATAAAATATTGAAGCTTGTTAAGACATGCATGAAATGTTTGCCCAAGTAATTTTTCACTGATTGGTAAGGAAGCAGTTGCACAAGATCATACTATTTCTTCCTCAAGAGGAAAAGGGAGGAAGGTGAAAGCATTTTGCTTTTATAGCTCTGGTGACGTCTTGGTAAATCCTACAATAACCCAGACACGCTCATCCTGTGATATTCGTTCAGGAAAAACTTCTCAGTTTGACTCTAACAATTTATATACAGTAAATAAAGAATATAAGTTTAAAATCAGTATGTGATGCAATCCCTGCAAGCAGAGTTCTGCTTAAGTATTTAAGTAAATGGCCCTTTTGCTACACATAAAGAGAAAACCCCCTTCAAGTCTTGCATTTCAATACCTAAGTTCCCAGTTAAGCAGATACTACCACTGTATATTGCTACTATAATATTTTTTTGACAGCACAGTAAAAAACCCAAAATACAGAACTTAAAATTACTGAGTTGTAAAAAACTGGTTAGTTCCTAAGAATATTTCCAATGTCTAATTTATACCTTTATTATTGTAAACATGAGAAACTAATTTGTCCAAATGCGTAGCGTGGAATGTTTTTTTTTCACCCTCTGCTAGTTAGTCTTTATAGATAGATAGCCCCAACCCCTATAATGGTCACCAAGCAGAACACGTTCAGAGAAATAATTATCAAAACACACATGTATGTTTTATGTGTGTACGTGTGTGTGTGTATATATATATATATATATATACACATCCACATACGCTTGATATATATAAATGGAGTATCACCCATTTGTAAATTCTTTTCCACTTGACTGAATTGAGAAGACATAACATTATTCACATTCCTGTGTGCTGAAGGTCCTCCTCCTTCCTTGCACAATTATTTGCTGTTGTACCACCTGGTGAGCATGGAGGCTAGATATTCCTCATGTCTCAAAAAATCAGTTGCCATACGAAGTCCCTAATAACAAACATGGGAACCTCTCTATAGCTCCTGTTTCTGGCTTGTCAAAAGATTTTTTAGAACATTAAACTTGGGCATTTACGTCAACTTAGGCATCAAAAAATCACTTTTACTTTGGTTTTGTATGGTAAAGGCTGTTTCTCCGTCTTCAAGAGCTCAGACAGGAGCAATTACTAAGGCGTGAAAGAACTACAAGAAACATCTTACAGTGTTTAGTTAGAGTGAGTCATGCTGTCGTCCTATACTTGACACACATGCTCTTGTACTTGACACCTATTAAATGTTGAAAGATTTTCTGCGACCTGTGATCTCGCAAGTCCTTTTTCACTTTTTGAAATTATATAATTTTCATAGACATTGCAGAAACAAATTAATAGAGATAACAAGTCAAACGTCCTTAGAAAGTAAGTAAAAGCATTGGCTGTAAACATCTCTAGCAGATGGCAATCTTAAGAATTATATCATAAGGCATTATTTTTTTGACGCAGACTGACTTTTATGTGTGTCATGTCATCCTGCTGAAAGCCACAGACTATAGGCCAGAGCACACATTTCCATCTTTAACCTTTTGAAGGGCTATGTCGGTTTAGAAATTGTGGAGACTTATGCAGGGAAGTTAATTATATAACCAGCATATGTCATTCAACAAATACAGAGAGAGAGACATGTTTAAAGGACAGACTTTACATCTGTAAAGAGCTAAGCTTTTGTAACCAATTTGAAATAGAAAGAGTAGCATCATTAAAAACAAAAAAAGCACCGACTTTTGTTTTACAGATCAGCAGACTCACATAACACTTTTAAAGCAGTCCTAAAGTTGAAAATGTGTTTAGAATCGCGTCAAGCCTCCGTATAAAAATATTGAGCTTATGTCAGATGACTGTTTGCATGCCTGTAAGTTCGTAACAAGAGTGGCTTGGTTCTTGCACGAGAGATGATAAACGGCTACTAGGACCACTGCTTTCTCTTCCTATAAAAATAATACTCCAAGCTATTAAATACTGCAATTTGGAAGAACATGTTTTAGCTTTTCTAAAAAGGGAGAT
Organism: Larus michahellis; assembly: GCF_964199755.1. NCBI lineage: Eukaryota > Metazoa > Chordata > Aves > Charadriiformes > Laridae > Larus > Larus michahellis. The sequence goes on from NC_133896.1 coordinate 142,655,802, forward strand.
GAAACAACCTGAATTCATTGGAAGCATTCAGTAATCTCAGAGGGGAAAAATACAGCCCAAAGATGAAAGGAGTTCACAAATTAACTTCATCAACTTTAAAGAAAACCCCCAGCTTTCAGAAGTAATGTCAATTTAGGTTTTGCAACTGTGTGCTAAAAAAAAAATACCGTAGCAAAATGAACCAGCAGCAAAAAGCCCAGGAGAAAAAAATTGCTAATCAAGCAATTTTTTTTTGTTGTTCATTTTTAACCATTTGCTGTTACAATGCTCCAACCCTTTTTCATTCTAGATTCAGTGCAATAAAAAGACTCATATTTATCCTGAGAATAATCAGGGAAGCTGTAACAGTAAACAATCAAAGTTTACTTAAAACCCCAAATTATTCTGGTTTTTTTTTTTTTGCAGAACAACTGGAGGGGAGGGAGGCCCTGTAGTGTTGGACAGTCTCTAACCTAGAGGAGGCACCCATGGACTCCACAGCTGGCTCTCAGCTTCGGTCCCTGCACTTCTAACCCACACAAATGCTGAAGGGCTGCTCCTGTGTCCAACACGGTCATGCTGGCTTTGGTCACACAAAGGCAACTGTAGCGCACAGGCCTCAGTAGCACAAAATAAGGGCCATCAGCAATATAACCCAAATTTTCAAACAAAATATTAAGATTGGCCACAAGGAAGACCTTAGGTTTGGTTAGTATTCATGTTCGAGAACATACCACAGATTAGGTAGATTTGCTAGCCATTTGCAGATTACTAGCTTTTAGAAGTAGGAAACTAAATGCCTTTAGGGCAGCTCAAAAATCATAAAATCATTTCATGTCATGATGAGTCCAATTCCTTTTGAGCACAGGAACTCCTTGGCAAAAAAAGAGCACATGGGAATACATATTCTTTCCTACAGGACAGCCATTCATCATCATGCAGTAGTAGTTCACAACACAGGAATTAAATGCCTAAATGAGATATTTTATTCAGTCAGTTTTTTGAATACAGAAGACATATAAGCCCTCCGCATAACACAAGTGCTAAGGGAAAGACTGTGAAAGAGACCATTTTACAAAACCTCCTGTAATGTGGTGAAATGGCCATATACTACATCTGAAATAGTATGTCAAAACAGGCTTCGGCTTGAAAAAAAAAAGTTATTGCAGCTGGTGCCCAGTCATGTGATTTTCATGGATTCCGTGATTATAAAGCAAGAATTGTGCTGCACAAACACTGCTAAAATGCTGGCGTAGGAGTATTATTCACATGCTTTTGTGACTAGGGTTCAGCGCTGGTGGATGGAAATCATTTTACTTGTCCAGAGATGCTGTCTGCCTACAGAAGCACGTCTGCTCCCGGCTGATTGTGCTGCCGCCTCCCCCGCTCCCTCCCTTCCCTCCCCTCCAGCCCAATCTCCCCTCCACACGCGTGCGCACACAGGCGCACACATTCACACCCTCATGGGCTATTCTTTTTGAAATCGCTATGGTAAGTACAAAGGGCTACAAAGAATTAGAAAAATAGCAGATGGTCTCTTCAGCTGGGCCATAAGCAATGCAAAATAGATCTGTGTAAAACCACAAATAAATACTAATTTTTTTAAAAGCTTCTGGTCATGACTAGAGTACATATTTGCTACAGTTCATAATTTTCCCTTCCCTTGAGCAACTAATACCACACAGGAAAACGAAGAAAGCCCACTGAAATTATTTTTCCTATATATGCGTTTCTTCTGTTACAAAAACCGGAGCTATCAAACCCGGTGATAGCAGTGTGTGCACAATCTCAGTTCAGCTGCCACACGCCACTTAACAGCCACAGTATCAGCGACTGCTGAAATCACTGCTTACATTACATCGGCTCCGGCAAACTGTGGGCCAGGAGGAAGGCACCCCCACAACAAGCTAGACATTTAAGGATTTTAACTGCATTGTGCATGGAGTCATACATTTGACAAGGGTCTGAAAATATTGTGCAGTTTAATTAAAACATGAATTAACAAAGACAAGCGGAGCTGATGAAATGGGAAAACAACGACTGGTGGATTCTGTTCGCGTACTGTATTCTGTACAGGCACAAGTAGAGAAAAGTCGCACTTACAGCACTACTGTCTTCCAGTAGCATACCGTCTTTGCCAAGGATAATACTGGAAAACTCTTTTGGGAAACAAGCATTCCCTCCCTGCCCTCCCCACCAAAAACCTGTAACTGATAAATATGAAAAATATCTGAATCATTTCATGCACACAAATAAGAATCATCTGGCCCCAAACAAACTGCAATACACTTGCCAATTTCTTCAAGCTCACCCTAAATTTCAGTCCCTATATTAACTGTATCATGCATGTCGAAGTATGTGGGGAGAAGGAGGGAAACAAGGGAAAAAGGCATTGCAAAAACTGTGAAATCATCATAGCAAAACTTCCAGTTTGGGTCAGGAAAAGATCTAATCAGAGCTAAGAAATCTCTTCAAGTCAGAAATTAAGAAATGCTTACCTTACAGTGCAGTTCCTTTCATCCAGATTGTTAACTTTAGAGAAAATACGCTCCCCATCTTCCTTTAAATCCTCCGCTTGCCTCCTTACTTCAACTTCCTAAAAGTGGTTTACAGCACAAGTAAGACACACCAAGTCATCATGTTTCAGACTCCTGAAAAAAATCTATGATTATGGAACCTCTTATTTGTGGGTTTGCTCTGTTTGAATATAGATGAAGTCAACAGCATAGCATGTCTTAAGCTTGTTTGGTTTTAAGTGGTACAGTATGCTATGTGACCTCTTGCACAGCACTACCGACCTGGCTGTGCTCAAGTTACTGCTCTCATTTGCTGATCTACAGAAGAGCTTAACATTTATATAAACCTTCGCAACTTCTACTTAGCAAAGAGCGAAAAAAAAAAAAATGCGGCAAAGAAGTTACAGAAGAGTCTCTCACATTTTAGAAGAGGCAAGTACGCACCAGCTTTTGAATCCCTGAGCGTGTACTTTAGTTTCTCCGTAAAACACACAACATTGCTGTTCCAGAATTTTATTATCTCACTATCTTCAAACAACCACACCCAAAGCATAGCTTTGCATTACAAACACTGAACCTACAGGAAATTTAATTGCGCATTAGCACTGGAATCATCTGAATCATATATGCGAAACACCATCTTTATTTACTTCAGTCTGTTGTAAGCACCTTCAATGCACTTATCACCATATTTTCCAGGTGCCTAAACAGGTGTCTGCTTTTTGCCCCAGGAGGCCTATACTGAACTTAAAGGCACTGACTAATAAACCAGAAATGCATACATGGAATAGATTATATGATGATTTTTCTGCTGGGTAGGCAATTATTTAATAATTTAGCTAATTTAATTTTCAAAATAACTTCCAGGTGAATATTTCCAGTGCTTGGAATCTCTGCCCTAGTAAATTATCTGCATAGTTAAGCCTTCACAGACAGTTCAAAAATAACTTGCAAAATTCAAAGACAAAAAACTTAAAGAGTCCACAACTGCTAAAGATCGACGTACTTTGTTTCTTTTTGAGCTATCCTCATTCTACCCGTGTATATACCCACACACAGAGGTGCTGTGTGGATGCGTGTGTATGTACGCATGCATGCAATGCTTTTACCAAGAGGGGGGGGAAAAAAGGAAGAAATAATATACAGCTGCATTGCCTCAGTTCTTTTCTTGCATAAGGCGAAGTTCAACACAGGTTGAACACGCTATGACTCCTTATACATATCAGGCAAACTTGTAGCAGCTTGAACAACATCTTTTAAACAGAGAACTTAAGAGATTTGGTTTCTCTGCTTACTTCCCCTGCCACCTGCCAGCCATTCCCTGGCCCTGCTTAGTTAAAAATTAACTTAATATTTACTTGCAAGTTGAACAGATATTTGGCATCTCTCTAAGGAATAAACTTATACATCTTAAATCAAGCAAACTGACATAAAATAAAACACTAAGCAGTTTCATTTGTTGTTGTAGTGTAGCTTTAACATTAACAGGCATATTTTTCTTAACCTCTAAACTTTATTAGGCAGAAGTTTTGTCCTGTGTAGCTTTGCATCAAGCAAGTTTAGAAGAGGAAATCCATGGAAAGTAATAGACCATTAACAAAACTGGACAAAAGTAGATATTATATTCCCCCATGGAACATTTTTATTCATCATTTCAGAGAACTAATAGCCTTCAAATTGGGAAGGCAGCCACACCAATGAAGAAATAACTCTGGGTGAAGATTGCTTTGATCCTCTTATACCTCTACTGTAAAAAAAGAGGATGTTATCAAATCAACCCGGTTGTTTTCTTCCATTTGGCTACAATACACAAGAAACTGCTCGATCTAATTGATTTTTCCTACACTCAGTTCCTGTGCAATACAAAGTTAGATCTTCTTCATTTTACTTCAGAGCTACCTATAACAATTATTAGCTACCTATAACAACTATTGCCTTACTGACAAAAGGCAAACACCAGATTACACTGTGTTCCTAAAACTGGAAATTTTCATAAAAGTTATCTCGTTGCACCACTTTCCTGCCCCCTCCCCAGGCAATTTAAAGGATAATGCAAAAGACACTTGTACCTGTTTGTAGAAATCAGTAGAAGGGGATGATCTAGACCTCTCATGGGTGTACTGGGGTTTCTCATGTTGTTCGTGGCCTGCATCAAGGATATTATCGGCTGAATGGTACCTTCCTGAGCTCCTTGGCTCTATTGGCTTCCGCTGCTCCTTCCACGATGCCTGATACTCCGCAAAGGTTCCCAGGCGCTGCGGCTGTTGGGTTTTCACAATCCTATCAGCAGCCTTATTGCTGCTACTGTGCTGGACGTTATCTTTTGAGGCATGTGCAGCTTCAACTCCAACAGAGGCTGCCCGACCTCTTCTTTCATACCATGACTCTTCTCCCTCTTGTCCACCGTGAGCCTTCCTATCTGCCCTCTCAGGCTGTCCCTCAGCTGGACCATGGGGAGCTGGTTTCTGTGCCAGTTTCCTATATGCAGGCTTACTTGTTTCTTCAAAAAATTTCCACCTGTCTGCAAATGAGCCCAGGGCTTCTTCAGATGTATTTGGACGGCAATGAGCATGGCACTCATCCTCTGACATCCCCACCTCATTCATCTTCTCCGGTTCAGAGTAAGATTTCAGTTTTTGCTCTGTTGTGAACCTCTTCCTGGCTCCGATGCGAGAAACGTGATGAGTGCCACTCCCTGTAGGGTTCGGTTTAGCTTGTGTAGCCTCGAGGAATTCAGATGCATCTTCAGAAACCAAAGCCAATAATGAAGAGTTGTAACTACCAGTTTTCCGCTCGGGTGACCTGGGGAGATATTCAGCGGGGTTGGGCTCCAAATCCCGCCGTCTGAAGGAGGTCGCCCTCAGAACCCTGGCCTGTGCTTCCTTGAGGTGATCTTTGTAGGCGCTAGTAAAGTCAGTGTCTGGGGATGCGGTGACATTTTCTGCTGAATCTGGCTTCCAGGACTCATTGCACTCCTCTGTTTCAGATGACCCTACCAATGTAGCAGTGCTTCTACTTTTCTGAAGTTTTGCTCTTCTCATTTGGATCTCATTTCTCAGGGTTGTTGCAAAACGGTCACTCCTTCGTGCCTGTTTAGACAAGTGAGCGTCAAATGGGGCCTGTCGCTCTGTTACCAGTTCTGGGCTGTTGTCAGACTGTTTTTTCCCTTCCTGAGCTAAAGAGTGCAACATTGGGGTCTTCTGAGGAGAAATCTTGCCAGTCTCATCTTTACCCCACCTAAAATCTTTTTGAGCAGATCTGTTTTCAGTGGTAAGGACACAGCCCTTTACATACTCCTGTTGACCGTACCTAATTTCACTTTCCTCAGAGCTGCTCTCAAAGTTTTTCTTTTGTCCAGACTTTTCAGTATGATTGGTTTTTTTAGCTTCTTCTACTACAGGACACCTAGCATCCCCCTCCCTGTCCACTGGGTAACGACTACTGTTCTCACACCCTTTCAGTGAAGATTCAACAGATTGTTGAGGTAGATAGTATTTTGGTTTTTGGACCACTGTAACAGCAGCAGGATTTTCATGAGGTCCAAGCGATGCATCGGTCCCCACTGCAGGTTTCCAGCTGTCGTCCTTGAGTTGTAGTGGCTTTGAAGTTCCCTGAGCAGGCTGTTTTGCTGTCACGCAATAATAGCGACTCTGTCCAGTGTTGTCCACCTTCTGTTCAGCAGCACTGTTCGAAGAAGAGGAATTGTTGAGCACACTGGCTTGGTTTGGACTGTAGCCATGGAAATGATCTGAAGGTAACTCTTGAATGCCACTGTAGGACAGATAATGTTGCTGATCTTTAGGCGCAGCTAAGATCCTTGCATTATGAAAAAAAGTGCTTTCATCACTGTACTGGTGCTGGTGGTGGTAACTGTAAGTAGGCTGTGCAAACCGAACATCAGTGCTGGACAAGGACGACTGCAGTTTGTTCACAGCTCCTGCATTACTACTGTACCTTTCACCAGTTGAAGAAAAAGCATGTTCTGAACTCAAATCAGATTTATAATTTGAGCTGCTGACCCTCCTGTCACATGCTCTGGAGGGCCGCCGCTGCTGCTCCACAGTTTCCAAGTTCCAGTCACTCCTGGGCTGCGACCAGTTCAGGGCTGGGAAGTGCTGTGTGCTGGCACCCTCTGAGTACATGGGGCCATGGGCTTTCTCATGGCCTTTGGTAGCAGCAAAGCTGTCACTACGAAGAGGTGGAGGTGGGGGGGGAGGAGATGAAGACTTCTTCTTATCAGGAACATACCAGACAGGTCCAAAACTGGATCTTCCAGAGCAAGTGAGCTTGCCATCGAGGTGTTCCTCTATTCTAGGACTTTTGTTGTTCTCGTATTGGATGGGAGCTGGCAAATGCCCAGCTTTGTCCTCTATTCCACTGTTGTCATTCAAGAACTGGCCAGACTTGTTTCCATGCTTAGCAGTCTCCCAGTGGCCTACTTTGTATAGCACGTTCTCTGTCGAAGAAGTGTCTGCATTGGATAGAGTGTGGTCAGGGGTGCTAGAACTCGTGGAGAAAGACCCGTAGGCTGAATCCCGCTTACTTTGGCTCCCTAGATGATCAATGCTACTGTTAGACCTTGCAGAAGAGAGTCTTCCATACTGGGCTACTTGTGGAGTGTGGTCCCAGCTGTCCATACTTCCCAAAGAGCTGAATTGGTCAGAAGCGCGATGTAGACTTGACTGATCCCATGAGTTTGACAGGTCATGAGAAGAACAACTACAGTAGGAAACAAAGAAGAAACTTCAGCATAAATATACCAGTCAAAAAATGCCACAATATAACCATAAATATATAGCCAGCAATTTTACTACCATTGTTTTAAGATCCATCTGCATAGCAGTTACTCGAGACAAACAATCTAATAAAATTGGAAGTTTGAACACAAAGTCAGGGCTTTATATTTATACTCTGCCACCGATTCAAAGCTTGAACCTTAATAACTAACTCAACTTCCCTTTGTAAGTTTATCAATAAGTAATACACATTTATCTCCTTGAAGGCTCCCCTCTCCCTCTGCAAATTGTTGATTTTGCCAACTTTACTTTTAGACAAATTTAGTTTGAGCTCCATTTGCTCCCTCTTTCCGAGGGCAAACACCAACTTATTTTTCAGCTTATTTTCCAGGCACCACGATTCTTCCAGCTGTTAAACTCACGTACTTCCCCGTTCATTTTTTGTAATCTCACTCTAAACTTCTTCAGTCCATAAAGTTATTTCCTTATCCTGCCCATTCATTTAAAATTTTCATTTCTAAACTAAGACTGACTACAAACATTTGCCTCAAATGCCACCATTTGAGTTCTGAGCTTTCACATGCACCTTGACAATGAGGTTTCAAACCACTCTCAGGTTGACACCCTTACAACGTCATTCGATTCCACTCGGTTTCACAACACTGACAGGAAAACATCAGGAGAAGATGCCAGAGCAAAATAAGCTCTTCACAGCCAAAACCTTTCTTCAAGAGTCCGTACCCCCACCAGTTCCTCTCTGCCACTCTTTCCTCTATAAAAACATCTTTGACATTGTACTTTCTCTGGATCAGTTGTCTAGGACACTACTGTAAAATCTTGTTGCTTCTGTTGTTTTCCTACCCCATCAGTTTTGTTCTGGTTTCTTTCTTTTCTTTTGTATCTTTCACAGCACCACTCCTGTCAATCCAACACACTGATGCCAAGATATTCTTTCCAATTATTCTCATCACATCTCCCTGTTTGAACTTCACTGGCAGCCCCTCCTGCTTTTATATACCAAATTCAAATTCTTGCCCTTGCATGCAAAGCCCCTTGGTAGAAATCCCAGAATTATTCCACTTCCCTGTAGCTATAATTATATGAAGCATCTATCAAATCTTGTACAGTAAAGAAACCTGTGAAAGCCAGCAATGAAATTAGACTAGTCCACATAAAAAATACAAAGAGTGATATAGATCTTTTTTTCTGTCAAAAATATTGCGAAGGTCAACCAAACAGTTCTTTGGAATTCAGTATTAACATGAGAATTGCTTTCCCCCCCTCATTACTATAACCTTTGTAATTTTTTTTATATGTGGCCAAAAGCAATATATGTGAAATAAGAGAAGGTATATTTTGTGCTTATTTTCTAAAAGCATTTTATTAATAAGATACACTAGCATTGGCCTCATCTTGTGGGTTTTTTGTTCTTTCATTCTTTTATTTTCAGCATTTTAAACCATCTTGCTGAATACTTAAAAAGGTCTTAATTGTCTTCTTAGGCAGATAATATGGCTCTTGTAAAAAGTGTCTTGGTCATTATTAGGATCTCCTTTGTTAGTGAAGAATGTAAGCCAGGTACTGCTATGAATTGTTGATATTTCCCCTCCTTTTCAGCACCAAGAAGATACTTGGCATCAATTTATTAAAATAAAGATGACACTTGTGCAGGAAAGCCTCAATTTACAATTTACAAGTCTCATGTAGATCTGCTGGTATCAACTGTGAAGCAGAGATCGTCAGCACAAAAGGTTCAAAGCCCTACTAGAAAATGCCTAATGGAAACCCAGAAGATGCAGCAAATGCTTCAAACAAAGGATGGGAAAGTTTCTGATGGTGTGTTACTGCAAAGCATGGCCTCCTGTGGTCCTTAACTGCAGGGCAATCTTCCCATGAACCCCGACATGGAAGAGAGTACAAAAACCATTTCCCTGCCCAAGCCTGGCATCCCAGGATATCCTTCTCTCAATTGCTTTTTTAGAGTGGATTCACAAAAGCACCTGCACTGCTGGTCAAAGTCTGCCAGGTGAAGTTCAGGAAATAATCTACAAACACCATCCTTGGCCACTTTGATGAACAAGCACCCCACCTAGCCCTGGGGCATGAGTTTCTGCTTCTGGGCCCTCCCAGGAATGACATCATCTCAGCAAATCACACCACATTCAGACCGCACGGGATTACAAACCTAATTGCTCCAAAAACTCAGTTTAAGCAGCCTTCTCAAAGCATACTTGCCTCACACCCATCTGTAAGGCCAGAATGAAGTAGAAGAGGTTGTTGGTTGCAACTGCACACCCAGGGGACAGGGAAAAAAATAATATTATAAGGTCCTCTATTATAGTATATCCTACTGGAAGAAAATGCAAGGTCTAAACTTTCAGCAACTTAAGACAGTTCATATCCAAACCTCCTACAAAAGTGCAGTCATCCTTAGTCTAGGGTGGGCTAGGAAAAAAGTCTGCATCCATGTTGTTAAGGTACGACTTCTGTGAAAAAGAGAGCAGAAGACTGACAGAGGGAAATTAAGGCACCAAAAACTTACAAGGTCTAACTCTTTAGCCTTGCATGAGAATTACCAAGACCTGGCCTAGTGCTCTTGAGACAGTTTGCTGTTTTTAAATGAAAGTCACACGATAAAAAAATACACATATAGTGGCAGATGTGGAAATCTGGGCTCCAGAACTCCCCCCTCTCCTATCTACACTGGTACAGTCTCTCCTGTTCTGTCTGTCTTCCTCTAGCTTCAAGCATCTTCTCAAAGGTCCAAATTCATAGAATGTGTTGGATTGGAAGGGACCTTTAAAGGTCATCAGTCCAACCCCCCTGCAGTAAGCAGGGACATCTTCAACTAGATCGGATTGCTCAGAGCCTCATCAAGCCTGGCCTTGAACACTTACAGGGATGGAGCCTCCACCACCTCTCTGGGCAACCTGTGCCAGTGTCTCACTACCCTCATTGTAAAGAACTTCTTCCTAACATCTAATCTAAATATACCCTGCTCTAGTTTAAAACCATTGCCCCTTGTCCTATTGGTACATGCCCTTGCAAAGAGCCCCTCCCCAGCCTTCCTGTAGGCCCCCTTTAGGTACTGGAAGGCTGCTATAAGGTCTCCCCGGAGCCTTCTCTTCTCCAGGCTGAACAACCCCAACTTTCTCAGCCTGTCCTCATAGGAGAGGTGCTCCAGACCGCTGATCATCTTTGTGGCCCTCCTCTGGACCACTTCCAACATGTCCATGTCCTTCTTGTGCTGAGGGCTCCAGAGCTGGACGCAGTACTCCAGGCGGGGTCTCACAAGAGCAGAGTAGAGGGGTAGAATCACCTCTCTGGATCTGCTGGCCACGGTTCTTTTGATGCAGCCCAGGATGCAACTGGCCTTCTGGGCTGCAAGCGCACATTGTTGGCTCATGGGGGCTGGCAAAAAAACTCCAACCAAAACCAACCAAAAAAAACCCCCAAAACAAAACCAATAATTACCCATAGCTATATCTAGCTATGGACAATCTTCAGAGGGTTGTTTTGTCCAGGTGTCCCACAACCCCCCAACACACAAAATCCAGGTACATCCTGCTCAGAAGACAGCAAAAGCATCTCTGCCCCCCGACTGAACTCTCCATGTTTTACACGTGATTTAGTTTTCACACTCATAGAAAGAATGCACGCAGGCACATTCAGAAGAGATTTTAGGCTGTGAATACCAATTTCAGATGCTTAGCTCAAGGAAGAACAAGAAATAGCAGAAATAGCCGTGGGATGGGATCCTTGGGCTAGAAATATACTCTCCTAGGGCTATTTCTATTATCTCCTTGCATACCGATTGCTGTACATCCTCTTCAGCTTGGTGCTTGACTTAAGAGTGCACGGTGCTTCTTCGTTTTGTGATTTGTCGTTTGAAAGTGAGGGATCTCTGAAGCTGCTCACCTTCTATTTTTGCAGACAAGGAAGCCCAAAGGACTCCCTTCCGCAACTGGGACCCTCAAAATACCCAAATCCTTAGGCTGGCACTCTGGGAATGCTGGGCCTCCATCAGTCGCACTCCAAAGTTAGCTCTGCCACTGGAACAGCGTTGGACAACAGACACCAGGACTGACAGGTCTCCCAGATATGTGGGGCAAGACGATTGCTCTATTCCCTTCCCCCTTTTCCTTTACACACCCAATTTCCTGCCCAAAGCTCATTTCAAATTGGCCTTGAACCAAATTAATATTTTTTTCTTTTATAAAATATTGTGATTCACCCCAGCTCCTATCAAATCACACTTTGAGACGTAAGTCTTGTAATATTTTACTTTTACAAGGTACAAGGACAACCATCAGGAAGAACAGGAAGCATATGCTGATTTACAACTCCGTCAGAAGACTCAGTAGACTGAATGTAGAAATACTCTTGAGTTAGCATTGCAACTAGGAACTCTATAAAGTTTTTAGAAATTTCTGAATTTTGTTTCTATGTACAAGGACTTTTTCTGTCTTCAAATCTATAAATTTAATTCAGTCCATCTACATGAAATTTAAATACAAACTCTCTAAATAAGTGTGAAACTGTAGCAGTTATAATCCAGGATTTGAAGAATACAATGTGCTAAAACTTCTACTAAAGAAGTATTACAAAGTGCATTTAAAAAAACCCCTTTCTGTCTAAATGTTAACATTCGTATTTTATTCAAGGGCAGATAGCAAATTATTTTAAAAACAGTAGGCAGCTTCTAAAGAAAACCAACGATGTAAAAACAATTGTAAAAATGACATGAAAAATAAAATAAAAACTTGAAGTATAAATGTATAAATGTTCTTCTGTTTTAACTACCATGATAAATTAACATCAAGAAGTAATGATGGAGAATGTACAGCAATAAGCATAGAAAACACAAGTCTACTTTCCAAATTGGTATTGCATACCAGACTCATTTTCTTTAATGCTCAGTGTAACTATGGCCCAACGGGAACTGAGAAGAAAAAAGTGACAAAAGAAAAAAAACCCAACAACATACCACCAAAACCCCCCTGTGAAAATGCTGCAGAATGTCACCTACAAGCAGGAAAAAACAAGAACCTGTAGCCAGACACAAACAGGTGCTACCTAAAAGTTCAAAGTTTCACAATTACAAGTGTGTGGGTGCCAGCCTTTCTCCCCTAGTGCTGAACGAGACCTAACAAATATTAAGGTGCTTTAAACAGGGACGGAAAATCATTGGTCATATTACCTCTCTGCACAAGCCAGAGCACAACTGTAGGGAAGATCAGATTACAGAAACAGTTTAACTAATAAAACCAGTAAAACCTTCCAACAGGAAAACATTCTGCACCCTCCCTTTAGGAAAAGGCTTTTTAATTTTTCAATTTCACTTTAGGTACGTTGATTTTGGCAGTTTCTTTTTGCTTACAAAGGTTTAGGATTTTACCAGTGAACATTGAAAGGAAACGCAGAGCAAGAAACGTAATCTTTTGAGTGCCTTTAAAGATAGTTTCTTACCTTTCAGTCACACGCACATATCACATACTGTTTCTGAAATCCACTCAATCCATATGTCAAACTTCCCATGATCCCCCTTCAAGCATTGAAAGGACAGGCAATACTAAAGATGTATAATACAATCATTCTGCGTTCGTCGCTCGAAAAAAAACAAACCACGAAACAAACCAACACACCAACGCTCAATGTCATGACCTACATTATTATTGTCTCACTGTTGGTGCTTAATGCATGTAACTTAAGCAGAGACTCACCTTGCATGATAGCGCGAGTGCCAGGAAGCGCAGGCATTGGACGAGGAAAGGTGTGACGTGGCTGTCTCGGGTTGACTTTCTGTGAATTTGGTTGCGTGCCAGGAGTGAGGCCTGCAGGCTAGGTCATTTCTTCTGAAAACGAGAGAGTCAGAGTGTACGAGTTTAGTGCAAACAGCTCAGTAAGGTGACATGCAGCAAAAAAAAAAAAAAAAATAATCTACCAAACACAATAGTAAAAATCTAGTCAAACGCTATACAGATTGGATAGGGGTACAATGACTTTAAATGACAGCAAATGGGACAACTTTCTACATGCATGCCAGTTTTGAAAAGACACCTACATTCCTTTAAAATGCTTGAGATGCAGTGAAATGTCAATACTCTCCACGGTCTGTGCTTGAGCAGGCTTTTTTGTTTGGTTTTTTTTTTGATTTTTTTGTGTTTTGTGTTTGGTTTTTTTTTTAATTTTATTTTATTTTATATATTTTGGTGGTGGGGTGTTTTTTACAAGGGGCAGACAGGCAAACAAATTTTAAAGTACCTGACACGTACCCAGAGCTTGAACAGTTAAAGCAAATACTGAGACTTATGACTCTTTTACAACATGTCATCAGTACAGTAGGGCTTTGGCAAGGTTTTACTGCAGGTACGTGCTTATGGGAGGAGGCGGGAAGAAAAGAGTAATGACAGGAAGGAATAAAGCCACGTACATTGTTTCATACAAGTTAGTAAGAGTGATATAACTAATCATTTTAACTCCAGCCGAGTTCTGCTTCAGCTTCTGAAATGTGTGGCACCCCAGGTATGCAGGAGTGTTTTGTTTGTTTGGGGTTTGTTTTGTTTTGTTTTTAAAGAATACTCCTCAAAAATAGCTCAGCAATTCGAAGTCCCCAAACATCTACTTGGCTATCACCTCCAAATGTATATGCTCATGTAACTGAAGGGATCCCCTCTGGCAACAATAAGTTGTTAGAGCTTTGTAAATCGCAAACCTTTCTGCAAAACAGCTCTACGCTCCTCTGCCCCTTCCTTCTCTTCAGGAATTTGTAACAACAGCTTGCACTTCCTTCCAAGGACTTGCTGTTCATAACACCTCTCAGCACTCACGAAATAAGTGCATTCTTTTTCCCCTATGTTAAATAAGTCTTCTGAGTGGAATTCAGCTACTTCTCTTTCAGTGAGCAGATGTCGAGCACGGGCCATGTGTCTAGACCTTCTCAGTCACCCGGGAAGGGAGCAGGAACTTCTTGAAGGTAATTCATCCTGCCCTTCTCTTTGCCTCATCTTGGAGGAAGTGTAATTTAAAATTTAGACAAGGTACAAAGCAAGACAAATCCCATCCTTCCAAGCCACAGTCTGAAACAAAGGCTTATAGGACCTTGAGGTCTTGAGGGTTTTTTTTAATGCACTTACGTATTTATGAAGTTTATTACTGCAAGGTTAAGTAATTTGTCTAAGTTACAAAGTAATTTGCTAGACTGAGAAAGTGTCCCTTTATTTTCATCTTGAACTGTAAAGGCAGTTCTGTATCTTTTTACTCATTCCCTCTCTTAATAAATTTGGGTTATCAGATAGCCACTAGATTTGAAGAACAAAACCAAGTCTCATTATAAACCCAGTATCTTCAAAACAGGTCAAATTTGAGTACACAGCTTTTTGCAGTACATTCAGAAAGATCTGATGAAATCAATAAAGAATTGCCTTTCCAAACTCTGCATGCAGGACTACAAAAGGAAAATAATAATTCTACAGGGAAGCTGTAATTTCACTAAGAAGCGTAGCATCATTACTGTCACTAAAAAAAGAAGTAATTGTTTCCATAAACAAAAGCCTACTCTTTCCAGCATGACAAAGGAGAAAACAGTGAAGCAGAGCATCACGATGTTGTTCTTTCTTGGTAGAAAATGAAATTCAGAGAGCGAATGGAGGAGCCCAAATACTCTCAGTGCAAAAGATTCTGCTCAGCCACGCGATACTGGGCTCCAGACAGTCCTTGTGTACTTTAAGGGCCCCAAGCCTGCGTTCAGGTTTGGGAAAAAAAAAAAAAAAAAAAAAATCATTCCACTGTTCAGCTGCACAGAACATCGAAGAGTTTTTTCTCCCCCATAGCTCATCTCTAAGGTATCGATACCAGTTCGGCAAACCACAAACACTTATTTAGGCAAATTCAATAGGCCTCCTGGGCATCGCTTCAGCAAAAAGATTCATCTATTACGAGACAATTACTTTTCTGTGATGCACCACTAAGGAAACACAAGACTATAAAGACAGAACAATACAAGCAATGTTTGGAGCATGAGGAAATGAAGGTTGGGAAAGAGGACTTCTGTGACAGTTTGCTATGGGTTTGGCAAATGGTAAGAGGAATTCAATCACTGGGAAGGAACAGAAGGGATGCACTTGTAAAGTCAGTACTGTACCTCATGGAACTTCTCAAGATCTTCATAAGATAGTTTCTCGCCACATGAACATCATTTTCAGATGGCATTTTCTGTGCTACAATATCCACCACCACTTTCATCTTCCTGAGCAGCCAAGCAAGGGGAGGAACAGACTGGACTGAGTTGTGATGTGAGGCAAGTCAAGTGGACAAGAACCTAAAAGTTCTGTTTTCGTTGTTGTATTTGTGGACACATGTATATTTTGAGAGGTTGTTTTTTTTTAAGACGTAATAGTCTGAACAGCCAAAAAATACTGGTGGAATACCTGGAGAGTAAATCACATAGACACCTGCTTTCGCTGAAATCCACAACGTGACTAAACATTAATTTACTGTGCAGAGTCAACGATGCTTTCTGATGGATTGTCACCGTTTAATTGTATTTACTATTTGCTGCACTTCAAGAAACAAATTTTTCTAACAATAAATGAAGCCCAGCATGACTACGGATTCCAAAACTCAGCACAAATGGGTAGAAGGACTGGAAAGAAAAGATTAAAAGACTCAAAACAGGAATATTTTGCAGGCAACTAAAGATGCCGGAAGCTGAGCATTTATATTCTAATGTAATACCTCTGTATTAATTCTGAGTGACAGAATGAGATCATCTGAACCTACAACCCAGAAAAGCTCTAGCATTAATGGAAGCATTAATGAAAGCATTTCACCAAGAGTGTCTTTCTACCAGTGCTTTTACAAAAGCTGCTGGAAGGAAAAAGCTGATAAGCTTTGAAGATATGATACAAAGGGGAAAAAAAAAAACCCAACAATTTCTATTGACTATAAGCAATCTGTTAGATAGTGGTCTCAATGACATGTGCGTGCAAATACTTTAGCAATAAAACAACCTTTCCAATCCAGTTTTTGAGAATACATCTGTTCTTTTGGAAGTCATTAAGAAAGACATTCTGAATTTCACAGGCTATGGAGATTAGAGATACTGGCTTAGATTGCTGCAGCAATATTGAGGAGACTGCCTAGATATGGGGGGGGAGGGGGGGGGGAGGAAGAGAGGAAGAGAGAAAACATACTTCCTTGACCAAGAGAGAAAAATCATCAAACTGGACAAGGAGATTTATCTGTAAACCAACAACAAAAGTCAGAAAAATATCATAAAAATGAAAAGTAGACAGGAAATTGAATGAACTCAACTACCTCAGCACACAACAAAAGTTTCAATGAGTATGAGCCATTTCCTCTGCTTTCAGACACATTCTGAATTCCCGTAGGTACCCTTCAGATAAAAGGCCAGCAGATACAACAAGAGAGGTGTTTATTTCTTCACCCCCCAACAGAATTTCTGTTTCATTCCCATCTACCAAAGAGCACCCTTGCTGTAACGCCACCATATAGGCCTTTGCATTTGGAGTCCCAAAGCAAAAGGAGAACAGGTAGTCCCAGGGACCTGCATCCAGGTGGAAAGCAATCGCTAGGATTTATTTGCCTGTTAATGTTTTGTTCCAGCCCTCTGCTGAATAAACAAAGATGGAAGGCCTGACTGCTAGCTCACATGTGAGAGTAAGGCTGCAAGTCTTTTCCCTACAAGTCGCAACAACTACACACGACAGAGGCTGTATGGTATTTCTGAAATAGAAAACTGACTTTTCATCCCTCGCATTCATCTCCTTATTGGCCCCTTCTGTTTAGCTCAAAGGAGCGTTTTTAATACCAGCAGCGCTGACATACCCACACAAAGACACTCTGAGCCATCTCAAGCACAAGGTAATAAACAGTTCCTACGGGGATTTTCCACATAAAATTCTGGAAACGTGAAAACGAACAGAGAGCCATACTGATGGGGCATTTTAACCAGGACTGTCCTGCCGCCTCCCTTTTTAAAGGCTAGCTTCTGTTATTTCAGGTCCTTATGTTGCCCGAAAGGTACCGATCCGTATGATTACTTTTCAGGTTAAATCTAAACAATTCTTCAAAATGAATGAGCTGAATTTGGGGGGGAGGGCTCTGGGAAGAAACCCCATTCCAGTTGACAGAAAGCCCTCCCTCTACCCCCCCCCCCCAGGCTGACAAAGGCAGCACAAAGCCGCCACAAGGAGGGTTTTAAATCTCCGCGTCAAGGCGGAGCAGCCTGCTGCCTGCGGCTACCGGCAAGGGTTTGGGATGCGGGAAGGATGTGGGAGGCGGGCAGGAACCCGGCGGCCCGCGCCTCGCTCCGCCACCGACCCCTGCCGGCGGCTGACACCCCTGCGCGCCCCCCGCCCTCCATCGCCCCGCACTGCCACCGACTGACACCGCTGCGCCCCTCCGCCTGCCCCCGCCACCGCCGCATCCCCCCGCCCGCCATCGCCTCCTGACGGCGGCCGCCACCGCCGCATCCCCCGCCGGCGGCCACCACCGCCCCCCGCCCCGCCCCGCCCAGCGCCGCGGGAGCCCAGTCCGGCCCACCACGCCCTCCCCCAGTCACGGCATCTACTCCGAAAACGAAATATAACTCAACTTCAGCCCTCGTATTCGTTTACTACTTATTAATTATTTCTCATGCTAATTAGTCCTTCCCTCAGGACATCAAAGTGGTACGCTGTTCTTCCGTGACCCTGCAACACGTTTTTTTTCTGGCTCTCCACTGCAGAATTCACTGCAGTGCTTCGAATCATAGAATGGTTCGGGTTGGAAGGGGCCTTAAAGATCACCTAGTTCCAACCCCCCTGCCATGGGCAGGGACACCTCCCACTAGCCCAGGCTGCTCAAATCAGTAATAATCATTTCTAGTCAGGGTGCCCTAGGGCACAATCTAACCAGAAGCGGGCATTTGATGCCAGTCCTTGGGAATACAATGCTTCCTACTGTTCATCTCTATCAGCTGCACCAGGAAATAAAACCTGGGTTTAGACAAGAATTCCAAGTTTTTCTAACTTAAAAGGAAGGACGAGCCGGTGGCCTCAGTCAGAACTGTTACACGCTGTCAGCACCAGTCCTCTGAGTTAAAATTGTTGTAGTGATTATAGCAAAGATTATTTCAAAAAACGTATTCAGTTTTCAGTCACTTTAGTTTCTAGAAAACATCTTTGGTTGCAAAGCTGCAGACCACTGTTCCACACTAGTGTCTATGTGTTTGAAGGTACAACTTCCCTGCAAGCCACAGGATTTGGGAACCATTCAATGTAGTTACATTGAAGAGCAGTTATCAAAATTCTTCTCCCTCCATTCACCAAGATGCCACTGAGACATTTCAGCAGTGAAGCAAAGCCTCTCTCCAGCGCTTTGTTTTTAATGTAGCCCAAGTTCACGTTTGACAGTTGCAGCAGGAGGTCCAAACCACTTGCAGTTATTTAAAAACTTGCCTGTAACTAGGAATTTATCCCAATTCCAGTGTGAGGTAAATGGCTACAAGACTGTCCCGTGTGCTTGACGTGGCTGCAATGCTAGGCAAATGCAGAATGGCTGCAGCACTGAGATAAAACGGAAACCTACGCGTGCTTAAAGGTCAAATGCACAATTCACCATCATTCTCGAACAAGAAGCATGCTCGGACACTGCATGTACCGAACAGTATATCTCACAAGGTGCCCTCGGATTGTTTTAAAGTTGAATAAACCAAACCATGCCACAGTTGTTGGTCCTATGGAAAAAAAACAACCCTCTCATGCGTTGTCAAGACTGCCAGTTACAAACAGCGTGAGCCCATGCCAGCCAGGCAAGTAACTACGAGAAGTTCAGTGTTTCGGATCTCCTCAGCAAGCAACTCATCCATCAACTCATCCATCATTTTTTATTCCACGTAGAGAAAATTTCAAGATTTTGTAGTGACAGCACAGGTGCCCTTGCTTGTCCCCTTATAAATCCTAAATGACTTCATAGTTCCCAGCTTTCTCACCTCACCTCCTTTAAAACAACAGTAGGCCAGACATACTAATGCTTCATTAACAAATTATATAAATTTATATTCAGATTTATAAATTTATAAATCCAAATGTGCTGGGGGCGGTAGAAAAAGTCCTTCCAAGCCATTTGTCTGTCTGTTTTTTTTCCTCAGTTCACCAATCTTCTGCTCAATGGGTTAAAATACACTGGAAGACCAACATATCACACAATTAAATGGGTATGCAAAAAGACACTGTAAACAAAATACCAAATCACTTATTCAGTTTATGAAAAACATTACTCAGATATTTTTAGTCTTCTGAATCCTTGGGGGGGAGGGGAGAGGCTGCAAACCACCATGAAGCTTCAGTTACTCAAAGGGGCCTCAAATAACAATGACAAATAACAGTGTCACCTGTTTTCCTTCCAAAAACAGTTCAATATATTTTTCCCTGCAGATTGTGAAGACCTCACCCAACTGCCTAACCTGGGAGCTCACGATTAGAAGAGGATGACTTCTTTTTTTTCTAAAAAGAAAAAAAAGATGAGACTGCTATCTGAACAAATCAAATATTTTTTTTTTGAAAGAGCACTTATTTGGTCAAAATGTCTTCTTTCTTTCTTCTTACCCTCCCTTCAAACAGACAAACAACATTCCTTTCTACAGAGTACCGAAGGAGTCATCACCTTCCACAGACAAAGACATTAGGTGTTTTCTCTCTCAGGCAACTATATTAGCAGAAACTCAAATTACTTCATGTTACGTTAGTCACCACTGGCAGATCTATCTCCCTGGGTAATATAGGAATTAAGTATCTAAAATTTGGCAAAAGACTAAGATCCAGCAGCAAAACTATATAAGGAATGTGAACAGCTTCTTGTGTCATTCTCAATAATTCAATAGAGTCATAAATTATCCTCATCTAGGCTCAAACAGTTGTTATCAATTTCATAAAGAAGCTTTAGGTTAAATGCAATACAATCCCCTTGTCCTTTCCGCTTGCCATTTTCAGTGTTGTCCTGCCTCCTGACATACCTGCCTATATCTTTGGACGTAACAGAAAATGAAGCAATGGGAAAAAGTGATTTTAAAAGGAGGACAAAGCATCCAAAACTCGAGGTTGAACACTTTTCCTGAACATAGTTACTCTCCCACTTTATTTCTTCCTCATTTATTTGAAAACAGAGAAAGGAAGGGGAGGTGGTATGTATGTGTGAAAGAATATGAGAAGGAAGAAAAACACTGGAAGCCCCCTGAAAATTTTCATGCAACAATCCCATATTATAGGATCGCCCCAAAATTAAAAAACTCCCACAATATATTTTGAAGTAAACCTTCACTGCCATTCATAGCCAACACACAGATGATTCAAAAAAGTTTTAGATGATTCAAAAAAGTTTTACATATATATATACACACATATATGTATATTTTTTTATATATATATGATATGTACATATACACATATATATTTATTTATACATGCAAGGTCACTTTTTAGGCTTTTCAAAATATGCCAATAACTTCTCTGTCCAGGTTGATGGTTTTGGACTTCAACCACCGTGTTTTGGTCCCCCCGATATACCAAAGCCCTGCTAAAACCTGATGCACAGTCCACTTCCAAATTCATCTCCCCGCTTGTTTCTAGAGCATCACAGCCTGAACTGTTTTGCTCCCTTTTTGTAAGGTTGTCCTACCGCCTTTCACTCAGATTCAACCTTGACTGCCCCAACTTCCTGCTGTCCTGAGCCTAGACAGCAGCAATTTAAATGCTTTTTCTAAAGTACACTCTGTGCCTTCACACTGTCTATCCAGGATAGCCTTAAAGAGGGATAGTAAATTTAGGCTTCGATTGGGTGAGACACACAGTGACGGAATAAACCCCTCTCAAAAGCCAAAGTGGGCCTTCCTATCTGAGGCAGAAACATCAGGCCTTGAAATTTTAAGTTAACTGTGTGGAGACATCACATCCTCATTTTTATAGAGATTAACCTTAAAATGTGCAAAATACCTGCTCATAGCGAGCCATAAACCTGAAAAAACTACTGGGAAATATCATCACGGTAAGTATTTTAAGGCAATGTCTTTTACTTCTTGTGGCGGTGTGCTCTCCCCCTTCCCCAGCTCCTGCTCAAGCCATGACTGTCAGTGGGAGTTGTGATGGGTTGCACCTGACTTTGGGTGATGGCTGGCAACATAGTCAAACACTGTCCAGAATAGGGACCTAGACATCTCGTTGCTGTGCAAATATGACTATAGGTCAATTATCTTACTCTGTAAATAGTGGACAGCCCAAGAGCACTTTGAGCTCTCCTGCCCGGCAGCGGGCTGCCTGACAGGATCTCCCCTTGAGCAGGGACATCTGCTCAAGGTTACTCCTCGAGGTTTAGAGATTCCTTGCCGCAGCAGATTCTCAGTAAGTGGTTAATAGCATGCTTAACTGTGAAACCTTAGCTAAGTGATATAAAGGATTGATTGCGCATATATAATCCTTTAGACATAAACCATTGACCAAGTCTGGGATGAGGACTGGATCCAGCCACATCGAGACTACTCTCTAAGAAGGAGTTTAGAAAGCAAGGGGGTCCTCTTTGAACGTCATGACTCAACGGAAGGGTCTCCCTGACAGCTTTGTCTGGCCCTGTCCTCTGTGCGGTAAATAATGAAGTATACCTTGCCATCGAATCTCGTAAAACACTGTCACATTCACTATCAAACTTTGTTAAATCACGGTTTTCTATCAATAAATATTTCACTGCTTCTGTCTTATCAGTGAAGTTAATCACTCCGTCCGCGACACATCTGCAGATCTACAGTGAGCTTTATAAAAACAACACACACCATCTCCTCTCTTTCACGCTTACTCCCTGAATACAAAAATTGCCTAAATGGAATTTTATTTGGGATGAAAATTTGTTGAAGGTTGTTATATTAGGTATCTGCTGAAGATTAAATGGAAATGCTTTCACACCATAGTTGATCGAATGCTGCTTACATGAGATTTAAAAAACTAGTATGCCAGCCCAATAGCCTAGAAAAGTGAATTTACAGATGAAGCTCTTAGTATCAGAAATTGTCAACAGCAACATGTTAGTTTGCCAGCTGTGCACTGTTTTCCAAAATTAACAACACAGGAAGGCTGACATGCACAAATTCAAATTACTACTAGCAACACTCAAGCCATACCAGCGTTTTTGTTTCAAGACTGCTACTCTCCATTAGCAGCCGCATGCACCCCATCTGTTGTCAGAACCACCTCTCCTTGCGTATTAGCATCTATTCTTTTGGGAAAATCCCCTATGACATATATCACTGGAATGGGATGAAACAGTGATGAAAACTAATTACTGCGGTATATGAAAAAAACTCTTCTCTGGCCTCAGACAGCTGAGCCCCGCTGTATACATCCCCTTGTCCAGTGACAGCTGGATTAGCCACGGGCAAAAAAACCCAGACATCCAAAACTGTGCACATAATAACATGCACAGCCACACAAACTGCAGAAGATGAACAGTTAAGAGAGAAAACAGTTGGTAGTCTCAAGCAACACTGGAACCCATGTATAGAAATTAAAAATAAAGAATAACATTTTCACACAAAAAAAAGTCATTAGCAGCCTTGTCATCCTAAGACAAATCTACGACTGCCCTAGCATACTCAACTCTTTTCAAAGTTTAAATGATTTTGATGAAGAGAAAAAACTAAATGAATGCTGGGCTCCTAATCAACTTTGTGAATCCCTCTAACTTATCAAATAGCAAACTCTTATCCTTTCTAGTTTAAATGTATTGAAAACACATTATAATCAAAGAAAACTGTCTTAATTATGGAAATGTGCTAACAACTGAATAACTGTGAAGCAATGAACAAGCCTGGTCTAACAGCAGCCCACCCAACTCCTAATCCCTAGCAATTACAGAAGCTCCTTGCAACACATTTTTGTATCCTCACTTTCTGTGCGGGCAGCTCTTCGCTCAGCTCAACCATCTCCCTGGACAGAGTAAGCAGCACAGTTCCCCCTGGAGTACTGTCACCGCCTCCATCTTTGCATCACTTCCTCTCTCAGCCCCTGTCTCATACTTGTTTGGGAGTTGGCTATTCCCACCTTCCCCTCTCCAAGAACATGGCAAGCTCATACTCCCTTTGTGGACCAATTGCTACACAGCCTTTCCCACCTGTGTCTTTACTTTGTCAATCAGACAGGCTTTTTTTGTGGATCTACTGTAGTGTCAGAAGAAACGTTGCAAATATAGGAGATGGTGCTGTAGTCAATAATCAAGTTAAAACATATAAGAAAACACTGAATATGTATTAAATCTGGTGTATCAGGCTAGTTATACTAGATATAAGAGCTCCATCAATGGCTGGTAAGAATTATATAATGGTTGTCACGGTTCAACCCTAACCAGTAACCAGGACTGCACATCCACTTGCTCATTCTCCCCCTGTGGGATGGGGGAGAGAATTGGAAAAGTAAAAGTGAGAAAAAACTCGTGGGTTGAGATAAAGACAGTTTAATAAGTAAAGCAAAGTAAAACAAGGAGTTCATTCACCACTTCCCATTGGCAGGCAGGTGTTTGGCCATCTCCAGGAAAGCAGGGCTCCATCATACTTAACGGTTACTTGGGAAGACAAATGCCATCACACGTAACGGTTACTTGTGAAGATAAACACCCTAACTCCAAATGTGTCCCCCTTCCTGCTTCTTCCCCCAGCTTTATATACTGAGCATGACATCACATGGTATGGAATATCCCTTTGGTCAGTTGGGGTCAGCTGTCCTGGCTGTGTCCCCTCCCAACTTCTTGTGCATCCCCAACCTACTCGCTGGCAGGGCAGTATGAGAGGCAGAAAAGACCTTGACTGCTTAGCAACAACCAAAAACATTAGTGCTTTATAAACACCAGTTCATTTGGCCATGAGGCCAAATCTAAAACACAGCACCATACTGACTGCCAGCAAGACAGTCAACTCTACCCCAGCCAAAACCATTACAATGGTTTAGATAAACTGCCTTCAAAATCTATTTAGTTTAGGCACAATTTGCAGGCCTGAATTCAAATTAGGCTTCAGAGCTGAACCTTCCAAAACCTACAAAATTTCAACATATCTACATGCAAAACCCCCACATTATCCATGAGCTAAGAATAAGCAACACAGTATAATAATCAACACAGCCTAAAAAAATACAACCCCACACCGTGTGTTGATGTGTGTATTGATTGAACTTCAACATGATTGAAGAAAACACAGGAAGACAAGGATCTGCCTTTTGTTCCATCAGAATCCACAGGACATTTCAGAAATACATACACAAAATCATCAAAAAAAATATTCTAAAGAAAATATAAATCTCTGATTCTCTCAACTCCCTCCGCTCCAGTCCACCTATCCCAATTTACTCCTGACATACCCTGTGCTGGCAATTGAGCTTTCTCCAGCCTGTAGACCTCAAAAGCAGTATCTTAAGCTCTATAAAAATCTTACTCTCAAAAACTCTGGATTCACAATACCATAACTATAAATTTCCATGCATAAAAATTAAACCAAGTACCTGTCCTTCCTTAAGGTGGGAATTATTTATCCAACTTCTGAAATGTAGAAGCTATGTTAACACATAGAGGATGCAGCACTACAAACCCCTAATAACAACACCTTATTCCTAATCTAAAACCGGTGCAAACTGGCCACAAATAGCTTCTGTTTTCTTCTGGGAATGATTTACTATCCCCCTCTTGTCCAGTCTGAAGCTGCAGTATCAAGATCACCATCACTCTGAAAAGGAGCTATGAGCATCCTGACATTACAAGACCAGGGACAATTCAGTTTCCCGCTTCTTGAACTTCTGCATCAGTATTCTCAATCAACCCTCCAACTATTTCTATGTCAGAGCAACAGTCAAATTCTGGCTTTCCCACAGCTATTTTGGAACCTTTTCAAGTGCCATATCACATTGTTTCCCCACAAATACAGCAGCAGAAATTACTTGGGTTCAGCAAAACCTAGGAGAAAGAGTACTGAAAATAATACCAGCCAACAGGACCAGCAAGGGAACACATACAGAATGACAAACTTGTGGCCCAATTTAGACTTCCCTACCTAGAAGCCTTTTCTAAACCTCTGTTGAAATTGTATTTGTAGTGGTGGCACAGAAACACAGAGGATAATGCAACCTTAATGATACATTATGTGGTAAAATTATTCACAAAAAGGAACAGAGAAAGCAGATGCACCGCAGGAATGGTATTTAATGAAATAAATATTAAAATAATACCGCAGGTCTCCATATAGTCCTTTTTGCCAGAAAAAAAAAAATTGAAATAAGAAGTAGTACCAACTCAACAGGCCTGCATGAAGTCTCTCTGCTCATCTATTTAAGAGCTTGCGTTTGTTAAGTACTCAAATATTGCTTCTCAACCTATTCTCACAAGGCTTGGGATTCTCAATTAAACTTCCAAATAAATACCGGTAACATCACACAGCATGCAGGACCAATTTATTCCAGCTTAGCCATAACTGAGGCAAAAGAGTGCAATACTGTAGAAAATATTACAATTATTTTCCACAGTAATAAAGAACTGAATAAGCTTCTTATGCAGAAACTTTCCCTTGAGGCATCTCAGTCTCAGAAGGACAACAGAGAATTGACAGTGAAAACTGCTGCATTAAAAAAAAAAAAGGGGGGCGGGGGAGGGGGCGTGCAGAGAAAAAGAAAACCCCCTTCCGGAGGAGCCCCCTTCTGGACTACATGTACAAACGTATGTAAAAATTTATAGTGCTTCCACTGAATGTGACATTTGGAGATAGCTATGCAGCTATAAATCACTCTGTGATATATGGCACTGTTTTTAAAAAAGGATTTTTATTGTCATAATAACTATTTTCAGATTAAAACAGACATTAGAGTTTTGGCACATTCCAGACCTCATAATTTGGGCATGAAATCTCAGCTGCCTTAACGTGCTAGAAGCCCGAGGCATAAGGTGGTTATAGTTGCACAATCATCTTCTGAGGTAACCTCTCCCTCCTTGCCTCCCAAGGGCAGCTCAAGTTTCAGGTGGAGAAGCTAATTATTCAATTCCAAGTTATATCCCCTTCTTAATCTCCAACTGATGACTGCAGCTGTAACAGCATTATAACAAGAAGCAGTACAATTTGAAACACTTACGCACCTATCTACAATTTCTCCATTGGCAAAGGGCAGATATTTTCCTGCAACTTCTTGGAGCATGAGCTCTTCTCCCCCTATGCCGATATTAATCTGGGCCCAATTTCTTCAGCACTGTGTGTAGAGACTTTTCGTTGAGTAGAGGGCGGGTACAACATTGTCACTGCTGTCACCATTTCAACAAGGGCTTGTACTAGCCTGCGGGGCTGCAGATCTGCGCCTTACCCTGAGGAAGGCAAGGCCACCACCTTCCATGCCTAGAATGGAGATGGGGGCTGCGGTGAACGAAGTGAAAGAAGCTGCCCCCTCTGCTTGGGCAGGCTCTAACTCCTGCTTCATCTTCTGCCATTTTATTCTGTCAGAAACAGAGCTGGACCCCAACTTCAACCCTCCCTCCTGCAAGACAGTGCTAATCCTTATCATACAGCGGTTAAGCAAGACTAAGATGCAGCTGATAGCCACAGAGCACAGATAAGAATGACCTTTCTTCCCCTCCATCGTCTCTGTTATAGATGAGTATCTGGGTCACTCATAGACAGTGATAATCTTCTTCCTATTGCAAAAGGACTAAAGCAGCTATGCCTGGAGAAGACGGGTCCCTCCCTGCATGCAGTACTGAACCTGTGTGCCTACAGGATGCACAGAATTGTCCCTGTCTCCACCCCTGCCCAAACCTTCCTCCCTCCACCACGCTCACAGAAACAGAGGGGTATGTCTGAATCCTGAAAAAGAGAGGGCTTAATTTCTTCACTCCTCTCAGTAATGTGAGACCCCTCCAGAAATTCAGACATGAACTGCAAGTCCATGAAAAGAAAATGCAGTAAACGCAAGGATTTCAAACCAGCAATACCACTGCCAAAGATTCACCCATGGTAGCCACCTCACCCCCTGCCGCAGAGAAACAGCAGTGGACATGGACAAGTGGCTGTCCCCTGTGCCACCCTGTGGCAGCAGCTCCCAGAGACGCTGGCCCAGTTGAAGAACCCACTCCAGCCCAGCCTCTGAGTAAACACACTCAAGTCTTCCGTAAATTGATGCTGATCAAAAAAAATAACCCCCTACTTAAGCTATTAACAGCAACAATTCTGTTTCCCTTGATTTGGATACCCTGGGAACACATACAGACCTTATTTTGAACAGATGTAGAGCAGCCTTACAACACTTAAAACCAATTAGAACTGGAAGTTTAAAAGTGACCAGACAACTCTGATTTCTGTGATTCCTAGAGCAGAGCTGATTTTGTTTAGTGGATAATGTTCTTGTAGGCTTTGAGGCTTATTTTGCAGAAACTGAATGTGCCAAGATATGCACCCAATTTAACGTAATTAGACTTGAAAGCTGGGTTCAGTCACTTCACAGCAAAATAAAAGCTATTTTCCAAGCAAGATTGAAAACAGAATCACTTCACAGCAATAACAACACAAATCTTTAATAGATTATTTCTCTTCCAGCCCACCTCATGTCACCCCTTCAGATCTCAATCTTTACTCACCCTAATTATCACCAAGAATAAGTTTTACAAGAGAGTCAATCTGGCAAAAATAAAACTAAAAAACCGCAAGTTGAAACATGAGCTTGGATACAAAGAGATCAAATCGAAACTACCTCAATGACTTTCCAAGGCCAGATCAGTTGCAATGGATGATGAAATACAGGAAAAAAACCTCTAACATTGATAGGTAGTTACTCCTGCTGCTAAAGCTTGTGCGTTAATCTGCAACAGGGGTTACCAGCATCCTTCTGAAGTGACTGAGTAGTTTAATAGCTGAATTCATCTGTGCAGCACTCTTCCTGCACAGATAAACCAAGGCATGGATCCAGATGCAATGTATCTATGGACAATCTCACAACAAATAATGATACAATATTCACATGCAAGTTGCAACTACATCACTATTTTAAGACCCAGAGCAGTGAATGTGTCTCTGCCTAAGACTGAATACTCAGCTGTTTCTATTACATGTACTAGCTTTAGTCTTCTTCAGCTGGAAAACAAAATCGGGTTGCAAAACTGGTGTTAGGGTAGTATAGAGCTCCCTCGGGGAAGTTTAAACAGTCTCAAAGAAAAGAAAAGTTGCCTTTCATATATAAAAGATGATCACTGAAAGAGACACACTGAATACTACATATGCGCTCCAAGTGATTAATCACAGTCTAATATTTTATAGCTTTACTTGAAATTCAGTGAGGTCAGTAGAAATGCGTGATGTGTTTTACGTGCCAATGCTCTGCTATGTATTATTATGCTTTATTATAAACAGTACCCTACAGAAGTTGACCATAACTCTTCTCAGATCCTGCCCCACAAATACAATGGGCAGTTCCTATTTGAGCAGCTCCCACTGAAGGGAAACTCCATTAGCCTCAGTAGATTAAGGATTTCTCTAATGGAACTGGCTGCTCTGTCTGGTCACCACTAAGCAGATAGAGACAGAAACACATCCTGAGCCCACGCTGCTCCGGCACCCCACCTTCACAGCATATGTTCTTGAAGGGCAGGAAGCAGTGACTGGACTGGCAGTGAGAAAAAAAAAACGCTCTGCAAAATTTATCATTTAAACTGCTCCCCCTTCCCAAAACTGCGTAAGACAAGTGTATTTAAATTTTACCCCCCCGCCCCCAGTTTTGCTCACTACTTCATATACCTCCCCTTCCAAAAAAGAAATCCCATGATCCCTTCTTTAGATTTACAGGGAAGAACAAGCAATTTTGGTCTCACGTGTTTATCAGCATACTTGTTTCCTCTTGCACTGTTCCATAAAAACCCCCTTGGCATCCTTGTGTAACCCCTGCGCGTGTGTGCAAACTGCTCACAGCCTGGGAAACTTTTTCCATCGAATTTTTTTTTTTTTCACACCAATAAAAGCTCAAGTCTGAAAAATTCCCAGTACTTGACACTTTTTAAGTTTCACTAACAGACTGACTCTGCTACTCCATGTGTCCTGATGATACATACTGGGATGAAGAGACCGAGCCAAGAAAACTAATTGCAGACCTCTTAGAAAGTAGCGCAAACCACCCCAGTGCACGGCCCCACTGGGAGATGAGTGGTTTTGCTCGCTAACACAAAGCACGCTGAAGCCAGGTCTGCCTGAGAAACGGGAGGCAAATGGGCAAGTAAACCAACAAAGTACTCTTCTCAAAGTCACCTCCCTTCTTCCACACCTGCCGACTCCACTTCAACAATCCTATTATGAAGTTTTAACCAGATGCATTCGAGACAACCCCGCACGGCTTCCCCGCGCTGCCCCCCCTCCACAGACAAGTTAATAAGACACAAAAAAGCCAAGAGAAAGGCGCCCCAAGCGCTTGCTTATCCCAACGATGGGCCGTCAGGGTGAGGAGCCACTGGAGCTGAGTGGGTGCCTCCTGGCCAGCGTGGCAGGAGTCTCCCCCCACTCCGGCACAGCCCTAGGTACCTACCCTGGCACCGCGCTGGGCAGCGCCTCCTCCCAGACCCCTTCCTCAGGGACCAGGCATGACTCCCAGCCGGCGGGCAAGGCTCCAGGTCAGGGAGCGGGACTGAGCTGTGGGAGAAGCGACGGGGCCCTAGCTGAGGGCTGGGGTGGCACGTGTGGGGTGCGGGTGGCACTCGCCTGGGCTCCGTCCCTGGCAAAAGCGGGCAATGCTGGCAGAGTGGCAGAGCAGAGCATGGGACCCCGCAGCCCTCTGCCACCGACCGGCCGTCCTCCTCCTGCACTAATCCGCGCCGCTGTGCCAGCTTAGGGGATATAATTAGACTCACAAAGGAGCCTTGTTACCGCTCCCTGCTAAGAGGCCGTAGCAGTTTTGATTAGTCATACCAGCGACTCCACCGACCGACTCCGGTGAACACTGCCTGAGGAGCTCAGCAGGAGAAAAGTGAAGCAAAGCCCAAAAAATGAAGCCAGAGGAGTGTTCCTGGAGGAGGAGGCGGGAGCGGGGATTTTTATTTTTTAATTTGAAGTGTGTTTGACATGGCACGTGGAAAATACACTTAGATTATGCTGCTGAAACTATTTTTTTCAGCTGTTCCATCCTTTCCTTTTGCAATCTTCTAAGCAAACATTGTGGGTGAATAAACCAGTCTGGGGCACTATATTCTAAAGAAGCCAATGTCACCTATGAGATGACAAATCTGCTCAAGGAGCAAAGCTAAATGAAACTCTCCAGAACCACCCGGGCCTCTTAAGATCCAATGGGCTCAATACCATTTGAGAGTTACAGACATTTTTTCTATACATTAAAACCAACCAGCCAGTCTTCTCAGGCAGCAGCCCTTCCCCCAAAAGAGAGGCAGCCTGTGATATCCTTAGAAATAAATAACCTCAGTACTCAGAAAGGCATTGGAAATCATTGCCTATGGAGAAAAGTGGTAGGCATGACCTTCCATCCCCCACGGAGACTCATTTTACAAATTCTGGATAACTCTTTCAAAGGACAATTTATTTTAATAATCTTTTGAAAAAACTAAACTTTATTCCATAGTCACACCATTAATCCCCTGCCGTTGGACGGATTAGCACATGTAAGCTTGCTACAGTTGCTGACCATCATCACACCTGAGGATGCAGAGGATACAGTAACACACTGAATAGAGTTTATTTGGGGGAAAATGGAAAAGATTAGTTCTGCTGTATCCTTAAGGAGGACAGCAGAAAAGAGACATTTTCTTCTTATATACCGGCATATGTGCCAAGATCAGGTTTTTCTCAGGTTCACTGACCCATCACACTAAACACACAATGACTATACATTTTTATTGGTCCTGTGCTATAACACAGTAGATTGATTGCCACGAGAAGCTGACTGCACTGCAGCATCCTTACCAACTGACTGACTCACACCCTGCATACGAAAAATGAATGGCTCTCCACGGGTCAAAGGAGGACGCGCTTATAATCACTAAGGAAATGCTGGCAGTACTGGGGATTTACAGAAATCCTCAAACTTCGGGAAGGAGGAAGAGGTTGGCAAAAGGGTAAGAAGTGGTCCTATTTTATGCAGGCATCTTTGGATTTTAATAAGAAATCTAGTTAAGACAGCATATGGCACAATTACACAATTACAATAGCTCTGCTGTGTGAGCCTGCTGAAAGTTAGATGGCCTATGGCTAAAACTTTCCCAGCCAGACTGCAATATTCTATCCAAAAATGACTGCACTTTCTATAAAGGTGAAAGTATTGATTTCTCACATATGTTAACACACATACAATGAGGGTTTTTTGGAAATGTTCTGAATAAAGGTAGCCTAGCATGATCCCTTGCTTATCAACATTAATACACACGCATGCACGTGCAGGCTCAGTCCAGAGAAAGAAAGGCTTCCATTTGACGGGTCACTTTTCTAACGTTTCTGAAAGAGTCTAAAACCCATGGAGTTATTGCTGTGTGAATGAGGATGCAAAGTCCAGCTGGCAAATACTATTCTATACTTGGTGACTTATTTGGCAAAGCAGAGAAGTAAAATTGAGTGGAAAAAAGAACTTTTTTCCTGAATTTCCAGCAGCAAGTCCACCTTCACTCTATATAACAGAGGAATAAATTGCACAGAGTGAGTATTATTGAGTCCACTGTCTGAAAAACTATTAGAGTTACATTGGTATAGTGGTAAAAAAAAAAAAAAAAATCAAGAAAAGGAAAACTTGAACCTCAAAATTTAGTTGGCTAATACAACTTTTAATTTGGCTTTAAAAAGCTTTTTTCAGTCTTAATCTGCAATGAGATACTGATAGACTATCCTGCTAGACTGCAGCCAAAAGAGCAAATAGATAAAGCAAGCTCATCTTACCTTCACTACAAGGACTGCTGGGCATGGCACTACATTTGCTGGAAAACAGTTGTAAATAAAGCCACATAATTGCTATGAAAGCATTTATGAAAGACTAATTGATTTTTTAAAAATATCCCTGAAAGGACTGTGATTACTACTGTGCTTATTTTACACATAGGATCCAAAGATCAGGGAAGGCGGGTGACCAGGGAGATGCCATGCACAAAGATTTCAGCCTATTGAAGAACAGAGACTTTTCAGTCAAGTATTTTGAGGGCAAAGACCCCTCTCACTCAAGGCCTTTTCCCAAGTGTAAACCTGTCTCTCTCCAAGAGCGTACAAGTAAGTAAATAACCTGGGATCATGACTCTAGGTGCTGTTGAATTACAACGTAGAAGGAAAAGGAGCCTATAGCCAACTTCACGTACTTGGTATTAATGCAGATGTGCTATGACACTGGATTTGTAATCACAGTGATACCAAGTCTACGCAGTACCAAACAACTTTTCATTAATAACTGCTCTTTTGCTCAAAGAAGAATCTGTAAGTTCCTAGTTCAAAGGAAACCCCTGCATGCCACAATCTGAGCTTCCATAAGGCTTTACCTCCTTATTGAAAAATAAAACACCAGTTAAGAGCTTTGTAATTTGAAAACAGAACTGGTCTAGAGTTATGCCACCACTTTCTCCTCTCCCCTCCCTGCAATCAGAAAACAGCGACTCAGGGTGAAAAGCTTTCACTGGGAACACACATATCAGTGTCACTGGGAAAGGTTTCCCAGATCCCTTTTTTGTTCGTTTTAATAACTAAAGTTGTGAGGAGCAACCCGCTCATCACTGAGAGCGGAGCCGCAGGAAAAGCAGCGTCTGCATTCCAGCCCATTACCAAAGGTGCCTGTCCCAGTCTCTCCTCCACCTGACTCCAGCTCCCACATGGACCTCACTCCCCACCGAGCCTTTTGGCTCTCCTTCCTCGGGCATATGGCTTTTTGCCGAAAATACAAAGATGAAAACTGGTCAAAAACCTGAACGCTCAATATGCATGCCCCCTTCAAGATCTTCTGGGAAGCACATTCGGGATACTTTTGTCCTGGACTGACCTTCCTTTATTTAGCATTTAATTTAGGAACATTTATCCAAAAGAGACAGTGTGTGTTCTAAAGCAGAAAACCCTAAGTTATATATATATTTTTAACATCCCTTTAAAATCATTTAATGAAAGCGGCGGCCACAAGAGTGCGCTACCAGCAAAGGATTCAACCACGGGGAAAACCACAGACTTGAAGCTATTCAGAACTCAAAAAAAAAAAAAAAAAAGAAAAGAAAACCAGCATCTGTTGTGTGTTGTGGTCAGGCAGTCTTATTTGCACATTCAAAAGAAGTCCTCATACATTTAATTGCAATAGCTGTGATCTTCAGAAGTCAGGAGAGATTCCATGTGTCTCCATTTTTGAACACGGACTTTGACACATGTTCATTGCTCTTTCTCTTTGTTTTCAAAGGGAGATTACTCAGCAGTTTTTGGATTTTAGGCACCTTTAAAGTGACTCAGTCCAACCCAGACACCTGAAATTAACAGGTTGTTTTCTGATATCACTTTTTTTTTTTTAAACAGCTGTAACTCACTAAAACTCGGTGCAATGAGTTAAAAAATCAAAACTGAGTTTGTGGCTCTGCTGTTTGTTTTCTGTCTCTATGCACTGAGTACCTGAACACCTTGTACTCCCTTCTTACCTTTGCACAAAAAGTGCTGACAAATTCTAACAACAACAACAAAGTCAGCCTATTTTTCTGGAAGTGGCAAATGGAACTGCAGCATTTTTCTCCATGCAAAACAGGAGGAGTTCCTGTTTTTGCATTTTCAGCTTCTAGTATCTTATCATAAGAGGAAGTGACTCTCAAAAAGTATCCCTAAAGAAGAACTAACCTAGAATTTGAAAACAAACCAAAACAATATAACCATGTGCTTAACTTATGGACTTCTGGGGGGAGGAAGGGAGTCTAAAAGATAGAAAAGAAGTTACAAAAGCAAGTTATTAATATTCAGATGTCTTAGAATGGCAAATTGAACCCATATTTTGACAGACAAGTTACTGACAGAGCTCTATGATATAGGTATCTGTCCAAATCCCTAAAATTACAGTGAAGACGCACATCCTACCTTAAATGTCTATTCTCACCTGCCAAAATCTGCCTTGCTATCAACCATAGCAAGACCTAGAGACTCTGTAGCATTGCTCTCTGCCTTCCCCTCCCACGCATCGGGTAACCAGTTGGGCCAACCTCCCATCTGCCAGTCACCCTGCGCCTGAAAATGGAGCAAACAGCAACGCTGCACTACAGTTGACAGTACCTCTTTTAAAAGGAGCCATGACAGAACGAGCAGGAGGAGCTGGATCTTGTGGCAGGACAGCAGAGCAGCTCCTTTCCTACCCCACGACCCAGTTAAGTTGCATTTTACATAAAAAAAAAAACCTGAAAAGACCTCTGCTTTGAAAAGACCAAATAAATTATGGAGTCTTAGTGCTCTTAAAGAGTTCAGTCATTAACTTGGGCAAACCAGGATTTCACCACCACAGTTTGCTCTGGTTTTCCTTGTACCTCAGCCCAACTGTACAGGCTTGAGCAGGATGAAATAGCAATTTCATTTACAAATAAGATATGCACTGTCGACAACGAGGTATTAAGTTGTATGAGGTATTAAATCATCAATCTTCCTGCCTGCTAAATTCACAATAGACTACCCTGATAAAACTTTCATATTCTGGAACTGTTTTTCCTTGTTCTGCCTTCGGGAACTAGGCACACACATCTGGATGTCCAACATAAAAGTGTTGATCTTAGGATTTATGGTATATTATATCAGCTACATTAATACTTTTTCCTCATCCTTATTTTGCGCATATTCTGCTACCTTTTGATGACTAGATAGCATTAAACTCCTGATGTCATTCTCTTACCTCAGTTTTTGCCACGATTTATCAGAATTCCTCTAAAGGATAATAAAACTTTTTTTTAATGAGAATTTATCATCTGGAAGCATCTAAAATGCTTTACCTACTGAAGAATCAGCTCCAAATGCTGGTTCCAGCAGGGTTTACTTTCAAACATTCCAGAAATTATCATGCTACGCAAGCAAGGTGCTCAAGAAATCAACCTTTAACATAAATACTTAAAAGGCTTAATTCAGCAGTAACCCTGAAGAAAAACATAGCCTCTGACATGGCAAATACTAACAGCAGCAGGAGGAGTCAAAATACACGGGGGATTTAAGGCTGCCTAACCACGGCTGAGACAAAGGATCAGGAGCAAGGAACAGGATGCAGAGCAGCCTTTGGACATGCTCCCCACCACCACCTTTGCCCAGGATGGAGTTCGCAAGCACAGCAGCCTGCAGCTGCCTACGCTGGCCCAACATGTTGCCTTCAGCAAGAAGGAACTTGCTGTGTCCTTGGAGCATGCAGCCGTGGAAACCCTGCTTTGCTTATGGCCATAAACAACGGGCATGTTTTTCCTCCTAGCCACTTACCACAATGAGCTTACCATTCAATAGCTGTCCTAAACGAACCGAGTTTCCTCAGAAACCACATTTCAAATACCAGCGTTTCTACACAGGTGTGGTGCATTCCCACACCGATTTCAGCTGTAATTTACCTAACCACGTCCAAGGTGACCCAAAAACAGGAGCGAGGAAAGACAGTTCCTCCAGTCCCAGGGCATTTCAGGAGAAGGCCCAGCCTTAGTTCGTCTCGTTACTGGTTAAAACACTATAGCCACATGATGCAAATTACCAAGCCTTCACAAAGAACAACCCCATGAGCTGAGATGCTTCAAGTTTTATTTGGGAAAGCTATTTTGCTCTGACTTGCCCTGTGCAAGATCAGATTTTGAAGACATTACCATCCCCCAGAGCACATCCTTCCCTGCCAGATACCACCCCCCAGTTTGGCTGCCCACCTGCTGGCAAGGCTGCCCTGTGAGCCAGACCGAAGAACTGACTCTGATTTCAATTGTAACCCAGCAGAAATTTCCTCAAACCCCTGCTTTTGTCACTCTGTCCTTCCTCTGCACTCAGCATGCAACCGGACTAAAAGCATAAGGGCCGTATAACCCAGCAGTGCGGTGGCTGTGTCTCTGTGCCAGACTTTGTTTTGCCAGGTGATCCAGTATTATGCAGATTCAGCAGCAATGACCATAAAATAATAGGTTTCTTGTGTAAGAGATAAGATGTAAATTTGTTCAGTTACTCAGTAACTAAAGCTGCAACACTCTTGCATTCCTGCCCTGCTTTTAAGTGGTCGTATTTCTGGAGTTAAGGGTTGGATTCAGAAATTATTTTAAAACCTTTTTATAATCTTTTCAAGTGGGAAGGTGTTACATGTAGTTACTTGACCAAGTAGAGCATAAAATCTCTACACTCAACATGGTAGGCTACTTGACACTGAAACATTTAAGAAGCGTCCAAGTTCCCAATGTTATCAGTCATTTCATCTTCATCATGTAACCTAAAATAAAAGTAACAAAAGGAGAACCACAACACACAAACAGGAGCATTATTACTCCTCTCCTGAAGCTGTGTATGTTCATGTCAAAGTTCTTGACTAGTCTTTAAAAAAACCAACACTCTTAAGTGCTTAAAAGTAACCCCAAACCATTCAATATTTCAAAATGCATACAACACATACAGAACCACTCCTTCCAAATGCAAAGAAGATCCTGACATAAAAACATTATTTATTTGGTCTTTAATGGATGGGGTTATAATTCTGTTTCAGTCAGGAGTCTGCAGAGATGTATAGTATTATCAAACACAAACACACAAAAATCCTCTGTGCACGCATGTTGAAAGTACTATATGAAATGAGTAAGTCTTCAGACCCCCACATTTTAGAAGGCTCACCTGTTTCCCCCTTTCACCCAAGGGGTTACATTTCAGTTTCCACCACCTACACTGAAATTCACCAGTGGGAAGCAGTTTTAAGAATAAATCCAGTGTACCACCTGGTAAAAATCTATGGTTAAATCCTGTAAGCACTTGTATACTTTTTTCATCTTCAGTCATGTGAGTGCTCTCACTAAATTGGATGAGACTACTCATGCTCAAAATTAACCATTTCAACAAGTGCTTGCAGGACTGAAGAGGAAAAAAAACCCTCTAGAAACCAGTCATGACTCACAGGTTGTTACCATCTGATGCATATTCCATTCCACAAAAAAGCAACATTGCCCAATTTTGGTAATTACTTCACAAAACTGAATAGCATTGCCACGAGTAACCTTTTGAATAAGCATATTCAAATTATAGAGGATTCCTTTTACCCACAAAGCAATGTCTATGCCTTTCCTAGTACTTCAAACATCGTCCTACTGGAGTTGACTTGGTAAAACATGGTGACATCTGTTATATTTTTTGACTTTCTGTTATTCAAGCTTTACAGGCTGGATTTTTTTACTTTGGTAAAGAAATAAATTATGAAAGTCATCACAAGATGAAAACACGTCAGTCACAACACACATATCGAGAGAGCCCTGACAGTTGTACAAGACAAACATCCAAACCACAAGACAAGGATTTGCTCTGTGAAACCAGGGACAACACACCACCAACTGAAGGAACTGAAGCTTATGTTCACCTCAAGTGTCCACTAGTATGTCACTAACAGCATGAATCAAATCACATTTAACACAACTAAGAAACTGGTGAGGTGGACAGAAAATTAAGAAATAAAAATGCTTTTTAGATGTACACCCCACCAAAAAGACAGCTGGCACAGGAAATACCCAAACACCTGTGTGGTATTGCTAGGGTCACAGTGAAGGGAACCTGGATTCGCACTGTCTCCATTTTGATTAAGTGACCACACTGATAGTTAGGCAACTAGAGGAAATGGTCTTCGTCAGGGCTCTTCCGAGGTATAATTTGTTGAAAATAAAAGATCAAAGCGCATGCTCCTCCTTTTGTTGTGTCCGTTCCTTCCATCACTAGCGCAGGACCACACAGCTGAAGGAAGAGGAGAAAGATGAGGAGGAGGAGGACGAGGAGCCTGGCCACCCCCAGGTTTGCCCGTGGAGGAGGTGGGGGCCATGTCTGAGCAGGAGGGGAGCTCTGCACCAGCTGGCCTTCACTGTGCACCCACAGCAAGCACACACATACAGGATGGCATAGTTGCTCCATTCAACACCCCTTCATGGAAAGATCCTGCTGAGATTGCCAGGAACTCCTTAAAACACAGGGCACCCACCCCAGGGGCTCCTGAACCAGGCTTGTAGGCACTGTGCAATTCGCATGACGCATTATGTTTGCACTTCCCTGGTTCCTGCCTTTCCCCCATGACCCATGGTAGCTCACTGACAGCACCCGAGGAGAGAAATGTGATGTGCTGTCACACAGGAGCAGGGGCTGCTGGACACCCTATCTGGCACACGTTTAAAACTGGCCATCCTGCTTCGTGCAGAAGAGCGGGCCTACAGCAACGCACTGACCCATTTTCTCAGTGAATTTGCGAAACGGGAATTTAACAGCCCAGCCCTTCCACCAACTGCCGCCACACAAAAAAGCACAAGCCTTGAACTTCATAGCTGTGTGCATCTGCTACAAATACCCACTTGCTAAGTGCGTATACTGAAGATCTGCACAGGCACACGCTGTTCCACACCCACATCGATTTAAAGAAACATGGATAGCAAAGGGCCATCACACCTGCCTACTATGTGCATGCATATACAGCCCTGGAAAGCCCTACTACAGTCACCTATTTCCAAAGTTGACTGAAAATCCAGGCATTAAAAAAAAAAATAATAAAAACCCATTCATCTTAGTCAGTCAAGGCCAAGGTCAATCTTCAAAAAGGAAGAACTATGCCTACTGGTCAGCAAGAGAGCAATCACTGCTATACGTTCTGCTGTAACAAACCCTAGTTCGAGAAGCAATGAAACCAAGTTTAATGGCAAAATGTATTTTAGTCCTACTCAACAGTGATGCTCCACAAATGCATTTGGTTTATGGAGCAATACTTAACCATAACTGTCGACTAAATATCTATAATACTTGCTTAAATCTGCCATACTACATGTATTTTTCTACTTTTGTTTCCTATACTATTTTGATATCTATAGAACCGGAACCATCAAGTAGCCAATGCAGGTAAGAGGCAGAATTCACAGTCCTCAATCTGTACCTTGTAATTATACAAAAACCATAAATCCCTCATCTTCTCAAGTCATCTCACAAATTGATATTGCCAAGTTTCAGAGAGTACTTCTGCAGCCAAAAGGAGCTACGAAGTGCACAGCCAGCTGCTCCACAAGTGATAAACGGGTAAGACTAGATCCCCCATTAAGTTACACAAAACCCACTATGGAAAGGTCACTGTGGGTGTTGAACATTTTTCCGCTCAGTATGTGACAAAATTTCAGTGATCTCCCATCTGAACACTGTAAATGACTGTCAGATTTTTATTCCCAGGTTTCCACGCAGGTCTCAGGTTTGGAAACAGTACTGTACGATCTCAGAGCCCTCGGGACATTCATTAAAAACTCTCCTTTTGTTGACTTCAATTAAATGGCTGTCTCTCTTCGTGAAGTGCCATGCAAATAAAGATTACCCTATCTTTCCATATCTAGGTGTTTATAGTTCATGTATCATGACATTCGCTTCCCTGATTAGGATTTAGCACAGCAAATTTCAGCATTCAGACTACACTTCTGATGGCAAGTGTGTTTGCTCTCACTCTCTTTCCCTCTCCAAGGAACTCCTCAGCATTGCAAAAACAGCTTGCACTTCCGCCACATGAAGGCACCAAAACGAAATGCTACGTAAAGGAAAAGAAAACACACCCATTTGTGTGTGCGCAACATGGCCAGAACTATTCCAGAATTTTAAGGCTGGTTCTCAGGCGTTGGTCAACGCTGGTCAAGTTGAACTGGAAGTCCAGCTTCCTGTCACCAGCACAGCCTGAGGAAAAGTAGTCCATGGCTACTCCCTCCCTTGCCCACCTGTTTCCACTGTCACTAAAAGATGATTCAAGCAGCCAACAGGACAACCCCACATAACTTCTTAGCTATTATATGGTCCAAGGGCCGTATAATCCCACCCTCTTTTTAACATTAATAAACTACAAATGGAAGCGTCACCTATATGTCAGTTTTTAAGAGTTCAATGTGTCTCATGGATTCATAGTGAAAAATTATTCCAAATTTTCATGGATTTGCAGTATATGCTTATGTCTAGCATGTGCAGAGGAATGGAAATTAGCTTCAATAACTAGAAGGCAATTTAAGGTAGAAGTGTATGCAAAACAGTTCAATTACACAGAATATGGTAACCACATCAAGTATCAACACTTAATATCAACACTCAGAGCAATTTTACATGTGTGTATACAGAGAGGCACACATCTTTTCCAAAACAAGAGAAATTCACACACAATTCCTGTAAGAAGTGTCCTAAGCACACTTTCCTAAGAAAGGAATCTACTCAAGAAATGACTCAATACTACACCCAAGAACTAGCACATAATTAAGATGTGTTGTTTTGACAAATCCACTTGAGAAAACAACATGAAGCCTCCTGAGTCCTCTTTTAATCCAAATCCAAGAACACTGCACTTGTTCAACCACCAATATATGTAAGCTACTTAAACATCACGTTTGTTGTTGAGCCAGTTGCACAGTCCTGATTTGGTTTAGACCTCAACTATGCATGTTTCCAAAAAATACAGCAAAGAATGTATGCTGACAGCCAGCACTTTTATGCTGAGTATTTGGTACCACAGGCACTTTCATTTAGAGATCAATGTTATTTTCCCTATGCAAGTCAAGCATCAGATTTTTCAAAAATAGTGTGTAAAAATAATTTTGTGGAAGCCAGCTACTACTGCTGAACAGCACCAGCCCCTTGAGAAACTTTTGCTACAGTCACAAGTTAATTATAGTGAATGAAACACATTACTCACTATGGCAATACTTTTTCACTTGGTCTTGGCTGTAGATACGATAGACTTCTAAACTGAAAATAGCATGCCCTACTGCTTCCCAGGTACAGAAACAGATCAATAGAAGATCAGGATGTGGCATTACCGCATGAAGGAGTGACCCATATGGAAGAACTTTACATGGACACACTTCTCAGCAGTGACAAATAAAACCTGATTTTTCTGGATTAATTCTACTGAAGGGATTAATACATAAATAAGAAGGAAGTTCTCTACTTACCAGCAGAATTTTATTAAAAAGTAATTTTTCCACATCATGATAGTTTTTATAAAGTTTGCTTTTCACTTCTGGATCAGTCTAGAAATAGATACCACAAACAACCCTAGGGAAAAAAGTTTTCAACAGAAAATCTAGATCTTGTCTTCCCAAGCTAACTCACAGATAGCAAGGACAAACATGACTAAAAGAAAGATTCCTCAAACCTTCAGGACTGGGTCATTGAACCTCAAACCATTCATCTATTTTGTTCTTCAGTTTATCACACTGACACCCATAGGGAATAAAATATTAAATCAACATTATAGACAAGCATTATAGTGCCAGACAAAGGACACAGGACCAGCAGACAAAAAGATGCTACGGCAACTTGCAGATCAATACTTCATCTTATAAGTAACTCAATGAAAGGGAATTGTGGGACTATCCCCCGTTTCCCCAGAGAACCAGTAAGGGTGGATCTGAAGAAGACTGAAATAGTCTAAAAATGCTAAGGCAGCCATTTCAAGATTGCTGTAATTAATTAACGTGCAGACTGCCTCTAAAAGGGGTGGTCCTATCCAGCTGAAAACCTACTTCCCCAAGTAATTTTGCAGTCAGATCAGTTCCCTGATCCAATTCAATCCAGATCTGCAGGCATGCTCATACAAAGACTGAGCTACTGGTTTGCTTAAAGACAGGACTGTTTAAAGCACTCATAAAAATTCTGCCTAAGATTTAGGGCAAATAGAACAAAACAATACTGTTGTTCAAACCATAACTTCTGGAAGAAAGCATGCAACAAGGCTTTTATAAAAACCTGCATCATTTGAACTTCCAACAGGAAAAGAAAAGCTATTTCAGCACCCAGACATGAGAACAAGTTGGCCAAGAATAAAATGAGACTGGGTGTTAAAAGGTTTCTGACCGTCAAAGGACTGATGTCCTAAGGCAACTTTCCAAGGGAAAGAGCAAAGTTGAAAAAACACAGACAAAAAACCCTAGCTAATTTCATTCAACAAGTTTTATGAAATTTTATCTAATATTATGCAGGCTGTCAATGACCCAAAAGGCTCTTGCCTCTTTTGGGAGCTATGGAAATCTTCATGAATTTAAGACAAAAAAATACCGTTTTCCCTAACAACAGCCACTATTTCAGCCTCTTGGCTAGAACAGCAAGGTTGCTTTTGCCGATTGCACGTGTGCTAGGGAAGGAAAAAGAGAGAGATGAGAAAGGACTGATGAAAGACCATCAGCTTTGCACCAAACTGCATGCAAGCGTGCATAGCAATGGGGACTCTGTTGTCGCAGAGAACGGCCACAAATCCCCAGCAGCAAACTAGTGCTTGCTTAGCTGTATGAAAGTCACATGCATGGGGTGAAGTACTTGTGAATGACAAGAATGGCATAGCTGTCTCTCTCACGAGGGTATTTCAGCATCAAACTTCCTGCCATTTACAAAGATAGGTCAGAATTCGCAGATTCTGAGCAAGCTGCTGTCATAAAACTTAAAAGCACTAAGAAAGAGGGAGCCTTTCCACTTGGTCTAAAGCTTTTCATAGTAATTAGGACTTGCTGTCTTAGCAGATTCTTCGATGTCTATAAAACTTTTCAACCCTGAAGTTCTCCCTTTCTGTGACAGAAACAACTGATGTAACTTCTGATAACAAAAGTGCTTTTACTGGAATAGGCAGTGCAAGTGCTGAACACCAACGTGACTTGCAGTAGTTGAAAAAGCATTTTATTTTGCATTTATTAGCCTTAGTGCTACAAAAATTTTGGGAGATCTTCTGGAAGCAGCTACTAGTAAGGATACAAACTACCACTTGTGAAAGAGACTCAGGTTCCCGTAATTCCTTCTGTCAAAAACATCTTCTTAAACCAAAGGTGAAAAGCATGATTTTGTACCTCTCTTACCTATCAGTGCTATTTCACAAAACACAGTCCTCAGCTAAGACAGCCTCAGACGGTGGTTGTATTTACAGACTGGATCATCATACCTGTCAAACCCCAATTCTCAGCGTTTTCAGTGTTGTGGCAAAATTCTTTTTTGATTTTAATAAAGACACCTAAAATTCTCACATGAAAGACTGGCTGATATAATTTGATAAAATTAACAATAAATAATAAAATAAACGATAATAACAAAAATACATAAAAATAATAAAAGTAATCAATTAGAATGTTCTGATTCATCACAGTAGGAAATTAATGAGAAGAATTCAAACCCAAAAACAAAATCTTTTTTCAGAAATTACAAGATTTAAAGTACTTTCAGTTCTTTTCAACTTTTATCAAAGTTACTTTATGAAACTTATTTTTAATTCAAGTTAGTAAAAAAGTGTGAACTTGAAAGTCGTAAGTCAAAGGGACAAAACAAAAAGTTTCCAAACCTTGTTCTGTTCTGATAAGCTGTTTCAGTTTTTCCCCTTCAATAATAACTAACTGAAAGTACTCTTTACCCAAAATCCGGTAAGAAATGCTTGAGACCTCAAATATTCTCAAAAAGTGGGAAAATATTTTGCCAAAAGCTTCCCACGTAACCCGCTCTTCACAGCCCAACTTGTCTGTACAGTGAACGTTCTAAAAAGCATTCTCCGTGTCTGCACTCCAAAGGCAGGGTGGGATGGACAGCCTGCTTCAGGCCCTCCACTTCAGGAATAAAGAAAGGAACAGAGTCCCAACTCATCACATCACAACAGTTTCAAATATATTGCGTCAGTTTTTGCCCTGATCAATAGGCTACCTCTCCCCACGTCTTCATCCATAAAGAGTCTGTGTTCACGAAGGAGGTAACACCGCACAATACGCACATTAATAACACTGAATGAACATCATTATCTTGCCAAGTCTTGGCCAATTTAGCTGCCCAGTAGCTTATAGCCTGGAACACATTTGGTTCTCCAGCTGAAGGACACAAGTTTACCTTTTTACTACAAGCTTCAGCGTCTTGTGTGAACCTTTCACCAGGCAGATCGCTTCTTGTCGGAAACCAGAGAGGCCCACATCATTGATGCCAACAATTTCATCTCCAGCCAGTAACTTGTCCACAGCTGCAGCTTTGCTCCCATCTTCAATCTGAAGAAAAAGCATATCAAATGGTAGAATTATTCAGGTTGCATAGTAATGCCTTTAAAATCAGTTAATGAGCTTTCAATATTGGCTTCATACAATAATTACTACTGTAATTAA
The DNA here is from genome assembly GCF_964199755.1 of Larus michahellis. Taxonomy (NCBI): domain Eukaryota; kingdom Metazoa; phylum Chordata; class Aves; order Charadriiformes; family Laridae; genus Larus; species Larus michahellis. The sequence continues at coordinate 142,700,317 of NC_133896.1, forward strand.
GTGGTTAAAATTATTTTTAAAAATACATTTAAAAACACTATAAAGAGAGTAATGATGTAATGGAGACAATTAGAACAGGAAACAAATGGAAGGGGGGAAAGCTGAGAAAACCAGAAAGCTCGATGGAAATTTGGGAGTCAAAAGCTTCTGTGATCTAGAGCTCCGTTCAATACAGGCAGGTAATCATACTTGCAAATAGAGCTTTGGGCAGGCATCTTAAAATCTGGTTCTCTACAGGAGGTAATCAATAATATTAACCATATAGCCAATAACATTAACCACAGAGTCAACTCTAAAAATCTGGCATGCTATGAAACCCCCAAATATTGCATAACAAGCTGGTCTGGAAAATAAAGTGATCCATACAGCTAACAGCTCTGGCTAGAAGAGACAATTTGAGATCCAAGGAAGAAAAACAGCATGTCACACTGCCAAAGAACACAGCAAAACTAAGGGAAGTTCACTGGAAGATTATTTTGCTGCCACAGGCATCTCTTGCATGCATTGAATTTTTACACAACTATTCATAACATGTAGCAAAACACGCACAAGATAAATTAAAGAGTCAGTTTTTGGCCATTCCCATGCCAATGAAGGAAACTAACCCATTAGGAGCTACCCATTTTTAAAATTTAAAACAAATCCCAAAAGCTTGATCAGCCAGACTAGCAAGTACCACGAGTTTGAACTGATTTCAAATATAGCTGTAGGTGTCGAACACTTTGCAATTCAGGCCCTCGGCTTTCTCACTTTCTTCCCATCTCCTTTGCTGTTGACACAGCCTCCAGTTTCTCAGTCGCTTGGGCTCATGATCTACGCTTTTAATTTGATTCCTCCCTCACCATCCATATCCCACCTCATCTTCCAGATTTGACACTGACTTCAAAGCAAAGAGTTTCATTTATGTCTCCATTATATTGTGCCTTGACCACAGTATCTCTGAGTTCATTATTAAACGCCAGTGAACCTACAAAGAAGAAATCCTTGTAATCACCCCAACTGCGGAAAGCTTCATAAAAGAACTGCCATCTTCTGAGGCACTAAAGTCAATCAACAACATGATAAATCCAGAGGAAACATAGCTTCATGAATTCTGAAGCTCACAGTACAGGTTTTAGGGACACTCCAGCAGCCAAAGTATAAATTAAATAACCTAATAAAATAAAGCAATATCTCTTGATGAAAGTACATTAGGATGATCTCATACACCCCACCAATCTCACTGCAGGCACACAAAAGCTCTCTTTATGTAAGTTCAGGATAAATGTTCTTAAAAGTCTTCAGACCTGTAAATTTAAGCCAAAAAGAATGCCATATAAAATGCTTAGTCTTATACCCCATTCCAAAATACTCATTATTAATACTAATGAAGCAATTTAATCCCCAGAACTTCTTATCTTAATAAAAACACAGATAATTATAAAGACGGAGCAAGCTTCTACATCCCAATACATCTAGTTCTCAAGCTATGACCTGCTTCTGACCTGCCTGTGTATCCTCTGAACATCAAGAATTTATCAGAATACTGAATTATCTTTGCAAACCCTCAGTAAACTTGAAAACAAAGGAACAGCAGCAGAAATCGCTTATATGCAAGGAAAGATTTAAGTTCAGAGATGTCAAGTACAGAGTGGCTGCCATATGAGGGACCCTGAAGTCAGGCAGAGCTGAACAAGAGAACAGGCAGCCTGAGACTCATGAATCTCAAGCCTCTTTACAAAACAATCGCAAGCCTTTCAAGCGTTCAGATGCATTTCTGTGTTACTACTAAATAAATGGAATTTGGAGATATGAAGCCCAGTAGGTTAGAAAAGCAGCGCGAAAACGTTAATGTAAGTCAGAGTTGGATCACTAGAATTGTAGGGAGAAGGTCAAACAGAGGTTAAAAAAAAAAAAGAGGGAAAATATCTTATAGGAGGACACATTTTAAACTCACAAATGTAGATGCCAACCAATTGCAGCCCTTATGTAGATGCCCTGAGCAAGGCACCTATCCACCTGGGCCTGAAGACTTCAACAGGGTCTTTTTTGTTTTACCAAAAAAAAAAAAAAAAAAAAAAAAAAAAAAGACCAAAATCTGTCTCCTAGGGTTTCAAGGAATGCTCATTGTTCTCAGGAAGCATGTTTGTTTTTCCTTCAGGCTGGCAATGCACTGACAGCAGGGAGTATTCAGTTACCCCCTCTGAGTTTTCATTTCAGCAGGGAAACTACACATTCCACACAGTGCAAGCTTCCCAAAGAGACACTGGTTGTACAAAACATTAAAAAAAAAACTTAAAAAAAAAATTTAAAAAAAATCAAGCTGAAGCCGTATTCATGAAAACTAGAAGCGCCTTTCTTTAATACCTTGCCTCAAGATCAGCTGCAGCAAGGGAGAATAAAGACTACATATCCATTCACAGCAAGAGTTTCCTGAAGCTGAACAAATTTGGACATAAATCTTCTGTACTGGTTTTACCTCAGATCCCCGAAAGGCTGCATGAATGCGATTCCACTTGACAATGCACTTTTAAGTGGAAATGGCTATGTATTTTTCCTGTCTAGCTAACAATTTCTTCAGTCACACTAAAAAGTCCTTTAGTCATAATGACTAAAAAAAAAAAAAACCAAAAAAAAACCAAACCAAAAAACCAAACCATGAGGAAAAGACCTCTTCAAAAAGTTGCCCTACTAACCTGCCTCCTCAGTGCAAACTTGGACAATGCCACTCCAGCTTCTCCTTCAGGTTTTCTCTTTTTCTGCTTCTGAGTGTTTCCATTTATTGTTTTTATTTATTCACCCATTGATAAACTTTTCCTTCTCATCAGACCTAAATACATAAACATTTAGAACTAGCAAACACAATTGAAAATTTCACAACTGTTTTTCACCCCTCAAACATGAATGTACTTCACTTAACCACGTACAGAAGTAGTTATGCTAGTCTGCGTTCAGGATTTAAGCCTGAGTTTTAAGATTTAAGTCCCCATTATTTATCTAAGTAATACCCAATTTCTTTCTGGATTTCAGGTGCCCAGAAAAACTGACAGTTAATAGCTGAAAATAAAACCTTGAAAATGCACTTTAAGATGAAGTCTGTCAAGAACAGTCAACAAGAAGAGATCTGCCTCAGTCACCGGCAGATGCGGCTGGATGTAACCCTGAACAACCCTTCTGCTGGGGCTGGGCTACTTGCAGGAACTGAACACCCATGAAGTATACATCTTCACATTTTTATAGCAATAGCAGGAAACAAAGCACACGTACAAGAAAAGCAATCAACACCTCATTTTCTTATAAATAACGGAAGTAAGCCTTCAAAAAAAAAAAAGGTCTAGTTACACTGCATATCTTGGATGAGTAAAGAAGAGTTCTACAAATGCTCAAATCATGCTTTCAATACATATTAACAACCCATACCCCTCTCACTATGCTAAATTGACAAAAGTAAACATCATGACTTCCTATCCTTAGCAGGGATGTTGATGTTGCTACCAAAAAAAATATTTTCAAGAGGGGATGAAAAGGATGTTTGTTGACAAAAAGCATCTGTTTAGAGAGTCTCCAACTCTCACCCTGCTGTCCCTGATGACCTCCTTATGGCCAAGAGCAAAGGCAAACTTTGGGATCTGTGCATCAGGGAGGATTGGAACCATGGACTTCTGCTGTCATAACTCTATCTGCACTAAATTTGGGAAGATACAACAGTTATTTTTGCTTATAAAATACCATATCCACAAACAGGAAGAGACACTGATACAAGATGCAGATAATGATTAGGATTAAAAAAAAGATATATTGAAAAAACAACACATCTAAGCCTGGTACATGAAATTCTTCCTATGAAAAGGAGAGCGTGCCTTGAAATAGGGGAAGAGCCAAGCCATGGAGAAAAGTCTAACAGCTAGATACACAAACACATTCAAAGGACACTTGCAAGTCCCTATACATGCAAAAGGGAAAATAATGGCTTACATATGCAGCTTTAATATGCAACTGATGGGGAGCAGCACTTCTAGAATGTGACCCCTTCACTTCTGTGTTTATCAGGTCTGACGCTTTACTTAAAATACCCACATTCCTCTACAGGCACCTGTATAAACAAGCAGGAGACAGGTTGGGGAAATGCCGCGTCACACACAAGAGGTCTAGTTTTGTTTACAATGACGACAGTTTCTTATCCATGCTCTCTCTGGACAGGGTGGGAGACGGGATGGAAACCCAAACCCAGAGACAAACACAGGAAAAAACAGCACCGTTTATCAGCATTCTGCTATCAGCCGTGATAAACTATTTTATCATAATTCACTTCTCATACAGCCAAGAAATGATTCTGTGGTTGTTTGTCTTATGAGCATCTAATACGGGTATTTTTCAAAAAACTAACAGTCTTTGTATGAGATCTTCAGAACAAGTAAAATGTAGGAAGCGTTAATTATTTTGATTTGCACAGAGTTAAACAAAGGAAAAATACCTTTACAGTTCAAGCCTGGCATTTGTGTAACTTTGAGGAATCAACATAAAAGTAAGAGAACCAACCTAGCTCCAGCTATACGTTCTGCAAATGCAGTCTTGACTGGTAAGGGCTGCATTCACCAGCAAGACTCATGGGTCAAACTCCCGCTTCTGATTTAGTACTTGGATATTAAAGAGACTCTCAGGAGGACACCTGGCAGGGTATTAACTCTATCCCCCTTTTACAGATGCGTTCAGAAGCATATGTGGAAATAAGGCCCAGAATGATGCAGGATGTTCTGCAGCAAAGCAAGGAATTCCACACAAACCCTGAAGTCACTAGAGGGTACCCGTAACCCTGTGCCAACCTCTCCCCACAGACTGTGGGTCCAACAACCAGCATTAACCACCCAACGTGAACTGTAAGGAACACCATACAAAGAAAAGAAAGCTTAACAATGTGCTACCAACTTGCAAAATCTGGGCCTATGCAGTACTATCCAATACTCTTCATTTGGCAATTACTGCACTTTGATCAGGCAGGTGTCTGCTGCATTTGGTGATGCCCTACTTTAACACTGAAGCCAGAACTTCCCTTTTGCCTGGTATCATCATTTCACATGCCACCAGCCATTACCCATACTTGCTCTTCGCCAGATTACACTTAAACATCACAGCAAACAGCACTAAATTTTAGGAACATTTAGTCCAGGGCAATGTATTTCCCTAACAGCAGTTTCTTTCTTCCCTAGACCAGAGGGCAATGTCTCACGGTCACTGTCACAGAACCTCTGAACAAGCAAAGAAACCCACCTCTTTGGAAGATGCTCTTCCAAAGTGTCCCCCATCGTGCCGTGCAGACCTTGAGCTGTCAGGCTGGCCTGAGAGCTGCCTTCTGTCAACAGGTGGGTCTTTAAAAAACTGCTTCCAAATTGATTTTTAAGGATAGAGTTCAGTAATAAGACACAGCCTCCATCATAGCCCTTTCTGATTGCTTTTCATTTGGTGTATTTAAACATTTGGATATTTGCCAAGCAATCTTTTCTGGGTTTTTTTTTTTTTTGTTTCTTTGGGTTTTTTTTTGTTTGTTTGTTTTTGTTTTAAAGAAAGCATCATATTTTGAAAAGCTGTCACTTGATACAGTTCTTCAAGCATTTATTCAATTTTTATAATTGTGTTCACTGTACTGTTTTGATTAAGGGCCTGCTGTCACTTCCACTATAACAGGCCATTTTTGTGGGGGATTTGTTACAGCTGTAAAAACTGACTCCAGGCTCAAACCTTACTTCAGAGTTCCTCAAACCAGCAGTAGATAAGAAGTATGGTAAAACACCCACCATTTCCCTCTTTAAAAATGCATACATATATATATATAATCTGATTAATACTTTATTCCAACCTACATTCAAAACTATACCTACCATTAGGCTGTGAGAAAACCTTTCTGATTATAAATCATGAATTATTATTTCTAAGAGGATACTGTTATTATATCTTAGTCTATTTGAATCACAGGGCCATCATGAGCTCTGCAAATTTGAGGAGAGCCAACTGAAGTATTCAAAGTTAAAAATTTAATGAATCTTTGCCCCAAGAAACTAATGATAACAATTTCCATCTGAAAATTATTAAGAAGGGAGACTTCACGTAGATTTGTAGGTTTTAAAAACTTAACGACAGATGTTTACTTTTTAAGGCTTTTTTGTTTTTTTGTTTGTTTGTTTGTTTGTTTGGGGTTTTTTTGTCCCTACAGTGATTCCGTTGTTTCAGTAACAGAAGCTGGAAACATTTCATCACTACTGAACACTTGTACTCAAACTAAAAAGAAAAATAAATTAGAACCCACCCTGATGTTTTTGAAAGCATAGAGCTAATGTATCAGGAAAAGCAAGGTGGGGCTGTTTAGCGTCAGGGATGGGTTTTTTTGCTATTACTACCTAAGTTTTGCTAGACACATTTTACAGACTTATCACACTAGCATTTAGAAGCATTTCCACATCTTTTTAGTCCATATAACCCACACCATGAGGCCTGCATATATTCTACCTTCACAGAGAAACTAAACAAGTACAAATTGTAGTCTTTGGGGATCCTTCTATGCAAGAGACCCTCGAGGCCAGCAGGGAGTTGAGCAGGGAAGCGTCCCAGCTCTTACAGTCCTGACAACCCCAGGCTGGCACCCAGACAAAAGAGGAAAGCAAAAATAGACCCCGCCCTACCTGGAATAGGAATAATGCCAAGAGAAGAGTGGAAAAGAGGGAGATGCTGGAAGCAGGGGCGGTGGGAGAAGCCTGCTGGTGGTGCTGATCCTGAACCTGGAGAACCCGAGTCCCATCCCTCCCTCACACCAATGCGCTTGTAACACTTGCAAAGTAGCTCAAGTTTTGTTTTTTTCTAGGATCACATCAACATCTAGACACCATCCTACTGCTGTTATGTAGTACAGCATTTGTCCAGACAAGCTGTACCTATCTTATTCAAGAATTACTGAGAAATAATTCCTACTTATTTTTAGCTGAGAGTTTGGTTTTGCATTTTACAGAAGCTAATGGCATCCAATCCAGAGGAACCTATCTGAATTCATGGATATGTTACACTGTTCTTAAACATAACTTCCTATCTTTTTTCCAAAATGACAAAATAACCTGTGTAAGAACGGAGCACATACCTGTGCCATGAAAAAAAAAAAAAAAATAGCCAGAGGGCCAAAAGAGAACTACTTTTTCTATATGCAGTTTACTTATTCTAACAAACCTTCTACCAGAGAAGTTTGAAAGGGTTAGCTTATCTGTATTTACTTGTGCAAGTTTACTTACGGATGATTACATGTATATACACACATAGGCTGTATACATATGTAACCTGTGTAGTTAACATTAAGCATTTCTTATAGGTCTACATTTTTGCACTTTCAGCTACTACGAACAATGATAAGAATGGTTAAAAAAGAGGTTATACAGAGAAACAACTCACATTTTATCTTTTCAAACTGATAACAGGAACAGACTTCCAAGAGGAAAAATATGACCTGACAAAGTAATCTTTACGATCATAAGGTTCAAGGCTTTTTACTTTGTAACTACCATATACTTCCAACAAGGTTGGCTTATCTTTCTGCCTTCCTGTCCATCCCAGGAAAATAATGTCAGAGCTTGCCAATGTGCCCTTGACTATAATATACTGAATACAATCCAATAGCCTGTGAAACACAACTGCATAACTAGGGAAAGGGTAGGACTTACTGACGAATCAAAGAAAAAAAAATAATTGAGTGTGTCTGAGTGGTCATGTAGGCACAGTTGTGCATTAATTACAAAGTAAAAGTCCAGTTTCATCAACTTACAGTTTGTGAAGAACTTTGACATGCCTCAAAAGAAATAATTGAAAGATCTAGTAGACAGCAATAGAACACATACTGAAAATAAATTTCACCTATTTCATTCAATCAGTCTAAATGTAACCTTTTACATAAAATTTAAGTTGCATCTATGCCCATATTTACAGACTGCTGTGATTTCCAGAAAAAAGCAACACTTCTAGACACAGGTAGTACTGATTAAGACCCAGCAACAGAAAACGCTGCTTCATCATCTGTTAGTTTCAAAAAGTACTGTGATGGATCTGCCAAAAGCCACAGGAATTTTACAAACAGCGTTAGGTTTGCATTTTAAATACCTTCTCTCACACAGCTCATATTTAACAGAATGCTTGACAAACTCGTACCATCATTGGGTTATAGTCACGCCTGTAATTTGGGACCTTCCACTCTGTCACAGCACAGATGCTTGTTTTTCAGACAGTGAGAAAGTATAAAATTCCCCAGTAATTCTTGTAAGAATGTTCTTTATCAAGTCCTGAAAACTTGATTTTTATCACAAAAGTAAAAGTAATTTTTAATGGTTACTGCTGAAGTATTCATTTAGGAATGCACTGTTATGCAGTGGAATGGGCAGAACATAATATTACATGTCTAAGCAACAATCTAGCCGACATAAGCATTAGTGAGAAGAGCACGACCTGCTCTCGTAATAACTGATAGCAATTTCTTCAACAAGAATTCCCCTTTGCAGTATTATTCAACTTTAAAGAAGAGTCCCACTAAGGTGCTGAATTTTAAAATGGGTCTTATTTGTTGATTCTCTTACCCATTCCTCTGCTAATAAAACAAAAGTCTTCAAAAGAAGGGTCAGGCTCCTCCTAAAATTTGAGGGGTTTAAAATTTCACAACAGATTTTGTTCTTTGCCTTCACTTTTGCTCCCTGTTCAGAATTGATATTCAGGCTCACAGAGCACCCAAATTACAGACTGAAGCCTTCCTTTGCCATCATCTTCCTCAACGCTTCCAATATTTAAAGCCAAGTTCAAACAAGACGACACATTTTTCCTTCCTCCCCATATTTACACAACTTCATTTACTTTAAGTATGTAGTAATTCAAACTGAATAGATGTAAGTATTTGTTGCCACTCTACCAAACCCATGTTTCTGCTGTGCATTCTGTGTGCAATCTCAATTCTCCTTTCTTATAGTGATAAAAACTCGGAAGCTAGTGGGATGACCCTCAAGAAAACAAAAATGCATATTATTATAGAAACAAAAGAAGGTCCGGGTAACCTTGCCCTTCGTTTCTCCTCTGTTCTTGTTTGTTAGTGTTCCAGTAAAGGAAGAGAGTTTCCCCCACTCCACTTTCACCCAGAATTCAAACATGAAGAGATGAAGAAAGCAAACACTAAACGCAACATTAAATATATTTTTTTTCTAGGACAGGAACTGCAAAGCAATTGCTTCTAAAATTATTAAACAAGGTTGACAAAGCAAGCTGCAGAAAGGACTGCATGACAGTTTCTGCCCAAGCTGTTCCACCTTGTCGACTTCCATTATCTAGGCTGACTGGTACGGTCAGACACCAGAGGGTCCTTACAGAGACAGACTGCTAACACAATCAGTGTAAATCTCTCACGATGCCACAGTAATAAAAGCACGTCAATAAAAAGACTACCAGTGTTTTTATCCAGTTTATTGACAAGATGACATAGGACCCGTCTACCTTCCTAGGGCACGCACTCATCTGGAGAAGGGCATGAAACATTCACATAGCTAGAATTAAACACCAACATCTTAAGTCTTTTCTGAGTCAGGAACCTGAAAAAAGCAAAATCCGATTCTGTAAGCAATTTATACCCCTAGGCATCATTCACATTATGGTATCCTGCCATTTTTCATCTAACCATCAGTGCTCTGTTGCCATACATTTCAGATTTTCTTTTGTAAAAAATCTTTCTTAAAAAAAAAGGAATTTTCCTTTTTTCTAAACAGACCTATGTGCTCATGATTTCAGGTTCTTCATTTTGTATAGCTGTTCTATATACCATTCCTTACAACTCCATTACTTAATAGCATCATGGAACATTAGCAGATATTGCCTCCTCATGAAAAATTTACCATAGATATTAGATATGCAAGCATTTTTGGCATGTCTGCAAGTATCTTGCCACCTTTTCTCTACTTTAGAGGTCTAATTTTTCCTAGGATTAATAAGGGATAATTAACCAATAAGATAATAATACTGGGTCATGTAATTCATATTCACATGACAAAGGTTATTTTTTTTCTTGAGAAATTATAGGATCATGCTGTGAATTAGCAACTAATGTACTAAAATCACCATGGATTAAAATAATGGAAATCTACACAAAACACACAAACAGGAGCTTCAAAAAGCTGCATGGCTTTAGCAGTAAATTGTGATGTAGCACAGAAGAATTCTCATATTCTGAAATTAGAGTATGCTTACTACTCTAAATGGATGTTTTCCAAATTGGCTTTCATTTGTAGCTCTTTTTCAAAAGCTTCATTGTATAACACATGTTGCTGACATAATTAGCCCTAAGAGCAGGCATATTACTCCAAAGACCTTAAAAAAAACGTTTTAAAGAAATATCAAAACATTACACACGCAATTAGCTGCTTTTTCTTATTAAGAAGGTATATATTTAATTATGATGAAACTACTCAGTTTGACAAACATCTGTATTTCTGTTTGGCAAGAATATCTGTCATATGTGCAGATGCACTTACTAAAAGACACATCCCGTTCATGCAGCACAAGTCACAACTCCACCGCACAGCACTTGCTCGAGTATGAGTGGAATTTCAGGGAAGAATGTTTGTACAATAATTCTCGCACAACACGAGAAAATTTATAATTATCCTTCTATTTTTCCCACACTGGTGGTGGGATCACTACATATGCACATGTGCATGCCATCATACATATGGCTTACGTCTCCCACTGCCGCCTATGCTGGCGAACACAAGCACTCCAAGTGTGTATTCCAGCAGTATGCAACCACACTAATGAAAAATTCATGTCTTAGCACGCTAGTTTAGGATGTCAGCATTGCCAGGAGGTTGACGGTCCTAAATACCACACTGCACAGGAGATGCTGAACTCGCACATCTTGATAACTGACACACCATTAAAGACTGCCTGCACTGATACTCTGAAATGAGTCTGTAACACCGTTAAGGAAATGGAGTATTTTGTGGAACCCACAAGATACTGTCTGTATTATTTATGAAAGCCATGAAACAGCTGTTTTCCTTTGAGACAAGACAGATCTTACAAGCTTAATGCTGAAGTATGCAAGAGCTGGGAGCAAAGCAGTATTTTAACCCACTGTTTGATAGTCCTGACAATTTTTCCACAGGCATATTCTTATGACCATCTTCAGAGAAAAGCAACGTGGTCTTTTGGAGAGCCTGCCCACTGTAGGTGGTACTTACATTCAAAACTTCCTTTTCATTCTCAAGCCTGTCACCACAGCCTGCCTTGCCCCAAAAGCATATTCTGAGCGGAGACATGATTCTTCAATTGGTGAAGTGCAAAGGATTCCCTAGCCAAAAAGCCTGAATTTTGTTTTATGCATAAGATCTATGCACGTAAGCTGAGATTCAATCACAATGGAGGAGGGCGTATTTTTTTAAACACTGATTTGGAGGTTGAAATTTCAAAGCAAATCTCAAACTCATCCTACAATATCACTAGGTCACAAAGCATTACAGGACTTAGCTCCATGTTGAGTTCAAAAAAAACATCTACCATCACTAAAAACACCAGAGAAACAATCTACTCTTCCGAATGATACTCAAATATTTAAACTGCATACTGCATCACAACAGCTACATACTGCAAAGCTTTGTTTGCACTGTATTTAAATTCTCTCTGAATTCAGTAATTTTTACACTCTAACTTGTAGGAAAACCTTTTATTAAGATTTCATTTATGATGATAAAAGAAAGTTGAAGGTTTGACTAAGCCAGCAACTGGAAAGCCTTCTGCCTTCCAAATGAAATAGGCAATGTGTTTCTGCATCGTTTGTTTTGGGGACAGAGGCTGACCAGCCTTCTATAGGATAATTCAACATTTTGTGATTCAGGAAACTGTAGTATTTGGTGACGATTCTGTTATACATCTAAGACTATGATCAGCATTACATTAGTTGCATCACAAACTCAAATCATGAGGATGAATTTTTTTTATTTTTAATAAAAACTGCATTTAGAGGCATGTAATTCTTGTAATACTTTGGTTTCTGGAGACACCTGCTGCTTTTGCCTCATGCCTGCCTTCATTCTGGATCACCAACCACGCAGGCCTAAACTTCACTGGTACACAGCTACCTGCAGGGCTGAACCACGTCACTTACAGAAACTTGGGGAATGCCTTGCATTCTTAGGTAAATCCATCATCCAACTGGTCTTCTACCATTTCTGAGCTGAAGCTTAAAATCTATAGCTCAAGCTTACTTTAATCTGTGCAACAGTCTATGCAATCTTTCCAGCAAGGCAGTTTCTTGCCGTCTTTTGCTATAGAAACAACAGGCAGTTTCTTAAAATAGCCTCAAAATTTGGCTGAATCAATGCATTTTTTACCCACCGGTAAATCCTTCCTGGATTCCTCACTCATAGTTGCTTGAAGAATAAGTGGGTGTACTTTAAGATACTGAAAAAAAATTAATTGGAGACTGGTACATCGCTGAGTGGTTCTGTGTCTCAGTAGTTATGCTAAGGACTGGGCTGCAGCTGACTAGGTTGGGTTTTTAGGTGATGGAGTATCTCCCACCCTTTAAATGCTAATGATGCAGAAACATGTTTTAATCTCATGTTATTAGGAGGGGGCTTTAGAAAAGATGTTCTTTTAGCCAAACATCTGACAGATGTGTCACATTCATAGAGAAGAGTAATTGCAGGTTTTTCTCTCAACTTCCACAAGTGTTTATGTTCCTCATTATAGACATAAATACTGGGAACTGAAATCTGTACCTAAGACTGCCCACTCACCTCTCCTCCAAAAATCATCCTAGTCATGGTCTGCAAAAAAAGAAAGAAAGAAAAAAAAGGAAAAAAAACCAAGAAAAAACCCCCCACATTCCCTTTGTACTCCAGCGCCACCAGTCCATGACTGCTTCTGCAGAATGAGTGAGGAGCACAGCAGTGTCCCAGCACCCAGCCTGGTGGCAGTCTCCCAGCCCTAGGAGATGCGAGTTCAAATCACCCTCTAGCAGAGGAAGGAAGCGTCTCCCATTTTCTGGACACACATCCCAACATTTGGATAGAACATGAAAGATGAGCCATCACGATTTCTGCCGCTGACCACTTTGGCTTCATTTTAAAAGGAGAGTAATTAGTAATCCCCAACTCAGAAAAAAAAGAAGGAAAAAAGAAAGGGGTGGGGAGGGAAGAAACAGGAGCTCACCCCTAAGCTTGTGGTTTGTAAATTTGCTTTTCTCTCCAGTCTTGACTCTCCACTTTGATTTAATGAGGGAGAATTCAGACTGTTTCTCTGTTCAGATGTTTATGATGGGATACTTCCTTACATAGTTCCTTGCTCAACAGGGCGGTTTCTGGACTTCCTATTTTGAGCACTTAATAAACTGTATATGAACTCTAGGAGCTAAGTGTCAGACACTGTAATGACCAGTTTCTTAGCCTCTGGGGTTTTTTTTGTTTGGTCTAGCTGTGGACCTGAAGACTGGTTAATATACATTTTTAAGTATTTGTCATCTCAGGTCCTGAAGATGAACCTTGCTATTTCTGCTAAGAACTGTAATTCTCCTTTTAACAGGTAAAAGAAATGGCATATCTAAAAGTAGATTTGGAGCTTTTGTTTTTATTTGTTTTTTATACTAAAAGAGTGTATTATTACTACAGATCCAAGTTGAAGGCTATTGCAAATAAGAACATACTGTATGCCTCTTACTAAGCAGGTCAGTACAAACCCACTGTTTTTTTTTGTTAGACAGCTACCCCTATACATTCTGTGTTGTTGTTAGTTTCTCTATCTCAAGAATAGCTAAGGACTATGAGAGGCATGAGGTCAGATGGCTAAGTTCCTCCTGTTTATGCACATCTGGTGTTTCAGAAACACAGGTCTGTACCTTCAAAGGCACCTTGGGGAGAGAAAAGTACTATGCAGACACACCAGAAAGACAGGCAGCTATGCGAATTTGGAGGAAAGTTGCCTCTAGTTGTCTCTAGAGGTACAGATGTGCCTTCTGGGAGTACATCCCAAAACTCAGCTTCCTCCCAGTAAGCTGAACAATACTTTTTACTTCTAAGTGAACTGTGGAGAAAAACACATTTGTTTTTTCCAAGATGCAAGAAGGCAAAGTTGGGCTAGCCAGAGTCCATTTAAGTCGGCCTGGGTCCATACCACACAGCAGGTATTAGCAGCCACGGTATCGTGCCAATGTGGGCTGTGGCTGATACCTCTTGAGCCGCTCAACAGAGGGAAGAACTGCAGCTTTTTATATTAGGGGTTTTCCAGAGCATGAGTAAGACTGAAGTGCAGGAAGTTAGATAACTCTGCAATAAAAGACCTAAAATTCCCATTTCATTATTTGAGGAAAGCTGCGGGGACTCCTGCAGCGTTCACATACTTTTATTTTCCGAGCTGTACATTTCATGAAGCTATTTCAAGTGCATGGACATTACCAGTTAAAGCAAGCCACTGGTTTATGTTTCTGTACAGAAAAACCAGAAATTTTCTTACTCTGAAATATTAGCTAGCTATATGAAGCTGGAGAGACTGGTTGGCTACATACGGGATTTTAGAGCTACAACAGATGCATTACAGCTATCATTCATAGGTTTCTCCTTGTCTGGGCATCATCCAGTTTAATACAAATAAAATCTCACTGCATTTTCCATGTGGTTATCCAAACCACAAGTTTGTTTTTGTCTTCTATTCATAGTTTTCTCATTACAAATACCAATCCCTCTCTCTTCCCTCCTTTACTAGTTATCTACTATAGTTATTATTCGTATTGCAAGACTGTTTCAAAATTTGAATTAACTTTCTGAAAGTACTATCTTTTTAGTACACACCCTTTGAATTCTTCACTCTTTTACTATTCATATTTTAGAACTTTTTCTGTACAGTGGTTCTTCCCTGAAGTTTAAAGGCTGTGATCCAGAGAAACATCCATATACTGTTTCTGGAATACTGTTGTACTTCATTTCACACTGGGAGTATCATATTTCCTATTTATCAGTGAGGGACAAAATGCAAAGAACAGACCTCTTAGTTGGATAGTTTAGTTATTAACAAAAGTGACTGAAGCACTTTTGGGGTCCAATACACAGCTATGTTGTGTAGCAACTTACTAGGAATAAAAAAGGAAGTCTACAAAGAGTCTATTTGTTCTGCTTCAGAAGTTCACCCTCTTGGTCCTACCTGGCATAGCCACTACAGTGTGGTCTGCATTAAAGGCTACTAGTTTTCCCCATTCATTACTTCACTGTCAATAAATCTCCAGAGGAATACAGGTAGCATAAACTCTTATTACACATGCAAAGTTCCCTACAGTGATCTTCTAAAAGATAAAGGACCAGACAGTCTGCTGCCACAGAGCCAGCAATACCATTTGACATCAGAACTATAGCTGCCTGTCTCAGTATCAATTTTCCAAGAGCTAAGCCCAAAACAGTGAATAAACTGGTAAATTAGTGTACTTAATAACACTATGATTTACTCACTAAAATGGCTTAAAGCTGTAAAAATCTAATTTTAAAAAACTTCCTACAAATGGCAAACAAAAAGTTCAAAATGCAATAAAAACATTGCTGACCTCACACTAAACCAAATGTGCATTTTCAGGATTCTTACAGAAAGCCTGTCAAACGCAAACGAGGAAAAATTGGCTGAGTTTTAAAAACCGTGCAACTTTAAAAATGGCCTTGTGATAAGGAACACAAGCCTCCTTCTCCTGATAGTGTTATTAATTGGTAATGCTACTCCTCCATGCTGGTATTATGTCACGCCTCAGCCTTTCAATCTTCTCTTTGCAAAAGGAAAACATTTTTTTTTCTTCAGGATGATAATCTAGATTAGGAGGCAACACAAGCAGCTTGTTAATTATACATATGCACAAGGAGCACAACAGTTGCTCTGCTTGTCAAGAGGATTTGAAAATATAAGCAGCACGGTGCCAGGAAAAAAAAAAAAAAAAAAAATACACTGAGTCTTCTATCATAAGATTACAAGTAAAAAAGTGCAGCTCATTTACTGATTTAAAAAAAAAAATAAATCACATAAAACTTATCAGCACATACTCAAATCCTGTGCAAAAGAAAAATAGTATGAAAAGTCACATTTTAATCAACTTTAACATTATGGATATTTTCACTACAGTGAATGACATATTTAAAAAGCACTTTTAAAGCAACTCCACTTTGCAACATGTCGTAATTTTCTACGAACATAGTGGAAGACATGAACTCCAAACCCCCAAAAGTCAGCCTCCTTTCACAGAGGAGCATCATCCTTAACCTACAACGCTGTACCAGCTTTTTCAAGAGGAACAGCTATTTTCCCAATTTAAAAAACAAAAAAAAGGAAAAAGAGGAAAAATAACAAAAAAATCGGAAAAAGAACACAAAGTTAAATAAATACATGCCCTTACAGAAATTCATTTGTGACACGGGTGCTTTTATGCTGCCCTAGTACCGAAGGGGGAAAAACAAAGGGTAATTCCATCAGCCAGCCTGCAACAACTCAAAGCAACCTCCTGGCACGGGACCAGGGAGCAAAGCAGAGGTGGCCCTTGGGAGAGGCCATGGCTAGGTTTGCTGGCCTTGCCACACAGCACACCTCCTCTCCCGGAGCTCCTGCCTGCCTGCCCGCCCTCGGGGCCCCTGAGGTTCCATGGGCACCTGGGTGCAGAGAGATCCACGCAATGCCTTGGTAAACTGTTATGACTTGTGCAAACTCAGTGCTGGACATAAAGTCCCCACCGTGGTTTAATGCCCACTTGAAGGCTCTCTCAGAACCGCCCCACCCCAGCCATACCCGTGGTGAAACACTCAGGCTGCAGCAAATTACAGCACAGAAAAAACAAAAACTATTTAGAGCGGCAGTTTTGCTCTTTCACCCTAAAATAAATGAAATAAAGACCCTTCCCTTCACTTTCAAGCACACTGGTTTTAACACTGGAGCAATTATTCTGCACTGTACTGAGTATTATCTTTATATAACTATCTCTAGTATAAGTCGCATTGAAAAACTTACCAGTATTGTAACATTAATAGGGTTGAAATATTTACAGATTTGCCTATGCCTATCAAATATACAGCCTGCCTTTGAGGAAAAAAGTTACAATGTATAAAATTTGAGTTAGGGATTCTCTCCGTTGTTTTGTGGCTGACAAATTTCTAGTAGTTTGTACCAGGCTGTGCATTGCTTGCAAATGAGCACATCCCAGAGGCTAAATAAACTAAGAGATGGAAGAGACGAAATACAGAACCACCCTCCAGCCTTCTAAATCTGCCTGTCTGCTCGGTCAATGGCACGGAAGTGCAAGACAGTGTTGTAAGGAGCTCTGTAGCAGAAAAAAAGCTAACATTTTTCTGGCATGAGAAGACATGTAGTGAAGTATGAGTCTTACTGTACACCAATTTAACCTAATTAGCGTGCCAAGCAAAAAAGTGATCCAAATCAATTAACTGGGGAGAAGGAAAGCAAGCAAAATAACCCCATCAAGTGAGGAATATTCTTCAGCAGTTGTTCTGTGGCTGAAGAGAAAAACACCTCTCTGTTAAATGGACACAATAGCAACATTTGAGAGCATTAAGGAATTATTTTACAGTGATGTCTTAACATGTTGACATTTAACAGGTTTTCTTTTAAACTAACGGAAACTGCCACACACCACCAGTCATGAAAAGCTGTTTTTAAAAAAATTTTTTTTTAAAAAAAGTTGTACAGATTGCACGAGACAGATGAACAAACACAATACTGGTACAGAAGATACATCAAACTCTGTCCCACAGTATGGGATAACCACAAATATCAAACACCTATTGCTTTAACTGGCATGAAAGCAATACTGTGATATATTTGCTATTTCTTTGTTGCATTGAGCAACAGCGAAATAGGATCCCTTCCAAAGTATTTACTGCTAGAGCACATTTCTATTAAATTCATAGTTCTCCGAGATGCTGGGCAGGCAAAGTTCAGACACAGCAAGACTTTACCAGCTCATTTCTCCAGGCTCAAGGATAGTTTTAAGGGAATGCTTGCAGAATGACTAGGCTAGATAAGAAACTCCTCATCTAACTTTGGCCAGCTCCCAAACTGAAATGGTTTAACATAGTAGCTTGAATTTGGAAAGCGGTTAAAAAAAGGAAAGTTATCTGGATTGTGACATTTAACATCTGACTTGTGGAAACAATGAAAAAAATGTCATTATGTTAAATATTTTCACTTATAACACAGAATATATTAACCAAGGAAAAAAGAGGACAAATAAAAGTGCTTGGACTCTCTAGTGGCATGCCTGAAGCTCAAGGTTAAAGTACAACTCACCCCACACAGAGCCATTTGAACATGTGCCAAATGCATGAAGTTCGGAAGTTTCATGCTCTGCTAAGGCGACTTTCACATCACTCATTGGCTTCGTCTTAGATCAAAAGCACTAAAAGAAAAACTGTGCAGAGAATCTGATTACAGATGGCTTTTACTGATGCTTTCTACTTAATCTCCTCTGGAATGTGAGGTCGTAGCCCTCCTGTATTTTAAAAGGGATCTATATACTACACGCACACTCAACTATTGTCACTGTACAAATAATATTTTGCTTTCTCATCTGAACAAGGTAACTTAAGGAGTTTATTGCAGCCCAGATCCCCACGCATAACATAGGTACACTGTTCACTCTACTTTCTGTTTTGTCCATGGAACAAGTCTATCTTCAAGCATCCTGGCTACACATCACAGAGCAGGTTTCAGTCAACAAAATCCAGAAAATCCAAGGCCTACCCACATCGGAGAAAAGGCCTGTTCTTCTCTTAGGTCTAAACCTCCAAACATTTAAGAAGAAATGAGACTGGCTTGCTTTAACCCCTCTCTTCTCCCAGAGATATTCTCCTCATTAAAAGCACCCTTTGTCACACATCCACACAACAAGTAAAAAACAAAAAAAATACTCTGAACTTCCTGCTTAAGATTTATCATCACACTTCTTTTGGCAGAGAAAAGCCTATGTATCATAATTAATGCACAAAACCCTAATGATTTGAAATCTGTGTTCTTCCTGTCTAAAAAAAAAAAAATCTCAACTGTGAAAGCAAGAAGTGAAGCTGGCCAAAATATTCTACTTGAAAATACATTAAAGCAAATGTTCTTTGAAAATAAAGTCTTAGAGAACTTATTAAAAAACTCTTCCTTGCTGTTTATTGAAGTGTTGACCCTCTCCCTCCTTTCTAGTAGTCAAAGGAGAAGGTGGTGAATACAGAGGAAAAGTTTTGGTCCCTCTTTTCAAACTCCAAGTAAGTTTTTTAATTTTCAATTTTCAGTAAGTCTCCTGTGTCTTCCAACTAGCACTTTCAAGAGTCACAACTAACAATTTCTCTTATAATAACCAAGTAAATTGTGCCACACAGAAATTGTTAATTTCATTTCTCAATGCAACATAGAGATGTTTTAATAAAAGACACAGTGCTGGTTCCCTGAATAAAGTTTAAACTGTAGTCAGTGTAAAGGCTTTTGAATTCTTCTATGAGAAGTATTACATTGGATGAAAGTAGATCAACAACCCTCAAAAAACTAGCTACAGAGCTCTTTTCTCAAACACCTCCTTAGTTTTTGAGGAGGTGAGGCTCTACGATTTTGAGACCTCGTGTTTTTACATTCTTTGCTTATTTGGTTAGAACACCCTCCTCTAAGTAACTGATTCACAATTAGAAATATGAAGGGGTGATGAAGATATTAATCTAATCTTCACCTTATGGGTTCTTTTACTCCATTTCTTACTATATGCACGTACATGCATGCACTTGCATATCCTGTAAGTGATGCAAAGTGAAACAGTAAAAACATCTTCAGGTTCAAATGTCAGTTCCCCCAAAAATTAGTCAATGGAGAACCACAGTTAACTGTACAAACGATGAAAAGCTTGCACCATCATCATCTTTTAGACCCTTAGTCAAGCACCAAGACCTACATGCTACAAGAATATAGTTCAAGGAGACTGTTTCTTCATCCAGAGAACTTACAATTGAGTACATAAGAAAATGCACCGTGATTCATCGTAACACTAATCGCCAATTCAGTCCTCTATAGGGAGCACCTACTACAAGATAAGTATAAAGCAAACAGTTTTGCTAAACCTTAGAATAAGCATGCAACTGAAATTAAAATTGTGGATCAAGAAGAAGCAGAAGTCAACTCAGTAACAGATTAGAGAAGACAAGCAGACTACTTTTCAGACAAGATCAGAGCTGAGGAGAACTACTGTAGAGAGGTAGTCTCACTCAAGACAATGGTGGTTTCAGTTGTTTTACACCCTTCTTGACTTAGTCTACAGCTGAGCCACTAATCAGCAAGGTTCAACTCCTAGACCTTCTGCACAGTTAAGTCCCAAGGCTTCCTCTGCTACACCATCACCTGGGAAAGGTCTCCCAAGGACGGATACACGTAGGCTATGAAGGTAAGAAACCACACTCCTGCTCTCAGATCGGGGACTCATAGCATAACCTGGCTGTAAATGTAGGCATTTCTCTAGTTTGCATTCTTAGAGCTCTTCAAGTGATGCTCCACAATTGTAAATCACAGGTGGTGCCAAATGAACTTGCGGCCAGCTTCAATCTAACTGAGTAAGAGCTGCTATCTTGAATCATTTCCTTTTCTCTTACCACAGCCTAATTCTGGCTCAAGTTTCCATCCTACACAGTCTCCTTCAAACAAATAAATATGCGGGCGGAGAGGAAACAGGCAGAACAATTGGATAACTTTCCTGAAGGAGATTTATTTCCAACTTTCCAGCTTCCATTGCCTTGCTTACCTGTTTCCTGGTAAGTAAAACTGTGAATGTTGTTTGTATATGTTGATGGTATGTCTCCAAAATCAGAGAATAGTAGACAAATGCTTTCTTAAAATTACATAAAAGCATGTCTACCACTACAATAGTGCCACCATCGAGTCCAGAGAGACCATGCAGCAATCCCACTAAAACAACCTGGGATAAACACAAGTAAAACAATCTAAATTAGCAAGGACAAAGTGTAAGGTCTTGCCCCTGGGAAAACATAATCCAGGAGTGCAGCACAGGCTGGGATCTACCCAGCTGGGGAGCAGCTCTGTGGAAAGGGACCTGAGGGTCCTGGTCGACAACAAGCTCAATATGAGTGAACAGTGTGCTGCTGCCGCAAAGACAGCCAACAGGATGCCGGGTTGCATCAACAAGGGCATCACCAGCAGAGACAAAGAAGTCATTATCCCACTCTACTCAATGCTTGTCAGGCCACACCCGGAATGCTGTGTTCAGTTTTGATCCCCACTATACACAAAAGATGTGGACAGGCTGGAGAGGGTCCAGAACAGCCACCAAGGTGATCAAAGGACTGGGAAGCCTGTCATATGAGGAAAGGCTGAGAGAACTGGGCTTGTCCAGCCTTGAGAAAAGAAGGCTTAGGGGAGACCTTATCACCATGTTCCAGTATTTAAAGGGTGGCTACAAAGAAGATGGAGATTCCCTTTTTACAAGGAGTCACATGGAAAAGACAAGGGGTGATGGGTACAAGTTAATTCTGAGGAGATTCCAACTGGATGCAAGAGGAAAATTTTTCACAATGCGAACAACCAGCCATTGGAATAATCTCCCCAGGGAAGTGGTGGATTCACCAAGATTGGACAATTTTAAGGTTCAGCTGGACAGGGTGCTGGGCCATCTTGTCTAGACCGTGCTTTTGCCAAGAAGGGTTGAACCAGATGATCCTTGAGGTCCCTTCCAACCTGGTATTCTATAAGTGCATTCATACTAAGGAAAAAGAATCTCATGCTCTGATACTCAATTCATAATCAACAAAAATAAAGATTTGGGGGCTTCTCCATTCAATTATTTAACTTTGCAATAAATAAAAATAATAATGCACACACAATACATACTAGCAAAGTGATTTTGAGAAAGTCACTCCAAACAATCCGAGCTGTTCAAAATACCCAGCCTCTCCTTATCCTGATGATTACACATGCAGGTGGACAATAAGAATGTAAAGCTTCTCAATTCTCAACTGCTTTGAGTCAATTAGTGCTACAGTAATCAGATTAACATTAGAACTAAGATGTTGCTTGGTTATCTCTAATAAGTGCCTCCTTTGCAAGAAACATTATTTGTAACCTTTTTCACAGTCTGAATGTAAAGGCTAAGAATTCAACATGCATGAAAGCAGAACTCCAGCAGTCCCGTCCCTCACCCTTAGGAACAGGGCTCTCAAGGATAGGCTCAAGACATATTTAGTAGAGTTGCATGAGGAAGTTTGACAGCTATCTCTTCATGCTATTTTTCTTCGGCGGATATGGACCAATCACCAAGGTTGTCAAAACACAAACTTTTTTTATTGGTTTTTTTTTTCATAAATCCTGATTTCAAACATGAATGAGTAAAGGGGAATGGACATGTGAGGGCTTGCTGATGAGCTCATAAAACCTCTTTCTTGAATGAGCAGGCCAGAATGCCAGTTATAGGTTGGAGGGTTTGTTTGTTTTGGGGGGGGGTGGGAGGGGAAGGGTAAAAAGAGAAGGATGTAAATGAAATATTAAATCTACCCCAAGCCTGCAGAACAGCTGTTAAGACACAGCAGGAGGGATCTGGATATTGTACTTACTGAATCAGCTAAAGAGGTCTAAGCAAACTGACATTCATAAGGAGAGCTGTAGAATTCCATTCATACAATGGGTGGCAACTGGCCAAGGATAACTTGCTAAAAATAAGAGAGCTAGAAAGATTAAAAAGCAAAAACATTTATTGCAATATAGAACCAGAAAAGGGCCAGATACTCCTGCACACATAATTATAAAACAACTCCCTCTTCAGCAAGGGCTTTCCAAGAATATACCATTTCCAATGATAAAAATGGGAACAAATGGAGTAATCCTCTATAGATGGAGGGAAAACAGAAAAATTTACTGTTTGGACATTTCAGAAATATGGTAGAAGACTTACCTGACATTAATACTTCACCAATATCACTAGTCAACTTGATAAAACTCGAAGTAAAAAGGGGAATTTGAATGAGTCTTTGTTCATCTCACCTAGATGCTAAATAAAAATAGTATTTTTATGAATTTTTCTTCCCTTGAATTTTTTTGAAAATTTTAAAGATCAAAATTATAAAGCCTCAAATTCAAGATACCTAGCACTCAGAACAACAAAGGAGTATTTTTTTAAAATTACAAAACGGATAGAATTTTGCAGAGATTTTTTTCAACTTCCTTCATCGGCGTAGGTAAGTTATTGTTAGAGTGAAGATGCAAGACGAAACAACTGAGAAAAGAACTAAAAGGGCAGGCTCTCATCAGTACAAGATGGTTTGCTGGCCATGAAAAGTAGTTCCTTGCTATTCTCTGCATTAAGAGGGTCTCTGGCTTAAGAGCAAAGACAGCATTTTCCTCCTTCCCCGCATTCATCCCCTTCCTGCCTCCCCACTCAGAGCTAAAATCCCATTGATATGGAGTCTTTGGGTGGAGTAATCTAACTTCTTCAACAAAGAAGCTTGCCTTTTTCCCAGACAAATTACTTGGCTGAACTTAAGAATCTCCTTTCACTATTAAAAAAATCCACAGTACTGCAGTTCTAAGAAAAAACCCAGAATCTGGAGTGGAAAAACCCTACTGAATTAGGCTTCCAAGAGTCAGCGTGTCTTAAGAGTTTATTTAAACACAATTGTCACTCAAATATCAGAAAACTGCATGGACCACACTGAAAGGGAACCGAACAACATAAATCAGGTGACTATTGTAGCTTCCCCAACAAAATCCAACTCTAGCTCTTTACAAAACGTCAAGACAGCTGAATCTCAGTTGAGTTGTTAAAAACGGCTGCATGCATTTAATTAAGTCAAAATCAAAGCCAGATGGCACATGCTGCTTTTCCAATAGACTGGATGCTGTCACAGGAGGCACTACTTAAGCATTCCTTGATGATTCCTGGCACCAGTGGCTACAAAATCTCTTTCTACCATCTACCATACACCCCTCCTTTTTTTTCCAGTCACCAAGCCTTTAAAGAGGGTGGGGAGGAGGAAAAAGAGAGCCCCTGAGATAAATTGACTCAGTGTGTGGAATGCAAGGCAAACATTCCTGTACAAATTCAGATTTGATTTATTTTCCTTAGAAAACTCCAGCTGCAGGAGAAACCCCCAATTGTTGGTCTTTGCCTTATCCCCGCTAGGGTCATCATCTGTCTTACGGGGAGAAAGTAAAAGTAGATAACTATACTTCTAAAGTACTGCACAGCAGAAGATGTTAATACTTTAGCCAGTAATAAATGCAAGTCAACTGGCTAAAAAAGGCCTCAAGAATTTGGAAGTATATGGCTGAAAGGAAATATTAACATTTCATCTCTGGGCTGTGTAACCTCTCAGTGAAAAATGACAGTGTAGGCTTTTGCGGTCAGCACACATGCAGTGAACTCCTCCTACTCATCAGAAAGACTAGCAAGTTATCGCCTGGTTGTAGTCAGCCAAAGAGATACTGGACTGAGCCAGAACTGAGTGGCAATACTATATTTTACTTCTAGTACCGTACCCTCCAATACATGGAATTAAACAGAGAGGGCATGAGTTGCTGGTTATGCGTCTCAATGCTTGCACAAGCCAGACAGAGCGCCTAGCAAAGTGTGTCTGGAAGGTGATGGGGAAGAAAAAGGATCAGAAGTTAACCGATTACACACATGAAAAATATGCTACTGACAAAACACCTCTGCTTGATTTCTACTTTGAGATATTTCTGTTCCAAAATTAAGCAGCTGCCATATTGCTCCCAAAAGGACTCATGAAGATGTTTAGAGCAAAAGGTAGCATGCATTACGCCTTTTGAATAGACAACGAGGAGGGCTCAGAGGCCCCTCCTTATATTCCCTTCTCCATGTCTCCATCAAATCACTTGGAAAAGTGAGTGTATCTCATTGTTTGAGTAATCTAACATAACGCATACACACGGACAAAGGCATAGGAATGTAATTTTAGGTTATTTCCAACTGAATTATCCCCTACTGAGCAACACTATGGTCTAGGGTTCACTTAACTTCTTAATTATGATTGCCATTGTTAGACATATCCAATCTCACCTTTCATTAAAAAAGGAATTACACACTTGCACTGAATATCTTACTGCTTGTGCAATCTGTTAAAAACTCATTTCCAGCACTACTGAGAACAAAAACCCGTCTGCTGAAAAGGGTGGATGTGTGTAACAACTTCAGCAGAACAATCCTTCTCTCCTGGTTAGTTTAAAGCTCCATTAATCTTAATGCAAAACAAAACAGTTTCCTTTAACAGCCAGATTCTTGACCTTGAGCTGTTCCAGCATTGGAGTTGGGGGCTGGGGTAGAAAGGACATGGACCAACCACCACTAAGAGCTGGAGAGTAAGAGCATACAGACAGAATAGCCAACAGAGAAAAAAAACTAAACAAAAAAAGAAGTTATCTCTGTGAAAGACTACCATCGCCACTGCTGCCACTGAAACCTGGACAATGTCACGTCAAAACTTTTGTTACTCATTTTCAGATAAATTTCAAAAGATTAGCAGCAATGAAGACTATCAAAAGATGACCAAGAATGGACAGACTAACAGCTTTTAAGTCACCCATCCTAGCATTGACCCACATCATTAGCCATTAAAGTATTTACATGATAATGTTACAAATTAAATCCAGTCTACTAGGCAGCATTATTTTTAGTGTGAAAAAAATAGGAGCCACAGATGCTTTCTTTGTAGAAACTGAAGATGTCTGTTATTTAAATCCTTTAATTTTCATGATACAAGACGGATTTGCTCAAAACATCGTTCCTATACAAACCCAAGTCAGAGTTAGAGGGCAACATAAGGTCTTTAAATTTAAAAATACTCTTACCAGTAAACATTTGCAGGGCTTCATACACACAGGTTTTACACTCCCCTATCCACTGCTTTTCCATTACTGTACCTGTTTACATTACTGAATACATGCTACATCCTTGTCACCAGGACATTACTATGTGACAGACCCAGGTGGCAGAACACATCTGAGTTTCCTCTAAAATCACAGGCACTTTAATGCCATTTATCTTAATACTTTAAGTTGTATTAAAGCATGATTTCCTCATACGTCTTGTAAGGCACAAATTTAATCACTTGACAGTATTTGTGCAGTGTTAACTGTGGCTAAGAAGGGGGTGTGCAGCAGTTTCTGTAGCGTGATTTCTATGTCTCCCACACCAACACCACCTCACCCAGAACAGCAGCTCCTGGAGGCAGCTTTTAATGGAAATGCTGCTAGAGCTGAGCTTTTTAAATGGCTCAAAGATTGGCAAGTCATTCTGTATCAGTGCCTAC
Source organism: Larus michahellis (assembly GCF_964199755.1). Lineage (NCBI taxonomy): Eukaryota > Metazoa > Chordata > Aves > Charadriiformes > Laridae > Larus > Larus michahellis. The sequence goes on from NC_133896.1 coordinate 142,726,626, forward strand.
AAACATTTGAGAGGCCTTCTTGTACAGAGGACTGGACTAAGGACAAGAACGGATTTTGCTTATAAGCTTCAGAGGTTTCTGTTTGACTGCAGTTTTGGTTTAGTTGGCAGTCACAGACACATGATAAGGTACAGAGGCAATGCCGTCATTTGGATTACGTTCATAAATCTGATTTTCTACCAGAGGTGTAGAAGGCTGTTTGTAAAACTAGAGGTATGCTGACCACCACTGTCCTCTCAGTACAAGGAAAGCCCTTATTTTTTGCACAAGACAAAGGAACGTTTCAGACCATCTTCTGTGCTGACTCAGATGTTTCTTGGCCAAAATCATTACTGTTTACCATACAGCTCTGCATGGTTTATTTAAAGTCTCATACCAAAGCACTCATTATTTCTGTAATATTAGTTACACGAAGACACTTTTAAAGCCTGAAGAATTTATTATTATTAACAATTGGTTCACTAGCCAGCAGTAGTGCTGTGACTAGAGTGACAGAGCCAGCTTCATACACAGCTTCAACAGCTACTTCAGTGTTAAAACCCAAGAATAATTACTGATGTGCACAGGAAACGATAGTCTCGCAATCTCCTCATCAGTTCACGGGAAGCGGAAGAAGTTCAGCCTTGGTTCAGCTTTTTGTGGATCCAACCCTACTTGGTGTTCTGTGGATATAGAAGACTTTTACTCCAAGACAAGTCATTTGTATAAACCTTTTTGTTCCAAAACCAGGAAAGTGGTGACCAGCATAAACACCTAATGTCAAGTAATTCTTTAACCGAGTGGCCTCCTCCATCTTCCTTAACTTACAACGGAAGAAACTGTATAATAGAGTAATTGAAACAGCAGAGCAAACACAGCAGGTGGTCCCGTCTTAGAAGACTTCCACCAATGGATTTTGAAATTTTACACTTAGCCTGGTATGCACCCAAATACATTAAAGAGCCTAAAATGTTAAACATCAGAGGCAAACCAAACATTTACAAAATACAAGGTCTATTATTTTGGACAAACCTTGCTGCAATCACATAGGAATGTTTCCTTTGGCTGATATTATGCTCACTTCCATTTATTTATATAGAACAAAAAGCAAACAATATTTTCTTACCTTGTTTTTTTAATTGTCTACAGATGGTGCAAAATGGTAGAATGATAAGGCTGGAGGACAGACTTTCATCGTCTACTGAAGAGATAAATATAACAATTTTGCTAGTATGAGAATTTTACTGCTTATCTCAGTTACAGGAGAGAGAGGGTCCAGCAAATACAAAATTATTGAAAAGCTTCTTTTGCCATCCAAAGAAATAGAAAAAAACCACACCAACAAAAAACAAACCAAGAAACCCAAATACCCAAGGATACTGTTTTTACAAACACCACCCTTGAAATAGCCTAATTTACCTCAATCATAGCAATAACAGAGACTACCACTCCATTCCTTCTTTGAAAGTACTGTACTTGCTAAATCTCTCTGTGTGAAAAGTTAAAAAGCACAGATCCTTCATCAATTAGTCTTTAGTAAGACTCTCCAGAACAATCGTTAGCACAAATCAAATTTCTTCTCAGTTATTTAATAACAAAATACAAAAATCTGAGCTAGGTCTATACTTAAAAAGAGAGCTAGAAATGCTGTGCACAAACTGCGCATCTCACAAAATGCAAGTTTTGTCTTGCCTATTTCTCTACATCGTATTTCAAGTTTTGTTATACCAATGTTATCTTCTTATATTTAACTACAAAAAAATCCATTGATCAAAAATAGAAAACTGTAAACAACTCAGCACAAATGCTGCATAGCTTCTTTGCACACAGACACGAGCAGCATGGTGTCTTATGGTTAATTACCCCATTTACAGTAAATCAAACCCACAGCTCAGCTAAGAAGCCAGCCTGCTGTATTTTCCAATCAGTCAGCCCACACAGTATGTTGGGAGCAATGATATTTTCTCTTAAGTAAAGCATAGTTGAGTTCATACAGATGTAAGCAAAAGAAGGGTGTGACAAAATAACAGAAAAAGGAGATCACAAAGGAAGCCTGAATCTTACACTGAAGTTTCTTTTGCCAAATGAGATTCAGAGAGAGAAGTGTTTTCTTTGAACAAATCCTGAAGCAGGATCTAGGCCCTTGGGTAAAACCTAGTTCACAACATAACCTTACATGCCCTTATTTTCCAATAATCTCAATTTTGGCACGTATTACCTTGAAAAAAACCCCAGTTATCCAAAGACTTGTCATTTCAGAAAGCTCGCTCACAGCTCAGAACTCTTCCTGAAATAAGGGAAGCAACATTATAACTATGGCTTTAATGCAGAACAAAAGCCACACAGCTTTCTAGAGCCTGAGAAAAGCAAACGATGTCCGTAAAAGGACAATGCCAGATAACTGAGTTATGTTGTCTAAGCACTTAGAGAAATGGGAGAAAACAAATACAGACAGGTAATGCTACACCACAGACAGAAAAAGAACATACTGAAAAACCATACAAAGCATTATTAATGTATGCAAGTGGTTTTGGGCCAAGCCATCCTCAAGTGTCAAGCCTCAGAGTCAGAAGAAGATCTGAAAAAAGCTTTTAAGATCAATGAGTCAGGACTGTCCAACAAATCCAGGACAGGACCAGACGGACAGGAGTCCAACAATAGGACTGCCTTACTGAGAAACAACTGCCTCCTAGAAAGAAGACAGGGCCAATTATCTGATTAAGCAGTAATTCAAAGAATGCTTAATAATTTATAAAAAATAACTAGGCTATGGGCTGTTATTATGCAAAACTACACAAAAAACAACTCCACAAAGTAAAGCGTGTTCAAATTTCGCTGGTAATTATCCCTGACCAGAAAACAGGATCAGGTTCTTGTCTTATAAATGAGGTATAGGAGCACTTATGGAATGAAAAATACAGCTGCTTGTTAAAATCGCTTTTAGCCAGGTGTCTATGAGATCAAGCACATCACTCACACTGCAAATCAGGTTTTATTTCAAGTCATTCTCTAAAGAGCAATAGGACCGTACAGCTTTATTTTGTATACAGCCTTTCTTACTCAAAATCACAATGCTGCTATTCTAATGAATGCCAAGAACTGAACTAGAAACTTCCAGAGATCAAGAAAGGAACCTCAGTATTTGATCCGGGAAGCCAAAATCAATAATCTGGAGCTGCAGTCACAAACTCTGCAGATCCTGAGTAATGATCTGTGTATAACACACGCACTCAGCAAGATGTTGCATTGCCGTTAACAGTGAAGTGAAGCTCTCTGTAAAATTTGAGAAAAAAACTTTCAGAGAAAGTCCAAGAAATTCTCACACGCCAGAGTAATTTCTTACAAAAGGAAGAATCAGTAGAACAGTCACAAACTGAAGCATCAGCAAGAGGCAGAAAAAAAACAAGTGCACAACAACCTTCAACAAATCAAGAGCACGCTATGCTTTAAAGCGACTCATACTGCAGAGCATACCCCTCATTTAAAACAACCTTACTACCTCTCAAAATGAAGGCAATCTATGAAAATAATCTCTACAGTGGCCCCACAACAGTCCTGAGAAATTCAGGTAAGTACATGAGTACTATTTTATCTACTGATTTACACCCGGCAGAAGAGATGGCAGCAGACAGCAGCAGAGCGTGATTTCTGCAGTTGTGTTACAATTCTTTGAAGGACTCAAAATGAAGAATTAGCCAAGCAATACACCTTTTTTTTTTTTCCTCCCAGAAAGTGTTTCTTACAGTTTTTGACAGTGTTTCTGACCAAAACTTGTTAAAAGAAGCTATGTCTAATGGGATATTAAGAAAATAATCCTCTCTAAAAGCCTAGTTAAGAGAAAACAAGGGATAGTAATAGAAGGCCAGTTTCACAATATAAAGAGGATACCAAAAGAGTCTCACTGGCATCTACACTATGGATTGTGCTCTTGAGGTTTTTTTGGTTTGGGTGTTTTATTTGTTTGGGGGTTTTTTTTGTTTGTTTTTTTTTTTGTTTGTTTGTTTGTTTTTGGTGGGTTTTTTTTTTTTGAGGGAGTTGGTTGGGTTTTCTGTTTGTTTGTGCTGGTTTTTTTTTTTTTGGGGGGGGGGGCTGTTTTTAAGTAAGTGATCTGCAAGAGGATGAACAATCAAAGTTCACCAATGATGCAAGACTACCTGGATTAGTCAAAGCCACAGTGGCAGCAGAGCCCCACAATACAGACTGCATTGCTTAAAGTCACTGTAGATAAGGCAACACACACACACACACACAAAACTCCCCCACGCACCCACAGCAATAAAAACAGACCCATCGGCAAGCACTGGGGAGTTTGCCAGAGATCTTGACTTGCATCGTGTTAGGCCTTGCTCTGAAAACTGCAGTTCAGTGGTCAACAGCAGATAAGTAAATAAAACATCTGGAATTATTAGAAAGGGAATGGCTTTCCCTTCTCACTCACTCATGATGGTAACTATGTCAATGAATCCCCTATGTTATCATAAACTGAAAGTTTCATGTAACTCTTGCCATCCCACTCAAACAAGAATCCAGCAGAGTTTAGAAATGTAAGGGTGGTCAGAGATACTGACCAGCATTTACATGAGGAGAATTTAATCACGACAGACAGCAGCTTAGAAAAGATGTGGCAAGAACTACTATATAGTATCAGACATTAGTTTATAATACATTAATCTGTAACACGTACTATCAAGAATCCACAAAATGGAGATGACCAGTTATTTTTCAGAAATATAATGAAGTCAGACAGCTGTGTAAAATACAACCTTTCTCTTAAAAGCAGGTATGAACAACTCTGCTCTAACTTGCTGGCTATTAAAAGACTGTATCAAAAGGAAAGGAAAGGGGGGAAATAATATTTAAAAAATAATAATTACACTATACTTCTTCTGCCTCTTAGAACCATTCCTCAATTATTAACTGCCAGCTACTTCCAAAAACAGGAAACGAGGTCCGGCAGACTTTGTCCCTACTCACTACAGCTGTCCTCGTGTTCCTAGATACAGCAGACATGACTGCCCAGACAATATCCCTGTCTCACAATGTTGAGGAGGAAGGCAGGGGGAAGGAAGGAGGAAATCAATCCAAGAAACAAAGGGCACATTAAACTGGCTATACAGTAGCTACCATAAAATGCATAAAGTTCACAAGTCAAGACTAACAAAAAAATCATGTTCTTTTTGATTTGAAAGTAAAGGGTACTGTCAATTGCTACAGGTAAGGCATTTTTAGAAAGCAGCCCAAGGTCACGCTGTCTCTAACCAATATTGTGATAGTCAGGATGAGCAGATGCTGTTTGCAAGAGTAAACAGGTTTTTGAAAACAGCACTGGAAGACGGCATCCATAAAACAGATATTCATAGGATGGCTATCTCAAATGAAGGAGCTACAGAAAAAAACAAAGCTCTGACCCTGGAGACAAACACATCCAGGATGATGGAAAAGAAATAAAAGAATATACTTACTCTATACAAATTTTTCAACTGTACGGTAGCATTTAGCCTGTAAGATTCACGGCAACACTGCATGTGGAGCAGTAAGACTATTTTGAACTTACTGAAATTCCAAAGGCAAACAGAAGCTTTTGAGAAGCACAATGGGTTGATACAAATCTGTGTCGTTATTTATTATATTTATAAAGAAGGACATGTCACTGACTTGAAAGCACAGCTAGCTTATCAGGCTCTCTGGTTTGGACTGGACAGTAGACGAATCACTATTCTGTCAGCAAAGATTGACAGAGGCTCACCACCAGACTAACCTGTGACAACAGTTATCATTTATGAAATAAAATCACTTCAGCTGAGAATTTTAGAGCTGCCTGAGGAAAATGCAGCTCCAATTCCTAAATAAGGCTGGCAAATACTCAGTTATTACAAAATCTCAGAATACAAAGGCCAAGTTGTGATGAAATAAAATTAGTCCAGTCACATGAACTTATGACTAAATAAAAATAGTTCACATAATTTTTTTTTCTTACTTGCAGCGACTCTGTGAACGCACACTTAAATAAAATGAACAGGAATCTTCCTTGGCAACATAACTTCAATTGAAATTACTGGTCTCCTAAGTTTTCCAGAGCTACCATGTAACTATTTTTTCCTCTGTGAGCTAGCAGAGTATTTTCTCTTAGCACTGAAAAATACTTGTTCTGTCTAAATGTAGGAAATTTAAAGTGTGAAACAAATTAGAAGCTGCTCTCTGAGAATACACAGAAATGTTCCTGCAACAGTCATTATACAGAGGGCGCAGCAAATCAGGAAAAAATATGTCTAGCCCTTGATGGAAATCTTTGATTGGCAAGACCAAAATGTTTTCCTCATCAGTGGGGATGCCCAATACATCATTACAGTTCATGACCTGCATGTTAAGAGCTCGTTGCATTTGCAAATGTATTAGCCACATTTATTCCCCACAGATCTTCCCCTCTGGAACTACAAGGCAACCAGAAACTATTCCTTGATACATCTCCCACGCTCCAGGAGTCACAAAGCTGACTCCAGCCAGGTTATGATAGAGCGACCGTACATCAGTATGACACAGGCTCCCTCAGGAAGTTTTCCTTGGGATAATTACGTGCACAAAAACTGATACAGCCACCAAGATAACCACAAATTGTTGCTATTGTGATCTTGTGTAATTACCTCCAGTGCTGCTGCACACCCTCTCAGGTCTCCACCCACAAGCAAATCATGGGATTGTCTTCAAGCATGGCGTACCAAATCCCACAGCTGTGTGGCTGAGCATTTCCAGTATGAAAGCACAGGTTTGCACCTTCAAGAAGTTACATATTTGTAACATTTCACCAAGTTTGTTATTGTATTTGTCAAGCAGCTTCCAAAATGTTGTTGGTCTGTCAGACAAGCAGATTCCTCTCAGAGAGGAGTCTCAGAGGATTCAGCAGAGCAAACTGAAGGTTCTTGTCACCAGTGCCAGTGGCACAGCTCAGACTCAAGTTGAAGAAATTTACACTTCCACCTTCAAAATGCATATTAAGGGAACAAAGCATTTCAACATTTTCTTCAAGCACTTCTTGTTTACTTTTCAATATGAAGCCTATAGAGTATATTGCTTAAACCAAGCCAAATCTTATGCTTTTATCCTCCTGTTTATTTTATGATCCACATGGGCTATCCATAAGAGTGGAGAGGCTACATCTTGTTTTGCTAAAGGGAAGTAAATTTCACATCACCAGAGAACACATGGTGTGTCCACGCATTTTCTTGCTACATCGCCATCTTTGAGAATACCACGCCTCATGAAATATACAGTTATTTATATACTTGACATTTCCTAGGAAAATGGGGAGCCACCACTAGCAGATACAGTCATTAGTTGCAAAAGGCTGCACGTAGTTGCACAAGGGTTCAAATCCATAATCAAGTCTGGCACGTACACCATTCCCACCTTCAATGCAGGTCTCAAAGATGGATCAACTCTTGTAGGCTGATGAATGTTACCGTGTCGCAGATTACTTCCACCCACTTTTGGCCGTTTTGCTTAAGACTTATCCAGTCTTACAAAAGTGGTTAGTCTATCCATCAATATTAAGAAGTAGAGGTATTTTCCACTCAGAACATATACCGCTGGCAGAAAAGTCAGACTATATTTGACACTAAGTGCATAAGAACCAGGAGAACTAGATACAGTTTTCAAAAAAGATGGTCTGCTTGTACTATACGATCCCCTAAGCAGTGTTTGCTTAGCTCACCTTTGAGCAATACCCGTTATGTTGCTGCATTGATATTAAATCTGCTTTGAGTATTTCTTTCTACTGCTTGCAGTATCTTTGTTGAATTGTCTGCCAACATGCTTCAAGGAGTAAGATGAAGCTGCTCTACAGGTGAAAAAAAAGGTGGTGGCAATTTGACCCATACAAGCTCATTCTTACACACACTGTTCTATTGTTTTTAATATGCAATTAGTATTTCCAATTTTTTCCCAACAAACACAAGCATATAAATTAGTAACAATGGCACAGGAAAAATCCTGTGGCCAACAGAAATTTTTCAGAGACACAAAGAGAGATTTCATTTGGCTCAACATCCGAAAAAGAAAAAAGTCAGTGTCTTTTTAGGCATCTGTTTTTCAATGGGAATTTATCATCCCTATTACATAGCTAATTTTCTAGGATCTGGAAATAATCTGAACTCAAAAGCAGAAATTAAATGCCTGACAGATACAAACAAGCGGATGTGCACCAACAGAATTTCACCAACAGAATTTCACAAAACCCTAGGCCTCCATTGACGTGGGGAGTATCTTGGAAGAAACAGTCACTGAGGCTTGCTATACCTTAGTACCAAAGAACTCTTAACATGTTCCTAGCTAACGTACAGCACATGATCTTTTGTTTTCATTAAAAACAGGTTATGATTCAGATACATTTACACATCACTAGGGACAGTGCACCAAATTCTGTGAGAAGGAATTAAAACCACCATACAAGCAATGAGAAAACTAAGGAATCCAAATTAAGAAATAAATACAATTTCAACCCTAAACATATTAAGCAGCTTATTTTCCAAGGCTAAGATGGGTCCTTTGAAAAAAGAATGGGCAGATTTAAGAATTTTCTGCACCTCTGAGAAAAATCTACAAAGAAAGCCTTTACCTCCAAACACTAACATGACACTCAAGGTTAAGAATCACTGACAAGAGCAGGAAATAATAAAAAAAATACAGAAACATTATACAGAGATATGACATTAAGTAGAATCATCTGATTACAACTTGTATCTAAGTAATCTTAGTGATTTTACCAGGACTACTGAAGAAGTTGTCCTTTAAAAAAGAAAAAAGGGATAAAATATAAGGGTTGACTGAAGAAATTCAAAACGCTATCCACTCGAATCTCAAAAGTCATCTGGAGTTTAACTGATAAATGAAAATACTGTACTATTTCAGAGTAAGATGTGATCTCATATAAACAATCTTATGAGCGTGGAAAAACAGGGGTTCAAAGCTGTGTTTAACTATCAACAAAGCCACATATTTCCATTTGAGTATCCTACAAACACAACGCAACACAAAACAAAACCCATTTCTTCCTGTACTTAACCTGAATGGTATCAGTCAAAAGTTTCACTCTTCAGTTCCTCTGTGACTAATTAATGGCTTTATAAATTACAGATCTTACAATTTGCTGGCGTTTACTCTGCCGTCATACAAGTCAAAGCTTCTTGGTTTGTAATCCCAATGTCCATTTCTGTTTCTTCAGAAACTAAATACCTGGGGATAAACAAAAATGCTAAAAGGGTCTATCACTTCACAATCCAACTTTATTTCTGATCTGCTTTCCTCCAGCTACGTTGATACTGATCCCAACAACTTGTTTTAAATTTAAAAAGTATCTTTAAAAAAAAACAAAACAAACCACCACCAAGCAACAGAACACATTAAACAACATGCCTTGGAACTTTGCTCTTAAGGCTAGAAACTGTTGTTTCAAAGATGGCAAGTCTTCACATCTGTTAGATTAAAAAACTATTGACTTTTGGTATGTTCCGATCTCCTTGAGTAAAATACAATTTGTCAGTTTAAGTAATTGTTATGCTGTTTTCCAGCACCTTACTCAATTTTCAGCATCCTCTTAATAAACTGGAAGCCTGTGTCAACTGTGAGTGCACTAGTTTAAAAAATAAAACCATCTATCTATAGTGATTGCACCCTTGTTTGTAACACCCAAAAGCATGCTTTCCCTTTTTTGTGATGGCACTGCATCTAAAACTTCACATGGTTACCTATTAAAAAAATCTTAAGCTCTTCTTGCCTTCTAAGAGGGTCCCCATCCCACATGCACAACCTGCACCGCATTACGACGAGAAGTGCTCTAAGAGAGGGACAGCTTATGGGGGGCAAGGGTTTGCAAATGCTTTGAGATTGAGATCCAACATTCAGTAACTTAAGCTTATGAACTTTGAGATTTAATTTTAATTATATAACCTTGAAACCCTCGAAGAAACCGGCATCCACCATCAGAATTTTGGTCAGTTCAGGAAAAGGATTGTGAACGTAAATCAGATAAGAACAAAATGCATTTGAAACTGTCACTTTTTTTAAAAAAAACCAAAACAAAACATCTCAAAAACAAAACACTGGAATGAGCTGGCGGTCATAAGGTGTTCCTGCTTTCCTTCTAAAACTGCAAGCTTTAAATAATACGTGCTCAAGAATGGAAAATTCCTTTTCTGTCAGTGTACATTAAAGTTAGTTCTGCTTTTTAAAATGTGCAACTACATCATCATTCTTCTGCCTCAACTCACAGCCTAATCAGAAAGGGAAATAACTCTCAGAATATCTCAAAAGAGAGACACATTCTTCTGGTGCTTTGCTACAATTTAATCACCACCTGGACAACTATCATCAAACACTACAAAACATTCACTAACCTCACTAGACACTCTTCTCTTCAAAACTAAAGCTGCATGAGAAATCTTAGCTGCATGAGTCACAGAGGTAGAGAAAAACGATGTGCTCTGTGGCATACCAATATTCAGGATTCTTTTCCTGTCAGTCATATGTACTCTGGCTTTGAATTAAAAAAGCTGACTGATAAATTTCAAATACAACTACAAAAAAAAAAAAAATCACTGTTCTTCCTCCAAGTTCTTGACATCTTCATTGTACCATAAATTTCAATACAAACAATTGCAGACATCTTTTTGTTGCTCCCATTTCTATATTACACCTTTCTGATAAAGTACCATCTAACCCAGGGTTTTGACAAAAATCATCCTAAGTTTCGCCCCAAGATCCATTTTGGTAACTAACCACAGGTGGCATTTGTCAGTTCACTAATCAAAGTTGTTCGATGCTTCCCATCGTGAGATCATATTTTCTTTCAGCAGTTGATGAATTTGCCATACTTTAATTAGTAAGGCAGAAACTTTCCATCGTGCGTGTCAGCCTCAAACCTTCAATTTTCCTAAAGTTAAACTGAAGTGGTTCATCCAGTTCCAAGAAACAAATGAAGAAATACACGCTTACATTAAAAAGCGAAATTGGCAACTTAATTTGAAACACTCTAGTGACCCCTGCTTCAGTAAAAGAAGTGTATCTGACAGGATGTGCACATGGCTGTCTACGTGCATATATGCCTTATAGTGCTCAAGTTAAACACCCTTGACAGTGCCCAGCCACTAGAAGCATCAAACAACTGCAAGGCCTGTGAGGAGATCCTCCATGCTTAATATTTTGGAGGCTTAGAGCTTTAAGCAGAAAGGTGCCAACGAAAAAGGAAAGAGGCCATGTAAGGCAAACTACATATGGCTGAAAAAGGCAAAACAATATTTGGAGCTAGGGACAAAAATAGCAGAGTCAGAGAAACTGGTAAAGAAAGAAGATTTTGTCTGTTGAACTGAGTCCAGAACCACTCAAGTGAGGAGAAAGATAAAAGATAAAGACTTCTAGGTAAGAAAGGGGTAAAACTGGAACAGGTTAAAGGAAATTCAGAAAAGGCTGGGATCAAGTACTGGAAAGAAGAGGCAACTACAACACACTCTGTCCAGAAGCTGGAGATTGAGTTCTTGAATCCAACATACCTTTGGCAGCAGAAAAACCTAAACCTGATGGGCAATGAATCCCAGTCCCCTTCTAGTCTTGACACCCACAGGAAACAACCACCTATCATTGCTCCTGTTAGTTTGGAAAATTGCAGTTCAGTTGATAAAATTACACAGAAGCCACTAGAATACCACATTTGTTTTGTCTTCTCTAAAAAAACAAAACAACAAAAAAACCAAAACAAGTAAAAGCAACTAAACACAAAACATATTACAAGAATATAAAAATTACAGAGCAAATCACTCTAGAATGATTTAAGAGTTCTGTAATTAAGTGTTATATATAAAACCCTAGCCCCCACTCCTCACAAGCATACAGGATAACATACCAAATTTCATGGCCAAATAGCACGCTTTCTCCTTTCTCTCATCAATTTACCGCAAACGAGAATTACTGTCTAGTGCATAAAGACTGATTGGTTTTGGGGGTGGAGGGGAGCTGATTTTCAGGGCACTTACTGCAACTGTGTTTCAGAAGGTGGAAGCCAGTCTTGTTAGAGTCAAACATATGTACTCGATGATCTGAAAGGTCCCTTCCAACCTAGACAATTCTATGATTCTATATTGTCATGCCTGGAGGTATGTAAAAGGTGGGTAGACGTAGTGCTCAGCGACCCAGTTTAGTGACGGTTTTTGTCAGTGTTAGGTTGATGGTTGGACTTGATGATCTGAAAGATCCCTTCCAACCTTGACAATTCTGTGATTCTATGATTCTACATCCATGAAGAATTTTCCTTGAAATATTTTGTAACAGTCTAGATCTAGATGCAGCTTTCCAGTGACCAAGAAATAGTTAAATTAGCACTGGAACTGCTACCAATAAAAAGTTAAACAAATCAAAAATCTGAAAGAAAGCTTTTCAGTCCAAAGTTCAAAAACGTTTTTAAAAAGTAACAATCCCTAGCAATATGGCATTAAAAGGTATAGAACAAATTTTTTATTTTGTATCAAAACAAGCTGCACAAGAAAGTCCTCACAGAAACTTCTCTCTAACTCAAAGAGAAGAAAACCTGGCCGTAACAAACTGCAGCCAGCATCAATCAAATAGCCCAGAAAATTCCAAGCCTTTAGACAAAGGCACCCACAACAGACGCAGACCTAGTTATTAATGTGTCATAACTTTATTTAATGTTGATTTAGTGAATATTTAGTGTTGATTTAGTGAAGTCCTAGATTTTCATACATGAAGTATTTTTTGGTATTCGTTTTGGTAAAACAAGGAAAAAACATTTTCTTTTTACTTGGAATTTAATAACAGTTAGTGACCATTTTGTCCTTAGAAGACGGCTAGGTGCTTTTTTTTTTTTTTTTTAAACTACAGGATGAAGACAGTACGGGTCTGGATTCAGACATCTCATTAATGAAAACTAGGAAGTCGTAAATGCTTATCTCCTATTTTCTAAAATTACTTCCAAACTTCAAATTAATTTTCACTGCAAGTCAGCTGGACTGCAGCCTGTAAGTCACTGCAGGGCGTGTGACTGTATACCACGATGTTGCCACTCCCTGCTGCTCATCTCCACTCCCTCTAATCAGCTAATTAAATTGCTCATGCAATGTTTCCCCAGTCAGCTTTCAGCAAAATAAACTAGATTGCTAAAGACCTACTGTTTGCAGCACTGGATTTAGGATGGAAAGTCTATGCCAGCCGAACACCTTTAGGTTGAAATGTGGAGTGATTACACCAATCATTGATACGATGGAACAAACAGTAGCCTCCAATTAGTGCTGGTGATGTGCAGATGAAGAAATTAAATTTTTAAGTTTGTCTGCAGTTAGAAGGAAACATGTACACGCTCCCTCATTCTGCTGAAACTTGTATCCTACATTACCACCCTCAGACAATGATGATGAACCATAAACTCACCATCAGTCTTGTAGCCACTGACAGTATGTATCTGTCAAGGAGATGCAAATAGGTCAGTCATCAGAAAATGAAGGAAATTCAAGCGGTCAGCAAAGACATGCATTTTGGCTACAAAATGTATTTCCTTATGAAGCTTTAGTGCTAACAAATGTTTCAAATCTCACAGATTTAAATGTCCGGTTGACCTTTCACATAAGAAGTCCACGTTACAGTTTTTCTCCTCCCACTCAGGTTCTGACAGCTTGTCTTACTCCATTCATCTCTTCTACTTTTCTGAGGCACTGACAGCATCTGTGCATTTTGGGTAGGCAGTAGGGTTTAATTTCGTGAAAAGAAATCTAATTGTATTTTTCAGTATATTATTTATGATGAACGCTGGAGATACACAAACACAAAGCATTGTTTTCTGTTGTGAGAAGGATTTACTTCTGACAGAATTGCACAACTACAGCCTTTTAAGACAACTTTATATATTTGGGTTCTGGATTTTACTAGAAAGACTATAAAGTCTTTGTCATCATAATACTTCTAGCACTTCAGTTTGCAACGAGCAAATATTGTCACTCTTATTCAACACCAGAGACTGGGGCAAAGATGCCATACAACTCCACACAGGTGCACAAGCAACCTGTGGCAAAATCTTCCAATTTCCAATGCACTAACATTTCCAGTTCCTTGCTCCTCACAGGGTTCTGCGTTGAAGCTTTGCAAACTCAGACTCACCAGTGGCTTCGTGAAACCAAACCATTACCAAAGCGCCAGATGCCTCTCCACCCCCACTTTTTAATCACCTACACCTTTGACATAACAGGTCACAGGTACGATATTTTTTAAGATGACGATTTCCTTAATCAGCCAGAAGAAATTCAGTTGAGCAACAAAAGACTTGCCTTACACCCCTCCCTAACATCAGATTGAGCAATCACAGAAACTCCTCAGGACTCCAAGGTGTCAGGAAAGGCACAGCCCTCCTCGCTCCTCTCAACAGCGATCTCCCCCAAGCAGTCAGGAAAAACATCAAGTTCCCAGAAGGTAAAGACTGTAGAAATAAAATTTATTTTGGTAATAAATCACTGTAGTTCAAGTTCTGGAAGCAGGGGAGCAAATTGCTGGGTTTTACCTTTTACAAAACAAGAGAAAGAAAAAAGGATAGGAATTACTAAAGTTCTTGAACATACTAAGAATGCATAGTCAAAAGGGGAAAAAAGTTTACTTTATAGCTTTAAATTTCTGCCCTACCATTTTTTTCCTGGAAAGTAGAAATAACACTATGGCATTAGAGCTGCATTTAAGAGGATCCAGTATTTATATAACATCTTCCAGCCTCAGAACAAGACACTACTTTTTAATTTTACAGAAGCCTTTATATTTAGAAATAAAGGCACTTTACCAAAATAGTCATGTAAGAAACAGATTAAAAATTGTTTATAAAGGCTGATTTTGAAAGTCGACATTTCTCTTAAGTGTTGACTTAACTATTCTAAACATTAATTATATTTAACAGATACATAAAGCTTCAAGTTTTCCCTGTTAATCATCTTAAAATTCTTTCCACATATAAACACCCAACAAAATACTACCTTATGTCAAAAGGATGTGTTTCCATTTAAAAAAAAAAAAAAAAAGAAAAAGAAAAGAGACAACTGCTAATGTCTCTAATGAAAATCTAATGTTCTTCTCTCTTCTGGATCAACAAAATATGTATTTGTAGAGGAAAAAGCAATTTACAATACCATAATGATTTCATTATCCAGAATCCAAATACTCATCAGAAGTTGGAGAATTTGTTATATCAGATATCGTCCAGCTAGACACCCACAAACTCATTTTTGCATCTAATTTGTTTAAGCAAATTAACACGGTGATGACTAACTGATGCTGTGTAGGAAGTGTTTCGCTTCCTTTACAGTGAAATCATGTTTCTATGATACTATCCTAAAAGATTATAGTATTTTACTGAAAAATACACAGCTTCCAAATAAAGTATTGTTACTCCCCAACAGTAACTTTTTACAGTATTCACTGAACCAAATCAGAGGTTTATTTCCTAAAGAATGCTGAATAGTTTATATGTATTTGGGAAACTACGAGATACTGCTTTGTTTCATGGTTTATGTTGGAAGCTTTCAAAGCAAGTGTGTAACAAAGTATGTCTTATCTCAAGAGACTGAAAAAATCCAAAATAATCTGTTGTTATAGCTTTGTGAAGGGATTTTGAAAACAATCATCTATTTTACTGAAGAGGAAAAGTACCGAAGCCGCAATTTTGAGTACAGCAGCAGGTATGTGTGCTTCACTTTTTAACAAATTTAATGTATTCTCATGTTCCCCATTGACAGATCTCTCCCTACTTCAGCTATTCAGACATGACTGCAAGTCCATTACAGAGAGAATATTATAGAAAGACTGAGGATGAACAACTTGTTACTCTGAAATTTAAATGTCTGGACATGTTAAAAGGTTCTGGATTTTATTTCAAGTAAGTTCCACTAACATTTGGATCTTCTTCCATTTAAAAGAAAAAGCACAACCTAGAATAAAGTTAATGCATTTCCAGTAAAAAAAGCTCTGAATTAGTTTCATCAGGTTACAATACACTTTCAGCAAAATCAAACTGAATTCAGCTTCACACATCAGCAAAAGCATTTTTACAATCTATGCCACACTGCTCAGAGATAACTGCCCCTCTGCTACTACCACAACATTCAACACCTTGTTGTTGTAGATGACACAAACACACAGCAAAGGACTAGACTACTGTGAGTACAGAAACAGTCTAGATCTCAGAAACATGAGTAACAGAACAGCTAAGTGCATGGAGCAAAGAAAGTATCTAACAAGGCCACCTACACCCCCAATAACAATAGGGCCCTTAATCGTGATCCATTTTCTTTCTAAAAGGTCAGATAGAAAAATGACTGGAAGAACAGATGAAATTGCACTGTTACTAACTATCCAAAAGGATACAGCCTTTCAAGCACCACAGTAGAGTTCCCTATATATTCCCTGTTTCCAACTGTCAGTCACTGAGACTATTTTCTTGCCCTTTGTACCACCCTTGAACAACAGGCCACGCTACATCCTTCAAAAACCTCTTTACTAAGTGCAATTCTTTAGAAACTCTATCTAAGAAACATGACAACGTATTTCCTAACCCATAGATTGGAGTTGATGGATGTGGGTAAATAAGTAGAAGAATTTAACTATTTCAAAGAATCTAAGAACTTAGAAATGGAGAGAGAGATTTAAAGGGGGAGAGAGCAGGGCAGGTGACAGAGGAAAAGGCTTCCTTTCTATAAGGGAGGAGAAGTATAGGGACACAGGAGAGGAAGCCTTCCCCTCTGTGCCAGTGCTACTATACCTTTGCCTAAACAGTTTAGTTTTCAGTTGATTTTGCCATTTCATTGGGGTTCACAAGAACTGTCAAATAACCACCACTCTTCTAATGTCAAACACTCTGCTCTGTCTGTTTCTACTTTAAGAGCCAACCCAAGAATTCTGTACCTGACAAAAGCTATTTACTTTCTCAAAGCAACAATTTGCTGCATTTCCAGCATTTACCACAGTAGTCTTCTGCCTTGAGGAGTTCAGCACTACACAATGTCCCTCAAGTACATGCAAAGGCCACTGAAGGGATCCCCCAGTAGCTTGTTATGTTGTGGAAGCCATTCTCGTATCTTTGTGGTCTGATCTGCGCTTACCAAGAATGCTCCTAATTAATTACAGACTGAATACTAATACTCTATTAACTTACAGGGAGGGGAAAGAAGCTCTCTCAACTTCATAAACATTGTCATCCTTGGTAGGTTACGACTCTCTTCTGATTAGCTTGATAAATCAAACTGAAAAACTACGATCTTGTGACGTTCAGAAACAACGCACAATCAGAGAAATAAAGACTTTTCCAATAGTTTTGGATATAGCCACACACATTGCAAATATGCAGACAATAATTATCGTGCTCAAGTGTATTTAACCTTACTACAGCTACCTACGTTGGCATCTAGCTATGTATCAAGGAAGCCCAGGTTTCCTCAACTTCTCACACAGCTGACAGCAAATGGTTGGTACCTTCAGAAAGCAATTCCAAGCACTTAAGTCGTGTCTGATTTAAATACTACAAATCACTTCCCAAAAATATCTACTTCTATTAAACATCTACCTTATGTCTGGGTGAACACCACCAAAAGTCTGCTGCCTGGCAAAGCAAACATAAGGGATACAAACACATTCTACAAGTACATTAAGTTGAATTTAATAACTGGTTACACTTCAAAACTTTGTAGATATTTCCTATCACTGAATGCACATATTTAAACAAAAGCATTCAGTGACCCATTCTATAAACCTTAATTCTGTCTTGCTCTGATTTGACCCTACCTGTGAAGTTACAAGAAGTAAAAAAATTAGAATTACTAAAAATCCACCACCAGAGTGGTGACACTACCGGGGGTGGGGGTGGGGGGTGTGTGTGTGTGTGTGGACAGTACAGCATACCTACTGCATAATCTTTAAGAAACTGAAAATATCGTGCCATGTGGAATTAGAAAGCTTCCAAATTTGTTTCTTATCTTAAGGATAAGCCAAAAAAAATCCCCCAAAACACACACAAACAAAACCCCAGAAAGACTTTCATAAGTTTTACAAGGAGACATCAATATTTTTCATATATATATATATATATATTATGAAAAACCTTCAATTGACCTTATATGAAACAGGCTCAAAACACAAACAATAAAAAGCAAGTTTACATAGACTAAATGGATGAAGTCTCAACATAACTGTGACAATTTTTACTTTACCTTTCCGGGAAACTCTTCATGCACTGTATCACTTTAACATATAGCAAGTAAAAAAATCTGCTTAATGGCTGGAACCTGTCTCAAACTTCTGTAATAAAGCGACTCACAGAACTAGATCCATATACGTATTAGGTATTCTCTATATAGATTACAAACTCATGAGGAGTCTAAACACAAATAGTTTTTCTCAAGGAAAAAAAAAAAGCTGATATACGTGATATAATATTGGCTTGGTTACTACTAAACAGGTGTTTTCTCTAATCTATTCATGACCAGGTTTCATTTCCTATTTACCTTGTTCTTTCCACACTCCCATACTTTAAATATTCATTAAGCAGAAGACACAATGAATCAAATCCTACAGGAAAAAATATATACAGTCCATTCAGTAAAGCATACGTAGCGTATGCATAAACACCATAAAGCCCACATTGTGGTTTTTTCCCCCCTCTTAAAAAAAAAAAACCAAACAAAACCACAAGCATGATGGACAACTAGGTAATAAACGGCATTACTAGCAGTCCTCTGACAACAGCAAGCAATAACTAGAGGTCTCTTGCTGGTCTTTTATTTTTATGCTAATACCTATGGTAGCATCCAAAATTCATACTGAAAAGTAGCAACAGACACTAAAAACAAAAGAAGTTTAAGTCATCCTGTAAACAGACTAAAGTAATAAACATTCAAATAGGCAATCCCGCTAACTCCTGTTGTAGTTACTATTCCCACAAAACACACCAATTCCTCTGCCAGACTCCACAGCACGAACGTTTTTGTTTGTATTTTGTTTTAAACTAAAAAATCATGATAGATTTTATAATTTTTACCTAAGTAGCTAGAAGAGGGACATGTGGAGGAGAATAAAAACAAGCAATCTGGAAGCAAACAGTATTTCCAAAAGTTAAAAGTCTGCTTTTTGTGAGAAAGTTTCTTAGTTCTGTTTTTAAACACAATATTCTGATTCCTTCTTGGGAGGATTTTTGTCCTGAAATGTAGTGTGCAATGCACAAAGGAAAACTGCAGTTTCAGGACTGCAAGTGCACACACCCCATTTCTTAAATCGCACTCTCATACTGTTGACTTCTAAGCATGTAACTCAACTGACTTGAAACTTCCCGAGTCACAAGCCTTTTAACCCATCCTCTCATTTCAACTCCCTACGCGGTTTGTGGATCACCTGTAGCAATACCCAAGAGAGCTTTAAAATTCCAATACTGATAGCATTTCAACTGGTAGTACTCTTGCCAAAAAAAAAAAACCAAACAAAACAACAACCAAAACCCCTCTCTTAAGCTTCAGACTTCCACCGCTAAACCATTTACACCACATATGAGCATGGCGGGCTCCATTCTGCCAGTCATAATAAAGTCATAATAAAGAGTTCATAATAAACAGTCATAATAAAGAGTTCATTCAACAGCCATTAAAGTGCTAAAACTGAGAGCATTCCCTTCATCAATCAGCTTACCAAAGTAAAAAGAAATAATATCTTGTTGCATCAAAGCAAACCAATTCCTCTCTTACAATAATTGAGACCATGGATCCAGCAACCAGACACAAAGGTAAACACTGCTCAAAACAATTTCTATAGCACTGAAAAAAACACCAACTTTTAACACATTTGACAAGGAAAAGAGACAAATAGCTACACTATACAATTTTAATCCTAAAACATTCATTCTAATATATAAATATTTTCTAAATTGTCTCAACTGTCAAATTTAACGGCACAAAGAAAAGGTCCAACTCAGACCGATCAATCCCAAATAAACCCCTCTTATAAGTTAAGTTGAATAAAGGTTTCAAAAGAAATATAGAATATGATTTGATACATTCTTTTAAAACTGCTGGTTAAGGTACGTGTTCAAATTATGGCCCATACAGCTCAGTAATTTTGCTTGTTGTTTTTGATGACCAAGAGAACATGGACAGAAAACAAAATAGAACGAATACTCCTTCATGTTATTATCTTTCTAGAACTCAAGGAAGTGAATTACATCTGTCAGAGACCTAGATTAGAACTGTCCTCCTCAGCCACAGTACAATGGCTCCTAATAATTTATAAATCAGCTGTTCACACAAATGATTGCATTTACATTGAAGTGATCAGTAATTTCCCAGGATTATCACGAAACGCTGGGTTTCTGGACATTAAGCTTCACAGCCAAGTTTAAGAATTGTTAATGTCTATGAGCAATGCAGCTGACCTCAAACACCTACCTTGAGGGAGGCAACTGGTATTTATGTTTGAAAATGCCTTTGATTCATTCGTATACAGCACCATTAAAGCTTTCCCCCCCCCCCCTCTAAATATTGTTGCAGTATAGCAATGCAAGTAATTGCTTTTAGTTATATGTTTAAGGCCAAAAGATGAAGAATTACTTAAATGAAAACAGTAATCGCTTTGCTTACTACTGAAACAATAAATTGATACAAGTCTCACGGAGAAGTCCTATAGCCAATTAATAGAGAAGCCTTCCTCTATACAATTTGAATAATTGTTAGGTTAAACAAATTACAATTTACACCTAACCACAGACAAGAGCACGTTAGGAAAGCGCAATGGAATAAAGAGAAATAAACAAAGGTTTGGAGTCTGTCTGATACTGCTTCATGTTGAAAGACAGCACCTCCAGCTGGGGCATGAATTCAGCACTGATTCAGGAGACAAGAACTCTATCTACTAAATCAACAACACAACTTCTTGCAACAGTCCAGGTTTCACTTGGAAATCTTGCCGAAATACCAGCCAAGCCCAGCCTTGATTAGCCTGCAATGAGATCATAGCTTGAGGAGGTATGGCTGTAGGCCCTTGTAAAGCTGATACTAAGGAGGAATTTATTTAAGTGATACATCAATCTTTCCTGAAATGCATGAACTAGAATGTTTTCATATTTATTACTGTACTAAAGATAACACTGACTGCAGAACAACTTCAGAGTTCCTAAGAATATTGTTAGCACAGGAAGTGAAATGATTTTCTATCCATCACTCACAATCAATGCTGTAACTGACACTACAAGTTGGGCATCTCAGATAAGAGTCATTTTAAAGTAAAAGTAATCAAGATAATGCAGCTATGGGAGATTTTCACAAGATTCACACTTGAGCACCTCAACTTTTTATTTTCATTAGTTCCAGTAAGATCTCCCTCTTCAGAGTTTGTTTCTTTAAAAACAGGAAAAAACGAACTGAGGCTTGCAAGACTTCTAATTAAAGTCCTCGAAGTTGTGTATTTCAACAGAAGGTGAAATGACATGTTCCTATAAAAAGCAAGTCCTTTCTTTCAAGATGTCAAATTAGGCAAGAACAAGCTGCCTTTGGGCCATTTTTTTGGAATGTTATCATACACACATGCAGAGATCAGAAAAAAATGTGAAGCATTTTTTTAAAGGGACATTATAAAAACAATAGTAAGCAACACAACGACAACACTCAAAGACTTTTCTTAAATACTATCAACACCACTCGCATATGGGTGGGGCAAGGTTTAGAAGACCAGCTATGTTTAAAAGATTGAGCAAGCTGTATCATGCACCGTTTTTCTCCATGCCTAGTGCAGCAACAACAAAAAGGGCAAGGCGAGGTGGGGGGTGGGGGAATAAATAAAAAGGCTTGCGCCTGGCAGGTGAACTTGATATTCTACCTACCTGGTTCAGGACTATTTCTCCAATTCTTATTTCAGTTACAGAAAGGAACGCTATGATGAAATGGGGAAGCCTGCTCGCCCCGCAATACCAGGGCCCACTACAAGGCATCAGCAGCCTGACTTCTCCCTGGGGAAAGCGCTTTCCCTCCTGACATTCCAGCCCGAGCACACACTTATCCCCCTGCTGAGGCTGGAAATGCTTTCTCCTCTTTGGCATGCCTTTCCCCTCCCTGATTACTAGTCATCTGGTGGATCAGAGGGCAGCACTCTTGTTTTAACTGACTAGATTTCCAGCTAATAAACTCCCAAATAGTGGTTGCAGCTCTTCTTGCCCTAGACTCCCCCTATGATATCTGTGATAAAAAAAATTTCCCTTCCTTTTAGCAAGGAAGGAAGGAAATAGCCACACAACTAGAGAAACTAACACCCAAGAGGTGCACTACATAGAGATGCAAAATTAACAACATACACTTGCTGACTATTTTTTCAATTATAGTATTTTCTGGTGCTGTTTTTCGGACAGTTATGGTAGTTGTCCCATATATGCTAAGGAAAGCAGGAAATACTTACACCACAGACTTCCCAGCATTTACATAAAGGTGCAAGTTTCTTCAAAGGCTGATCTTGCTTTCAAGACAGCAGTAAGCAAGGAGACAGGCAGAACTTTAGAAATGCTCCTTAAGTAGCTGCTATCTGAGACTCCATTCACACCTTGTCACATTCCTCTCCTTAAAAAGCAGCACTTGGCGTCATCCATCCTCACTTCCCCAGAGCTGCCCTGGACTAGAGTGAGACAGAGCTCCATAGCCAGCTCACATTTAAGCATAGTTTGAATCCACAAAACCAGGTGTTTTTCCACAGGTATCCCGAAGGATTCGGTACAGCGGGTTTTCTTAGATCCCCCACTGACCAGCCACCAGCCTACTAGTGAAGGACCGGCTCATGGCACAGGGAGAGAAGAAGCACAGGTGAGGTGGTGTCCCCTTGACTGTGACAGCCTGGTGATCCCCACATGCACTCTGGAAGGGGGTAACTTGAGTTCAGGGCTCACTTCAGCTGAGAAGAGACAAACTTTACACCTCCCACTGCAAGGTGGGACTGTTTTAACTAGCCAGTACTAAATTATCCTTCCCAGTAGCTTTACACCACTAGAAGCAGTACAGAAAAAAAAACAAACCCCAACACCAAGATGGGTATGGTGTTGGGCCAAGAGGAAGATTTTGCAGCAAAAGAATTGGAGTCCTGCGGACATGGGGGACATGAGCTCCACTCCCTGGTTTCAAAACTAGTGCTTTGAACTTGCATCCAACAGCTGAGAAGGAAAATACACTCCAAAACCTAGACCCAAGGATCTAGGTCATCACTGATGGACCCAGATTTCTCTTCCACACAGCAGCACAGTTTCAGGAGGTATCAATGCCGCGGTTACACTTAATTATTCCTTTGCAACAGACCCAGTTTACAAGGTTCCCATTCCCAGACACTTTTCTCCACATACCACAGCCACATCCTCATGCCACAAATACTTAAGCCTGTTACCTAATACCTAGGTAATATTATGAATAAGTACCACCGATCAGTCTTTAGATGTAGCACTTATTAGCCATTACCAGAAAGGTGGAATTATTTGATTTGGCACTTGATAGCTAGGACATACATAGTAAGTAGCTCTTTTCTCCTTTCCTCAAACACTCCCAGGTTTGATATTCTGTAATTCAGGGCACTGGTAAGAGGCCAACAGATGCGCAGTCATTTTTCAGCATATACATCTTCTGACACTGACTGTTGTTCCTTGAAAAACAGCAGTAGGGAAGAGATCTAGAGAGAGCTGGTTTCAAAAGTCATAACTTGTAAAGTCCATAATGCAGTTGTTTCAAGGGTGCGAGCAAGAAACCAACTGGGCAACTCACAATGAAACCAACTGAAAAATAAGATCAGAAGAATTTCTGCTGTGGATAAAACAGGACTTGTTGACCTCTGACACCCTCTGTGAACTTCTAAAATGGGAACAGGCAGAATCCACAGGACCTGTAGACAAAGCATATATATCTTTTCTACTGATCTTAAGAAAAATGTGCCTTGCTAATGTGGACTTTTTTTCCCTGAAGACATATGGATCTATTTTAATGTGTTTAATGTGCAACAAGAAAGCTGTCTTAACAGCTAAATCCAGCAACTATTGGGGATGGGGGTTCTCAAGTCAAAACACATCCAGATGAAAAACATTTTCTAGAAAGCATGATACATTTAACTCATGCCCAATACGCTGAGGTTAAAGCTGTGAGTATACAAAAACATACAAAAAAAGTAATGAGGGTGAAAATAAAAAAAAAGGCAACCAGAAAATGCATATATACCCAGGAGCCTCCCCCTCCCCCCGTCTTGGGAGCAGGGATTTGGTCACTATCCGCCAAGACCTTTTGTTTAAAGGAGGAGAGAGATACAAAAGCTTACCCTAATTATTCTGAATTTGCAAGTGGGACAGCACCGGAGAAAACTCCTCAGCCTCAGAAGCCGGGAGCTTTAGCCTCCTGCCCTCCTGCGCCGGGAGCCCGCAGGGACGGAGGGAGGGAAGGGCCCGTCACAGGGTCCCGGGCTGCGCTGGCAGCAGGGGGGTCCCCCCGCCAGTCCCCAGCGCCCCCCCGCAACCACCGCGCCGCCTTTTTAATGCGTTTAATACCAGAAGCAGCAGGTCGGAGCCGCCAGCCCGAGGGCGCCCAACAACCTGTTGCCCCACCCCGGACCTTCTGGGACACGTCCCGGCACCCACAGGCGCCCCCTCCCCGGGCGCTAACGGCCGCCTTGTGGCCTCGTCGGCGACGCCGCCGGTCATGGAGCCGGCACCTGCGCCGGGAGCTGGGGCCGCCCAGCCCCGCGGTGCGCCCCGGGCTGCGGGCAGGCGGCGCGGCCCGGCCGGGCCCGCTGTCACCGCCGCGGGCACGACAACATGGAGCCGGCCGGACCACCCCCACCCCCCCCTCCCCCGGCGCCTCTCACCTTGGTGATGATGAGGGGCTCCCCGTGCTCTCGTCCGCCCTTCAGGGTGAAGCCCCAGGGGGCCCCGCCGCTCAGCAGCACCTCCACCAGCTTGTAGCCCTCCGCTGCCCGCTGCTCCAACATCACCACCACCGGCCCCGGCTCCACCAGCACGGCGCCCAGCCGCGGGTCGCTGCCGGCCAGCCGCTCCCGCCCGCTCCGCAGCCCCACGTCCTCCATGGAGCCCGTCGCGGGGCTGGGGGAGCCGGGGCTCGCCTGCTTCTCGCCGGCCGCTCCCCGGTGCGCGCCAGCCGGCGGCAGCCCGTAGAGCCACCTACCCTCCCCGCCGCGCCGGCCAGCCCGGCCCCATCGGCGGCGAGCGAGGGCTGCTCCCGCCCGCCCCCTCCTCTTCCCTCCTCCTCCTCCTCAGCCCGCGGTATTGTCTCACGCCGAGGCCAGAACCCGGCGGTGGCAGCAGGGAAGGGGAGGCGGGGGGACGGCACCAACTTGTGGCAACTTGGCGGCGGAGCAAACGCCGGCGAGCAACGCGGGACGCCGGGAGGAGCGCTGCGGGGCGACGCGCCCCCGCCTCCCTCTCGCCCCGAAAAGAAGGCGAAACCCGCTCATCCACCGCGGGCTTCCCCAGCGGGGCAGCCGCTCGCCCCTCCCCAAACGCAGGCAGCCCCACAGCGCGATCGCCCCGGGCGAGGAGGAGGAGGAAGAGGAGGAGGGGAGGAGGAGAGCAGCTCCGGGCCGGCCGCCAGACAAAGGCGGCGGCGAGGGGGTCCGTGAGCCCGGAGCCACCCCGGGGCCGCACCCCCGAGTCACCACACGCAGGGACGGCCGCGCCCCTCCTTCACCCCCCCTTCCCTACAAACAAAAGCTGCGAGCAGGTGGAGGGCGGCCGCGCCGCTCCGGCCCCGTGGAAGGAGGGGCGGGGGGGGGGGGGAAGGGGGTAGCGGGCAGCCGTGGGCTGCGGCCTGTCCTCGGCCAGGGACGCCCCGCCTTCGCGGTGCCAGGCGGCGGGGGGCCGCGCCGCGCCGGCCGGGGAGCGGAGGAGAGAGGAGGGGCGGCTCTTCCCGCCCTGTCGCCCCCTCCAAACACGGCCGGCGAGGTGGGAGGAAGCCAGGCAACATGGAGGGCAGATCAGGGGGCAGCCGAGGGAGGCGCTTGCTCCCGGCCGTTCCCCCCGCCCCGACCGTCTCCACCACCTGTGGGGCGGGAGGGGCCCCGGCGTGTGCCGCGCCGGGCTCCACCGCCTCTCTCCTTCCCTCGGAGGACCCTCTAGCGGCGGCCGGGGGCGAGGCGGGGACGGGCTGAGGTGAGGCGAGGCCCCGGCCCCGGGAGGGCTCCTGCTGCCGGCCCCGGCGCCGGAGGATCGCGGGGATGGAGGCCTCAGGGGTCGGAAACATGGCGGGGCCGGTTCGGGCTGGGCGGCGGGACACAGCGGTGGTAAAGGCAGGTGAAGGTCACAGCAAAAAAACCCCAACAAACACCTAAAAATGGGAAGCGGTT
Source organism: Larus michahellis (assembly GCF_964199755.1). Lineage (NCBI taxonomy): Eukaryota > Metazoa > Chordata > Aves > Charadriiformes > Laridae > Larus > Larus michahellis. Next base: position 142,752,978 of record NC_133896.1, read on the forward strand.
TCGTGGCACCGACAGTCCCAGACACAGGTTCAGCTGCAAAAAGACCATCAAAAAAAGTTTGACGGAGTGTGAGGCAGGACTGGAAGTGCTGATCCTAAGGCAAGTCCTATTTTATGGATGGGAAATACTTGCAGGGTTTGGGGTTGCCCGATGTCTTCACTGATTTCAGTGGTGGGGCTGGCAGTGAAATCCTTGTTTCTTGCTGGACTTCAGTCTCTCAGCTCAATTGCATCACTTTATAGGAGGTTTCAGTGGCTTAAATCAGGACCAGGTTTGGGCTGAGTACCCGAGTACCAGCACACAGTCCTCCTTTGCTTTTCACTGCCGCGCAGGTGAAATACTGCTTGAGCTAAGACGCAGGGAAATCTGTATTTTAGTTTCTGACAGACTAGTGAAGTTAAAGGTACTTCCACATGTGACGAACTGTCTCATGGAGGTGCCTGGTATATCCAGTGGGATGTCGAAGTTTTGTATATAGGTGTGACAGTTCACATATTTTGCTTCTGAAAGTGGCCATTATGCCATTCTGATTACTTAGTCTGACCCTCTAACTCCTGCTACAGCTGGTTTATTCCTCAGAAAACGCTCCTGCCTTGCACTAAAGCAATTTGTTTCTACAGTACTTTCAACATTACCTACGCTACTTTAGTGCCTAAAGAAAACTTTGGTTTCAGGATTGAGAGCATCTGAGGTCATCAGTCCCAGCAGCAGATTGGAGAACATGTAGAGGTAGGAGCAAAGTATTTGATGAGGGTGAGTATTGTTCCCTCATGATTAAGGGATAGATGAACCATGGAGGACGCACCTGAACTTACATATATTTCTATGAGAATCCTGCTAAATCCAAACCTTACACCATGCCTATGTATTGCATCAAGTTATTTAAAACTTCTAATGACTCGCGGATCCTCAGTCAGATTTCTTCTCTTTCTCTAATTATTTTCTATCATATAGACAAGTGCTAATTGTAGGACAAATAATTTAAAAAAAAAAAAAAAAGCACAGGTAAAGGGAAATACAAGTAGTTTTCTCCATATCCTGAGTCCAGTTGTTTTTGGAATCAGAGACAAAGTCTTCAATTATGTTTGTGTAACACATACCAGGTTGCCTACACAGCAATAACCTGTAGCTGGAAGTTTTAAAGAGCTGCAATATACAGGTTTGTTGTTTGCAAGCATGATAATAAAAGAAAGATCCAGAATAACAGTTTGAACTTTATTGTATCCCCAATGCACATTGAAATGAAACAAATAAAACAGCTTACATCATTAATAAGAAGAGTAAATTATGCTTCCAAAAATGTTTTCTTTGTATCCCCTCTTTCTTTCAACTGCCAAACATTCATTCTTCTTCATCTTGAACTTTTTGTTGTCCATAAGAAATTGAAGATTTACGTTACTGTTCTGGCTTTTTGATTTAGTCTTATAAATCCTGTATTGAAGAATGATGCAGAAATCTGAGCACAGATTTTAAAACTGGAATATCTAGAGGCAGGACGTGGCATCTGTGTTAAGGAAGCCAAGTGAAAATCATCAAACTGCTACTGTGATTACATCAGTGGAAGATGTGGCCAGGTAGCTCTTGGGAAAGCAGTTGCCTAAAGAAAGAATATCTGAAAGCTTTCATGCTCCCGATTAAGAGACCTCAGTAGAGAACAATTTCCTAGCTAATGCTTAGAGCCTGATGGTCTGACACAGTCATCAAGCAGATCCTCAACTTGTGTCTGACAGTTCAGAAGTCAGGCTTCTTTATTTTGAATTACACGTTTTTTGCCTTTTCTCCTTTAATGTTACCAAGAGAAACTAAGAGACCACTATGTATAGTTCCTCATACGTGTAAGTTTGACAAGCCAAAAAGAAAGACAGCAATTCTCTTTTGTCGTATCGGTCAAATGTCTCTTCGTATCTTTTATATCATCCCTCTCTGTGGGATTTGAAGCTTGTTCAGAACCCAGCTGGAGACTTGTACTCGTGCTCTTCTTAAAATATTGTGATAATTTTATTACTTGAATTTCTGCAGCTTCTGCCAGCCTTCATAACATTTCAGATAGTCGTAAAGAACAAAGGATTTAGTAAATGTATTCTAAAATACTACTTTTCTTTTGTGTGATAAGAAAACCAATGATTACTGTATTTGTCTAACAAAAGCTTCAGTGACCAAATCCTCAGTTTCCTCCCTTACACCTTATTTCACCTGCCAAATGTTGTCTGAGTATACAGAAGTTAGCAATTGAAGCTAGAAATGCAAGATAGATCAGGGTGCCATAATTTATCAAAGGAAGTAACAGACTTTTTCGCACTAAGGACAGAGAATGATGCAACTATGACCAATGTAGTATAAGAGGTGTTCCCTTCTGTAATAACATGTGCCATTAATATTACCAAAGATACTTTACAGTGATACACAGAAGTTACCCAAACGCTGCCTCCTGCCATGCAAAAGGAACCATCAAAAGTTATCAAGGGATTGTTCCCACAAATTCCGTTTGCGAGTCCCTGCCCTGTAACAAGAAGAGCTTTCTGGAGTAAACCAGGCTTCTTCCGCAGTACTTCATCCGTCTTCCTACCGTGGTACTTGAAGCTTAATTAACAATTTCAAGTGAAAATTTGTTCTACAGAATTTACTTGGCCTTCATTCTTTCTGTTGCACAGATTGCATATCTGTTCCCTACTTAGTCACTGAGACTACCAAAACTGAATAAATTCCTCTGTGGCAGGATTTTGTTCAAACAGTATCAGGCACAGTATGCTGTTAAGGCACAGCCTGTTTCACCTTTGTGGCTGTGCACCACATCTCTTTTCCTTGATACCCTGCATTGAGTTGCACAGGGCACCTGCAGGATTACCTTAGAACGGGGTGTTTTAGTCTCAGTTTTGAGAGCATTCATTGTGCTGGACCTTACAATGCCAGCAGGGCTTTTTTTTTTCAACAGTTGAGAAATTTGAAAGAAGTAAAAGCTTCTGACTCATAGTCACAGAGTAAAGAACTGAGGTGAGTTAAACCTTTACAACCTCCCACTGTTTGTTACCACTCCTTTCCTGGAGGTAACCACCAAACGTCACAGTTTGGTAAAGAAACAAAGTGCCTCTGCCTCAGCCATTTGAAATAAAAAATAGATGCCCTGGGGTGTGCATAGTTCATCGACAATTTAAGTTAAGATGCTGTGCTATGAAATGGAGCAGCTGATCTATGACACGTATCCTGCTCTGTCAGTTTAGTTACAGGGGTTGCAACCTCCGGCAAAGAGGCAGAGCAGACTCATACATGTTCTCAGGGGCATTTGCCAAAATGACCTAGGTATTTGACAGTTGTACCAACTCAGCTTCTTCTATGTAATCAGCTTCCATATTTGCTGAAGAAATATTATTTTAGTCACCAGTGGTGGAAGAAATGTTGATAGCTGTAAATGTATTTATAGTGTGATCTCTACAGTCAAGATAAAGAATTCAAAAAACCCTTTTCTGAAAGCTAGAGCTTTGTGAGAATACTGTGAATCCAGTGAGAATACTGCCAGAATTCAGGGTGAACATTAATTACAAGACAGGAGTTATGGACTTGCATATCTTATTCCTAGAGAGCTCTCTGTAGACCTCAGTGCCATTGGCACAGCAGCCTGTTGAAAATCTATAGGGCATGTACTGCATGTAGAGCAAAAGTTAATCCTATATAGTGTTTGTGGCACATTTAGTAAAACAAGTGAATCATAGAATCACAGAATGGTTTGGGTTTGAAGGCACCTTTAAAGAATTTAGTCCACACTCCCTGCAATGGGCAGGGACATCTTTCACTAGATCACATTGCTCAAAGCCTCGTCCAGCCTGACCTTGAGCACTTCCAATGATGCGGCATCCAAAACTTCTCTGTTCCAGTGTCCCACCACCATTATTGTAAATAATTTCATTCTTATGTCCAATCTATATCTACTCTCAGTTTAAAACAGTTGCCCCTTCTCCTGTCACCACAGGCCTTGGTAAAAAGTCTCTTTCCATCATTCTTATAAGACCCCTTTCTATATTGAAAAGCCATAATAAGGTCCCCCCAGAGCCTTCTGTTCTCCTGGCTGAATAACCCCAACTCTCTCAGCCTTTCAGAGAAGAGATTTTCCAGCCTTCTGATCATTTTCACAGCCCGCTTCTGGACCTGCTCTAACAGGTCTATGTCTTTTTCGTGCTGGAGGCCCCAGTGCTCCGGGTGAGGTCTCACAAGAGTGGAGTAGGTGGGGAGAATCACTTCCTTCCACCTGATGGCCACGCTTCTTTTTATGCAGCACAGGATACAATGGGCTTTTTGGGCTGCGGGTGCACATTGCCTGCTCATGTCCAATTTGTCATCCAACAGTACCCCCAAGTCTTTCTCCACAGGGCTGTTCTCAATCCATTCATCCCTCAGTCTGTATTGATAATTGGGCATTGCCCCAACCGAGGTGCAAGTTGTTCCCGTTGGCCTTGTTGAACTTCAGGAGGTTCACATGGGCCCATTCCTGAAGCCTCTCAAGGTCCCTCTGGATGGCATCCCTTCCCTCAAGCAAATCAACCACACCACTCAGCTTGGTGTCATCTGCAAACTTGCTGACCGTGCACTCAATCCGGCTGTGTATATCACTGGTGAAGGTACTAAGTAGCATTGATGCCAGTATGGACCTTTGAGGGACACTACTTATTACTGGTTTCCACTTGGACATTGAGCAGTTGACTGTATGGCCACTGGATGTGGCCATACAGCCAATTACTTATCCATCTAACTGTCCACCCATCAAACCTATATCTCTCCAATTTAGAGGTAAGAATGTTGTGGAGTACCATGTCAAAGGCCTTACAGAATTCATAGAAGGCCACCAGGTTAGTCAGGCACAACTTGCCCTTCGTGAAGCTAAGTTGGCTGTCCCTAATCGCCTCCCTATCTTCTATATGTTTTGATATATCTTCCAGGAGTACTAGGCACAGAGGTGAGGCTGGTTGGTCAGTAGTTCCCAGGGTCCTCATTTTTACCCTATTTAAAAATGGGCATCGTGTTTCCTTTCTTCCAGGCACTGGGAGCTTTGCCTGGCTGCTGTGACTTTTCAAATATGATTGAGATTGGCTTGGCAACTACATCAGCCAATTCTCTCAAGACCCTGGGATGCATCTCGTTGGGTCCCATGAACTTACATATGTTCAGGTTCCTCAGGTGGTCTCGAACCTGATCTTATTTTACAGTGGGAGGGCCTTCATTCTCCCGGTCCCTGCTCTGAGGTTGAAGGGCCTGAGAGATGTAGGAAGAAAGATTACCACTGAAAACTGAGGCAAAAAAACTTGAGTACCTCAGCCTTCGCCATGTTTGTTGTCACCACTTTTCCTGTCTCATTTATGGGGAAGGTACATTTTCTTTAATCTTCCTTTTCTGGCCAACGTACCTGTAGAAACCCTTTTTATTCATTGTATCCTTTGCCAAATTCAGCTCCAGCTGTGCATTAGCTTTCCTCATTCCATCCCTGCACATCCATGTGGTGTCCCTATGTTCTTTGCAGGATACATGTCCCTGATTCCACTACCTATGCATTTTCTTCTTACACTTTAGTTTGATCAGATGGTCCTTATTGAGCCCTGCCAGTCTCATGCCTTCTTTGCCTGATTTCTTAGACATGGGAATCAAGAGCTCATGCACTCTAAGAAAAATGTCCTTAAAGAGCTGCCAGCTCTGTTCAGCTCCCTTTTCCCCGAGGGCAGTTTCCCAGGGGATGCCATCCACTAATTCCTTAAACAATTGAAAGCTTGTGCTCCTAAAATTCAAGGTCCTGACTCTACTCTTCACCTGGCCCATATCCCTCAAGACTGTGAATTCCACCAGGGCATGATCACTGCGGCCCAGGCTGCCACTAATCTTGGCATCTCTAATTAGTTCATCCGTGTGGGTGAGCAACAGGTCCCATGATGCTTCTCCTCTGGTTGGGCTGTATATCACCTGGATTAAGAAATTATCCTCTATACTCTCCAAGAGACTCCTGGACTGCTTACAGCTTGCTGTGCTGCTTTTCCAGCAGATGTCTGAGTGATTGAAGTCCCCCAGCAGGATCAGAGCCTGGGACCATAATGCTTCCTGTGATTGAAGTAAGAAGGTTTCATCAACAGGCTGCCTTTGGTCGGACAGCCTGTAGTAAACACCAACCGTGAGGTTTCCTTTGTTGTCTTGGCCCCTCATTTTTGCCCATAAGCTCTTAACGTGTTCATCACTATTTTTCAACTCCATTTTTTTACATAGAGGGCAACCCCCACTCCCCCCCACACACTCTTCCTTCCTTGCCTGTCCCTTCTGAACAGTTTATAGCCATCGAGTGTAGTCCTCCTGTTGTGTGATTCGTTCCACCATGTTTCAGCGAAGGTGATTATATTGTAGCCACTAGCTGCAGGTGGCTTCCAGCTCCTTCCTGTTTGAAACTCTTTTGTCTTTGAAAATAACCATCACAAAGACCAAAACAGTCTGAAATAGTGATAAGAAGTTCCTGTAGCAGAAGTGGATGGACTTTTTGATCCAGTAATTCAAGGGTTGGCAAACTGCTGACAGTTTATTGTGGAGTCTGAAAGTCCTGAGAACCTGGAGAAACAGGTTGGGTAGCAGCCCAAGAGACAGACATCCTGGCATGGCTGGGAACCAGGAGGGTTTACTTTGGAAACCTGCCATGTTTCTTCTGATGGATTCAGCATAATCATGCTCTTCTACAAAACACTTTGATTTCAACAAATTACCCATTTTCCCAGAATGAAAAATAACATGTTAAAAAATCTCCAGCTGGATGTCTGCTGTGTGATTTAGGCACTTTAAACACCTTTCCCAAGTGTGTCTTGTTTCTCCTGTGTTGCAAATAAAGCTTCGTCATCCCATAATTAGTGCTGGAAAAACCCTTAGAAGTTCTCAACCTTTCAGATAAACACTCAAATATATGTTGACTTCTTCAGTTCCTTAGGACCAAAAAAAGCTTCTGTGTTCTTTATCTAGGGCTTTTTATAAAGCTGAAATTTCTGAAAGAATAGCATTTCATGTGATACGCTGGTATTTCTAAGCCCATGAAGTTCTTGATTGAAACTTTGCTCGATTCTTACGTATTCTCACAATATCACATATGCTTTATGAGCAATTTTCTGAGGGTGAGAGCGCTCACTGTGGAACAAATTGTGTCTGCGAGTGACCAAGAGAAAAAAGCCCGTGATTTGCTAACAATAATATTCTTGGCTTAGATCTTGAGACTTATTAGACCTGTAAACAGAGAAAAATGAGATGAGCCCAACACAGGGCTGTAATCCATAGCCCACTTCAGGATTTATAGTTTTCATTATTTTGGATGATAACAAGATTGTAAGTCAAAAAAAAGGGTGATAGCAACTGCTCATGCGGTTGCAGAGTCAGAAAACAACATAAAACCTAACAAGCGGAGGTGAACAGGTAACCAGCTTTCCCTGGGGATGGGTTTTTCAGCTGATAGTCAAATTCAAGCACAAGTCATGCTTTGGGTCATTGTCCCTCTGGTATCTGTATACCTGTTCTTTTTCCAGTTCCTGCATTAGGGTCCTTTGTCAAATTGTATTACAACATCTCAGACTACCACTTTACAAAGAAACCAAAAAGCAGAGTGAGCGCCCAGAGGTTGAGGCGCTGGCCCATGACAGTCCATACTGCTTCATTGTCAGCAGGCTAACTAGGCAGTGCTTGGGCACAGTTTGGGGGATAGCATGGGCCAGTGACTGTTACTACAAGGCAGTATGGATGAAGCCACCCTTTTTTGGTTGCGGAAGAGAATTCAGCAGTATATGCATATATGTATATATATACACTATATAGCTGTATTTTGTCATATGTATGTGCATTGCAACTTCATTAACCTGGGATTTTTTTGGCTTCATGAAGTTCCATCATTTCAGTGAAGCATCATTTGTAATATTTATTCTGGCTGCTGCATTTCTGATTGTGGTACCTTAGGGAGTATTTTTCGTTGTCCATCTTCTTTGATAACACACCTTACGTGGTGATAACATTCTCTATACAAACTGTGCTGTGCGACTTGCTCTTACGTGCCCAAACCCCAGTACTGTCCCCTTTTAATTACGTGGGGACTTAGCCTCAGAGTCTAACAACAGTCGTTAATGCATTTAAACTCTGATATCACAGCATCTAAACACATCTAAACATATCTAAATTCTGTACTTGACAAAGATGATCACTGGAGCAGGGGTGACCAGGGAAAATGCCAAAGGGCAGGTTTCAAATGCTCTTTTTGCAGATAATGCTGTGAAGGCTTTTAAAAGGGTAGATAAATAGCAAGAGACCAGAGTATGCATGAGAGTGGACAAAAGCCTAGTAATCTGGTATTTTTCACTTGGACTTTGTCTTCATTTGCTTGCTAACCCCAAACAGACCTTCCTTTTTCTGCCTATCAGCAATGTGTAAATAAATCTCTCAGTGCATTCTATAAATAGACACAATTCCTTCATTATAAATGACCTTTCTACTCTCAGCTTGGTTACACAGAACATGAACTGTGTCCAGGTGGAAGTCATAGGATGTAGCATCTTGTGAGAGTCCACCTAAGCATGCAGGCAGCATGAAGTAAGTGTTCTTTATTTTTATTTTTTTGTAGTGCTATAGCAGTTTGCCATAAAGTGTCAACTATAAACAGGAGACTATGGTCCAGCAGTGCCAGACCTGCGATATCACATGAATTTTGTGATATTAGGGGTGATATAAGGCTGGTTTGAACATGCCCAAGAGTCCAGGGGGCAGAAGTTCTTTCTGTGCGTGCCACCTCCCCGAAGACTGCTATGCCCATTTATACTAAAGGTCTAGATGTGGTCTCCTCTCTCAAGAGACCAAGGCAGAACAGTTGGCAGTTGGTGGGACGTTTGAGGGAATCCTACCGAGTCATACAAATGAGAAGTGCCAACATTCAGATTAGCTTTTCCTGGCTTGTGCTGATTTTAGAAAGGGTAAAGCTGTGGGAGGTACTGCTTCGTTAGCCTGACTTTTGCGTTAAGCATACTCATGTCGGTTAGCAAGATCCTGACAAAACAGCTTCGGGGGCTGGGGAGGTTGATTGCCCATCTTCTGTGAAAACATAGATGCCATTAACCCCAAAGGTTAATTTCTTTTGAAAGTCTGAATTCTGGAGTATTAAGGGTACACAGAGGATTTCTTTCAAAACACTGCATTTTCTGAAGCACTTTCAGGACCAACCAATTTCTTGGAGTCGTGCTCCCGGAAGTTGACTAAGGGGAGTAGCTGAGGTAGCCAAGCTATGATATAAATGTATAGTGTAACTGTATTGCTTTCCTGAAGGGTATATCCAGTAAACTACTTTGGATACTGAGGAGTTAGTCTCGTTACTTTGTCCACCCTGGACTGCAAAGTCCACTTCTGACAGTGAAGTCATGATCTTCAGTCCTGAAAACAGAAAAGTCAAAAGAGTGGATCTGAAGTGCTTCCTGTACTATAATGTTTCTGCTGTTTTACTGCATTTCCTCTTGATTCCATGAGTCAGCTAAGCCACGCTTTTGAGCTTTCTGCTCACTTCAGAAGCTACCAGGCAACAATTTGTGGAGCAGAAGGTTGCAACTTTCCCTCACCCAGTCCCAAGATTCTGCAGGACTGACTGCTGGCCATGCAGCCACTGGAGAGGAAAGAAACCCAGTGATGCTCATGGGATTTCAGAGCGGAGCATTGGCTGGTCTCTGTGGTCTGGACCTGGAGGACTGCACCCTTTGTCAGAATTCCCTTCGATACTTGGTTACAGAGTTCAACAAGACCATTTAACTGGCCATGGTACGCTGACATTTTTAGCAATTTAATTAGCAGAGCCTTGGAGAGTTTTTGCATTGTAAGAGTTGTGAAATTAGTGCTGTAATATGTTTTGATTTAGTTACGTAGATTGGCCTGGGAATAGAGGTTTTATGAGATAATTTTCTAGTGCTAATGGGCTTTGAAAATATAACATCTGAGTGGTGGGAGGTATAATCTAACAAGATCCCACAGTCTAACAATTGTAACAAGGATGTAAGAGTATCCCACTGAATTTCTCCTGGGGGAACCAATTAACGTAACCTCTAAAAGAGAATGCAGAAGTAGTGGGGCCTAGGATACCTTTGGAAGATACTGAGGACAGGATAGACATTCAACATGTTGTAGACCAAACAAAAAGATCCATTACAAACATTAAGATCCAATTTTCAGTGTCACTGTGTGTGGAGAGGATAATATTCTTTCTTTTCACAGTCTTTTTCATCAGTCAGTTCCTATGCAAACTGTGTCTCAGGTAGTCTGTGTAGGTTTGGGACAAGATCTCTTTATTACATGTATGCTGAAAGGGAGGTATCTTTTTGTTCTGCGAACTAATATAACGATGACAATGATTAATGGTGGAATTTGTCCAGAAACGTGGCCACAAAATCAGTTTTGGTGCAGGTTCAAAGACTGCAATATTCTCAGCATTGACATAGAGAATCAGGGATTTTGTTCGTTCAATCCCTAAGCAAAAATTGTTTCCTCCAGTTTATGGATGCATTTTTCTACTCAGTTAATTTGTGCTTCATCCATATAAATCTTGTTTACTAATTTAAATGTGTAATAGGCACAGTTTTGATAACCAATTTGTGTACGTTTCTTCACAAAAGTCAGGTAGGGTAACATTTCTCTGGAGAAGTTATATAAGAAGTCAATAAAATATGTGTAACACAGTTGCATCAGTTAAATACACACAATTACTGAGTTGTTCAAATGCACGCTCATTTCATTTATTGGTGTTTTCATTCTTAAAGAAAACAAAAAGAACTCAAACATTATTATTTTTATGCAAATGAGATACATTCATTTTCATCCTTTTGCATTAATGTTCACCATCCTTAAATGTGAATTAATAATTTACGACTCTATAATTATATTCAAATCACTGAGGGAAGGAAAGCAATACTTCTGTTTTCCTTCTGTTTCTTTTTAATGGAGTCTGTAGCTGTTATAAGGATGACAGCTGTTACACTTTTAATATCACTATTGTTCCAATATCCCTGCCTAAAGAAAACTTAAAATAGTGTGAATTTCCCCATTCATTTCAGTTATACATTAAGCAAAATGCCAGTTTAAAGTTAGCTTTGAAAACTAGTACTGATAATTATGGGAAGATCATATCTTACGGTTTCTTCCAAAGTAAATCTAATGCGGGAGGTCTGTGTGGATAAAATGAAGAACCATGCTAAGCATATAGGAGATTTGTATGTTAAGGCCTTTAAGAACATATTGCAGGATCTGTTTGGGAGATCATAACTGGTTTTATTGCATCCATTTAGTTTGAAGACAGACACAGCTTTCATCAGTTTGGGAAATGTTATATCAGGTAATGTGTAAAAGACTATGAGATCATGAATCATTGACAAGATATAGTTTTTACATTTGTAAGGTAGCAAAGATCTTCACTGGGAGCTGTAAATTGAGGTAGTGATGCATTGAACTGTACACATAAACAAAAATAAGTTCTCCTCTGTCACTATATCCATAAATTTCCTTCTCCTTTGTAAACCAGTACTGCAGTCTCAGATTTAATTAAAACAGTGATTAAAGTATCTGTAACTGCACACTCAAACATAAGCTATAGCACACTCCTTAAGAGCAGAAATTCATGCCCGTCATATTTTTGTAAACCTGTTGCTTTCCCCTTAGAAGCAGGCAAGCTGGTGTTTCGTCTTAATGATGAACATGGACTGGACTGAAACATTATGTCCTGGGTCCAAGGAGAGCGTGAGTAAGTATTTCTAAAAGCTGTGTGTATGGAGTACATGCCTGTTCTCCTTGCAAGGAACACAGTATTTTTCTTATTCTTGAGCACGCTGTTGCCAATGTACAAAACCAGGACTGGAATTTTCAGTGTTGTGCAATGTCGTACTTACACTGTGAGTTTGACTGATTGGTATTTGCAATTTGCAGGGGATTTTTTTTAATGTTTTTTGTATGCGTGCTAATGGTTGTCTCCAACCTACACCATTTGCTTAATTGAGATCCTGCCTTGGTGCAGAAATGAGACATGCTGTATTTGTGCGTCTGTTCCACACCACTGATGGCAGTGAGAACTGTGTCAATAATTTCAGAGGGAAGGGAGTTAGGACCTGTAGAACAATGTAAGTTTTATTGAATACTAAATAACATTCCTTAACAAGGAAAAATAACTCTTCCCTTACTTTCTTTCATTACTTTTCTGTTTCCTTTGCCTTTGTCCCTAGCTTTTATCCTCTTATTTTCATAATCATGAGAAGCCAAATTAATCTCAGGTATAACACTGCCAAACCAGCTTTGAATTTCTTTGACTGTTCTGACTCTTTATACTTCGAGTCCCACAACTCTGAGCCAGAGACTAGCTAGATCTTACCAGCTGAGATGTTGGGTGGCTCATTAGTTTGGCAGATCCACCTCCCATTCAGCCTCAGACGTCCACATGTAAAGACGCATCTACTTGTATCATGGCAGGTATCCATTCACTCATGAGTCACTTTGTTTTCATTTTGTATTAGGTATGCTACAGGTCACTTACTCCTTCTGCAAGTAACTGTGTAATCAAATCCTGAGAGAATGGGAGGGAAGGAACCCAGAAGAAGAGGTTAAAAAGCAATCCTGCACTCTGAGAAGTAAAGCAGTAGAATAGGGTGCACAGCTGGCAAAACTGTGGAGAGAGAAACAGAGAAAGCTAAAAAAAATGAATCTTCAGATTTTAAGACTACAATTGAGGAATGAAAGTAGTTTCAAATTGGCTGAACAAAAGGGAGGGAAAAGTTAAAATAATGAAATAGTAAATCCCCATGGGCAAACTAGAAGATCACAGTCAAGATCAATGAAAACAAATGATAAGCAGAAAAAGCAAACCACACAAAACATTCCTATTTGTAAGCCAGAACAAATGATCAGGACAACAACTTGAGATGCTTTTCAAATTTTTGAAGGAAGGAAAATGGCTACAGAAATAGTGAGAGGAACAATTTTAGAAACTGATAGTGGAGATGAAAGGCTTCTCTTCAACAGTTTCTGTCTAGTAATCTAAAAGTTTTGCTGTTCTATGTTTACCTTCAAATGAGAGCAAACATCATTTATTTTGATTTATATGTATTTGCATTGTATACGTGGTATATGACGGCTTTATTTTAAATAATAATTTGTCTCTGTGGAATCGTAATTTTTGTTCATTAGTAGCCAGGTAGATTGCAATGCAGTATCTTGACAGAGAAGTGGCAACTCCATGCACCACTGCTCTAGCGGAGGTGGAATGAAGCCTAAGGAGTACCAACCTTGTACTGACAACAGAGCCTTGTATTGATGACAGAGCACAGGTGTTCTCCTTTACCTAACAAGAGTTTGTATTTCTGGAGCAGGGCAACCTGGTTCGCAACCTTACTGTCCCCAGTATATTTTTTGTATACACGGTAGTAACAAACATAGGACTGTGACATCCAGGTCACTCACCTGTCCTCATCCATGGAGCAGGAAAATCTCTTTATGCTGGAAAGCAGCAAAAACATCCAGCAAAGACATTCAGCTTCAAACTCAGCTGCCTGGATTTCCGAGTCTTTGACGATGTGTATGCCTAAGTTCCCATTATAGTCACTGGAGCCTACTCAGCTCACCATGTACATTTATTTTAGGAAGAGCTGAACAGCTCTCTAGACTGAGTCTAGACTCAAAGCTTAGCTGCTGAAGATCTCAATTAACTATAATGGGAGTTCAGACACCTTGCTGGTGTATGGACATCTGAGTGTAGGAGTCTGAATCTGCAAGCTGATGTCCCGCTCTTGGGGTGGTGTAGCCTGGGCAGAGCACGGGGGAGTCCCTTGGGAGCGGGGTGGGTGGACACACGATGTTCTTGGCAGCTCGGGCTCCAGCTGCCACCCAAGCCCTGCTACCATCATCCTGCACCAGGAGGCTGCACGGCCCCCACCAACAGTCAGCAGGCTGGTGAGGTTTGTTCTTGCGCTGGGGTCAAGAGTCTTGCGTAATGAAGAACTCAGCAGGTACCATTTTACTTAGGATTGGCAGCGTTTTTTCTACTGAGGGTAGACATACTGATTGAAGCCTCTGTGTTTTATAGCCCCTGCATGCAAAAACATCTCGCTGTCATTCATCAGGCCTTCATAATTTCTGCTAAAAGAATAAACTGGGCCATTGGAAAAATTAGAAATAAAAGGTTAGGTCATTTTAAGGACTAATTATAAAACCCATGACCGTATTATTTAACATCCAGTTCACTTTAAGTCTTTTAGCAACGCTCCCTCCTGTACTTCCTGAACATGTTCCTACAAACAAGTTTTCTGGAGAAGTGAGGGCTGACTCAGGGAGTTTGAAGCTCAGCTGAGAGGGGAGAGTTACTTTTTGTGTTTATGATTGTGTTTGCTGCTGTGTCTAATAGGACCCCTGACTTAAAAGATACTGTCTAGCTTATAAAGTGAAAACAAATATTACAGGCCAAATTCCTGTCTTCATATTAAACCCTTACCAAATAAAAAAAAAAAAAAAGAAGAAAAATATTATTGAGAAATCAAAAGTCCTGGAATTTTCCACATCAAGCTGATCCAACACAGACAGTACAGACTAAGGAGAAGATTTTGTGTTTGCGGTTTAAATAGGATGAGGTTAATATTGTCTTCCTAAACATAATCTCTTTCTATAGCGATAGGATATCATGTTTCTAATTTTAATTACAGGGATGGGTGGGTTGGATCACTACAGGTGAAATTTGGGTTAGGGTGTGGATTTATAGCCCTGCTCCTCCCTGTAAAGGCTGGGACTGCTTGTGTCTGAACCCATCTTTTCAATTAATTTGCAGTAATTAAAGGGTGCTGTGTGGGATGGGGCTAAAGAGAAACACAATTAAAATGTAAAGCTTCTCCTTTGGTATCTGCATCCTTATTTATTTTAAACCATCTTCAGTGCTCTGATGAGTTTAAGTCTTCCTGTATCACATACTGTGCAAGCAGAAATATGTGAGTGAACTGTTGCCAATGGCTCTGAGCAAGCATGGGGCATGTTTCAGATTACACTGTGTTTTCTTGTTCGGATCTGATCTCCTCGCTAGGCGAGGCTGAGAAAGGCAGCTCTAGGGGATTTACTTCCAGCAGCAGCAGCAGCACATGATCCATCAATCGCGTGATTCTCACCACCGAGGACTAATGGGGAGGGTGAAGAAAAAGCAAACGCTGGCTTGGGGAAACAGCAGCAGTTTCTTCTGCTCGCGGGGCCTCTCCGTCAGCTGGACGCTTCATGGCTTCTCCCAGGTTAGAAACCTACTGCTGCCCGAACCGGGATGCAGCTACACAGCTAGTGATGAGCTTCCAGCCTGACGTCTTCTGCGGAGTTTGCATTGGCAGCGCCTCCATCAGTCTGCTACTGACCATCCTGCAGCTCCTGCCAAAGAAGGGACAGAGCCCACGGAAGATGCCAAAAGCCTCCTCCTCTTCCACCATCCTTCTCCTTATCTCTGTTTGTGACATCCTTGGTGGCTTAGGTAAGCACCAGCTTGATGTCCCTCACCCTTGCTCTTGTTGCTCTGAGGTACCATAGCCAAATGGAGCTGGTGAGTGGACAGCAGAGATTTCTGAGGGAATCATGCTGTATGTATTCATGGGAAAATTTGGGCTAAGTGGGACCAGAAAATGATGGGCCTTTGGTCTTTTTTAATAGTTATATTTTAGAAGTAAAAGCTCTTGACAAATCTACACCAAAATCTCTGCTTTAAAACAAATTAAAATCTGGAACAGTGGCTGGTTCTCAGAGGAAGGCATAAAAGTGGAGGTCAGGCAGCATATTTAAAACTAAAGCTGCCATCAAACACTTAGCTGATCCTTAAGACTACATTTGAAAAACACTTCCTGCATATCTTTAAATCCCCTCAGACCAAGTTTGCCATCGTGTTCGTGTGCCAGACACTTCTCTCAGCACATCATGTCCACTGCAAATGAATTTGAATTGCAGCTGTACACACATCATGCTGGACGCAGGCTTTTGAAATGTGAGCAAAGCTTCCTTATCACGGACAACCTGCTGCCCAGCCCCTGGCTGATGGGCTGGAGGAATAAAACAACAGAGAATAAAAACAAAGCTCATGAGTCAAAATGAAACTAATGTATCTAAATCTGTCCCATGAGTCTATGGCATTTACTGCCAAATTAGGTATAAATTACCATGACACATGCCATGAAAATGCAGGATGAGGGTTTTTTCTACAATACCATTTTTTCCCTCACATTAGATAACAGAAGTAGTGCCAGTTTGTAAGTCTCTCTCGCTGCCTGGAGAGCGAGTGGGATTTCAGGTCTTTTCCCCTTTCATACCTAGCCAGGTTTTCTCTCACGGTGTGTAATAAGCACCAATATTAAAACAAATTATAGAAGAGGAAATAAAAAAGGAGAGAGATGGAAAAAAACTGTGTGCATTCACCCTGGAAAAGGTCCTTTCAGACAAATGAGGCCAGCGGTAGATAAAGTTATTTTTCTCCCTTTCTCTTTCACTGGCAAACTCAAACTATTTATCCATCATTGTCTTGGAATTAGACTCACTTTGGTGTGTGGGAAACTATTCTTTCTTGGTGGGAAACCTGGTGGTTTTTTTCTGCTATATGTTGGTGCTTTAATGCCTATTTCAAGCAAACCCGGCAAATCTCACTAACAAACTTTAAGTTCATTTAAGAAAATGGGTATTTTTCTCACCTAATTCCAAAGCCGTGCTTTGTTCAGTCCTGTGACAGAGAGGAAAAGAGCTACTTGTAAAAATGAAGACCGCAAAAAGTGGGAAATAATTTTTTTCTGCAATGAGGGATTATAGAGAAATGAACATTAGTATATGAATATATGTGCATAAAATTGTAAATAGTTACTGTTTTATGTCAATCTGTTAAACACTACCCAATTTATTTTAGGGAAGTGCGTGACAATTCTGTAAGTGAGATTTTAATCTACATAACATTTTAAGTCCCAGCAGCTTCAGACCCTTGGGGCTTCTTTCCCTGGGCGATTATATTGATGTTTAAATAGCGCAGTTGTTCCTCCTCTGCTCCTCTGCAGCCGTAGCCTTCCTTCGGACGCAGAAAATCTGGGCTGCGATGTGAACTATGTGGCCGGGGAGAAGCATGTGACTCGAATCACGCCAGCAGGTTCAAAGCATTAATGCATTATTATTTTTTTTCTTTAGGTATGATCTTCAGGTCAAGCGTATGGTTAGGCTTCCCAGGCTTCATAGCTAACATCTCTGTGGTGAATGGGACTGACATGTGGCCATCTGCTTTCTGCGTGGGGAGCGCGGTAGGTACAGGGATGGTCTCCCCTTCCTCCCACTCCTGGTTGACAGTCCCTCAACGTGGGGAGTATGAAAGGCAAACCGCTGTGTCCGGAAGGAAATTCGGCTGTGAGTCAGAGCCTGGATATTACGGTTTCAGCCTCTGCCGCACCCCTGCAAGTGCGTTCGTGCCTCCTGCTGAGACCCCATCTCAGAGCAGGCAGGGTGCTCGATGCCACTCGGCGTGTGGGAGGGCGCAGGGCAGCATGGGTCAGACTGGTCCCACACTTTTTTGTAGCACTTGCTCCTTGCAGGAGTGCTGGGGTAGTGGAGGGCAAGACATTTGCCGAAGTCAGGGGTACAGAGGTATAAGGGTACTACAGACATTCCCGAACCAGCATTGAAACCAGCAGCTTGGTTTGCATTGGCATCGCTGATCCCTCTCACCCACAGCACAGGGGGATCTGCCCACCTTCTCCAGTGGAAATTACAGCCTGCGTAGTGGCATATTGTGGGGACTGACCGAAACCAGCAACTTGGGTAGCTTAAATTAGCTTTTGTGGTGTGAGAGTGTTTGTTTTAGACACACAGGAACTGCAGGATAAATATACCCAAAGACGCAAAGCTGCTGCAGAAGTTCTATCCCCGCCATGCAGGATTACAGCTCAGATCACTGTTTATATGGGCATTCAGAAATGACCGCATCTGGCCTTGTCTAATTAAGTATCTTCTGGATTAAAACACATAGAATAAAAAAATGTAAATGCCTTACAAAAGTCCAGAATGAAACTTGGTTTCAAATATTCCAATCACAGTACTGGGTTTACTGTACAAGAAAAAGACATGTTTTTACCAAAACATGGAGAATGGCAAATAGGACAAATTACCACTTTACTCAAATTCAGTTGGAATGTAGGGTGTCCAATGAATTAATGTGTGAGCATTATTAGCTTTGCAATTCAAAGTTTACAACATAGAAGAGGATATGCTGCACAAAAACAGAATTATTCAACTCCGGCAGTTTTTAAATAAAACAATTTGTGCCAAAATGCAATTCACTGTACCTTATATGCCTACATAATGGCAATTTCAGTCATGGTAGTTGTGTCCTAGAAGCAAATATCAGTTGTTTGCATCTATCGATTCTCAATCCCATCGTAGATGTTTAAGCTTTGCTTATTAGATGCAAATGTTGATTTTTTTTCTTTGAGGAAGGGGAAACCGGCAACATCAATATCTTGTAGCAAGAACGTCCTATTCAAAAAACCATGTTTCCCTTTGTCTTAAATTTCGCTTATTGGCCCTTGACACAAAAAATAATATTTTTAAACTGTGACAAAGATACTGTATGCAGATTGTTTGTTTTTCATCTGGATCTCAGGTTAGATAGGGAGCAGCATAGCGGTCTACCACTATTTTTATTTTCTCTCTCCTGGGCTCCAGCAAAGTGCTGTAGTTTGAGTCACTTGCCAAATTTAGATTTAATTATATTGGAATGAAAAATAATCCTCCTTCCACTCACTTCCCCCAATATATTCTCATGTGAGTTAATAAAATGTTTCTGGTTCTATTTTATTTTTCTTTTAGTAGTATTGTTTGATTTCACTTATCCACAAGCCAATACAAACTCCAAATAGTGAGGCCTTTAGGCATCTCCTTTGAATAACAGCCTGTGGTTTGCAGAGGGGTACCCTCTCAGGCTCTGTAGCAAAATGTGTCATTTTGCAAAAAAGTGAGGTAGCATATGAAGATTTTGGGTTTAGGTGCATCTGATTTATATCATTTTTGGAGACAGTCTTGTCTATGTTGGATTTTCTGGTGGAAAGACCCCACAGTTTATTTTTGTATGTATGTGTGTGTATAGTAAATAGTGCATTTTTTAACTGTAAATATATAAAAGTATAGATGAAGTTACATGCTAAGCGCTGTGGATAAAGTGCAATACAAGGAAGCCTGGAATTTTATTTTCTGACTCCTGTGCACTAGCAAAATGTTAGTGCACTCCTGTTCACTAGCAGAAAACGTGCACTAGCAATGTGTTTGAATTAAATACTGAATAAGTCATGTCGCATGACTAGAAGCAGGCTCTACACCCATTGTGGAAGGAAATATTTCCCAGCTTGATTTACCTTTTGGAAGAAGGAATAGTAGATCTCTATTCACTGACGTTTGGCTCAGTAACAAGTATGTTGGTTTCCAGCTGTAAAAGGATGCTACTATGGAGCTGTGACAAAAGATATTCAAATAAGAACTGAAAGAAGGCTCAGAGGGAAGGTAATATGAATATTAAAATAGTTCCAGACTATTACAAAGAGCCAGCTCCTGTGTGGGAGAAATTTGGAGTTTATAAACAGCGGCAAAGAAAGGTCACTTATCTTATATAGGCTCATGGGAAAAATGCATAGGGCCAGCTCACAAATGCTGTGGAATTTAACTTGACTTGAACCTGTTTCCTTTGGATTTTTATTAAAGAAATCAGACAGGGAGTTCAGTACGGATAATGTTTCCAGAGGGTGAGTGATACTTTTGTTAATGAACTTTTTTTTCTTAATAACCGTTCCCTGAATCGGGTTCTTATGCATGGAGAAAAGGCCCGTCACATGCCAAACCCAAGATGCATAGGCACACTGTGGTGATGACTGACTTCAGTTATATTTTCATGCCTCATCTACTGAGAAACTACTAAAATTTTAACCTAAAATTAAAACATCCTTGCTATAAATTTCTTCGGGTTTCACTCATGACATTGAGGGTTAGGACTGGAGAGGTAAATAACAGGTTTTCCAAACAACAGAATAAACTGTGAAAGCAAATGCTGTTCAGTTTACCTATGACTTGACCCATTGGCTACAGCAATGCTGTTCCTGTGATTTTGAGTAAGATTTCATACTTCATGATCTCAGCTGGAAAATACACGCATTTAAAGAACAAATCGCCTAAAGGTTTGAGTCCCTCCCCAGTCCCCAGTGGTACTTGAGAAGCAGCTGTGACATTTGGCATTTTTTTCCCCACAGATGTGGATCCAGCTATTGTATAGTGCTGGCTTCTGGTGGTTGTTTTGCTACGCTGTTGACTCTTACTTGGTGGTAAGAAGATCAGCCGGACTGAGGTACCAGAGTTAAAGCTCTGAATTTGTTATTTTTCCTTCCAACACTGTGTGTCCATGCTTGTCTGCAGCTATCTAAGTGTGTAAGTGAAGCTTGTACAAACATCTGATGTTTATGCAGTTACCAGGTAATGATATGGATGAGTGGTGTGCTAGGTGCTTAAATTGCCAGGGCACTATAAGATATTGGTTTGTTTACGTCCAAATGGAATTTAAATGTAAGTGAATTCATTTAACCTTTGGAAAAATAGGGAGCAGATTGGGGTCTGTAAACTTTATTGCAGTGAAATACTATTTTTGTGCCTACTCTGTACCTGAAATTGATTCTTGCAGCAAAAAAAGTGTTATCCTGAAAATAATACCCGTCATCCCTGTTAACCAAAAAAAAATAAATAATCTTGTATTTTGGCCTGATTCTAAGATCAGAGTAAACAATGAAAGACTTTTGACAGACAGATCTGAACCTCCCTAAGATGGGAGCAGTATGCGATGCTAAAGATAACCATAATTCTCTGCAAATTACAGAAGGTGGTTTATTTGACTGTTCAGCTCCATTCATATTCCCTAATTTGTTCTCTGCAGGAGAAATGAAGGATGCAGGGCTTTCTTCTGGAGATTTGGGCATAAGGGAAAAGCTTTCCACCCTACAGGTTGCAGGACACAGGACTTCTGTGTGCAAGCCTGAACGAATACTTTGGCTCATCGTTTTTCTGAAGGGCTCCCCTGCCTCACCTGCTTTCCTTAGTTTAATGTACTGCCATTGTTGTTCTGCACCATTTCATATCTGTAAAGCTCTTTTTCAGTGGAGATCCTATTTTTAAGTTGCACTGTGGAAAGTGTAAGGTTTAGTATTTTTAATTACGCCTGTCCTCTTTGGTGCCTGCAGTACGATTGTGCTGTACCACATGATGACGTGGGGCCTCGCGGTGATGCTCTGCGTGGAGGGAATTGCACTGCTTTACTACCCTTCTCTCTCCAGGTAAGCAGGGCTCTGGGAACAGCCTGCAAAATCATGGAGCCATCTGGTCATTTGAATGTCCTTTGGTCAGCTTTAGAGACAGATGTCCAAATGTTGGGCTTTTTGATCCTTGACAAGTCTGTCCCACTGAGTCAGTGAATATTCCAGAAATACCTGCCTGGGTTTCATGGGGCCCTGAAGAAATATGCCCAGCAATACAGGCACTTGGGCATGCTGCAGCACTGATACAGCTTCTGCTGGGAACCACTGTTCTCCCACTCCTGGTTTTAGCATTGTAATTGTTCCTTTGAATTTGAGAAAAATGCACAGACACAGTGCATGTTGATAATCAACTTTGTGTCCTATGTGAACTGGTAGTGAAGGTCTGTGAATTAAAAGTTTATCATCAGTTTGCATCATTTGTTTTATTTTTTTATGTTAAAGGTGACACACATAGAATAGCCAGAACTGTCCGATATGGAAAAAAAAAATTGCATAAGCTATTAATGATTTCTTCTCAGCTGTGAAAATGGCTTGGAGCATGCAATCCCACATTACATCACAACCTATGCCCCGCTCCTGCTAGTGCTGGTGGTCAACCCCATCCTGTTTAGGAGGACCGTATCAGCAGGTATGTTCCTAAAGGCCAGTGTGAATCAGTATGTGTTATTTAGCAATGTAACAATACTGTAAATAGTCATGCCTGGTTATTCAGTGATGTGGGATAGCTCCTCATTAAATCATAAAGATACAGCAAAGGGTGGGAGGGAGTTCCCTATTGAAATGAAGATACCATCTTGATGGGAAATTTGCCCTAGAGACAGACTCTGATGATGTGCTCAAGCTATGCTGTTATAAAACTCTGATGCAGATTGGCAAAGGTGTTTCTATGTTACTAAATTACCCTCGATTTAAAGTATTTGAGGCAGTGTATAATGGATGCTTAAATCCACTGTAGTATTGG
Organism: Larus michahellis; assembly: GCF_964199755.1. Lineage (NCBI taxonomy): Eukaryota > Metazoa > Chordata > Aves > Charadriiformes > Laridae > Larus > Larus michahellis. Next base: position 142,775,268 of record NC_133896.1, read on the forward strand.
TACCAACCTGGACTTTGGAATGTAATTTATTCTGGTTTAAAGATAATGTTGGTGAGATCTGATAGTTTATCTAACTTCTTGGCAGCCCTGGAGCTAAAGAAATAATAAAATATGATCAGAATTTTGTCACTCATGATTCTGAGATGATGAAACAAATGGGAATCATACACAACTCAGATGGGATCTTGAAGTTCCCATTTAATTTATTATCCAGTGCTTTGAAGAAATGAAACTGAAAAAAGCCACAGTTTCAATGCATACTTTGCATGTAATGTGATCAGTCCTAGATGTTTGCAGCACCTGAATTCATACTTATAATCTACACATTGAAAATATAAAAACAGCAACAGAGGACCTTGTATTCTCAGTTCAGGCTTCATCTCATCTATCCTGTGTCCCTCAGTAATACTCATTTTCAAAGGAACAGTTGTTGCTTTAAAAAATTGTTCCTATAAAAAGTCACTCTTTTTATTGGAAAATACACACTGAGTATATTTGTGTTTGTGCACATGTATATTCCATGTGATGTCTGAACAGCATGTGGCATAACTCTCTATTCTTGCTGACATTACACCTTCAAGTTTTAGAGGTGTAGCCAATGCTGTATCAATTGCACAATGAAATATAATGTGCATAATGGGATAGAACGTATTCTATTTTAGTCTAGACATCACATAATAAATATATCATTATATCACACATTAGATTGAAGTTTTAAGCACTACCTTTTTGTTATAAAAAAGAAGTGTGTTGACCACACTATTTTCTATTTTCAGTGGGATCGAGAGAAGCAAAAATAGCTAGTGTGATATCACCCATGTTAGGAATCCATAATGGATGTACTTCTTTTCCTTTAGTATTAGGCTATATGTGAGATTCCTTGATGATGGTCCTCCCAGCTTCTGAATTGCTGCTGGAGACAAATCCATCTGTTCCTTTGTTCTCTCTTTAGAGACATCCATCTTCTGCATCCTTGTGCCTATCGCTAACAAGATACACGTATGTTAATGAACATAATTGTATACTTTCCAGTTGCCTCCTTACTGAAAGGGAGACAAGGGATTTACACAGAGAATGAGAGACGTCTAGGGACAGAGATCCAGATCCGCTTCTTCAAAATTATGCTGGTATTCGTTATTTGGTAAGAGGTGCATTATTTTGTTTTAAATTGCCTTTTTTCCCAGCTGGAGAGGGTGTGGGACAAGAATAGAGTGTGATGGGTTGCTTCATTTGTTTGTCTTTATGCTTGGAAGGGGAAGTTTCTAAGGAAGAATTAGTTCTGAAGTAGTTCACAAAGTGGCTGAATCACTCATGTAGCATCACAAGGCTGCGAGGAAATGATAAAAAAGTTTAACCAACAGGAAAACAGTAACCCCAAGAAACAATAGCAAAAAAAACCCTGAACAACGTTGGGCATAAACTAAAGCAGTCTGGAGCAGCAGCTCCCCAGCACTGTGGGGTGATAGATGGCATTCTGTACCCAAGATCTCTCAGAGCCACTTGTCACCAAACACATCACTGAAAAACTACAATAAATATGTTTCTAAGATGGGCTTCGTGGCCCTGACTATGATTTTATATGATTATTGCCACCTCTGTGGTTTGCAGATCCCAAGCGTGTGAAAAAAGCATGGATATCAACTGAAATACAGGGTTATGTGCCAGAAAAAAACATCTCCATGTGACTGTGTGTGAAATTTCTAACAATTTAATCTTTTTCTTAATATTCCATCTTCCTCCATGCAAATAGTACTTTACAAAGGGACAGGAAAGAGATAGGGAGGAGAGGAGGACGGGAACAAGGGAAATGGGGAAGGAGGGAGGGTACACATCTCATCCCCAAATCCCTGCACCTCTGCTCCAGGAGCGCCATCCAGTGTGAAAGATTCTGGAGTGGTACTGGATGCACACAGCAAAACTGAGCTGAAATAGGGCCTGCTTTTGAAGGAAACAGTTTTTACTGTAATCTCACAATTATCCCACAGCAATAAAGGCACCAGAAAGAGTGGTGATCCACTCTACAAGAGTCTGTGCAATGACCTAGTAAGGAGGAGTCACTGCTATGAAGTGTTTACTACCTTCGTGGGTAACACAAACAACAGGGGAGGAAGGAAACGACCCTGGAGTAGTGAAATGACTTGGCCAAACTTGACAGTCTCTACTTAACGTTTTTATACACAGGTACATTAATGCACGTTACATTGCGTTAAAAGGCTGAACAGGGAGAAAGACTGCCTTTTTATCTTCTCCTGCCTGCTGTATGCCGGAGTGCTCTGAAGGGAAATGGTTATCTTTTCTTGGGGAACGACAGAGTCCGCTTGGCTCAGGAGACAGGTTTCTAGTGTGAAGGGTGAGGTAGCCAGCAGGAGAGGGAGTATGAGACAGCAGCGAAGGATCGTGCAGCATGGCTTCCTGGAAACTGTTGAAAATAACAAGGAGCAGAGATTTAGCCAGGCTTCCAGGGCTGTGGAAAGAGTGAGCCCAGAGGCATTGCAGCGGTGTGTTGAAACCTAAGGAATGGTGGCCAGCTTGCTGGTCTGGGAGCAAGCATGAAAGAAAGGACCAGTTCCCCAGGGACACAGTGGGGACATTTGTTTATTTCCATTCTGTCTCATTCTGGGTTTTCCTACTAAAAAATATAATCTCAGCTCTAGTTTTGGATTTTGTTCTAATAAAACAGAAGCTTTAGAGTGTAAAAACTCTCTCAAAGGTTACTGTAGGGAAAGACCGAGGCAGTCCCATCTCAGAAGCTTAGGGCTTCCATCCCAGAAGTCAAATATGAGGTGAGTTAGTCAAAGGCAGCAGGCGGGGGCAACATGGGGTAGAAGAGATGCCTGCAGATTTGGGAGGGGAGAGCAAGAGGATTTACACTGTGATAAAAATATAATTGCAGGAAGGACATGTATAAACCCCTTTAGAAAGTATGACATGGATGCTGATGGTTTCCTTTCTGAAGCTGCAGTAGGACTATAAAGAAATGCTGGTCTGACTGTTTAGAAGTCATAAGAAGTTACAGCCATTTACTATAAGCTTTATTTAGTGTAGAATATTCTCAGTTTCTTTCACAGAAAGAGATTTGATTATGCTTATCCTTTTGAAGACAGAAATTACCTTTATTCCAAAAAATTGATGGCATTTTCAAGGGTTTTAAAGTACAAATTTGGTTTTGTTTTGTAGTTTTTTAAAGTACATTTTGAAAACCTGCTGTAACCTAAGCCTGAAATTCTAACACCAGCTGGAGTTTCTGCAGCCTTTTACAACACCCAAGCATGTATTAGGTTTCCTTATCTGTGAGCACTACCATGTTAAGACACAAGCAAAAGAATTCAGCATGCATGATGTTCCCATTATGGATCACAGTTGTTTATTGATTTTTGTCCTGCAATTTACTGTTCTATAGCAAGCTCAAATGATCAGGTTTTTGCGCTTTTATTGTTGTTTGTGGGGTTTTTTTGTTGCTGTTATTTTGTTGTTATATTGATTTCTTTGTCTAGGCCTGGGCTAGCAGGTAAGTGTCTGGTGTTTGATCTGAGAGACCTACTGGTCCCTTCAGATTGAGACAACATTAAAAAAAAATCTCACTCTCCACATTAGTGATCCTAATCTCTATAATTTGAAAGTAAAGCATATCTTATGTATACATGCACATATACATAACTGTCTTGTTGTCTCCCTCTTCTTTATTCCTGCAATAGCTGGTCATCCAATATCATCAATGAGAGCCTTTTGTTCTACCTCGAAATGCAGCCAGATATCAATGAAATGCCCCTGAAGAACATTAGAAGTGCTGCACTGATTACATGGATTATAATGGTAGGTCAGCTGTGACATTTCTTAGTCTTAGAAATCACTTTTATAAGACTGGTAGAGCAGCACCAGCGTAGTGAGTCATTTTTGATTTTGGGGGATATGAACACTCAGAAAATCAAGGAAGAAAAGCAGAAAGTAAGAGAGACGAAGGAGCGGACACTGGAAGTGCTTTTCACATATAAACTTTGCCAAAAATGTATCAAAGGCCAACTTTTTTTTCCCATTTACAGGAGTAAGTGAGTGATTGCTACCCATTTTAAGGTCCAGAACAGACCACTACAGTGATTTCTAGTCTAGCCTGGCTAATCTCTGCCATAATGCAAGCTACAAAGTTTTAGCTCATTATTCCTGAAGGGTTAGACGATAAAATGGGCATTTTCTGGTAATTTCTGGTAATTCTTTATTATAAAGAATAATTGCATCTTATATCATGACATTTGGATAATTATTTGAGGACAAATACATAAAAAATCTTGAAAACAATGCACCAAAAAGTAGCTGTAAGGTGCTAGCCTCTTACTGTACCCTACCCTCTTTTCTCCTATAGGAATATTTGACAAGGGATTTTTCACAGAATCACAGAATGGTTTAGGTTGGAAGGGACCTTAAAGATCACCTAGTTCCAACCCCCCTGCCATGGGCAGGGACACCTCCCACTAGACCAGGCTGCTCAAAGCCCCATCCAGCCTGACCTTGAACTCTTCCAGGGGTGAGGCATTGACAACTTCCCTGGGCAACCTGTTCCAGTGCCTCACCACCCTCAGAGTACAGAATTTCTTCCTGATATCCAATCTAAATCTACCCTCTTTCAGTTTGAGGCCGTTACCCCTTGTCCTATCATAACATTCCCTGATAAAGAGTCCCTCCCCATCCTTCCTGTAGGCCCCCTTTAGGTACTGGAAGGCTGCTATAACGTCTCCTCGGAGCCTTCTCTTCTCCAGGCTGAACAACCCCAACTCTCTCAGCCTGTCCTCATAGCATAGGTGCTCCAGCCCTCTGATCATCTTCGTGGCCCTCTGCTGGACCTGTTCCAACAGGTCCGTGTTCTTCTTGTGCTGAGGACTCCAGAGCTGGCCGCAGTACTCCAGGTGGGGTCTCACCAGAACAGAGTAGAGGGGCAGAATCACCTCCCTCGACCTGCTGGCCACGGTTCTTTTGATGCAGCCCAGGATGTGGTTGGCTTTCTGGGCTGCAAGTGCACATTGCCTGCTCATGTTGAGCTTCTCGTCCACCAGCACCCCCAAGTCCTTCTCCTCAGGGCTGCTCTCAAGCCATTCTCCGCCCAACCTGTATTTGTGCCTGGGATTGCCATGACCCAGGTGCAGGACCTTGCACTTGGCCTGGTTGAACTTCATGAGGTTCTCATGGGCCCACCTCTCAAGCCTGTCAAGGTCCCTCTGGATGGCATCCCTTCCCTCCAGCGTGTTGACTGTGCCACACAGCTTGGTGTTGTCAGCAAACTTGCTGAGGGTGCAGTCAATCCCACTGTCCATGTCACTGACAAAGACAGCACTGGTCCCAGTACTCATCCCTGAGGAACGCCACTTGTCACTGGTTTCCATGTGGACATTGAGCCATTGACTGCAACCCTTTGAGTGTGGCCGTCTAGCCAGTTCCTTATCCACCAAGTGGTCCACCCATCAAATCCATGCTTTTCCAGTTTAGATACCAGGATGTCATGCAGGACAGTGTCAAACGCTTTGCATAAGTCCAGGTAGACGACGTCGGTTCAGAGGTGATATTGCAGGTTCCTTTTCCAAGAGAGTTTATTCTGGAGCTGTTAAATACCTGCAAGGCCTAAGCATGCTTTTTGTAGTTAAGCCCTTGAACGGTTTTGTATTGAAGGGTTAAGCAACGCAACTGATTTGATACAGCCTCCTTCTCTGACAAGGAGTGAACACATTCATGTGACAGGGACCTTGCTCTTGCTCACCTGGAGAGCAAGAGATCAGGTCTAGGAACTGAGCTACTTTTTAATTTGACCTTAAAAATAATTGCTCTTTTGTCATGAGGAAAATGGAAACCGCTAAAGCCATTTACTTGCCAAGCATCCCGCAGCACTGGGAACAGAGACAATATTTTTTTAAAAATCACTCGGGATTTCCTTTTTCAGTGTCCCTCCCCATTTTTCCATCCCACTTTGATGGACATTTTCACTGGCTCAGGAATATGCAGCAACTCCAGACAGATCAATTCCTGCTATTTTTAAAAACTTAACTGTGTGTGCTAGTGTCTACTCTCATATATTTGACTTGGCGTCTAGCGAAAAATATAATATTTGCTTTTGTGAATAAAACAGTCCAGAGCTTGTGGGAAAAGTTAAAAACACACCAAGGGAATGACCAGCTAAAATTCATGCTGGAAAACCATTTGGGGCTTACTGTTCACTGGGATGGCCTCAGCATATTGGAACAACAGGTCATGGTATTTCACTCCAATTTGTTTGTGTCTGCAATGAGAACAACGTACACTTCAATTTGCATGCATATCACATCTTTTAAAGACAGCAGTTTTTCAGTGAAAGGGAAGTTGTTAATGCATGCAAAACCTTTAACTGGAGTTCAACGTGAAGCCTTGCTGGTGTAACTCCTGTTGCACTTCTCTTTCCTAGGGTGTCCTTAATCCAATGCAAGGCTTCCTTTTCACGTTAGCTTTCTATGGCTGGACAGGATGGAGAGTGGACTTCAAATGGAGAAAAAGAGAAATACCCTGGGAATCAATGTCCTCATCAACTGTGGGTGAAAATGCCTATCCCTCACCAGTGAACTACCAAAGTAACATCCATGATTCAAAGAAGATATCAGCAACTGACAGCCAGCAGACCGATGAAGCTATAAGCATGTTGTCTGAAGGTAACACTAGCGGTGATGACAGATTAACCAGGAGCTCTCCCATCTACCAGGGCTGGTAGTTTATAGGCACAGAGCTGGATCCCACTTCTCACATTCTCAAGACTCATAAAACCACATCACTGCGTGAACTGTTGCGTACTCTGCAATTAGGTTTATGCCCAATGGCTTAATGGCATTTCCTATAACTTGTGTGTGTGTGAGAGAGTGGGCATGTGAGACAGAGAAAAATTATGGTTTATGTCTTCATTCACCTTATAGGAGATGTGTTAAAAGGTATAAAAGCCTGATCCTTTTTCAGCAGGATTATATCTCTGCAAAGATCTATGTTACTTATGATTAATTTTCATCCATTTTGTTTTAATTTGTCTTGTAACCTCCATATGGTAGAAGAGTCTTTTCTTTAAATAAATGGACTATTACTATGTTGGGTTTTTAAATGTGTTGCCTGGCTCAACATAAAATTCCTTACCCAGAGTTACAGCTCTAGGATTTCTGAGACACCATATCCAGCCTTGACACTCTGGTAAAACATTAGTGACAGCAACGTTTGACATAAGCACAAATATTTCCTGTTTGTGTAGAGTCTCACTGACATAGTCTTCTTTTAGTGTGTTTATGTGAATTTTCAGTTGGGTTTTATCTAGGGAGCTGAAAGGCTTTTTTGGAAAAAAAAAAAAAAAAGAAATCAAGCCCAGCCTAGGCTCCATAAACGCTTCAGAATAATGATTCCAGTTCACTCCTGGTTCAAGCAAAAATAACTTTTCAAACTATTCTTTAGTATGGATTCAGTTTGATCCTTATATGTACTTGTCTAACAGGATTATGACTATTAGGGGCAGGTGCATTAAGAGATAACCTTTGCAAAAAACACCTAGATGATCCGAGTACTGATCAAAAGGCAGAATAAGTAGAATCAGTAGTCTTTTCTCTGAGGTGTGCCCTATTTTATGTCTTCGTCTGCTGAACGAAGAGTTATTAAATCCATTCTTATCTTCTCAGATACATACCCCTTTTGGTGCAGTGCCCTAAGTACCTAGATCCAAACAATTCCCTGGATTGGTTGAATGTTAAGAAAAAATTGTGGTCCTGTCTGCCCCAGGCTTTTAACTTCATATCAGAAGTAGAAGTACTACGATTTAAGCCTGGTTGTGCTGGAAGCTGTTTACAACGCAGTTTGACTGATGGCACAGTGGGAGCCCCTTGAGCCCAGGGAACCTCCCTCCCTTCCTTCAGCCTGTGGCCAGGGCCGGGCATAAAACAAAACCTATTTTTCAAACCATGTTCACATCCGCTTTGGCTGAACTTCACTGGTTGTCCACACCTTTCTTTTCTAACCCAGTTCAGTCCCAGCTACTGTAAAAAAAATAGATATAGTATTAAGGACAGGTGAAAGGTTAGTGCAATAATAACATGAAGCTTAAGCTGCTGTATTACTCGGGGGAGTCCCAGGACGGTTAGAGATGGAGGATCAGCAATACAGAAAAATATTGATTTGCTATTTTAAATGAATCGCCTTCTTGAACTAATTGTTTGATGCAAAGACGTTAAGCAATGATCGGATAATTATTTAGGCAGACCATTACAGAGCTGTGGTTGGTTTGTAGCAAAACTTTTACATTGTGCCCTGTAGAAACCTTTGCAGTTTTACGGCTTTGTATTGCTGTTCTAGTTGTCAGAAATACTGGCAGATCACCAGATCCTTTCTTGTCATCACAGTCATTTGTTTCCTAACTAAGTATGAAGAGAAAGCACAGGAACCTGGGAGAAGATTATATTGATCCTTTTGAAACAGAGACCACATTTTCGGTGCAATACTCATCACAATTGGGTTCAAAAGAGCAGGAGAAATGTGGAGGTGGAATTGTTGGTAAACCTTTTCAGATGCTAGGGTGTGGGCCAAGCTGCAAAACCCTAAAATCAAATAAACAGCCTCTGGCTTCACAGGAATCATCATGAGGCATGAAAGTACTTGAGAGGTAACAGGCTGCAGCAAGAGGCCCTGCGAGAGGACTGAACAGCTAATCCTTCCTTCTTTTCCCTGCCCCAGGGCACAGGTGGGACAGGGACAGACATGGTGCCCCAGCCCCAGCTCCCCGAGGCTGTGAGCAGCCCCTGAGCAGTGCCAGGGGGCAGCTGAAGCACGCCTGCCCTGGGGCAGACGCCCGTGAGGGCCGTTCTGTGCTCCCCTCCTTTTCTTGTTCTTTCAATGTGGTCCTTGAGATGTGTGTGGTGTCTCCGCCTCAGGAGGTCATCATGAAAGATTAGGACCCATCTGAGAACTTAAAAGACAGCTAAGCTAATGCAGAGAACTGAGAACACGAAATGGGGCACAGCGGAGCAAACCAGCATCAATTTTTAACTTGCAATGCAGTAGGTGTGAAGAGAGTTTCCTTACCTGCTGTTCCCAGCCTCTGGTGAATGTACCTGAGACATCCCTCCATGGCTTAAAATGGGGTGGTGATTGGTTCTGCTCATGTGTAACCATGACCACATTTGATTTCACCCGACACAGACCTTTTTCTTGCCTCACCATTCAACAACCCAGGCACAGCGTTACCTTCTCCAAGCGTTGCTGGCTGTGCCCGTCTCTTCCCAGCAGGATCGTGCTCTTGAGGCGCATCTCCTGATTGCCCCCGCTGCCTGTGCTGGCTGCATGCAGGTCACGGGGCTTCATTTTGGGGCAAACTAAGTGTGTGCTCCAAGGGTCAGTGAGGGCACGCTATAGACACTGCGTCCTGGACAGTATAGCTGTAACACCAACATAAATGCTGCCTTCTTAAGGGTGCCATATGCTCTCCACTGAGAGGAACCTCATGCTTATCATCCTAGTTTTCATTTCGATGTCTGTTTGTACCTGCATAGCCATCACAGCGTGTTAATTCCTGCATCCAGATTTCCAGCCTATGATCTCTTCAAATACTCTTTATCTTTAGGAGCGTGCTGGCAGGCTGTTCTGGTGAGTGTGGGAAGAGCTTATCTCGGGCCTAAATATTTGTTTTCTAAAGGTGGTGTGTTTCCAACATGGCTTGGGCTAATAGGGGAGAGATCTTGTCAACACTAGTCCATAGATGCAGTCAGAGTCTATGGTCTTCATCTTAGACTATCTGTGGGATAGTCGCACAGCTTCCCTTCCGCAGTCGCACAGCTCTTCGGCTCTTCAGCAGGAAGGCAGCTGTTTCTCTGGAACAGCAAGGTGTGACTCAGAGCACAAGTAAATAGGGAACGAGATTGGATACTGTCTGATAAAATATATGTAGCTAATGTCCTGCTTTGAGAGTACAGCAGTTGTCAATTTTAGCTTATTTTGGGCATATTAGAGCACAACAAAGCCTTTCTGAAGTTATTGAAGGGGGAAAAAACGTAAATTTAAAAAAAAGGATTTGAAACCATGCACTGAAATAAAAATTCTATAGTGGAATCTCATAAAAAGGGTATCTATGCATACAGGGCAGTGCAGCTTAATTGCCTCTATTTAACACCCTCCTCGCCTCCCAGCCAGCTTATCAAATCCAACCATACGCAGTAAGTGTTCTCTGTATTCACCAAAACTTATTTTTAAGCCCCCAAAGATAAAATGAAATCTTCCAGGAAGAGCGTCCTCTCATGTCCTGTAATACTTTCTTAAAGACTCCTAGCTGTTCTCTGTTGGTGGAAGAGAACTGTATTTGACCTGCCAGCCTCATACACTGAATTACTATTTTATTTGGCCAGATGTTCAGGCTAATTGCAAAGCTGAAATATGAGCACTGGTAAAATCATAAACTACTTGAATAGGCAGACTTCTTGCATACCAAAGCCCTGCATTTATGAAGTCCACCATATGTCTGAATACCAAAATCCTAACTACCCCTCTCATTAAGCCCTTCCTCTGGTCTTGTAGACCAAATACATCGAGAAAGCAAGAAAGTGAAAAAGTGAAATGCTAAATGGGATCCCCCTCCCCCTCCATATAACAGGACTTGACCTGTAATTCAGAAGTTGTCCTTGTGTATTCATGATGAAAAGTTATCTGATCTCCTAAAATTTTCTTAATTTTCATGGATTCTTCAAGTTTACAGAGATCCCACATGGAAATCACTAAACCACATGGTAACTAACATAATTTTAAGACAGGTCAGATGATGAGTGGGTCGTTCATCCTTTAAGGAGCAGGCATGCATCTGTGTGGACATTGAAGTTGGCAGCTGAAGAAGATACAGTCTTACTGAGAGAAAAATAGGGAGCACAGTTAAATCCAGGGATGCATTTGATACTGTTTCCCTGGGCACTTTATATTCCCTAGGGTATGCTGTGAGCTATATGGAAAGTTGGTTCTCCCACCGCACCTCTCTAAGCAAATTCTTGAACATTCAGAGCTAAACTCATTAGGTTTCTAGGTGAAGTTTTCAAAAGGCTGAGGAGATCCACTGAGTGATGGCAGCATTTGAGTTTACACCCAAAACAAAAGCCCAAAGCAAACTAAAGCACTTTCTTCCACACAGCTAACAAGAACAAGTGTCTTTCTAGCTCTCTCCAGCTTCTCTGTGCTCACACCATACAAGATTGAAAGAGTCCTAGGAAAGAAATCAGACCATCGTACCTGGAAAAAGAGCCACTGTAGCCACCCCTGGACCTTTGATAGCCCCATGGTTTAGAGTGTGTTTCCAGCTAGCCTGCCATTGCTCCTCCTGCTCGGTGTGTTTAAATGTGTGGTACAGCGAGGACCTGCTGGGCCATGAACTTGCATGGCTCGATCTACAGAAAGGATCAGCATAGGCAGGGATGGTTTTTTGAGTACAGTGTAACTGAAAGCCTTGAGAAGACATTTTGCTCTTCATGGCATCATTAGAGTGAGGGTTGTAAGGCCAAAGGGATGGTTGACTTTGCCGGAGCCAACAAGAGTGACACAGCTGTGTGAATAGGGTGAAACACAACATAATGGAAACATTGGTGAGACTCAAAGGTGGCATCCGCATGTAGAAAACCCCATGTTTCTAATTACTATAGTAATGCGTATGTCTCAGATGTAGAAAGCTCAGCTCTAAATTTCAATTTGAATGTCTTCAGGATTAGGGAGTTTTTGGAGCCCTGGATATTAGTTCAGGCTTCTCTATGTTTTACAGGACTGATTATTTTGTGAAGCGGTTAGCTGATAACAAAAAATTAATTTGATAGGCTCCTTCAATGCGTCGTATGTCATATGTGTTTTAAAAAGTTATGGGATAAGGCAGGTTCAGGCCAATTGTATTTATTGCAGCATGAGTTAACATGATCGCTTGTAATGGTGCAGACTTGACTTTGGTATGTTGTTAGCTGTACTTGCTTCTACAGGACTCTGTGTCTGAGCCTACATTTACCTCATTTTTTTTCTTGCCAGTACCTTTTACAAGCAGAATGAGAGGTGGAAATGCAATACTGTGTTAAAGAACTGCTAGAAAAAGGTATCTGTCAGTTATCTGTATTACAGTAGGTCCCTTTTATGCCAAAGTGACTATCATGCCCTTAGCTTTAGAAAAAGCTATCATGTGTCTGGAACGTTGGACTAATATGAAGTCAATCCATGGAGTCAGAACTGGAATTTGGCTGTGTACAAGCCAGAAGGTGCATGGCACAGTGCAAGTAATATAAATGTGTAGGACGTGGGAATGCCAGCTCGTGTGGGTGCTCACACTGAGCATGCTTATTGATGTTAGGGATAACGAGGGAAAATTCCCGGCAGGGATTCATCTGTGTAGGGTGAGGAAACAAATACTTCAGAGTGGAAGTGTCCTAACTTTCCCTTTCCTCACTCCAAAAAGAATTACCTTCTGATGAAGGTGAAATGATCATTCCCGCTGAAATAAAAATATCCTATGATGCTGAGTGAGGGGTGTATTCTGGGCAACCTCCAGATAAGATAAGGATTTTGCAGACAGAAATTCTCAGCCTCAAGAAGCTACGAGAGTCCTTTTTGTCAGAATGATCGCCAAAATTTATTTCAGTCCCTGTGAAGATCCCATTATGTGATCTGTTGCTGCTTGAGCATTTGGCGGGCAGTAGGAAGTATTTTGCAGTTAGTTAAGCGGAGATGTAGAGAAATAATCTTAAGTGATTGCTTTTCTCCCAGCAGACACTAGCTCTCCACCCAGCTTGGAGTTTCTCCTACTACTTTTTTATGGAAAACCTTCTGTGAGAAAAGTGCAGCTTTTACAGAGGAAGCTGTACGGGGCTGGTTTAAATTCACATTTTCATTTTGTTTGGTTGAACAGGTTAAAAACCTGGCGTCTAGACCAGGGGAAGGCTCTGTTGCAAAGGGCACTGGAGGGTTAAGAGCTTCAGTTCTCACAGTGCTGGTACGAATCCAGTTTTACCTTAGCGGGGAGTTGAAACCTGCTATCGTCCAGTGACACTGTGTTGGCTTCTCTGAAAACAGTTTGTAGGCCTAATTCAGCTCCCAAAATGCAGATGTCCATTTGTGGGAGCTGCCCCAGGGGGCAAGACCTGGAAGTGCCTGGGCCTGATGTGCAGTTCCTGTATCCCCATCCTGGGAAACCTGCTCCATGTGGCCCAGCTGGAGCAGGGGGTTGGACCAGGTGACCTCCGGAGGTCCCTTCCCACCTCAACCAGTCTGCAGTTCAAAGCCTCCTGTGATCTGAGGTCTCACCCTCACCCCGATAGGTCTTTTGGTCAGGTGTTGGGTACAGGCTAAGGGATGTTAAAGGAGTTTGCATTATTGTTTCTGAGCTGGGAGCACACATGGAGTGTTTTCTAGTCTGAGCCTTTCGAGGGATCTGGAGACTGAATTCACTCAGGAAAAGGAGGGAGCGGGTGGTTTTGCTGTGCGCCACACGATGGCTGTCATCTCCAAAAAGGAAGTGAATTCCAGCTGGAGACGTTAGTCTGCTGTGGTTAGAAACTATCATTTCTAACAGCCACGCATGTTAGTGTGTCTCTCTGTAAGGACTCTGAATGAAAATCATCCTGTCATTTATATTTACAAATATCACCTTAATCTGAGTAAAAGCTTGGAACAGATAAATTTGCCCTGTGAAGCTTGAATAGAAGAAATTGGGTATTCTTTGCTTGCCCAAAGGTAAAACCAGTATTTGTATAGAAACAACACAGTCAATTTAAGCAATAACACCAGTTAATTGGGGAAAAAAACCCCACCAATATGCCAAAAAAGCCCCCCAAGTAATTTATGTCACCTGAATGCAATAGGAAGACAGCCATGAAATTCACCTAAGCATCCATTTGGAAAAGACGTATGATGTCTAAAAGGACTCTTCATCATCTGTTTATAAGTGAGATCTACATTTAAAACAAGCCCAAGACAGCTTTCAAGACCCCACTTATCTTTGTGACATCATAAGGGGTGGGGGGTGGATCTTACAGCACGTTTTTCACCAGGCTTCATTACTTTGCCAGGGTTTATTGGCACCAGTATCGCTTTCCCATCCCCAGCAGTGGGGAGAAGTGTGGAGCGAGAACTCTGGCGTGGTGGAAACCATCCAGTGATGAAAGTGATGAGAAGACTTCATGCTGCTCCTTCATCTCTTGGATGCTGGGGCTTATTCTGTTTTGGGGTGGTAGGAAGCCTTTTAAGCTTTCAGGGGTCTCCGTAGGGGACATTTGTCTCTTTGCAAAGCCAGCGCCTTGAGCTGGGGAGGTTGGCAGCTCACTATCGCCTGTGGCTCCATCCTGTCGTGAGTGGCAGTACCCGAGGGGACCATGGGTCTCTCTTTATGCCCTGGTGTCATTTTGGGGTGAGATTCAGGCAGCCTCTGCCCTCACTTCTGTGGGAAGGAACCCGCGTCTTAAGGGGTGGAGAAGAGCCATGATGGATGGAGATGGGTTCCCTCCCTCTGGAGAGCGGGACGGCGGCGTGTCTGTTAATGAAGACAACCTTTGTTGGCGAAGCCTTGTCCTGACCCGATTTTTCACCAGCTTTCCTCTGCCTCCTGTGACCTACTGAATGCTTCCACACGGCATAGCCGAGAGGGATGCAGAGGGTAAATGGAGGCCTTGGATCCTTGCTCTCCAGCTGCCTTTGAGAGGTACCCACCTGCTTATGCATCTGTGAGCCTCCTGAAGAGTCTTGAAAACATGTAAATACAAACATGGCCTCTTTCATCATGCTTATTAAAAAGGTACATTTTAAAGACATGGGTTTAAAACAGTGCGGTGGGGTTCTTTGTGCAACGTCAGGAACCAGCTGTGTTGGCTGGTTTGTCCCTGCAGCATCCTCCCCGTTCCGAGGGCACCGAGGCTCAGGGCAGCGTGAGAACGCTGGCAGCCATTCGTCGCGGCTGATACCATCTGCTCCGGTTTTGCCTGCTACAGTAGATCTTCAGTGAATTTCCTTGAGGAAAAGAGGGAAAAAAGGAGAAAAAAAAAAAAAAAGAAACAACGCAAGTGTTTCCTCTTAGGCTAAAGCTCTGGACCAAGCACCACATTTTATGTGGCGATGAAATGGCCTCCTCCCACCCTGCCCCTTGTCATGTGCCTCCATGTGACAGGGAGCACGGCATTCTTCTCGCCAGCCCTTGCCTCCAGGCACTGGCCAGGGCTTGCCAGGGAGGAGAGGCATTCCCCCAGCCCCGCTGAGTGCTCTGCGGAACATCCCGGCTCTGCTAAGGCGGTCAGCCGTCCCCTGGGAATGCAGTTACACCCAGAGCAATACTGGGGAGGCTAGATAAGGAGGCTTTTCCCTTATTTCCCAGGGATTTTATAGCCTGAAAGCTGGTATACCCAGATTCCTTCAATATGAGGTTTGAACTGATGTTTGAATTTAAAATAATAAAGCAAAAAATCGCATCTACATTAACAAAACACTTTTTGCTAAAGACAAAAGGCTTTTTAATGGATGTCTTTAAACATCATAGAGACCTTTCCTCTTTGTTTGCTGGGGGCTCTATGGCTTAAATGGTTCCGAGGCCGATGCTGAATACCTGGAAACCTGTGAAAGGCACAAGCGGGTGAGCTGAAGACACAAAGGCAGCCACAAGGGTCTGAGGATTGTTCCTCCCTTCTAGATACATTTATCCTCCCACAGGGAGCGGGGTGATGGCACACGCAAATGCCTGTGTCCCGGCTGTCACACCATTCCCGCTCCCGCCTCTTGGAGCCCCTCCACTGCCTGGAGGAAATTAAATCTCTGGGCCAAAAGGAGCGGAGAAACACAAGTGATGCTGACCTTACAGCCCAGCAGTAGAAGACCTGTGTTCCACCTCCATGATCTGGTCTGGCAGCATTTATTTTTACCAGGAGAGCTCAGGGATCTGCAGCCCCGTGCTCAGGACTCCCAGCGGGGCTGCGAGGGACGGTCCCCGTGCTGCCTCCCCTGGCATCAGCGCCTGTCAGCAGAGCTGCCTCGCCACCCGCATGGGGGCTACGGGGCTGTAAAACCCTAAAAAGAGAAATATATATATATATATAGATAGATATATGTGTGTGTATATTTTTTTTTTATGGCACCTCTTTCGAGTATTAGTTTTATTAGTACGTGACGGAGAGACAAAAATGCTATGTATTGTTTTAGTTTATTAGTAGATACCCAGTTAATGGATTCCTTCTGTTCCAGGTGAGATGTGGATCACACCTAGGAAACTGTGGGGTTGCCTCTTCTCCTGCTCCTGTAGGCCCTTGTGAAAGACACTGATGCATGTACAGGCACAATTACACAAACAACCCCTGTGTCAGGGCACACATACATAGGAACACACACACACATCTCATGGAATCATGGAATCACGGAATTTCAGAGTTGGAAGGGACCTCTGGAGATCATCTAGTCCAACTCCCCTACTAAAACAGGATTGCCTAGAGCACATCACTCAGGACTGCATCCAGGCGGGTCTTGAAAGTCTCCAGAGAAGGGGACTCCATAACCTCCCTGGGCAGCCTGTTCCAGTGCTCTGTCACCCTCACCGTAAAGAAGTTTTTCCGTGTATTTGAACGGAACTTCCTGTGTTCCAACTTGTGCCCATTGCCCCTTGTCCTGTCACTGGGAACCATTGAAAAGAGTCAGGCACCATCCTCCTTCAGCCCACCCTTTAGATACTTGTATGCCATAATAAGGTCTCCCCTCAGCCTTCTCTTCTCCAGGCTAAAGAGTCCCAGCTCTTTCAGCCTTTCCTCATAAGGGAGATGCTCCAGTCCCTCAATCATCTTAGTTGCCCTACGCTGGACTCTCTCCAGCAGTTCCCTGTCCCTCTTGAACTGGGGAGCCCAAAACTGGACGCAGTATTCCAGTTGTGGCCTCACCAGTGCAAAGCAGAGGGGGAGAATGACCTCCTTTGACCTACTGGCCACAGTCTTCCCTATGCAGCTCAGAATTCTGTTGGCCTCCTTGGCGACAAGGGCACATTGCTTGCTCATGGATAGTTTACTGCTTACCAGGACCCCCAGATCCTTTTCTTCAGAGCTGCGTTCCAGCAGGTCCACCCCTAACCTATACTTGTGCCTGACATTCTTGCTCCCCAGGTGCAGGACCCTACACTTGTCCTTGTTGAACCTCATTAGGTTCTTCTCTTCCCAGCTCTCCAGCCTGTCTAGGTCACGCTGGATGGCAGCACAGCCCTCTGGGGTGCCAGCCACCCCATATAAGTACTCCTTAGTTTTTAACATTATAACTTCATAGTTGCTGCTGATGAGTAAACTATAAAGCATTTGGGGGTTTGTTTTTTTTTTACAACTTTTTTGGTGTTTCTCCCCAAAATGTTAATGACTTTTATTAAAAAACAACAACAATAAGCTCCACAGAAGATACTACTGAAATGATAAACAAGTATTCTGTTTCAACCAGAGAATCACAGAATCACAGAATCCCAGAAGAGTAGGGGTTGGAAGGGACCTCTGGAGATCATCTAGTCCAACCCCCCTTGCCAGAGCAGGGTCACCCAGAGCAGGTTGCACAGGAACGCGTCCAGGCAGGTTTTGAATGTCTCCAGAGTTGGAGACTCCACCACCTCTCTGGGCCACCTGTTCCAGTGCTCTGTCACCCTCAAAGTAAAGAAGTTACCTCTTGTCCTGTCCCCAGGCACCACTGAAAAGAGCCTGGCCCCATCCTCCTGAAACCCACCCTTTAAGTGTTTATAAGCATTGATAAGGTCCCCCCTCAGTCGTCTTTTTTCCAGACTGAAGAGACCCAAATCCCTCAGCCTTTCTTCATAGGACAGGTGTTCCAGTCCCCTCATCATCTTGGTAGCCCTTCTGGAACCAGGGAGCCCAGAACTGGACACAGTACTCCAGGTGCAGCCTCACCAAGGCAGAGTAGAGGGGGAAGATGACCTCCCTCGACCTGCTGGCCACACTCTTCTTGATGCACCCCAGGATGCCATTGGCCTTCTTGGCCACAAGGGCACATTGCTGGCTCATGGTCATCCCGTTGTCCACGAGGACTCCCAGGTCTCTTTCCACCGAGCTGCTCTCCAGCAGGTCAGCCCCCAACCTGTACTGGTGCATGGGGTTATTCCTCCCCAGCTGCAGCACCCTACACTTGCCCTTGTTGAATTTCATAAGGTTCCTCTCTGCCCAGATCTCCAGCCTGTCCAGGTCTCTCTGTGTGGCGGCACAGCCTTCCGGTGTGTCACCCACCCCCCCAGCTTTGTGTCATCAGCAAACTTGCTGAGGGTGCTCTCTGTCCCCTCATCCAGGTCATTGATGAATATATTGAAGAGGACTGGACCCAGTACTGACCCCTGGGGAACACCACTCATCACTGACCTCCAACTAGACTCCATGCCCCTAATCACGACCCTCTGAGCTCTGTCTTTCAACCAACTCAAGCGATAATCTATTACATGGGCCTCCAAGAGGCTACTGTGGGATATTTGCTTGGGAGAAGCAAGTCCAAAGAGGAGGTCCATCTTGGAAAAGAATCCAGATACACAGCTCTTGCTGGGCAATAATATCTCCCCCAGCCCAAGACATACAGGGAGAAAGAGAGTATTAATGAATTAGGTCAAAATAGTAGAGCCGAAAGCAAAATGTTCCTCATTCTCTTAAATTAATTTCATTTTAGGAACTGATCAGCTCATCTTCCCACCAAAGGAAGAATGAACACCAAACCTTTTGCGGTTCAGAACTGGGAAAGGAGTGACCAAGTGGCAATATGTAATAAAATGAATCTTTTATTGTTTCTGCTAGAGGTGCTGCTGTGACTTCAGGTCCTACCGGAATAGATTTGGCTCAAGAAATGGATCAGGGTTTGGATGGGTTTTTTTCAAGTAAATTTTATGTGAAGTTTGGCGGGGAAAACTGTGGGACAGGTTCTCACTTCAGAGCTGTGCGAAGGCTAATCCCTCTCTCCCCACCCGAGGGGTGATAATTTCTGCTTGTTTCTCTGATGCTGTAAAAACAAAAACCAGGCAGAAATGTGCTGTATTGATGGGAATGGGGTTTTTTTTGTTGGTAAGGGGTCTTCAGTGACGTATGCAGTTAATGTTCCGTTAGCTTCCCCAGTCTCAGGAGGGCTGGTGGAACTTCCGCACTGATGAGAAATGCTGGGGTTTTTCCCATACCAACACCTTCACTTTCCAAATTTGCATTTGGAGAAATACACCTGAATCTGTCAATCTTTTACAGACTCTGGCACAGAATGCAGAGCATTTTTTTTTGTACTGACACTTTTTTTAACCACTTTTATCTAGGAACTAGGATTTTCTGTTAAAAGCTGCTGTTTCTTGTCTGTTAAATGATTTTTATAGAACTTCAGCAATGGCTCTGTACTGATGGCTCCTACCCAAGTGGGAATGCCATCCTCAAAGCTGGTAGATTAGAGAGGTTTTTTTTTGTTGTTTTTGTTTTTTCTAATGGCTTTGATCTGTATTCCTTGATCAAGTCATGAGACCTGGACCTTTAATGTGGATAAGAAGAAAATGGGTTTTTGTGCAGGCTGACCAAACCGCAGGCTCTCTGCCTGTGTCATCCTCCGTAAAGGAAGGCAAGTGGGTGGATGATGAGACAAGGTTGTCGTATTACGCAGAAATTTCTCACAAGTCTCTCCAAACTAAGCTCTGGGAAAGAAGTGGACAAGCACCCGTTGGCCAGGGCAACATCACACTGTGGATTCTTCCCATTAGATTTCTGCTCTTTTCAGGAGTCTGCAATGCCGTCCACCCCAAATGTCCTCACTGATGGTATTTTCTGCAGGGACTCAACACCTCTTCCAGTCCAGGCAGGACACGGTGGCTCTAAGGACTGCAGAAAGTCTCAAAAACCCTTCTAAGGGTATGACCTTTCTGTCTTGCTCTTGAAAATATTCAGAGTTTTTCAGGGACTGCAGCACAGCGTGTAGGGACACGACGCTCACTTGACACCACAGACTTTTCAGAAGCCTAGTGAGATAATTCTGAGTTTCGGAGCTGCAGAATGGCAGCGCTCTGCAACTAAATCCTGTCTCAACGTCATGCATTTCTTACTGTGCTGAATTAGTCTAGCGTAGGATGAGGATGCCAACTTTGTCCCAGTATTTAATGGGAAGGATTTGGAAAAAGATGAGCAGAATCTTTTCCTCATCTTCATATTGACATAGAGAGTAATGACTTACACGGTGGAGTCAAGGCTGTTTCTGTGAAGGTAGAAGATGTTAGACCTTGCAGCAGGAAAAGAGGATATAGCTGCTTTCCTGTGGTTATTAGGTTTTGTGTTGTTTTGGTTTTGTGAATATATTCAAAAGGAAATAGAAAATATCTCTAAGGAAGCAAAGATCTTCCTTCCTGTTGGGAAAGGAGTCAGCAAGGATGATAAATTCCTCGCCAAGTAAGTCATTTCTTCACTTAAGAGACTTCAAAGCTTTAAAAATTACTTTTTGGACCATGGAGCTTAGATATGAAATTGCATGTGCTCTTAATGGGTGAAGCTGATCTTTCCCTTGATGGGAAATGATAATAGAAGGATGGCAGGGAAATAAGGGGTTTTGAATGAGATGCTGCAATATTGCATCTTCCCAGGATAGCTCTAACGAATACCCTTCTATTGAATCGCACGCTGACAGAAGCGAGAAAGCAAGAGTTTAGGGCTGCTCAGTGCTTGCAGTGATAGTTGTCAAATAGTTTACAGGCTAAGTAAATATTTATAGGATAAATAAAGGAAAACTAAACTGCAGTGTGAGTTTGGCAGTCATGCATTTTCCTGAAACATGTCTGGAAAGGATGTGATTTAAAATAGGACCATGGCATATAGCATTTACTGAAGCAGCGGGTAAAGTGAGAGTTTTTATCTAGCGCTACCTGTGACAGCCCTGGCCCCACCGCAGCAGCCTCCTCAGCTCTCACCTTCTTTATTTTGGGAACCTGTTACCAAGACTGCTGGTGGCTCCTGCTCTTGTGAGAGCTGAACAAACGCATTTGTCCCGCTGCTTTCAGCTCGTACAGCTCCAGGGAATTGATTGTACATTAATACTGTGCAAATTTCAGACCACGAACTGAGAGAAGTGGCATGAAAGGGCACTACTTTCTGTTTTTTGAGTATTTGATGAGTTAGTCAATCCCATCACCTCTGGGATGGCTGGGTCCCTTCCGTGATGTCTCTGATGTGCTTGGTGCCACGTATATACATGTAAGTAACCCACCATAACTGTATCTGCTGTTACATCACTGATAAGTTTGCTTCACTAGTAATAACTTTATTGCAACCTGTAGTATTTTATATATGTCTACTTCATTGCTACTATTATTGGGTGCTGCCATAACTGATAGTTGCTATATTAATTCCTGCTATATTATTGAT
The DNA here is from genome assembly GCF_964199755.1 of Larus michahellis. Classification (NCBI taxonomy): domain Eukaryota; kingdom Metazoa; phylum Chordata; class Aves; order Charadriiformes; family Laridae; genus Larus; species Larus michahellis. The sequence continues at coordinate 142,796,621 of NC_133896.1, forward strand.
TGTTGCTATATTATTGCATGCGGATAATACTTTGTAATAGCTTGATACACATATATATCTTTGCTCTCTTAACCATAGGTATAGTTGCTAGTGGTGATTTGTGTGTGGCGATCTGTAATAAAGTAAAGAAAATTCAAGGATAAAGCCTCGGTGCCCTCGTGTGTAACAAAATCCTACGAAGCCACGGTCACGACCCTTTAGGTCATGGCACCATGTTACAACTGAAGTCACCAACGCCAGCTCTCAAGGGCAGGATGCAAAACGGGCAGAAAAGAATAAGGAACAACACGCACAGAATTCTCTAATATCAAAATATAGCAATTTATTCAAGACACTGAATATGATCTGTTGATTCTCTCCTTAAAACAAATGAGCTACAATACACAAGGTGAATTTGAAGAAAGTGTGGGTGGGGGAGAAACAAAATAAGGGTAAATGTTGTTTCAACAGAACCTGGGAAATGCTGAAATGAGAACCAAGTCTGGCTGCAAGTCTGACACAGACAATAAAAACTGCAGAAGCCAGAATTCAGAATTTCAGTGAGTGGCTGAAAGAACATTTCTGCAATTGACAAAGAACCACATCTTTTAAAAAGGCAAAAGGAGGAAAAAAAGGAGGAAAAATTAAAAAGGGAAAAAGAAAAAAGAAACCCAAAAACAAAGCAGACCCTTACATTTGACAAAGTGCACTTCACTTGGCTCTAAAATTAGCTATTTTTTTCTTTTTTTTTTAAACAAATTAAAAGGAAATTTCTAAGATGTAGCATGGGGTTAATGTGTGTATAACCCTGTAAGTCAGGCCCTTTAGTGCCCCATAAGGGACCCAGTGTTTTCTACATAAAAGATTCAGTATCCTTCTAACCCACAGAGTCCAGTGGTATTTCAGAACTGTCTTTTTTTCACTTCAAGGCCAGTTCCAGGCAGCCAGCAATGATAAAAATCCAGTAAACCTCTCCGTGGTTTCACAACCCTGTTTGCTCGCTTGGGTTTTTCGATTTCTCTTCTGTTGCAAAGAACTGTGACCAAAATTATCAAAAAGCATTGTATGAGAAAACTGCTGAAGTCCACAGGCCTCTCGCTCCGCGCCGTTCTGTCGCAGGGGAGCCGCAGAAAGGCAGCGCTGGCCGGGGGAGGAAAGCGAGAGCTCCCACCAGGGCGGTTCTGCAGGTCTTGGCCGAGACGTCCAGGTTGAACTCCAGCCTGGAAAAGCCTCTCTCTCCCCACTGCCCGTCTCCTGAAGCAACCAGTCTGCTAGGCTGGGATTAACCTTTGCAACTACATCTGCCTTCCCCAATAGCTGCCCTCGTCTTAGCTGAAAACTCTCTACTACAGTATCTTTGAGGATTTTCCAGTCTTCAGGGTCTTGGGGAGGGGAAGAAGGGTGAATTTTTTAGCTTTTCACATATGCTGCTTTCAAATCTGACCGTCTGTATAAAAAACTCTCTGGATCAGCGCTCTCTCTCACGCATAGGCTTTGCAAACCAGCTGATTTTCAAATTTGGTTTCTCTTGGCTTCTCACCTGCGTGTAGGTAAGGCAGAGGTAAGGTGGTGTCCTGACAACTTAAAAAAAGGAAAAAGGAGAAAGAAACAGGCATTGCGGGCACTGCCGAGTTATCTACAGTAGCTGCGCAGCCAGCCAGCCATGTGGCGTTGCTGAACTCGGGCTGAGCAACCTCATCTCTTTGAATCCTGAGCTCTGGCCTATCCAGGTGTCACTCAAGGGACAGAGGTACGGCCAGGGCCCCATCCGCGCCGCCTGCAGACACGGAGCTTCTGTGTGTTATTCTCAGAAACGCCACCCAAAAGCAGCTTAGGAAGTTAACCGTGTACACGCAATGATTGCAATCCAATCATCGACCCAACCGTGCTTTATAAAACCCCATTAAAGCTTTGTATTCAAATTCAAGTCTCTCATCAAACAAGTACTTTTTTTTTTTTTTTTTTAAAGCAGTGACTTTAAATTAGTAGGCACACGTGGTCATTATAAACCAGTGCAAAACTGCCAGGTGATCACCTACAGCCCATACTCTTGGAGCAGAAAACTGACCCCAACACATAAATGCACTTAACACCGAAAATAAGCCTTGACACCTTCCAGTGTCCTATTCTTTGATATAAACGAGCCTCACTGTCATTAATAACCAAAATCCACATAACTGCTTTCATCTCCGGACTAAGTAATCCTTTTAGCAGTTATTTCTTTTAATTCTTTTCCCCTTTCCAAATGTGTATCTAAGAAATGCAGCTGAAGCTGGCAGTGGCTGGTTCCACTGGAAGGACTAAGACACTGTGCAGATGCAAGCATAAAGAGAGGAAAACACAGGAGAAAAAATGAGGTACGATGCCATGATGATGCCACGATGCCTGGCAGGTCCCACACCACCAGCAGGGCTCTGGTTTTGGTTTTGCTCAGATCAAATCACCACTTCAGCAGCTGCTGTCAAATCAAAGGGAAGATCCTGTTTTACAGAAATAGCGACATTGGGCAGGAAGGTACTACATGATGTTAAGGGGGTTCGCCGCTTGTTTGGTTTTCTCTCTCCTACAAATCCTAGCCCAGCCTGTGGGCTAGGGAGGACACCTGTTTGACTCAGCCAGTTCTCAGGATTTCTTTAAATAACGGCTGCCACCACCCCAAGGTTGCCTTATAGTTTACAGCACTTTCAGTAAACCCTGCCTGCGCATCCTTTGCATCCATCATTTGCTCTTAGAGTAATGTCGTCTTCAGTAGCGTCCCTGCAGATGCGTAGTTTGCAGAGGAAATCATGTCCAAAGTGGAGAGGTGGTGCGTTAGAAGTCTTTATTGTCATTCTTCCAATCGTTTCACCCACTGTAACTTTGTGGTATATATGTTGAGACATACTTTATATATCCTTTTTCACATCCTCACCTAATGGAGAGTTCTACGTGGTCTTCCGAGCACCGCAGTGAGGACACCCACAAGGCTAAACCTGTCTGGGCAGACCCAGAGCTTTCCTTGTAGCATGCAGAACACAGACGGCTGAGGGAGACAGCAGCACCACAGACTGCCCGATGCAGTGGAAGAGCTGCCTCCAGGTGTGTGCTGACCATGGATGGAGAGCAGCTTGGCAAGGGTCCGTTCTTCAACAATGACAGATGCAGCCAACAGATCTTGGTCCAAGTGGTCCCATTAAGTCTCTGGAAGAGAAACAGCTGAGTGGATTGGGTAATGGAGGACAGCACTGCTCAGCACGGCCATGGGCAACCAAACCCACGTTCTGTATGACATTTGAGCTACTGCTAGAGGAAAGAAGATAAACAATCGTTTTCCCCTGGTTACGAAGGACAAACGAAAGTATGGACTCAAGAAAATGAATGCTGTATTTATAGTCTCAAATTTACGAATCCCTTTTAATACACGTGCATCGCCAAACAGCCTCAAAAATGAAATGAGACTGTATAAATGGCCGGCTGCTGGAAGAGGACTCTTAGTAAATGACTGGTATTTGTTGTATCAAATGGCATTTTTTTCTTACAACACTTTCTCAGAGAGAAGAGAAAAAGGATACTGCACCTTTCATGCTCCTTGGACTCTGTGTCGTTCTTTTTGCTTGAATTACACAACTGGTCTACATTTGGTGGCCATTTTAGGCTTTTAAAACTGTTTAACATAAAAAATATTTTTTTTCCAAAAATACACTGGGTTCTTTCTGTTAAAAGTCATCTTTCTCCTGTAAAAATCTTCCCCAGCACTGCATTCTTATATAAAGCACTTATTACACAATTTGCTGAAAGTGCCCTTGAGACGCTAAGATCTGAAGCATGGAGGATTTTTTTTTCTTTTAAACGGAGAGAAAGAAAGGAAAAGGAAGAGAGAGAAGAGAGGAGAAGCAGTCTGTCAAAAATTTTCATTGTCATGTCCACCTGGCTGCATCTACTATGGGCATACAGGGAAAAAAGAAAAAAAAAAGGGCAAGAAGAAAGAGGAGAAAAACAAGGAAGGAGCAGTTGGGAGCGGAAGGGAGAAATAAAAGGAAAACAAAGGTTTCATCCTAAGCCTGGGATCCTCCAGGCTGTAATATTCCAGCTGATAGAAAAACCACTGAACAAAAAAAGTAGTCTAGAAAATAGAAAGTGTTGTGATTACAAAGTTGAGCATTTCATCAGTACAAACTGGTCTTTGAACGTCCTTTGGGAGAGCAACTGTAGTGTCCAAATTGGAAGGAAAAAATACAACACCGCATGGAGGAGGATTTTTTTTCCCTTTTGGTTTATCACAGCATTTTTCTTTTTTTTTTTATTAATTTTTTTTGGCACAGCTTTTTTTTCCCAGCCATCAGAGCAAGTTCTCAGACGCAAACCAAACAGTGCAATGCCTAGCTGGTGGCTTCATGCTTCCAAGGCTGAATGTTCCAGGTGGAAACCATTCCCTCCCCCTCTGAAGTGACTGTGTTTTTACTCCTTGATGAAGGTTACGGACAAAATACTAGACACCTGTGGCCAGGGAGAGTTGGTTTCACGGTACACTCTAACTTTGTTCAAGTTCGTACAGTTCTGGAGCTGTTAAGAATAGTTTTGAAGAGTGCTTCTCCCCACACATTCACTGCTGGTCCATTTGAAATTTCTTCTAAAATGTTTCACTTTTACTTCCGCAGATCTAGAACACAAACCTGGAGAGAAAAGACTCGGCATTAAGAACCATTTCTGAAGGTGATGTGGAAGCCCTATTCATATACGGCTCTGTACACAGGCCGCCCAGCCAGCTGTATGTTATACTCCCTGGCATCAGATCAGCCTGTCTCAACTACCTGTTTACATGCGCACAAGCAAGGGAGCAACCCGACGTGGGAGGAAACCCAAGTCAAAGCCGTACATTTAAAATTTAGCTGGGCTAAATTTAATTTATCCAATTTATCCAATAAATCCAATTTAATTGGATTACAAACAAACATTTTGGTGGCACATCCCAGATAAGACTATGGGCTCTATTTAGTTGTCTGAATACAGTGTCCAGCTCCACTTCTGAAATATATCCAAAATAGATGCACAGGCCCACTAGGCACGACACAGGACCTAGTGCGGACACGTGCCCATTTGGAGCAGCAGCTGGAAGCCAGGCACGGCACCATCTCAAATGCACAACTAAGCTCAAGCAACCGAATCATGTCGTAGGTGTACCCTTTGTTAAAACTAGTTAAAAAATACCACTCTAAAGTAGTTATGCCAGCCACCATGTAGAAAAGTCATTTTAAAAAGCTGTAGAAGGCAGTCATAATGATGACTAGACATTATGTGACACAATTGATGACTGGAGGGCGGCTAATGTGACGCCCATCTACAAGAAGGGTCGGAAGGAGGATCCGGGGAACCACAGGCCTGTCAGCCTGACCTCGGTACCAGGAAAGATCATGGAGAGGATCATCTTGAGTGAGCTCTCACGGCAAGTGCAGGGCAGCCAAGGGATCAGGGCCAGCCAGCATGGGTTTAGGAAAGGGAGGTCCTGCTTAACCAACCTGATCTCTTTCTATGACCATGTGATCCACCTTCTGGACACAGGGAAGGCTGTGGACGTTGTCTATCTGGACTTTGGTAAGGCCTTTGACACTGTCCCCCACAGCATTCTCCTGGAGAAGCTGGCAAATCATGGCATAGACAAGTGTACTCTTCGCTGGGTTAAAAACTGGCTGGATGGCCGTGCCCACAGAGTTGTGATTAATGGGGTGAAATCCTCTTGGTGGCCAGTCACCAGTGGTGTCCCTCAGGGCTCAGTTTTGGGTCTGGTTTTGTTTAATATCTTTATGAATGATCTGGATGAGGGGATTGAGTGGACCCTCAGTAAGTTTGCAGATGGCACCAAACTAGGTGGGAGTGTTGATCTGCTTGAGGGTAGGAAGGCTCTACAGAGGGACCTGGACAGGCTGGATGGATGGGCCAAGGCCAGCTGTATGAGGTTTAATAAGGCCAAGTGCCGGGTCCTGCATTTCGGTCACAACAACCCCAAGCAACGCTACAGGCTTGGGGAAGAGTGGCTGGAAAGCTGCCCAGCAGAAAAGGACCTGGGGATGCTGGTGGACGGCCAGCTTAACATGAGCCAGCAGTGTGCCCAGGTGGCCAAGAAGGCCAACAGCATTCTGGCTTGTATCAGGAATAGCATGGCCAGCAGGAGTAGGGAAGTCATCGTGCCTCTGTACTCGGCACTGGTGAGGCCTCACCTCGAGTCCTGTGTTCAGTTCTGGGACCCTCTGTACAAGAGGGACAGTGAAGTGCTGGAGCGTGTCCAGAGGAGAGCTACCAGGCTGGTGAGGGGTCTGGAGACCAGGTCATATGAGGAGAGGCTGAGGGAGCTGGGCATGTTTAGCTTGGAGGAGAGGAGGCTGAGGGGAGACCTCATTGCCCTCTACAACTACCTGAAAGGAGGCTGTAGAGAGGTGGGTGTTGGCCTCTTCTCCCAGGTGAATAATGACAGGACCAGAGGAAATGGTCTGAAGCTGCGGCAGGGGAGGTTTAGATTAGATATTAGGAAGAATTACTTTCCTGAAAGAGTGGTCAGGCACTGGAACAGCCTGCCCAGGGAGGTGGTTGAGTCACCATCCCTAGAGATGTTTAAGAAACATCTAGATGTGGCACTTCAGGGCATGCTGTAGTGGCAGAGATTGTAGGTTGTTTGGTTGGACTCGATGATCTCAAAGGTCCCTTCCAACCATGAAGATTCTATGATTCTATAATATCTGTGTGTCCTTCACAAGCTGATCATGCTACAATTGCAATTTTTTTGAAGTAACATTAACAGTAAAAATAGTAATGAATAATCATGGTCTCTCCAGCAATATTTCTCCTTTACCATGCGATGAAATCTTTGGGCATTGTGCTGAAAACTTCCTCTTTTAGAACTATTCAACGGTAAACTTCTGTGGGATAAAACTTAGAAAGCCGCAGGACAACTGTTTATTAGTGAGTTGGTTGCTGTGACCTTCATTAAAAATTTGCAGACGAGTTAAATAATGATAGAAATAACACTACTGCTGTTATCAAATAGGTATTTAAAAGGCATTCCCATCTTTAGTAACATTCACCTATTCCACAAGCATATTTCATTTCCAATAGGAACACCACCTCCTAGTATTCAAAACCTTCCAAAGCAGGAGCATTTAAAATATACTCCATATACTTATTTCTGTCTTGAGCTGTCTCCCCTTCAGCTCTGCCCAGAGAAGGCAGTATGGCACGTATGGTTTTTTGTTGACAGTCTCCAGAAGAGTAATCTCCACTCGACATTTACAATGTGTAAAGCTCCTTACCGATCCGTCTGATGCGCTTGCTCCCACTTTGTCTCCTCTAGCATTCCAGCAGACTTCAAAGATGCCCCCGGTGCCTCGGTAGCTATGTACTAGAGTTCCACTCTACAAAGCAAAACAGCATACAAATATTTGATACAGAAGTTCCCCTTCTTTTCCTTTGTCACATGGCACTACATTAAAAAGAAGAGAGTGGTGGCGAGGGGGGGTCTATTCACATCACCCAACTATGGTCAACTCCATAAGGTAAATGAATGAGAAACGGGCTCCTCCAGAAAGCAATCTACAAGAGGACTCTCGGACATCTGTTTTTGTCCTGGGGAGTTACGCTGAGGTGGTCTTTTCTAAAGTTTGCTGTTAATTCAGGCTGTGAATATCCAGAATAAATCTATTTCCATGCATGCTAGTGTTTTAGCATACAATGAAGCCTGAGCAGAAATGTTCTGGACAGTCACCTCACTTCACCTGAGTGACTCAACTGTTATGCCGGGATTTGTACCAGCCAATACAATCAGCTTCACCTTGGTTGGCAGGTCATATGCTAGAGGTACATACATTTTCCATTTAAGCTTTTCCTATTAATGTGTCATTTAAAACAGATGTGCTTCACATGAAGCAAAACAGTACCTGAGTATTCCATATATGGACACATTTGTCAAAGGACCCACTGGCTAGATATTTTCCGTCAGGACTAAAAGCTACACTGTAGACAGGCTCTTGATGTTTTGTTAACGTATGGATGCAGACTCCTCGGTCAACGTCCCACAGCCGAACAGTGGAATCAAACGACGCACTGCAAGAAGCATTCAATCACAAGCATGTCTTAATTTGAGTGTTAATCGATTTCTGGTTTGATAATGTAAAGGTTTTAAGAGAATAACACAAGGTTTTTTCCTTGGCTAAGCAAGAAATAATGCTCCGAACAGAAAAGCTAAAATTCACTATAGCCCTGACAAGAACTGTATCTACCAAACTGAGTTCTTGTATGTGGAGCCTTTGAGTTTATCTCAGCAGCATCCTGCTGTACACAGGATCAGATCACTAGCTAGCCCTAGAAACACCAAGCTCCTGTTTTTTGAGATTCTACCTGATATTATTCAGGAAGGTAAAACACACAGTCATTAATAGGGTAAATGGTTCCAGAGAAATCTTATTCCTAATGGATTTGCATTATTTAATGAATTAGCATTCTGTAATTCTCTAGAACTGTGATTCTTTTCACTTTGTTTCCATCATGTTTTTTGTTACAATCCGTCTAAATCCCAAACTGTGGTCTTAGAAAAAGGCAAGGGAAATAACTGGTATTAAAAATAGTATCAAAAGAATAACTCCAAGAAAGGAAAGTTCTTCTTCCCTTTCCACTTCCAGACTAAGGACTAAAATAAATAAAACAGCTTTGATAAAACTTCTCCCCAAACTGAATACACCATGAACTGACTTGATAACCCCATGGTACTACCATCACTTGGCATTCTACAAGTAAACTTATTTTCTAAATGCAAAGAAGAATTTTGAACAGATTTTCAAGTGGAATTTCAAAGATTACCCAAGCTTTTGTCTGTTAGTTAACAGGGCTATAAAAATTGCCAGTATCTGCCCAGGTGAGTTGCATGACCCTGGTTAGAGCACATTACAACCAGCTGAGTGGGCTGCCATCTATCTCATTAAATACTTTCATTCATAACAAGCGGATGTCAGATGTGAAGGTGCAATGCCAAATTTACAATCCTTTTATCAATGCAGCTGAAAAGTTAAATATCATATGACTCTGTTTTCCTTCTTTTTCTGCTTCCTTTTTCAAATATGATTCCTCTCCCTTTGTATCCATGCCCCTTATTTACAAACACAGACACTTTTTTTACTGGAACTGTCTGCAGGAAGACTAACGGCAAGGTGACAGTAGAGTTACATGTTAGAAAGATGATCCTTCTTCTCGGAAGGCAACAGAAAGAGGTATGTTTTTTACCTTGCTAACATGATGTTGGAGTTTGGGTTGCTGGTGCCTGGTCCTGTAGGACTCCATTTGATAGTATAAATCTCTTTGCTGTGAGCCTGAAGATCATGTACACAGGTATCTTGCTTCATACTCCAAATCTAAGTCAAAGTAATTATGAAGGGGAAAAATAGCAACATTACTAATCTCTTCTCAGCTGAATTCACTTCTATGTTATTCTTAACCTTTACTTAAGATCTCGACACGCATGCATACATATAAACATAATTTAGTTTATTAATGCAGCTGTTTGGCACCTACAGTGCACACACGTTAGAATAACCCTATTAGGGGAAAGAGCTACACATTTAATAGTATTTATTCAATAGATAAAAAGAACTAAATAGTTGCTGTACTGCCCATGGCCTGAAACTGTATTTTCATACAGAAACTTAAGTTACTCCATTTAGAGAAATTTAACTTTGTCACCCATTGCAATAGCTGTCATTTAAAGAATGAAAATAAAGTTTCAATAACTGTTTAGAACCTAATAATTTTCTCTTATGCCAGTCAAGAGCCTCATCAAATTTTCCTTCCGCTCCTCACTCCATTTGTTTTCCTGATGCTTTTAACAGCACAGACAATGGAACAAGATCAGCTACTTATGCACTGTTACATGGCCAAATACTTCAGAATGAGACAAAGAATATGCTCAACATAGATGACAGGTAATTTACTAGACCTTTTCTTCAGCTAACTGAGAAAACAAGATGAAGCTAATTCACAGCAGGGAAAATAACACAAATTTAGTCAGTCAGTTTCAGAGAGATACCAAAAATGTAGCAATGATTTAACTCACTTGTTATAAGTCTGCACTTATGATGTTGGAAATGATGTGCTCTTATGCCAAATTTTCATCAGCATACCCGAATCTGGTTTTGGAAATGTTACACAAAGCTTAGCCATGTTCTACAGCTAACAGGCAACATTTTCCAAGAAGTTGTAGGAAAATATCAAGAACTCCAAAAAAAGAGGAAAAAAAAAAAAAGAAGCCAGAGAGGACTGATCTCCAAAGGAAAAAGAATAATAATTGCCTGAAAAGGATTTGCAGTCTCCACCACTGAAAATTTTTAAAAACAGACAAGGCCGCAGATAGCGAAACATTACCTCTTGTGTCAAGTTCAGTGGTCAGAAATTTGAACTGACACCAACAACACGAAGCCAGAGGGTTTTTTAAAACACAGCACGCAACTGGGTACCAGAAAAATGTGCTACCACTGGGTCACGATGTTTAAGCAAAGCAGTACTGGTTCCTATAATGCTGCTTTGTGGCAGCATAACAGACAAAGTGCTCTCTTTCAGTGTCTTCTACCCCTATTTTCTGTAAATTTTCAGTCTGTGAACAGTTTGAAATAATACATTTAGAATCCAGAGGGATGAAAAACTGAGTGGGTATGTGGCAAAGACAGAGGAGAACTGAGCAGAACTCAGGCTAGCTATGAAGAGGAAACATTCATAAAGCTGATGTTCACTTAGCTCTTAACTACAAGATTTGCTGCTCTCAGTTTCAGGTCTTATACATAGGCTGTGCGCACGCTAGAAACATCTCTTACTTTAGCTGTGTCAATCAGCAATGGAAAGAGGTATGAGCCTTAATTAATTAACACAACTATACTATAAGAAACCTGTATTACTGGTGCAATTCTATCCATGAAACCAAATCTTTACTGGGATGTTTGCTTTGCTCAAAGAACCAGTATAAATCAAAAGCTCAGCACGAGGGCTTTGCTGTTCTAACATACAGTTATTTCTATGTGGACATAGCCTTCGTTCAGTGTGGCTGAGAAAGAAGAATAAGAGGGAGAGGAGTTTGGGCTGTTGGAATGGGTCCAGAGGAAGGTCACGAAAATGATCAGAGAGCTGGAGCATCTCTCCTCTGAGGACAGTCTGAGAGAGTCGGGGTTGTTCAGCCTGGAGAAGAGAAGGCTCCAAGGAGACCTTTTTGCGGCTTTTCATTACTTAAAGGGGGTTTATAAGAAAGATGGGGACAGACTTTTTAGCAGGATCTGTTGCGATAGGAAGAGGGGTAATGGCTTTAAACTAAAAGAGGGAAGATTTAGACACTGGCCCAGGTTGCCCAGAGAGGTGGCAGATGCCCCATCCCTGGAAACATTCAAGGTCAGGTTGGACGGGGCTCTGAGCAACCTGATCTAGTTGAAGAAGTCCCTGCTTATTGCAGGGGGGGTGGACTAGGTGACCTTTAAAGGTTCCTTCCAACCAAAACTAATCTATGATTCTACGACTCTAACTTCAGGCACCTAACAGAGGTACGTACATCGGCAGCACAGCTGCCTTAGGCTTCCTATACAGTGAAGAGATAAAGATAGGGATCTTCAGAGTGCAATTCAGATTTTTTTGTGGGCTCTGAATTTATATGTCGTGTCCCATTGCTTAGTCCAAGGCTATTAAAAAAAATAAAAACCAAATGGCTCCAATGAAATTATTTTCAGAAAAAAGACTCCAAAGGGAAAGAAAACTATTTTTATATTCTTTCCAAAGTGTAACCGATAGACTGCTTCTAAGCATAGGGATTATGCTTCTGTTGACAGGCAAGCAGATGTATATACATACACATATTTAAACTAGGACTATTCTGTGACGGTGACATATCAGTCACTTAACGCTTATTTGGATGGGATGTCTCAGTTCCCAGTGGCTGCTTCTCTGTGTTCAATCTTTCAGATTACCTTTAAGAAATATGGAACAAAACGAAACTATTGTTCATGCAGAGTTTTAAGAGATACAGTACCATCATTCTGAAGAAGATTAAAAAATAGACATAATTTTTGCCTTTACTTTTTGAACAGCAGGAAGGGAAAGTATATTACCTTTAATGTCATATCATCGGAGCAAGATGCTAGTAGCATGCCAGATGGGTCCCATTTGATTGCATTAACCTCGTTCTGAAATAAAGAGTGATTTTATTAAGTAAATATCCCAGTTACCTGCATTGTATTGGGCACCCAGCAGAGGGCACTCAAGGTTTATGCATGCAACAAGTTCAACCACAAATTACAGCCCTGGTCGCTTTAGGGGTGAACAAAAGCAGTGCTGCTTTCGTAACATGCTATTGAAGAGTCATTTAGGAATGGGAACCATTTTGAGAACAATACACACAATCTGTCTTCTGATATGTGTTCTGGAACAAAATCTCTCTTACCCTTTCTTCATACGCTAGAATTTAAATAAACCACCAAACCAGACAGATTTGACAATACAGCATTAACTTTTTCTAAAACGGAGATATTTGTTTGGTTAATATTCTGCAGATCTCAGAGATACAAATTTTCAATATAATATACCGGTGGGATGTAAAGTTTTGTGGAGTTTAATATTCTTAGTATTGCAGCTCTACGACAATGCCAGTCTCTCTAAAGAGAGGTGTATGTGCAAATAAAATCCATCATGGAATATTGAATAGTTTACGATGCTTTCTCTAACAATCTTTATAGCACTTTGTAATTAAGTAAGCCTTCTGTATCCCCTTGGTAATCAGTAAGTTTTCTGTGCTTTTTTGAAGGCCATACATATGGGGAAAAAAAGCATTTCATAAAAAGGGAAAGATTGTTTTTTAAAAACATAAATTGGCTCAGTGTCTCAGTGAAAATAATCCTGGAAAACATTTACATTTTGCTTTATCCATTTTACATGTTTCAGTCATAATTAAAAGGAACTGTACAGATATTTGAAATAAAAATTTAGATCATGTGCAAAATGGCACATTTCATATAATCATGAAAAACACCAGTCTGTTGGTAGGAATGTACAACCTATCATGAAACATCAGTTTAACCACAGACTAGCTAAAGGTCTCCAAATGCGCAACTTCTCCTCAGTGGGGAGACAGCAAGTTCTGGAAGTTAATATCTAAATTACAGGTCAGTATATGACAGCAGTTTTCTCATGAACGAAAACTAGAAAAACTAGCCTTTGACAGTCATTAAATACCACCAGGAAAAGAGAGGTGAAATACATCTTAAATAGATCTTATTAGATGAAATTGATTCTAAAACTGAACAATGACTGGAGGTAAATTGTTCTCTCCTTATTCATAGTTCTCATTTACTAAAGGAAATTAAGCCAGCGGAAAAAAAGTAATCGTATTTATTAACGTGCCCTGAGTCTGCAGCTCATGCTACTTATAAATAATCTCACTGTTTAAGCTGCAGGTTTTGCCTCCTACGGTGATGTAGAACAGTTTATCCCTTCTCACAGGCAGTGAGTCACTCCCGAGGAACATGCTTTTAGGAAAGCAATGGGATGTAACAACTTTGGTGCTAGAACACACCCTGCAAACACATCTTCTGCTGTCATCTTAACATGCTGCTGTGACTTTATCACTAACATTTTGGACTTCTTAAACTTACTGTGTGTCCTTGGAAGGTTTTAACAGGACGATCACAGCCAAGTCTGCATACATGAATGCACATGTCAGTGCTGCAGGAGGCAAAAGTAGTGTTGTTCTGCCAGTCTACATCCAGAGCAGGAGCTGTGAAGTACAAACAATGGAAAGAACATCAAGGAACACAGCAAAGAAACAGTCATCCCAAATAATTTTCCTCCCGTCACACGTCTGGATCAAACAGACTAAAAACTAGTCACCTACAACCAGTTACCGGGATGACAGGGACAGCCACAAGGGCACAAATTATTTTTTCTCTTGGAGTGGGTAATCTGGATGCTCTGTATGGCACCTATTTATAAAAATCTTTTGGGTAAAGTTACATAAGAGGGGACAAAACAATCTGCCTCCACCCTCCCCGCTGGACACTTCTCTACCATTCATTCCTCTGTAAGCCAGCTCAGCAAAGAAACTAATCCAGAAAAAACATGGATAACTTCATCTGGGTTAGAAAAAAATGTTCCTGTGAATGCCAGGCACAACACACGGGAGGGAAAAGAAGCAGGTGACCACCATCCTTTGCACTATCTTTATGCAACCACCAACAAAAACCTACCGTTCTCTGCAGACACGTGAATTAATAATATCTACTTTCAGTTTAATTTAGCTGGGGACTGATTTAAGATAGAGACATTGATAAAGCTCATCTGAAATGAGAGGAAGAGTTTCTGTAGAGGGTTTGATATTAACTAGGACTGAAGTAATGGAACTTTGTACACAGACAGCACGTGAACATCTAACTAGTGCCTGTGTGCAACACACACGCTTTGCTAAAAGCGTGGAAAAACCAACAAAAAAACCCCTTTTACAGCATGTCACTGGAGACTGAAAGCATGTGCAGGAGTAGGAGGGAACTCCTGACATAGAGCTTGCTTGTGTTTGTGTGACTGCTGCTTGGTTTTTTGCTCAAGAGAGAGTTCAGCTGCCCTCCAGAGGATGACATAAGACTTGCTAAAATACAGAAATCTTCATTCTCAGCACACTCCTGTGAGAAGCAAATGTGTCAGAAACAAGACCAGCATATAGGAAGCAAAGTTGAATCTCTTTGCTTGCAACAATACAATGCAAGTTTAGCATTTAAATGAAATCAAGAAATGCCTTATTCAAATACGTTCAGATAAATAATTTTGTAATACAGAGGTGAAAAGATATCCATGCTGCCAAGCCTATTATATTTAAGTATGTTTTTTCCTGCTATAATTTTAATGAACTGCAAGATGAGACTGAACCACGTCATGTTCCAAATCATCAGGTAGCTCCCTAAATGAGCATGGAGGGCTGAAATTGTTTAAAAAAAATAATTTTTTAGAATGTTAATGAAAAAGCTCGATAATTCTGAGTGATAGGCAAGAGATTTCTAAATTGCAGAAATACAAAGGAAAATTGTGTGAGGAAGGCTGATTACTTCTGAGATTTCCAATGAACATGAATAAGGATCATGAAACAGAAAATGATTTTGTTTCTCTAACTGCCTGTTTGTCTTTATTTTTATGCTGCAAGCTTCATATTACTGTTTCAGAGCAAACAAAAATCTATCTTCATTAATAGCGATATGCCTTGAGGGCTAATATCTAGTATGAAACGTATGGAGTTGAAAAGTAATTTTCTGAGAGCTACTGGCACCTAAAGCAATGGATTTGCACTGCAGCATAATTTGAATCATAGAGTGTTGATAATTAATACTGATTCATTTATTGGTATATTTAATCATATGTTTATTGGATAAGTAACTACAGAAAATGGTCTGGAAAAAACAACCAAACATGGTTTTTGATGCAAGTAATCAAATTGCCAAAGTGTCTCCGAAACCACACGATACTGGCCAATTGCATAAAAACAATTAGAATATCATCTAATAAAAGCCGCAACAAACCCCTAAGAAATACAGCTAAAATAAATACCAACAATAAAAGTGTTACATTAATTATCAGTTAATTTAAGCTTTTTCTGATCAAATTTAGGTGTGATTCAGAATTATGAGCTCAGAAGTGGAGAGAGTTAAGCCTCTGCAGGGAGTGATTCAGAGCACTTAGATGTCTAAAACTGGGTCATACAAATGCTTTTTATTGTATCACTTAACCAATTTGTTCCTGCATGCATAGACATCAGTCTGCATCTATCACTAGATGTGAAAACTGGATTATTCCACTCCGCCTTAAAGAAATAAGCTTAGTGAACACATATTTTGATCAAATGCCCTATGATGACTCATAATTTTGCAAAGAATAATGAAACTGTAGAAGCTACTTATCCACATAGTTACATATTTGGACCATAAAACCTTAAAGTTACATGGGAACATCAGTGCTAAAGAGGCTTTCAAGGCCTAGACGAAAGAGTCTTCCTTTACTTCTTTATTTTAACATGACAGTTTTGTCCATATGGCTGTAAACTAAACAAGCTGTTGTAAAGCAGCCGAGAGTAAAAAATTTATGTTATTGTCAGGCTAACTATCTCTGGACTTCAAAGAAGTATGCAAAGAAGTACACCACACAACTATGTGTTAAAGGAACTGTAGTCTGTCTAGACTAGACTTTTAATTGTTAAAATGCCACCTTTCATCCTAGTGTAGACAAGATTTTCAGATTCCAGATACGGTAAGGAAACTGCTGTTACTTTGTTCTGGTGAGTGAGTGATGTAAGAAGGACACGGTCTTTGTAGCTTTAGACTTCTGTGAGGACAAAGGCTCCAACTGATTTTAAAGGGCTTATTGTTGTACATATGCTTTTGGCCTATCAACAGTTTCCTTAACAACGAATTGCTTTACTTCCCTGTGAAAACATATGTGAAATAATAATAAAAAAAAAATAATTAGCCTCTCCACATCCCCAATTCAATCGTGTCTTATGGTCCAAAGACAAACAGCACATGTAAAAAAGAATTTTTAAAAAATGTATGAATGTAGATGGACACTGGCATACTGCACTGCAAGACATAGTTAAGTTTTCAACTAGCTAAAAGGGGAATGGAGTGATATGTCCTTGATGTACATCATTGCTAAGACAGCTACGCATCAGTGAACATGATTCTGAAAGTTCTGAATCTGCAACAACTTAGATCAATAGTTAGGGATTAAAAGGCTTAAGTGTTTCATTAACTACATCACTATACAGTGCATAGTTTGCTTTTGTGGAACAGTTACGATAGATAAATAAATGCCACAGTGAGAAAATCTGTCAGCAGACACCGGCTCCTTCAAACTGACAGCTGAATTAATAAGCAAGAAGATGAGTGACAAAATGCAGAGTATGGATCTGCTGTGTGCATGGACATACTTTTTGTCTTCTGTTCAATAACCACTTCAATTGCTCTTGCATACTTGTAACATATGTGAAAATGTGAGAATGACAAAACTAGAAATTGAGGCGAAAAGCTTGTGCAACTTAACGTTTGAAAATGAGTAGTAAAATACATGTTTTTAAACACCATTAAGCACCTTGTGAAAGCCTGCTGTATTAAAAAAATTATTAGTTACAGTGAGCACACAGGAAGATGAACATTTCTAGCATCAGAATCTGGAATATTTTGGTGGTTTTAAACTCAGTTTGACTATGTCCCTTAAAAATACTTCACTGTGACAACTTATCCAGTTTGGATCATGAATTCAGTCATCATCTTACAAGTCTGGTCTCAAGTAAATTTAAGATTATGTCAATGATTGCCTGTTGCTCAAGATTACTTAGTATCTGTGACATCTGCTGTCTTCTTGAAGCAGATCAGGTCTATGAACAACCATCCAAGTAAAGTTTTGGTGCAGCGAGATTTTGAAACTCAAGGTTGGCAATTGACTTCTGATAATCAGAGAAAAAAAAATACTGAAGAACTTCAAGTCAAAATTAAAAGTTAAGAAATTCCTGAGGATTTTCATGCTTTCAGTGGTGAATGCACATGGGAGATCCATTTGCTTCTGTCTCAAGTCAGCTTCATTGCAACAGGAGCAGAAAGAGTGGAAGACATTTCCACCGAAAAGTGTCTTCATAAATCACCACTTGGTACTATTCAAGCTCATAGATAATGACAGAATCATTCAGCTAGGTAGACATGGCTGGTGTATAAATCCTTTCCTAGAATCAGTTTGACTTTCAAAGCTGATTCGCACAGAACCCAGTCTTTCTGCAAAAAGAATAAACCCATAAGCCATGATACACAGGACAGTTAAAGCACAAAAAAACTTGGTTCAAACTTCTCTCTGGCAGATAGGTTTTTACAAAAGGATAAATTACATTGACAAAATTACAAACTGCATTTCATTTTACCAACAGGAGTTATGCAGAAATTACCTGAATGGAAAGGAAACTGCTGTTTAGCTTCTCCTGTGTGAGCATCCCAGATTATTGTTGTCTGCATCCGAAAGAAGGGGGGAAAAAAAGATTAGTGACTGCTCAGCTCAGAGAAAACAAACAGAAAGCACCCTCACTGAGGAGCAATTCTAAAAGATGGACTGATAAAATTATTGACTGCAGAGAGCCTTGTGTGCTGAACAGCTGAAAAAACAGAAATCACTTCCAAACATTACAAAATAATAATCTAAGTGCAGATAAGGAAGTATCACCCCTACATGAAGTACTATAACTACTAAGGATGGGCATATTCTGTCTGAATGATGCTAGATGACAGCAGTACACATTTTTAATACACATTTTGTTACAGCTGTTTCAGTTACCTTCTTCAAAGAGGACTTTTTCCCCTTTTCAAAGATGCAAACTGAATTCTATTCCAAAACTACGCGATACTACATTTCTAACAATTAAACCACCAAGTGAAATGTTTATTTAGCAGCAGAGTACATATCATTTCTTGCCACTGTGGTGGGACAGACAGAAGTGTAATTTGCTTACTACAGGTTTAATCCATACTCACAGCACATGTCAGCAGCTACCCTGTGAAGTTCAATACCACCTTGTGAGTGAATTGTCAATGTATTGGGAGTATATGCTTCCAGAAAATAAATGAAGGATGCCTCATCTTGCTGGCAATGGATCATCTAAAGAATCACTGCTGTTATTGGGAACATGTTTGGCAGAAAAATGGAACTACAATTGGGAGACAAGCGTAGCTGAATATAAGCCAGTATTAAAACAAATAAAACTAAATTCCCATTTTCACAAGTATGTGAAAATATAGGGATTCATCTAGCATACAAAACAGATGTACAAGCCTGAGCTGGTTTCCCTAGACTCCCTCTGTCGGTTGCTGGAGAGGAGCACTATCAGGGCAGCTCACTGCAACACAGGCCATACAACTCATCTTGGCCATACAACCAACTTGGAAGCGCCATTTTTCTCTCCCAATTTTACAAGGGAAGCCAAGGATGTCTAATTTTGTAGACATCAAGTTAGGCAAGATGAATGCTGTGTACTTTCCAGTTTCAGTTTTAATGGATTTGTGCTCATCATCATCAGTCATCTGTTCATTTTAATCTCTATTACGCATGCAGCTGAAACTACCATGTTTTGCTTGATTTGGAGTTCAGAACTACCGTTTTTTTGCATATTTGCATAGGAAGTCATATCTATTTTATTCAAATACAAATGTTTCAATAATTAGATAAACTAAAAGGTCAAGTATCGTTAAGATAATTTCCTTCCTGGAAATAGTCAATCGATGAAATTATAAACATAAGTAGTGGAAACAGTGCTTTCCTTAACTGAGAAACGTTTATGATGCAATTTTACACAGGGGGCAAGTAGAGTTGTTTTTTTTTAAGTAAAATCTTTTACATAAAAATAGTACACATTTATGCAGCCTCAAAAATGTAATCAACATGCACTAAAACATATTAAAGAAAAGCAAACTCTCCAGGATGCCTGGAGGAGAAAAAAATAATCTTACAGAATTCAACAGCACAAGCTTACTGAGTCAGCACATTTATATGTTAGAATAATGTGTTTTTAAAACTCACTTTATCAACACCAGCACTTAAAATATAATTCCCCTTTTTGTTCCATTTCAGGGCAAATATTGGACCTTTATGTTGACCTAAGGTGCTTGCAAGGTTACCTGGAATAAAGAAAAGGTTAATATTACAATTTGTTTAGAAATCATCCAAATTATAGTTCATTCCTGTTCGATGCTTAAGAACAATAAATGTTGTTTGACTTACCATCTTCTGTCCATATTCTTGCAAAACCATCATACGAGCCTGTAGCCAATAGTGTTCCATCACTCTGTTGGGATATATATAAATGGCAAAGGTCGATACTAGATGAAATGTGTTTCAATGAACATTTTTCTTTTAATTTCTTTTTTTTTAAGGTTTGTGCATTGTGATTTATGGGAAACCTGAGCCCATACATTCAGACAGCTTATACTATGATTTAAACTAAAGGTTATTACTGAAGTCAGCAAAGAGGAAATAAAACCCTCTAACATATTGTGAAATACTGGACTAAACCACCAGATAAGAGCAATTTAATCAAAAGGATTAGAAAAAGAAAATAAGATATAACAAATTCTATGGGATTCCTCCAGATAACAAACTGGTACTACTTCTTAGACATAAAGAGCCTATAAAACATCAACTGGTCATCTAAATCCCGACTAAATCCCATTTCAGTGAAATTTAGGCACCTATACTTGAAAGAAGGACCTAAACACCTGAGCCACCTACATTCACGGTCAACACCTTGAACGCTATCTACCACAAACAAGCTGCTTCCTACTTGTCTACAGATAGACTTCCACACATGCTTAGAGGCCCAGTACCATGATGGACAGCCTGAGAAAAGCTGGATTCATGGGTTCCAATAAGGAGAAAAAAAAGCCCAGGAATCGCAGCAGCAAAATAGATCTATTCTGCTGGATGCAGTCCTTCACTGAAGGATACCTCCTCTGCAGCCAACAATGCTAGAGTTATTGGGCCAGAATGAGAATAATTAAAAAGGAACTCCACTCTGCAACCTGGTGAGATCAGTACTGTCAGAGCTGGGCGTCTAGTCTTGAAACATTTCAGCACCTGGATTAGCAGTGAGATTCATGCCATCTATCTCCAGACGTCCAGAAGTTATGACTTAGTTTAAGAGAGTGACCTAGTCTCCCTCTATAACTAACAGCATCACCCACCTGTGGAGTGTAATTCATGATCCCATTCACTTTAGACTCTGCCCAGACCAGCACAAAAGCTCACGTCTCTGCTTCTACTGACTTAAGAGGGAGTCTAGATGACTAGTTTAGACGGTCAAACCTAAGGCAGACGAATCCTACCCTTGGTACCCAAAGGACATGATCTAAATATGGCCTCTAGAAATAACCTTTCTTATTATAACATAAATCACATAAACCAGAGAAGAGCCTATTTAATATCACCAGTGTTAAAATTTCACAGTGAAATATGATTAATATTATGGTTCTAAATAAACAATAATGGCAGATGGCATTTCTAGCATCATGAATAGAAAATTAGGAAAAGGCATAAAATAATCCTTTAGAACATATGTCCACTCCAACCCTCCAAAAAGAGTGAGTCAGAGCAGCTGTAGATTTAACTCAAATGTCTAATGATGTAGGGGGAGAAATTCCAAAACCAAGCCAGCTTCTGTGTGATATATACTTATCTGGTCCTCTGATCAGAACAAAGGTGACAAGAGCAAAAAGAGAAAAGGGAAAGAAAGCTAAGGGACTAGCTGTATAGTTTATTCAAATTTGTTGGTGGTAATTCACATTCTTTGGAAAACTCAAAGTAAGTTGGAAGCACTTCAAGTGTTCAAACTAGGAACATTTCCTTACATTCAGTACTAGGACAATGCAAATGAAGTATAAGTGATCAATGAAGTCTGGAAAGGTAAGGAACTACGACAGGAGAAGTACTACAGGAACTACTAGAGGATGCCCGATATGTTTGAAATGACAACATTTCTCATAACTGTTCTTCACCTTTACATATTTTCCTCTTTCAATTACTCTTTTCCTACTCATCAATTCAGTTTTTCCCAACTATTTTTCTTCACCGTGATATCCACAGGAAAGAATTAATGAACTTTCTTGGGTTTCATCTTTATTTGCTTTGTTAACCTATCTCTGCTTTCTGTACTATTCACCAACTTATTTCATTGTGTCAAATACAAAATACATGGGGGAAGCTGATTTGTGCAGTGGCATTATCTTTTACTTTTGTGAAGCACCTAGCTCACCTGAAGGACAATAATATTGCAGCAAAGATTAACTGAATCTTGGTCTCTGGCCAGCAACTGAGACTGTATGTAACTGCTAAGAATGCTTTCTGGTATTTAATTTTTAATCTGTATTCCTACGAAAACAAGACCAATGCGATCACGCTGTCTGTACCAATACCAGCAAAACAGACAGAATGCAAGTGATCTCAAAATTAATTAAGGTACCTGCAAGGTCTTATAAGTTCTTTTTACAATGCTTGGTGGCAGAAAGGAGGCATGAAGCAGCCTTAAAGCTGCTCAAAGACACTGCCCAGACACTGGGGATTCTTAGCAGGATCCTCTCTGCTCACTTCAGTCTTCTCTGTGCAGGACCATATTATCTAAGACAGAAGGTTTTGCAGGATGAAAGTAAAAAGGGCATCAGGCAGAACAGTTCCACCCAGAACGTGGGTAGGTAAAAAGAGAATGACTATACATGCTCCGACCAAGATAAAGACAATAACGTGAACATGTTTTGCTACGGCCAGCATCATTCAAATGAGAGAGGGTCTTGATAGTCCAACCTCATAAAAAGTACAGCTGGTGCTTATATCTCCTTATGTGCCAAAATAAAGTAACTATGAGATGCAAATACATTATTAATCAGGCTTCGTTACTACATAGATTGCTTGTTCAATCTTAAAGTTAGCTGAGTTTATTTTTACCCATGCTCCTAAAACAGAGATAAAAATACATCATTAATTATCTTGAAGATGGCAACAGTCCTGGAAAATTAAAGCATATAGGGGAAAGTTCAGCTTAGTATGAGTATTTCAAACAAGAGGTCAGTAGGTTAGGACAGAGCTTCTGGTCACCTCAGATATAAAAGATACAGAGCAGCAGCTGTAATTGCCTCTGAATTAAATTTAGACACTTAAAAACTATGCACGGTCTTAGAAGTTAGCTTACATTCCAGTCCAATGAAGTCACATCCTTATTGCTGGGGACATCATGTCCTCCTTCTCTTATGCAGTGCCTCAAAACTAGTTGAGTGGAACCACTGTTGCTGTTTTCATTGAGATTCCATATTCTGGCTGTTGAGTCTCCAGATCTATAAAAGCAATTGAGCACAGATGAAAACTCCTCTTGGTGTCAGCCCAGCAAACAATGTAAAAACCTCTATTTCTGTTTTCATTGAGAGAACATCACAGCCTTTATAAAGTAATTTTTCTTTCCAACACTTCCTGCACTCCATATACCTTTTAAAAAAAGCTAACACATTTAAATTATACATATCATCTAAATCCACATTATTGTTTGCTTTATTCAGAAAACTTTTACCTAAAATACATTTGCTTGCTCTCTACATTTTGCATTTCATACCTAAAGTTGATATTGCCATAACTGAGATAACTCAACATTACAAACGTAACACTGTGGAGACCCCAATAAAGACAGAAAAACAAAAGCTATGCCCACATGCCACACATAAAAAGTGCACACAGTCCCATTAGCTCCCAATGGCTCATCAAATCCCTGATGTTCCCCTGGAGCTGCAGTATGCTCTCAACACAGCATGATGGGACCTGCAGGGTCACCATCTGCAGAGGTGCCGGCTGTCACCTTGGCAGCAGCTGGGGAGAAGGGGACCTCTCGCAGTGTGACAAAGGTGCTGCGGTGCCACCTCCCTGGTCCTGCCTGGGTTCCTCTGACAGCTAGGGCAGGAGCAGCAGGTGAACTTCAGGTTGCCTTGAATTTGGCCATGGCCCTTTCAGAAGCTACTTCTGTTCAGGACAGATGAGAACACAGCCTCTGACAGAAGCTCTTTGCAAAACGGTCTCCCATTATTAAATCAAAACAGAGAATCTAAAGATTAGGGAAGTAGAAAGGTAATTTAAATTAATTTTTTAAAATTCATCCTACTTTCATTTTTAAAATTCATGTCTACAGGGTCCTTTGCTGTCTGTAGCTTGCCTGCTTAGCTCACATTGCCCAAAAAAGTGGCAAAATAACTACTGACTTAATAGAGCAAGACAGACACATCATCAGGATTTTAATCTATTTTATAGACCAAATATTTTCTAGGGAGATCTTTTTATTGCAGGCTGAAACCCTGATTTTGTCTAGAAAAATTTGTGAGGAGGAGGTGAAGAGGTTATCATAATCTGCTTGTAAATAACACATTTTATTTCACTCTGTATAAATCTTTCTTCCAATGAAAAACGTCTCTGAGGTCAGAAATCAATTTGCAATGGTGTGGAAGATATTACGCTTTCTAGTTTATTGGGATTTGTCTCTCCTTCTCCCCTCCCCTCCCCTCCTTCCACTTTTGTTTAAACAATCAATAACAACAACCAAAACAATCAAAGTACCCCAGATTGCTTGTTTTGTCCAGAGGGTAATTTTCATTTACATGCAGTAAGTACAATCTTGGAGGAGAATTAGGATCTCTCTTCTATTTTCAAGAATTCATACAGTCAAGATGAAATTTCACTGTTGATATACCTGATGTGTTAGCTTTTCCTTTTTTTAAAGTAATGACTAAAACTTCCTTTCCTTTATGCTATCAAGGAGAAAAAGTCTTTCTTTGAAGACTAAAAACCTGACACCCATTTTTGCTTTGATAAGCCATGTTTTACTCAAAAGGAAATCTATCACAAAAGAGTATTACATTTTATCTTGGTCTTCTAATAAAACATGTGAATTATTTATACTACAAGTCCTGGGCAAATTTTAAACACTTCACGCGTCTTTGAGTGCAAATATTGACCAATCAAGTAGCAAACTTGATTGATCTTTGTGTATTATTTTACCAATAATTTAACCAAACTTTACATGAACAACAGTTCAACTGTAAAAGCAAAAACCTCTCTGCCTGTATCAGTGGCTCTGAGCTCCGCTGGGTCATGGCACGCCTAGGGAACATGCTCCCTGTCCTCTGAACCCTTTGGGTCGAGCTCAGATGTGATGGGCTGGCCAGGGCTCTGCCAGCCTAACCACAAGCTACTGCTGGTACAGCCACTCTTTAATTTTTGGAACAAATCTTTCACAAAACAATTCAAATCAGAATAATTTTTGCCACCATACAGAGCTGTGACTGTAATATAACTCCTTATTTTTCAGAGGTCTGGAAAACCGAACAACAATTTTGTATGTGTTGGCTAGAAAATTAACAAAGTTAATCACGAGGCTCAGAAGTTAAAGAACATTTTTCCTTGTGATAATTTACAGTAATGGGAACGGGAGTAAGTCTTTCATAGGTTTGGGTTACTGGTTAACATGCTAAGTAGGAAATTCCTTGAGTGCTGGCTTCTCCACTATATAGGACTCCAGGCCACTCCTGCCCTCATTGTAATAATCCAGTTTGTTATTGGACCCTGTGAATGAAGTACTCAGCCACTTGGCTATCAAACACAATATCCTGTTTGCTAGTTCTAAAAGGGTTATGTTCTGTTTTTCAACAGTTTTATTTAGTCAGTTTTCTGGCGATGCCTGGGCAATCTTATTTTCCAGTATTTTAATTTTGTTTTTCCATTTTCTTCTTCCTAAGGCTACATAAGCTATTATGTGTCCCTGCAGAGAGGCTTTATAAGCCTACCAGTGTGTGGCAGGGGTATTTGTGTGTCTTCCCTTTTGTTGCTGGGAGAGAAAAAAAAAAAAGAGTATTCTCTGCTCTGGAAAGTATTCTGATTTCTGTTGAATGATTCAATGAACCCTGCCTTATTAGAGGACCATAGTTCAAGCACAATTCAGAAAGATATTTAATCTCCTTAGCCCACAGAAGCATTTCTATCTGCATGATAAAGCAGCTCATTCCAACATGCAAGTCATGAACACTTGAGTAATAGGTATACTGTTCTGCCCTAGGGTAGAGCACTGCCAAATATTAGGAAGGCCAGTTCTGAAAGAATTTTATTTCATGCTCTCCAGTCCCGGTATAATCATGAATCAAGGTGGATAAACGTTGGCAGAATTTTATTTGTGACATAGAAAATCCCCATTCCACAACTGTCAGCAGAGAGGTTAAAACAGCTGCAGTTGGGTAAAGAAATTTGCAAGACGGTTGTTGAACCTTGGTATTTCTAATCTTCAGCTGCAAGTCTTATAATCACTGTTATTTTGATAAGCAACATCGTTAATGTGTATTTAACACTTCTGGCTCAAACAAGTTAGACTTTTTATTATTTTATTTTAAAAGAGATTATTAAAAGCACAAAGGGGATGAAACTCCTCCTTATAATTTACACACCTAACTTTTCTTTAAAAGCAGTTCTCTAAAAGTAAGCGCTTACGTTTCCTAGGCAGTCAGTAGAGGGAAGTGCCTTGGAGGTATCCAAAGGGAGATCTCTGTCCCGCTAATTATACAACACTAATTCTATGGGTTATTCAAGTAGACTTCACCTCATAGCTGACTGCTTTACATTAACTGATTTGATGCAATGAGGAAGCCGGCCCCAGTAAAGTAATGCTGCTAATGAATAAGCAGTTACAGTTAGCAAAATTATCACCTGGCACTTACTAGGGAGGTGGTGTGTGAAATCAACCCCCTCAATCTGGTAATTCAAAAGGATTATTCAGAAAGGTAATTCACAATGGATCCTAAACCGCTGATACGAGGAATACAGTAACTCAAAGCGTCATATAAAACCCAAAGATGATGACAGGTGATGGCCTAGATACATCCTTTCTTGCTTCTGAGAGACACTGCCATAACTGAAAGACCTTGGACAACAGCTTCTACGGCTAATTATTTTGCTGACTAGGGAGAGCGAAGGTGCGCAGAGCATTCTGCAAGAGACAAAGTTCCTCTGTGTGAAAGAGGCTGGTATAGATCAGCAAAGATAAGCAAAGAAACCTATTGTTGGCTTTTGGGAATGAGGCCAGGTCCCTCTGCTTCACGGCTATGTGAATTACTTGAAGGGCACGGCTGGATGTAAGAGAACAGAGCGCACTCTTGGAAGCAGCAGCTGAATGTGCGGAGAGAGGAGCCTAAATTCAACTAGCAAATCTTTTGGAGTTCAAGGCTCTGGCAACCTTGACATTCACAGTCCATCCACTTCCATACTGGGAAATTCAAGCATGTTCAGGAACACTCCGGGTCACTGGACCATGATCACCTGCGCTAGCCGACTGATAGGTTATTCCCTAGCCTGTTTTAATTAGCACTCTTGCTCGGGGCCCTGACGTTCTCTCTGAATAACTCCTGGGCATGGCTTGGTGGTTACAACAGTTCAGGGACAATTCCCAACGTGCAGTTTGTTTGGCAGCCAGGACAGTTTGCTAGCACAGATACTGGCCGTTCTGTGCCAGTTGGCCTCAGTGTCTAGGAATATTCCCAGGCATGGTTCGTTTACTAATGCGGACATAGCTGTAATGGGTTTCTGCACTACCCAGGGAACATAACCGTCTGTAATAATTTACATGTGTCATAAAATTAAGACATTGAAAAATATCTCATGGAAGAAATCAGTCTTTGAAGAAGAGGACAATTGGATTTTAAGAGCAAAATTGGAATTATGGCTGGAAATGGCCAAACCTTCACATTTGGCCAAGCACCTGCTTTTTTTTTTTTTTTTAACCTGTCCAAACTTGTTTGGGAATGTTGATTTCCATCATAAAGGGTAATTAATCCTCTTACATGGCTGTATGTATGCACTTTACTGTACTATTATAATGTTTCCATTCCTAACATCTAAGCATTCTTGTCATAAGCATTTGGTGACAGTCATGCCTTTGATAGCCTTTACTGGTATCTCTAGTCTCCTCCATCCTCCACTTTAAAGGTTATGGGTGTGGTGGAAGAGGAAGAGCAGCTGCAGAATATATTTTTTCTGGCTATTTGATCAGAGAAATTCCTGTCTCCACTGTTTGTCTTTTTTTAAAATAGCCCTTTGCAAAATCCAGAGAGTCAATATTCCTGTGCTAGCCATCACACCCTAAAAAATCATAGCAATTGAGTAGATGGGACATCAAATATCAAAATCCCTTTCTATCAGTGGGATACTCACTAAATGTGGAACCCAATGCCCTAGTTTTGGCTAATTCATTCTACAAACAAATCCCCTACACAGCTTGCTTCAGATTAGATTGTGAACCTGCGTTATTCTTTTAGTGCTTTGAAGATTACATCAGGTTACTGTCTAAACTGCTGCTAATTGTTAGAAAAAAATTATTGCTTGTATAACAAGGCTTGAAGAAAATACTTTGCCACAAATTGAGACTCAGTTGTGCTAGGCACTTTATAAACAGAACAAATGTCTTACTTCCTTTATTTAATAGTTAAGTTTTTATATGTATGTTTTAAGAAGACAACAGATGGGTACAATGAGGCAGATGGGAAAACAGAAGAAAACTACGGACCGGGCAGCACAATATGGCTATTATAGAATCTAACAATTCAGTGTTCTTACATCAAACTAACTACAGTTTTCTTTTTTGAAGTATTACTTTGTAAAAGGCAAACAGAACTGCAGATTACTGTGTATCTTGGGGAACTTCTTCCCCTTGCTTAATTGCTGCTGTAATACATAGTTTACCTGTAGATGAAAGGTTGCACTGTTACTATACCAGACATCTCAAATACTTCTTTGTGCAGGGGCATAATCAGACACTCAACTCTCTTCCTCTAGTTTTATTTTCTTCTATGCATTCCATGCCATTTCAATCATGTAAGCTTCATCAGGTGCTTGCTGCTGTATTACGTGAAGGCTAACTGCATCACATACTTTGTTTCTTGCGAGCAGGCTAAAATCTGATCAAGCTGCATGGTTCTACATTATTTGCATTTTCATTGCATTGCCATTATTCTGCATGAGACACAGCACCTGATTGTACTTTCTAACCATGCATGTATTTATGTGCTTCCAGAATCAGTAGCAAAGCTTATTAAGAAAGACCTATTACACCGAAGAGTAAAGCTTAATTGAAGGGCTAGAGAGATGGTACTCCTCTATCTCAGACATCTCAGTAATGGCTCTGATTATCATCCTCTGGGTGTACTCGAAGCTGTGTAAGATACACCTGTCCCAGGGATCCATCTACCAGCGCTTAGCACCCTGCAGCAAAGTTAAACACCCACTGGTTCCTCCGTCACTGGAGCACATACTCTGGTTTATTAAATGGTCCACAGCTTAAACTATGCACGCTAGGACTGTGAACCACAGATCCCAGGGAAGCAGTACAGTACGGCAAGCACTGGCAGAGTGGTGAGTCAGATACCGGGAAGTAGTTACCAATACTAAAGCCAACAGATGAGGTCTGAGCACCCATACGTAGGAGTCTTAACTCCCTACGTAATGAGTTGAGAGGTGTAGGTACCTGCCGAGGGACACAGCACTTGAGTACATGCCTAATTTCAGCTGTGCAGATATTCTCCAGAATAAAGCAGCATCTTCACTTCATCTCAGGCGCCACCAGGTGTCCCTAAAGAATAATTCTGTATGGTACCCTTTCTCCCCATCGATTTTCCTTTAGATAATGTGGGTGTGCTATCTGATCACCTCCAGACTGTTCCCCATAGAATTCAAATAAATACCACAATGGATAAGTTTACTATTAACAAGTACACTGTTTAGGATGACAGGGCTAAAGGAGATCTATTGTATCTACAAATACAGTCCCTTCATTTGAATGATCCTAAATAAAGTATTTGTGAGCTGTGATCTCAGGACAGCCCATGAAATTCTAATTAAGTTTGCCCCTGCTATGGGAACACTCTGCCAGCTTTTATGAAACCTTTTCTAGATTTTCACCTTCAATAAGAAACAACCACAAAAACAATTTAACACGGTTAACTAAATTCTTTTTAGTTTTTGAGGTTTTCTTCACTATTAGGTCATGATTTAACATCGATGCATAGTCAAAGCATTTAGGCATATATTGAGACGTTAGAGAAGTACAGGAGCATGTTCGTTCAGGACCACTTGATGTTGATTTACAAATCATTATGTAGACAGTAACATTTCGTGAGCATCACAGATTCTTTGCCCTCCCTTGATTTGTTTTTTTTTCCTTGAAAACATCCTCTTAGATTTGGGCCAGGACAATTAAAGAACATCACGTGCTACAGGCCTTCCACACTTGTCAATACTAATATTGACTTATTTATACATTAAATAAATCTCTTTTTATGGCTCACTCAACTGTATTCTGGGAAGAGGAATGTCTTCGAGAAATAACTGTTTTATGCTTGCCTATTTTAATTGGAAACTGATCATAATGATCAGGTCTTCTCTTCTTAATAACAACCATTTGGATGGAGCTTTGCCATTTGGGTGGGATAAGTAATATTGCCAAGCAGTATTGCCCGAGACGCTAAAAAACTGAGTGGGTAGAGGAATACAGTTAGCAGAAAATACAGAAAATGCATGACACAGGAGTGTGGCTGCTATTACTGCTCTTGTCTATATCATGGCATCACCCAGGGACCCTATTGCAAACCAGAAGACACACTGAGCCTATGGAAAAAAAGAGCTGAATACCGAAGTTTTTAATCCAAAAATCCTATATATAGTTTTTGCAAATTCTAATGCTATATCCATTTAAAATTAATAAATGAAGACACTTACTGCTACAGATGCTAAAAGTACTATTGGGCCTGGACATTCCAGAAATAAAGCATATTCAAAAGGAATTGGTTTTCTAAAAATCAAATTTGTTGTTTGAAATCATTCTTCGGAAGCTGCTATCTTCACACTCTTAGAGATCTTGTCCTGTTTATCCAACCTCATATTGATTTTTCCTATTTGCACTCTAATTCCTTGTTTTCACGTATTAAGTCAACAAAGATAAGACGACTATTCTGATGACCTTGCAAAAAATTGGAAATAAAATAAGGGCTCTCCTCTTCCTTGTAAGAAATATGTTCTTGTCATGGTTTCAGCTGGGATGGAGTTGACTTCCTTACACCTTACAGCTGGTGTAATGCTGTGTTTTGGATTTGGGATGAGAGATAGCATTGATAGCGCGCTGATGTTTTCAGTTGTTGCTAAGCAGTCAAGGCCTTTTCTGCTCCTCGTACCACCCTGCCAGTGAGAAGGTGCACAAGAAGTAGGGAGGGGACACAGTCCAGACAACTGACCCCAACTGATCAAAGGGCTATTCCATACCATGTGATGTCATGCTCAGTATATAAAGCTGGGGGAAGAAGGAGGAAGGCGGGGGGATGTCTGGAGTGATGGCATTTGTCTTCGCCGGTAACGGTTACGTGTGATGGAGCCCTGCTTTCCTGGGGATGACTGAACACCTGCCTGCCGATGGGAGGCAGTGAATGAGTTCCTTGGTTTGCTTCGCTTGCATGTGCGGCTTTAGCTCCACCTATTAAACTGTCTTTATCACAACCCATGAGTTTTTTCTCACTTTTACTCTTCTGATTCTCTTCCTCATTTCAACTAGGGAGAGTGAGCAAGTGGCTGCATGGTCCTAGCTGCTGTCTGGGGTTAAACCACAACAGTTCTGATATTGCTAAGTAACTTTAACCGATGAAGACCCACTTCCCTCTTCTAACTAATATCAGCTTTCCTCCATGTTCCCAGCCAGACTTCTTAAAATTTAGCCTTCATTTTAAGGTTTAACTTTAAGCATGAACAAACATTGATTCCAACAGTGTCTGTATAGGGTATGTTTACATTAGCATTTTTGTTTGGCTGAAAAGCGCTTTTTGTAAGTCAATCTCCCGATTGTCCCACTTACCGTGCTTTGGTTGTCATTGCTGAGCAGTCCTGCAGAACACAAACTAGACTCCTTTCCAATGATACTAAACCAAAACACGCCCTCAAAACACTCCTTTATGTTCAGCTCATTGGACAAAACGTAGTCCAGCCAGAAGCCCCCCCATCCCATACAAACATGGTGCCATAATGTCCTCGCACAACAGTTTTTGCTCTAGAGATCTACTCCTGTTTGTGCACCATGCTAATGCACACATAGCCAAAGAGAACTCTGGTTTAGAGTCACCACACTTTTAAAAAGAAAACTTGGGTGCTAAACACTTTCTGAGATACCAATGTGAACCATTAACTACGAGCAGTAGGAGTAGGTTACATGAACTTCAAATACTCTGAGAATTATACATAGTTATTTTAAAAACCTTTAAAAAAATTATATGTATTCAGGGCCACAGAGTGCACATCTTAAACGTGCAAGTGCTTCATATTCTGCGTCACCTTATAATTACTTAACTCCTACATAGATACAGTACTGCTGAAGAAAACAGTTGCAGGCTGAAAAAACAGCTGAGAGAACAGTCACTCATCTCTATTATACGCTCTCAAGTTCTTGCATCTCTAAATATACTCTAATTGCAGCGGCTGGTTTCAGTCACGGTCTTACCCAGATGCTAGCAGGTCACTGACAGGGTTCCAGGCACAGATGAACACCTCTGATTCATGGCCCCGAAGGACTGTTGCTTTGTTAGGAGGAATTTCAACATCCCCGTCAATTTCCATTGGCTTTGAATGATTATCTGTAAGGAGATATATCAGAATAAATAGTTTGCAAGATGCTGTTAGGTCTGCTTTAAAAAGAGTTGGATACCCATGGCCTAAAGCTTACAGCAATGCATACGCTATAAATAATATTCTGTGTTGTGTCACTGACCATATTACTCTATTTTCTTCCCCATGAGGATTCAAAATTATTATATTTCCTCAAAATGTAGAGCTTTCCAAAATATTTTGTATAAATGGCACGTAGCTTTTCTTCAAAAAATAGTTAGCATTTATTTCAGTACAGGTTTTTTTGAAGCCAGCTTCATTAAAAATGACTTAAGAGATTTATTAAAAGAGCAGGTTGCCACATTTGAGGAAAGTTTTATGCTGTTCTTTTAAAAAAAGTTACATACAGCCCACACATTTTCTTACACAGTGTCCTGTAAGTAATATGCGTGCTACTCACAGATGAAGAATATACCGAGTAAGGGCCTCATTCTCTGAGCATGGCAGTGAAACAGTGAGAGGTCACCTTCTCAAGGATATCATAATATACCCAAAGGTACCAACTGAGGCATAGATATACTTAACCCACACGCTGTAATTCTGGGGTTCTTCAGACTGCAGTCTAAGTAACTTTGTTTTTGTAAAGCTCTTTTATTTCCTTAAGGAAAAAAAGTGAATTTAAAATGATGAATTTCTTTTAGTGGCAGCAATTCATGCCAA
This sequence comes from Larus michahellis, assembly GCF_964199755.1. NCBI lineage: Eukaryota > Metazoa > Chordata > Aves > Charadriiformes > Laridae > Larus > Larus michahellis. The sequence goes on from NC_133896.1 coordinate 142,829,516, forward strand.
TTTGCATCATGAACAATGTTTTCACTCCAGATTTTCATTGCTTCATTACAAATCTTCCTCATTCAGCTCAAACTACACTTCCTGGCAGCAGCACAAGACTATTATCCTCTGCGAGCAAGGCACCAATCAAGGACAGGTAACACGCTGAAACACCAGACAGCAGATGTTACACGCAGAAGTGTGGCCCATTTCGCAGAAAGCACATCCAAGAGTGCAGAGCTGGCAGGCTGGGGGAAAGGCAGCCTCGTGTCATCCAATCAATGCCTTGGCCAGCTGATCTGCTCTGATTGATCAAAATCCAAGTTCTCATTCTGGGTTAAGTCTTTTAGTTAGTCATTCTTTGATCACATATGGAGATCCATAGGTTTGCAAGTGGAATAATTATGCTCCTTTATTGCCACATGTTTATGGCATTTAAAATCAGCCATCTGTCCTGATACTCAAGCTCTGCTGAGCTATTGCCTGTCGACTGGCAAAACAGACTATGACGTTGCACAACTGCCATTGGAAGGAAGATCTCCAGATTTCCACCCTTACCCAGGGCTTTCAAATATCCCGTTCTGCTCTGCCTAATTTATGCTGAGTCAAACAAGCAGCACTTCTCATTGCATATTTGGTTAGGAACCCTATTAACTATGTCTGTGCCATATCTATGCCACAGATGGAATGGAATTCACATGTAATTCAATGAGTTGCATAGCACTGAGTATCAAAATTAGAAAACAACTAACAGTAATTTCACAGCTCACATTTCTAATTCAAAATATCTGTATTTTAACTACAAATATTACCTATGGACTTGTTGCATAAAACTAAACATATTACAAATGACTATGTGTAAAACCTACACCTATGCTGAGTCCCTTTGTTAAGCATTTTCCTTGATAATTCCCTATGTGTATAACCACTACAATTAATACTGTCAAGATAGACTAGTACTCAAGATTTAGCCTGACACTAGCAGCTGGCAACTTTGGTATGATATTCTGAGCAATCGGGGCAATGAAGAACAAGGTGCTATTAAAACCCACCAGAAGATATGAGTCTAGAACTCGCAATCCTTTATTTCTCATCACAACACAGAATCACCAGGTTTGAAGCACATTTTTATGAGAAAAACACCAGCATGGTAACGGCTATGCATTCATCTGTGTCCTGTACACAGTGTGAGTTGGAAGCTGGGGGTAAATCAAGAAGTAAGATCTTGCAAGTGTTTTAATTTGAAAAATTTAAATGAGATGCTACCCTTACCACATAAGATCCTACTGTTACCTGCCTGGCTCTGACGGCAGAGCTGCTTTTCACTCTCAAATAAAACCAAATGACAGCTTGGAAGCAACATTGCTCCAAGGTCCCAGAGTCATGAGGTGCTATCAGAACAAGGCCGTCTCATACTTAGAAATATTTTTCGTTTGTATATGGCCAGATGGAGGAACCTAGATACACACTTTGAATGTTATTAACTGCTGTGAAAAAAAAACAAAATAGTCATGCTGTGAAAAAGAAACCTCGACAGGCTGATACCTGCATTAGTACATGGAAGACTGACTGGCAAGCAGTCATCTGGGAGCAATGAAATACCTGCAGGATTATTTTCTGTTGTCTTCCAGTAAAGATTTTGACACTACAGCTTTGATGGTTCAGGAGAAAAGGGAGGGAAAGATGAGGAGTCTTTCAGAAATTGTTCACAAATATTCATATTCTACGTGTTTCTTCTGGTTTTCATCAGTAGTCAGGAAGATTCGTACTTAGAGTGTTACTGTTAAGCACAAAACTTGAAATGCCTCATTGAACAAACAGGACAGATCATGCTTCTGTGAAACTGCTTCAGGCTCTTCTCAGATTCAGATAGTTGCTAGCAATATAAACCGGATATGATTATGATTAACAACAAAAAACTGCAGAAACCCCTGAGCACAAGGCAGCACCTCATTAAGAGTGCTGAGCTCCTCACACAGCACAAGCTCTTGTGAGCCCCGGTCCCATCTGAAAGTTTGGCTTTCCTATGGATGCAGCCACAATGTGTGCACGGGGAACGAGGATAAGTAGATAAGTAAGATGCAGTAACCATGAAGAACAGGCTTCTTTTTTTTCAAAGTATCTTCAGAGCAGAAAGCTCTCAGTTAAGATCTCATTTGCACAAAGAACACCTCTGAGGGGTCTCTGAAAGAGAGGACAGTTTGCAACAGACCCTCACAGGTGAAAAACTAAGTCTGCAGGTCACATAGAGGAGGACACTGCTCAAATGTTAACACAAACCACTTTCTAAAGGCCAGAGGATCTTTGTTTAAGCCCATGCCATATTCTTCTATTTTTTTTTCCTCAAATGTATTAAAAAAGCAAAATAACTGGAGATTAAAAGTCATATTCCCCCCCCAAAGTATTAAGTTTTTAAAATTATATAATTCTAACACACCAGTGAGTAATATTAACTTTATTTCCTCCAAATTAAAAAAAGATATTTTTAATCTTACCTAACCCTGTCTTTTCTCAGGAAATGTGGTTTTTTACTTAAATCTTTGACAGACCTTTCACTGAAGTTGTTCTTTACAACTGTAATTATAATAAAGGAACTGGGCTCAGCCTTTTTTCCAGAGCTTTATTTTTCTTAAAACCAAGCCAATCCTTGCAAATATAATGAAACAAACGACACTAAAAATATTTGAGTTGGAAAACAATCCAAAGTTTGGCTCCATTTCGACATGCCAATTTTTATTTTTTTTACTAATTTTTAAAGCTGAAAACATTACTCAGGAAGCAGTAATAGAAGGCAGCAATTTTATTTATTTAGTATTTGAATCTGCCCTCAAACTGCTGTTATTGCTAGATGTTTTTGTGTCTCTCCCTTTCTTAAATCAAATCACGCTATCATATTATATTAACGATAACTTATACAAAAATATATCATATTATATTAAATATATTAATGCTTTTTGGGAAGACTTATTGTCTCATGGAGAACTCCATGTCAGAATAAATGCAAACTAGATAACTTCCCAAAGATATCTCTTTTACTCACTCCCCCCACCACGCCTTTTCATGACAGGCTGATACACGGGTGACTTCCAGGTTACGACTAAGGACTAGCACACTAGTCACAACCATCCCTATATACGTCAGTTCTGTGCAATCCAACAAAAGTGAAAATAAAAGTTTGGGAAGTTTCTTACATCTTATTTATCATCAATTTTCTCTACCCAGAAGGTCACCCAACCTTACCCATCCTACGTCCTATTCTCATCTTTTGTCCTATCCATCCTAAACCTTTTGTCCTTACCTAAGCCATTTTATGTCCTATCCTAAACTTTTGTCCCATCCTACCTTAAACCTTTTGTCGTAATCTAAGGTCTTGCCAGATCTTTCATCTTAGTCTATCCTAAACTAAACAGACTCCGAACACAGGGATAAGGGAAAAGGTAAGGCTGGATATACAGTTTGCCCTGCATAAGCAATGAAAGGAAAGCGTATGACCCTTTGGTTATTTCACTAACTTAACTATATTTTTCTAACTTTACCACAAGATAGGGAAATACAATTGTAAGAGTGTTAATCAGCCAGATCTGTTAGTCCTTAGAGAAGGATCTGGGGGTCCTGGTAGACAGTAAATTATCCATGAGCCAACAATGTGTCCTTGTTGCCAAAAAGGCCAATGGAATCCTGGGCTGCACAGGGAAGAGTGTGGCCAGTAGGTCAAAGGAGGTCATTCTCCCCCTCTACTCTGCACTGGTGAGGCCACAGCTGGAATACTGCATCCAGTTCTGGGCTCCCCAGTTCAAGAGGGACAGGGAACTGCTGGAGCGAGTCCAGCGAAGGGCAACAAAGATGATTGAGGGATTGGAGCATCTCCCTTACGAGGAAAGGCTGAGAGAGCTGGGACTCTTTAGCCTGGAGAAGAGAAGGCTGAGGGGAGACCTTATTATGGCATACAAGTATCTAAAGGGTGGGCTGAAGGAGGATGGAGCCTGACTCTTTTCAATGGTTCCCAGTGACAGGACGAGGGGCAATGAGCACAAGTTGGAACATAGGAAGTTCCGTTCAAATACATGGAAAAACTTCTTTACGGTGAGGGTGACAGAGCACTGGAACAGGCTGCCCAGGGAGGTTATGGAGTCCCCTTCTCTGGAGACTTTCAATACCCGCCTGGATGCCATCCTGAGTGATGTGCTCTAGGCAATCCTGTTTTAGTAGGGGAGTTGGACTAGATGATCTCCAGAGGTCCCTTCCAACTCTGAAGATTCTGTGGTTCTGTGATTCTTTATTTCTAGTGGTTTCAGACAATTACGGAGGCAGATGTCTTGAAGTTTATTTAAGCAGGTCTGTTCAAGGGTGAGAATGCCAGTTTTGCAGGTCTGTGTGCATCGCCCATGTATAATCCTCATCTGCAGTTGTGCTACACCACCTTGCTGATATCCTCCGAATGCCTCAGACAGAAAGTCACAAGGCGAGGGAGTCCCATAGATCGGAGAGTTGGCTGTTCCTGGATTTCTCAGCAGCTTCTCCCCAAAGCCTCTTTCTCCTTAAATTGCAGACCTCACCCCTTCACCCAGGATGACCAAATGGCACAACCGCAGCTGCCAACAACACATGCCAGCTAACCAGCTTCTCCTCAAGGACTTTCTGTTTTCTCATTGCCACTGCTCAGTTAACTGGTCTGTCTGATAGGCTGCTTAGCCACACTAATGCTTTGAAATTTTGCTATCTGGTAGAGTATCTGACTAGTTGACACGTACCCTACCTCTGTGAAATTTTACCGGACAACACAGTGTCATGTTCTTGCGTCCTGCTCCAGACAGAGCTACTGTATGATATTAAGTCATACAGGACTTTTCCTCCTCAACACTCCAAGAAAGGTCTGCAACTGCAATTGCTGTGAGAATTACTATTTTTCAATAATAAAATGGCAGATCTGAGAAACCAAGGCTTAGACTGTGGTCATACATGTGAACTGATCTGCAAGGCTTTCCTTTTATTAATACAATAGTTTGTGTGTTTCTTCAGATCAGAAGGAACCAAGTCTGAGCAGTTCTGTATTAGTGATGAACCAATAATCTGTTTTCTACCATAGGAATTTGGTATTTTTGGTTCTGACACAGGAAGACACTTCCCCAAAATTTTCACAAATCAGCTGAAGGAAAGTGTCAACAAACAAAATGTCAGAATTTGATACATTTAAAAGTGCTTTCACTTCTGTTTGCACCCCTTCATGTATGAAATAAGTTAAATTTCAAAAGAAAGAGTCAGTTGGAAGAAAAAACATATGCGATCTGTAGTCTAAAGACAGATTAATATTTTTAAATTTTCCAGAACTTTTTTACAATTGCCTTTCTCATATGAAAAATGTAATTTAAATCATTGCAGTTTTATTGGGGGAAACTATCCTGTCTAATTGGAGTTCTCTGAAGAAAAACCTGGTTTGAAAGCATTTTTCTCACTGACCCACAGAGGAATCCATTCAGATCAAAAAGAAGATGGAGACTGATAAAGGTATCTATACCGCAGAACAAATAAAATCTGCTACATGACGACAGTCCTGACCTGCAACTTGTCTAAGCCAAAGAGCTTCTGGGGCTTCCTACAAAACCTGCCACACACGTTCCTCTAGAATTTCCTCAGAAGGCAATCAGGCATTAAGGTCTCATTTCAGAAGTTAGACAGTGCCCTAATACGGCTTGCACACAGAAACCAGAACCATTAATTATATCTGCCCGACAATGTTAGCACAGTCATCAAGATCCAGTTACACTAGCAGGTATGTCCCCTCCTTGTTCTATGTCTGACTTCAGATGTCTACAATATGAGTGCAATCTCCCGCTGTCACCAATAAACAAAAGTGCATTCAGAGCTCTTGAGAACCAACTGTTCCCACAGTCTAAGGAAACCTCAGGAAGGTAGGACCTTCACTTAGATATCTGCAGTGGACTGTATGACTAAGCATGTGCTATTAAATAAAGGCGAAGAACTCCTTCCTCTGTGCCTTCAAGACAGGTTGGCTGCATCCAAGCTGTCTGCTGGGAATGGTCCTTGGCACATGTGACCCTCTATCCTGTGCTTGGCAATGCTGTTCAAGAATGGATAGCTGGTATAGTCCAAACTGGGCCAAGGACCACGCCAATAAGGCTATGGATGATCCTATGCTTGGCCATGCTGTACAAGAACGGACTGCTGGTATAGGCCAAACTGTGTCAAGGACCATGTCAAGGCTATGGAGGATCATAGGATAGTTAGTACTCAAGGCTATGCTCTGGCCATGTTTCATTTACACAGACAGGCCTTGTAGGTCCCAGCCTCTCAACCTACCTCCCTCTTAGCCTGGCCAAAATGACCAACATGGCTACAGCTTGTCCCAGCTTTTATCAACTATCTAAAAGCACCTATAAAGCTAATAATATTAATGAAGTCTGTGTCTCTTACATTAATGAAGAGCATACAGCTTCACTTCTTGATACTGTCTTCAACTCACAATTCTGAAGATACCTGAAGTTTTTTGATTCTAAGAGGACACCAGTAAAACACAGTACTGTGATGTGAAACATGATTTTTACTCAGCAGCCTTTGTAGAAATACCTCGCCCTCCTGGAATGATTCCCCTGAGTTCTACTGCATTGCAGGCACCAACTAAGTACAAGAATATTACTGAAACCCAAATTGCCCTGTAGTGGCAGCTGCAAGGGTCGGCTTACTTATTGCATGTGCCCCATTCTCCTCTCCATTCACAGTGGCTTCTCCGTTCTTTGGTGTGTTCTGCTGGGAAACAGCAGTCGTCGTTGCTCCCGCTGTTGCTGCCGTTGCTGCCGCTGCCGCCGCTGCACTGGCTTGTTGCTGTGCTAGTTTCTCTCTGAATGCTTGCTGCCGGGTCTGTACAACATCAGGCATCACCGCGTCTATCAGAGACAGTGACTCTATTGGCCTGCCGTCAAATACTGTACCATCCTGCAGGGAAAATGAGCAGAAGTGAAACTGCAAGTTTAGGATCTTCATCATTGAGGTCGGCAAAGAGGTAATGATATAAAGAAACAAAACTAGGTTGTGTGATGATAGATAGTGCACTTTGACTTAACCAACAGTGCCACATTAGTACGTACTGTCTCTCTCTCAGACCCGTCATGGTGGTACTTAAGTTGTGTTCAGTGGATAAGTCATTTATTGGAATTTCATAGAAAATTCCAGCATATGAACTCTTTACAGATGCAAAAAAAATCATGCTGTGGAAAAAAAAAAGTCTGACTGATGACAGAAAGCTTCTCTTTGTTTTTTATTTGGAAAAAAAAGAGTCATGGCTAAAGCCACGACAAAGGCAAATAGACTTTGGTTGAACTGTTTGTCTTCTTGCACTTGCAGAGGCACAGGAATGGAAGCAGCTGACGAATAATGAACCTCAGCCAAAACAAGATGTATGCATAAATTCAGTGGTTTCTTACATGGCATTCATCAGCCCAGCACCACCAGTTGTAGCTGATTGTACAGGACTGCTTTATCATTATTTTTCCTTTATTCTGCCAGTTTTATCCCAAATAGTTACGGCTTTCATTTTGATTTCTGTAAATTAGGCTTCAGGTTTAACAACCAATTGAGTTAAGCTTTAAGGGCTGTTTTTTAAGACTTAATACAGACTCAGGTCAACAACTGCTATATCTAATTAGCTTTCCTTCACTTTCACTTTCCTGTTATCTTAAATACAGGAAAAAGGTTTTAGTAGCCTCCATGGAATGCCATTTTACTGATCTTCTGCAAACTCCCTTTAATTCCTTGAAATAATCAAGACCTAGCAGTGAAAGATTTATGTTTGAGGAATACCAGATAAGACTAGGATACGGATAGATGAAGTAGCTGGGAAACAATATAATTTTCAATAGACAACAATAACTAATAAAGAAAAATAGTCGTTTGTCTGACTAGTATGCTTCTGTTGGACTATTCAATGAATTACCCCTTACAATTACAATATTAAGATAATACATATTTGTTTCCTTACAGTGAACAAAAAGGAGGAAAGAGTCATTAGAGAAGAAAAATATAAGTGCTCTTTCTCCTAAACATTTTTTATGTAAATGACTCTACTGACATTTATTTGAATGCTGGCTCATGTTCTTGCTACACAATGAAAAAAATGTTTGCCAATAGGTTTTGGCATCTTACATTTTTAACTTTAAAACTGCTCACTGGACTATTTCCATGACTGTCCTTTCACAGATCACAAATAATACTTTAATTTTATACACATTAGTTTATAGACTCACCGATTACTTGCTGCTCTTAAGTAATAAGCACACACACAGAAGCATGTACATAGCCATTATCACAAAGGATGGTCTTTGCTTTGCTGTAATGTATGTATTTGAACAGAATCAAACGATGATGAGAGCAACATAAATCTTAATGGTGACAACATACATATTTTTGAATTATTCTCTCAACTGAGACCAATTCTGAAGCTGGATGCACAGAAGCAGACCCCTACAGCTGTCATACAACCTGAACTGATAGGTGCTATTCATGGCTGGAAGTTTCTAACTGTGTAGATCCAATTTCAGGCACAGAGCAAAATGTTAAGTAGCAGCAAATTGGGACAGATTCCTAACACTGGTTTGTTATTACAACTGCATCAAAGTGCAGCTTGGCATAAATGTCAAATGCCATTGCCCCAATTAAAAAATAACACATATACAACTCTTAAACACAGTATCAAGTCATAAAAAGAAAACCACACAGAACGTTAGTGATAAAACCAAATGAGTTTCCAAACTACACATTGCAAACAACACAACCTTTTATCTATTTTATATTCCTTTGTTCTCACCCATGCTGTTCACATGCTACATTCAGCTACAGAGGAAAAAGCAGTAGCTTTTTATGCGTTAATATTTATTACAGATCTCCGTCAATTACAAATATCTATGGTAAATATTTCGTGATGCAGTACTCGCTTATCTGTCATGCTTCACTCCCTCTTGAAGCATCATGCCTTTAAGGCTGGCAGGGCAAAAATGCTATCTTTTCCCACATCCCCTCTTTGTTTTCCCTGGCAGTTCAAGGAGAACAGAGACACTTTTGTGGCTGCTCATACAATCCCCACAGACAACCTGTGCCCCTGCCAGGGTCAGAATTTACACGCAACCGTTTCGCCCTGTACAGGAGAGGATGATGCCTGGCCTCAGATCATCTAAGCCAAAGTCACTGAAATCAAAGAGAATCTCTCCAGTGACCTCCGTGGATTTTTGATCAGGCTTCTCAAGGCTTGCAAGCAGTGCTGCCTGCTAGCAGGTGTCACGGAGTGAAGTTTTAACCTACACTGCAGACTCTTCCTGCCAAATTCTGCTGTGACCTTGAAAACACAAGACCATAAACACAGACACATTTCCTTGTCTGCTGCAAGAAGCTGTGCACCCCAGATTTGTTGACAGGGGTAGTGGAAACACCATAAAATCCGTTTAAGCACAAAGAAGGCCTCAATGCCACAACTAAAAACTGAAATACGTTTTTACCTCAGAGCTTTTCAGCTCTGTGCTGGGGGTGAGGCAAAGTATGAGGAACCAAAAATAAACCAGATCAAGAGAAACTTGATGGCCTGCATCTCTGTTCGGGATGTTGGGATGCAAGCCCCGGCGTGGCGGTCAGCAGTGGCAGGGGTGGTGGCAGGGGTACTTACTTCATTGATGCTGATCTCAGCCTCCACATACTGGAGCCCCTTCTGGAGGATGGAGATGAGTGCGGCAGGTGGCACTAGTGTTCCGTTGATGTTGGACTGGCTGATGTGGCTCTCGATACCGAAGGTGAAGGCCGAGTGGGAGAAACCTGAGAGCAGGAAAAGGAAGCCATGACATGAAATCTAAATGCACCAGCCAGATACACCTTCACGGTCTAAAAATAATCCTGCTCCGAGATCTGAGAGACGCTGCCGCGTAAGCAGAAGGACGGGGGCTGGCTGCACCGAGCCAGGGAGGTTAACCAGAGCCATCCTCACCACCCTGCCATCGCCCGTCCCCAGCCCTGCACGTATAGGGGAAGCCGTATAGAAATGGAAATGCGCACAGAGAAAAATAGTAACTAGAGAACCGTACTAACTGAAAACAAAACCAAACACATAAAGAAATCGGAATTGCCACAAGGGCAAGTCCAGCTAGAAAAAAAATGCCTCAAATCTTCATTTCCCTTGCTGTATTTTAGAGTGGGTGTTTTCCAAAGACAAATACTTAAATCCCTATCAGGGCACAAGTTGTATAAAATCAAGCCATAGATGCAGCTGACACAGGGGAGCCATTCCCTCATACCAGGGAGGAGATTTAAAATCCTCTGCTCATTTATTGCTGAGTACAGTATGACGTGCAGAGCATTGCCATTAAAACGTGAAACAACAGAAAGGCTGCTCCCATAAACCTATTTTCTGAAAGTGAACAGTAATAGCAAAAGTAATTAAATGGGATCTGCCAAACAGCAGATGACAAGCCAGTGTGGCAGCCTGTCCTTTAACCAGAAGTCTTGCTCTGACCTGTCGCATTTTTGTCATTGTCCTAGAAATAAGGGGTAATGAAGGTGATGGCACTGAAAATCAAAGAATTTTGCTGGACACATTTTAAGGAAGGAGCTGTGCTTTAAATGCTAGCTGAAGCTGCTGAAAACTGTTGCTGGGTATGAATGTGAGCGCTGCAGAGAGACTGTACGTAGGGACAGATGTGGGAGGGGGAAGGGGGAACAGGATGTAGATATAACTGTAGGAACCCATTTATCACCACACTGTCTCCAGAGCATTAATCTAACATTAAAAGCCTTGGGGAAACCACCCATGCACCGTCTCAAACAGGAAGAGCCCTTGCAGTCTCCACCGACTAGACAAGAAAGAAGAAAAAAAAAAAACAGAAGAAAAAGAAAGCAGCTCTCAAATGAAAATGCTTCCGTTAAATATAGCGGTGCCTCTTCCCCTTGTCAACAGTAGTTTCATTTATAGTTTTGTCCGTTAAGGGATTTCCCCCATATCACTGCAATGTCCAATTGTGTGTGGGCTGGAGGATGGGATTTTGGGCTCGCTCCACAATAATGCTTTCTCTCTCTCACTCAAATTGTTTTCAAGATCCTTTTTGCAGCTAGCTCAATTATGAACGTAGATAGATAGCAAAAACAAGCCGAGAAACAGAATGCCTCCCACATTTGAAACCAAGGTATGTATTTCTCTGTGATTCTCCCTCCCTACACGTTTTATTTTGCCTTGTTTTTCTCCTCTTCCTGGTGACAGCCTCTATTCTCTCCTTTCCCGATCCTACCTTCCCTTCATGGCACTCCCCCCATTTTGGGGGATGCTTGGGATGCTTTGGATACTTTTTAGGAAGTGGCAGGTCCACCTATGAGCAGAATTACGTAGCATTAGAAGGCATAAAAACAAAGCCCAGCAAAAACCACCTGAAAAACTGTAGTATCATCTATCTAATCACTGGTCCAATTCTTATCCTGTATTGCTCTTTATGTCCTGGTCTAGTTTATGAGCTGCTGGACCTCCTGCTGCATCCAAAATAGACTGTTAAGATCTGCAGGGCAGTGCTTTTCCCTTTTTATTAGTTTTGTAGGACACCTAAGCACATTACTGGGCGCCACAATGAGGAAGAAATCAGGCACTGAGCATACACAGCCTGTGCCCGAGAGAGATCTAGGGCTTCATCACTGAACACTGAAATCTCTATGTATGTATAAATATGTCATGCAACTAACCAGAATTAGAGAGTCAGATCCCACTTAATTTGTATGTATTTAAATTCATCATCAACAACAACAATAAAAACACCTTCTTGAAAAGGAATGGATGGATGGATGGAATGGATGGATGGATGGAAAGAAAAGGATGAAAATGCATGATGGATAGACCAGCAAATCTACTTAAGAATGGAGAAGAATGAGATAGTTATGCTGTTGTCCAGAAGCACTGAAGCTGACTGCTAAAAAAGCCAGCAGCTGGTTTGTGAGTCCAGCTAGTTTGTCTTTGTCCAGTACTGAGTTGCCACATCCCCAAAGAGCAACACACCCCACCTGGCTGCGCATGAGAAGGAACTTCTCAGCACAAAACCCAGTTGTGTTATTCCAATGAATCTTGTTATTTTACTGTTTCTCTCGATGCTAAGAAACTATTACCAAAGCACCTGTTAGATGAGGAATCATAAAACTCCTGGCTACTCTGTCACTGAAGAGCAATGTCACTCACACGTCTCCAGCAGCTGTGACAAACTTTCCTACAATCTTATCCGATAAGATCCAAATACTGAAAATCAATGGAGCAAAACTGCATAAGCATGTGCTGCTAGACACTGTGTTCCTCACCCCTCTTAGAAAAATCCTCCCACACAATTGTAATTAAAAGAAAAACAAACACAACAGAAACAACTCAACCAGACCACCGACCGATAGCTAATTACCTCCTGATTTCTTGTACTACCGTAGCATTTATGTAAGGCTCATATGAAAGTAGACCGGTTTTAAAAGTAACACACACAGTTAACAAAATCCTGAATGAAGCTGTACCCACATCAGGTCTCTGATAACACTGAAAAATCACTTGAGCTTTGCTTTTATAGTTACCAGATGTCATCAGTTCTCTTTGGGGCTCTGCGTGTGAGTACATTGAATTATATAGCAATGTTGCAGCTCTACAGTTCAGTCTTACAAAAAGGTGATTTCTGTTAAACAAAGGCAAATTTTTTTAAATGCTAGCTTGTGTTACAAATGTTAACTTGGCCCTCCTTCTGCAGTTCATGAAACTGCACTGGGGAACGCAAAGCCAAGACACGAGCGCCCCGTCCCCTCCTCCAGTGACTTGGTGGAGGCTGCCAAGGCAGCTGGGGAGCGAGAGCAGAGGCAGAAGGTGCTCTGCAAGTGAGGAGCTGAAGAAAGGATGTGGTAGGGATGACATGAAATTACAGTAGACCCAAACTCAAAATGCTGTAGTAGCAGAGAAATGAATGAAAGTTGCAAATCTGTGTCCATATGCATTATTTTTCATAAATTCTGTCATTTTGGTAACTGTGCTAATCACTCTATAAAACAATAGCTTCTATTCAAATAGCACCAATAAATGAAATCTTAATGCAATAAACCCTTCGAGGACACATGCAATGAGACTATGAGCTTTTAAGGTTAAAGACATGAACACAAAGGGCAGGAGGGGAAAGACCACAGCCACGCACTGAACCGGTTTCATACCAGTGAACCGGATAGTCAGTCACTTGTGCCGTAACGTGACCAGTGCCCTAAATGGCGCCTTTTGGCAGGCTTGAGAGAATGGCTTTCAGGTTTTTTCTACCTCAAAAAAGATGGGAAAACATAAACCGTCAAACTATGTACAATCTATAAATACATTGTCATACATGAAAAAAAAAGCATCCAAATGAACAGTGCAGAACTTGGTATGATCACCTTAAAGAGAGGTGACCTATCCACTGTGAAATAGTTGGTCTTGAAAGATTTTACAGAGTATAAAAGCACGGAGTATGTAACAAATGCAGAAAAAAATGACTTAAATGACACCCCCCCAAAAAAAAAAGATTGTTATACAAGTGTTTTTGACTTGAAAATGGAGTGAAATTCCTCATCGAGAGATTCCTGCACTTTTTTGTATTGACAGTGATAACATGTCCCGGTTCTGTGCTGTAACTTTTCCCACACCGAGGTGTCTGTATATACTCTCAGTGGTACATACACAGCCATTTGGGAATTCTTGCCCTAGGCAGTGCCAAAAAATGCATATGTAGGGCTGTGTTTTGCAAAATTTCACTGATAGATTTTGCTGTAACTGCAAAAATGGAGATGATCGAGATTTCTTTTCCCTTGGCTGCTCCTTTTTCAGTTAAAAATGGCCTCCCCATAAAACAAGATGTGTCATCGATCTTAAAATGACTAAGTTTGATTTAACGCACTTAGTGCTGCTCTTTGTGTGCTTGTTTGATCCGCAGGCTACGTAGTTTCAATTGTTTTTAATACGCCTTTCAAACGTAGGCGTAGGAAAGGGCACCGGGCAGCCACACAGCCCGGGGAATGCCTTATGCTCTCCAGAGATGTGTCTCACCTCTTCTTGGAGTGAAGGATTCTTCCTTTTAGGCACACAACCGGGGTGCTGCCGAGTATTCCCCGTGCTAGCTCATCTGGCAATCACAGCTCCAGCTAACTGACATTCACTAAGTGCTCCTTTCATTTTCCGATCCCTTTAGCACCGTAAAAAGCAGTCTTGTTTAAACTGCACTCTTAAATTGTAACAGCTACAGCACCTACTGCTGCGTTTGTACAGGTGGAGGGAATGACAAAGAGGGGTCTGTGGAACCAAGGACTTTTGAAGCATTTCAGTCTTCGCAGGAGTTACCTCAGGGATGCCCTGATTAGCAACGGTTAAGTGATCTATTGAACACTGCAAATTTTCTGTTTGTGAACTAACTGGGCTTAGCTTTCTCTGGTAAATTTAACTAGCATACTGTTCAAATAGTTTTTAAAAAACCAGATGTCTCAAAGTTATTTGCAAATTATTCAGTTTAATTATTCATACTACGTGATTCTTCACTGAAACATTTGTTACTGTAGAATGAAACAGAGAATAAAGAATTATGAACATCGAATTGCCTTTCACACGCATCTCTGGCATCTTGATGATGAAGAGCCTCTATCTCAATGCTGAGTACAAGTAACAACCCATTCCTACAAATCTTTGTATAACTAATGCTCAGTGTGGCCCTCTGTCCTGGAAAATAGTAAGATGGAGGTCTGTGTCATTTCCTTTAATAAATTTTCCTATTTCTTTAACTCAAGCAGTCAAGATTGAGGTTTCCAAATCCAGGGATCTTAGGTTTGATTTCTGGAAATCACTAAATTAGTAGTGTTATTACTTCAGTAGAGAGAAAAAAAATAAAAATAACGAGGAGTCATAAACCATGTGACAACCCCTTCTTTTTTTCTGTAACAATTTAACCACTCCAGGTGGAAATAATCAACATTTCTTATTTCATTGATTTCTCCGACATTGTATTGTCTTTCTTTTTGGAAATGCACAATACCAGCTCTTCCAATCCTCATCTCTGAAGTAACATGCTGTTCTCTTTGAAAGTATTTGGCAGGTACAGGATACAAAAATGAGCAAGGTTTTAGAAATGATTAAAACTTCTGGCTCAGTAGAACCAACCTGCAACTGCTCTAATGGGATCCACTGGCAATCTCGAGTTTTCTGGCTGCATGAGTGCCTGTTTTCTTAAGGTAGTCTTGTACCTGGCACTACTGCTGAGACTTTGACCGATGTAAAATTCGCGCAAGAATGGAAGGCACGTAAGAGCTGACTACAGCTGTACAGGCTGCAGGGAAAAAAAGACGGTTGTGAGGGGGTAAAGGAAAGCCATCTTTATGACCATAAATGAGTATATGGGCAAAAATCCTGAGAGATTTAGACACACCAAGTAGAAACATTCCACGATGTAATGAGTCAAAGAAAATCACGCGCAGGAGGAAAAGATGTCCCCACACAGTCCCATCGGCAACTTTACCGAGTTACCAAACGCAAGTAACTCCAAAGCTGCCCACACAGCTGCTTGCCAAAGAAACCAGATGCAACCAGTGGAAAAACATCCTCCCAAGTTTGATGTCTCGGTCTTGGGAGTGCCATCTAAGCAGGAAAGCAAGAAGGGAAGAGTGGTGCAATGTGGTGATCTGAAATAAATTAGAGCCCCCTCACTGCAGTTTAAAGAAATTCCAGTAAAGAACAGTGAATTATGACCATTAACAAAATCATTTCCTCCAAATACTAATGATGTACAAACAGCACATTTAACACTAAGTTAAGATTTCTGAAGGTCTAGATTAACCAGCGTAGAGAAGCAAGGGACATATATCACTAATTTGAATGCAATTTCTGTCTGCAAAACCAGAAGTAAACACTGTAACTTAGACCACCTGTATCTTCTTAATCCTGGGCCTAACATGCTAATCTAGTTCCTGAGGTAAATGACATAATTTCTTGCCCATTGCCCAAGAGAATACAATGATGTTCTTCACTGTACTTGACCGCAGCTGCCATTTTACAGTCTAGTATTTCCCCTTGTATACGATGCACCGAGTGAGAATTGAAAATGTAACATGGATCCCTATCCTTGCTTCTCCTTACATTTCTGTCTAAATGTAATTATGTATCCACAAAAATATGGACATAAAACCCTAGCGTACGTATGCAGAGGTTTCACAAAGAGGACACCGGTTTCTCCGAAATACGTTCAGTTGCAGTTAAGAAGAATCTAGTGCCTCAAGACACTGATAAGATTCTACAAACAGTTAAAAAAATAGGTGGGCAAAAATCCTACACCACATCTTGTTTATTATTCACAGCAGACTGAGATTCTTCTTCTAGCTGAGCTTTTTCTTTCTCAGTAATACATCCTAGAGTGCCTCTCTGGTTTTGGCAGTGTCTGCTTATTTTTGAAGACTTACCTTCGCAATTACATAAAGGGCTTAACAAGGACACACATTAGCAATTTAAAATAGAGAACTGCAGTTGAAATATATTTTTAGAAAAATCAGCTGAACAACAGGGCTTGTACATTTGTTTCAAGATTAGGATTGCTGAACGATTAAAATTATTTCCAGAACCCTGGGAAATGTGTCCTGTGTTACAAGCTCTTTCACAGTCCCTCAGAAATATAAAGGATCCCTAGCTGCAGCTTGTGTCAGTTGACAAAATTACAGTGTGCCTGGTTACCTGAAGTTTTGTAGAAGCGATTATTCACTAATATTAAACGTTACACCCTTTTTCTTGGATATCTGACCTGTTCACCCTCTGCCAAGAATTCAGAGTAAATGTCTGCTACCCCAAATTATTTTATTATGTGCCAAAGAATTTTTTGGCAGGCTTTTTTTCTTTTTCATGCAGGAAAATATGTTGGAAAAGATTAATACAACTTGGAAATGATCTTTTGATGAGCAGTACTTGGCACTCACTGTTTAAGCCTTTTTGAGGGCTGCAAATTAACAAAAAGAGAAATATGATACAGACAGAAAACAGAACACGAGCAATGGAAAGAGGAACTTAACAAAAAATCTTTTGAAAACCAGGTCTGAAATAATCCCCTTTTTCACTCACTCTGTGTAAATTAGACTGACAATTGCGAATAAACGTCAACACTGATCTAGCAATTTAATGCAAATACGGGCAAGATTTGAAATAATTTACAAAGGCCACAAGACAAAAAATATCTTTTTCTTCTAAATTAATGGGATGCTGTTCTCTTTTAGTCCTGTCTGTGGAACTAAACATCCAAAGAGATGCGGCTCGTTTTAAGGATCACATTTATAGGAGAGACTTTCAGAGTCATACATACTTTGCGTTTTTTTCCCGTAAGCTATATTCTTCTATCAGTTCTAATACACACCTATAAGCGGTGGCAAATAGGACACCACAGCTGATACTCTGTGAGCATTCAGGAACTTCAACACCAGGATGGTGTCTGCCGATGGTGACTACAAATGGAGTCCTAATACAGCTAGGCCAGTTAGGTGTGAAGAGGGGCGATTTGTAACTGCCACAGCTGTGCAAGGCAGAAAGTCCCCAGCGTGCAGGTTATTAGCAAAACTTGCAAAGCTGCAAGATACAGCTTTTTTCACTGGCCTGGAGAATCATAAGGAAAAGCAGTAAATTGACAAATGTGTAGCACTTCACTGGCTTTACTAGCAAAGCCATCTTGACCTACAGCTATCTGCCTTCCACTCAATGCCCTATTTTCTTAATACCCCTATAATACTGCATTTACACAAGCTTTGAAAAACAGGACATGAAGTGATCAGAACCAAAATCCGTGCCATGGAATACATCTGCAAAGGTGTAATTGTTTATGTTTGTGTAGCTTAAAAATCACTGTGTTTGCTCAGTCTGAGATCCAACACTGTACGGCAACTTTCAGGCCAAAGAAAAATTAGAATAGCCAAGTTCAGAAAACTGTGAAGAGACCCAGAAGGAAATACCAAGTAAGGAGGGTTTTGTAAATGGCAAAAGAACAAGATACTCAATCTATTTTTTTTTCTTTCGCAGGAACTTAGAAAATTCTGCACCAAGTAATGCTTTTCTTACATGGCATTTATATTGCTGTTGTTATGCAACAGGGGTAGAACACACAGAAAAAGAAGTTTTCAAAAGGACTTCTTGAACTGCACCACAAAATATTCAAAACTATTGTTTATACATATGTATATAAAGAAGATATCTGGTCACAAAACTCTAAGTTTGTGAATATAAACACATATAAAAGTGTCCCTCATACAGCTTATTACATTCTTTTGCAAATATGACCAGAACAAAGTATGACAAAACCAGCAGCTCCTGTAGCTGTAAAGATATTTTTTCTCTCCATTGTAGAATTTGGATTTTTGGAAGACAACCATCAAATACTGCTAGTAGGTATTCACTGCTCTAAAAAAAAAAAAAAAAAAAAAAGTGCACAGTGTGGTTTTGACTCACACATTGTTTCACACAATACAGAGGTGCTGTTGGCTTAGAAACCAATTTGCTTATCTTTAAAGGAAGCTGGGAAAAGTATTTACCTTTAACCTATCAGCTTCATTCTTCCCAAGATCTACAGCTTTGATAAGTTTAAAAAAAATGGTTTTGGAACTGCAGCCCGATAAAGCTTGTTGTCTTCTAATACTAACCCTGATTTTCCTAAAATGTACATAGTATTTGCAAAGAGACTAAATGATTACTAGCAGAGAGAGAAACTGTGGACAATAATACAGTTCTTATTTGACAAATGGATTTGTCTTTTCAGCAGTCATCCATCTTTCAACTATGAAGTATAATTTCAAATAAAGAGTCAGTTTCACTGCTTCTGGAACTATTCAGCCACTTCCTCCCTACTTTAAAAGAAATACAGAAGGTAGGGAGAGATTAAAAAAAAAAAAAGAGCAGTAGCTTATTAAAACCTCTCATAAACCCTTTCGATAGTACACTCTATTTTTACTACATACGTATTATGTTGGGGGGAGTTATATATATATTATGTTTCGTTATATGCAATAGATATAGTTACAGATGGTTTCTCATTAGATAGGAATGTTCATTCTGGGATGACTTTTAGGAAACACTCTTCTTTAAACCAAATCCATTTTTGACAAATTTCTCAAGCACTCTTATCCAGGAATCACTAACACACTATATTCCACTCCTGAAACAACACCGTGGCTTTTATTTATCTCAAATAACTCATGAAAGGTCACAAATGTTGGTTCTATATCCAACTTCCAGTATATCGGAGATTTGGATCATAAGCTTAAGCCATTTTATTTCAATTGAGTAGGCTGCCCCTAAAGAGGATAACACATCATATAAACAGGGCTGTATGCTCACAAATCAGATCTGTGCTAAACCATGAGAATTAAAAGTGGAGTTTGTCTTGCTCCAAAGCCTCGCCACTCTACAGCTGAAAAGGTGAAAGAAACCCTGCCTTTAGTCTTAACACCAGTTCCTGAATACTATAGTTAGCATCTTGTTCATACTGCATTTAGATATATATATTCACCTATACATATTAACCTATAAAATCACAAATAGTACTTTGAAATACTAGGAAAAAAAAGCTAAACAGCATCTCAGCACACCTGTAATAGTCTTTCCTCAGAGGATTTGAATACATTTTAGGACCAAAACCTTTCACCATATGCTGTGAGGTACTGTACATAGTATTAACCTCACTCTCAAACAGGAATATTGAGGCACAAAAATGTTAAAGCCAAGTTTAAACACCCAGTTTTTACATATTTCCTTAAAAAGTGTATTGTTTTATTTACTCAGAAATACCTGTTCAGCATCCACTAGCACAAAAGTACCTGTGCAAATAGTTGCTAAGCAAGTACAAAAGCATCTTTATATCAGTGCAGCTGAGTTTTGTCTATGAACTACAGTCACTCTACACCGCAGGCAGACTACATGCGGCCCAAGAGCCAGTGATAACACGTCTGTAGACACAAAGAATGCAGCCATAGATTGTTACTGAAACAACACTAAAATGTGTGTTTTATCTTTGCCTGGCAGGATGTCATTTCAAGGATGTATTTTTCCCTCAGCTAACAAAAGGTCTCCATCCTTACTATTAGAGCACAGCTATGTACACAGCTTCAAGAGCATTCCAGTGACTATCATGTTCAACAGCACCTTTATGTATAGGTTCTTTAAAAGATCTTTGGGGCTCCTCAGTTTTCAGCGGGAGGCTGGACTAGTGTAACGTAAGCCAGCAATGTGCCCTTGCAGCAAGGAAAGGCGACAGCATCCTGAGCTGTGCTACAAAAAGCCTTGCCGGCAGAACAATAGAGGGGATCCTTGCCCTCTACTCAGACCATGTGAGACAACATGAGTACTGTGTGAAGTTCTGGGCTTCCCAGTACAAGAGAGATAGGGACATACTGGAGTGAGTTCAGTGAAAACACCACGAAGATGATCACTGGACTGGAGCATCTGTCACACATGGAGAGGCTGAGAGAGCTGGGACTGCTCAGCTTGAAGAAGGAGAAGGCTCATGGGGGACCTTATCCATGTGTGTAAGCACCTGAGGGGGGTGCAAAGAGGATGGAGCCAGGCTCTTCTCAGTGGTGCCCAGTGACAGGACCAGAGGGAATGGGCACAAACTGAAATATACATTAATTCCATTGAAAAAAAATGAAACACTTCTTTAATGTGAGGGTGACCAAGTATTGGAACAGGCTGTCCAGGGAGGTCGTGGGCTCTCCATCCTTGGAGATATTCAAAACCCAACTGGACACAGCCCCGAGCAACCTGCTGCAGTTGACTCTGCTGTGAGCAGGGGCATTGGGCTAGATGATTTCCAAAGGTCCCTGCCAATCTGAACTATTCTTTGGGTTCTGTCATCTCCTGAGATATCATCCAGCCTGAACTTTCCTAAAATCCTAATCCACTGACTCTACTATCAGTGCACACTGTTGTTTTTACTGTCATGCTGGAAAAGTGCTTTTATTGACCAAGTGCTTCATTCTTCCAATGAATTATTCCTCAGGGTTTAGATTTTAGTAATTTAAGCAAAACTCATGCACTGTACATTCCCCTTCTACCTAGCAGCAGCCTTCCTACGCAAAGAAAGCAGTTAGCTTTGAAGCAAATCTAGCTGACCTATATATGCTAATATTTTATGCTATGCTTAATCTGAATTATTTTCAACATGCGCTTTTCTCATCTGTGACTCAGGAACTCTGTGCCAATACGCGGTTGTTCAAAATACTCTAAACGTACCTCACATGCAGAAAAAAAATGGACTTCAGAGAAAAATTAAATAGGCTTATGTAAGTAACGACTGTTGCATAAGGTACAAATTCAAAAGAACAGAATATTGATCTTCAGTCATTCTCCATTGCCTGAGAATTTACCCAAGCAAATTGCAATATTTACATTTTGCATAAAATTTCTTAGTCAAAAAAGAGAACGAGTCATAAAGAAGATATTTTCCTTCAAAATTTGTTGCTTCCTTTTCAAAAAAATTGCAAATAGCATTGGAAAAATTGTAAACTAGTACTACTCCAACTACTAGTACCTAGTTGGACAACATCAAAATGATGAAATCCTAGAAGCTTCAGAATATCCATACTTTGCATTCTCTCACAATTTCCAAAGGCAGAATGAGAGTAAGATGCCCTGGATGCAGTTAACAGGAAAGGCCCATGTTTGCACATGCCTAACTCTACAAAGGATTTTGTGCTATGATTCACAGAAACGCCTCATGCTATATGTGCCCTTGAGCCTATGCTTAAAACCTGCGAGAAAATCTTATCTTTTAGGAAAAAAAAGGAAAATTTGTCAACTATAAACCAAACAGACCAATGCACTGCTCTTATCCCGAATCTGCAAATGCAAAACAACTACGTTATTAGCTGCCTTAATTTGTATGGTTGGGAAGAAAACAAATCACAATTCTAGAGTATAAAGGTAAATTGGTAAATTGTCCCAAGTCCCAGCTAAACATTTCATTGACATCTTTTTAGCAAAAGCATTCAGTTAGTGTTTTTATTGTCTTGGACATGGTACAGATTGTACACTGAGGAATAGTTTATCAAGTGTATGTCATAAAACATGGAAAAATTCAAACTGAACAGTAAAAGTATGAGCGAAAATGGAAACTGTTACACAACCTTAACTCTAACAAGTCATTGCCAGACATCCACTACAATAAATGCCCTACTAGAGTGCAGTATAAGCCGCAGACAGCTGGGGAGCTGATTTTCAAATAAGGATTCTATATTGCAATGTGCGTGTAAGTGCTAGAAAAGGAACACAATTAAGTCGATCAATGCATCAAAAATACCAAATCTGAAAAAGCTTTAATAACTGAATTGACATGTTGGGCTGGGTAGGGAAGGTAATTTAGTGTAGTATTTGGACCTATGATAGGATTTGTCACTCAGAACAGATGGCAGCACATTTTAGATTAACAGGTATGTGAGACACTTGATTTCCCTTGGTTTTGCCATACTCCCCTCACCCCTTTTCAAATTTTCCTTGGAATCCTTATTACTCCCATTGCATTGTACTGCTCTGACCATCATCATTACAAAAGACAAATAATTATCTGTTTCTCTTTTAGGGAGACAAAGCAGAACGGGAAAACTCAATATACTGAATTCTGTGTGGTTTTGTAGAAACAGTTCTTCACTCTGAAGAAAACCAATAGAAGGACTGTGTCAGCAGTGAAGATTGCTGCTAGCAAAAGTATGCTTCTCAGGAGTTTGAAGAGGTGCAAACCTGAACAAATCTAATTTGGATGCCAGAACCGTGACTTCTTTGGTATAGCTCGTCTCACTTACGTCAATGCATCTGCTTTTTTAGTACAATTACGTCCACCACAGGAGTATTTGGTATGCTTTTATCTCCACACCAGTACTAGACTCATAGCTTAGACATAGCCTAAGCCTGATTTTAGTAATTGAGGCCAGCATTTTAACTTAAAGGTAGTCTTTAAACGGAGACACCTACAAATAAATATAACCTGACTTTGAAAGGTTTGAGATAAACAATGCTTGGAAGTCCTCAGCACTTTTACGAACTGGGCCACTTTAAACTGTGCACCAAAAAGCTCATATTCAAAAAGGTGCAAACTGAACATTGCAGGACTTCACTTTTGGATAGGAAGTTAACAATATTAAACTGAAATTAAACACATTACTTTATTCCTCAAGATGGGGGACATTCATGGTCCTACAGTGGAAGTGACACCACCTAGCCACCTTAGTGGTGGAATTCCTACGTCATCAACCCATGGAGGCTAAATGGAAATTACGCCTGACTGCTTTGTTTTTCTGGGCATAGATAAGCCCTGAGACAATCGCCTATGTGAAGACGCAATTATTTACTTACTTATTATAACACAGCTAAGCAATTAACTTCTCCAAGTTCTGTCTTGTGCTGGGGGGATTTAAGTGTACTGCCCCTGGACCAGGCATCTTCTCCAGCATGCTTCTCCACTAGCAGGCAACTCAAAGCAGTCTCGCTGGTTGTATTTTTTTCTGCTAAATCACGTGATCAGTCAGTGTAACTCAGCGAGTGCCGCAACTTACCATTTCATTCCATCTGCAAATGTACTCAAGAATAATTTTTTATTTCCTTCCAGGTAACTGATAAAGCTATTGAGCAGTATCATGCCAAGAACAGATTCCTGTGAGTTCCCACTAGAAGCAACCTGTGAGATGAATATTCCCCAACTCAAATCACTTTTCAAGATGTTTCCATTATCCCATTTTTAATCCATTTAGTAGCCCTCGATTAGCCTGATTTTACACACTGCTCTTTTGTTTTGTTTTTAACCGCAGCGTCAACAAGGCTAAGTAAATGTCACAAAGTAGTCTAAGTGTATTATTGTCAGCACAGTTACCTTTGTCAACTTCATTTGTGATCTTGGAAAAAGCAGTATCAAGTTTGTTTGACAAGATCTATTATCCATAAAAACTTGCTGGCTGGCATCAGGCATGCTGTCATCTCTTCGTTTTTTGTTGGAGGTATCTAATTTCAAACTTCCAATGACTTTGCTTGACCTATAGTTACCTGGATCATCTTGTTTAACCTTTAAAAATTCTGGCACAACATTTGCTTTTTCCAGTTCACTGGAACTCCCCTTAGTATGCCAAGATTTGTTAAAAAGCAACAATAATGGTTTAGACAGTTCATCTGTCCTATGCAAGTTTTCTAGTCTGACATAGAATTAAGGAGGAAATATAATTATTGGATTTCACTTCTAACTTCAATTTTAGAAAAGCTGAACTTCTACTAGAATGACCTGCCAGCGTTTTCATAATGAAGTGTAAAGCATCCATCAGTATCTTTGCTATAATGTTTCCAACAATCTCAAGTGCTTCTGTGCCTTGCAGGTGCAAAATACTTGAAATATTATACGGACAGTTTGCTTTTTACATAGTTGTTCTACCATATGTATTTCCTTTTGTCGTTTCTCTCTTTCTCCCACCATTTGCCTAGATTTTAGGGGAAAGCCTGCAAGTTTTACAGGGTAAGATTAAATGACAGATACCTGAAAAAAAGTCTGAACTTTTGTACAGTCATGTAAGTATCCTTGATGGCTGTGTTTGATCTAATTTTTAGAAGCTTTGTGTCCAGCTAATGTTAATAAACAATCAATGTAATAACCTTGTTTTCGGCAAACTCCTTAAACTGTAGGGGTTTGACCTCAAACTGTATTTAAACACTAGCCCTCTAAATTTGGCATGTATTATTTCTGAAGCTATTGATTAAACATCGTTCATCTGCCATCACATCTTATGACATTTATACTAGCAGGTGGAAAGGCAAGATGCTGTATAACAATTTCTGTCTTAATACCCTACTTTATCTGTCAATACAGATACAAAAATTTCTTTGGAAAAAACAATGACAGTATGAAAGAAGATTCAAACTGAATATAAGAAGCTTTTAAAATAGATCAGTGGATACATCATTGCTTATAGCTCTTATTTGCTGAATGCTATTACTAGCAAACTGTCGGGTATAGCTACTAAGTCAATACCTAGCATCTAGATTTCAATATGCTCAGTTTGAAGCATATTTGAATATTTCTTCTTCAAATATTTAACCTCAAGTCCTACTCTCTTATATGGGAAAAATCCCACAGAACCAGTGGAAATACAATGTTTTTGTGAATGCCTTTAGTATGTGTGGATTAAGTAAGAAAAACATTTGGCCCTTTACATAAGAAGAGAAGAGCAGTACAACTTGCAATTAATATGAAAATTTGTATGTGAAGTTCTCCTTAAAACGGAAAAAGTGATTGCTTGCTTGTGGGAGAGGAGTTACCTAGAAGAACTTTTTCCTGACATTTGGCTGGCACCACCATTCTTGATTGACTTTGTAAAGCCTTCTTCTGAATCATTACACAACACTAACCCACCTACAGATCTATCAGGAGGAATAAAAAAGGCTGGCTCTATTTTTCCACATCAGGAAAAGTTACTGTATTAATACGCTGTTATGTAGGATCTCCTACAATACAAATATATCAATGTAAAACAAATTCAAGATCTTTCAGCTTCAATTATCTCCATCTGTGCACGGCTCTAATGTTCAAAAGCCCTTTCCAGTGTAGTACCCAATAGCTTATTTTTAAAAATAAACTTTGTCTGGACGTAATTTTAGTTTTGTTAGTTCCTATCTTTCTTTTACATAATTGCATGCCAGAACTAGACTGTTTTTTTATAAGCCCCGTGTCGTGGTTTAGCCTCAGATGGCAACAAAGAACCACGTGCCGCTCGCACGTGCCTTCCTAATACAGGAAGGATCGTAAGAAAAGGCAAGACTCTTGGGTTGGGACAAAGGCAGTTTAACAGAACAGCAAAGGGAACATGCAAACAACAACAACAACAACAACAACACGGATAGGGGAATATACAAACGCGATTACGGAACCGCCGCTCCCCGACCGGCCGGACCTGGGACGCCCCAGCCCGCTTTTAAGCAGCGACTTCCTGCCCCCTCCCCCGGCAGCTCAGGGTGGGCGTGGCTCACATGGCATGGAATACCAGGAAAAGTTAACCCTATCCCCACCGGAACCAGGACACCCCGTTATTAGAGAGAAGAATACATTCTGAGAAAACAGCTACTAACATAGGCCACAGCTGGACTCTCAAAATGCTGCTTCAAAAGACCAAACCCTGAAAAAGTATTATAAATCTTCTCAATTTCAGTGGAGATTCCTTGCATAGGTTTGGGTTCTTGGGATTGAAATAGTCTTGGAAATAGAAGAAACAAATCAAAATAACATATCTAATGAATGCTAATCATAATAACCAACAGAAGCAGGCTAACCCACTATCTTCTACCTGCTGGGATTTTGGTTCCCTGTCCAAGACATCTCTCAAGTCTGGAGCGCTTATTCTAAAATTGCTCTCAAGACTTCTGACAGGAAAACATGTATTTTTCACAGAATTGTTGTTGTTGTTGTTTCAGCATAGGAAACAACAAATATTTTTAGTCAATTCTACTTTTACCAACCCAGAACATAGGGCCAGTACCAAGTAAACTGGGATCCTGGATATAAATCCTTTGTCAATGTTTCTCACCTTCCCCATCATTTCTGCACTAACAGAACATTTTCCATTAGTGAAGAGAACTTCTACTACTTAAAATCGAAGACTGGAATCAAGACTACAAAAATAAAACAGACCCTAAATTTAGGTTTCAATTTCGATTTTTTTTTTTTTAAGGAAAGATGAAGCTTTCCTTCTAAAAGGAAAAGTCCTGTAAAGACATTATTTTCCAATATGAAAACATAGAGGTGGAAGTAATACTAAGGCAGAACCACACTGAGGTTTGTGCAGCTCAGTTTATATACGTAATTACCCTAATGAAATTCTAAAACATCAGAGGCTTGCATGCAAATTTCCATTTACAGCCAATATAAAAACTATTTAGACAATCCCTCTTTACTTAATAAGTGTCTGACAGAACTATTTCAAGTAGCTAAGAAAAAAGATACGAAACCCATGTGCTTTGTGCCTGTGCTGCCAAAAATGACTTTGGCTGAGATGATATAACTCTACAAAATCATTTGTTAACATAATGTTATTTATTTCCTTGTTTTGCTTAACTGCAATGTTTAATTTGTACCTGCATATGTTTGCACTTTTATTATGCTCAAGACCAAGATTTCAAAGAAACACAGGTTTGTGCAAGAAATATTGGTCTGAGTTCATCAGACTGAAACACTCAGCGCAACATTCCTAAAGCAACACCATACAAAAAGCCAATTTTCCCATTGCATCTGTAAGCTGAAGTTGTGAGGAAAGACAGGAAACTTACCCGATTCCTGGAGATAGCGATACACCAAGAAATTCACTTCGTCACTGGTTATGCTCATCTTAGCCCAACCTCAATATGATGAGGTTTACGAGAAGTGTGATCCACGCTCTGTTCAAAGGGAAAGAAAAGAACAGGTTTTGTTTTATCTTGATTTAGTATGAAATTTATTATCAAAATAGAGGTGGGAATTGTTAAGATGTTTAAAGGTCTCATATAGTTATTAGAGCTGTTACATCCCAATGTTAGGCACTCATTACATGTTGTAAATCAAGTATTCAAGCGGTACTGTACCTTTTATTATAATTCAAATGTGGTATTTAACATATATGAGAGAGTCAGAGGGAGCATTTTAAAAACTTGGAAGCCTTTGCAAATGTCAACTCTTTTACTTCTGTGGCTTTACTACAGGTCCTTCAGACACTCCTTTTTACTGTGTGAGCATTTTCTTTTCAGAACTTCTGTCAATTATGGTCACGTATAACACACCAAATCATAACCTTTTTGCAGCCCCAAATTTGTAATCTTGTTTTCTGTCCAGTAGTTCATACACTGAAAAGACAGATTCTTTTCATACAAAACATGTTACTCAGAGAACTTAAATAAATTTCCCATAAAATATAAACAAGTCAAAATTTAAGATGAGATTACAAATTTTATTACTGGGGGGGAGGGAGAGAGAGGGAAAAAAAAAAAGAGAGAACACCATATACCTTGTGCCAACAAGGAATACAAATATCTTGGCATTATATAAAGTTACAATGTTATAATGTCTCTGCGGATGAATGGTGAGCAAGAATTAAACTTCAATTATTCACGTAAGCAATCATAACCTTTAGGATGACAGTTTTACATTACTATTTTGGGCATATAGTCTGATAATACAAACATTGGTTTTTAAATGATAAATTTGTTTTGAACATTTTCCATTAAATCCTGATGATTCATTTCTGTTTGGGAATCTGCCTTAAGTAGTTTGGTTTGAAAAGCTGTAAGTACTTCTCAGACATAAACTTTGTCAGCCACACCATACCTACAACTAATCATGTAACGATTTGGATGCAGAAGCACACACTATGCTCTTGTCGCGTATTACAAATGAAAGACCGTAGGCGTGTGCTGTTTGTTTCAATTTCCCGTATGTCTCTTCTTGGCAAGCGGAAAGGTCTTTGTTCATCGAAAACCTCTTCAGTAATTCCTGTTGCCTAAAGTAGCACCTGCTACTGCAGGCAATGCTGATCAACTACAAGTTTCCCCTGCTGATGATTTAAACCAGCAGGTCACTCATGACCGTAACAGATGTCTCTGCATATTTATGTAAATGGAGGTCTTTCAAATCCTGGTAAGCCTTTTATTCTCCTGGGCTGCTATATTTCATCAATGGCTCGGATGCAGGTTTTCCATAAGAAACCATGGCTTGCTAATCTGGGAGACATCTTCCTCAAGTATTCCAGTCTTTATTACTACAGTTTTTCACTTCACAGAGAACAAGAAGAAACATAATATTGAAAATCGTGCAGTCTCGGTGGGAAAAATTTCATCCACTTTGGAAAGGATGATCACTTTCTGATAAGATTCTGGATGAGGACAACACCAGCTGTATCCAACATCCAGTTCTGTCACACATGCCACGTATCACCCTGGGAAGTCGTTTGGTCTCGTTTGTCCTCAACCCCTCATCTGTAAAATGGGCTCAAATTTCTCTGCCACTGGATCAGGAGACTGGAAGTGCTGGTAACCGTTAAGGGCTTTAGTTACCAGGATTGGCAACTGCAGGCAGTGAAAGCACTACTTTCAGTATAACTTTATATGTCCTTCTTCCAGATAAACAGACTTGTTTCTGAATAATTAATAAATTCCTGTGCCCCTTTTTGCACAATCATCACCATACAATGAAGAACAAGACAGACATTCACGGCAACAGTTAAGGCCATTTTCATCCCTGTCTGAGTACTTAAAATAAACCCGTATTGCTGCTATCGCCATGATAACAATAAATCAAGAAACTTTGATAGCTGTGGGTTTAAAAAAAACACCCGACATAACATTTCTAAAAGCATTTTAAAAATAGCAGTTTCAGTATTTGGTGGTAGGAAAGTTGGTAAAGCTGAAACCTCTTACAAAAATTCAGTTTCAGCAATGACGTACTTTGTGGTAAAATGAACTTTATTAAATAAAAAAAAAAAATCAAGAAACTACAAATGCTGTTTCTGGATGCATCCTGCTCATTTAAGACAATAACATGATATTTCCCACATACAGAGGGTTGCTTTGGGAAAGGGAAGGGAAGGGAAAGGAGGAGTGTTGTTTTTTGTTTGTTTTTCTAAAGAAGACTTTTCTTAAATGAATTAAAACCAGAGAAAATCAGCCTGACTGCAAAATAAATAGTCTGACAGCCCCAGAAAAACCTCCCCAGCAGCTACCTTTGTATCAGAATCCCAAGCACACCGAGTGGCTGGATTTACAATGCATTTTCCCTGAAGTCAGTCAACAGGAATTACTTTGACATATGTGTCGGATCATATCTTTATACACATTGTTACCATGACATAAATAACCAGATGATCCCCACTCATACATTTAAGGTTTCTTCCCTCCCACAGATGCCAGTGCAGCAATCAGATACACAACGGTAAAGCTTTCACCCGTCTAAACTATACACAGATCTTGGCTTTGACCCAGAGAAATCTATTCATTAGAAATTTGGCTGAGCTATGAAAGACCATACTCAATTTCATTAACGCTCTTCTTGATTTCCTTCTTCTCCACAGATAAACACCTCAAATAAAAAGATTACAGAAGACATGCTGGGGAGGAGAGGAACGTACTTATCTTTTGTGTATCTCCAAGTCTGATTCATAAAGGACAAACAACTAGCCTCCCCCTCAATAAAATTTATTTTAATGCAGAAATGCATACCTTGTAGAAAATCACAGAAACCTTTAGTTAGCATTGTGATAGATTTATTTCTGCTAACTGATGGTCTCCTTTTGTTACTGGAGATGGGTATTACCTAGATTAATAGTTTTTTTAAAGAAATAAATTATAGCTTATAAACAATACTGATGTGCCTTTGGAGACATTTCACATTTAAACCAGCAACAGCATCTTAATTCTTCACAATGTCAAGAGGATTTACTAAAAGCATTCAAACATGTGCTTGAGCTTTCTTTACTTGCAACACTTTTTCCTGTACCCAATTACACATAACAGAAAGTTCTATTTACTTCAATCTTCCCTTAAGAATTTGGGTTGTGAACCTGCAGATATTTGAGAACATCCAAACATATGAGCAGAGCGCACTAAGCCTTCCCAAAGTACGTTGGAACCTAAACATTCAACCCTCCCCAGGTGGATGGGTTGTCAAGATCACGCAAAATTAAATTTAACACTCATTTTAAATAAACACTTGGCTCTCAGTTCTGCTGGGATAGGCTAGCAGAAATGCTTCCCATACAGAGGTAAAAAGCTGGGTTATTAGCTCAGATACGCTACTGTTGTGCTTGTAGGGCTGCTTAGCTTTTGCTGAACTAAGTTGTTCAGCTGGAGTTGAGCTTGCCTCCAGCAAAGCTAACCCTGCAGTACCTCCCGTGTGCTCTGGGCAACCAGGACAGCTTATTTCCTGGAGTACACCACCAGACCTGATTTGGCTCTGTGCACCGACATACCAGAAGATGTTCTCAAATTAAACCTTCCTGACGCACTGGGAATCTGGCTAATGGGCCATGCAAGTAACTCTGGAGAAGGCAGCCTCCTGTCTAGCTATGGTTCAGCACAGCGCTAGTCAGGTCGACCAAGAACAGTTTATTTACATGCCATCCCCTTACTCAAGGATTGTTCTTCGCTCTTATTCCGGCTTATTTTAGCACTGTTGCCATAAATAAGGCAGATCTGGCTGAAGAATCAAGGGAAAGTACATTTTCCAACTTTGAAATAGCATCTAAAGGCACAGCTCCTCTGCCTCTCTTCTAAATCATGCTCACGGGGTCCTCCAGGGCTGTGTCCTGACCTCCAGGCTAACCCCATGGCAGGGGACGGCTGAGGCTATTTCAGGAAAGGAATTTACATTTGCTACTTGAAGCAGCATTGCCATCCACAGGGACTGTGAGTTACCAGTCCAATCTTCCCCTCAGGAAGGCGGAAACAGGCCAGACATTTAGGGAAAACACCTAAACTAAACCTGAAACTTAAATAGGAAGCCGGGCACTTCCCATTTCTGCATCCAGCCCTGCTGACAGAAATTCATCAGCTGGCTAGGCTGGCCCTCATCTTACCCCCTGAAGAAAGCTGGAAGCTCCAGTCTGCTCTACCTGAGTGCTGAGCAGTTGTCAGCATCTTGGGAGGACTTTTTGAGGGTCATTATTGTTAAATAAACACCCTCCCCCTCAAAAATAACCCCAAACCCACAAATTTTAATTTATCTCCTGGAGGGGCTGCACCATTTACCTACTTATTTGACAAGGCTAGGCAAAAATGTCTTCTCGCAACCAAAGTTTTAATGACAACAAGATTGTCATTAAAATGATGAGGGGTGAAGAGAAATTGTGTATTTGTTTTGGGGAAAAAAAAAGGAATAAATGAGAGGTTTCACAAAAATGAAGACATTCCATAAAGTTCAAATATTTAATGTTACCAAATTGATGCCCTGCCGCACTCAACTTGAGGTCACGTACTTATGCTCCCATTTTCTCCTCCAAGATGGCTCCATGCACCAAGCTGCGTCTCTCAGGACCCACTACAGTGTCCCCAACACAAAGAGAATGCAAACATAAGAACTAAAATAGACTTGAGGAAGGCACCGTGACAGCATAGCTACATCAATGTGTTACTGTTTTGCATATGCTCTGTAGTTTAATGAAAAACAACATTTCCCAAAGCTAGAAGCTACTTCTCACAAAACGAGTCACTTAGTTAATCTCAGTATTTTCTGTTGAAAAACACTTTCATCAGAAGCTTTCAATGAGCCCTACATTTCTGTATTTCTAGGCTGTGTCTTACCATAGAGCCAGAACAGAGTGAGCAGCCAGCAGCTCTTCCCCAAAGGCTAACGAGCTCTGCTTGGCCCACACCATTGCATTCCTCAGTCTTGGCTTTTAGCGCAGCTGCCTCTTCTTGAGGAGGAATTCCAGTATGCTTCTTTCCCAAAATGCCAAAACTGAACTTTTGTAGAGGAAAAGAGCACGCTCGGACCCCTCTCCCCTTGCAGTCTCTCCTGCCATTTCACGAAGCTAAAGAGTAAAACATCTCTTCTTTACAAGCATCCTGACAAAGGAATGAGACCATTGCATTCCTCCTGATTACAAGGTACGGAATATGCAGGATGGCTGTTTCCAAACTCCACCTTTGCCAGTCACACAAAATAACAGCTATTCTTGTTCAAAATGCAGCTTGTGCACGCATGACTTCTAGAGTCCTCCTTCTAAGGCTTGAACTTGACACCTTGCTCTAAAACAACCAAACCTAAAATACGAACAGTTGCTCCTTCTAGAGATCATACACTTAAGAAAGCAAATCAAGATATGCTCACAGTAAGAGCTGTACCGTATCTCCCTGGCTTTTCTTAGCAGGCAAATAGTTAACTACCCTCATTCTCTAAATGATCAGCATATGTCAACCGAACTATTTAATGACAAAACCGAGACAATTGAAACCTCTCAGAGTTACTGTCCTAGCCTCTTTACAGATGCTCACAGATGTCTTTGCGTCACTTACACTGTTAATATTTTGAGGTTTTCTTCACAAACACGGTAACAAATTTGTTGTTTTGGTAAAATGGAAGCTGAGATTCAGCAGAAGAGAGCAATCTCCTTGGAGAATGGTTATTGTGCTGTACAGTATGTGCTGTCTCACTTAAAGCTCTGTCACCAACATTTATAGCAGCTCAATAAGGACAGGGACCTCAAAGAGAAAAAGCAACAGGCTTGTCAGAAAACTTGCACTACCAAATGTTAAGGCGGTCTCTTCTTTTGGTTTTGGTTTTAAGTCTATTTATTTACACTGACCTTCTGCTGATTTTTAAAAGGCCACATTAAACCAAAACAAAGCCAGGGAGCCTCAGCTCACCCCCATTCTCACTGCTGCCTGTAAGGCCACAGTTTGACGAAAAGAAGTAACAACTGCATCTGTATCCGAGCTCTTCAGGAAAAATGGCACAGATATAAAAAAGGTCTAGCTTGGATCCTGACAAGTTAGGGTATCTCATACAAATAATCACTGAACTCAGCCTTATCAGCATTCAAAATCTGGTGCCAACTGAAGAAAGAGGAAGCAGAAGGAATGACAACTATAGACATGTGGCAGTGATCAATGGATCTGCAATTCTGTCTTGAAGAGGTCACTCTTGGATGAATCAAATGCTCTGTGGGTAAATCTGACAAAAATGGAGTTTTTATTTAAATAAAATAAAAACTTTGTTCAGGAAGAAGGTCAGTTTACTAAGCAGTACCTCTAAAAACATGCTTTTGGACAGATGAATCTCTCTTTTTTTAAAGCATAACTGTGGCTACTGTATTTATCCTTTTAAAAATCTGCAATAAATTATCAAAATGGTTGTCCTTCCTGGAAAAAATGTTAACAAAATAATACATCATCCAGTAAAATATCAAAACATTTTAAAAAAATAAAACAAACCTAATATAAAAATATTAATAAAAATAACTTGGCCAACTAAACACTTTGGTGGACATCATTGCAGAAAGTTCTATTTCTGCATGAATACTACTTTTCTTTAAATTATAAATTACATTTCAAACTGAAAAGCCATTTGGAAACAAACCCACATCTATTTATCTAAAAAAAAGGGCAACAAAAGATACTCCAGCAATTTCTAAGGGCTATTCAAACATTTTTCAATTAATCTACAATTTCCAGCGCAAAATAACTAATTGTCAATAAAAGACAAGCGTTTCATCACTACATTCCCAGCATATTCTACTTCTTCTATCAAAAGATGTAGAACTGTGCATCAGCTCTTTCATTTTTATAATCTCTTAGTTTGATCAGGTTATTTTTCAGTTCTCAGCTGGTTTACTTAATTACATCAGCCCCCAGCATTTCAGTTCTAAGAGTTCAAGTGGATCTTTTCCAACTTCCCTTGCTGAAGAGTGAAATAGGTTTTCCTGTATTGATCTTTCCTTTTTGGCACTTTGCTAAGGGAAAAAAAAAAAGCAAACAAAACCAATCGCTCTTCTTAATTAGTGCAATTGTGTTATACCTCTTTTATAGCTTAGTTCTAAGGAGAGGCAACTTCAATTAATTTTTTTCTTTTTTTTTAAATAAACAAAAATAATGTTTACACTAATATATTGTATGGAAAGCCCCAGGAAGCCAAAAATACGATTGATGGGAGAGTAATGGTTGACGGTAGTTATCAAGCTTACAAATGAAAATGAAATCAATTGTTTTAAAATAAAAAAGGAAGGAATTACAGAAGCTTGAGAAATCAAAACACACAATTTGATTTAGTTTGAGAATCAAGATACCTCATCACTCTTGGAACAACTGAAGTCAACTGGGAATGCTGCCATTAAACAGAACCAGAATTTTCTTCCTTACATGAGCACAAAATGGCAATTAGGACAAACTGGGGGACAATAGCATGTGTCCACTCATTTCAAACCAATTAGGCCAAAATACATGATTGTCTGATTGTGCAGTTACTTCTCTGTGCGTGCGTGCATTTCCATGTACGTAATGCAACAAGAAATGTGTTTTAAATCTTACAAGTAGTGCTACATGCTAAAAAAAGCTAAGAAAGATTGCAACTTTAAAAAGATGGCACAATTACTCTATCGATATTTGCTTTTCTTGATTTTTGGCAAGAGGAACAGCATATTAACGCTGCCTCAAATTTCACTTTTTGCTTAATTTACCTGGATTTTTACTAAAACCTCAACAAAATCAAAAGAAACAAACATTAGCATTTACATTTTTCATCCGTGTTTCACATTCACAGAGTAGTGAGGTGAAAGGAACATCATGGGATGAATTCCTACCAGAACTGGTTGTACCTGTTTCATTTTCTTCCTGCGACCACAGACATGAGTAAAGTAACACAGCTGAACTTTTAGAATTAACATTCCCCCAAATATTTAGAATAAAGCACAGTTTCTTTTTCACCTGTGGACAATTTCTCTGACACCTAGCAGTAAAGATCCACTAAAACATCAACGCGAGGTATCTGAGTCCCAAGCTTGCCCGTAAAAATGGACATAGGCAGACACCCAACTGCGATGAGACAGGCCAAGGTCCAGTAGATAAAACATTTGCCTTTGAGGTGAAACTATGCGGCTGGGACAGAAAAGAAGCTTCCAGAATCCTCCGTAAGGCCCTGAGCCACCCACTGCATGGGCAGCAGGATTAGCAGGCATGATGTCCATTTCAAATGACATAGCAAGGAACACAAGAGCAATGGGCCTGGAAGGACAGGTGAGAAACAGCCTGAAGGCCTTGCCTGAAAGATGGAATATCTGAACAAGGATTTTTTTATTATTTCCTGCAACTTTGCTGTTTAAAACGGTGCAGCTTTGGTAGTAGGGGCCAAAATCCTGACTTTTCCCAACACATCTGAGTGCTTTAATTAGACTGCAGAATCAGGTTGCGACTTGCTTGTATGCCTTACTTTTGAAGAGAGAGATAAGGACAAAACATCCACGCGTGGCTTTTACCATGTTCCTTACATAAACTACTTCCTATACCACCCTGAGGGTGAACCCTCATTTTAAAAACCACACTACTATCACCTTACCGGTTGCAACGGTATTTGTGCCAGCTACAGTGGTAGGTAACTCCACTACCCAACACGTTATGGACAGGCATGGCAGGCATGTCGCACAAATACTGTGAGACCAGCGAGGTGACCGGCAGGAAGCATGAAGGAGTTTGAGGTCTTTTCAAACCCGTAATCTAATACTTTGTTCCTTTGTCCCAGAGCTGTGGGGCGCAGGAAATGCTCTCCAGGCAAGGGGCAGCAACACAAACACAGCACCCATGCCATGCAGAAGGACCTGTTTGTCCACATACCTGTAGATTTCTGTGTTACTCCTCTCCCACAAGGCCCAGATATTCAGTAAAACCTGCGTTTCAATTACATGTGCATTTGGACTTCATGTTATTTTTTAGGACGGCATGACACAGCTGCAGTTAGAGAAAGATAAAATGTGAAATCCATTCTGGTACTGCTGTCTCATGACAACACCTATAACTTGTGTGACAAAACCAACCCTTGGACTTAGCAAAGGTCTATGTATAATGATGATACAAAACAACAGGAATCTGCTCTGGGCTAAAAAACTACATTTTTTAAGCTGTGCAGACTGGCCCCATGCAGCCAGCAGTGGACAGGAGAAGCACCAGCGTTGCTCACCACGCACGGGAAGAGGACAGGCACATCCCTGTTCCCTCACAAGTTGGAGCAGCATGGCTTCCCAGTGAGCAAGAGTCATGCTAAGGATCTGTGAAGGTCTGGAGACCAGCCGGGCGCCGCAGCAGCCCAGCTAGTTCATGTTTGGATGGCCTCAGGCAAAGGGAATGTGCAGCGACGTCATTAAGGGGGTGGGTTTTTATTAGTTTCTGCTAATAAGCTTAGCAGATGTTACTGGGAACAGTTTGATGTTATTTTTCCATCATTTATGACTTTATTTTTAATTTTTCCCTCAGAGCAAGCAAAGGCAGTAGATCTTACCACATATTTCAACCTTAACTTGTTTTCCCTGTAGTATTGTTAAAAGTGTAGCTGAGGATTTTCTTTATTTTTATTATTATTATTATTATTGTACAAAGGGAAAAAGTATTTTTCCCATTTGCCTATAATTCCAAAATAGTTGAAAGGATTACACTGTGTGTTAAGGAGGAAAAAATACTCTTCAGACTCACAACATGGAAAATTTCACCCCCGAAAATGAGTATTTTGTAAATTTTAGAATATGTGAAAACAAAGAATTATAATGGAAACTATTTCAAACTTTTATTATGGCAGATCCTATTATAAACTAATTATAAATATATTAACTATGGCTATAAATACTTAATGTTTTGTCTGGAATAATCCTAAAAGAATGTCAATGTTAAATCCTGTAAGGACAAAGATTATATAGGATAGCACAACGTAACAACAGAAAAATAAATACACAAATTCAGGGTATTTCACTGCTTTGTGTTTCTACCTCCAACATTTAGCTCTTAGCCATATAGAGGGGAACAATCCCTTCCCTTGACTGACTGGCTGCACTCCCACTCACACAACACAGACTATTTGTTTTTTCTAGTTCATACAAAAAGAAATTACACTAGTGTTATAAAGACGTAAAATCTCCATATGGCTTTAAAATGAACATCAGTATCGGCGTTAATTGAAAGGAAGTAATTTTTCCAAATTCGAACAGTCTCCCTCATTGTCCTCTTTACTAATTTTATTTGGAAAAAGAATTTTTATTTGGAAAATACGTGCAGGAAGGTAGATGGGGTAACACTCCATACTGTCATGCCTACTGAATCTTCTAAGGATACTGTAACCAAGCGAGTATTTTAGTCATCCAGCTCCTGGAACATAATTCTCAAAGGCTAGTTAGCTATGAAATTCCCTCTACAAGGAATGGGGAAAGTTATGTGCCTGTTTCAAAGATTTATGTGTTTTCCTGCAGCCATGGATTAGACACTTGTCTGAGACTGGGATTCATTGCTTCAAATTTCCCCTCCAAATCTAGGCTCCAATTTATATCTTTGGCTGTAGAGAACTGACTCAGTATTTTTATTTAAAAAAAAATAGGAGAAAGGTGGCAGTGAAAGTGGTATAAGAGATTTAAGAGACTGAAGATTAAAGTATTCACTTAAGAATTAGCAAGTTCAAACTTGCATTTTCCAGCTCCCAGGAGAGCACACTTCACACCTGGTTACAGGTTGCTGAAACAAAAACTCTGTAGAGCAAAGAATGTGATACTTGGAAGCCAGAAGGACGGGGGAAAGAAACAGAGATCTGTAACCCCAATTAATGATCCCTTGCTACTGCAGGTATCTTGCAGCTGAATCATGAACCACATATGTTACAATTTTTTCAACGTCAATGAAAAATATGCATAGTAAGTATGAGCATTTGTGTATTGTTTACTCAAAGATGAATTGTCATTATTTTTTTCACCCTTCACCACTATTTTTTACATATGTTTTACATTTTCTTATTAACAGAAGATAATTTTGGTCTCTTCTTATTTCTACAGAAATTCAAGAGTCTTTGTAGTATTACTCAAGGAGCAGACATCAACACCTATATTTAAGTATGACACATTATAAGCTTATATTATCACTTATAATTTGACCCCATTTTAACTATTTGGACTGTAAAGCTCCACGATGAGTGTTTGCCTCAGGCGAAATTTTTTCTGGAAGGCATAAGCAAAAATAGTTCAGTTGTTTCAGAGTGAAGGTGGGGAAAACACAGTTTTGCAGATATTTACACAGCTGTTTCGGTGAGAATCTCTAGTGCTTCCACACTTTGGAGCAGGTACTTGACATTTGGCAGAGAGGTCGCTCTCATGGCAAAGTGCCTTTTCTGTCACAGTGAAAATCCACACAAATTTGACTAAAATAAAACTTCCTGAAAATACTACTTGTGTATGCTCTGCACAGGTTTGTTAGAGGGCTACAACTGAATTATCAAAATATTTTCCTTGCATTAACTTTGCTTCACTCTCAGGTGATAGGAGCTCAGAGCCTTTTACACAAGGGCAAGCAGACGCGTGCCGATGCAGCAAAAAGGGAAAGGGATGGGACAGGGAAAGGCTGATGGACCACTGGGTTGGTTTCACTTACGCAAGCAGCTATGCTCATCCACTCTCTCCAGAAAGCAGAGAATACTCTTTCTTCCCAACAGGCATTTCAGAGGAAAAACAATTACAGTCAAAATATAACACTGATTTTGAAATCTCTCTGTAGTCCTTCATACTATTTTTTTATCAGTAGTTTATTCCTGCACATTTAGACCATGTGATACTTAATGCCCTGTAGCTGTATTTATTAACAATCTTATTTTTATTATTTTTACAAGTTAATGATTTTCCCCCAAGCATTCATTTATAAGGCTTGACTAGTTCATGCAATTATTAAAAAATATTTTTAAAAGTATCATATTTTTCAACATAAAGAGATGATTTTTTTTCCTCTCCCACTTGTTTTTTCTCATTTAAGAAGCTTAAATAGCCTATTTGTGTGTTTATAAGGAACCATATTTAAATTTGGTCAAATTTAATTTGAAAATTACAGACATTTTCAGCTCTTAGTAAATATTTAACCAACTCCTTTGAACATCAGAAATGCATACAAACACACACTGTTCAATGCACGCTCATTCTTGGGGATTGGATACAAAGACAGAAAAGCAACAAAACTTCTTCTTATCAATGCCACTTTTAAAATGTTGGCGTTTAAGGAGGTACATTTTTAAGTCTTTTTGGCTGTCACTGAGCAATATTTTGGTACTATAAACTAGACAAAACGTGATCAAATATAATGCGTCAGTGAAGAGCCATCACATAGATTTTTATTCACTACCAACTTGTACAGAGCTGCTCTGGAGCTGGAGAAAAGAAATATTCTAAACCATACTGTCTACAAAGGAAGGAAAGATTTACTCATAAGACTTTCACAATGATGCAAAAAATTATTCCTTTCTCTCCTTTATTAACAGATGCCTGAAAATTTAACCTGATGTCTAAGAATGCTTACAACCCCCCAGGTCCAAAACATTTTTTCTACCACAAAATGGATGATTCCCCTTCCCTTCAAAGCTTGGAAGGAAGCTTAAAGAGAGGAAAACAACTGACCAATTTTGTATTTCATACTAATGCATCACTGTTACCCGATACAATAATATTGTTTTGTTCTCTTTAAAAGGAAAAAAATACTATCAAAGATATTTTGTAAAGAAATTTTACTTTTTAGCTGCTATACTTAAGTCCAGACCTGTGTGCAAATCTGCCACAATTTCTAACATTTGTAAAACATTCTGTAAGAAATGTAGTCACTAAGATGCAATGGCTATCTATTAATACTAAATGAAAACCTTGAAATTGTTTTACTTTATCTGAGCTAACCAGTGAGAGAATAACAGCACGTTTCAATACATTAATTCTTATAATCACTTTTCTAAATAAATACTCTGTTGCAGCAGCTTTATTTTAAAATTGAGGCAATTGGTTTATCTACAGTGAAATGCACAACTTTTATTTAAAATTTTTTATAAGGATCTTTTTTGATTACTTTTATTAAAATTTTTTGCCTATAGTAATTTAAAACCAAGTTACTACGATGCCTGTGAGGTGAAGCTGAAGCTGTAAATCATTTACACATGATGTCTATAATCACCAATCCATAGGACACAGAACCATATAACACACAAATTACCACAGAGACATAGCACCTCACCAAGTCACCTTAAAATGGATGATTGTTAAAACAAAAATTGCAAAGGCAACTAAGAGAGATGGCCTCTCCTGCCACCAGTTGCTAGAGCAGTCAGTCACCTTTTCTTCTGCAAAGGCAAACTCATTCCCCGAACTTCTCTCTGGAACAAGCCACCTGAGCCAGAGAAGAGGAACCATGAACTTTCACATATTGCAAGGTCTGAGCAGAGTTTGAACCGCGGGGCTTAAATTCAGGAGACTGGTAGCAGATTGTGTGGTGAGAGAGCTGATGAGTAGGACCACATGCATATATCACGGAACCATAGAATACCAGGTTGGGAGGGACCTCAAGGATCATCTGGTCCAAACTTTCTTGGCAAAACCACAGTCTAGACAAGATGGCCCAGCACCCTGTCCAGCTGAATCTTGGAAGGGTCCAATGATGGGAAATCTGCTGCTTCCCTCGGGAGATTATTCCAATGGCTGATTGCTCTCATTGTGAAAAATATTCCTCTTGCGTCCAACTGAAATCTCCCCAGGAGTAACTGGTACCCACCACCCCTCATCTTTTCCATGTCACTCCTTGTAAAAAGGGCGTCTCCATCTTCTTTGTAGCCACCCTTTAAATACTGAAACATATTATCTGAAGACGTGGAAGAAAAGCTTCAATGGAAGGGCAACAACACACACACAGTGAAGAAGAAGGAGGCTGCCAAGTTCTGGGAAGCAGCCGAGTGAGAGCCATGATGGGCAAGAGTGCTAGCTGAAGCAAAGCTGCATTCTGAGAGCAAAGAAATGGTTTCCTTTTAATTCCTGCTGTTTAATTTCACACTCTAATGGCGTTTAGGAAACACCATTTACTTTGATTACAGGTGAGGCTGTAAAACAGAAAAGTTGCACAACTACTTCTCCCTCAAGTCTATATTCCAAAGATTTCACAACTCCTGAAACACCTACACCACATGCTCCACTGAAATCACTCAATGGTGGTGAAAAATCCTGGAAAACCCCCAACCTTAATTTCCCTCTCCCCACAAGATCACACATGAAAAAAGACTTGTATTCAGCAAGTGGAATAAATGGGTTTCATACTAGTGAAATTGGCACCTGTAACTATACCTCTAAAGTAAAATGGCATTTTCATCATTTCAAGAAATCATAGAATCACAGAATCACAGAATGGTTCGGGTTGGAAGAGACCTTAAAGATCACCTAGTTCCAACCCCCCTGCCATGGGCAGGGACACCTCCCACCAGACCAGGCTGCTCAAAGCCCCATCCAGCCTGGCCTTGAACACTTCCAGGGATGGGGCATCCACAACCTCCCTGGGCAACCTGTTCCAGTGCCTCACCACCCTCACAGGAAAGAATTTCTTCCAAATATGTAAATCTACGCTCTTTCAGTTTAAAACTGTTATCCCTTGTCCTATCACTACACTCCCTGATAAAGAGTCCCTCCCCATCTCTCCTGTAGGCCCCTTTTAGGTACTGGAAGGCTGCTATAACGTCTCCTCGGAGCCTTCTCTTCTCCCGGCTGAACAACCCCAACTCTCTCAGCCTGTATTCATAGGAGAGGTGCTCCACTCCTCTCATCATCTTCGTGGTTCCTCCTCTGGACTCGCTACAACAAATAACCCATATTCTTTAGGTATAAGCAGGATACTCCCTCACGCCACTTTCAGAAGTAAGGGATTACATACAGAAGAACGGAAAACTATATTGTAAGTAGATATTCCCAAGACAGGATCGGAAATATTACTAATATTAGACGTGAATACACTATTCTGAAGGCTGTGTCTTCATACAGATATAAGTTCAAACTATTTGCATGAAGAAAAAACACACTCTTGCACCTCTGGAAAAACAGGAAAGAAGTTCCTCGTGGTACCGATTAGATATCCCCTATGTTCTTCTTCCACATTTGAAAGAAGTGTATCATTCCTCTTTATACAACTATAATATAAAAAAGCACACAGGAGACCAAAGTGTGAGAATACATCTCTAATCTTGTGTTAATTCAGAAACCAAACTCCTTTTAAAGTCCAAACTCCCCATCTGTTCCTATTTCCCATCTATCAGCTGAAATTTTGGCTGAATCTGGGGTAAGCTAACTGGCTGACCATGGCTTGAGTGTCCATGGCAGGGAACAGTTTACAGACAAAATTTGCTACTGCAGGCACACAACGGCGTGGACCTGTTGAATCTCCAATTTCAGCTCAAGTTCAGCCACAAGTGTGAAAGATAACACAGATGTAGTTAGCTTTCATTCAATGTGGCACATCAGACTTTCTTACCTGCACTACTCTTCTGGTAGGTAATATAAATAAGAGGCAGAACGAGCCATTAGAGGATTCACTATTTAACAGAATAGCATCCAGGTCCTTCACATGAATATAAAATGGCAGTTTTGAAGTCACAAATGTATTGAGATAATTAGATGCTCAGTGTTAAACAAACAAGATCAGGGAGGCGGTCTACAATTATTCTCTTAATAGCATCTCTTAGGCTTCCTGACAGCATCTAAAGCAATGCCTGGACTGCCTGACGTGGCTGGAGAACCTCAATAGTGTTATCTAGCATATACATTAACAATAAAAACTGGGAGACAGACTTGTCACAGGTTACAGTGTTCAGGTTAAGATCTTTAACAGAAATCATTCAGGTACAATACCTCATTAAAATTGTGCTCAAAAGCTGCTAGTGTGTCACAGAAACGTTTGTTAGAAAACTAGTCATTAATATCTCTATTTTTTCTCCTGCATGGAGTCTGCAACTGAGTTTCACTGCTTATGGCTATTTCTGTTGGTTTAGAATCATTCTTTCTAGACTGGGCTTTTAAAAAAAAAAAAAAAAAGAAAAAAAGAGTTACCTAGATTTAAGTTGTATGTCCAGCACGCCTGTAGGTCAATTAAAAAAATTCAGTCTTGCTTTATAAACCACCTTCACACGAGATCATAACAGAAATCATTTAAAAGATGGATGAATACAGTTGACTGGCACGTGGCAGAATGTGGTAACTTGTATGCCAAATTTGATATAACTTAATTTGAAAACTTTAAAAACTAGAAGTTTAAAAACTTTCTTTAAATTCTATAGATGTGAGTTAAGTTTACTATCGCTTTCAACCTGTTTCAGAAATACCAAACCTGAAATCTTAAATTATTAAGAAGAATCTTAACATTTCCATTGCCTGCACTGGAACACTTCAGTTCACACAGACTCCTTCAAGGCATTCAAAAACTGTGTGGTCCAAAGTCTCCTTGTGGATTTCATTCCATGAGATACCAGGCCATTCCCAAGGATGAAAAGGAGCTTGGTTATTTCCCAACAAGCTTGACATTGTTTTGCCATTTCCTGAATGAGCATATCAGTCCTTGGCCACCACACAAATCATCTACTCAGGACAGGCTATTTTCACAGTTCCCAGATGGTCTTTATGTACTTTCATGCATGACATGAACTTCACAGGATACAAACACTCTGGCGACCTTGGTACATATGAAAACTGTTCTCTCCAAGCAAAGAAAGGTAGGAGCTGTGTCGTGCACACGGGTACATCTATTCATAGTTATGTCATGCACTTCAGCTAGCACTGCATCATTTTATTTTCACAATGTACTTTAGCATTTGTCATTGGCAGGAGTTCAATTGGTGTCATAGAAAATATACTGTCTGCAGTTTCAATTCGTTCTAGTTATCTGCTGCTTCCAAAGGGAAATCTGACGAACCATTTGCA
Organism: Larus michahellis; assembly: GCF_964199755.1. NCBI lineage: Eukaryota > Metazoa > Chordata > Aves > Charadriiformes > Laridae > Larus > Larus michahellis. The sequence continues at coordinate 142,873,934 of NC_133896.1, forward strand.
TTCAGAAGTCGATTGGTACTTCTGACCCCAGCTACATATTTTGACAGCAAACACTCAGCAATATTACCCATTTCTGAAATTATATTGGAGATACTATTGATATTCAGTATTGCTGAATAAACTCTTCCAAAAGATTCCCTTGAGGCTGTCTTCACATAGTCTTGGAACTAGTAAGAAAAAAAGTCCAGATGCAAATATTTTGACCTCACCATTACTAAAACTATATGACTGAAGCATAACAACCAACTACTTCTAGGAGACCCAAAAGACAACTTGCCACAAATTACATTCCTTTCTGGGGATAATCAGTTATCCATATAGTTTGCTGCTTAACAAATTCGGTAATTTACCGCCTATACAGCGATTCATGTAAATGGATATAAATGGTGATAGTCCATGCAATAAACCAACAATTTTAATGTGTCCAATATGCTTACAGCCTCTGAAGGCTCCTTCCACACTACTGAGACCCTAAAAGCATAGCAAAGCTAGTTCTGGAGACCACAGAGAAGGTGGAGCCTATTGTACAAAAGCAGAGATGGCTGATTATTTGCCCAAAAATAGTTACAGCAGAAGAATTTGAAGTGTCCCTGGTGTTTCAACTGCCCTTTTTGGCTCATTACTATGTAGCTCCAGGCCATAACCGAAACCAAACTACACGTCAATGAAGGGTATTGACACATGACAGAGAAGGCTTGCGGACTTGGATTTGCAACTAAGACAGCATATAACAACTTTTGTGTGACAGCTATTCCAGGCACTTGCTAGACTGGTCTTCCTATTCTGCTCCAGTTCTGGGCACGTCAACTTAAAGAAAGGCTGTTGATGATGATGATAATGAATGGCATGTTGGTTTCAAATAGGTTTATATATAGAAGATGAGAAGCATTTCATGTAGCTGCAAATATAATGACAAAGTGACAGTATGCATAAGGCCACAGGACACACAACATAAAGGACACAATAAGCCTTTTTCCTCACACTTGGAACAACTTCATAATTTTAGCACAGTGTTACAGCAAAATTCACCAAAGAACTTTGTTTTCTCTCTCCATTAAGGTCTTCTGGGAAAACTCTGCTCTGGGTGCCTGAAGTTCAAACTACACCTTCTAATACTGAAGTCCTTCATCTGTACTTTGACAGAGAATTGATATTTTCCTTCTTTGCGTTCAAAACTCTATACAGTTTTAAAAGCAAGTCTGGTACTCAATACAGTCACAGAGAGATTAATCTCTCTGACCTCAAAACTAAGGAAAATGAATGCCTGTGAACAAAATAAACAAGAAATGCCTCTCTCAGATAGCTGAGTTGTGCCTGTAAAGATGGCAATAGACTATTATTGGAACTGTAGCCACATTTTTGTTTGGTTGGCTTAGCTAGAGACCAGGGATAAAGAGAGAATGAAGTATGTGCCCCAGATATGTGCTCTAGACATTCCCAACTTGCAGCATGGCAGGAGACATGAGTCTCACTCCAGAGTTTCGCTCTTTCTCCTGAGCTCTTACCTGCTTTGGACTTCTAGAAGTCTGCAGGTGAGGACCCTGGTGTGCAGCCCCAGCAGGGCCCCCCCAATCCCAGTTCGCTACCTGCGAGAGCAGGCTGTGCTAGAGCTACACCTGCCCTGTGCTCAGGACTAGGTGCTGTGACAAGCCTCTGGTCCATAGCAGCAGGGGATCCAGCATCCCAGGTCCCCTGGTCCCACCCCTCAGCTGGTATGTCTGAGCTACCTTCATTAGATGCTACCTTAATATGAACAGCAACAACTGATAAAAACGTACGGATTAAAGAAAGGAAGTCCGGCTCTGAAGTCTGGCTCCATCACAGATTTGTTTTCTGACCTTGATTGACACCTGAAAGCGCGTGTTTTGTCAGCTGCAGTCAGCGAGAGGTAAGGTGGCTTTGGTAGGCGAATGACAAAATGGAGGTATCATCTGGCAGCAGCAGAGACTCCTGCCATGGCACTCTCCACTGCAGCACCAGTCCTGCCGCTGGAAATGTCTCTGCACAAGTGTGAATGCGATGCAGAGGCAGCAATGCAGGTGGAAGTCGTATCTTTCAATTAAAACAAAAAATTGTGTGATATATTAAGAGGCCTATGCACACACTGAACTATTTTTCTTTACTAAAGAGAAAAATCCCTTTTTAGAAAGAATTTCACTAGCCTTTTACAATCTCTCCTTAGCTATCAGCTTAAATAACGTAATTTGACCACCCTTACGAGTGAGTCGGATGGTAAACGGAGTTCATGGTAAATCCAGAGATTAATTAGAAATTGTTAGCCTGTTTATATTAGCTTAAAAACATGTGTTAAAAAGACACATATTTGTTTTCATATCCAGCAGAATCCCCTTCGCCTTAAAAGCTCAGAACTATCCCAAAATTTAGTAACAGCCACCTGCATCCATAGAGAAAAACAGTATTACCCAGGGATTAAATCCTTTGCCACAAAATCTTATGTTTTGTCTTGTATAATCCCTAAGCCATTTTTTGGGCCAGAGAAAGAAAAACACCTATAGTACTAAAAATCACTACGTTTATTTGGAACCACAACGTGCTTGTGAATAAAATCATCATTTGAACACTGAAATTAAGACAAAATATTTCAAGCTTGCTTCATATTGCCCTAATAAAGCATGTTTTATAATTCAAAATAATGGGAGAAACTAAGCAGTTTAGGCTGAAGACTGATTCCCCAAGATTACATTTGTTTCTCAGTTCTAACTCCCCAACCTTGGGAAATACAACTTCATCTCTTCCTTTCAGCCCACTGTAAGTGGGCTTTATAATAGTTCACCCAGGATTCATCCACCTCATCAGTGTTCAGTGGTAATTAGCTGGGCAAAATTTATAGAAAAAAATCAAACAAAACCCAAGATGATAACGCATACCTTATCCAAGGACATAAACCTCCACATATCTTCACTTTAAAAATTCCCTTCAAGATACACCATCATCACAATAATAAAAAAAACCCCAACCCTGACTTTGAATTCAAGGTTGATTGAATTTCATCACACTCCCAACCTTCCAGCTTCCTGTTAATTCAAATTATTAATTGGCAGATACCCAGAAAAAGCAGGGGAGGGGAAATCTAATTTGTGCATGTACTTAGACAACTAAAAACTCCCTTTACAACTGCTTATCTCCATACTCCCTCTGTTCATCTTCCAAAAAGCCACAAAATAAAAGCAGAGGCACTTTCTTAGTGGAAGAGAATGAAGTGCTAAAAGTATAACCCATTTTTCAGCAACTGCAGAAACACACATCCTTGCCTTTTTTGCTCCCCTTGTTTTCATCACTGGTATTAGTAGTTATTTTTTAACCCCTGCACAATACGGCAAGTCCCTCTGACAGGAGATGCAAAGGCAACGCCTCTTTCCCAAAGAACTTGCAGTTAAAGCTCTCCACTAAACCCACCGGAGTTATTAAAGTAAAGGACGAGACCTTATGGCTCTCAAGTGAAGTAGGGGCATGACAGTGATCCTGCGGTACTTACAGAACCTCATCGCTTGCAGCTGTAAGGGAGGCACAGTTTACAAGGAAGAAGAGGAGGGATGCTGGGGTCTACATGTAAGTGCACAAAAAAATGGATCTCTCCACTTTCGCAGCTCGCTCTTTCTTACATCACCTCCCACAATTATTTTTGTCTTTTGTCGTTTCTTTGTTATGCTTTTAGAATTTCCCTATTTCCCCTCAGGGTTTGGGGTATTCGGAACGAAGGTTATCTTTACGCTAGAGTGGCTGAAACCTTGTAGTGTTCTATTTCCAAGACACAGTTGACTAAACTTGGCAACATTTACAGTATCTGCTGAAATCAACACCTGACTTCCTCTATACCAAGTAGCATTAATTAGATAACTGACATCAAAAAAAAGAAAGAAGATGATCACTCTCATCTGTCTTGTTTTGATATCAGTCACTTTTTAGTGCTACCAGTAAAAGAGTGAATGGTTAAATCTGGAAATATTTGTAGCATAAAAAATATGTGAAAATTCAAACTCAATTGTGCCAGGTTATGTAGGCAGTAGAAGGGCTGGAGCTAAAAATAGTCCGTAGAATCATAGGAATCATTTAGGTTGGACAAGACCTTTAAGAGCACTGAGTCCAACTGTACAATAACTTATCCACGTGCACTGCAATCTGTTCCTTATTCAAACCCCTATGAACGCCTGATGGCCAAAAGCAGAAATCCTGGGGTGTTCTGGCTGCCACTGGCGGGTGACCCCAGGAGGCTGCAGGCCACTTATGGAAAGGGAGAACTCCACCGTGGGGAGCTCAGCCACGGTTGGGCAGGTTGAGTACAGCACCGTGGCCCCTCTGGCGAGGTTTTGTGCTTCTTCCTGTATGGCCTACAAAGCCATTGGAACAAGTGGCATTACGGATTTGGGATTTTATGTTGCTTTTCATGATACTATTCCCATAGCCAATGGGAATAAAACTGACTTTGGGAAACCAAAAGTCAATCTGCAGAATTTTTTTTGTTGCACATCACTGCTAATAAGAAGACGCCTCAAAGTGAAATTAGCTCTGATCTAGGGGCAATACTCCAATACCTCTTTTTCCAGTGTTGTTGCCATAGATTGATATACAGCTGTATCTGACCAAAACTTATTCAACCATTCGGCTGTTGCACAAGGAGGGTAAGTTACACCTGACCGTCTTTCATCAGTATGGACTCTGGCTAATAGTCAAACATGCAGTAAACACTCGTTACCATGTGCAACAGCACAGTTCTCAGTATTTGGTGAAGATATTCGTATATAAAAGACATCTGAGCTACAAGCTACACGGTTACTTTCCGGAACCTGCATGCAAATTAGAAGTCATAGTTTAGCCTTTAACATAATCAAATACCCTTTAAACATGAGGGGACTAAGTTTATTTCAGTAGGTTCAACACTCAATTCCAACATTCCAAAAGATGGTGCACCATTAAGCACAGCACACAGAAACTCATTTTTCAATTGCTTCCCCCTCCCAAATCTTTACGCATTTGGAAATACTTCAACTGTTCTGCCAGTTCCAAGGGGAAAATTTTCAGTTGTCGTTTAACCTGACTTGGAAAAAAGATGCACCCTGTCATCCCTTCCTCAAGCCCTGGGGTGCTGCAAAATCCAGTCACATCTGCACTGCACACAGTAAGTAACCACATCTTGTTTTTAAGTCTTGACCACATCCTTTTACCTCCATTTCAGCTTGGTGGGCCTAATTTAAGTAGTGGTTTACTCATTAGATGAAAAAGCATTAAAACTGGCTGCAAAACCAATCAGGAATCAAGTCCCAGTGGCTATTTTGCCTTCAATGGGGTGATTTCCTTAGCTGCCAGATCAAAGGTATTGCAGATGGCACACACACAAACAGCAGAATTCAAACTTGAGGATTATAGACAATCAAATGCCGCTGATGAGCAAACCAAAACTAATAATTATAGGTTTTATAAAATGCATTGAAGTAAGGGGTTCATAAGAATTCTACTGATAGCCCAGTTCCTTTTTGCCCCCAGGTCTGTTTACTTAACATTTACTGTACCGATTGGGTAAAATACAAATGGGGATGGGGGGAGCATACCATTGACTGGTTTTATTCCTATACTGGACCAAAAAGCCTATTAATTATGTGAGATTACACACCATCCACAAGGAAATCACTGTTGTTTTCAACTGTTAAATTGAAACTACTAGCGGAAAAAAGTCACTGTGCTTTCAAAGCAATGACCAAATAATTTCATATATATTGCCTATGATCCAGAAGGAAAGGAGGTAATTTCAAAGGGCAAAATGTTAATTTTTATGTGCTATATTAGTTAAATACTCTACATGGTAATGAAAAGCTCTTCTGCATTGTTCAAAACAAAACTAAGAGCGGCTAAATTAATAGTATTAATATTACTATTAATATTACAGACACAGTATACAATACATAGTATACAATAACTTGTCATTGGTTTTAGGGTTTTTTATGCCCTAAAAAATGCATCAGATAGGCTCAGGTAACACAAAATACAACAGTAGGAAAATGTGATCACAGATGCATGAATTTATCTGTTTTATCAGTTCAGTTCTAGTTTAAAGCAGTTTAAATGAGCTTTGATAATGAAAGGCGACAGGACCAGATCAAATGGTGCAAGTGATTTGATTAGCTCCATGCTAACCATCACGGGAAGATTTAGTTTAGAACGGAGCGATCACGTCTGTTGTAAACAGCTCAGCATCTGCCTTCCAAGGTATAACACCTTCATAAGGGAGAGACTGAGATCTGCTGTCTTTGCACAGTTTTTAGCTAAATCCCCCGTTTCCAGCTTCTGGTATCTTCTCAAGACAAACAACTACAATAAAGAGAATGATGCAAGTTTCTAGAACACCAAGAAACCATTTGATGAATAAAATCTGCTGTGTAAACTCTAAATCTACTGAAAAGTATAATTAAAATTATGTAAACAGCCCCTGGGGCTGAGTTTAGTGGTCAACTAGAACAACTGGGACAACGCCACAGCAAAACCCATATACCTAAAATATTTCATCAACACATCAACTCCGGTAGTAATGAACATGCTGCAGCCCCAGAAATTTTTTTTTCCTCCATCCCTGTAATAACAAGGCCACTCCTATTTTGCTCTCTTGTTCAAAGGGACGTGCAATTCTTCCACTGCATAGCAACAACAGTTTAAATCCATACAAATGCAATCTCATTTGTCTCCCAATATGTTTGTGCCAAAATTTTAGGATGCAAAACATAATATAATGATGCAGATCATCACCTAGCAATAAGTCCTCAATATTCGCTCTACTGTGAAATCCTAACCCAAAACAGACTTCAGAGTCAAGAGAAGCACATATGCAAAGAGGGTAACCTTCAAAAAACCTCCAGCAATGTTAAGATACTCTTTACTCACAAAGCTGTATGCAAGGTGAGAACACACACTGATTACAGGACGGGCAACCACGTAAAAGGAGAGAGCTCTCAGAGATATGGCACCATGAAAGCTTTGGGGAATGACTGAAATAAGCACTGCAAGAGAAATGGCAATTCTATGTAAGGACATTTTGTAAATTCTCAAAATATTGACATGGGTGGAGAAGTTAATATAAAGGAAAGAAAGATGGTTAGTTTCTAGGGAAAAAAAAAAGGAAAACAGTTGGCAAATTTGTATTTATACCTACCACAAACCTGGTAATAGGCAATAACAACAGGCTTAATCTACCTCAGAGATATACCAAGTTTTTCCGTCATTTTTTAGATTTTGGTTGCACTAGCCAACCAAGCAACTATGGAGTGGAGAAACTCAAAGGATTCCTAGGCTCCAGCCTCCCCACTGGGATTATCAGACCATTCTTTCCTACTCCCAACCTCCTTGACCTTCTACTGATCCCCTTCCCCATGCCCTGGAGCACAGACTTCAGATCCATGTCACCACAGATAGCTTTGCTGTCTTGACTTTTGCTGCTCTGGCCTTGGGTTATTTTATTTAAAACAGATACTGTATTTGTTACTTTTTTTTTAATGATCTTTGCATAATTTTAGACATCTACTTATGGGGAGAATTTTCACTCTTTGAGCTTGCAAGGACTGTATATATTAACGGGCTTCGAAAACATTATCTAATTAGGATGAATTAAAAATATTTGGGCTTACTCTTGAGCAGATAATTTGCAAGGATCTATCAGTATCTAGAGAGAAATCAAATGCATACATAAAAAAGGAAACCAGCCGCTCCAGTTTACTATTAAATAGAGATTTATCAACTCAAATTAAAACAGAATCATCCCACTATGATAAATGGTTTGACATAAAGCTAGAGTTGTTTAAAAGAAGGAAACAAACAAAAATATTGGAATGATACCGTATAATCTGGAAAGGTTTGAAGCAATGTTTTGGGAAAACATGGCTGGAAAGACCTCCTGGCATATCAGATACCAAGTTTAGCCTTAGTCATATTTTATCACAGCTGAACTTCTGGCTCAAAAAATAAAGAATGTGCAAAAAAACCATGAAACTGGCAGTGTAAAATGAGGTTATTGTGCTAAAACCTAAAGTAATATGTTTTTAAAACATGGGATTAATTTACATTTGAGGTCAAATTTTGAAGCAAATTACCAAAGATATTTAATATCTGTATTCATGGAATGGAATCACATAAGGAACAAGGAGATATGGTTTCATTTAAGGCCAAATTACAATGTTTATTCAAAAAGGTGCACTACACCCTTCTTTTGTGCCAGTAAAAGGACCATTGTTTTTGCATGATGATGTTCAATTTTTAATATAGAGGAAAAGACTCATCTCAATGTCAAAACTTATTCATGTCAAAATTTTTTTGGAACAAAGTTCATAACTTGAAAGCTCAAAGGACAAATAAGCATATTTTCTGCATTCAATTTCTCTAAAGGCATAAGAAGATATTCTAATATTAAGCAAGTCTTTAACATTGAACTTACTAATAATAAAACCCAAGAAAAGACAAGTGATGCAAATGAAAAACAATTGCTCACCAACAACCAACCGATGCCCAGCCACTCCGCAAGCAGCAGCTGGTGCCCTTGGATCAACTCTCCCCAGGTTATACACTGAGCATGACACCATATGGTATGGAATGTCCCTTTGGTTGGTTGGGGTCAGCTGTCCCAGCTGTGTCCCCTCCCAGCTTCTTGTGCACCCCCAGCCTCCTCACTAGTGGGGCGGTGTGAGGAGCAGAAAAGTCTTTCATTCAGCATAAGCACTGCTCAGCAACGACAAAAACATCAGTGTGTTATCAACATTATTCTCATCCTAAATCCAAAACACAGCACTCTACCAGCTACTAGGAAGAAAATTACCTCTACCCCAGCTGAAACCAGGACAAGTATAAATAGTTCAGCATAAAAATAAAAGTATAATTTAATTTACAGGCCAGTTCCAGTTCCATATGGGAATAAGGTACGTGATGTAGCTAATCTGTTAAGGAGGCTCTCGACCAGTAACCTACAGGGAAGCTTTAATTGTTGGGTTTTTACCTAGTATCTTTCACTAAGCTAACCTCAGGTTTTGCTTGGCACCTCATATTTCAATCAAGAAAGAAAATGCCTAGCCAGTCTCAGACTCACTGGAATCAGTAAGAAAGGCGCAAGTGGCCTCAGACCAGCTATTACTAATAAGGATGAGTATAGATAACCATACTCTTCAAAACATGGTATTGTTGCCTCTTTTTTTTAATGAGCAATTCTCTGAGTCAGACTGGCATCTTTTCTGTGTTGTGGAGGATGAAAATATCTTATGCTTTTAAAATTAGTTTTACAATATTGAATGTAATCATTCTTCAAACATAGAAACTAAAAAAAAAATTTTTTTCTTTTTTTTCCGTTTTCTATCAAAGAATGTAAAAATGATTGAGGTGAATCATTATATCCAGAGTCCTTGATTATGGGAGGAACCAAGCAGGGACTAGAGAGAAATTATTGTACATTTCTTCGATCAGAGATACACAATCATGCTATAGAAGGCGGCTCATATGATTGATCATTCTGTTTATTAGGACTGGAAGCAGGCTAGATAAAAGGGAAATTCATTTGTGCATGCATCAGTTGAACTAAGCTTATTTAAACTGATTTAAATTGATGATAAACACAGTTCATGTTACAGAGATTTGGGATGCTTGATAATGTATGTTGCAGCTCACAGAGTAACCGATAAAAAAAAACATTAACCATCTCAGATATAACAAAAATTACAAAAACACTTTGTTTTATTACAACGGATGCATTGTTTGAAAGAGTGCCTTTCCTCTTCCCCATATATTTTCTGAGTAGGTAACAGCCACATTAGCCCAGTCTCCCGAACCATTTATTAAGAGACGATACAGCACTTTACAACCCTGGGAAGCCATCTCACGTGTGAAGGTCTGAACGCAATATGGATTATTCAAAGGGAATGGGCTTTGCCCGAGTCAATACAAAGACTATTTTGAGACATACTGCACAAATGGTTGCACTGATGTAAAACTGGGTGCGCTGCAGTTGTTTGCCTCTGCTCCTTAACTGGAGTTTACTGTCCCTCACAGCTGAACCAGAGCAAGAGACTCCCCGGTCTCTCTTTGCCTGTTTTAAAGCTAGAGCATCCCAGTACGTTTTAACAGACTTCAGCAAGAGCTGGCTGGAAACAGACTTTGCACTGAGAAAGTCAGGGACACTCAGGTGCATTGCTCTTTCAGTTCAGGTGCAGGCTCTGTAATAGCTTAAATCATCACAGCTTTTTCTGCGGCAATTCTTCACTCTCCAACTTTACTATTGCAACAACTTTACTATGTCGGTGTAATCACATTTATGAAAGAGAAGCTTGGGCCAAGGTACTCCATTACAAAGCCAACTGTGAACCTGTTACGTTGGTGTATAAGTGAAAATGTAGTATGAGTGATGACGTGCTTGTAATTCCACTTTGATTAATTATACCTGAAATCTCACCAGTTCACACTGAAGAACTACATCTTTACTCTCACTGCTATAGGTAAGTAAACTTCTGAGAAAAAATAATTTAATTTCTTTTCACTTCCAGCATTCAGAGTGAAGATTAGACAGCAAGATACCATGTGAAAATGCTCACAGCCTGCCTGAAGAGGGAAATTCTTCTGAAATTAACTGATGTTAATCTGTATATTGGGCACAAATCTTTATCATGTACTATCTACATAATAGTATGATTACTCATAAATTGTATTTGTGTTCCATTAAATCAAAGCCGTTCAGGAAGGAACAGCTCTTACAAATACGTAAATAGTGATACAGATCCTATATATCTCCAAAGCTTAATTTATAGAGAAACAACTTACTGAAAGAATAATTACATTACGTGTCATGTTTCTGTGTGGGACGACTGCATGAGATGTTCAGGTACCTAGGAGTATGTTTAACTAGTCTGCCTGTAGTAATTCCATTTCTATAGAAAAATATGACAAAATAACTCAGTTAAAACAAAAGCTTCAAGTGACCCAACCTTTAAAAAACAGAAAATCCTGTTCTTCAGAGGAAAACTGTCTTAATTCTGTTTGGGAAGCAGCAGATTTACTGCACATACACAGTCCCTTGTTATAGGTAGTTTGCAGAAGACACGATGTCTCTGGAATGTGCTACACACACAGTGTTTGTATGGTACACACAGAAGGACATACCTGAGTTTTCCAAGAGTGCCACAGCCTATGCTGAATTCACTGACCTGGGCAAATTTCCACAGTTCTGCCCAGACAGGTTAAGCAGACTTCAGACAGATGAAGAAGAACCATTTGCCCACGTGAAGTCTCTGCTGAGCAAACTCATAGGAGCAGTTTCAGGCAACTCAGAGCTCCACTCTCACCCACTCTGTGGCAGGGTGGCATGCTCATAGAGTATGTACCTTTTGCTTAATCTGGCACTCCAGCTAAGATAAATATACACTTACTAACAATTACAAAAAAAAATTGTCTTTCTCCACTCTGTGTATCTATTACTAGTGCTTTCAAGTGACTGGCACAGCGAATGTGATATCCTAATGTGCTCTACAAATCAAAGGACACAGAGTACAGGATTGTCACAGCCCAGTCCAAAAAGGTCCAAATTATGCCTTAAATAATCACCAGCTTAGTTTAAAAATCAAAGGACAATGCATTTTACCATCTTATTTTGGAATGCTAGCATCCTCAAGCCTCTCTTCACTATCACTGAAAACCCTTCTTGTAACCTAAGCTGTGTTAAAGAAAAAAGATTTTTTAAAAAGAAAACAAACAAAAAAGAGCAGTAATCTTATTCTACTAGCAGCAGTTTAAAATGCTACCATATAAAAGGAAGGCTCAAAGCAAGTATCTCAGAAGTTGGCCAAGACTGGAATAGTAGTTTCCTCATCTCTCCAGCGCAATGCAAAGGCATAAAAATTGTTACCTAATAAACAAGTTCATGCTCTAGCTAGATATACTGTCTTCCGACTTGGCTCAAAGGTCAAAAAGTACTGATTAAGTAATATTTCATGAATAAAGCCAGAGTTCAGTTAACTATGACTCACCAAGTTGTAAGAGAAGTATAAGGGAATGCATAAATAAGACTCTGCTTTAGCCTTGAAACAGCTGCAAATTTAAAGAATGTTTATTTTTATGTTATTTTAAAATACGCCTATTTTAAAAAATATTATGCCAACAGTTCACTATTTTTCAGTGAATAAACACAATGCCATGTGACTTTTAAGAATAACCACACACTATGAATAATGAATGCTGAGCAGTCAAAGGGAATAGTTCATGTATAGGCCCACAGGTGCCGTATTATTTGTTGACAATACTTGAAAAACAATTTTAGAAATCAAAATCAATACAGTTTAGTAACTAAAACCAAGAATTATATATTAGAGAACATTGTTTAAAAGTACTTTGGTTTTTCTAGTTCATAAATCTAACTGACTAACAAAATGATTCGGTGGGATCCAGTGCCAACAGCATCTGTTGTTACCATAAAGCTTCTCTCCCTGCCTGTGCAATACCATTGATAAAGTTCTAAATAAATGAAACCAAACCATTAAAAATCACTAATTGTAAAAAAAGTATAAAAGTTGTAAAGGACCGAGTATGCACGGGTATATTCTAATACTTTTCAAGCTCATGCACTTGCAAGCCAACTCTTTGATGACAGTTTCTTTTACTTTCCTTGTACAAAATGCAATGTTGTTCTTATGTAAAAAGATGACACGCATTTCATCAAAATCAACCATCTTAATGCTGACCCATATACAATGAAACATTCTTCTCAATCACACCAAATGAATGCTTCTGCAATGTTTTTGAAAAATACTGTTCTGGAAATATTTTTCAAAAAGAATATTGAATATTTTCTTATGTCAATCTGTGCCTGTGCACTTGCACCAAAAATAGTCACAACTTGCACCATCACATTTCATTTGTGACATTCTCAAACTACACCCAATTCCAAGCTCCTTGAACAACAGAAACCTGTTCAGTGTATCAGCTGATACGTTTGAAATATCTTCAACTTACATCCTATCCATCTTGTTCTTAAATTCAAAGTAACTAATTCATACAATAAACATCAATGTAATAAAGGGTGATCTGTTTCTTCCTAGGTATCATGTGCACACTCCTACTGTTTCTAACGAACTCCCGCAGTTCTCCATGTTCTCGCATCTAATTTTGCCTCATTTCTCTGTCTCATCTTGCTTTTTACACTCTAAGGTTTTCTAGACAAGATATTACTATTCTCTATGCATTCATACAACATACCACACATGATGTTGATACAGTCCGCCTCTTCTCATTGTCACCTCCATCATATCAATAATAAACAATGATAACAGCAAGAATCCATGGGATGAAATGAACATGCTCATATTTTGTGAAAACTTATTTTTATTAGTCTTGATAGTAATTTTGACCATGATTTTCAAAAGCCACTACTAACTCAGGAAATTATTTTGGTGCCTACCTAGTAGAAAGTACTAAAGTGGTCTGACACTCATCATGCAAAAATTGTTGCCCGAGCTTGGGCAACTAAACTAGTAAAAAACAGGACGGAAGAAACTTCCGTGGTCCATTCCCAGGCACAAGGGAAGATCCACTAAAAATGACTTCTAACTTTGTAAAATCTTAATGTTTTTCTCTGTTTTCGGGTTTCCTCATAATGGTTCAGATAAGCAATCGTTAACAGAACCATCCAAGCAGATCTGCACTGCTGATCCTAATAACTCCAAAATCAGAATTTCTAGCAAGTTATATTAAATTTTCCTAGAGCTTCTTTATTCGAAACATGACATTTTCTCCTGTATTGGCTCTGTCCTCACTATAGAATGGTGATAAACATTCCCTAGCGGAAAAGTCCCAGTGTTACTATGAGATGGAAAAGTGCTAAAGCATGTACCATCATTCCTCCTTACAAAATCTCTGGCTAGCCTAAGACCAGCTGCACATTTCAGAAGGAAGAACGTGAAAGAGATCCTGGAGATCTACCTGATCTTCAGAGCGACAGAAAGTAAAAAGACTGATGATCAATAACTGGCTATGTATCTGGTGAAAAGTTGAGAGGTTTTGGCCTTTGGGACAGCAACTCACATCCATGGCAAAACCAAGCTGTATTCAGGGAATAAGCTTCATCTCACTGGCATGCGGTTACTCTCTTTGGATAAGGGTGAACTAGGGCTGGCAAAAAGCTTCTAAAGTAAACTGGGAGGTTACAGAAACAGAGGTGGTACAAACTCAACTTTCCATATGGACACCTGAGTGGAGGCAGGAATCAGAGACTAAGGAAGCAGTTAAGAGTAGCTGTAAACTCTTGTTTACAAGGAAGTAATTTGTATAGTTGCTATTGATTTAAACTGTTTGGGAGGTCTCCACAATTAAAACATTAAAATCGTAATTTCTGACTTTTCAGGGAAACCTGTTATTAAACACAGTAAGGGAAATAGAAGATGATACTCAACATTATTGGCACTGTTATCTCTCAGAAGTATTGATAAGCCAGGGGCACAGGATCTTGAATGCATAGAGATAATATGCTAGCAGATCCCAGGAGGATATACTGTTGGTAATGTGAGATAAGGCAAACCACCAAACCGTATCAGAGCGCGAGGTGATCTGCTCCTTAAGTTGTAAAACATAAAAAGTACTATGAGGGACGTCCATCTGAAAGAAGTAAGATAGAAATACCGTGCAGACAGTAGTAACACATAAGGCACTCCTAAGTTTTTCTTTTTCTAATACCAAAAGAATAACTATACTTTGGACCTGCGTATTCAATATGTAAAGTTTAGTTAATCACCAGAATGGAAGTTCATTGGCCCACTCAACCAAAGGAAAATTATGGACTTGGGAGAAACCAAAGATGAAAGTGTGGAACGACTCTCTCTACCCTACTGCCACCAGGGACCACAGGCCACTATTAAAAAGGCCAAAAAAGGCAACCTGTGACAAAAAAACCCCACACTAATTCTGGGTTAAGGCTGTAATTAGATTGAAATATACATTTCACATAAAAACCCCAACCCTCAGCTAGAAATTAATTTAAATAGGAAATTTTGGGCTAAAGAAAACAGACAAGAAAGCAGAGGGCCTCCAACTTCTGATTCATGCTTAAAAGAATACAAATACGCTATGCACAAAAACCTCAAACCAACAAAAACGTTCTTGTCTGTAAGTAGAAAAAAAGCAATTTTACAGATAAGGAGGCCATTAATAACCAAAATGAATGTTAAAAGACAACTTTAAATTAGCACACCCAGATAATTTGTGCCTTAGAGTCCTGAAAGTGTTTGCGAGAGTATCATTTCAATGATGCTAATTTTCAATACATTCTGTAACACCAAAGAAATTCAGTGAGACTGCTAGCATTTTCTGCTAATATTTGAAGATGGTAAGCGGTATGATCTCAGTAATTATAGAGCTCTAAGCCACTATTAATCCCAGGCAAAATAACCAGCCAATTGATAAAGGATAAATTCACTGGCAAGTGACACGAATAAAACTGATGCCAGTCAACACCATTTTATAGAAACTTGGTCAGTAAAACACAAACCTTTGATTTAGTCATCTTATAAAAGTTACAAATTGTGGTCAATATAAGTTACTCCATAGATGAAGTACACAGACTTCTGAATGACATTTAGCTTACAGCCACACAACATTCAGAGTAAGAAATTATTATCAGTATCATCAAATGTGATTAAGATGGAGATATAAAATAGTAGTTGTTAACAGGAAATAATAATTGAAGAAGAGTGCTCTACCTTACCCCAATAAAATCATTTGGTACTATCTCAACATTATCTAGGCATACCATCAATGATACAGAAGTAAATATTGTTGATAGCTGCTATGGCACAAAAGTTTTCAGATTGGTTAATAAAAGTAGCAGAGTGGTTATTGAGAGTCATATGGATTGCTTTGTACAACGGCGACAGTGTATTACGGCCAATTAGACCCATGTAGCAAGAAAGAACATGTAGGTAATACCCAGACAACGGTGCATGGAAACCGAGGACTTAAAAAAAACCCAACCAACGAACCAATCTTCATGGCACAGAAACAATTCAATGCAAATGCCAGTGAAACCTTATGACAAAAAGGAGTAATGACCCCCTCCCCACTTATAAATGCATAAGACCAGAGATACTATTTTCATTCACAGCATTAGTGATACCAGAATAATGACTACAGCTGTATAGCCCCTGTATTGTTTTCCCAAGATGGCAATGATCTTGGTTGTTCTTGATGTTTTCTCCATAATTCACCAAAAAAAGGGGAAGAATTCTGTACCTCCTTAAGACGTTAACCAGAATGCCCCACATGCTGTTATTAGCACAGGAGGAATTTTGAAGGCCCTTGTGCGAAAAGAGCGCAGCGTCAATTTGAAAAGACTGCAGAGTACCAATGAATGTTACATGAACGCAGAAACAGTCTCTGGTCCTTTCCAGGTAGGAGAGCTCAAGCCTAATGTTAGTGACCAGGCAGTACTGACAGTGATAAGACAGATCTTACTACTGATGTGTTTTAGGGTTATTTCCTACCATAGCAATTACTTCACACCAAAGTCACTTAAAGAATCATACAGTACTATTTTGCTTTGGGGCTCTTCAATCCGTAGCTCAAAAGACTACCCTGAATAAATGTAGATTTTTTGTCAAAGGTCTCTATTTGAGAGAGCTCGACTGCCATAGCCTTCAATGACAGCACCGGTAGAAGTACATCATCATGTATATGCCTAGGAACTAACTGTATGATGGCTTCACCAGGGAAAAACCTGAAAGGCAGTTGGATACAAAACTGCGTACCCGAGGTAAGCTCTTGTTTGGTGGTTAATTTTGGCTTACCTGGTCGTGAGACCCTTGAGCTGCTGAATGCTGCTCCTCGCAGGCTGCTGTCGAGAGTCTGGGGGTTTGAGTTACCATGGAGATCACCGCATCTGACAGCTGAGAGGGCTGCAAGGAGAGACAGAGGGACCCGTCAAGCCACTTTCCATCACCTCATCAAGACACAAGCATTTGACTCCTTTTGCTTTTGGTGTTTGCCAACGTACGAGCTCCCAAGTTAGGAGCTTTGGCAGAACCGCAAGGCGGAAAAATCCCAGCACCCATCACAGCAAGAATGAGAGAGGCAAGGGCAAGCCCCAGCAACTCACAGCATTCAAGTGCTTTGTAAAGCCGTGCACTTTTTCAGGAACCTGGAAGAATCCTAATGCACCCTGAGCTTGGCTCAACTATTTTCAGCCTCTTTGGTCGAGTATAACATCAGCAAGCAATTCATCCAGAACCGCCGCTGAGCACGGGACTGAAATACCAGCGCACTGCCCCACAACAGCAGCGGGACACAAAAGTGCTCCCTGAGAAAGCTTCCAGTGGGAATTGATTGAGCATCACTTCTGTGCAGAAAGAAGGAAGTAAGCCAAAGAAATTACCTTCCTGTATGTTTTTGGAGGAAAGTCTAAAGGAAAGCATTTATGAAAATCAAACATGAAAGATAGCCTGGCATTCTTCTGCAACAGTAAACCTATTCGCAGGCTTTTCCATGCCTGCCATCAAGCACGATGAGTAAAGCCTTATTTTATATTTACCTCTGCCATTCAACCGCCAAGTATCTTGACTAGTTTCCTACCCCTGCATTTCAAGCCTTAAGTCTTATGCTCCGTTTTTGTCTATATAATCTTATAATTAAATGCTGTAAAGTGAAATGAGATATTCATTGGAGACTTTTAAAATTAATTATACTCTTCCACGCAAATGTCTTACAGCTTTTAAAGCTATACATTAAAGATCATTTTATGATATAATTAATTTAATAAATAACATATTTAAACATATCATGAGAAGCTTTCGTAAATCCAGTTCTAATTCTCAGTCTGCAGTACTACTACATGTTCTCATTTAGAACACTGTGAGACAAGTACACCATCCAACCAAGTGCAACTACTCACCTGAGAAAGTTACACCTATTCTAATCAGTGGTGAATGACTATACAAGGGTCAAGAAATGACTATTTAAGCATCGTGAAGTATCAACAATATATCAGCTAGAAGTCCAAAGTTTTTCTGGCTTTGTCTACTGAATGCATATGAACCTCCATCTACCTGGATACCTACATAATTACCTATCTAATTCTCAGATGTCATTTTGGAGATGACTGTTGTCATCTCTCCATCTTATTTTCGAATTGCCTCCCATCTTGTTTTCCTGTGGACCATGTTATGTTTATGCAAAATATAATATACTCAAGCATCGTAACTCTGTGTAAACATAAAATCTGAAATCCAAGTAACAATTAGAGGATTTTTTTATTACAACTTCTCCATGTCTTATGGGAAAATCCAAATTAAAATTATCACTATTCAATACTCTGACATTATGCTACGCAACAGTAACTAACACACACTGAGGCTGCTCTGATGACAAATACCAGGAAAATAACTGGCTCATCTGTGCTGAAGGCTTCTGTAAGACTCATGGGTTTTAAAGAGCAACATAGAATACCAGATACTCATATTGTAGCACTGTAGATGTAAGTATTGTTATTGAAGAAATTGTGTTAATTCTTTCTGTCATAATTATACTCATAAATTGGTTGGGCCATCTTTTCATTTGTTCTGTTTACAAATTTTATATACTGAATCACTTTTATCGGTGATGGGATCACTTAAAGGCCATTCATCTTCCCACGTTGCTACAGAGCAGGCAGAAGGTATCAGTACAGGCAGCACTGGTAACACAGCCTGGAAGAGCTAATTGAATCCTATAATAAGACCAGCTTTGGTGACCTTGCCAGACAACCTTTTGGTAAAAACATTCATTCTGCTTCTCTACTGAAAAAGTTCTTTGTGTAAAGTTTAGAGCCAAGTAAATAAATGATTTTCAAGAATGAAGCAAGGAGAAAGAGACAAATTAGAGATCAAAAGATATAATTTATTTATTATTATTATTATTCTATTACCCATAAGTGTCAGTGACACCTAAAAGTTATATACAGTTCCCTTACAATTGTGTGAAAGCATACATGTGGATGGTTGTAATAATTTACCATGCTAGCAGATGCCCCTACCCATAAGGCTTTACTCAACAATAAAAGAGTTTCTGAAAATCTAATTTTGTACAGAAATAACTGCTAATATAAGCTTTGAAATAAACAGTATGCAAAGACAGAATTTTTTTAAACTTTAACTTTTAAACTTTCATTGATAATACCAACATTACAACCTATCACTACTTACAATAGGATTAAGGTCTCCACAATTTAGAAAGAAATTGAAAAAACCCCACCAGAGATCACAGGATACAGCTGCAAAAGTGATTAGAGCGCTGCAGAAAATACATTAATATGAAATATTTGTATAGTTCAACTTGTATAGTTTATGTAAATAAAAAAAAGAAAGATGACCCGATTACAGCACCTAAGTATTTTCATGGGGTGAAAATACTGAGTACCAACTTGCTTGTTAATCTAGCAAAGAAGGGTAGACATAAACCAAATCAGCACCTGGAAGCTGACGCCAAATTCAAATGAGAAATAAACCACATGCTTTTCATCACCTGTGACTAACCGTTAGCGCAGCGATCAAAAGGAGAATGCGGAGATTCTCCATTTGTTGATATTAAGGTTTACTGGGACTTTTCTAGAAGACTTTTTGTGAAAATCCATGTTATCGTATAGTCATATACAGGTTACTGGGTTTCATACAGATAGGCAAAGTTTGCAATAAGGAGAAAGGGAGACCAAGTGATGTAGTCCTCCCTTCCTGGTCATAAATTAAGTATATTATGATCCAAAACAATTGTCTAGCTTTGTAACTAAAGCACTGGACGGTGATGAGCACTGCGCATACTAAGCACACACAGTGACACATATGCACATATACACACATATGTAGTGAGAGAGTGGGTGTGTGTTCAGGCCATATGTGGAGTCAGAGAATTACAACCATCCTTCCAGAGACAGGTGGACTAAATTCTGCTGAGAATAATATTACGGCCTCTAATTTAGGAAGCCTATTCTTTCCTCCATGAGCTGAAAGGACTTGGTCACAGGAGAGCAGCAGCAGGACCTCTCTTTACAAGGGTCACTCGGGCCATCAGTAAGGTGATTGAAGGCAGGCAATACCAACGCTGCTCTCTGAATCTGTGCCTCCATTCCACAGGCATAGAGCAACGAATAGCAGTGCTTTGTGTTACTAACAGCTTGCCAGTCTCGTCCCTGCGGGCAGCAAGGCTCTCTGGGCAGAAAACACTTCCAACCAGGGTATTTCAGTTGGTCACACAAGCGGTTCCCCACTTCAGCTGAAATACAGGTGTCGCCGTGGCCCCGCAGCACCACCCTTCCAGCCCTCCCCCTGCAGCCACAGCCTTACTCTGGGCACACAAGTAGCACAGGCTTCTCACAAAAGGGGGAATGGGAGGAGAGAAGGAAATGAGAACAAGAAATGTCCCAAACGTTACACCGAACTGCTCTCCTGGTTAGCAACCTTAAAAATTTTGTCCCTTAAGCAAAGATAAGGAAAGATATAGGAAGTGTCAATCAATTTAGCTAGCGTTAGTGCTGTGGCTGTGCCTTGGGGTGCTAAGCTGCCAGGAAATTTAACCATGTTGAAATATCAACCAAAAATAAAAGTTAAAAAATTTCACTAATTTTCACTGAGTGTAAATGTAATACATATGGTTTGACTTTGGATGTTGCCCTGCTTTTGAAAACACAAAAGCCAGCCAAACAACGCAAATACATCCATCGATCTCTTTATCTCTCAGCTGCTCCATTGGACGCAACCTCCATGAAGCAAAACCATGGAAAACCCTGACACCAACTCACACACAGCCAGTCGATATGAAAAACCCTGCTTATATCAGAAGTGCAAATTTAACTGAAGAATACTAACGTTGCCTTTCACTCGTGTCCCCACAGTGCTGGTCAGAGAGCCGCTGCCACAGTACAAGCCCAGTGTCAGTGCCAAGCCGCACAGCATCTTTACATTGAGAAGTCAATAAAGTGACAGTCACTTAAAGGAGGCCTGGATCTGGTAGGTCATAGATGAAGTACTGCTTTTACCCACTGCTTCATATGTAGATTTCCTTTTACAGGCACCTGCATGACTTCAGGAAACTGAAATTAGGGGCCAGATTTATAGGAGGCACTTGAAATTATCAACTGTGCAGGTGGCTAGGGGTGAGAGCACCTAAATAGTATAGCAGATTTACTCTTGATTTAAATTAGTCACGTAATTTAGGAAGATGTTTTTGTGAATCCTAATAAATTGATAATCCTCTAAATATAAATAAATAAATAAATAGAATCCTCTAAATAGATTCAAATACTTATTTTTCCCATCTATGTTTAAATACTATTTCTGCATAGTTTCAGCTAAATCATTTTATTTCTTTCTACTAAACAACATAGATGAGCAGAAACCAAACCAGTGATGCTACTATTCTGTTTCATCACATTTCTCTTAACACTGTTCCATAATAAAAAAACATGAATTGGGTGACTAATTTATTATCCTCCTCCTATCTGGCTTTTAAAGGCACAGGAGAGTTTAAACAATAAACAGGCCATCTTCAACAGACACTGAACTACAAAAGCATTTTTGAGAGATTTCACTGTATCTCTGGGAAAGAAATACACAATGTGAATATTTTGCTTTCTTCAAATTGATAAACAGCTTTAATATGTTCAAATAGCCCCTGGGGGATTATACTTGTATACCAGGACTATATGAAAGATTCCAATAGGACATCAATAATTGTGCCATCCTTCTGCAAAAAATGACCTAAAATGTATTTTGTAAAGCAATTCCTAAAAAGTGTATGAATCAGGGAAGAGAACATTCCATTTGCAAAACTTCTGCTGATATGTTGGGGTTTTTAGTTTCTTTATGGATTAACACCACACATAAAAATAATCACAGCAGTATAACCACAGCTGTGGCTACCCCGGGGCATGACCAGCAATTAGTCTGTATAAGGATCATGGAAAACACTGCAGTCACATGGAGCCAAAACCAGGACCACCATTTTCAACGCAACGCAACGTGCTAGGTTTCTCTATCTTGTTTCCACAGAGAACCTATGCAATGGAACTGCAATCTCTCTTCAGAAAAAGCCACACAATGCCAAAGGCACGTGAGTGTATTTGCCCTAAGGTCAAATAGAGTAAATAAATATTCTTTAATGGCTTGCTATGATTAAAAAAAAAAAAAAAAATCCTCTCAAGACACTTATGTGTCTATTTTTCCCCCATAGCTGCCTCCTTTAAATGAAGTAAGTTAGGAGAGTTTTTTCATTTTAAATCCACCATAGACGAATGCTCAGATTTGACAAAGGAAACAAAGTTATGAGTCAGTCAGAAATCAGAAAGCCAACTTTGAAATAAATATTCATTATAGTACTAACGCAAAAAGTTTTCCCATGGTAAAATCTGAGCCAAAGCAACAAAAAAACCCTCAGAAATAACCCCTGTCTTCCCAGAAAAACTTAAAATACTTAGACTTGAGAGCCTCTCCCCAGAATACAGCGGTCTTTTAGGTGCAGCTCACAGACCCTGGGCTGCCACTTTGAAGCGTCTCGAGGGAACACAAAACTGCATGTGGATATTCTTTTCATGTTTCATCTTAACTAACTCTCTCAAAGTTAGTGGACATCATGAAATGAAGAATTTCGGAAGCATGGTCTCCTTAATTTGGCTATATTCTGCCACCCCTTATATGGAGGCTCCCCCAGAGATAAATTAACTTTTAGCATCCTGAACAATAACTCAATACACTCAGTCTTAGAGGCAGACTGGAAGCCACAGTTACAGCATCGACTCTCCAAATCATTTACAACAGTCAACGCTTTGCCTGCACAGACGCTTCAACAGCTTTAGCTTTTTTCTGCTTCAGCTGTTTATTTCAGTGTAGTAGATATTCTATCACGCATAATAGTTTCAGAGACGGGAGATACATGAGCTATCTAGCATTATTTGATAGGCCAGTACTTGCAGCAATAATAATGAATTTATGGAAAGCTTAGCTGTTGGTAACCAAGGCAGGTACCACTACTGAAAATGCTTAGTACTGTAAGAGGATTTTCTACAGTACACGGATTCATGGATGCTGTGGCCTACAACCCAGCAATTCTGATGACATTTTATCAGAAAGATGTAGATGTATCAAATAGCACATTTATTTTACCAACCCTCAGGCAAACTGAATGCTATTTTTCTAATTAACAAGTCCAGATTAAAAAAAATACTTCTCTCTTGACAGTAACTCATGAGATTTCTGCTGAACTTTCTAAAACATGAAACAAAAAGCACACACTTAATGAATAAATCTGCGATACTGCAGGTAGGTGGGAAAGAATTACCCCTTCAGAAGCATTGAACTGTAATCCTCGTTTGTCTTTTTAGCTCTACCTCAGGCAAAAGCATGGAAGAAGAAACAGAAACGAAGAAATGTAGTCTCTTCTGCACTGCCCTAACAACCGCCATTAACTGATTTAAAAGTAGAGTGCAAGCTTAAAAGAAAACCACACAATTTAGTTTAATTCATGTAACTTTTGCCTCACGTAGATCTGTCATTCTAACCTAAGAAATGAACTTTACAGTCTTTGAGCCCTGGTTATGCAAATACTGCATTGCTTTCAGCATGCACATCTTGGAGGTATCCAACTGCAGAGCAGCACCTGGAAGGATTTGTTATTTCCCACATTTGGACAATGCAAACTGTGTACAGTTTTCTCGAGGTGCATCAGTAATGTGAATTGCAGCCCGTGGCAAAGACAGAGCTGGTACAATTTTCTTAAACAAGGTTTAATATGTGTAGCCAATATCATCAGTTTTGGTTTGGATTAGCTGTAGTTTCCAAGAAATTTTGAAGGTGGGATACAATGGGCACTGCGGTAATATAATCTTGATGTTGTGCAGGCATAAATAACCGTTGCAAGGTCACGCTTTAGGAGAAATGGCTACAATCAGCTTACTAAGAACAGAGATAGCAGGCACTCTGGACATGCCACAGGGGATTTGAGGAGCGGCTTGTCCCCAAAGGACCTTTAGTAACTTCATCTTGGGTGGAACTTCAACTACACATCACTGTAACCAGATGCATATATATAGGGTAATTAATATATTTAAGTCGCATTTTCCCCTTACATTACAGCAATTGTATGAAACACTCTAGGCTAGAAGCTGCTGAATCAGGAAATGGATCAGAAGCTAACTAAAATGCCTTTCTAGTTATTGATTCCTGCTCTCTGTTTCATGTCAGCTTCCTAGAATCCATCCAACGCAAGCACGAAAGGGTAATGAGTTTCTGAACGCACACTCTAATAGTGCATACTGCATCAAAGCTTTCAGTAATTGCCTGGATGCTGCTTCCCAGCAGTGCTAAACAACTTAAATATAATTAGCTGGAAACCCTATGGGCTGCGTTTCCCCACTGGAACACCTCTTACACTAATCCATTTATTAGGCTGACAGATGACTGAATCACTGGTACTATGGACCCATTCTACTAATCATACTTCTCAAGCCAACATTTTGGTCCGTTCCTTACCTGGTACATTTTTTGCAAAGAAAAAACCTGCACTATTTACAGGAGGGAGAGAACCAGTCATATAACACATTCATCTCTTCCCAGTACTGAACAATGTTATTTGCTTGATTAGCCCACTAAGTATAAAATGCTGGAGCTATCAGTCAGAAAATGGAAACAAAATATATGCATTATGGAACTGTACGATGCCAAAAATAACAGGGAAACAAACAAACACTGAAAGGACTTTTGGAAGTTTTCCAGCTGTTCAAAAGGTTTTGGAAGTTTGGATAAGATGATGGTTTTCAGGGTCTCCTTCCTGAAGATGGCCTGACTATAGCTGTCAAGCAAAAATTTCTCCATACTGTTTACTTCTTGTATATCCTTCTGAATGATAGGTGACAAAAGAAATTTTAAAGCTGCTTGAATTATATGCAAATAGACATGAATTGAACATCATGCTGCTACAGAAATATGCACTTTGCAAACTGCAAGAGAATTCTCATGAAAGTATAAAAAAATGTTTAATTCCTTGGGCAGACTTTTCTAATATTGTGAAGAAAACTATTTTATCATTGTACCCCTGTGGCTTTTATTTCCAGACAGGTTACAGTAAGTGAACCTCTGCAGGGAAGTTCTGGGGACTGCAGGCAAGGTCTTCTCAAATGCGTCACACTGTTGAAATGAAGTCATTGTAAAAATGCTAAATTCTCACCAAACTCTTTTAAACGATGATACAAATTACTCTAAGATGTTATACTCTTACGTTTGCTGTCAAACAAGTTGTGGGACAGGAAATAAAGCGGGACAAAGCTGGTAATGTCCAGTAAGAAGATCTAGAAAAGGGGGCTTTAGAAAAGGTGCCCTTGTAGACCCATTATACTGTGGTCAGTAATCCATATTGGCTTGGAATCACCAGGACCCAGCTAGAGTGGTAGTGTTGTTTCACCTGGTTACTGGATGTTCTCATCATGGACATAGAAAATCTTGATGTCACAAAACAATAAAGCAAGAAATAACTCCTTGTACTACCTCTACGTGAACCTAACCAATATGCTTGTCGTAAAGCTGACAGCCAACATTCATGAATTGTCTTAAAAATAGTACTGCAAGTTAAAGTTAACCACGGCCTCATCCTTTTACCTGGAAAGATGGCCATCAGTATGAATTCAATTCCAAAGAATGACTACAAAATATATACTTAAATATTGAACAATCAAAGAGATAATTAAAATATATTCAGCGATCAGAAACTTATTCAGCTTGTGCATCAAGCACCAGCAAAATGAGGTACAGCCAGCACTTCCCTGGATCAAGACCAACCATCCACCTCAGAACAGGGCCAAGGAACAAGCAGCTACTTGGACATTACCAGACTTGATTTTTGAAAATGCAATCACAGGTGTTTACACTGCCTGGTAAAGTACCTAGCAGGTTATTAAATACTGAGCTGTTTGAGATTTCTTCATGTGAACCCAGGAGCAGAAATCTCAGTTTCACATGCACTCTCCACCCACTCCTTCCCTCCGGCCTGAAACTGGAAAACTCATCCCAGAGACACCGACACTTGAATATCAGCCAGCCAAATTCCCTGTCATTCAAAGCAGCCTCTTCCTTCCCAGCTTCACCTCCTCTGTTTAGTGTGTTTTCTACTTCTACAAAAGAGCAGACAGTATCCTGAGGAAGGGCTGCCCCAAACCATATGAACCTCAACACTTGTCAGTCATACTTTCACATGAAATGCAGAATTTCACACTCTTGTTTCCACAGACCCCTTTGAAAGGCAGTGGTACTGAGCAGAACAAACATCAGATCTAATCAAAAGAACATTCTGAAATAAAAAATGTTGAAAAACCTTCCCCTGTTTTTAGCCATTTTTAAAAAAAAACATATCATGGTCATGAATTTCCTAAGTATAAACTGTCTTTGCTAGGCAGGGAATGTAACATTACCTTAATTTGTATGCTGTATGAAAAAGCTTGCTATATCGTCAGTGAAGCTGAATCTCCTGGGTATTATTTCTCATTTAAGACAATTCTTTAATTCTTGAGATAAATAATATCTCTTTAAAGCACTTCCAAAATTATTACATAAGCAGATTCTTCCCTTTGTTTTAAGCCAGGGGCAAATATACAGCAGCTTTATAGTTAAATAGTTGCTCTAAATTCTTGGTGTTTTTTAATAGAAGCAGAAAAAAAGAGTTTGAGGAGAAGACAGAGATCATCCAAGAATAAAACTTATAGCTGCAGTCATGCTCCACTAACTTCGTATGGAAGGTAGCGCACACTTGGAAGGACATGGCATGCTAAGCAGTTAAGATATTGCAAAAATGCAGACGGCTTTATGAGTGCATATAAATGGCTGTTCTAAAAAGCATGGCAGAAATGACCTAATACATTGATCTGCAAACAGAATACTTATGTGCAATACTTATTTGAAAATCTGATTTTTATATTCAGTAAGTACTATCTTCAGCATTAGAAAGATACTGAATTTTCTTGCAAGATGACTTCTGCACAGTCTCCATCTTTGGACTCCTGACTGGACCAAACCCAGGACAGACCGGTCTAACCCCAAAGCTGGCCCTGCTTTGAGTCAGGTGTTGGACTGGAGACCTCCTGAAGTCCCTTCCAACCTGAATTATTTTATGATCCTATAATAATAATCTTTCTGTATTAAAAATCTTTCCATATTAAAATTACCTATGCTTGTTGTGCTATTTACATAGAAAATAAGGAGCTTCATAAGAAAAGTAAGGGCACAAACTTGCATATCGAATCCGGACAGATCCAGGGTCTTTAAGGTATCAAACATGGGATATTCCTTCTGATTATACAAAGTTTATGGTGGTTAAGCAACTATAACAAAGCTGAAGACCGATGACTAAAGACACAGAATTTTTTTGTTATACTGCAGATTACCTTCCAACATTACCTTTTCCTTTTACCTAAATCACTTGCAGAGCTACAGGAGTAAAAACTACTTATATTAAATTAAATTACAGTTTAACTATGTGAATTGTAATCTTCCCCCAATTAAAATGCACGACCCACGGTAATAGGTTACACTGTCTGTATATGAAAAATACAGCTGAGAATACTGGCTAGAGAAATACACTAAATGAAAAAAAGAGCAAGAACATGAATTTATCTGTTGCGAATGGGGCTGAGAAAAACCTCAGTATTTCAAAACATACAAACAAAAAAAACCCCTCCAACAAATGTCACACAGACTCTGTGGTAAAGAGCACTGGTCTGGCATCTTTTCGGTCTGAGGAACCCCATTCTTTGAGCTTGCCAGTAACTTAGGTATTTCACCACATTTGAACCTTTTAGTAACATATTGTAAGAGTCAGCAGAAGAAGTAAAATTCCAGGAAAAAAGCTTCAAAATTATCATCTGCAAGTTACAGGAAATAACGTCTATAAATTCTGGCCCAGTTGATTGGTTAATCTCATTAATCTGGTCGTTGATACTAGCTGCCTCATGATCATATACCCTATATGAGTAAATCGGTACCTATACCTCCATACTGAGACCAAATTCATCTCTTTTGACTAGCATATATGCGAATTTTGACTAGCATATATGAGAAAAGTCTGCTTGTATAACGAGATTGGGATAGTTGTTTAATAAATTTCAATAAAGTATTCTCTCTCAATGTATGTGATGTTCTAAGCTTTAATGCAATTCTGATACCATAAATAACATGATCTAACCTTCTTTAGTTTCTTCTATTTTATTTTTCCATGTACTTTAAGAGGTATTTTAGCTAATAAAGCTCACAGATTTTTAATGACTCCCTAGTCTGTACTTAATTGGAGGGACACAGAGAAAGAGTAGTCAAGATCTTAGTATCAGTAATTGGTTATCTAAATGATTTAGCCAATACATTGTTTATATTCCCTATCTCATGGTATGTTCAGGCATACTAAAGTTCATAAAGCATGTTCCAAAGCTATTACGAAAAATCTTAATCAAATGTCAAAACCTGACTTAAAAAAACCCAACAAACCAAATGCAAAACCACACCAAAGCTTGAAAATTCAACTAATTAGTTAAACTTGTTGAGTAGGGAGAAGGACTTTTGAAATGTGGAAAACTGTAAATTTAAGTTGCTTTCCTTTTTTCTGAAGCCTCCTCAGCCTCGCTACTCCAGCATGAAAGCCCACAGGTCATGATTCTGTTGCTCCAAACATCATTTCTTGAAAGGCTGCAAGGACCAAAGAGCTTAAGAGTGGAAAGGGGAAAATGCTTCTATTACTTCCAGCACTGTGAAGTGTGTCACAGAGCTAGGTGCTTACCTGTGCCATCAGTTTTATTTAATAAATTCTTCCTGCTCTGTTCAATAAATAGTAGGTCTATTTTTTAAAATGCTAAAGTAAGAAATTAAGAACATCTGAAAGCCATACAGATCAGGGCAATAACCTGAATTACAATGCAGACTGTTTAAATTCATACATATACATGTATGTCCTAACGTAACACTGCACCTTCATGTACATTTTACAGCACTGAATTTTATGCAGACAGTATGCGATGTTACTTTAAGTTAGCATTAAAAGGTGATTTTTCCCAGGGCCTCAGAAGTGTAATTACCATTGACTTCAAAACAAAAGGGAAGGGGCCTGCAGTACTGGAAACCATGTCAGTCTTTTCATCTTGGAAAATAAACTCTCCTTCTGCAAATTGAGAAAACTATGAAAAGTCAGAGCAAATATTTGCACAAAAAGATACCTGCTTTTATTGTGCTGTATTAAATGAAACAGAACCTTTTTATTTCATGACGGAACATGTCAGGGATGTTCACGCCATTTAACTTTGACTCCAATTTAAGTATATGTATATGGATGCTGATGCCTAAAGCTGGGTTCTATGAATATTCAGTCTTCATTATAATGAGTGGTTTTCTTATATTACGTTATGCTAAAAGAAGGACCTAATAGCAAAAGATTCACTCAAGTCAAAGAAGAATTATAGCAATGATAGCAGCAACTAAAAAAGGATCATTAAGAGTTTTTTGCATCTCAGTTTACAGAGTTTGTTTACTTTACATGCAAGTATTTTAGTCAGATGCAAGATTTTACAGCCATTTTTTGCCCAAGCCTTTGAAATTATTTAGGAAAATTCTGAGGCGTAGGCTAAGAAGCTCAGAGGCTCTGCTTAGAAATTTTGGAGGACAGGTATTAAAAAGTCCAATTTCATCAGGGTAGCAGTAAGTCTAGCCGTATTCCCCATTCTATCCACTGCAGTGTGCAATTTCAGGCTGCAGTCGTGCTTCTTGTTCTGAGTGAAGCTTCACTGGTGTAGCCTTATTCCCTTGCTTCTCGTAATCACACTTCCCTTACATTCCTGACGAACACTGCTACCTCTCAGTATCTGTGGAATAACTGCTTATGTCAAAATGATTCTGATTAAAAGAGTTTGGAGAGTTTGTGTTAAAAAGTGTTTAAACTAACCTAGATTATAGTGAACAAATCAGGTTAGGGAGTGACTACATGATCAGCTAAATCTCATGGGAGCAATACTGAACAGTTGTGAAGAGCAGGGGACAGGAGCCTATTCAGCCAATCCAGCTGCTGCCAGAATAAAATGTGGGAGACAGAGAGAACTGCCCTCGTTCTTAGGTTTTGTTCCTCCCTTTTCCCAATATCTAAAATTCTAAAGTTCTTATTCCTGATTCAGGCTGCCAAGTTTCCTCAAAACAATTACCTCTCCAGAAGTACTCATATTCAGACTTTTAAAGCACATCGAGACAGCAGCTAAAAAAACCCACCCAAACTAAACACCCCCACCCCCTCAGTAAACCAGCAAGGAGTTTAAACACAGTCATCTTGGTGTCCTCAGTTCACCTTGTTATTGCACCTCCAGTTGCTGCAGCACAGACGGGATGCAACATCTCCCACTGTTTAGGGACTGCCCCTAAAGGTGAGCCATATGTTTTGCAATACCTAGAAACAGCAGGATAAGATAAGGAAATCTCCGCAGCCTTAAGGCAGAGTTGCTTTGATTTCACTGCTTTGTGTACTGCCCTTATTTATTTATTTAATTCATTATTAATTTTATCGAGAGCTTTTGCAATTTAATTTATCTGGGTTAAGCCTACAGAAAAAAAAATAATACAAATACTCTGTTTGCGTGTGTGTGTGTAATGCCTAGGAAATCTCCTGTGTTCTCTGTCTGTGTAACATTTTACCTTCCACTAGACAAATATATTTTTAAACAGTCTGGAATCAAAACAACATTCTCAGCATTCAAGACATTCTGTCATCACTGCCCATTTGTTGCCCTCTAGGTTTCTCTCAGCTGGCAAATTTCCCATTTAGGGAATTATCAGATTCATCTGCTTAGACAAGGCTGCAAAATAAAATGAAAAGCTGGATTATTCTAGAGAACTCATATTTTTCTTTCAGGGCAGAAAACCCAGTGCATGAGAGCTGAACATTAACAGCAAATGGAACCAATCTCTCAGACTTCACAATTCTACCTCACTATACTCTGCGAAATCTAATTTTGACTAAGACGCCACAACATTTATTTTACATTTATCCTTTATTTCTTTAAATATTTTTGTTGCCACTTATTATGTTAACCTGTTTTGGAGCTCTAAATATTATCCGCACAGGCGATGGGTTTTTTTTTTAGTGCAGTTTGAGTAAGCATGCTGCTTGTGCATACTGCTGCTTCTATGCATTTTTTTATAAAGAATTACCAATTGCTTTGCTACCATTTTCCCTACACCATATTTTTTTGCAGAGAGAAAGTGTAAGAAAGTGTAAGAAAACAAAGAAAACATGTAAAAATGAATAAATTACCAGTTTTGCACAGCAAGATGGTTCAGGATTTACTTGCGTGATGGAGTAGCTTTCATGTCAGAAGCTGTACTGCAAAACCATGCTTGTGTTTCTGGAGGCATATGCCATGGTTCTTAGTACTGTAATTCACTAAAACTTTAAATCAAACCAACTTTCATGTCAAAGTGTGGGAACGCTACTTTCTCCCCCAAGGTAGAAAGAAAACTGCAGGAAGGTCTGGAGAAATGTCTCAACATCAATTTTTCCTCACTAAACAGCTAAAGCAGGTTTCATTTTCTTGCCACGGATGAGTGAACTAACAAAAACTCCATGAAATTTGGGGTAGGATTTCACACACTGAGTGCGTACACACATGCATGTGCACCAAGTTAAGCAGAAGATGAACATAAGAGAAATCCTATGTGATCCTAAAGCGATTCACGAAACAGCAAACCCATTACTGAGAGAGAACTGCTCTATGGAGACTACTGTCTTCTGGTATTGATATTAAACCACTATCTTATACTGTTCACCCAAGTAAAAGTCTATTTCAAGGTGTTATATTGTTATAACACAGTGATTAATCAATTTCTCTTTAGAGTCTCCTCTGAGAGCTTAAAAATTCGTTATTTGCTTTATTAGTATTCTGTACAGCTTTCCATGTTTTTTGAGTGGTATGATTAAATTTATCTGTGGCTGCTAATGGTCACGCTATGGAAAATGCTCCACATGACACTCACCATTCCACGTATAGCCAACTATCTCCTTAAAACACACCACGAATCCCAAACAAAAAGGGCTGTAAATGACAAATCCTTTTATTTATTCTCAAACAGGCTAACCTGAATACACTGTTTTGGCAAAAGGTGGACAGGACGGACTTGTGAACAAATACTGCAAATGGAACAAATGAAGTAGTGCATTATATTTGCCACATTTTAAGGTTGGAAATTAGTCCATAAACTCATTTGGGTTCGGGCCCTACAGACTCACATTTCACAAGATAAAAACTCATCCAAGATTTGATGCTATGAAATGATGACTACCAAAAAGCAAGATGAATTTGGCAATTTGACGTGTGCCAGTTCATCACTAAATCTAAAAGATTTTCTACTAGGTTTCAAGGGTCTTCACACCATCTGATTTACTTAGACTGCACGTTCTAATAGTCCAGGCTTGGGCACCAAAAGTTACTAAGTACTACATTTTGCCATTCTGGGAAAAAAGTATTAAAAATTTGTTAAAGAAATCAAACCAACTGTTTAAAAAGATTGCATCCATCATCCACAGAAATTTCCAGAGATACAGGCCTACAAATACATTTTGGTTTTATTGAATGTAGCAAGATACAATAGCATACAATCTCATTAAAGAGCCAACAGATAAATAAATTTTGTGCCATCCAAAATGATACTTCATTCTACCCGAAGTCATGCACCAAAGAAGGGTAAGATATACTGAAATTTAATAAAAAACAATGTAAGAAGAGCAATGTATCAAGGTATCTATCATTAAGTAATACTGTTATGAGGTTCTAGCAACATAAACCACGGTTGATATCTGAGTGATTTCCCTGTTGCGTACATTGCAATGTATCTCTGGAAGAACAAAGTTTGTTATGGAGAAGTTAAATGCTATTTGATACTGTGTAACTGAAGGGGGTTTTAAGATGGAAAAAGTACCTTGATTCCAAAAGAGGCACTGGTACGCAGAAACATCACGATAAAAATAAACCATCATAAAAATTGCATTGTATTGACTCTGTGACTCTAGAAACGCACTCCAGACTGTCATTACCATTAAAGGTGATGAATATATTCTAATTCACTGGTGATTTTTCGAGTACAGGCATTCCTCCACCAACACACTTCACTTCTTCCTCCCCATGAAAAGGGGGCTCAAATGTTGTCATCAGATGGCAACGCAGACCCACCACAGGGCTTGTGAAGGGGCACTTCATTAGGAGTCTGCTGACAGATGCAAACATTTTGCAAAATTCTTTAAAGCAGAAACATGCCATTAATTTCGATATTTATTACTTTCTATGAAAGATAAGTGACTCAATGTTCGGAAGGGCTTTACAATGCTAATATTTCGTCCCTGTCTAATGGTTTTTTGCTTCGTGATGTGCCTGCCTATTATGAGACTAAACTTATTCCAAAGAATAAATTAAGCAGTAAGACATGACAAGCAGCGTATTTGTAGGCAGTTTACTTACCACCTGAGGCACGCTACCACAGCTGAAGGCCAAAGGCTGAGTAACTTTAACCATTCAATAAATGCAATAATAATCGAACTGAAATGCATAGCATTGGGAGACTTACTTCTATCATGATATGGAATTTATACATAGAATCAAGCGCTTCTGTGCATTCAGTGACAGTTATTAAATGAATTACATTGTTGAGAAACTTCTTCTAACTGTTGTTCTGAAAATGCTATCCAATACAAATTAAATACAGAGGTTTATATACATTGTTCTATGACCAGGTACTGCTTGTGAAATGACACAACTACCACCTGGTCTGTATGTCCAGTATCAGTTTAAAAAAATCCATGCAGACATGTATAAATATTAAAGGCCTGGGTAGCATAGGGCAGGACAGATAGCTGCCACTCTAGAGATTTGGCAACTGGCCTGCACTATCCTGATCACATAGCAATTAATTAAGGTCTAGTTGTGGAAGCAACAAAGATTTAATTTAAAATAATTTGTTTTTTCTAACAGCACTACCTCATCTCATTCTGAAGAGACCATACACAGACATGCGGCTGTGCTACCGTAACATTGTTCACTTCGTTGTTCCAGCTTTAATGAGTAAAGCAATGACATTATTTAGGTTTGTGATCTCTTCGCCAGTCACAGTAAAGTTCACCTCTTAAATAAACAGTGCAACAAGCTGGCTTTAATTTGTACTTGGCATACCAACAATTGATTTTCCCCATAAACTCACTCTCTTTCTGCTCTGCTTTGTAACTACACAGTCTGATCCAGTTTAACCCTGGTGTGGAGAGCTGCCTTCCATCCACATGCCTAAAAACTCCAAAAAATTAACACGACTAAGAATAAAAGATGTGAAGATCTACTCATGAGGTGGAGAGACTGGGCAGATAAACTGTTTTACAAGAAAGCACAGCACCTGCTTGTTCTGTCATCTTCATTCTGCTTTGATGAGTCTTAATCTGCAAGGAGGGCTATTTTTAAAGACGAAGATAAGAATAATAATTTCAAAAACTGAGAACTAGCTATTGTATCCTCTTTTCCTGTCTCTTCTACCCTACTCCCCCTGAACGAGGGAAAATAATCCATCCATAGTTGAATACTGAATATGAACACATGCAAATAAAACCAAACCCCTTTAAACATCAGCACACTGGTGTTTTCTATGTTAATTAATAAATTAATGATATCACATCCAAGCTCTAGGATGTTAAAGACAGAAACATACAGCTCTGGGACAGGCTGCCTGCTAGCAAAAATCCAAACATGACTATTGTTATTGTCTGATTTAAGGAATTATCTACTATAAAGATGTTTCTTACAGTTCAGTCCAGACAAAATGTAATTTACAGTCTTATAATAAAAGAAGTGTATTTGTGTTCCAATTTATGTAAGTCATTCTTCTCAAGCATTTTAATTTTTTAATGTATTTTCCACAAAACAATTCTGCATAATATACACAATACTTAAAATTATTTTAAATACAAATTTAAAATTAAAATACCATAAAAACAGACTTACTACATCAAGTCAAACATCCACTTTAGCCAGTATCTCTTCTTTAATCATGGCAAAAGTAGATATCTAATGAAGAATGTATGAACAAAGCAAGGGCACAGTGGTACTACCCCAGCCCCCAACAGCCTACAGCTCTGGGACCTCCTGATGGTTCCAGTATCAAGACACACCAGGATGTGTTTTAGTGGAACATGAATGCATATTCCTTGCAATTTATGACTACAGAAAAAAATCCCGCTGTAGATTTGTGGCAGGTATCATTGAAATGTTATGGGACAAAATACCTAACTGTGATTTTAGTTGTCTTAACTCTATTAGTTGAACACAACCCCATCCTTAATTTTTCTTAATTCCTTTCTTTCCTGTTCTAAGTATGAAAAAGATTCTAGCATTCAACTCCTTCTTTTGAACTCAGCCCAAATCCAAAACCAGACAAATATGCAAATACTTCTACAATAAATTTCCACATTGAAGCTATGTATGGGAACTGGGGATTTTCACAAACATTTTTTCAACCAATGTGAAATCTTCATCTACATTTACAAAAGAACGATTTGTAGAGGTGATGGACTTATCAAAAAATTAACCAGAGAAACGTTCTTGCATGTTTTTTCCTTTTTGAAAACCTGACTTTAGGAATATTGTGCCTCTGGTAAAATGGTATTCTTTCCATGCGAATGTAATCACTTGGCATTGCGCCTAAGAACATACCCGAAGCATGCAGTGGTCTTGAGACAAGCTCATCGCTCGCTCACATTCTCCAAACATTCACTCTTTGGACTTCTATGAATTTCCTTCACATCAGGGAGACAGGATTGCTGGGTTATTAACTGAACCAGTCTTGTATTTTGGAGATGAAGTGCCAATGTTTTATGTTGCAGCTGCTGCTGCTGCGCTGTCTTCTACTTTATTCTAGATGAATAAATTAAATACCCTTTAGTCCTTCTGACAGTCTTAGACTCAGCACGGCTGTTAATCAATATCACATAAAAGGGAATTAGGCTTGGGCAACTGTTGCACAAGGCAGAATGGATAAGGCAAGAGAGAAAGAGATCTCTTTAGAACAGAAGACTCATTTTCTGTATTTTACAACATGCCCTACCAAACGTGCACACAGACTCGTGAACACACGATACTTACACAGATGTGCAGGGGAATCCAAATTAACCTCAGAGATTTGTTACACAATAACGGCAAGCAACAGTCACTTTTCCTTCCATTCTTTCCTAAATTCCCTGTCTTCACATGTTTTGGGGATCAAAAAAAATCTCAGCACCAACATAATAATTCAGTTTACAGAGAAAATTAATTCGACTGCCTTAAACCACTTCTGAAACTTTTACCATATGATTGCAAAAGGGAAAGAGAAACAAAAGAAGAGACTTAATAAGTACATCTAAATTCTGCTCAGTGCAAAATATTTAGGAAGACTTATGCATCCAATAATTTGAGGAATGTTTCTAGAATCTCTAAACTAGCCACAAGTTATGTATTTTTTCATTCTTTTCTTGTCTTGCAATGAATCAATAGGGTATTAAGAGCAATCCTAGGCTGAGAGCCCCAATAAATGAAAGATTCACATGAAAGGGTGTAAATTTTCCCCACGCTGCTCTGCCACCATGCTTACGCTCAGATCTACCCAGAGAAAAGGAGACACAGTTCCCAAGTCTCCTCAACAACTCTTCCTTTCTAATGAAATACTCCAGTATTGAATTTAGAAACACTTCAAACTTCCTACCAGGTCAAGAAATGAACTCGCAAGTCAAACAGCAGCAATGCCAGGTGGTTAAATAAATAAGTTAAGAGCGATGATGACACCATCAAGCCACTGACACAGAAGTGGAAGATTCCATATACTCTTTACACTCCTCTGTTCTGGGTGGCCTCTTATATTTCATATTTAAAGACCTGGTATTTATAAAACACACGAACTCAACTTTAACCTTTGTACATTGTAAAAATAACAACCCTGAGTAATGAGGAATAGACAGCATTTCAAATGAAAAACACTTACTAAGTAACTGATTATTTTTGATAGTATACTTTCTGAAGCATTTAGCTGAAATTCAATTTTGCAAGAAGCTAGAACAGGATTTTCCCCCCAAGCTTATTGTCAATGTGAACAGACCTGTATGTTCTATTTCTAATTTATAACATATTTCTATTTTTTTTGCCTCACCAAGATTTGCTTCAAGCTGTAGGAAGTGTGCTCCAGCTAGCACCTCCCTCAAAACGATCCATAAAACATACTCCATCCAGCACGCAGTCCACACTCATGAATCACAGAAAGAACAGCAAAACAACTTCAAACAAACCTGGGCTTTTTTAGTTTCTCCAGCCCCTTCCCTGGAACTGCTTAGCGTCAAGGAAGACTGGCCAACGTCTGGCTCCCAAGCCAGAGAAGCGATGGTGGTGTGCCAGAGCTACGCTGTTGAACAGGCTGGGGATGGCACCAGCAGGAGGAACCGGCCACCTCTGGGTGTGAAAGCAGGCAAGGTAGAAGGGTTGGCCACGACCAGAACGGCCATGGTCTGTCTACACGCGCTGAGCCTTAGCTGTATGCCCAACCTAACTTCCTTCTGAAGGGGTGCAAACGGTGCCTTGCTGCTGTTATCTCCCCCTCCCAGAGCTCACCGGCTTCACTTCAGCCAACACCCTACGTGTTTGGTGGACCTTGGCCAAAAAGATTCTGGTGCTGCACAACCATTTACAACACTGATATTTGAGTTATTTTTTTCAAATTTTCTTAGTACACACTGATTAGTGTACAATGTAATACAATCTTTGCACCAACTCAATACTGCAACTTGCTTACCATGAAGCCGTGTTACATACACACCTATGGAATAATTTGTTCTAACCCACATCTACTGTTTTTACACACCAGTTAGCTAGAAAGTAATGAATGATCCCTCCTTATATACGGCGTCATAATATTTTTTTAAATGGAAATTAAACTTCAATTAAAATGTAAAAAAAAAAAATAAAATCCATCTTTTAAACACAATAAGATCTTTTGAAACAAAGTTTTACCAGTTAATAAAATGTATGGAAAATGTGCATGACATTTAATAAAACAGTTCTGCATTTTGAACCAATTCAATACATACAAGAGGAATTATCTATAAATAGCGAAATTAATTGAATATTTCTGGTCCCTATGTCCTCCAAGATGTTAAAACCAACAGATCTCAGCCTCTCTTTGTTGGTTTTCTAATGAAAATACTAATCGGAGAAAATAGGGGCTTTCCTGCCTAGTAATCTCCCAAGCAGGTTCTCATCTTTAAGCTATTCACTAAATCGATAAGCAGAAATGAAGAGAAGCCCTTCACCTGCTGGAAAGCCTACAGTTGCCAAATGTGGTTTGACTACCTTCGCCAGGTCCAGGTGCATAGTTAGAGTCTTCTCACAGTTGAGTTGATAACTGTTTTTAAAACTCCAGCCACAAATATTGCCCACATATTATTTTCATTAGATCAATGAAAATAATAAATTCAAGACTTAATATGTCCCAGTTTTGCATAGGACTTAACACAACTTACAGGTCATGAGTTTGTATTTCAGATTAAATTGCAAAGAAAAATCTGTTCCATTTCTAGTAAAAATTCAAATACTTTATTTTTAAGAGATTAATATTGACTTGTGATTCAGCAGAATCTCCTCATGACGGAGCAATTATCTGGAGTGGATGCACTGTGTAAGGGAATACTGCTGGACTTGCAGAACGTTGCTTAAAAAGCGTGTCTTACAAAATGGAAGTGGAAGTGGTACAACTATAATGAAAGCACCCAGAGAAATCCAAGCAAGGGACTAAAGACAAAGACACAGAAATCAATGCACAGCTCAGTTCCCAAAATAGTTTACATTACCAAACTAATCTCTCTTTCTGTAGGGTCACAGACAAGTGTCATTGTATTTGTAATCTAAACCACAGCCAAAAATAAATATATACAGAAATAATATTTAAAGAACACAAGTATTCCACCTTCAAAACTTGATTTTCTATCAATACTTTAGGAGATGTCTAAATGCAAAGTAATTTAAAAAAAACCTATGTTTGACAGAAATACTAATTATTGCTTAAAGTTAGACCTCCCCTAAATGTCTTTGTTTAACCCAAATGACCATAATGTCTAACAATTTAGGTCAGTGTACCTTATTTCTCTCCTCCATCAAAATGGACTGTCACACAGACCAGTCTGTTAAATGGGCACCTTCGTCCCTCCTCCAGACGGTTTTCCTCTGACACTTTCCTCTTCTCTGTATCACAGAGGCTCTGGCTGGGATGGGAAACTGCATGAGGCAAACCTTCCTTTAATTAGTGTAGATTGCTATGCCATGAACCAACAAATACACACCACCAGTGCTACCGCTATAGTTGTCTTTGTCTCGAAGGCCTATTTGTTTGCCTCCAGTTTCCACTAGAACTCAGCTGCCTTAATCCCCCATATGCCACTCACCTTCTTATTTCGCTGTGTGCCAATTCTTCACGCTAAAAGGCAGTCTGTACATGTATGGAATTTTTTTTTAATTATGTCTCCAACCTACCAGCTGTCAAACTCTACTTGACATTTACAATAGTGTCTGCAAAGTAATCTGTATCTATTCCATTTTTTTCCACTGTGAACTACTCTTGCTCTTACTTCATGAATTCACTTTCATTGTATACTCGTCATATAAAGTTTATCCTTTTTTGCATGCATCTATATTATGGTTGAATACAACATTTAAAATAGAAAAACAGTACGTTATGATGAGGATGAATTGCATAATATGTATTGAATAACTCCTCTTTGGTTTGGCAGGCAGAACGCATATTCTCCTCTCTGTTCAGGCATTCAACCACCACTTTGGACTCTGGTAAAAAAAGCTAAATTAGGTTTTCAGTGAAGCTTTGCTATAGACCTCTGCTATAATGTAAAAGCTATATCAAGCAACCAACAGTCACTTAAATCCCAAATGTTTTCATGTTTTGCATTTAAGGCTGGATGATAACTTTGCTCTTTCCTTTTATTGCAGCTCTCAAAAACAATGAGCAGTCTCAAGAGATGAAAATAGTTTCTTAGTCTGAAAATCATATGGAAAAAATCAACTGCCCTTTAAAAAAAGTTATAAATGTCTGGACAAACTTTTCCCAGATATTCCTTCTTCAGTTATTTAATGAACATATGGTTATTTATAATGTGAGCTACACTTGCAGTATTTCAAAAATTAGTTATAAACATGCGTAGAGCTACTCAGCTCCTCCCAGGACTACACTGACCTCACTCAATACCTTTCCAGTATTGTTTGCTTTGGGATCTCTTCGACAGTGAACCCATGTTCTTACTTCAGTCTCTTCTCTCTGTCTTAAAA
Organism: Larus michahellis; assembly: GCF_964199755.1. Taxonomy (NCBI): domain Eukaryota; kingdom Metazoa; phylum Chordata; class Aves; order Charadriiformes; family Laridae; genus Larus; species Larus michahellis. The sequence continues at coordinate 142,914,303 of NC_133896.1, forward strand.
CTTAACTTAGTTTTCTTCTCTTAGCGAGTACCTTATAGCAGGTTACTTTAATTTCAGAAAGATCATAACATCAGATACCAATTATGACTAATAAAAACCTTGGCCAGCAGGCATAGCTGATTAAAAATACATATAAAATGAATGCAAGCTCAGCTATATTTTAAACTAAGTATTTAAGGGACAATAAGGAGTCAATCATTTAGGTCAGTGAAATGTAGCAGAAGCTAATAGCTGGGCTGATGTCTTTTTGTCAGGTACAATATAGACATGTGTCCGAGCGAGGCTCTTCTCAAAGTCAGGAGACAGGCACTTCCGGAGTGTGATACACCTGATGGTGAGACTCTGCCCCAGAAGGAGAGGCGTGTGCTGAGAGCACCCAGGCCTGGGTCAGGGATGGCTCCCGAGGTAGACAGACACTTCCGTTGCCTGACATCTATGTAACCCAAGAAGTCAGGTGAGATGATCCCACCCAAAAGACCCTATGTTAATAAGTGACAGGGATACAGCTAAGAGACCAGAAATCATGTCTTCCACTCTTCTTTCTCATGTATATGTGTGTATTTCTATTTTTTTTTCCAAACAAGAAGAGACAGGTGGCATCATCCTGAAAATCCAAATGAATCTGCTTCCATGTTTATACAGGTTTTTTTCCTCACTGCTAGTATCTATGGGGTTTAATGGAAAATCTCATGTAAATGTACTGGTTTGCTCAAAATTCCTTCCTGTTTAATGGAGATGTAATTCAATTCAGTGTATCATTTAACTCAATAAATGGTAATACGACAGTTTTTTCCTTTGCAATCAACATAAACTGCAGATGTAAAGTGTGTATCAGAAGATGGTGGGTTTTTTTCCTCCAACTTCTATCATTTCCTCAAGTACTCTAGTATACTGGTTTTTCTACTTTTGAAATTCGATCCTACTGTGGAAAAAAAATCAAACCCAAAACACTGAAACATGAATGTTACATATAACCATGACTTCAATTGAAAGAGAAACTGCTCATTTCTTAAATTTCTTCTTAAAGTATATGGAATTACTCTTTGTTTTAAACGTTTCTATTCACAGTTAATTGTATTTTATACTTCACGTGGGGATTCCACAGAGCTCTGTCCTTGACTCCCTTATTCTCCACTCACAAGGAAATTTCATTCAAAAATTATTTTAATTATCACTTATGAATAGATAATCTGTGTTCCAGGCTTGCCTCTACTCCTCCGAAGATCAGAATCCTTATCCATTTCTGATGTGATCAGGACTTTTGGCTGTCAACTCCAGAATTATTTTGAACACTCACTACTCCTTCTCCCCTTGCTCTGCAGCCCTTCTTGCTACCCTACTACTTTCCTTAAGTACTGTCAACATCACAGTCATCTTGTTTTGTTACACAGACTTGTAACCTTTGATAACATGATCTTTAACCTAGACATTATTCCAGACTTCCATCTGGAAATATCTCCAAATTTATGTAAAGATCTCTGTTTTTCTATAGAATCACAGAACGGTTTGAGTTGGATGGGACTTTTAAAGACCATCTAGTTCCACACCCCTGCCATGGGGAGATACATCCTTCACTAGATCAGGTTGCTCACAGTCCCATCCAACCTGACTCTGAACACTTCAAATGATGGGGCATTCAAAACAACTCTGGGCAACCTGTTCCAGTGTCTATGTAACACCTGAATGCAACTCTCATCAATCACAAAATTTATGCATAACATTTCTAAGTAATCTACCACTAAATCACACTATCACCTCAAATGCAAGCATTATTTTTTTTTTCTCATTTTTAAGGCCTTTCATAGTCCTTCTGTAACCTCCTTTATCTTACTTGCATGTTAGTGCCCTTGTCTACTACTACATTTTCAAACAGTAATCTTCATGTTTCTTTTCATGCTGGAAATGCTTTTCATTATGAAAATGTTTCCTATAAACATCCATTGAGCTACTTCACTAAGGTCCTTCATATTCTTCTTCCAAACTTTAGAAAAGACGAACATTTTCTATGAAAAACATTGCTTTGGTAAGAAATCTAAACATGCTACTCTAATGAGAAAAAAATAACTTCTTAAATACAAATAGAGTTTTAAGCCATTTTACTCCTTCAAACATGCCTTCAAAAATGAGTGGGAAGAATGGCTACAGTTAAGGGACTCCAGTGACTTGTCTCTGAATCTGTTCAGCCTAGCTGCCTATCTGAATTCCAGATTCACATCCTGCAAATTCATTCTGGACTTGAAAGTTAAACAGATTTTCTCTGTTATGACTAACCAAAGTAATCAAGATTTTACACGTAAAAAAATTTTGCCACCACACCTGTTGTAATTCCATTAACATTACAGAGGCAGCCAGGATAAAGTTTGGCTCTACATTTGGAATTCAGTTAACGATCTAGTTGATGTCTGAGCCAGAAAATAATTTAATTTACAATTCCATAAGCATTTTTGCATGAATAAAAAAGCAATACACAGGAACTCAGCACATTAAAATACAAAGAACGTGAAGATCTGATCCACAGAATAAGAGCCGAACAAATTAATCTAGAGTACAGGCTTTCAGTTTTGTAAATTAAAATTTTAAGTTTTAATTTTTTTGTACTGTATGCTCTCCTGAACACAACGTGATTCCTTGCTTGTTCATGTTCTTATTGTGTCTGATTTTACTATATTTTGTTAAAAAAACCCAAAACCTGTAATTATTTCAGAGTGTATTCAGACAACGTTTTACAGCACAATGAAACCCTTTGAAAGCGCAGTCTCTCGAACACCTCCACAACCCCCTCAGATGCTGAACCCAGGTGACACTGCTCCTGGTTATTTCATGTTTACCGCACAAACCCACTACCACCAAGGAAGGAAATTCCAAGGTGTGCTTTCAAGAAGCTTTCCAAACAAAGAGCTCTTCTGACAGATGTTTTAACATGTTTTCCTAAGAAAAGCTACACAGTCTTGAAAGCTTTCTAACTTGGGCAGCTACGAGCCCTGGGTGGAATTTCTACGAACCCATGTGTGGCTTTGTGAGAAAGGCTTTTGATCACGGACATCGGAAATCCTAGAGCAAAGACAATAGCCTGCTAACTTTTTGTTCGCTGCTGTACCACAGCAACTAACAAAATCAAGATTAGTGAACCCCTCCAAAAAAAAAAAAAAAAAAAAAAAAAGTGAGATGGGTCACAGTCAGAGAGTTTTACTTGGGTAAACCTCTGCAATGCTTATATTGGGTTACAAGGAAAACATCAAAGCAAGCTCTGAACATATGCACCATGCTTCTAAAACCTCTTTTGCCTCACTCTCAAATTTACAGCTTATCTGAAAGAAACTGAAGAAAAGGCATAGGAGCAAGACTGGAATGACACATCAGACTGATAAAACACTTAAAATAAAGATGAAATATCCCAAGAAATCACAATTGATTAAGCAGACTTTCCTAATGTGATTACTTAGTCTTCTCTTTCCTCATAGAAGTTAGGGGTTTTTCCCACCCCCTATTTGTGTAGTTATTCAAATTCAGGCAGAACCGACTAAGCATTACAAGGGTTCATTGTTTCTTCTACTCTTTCCTCTCCAAACACATGGATTTATTTGTAAGGAAAGTGTAGTACTCAACTGGCTTATGTCGTCCGACCGATACAGCGGCCAAGATGAAGAAATAAATCCTTTGAGAAGACTGAGTATTTCCTTTGAGAAGAATCGAGTATTTCATAAGTGGTGTGGACATTATTAAGTACAAGTGCACAAAATGAGATTATCATATTCTCATAATTGTAACCTAGACACTTGGTTTGCTACAGGTTATCAGAAGATGTGCACGTGCGCAGGAGCCACTGGACTAGGGGGAGATTTTGTTTTACAGGGGGTCAGTTATGGGGGATTCCACAGTGAGGAGAAGCACTGGGATGAAAACAATTACAGTTACCCCCATACAACTACCCACCCCACCTCTGCCTTCTCCATGGATGTTTGTTCCGGGTTTTAGACAGATCACTCAGAACTTACACATATGAAAATGCAATAATTTGATGTGGGAAGTCCTGCTTTAATTTTAATTAGCTCTCTGTTAAATTAGAGAACATTATTTCTAATGTGAGTTTAAACTTTTCTCTTACAACCGAGCTGTTTCTTGTTTTCAGTTGAAAAAACAAACTTTACCCTGTAAATTTACTTAAAAGAATTTTTATTTCTCCTTCTAAAAAACTGGGTGCCGTATTTTCAGTTCATGTATAAGGCTTTAGTTAACTGAATTGTAACAGCTTTTAGCATATGAAAATCAAAGCTTTTTATGCACTGCAGTGTATTTCACTATATGATATATGACATACATTGACAAAGCGAAAGAAAAATTAACAAGTTATGCCCTTTATTGCCAACAAATGGTTTCTTAATGGCATTAGAGAAAAGAGAAAAGTAAAAGAAAGTGAAGGTTTTAATGTTAAACTATGCATCAAAACCACTGAACAGCAACTGCTATGGCCGCATTGGGAATGGGGAACACCAAGAGCTGATGACATTCCTTTTTTTCCTCCTCTGCCACTAGCCCCCAGTGAGACCTGCACACGCATGTCAGATTCCTTTATCCTGGAAAGATAAGGGCAGAAATGACGTGGTATCTCCTCTGCATGTGCTAAGAATTCACTAAATAAAGACTATCAGGTTCTTTCTGAAAAACTGAGGGAAAAGTGTTTTCCCAGAACACAAACGTGTTCTAGATACAAACTTTCCCAGGTTCAAATGGGGTTGGTACCTTGTTCTGCTAATTCCTCACTGGCCACTAACATTTTCTCCAAGTGAGAGATGAACACGGTGTAGGAATAGCACCCAAAACAATGTCATTTAATCCTGGTACTAATGGACTACAACAGCACCGCTGGTCAACATTTCACAACAGTTTGGGGCCACATTGTTTTGTTTATTTTGATACACAGAAGCACACGCACACAGAGCTTCCCCAGCCCAGCACCACTTCAAAAAAACAACAGCAAAAAAACCCAACGCCACACCCACCCAAGAAAAAAAAACAAAGACTACAAAAAGTCAAGCACTGTAAGAAAGTACCAATCAGTCTTCTCCCTTGACAAAACAATACCTTAATCAAATAATAAATAAGTAACCTAATATCCCCTTCTGCCTTAAATCCTTCCCCATTCCTCGCCGACCCCCACTTCCCTTGAAAACCAGATGGCCCCAGCAATATGCCCTGAAGGTCAACAGATGCACCATGTCTTTGGATGAAGAAAAGGTATATAATATCTTTAATAATATTTCCAGATGATAGAACTGGAAAACACATAGTGAAAAAAAGCACAAAAACATCTACAGCAAGGAAACAAACCGAGCACAGTTATTGTATTAAAATATCCAAGACACCAATGAAAATAAAAGCCAAGTAGTGAACTCTTATTAATACTATGAATAATAAATAACAAGTGAAAAGAAGACTCATTTAAAAAAATAATTACTGTAAGAAATTACATAAAGAAAGGATACTAGATACCTCTCTGGACTGGTAAAGGATATGGCTGCTTATTTGTCATGGCTGTCAGAAGTTATGAACTTCAAGATTTCCATGTTTTTATAAGAAGTGACCCTGTCTTTTGGCTTCATAGGAAATTGTGTCAGTGGGTGAGTAGATGAACGCATGCATAGGTGAATAAACAGGTGAACAATTTAGCCTGGAGTGGGTTGGCTGAGGCTGCACTCAGTTCCAGCAAAGTATGTCTGGAGAGAATCAAATGAATTACAGATTAAGCTATTCCAGATTTTCACTGGTGAATTTGAGGTCCAAATCCAGGTCTGTGAATCTTAATGTGAAAACTGATTCTAGTGACAACATTATTGTGTTCCACACTTTCTGTGTTCTGCTACTTCCAGATTAAATTTGTCCAATTTACTGATAAAAACAACTTTTTAACTGCTGACTCTATCAGATAGTCAGGTAGATACCTTCCCTTTGAACATTCATGATAAAATATTTTATTTTGCTCCCTGTCACAACTGGGAAATTGTAAATTCTTTACCATTTGTGCATGGGGGACAGCTGTGATCATTGCTGACTGCAGTATGGCTCCCTAAGCTGGATCTCATGACAGAATTGCATTTAAGGCTTAGTAACTGAAGTTCTGGTGACATCCTATAACTTACAACTTGTAGGAATAGAGAGGTGTATCTATGCAGATATTCTAAGCTCATGGCACATAAAAAGTAGTGCAAAATAACTTAGCACTCTTTTCTCAACATGAAATAACTTGTTAGCCCATGGTAATTTGCTTAAATGTCCTTAGTTTAAAACTCTATGGTCCAGAAAAAATACAATTCAGTTTTATTTCCTCAGAGGTTCAAGGCTATACAGAAGTACCAACAAACAAACAAACCCTCTCCCAAACGTATGCATCAATAAAGTACCCTGAGCAGCTACATCACAATAAAAGTGGGCTCTTTTTACTTAGATTTATGCCGCCTTTTGAAATAAAACTTTTTGTACTTGTACACAAAAAATATAATAGAGCGTAATCCTGCCTGAAACTGCAACCATATGAGTCAAAAAAGCCTTCAGCTACCTGCTGCTAATAGCACAATGCTAATGTGGATATGCCGCTGGGGCCAAAAGGTGTTAATAACCTTTAGCTTTGGACTGATACCAGCAGTGCAAAGTAGCTCCCACTAAAGCAAATGATGAAAGCCAGACGGTACTTCACTAGCAAAACAGAGTAACTTTAGCTTAAAATCTGGTGGCCAGACTTTCTAAAGTAGGCCTGACCTTTAGATCTGAGGACCTGTCTCCACTAGAAAGCCTCTTCTGGCCTAGTGGAGATGCCATATATACGAGTAGGTAGTGTTTCTTCACCGTCAAGGACCCACCATCTTCCCCAACGACACTAGGTACAATGACAGAAGCACCCACAGTCTGGCAGGATAGGGCCTCTGCCGGCATTTTTCCTGGCCCTGAGGAGGGCCCTTTCCCCTTTTTCCTCTCCACTCCTCGTCAGCAGAGCCCTACGGCGTAGACCAAGCCAGAAAGGGCAGCCACGCTTTCAGGGGACAGCAAACTGAACTGCAAAACACGGCAGCAAAACAAGGCTGGGGATGTGCTGTCTGTCTCAAAAGCTAGACTGAAGAATGCAACACATGGGCATACAAAATGCAGAGCAACTGAAAATCCCATGACCAAAAAAGAGAGAAAAACAGAACAAAACAAACCACATGTGCTTTATAATTTTGCTGGGTTATTTTCCCATCAGTTTAAAGAGAGTAGAGTTCAAATTTGAAAGCAAGCTCTGTCTCTGGGGTTCTCAATCTAGAACTGCCATTTGAAAGAAAAGAAAATGCGTTTGTGGACTGCTTAGGCCTCACACGTGAGCATCACTATGGAATTTGCTTGGTAATATTAGTGGGAAAATCCATTTGTGTAAGAATATTAGTTAAAACAAGTTCTATTCTCTGTTGGAGCTGTCAACATCCTCATGACTTTTAGTCCTCTGCATGCGCTTCAGACTCCCTCATTTAAACACGCGCTGCCGATCCCCAGAAGCGGTGCCAAATACAGGCAAGAGGACAGTGAAACGCAAGGAGAGAGGACAGTGAAATTTCCTTCCCTATGAGGGGCTTCAACACTGTGCTCACAGGCACATTTTTCAACAAATCCTTGCAATTTATATAATTTGTTTTGCATTTAAGTGGGCATGCAAAGGCATCCTGACTTTCAGTATTATTGAAGATACAGTAATACTATGCTCTTGAAGAGGGTTTAAAAGTCCTGAAGAGAATTTTATTTTTCTCTTCCACCCCCTATGGAAGCTAGATTGCGTGCAGTATACTGTCACTTCAAAGCCAAGCTAACACAGAAGCCAGAGGGGGTATATATCAGATGGGGAGACTCAATACATTCTAAAGTAATATTGTAAATGTATATTCTATTTCAAGAAAACCTAGAATAAAGTGCTGAGAAATTAAAGCTAATAACCTGAATAATTTTATTTATTTCCATAATCCCATTGTAAAGACTGTGGAATCTATAGAGAGACTTCACTAGATTTTTGGTGTGAATAAGGAGTAACATCATCATGTCAATGGAGCACCATTACAATCTGGGAAAAGCCTATTACTGACGAAATTGTAAAATAAAGCAGTGTGCACGTCAACCCAGTAAAGCAAGCAGCTGATTTCTGGGTTTGACTGTGTGGAAAGGGAGAAGTTATATGAGAATAAAAGACTGTGAAAGCTGCTCCATTTTTAGAGCACAGAGAATGCAAAATTGTAAACATTTTACAGTAGGTCAGGTTCAGGGCCTAACATCAGCAGCCTAGCATTCACATTGTAAAACAAAAATGCCAGCAGAGATGTCTCCAAAGCAGCTCCACATTATTAGCCCATTGAAATATTTACTTGGCAAGACAGAACATCAATAACATTATCTCCTAAGTTTTCTATTTTTAAAATATTTGGAATTGCATTAGATGGACCTAATGCCAAACCACTTTGTTGCAACGTTTTTTTTAAGAGATAAACAAAAACTCCTAGCCTCATCTGAATTATTTATTCTTCTCTTCAGAATTACAAGCCAGTGAATATTAGTATAAAGAAGCTCAGAAGCATCCAATGCAGCCAGCCATTTTCAAGATATAACAGGAGACAGGAAGCCTTGATCAATAATAAATGTATTGTTTTTTGTATTAAGCTGCTGCCTAGGAATACTAACCATGAGTCTTATATGCAAGATGACATTAAAATCTAGAAAAATCCAGATGAAAAAAAGAGACAATATAATCCTTGTCCCCAGAAGTTAAAATGTAAGAATAAAATCAGAGATACCGGATGGACATAATCTGGTAGATAAAAAGTGTAATAAAAAAAAGGCATGTCTCCAGCCCACAGTGCAAAGGAGATACTCATACTAGCTTGAGTACAGCAAGACATGCTACATTCTGCGTTATTTATTTTTTCCTGTAGTAAAGTATAACTGGCCCAGGTAAAGCACTGCCTTAAAGAAGTTGCACTGTTTTGCTAACCATGCTAATTTGGGCTTCTGTACAAAACCCCACACTGTGCAGTGCTGTTAAGCCAATAAACAAACATTGCTCAGCATTTTCAATGCAATAATTTGTTCTTCTTTGTTTTAAAACGGATACCTCTTAAGAGTCACCTGATCAGACTGCCGCACTCTGCCCGAACTCATGTTGTCGCAGACCTTGTGGGACCCACCCAAGACAAGGGACATAATGAAAGCAGGCAGCCGGGTAACAAGCCTGCTAAAGCACTGCAGTGGAGCCTTGCTCAGAGGGAAGGAGCAGCTCTGCCAGCTTCCATGCTGGCACAGCAGTATGAAACAGGTATTCTTTCGAAAGGGCTTTTCACAACAAAACCTGCAGTTTTCTTTCCAGTTCCATTTTCAGACTCCTCTGCTCCAGTTGTTAAAAAAGAAATGACAGTGGCAGAAGAATCAATGTGAAGCAAACTGTAGTACCTCCTACAAATAGCATCCCTCCTATTCCTTTGATACACACACAATTTGAATGTGCAGTTCCTTGAAAAAAGCCTTTCCCCCCCGCCCCCCAAGTACAAAACAAGGTTATATGGACAGCTCTAGAAAATACGAAGGAAACACAGTGAGGGTTTGAGTCACAAGAACACATCTTCTGTTTGATACTGGTACAGCTGCAGTGATCTCTCTGAAGCGTTCTCCCTGGGCTTGCGGCAACACTGAAGCAGCGCAGCCGACCTCTGGAAGAGGGAATCAACTACATTGGCACCCTCGTGTTTCCAACTGATGTGCTGCGTAGCATTCACAGAATCAGAGGTGTTCTAGCATAGGTTTCACAGTGCTATATTTAACTGAGAAAAAGGGAGCCAAGACATCTCCCTCTCTCTACAGCTCTTCATTACAAAATGGAGTACACCACCCTTTTGCCTTCAACTGATTCGGACTGCATAGGTTGTGATTACGCTCAAAAGCAACAGTGGCCCTGCAGAAAGGGCTTATTGCACTATTGTGTTAAAGAGATGAGAGGGAAGAAGAGGAAAAGCCTATTCAAGGGAAGAAATGGGCCCTCAGAAACCAATGTACATCTGTACATCAGTGCCACAATATTGATATTGCTAGTAATTACCTGAAAACAACACTTCTGAAGCACCTCTTGGAAGCTGGTAGGGAAGCCCACACTTAAAGGCAACATGCCTGGCTCTGTTTGGGTTTCTTGTTTGTTTGTTGGTGGGGTTTTTTCCTACTGTTTTCTTTTTTCCTTTCCCTTATAAACGGATATAAACACATGTGGATGATTAGGAGTGTGGCTGTTAAGAGCTCTGGTAGTCTTGGACCAGAGAGTCCCCCTGCACGACCTACCAGGCAGAAGGGGTTCCATGAGCCCAGGGCCACAGTGCTTCCACGGGAGCTCACAGGGTAGCTCGCATTTGCTTCAGCAGTTGAAGGATTAAGCCCAGCAGATGAGTACGACAGATAACTGTCACATCTTAAACCACCACAGCTAAATCTACCAGAGTTTATGAGACAGTCGTTTACATTAAAGGTCCAAACGCCAAAAGAGCTAATCACCCTTTTTAAATTACTTCCCTGTGGTATTCCAAGTAAGTTACTTTCTTGCTCTCCTAGAGTTTAGAATTCCTTATACAATTTTGCCTTTTTCAACTGAGAGAATTAATTCATTAAAGCACTGAGATCATTTGAAGAATGGAAGGAAACAAACCGCTGCAAAAAGCTAGTACAATTTGCTAAAAATTGCTTTTATTATCGCACTTAATAATAGGATAATGCACTCGAACAGCAGAAAATTTTGTAGTGGGTTTTTCAGTGGGTTATTGTTTTGTGCAGATCATTTCTGCATTAATATTAAAACCTTCTTGGCCTAGAGACACTTCAATGTAATGGTTATATGCATTTCTATTTCACGTCACGTAATGTCTGTTTATAATGCAATGCAATGGTCACTCAAAAGATGCGAAAATGAAGAAAGGAATTTTTGGAAGCAGTAAATACTTTAGAAAACAACACTTCATTAATATAATCACTAAAAAGCGAGTGATTACAGTACAGGCACCTTAGAAGATAAACTTCAAGCCTAAAATCTCACCCTGTAGATATATATGTGTATATAGCACAGAGACACACACACAGGCGCACACTCCTATTTCGGAAGGGTTCCCAAGGAGCACTGATGTGGGTTGGGAGTTGCTCCTGCCCACCCCTCCTCGGAATGAGCCACCCTTGAAGCAGACCAGCCAGAATGACAGTGCTGAATGGCAAATCTGCAAGGACTCAAGTCAGGCAGCTACCTGGAAAGAAAAAGGATCCTTCACAGTGTATTTATAAATGCTAAATGGGCCGGGAAACTGCTGAGAGATTTCTCATGCTCAGATCCTCATTTTCTCTTGCATGGTCATCCCTGGGACAGCTCTGGAAAACAAGGCAGCCATTTTCTCATAAGCTGTTACACTCAGCAAACCAGATTGAAGCGCTTGATAAGCTGCTGTTCTCTTCCGTGCCTGCAGCGATCGGAGGGGAAAAACAACCCATCACCCACAAGCAGGTACAACCACAGCCATTTCTGTACGCGCCTGCTATGAGTCAGGGCGCAGATGGGGCCGGGGGAGGCGGGGATGGGGGGGCAAGATGCAAACACATCCATACGCATGGCCAGCAGCGCCTGCCCGACCCCAGCTGCCCAATCCCACTGTTCATCCCTGCCAAACCTTACAGACCCGCCAAATAATGCTGCTTCCTCGTGGTTCTGCGTTTCCAAAAATTAACTGCCGCTGTTAGAAAATACTTTGCTTTGGCAGAACCTGTGGGTCTAAGATACTGCCTCATGTATAGTGTGAAAAATGCCTCCAAACCTTGGGGTCAGTACGGGAAGAAAGTGATTTTAATAATCAGTCAGCAGACACGAGCACAGTCTATGTGCACCTGCATACACACACATACATGACATAGTTGTCGTAAGCAACATGGCTGTAAGTAACCTCTCTCACATATAAGTAACCTACCTCAAATAATTTGTTAGGGGAACAAACTGTCAGAACCATTGAGCAACACAACTCTTTACAGTGTACAAATATGGATATTCAAAATCGCTAATCGCTTGAGAATACAGAAGTCTGTCCCCACACGTAAAGCAAGAAGCCATGACACTTACACTTATGTTTACTTCTGTCTGCTACTATAAACCTCTTTTTTTGTCATTTTCGAAAACCTCCCTATTTCGCAGCAGTGTTTTGAAATTTGGCAGCAAGAAGCCCTGGGCGCAGGGGGCTGCCTTTTCAGTCCCATGCATAACATGTTCAGACGTAGCTACGCTCAAAGCTGCTGGGGAAAAAAATTCCCACTTTGGTTTCGTCAGCAGAGACTAAAAACCAGATGCTGAAGTCTCCCACTACCCCTTGCCTGCTGCCCGCCCAGCCCTGGCTCTCCGTTTCAAAATGAAGTTGGGCTCCAGCCAGCCCCCAGCCAGCAGGCAGCTCTGCCGGCTCACCCAGCCAGGCCTAAAGGAAGCCCAACTGGTGGGGGACACGTGCCCCCATTTGTCCACCGCTGATGGCTTCTGCGTGGCTGGCGTGAGCGTGCTGCACCGGTCTCCTTCTCCACCTGGAGGCTGCACAAACTGAAGGTGATTCCCTGAAGCCACCAAAGTCCCCAGTGCCTCAGGCTCCGTTCAACCCATAGAGGGTCCAGCAGACCAAGACCAAGCCTGGCTTGGCTCTGCTGGTGCAAAGGTTCCTTACATCCAGCTCATTCATCTCTTTCCAGTGGCTGGTCCACAAGAGACAGCAGTACAATCCTGCAACCTAAAGTACTCGTTTAGGTCAGCTTTAAGGATTTTGTCACCTAGTGCCAACGGCCAGGAATCCCAAAACTAGGGCTGCTGTCAATACGATCTGGTCTTAGCACTACACCTAGTAAGTTTCCTTTCTCTACAGAGAACAGTAAAGCCAAGGAGATGACACACAAACGAAAATGCTATTAAGACTGTGGAGACACTAAATATGAGAAAAGCACACCCTGAGATGTCAAAACTGAAGCCATCTCCTCTCCCTTGCTTCCTCCAGCCAGAGGCACAATTCTGCTCCAACCCCTCCCTCCTGACTGCCTCCCTGGGCTCCGGGCAGCTCCCGCCTCCACTCACCACTGCTCCCACACCACTGCTCCCACGCCAGGCACACGGCAGCAGCAGCTGTGCAACACCAACAAGGACATTTCTTGCCCTAGTGCCTGCTGCAGCTCTTGAGCACAAGCACTACGTTTGCCCCTGCAACCTTTGCATTTGCACTTTCACATACGCGTGCTTAAAGCTGTTGTTAAATCAAGATGGTACCCAACCCAGCACTCCTAATGCTGTAAACTCTGCAACCGTTTCCCAAAGTTACTACGTTACTTTACACCATACTTTGCAGTGGGGCTAATGTAAAGCAGTAGACTCCCGCTAGCTTTGCAGAACCCCAGTAAGACAAAAAGTCCAAATAAACACAAGTAGAGCACCCATACTTCAAACACGTGATGCCCTCATCAGTCACCAAAACTACTGAAACGTAGCCATGTTCTACATGACTAGCTGGTGAAGAACACTTTTGTTCTGTGACCACTGGTTCTTACTGGGTGAAGTATTAAGTCATGTTTTTCTGCCAAGTATACATGCACCAAGGCATTTTTAAATATGTTTTATTTTGGAATGCAGGACAGTGTAAGTTTAAGACTAGAAAGTCTCCTCACTCCACTAAAATTCAAAGTATGTAAAACCACAGCTCTCTCAATCATGCCACCTGTGCTAGAAATGCCATTCTTTTCTCTTTCTTTTTTTTCTTTTTTTTTTTTTTTTTTTTTTTTTTGCCACAGGACTATTATATCATGTGCAGGTGGTAATGTCTAAAAATATATCACAGAAGATGTACGTAAAACCAAACAGCTCCTTTACTTGATCAAAACAGTAAGTGGGAATGAACCCATGCTAGTCTAGCTCGTACCCCTTAGCGCTGGAGGTTTTCTCACTAGACCTGCAACCCTCGTGCTGAAACGCAGTTTCTAGAAGGGAAGCGCACAGTTCCTCGCACCTGTTTCATACTGCCAAAGCAGATAAAATGGCTTGATCTCTTCCAGGAAGGAAGGAGTTCAGCGGTGGAGCAAGGAGTCAGACGAGCACCATATGGTCAGAAGAGAGGGAAGACAAAAGTGAGGGCTGAAAAACCTCTCTCGGCGACAGCAAGAGTTACGTTGGCTCAGCTGTGTTGTCTAATCAAGTATTCTAAATCAATTAAGACTGAAGCCAATTTGTACACACGAATCTTTGTATTTATAAATGAACCTAAATATTCCACAGTAATATTCCATACGGTTTAATTCCTGTAGTACATGGACAGAAACCAAGGACTGGCTGAGCTCATTAGCCATGAAAATAAGCAGTTTTATCAGGCAAGCTTTTGTCCAGCAATACAAAAAAATGAGCAGTGAATGAAAGAACCCCTTCCCACCCTATAAAACAACAGTCCCCAACGTAGGAATGTCGGTTAATGTCAGTTAACAGGAGAGATGCTCTCTTAGTTGTTTGGAACTGTCACCGAGTCCGAGCTCCAGCCTGCTGAGGTATTTCTATAACAACAACATCACGAGGGAGTTTATTGACATCAGTCGTCTGGTGATAAGACCACCAGTGTTTGTAAATAATTCTCACACATCTTCCCAGAATACTAAATTTCTCACAGGTTTTAAAGAAAACAGAAAGCGGCTCTCCCTGCCTGGAGAGCATTTCCCCAGGTTTTTATTTGGGCAGTGATGCTTGGGCAGAGGCAGGGCCGGGTGGCTGCAAACACCCGCTGAGGTAATTCTCCAAGCGTGCCTACCTCGCCTCTCCGCACAAACGGCCAAGCTGCTCATCATTCAGTAGCCCAGGACAGCGATTTATAGCCCATTCGAGGCAGTCTGAATCTAGCAATGGTTTGCTTTGAAAAGGTGCAATGCAAAGTAAAGTGTTTTCAGCAGTGACTCAGCATTGTGTATTAATAGCCAGCCTAAGCTTATTTAAGACCCTACTGTTGCCATGTGTCAGGGACAGGGGCTGGATCAGACTGTTGATCTGACTGGAAGCTCACCTCACAAATAACGCCATTTTTTAGCACCGCGTGGTGGCACAACAACAGAGCTGACAGTGCCCAGGGAGAGAGAGCACGGGGCAAGGAGAAGGGGAGGGCGGGCAGGACGGGCCCTTACATAGCCCCTGAGTTTGGATTGGCTCAAGTCAGCTGTGAAGAGCAGGATGAGGGGTCTGGAGCACAAGCCTTATGAGGAGCGGCTGAGGGAGCTGGGGTTGTTTGCCTGGAGAAAAGGAGGCTGAGGGGAGACCTTCTCGCTCTCTACAACTACCTGAAAGGAGGCTGTAGCGAGGTGGGGGTCGGTCTCGTCTCCCAAGAAACAGGTGATAGGACAAGAGGAAACGGCCTCAAGTTGTGCCAGGGAGGTTTAGACTGGATATTAGGAAAAATTTCTTCACTGAAAGGCTTATCAGGCATTGGAATAGGCTGCCTGGGGAAGTGGTTGAGTCACCATCCCTGGAGGTATTTAAAAGACATGTAGATGTGGTGTTTAGGGACTAGGTTAGTGCTAGGTTAATGGTTGGACTTGATGATCTTTAAAGGTCTCTTCCAACCAAAATGAATCTATGATTCTATTCTAGGATTCCCTTGGCCCACAAGAGGAAGCAGAGGCCGAGAGGCTCCTGAAGGTGTGAAGAATTGGGCCCCACATAAGTGTTTATACACACCACGCAAAGCGAATGGAACAGAAAACAGCACTTAGAAGAATCTTGTATACCCATCCTGCATGCACATAAATACCTGTGTGCAGAAAGGAAGAGAATCTGCTCTAGTATATGCCTTTGGTCAAATTGGAAAGCACATGGAGGGGAGAAATAGAAAAAGTCACCATAATCTGATTAACTGTGTAATTAAGACTAAACTGAGAGATCAATACGGGAAACTAAAAGCAGGGTTTTTTCAGCACAGTATGCTGGAGAGAAAATGGTAAATCTGGTGGAAATCTAATGGGATAAAGTAACAGATGGTAGGTAGACACCCAGGGGACATGGAATATGTTTAAAGATGATACTGGCTAACAGTGTGATTAAGAGTATATGCAATATTACAATGCACTGAATTGAACTAGAATGTAAGTAGGTAAGGCTGTAAAAACCTTAATGTTCTAGGTTAGACTTACATACTTTTATAGACAAGACAAATAGGAAGAACGCTTACAAAAAGGCTCTATGTAACACAAGTGTCTGGGCTACTTAAGGGAATGGCTCTTGACCTTGTTTTGAGAAACATGTCAAACAACTGTCTACAAATATGACACAGGATATCAAAAAGAGGACAAGGAATTAGATTAGTCAGCAAAGATATAACAAGAAATAATGAAATCAATGTACAGAAAAGAAAACTTCAGTTATGTTTCTGGAAACATAACCTGGAGAGCAGAACAAGGTACCAGTGGAGCTGTGCAAGCCACTGTCATCTGGGTGACCTGAAGCCTACCTGACAGTACATCATTCTACCAGGCCTGTAAGGACTCCAGAGAAAAAAACTAGATCAATTCCCTTCCATTTTTTCAAACACAAATACATCAGTAGCTTCCATCAAAATCTTCCACATAACCCACTGTTCTTCCAGTTGGTACACACGTAGGAGTGCGGATTGCAGTCTATAAGCTGAATACACAAGAAGGTCAATTCAAAGTGGCCTCAGGCAACACTTTCAATTTTCCCTTGGGTACGATCCAATTTGCTATACCAGTCTCATGAAACTATGGTGGTCCCACGCCTTCCAAATATTTGCCAACAGTTAAATAATACCTATAAACAGTACAGTCCAGCTGTAGAACTGCTTATGTCTCCATAAAATAAATAAACATTATATATATAAACTCCAGATACATACAGATGGATACATACGTACATACAAGAGAGAGAGCATTAAGTGGAGTAGATGTAAACAAATGATATAAAAAGATATAAACCAATGCTGCATTATTATAAGCCAGTTATTTATGTAGATTTATTTTAAAATATGTCTGATTGCATTCATAGCACTGATGAAGAGAACAGTAATGCACTAAACACCATTAAACACTTAAACTAAAATTCCTCCTTGATCGTCCCTTCACAACCACTTTGATTCCACTTTGCCACCCAGGACAAGAATAACCACATGACCTGAAGGACAGAAAATTCTTACTCCATTGTGAGAGCAAACTAAATAATTACCAAAAGCAGAGACCTCTCCCATGCACAATCCTGCTTTTGGCTCTCCCATTTCCGACTGGCACTAATTTAAATTAGGGGACTGGTAGCTTCAGCACTTCAGCTGATATCAATTACCATTATATCATGCAAAACACTCCCTGAAGTAATCAGGAACCAAGCTGCTTATGGAAATAGTGTAAAAACCACACCAGAAATGAAATAGAAGCCAGTACACAGCAGAGACATAACCAGCCCCTCTGTAAGAAAAAGAGATTTAAATGGGCAGCTGCTTTCCGCATCAGCAGAATAACAGCCATTTCTGTGAATGGTTTTAAGGTGCATAGAGAGGTCACTGTCTTCCATAAATTGGGTTACTGCAAAGCCAATGGATAGTAACTATAGCAAGGAAGCAACTGGGTACCGGACTGCCTTAAAACAGCTGAGGAGAAACAGAATAAGCCAGAATGATGCTGACTCTGATGCAGCTTCAGAGCAGACATCGTCCTCTATTTAACTCACAGCTAGCTCATGAAAACTTTGCAGTGTTTTTACAACCATCAAATCCAATAAACCAAGCCCTAAACCACAGATTTTTTTATCCTAGTCCAGGAAAATGGTGAGAGGTAATGAGCTCGGGCCCAATTAAATGTGATGTAAGGAACCAACAAGAAATACTCGCTTCAGAAGTGTAAGTTGCAACAGCCATCTTGCATTGCTGTGCTTGTGTCTTGTTCTTGGTAACCCACCTAAATGGCTTTTGCCCAGGTACAAAGTATTTTGTTTTAAGGATGCTTAAACGAGTACTTGTCATATAGGGCAAGCTTGCTCAACTAAGGAGCCAGCTAAAGTCATTCAGGGCCCACCTTACACATACTGAAAGGGCAGATATAGATAGGCTTCCTGGCACCCTTCCATCCTACAATTTCCTACCGCTATTACACTGATGATTCAAATCTAATTTTAACAAGCAAGCAAGCCTTCTGCTGTCAGCAACCATTGTTCCAAGACAGAAGGAAAATACTTTAAACACATTTTCATGCCTTTCAACATCTGCATTTTTGTATTGCTTTTGTTCCTGGAGAGGGCACGGAAAAGGAAAATAAGGGAAGCACTTCCCAAGGTAGGGAGCTAAGATACCAGTGCTGTCACTTATCATTTCCTGAACAAGCCTAATTTTTCCAAACAATACATGGGTAGAAGGGTATTATTAATATAAGAACTAATGCTTTGAAAGCCTAAAAAACTTGCTATGGAAACAAAGCAAGCTTCAAAACCACATTTCCCTAAGATCACATAATAATAATGGGTTTTGTTTCAATAACACAAAAACATTTTCCACGTCCTTTGGTAAAATTGAGTCCTACACAGCCACAATATTTATTTTTTTAACTAATTAACTATATGCATCTCTTTACAGCTAAGTTTGTGTGTAAATGAAACTTCTCTACCAGTTTACAAATAATCTAAAAATTTCCTTGATTGTATACTATCTCACAAGAGGAGACCACTCACCCTGTTTCTAAGTGTTGCATAAGAGATCAGAAAAAGCAAATGAACTTGAACGTTCTTTTACCTATTTTCAGATGGCCTTCAAAAGCAAAGCCAACACACAGTAATGAAGAGACGAATTCATTTGTTGTACAGCAAAAGAAGTCATCCCATATAATGTGCATTGGTAGTGAATTGAACATAATTAGTTCTGAAGATTATTGTAG
The DNA here is from genome assembly GCF_964199755.1 of Larus michahellis. Classification (NCBI taxonomy): domain Eukaryota; kingdom Metazoa; phylum Chordata; class Aves; order Charadriiformes; family Laridae; genus Larus; species Larus michahellis. Next base: position 142,933,245 of record NC_133896.1, read on the forward strand.
AAGAAGGACATAAACACAGTTCCAATAACCAAGGGTAAGATAACAACAAGCACAGAAAGTCTTCCTGACAAGGAAGAAACAGCCCGGTTTGTTCTGAGTTACAGCACAATCAAGTTAGCTACATGGCACATCCTGCTGTTTATATCATGTGATTTTTAATAACTTAAAATAGAAGATTAAAGCCATCTGCAGGTCTCCTAAACAAAACAAATGCTATGCTGTGGTGCTGAAATATATAAGGTGCTTGCATTACCTAGAATTCACACCACAGAAGGTTATTTATACATTGGAATGGGAAATATTTAATAGCATTTAACACTCTAACAGGTATGGAAAATATTACCTGTGTAACATGCTGCCTTGTTTTTACAGCCTGTGTAAAATACACTGCTATACTGTTGACTGAATGGCAGTAGTCAAAACATGGGGGATCAAGTGTTGCAGTCCTCTTAGACAGGCATTATGGAACCCGTGCAAGGTATTTAATTTGATCTCTTTGTTCAAGACAGTAGCATTTGCATTCGTTCACATTCAGTAAATTATTCATCTAAAAAAGCTAAGATTCTTTAATTTCTTTCGTCTTCTCCCAAACTCCACTTGTTCTATATATTGCCATAAATAAAATGTTGTATTTAGACCGGCTACGATACTGCGAGCCAATTTCACTGCAGATAAAGGTCAAGGAAAAAAATTATTAAAAAGAAAATAACATTTTTTTCTAAGTTCTCTCTATAAAAAACATCACTGCCAAGCTCCTAAGTGGGCTGTATGTTTTATCCGCCAGAAGAGCAGCACTGGGCAGAAGGCATCATAAAGGTAACTTTTGGAGCAGGACAAATAACTGAACTATTTCTTCAGTTTCTTGCACAGTGACTGCCGTGTTGCAACTGCACTCCAGAAACATACGGCCATCATCTCAGCTAAGTAATCTGTGTGTATGAGAGCCCTAACCTTAACTGAAGACCTTCATAAGCATGAAGACAAAAAGAGACCAGTACATTATCTAACTGGGCTTCTTCAATAACACAAGTTTTGAAACTCAAACATGCAAATCTTGCATTACATGTTAACTTTGAAACATTGAAAGAAATACGTATTTTAGAAACGCATCAGAACAGGATGTAAAAATTTCAGCTAATGGACAATTCCTCATCTCAATTTCAGCAATTTTCCAGTTTTAAAATAGCTATGAATACTGGGGGAAAAACCAATTCTGTTTCCTGTTTGAATTCTTCTACCTTTAGCTTATTTCCAGTGCATCTTTTTATTTCCATAACTACCAAGAAAACGATCCTTCTGATATCATAAATCTTCAGACGCTTATTACCAGATGATGACCAACTCACAATTTCAGTCTCTGTTTGACAAAACAGATTGGATTTTATCAGTTTCCTACCAGGAAGATGAGCTCCTCCAGAACTCTCAAACTCTCTCCCCAGTACGTCCAAACACTCTGAGCTTGAGGTGTGAGTATTGCACCTCCACTGCACCTCCATACTAGTTAAATATCGTCCATTCCATATGGATAATAAATACACTTTTTTTTTTGTTAGTTTTTCAATCCTACATCAAAACGTTGTATCACTGAATGGTAGACTTACGTGCAAGTTGTACAGCACAATAAGACAACTAACATCTAAAATCGCCTGGAGATGTGGAGTAGGGAAGCAGGAGAAAAATGCTGGTGTTTAGTTCAAAACGAGGATGTTCAGAAACAGCTCAACATAGCTTTTTCCACTGACTACAACTGGGGCCAATAACTGCTGGATTTGCTTACAAGTTCAGCCAGTGTTCTAGGGACGGGACACAGGACAGGCTTCTGCAAAAGTAGGCAAATACTTAAGCATGTGTTATTATCGTATAGTATTAGCAGAGACACAGCCCTGTACATCTGGCTTCAAAGCACAGGAGATACTGCATCCGCTGCGTTCTTCATCGCAGATGTGCACACAAACCACTAGGCTATTTTGGACTGATGCTTAACATCAACTAACTAGATTAGAACTTGCAGAGACAAGAACTTGGGATTTAATGCAATGAAAAGGAAACACAGAAGCACAAATGGAAAGTAACAGAGATATTACCTGGGAAAATGCAAGATATAACAAGTTTGGTACCAAAAAAAAAAAAAAAAAGTAATAAGGAAGGAAGGGAAGGAAGGGAAAAAGTGCACTGAGCCATAAATGAAGTATGAGATAGTATGGGCAGGCAAGCTACACAGTAGAATTTTAAAAAAGCAACAGAAATCGTGCTAACAGAAAAAACATATCCTCTATAAATTTAGGAGGACCCGGACTCCTGAATCTCCTGGTTAAATGAAGAGGGGTCTCTAAAAAGCAAAAATTTGAAGAACTGACTTTTGAGTAAAGATTGAGAGATAAATTTGTACAGATGAGAAATGACAAAGTGGGGCAAAGAGAAAGTGGGGTAATAGTTTACAAATATCTAAAGGAGGAATCTGCATAGCAGAAAAAGATGACATTTTCTATCAGATGTGGAAACTGAAGGAGGAGTAAATGGAAAGATTTTTTTTTTTTTTTAATGGGAAATACTGAGTGACTATCAGGGAAGGCTTTTTGGAGGGGAACAACTGTTGGCCCTGTGCAAAAAACTGCCAGAGGGAATACTGCAAACATACTGCTGGACAAGGTAACAGAAAATGCATTGATGAGAACAGTCCTGTATCAGCAAGGAGGAATGCCTCGGATGATGTAAAAGACCACTTCCCAGCCTGCCTATCTATACACTCTGCATACTGCAACTAAGATATATTACCTGAAAATTTGTGCTCCCTTTTTAATATAAGGCTAATGTACTTTATTACTGATTTTAACAGGCTTTAATAGGAGGAAGCATATATTCAATTATTTTATTACATGCTTTGAATATAAATGGCGAGCATCTGCACTCTAGTTTACTCCTTCCGTCCTCGCCCTCTCATAAAAAAATGCTGGCACGTTTTAGAATTCAGAGCAGCCCTCCCCAGCCTAGCCGCTTTCTTGGCTGGTTTGCTAGGATCTATATATCCAATCTAATTATTTTGACTCCCATTTCCAACCCTATCAGTGGTGCAGTGGTGCAAGAAATCAAAATGCCAGTCTCCTGAATGTGTTAGAACCTAAAAGCTAACAGCTACTCATTTGCAGAGGCATCACTGTGTGGCCCAAAGCCCCTGTCATCATGCAATTTGTGTTCAGCGCTCTGGATGTGACTGGAGAGGGGTTTCCCAGTGTACCAATACTGAGCATTTCTTGTAACATTTCAGATATGCTACAGGTTGTTGCATCATCTTGTTCTGTCACAGTGTAACTGACTAACAAAACCCAGCAACGCTTCAGTTTAGATTTTGCCTCTTTTTAAAGACTTCCTTAAGTCCTTCTCCTTTGTTATTTTCCCCTTTGTTTTCTTAAGAGGGAAAAAATAGGATCATACAAGCTTATCTTCCCTTAAGTGATCAGAAGAGAGAGTCAGCAATACTCCTGCCAAAACACCTACTATCCTCTCAAGTCAGGGGGATCATATGTTGCTCACTAGCTGAATTCCCTTGGGGGTCTCTTCCCTGACTATAAGCTTTCCCCCTCTTGAATTACAGTCTTACTTAGATTACTAATGCCTCAGCGCCACCAAAAATATTTCCCATTCATTTCCACAGCTTTTACAAACATGCTAACATGATTTGTGTTTAAATGTAAGCGTCACCGTTTTACTTTTTATTATGAATATCATATGTTTGGCAAGCTGTCTGACCTTCCTTATGATGATGAATGCCGCGGCAAACAATTTGCTGTATCTTTAAAGAAATGGCCAATTCAATTACATTATGCCAGAAGCTTTCAAATCCCTCTCTGCCAAACGTCTTTGCTATATCCTGCCACAGACAGCCCATTTGTATTCCAGCACAGTAGGACACTTGTTTTATTGAAGCATACAGTTCTAGTTAGGTACTATCAACAGAGCACTATTTCAGTTCTCCAGCTCTGTGTTCCTTCCCACCCCCTCTAGCCTTGGTTATTAGGATTTTCAATTTTACTGACCAAACGTGTATGCATTACTAATTACATGCATGAAATCCAGTGGTTATCGACTGCTACAACAAAATACATTAGTGACCAATTACAGGAGTTCTTGGCAGCAATGGTTATCATTTTAGTGGATTTAATCACTGCACTTAAAGTGAAGCTTGAGATTCCCTTTGAGATTACACCACTAATTGCTTCTGTTTTGCCAGTTACTGCATGAGCTGGTTTGCAAAAAGGATCACTAAAGATGCTTTCTAAATATCGAAGTGCAGCAAACAGATGAAGCCTCCTGTAATGAGTCTGCCCCACCCCCAATAAAACCACAGCATCAATTCATTCATACCACAACGCTGATCTCTGATACACATCCCCCTCGTCATCCCCTCTTTCCTTCTCATTTCTTGTTCTTTGGGTAGACAACAGCAATACAGCTGCACTGCTGTTCACGTGAATTGTGTGGCACACTAACATTTATTTATATAGTGAGAATATTACACTTCAAAAAAAATAACAATCATTTCTCCCCCCTCTGTGTTTGCAGAGAGGATACTACTTGTTACTATGACAGAATGTTTGAATGGTCTTAGACCTTTAAGAAAAAAAAACAAAAACAAAAAAAAACCCAAACAACAAACAACCTAGGCAAAGTATATGATTTACTACATGCACAATACCACCATAATAGGCTTCCACTCTGCAGGAATCCCTAAAAACAACATTCCCACTCCAGAAGGAATTTGTAATATAACTTATTGTTTTTTAAAAGCCCACGTCTACCTCCAGGTCCCCACTAGTGACGAATTATCTGGTTTACAGCCTCATAAAGCAGAAGTGTCTATATATTTTAATGCTGAGGCCAACCACAGGACTTTGGTACCTTTCAAATTTAGTGATATACAACTTTCCAAACACCAACGAAAGGCTGTGTCATTTCGCTTCAGGCAAAACAAGGAGATACAATTTCATCAACTTTTTCAGCCTGATCAAAAGAAGTTGTCTTTCAAAGACAGAAAGCATGGGAGAGCGTTGGAACTACAGTTCTCTTAGCAGTCTGAGAACAAGATATTTTAACAAATAAAATTGTTTAAATAACTTTGTTTGGTTCCATTTTTATTAAAATTTCAGCTACTGAAGCTTTCCATTACTCAAACGCCACTTTCCGAACAAGAAAGAACCCCTCTCAAAAATATACTACAAAAATAAATCCTCAACTAAAAATTTATCGTAAGATTAAAAAGCCTTCTAGAATTGTCCCATCGAACATCAGCTTTTTTAGGATTTCGGTAGATGCTAAGTTGATACAACTCTAATTAGGAACTTAATTGAACTTTGTGAGAGAGATATTGTAGAAAAGAGTTTTAAATCCCCAGAGACTTCTAGACTACGAACAGCAGAGCATATGATATCTTTAAAAACTGTCAGAAACCATACAATATGATTTAAAAAAAAGTAATAACTATCTCCCTGAAATAACTGCCAAAAGAAGTTGAAGATCTTCATCCTACAGTATCAACAGGATGCAGCAACAGTACCAGTTGGCTTCACTTCAGCCTCTAAATACAGTACAGACTATTACCTACCGATCCCTGAAAAGTAACGTAATACAGTACACAGAGGGTTGAGTCACAGATATGTTTTATCTTGTTTCAAACACAGATGCAGATTTGCAAAACCCATCGATCTTTCCAGAACACCAGGCACAAGAGCTGCTACATGCAAGATGGTCTCAAAAACATGGCCAGTTCATTTCCATGCTTAACTTGAGAAAATCTTGCCCCAGGGCACTCAATTTCAAGTCTGAACGAGAAAATCTGTAGGTGATGCAGGAAATACAATAACTGGCAAATAAGAAACTGGATAAAACACCTAAATTAGAGATCAATCCTTTATTCATAAAGGAATAGATTACACAATTTAATTGGTTTATCCCGAGCTCTTAGTTCAATAGTTCTTGACTCCTGCCTTCCTCTAACACCAATTAAGGACAATTTTCAAGTAAAAAGTAACATTACTTTGACATGATATCTTTGTCAAGGCAGAAGTCACTATACCTACAAATCCTCAAGCCTAGCAGAATGACTACCTTTCTTTTGTATGAGTAAGCTCTTGTCTTACGTACACAAGCACAAAACTTAAACGACAATTAAAAAAAAAAAATAATGCAATTGCACCTAGAATTTCTTGTCCTGCCTTCCAAAAGAGGAAAAGGGAACAAGACAGGAGAAGAAAATATTCTTAAAGCAAACAGCTGAGCTTATGTAGCACCCAAAATACAAAAGGTCAGGAAATACCTGTCTTTCATCACTGTCAAAAGCAATAGACTAAAATAATGCAGAGTAGAACTGATAACACAGGAAATAAATGAAAACATTTGCTGCATGTTAGTATAGAAGTTAAAAGAAACAACGCGAAAATCTCTCTCAAAGGTCCCTGCTGGATTTAAAATAGAGCTGTTGAGCCAATTTTGATTTCAAAACATGCCATTATCATTTAAGAATACTGAACTTTTCTCCTTTAATAAACCTTACACCTCTTTGCTAGTCCATAGACCTAATTCCTAAAACGACGCATGACTGCAAGTATGACAAGGCACAAAATTTGCAGGAACCAGAACTTCAATGAGAACTACAAATGCATAGGAAAGCAACCAGTTACTTATAATACAGTCTCAGGCATTATTTGTGATTCACTACCTAACTTACAAATCAAAAAGTGATAATGGTAAATGCTGCCACGGTGCATTTCTGAACGAATTAAAACCTTATGTGAGTATAGCTCAAAGTCTTGCATATTTTTAAGTTACATATTTAATTTTCTTTAGTATCAAAAGCAATGAGAGACTTTTTGGTCTACTACTCTATCACAAAGAGATAAAGACAGTAAACACTATGGCAAAATTAAATATACTTTTTTATGCAGTGACGTGACAGATATCAATTTATAAATTCATGTATTCAGTACAAGAATATGATTAAACCACAGCACAGATTTGAAATAAAATGCACTGATAACAAGTTTAGACCAGATTAAATTGAGAGACTCTCAGCTGATAAAGTAGTGTTTGTAAAATTTAATGTAGATACCAGTAAGGATATTCAACTTACTGAAGCCTTCCAAAACTAAACATAATTCTTTTAGCATGATAAATCCTAGCAGGAAGAAAGGCTCCAGCTCTGGCAATTGTTTCAGAAAACTCAATTAACTTGCTCATTATTAAAAATACGTCACCAGTAGAAAGAAGTTTCATGCAATACTATACTTATCTGCTCATTAATATTACATGCTTTTCATATATGAATATGCATAAATATATAAATACATTAAATAATACAACAAAATACCTTTTGGACATGTAAAATAATTTGTTGTAACCAGAATAACGCTTGGATTGCCAGGAAAGGAAGCTAGATGGGTAACTGAAAAATATTCTATATTCTTCCTGCCTTTTCAGAAACCTGTGTAGGCTGGGTTTGGAACTGGTTGAGGACCTTCAGACGCCTAGGAATGTCTGCCACATGCCCCGTCAAAGCTGATGAAGAAAAGCTGTCCTTGTCCTGTTTTAATGGAAGTAAATCCAACTATTTTAATGGAAGCAAACCAAACCGAGACAATAGCTTTTGTCTCAAACAACGTGAAATGAGCATTTACCCCTTTCCAAGACAACCATATAAGGCCACTACGAGGCTGACGTCTGAGATTTCGTCCTCTGATGACCTCATACTTAACCTGACCTCTCCTTGTGACTTCAGTCCTTCTGAATCTCAGTGCCTTATTATGCTCACAAACCAGCAAGATCAAGTTTAACTTTAAGAAACAGAGGTCTTTCAAACTCAGAAATTAGCCTCAAGATAAGTAACTGAAAAGGCAAAACACCAAAATATCAAGAAATCCTGCATATAATCTATGTTTAATTTTATAGAGGCTTCAAGAGTAGCAATAAAAAGCAAACCTATGGCAAAGCACAGAAGGCTCTATAGAACATTCCCTTTAGCTAGCCCTAGTATTTCTAATCTTCTTCAATTCAAAAGCCAAAGTACTGTCTCAAGTTACAGATTGCAATTAGGAACAGAGATGCTGAAAAATATTTGACAGTTCTAACATTTTGCAGAGCTTACTTCCCGCTAAGTATTCACTTACTCAGGTGGCAAGAACAGTCAAGCTCCCCAGTTTCCCCCAGATTTTCCCTTCAGGCCAGTTTTATCCTTGAGTACCTGTGTACAATAAAAAGCAAAGGAAAGAAAATCAGTTTACATAACTCCTTGTAAGTTCACCTCTTGATTATATCAATTCTTAAGGCCCCTAATTGTTAGCAAGTCAAAAATTCAGATATCCAGCTTTTATAAAAGGATTATTTCCCATCAATTTGCTTAACCAGAAGCAAACGCAAAGCTTTTTTTCCCTGCAAAAAGACTGGGTTTTATTTGACCAATTCTACATATATATGTGTGTATATATATATGTTTTTTTAGACTCAGCACAACCTTAAATGAAAGAGTTTTCTGTGAGAAGCCTCATGTAAATGCAACCTAGCAGAAGGTGGGATTGCATGATTTAGGTATATTTCATCACTTGTTTTTAAGAGTACAAACAGACAGCAACACAGTTAAGGCTTTGTTTGCATCAGATTAAAGCTACCTTAAAACAAGAAAATCCTACATATTCAATTACCACTTTAAAAGTGAAAGAAGGCTTGTGTACAGGTGCAATGTCACTTAGTTAAGGAGGAGCTCAAAAAATAAAGTTATTCTACTTTCTTCTGGCACTAGTATGAATTAAAGAACACATTCAACCATATGGAATAAATTTTTGCAGGCATATGGAGCTCCAATTAAATAAGCGTGGCTTTGCCGCACAAAAGTCCACCTGCACATATTCAAATTTTTCCAAATTAGACCATCTCATTTAGAGCAGCCCATCTAACAATAACACAGTAGAAAAGCAATGCACTTGATACGACACAACAACTGAACCTAGTCTCCCTAAATAGTAATCGCAGTCTTACTTTTGTCCACGGTCATAATATAACCAGATCAGAAAGAAAACAAAGATGGAATTAGTTCCCCTAAAATATAATTACAGTTACATCAGAACACAAGAAAATTATTTTTCATCTTCTCCATCATCCAATTAAATACATATTTGGAAAAGTAAGCAAGGTAGAATTTTTAAAAAGAAAAATTTTACCAGAAGTCAATGGAAATTAAAAAACTGACTGGAACTATGCTTCCTAGTTTTTAGGTTTTCTTTGCACACCGTGCATCCAGACTTTCCCAGGATAAATATATGGAAAGCATGCCATTTAAAAAAACAAAAGTCAACAAGTCTATATAAACATCAACATCCTCAATAACTCTAAAATCTTAAAATAAGAAAGGTGTCCGATGAGGTGGAAACTAACAAATTTTTAAAGGTAAGCACTTCAGAAGTCCCTATTTTTATTTTTTAAGGATATGGAGTTAATTGGCCCCCCTTGTTCATACCTAGTCTGACAGGCTTTGTGTTAGGTGATGACATCCCATTTTTTTCCACAGGACCCTAACCTCATTCAGTGAATACAGTTGCAAGAAGAAAAGAGAGTACGGAAAATCAACACATCAACTGTGTATGGTCACATATGGTCACGTATGGTCACAGCACAGTTCTACGCTTGCATCTACTCCAGGTTATTCTGTGCCATTTTAGAACAGCACTCTGAGGACAGAAACGCTAGTTCTCACACAGAGCTCCTCTTTGGTGCTGTCAGGATAACCACAGACTGCACTGCAGTCCCCTGGAAGGGACGTCGTATCATCCCCATAGACCATGAACTTAAAGAATGAAACTTTGGAATTAGGAGCATTATGAACTATAGCGTTCAACCAGAGAGTCCTCAAACTCATTTATGAGAGTATCTAGCCTTATACGATACTTTAACTTTCTGGGGAAGCTGTGTTCATCTGCCTTAAACTAGGCAACGCATCTTTCCTTTCTTGTAGTGCATTGCCCCATTCACTACCTCTCTTAAAGTTTCTACAACAATTATTTTTTTTTTTGAAAACAACAGGTTTTCAAAGATGTGTCTCCTTTGCTGCACAGTCTTTGTACACTTCTGGTCCAGATGAAAAGACCATACAATTCTGAGATCACATAATTTAAAACTATATCATAACACGTATGTCCGAGGGAGCTCAGTTAACACGTTCTAGACAACCTTCGGTCTTCACCTTCCCAGCTGTGCAGCGCTTGTTCTCCATAACTCAAACGACATGCTTCAAGACAGCTTTCTGAGCTTGGTTTAATTTCCAGCTCCTTTAAAGGCAGTAACCATTGTAAAGAAGCTCCATCTTGTTCAATACAGATGCCCAGCAGTCTTCCTCAAAACTTGGCCACCTATCCTTCTCACCCAAGCTGTACTATTGCCAATACCGGGGACATGTGCCACCACCCCCATCACATTCCTTGTTATCAGGCTCGGTCTCCTGTTTCTGATCTCAGCCCTGTCTCCCTGCCTCTTTAGAGTAACTGCTTCATTCTCATCAGCTTCATTACACAATATATTGCTCCCTCCCCACAACCAGAATCCCATTTCCCATTAGCTCCCAGCTCTCATATACCAGCTTTCCTTTTAATCTCATCTCTCAGCTTTCTGTCTCCTTCATGGATTTGTTAGCTCTTCCGCACTGCTTTTTACTTTCCAATGCTTTTTCCCCTGCTTTACTCTCCCAAGTCCTCCGCTTGCCTCTTGCCCTGGCAATTTTCAGATTTATTCTCAACAATCAACTCCCTATCTTTTCCGTACTTCCTTTCTGGTTCCTACAGAGTCTTTGTGATTAGTGTGCCATAGCCATGGCTGCTGCGTTTTGTGCTGAACTCATTTTCCAATGATAAGCGTTAAAGAAACCTGTACGAGGGCTAATGAGCAGAAATACTTAATTTCAGAATCCCAGATGGACTTCGGCGGAAGACAAGCCAAACCAGCATTGCTGTCTGTACAGAAGTAGAATTTTAGGCACTTAAATCCTTTGCTACTGAAAAACATAGACACCTACATATTTAGATGTCAAGGCAGCTATATGAAGGCTTTGTGGACTGTAGGTTCTTCAGTCTTGATGCTAGATTAACACCACTTACTCTTTTATTTATTTTTTTTAATAATTCTACAAAGAAGCCAAATAAAGTTAGACAGAGTCTAAATCTCAATCTAAACTCATTCTACATTTCACTTAATACAGAGTTAGTAGTACTTTTTTAAAACGTTCTTTCTGAAGACAAAACAGCCCTTGATTCAATCAAACATATGAAGTATTGGAGGGAGGAAGGAGGAATGGTTTTTAATTAAGAACAGGGTTTTCTTGGCACTGTTTACCAAGGATAAATGTGCTTATCTTTATTCCACTGGAAGAAAGTAAATGATAGCATACCCTCACCTATTTTTGCCAGAAAGTATGAACCAAGCAAAGACATCTTCCTGTCTTGTCTCAAACAGCCCTCCTTTTTGTGGGGGAGAGGCTTAAGGCTGAATTTAAGATAATTTTACACAATTGGGAGAGGTTGATTCCTCCAAGATGTAAAATAATAAAGCAAATTAAAAGACCTTTCATTTATTGCGTAAGTCCTATTTTTAGAATAGTTTCAATATTTGGTTTGGTAACAATAGAGTGTATCAACAGAATGTGAACTAAATCAACACAAAGAGAAGTCAGAATTATGCAATACATTCAAATATGATGAGAATTTAATTAAGAAGATTCTTCTCACTTACATACACAAAAATAGTTCTTTGGATTACCTCATGACATCAACCTTACTTGTAACAGGCATCTTTCAAAAAGAAGAGGTAACACAAACCTTAATATAGACTAGGTGATCTCAGCTTCTTGGTATCAATGAAAACTAACAGCTAGCCATAGGATTGTTCCTAACGTGGATTTACATATCAGTACCCTAAACCTATCAACTCTCCTAGCTGTTGGGAGATTGTAATCTGCCCTTCTACCTGATTTTTCCTTTTCCCTTATTTTATACATCCTCCCATCTCACACAACTCCTCCTTATCCCTTCATCTCTCTACTTTTGCTCATTTCTCTTCCCTATAATTTCCTCACTGAAATACAATCCAAGTTTCAAATAACAAAGAATGCAGTTGCCTTTCTGCACAGTATAATCAGCACTTTAGGGGCATAACCCACATGTGCTGCAAATGCTGCAGGAGCTTTTCCTTATCTTTAATACAATTCATCACTGGTGTATCAGAGAGGTGAATGTAAAGCAAAATACTAAACTGTTTTAAGTGAAAACTTTAATCTTTCACATTACTTCTGCAATTAGCTTCCTAAGATTTATGGCCTTGTTTGGTGTAACTTGTATGTTGATTGCCTAGAAGACATAAGTTCTGAAAAAATAAAAGTCTACATGGGTCACACTGGATTTAAAACCAGATCTGTTGTGAATTTTTTCCTCAGCTTATTCTCAGTATTATTCCCTTTTCTTCCAGCCCCACCTCGTTCAAAAACACAGTGTCACATTTTCATGGCACACTTAACATGCCATTTTGCTTCACGTGCTGGTAAATTTCTCTGTGTTTAAGCCTTGCATTTCTTTCCCATGGATTGCATTTGCACTATTTCTAAATAGTGTGAAAAGTCACATAGCTTTTCTTCATTTTTTCTTCTGAGCCACTATACTTTCCCTTCTCATGATAATAAAACAGTAGTCAGTCACATCGCTCCTTTTCTCTAACAGGGCAGCAGATCCTGGCTTCTCTCCCATCAAATGCAACCCCATCCCTTCAGGGTGACAACAGTGGTCTCAGTTCTCTCTCGTCTACCTTTGTGCTCTGCTGCCGTCCAAAATCCTGCTCCTCCCAAACAACAAATGGGGTCTGATCCTGAATCCCTCAATGTGCCACCCACTGAAATACTCAGGAGGCTGATTAGTGCGTGCGTGTGTTTGCAAGCACGTGTGAGAGAGCAGGAGCAAGTGCTCACTCAGGAGGGGTAGCGAGGCAGCCGCTCTTCAAGGTGAAATTTTCACATACAGCCTGGGAGGTTAAGCTCTAGGATTCTCACAGCCTGTAATAAAACCTGTGCAACTGAATCCCCTTATTGATTTAAAAATCTCAATCTCTGCTGAAATTATGTAGATTCAGTGAAGAAAGCACGTATCCCTCCTATGCTGCTACTGTATTACTGAGCGGCCATTTAATAACAGCATACTTTACTTAATGAGTACAGATGAATGACTCAGTGCTAGAAGGTGTCTGCTAATGAGGAATTTCTATTACATCTTGATTCTTCCAGTATTGAAACTAAAAAGAAAAAATAACTCTCTGATTTATCCAAAATAAAGACAGTAGACTGAAGTTGCATTTTATATTTAGATAACAAACGGTGGATAATATTTCTGTACAGTAAAAGGCAGCCTTTCAGCAAATGTTTTGTGTGCCCAATATATAAAAATTAAGTATAAATGCAATATTATCAAGAATGCACTATTTACAAATAAATAACTCATTCCTCTGTTGAGCCACACTGCATTAAGTACACTTTAATGCTGAAATCGGTATCTAATTATCTTTATTTGACCCCAAATCCAACAGGGAAATAAAAACGTTCAAAATACTTGGATCTTGTTGATAAGCACTCAACATTAAAAGGTACCTGTCAGGATAATGTAAGATGGTATTTAATCTTATTTCTTCTGAAGAGGTCTCAAACAGTCAAACCAATATATTTAATGTTGTACTATCTCTTTCTCTTCCATTTGGTATACTGCCTGCTGGTGTTGAAGGTAGAATGAGATTCAGTCATCAGTATGGCCTGACCCTGCAAATCCACCACTGTCACATCCCACGGAGGAAGTGGGGCTGTTAATATGAATCATGCCCTTGGAACTAGGCTAAAAAAATCCAATGGCTGTAACTCATACAGAAGACAATTATCACTGGTGATCCTAGACATTTCTCAAAAGTTGGCACTCTCAGTGTCTCCTATTCATCAGCATATTCGTATTTGTTTGCTAGTTAAGGTACCAGTAAGTATCTGTAACGATTAGTAGTAGATTGATGTTGAATTAAAAAATAAATTTAAAAAACAAACCAACAAACAAAACAAAACAAAAAACATAAGCTGACCAAAAAGACATAAAAAGAATTTCAGAATTTGCCTCCATTCACTTCAGGGAACCCTTCTCCTCTGTTTATTTTCTCTTCCGGCTCATGGACTCCTGGCATCCCTCCTACCATGGTGTTTACATTCTATTTTCCATCACCAGTGACACGAAAAAGCTGCTTTGTTCACCCACACATACTTCCTTGCCAGAAAGGTCAAGAGACTCACTTACAAATGACGGTCCATCATTTTTCCCCACAAACTACCCATATGAAGCCAAGAATTGCCCCATCCTCTGCTACTGGCTGCATTCAACAGCTGCACCTCATCATGTCAACAAGTGCCTGTGCCTCCCCAGGATCCACATGACTGAAGGAAAAAACCCAATTCTTACCATCCAATAGTTTCCTGGCATGGAAAATTTACCAGTATAATGGTGACAGAATCATACACGACACTAGTTAAAATCTTCCATGAAGGTGTCTAGGGTGGGGGTTTTTTTGGTAATAATTTTTTTTTTTTGATTAATAACCTTCATCCAAAAGAAGCCCAGCTCAGTTCAAAACATCTTTCTTACAGAATGAGAGGATTTTAGTGTTATGGCTATAGCAATTATAGTCTGGCTATGCTAGTTAACTTGATCACACAGAGAAGTCCTAGAACTTTTCAGCAAACAAGTGATCCGGGTTTATACTTTGTACAGCCTAAAGCCAATATAGTTAACATTTCTTTGATCCTTGAGCTTCACACCTCAGAGAGCTGCAGGAGAGAGGAAGTGCTGGAGGCCTGGTAGTTTCAGGAACCATTAATTATAGGAACTCATCATGAAGGGCATTGCTAGAAGTTTGCTTCAGACCATTTGAAAGTATTAGAGATAATCCAATGGTTTAAATATAAACAGCACAGTTGCTGTCAAACAGTTGGTCCATGAAAGACAAAGTCTCAGTGCTTTTATTTTTCCTCAAATTGACAATCTGTAAGGTGTTGAACAGGAAAGAAATCTACCACAGTATAAGCTCCTTCCATTAAAATGTATTCCCTAGCATGTTTTTCATGTTTGATCTCAAAGTAAATTATAAATCACACCCATTTTTTTAACTGTCTACTATTGTATAAATATTATTGTTAAAATTTTCAAAAGACTGGCTATTATATTTAGACAGCAAAGTTACAAGTACACGCTTGTGAACTCATTTTTGAAACAGAATTCATCCTAAATGGGACTTACAATCTTTTTATGGGAAAAAACCAAAAATGACATTCGACTGGCCCCAATTATAAAATTAATGAGCTATTCAAAATTATTTGTGTCCTTTTCAAATAATACATATAAAAACTCATGGCAAGTTATTGGTAAAAGCAGGAATAATATCGTACTTAACTAGTTCACTTTCTTCAGAGTTCTCCACTGCCTAACAATGTATTTTATAAAAATTCAGGTTTATATTATAGTGGTTCCCTGTAAGAATGAATCTTTATTATGACAATAGTCACCTGAAGCGTAGAGGCCTTTTCACAGTCAACTGAAAATCTGGTGATATGGCCTGAGCCTAAAAACACCAGCAATATAAGAAGCTGGATTTTACTTTTTAATCCAAGCCTCCACTGAAACGTTGAAAAGAATCTTTCTCTTTAAATCCTGTCCAGAATTAAATCTAGAAAGCTGTAGCCCATCCTTTACCAGCTGCTTTTTCACTTACTAATTTAAGAACAACACTTCTTCCTGTTGCACACTTACCAGGAAGCAGCTATGCCATGAATGTGTTATAAACACTACCCATCTCACAGGCTGCACAGCTTTCTGAAAAACAAGACAACCTAATGGAAGTGCTGCTCTTTATCATCCTCTACTTCCTGCCCACATTCTGGTTACTTAATTCAATACCAAAGTTAGAGCCTGTGAAAGAATTTCACATCTCATTTTCCTTCCGTACTTCCCCTTTCAATCTGAGGTCTTTAACGATATGCTGATTTCCCTGGAAGTCCACTTTCTCACAGAAATGCTGCAAATGCAAAGGCAGAGGGATAACCAAAATGCAAGGCAGCGCTTACTGAGAACAAACCTTCTGGCGCACAAAGAAGACAAATACATCTATTTTTCAAACAACACAACAGAAAAACTTCTCCGCACCAAACAGCAAAGCCTGAGTAGCAGAAAGAATGCAACACCTCGTCTGGATCACCAACACGGTATTTCAATGTGTGCCTCAGCATAGTTCAGACACACAGGATGGTCCCTTCGGGATACACGTGCAACCGCAGGTAACCATGTGATGTGATGAATGTTCAGTTGTGAAGTTTCCATAGTATATCCACTCAGTGTGCCCTAAACACCACAAAATGCTTCTCAATACCCTTCAAAAGGCCAAATAGCTATAGGAAAGGCTATAATTATAGAGAGAGAGATGGAGCTTGAGGGCACTGTCTATATCCTATGGCTTTGCAATAGCTGCATTTTTTTTTTTTAACAATTGCCAAGTAACAGCTTCTCATAAACAATCACAGGAAGCGGACCATGCACAACACAATAAAAAGGGATTAAAATATCTATTTTATCCCGTATTTCCCAAGGGGGAACGATTCATTCCTGATCCCAGATCTTGCAATGGTTCCATGGTGAACATGAGAAGATGGCGGGGAGAACACAGGACAAGTAAAATAAGTTGTTATTAAAGGGTCTGGGAGAAGAGCAGAAAAAATATACTTCTTATCCACAAGCAACCACTGGAAACGCTGAAGCACATTGTTAGTGCCAAATAAATATAATGAAAACAAACAGTTTCAGTCTCCCTTCAGGCCCCTTGGAGACCTCAATACTTCAAATCCAAAGACTTGTCTCGCAACTTAACTTTCTACAGTCATTCCAGAATTAAATCTGCTGTGCAGCTTACTAAACTCAGGCTTAAAACTGTTCAGGTTCTTTGCCCCAGTGTCCTGTTCAGAAGAAATGGTGAGGGAAGTTCTTATAGTTTGTATAAATTCATTCAGAACCAATTTATAATATCAATACAGCAAAACTGGTTATACGTCAACTGAAACAGTTCTTTGTTGGTGACGTTTATCCATAATTTATTTACAAAGAATAACTTTATCCCTTCTAACTGGCACTGACTACACTAAATGACAAAAGCTTTCTAATTCGCTCTTTGAAAGATAAATACTTTGTAACTCTGATCAGCCTAGTAGTCTGTCTTTGCACCTGTTCCAATTTAAGTCCATCTTCCTATTCACTGCAAGGGAAGAGCATCAGACACAATACTCCAAATGAGGTCTCAGGAAGGCTTTGTGAAATGCTATTAGCATTTCTCCCTCTCTCTACAAAAATATGTCTAATGCATCGTAGAAGCACATTAGCCTTTTTCACAGCTGCATCATACTGGTGGCTTAGAGCCATCTTAGTGGCATTATCACAGCACTTTACCTAATTCAGACTGCTACAACCATTAAATCATCTACACAACATCCTATGATGTTAACAGATGTTCTTCTCATTTTAAATATTTGCATATTGAGATAAAGACTAGCGTGACCTGCCTGAGACCAGACACTGGGGGCTCTCAGAGCTGAATTAGCAACTGAGACTGTCTGATTCTTAACCCTAAATATACACCTCCAAACACTAGCAGCAAACAGATGAACTAGTGCACAGTAACAAGGGTATTCCTGTTACTCTATGCCAAATGCCTGTGCCTGCACCCAAAAGCCATTTCTAAATGGATGGTTATAGGTGGCCGATTCTCTCCTCTACCACGTAATTGCATTAGCCTGATGAGGAGCCGCGCAGAAGATACCCAGAAAGGCCAAACCTCCACCCACTTTGACATGGGGGTGGCCTCCCCACTGATTGCTCTCATCGTCATGTCCTCAGCTGGCACTGAAAGTGCCTTTTTGTGGTCATCCCATCTAGACAAGCCTCTAGGTGTTCAGCCACCTCCTCCCACACGTACTTGCTCGTTGTTGCCAGAGCAAAAGCTGCTGAACTATAATCACTTCTACCAAAGCTTATGTCTACACTGATATATTCTGCTGAAAAAGATTTTCAGGATTCTGAATTTGTAATTTGAATGCTGCTCTTGTTCTGAAATTCAGAGTATAATAAAAGTGACAGCTCACAATAAAAAGACAAAAGAATTAAAGATGCAGGAGCACAAATTCAAGGAATAATGATGGACAAAGGAGCTGACTGGTACCAAGCAAACAGCTTGGCAGTTCCTGCACAAGGTAGCGTGTTGTAGCTACTCATATCATAGTATTAATTTCACAACCACAATCAAGTACTCCTAATGCTACTAATAAAAACCTATCTTTGTGAAATGTTCGCCCAGAACACGAACATTACTAGAACTAGACAGAACATGAATTACTTTCCCTTAAAGCTCAGGATCTCTTAATTGCCTCAGAAATGCCATGCATGTTTTGCAGTCGCATTCCAAAAAAGTACTTTTTCTTCCAAGCAACTGGCAGAACCAGCACTGTCCTCTTTTCTGTAAATACAACAAGCATTCTAGTTAAGCAACACGCTACCACTTCTTCTCAGAAAATAAATATCCTAGTTATACTTGAACTTGGTTTCTCTTTTTTGCCCATTATCATGTGTATACCTTAACCATTTCCCATTTAGATCTGTAGTGTGAGCTGTGCTCCACAGATGAACGTATTACTGCTAAGAGAAAAAGCTCACAAATATCTAAGGCAGATGGGATGACTTCTGCTAGTACCTTGTGGTGTAAAAGTCAATGTTAGTAACAGTGCTGCACTAAAATGAAAAAGTGTATCTGTGCAAAGTCTCGAGCACTACCTCATAGCAATTGTAGACTAATATAACTCACTACATCAATTCTACAGATGAAATATATATACACCTTCTAGATGTTTATGTTTTCAGAGCACTTTCATGCATCACAGAGGGAAGGTATGGACCAGAAACCACTGAATTGACGTGACTTGGCATGTTACCGCTGGTCAGCTGAGCTGAGTCAGTTACGAGGGGTAGATATTCTTCACAGTTAGCTAACTGCCCAGCGGTGGGGAAAAAATAACTCCACGGTGGCTTAAGCGCACGTCTTTTACTTTACAACTGAAGGGATGCAGAAGCCATCATAGAGCCAGTTATGACAAACGTGATGACGACCCATCTCACATGAAGCTGCAGTAAGTAACACCCATCATTTTATTAATCTGCAGTAGCACAATTTGCCTCAGGCTGTAAAGATGGTTTTCTGTCCTCTGTGCCACATGCGCTCATTGGCTAGATGGGAATATATCAATTTGGCCCTTTTGTTTTTGGTAATGGAAAGGTTATGCTTCACTGAAATTGCAGATAAGTATCAGGCACAATTCTGGTTAGGTTCTTGGTCTGTGACACACAGAATATAAAATATACACAGTCTTGACTGAGTCCACACTTGACTTATTCTGACAAAAAGTAAGTAATCTGAAAACCAGGACAACTATCTCCTGATGGGATCTACATAAATAGTATTTACATATTAAAATTTCTGAGTCCATAAATCTGGTAAAACAGAAGTGTATTTTTTATTTCTAATATGAAATCTCCATGCAGAAACCCAGCATGATTTCAGAAAGTTTTCAAAAATTACTTTTATTTGAATACAAATGTATGTACCTCTTGTAAAGTCCTACCAATAAAATCCACTCACATTCCTAGTTGGAAAATACATATGCCAAGATACATTTGCAAATAAGGCATACAGTTTGCATGTATACAAATGCATACTTAAATATTTGTGTGTATAGTTGGTAAAAGAAACATTGCAGTTTGCAAGCAAAAATGAGCAGGCAATGTTTCAAATTGAAAATGTGGTACGGTGTTATCAGGAAGGACAAGAATTAAAGTAATTTACAGTAAACTACGCTTACTGGCCAGAGATGACACACAGTTACGAGACTAAATCAAGGAAGTTTTGCATTGCTGCCTTATGGTGCTTGATCTTTCAATTAATGTCTCAAGAATACTGAATTATCTGTATCTGAGCACTGTTTGTTTTTGATGTTAGCATGAAAGAAACAGGTTTTTTTTTAAGTGACAACACACTTGAACAGATTCAGTTATCCAATTATCACCAGTACTTCCACTTCTAGACACCAGGCCCCACTCATACCTTCTGACTGACCTCACAACTTTACCTTTTAATCTTTATAATCTTATATATCAAAATTATGAGAGTAAGAAAAAAAATAAAGCATAGGCCCATCACAGAGCCTGCGCCTATGTTAAAGAGCCTAACTCCCTTCAAATTCAGGGAATCTAAAGCTCCTAAATGTGTGTTTATCTACAGCACGCTCCTTTCTAATGAACAGTGAAGAGTATCTTTCAACTAATGTATTTTCTGAACACAGCATGCATGTATGTGTATGATGTGAAAGAAAGTATAGGTATGACACAGGATAAGGACTTAACATATGCAAATGTCAGGTAGGATAATAACCTGCAACCAGAAACAATACAGTGTAGTTAGTTAATGGCCATAAAAAGGAAGCAAGAAACTACAGGAGGAGCACTCAAAAATTTTACAAGTGTTATTTTACTAGGTTTGCTACAGGCATCACTTCAATGATAATTTTGGCTTCAGTTTCCTAACTTTGATCAATTTACAGTAAATTTAGATTTGTTCAGAAGATCAAAAGCAAAACACACAAAACCAGAATTACTTCCTTCGGTCTCCTGTCTTGCATTTTGCATCAAAGCAACAGCATACGCAATTAAGATTTCCTAAAACTACTCATGCCACACATACCCACTGAAGTTCTCCATACAGAGTAATCAGCTGGCCACTCAGTCCACACTGAGCAGGGGACTATAAACTAGGTCTCCCATCCTTTTTAGGACATTCATGACATCCCAGCGAAAATATTCAGTATTAGCAATTAAATTAATATGACAGATGACATTTGGCAACGTTGCCCATATTCAGAGTTTGAACCCAAACCGTGGCGAACCTCTACATCTAGCCTCTTTGGAACACATTACAGCTGAGTATAGGGAAACAGACTGAAAGTACAGGGAAGTTTCCACAGATTTGAGTACCTGCTATTTAACACACAGAGTTGGATGCTGAGATACAAAGTTACAGCTTTGTTGAAAGATCAGTAGAAATATTTGCATTACTTAGAAACTAAGTAACTCTTAAAATGAATTGGTTGGACCTAAATACCTGCTGATACAGTTCCAGCCAAATGGTGCAGTATTTTTTGAGAGACAGAGTATTAAACTAAGCGAATCTAATGAAAATCAGAAAGTATCAGTGAGGAAGAATAAACATTTTTAAAATACAGTTTTATATTACTCATGTAGGAACTACTGATGAAGAAATAAAATTTAAAAAAAGGATAATTTCATAGGAATTTTAGTATATTTTATTTAATAGACTCCTGTGGTGCATGTCAGACTAAACAGCCCAGTCAAGACCTCTGAAAATTAGTCTAGACACAAGAAGAGGCATACTCTGCATAGTAAGACTTCTGAAAGGCTTTGAAAAGAAACACTTTGGAGAATTCTTATTGTTTCTGATAAGGCACATGGGAGTGCCTTCTCATGAAGTATTTCTTTATATAAAGATAAAACATATTTTAAAGCATAATTGTCAGACAGCTTCATACTTCTGAGAGCCAGTGATTCCACACTCATAGATTTCTTACTACATGCAAATGAGTCCCTATTCATCTTAGCAATCTCCATGTCAGTAAAAATGCTTATCTGAGCAAGTTTCACACATGCTTTGGTGTTTGCAGGATTAGGTTTTTGGTTTGCGGTCACCTGACATACGGGTCAAACATCTATTCAAAAAAATACTGTCCAGAAAGAGTTACGTTACCTAGTTAGAGCAACAGAATAAGGATGCAAGATACCAATTATTTACTTCAGGACCTCTATGCCTTCCTGATGATCCAAGCATGCTTACAGCAGTCCACACGCATCACAATTATCTTAAACATCAATATAACAATAAAACAACCCATGCCATCTGAAAGAGCTACAATTCAGTGCAATTAACATCAAAGCCCCTCTTACAGGTACTAAGTTCACTGAAAACATTGGTAAATAGCTTAAGATACCTACACACAGAAGACCTTTAAAAAGGAGAGATTTCCAATTTCCCTCAAGCATCTCCTGCAGTAGTGACTACTGGCTAGATGCTCCTCTCAGTCAATTCCACCCAATCTCAGATATTGAGTCTGTTAGAATACTAATGTAGTAGCAACAACCAGTAAAAAAAAACAAGTCAGTGTATTGTTTGTGGGTAAATTATGTTGAGATCAGGAAAGGCAAATTAGGAAAAAGAGAAAGCAGAAAGACACTACTCCAAATTGCTTCACTGCAGGATACCCACACTCATTTCAACACACGAAGAACACTGAAATTTTTCAAGGGAAACTTATTGAAGAAAAAGCAATTACCAACGATACGATGTTTTTTCCATTAAAATTACTTCTTTATAAACATTTTACTATTTTTAGTGCATTATTTATAATAGATTTTTTTCAGCTTTGGATTCCCATCTTTTAAGTTTCCTGCTCTCAAAGACACAGAGAAAAGAGGAAGTAAGCAAAATGCTTAGAAACAGACCAAGATAGAAATTTTAATTAAGGGTTTAAAATTTCTATCCTATTAAGTCCCAAGGAAATTAGGGGTTTTTTTTTCTACCTTCAGCTATTTTATCCTTTGCAGAAAGTATTTTTGCATCTTGTCAAAACAGCTCTCATCAAAATATCTGCAGTCTAACAGTCATGTTGACCCTCTCCAGTTTGAAGGAAAAAACGGGTGCGTTGACTTGTGTGCAACACACAAGCAGTGACCCTAACTGCGCCTGCAAAAAGCAAACCAAAGACACACCCTTATTAAAGTGATGGTATTACCATGTGACATTATAGTTGCAACTATAATCAGTTTCAAAGTAACAAAGGGATCTCCTTCACCTCAAAGAGTACAGGGATTGTGGTTAAAGTCTTACTGGGCAAGTACAAATGGAGAACTGCCCGTGACCTCCGATGATCAGCTTTCCACATGTTTTCATCAGTATTGCATCAAGCCTATGTCAGCTAAATCCCTCTCTAGACCTGCTGCAGAACTCCACTGACTTCAGGTTTCACCTTTTCCTACTGTGGCCCCCATTTAAAGAGGATACTCTCGCAAAGAGCCACATTTTCTCCAGTGACCTACTCTGACAGCAAGTGGTAGAGCCCTGCAAGACACTGTTTGCCACTCATTACTTATTAGAACAACAGAAGTACAGCCCGGGAGAGTATTTGGAGAGAAAATGCAGATTCAGTCATTGGTCATGAATTAAGAATCAACAGTTTACTAAATGTCGTGGTTTACCCCAGCTGACAACTAAATACCACACAGCCGCTCACTCACTTTCCCCGAGCAGGATCGGGGGGAAGAGAATCGGGAGGGTAAAAGTGAGAAAACTCATAGGTTGAGATAAGAACAGTTTAATAATTGAAATACATTGTAATGGAAAGGAAAATAACAAAAAGAGAGAGAAATAAAACCCAAGAAAGGCAAGTGATGCAAACAAAAAACAACTGCTCATCACCAACCAATCAATGTCCAGGCACTCCCTGAGCAGCAGCACCTCGTCCAGCTTTCCCCCCAGCTTTATATGCTGAGCATGATGTCACATGGTATGGAATAGCCCTTTGGTCAGTTGGGGTCAGCTGTATCAGTTGTTGCCTTCGACTCCAATTCATATTGGAGTTCAAACGTGCCTGGAACAGCAGCACTCAGTGATTGTGTGACTTCGTTCAAGCCTCGATAGTCCACTGTTAGCCTCCACTCTCCATTAGATTTTTGCTACAAGGGACTATTAAACGGTGAACGAATCTTACTGATCACTCCTTGACTCTCCAGTCACTGGATCAACTTATGGATGGGAACCAGGGAGTCTCGACTGGAGCGATACTGTCATCAGTGCACTGTCATGGTAGCAATTGGAACCTGCTGTTCTTTAACCCGCAGCAACCCTGCCATAGACAGATCCTCTGAGAGACCAAGCAAGCTAGTCAGCTGTTTAATATTCCCTGTACTCAAGGCAGATATACCAAAAGCCCTCCGGTACCCTTTTGGGTCTTTGAAGTACCTTCTCCTAAGGTAGTCTATGCCAAAGATATATGGAGCCTCTGGACCAGTCACAATAAGATGCTTTTGCTGCTCATTCCCAGTTAGGCTTACCTCAGCCTCCAACACAGATGGTTCTTGGGATCCTCCCATCACTCCAGAAATAGTGACGGATTCTGCCCCTTTGTAAACTGATGGTATTAGAGTATACTGTGCACTGGTGCCTGATAGGACTTTATACTCCCATGGGCTGATGTGCCAGGCCATTGAATCCACATAGTCCAGAAAACCCGGTTGTCCCGCTGAAGGCAGGACCCCCTTATTCCTGATCAGAGTCTTCATTACTTGGTTTTTCTAACTGCAAAACAGAATTCCCTTCATCAGGGTCAAAAGTACGATCAGCCCTTCTACTCTGCCCAACAGACACTGGAGCAGTAATTTTACTGGATGGGTGTTTTTTGTTGTTGTGTTTGTTTGTTTGTTCTTGTTGTTTGGGGTTTTTTTGTTTGTTTTGTTGTTTTTCCTTTAAGTTCCTGGACCCAAGCTTCTAGTCTCTAGGTAGGTTCACCATCCCACTTCCTCATGTCCTCCCCCTGGTCACACAGGAACAACCACAGGGTTGCACGTGGTGTGTGCCACTGGTACCCTTTCCCTTGATCAAAAAAGGCTGACCCTTAATAGCTGAGGTGTTGGTTGGAGTGCATGAGAAAGACATACCTTTCTTGGCTTGCTCGAACATTTTTTGGGTCAGTCTGTCCACAGCTGAGGCACAGGCTCACATGGAGGGAGAGAGATTATCTTTGTATTTTCAGAGTTACCTGTCCAGTTCATCTATAGTTGGTGTGTCCGTGTCTGCCCAGCTCCTTATTGCTGTCCAGTTCATCTATAGTTGGCGCGACCGTGTCTGTTGAGTTCCTTATTGCCAGGGTGTGGGTGTATGACATCAGTGCATTTCATACAAACTTCTGCCACATGGACCACGTGCACTGGATTTCATCTAGGTCTTTAGATGCCTGGTTGTTAGATCACCTCTAACATGGCTAATTCCCTCAGATACTGGATATCTCCCTGAACGTTGGTCCATTTGCTTCAGGAATTTGCAAGTTCTTCCTCGAAGGGATACCTGTCCTTCGCACTTGAAAGGAGTTGCCGCCAAAGACTAAGGACTCCTGCCTTTTCCCAATCCCTTTGTCAATGGCCTTATCCTTAGCAAGGGATCCTAGCTGCTGGGCTTCCTTACCCTCTAAGTCCTGACTACCGGCTCCAATATCCCAGCATCAGAGTAACCAGCTGAGAAATAACTCACCTGGTTGACAGCTAAAATCTTTTCACATATCTCGCAACTCACTTTGGGATAGGGATCAGGTGGTTTCTGTCTTATTTACGATTTCAGTCTCTTCCTCCTGTTCTTGTGATTGGTCTGCTGCAAAATAAGGTGCCCCATCTGATTCTTTCTCCTGCTCTCTCTTAGGAGAAGCTTCTTCATCCCTTAATAAATGAGCTGACTTCCGTTTTCATTGTTCCCTTTTAGTTATAGGGGCGACTGATACAGTGTCTGGTTGAGCCACGGTGTCTGTTGGTTTGTTTTCCCTCTCTTCTCCCTGAGGGTGCTGCATAATATCAAGCAGTGTTTGGCAGATACTGGCCAAGGCCCACCACAGTGTGGTAAGTTGTGCCTCTTTGGAATAGCCACAGCATTATTATTTTTTTTTTCAAACATTCTATCACTTAATCAGGATCCTGTAGTTGTTCAGGAGTGAAATTCCAGACCATTGGAGGTGAGAAGTTGTCTAGATACCTGCGCATATTCTCCCACATACCATGCTACCCATTACCACAGTCTCGCAGAGCCCAGGTTCTATTCCTAAATTGCTTGTTAACCTCAGACAAAACCAAAGCAATGTTTCTAAGAAATACCAATAGAATTATTTTAACTACTCAAGGATGTTCAAGATGCTGATAAGTTATTATAACAAAGGAGAAAACATCACAGAAGAATGTAGTGAAGGTGCCATTCTGTATTTCCTCCATAAAAAACCTTTCAGAGGAAGAAGTATAACTGTTAATTGTATCCATGAGATGGTACCCAAAGTATAGCAATAGCTTCAGTACAGAGCACAAATACCAGATTAAGTTCAAGGTCAGTGTTTTAATAAGAAATCTCCCAGGTAAAACATCACTAATCACTACAGAGCACAGCAAACTGAAAAAGCCAACACCAATCTTTATCAGATACAGACAAAAAAAAAAAAAAAAAAAGAATATGGGAATATGGTGCAGATCAGATAAACTAATATAGAGAACAGATGAATCAATATCGTGACTTGCAACTGTTAACAGATATAAATCCCTTCTAATATGCTCTGGTCAATCTGTTGTTATCTCAAAACCTTCAAACCCCACGTTGCATGCCAAAAAAGACTGTCATAGTTTAAGCCCAGCCAGCAACCAAACCCCACACAGCCACTTGCTCACACCCCCCCCAGGCAGGATGGGGGGGAAAGAATTGGAAGAGTAAAAGTGAGAAAACTCGTGTGTTGAGATATGAACAGCTTAATAATTGAAATAATAATAACGAAAAGGAAAATTAAAAAAAAAGAGAGAGAAATAATAACACAAAAGACAAGTGATGCAAACAAAAAACAACTGCTCATCACCAACCAACCAATGTCCAGGCACTCCCTGAGCAGCAGCCCCTCGGCCAACTTTCCACCCAGCTTTATATGCCGAGCATGATGTCATATGGTATGGAATAGCCCTTTGGTCAGTTGGGGTCAGCTGTCCCAGCTGTGTCCCATCCCAACTTCTTGTGCACCCCCAGCCTAGGCCTTGAGGCTGTGTAAGCACTGCTCAGCAATAACTAAAACATCCCTGAATGATCAACAGTGTTTCCAGCACAAATAAAAAACACAGCCCCCTACTAGCTACTATGAAGAAAATTAACTCTACCCCAGACAAAACCAGCACACTAAGAAAGGCAACCTTACAGAAAAAGGAGTGAGATTTTGAACATTATATATGCAATGAGCGCTGGTTTATATATTTCAGCACCATTGCTTATCAAAACACAGCATGTGTTTATACGGGACAAGTTCAATCCCAAATCGAAAGGGAAACAGTGGGGTACCTGTAAACATCGTTAATACTATGGCTGCAGCATAATGACTACAGACTTTAAAAAAGCAATAGTGATTCTGACCAAAAGAGCTATTCTGTCACTGAAGCTTTTATTTTCAGATCAGGCTGAGTTAAGAGCATATCTTTGTCTCACAGCAACATAAATATTGCATGTGCATTCCTATATTTAGCCATCCCATGCGCTATAGATTAAAAGAAGCAGCTAGGTATTGTCTATAAAAGAGTAATTTTCTTGACCTTAACATAAAAATAAACCACAACAAGCCATGGTGGAGAAAGAGAGGAGATAAGTTTTCCTCTTCCAGTCATTTAATCCTTTGCTTCCTCTTTTCCTAGTACGAGCTAGGCAGTATAGTATTATCCCATCATTTTGAGTGCAGGCTCTCAATTGTTTCGGTAATAAATTATATGCCAAGTGTTCAGAGAATCTTGGAAATTGAAACACACACATGAGGTTTTTCCACCAATCTTCTCTAATTAGCAACTCTTGATGGACCAACAGCACAAAATTTCAGACTGGCGAGAGCCTACAATATATACGCATGATACTAAAGTGAAGCAGGGATACGGAAATTGCTCGCCCTTCAGGGCAGAAACTAAAATATAACCTGATCCCAACACGGAGTTCAAATAATAGATAATGGACAGATTTCTAAGGCAAGTAGGGAGCTGAAAACTCCTCTATCTGCAAGAGAACTCTGTTAAAGCCTGGGAACGCTCACCTTGACCAAAACTGACAAGGCAGCCTTCTTCTACCATGGCTATTCCCCAGCAGCACGGACAGGAATATGTGGAAGCCAGGGCAGAGCTCCCCTGGGCCACCAATCTTTCACTATGTTGCGCTACCTAAGAAACATATCCTAGAGGTATAAATTAGAGTAAACCTTTGGCTGCTATGAGTTACGGTTACTAAAGAAACTACACAAGAGTTTGCAGCCCAGAGTCCCAGCTCTCCATGTGGTACATCTGCTGCTCCAGCTAGGAGCAGATCCTGCCTCAGAGGCAAGAAAGCACCTTACATCAATCACACTCATTTTAAAGGGGAGATTAGAGACAAAGGAATACTTTAAAAAAAATATGCACATTATGAACTACTATTAATTTGGAAATCTGTATTCAAAATACTGAATTTTACATTAAAAAATAAAGGTAATAAAGCCACATTTCTTTTTAGGAAGCTGAACAAGTGAAGAAATAGCATGTCTCCCAACTTTAATCTCCACTTTCATTACATGACACTGAGAAGTTCTGATTTAATTGTAAAAAATACTGCTGTCAAATCTGTTTTCAGTAACTGCTGGAAGTTTGCTTGTGTACAGAGGCTCCCTCAGTGGAGCAAAAATAATTCTCCATTTACTTGTTGCTTTGTACTTCTCTGATTTTCACTTTGCTAGTGCTGGCCCAGCATGGGGATGTTTTGTTTATTCTGAAGTGATGACACTGTTCCTACATCACAAGTAACTCCCGCTTTGAGCCGACAACCCATAGCATCGACCGCAAGCAGCTAAACAGCAATTGCTGTGCCAAAGCCTGCCCTAGCTCATGATCTCTCTACAGCTCCGGAGGGAGAAGTTAGGTTAAGTATTCCCATACCTCTGTCAGCGAGCAGCAGAAGGTGCTTGTCATCAACACTGGGCGACAACTGTGCTCACAAAAGCTCCAGCACTTTCACTAGAATTTCCTTGCTGTGGTAATCAAGGTGAAAGAGCTGGTGCCTGCTTAGTTCCCATCTAATACAGGTCAGGAGGTAGCTGGCTACCACCTCATGGCTTGGAAATACTCCTGGGTCCATTGTCTTATTGCAGGAATTTCTTTCCTTTATAGTCCATGCTTGCGTGCTCTGTTTACTCACATTTTCACTCCTGTTTCCTCCCTAAATACATACCTTTTGGGGGGTCTAACTTCTTAATCATCTCTTTTAGTTCATCACCTTGATTTCCTGTTCCTTGCCAACAGGAATGATTACTCCTGCCCAGAGTTTTTAGCTTCTGACACAAACCTAAATTTCAAGTAAGCATCACTAAAGTACATTTGATTTGCTCAAGAAATGGTCCTCTTTGGTCACTGAATTCAATTTCTCCTGTCAGAGGCAACCGCATCATATACTTTCCTAAACTGATTAGTTGCATCATTACTAATGATAAGAAGCCAAAATCTGAAACTGGGGTTGGGTGGGGCAGGGTGGGTTTTTTGGGGGGAAAAAAACCCAAACAACAACAACCCCACCACCACAACCTTATTTTCAAGGTTTTCATTAGAGATGACTGAAAATGGATTCTGTCCAAAAGCATCTAATATTAGGTCAATGAGCTCTCTGCACTGTCTCCACTTCAGTGTCTCATTGTCAGTAGCAGCAAGAGCTTCACCGGAGAAAAATATTCATCGAATCACAGAATTGTTAGGGTTGGAAGGGACCTTAAAGATCATCTCATTCCAACCCCCCTGCCATGGGCAGGGACACCTCCCACCAGACCAGGCTGCTCAAAGCCCCGACAAGCCTGGCCTTAGAAACTTCCAGGGATGGGGCATCCACCACCTCTCTGGGCAACCTGTTCCAGTGCCTCACCACCCTCATGATGAAGAACTTCTTCCTCACATCCAGTTTGTATCGTCCCATCTCTAGTTTTAATCCATTCCCTCTAGTCCTACCATTACCCGACATCCTAAAAAGTCCCTCACCAGCTTTCTTGTAGGCCCCCTGAAGATACTGGTAGGCCACTATAAGGTCTCCTCGGAGCCTTCTTTTCTCCAGACTGAACAACCCCAACTCTCTCAGCCTGTCCTCATAGGAGAGGTGCTCCAGCCCTCTGATCATCCTCGTGGCCCTTCTCTGGACACGTTCCAGCACGTCCATATCTCTCTTGTAGTAGGGGCTAGTACACATTGAGAAATGTCAAGAAACATCTCTTAGCAGAGACTGTCAAAAGAACTCTTTATTAATGAAGGCTGCTCACATGAGTAAAGCTGTTTTGTATTCAGAAGCCAGGACAGGAGGAGAAAGCATACGTACAGGCTCTGAACACTTCCCAGTCAGAAAAAAACAATTAAAATTTCATAAATGCGTATTGATCTATACCATAAACTCTTAGAAGCAACTATTACTGCAAAACTCTAATCCAATTACCAGCAGTAAAAAAATATATGTTTATGCTGCACATTTTCAATGTATCAAACACAAAAGTGAATTGTATAGCCCATCAAATAAAAAATAGGTATCAGCCATATAGCTGAAAACACAAGATAAACAGAGGCTTAACAGATATGGATTTAAATTTGTCTAGAAAGTATTTTCCTTGCTTTTCCACAACTGTTTGTTTTGAGAGATGATAAATATTTAAATAACATTAATAAAAAGCCATTATTTAACTGACAGTTATGAAATCATACTCTGAATGTAAAGTCTTTGAGACAAAATAATTCTGTCCTAGCGTGGCAAATGCTTAGTTCTAGTGAACATACAAAGCAACAGCAGAACACTTCACACTCAGCAAAGTTTGGAATAATACCACTCTGCTTCAGTAAGAATCTAGAAGTAAAAAATGGGATATTTAACAAACTATGCAGGATTTATTACCTTCAAGATGATACTCTAATTTGCAAGATAGAATCAGGTTTCCAAGGAACAATGTTAAAATGTAATAAAGGATCCCGATCTGATTCCTTAGCAACTCCTTCCATTTAATCATAAAAACAAGATAAATCCTTTTTACCAAAAATGAAAAGATGGGCTAGGCAGATAGGAAACAAATCAGTTAAGTACAGACATCAGAAACTCAAGTATGAGATGGCATACAAATTCTGTGGTTGAGAGAGGTAAATCTGTCAGATAAATTCAGAAGAATTAGAACTGACACTAAAACTAAGGCTTGAGCAGAAGCTAGTACCAGTGCACAACAGGAAGGCTGAAGAAGAGATGTTTCAGACTTGTCTCCGCTTTGAAAATCCCCTAGCTTTATTGATTTGTGTCACCACTTCATCATCATTTTTAAAATAGGGTATTTCAGAAAATACTATGTTCCTATAAACTGAGATTTTGAGAACTGGTATTATTTGCATTGCCAGATAGTGCATTCTGAAAAATAACAATATTCTAGTGAAATATCACACATATCAAGTTCAAAGGAGACCTTACATAACATACAATGAGCAAATGCAGTACTTGCTGTGAACATAAACTTACTTTCTAGCAAGGAATGACAGTATAGTTTTCCTATAGCTCAAAATAAGGTACTCCTGCCTTATCAAATAAGGGCAATATTTTCTGTGTCAGAAGCGCTAAGTCAATCAGGAGTAATACACAAACTGATTGTTAATTAAATGATTTGTGAGCCTGTTGCACTTTCTTTCTTTCTTCTCAGAAGAGCAACAAGTTCAGAGAATCTTGGACAGTTGCTGCTGCTAGTGGTTGCCAAAGAGGCATTTTTCCAGTCTCTGAAGACCACTGAAATCAACCATTCTCCAGCCACCCCTTTTCTCCCTAAGCCTTCACAGATTGTAGCGCACACATTGGCCAGTCCTCACTGCCTCTCACACATGAAGTATAACTAATTATTCCTCTATGACTTGGAGAGCAAGAAGGCAAAAATTAACAAAGCAAGGAAGTTACCAACAAATTATGCTAATTCAAAAAAGGTCTCTCTTGTAGTATGCTTAACCATCACAAGGAATACAACACAGTGGCTACCAGCTTGTAAGTCACTTTGTCATTCAATAATGCCCTATAATGCCTAAGGATGAAGACATAAAAGATTAAACATCTAAAACAGTCTCTCTCAATACCGTCTGATGATCAAGGAAGATGACGAGAAGGCAATTTAAGAAAGGCCCGTTAACAATTAGTCCGCAAAAGGGGAAAACAATCAATGCATGCAAAAAAAACGTAAAAATCCAACGCTTATGTTGATACACCTGATGTGATTAAAAAAGAAGAGTATACATTCATCATTTTCTACTTCCTCCTAAACACCACAATTTTGTCTAAAGCAATGAGGTACCACAAACTCTGCATTTCAGCATACCAGAGGGACTAATTAAGACAGCACTATGTAATCTGTGCGATCCGCCAGACCAAAACAAG
Organism: Larus michahellis; assembly: GCF_964199755.1. Taxonomy (NCBI): domain Eukaryota; kingdom Metazoa; phylum Chordata; class Aves; order Charadriiformes; family Laridae; genus Larus; species Larus michahellis. The sequence continues at coordinate 142,965,648 of NC_133896.1, forward strand.
TACCTCTATATTGGACAGTTTCTTCAACTATCCTTCAGGTGGAAGACCCATTTATGAATTTCTTTGCACACAGCTGGCTGCAGTATGATCAGGTGATGTAAAGCAGCACTGAACATAAGTATTATTTATCAAATATTTAAAAGGCCAAACACTGTGCGATAGCATTAGCAGATATATGGAAACATGAATGTGTCACATAAAGAGTTAATGCACTCCTCCCCAACTACCTCAACTTATTATTTGAAGCAACAGCCTTCTGATTATTGCAATATTTCATTCAGTCTCAGAACAAAAAAAACAACCCACCGTGTGCTAAGATTTTTATGTGGTGAAATTCCTCCCTATACCAGAGATAATGTTTAATTCAGTTTGACATATTGCTTTCATTACAACAAGCTACAAATTACTTCCAGAATAATCATAACAGGTAGGGATTACGTTAAACTGTATTCTCAGCTGATGGCCTATCCTTTCTTTAAGTAATATCATGACTTTCTCCAAATAAATTAACCCATCCAGTATACATGCTGACATTCTATCTCAAAAGAGAGAACCACACCGTAAATAAAGCGTTATAGAAAAATGGGTCAGCAGTGACTTGGCAAAGTTTTAATACTGATGCAAATATTTCTGGTATGAAAAACAGAAGAACGCTGTAGGTGTGAAGAACACTTCTGTGAAGAGGAAATGGGGCAGGCTGATACCTTAACACTCAGGCAAATACTGTATTTTATGAGAATGCAGAAAATTGATACAATCGCATTAAAACCTTTGAGGCTACTACTTTTTAGAAAGTGAATCAGGAAGAGAATACAGAAGAAAACCAATTTCTTAAAGAGTTTGGTCTAGGGTGCTTATATATATTTGTTTTTATGTGTGTGTATGCATGCATGTACACGTATCTGCACATAAATGTATATGTGTGCATTTGTGCGTGTGTATGTGTACACAAACAACTACTGGCTAATCATTTAAAATAGCCTGCAGAAAAAATAAAGTACTTTTCATTCTCTCAGATACATACTTCAAAGAACAAGAAATAAAAGCTGCTTAAAAACATTATGTAGAATTATGAGCTTGCGTCTTCCCACCCTCCCTAACACACTGAAATGCAAAAGGAATAAACAAAGTTTAAGTATTCACAGCACGTTCGGCAAGAATACAGAACTTCCATATTAGACAAAATTCAGGCTAATACAGTATACCAAATACTCAAGAGCCGACTTTACTTAAAAGTTCCTAGAAAAATAAATAATAGATTTGAAGCGAGACCTATTAGACACGTAGCCCAGCCTTTTGCCTTGGGAGCTCAGAGGGAGAGTGACTGGACCTTTCCATCATCCTGTCTTGTGGCTTTCTGCAAGAGAAAGGGATCCAACCAAGGGAGCCGAGGAGCTGCCGGTGAGGTCACCCAGAGAGCTGTGGACAGACACCTATGTCACCACCCTACAGTTCCCAGGGAAAGTCCACTGTGTGGGACAGAGATGAAGGCTGAGGAGCAGAAGAGGAAGGCTGCCTAACCTAAAATGAGTCACTCAGGTGAAAACATTTGGAAATACACTGGAGAGTACGTTTCCAGCTAACAGCCCAAACCCAAACTATTACAAAATCCCAAAGCTGGAGCTGAACAAATGCTTTAAAATCCAGACTGTTCTGGGTACCTCAAATCTATTTCAGTAAGTTAACTGACTACCTCAAACATAAAGGAAAATACAGAGCAAACAGAGAAAAGATGCAGCTATGGGGTTTAAGAACTGAAAAGCAAGAGATTTTCACTCTGCATCTAATTCAGTTAACCAGAGATTTCCATCACTGACTCAACCCCAGTTGCTCTCCTGGTTGCTCGGCTCTTCCTCACTTGCCTCAGAGCCCATGACCCCATGGCTGCAGTGCAGGGGAGCAGGGAAGGAGAGAAGTGCGAGGCAGATCAATCAGTCTAACAGAAAACTACTCCCTCTCACGCACACACTGAATAACTTTCTGTTGTAACAGCTCTTTTAATCCAACTCTCCATAGTTCTGCATGATCACCAGGGCTTGCATGTTAAAGTCATCAAGAAGACATCTAGAAGGACGCTCCTTTCGGTACCAGCCTACAGTGGCAGCAGGTAATGTGAAATCACAAACTGAGGACAGACCACCTCTCGTCCCTCTCCTATAGCTAAGCCAAATTGCTAAGGACTGTAGAGCTAACTGAGAATTAGCAACTGCAGAATGGGCTCCAGTTATTCCCCTTCTCACCCAGAATGGCTGGCAATTCCCAATTATCCCAACCAAAGGAGGGAGGCACTCACACACAACTCCCCAGCCTTTTAGAGTAATCAGTTATGTTTCTAAAATCCACTAGCTTACAAGCAGGGCAGGACTGGAGGGATGAAAACACCGCGATCACTATCTGTGTTTCTTCCATTCCCTTACCTAGTCCTGGGTTAGCTGGGGTTAGGCTTCCTTCTCTCCTTAAATACACTGGGGAAGAAGATCCACAGGAGCACATAAAATAGTATTAGACTGGATTATAGCTACCCAACCCTCAACCCCAAGAAAGCAACCTGGATTACCCAAACTCCAGCTACTTAATCTCAGGCATGTCTTCCTCTTCAGTCTATAAATTCTGCCTGTACTTGCACGGCATGCCTAAACATGCACTGATAGGGCTGAGGAGGCTAGTTCCGCTTCCATCCAAGACCAGAGACCAAACCTTCTGTGGTTCAGTGATTCCCATTGCCTGGTCCTAGGTGGCTTCTTCCACAGTAGGTGAGCTTTTCATGGATCATTCTTTGGAGACACTTAATGCTTCTCCACAACAGCAAAAATAGCCTTGCCATGTACAAGAGATATGTTGAACAAATTTGTGAGGGACAAGCAACTAAATTTTTAGATGATGCAACACCTACAAGGGAAGGGAGCTGACTATATTATCTGGATAGAAGGAAATACTTTAATTAACCTTCTAATTGGAATAAAACAGTGCAAGTGACTGAATTATACTCTGAACTTTATCTCTGAAAAAAAAAAAAAAGAAGGGGCTACTAATTTAATTTTTAAAAGTCACTTGCACATCTTTGATCACTGATTTGATATCCCTTGACAACATAATCATATAAAAATTTAATTAATTCTTTACACTAGGTGTAGATCAATTAATTGCTGAGTTTGGTCAGGCAGCTTCTGCTATGGGAGGTCTCCTCTGGGATTTATTTATCATTGGTCAATAAAAGTACTATTTCTAAATTCATCTAAAACATCTATTATTAGTGACTTGCGTCAGAAACTTTCTCAGATTCACTTCAAAGCACAGAACTGCAACTGGGCTTATTTCTGTTTGATCTTCTGGGAAACTGATCGGGCGTTTTTTCCTGGATAAAAAGTCCTTAACTATGGAAGTGACAGACATTACATTTCAGAGTAGCAAGGGGAAAAAATATATACTTTCCATATATTCCTCCACACCTGCAAAACTGTTCTATTAACAGCATGAGGAAAACCTTACATAATGAGCTCTGAAACAAAACTGCATTACCAGTTGAGAGACACTGCCTGGTGTCATACAGCACTTCCTACTGAAGGAGAGCATTAAAAAAAAAAACCCTTTGCAGTCTTAACAATGGTTGAGACCATTGTAATATTTGGGAAGTGTCTTCATTCCTGTTTTCACTAAAAATTTTTTGTCTTATTTTCACTGAAATATCTTGTTGCTAAATTACCCACCAAGAAAAAGGAAAATGAAGTTAAACAGGTAACATAAGCGGCACATAACTAAAGCTTAGCATCAGTAAATGGCCTCCCCAAAGGACGTAGGAAAATAGTTTATGCGAATCATCCTGCTATTTTTTTATTAAAATGTAATCCATATCTTTTCTAGAGATAGGAGGAAGGTGTGTTGCCTCCAATTTTACTGTAGCTGGGAAGCTCCATACTGCCTCCCTAGTAAAACACAGCTCCAGATTCAGTAGAGACTGTTGAAAGTTTTAGCTACAGAAAGAAGCTGAAGCTAGTATGTGTTTCCAGAGCCCCAGTCTTCCCAGTGGCAATGATGTTTCTTTTGAGTTTTATTTTTTTTTATTTTTAAAGATAGTTAGTTATCATTTGGTTGTGGTAACATTGTGCCATAAAACTCTGTAGACTCACTTCTGTAGAGGTTTAAATAGGATCTACAAAACACACTGATGAATATTCTAAAAAAGCCTGTAAATTCCAAGGTCATGGACGTGGTTCCTGCCATTCCAGATACAGGCGTGCGAATTTCCCAACGGCCACCTCACTGCCAGTGTGAAAGTTACGGCACGTGTTGTACCAGCCTGGTCTCTGGCAACACACTTCTCCACACACGGCTATCTCAGGCAGTACACAGGCATGCATTACAAATTACAAAAAACACAAATTACACAGGGCTAGGGCCGCAGTTGGTAGATTGCTCATAAGCAGGACTGATTAAATGTAAGTCTTGCTGGTTTTACTTGGGGGAAAAAAAAAACCTCTGTGATAATTTTTGATTTTGTCTTTCACACCTGCATTTGCATAACAAGATTACAGAACAGCACAATGGGTTGCAAAACTTATTCTCATAGAAACATTTTTTTAAGTGGTTTAATCGTGAACATTATTTTGACACATATTAAGATATTACCACTGCTGCATTGTCACTACTGTGAAAATCCCTTCCATCACTATACAGGTTTTTATTGTTACTGTGTAGGCCCTAAATATATTCTTTTTCCGTTGAGTTTCACATATGTGGTCTCTCACAAAATGATATTTATTTTTCATAATGAAGTACTAACTGGGAGAAACTGGGGGGGGGGGCGCTCAAAATTTTGTAAGATCAGGTTGGTCTAGAAACAAGAGATTTGTTTTATCAAATGATCTTAGTTTTTGGTCCAATGGATAAGATAAATGAGAGGTTTCTACCAGACTGACAGATTTTACAAATTTCAGCAGCTTGTATGAATTTAAATGTATTTGGCTAAAACAGTCCACACAGATCCAAATGCTAGAAATTTTAGGTTGCATTGTTACAGAGTGGTAATTTCAGAAAACGTGTGTAACATTTTCTATAAAAGTTTTGAGTATCCTGCTTCTGAAAGGCTTTTCTTCTTAAAAAAATAAAAAAATAAAAACAACAAACCAAACCAACAACCCACAAAAGATAACTGGACTTTCAAAGACCAAGGCACAAACATTATTAGCTGGTTTCTTCCAGGGTTTTTTAAGTCATATCTGTTTCTATCTTGATTTGTCTGGAGACAAAAACCTCACTGTGAAGCATACCTGTTTAAATCAAAAAAGTAACTGACTGATCATTCTAAAGGTAGGAGCAGGTGGTAACAGCATGATGTTACCAAAATGGATCAGGTATCTTTTCTATCTTAACCGAAGTGAAATGCAGTTCTCATCAGCAGCAAACAAGCCAACCGTATGTAAAAAAAAATCAGGTTTGTGAAAACACTTAAAGATGTGCTTACCACTAAGCACATGCACAAGTCTTTCCCTGCAGTGCTAACCCTATTAAAAAAAGTAGTAACATTGAACTTAAAAATTAACCTCTTTTTTCTAAGAATACACTTCAGTTTTCTTCTGGCCCTCTCTGATTTTTGAACTCTTCCTGCCCATCTATAACACACACAGTAGTCACAGGGCTGCCATTTTGCAAAGCGCAGTAACCTTGCTTCCCGCTGCAGTTGTACGCTCTGGCTACGCAGGAGTGCAGCAAAGCTCCCCGTTATCCCCCAGATTTCTCACTAGGTATCTCTTTTGCCAACCATATGTTTGCCTGTAGCTCAGAGGAGCAGCTAACTGCACCCGCGTGCATCTCTTGCCTATCAAACCATTTCTGCTCCTCCTGCTATGGCAAAGTCTACTCAAGCCCCTTTTTTTTCAAAAGAAAGAAGGATGAAAAAAGGTCAACTTCTCCCTCTTTCTAGACTTGGAAAATGGAGGTGAGGTACAACGCAGGTCCAAGGCTTGTTTATCTCCCCTCCTTTGCCTGCAATGAGTCATGAGGAGGTAAGGATTGGATGGGGAGAGAAGAATGGAGCCAAAATAAACTTATATTTCATAAGAAAGGAGTAAGAACTCAGTTTTCACAAGTGGCTTAGAATGTTGCTCTCCCTCTAGTCACTGGACAAATAGGACATAATCGCTAAATCAGAGAGGTGCCTTCACCCTTTTTTCTGTCTGTACGGATGGCTGAAATCCACGGGAAGCCTGTAGCATCCTGTACCATGGCAATACTGCTGGCTTCTGCAAAGAAGCAACAGTGGATACATCACCAAGAGAGCAAGACTGATTTCCACACACAATGTTTTAGTGTGCTTCGCATTTTACTCAACTCATTTCTGCCTTCATGGATTGAAAACAACTTAATATAAGCATACTTCTTTTTTTCGTGTGGTAGTGCATCTTCATTCAAAAACCCATTTGTGAAAAGATTGTAGAAAGATCGCAACAAGATCCCCCAGACAGCTGCACGTGACCACATACAGTAGCCTTTTTACAGGTAAATTGAAAGATTGGAAAGATCAAGTTCTTCTTGAGCACTTAAGCCTGTTCTGCCAGTGACACTTCTCTACGCTCAGAGGATGCCATAGTGCTGAAAATGCAGTTCTTCAGTTCAGCCTTTTTTATTATCACTATGCAAGGATGCATGTACAGCATGCTATTCCCCATTTTGGGATGAATGGATCTAGAGTATGGGAAGCTTCAGGCTTCTGTAATAGACAGCCTCTGATGGCCTGTGTTATGTAATACTTACACAATAATACTTTCAAATTTTAAAGTGAGCTTTACATGTCGTAATTATGGAAATTTTACATGTTGCTATAATCATATAGATTTTTATGATATTAAGTCAAATGACTTCCTACAGAAGCAGTCAGTGCATTACAGGATATGACTTTATATTCAACTGTACATCATGGATATATTCTGGAGTAAGGATACATTTGAGAGACTTTATTTTGAGATTATTAAGGAAACAGACAAAACTGCAGCAAGCGGCAGTCTGCAATGCTTTGCTGTTGCCACATTATCTTATTTTTTAGGAAGTTCTCGTTATACTAGGTCTCTGTGCTTTAAAAGGACCACCTGCTAGAAGGAGCTGAGGAACTTGTGAACAAGCTGGAATAATTTTCTTAGTGATTTCTGATAACTGAACTGCACCTATACAACCAGTAAGGATGAATGGCCTAAAGCCACTTCCAGAATTGATATGGTTCGCTGTTCAATCCACTGGGCACAGATAATAGCGTGCATGAGACCAGACAAACAAAATTAGAAGTCAGTTTTTTTTTTTTTTTTTTTTTTTTTTTTTTTGAAGTCCTGCCTACAACAATACCAACCACGGCTGTGTGAAAGCCAAGCATGTAATGCAAAACAATCTATTTTTCTCTGTAATGCATTTTAACATGAGGGAGACATAGAAATCACAGAACAGCTTTATTTGCTGTGAACACTTATCTATAGCACTCATAAACATACCAAGAGGCTCCATGATATCTCAGTCCATAATGGAAGCAGACAGATTTTAGGAAATGGTATAAAGATGGATAGTGTATGGTACCACCTTTTGCTGCCAGGAATATTTTTTTTTAATTAGTTTATTTTTGGTATAAATACGAAGTACTTACTCAATTCCCATAAAATAAGAAATCATTTTGCTGGTAAAACAATTTTAAGTACATCTGGTTAGGAATTCTGACAGAAGAATGTTTCCCATCAGTACATGGGAAAATAAATGTTTTTGGAACATATCCTGCAGAAATTTGACGGACGAAATGCAAAAATAATTACAAAGAGGTATGATGCAAATTAAGTTGAAATATATGTATTATAAAATATTGTATTATTAAAAACTTTATTTAAATTAGTATCATACATGCTTAATATTGTATAAATGGTCAAAGCAAAGTAATCAGTATGATAATTCAGCCTGATAACCTGCATGAAAATGAAGCATTCTGGTTGTCTCATTTTTAGCATTGAATTTTAGAACATCGTCTTTTCATTTCAGTTCATAATAATAAAAAAAGAAAACAAAATAAAATGTTAGCATTACCCATGATTGGTGTCTCACAGAGTTTGAGTTAGAACCACTGGAATTTTGAAGTAAAGGCCAAGGGAGGAGAGGGCATTACTGTCTGTGGTCCCATTCCTTCTCCTCTAAAAAAGTAACAATGGGAAGCAATTCACTGGATAACACTCTGTGTGATAAATCATGATTTTATCTACAAGCACCTTGAAATTTAGGATATAGATACTCAAGAAAAGTACGTGGCTGAAAATGATACTAATTTCATCTGTGAGGCTAGCCAGCTGACAGGGGCAAAATTAACACCTAAATTTTGACCCAGAAAACATCAAGAGGAAAAATGAAAGAGAAAGTATACCAAAAGGAAAGATGACAACAATTATGTGTGATGCAGTATCATTGGGTCCTGCCATTTTCTTCATATACTGCTATAAATCACGGGAGAGTTGAGAAGGTAAGTCGCCCTCCCTTCCCCCAGGCACACAACTCACAGAGGGATGCAGACAGAAAGAGACAGGTTAGTGCTGAACAGAAGTCGGATAGAAGCATTGCTGTCAACATTAAAATATATCTGCATGTGAGAAGTTTTATTTCAAAATACATACAACGTCAAATGAATTATTTACACCCGAAACTCTGCTGTGGTCTGAGAACATAAAAAAGGGTGAGAAAAAACAGATTCCTTTCTGTGGGGGTTTCTTTTTTTGCCCCCTTCCCTGCAAATAATGATACAGACTCTATGGAACCTCCCTGGTATCACTCAATTTAAAAATCCAGGGGGTTTCGCATATTTTGTTCCAGTGTAAAAGAAGTACTTCTGCGTGAAAAAAAAATACACGTATTAATTCAGAAGTATTACGCAACTGAATATGGCATTTTAGAACAGACTTGTGCAACGACAACCATAAATGTATTTACGTGTTCCACCTCCATTACCTGTAATACTAATGAACACTGATTGCTGTGGCAGGCACACAACATACACAACATACAGAGCAAAATTCAGTCAAGTCCTAAAGAACTTCTACACAACCTACCATTCACCATCTATAGATGTGTGAGAAAATTTTCCCTGTTGATCACATCAGACAACAACATTACTGTAGAGTGCATATTTTGGGTTTGTTCTTTAAAGTAACAACAGCTAGGAAAGCAAAAAGGATCCTTGTTTTACCTGGAACAAGTCAGAAAGGCTCTGAGCAATGACATAATTCTGACACGGTAGCTAAGTTAGTTCAGGTTAAATCAGCCACAACTTCTATGTCAGGCTGCAGGGCTGAACCCACAAACTTCAGCACTAAATTGGATCATCGGCCAAACATTTTTTTTATAAACATGTGATCTCAATACTCTTATCATTTGAAAGACTATTTATTGCCACTCCTAATTTGCTTGGAACTTTTTTGCTTGGTTATTAAGAGATCAGAAGAAGGCAGGACCTGGTGTTATTTGTTTGTTGGTATCATAAACAGTTCTGGTTTTACAGCTCTCCCAACACTGAAGTTCCAAGAGTTCATGTATACACACACAGCACTGGGATTAGTGGGTTTAATTTCTTGTCATGCATCTGCTGGGACAGTGGAAGGCTTGAGGGTTTTGGCATTAAAAGACTGACCTAATTAAAGTTGATTCACTCTTCCCAGGTATACAGTAGCCAAGTTTTGAAGCACCACACCCCATCATATCATGAGGGTGGAAGCAGACTGGATCCTTGGAACATCTGCTGACAAGTTTATACCTGAAAAATAATTCATTTGACATAGGATAGCAAGTACTCAGATATCCTTGAGAAAATTCAAATTGAGAAGGATTAGTCAAACTCTGTTTAGATAAATATATATATATTTATGCACTAATACAAAAATTGCTTACGTATGAAGTTTCAGATCTCATTTCCATGCCTTGTTCCTTTGGTTCCAGTCATACTTCCCAGCGCCCCTTTTTTTTTTGTGTTTCCCTTATATTTTTCCCGCTCTATGTAACCACAAGCACTTTACTTGAAAACACTATATTCTGTACAGCATTAATTATTTAGTTTATTATTTGCCTCCTGCTACTTATATAGGAAAAGTCACTGCATAATGAACATTTATGCAAAATCTACAATAACAATTTTGGGGTTATATTACTTTTTCTTTAATATATATTTGAATGGTAAGAAACTGCAATAAAACTTTTCTCCAATATCAGCATATGGCAATTCTTAATATAGAAAAAATATCTTTTTATTTCCACAGAAATAACATATATATTTATTTATACATCTATATACACACACACACTGGGTGATATACTGATTCCATTATAAGTAAGAGTATGCATTTTTAAAAGTTAAGAGCAGAGCTACTTGTTCTTCCTTCAGTATATTTCCAACAATGTTTCACTCTGTTATGCATTTCTTGACTTCAAAGTCTTTCTCTATAATCTGCTATAGTCCATACCAGTCTCACCTGTTTTGATTTTTCTGAGTAACTCATACATGGGTATGGTTGTGTGTCACTGGACACACAATTTAATATATACAAATTTAATATATTTTTCACTATGCATGCTACCATCCACCTTTTGCAGTTATCTGATAACTGTCAGCCCCCCAAACTTTCACTTCCATCTTCGTTTACACTGAATTTCACTGTAATTCCTCAAGATCAGAGCTCATATAACAAGTGTAAATTCTCTTCAAAAAAAACCCAGGACTTCACAGAACCATTTCAATGGTTAGAGCAACAATTAGAAAATACCCTTACCGTGAGATTTCTGTAAATGTACTCCATAAAAAAAAAATCTAGAGGCAGAACCAAAGTATGTGACTTTATCCCAGTTTCTGCATCTATAGAATCAGGTAATTACATTTAACTACTTCACAGAATACTCTTAAGCCATTATTATATATAAAAATTGTGAAGCTTTTAAAACTGTCAAGACATGACAGAACTGGAAGCAGAATAGAGGGACTCCATTATTCTCCTAGTTAGAATTAAACACAAGAAGTTCAGAGATTTATACATTACGAAGGCTCAAAGAGAATACCTTTTAGCTTTTTGTTAAGCTCAATACCTTAAACACAAAGAACCTTTTTCCTTAAGGCTTGTTTCCACCCTTTAATCATTCTTGTGACTCTTCTTTGAGCCTTCATTTATTTTCTTCTTTACTTATGGACAACAGAACTAGAGAAAACAATCCAGCCTCAGTCCTCTCAGTGCCAGACAGAGTATCATCTCCCTTCCCAAATCTTCTAGCTTATGTACACAGAGATCATGCCAGCCCTTCAGCCGCTGATGTTTTACACAGGATGGAGTCTACTGCTCTAAAAAGAAGTACTATGTCATTGTTTCTTGATGCATAATGTTACACTTGCTGCCTTAAAGCAATGATCCCTTTTTGTCCAGTTTGACAAGTATAATCACTCAGCAATTTGCTCCATTCATTATTATATTATCAATCTTCGAATCATCTACAAACTTTGTAAGTGATTATTTTTACAAGGGCACAGATAAAAAAAAGTTGAAGTGTGGAGGACTGGGAACCCATGAGTACACACAGAAACTCAAAGACCTCAAACAATTGTAAATAGAATCAACTTCCTTTGGGCCTAATTCAGCTACTGTGGGTCCTCCTCACTGTACATTATTCTTGTTTCTTCACGAAAATGCCAAGTAGCACCAAGGAACTCACAGAAGCCTAAATGCGTATTTTCCCACTACATCTTCATCAATGTATAAGCACCTCGAAAACATGGCAAGGTGTAACAAGATCTATTTTTAATAAACTCATGCCAACAAGCATTAGCTCTATCCTGTGTTTCTCCTTTGTCCTTTATTAATGAAGTCCTACACCAGTTATTCCATCATTTTACCTGGATCAGTATCCGCGCTTATAATTACCTTGGTTACCTGGCCCGCAACACTGGCGCTCATCAAGGTTTCTACTACCTTCCTGGTATGCCAAGACTTTTGTAAATCAACAGTGAGAGTCCAACAGTAACGCCTTTCTCTGCTCTTTTTGGATTAAGCTAACCACAGATTTTAAAATAGCTAAGCTGAAAACTGGACTTCCACCTATGTACCCGATGTCCCAGTCTATAGGCTTCTGGAGAGGCAATAATACCCTCATTTCCTGTCATTCTGTGTTTTAAACAAAACATACCCTTCATATACCAGCCTTCAAGACACTCTCAAGCAGGAAAATCAAATAAAACCAACAATACGTGCTATTCCTTCTCACTCAAATGTTTTAGTCTATATAAGCAAAGGTACCTCAACAGAAAGTCCTACCAGTGCGTGAAAGAAAATAACTGCAACACCGATATTCTTCCCACTGCAGGCTTGGTTTATTCCTTTCATACACATGTGATCGCAACACAGGCCAATAAAAATGTTAACTGGGCAAACGGAAGAAGGGACTGCTTTAATTTGTTTGTAAAACTATGAAAACCTAGAAGTGTTTCTCATTGGGGAATACATATGCCAAAATCTAGATAGAGGACTTTGTTTAAAATACGTATAAGAAAGTGTAAGAGAGGAATAGGCTGTTACTTTTCAATTTGAATAACTGGAGGTACCATAAATAACCAGGCAGAAAATTCATCTCCCCTTCTCTGTGATGTTCAGCTTATCTGAGAAATAAAGGTTCAAGCAGGTCAGCTTTGGTATCTAAAGTAGCCAATCTTTCATGCTGGCAAGCATCAACATTTTAAAAATAAGGAAAGAAAAATCTCAGAACAAATATTGATTGATCACTCTGTCAAGATGACGCTGAACCAATTATCTATTTGGTCTCCAAAACACATACGTTGAAATGCTCTCCTTCTTGGATATTTATTTTCCAGATAATGAGTAGTTCTGTTTTATAGTGAGTGGGTACAGTTGCTGGGGACTGGGATAGGTGTTGAGGGAAGAGAGGGGAGAAGGAGGGAGATTTCATGCCTATAAAAGAGCGATTGAAGATCAGACTAAAGCTCATTTAAAGACTTCCAGTAAGAAACTGTGACCAAGGCTTAAAACACACTAAAGAAGCAGCTCCATCTTGAACTTCAGGAGCAGCTGTGCTCTCATTCCCCTTCCCCCAACACAGGAAACAGACCTAGAAACAAAAATAAGACAGGAATGCTCCTGTGCAAGCTAATGTTGTTGGCTTCTTAAACATCCACTACTCTTGTGCCAAAAAAAATGAAACCTAGGAGGATTTAACACTTCAAAGGGTAGTGGGAGTCTGCTTTAAACATAGAATTTTCTACCAGAGACAGATATTCTTTCATTTTGTAAACACGCTGGAAAAATGTTATCATGAGTGCATGTCAAGACAGATTTCATTTATATTCCTGTACTACTTATGCATAAATACACTCTTGCATATTGCACTTTTACCTATTTTAGACTACAATTAACGCTGTAGCAATGTTATCTCCCATCAGGAAAAAAAAAGGAGCAGTTGAATCTTCTGATACCTTCCGAAGCATTCTATTACAATGTGCAGTTTGAAAGCTTAACACTACAGAGAAATGTTTGACAAAGAAGTTCTCTCCTTATTAAGCAATGATACATAATTATATGTTCAAGGAGAATGTGAATAACATCTTGCCAAAGGAATGTACGGCCACATATGCTACTCACAGTATTCCCAACTACAAATTATAGTTATGCTTTCACTTGTGTTATTAAGAACTTGGCCTTTGTTCAGTGTATTTCATTGTCTGAACAAAGGTAAAGAAAAGGGAAGGAAAGTGAGTGGTAGGCAAAGTTCCCTGTCTAACTTTAAAAAAAAAAAACCTTTATCTAATTTTGACGAGTACAAATCATCTCAGTGGCTTGCTCTGCTTCACTCACCAAAAACAACTCATGTTTTCAACACTTAATTTAATATTTTGCACGCTAATGGAAACTTTACATAATGTATTCTCCCTCATAAAGCTAAAATGTCAACGCAGATGGGATTGTGATCTTGATATGGAGAGAAAGGAAATGTTATCTTTTAAAAATCTCCAGCCTAACAAACATGATGTGGAGGATGGGATGAACGCTGATGTGAAGAAAAAAAAGGAGGGGAAAATAATCTTACTTATTTTAGAAGAGTGTCTGTATCTCTCTCTGAGCGCAGAACCCCCAGCCATACCTCTCTCAAGAGTGCTTAACGTTTGATTAAAATAGTTTCTTGGTCCCTCCTCATTCTGCTAGTGTCCTCCCTGTGGTAGGACATGAAAAACAGATTGAAAAACAACAGTTGATGCGATTGTAAACAGTTATATTTCTCTCTCACTTAAAACCTAGCAAGTATTGTCAGATCAGTCCTCAGTTACGATGAATTCCAACTCCAGTGATTTCCCTTTTTTCTAAAAAAAAAGAAAAAAAAAATGTATCTTTTAACTTCTTGTGCACTGAGATTTCATGGCCGTGCAGCACTTGTGTTTCAGCACCTGTTAATAATTCCTCACAGAACCATTAACCATTCCACCCATGGATCACATCCCATCAAACCACACAATGCGATCACTTAAAGCACCATTTCTTCACTGCTGTAATCTAGAAAGAAAGAAATAACTTGTAGCATTTCAAAAAGGTTGCAAAGTAATGTAAATGATTTTTCAATTTTAAGGGATTTCAGTCTAAATACAGATAATTAAATCTAAGCACGATGAGGAAACAAAAGCAAGCACTGGTCACACTCTGGATATGTCAGTCCAGGAAAGATCATCGTCACAGATGATGAGCTTAATCCTGGACAGCCAATTTTCGTCTTGAGTTCTCTTCCAGTTACCAGTATAATCTCTTGTCTCTAGAATAAAAATTGGGAAAATTTTTTGCAGGAAGACCTGCTTGCTTTCAGAACGCACTGCTTGTTATACTTGCAATGGAACAAAAACAGCTGCTCAACTGTCCACTATATATTGTCATTTCACAAACCCTTTTTTCCCCATTCTGTGTAAAGTCATATATTTATGCCTATAAATTCTATATTTAAATATTTATGCCTATTCTATAATCACTGCTAAGAATAAGCACCTCCTTACTAGAGAAGTGTTTTATAATCCAATATAACACCATTCAAACAACTTGATATTTGCTGACTTACAGCAAGGGGACAGGTAAATAGACCAAGCTTTAAACAGATTACAACTGAACTAAAAACAAACCAAACCCAAACACTCCAGCGCCTCTAGCAGAACAGTCCCATCTACACAGGTGGTACTAGGCTATCACACTGGTTTTTACACTGTAATCATAAGTGAAGCATAAAGCTTCTTATGCCTGGAAAACAATATCGAGAACAGACTGTAACAAACTCTTTGACTTGACTGACAAGAGTGGATGTTCCAAAATGCCTGAACTTCACATCCCTGCACTCAAAGCAGGCTTTCTATCAAATCCTGGTCTAAAAGAATGCCTGGGTATTATTTTTTTTTTTTATTTTCTTCTGTGTTTTGCATGGTTATAGGAGTTATGTTCAGTATATCTAGAAGATACTAAGCTCTGCAGATCTAGTAACAAAACTAACAGGAGTTCCACAGCGAAAGGACCAACCTGGATGAGAACCATATCACAATTAATTTAAAAAAAAAAATTATGTACTGATGGAGGTAGGCATTTCATTATATACAAGCTATATTTGGAAATGCCAGCTGGGCCACAATACAAAGGAAACAAAATAAAAGCATAAAGAAAATCCACATTGCTATTGTAGGTTAGGGTGAAAACGTGGTCTACAAACCAAGCAGTCTTTACATATTGCCTCAAAGGAATTTATCTATGTTTTTGTACATAGCTTAGTAACAAAAAGTCCTCATGCAAGTGTTACAGAAATTAACTAATTAAGAACTCTTCATTATCATTATAAATTTTCTGGTTTCTTGGTAAACAATAAATTTATCTGATGATTCTTCACTTCAACACAGCAAAGGATTATTCTGCAACACATTTAGAACTGTGTTACATTTCTGTAATGATATATGACATGACAAATACTGTACGCCATTAGATTTCAAAACATCATATTGTAAACAGAAGGCTCCAAACTTACAACTTCTAAAGCTGCTTCATACCTCTAGCATGTGGTATATGCTCATTTCATCCATTTAAAAATATCTCATTTGTAAAAATCTGATCTCTGGAAACATGACTAGATGGGCTTAAAATAGGCAGTTTGCTGACGGATTTATAACTTTTTCTGCATTTCACAATTACAGTCAAAAGCAGATTTTAAAAAGAGTAAGTTCATACCCTTCTGCAAATAGGCATTTGCAACAGCCTTTGAATTGAGTTCATACCAGACTGCAGCCCACATAACGAATAAATACGTTGTTCTATAAGCAGCTGAACTAAAGGAATCTGCTTTTTTTACACTTGCATACCCCATGTCTGCTGAAGAGCCTCACAAACTTCTGCTATAACCCAGACGGTGATGTTACGTACTGCCTGGCCAGCCAGTATGCGTGACTGCTAAGTTGGCTGCTGCCCCACAGAGCGAATCCAGAGCTGCGTTCTTCCTACCTTGGGAGGGAGAGGCATGACTTTGGTCTCCTTCACCTCCTCAACCACTACATCATACAACATCTTAGGAATCTCCTATCTTTGAGCACATTAGCATTCTTGTCAAACATGGCTGATGTTGTTTAACAGAGCCGAGTTTTCTATCATGGGAGGGATGGACAGAGACAATGCAAACAACACAAACTTTGTTTCTTAGGAAAACTTCAGTAACACTTAAAACAGTTGATGCATGCCAACTCAACACTCCCAAGCTCGTTGGTACTGCCCAAGGAAAGCTTCTGGATTGACCCACCACTTAGTTTGCACCATACAAACTCTGGCTTCTGCTAGTAAGTGCTGAAATCAGGCAGAAATCACTCTAGCTGTACCCATCAATATGCCCAGGGCACACAAATCGAAGATTTCAGTTTCTTTTTGCTCTCAACCTTTTCGTACTCTTACATTCAGGCCGTCCAAGTTAAGAATCCAGTGAAATTGCTACACTTGTCAGCTGAGCAAAACCCCTAAATAAAATAACATTTCACACCACTGTAGCCAGTCAGGCCACTTCATGAGGGAAAAGCACAGTGCTATATATGTGCTTCCTCACTGAGCAGTAAGAAATAGTCATTGTCCTCTAGACTTCATCTTTGGCTATTCGGTTTCTACCACTGGTTAACTGGTTACTGGTTGCGCGGAAATAGTAAATTCAAACCAATGGGGAATAAATAAGCTTCAGCGAAGTCCCTACCAGTATTCCACTCTAAACAGCTCTATTTTTAATAAACAATTGGATTTTTAATTTTAAAGGCCTTAATACTGAGTTTTTAATCAATGCCTAAATAGGATGAATCCATAAAAAGACGAGTTATTTGAACTGAACACCACATTGTGCTGGTGACCTTAATATGCCTGTTCTTCGACCTATTGCAATTTTGAAGTTACAAAAATATACAGTAAATGAAACTCTGGACGTTGATATTTAGCTGCCTTGAAATTTCCTTTATGTTCTGCCAACGTCAATTCTGATTTGGACTAGAATGGTAACTGGTAAACGATAATCTGGCATGCACTCATTAGCAAAAAAAACCAAACAATATCTTTTTAAAAGTACAATAAACCAGATAAATTTTCATCTCAGACCAGAAGAGTTTAGCCCCTAGTCCAATGTCCAGTCTTTATCCTTTTGTTGCTGATTGCACAAATGGCAGAAAAATATTCTATCACACATTAGGTTTTTAGCTATAAGGTCTTCCATTTAGCAATTGCTGTTTCTTCTCTCTCCCTTTCCCCCCATTTTAAGAGATGCCACCAGTGTGAAATCTGCCCAATTTCAAACAAATGAGGTAGAATAGTTTCACAGGGTGAATCAGTCCCAGTTCTTAAGTTTGCTTTTAAGGACTTGAAAATGCATTTCCTGTTATTTTTACTATTTAAAAAAAATATCCTCACTATTGGGTAAAACATACAATAGACTAGATGGGAAAAAGCGACCTTGGAGGACTGCAATGAAACTGACTATGACAACGGTGTCTCAAATATGCAAAGTAAACAAAAAGGCAAGAAAAAAAAAATTACATAGATTTCTTTTTTATAGTAACCTCAGCTATCACTTGTCAAAACACTTTAGCTGTTGTACAACACCAAGATTGAAGGTGTAGTTTCAAATACGTACATGTATTAAAAGATGAAAAAAAGAAAATAAAGTATTGTTTTAAAGTTCACGTTCCTTTTAGCTTCTAATTAATAGTATCTTTGTTATTTTAGGAGCCTCCTGGGTATTTAGAGGGCTAAACTGCAATAAAACCAAGGTACATAAATGAAACCTATTACGGTCATCTTAGTCAATAAAAACTAATTGCATCACACAATAGCCACAGCTGAGGGACAGCCCTTGCCGGTGAGCAGCAGAAGAGGAGGAGGACACCTCGTGCAGTCCCTAGCACACAGAGAAGTGTGACACCTCTAACCCCCCCGCTACCCTCCCACACCCCAGCCCTCCTCACCCACCAACAGGAAGCCATTTGACAGTAACATTTCAACAGCCGTATGGCTCTGACACGCAAATCTGGCCTTGCTGCCTCATATTGTTGCTGTGAACCTTCTCCCCTGCTTCCCAAAACATCTCCTGACAGATGCATTTTGCCACAGTAAACACCCGTGGTAATGTTTTCTTCCTCATGCTCTTCAGGGAGAGGCACAGAGCCTCCATCCAACGTGTCACACTGCCCCAGAAGATGCTTCATCTGAGTCAGAAGAGATTTGCATGTGCTGACATGTATAAGCAGCGAGGAGTCAGTGACACCGAGAGGTGGCCTGCAACATCCCGCACCTTGAGAACGTGGCTCCTGTCCGGCCTGGCCTGCTGGACCTCCCTATGGGGGGGAGACTGCCCTGAGAGACAGAGCCCAACACACGGGCCACAGAGCCAGTTTGGAAAATATGGTAAACAATGTATCTTAACAATATGAAAAACATCTACATTGTTTCTAAAAACGGGGTGGTAAACCAAGTCTAGTCCCTACCTTATACAGAAAGCATTTGAAAAATCTTATGTTCGGTGCATGAGGGAAGAAGTACCCCAAATACTTGTAAACCACTCAAACTCTGTCTATACACTGTCTGGGGACTACAGGAGTTCCCTTTTTTCCTACAGTATGACCTAGACTGCATATTTACAACTGTTGCCTTCATCTGACTAAAGTTTCATCTGGGATCTCCGCACCTGTCTCTTCATTTTATCCTTTGAATACCACTCTAATTTATTTCATTCCTTTGGTGACAGACCTCCTTCATCTCAGAAGGGGAGCATTAACTTCATACTAAAGACTAAACCAGGAGGAACTAACTGTGACTAGACAATGTTTGGAATATGCATTTTTTGCTTTTCGTTGCAGAACGAGTTTGCATTGCTAGTGGATATGTAGAATTCAGACTCCTAGATATGGAGATAACTTGAATGAAACTTTCAAAGCACAATTCTACATCGGTATTTTTCATGAGCAATTAACAGAGTTGCTAACCTTCTCATTACTAAATGCCATGTTATTTACACAGAAGCCTCACAGACTTCCTTAAGCGCCCTGCAGACAGCAGTCACACATCCCTTCACCCAGCCTTCCTCGAGAAGGGACTGAAGATACATGAACAAAGATCGAACATGAACCACAAAGACGAACCAGAAGGCCCAGCAACTAGCTGTTCACTGCCCACTGAAAGCTTTCAGTTACTGGGTATTGTATTTAAAATCTACAAAGTAGAAGTAGGATGGACATTAAAACATTTCTACTCCAGACAGGAAATTCTTAGAGATTATAAACTAGCAATTAAAGCCAAGTCCTAAATACACACACACACTAAAATTTCTGCACGTGACTACTGCTGTTTACTTCCATGAAACTACTGTGTGTGCAATTAAGCACAGGCATAAATATTTAATAGCTATGGCCATATCCTATATGAAGGAAATGCCTGGCCTACAATAAAGACACACATTTCACAAAAATATTCTTTAAGCATATAAATACATTTGGAAGGGAAGCAGCCTTTTTTATTTTTTTTTATTTTTTTTTTTTTTTAAAGTCAAGCTCTCTAAGATTCAACTGAAACACCAAAACCAAAGTGCTGTTAGCTGCATTTTGACTAATAAGTTTAAGAACTGGAAAGCTAGATGTTAGGGGAGAGATGGCTTGATTAAGTTTACGTCTATGCTGAGGTAAGTTCAAGGAAGAGACATTGGTCACTGGTAATAAGATCAGTTCTTGGCTCTAAACATAGCTCCTTTTTAGCTCAGTGTCAACCTGTACAGTACTGGCAATCATACAACACCTAAAATGGTCTGCAAACTATTACAGAAACAACTGGAATAAAGGCTTACATGCCTATGTAAGGAAGCATGATGGAGAACATCAAAATTTTGGCCTAATTTTGATCTTGTATCAGCAGGCATCATCAACTCCTTTATCTAAATACTCTTTTTATCATCAGCATTTTAATTAAAGTTCTTGCAATTATAATGACAAAATTACAGTCTTGTAAAATAAGAAAACCATATTTGACGGAAAATGAAGTCTATCTTTCCAGCAGCCAAACAACTGGATACGATCTTGTAGTTTAACCCGGCAGGCAGCTGAACACCACACAGCCATTTGCTCACTGCTCCCCAGTGGGATGGGGGAGAGAATCAGTAGAAGAAGGTAAAAAATCGTGGGTTGAGATAAAGACATTTTAATAGGACAAAAAAGGAAGGGGGAACAACAACCATAATAATAAAAGAATATACAAAACAAGCGATGCTCAATGCAATTGCTCACCAACTACCAACCGATGCCCAGCTAGTCCTCAAGCAGCGGCCGCTGCCCCCTGGCCAACTCCCCCCCAGGTTATACACTGAGCATGACACCATATGGTATGGAATAGCCCTTTGGTTGGTTGGGGTCAGCTGTCCTGGCTGTGTCCCCTCACAGCTTCTTGTGCACCCCCAGCCTCCTCGCTGGCAGGATGGTGCGAGTAGCTGAGAAGTCCTGGACTTAGTGTAAACACTGCTCAGCAATGACAAAAACACCAGTGTGTTACCAACATTATTCTCATCCGAAATCCAAAACACAGCACTCTACCAGCTACTAGGAAGAAAATTAACTTTATCGCAGCTGAAACCAGGATGCATCTAAAGACGAATTGCTTCAAAAACGTGAGCCAATTCTTTGATTTGGAAGACTTGAAAACACCAATATGTAATTTCCCTTCTCCACAAACACACACGTAAATATACCAAAAGAACTATGCAAGCATTCTTATGAGAATGTTTTTCATGAAAAGTTCACTTTACCTCCCACACACATCAAGTTGACAATTGCGAATCAATTCAAAATGTAAGCACTTGCCCTCGGCGCTCAGTTAAGAAGTCTGTCATCTGCTTAATTCTGGTTTGGTGAGTGATGTTGAGGGTGTTTTGGGTTTGTTGGGGTTTTTTTTGCTTTGGTTTACTTTCATTTGTTAGTTTTTTTTTTTTTAAAGATTCATTACCATGACAATTTATAGCCATTCATTAACACTTGCAGAACCAATTTCCTCTTTCAGAAAGGCCACTTCTCAATGAAAGGCTGAAAACCAGCACTGTGTGAACGCTCACCTTCCAAGAGATCACAGCCTCTTTAAACTACTGCTACCAGTCTCAAGGAAACCTACCACTGATAAGAATGTCCAAGAAAATCAAACCTGGGGAAAGCTGGTGTGCGTGTCTCTCTCTCCAATAAGACCACTATCAGCACTGTTGTTTGCCTCTCTCTCTCTTGCTCCCTCCCCCTCTCAAAGGAACATATAATCTAATAAGTGAAGTAAGATCTGCAGGATCAAAACACAGTTTATTTCTCGCCAGCGTGATGTGGCATACACCTCACTAAACATCACTCTTCACAGGAAGCAGGCTAGCCTAGAATAGGCTTTGAAACTATCAGGTTCAAAAACTGTGAAACCAATCGTCAGAGAAACCTTTTTGAAACAGCAACTGCAAAAAACCAACAAAAAACCTGTCAGTTGAGTGAGGTGTTCCTCCTGCAAGGACCAAGTTATACTCCTTTTCTCTAGCTTACTTTTAACTGTGAAAGGTCTCTTGAGACAGTAGCTTGCTGGTATACTACAAACTGTCTTCATGTTTTCACATATTCTGGGGAGGTGGGGTTCCCTCCTCATTTGAACAGAGACTCAAAGATACAAAGTTAGATGCTGTACAACTACATAAATGCACACATTACTTGTTGATTGGCTTGGGTTGAAGAAATAAATGAAGTACAAAAATGGCCTCTTTCCATCAGAAGCTGCATGCTCCTGTGACAGGGCCCTACTGTTCACTTTTTTTTTGTTTGTTTACTGCAGCAGCCAGATTAATAACTAAGATTTCCAGGAAACAAAAAATAATAAATACTAATTAACAATTCTAAAGAAAGTAATTAAGCTGTGTATGCAGTGTTGAACAATTAACACGAGACTGTTTTGCTAGGTCAACAATGCGAACTTGTTATATTGTGATTGGTTGTCAAAAACTGCTGTCAACTTGCAAAAGAGATGATAATCAAAACTTTAAGCGTATATATAAAATTTCATTTCATAGTTTCTGTGGCTTGAAATTAATTGTTGATATTTAAACAGCCTAGAGCATGCCTCACACAGGTTCACATTCTCAACCTAAACAAAAAGAGAAAGAAATAAGAAGGAAGTCTAAGTTACTGTTTTACGGGTCCATCACATTTTGGTTTTCACATCAAATTTCTCTTAATAAATATCTTTCACTAAACTGTCCTCAGCCAGCATTCAGATAACTCTAAAGTACTGGAAAGAAAAATAAACAACCAAAAAACAATCTCCAAGTCTGTACTTTATGAGAATTACATACAAATTGCAAAGTTCATCATTTGATACTACTTATTTCTAGATATTCATATGCATAATTAATATGTAAATATGTTTAATTTTGAGAAGCATTTGGTTGGGGTTTTTTTTGTTTTTAAATTAGGTCACTATACCTCATATTTTTGTTCCTTTAGGGTTTTTGTTTGCTTAAAAAAGAACAAGGTTCCCAGGTGCTACTATTTCAGCCACAAAACATGTTTTCGTGATTTTCAAGGTAGGAAATATTTGTAATAAATACTAAATCAAACCACTACTACATAATAGTACATCTTTCCACTACATCAAATGTTACATTAAATAAAACTAAACACATATGGGAAGCAATCTTACTACAAATTTACAGTAAAGATCCCCTAACTTCAATACCAACCACCTTCACAGAGTCACACGTATTTTAAATACAGAGCTGCTTCTGAAGATCGGGACCAAATTTTGCCCTTTCAAGAAACATACGAAGACAGAAAAAGAGAACCATCTATACACAGACTGGGGTAGTCATTTGGAAGGATCTTTTTAAAGTACTTTTTAAAAGTATTACTTCATTTAACTTTGGGGTAGGGGCGGGGGGGGAGAGAGAGGCGATCTGTTGTCAGAATGTTATGATGCACCCTTGTATTGAGACTCCAGAGGAAGAGTAATTACTTATCCAGGTACTAAGCAGCCACTAATTCCTCTGATTTCAATTGGAGCTGCACATACTCAACGCTTCTGAAAACCAAGCCACTTATTTAGGTATCTATATTTGAAAATGTTTGGCCTCTAAGCGCACAGGGCTAGTACACAGACACACAAATTATTAACAATGTAATCAGCATGAGCCATAGCCAGTATACAAACAGTCTTGAGTGTCTGTCATAAAAGCACAGAAATAATGAGGTGCAGGTAACCTTAGTGTTTACTTCCAATTAGGTTAAACTCAACAGTCTGATCTTGCCTGACAGCAACCCCAAACAACCTCTGGCTTTAGATCCAGGTCGCTACATGATGAGAGCAGTACTTTGCTCCTAAAAATGTAGTCAAGAGAGGGAATATTACCATGTGTTTATCCAAGCTGCTGATGGCCTAGTTGAAGTAGCCTACTGCTTTTCAGAAAAAGGCTTAATGCTTCTAAATGCTGATTAGATGACAGTCACAGCTGTGCAAGAAAGTTTTAAGCAGTTAACTGCCTTTGGAAAAAAATTGTATAGTCTGAATTACCTTTTGCACTGCATGTGCTAGGATGGTCTTAAGACTAAAGGTAACTGCTGTTATCTCAGTGGGACTGTCTTGGTTTTTGGTGTAATCAATATACGCTAGTATTTCTGGAGGGCAACAAATTTTGTTTAGAAAGCAGAAACAATAACAAGTTGAGCCACATCAAGTCCCAGTGACAAAGCAACTTGCTGGAGTGACTAAGCGGCATGACTGCACCACTTGGGAAAAAAAACCAATAATGGCACACATAGAATATAGCTTTAAGATGCCCAAGATAGCAAGCTTCAGGGAGGAAAATCACATGTATACAAACATTGGTAATAAATAATAATAAACACAAGGTCTGTTCATTACATTATGCAGAACCTGGAAGAAATCATTATTCATCTGCCTGCCTGCTCAGTCTGTATTTTAGTGCAGTCTGCAGGAAATAATTTCCAATATTCAAAAAAAAAAAAAAATGCAGGTGGATGGCTTTGTGTATCCAATTTCATCAGAACTCTGAAACGTAAGTGCTGAAAACCAGAATAATCAAACGAAGGACTACAAAGCAGACTAAATCCGCCTCAAAATAAATGAAATAAATGCACGTACATACATGCGTTGCATAAAAATCAGAAAGAGGAATCAGAAGTCGTTAGCTCCTTGGGCCAAAGGTTATCATGGTGAACACAGAAAATGTAGTTAGCAAAAATATTTTAATTGTGTGACTTTCCCTTTGAAACAAACTATCAAGAAGGAAGGAGTCAAATTTACTTTTTCCTTTTATAGGCAATTCTTGAGGAAAGTATAGCAATAGTCGTAATTTTCAGGACTTCTAAAAATTACAAAGTGCTGTTTATCTTTCTTCTTATGCACATGCACATAAAGGTAGAATACAGTTTATTACATTTCAATCTAAGGGATTAACATATTACTATTTATTTTTATTGGCAGTAAGCCCAAATACCCCAGATCTGCAAGACTGATAGTGAAAAGGAAAATATTTCAGGCCTCAAAGAGAACAGATCTATGGTCGCCTGGAATGTGTAAACAGCCAGAGCCTGTTTTACTTCCCACCCCCACTCTCACCATAGACACCTCCTCTACCTAACCCCTCCTAACACTAACTTGGAGTGCTGCTCTCAAGCAGAGGAGAGAACAGAAATGTAGTAACATCAAATAACAAAATTCTTGACATTTTGAGATGCAAGGATTTGGATTTACTGAAATGTGATGGTACCATATAAATGGCTGGAGTCTAAAACAAAACCAGTACTGCCTAAGACCACAAAAAAAGAAAAGAAAAATCAGTTGAGCAGGCTTGCTATGTGACAGACCTGATAAACACAAACTAAGGGAATCCAAATGGTCCTCTCTAGATTATTCTTTGTGCAACTAAATATCAGCCAAATCTGTGTTCTATCAGAGAATACCAATCACAGCCCTACATAAAATAAGGGATATTTTCATAAAAATTTACACAGTATTACAAAACTGATGCCAAAATTTAATGTTGCTATAAATTACCTTCAGTAAAAACAAAGATTATTACTAGGATAATGATATATACACCCACAAAGCAGTAAGCCATAAAAATAGATATCATCACATCCTTAAGTAGTTTACAATATAATTAGATCAGTGGCTTTTAATCCCTTTAAATTTGTGGACCTATAAAGATACCTTGTACAGTGAATTTGAAGAGAATGACAATAGACTTCCTTCCCCCTCCTCTAAAAAAACAATTTGTGTGTTCCCTAGCAGCTTGCAAGCCATGGTTTGAAACTACAGAATTAGAGAACTGGTAAATAGTGCTGCTTTTATTTACCTAGTAGCTTTAGTCTTCAAAAACAAATCAAACGAGAACACACAAAAAAAGAAAACAGCAATTAAAACTTATGAGCAAATAGCTGTGTATAGTGAGAAGCTCAGAAAACCTGAGAGAATAAAATGGAAAAACTTGAAAAAAATATATAGCATAATATAAAGTCAAACACTGAAAGGCAGTTTTGTAATGTTGTTTACAAATAATAGGTCACACAGCTCTCATACTTTTTCTTTCTTTTAATTTTGCTGGTTTTATGAATGCATTTGGCTAACATTCAAAAGAACACATCCATAGACTAATGAGGGTAAAATGCTTAAAATGCTGGCTCAAAGGAGACACAAGCAAACGGTCTGTCAGTGGAATATTTGCAAACAGTTGAAATCAATAATAAATTCAACCTAACCAAATGCAATGCATACAAACAAAAATTAAAAGACTGAGGCAACTGGCAATACATAAATGATGTTTCAGGCCACAGGGCATACTTTCTCACATACGTTAGCACATTAAATAGGCTGGCAAGACATTCGCTCCACTTGAGACACCAGAGAAATAACCATATGTATTTCCAAAGACAAAAATAACAATCAAGACAATGCTAACAGCATAAATAATTATATATTTATGTAAAACAACTATTTGTAGAACATCTGAGTCATCAAATGACAAAAAGTTTGTGTCACAAAATTTATTTTTAAGGTTAGAAAAATAAACTTAATGCTACTTCTGCATAATTTTCCACTGCATAATATCCTCTGTTGACATACACAGAGCAACAACCCCAGAGAAAAACAGTAAATTAAATACATACACTGCATCACCAGCACACAGACATTCCCATTCTGGGTTGGGGTGTCTTTTTGCATTTAGGAGCAGTGAAACCTTCGTATTTATTTCTATGACCAGCATCTAATACGATGAAGCACTGCACTACGCATTGTCAGGCCGCCTTCCAACTAAGCCTCCCTGGTGTCAACCAAGCGAGCTGCGGGACTCATATCTGCAGACGGCTTTGCTTAGCTGGCATTAACCAGTCGGCTGAGGTAGGCTTGGTGCTGCGGTCTGTACAAAGCAGTGAGAGCCAGACTGCAGAGATTCATCGCAGAACAGATTAGAAAAAGTATAGCTCCAGCCTCTGGCCAATGTAAAACATGTGGGGTATACCCATCGCTGTGTGGGAAGGCTGGCATGTGGTCTCAACAGAGGGCACAGCATTTGTAACCAACCCTTACGCAAAAGACAAGGATCAGGTGCCAGACCTGACGTGTTGGGCTTCTTATATGGTAGGTCACAGATGGAATAGGTTTGAGACTATACATGATCTAGACAGGCAGAGACGAGAGCATCCAGCCACTGCTTGCCAGTTGCTTTATGGGTGGCTGCTGCTAGAGTTTCTTAGACCTTTTGATGTGGGCTGGCCTAAAAAACTAAGGGCACTTGACTGAAAAAAGTCACAGGTTCCAACCATCCATCTAAGCTGGTAACTCCTCAGTGAACGTGTTCGCAACCTCAAATTGCTAAGTCTTAGCCTTTATACTGCAAAATATTGAGCCTAAGTAAATTTCAACACACCTCCTGCATATTTTAAGGAAATGGCTCTAAATCTTGACTTCATCTTTGCCAGCTACAGAAACTTCAAAGAACATTGGGAGGATTCAGATAAGAACGGTATTCAAAATAGATTGCGGAAGTTACACCATACAAAAAACTTCTTATGTGGGCTATGGGAAAGGAGATGGCCATCACAATCTCTTTCATTACAAGAACACTGACTGTCCGGACTAAAGCTAAAATCATGCACGTCATCCGTCGCTTTAAAAAAGGCTCAGAAATTTTTACTTATCAGTCAAGAATCTGCGCTGCCATCATATAAGGCCTGATCCTAGAAGTCTCCTGCACATGCCAAATACATTTTTGCAATATCAGGTCATAGCTATAACAGGATCTGTTGAATGTTCAGAACACAAATGTATCACCAACTCTGTCTTTGCTGGTGTTACCTGCGTATCCTGGAGCTGACAGAAAGAAAAATTATGAAACACAGAAAATATCCATTAAAATGAAACCTCTTAAATTTCACTGGAAACTCCAATAGTTTTCACTGGGGATGGGGGTGGTAAAAAAAAAAAAAAGTTTAAAACCAATTACAAAACTTCAGACTAGGAGACAATCTAATACCCTAAACCCCACTCCATTAGTCAAGAAA
Organism: Larus michahellis; assembly: GCF_964199755.1. NCBI lineage: Eukaryota > Metazoa > Chordata > Aves > Charadriiformes > Laridae > Larus > Larus michahellis. The sequence goes on from NC_133896.1 coordinate 142,993,753, forward strand.
CCAATTTACAGATTAACATAAGATTAACAAATTAAAGCAATCATTACTTCTAACTCTAAACTGACCACTGAAAGGGAGATAAAACTTTTTTTCATAGTTTTCTTTTGATACCTTGCTATCCTAATTTATAATTTGATGGAAAATGGGATTGTACTTTAGTAAGTAGAATTTTACATTCAAATTTTTTAATAAACTAGTGAAAAAATAAATTGACAATGTGTTTTGATTTTTAAAATTCTTCAAACTAGTCATTAATAAAATCTTCATAGTAGTTCTGTAGGATCATAGGCAGATACTTCACTATAAGCATAATGTAAATGATTTATTTATCCAGCTGCAGAAAGGAGTGCCCTATCAACTGTCTTGTAAAGATGTTAAGGAACAGATTTCTCCTTCTTCTAATAGATATATATTCAAATTTACTTCAAAAAAAAAAAAAGGAAAAATGCGTACTTCGAAAAAAAGAAATCTCCTAGCAATACAAATACAGAAGCAAACAACTACAAAAGTATTCACTATAATTATCTGAACACTTTTTAAATATGTACAGGATACAGGTCACTATATATTTTTAGTAAAAAGAAATCAAATTTATTTCTTTCATACTGGACTGCATGTACCTAAACACCTGCTGTGCACAACAAACCTTATCTACAAAGCCACCATTCACTGAGTATGACCAAACTGACAAAGTATAATTGCATTTAACATGTTGCCAATAGAGAACACAGAACTCTTCCATGCTTCAAGTGGGTTTTTTTAACCCAAACTATATGCTGTTGGTAATGTAATAGATACCATGAAGAATATATTGTTTACCCTAAGCAAAATTTAAAATAAAACATTTAATCCAGCAGTGAGCACATATGCAAACATGCAAACATGCAAAACAAAAACCAGACGCACCTAAAAAGCCATTGCTGTAACCACAAAATAACACTAACATATTAGAAAATACCCACATACCATGTACACTGCCATCATAACACTGAAGAAATACACAGGAGTGAGTGTTTTGAAGGCATGCCATCTTAGCCAAGAAAAAAAAATACAGTTCCCAAAATTCCTAAAAAATTTTCGTTGGCTACTTGACAGTCAGCAGGTTAAAACCACTGGAGTCTAGCTTTTGAGGTAACCTACTCCCACTCTTCTTCCTCCTTTTTGTAAACTGCCCATCATGGCCTAAGCTACGTTCTATTTTTTACCTAACCTCTACCCTGCATTACCAGACTAGGTAGTAAAGACATGATGGTAGTCTCCCAGATTTCATTCATCAGCCGTGACAGTCATCATTATATTAACACCTTAGTAAATTTGAGCTGTATGTAATAAATAGGGTGTTTCCTTCCATTCTAATATTGTATTTAAGGCAATCCTTTCAGCTTGCCTTATGTTTTTTTCCAAGCACATAAAATCCTGTGAGAACGAAGCTGGATGAATTTTTATGATAGACTGTCATGCACTACTTTTAAACTAATTGATTCATTTAAATTAACTGGTTATGTAAGATACTTATTGATAGAAGCAAATACAAGTATCAGAGCCAAACGTGTTTGGGTTTTTTAATATAAAAACAGATTCCTACAAGTGCAAATGAGCATTGTTAATAACTCCATCAACCCAAAAAAAAAAAAAAAGAACCAGTAACAGTCAAAATGGAAATAAAGAAACCTTGAATACCTTTCACAGAATGACACAAAATCTCTTTTATGAACATCATGCAATGTTATCAAAAAAATGTACCTGCCTGTTCTTTACTTTCATTTTTGAGAACTGGGATAGGAAGGAAGATGTGTTCCTCATTAGAATAATCCTCAAACCTGCCTTCTATTTGTGCCTTCCAGATTACATTATTTTAGTTTAAAATTCAACAAATTAAAAAGTAAATGACATTAACTACATAAAATTACAGAAGCTCTTATATTGAAAAGGACAAAACTCAACCCAAAAAGTAAAAAAAAAAAACCAAAACAACAGCAAAGTTAAGCTACAATGAAAGAGAGCTGAATGCATATAATTGGTAGCATTAACAATACCTTCTGAAAAAAAATCAGAAAATATTTGGTGTGTTTCAATCAATTCTATAATCATATTCCTAGGGGTCTAATTCATGTGTGTATATAAAAGGGCACAAGAAGAGTTAAGCTTGTTTTGTGACTGTAAAAAGCACCAGATAGATATCCTTGGAAACTAATCCCCACAATATGAACAGGCACTGCCTGTGCTTGGATTCTCTGTCCTACCCAGTCAGCAAAGCTCAACCCTGTCTGTGGAGAACGCTCAGGAAGAGGATAATTTTGCCTTGATCTCTCTGTTGAGACCGTGGTTTAAATTTTACTTCTAAAAGCAACCAAAAACTGAACAGAATAGATTAAAAAAAAAAAAAGACAAAAAAATGAAGATTATATCATTTTTGAAGTCTGAATGCATCCCTCAGCCACATATGGTACCTCCTCAGCTGGTCTCACCATGCTCAGTCAGATGTACAAGCACAGTATTCATCCACTCCTGACTTTGCCTCATTTCAGCAAGCACATCGTTAAAGGGTGCTGCAACTCTGTCTTCTCCCAAAACCTGACATCCAGCCTGGCACAGTCCTACATATATTTTGCTGGCTTTGCATCACCTCGGATGCTGCTGACTGAAGCCTGAAACCTGAGCATATCCTAGTTCAGGGTTTAAGAGCATATTCAACACACTCCAGCACCCTTCTCCAACCTCAGGGTGACTCCTTTTTTCTGCAAAGCTACTTTTCAGACTACCTTAAGACTAGCTACGTACCTGTATGTACCTGTGCATGCATGCACATAGGGCAATTAGCGTAGTTCATTTTAAACAATACCTGTGAAATTTAACACTGGTCAACAATCCCAACTGAGCCTATGTGCTAACAAAAGTCTTAATACTAATGGGTCTCTGGACACGCGCATATCCTCTGCCAGTAGCAACTAGACTAAAACCACTGGCATAGACAACACTGAAACAATCATTTGGTTATAACAATTCCTAATTCTAAGTTACCAATATACATGGATTTGCAAAAAATCTGTATTTTTACTTCACTTAATGTCTCCTGTATGTATTTACCGTATGCTGTGAAGGTCAATTCTTTTGGAAGAACGTCTTTCCAATGATTTTCCTGTAGGCTACAGGGTTGTGTTCAATTGGCACAAACTCATCAGTGGACACTTCTAAGCATGAAACACAACAGCAGCTATATACATGTCAATCATAACAATGCAACAACTTCCTTTCAGTGGTGCTATTATAACATGATTATTCTGTTCAGAAACATACATCATAAATAGTTGGTTCACTTTTGAACTATGGAGAATATTCTGCAGAGTGTCCATTCAATGGCAGAGGATTAATAAAGAGCTGATAGTGCTACCCAGTAAAATATAGCAGAAGCCAAAGTTGTGCATCCAGTGCAGTTTGCCGTCTTCAAATAGGAGCACAACAAATGTGTTACTCTGCAGAATGACAAAGGGAATCTATCCACCAAAAGAAAATCCTCTTTGTTTTCTTAAAGATACTGTCAAAGGATATTTCCAAGTATTTTTAATGCCTAAGGGAAAAACGTTGCTTCTTTGCTGTATCAATAATTTATTGCCGGTATGGGAAAGTTGTGTTTCAATCAGAAAAAAAAAATAAAATCACATTTGATGTTACCACAGCTTTCCACCTAACAAAATTATGATTTTATGTGAGAAAATGCATTCTAAACCCACTACATAGCAGTAAGAGGTTAAACTGTAACTAAGACTTGGGAGATCAAATGAAATTTAGGTCAGTAAATGCAATCGCATTTTGAATGGCAGTGGAGCAATGTATAGAGTGACTGCTACACATTAATGGAAAACACTGCTTTTTAAAAAGCCTTGTTTCACCCTCCAATGGCAAAGAGAGTCAAGAAAACTCAGCACTTAATTAGACAAAAGTATTTTGACTAGTGTGCGCATATATATATATCTCGTTATTAGTACTACTCCTCTGTTCACAAATAGCCCACAAGTCATGTCATCTAAACACCAAGAGGCACCATTTTGTCCATGTGTTTAGCTTACTGTGTAACTTCTCATAGCAAATGAGTAAGACTCAACACATAAGCCAAACTGTATTTATGCAATGGGCTTAGCTAAAACATTAAAAAAATTGCTTCTTCATGCTACAGTACTATTGCCATTATTTTGTATTGCATAGGGTTTGTCATAGGGTTCTTGGCATAAAATTCCGTTGTAACTTTGTATAAAATTACGACTCTTTACATGCACTCCAATTTAAATAGGACAAGCAGACATGTATTGATTGTCCATACTACAAATAGAGAAGGTCAAGAAATTGGCTTAAACACTGTGATGCCCCTTTTATTGCATAAAGTCAACAAGATAATAAAAGTGGAAGCCAAACGATCAGATGCGCCTAACCCCAAGCCTCTTTTGCTACCACAGTAATACCCGCAACCCAGAATAAAGAAAGGGACTGGTGGCTGGGACCTGGACAGAGGATTACAGAGGCAATGTACAGACTGCATGTACACCTACCTACTCTTCTCTCCACAAACAACAAATGAAGAAATCCAATACCTGCTGCTAGAGTCCAATATTTTTACAGCATCAATATCTCTTAAACTAAATACAAATGTCCGCAAGAAAAGCGATACAAGATGCCTGTGCTCCTTAACCTTTAAAAACTGGCGTGTATCCATAGTTAAACTTGCTTTCAGTTAAGCTAGCAGAAGGTATTTTTTTATTTCTATGGAATTACTGGATATCAGTAACTATCATTTATAAATCTCTATCTAGGATAAGATCTCTACACAAAAACAAAACTGGTAAGAAACGATAACCTTTTCTGATGAGATTGAACGCTCCTTATTTGATTCCCCCTAGCTTTTACACTGCCCTAACTTTGGGGGTATTCTTGTGTTTGTAAAACAAAATAGTGTCAGTTATTCTCAAATGAAATTCCATTATATTAATGACCAGACTGCCACAAAAAAAAAAGCGCCTTTAAATAAAGAAAAGAAAAATAACTTAAACCCTGTTTTTCACCTTTGGACGTTTGTTTCAGTATCATTAAAATGACAGATTTCATATTGACAGGAAGGCTGCTATTCCTATGTAGAGTCATAGTTCCAGTGTTTTTGTTTAATTTCAACCAACTTGTCCAAGTAGGCCATTTGGTAGAAACCTATAAATGGCACCCAGGGGGTCTGGGTTTTTGCTGTAAAGAGGTCAGCTATTTCCTCCTAACTAAAAATAGGCAAGAGGCAGGAGGGGAAGAGGGAATGGAGTTTAATTTAGCAGCTGAAAAAGAGTTTACAAAATTACTTCCATCTTGCCTCATAATGAAGATTATGAAAAAAAGGAATCTGCCCTCAAGAGTTATAAAACCTTGATCGTTTTATAGGCAGGCTGGTGTACATAATCTAAAATAATACCAGGCATTAAAAGAGTATATAGTAAAGAGAATGCAGGGTACAGTTCACATGTCGCAAAGGTGAAGGGATGCCCACACCCTCTTTGCGCAGATTTATGGGCAGCGGCACCGCCAGGTGTTAACAACTCTCCTCCTACCAGCTGAGGTCACACTGTTGTCCCGCTGATAAGCCACTACAATCAGCTGCTGTTCCCCTGAGTCAGTTTTTTCCACCATTTACCCTCTTGGCTTTTTGTCTCCCTCACTTACTTACTCGCAACCTTTTCAGGGCAAGAACCGTTGTCTACAATATTCCCCAAATGGCCCCAATTTGAATGGGGGCCCCTTGGCACTACTAAAATATAAACATCGGTTCAATACCAACTACATCATGAATTCTAGCACTGGACTCTCAAAGAAGCCAACAGAAAATAGCAAGAGCTAATGGCACTGAAGCACTCACCCACCCGCCATCTACAGCGATCGCCAGGCTAAAGGCCTGGGATGGTTTTTCCAGCCTCCACAACAAGCCGAATTCAGCATATAGCTAGATCTGAAGCGTATCACACTGCTGACTTATCTCAGCTACCGAGAAACAACATCCCTTCCATGCTGAAGGACATTCTCCTCTACTCCTTCCAAGTTTACGGATGTAGGCCTTTAATGACTGCTACTGCCAGAGGAATATCCATTCAGGAACCTCTTCCAGGAAGCACAGCGCATTAGACACGTCAAGTCTAATGGTCCCACTGCTGTGGAAATGGGAAAAGTCCGTCTGTAAATCAATGGGAAGACCAAAACCAGACAAACTAGCAGAGCAGAAGCCTGACAATGCCAGGCGCAGACATCCTTCCCTATCAAGGATTTAATTTATTTTTGCCCTTTCGACACTCTTATTGTGGAGCACAGAGGATACTTGCCACCCGCTAAGGGAAGAGCAAGCAGCATAACTTGCAGCAGTGGCATGGCAGAGGACATTGGAGTTATCTTACTTAATCGGGTGGGGGAAGGGCAGAGGATGTATTCAGATGACAACTTATCTGCACAGGGTTGGGGGTCTTTTTTTTGTCCTATGAGACCTGGACAGCTGTGTCGTTGCCAGTGTTTACACGTACGTGTAATTTTTAACTCTCTTTGCTTCTGAAACACACTTTTTCATCTTAGGGGGGAGAAAAAACAACCTTGGTTGTTTGCTTAGCTCACAGAAGGTGTTAAACTGAGATGACTTCAGCAACTCTGCTCAAACCTCCACCGTTTTTAGTGTTATTGCATGTAGTCCAAGAAAGATTTAATGTATTTTTAATGTGATAGCACCCTCCCCCTCTCGCTTTCCTTTTTCCTCCCACCCCCTCTACAAACGCTCTGTGGGAAAGCTTCCCTTTTTTACTATCACTGTCGTTGAGATGTTGCAATTATTATCTGTAATTGTTTTGCTGGGTTTTTTTAAAGAAAAAAAAAAAACAAACAAAAAAACCCCAAACCAACACCGAAACACACTAGGACAATCCTGCTCTCTTGCCAACAACATCTGCTATCACAGAATGAATATATTTGCTTCAAAACCTGCCCGGTGTCTCTGTGTTTGACAGTACCCTAACTGTAGGATGAGAAGAGGCCTAAATTCCGCATGTGCAGCCACATGGTGAGCAAGGTATATTATGTTAAATCTTGTACACGCCACACAAGCGGTGTCAGTTAAAGGATGGCTAATAAGTGGGCTAAGAAAGAAAGATCTGACATTGTATTTGTCACGAGGAAAGACCTTGTATTTATTACCTACAATCAGATTTCCCTCTGGCACAATATATTTGTTTTCATACTATTAGCCTAAAACACCAGTCTTGAAATTTTAATTTTACACTCCATTTTATTCAAATCATCACTTGAGGAGCGCTCTTTTCAATGGATTATTTCAGTTTTCTACAACATTATGCTTCAATATTTTCCTTTTTTTCGTGAAACACTCAATGAGCTCCACCAAACAGACCACTTCCCCTCCCCCACCCACACACACATATACACTTCGAGACTTGTGCGTCGAGAAAGGAAAAACGCCGTACAAGTCCTCGTGGAGAACCGCAAGAGACATGTTAAGACAACATAAAGGAAAGCCTTTATTCAGCCTAAACACCGACTTTGAGAAATTAACATGCAAGCCTAACTTTCAGGGTGTGGCTTTGTGTTTTTTCCCCTTTTTGTGCCGCGCAGGATGTCTATTCGAGAACCCAACAACATATAATTAAATAGGTCAAGGGTCACTCGCTTTACATCACACCACACCGACCCTGAGCCGCGCACCGCACCGCACCATCACACCGACCCCCGAGATCTCACCGGACTCCCCCAAAACGGGGTACTGATGACAGCGGTGGAGGGAAAAGTGTCCTCCACCGGTCGTGTGTGTGTGTCCCCACCACCACCCCGTTCCCCCGCAGGGACTGCACCGGGGCTTGGGCACACCGTCCTGCAACAAACTGCTGTGCAACAGGTCTGCAGCCCCGCTGCAGCCCCGCACCGCCCGACCGCCAGCCCCCCACCTCCGGCACCCAGCACCCCGCTCCAGCCCACCTCCTCCACCCCCCAGCCCCCTCCCCCCGCCGGGGGCTCCACCGGCGGCACCACCGGCAACGGAGCTGGCAGCAGCACAGGGCAGCGGTGGGGAGGGGGGTATGGGGGGCGAGGGGGGGACACGCACACACCACTAACTTGTTTACCTACTTGGAAGTAAACTTCGCTGTGCGGGAGCGACCGGCCCCTCCGCCCGCTGCTGATTCAAGCCCTGGCGATGAATGGGCTCCCCTCCCCCACCCGGGCTCTGCAAACTCCACACTCCAGCGTGAATACCTCGCATTTCCCACCCCCCCAACCCAAGCATTTCTCTTTTTTTTTTTTTTTTTAAAAATACATTAAAACACTATCTGAGAAGTAGGGAGCCGCTCCAGAAACTGCTCCCCCCTCTCCCCTCCCTGTCCCCCCCACCCCGGGGGGTCGGTCTGCTCAGGGCCAGAGGAAAGCACACCCACCACCCAGACGGCAGCCCTGCACACATCTCCCCCTCCTTCCCCCCCCCCCCAAAAAAAAAAAAAAAATTAAATAAGAAACAGACACTAAAAACGCACAGGTTCAAAAAAAAAACTTCGTCATAACAGGCAGCGCCTGAGCGACCCCCACCTCCCCCGGGCGGGTCAGGGGAGGCTGCGAGGGGACGCGGGTAGCGGCGGGCCCCGGCCGCCGGCTCCGGAGGTGGTGGTGGGGGGTGTGGGGGGAAGGGAAGGACGTTTGTCACCCTGGCGCAAGTGAGGAAAAAAAAAAAATAAAAAAAAAAAGGAAAAAAAAAATCCCAAAACAGTAAGGTCCCCAGGATGAATAATCCGCCTCGGAAACTCACCTCACGCAGCGGGCGTCCAAGGCGCAGCTCCCGCTCCGGCGGATGGGGGGGGGGGGGGGGAAGGGGGGGGAAGCCTCAACTTCGGCGGGTGGCGCTGGCGGAGACTTTCCCCTCACTTGCCGCGCATGGTGCAACTCCGCTTCCCCCGGGGTCCCGGCCAGCCTGCGCCCAGACGGTAAATCCCCCCTCGCCGCCGCCGCACACGCCTCCTCCCCCCCACCCCCCCCCCGCCCCGCTCCCCGCGTACGGGCGGCACAAGGAAGTCCCGGAGAGTGGGAAGGGGAAAGCGTAAAGTTTTGGGGGCAGAATGGCGGTCGGGGGGTGCCGCCGCTCGGCCCCGGCTCTGTGAGAACTCGGGGGGGGGGGAGGGGGTTGGGGACGGGACGTCGGTTGAAGCGGGGCCGTTGCGGGCGCGCGGCGGCGGCGGTTAGCGGCGCGCTGAGGGGAGCGGGCCGCGCCCGGGGCCCGGCCGCCGCCGCCGCCGCCACCACCACCAGCGCCGGGCGGGAGGGGAGGGCGGGGAACGGACGGGGAGGGGGTGGACAGCGGGGGGCGAGCGAGGAGGGCGTGGGGGGCGAAGCTTGTCCCGCCGCGCCCTCCCCTCACCCCCGCGCGGCTCCCACGCACACGGGGCGGGTGTCCCCGCCACCGCCCCGCGGGTGCCCTCGGGTGACTCCCGGCCCACTCGCCTCCGCGCGTCGTTATGGGTCTTGTTGCGCTTCAACACACACACCACCCCCCCACACACACACCCCCGAGCGCCACCCGTGACAGAAACACGGTGACGAGCCCAGCGCGCGCACATACACATACGCCCTCCCCCACGCACGCAGGGGACAGCCTCGCCCTCGCGCCGGCCCGGGGGCACGCGCTGCCCACCCCCCACCCACCCACGCGCGGCGCCCGCCGCGGGCCCGGCCGTTGGCGGCGGTTATTGCCGCCTTCGTTATTATTATTACTATTATTATTATTGTCATCATCATCATGACGTTCGGGGCCGGTGGGGGTGCAGCAGGCCCGGCCCTGCAGAGGCCGCATTGTCTGAGGCCCGGCGCGGAGGAACGCGTCACTATCGCGATTATTATCATTGTCATTATTATTAATTATTATCATCGTTTTTATTATGACGTGTGGTCCCGACACACCGAAGCGGGCAGGGCGCCACGGCCCGCGCTCCGCTGGCGGGGCTGGGGGGGGGAGGGGTGGTGTGGGGGAGGGGCAGCACCCGCCGGCGCTCGCGCTCCCCCTACCCCCACCCCCCCACGCTCCGCCGGTGACGCCGCGGCCGCGCGCGGGGTGACGGCGGGCTGACGCGGCCCCCGCCGCCGTGAATCAGCAGGAACGGGGCGTTATTGCCTGCCGGCCGGCCGGGAGCCTTGCGGCTCCTCAGCCTCCCGCTGTGTCCCCGTGTACCCAACCCCCACCCCGCCACCCCCACCCCCCTCCCCCTCCACGGGCGGCGGCAGCGCGCGCGGCCCCGCGCCGGGCGGATGATGCAACGCGTCCCGGCCCCACGTGCTGCCTTCCCCTCCCCCCGCCCCGGCGGCGGGCTCCCGGGCGTTGGGGGTTTGGTGGTGGTGGGGCTGGGGGAGGGGAGGGGGGGGGGGGGCGGGTGTTGGGTTGGTTGGTTGGTTGGGTTTTTTTTTTCCGCCTGGAGGGTCACCCGGCGGCTGATTGATTCTCCTTTCGCCCTGCCCCGTCACTCGGCGCTTGGAAAGTAAATAACAAGCTGACATCATTACCGCGCTCCCGCGGCGCCCCGCCGCGCCGCTACCGCACACCCGCCAGTAGCCGCGCACGCCAAAAAATAGATAAAAGTCTCCCGCCGCGCCGGCACCCACACGAAACACACGGTGCCCCCCTTCCCCCCTCCACGTCCCCCCCCCGGCTCGTACCTCCGCCACGCCGGAGCGGGGCCCGGCCCGTCGCAGGGGGGACCGCCGAGCTTTTTTATGGCGACCTCCCCTCCCCTCCCCCCCCGGCCCCACGGCTAATGTCACGAAAATAATAACATTATCTGGATGTTGCCTGGGTGTCTGCCTCGGGGGGGGGGGGGGGGGGCGTTGTATGGGGGGGATGTGTCTCATCTCGGTGACAGCCACACTCACGAGGCCCCGAAACTCAGGTTTATTTATTAATTAATTAAATTATTCCAAATGACCTTTCCACTTTTTTTTTTTTTTTCCTTTTTCAGTCTTGTTTTGACATTACAGGGAATTTCGTGCTCGTTGTACATTTAAGCCCAAAGCCTAGGGGTGGATGCGCTGTCACCGAGGGCTCTTACAGAGACTTATGACGTCACCCAAGGCAGCCCGACCAAGATGATGGCTGCACGCATCCGTCTAACTGTTGAAAGGGGAACTCTCGAAACGTTGGGAAACGGTTTTTGCGGGCTCGTGTGATGCGTCCTCGTGTTCAGAGCCTAGAGATCGCGGTGGTGCAAGGCCATCAGCGCTTGGACAGACGTACAAGCGAACGTCTCCCCTGCTAAGTAAGCTCCCATTCGACTTACTGGTTTTTTTTCAGAGCAGAACCTACATTAGATTTTTATTACTTAAATGACGTAAACAAATAAAACTCCCTCCAGATTTATAGTGAGGCGGCATTGATTTTTTTTTTTTGGTTCCTGCGCTTTTCGTTTGTTTGCTTTTTTAAAAAAAAGTCCCGTGGGCTTACAAATGAGGCAAACCCGTCAGAAAATGGTCCCACGTCAAGACTTGGGTAGCTTCCCAGGCTCGGTTGCCCGGCAAGGAGGCTTGGACCATTCCCACTCCTTCTGTCTTCTGCAGGGAGGGATGAAGCTTTGGTAAAACCAAGTGAAGCTTTCACCCCCTCCATTCGCCCTGGTCTTTGCCGCTCAGCCTGGCGAGGCTTGCTCCGTGCTGATAGCCATGTGGTTGCCACACGTGAGGTCTGCCTGGCCAGGAAGCAGTGGAGCAGGGGTATGTCCTCAGCAGCAGGTGAGGGGCGGCAGGACAGGCCTGTCCTGGCGCAGACATCCAAGCCCTGTCTTTGGTTTGTCATGCTCATCTGGCACTGCCTGGACGCTCTGGCTGTATTCCTACTACAGCGCCCGAACCTCCGGCTCCGGAAGCCACCACGGTCCCTGCTGGGCCACCACCCGGCCAGCTTGTCCCAGCCAGAACCCGGCCATGCATTCTTCTGCCAAGCAGGCTGGGAGATGGAGCTGGGCAAGGAAAGATGGGGTGGTGGGGAACGGAAGGTATTGTGATGGTGGGGAAATTACATTGCAACCGCACACGGACACAGTGAAGTGACTTTCACTCTTTTTAAACCGGGCACAACCTGCACAGTGTAAGCCCTGCAGGACAAGCGGAAGAGGGCAGTTCTGAACGGCCACAGCTGCCTACCTCTCCTCGCTTTCTGGACCTACGGCCAGTCCAACCGTCTGTCGGTAGCCCTGTCTGAGCAGTGGCAACAGAAGGCACGGTCTCAGCTATGCCCGGAGGCCAGGCAGGCTGCGGCTAGCCCCCAGGGAGACGAGGTTAAATATTGATGTAATGCTTGCCGAGAACTTAAAATGAAGTCTATCAAGGAAGGCGTTTTTTCAAGCTGTGCTTGGCTAAGGGGAGCAGCACAGAAACCATGAGAAAGAGTTGGGGGTTTTCCAATTAAAAATAAAAAATACCCCAACTATAAAGTGATGGTAGAGTAAAAGACAGAAGAATGAATCGCTGCTCCGGCTATTACAATAATTTTGGCCTTTGCGTAATGGAAGACCCCAAAGCGACCAGGTATAAAAGAAATCACCAGGTTTTCAAGAGTCTTGTTTTTTTCGGTTTCATAACTCATGACGCAGCGACGGTGATCAGTGTCAGTGCTGTGACCCTGCAGCTCCAAACGAAGGAAGCCAGAGCTGTGGTTTCTTACCCTCATTAAAATGGAAACCCAAACCTGAAACAATCAAAGTCAAGGGCTAGCAGGGCTGGCCTACTGTGGAGATAATGGGATCATAAGACAAAATATTTTGCATTTTAAAAGATGAAAGCTTTTGTTATTTTTCTAGTGCTTCATCATCGTCTATTGTGTTGGTAACTGTTTCTAACTGTGTTTTTCCCCCACACCGTGTTTTTCTGTTCTCCGACTATGCAGATAAAAGTAAGTTCTCTTGAATAAATGAAACATACAAAAATAAATAATTGGTTCTGCTTTTGTGTAGCTGCGGTTAAATAATTCTCCTCACAAAAAAAAGTCTGAAATACGGATTAATTATTTACTCCTGTTATGAACTATAAAAAATGTGGATCTGCTAATCTGCCAAGTTTTTAAGAGAATTAATTTACAAACTTTTCATACAATAGTGAAAACCGAACTGGTGTTTTAACTCGACTGGGTGCCTCAAGACTATTTGGATACAGCTGCAGTACGCAATTCTTATGTTGCAATATGTAGATAGTCTATAAACTGAAATGTGACATGGTTCTGCAACACTTAGAAATACGCCTAGCTTTCCTATTATGAGTTGTCTCACCAGACAATTTGTGGTAGGAAAGTAAAGAATTTTAGCACATTGTTGTTGTTGTTGTTGTTATTATTTAGCACATCTATGGCAGCAACCTTTGGTTTCTGTTTTGCGAGCGTCTTTACAGTATTTGATATTTTTCAGAGAAATGTTCTCATAGACTCAATCATGTGAGCAACGGCTCCGCAGCATCAAAAAAAGGTTTCTCATTTAGCCACCTGTTAATACCAAGAGTTTCAATTTTAAAAGGAAATTCTGGTTGACTAAGATATTTTCAGGAATTGAGACCATCACTGGTATTTTTTTTCTTCAAATATTACTTCATTGATATCTTTGGACCTGACTGAAAGCTTTTGCTTAATTCACGAGCACTTGTGCCAGCAGACCTCTTGAGTAAAACAAGATTATCAAAAATCAATAACCAGAGTGGGAGACCTCGTCTCAAAGTTTTTGGAAAGCAAAACTGTAAAAAATGTTTTGATTTTGCAAAGCGAGCATGGTCTCATCCTTTTTCTATCCTCTCTACCCTTTTTCTCTCCATAGTTTGCTTCATGTGACTTGTAATACCTGCGCTTTCTAGTGATGTTTTTTCATCCACCTTTTTGAGATGAGAAGATCTAGATTCCTTGGGCCCTAATAGGCATTCAGTCTAATCTAATAGGAATCCAGTAATTTCTGATAAGCATTTTGATGCTACTACACTGTTGCAGAGGTTGCAAACTGGGATGTACTATTCATAGTTTCTTCCCTGAGCCATTATACAATCAATGCAGATCTCCCGCTGCTTGGGGACACTGTGTTTTAGGTAAGCGTTAATGCCAAGTGTATTTTTGCTTCTTTATATAAGATGATAAGAATGTATTCAGTGATTCTTCCAAAGTGCAGTTGCAAAAATCTAAATAACTTAGGGAAAGACTCCGATTTACTGTATGGAAGATATTGTGTAGTATGTGGAACATGTGTAATTGTTATTACTTACGGTAAAATAAATCAGAAACTTTGATGTATGTAATCTACACTCCTCTGATCTATTTAGTGGGCTGACACGAAGGGCTGAGCTAGCTATATGGGTCCCTTAGGATCTTCAGATGGAACAGAGATTTTTTTATGTTGCTCTAATTTACTCTTAGAGACAGATTGGCCTCCTGCCAGTCTGGGATAGAAAGAAGAGGGAGGTGATCATCTCTTTCCTTGTCTTCCCTCATCCATGCAATGTTGCATCTCCCCAGCTGTGCTGAATTAGTGCCTGGTACAGCTTATGATTTCAAGCCTTTTTTTCCTCCCATGAAAGATTTTAGAAGATAAAATGGTTCTACCTAAGAGCTTGCTGCAGAGAGTGAAACACCTAGAGAATTAGCGGGATCGGATCTCCTGCAGAGAAGCCAGACTTACACTGAGGTTGTGCTATGTATGTGAGACATGTTAGCCGGGCATCATCTCCCTTAGGTGCTCAGGTATTCTGGAGGTATACGAGTCCTGAGTGTTGTGACAGTGCTGTCGGATGTCTCCCCTTGTCCTCTGAGGGTAACCTTACCTTCTGAGGTGAGGCCAGCAGCAGGAGCAGCCTCGCTAGTACACTTCTCAAAGTGGCTAAAGTGAGGTGGGAACCAGGAGCCTTCCCTTGGAGAAGACCTAATCATGGAATCACAGAATGGTTTGGGTTGGAAGGGACCTTAAAGATCACCTAGTTCCAACCCCACTGCCCTGGGCAGGGACACCTCCCACCAGACCAGGCTGCTCAAAGCCCCATCCAGCCTGGCCTTGAACACTTCCAGGGACGGGGCATCCACAACCTCTCTGGGCAACCTGTTCCAGTGCCTCACCACCATCACAGTAAAGAGTTTCTTCCTCATACCTAAATCTAAACCTATCCTCTTTCAGTTTAAAACTGTTACCCCCCCGTCCTATTGCTACACTCCCTCATAAAGAGTCCCTCCTCATCTTTCCTGTAGGCCCCAAATCTTCCTGAAGAGTTCTTGTCAATACAGACTATAGGAAGAGCCCAGTGGGAACTTTGCCAGGACAGCCTCAAGGAGATCCCAGTCCCTCGCACGAGGAGCACACACGCAGAGCAAGCCAACAAGAATTTCATGGAACAAGACGTGTCTCTGTCTAGATAAGCAAGTAGCTCAGCACAGGTGGGTAGGATGAAACAGTGGTTATAGGGACCAAACATCTGCATCACACCAACATCAGCCTCCAGATGCCTCTTGGGGCTGGGGGTGTCCAGCCCCAGGCTGGTCCCACAGACTGCCTGGCCGTGGTTGGCTGGAGCACCTTGGACACGCTCCTGGGGTGCACCATCTGGGTTAGTGTCAGCCAAAGGGAATGCAGTTCTCAAGCTCAGAAGCTGCTCTGCTCTGTGTACCAAAGCACAGCGCCGGGGGAGAGTCGGGAGATTCATTTCAGAAGTGCACTCCTGATTCAGACTAAGGCTGGTGTAGAGGCAGCCTGTGATAGTTCCCTGTCTCCATCGACATTGCGTCGTATAATATTTCACACTTTTAAAGGTTCCTCTTAATTCAGTGGGATTACTCAGGATTTAAAGCATGATTCACTGTTGGAAAATGCAAGACATATGGATTGCTTCCCTTGCCAAATGCAAAATTTTTGGTTCAAGAATTCTAAAATGGCTTTACACAATCTCTGGGGCTACTGAAGCGCGCAAAGTATGCTGTATCATTTCTAGATGCGAGCTGCCGTTTGGGGGAACAATGAATAGAGGGGTGAAGGTTTCTAAAGAAACTCATACACGTGATGCTAATGCTGGCAGAAAAGTGCCCTGACTGGGAGCGCCTCGTGTGGTGCCACGGCCAAAAGAGCTGCTGTGATTACTGGCAATGCAAAAAGGGACGCGTAAGGAAGGAGAACAGGGGTTAAGCTACCTCTCTGCTTGGCATTGGTGGTGTGGCTACTACTAAAGCGGTCCCATTCAATTATCTGCACTTCAAGAAGGACGATGATAAATTGGAGGGACTACAGAGAAGGTACTGATAGCAACGAAAGGACTGGAAAATGGCTTACTTTTAAAGATAGCAATCTCTTTAACTTATCAGTGAAGAAGTAACTCAACCCTCTAGAAGAGCCATCCTGTGGGAAAAGAGCTAGCAGACGACTCATCAATTTATCACGCAAATGTAGGGAGATCTACACCTCGAAGTTAGAGACAAAGCAGCAGGTTTTTAAGGACAGAGAAAATTAACTGGTGAAAAAAATGGTGTGGATAGTCTTTAACTGGAATCTTAAATCGAGCACTGCTACTGAATTTCAAAAGGCACCAAGAAGTCCTATGGCCCATGTTATGATATGTTCAGAGTAAACTATTGCAATGGTGCTTTCTAGCCTTAAAATTTTCAAATACGGACTTCTGAGAAGAGGCGTTTTTGAGAAGGCAAAATTCTTGGCTAACTATTTACCTATTGGGCTCCTGAATACAAATTTCCATTAAAACTGTTGTTGATATCCTGACAAGAGAGAAGTTTTACTTTGCCTTCCCAATTGTGTGCAAAGTGACTGTCTTTCTAATTTTAGCAGGACTAGAAATTGTTTGTAGAAAACAAAATAATCGTATAAAACAAAAATTTTCCCTGAAGTTTGGGGATTTTTTTTTTCATACTCCAAAAATTTTCTCTAAGACCTTATCCAAGAAACAGAAGAAACAAAGAAAAGTGTAATATCCAAACCCTTCTCTGTAGCAGTAAACCAAACTGTTACAAGGGCAATGAGTCAGACCTGCTTTTCAGTCTTCATTTCCATGTGGCTGTAGTTGACTTCGTACAGTTTACAGCCTCTGTTCACAGCATTCACAGTGCTCTACGTGGACATGAATAAAAATGCATGAGAGGGAGAAGAAACTCAGCTCATTTGCTACGATTAAATTTAAAACACAGTACTAGCAAATGTTTACAAGGCAGTATTATGGTATTCAAAATGCAGTAAGAATGAATATTTTAAAAATTCAAAATAAACTTCCTAATTCCACGCTTTGGCCATCTGTATTTAAAAACTGGGTGTTTAAATTAAGACATTCAGGTACCAAATCTATTTTTAGTCTCTGTCTCGTTCCCCTTGAAATCAACAGTGGTTTTGCCACTATTTCAATGGGAGTATAATAAGGCCTTTCACTTTCAATACCTTACAACTACTGGAAAAAACAGTGGACGCAACGGAGATGAATGCACCTCTAGTAAGTTGGGGTTTTTTGTACTTCTGCAGTTCCTAAATAACACAGTAGGGCATTTGAAAGACTGAGCAACAGGTTCAATAAATCAGTACAAATCTCCATTACAACCAAAATAATTCCTTATTTCTTTACTCTCTTTACACTCAAATCAAGTAGTACTAGTTTGTCTGTCAGTGCTAAGTGAGAAGTTCCACCCTCCCTCCCTCCCTCCCTCCCTCCCTTCCTTCCTTCCTTCCTTCCTTCCTTCCTTCCTTCCTTCCTTCCTTCCTTCCTTCCTTCCTTCCTTCCTTCCTTCCTTCCTTCCTTCCTTCCTTCCTCCCTCCCTCCCTCCCTCCTATGGTTCCTCCCTTTCATTGAACCCCACAGTGCTGCTTTTCTCTCACTAGTTTCAGGATTTCCTTTAACGTTGGTGTTAGAAACACAAGTTAGGCAAGATAATAGGAATGTGGTAGTTCCCGTATGCCCCTTAGCCATCTCCCTTGAATATCTCCCTAGTGTGGCTGAGTTTAACTGCGCGTTTTCAGGCTTCCGGAATCAGACTTGACAGCTTGGGCTTCAAACTATAGCTTCCTCTGCATTGTGTCATGGTAAATTTGTGACTGGCAATATTTTCACAGGCTGCAGTTGCTTTCGATTCCTCTGTGTAATTGGCTCTGTGTAGGCTGCTGGCTTTTTTCTTTTTTTTTTTTGTTTTCTTGATAAAGAGGGGTAATAGTAAGAGGACATAACAGATTACATTGTTTTGTATTTTCTGTACCAAGTTCTTTTGTTCTTTTATTTTCAAGACTTTAAACATATCACTTAAATTAAATTAAGATTTTGTAAAGAAGGATGCAGATCTGTGAGTCAACTTGAAATATTTTGGAACATTTACAAAAAATTACTCATTATAAAATTATTTCTTTAGTTGCCTGTAGAATAGAATTAGCTCATCAGCCCTAAGTTTTTCTTTTTTTTCTTTTTTTTTTTTAAAGGGATGCTAACCATCTAATGCTCACTAACTTAACTAAGTTACATCTCTAACTCTGTCAACCATGAAAGACTGGAGAAAACACAACTGAGATATGCAAGATAAGCCCAGAATTTTCATAAATATATCAAAAGTGGAACTGAAAGTACCCTTGGGTATATAGTGATTAAACTTACTACGGTTCTTTTTTTTTTAAAAAAAAAAAAAAACAAACCCAACAACTTTTAATTGAAAATAACAATTCTATACATTATCAAAAATTAAATGCTTTTGAAAGAAAGGTTAGATGGAAAATCAACATTTTTATACAAGTTCTAGTGTAACACTGATTGCAGTGTTTTCCATTTCTATATGTTAACAAATTTAGATCGAGCCTGCTGTGATAAGAATAGAGGCAGTGTCTTTGCATACTTATTGTCCATATTTGTACGTTTATTCACTTGCTTCCCTATTAGGACTTGAAGGGGCCTGATACTGAAATTACCCTGAGGCAAAAATACTTAAACCAATATGCAATATACAAAGGATTCTTTGCAGCTATCAGGTTAAAAAGATATCAATTAAAATGGCGTCTAATTTCAGCGCTGAGCGTTCACAGAATCAGCTTCAAGATCAGGGTGAGACCATGTTAATCATTCAAGCCGATTGCTCTGTAACTTTCCAGACAGAGAAAAGACTGTTGGGTTTGGGTTTTGGTTTTTTTTAAAGTCGTACGGATTCTCAGTTCTATAAATCCCAGTCCCTCCAGATGAATTTGGACTTAATTGGGAGTAAGAGCAGCTGCAAGATTTTCAGATATCACACAATTCTGTAACAGTCTACATTTGCACTCATCGATGTTTATATTTACTGTTGTGAGAG
This sequence comes from Larus michahellis, assembly GCF_964199755.1. Taxonomy (NCBI): domain Eukaryota; kingdom Metazoa; phylum Chordata; class Aves; order Charadriiformes; family Laridae; genus Larus; species Larus michahellis. Next base: position 143,013,059 of record NC_133896.1, read on the forward strand.
TAATGAGTAGCCCAGCTAGAAAGATTTATCTGCAAGCTAGAGCCGTGTGAGCCTTTGCAACTGGAGTGTGGTCACTAAAGAGAATATAATTACTTTTTATCTCTTTCCTTCACGCAGTGCCAGGAGAAGGTAACCAGCTTGCCTTCCATGAGGGTGAGCTTCCATGGCAGCTTCCTGATGGCTTGCAAAGGCACGGATTGCCTGAATCTTTCTGGTCGTATATATGTTAACTTTGTTTACTAAGTCTACAACTTGCTGTAAATCAAAGCAATCATCAGATTTATCAACCAAAACAAAGTCATGAAATTACTTATTTTTCAGTATTATTTGAGGACTCACAACCGTAAATGAGTAATTATGTATATGTGTTTGCACACATCAATAAACACACAGACACAACGTACAAACATGCTTCCTTTCATACCTTGGGACCTACCACATTAGCCTTTGCCCTCACAGGGTCCAGCTGAAATCAGTGGGACCAATGTGCGAACAGTCCTTTGCTCCAGCCTAAGGGTTGGGAGAGAAGGGCTCTGTTGTTCCGGTTGCATTGCGAGATTTCTATTGTTTAGTGAGATGCTGAGACCCTTGTTAACATCATCCAATTATCACCACGTACACTTTACTTCTCAGTAGTAATCAGAGCTTGAAGTTTGGGATTAATCTGCGTTCAGTCCCCGATCTACCCAAACCCAGGAGCAGAGCAACAATCACTTCTTTATGCTTTTCCTTCATTTGGAGGGTAGCAGATAAATTTTATCTTGAGGATTTCTTTTTTCTCGGAAGATGCTGTAGTGATAGAATTGTAGAGAAGCTATTTCCCCTTTTAATTTCTAAAACTATAGAAAAAACCCTTCACATCATTGTCATCACCTTACTGTGCTTTAAAAACCCCCACAGTGATCAGCTTACTTTATTTGAAAAAAAAAAAACCCCACACCAAAAAAAACCCCACAAACTTGAAATGTAGCTACACCCCCCAATCTGTATTTTAGCATTGCCGGTTGTACCATTTTGTTGCCAAACCCAGAGAAGACCATGGAGGGGGTGGTGTGGAGGAGATGTACGTACACATTTGCCTCAGAGAAAGAAGTGTTTCCGCAAGGATCCTCTCATGGAGGATCAAATAGTAGAACGAACCCTCTAGCTTGGCAGACGTGCCGGAGTGAGTGAGACAGGAGGAGTTTCCTGAAGGCCTGGGTCACCACGCTGCACCCATGCCCCCCTCGGTGGGTCGGCGTGAGGTCCCGTGCAGGTACTTGCGAACAGCAATTGCAGAAGAGCTGAGTTCATCCAACAACACAACATCCCTCTCAGGTGAAATACTACCCTGCTCGTCCCTCAAAGGTACGCTGAAGAAAAGACAGACAAGGGGCTTGCCCGCACTAGAGTGGTTTAGTTTTAAGAGGAACTTCCACTGTGTAGAGGCTGTTGCAGCAGTATGCCTTCCCTTCAACTACAGAGCAAAATAAACCATATTTTGGTAAAGAACAAGAATTTATGGCCGTTACTACTAAAATATCACATTCCTATGACTGTAATTAAAGCAATGTTGGGTTTTTTTCTGATGTGGATCAATCTGAAGTGACTGCTCAGGAGCGGCGAAGAGACGAGGTACCCAAGAGTTCTCCCAGACCCTCTTCTCCAGCTACTGGGAAATAGCCCCCTCCCTTTTCCTCTGCGTCAGAAATGTTTCAACATGCAGATGCCCACAAGAAGTGCGATGCGGCAGAGCTCCATTAAAGCCAATGGAGTTCTTTCCATTTACAGGAGCCAAGGGGCTCATCCCTGATTTCTTTCTGCAGAAGAATGTGCAAAGCAGATTTTAGAGATTTATTATGCAGTGGCGGGCAGGTTGCAGGCTTGATGTACCGACTAGAGATGGTCCCAGAGTACGAAAGAGTAACTAAGAGGCGTCTTGTAGGTGATACCTAATTTATTTTTTTTTCTCCCTTAAACTGAATTTTGCACTTCTTTTTTTGCAGTGAATGTAAGCATCTCGTTGGCACAATTGTATTCTTCCTAAAATGGGTTGCTAATACTTGATAAATGCTGTCAACAAAAAAAATGGAGTCATGTAAAACGCTTGTAATTATCTCTAAAATTAGTACCCCTTTAAAGAGTGTATTTACATGACCCATCAACAGATCACTTAAGTACTTTCAGTACTTTTACTTGTATTTAGCAGAACAATTTCCTTGCCTAAGTACACCAATGAGTGGGAGAGATTGCAGTTAACAAAGTAAATTAGGAAGAAATGTTTTGAGAACTATTTTTTTTCCCTACACTTTGTGTAGGATTTGGAAAGAAAAAAAAATATCTTTGACTCCAAGTTCAGAAAGACCTCACTTACCCTGCGCACACTAGCTGCCTTTCTGGTTTAAACCAAAAGCCTTTACAGCTGTGAAAGTGCGGGAGCTTGAAAAGGAAAACAATATAAAATCCAGTGGGTTCCAAATACTCTCTACAGACATTTCCCTAGTTTCTGAAAGTTTTAGGGTGGAGTTCTGGCTTTATTAAAATCCATGGTAAAATTACCATAGGCAAAATTGCCATAGGCATAACAATACACTTTTAATCTTACAGGGTTGTTTGTTTAATTTTTTTGTTTGTTTGTTGGTTTTTTTTTTTTTAATTAATGAAAGTTGACACATTAGGGAATGTATGAGATTTCAATCCACCAAAAAATGCAATAAACAGAGAAAACAGATTAATAAATGAGCTTACCGAAGTAAAACTAGAGTTGCATGCTCATATATCACAAGAAATGATCCCTTTTTTTCCTAAAATGGTGGACAAAGTGACTATTAAAGTAAAATGTGACATGTGGGCAAACTTTGTCCATGAGATATTTAAAAGTATTTTAATTTGTATTTACATTTTTGCTTACATTTATGCTTTAGGATTTAATTTTTTCCCTCTCTCTAGTCAGGAATCTGTAAGCTCAGTAGGACCAAACCCTATGATTTCCTTTGTCAGAAGGACGCATAGTTGCTGAATAATTTATATTATATTCATAAGATAATTTGTAAGTGCTGGTGCTTCTTCCCACGCCCCCCCCCCCCCCCCCCGCCAAATCTGAATGCTTTCCACATTAATAATGCATTCATCCTACTGATCCCCTGTGAAATAAGGTGAGGGTATTATCTTACAGAGAAAGTGGCAAACGCATAAAGCAATAGGGGTTTTGACTGTAGTTACAACAATACGATCTCGGTCAGGACATTTTGACGGCAAACCATTAAGTTGAAAGCAGGGCACACGTGGTGTGGATCTGTAGGCAGTCACTGTGGATGCAGATGGCACGAGCGACCATTTGGGAGCAAGTTATAGAAGCAGAGACTCTTCTCAGTCATGTGGATGAGATCTTTCACCCCTTGGCAAAGATAATTTGGATTTTAGTGGCATTTCCTACCTACCTGCATGTGGAACAGGCAAAGAAGTTGAGCTGGTGCGGGATGCAGTGGGTAGGATGGGGGTGATGGCTGCTACGCCGGTGGGCAGGGCTGGGGCTCAGGGGGACCTGGGCAGGTTGGAGAAATGGGCCAACGGGAGGAACGTGGAGTTCAGCGGAGGCAAACGCAAAGCCCTGGCCCCAGGGCTGGAGTAAGCCCCGGCAGCAGAAACCAAAGGGGCTGGGACAGGTGACCCTCTTTCCACCCAAATTTGTGTGAGTCCGTGATTCCAAGGTCACAGGCTGACTCTGCCGGAGCGCGGGGACTGGGGCGAGAGCAGCAGCTCTGTTACAACCGGTTATCCTCAGGAGCCTAATTTCCGAGGCTCTTATGCAATGGCAAAGTGTTTGTTTTACTTCACCCTAAGAGTCCGCTGAAAGGCAAAACCATCCTACACATGCCATAGGGGAAGGCAGGAGTTCAGCACTTCCAACAACAATAAAAAAGGAGAATGTTTGTTTAGAAATCTGAGCATGATTTTAATGGCCTAATATTAATCAGCCAGGTTTGAAAATGATGGTCAAATTATAAATAGAGCCGAGAGGCACGGCATACAAAAATACATTTGTATTTGCATTATAAATTTTATATAAATAGAGGGGGGAAAAAAGACGTGAAATTTTTCAGGCTTGAATTTCAGCCGCTCTGTTTATGTGAAACCTGTTCTTGCCCTTGTTATTTTTCATTCCTGCACCCGTGAAACCTGGGCTGGGACCGACCACCTCTCTCTCCTCCCTCTCCAGCCTTTACAGCCCTGTAACTGCTAATTACAGTGAGAGAGAGATCGAGAACAGGTTCAATGTTTCTAACTGCAATCTGCCCCCTTCCACGCTAAAACCTAGTGCGGGATCACCAACAGGTGGATTCCCGTGGAGGTTATTTGGCTCTAGCATGGCCGCAGCAGCCTGGACGAATATACTGTTTTGGTTAAACTTTTTAAGTGTCCCTTTTCCAGCCTGTGCTCGCTTGTGTGCAAATTGCAACCGCTCAGATCCCCCGGCGGTTTGGAGGCGGCTGCCATGGCTGGCAGCGAGACCCTCATGTTGCTCTCTGTTGCTGCTCTGTGCAACCCTTTGCAGCAGCTGAATTCGTAGCCTGCGTACTACTTAATCAGCTTCTGAAGAATCAAGCATGGAAAACATTTTTTTTTTCTTCTGGATTTTTTTGCATTGAGTTTTAGACACTATCTGTTAAAGAAAATGTATCAGACATGGTATGAGCTACACTGACTATTTATCCCTTCCTATCCATCCTCCAGCTTGCATTTTCCTTCTTCTCTCTCTCTGCTAATACACTGTTTTCTGCTCCTGTGTTCTTCCTAAAGTGCCTTGACATTTGTGTATTTATTCCCTAAATTGTACCAGCATGTTCCCATTAAAAATAAAGTACCATGTCATAGTGTTCCTGATATCACTTAGAGCTTACTTAGATTAATGTTGTGGCTGTGAGAGTCAGTAGCACTGCCATAGGTGCCCAGAACAGCAGGATCCTCCCGGGTGCCGGGTGGCTCTGGGGGCACCCTGGTGTTGGGCACACAGGGGCTCGGCTGTGGCCAGCAGCTGGGACTGGGCTTCTCACTTCTGGGTGAAACATTTGACTGCTGACACCAGTGGTCGTCATTGCTTTGACTTCAGTAAGAGCCAGTCTGGATCTGCACAGGCCTTGGTGACAATGTAATTCAGCTGACAGAAAGCTTTCCTTCCTTCTGGGAGGTTTCCCACTCCAACAGGTTGTGAAGGAAATGGCCTGAATTGCGAATTTATTTCTCAGCCCTAAGTAAGAATATTCTGACTTGAAATTCCTGACTTGGGCAAGAGGGAAATGTGCTATACAGCGGGTCATAATAAAACATAGCACCTTTTCCCTGAGTTTCGCATCCATTCAGCCACTCTTAAGGGTACAGTTATAGATTGGATTGCTCCTTGCTCTTCCTACCACTATCGTCACCCTTTCCTGCCCTAATTTGCTCACAGTGGGGGCATCAGATCCTGTTTTCCTACATACTTAAACATATGGATTCAAGATGTGGTCTGGTCTTGCAGAAGGATATCGTATTTTCTACTTTCTCTGAAACTGAATAAGCAATTGTCACAATACAAGCTATTGTGCTGAATTTAAAAAAAAAAAACAAAACCAAAAAAACCCCCCAAAACCCCAACAATCAAAAAGGGTTATAAAATGGGAGACTGTGTATGGGTGGCAAAACCGGGCACTAGGTAAATGCGCAGAGCAAGAAAATGCTTATTAAATAGGCAACAGAGAACTAGAGGAAACTATTTCAGTTTACATTCAAGTATATTACGGGACTGTTTATAGGGCCCAAAAGAACTTTCCAAGCATTAACACATGCAGCATGAGACACAGAGGTGGTAGAATCTATATAAAGGTGAACAGACATGTAAAACCAGAATAACTTGTTAGCATTTACATTGTTGCTGCCTTGAGGCTATGGCAACTATTTCACCCACCTTTTAGAAATCCATTCATCCTTTTTTTTTTTTTTTTTTTTTTTTTCCTGTGGGGTGGATTAAAAGACAGCCTTTTTTTTAAGGTCAGGGAACAATGTCAATGATAAATCAAGCTAATCTTATGCTATTCTTTCAGAATAATGAAGGACACATGTGAGAACCCTATAGAAAAAGGTACTGTTACTAATAATGCGTTATGAGAGGAGGAGGGGAAGGTTGGGTTTATGTTCTTTTTCCTTCTCTTTAATTATAAAGATCAGATGATGTATCTATCTCTGGATCTATACATTAGTGTCGTGGTAGAAATTAATCTTTTATCACCCTTTCCTAGGCGACTCCTCGGAGTCTCCAGACTTCTGGACAAAGAAGAAGAGGAGAAAATTATGACAGCAGAAAAATCTATGCAAATAAATCCTGAGTAATGAGAGGGAAGGTGAGCTTTATTCACACTGTTTGGCTTTGACTTTTAACTCAAGCACTGAAAAACACTCAGGAGAAAATTTATCTCTCTGTCTTTCTTCGGGGCAGAAAAAGTTCAAAGCGAACATGTGAGGTCTCAGATGACTCCTGGAGCAAAGTTATAAGAGAATTAGCCGTCCTGGTAGCTTAAAGGTGAAATCTCAAGAAGAAAACCTCTTCCTCTTACACATTTTATCGTGCATTTAACCTTCTTCATAAATTGAGAAACATGCCAATTAACAGTTTTATCTTTTAAAACATTCTTATCTAGATTTTTTGAACAAACAGAGAATTGGATGGGCATTCATCCATCTTTTTATTACTTTTTTCCCACATTAGGGAGTGCTATACATTTCCACAACCCATAACAAATGGACCCATTTGCTGTGGGATTTGTTCTCAGCTGGGACGCAGACTGTGGCACGTCTTTACTACCAAAAAGATGTCTGTTTTAAGGCAGGGGAATCAGTATGCATCACTATCCTGCTCTAAAATCCCTGTAGCATCAAATACAGTTTTTACTACATTGTATCTCAGCGAGGCCAGCACTGAATTTTACAAGAAAATGTGATTTACCCAAGTGTTTCAGGATAAAACCAGGAATGATTTTTTTCCTTGAGGGTTTTACTGGGGAGGGGGGGAAGAAAAAAAAAGAAAAAAACCAACAACAAAATAACCCTCTTTTGTGGGGCGTGGTGGGATCTAAGGTAGATCAGAAACAGAGGGAGTCTGTTGACTTCTGCTGTGCACCACTGCCTCTTGACTCTCATGATGTGCCCCTTGAATGGGTTCTGTAATTTGAAGATGAGGCCAGCTTTTCAACAAGCGTGCGTTGCAATGAATCCCCTGAAGTCCATGGAGCTACGCTACTTATAGCAGTCGAAACCTTGAGCTTTTAAACTTTTGCCATTGTCTGTCTATGTCACTGCTTTTCCCATTTAAGCTCTCTATGGAAACATAATAAAATGATATTTTTATAGCATTTAATTACTGCGTCCCTTGACATCCTCCAAGAAAGCTCAAACACTCGGGATTTATTCACATATAGGATTTATTCAATATTTAGAGTTTATTAACTTAATCATTAAACCTTAATGGCTGCTAGAACTTAGTCTATACCTGAAGGGACACGCCCATGAAATATAAATGGCAAACCCTGTTGCTGGCGGTGTTCCTTGTGCCACAGGAAGGGTTCTGTTTCCAGTCTATTCAAACCAGCTCTCCAAACCCAGATGTGTTGATAAAGGGCACACGTTTTGCTTGAACAACTGCATCTATATTTGGGTTTTGCTAGCTGTATCAGTTGAAGGTAAACTAACAAAATGCTTTCATAGATCAGCTTCTTGCTTCAATCTTAAAGCAAAGCCTCCGTAAAACTTTTAAACTTAAATAAAAAAAAAGAAAAGAAAGGAGATATTAGCGAGTTCGGCTGCTGTCATGTAAAACAAGTAAAAAGAAATTACACCTACTCTGGGTGGAACGGTGATTCAGATTGCTCACCTTTAATTTAAAGAGCCTCTAAAAGGAAATTTGGTTCTGATTCTAAGTGGATGTGTGTGGGAGACTGACATTAACACCTTGCACTGAAGAAACTATTCTCTCGGTCCCTTTTCACCGCTGACTAAACACAAACAGCGCAGGTTTAACAAAGAACCACAGACGGCAGGACTGATTACAGCCCACGCTGAACGAGGAGCTTGATTCAACAAGGTAAATGAAGGTCAGATTAATCACGGATCACATTTCCCCGACCCACCGAAGCCCTTACATTACGTTATACATGTCATTCATTGTGCTACATTTCTAGAACGTGAGCCCAGAGCCTGGATTCTCCACCAGCCTCGTTAGCCCTTGGAGCAGACTCTGCTGACTTTGAGGTCCATGCCCGTGCCACCTCTACTGCCTGAGCGGTCAGTGTAAAAATACGTTAAAAGAGCAAGAGAGCAGCACAATTTTAAAGGTGTCGGTATCTCTTTCTTAGCTACGTTGCCGAGCCATATTAACCACGACATGAAAGATTCCTTTATTTAACAGGGCAGGTGTGCACTTTAAAAGATCACTTGACAGTTACCTTTGATAGATGTTCTAGTAGCTCAGGTCACCTGATTTGGGCTCCAAGTCGGAGGTAACGGCTAGCGTAAATCTCTAATTTCCCTGCTCTGGTATTGCTTTAAGATAATGCTATCTGCTCCCTTACATTTTTTCCCAATTACTCTATGAGGTTTGACTGCATTTAAGGAGATAAGGGCCTCAGGAAAGGCCCTTGACATTCAAGACTTCAAGCCAAATACTTTTATTAAGGTCTTTCTCACACCATGAATATTAAGTATTTATAGCCGTACTGGGCCCAGAAGAAGGCAGCGCTCAGGTACTTCAGCTAGATCGTTTCTATAAAGTTGTCAGACCACCTGACCGTTTTAATGACAGCATAACTCCCTTCGCTTAACATGATTCGGAGAAAATATTACGAGTGGCCATTTAAGCTCTATTTCTCTGTTTCCCAAATCTGCCTGAAAACTCTGGGAAATCACAGTAATGTACCTGAAAGTGTGCCACGACGGGGTGCCCTGCAGAATCGGCTACAGACAGCAACTGCTGCGGAGGAGGGGACGCCGGGTGCTTCTACTTCCAGCAGTCAAAGTGCCTTTGATATCTTTGTCTGAATCTGCACTGCTCAGGGTAGATACATCTAGATGGTCTCTTGGCAGGCAGCACTTTGCGTACATTGCCCATTTAAATCAGAAATGGAAATTTAACTTCAGGCTAACAAATGCAGGGCAGATCTGAGGAAGAAGGCTGGAAGCCTCTAACGTGACCATTATAAAGGCTTTTAAAATATTTACTGAAGTTCCTTTGGTTTGGCCTAAAATCATTGTAGATTTGAGCGTATCACAAAGAGTCCAGGGATGACCACAATGATGATTTATTTTTTATGAAAAAAAAAACCAAAACCAAAAAAACCTCAGGATTTCCAGTGTGCATTTTGGAGCTGGTCTTTTGGAAGTGCTTGCCTAGGAGTAGGGGAAGGGAAGAGAAAGAGGCCAGAGAAAATGAAACATAAGCAGAAGGTTGAGCATAGCTAGCTTTCAAATCAGGATGGTTTAAGGTGCGCGAAGAGACAGGAGTCAGGTTTGTAGCCAGGATATGAATGACTTAAAAATATAAGATGAAGTGCAGAATTTAATAGCTCTCTCCAACAGTGATCTGACAAAAAAAAAACGAGGAAGATAAGTGGGATGTGTCACAGGTAAAAACAATAATTATGAGAAGGCTGGGAGACTATTGTCAGAGTTTTCTAGGACAATTTTGATTTGCAGACATCCTTTCAGTGGCTGTAGGCATTTCCTGCTTTGGCTGCAGTTTACTCAGATGTGTAATGGAAACAGGAAAAGATAATGAAGTTAAATGCAGACTTTTGAAAAGCGTGAATATAAGTATGTATAAACCATGGTCTGCTTTTAAAGTCCAATGGAAAATGCATACGTTCAGGAAAAGGTATAAATTGGCATAACTATATTTGATGGGAATATAGCAATTTACCTTAGGTGAGTATTTGGCTCTTTTTTGCTCATGTTGTGCCAAGACTTCCACACTCTCAGGGTGACTTTTTTAATCCACTGCTAGCTATTTAGTGAACCCCACCTGACAGGGTTCAAGTACTTCTTCAGAGATGCTGGAAGTCCTGAGTTGACACCGCAAACAACCTACCTTGGAGGCTTTAAGAATTGGCCAGAGCATGTTTTGCACTGTAGAAGACCAAACCCTTTGTGTTCATCTTACATAAAATTGATGTCTTGCATTTTGGTTGATAGTTTCAAGTGTAATGACCTTGAAAGTGCAAGATTACTAATGAGAAATATTATGAAGAGCTGAGAGTACTAGGAAGAATATGTGGAGCAAAAGAACAGACACCTAGGCTTTGGGGATACGTAAGTCCCTTTGGACAGGACTACTTCTTCTGTTTTTATTCGATTAACACCTAGCATGCTTAGGCCCGGCTCTGTGGCTGCCGTATTTATCAGTTCTCACCACTCAAATAATATAATACAAGGTGTGTGCATATATGAAACTTCTAGCCACATCTTGTATCTAATTTAGAGCGTAAAAGTAAATCCTAGTAAACGAATGGAACTAGCTCTGTGCTTTAGAGCACTGCCAGAACACAACGGCTGAGGAAGGAGGTACTGACAGCCCTCTGAACTCACTAATTCTCAGGCTGGTCCCTGCAGACAGGGCACATACTGTGGCATGAAGGGAAGAATATGGGAAACTTGACCCGCTGTTGAGCCAGGACACACTTCCTGGACGTCCCCCTCCCTAGCACAGAGGAAAGGAGGAAGCTGAATAAGGTGATATCAATCCCCATCAGTCCCCACCTGCACAGCAGTTATAGGAAAGCTTATTTCCCAGAAGACAGGGTTTTATCTGAGATTACGATACTAACTTAGAACCACATCATGACTTCATTAAAAAGCTCATGCTACATGCAGTTAATATGGAAAGGATTGAAACCTCTGTCACTTATAGATACAAAATGGAGTTATGATTAGGAACGTATAAAAAAAAGCCTGGCCTTTTTAGTGGGCTCACCAGAGAGTGGCTCCATCTGATGAAAGATCATTCTAGACACGGACATCACATCTGTGCTAATAATGTGTGCAGATGACAGAGAAATTGGCAGGGTAGTGAGTAAGGAAATAAAGTTACCGATGCTGTGCAAGCTGAATGGCTTAATTAGGTTGTCACCACGTGCAGGATGTATTTTAATAAAACCAAATAGAAAATAATACGCATGGAGCAAGATTGCAAGTTCTGGTTTGAGGGTGGGAGACTGTCTCCGCAAGCAGTCACACAGGGACGTATTTAGTAATCTCGGGTAGTTGCCTGGAGGTGAATGCTCAGAGGAACTCCACGGACAAGAAAGCAAATGTCCTGCAGGCATCTGCGGGTATCTTGGGTCTTGGAGGTACAAAACAGGGCACCAGGCAGAGAAGTGGCTGTGCCCGTACATGTAACGCTGAGCGGAAAATGTTACGTCCAAGCGGTATAGTTGCATTTCAGGAGGAAATGGAAAATTTGAGAAAAAGGTAAAAATACAATAAAATGAAGTAAAAACTACTAGACAAGTCTCATTATATGTGAGGAATTAAACTTGCAAGTTTAGAAGAGAAGATCACTATGGATAGCCATTTAAACACTGAACAGCTATTTGGTGGTGTGAGCTTTTTGACCTTTCCATAAAGGCATAATAAAATCTAATCACTGGGAAGTGGAGTTTGAGAAATGGAACTTCAGAATAGGATGTAATTAAGATGATTAACTCCCGATATTATCTTTCTACTGGATGCTCCATTCTGCCATCATGGTTTTGCACCTCAAGATATTATGAGAAATTTATGTCCACCCACAATTTCAAATGTGACTTTAATTTATGGAAGAAAATCTTGCATGTTCTGATTAAACAAAGAAGCCAAAAAAACTAGCTAAGAACTACCTCTATATTAATTAAACAGCATTAGTTCTTATCTATTTGTTGATTTTATGTGAATGATCATGCCAAGGAATTAATGCAAAGGATTACACACTTGCAAGAATCAAAGCATTACTCTTTACATCATAAAAAAACCCTAAAAGTAAACATATTAAGAAACGTCTAGATTTGGCACTTCAGGGCATGCTCTAGTGGCTGAGATTGTAGGTTGTTTGTTTGTGGGTGTTTTTTTTGGTGTGTGTATGGTTGGACTTGACAATCTCAAAGGTCCTTTCCAACCATGAAGATTCTATGATTCTATAAACAAAGCCTACAATAATATTCTATTACAAATCCATTACTGGTCTAAACTAAAATACTCATTTAATGAACAGCAATATCTAAACACATTAACTGTTTGGATGTATTTTGGCTTTCTTTGTATTAGAGCATATTTCACACCTCAAATGTATCCATCAACTGTTTACTTCAGAATGCCAGGCTTATTATGTCCACTGTTTTTTTACCAGCCTATAAAATCTGTTTGTCTTTTACATTGTAAGGAAATAGAGAGAGTTTCATAAACACCATATGCAGTACCGAAGACAAAACTTTCCACGTTGTTAGGAATCTTTGTGTCTCGCTGCTGAAATAGATCTTGGGTCAAAATTCCTTAAAAAAACAAAAATCCCTCTCTGGAAATACATTAAGGATGGATTAACCTTTGCAGATAACAAATAATAACAATAGTAAGCAAATTACTAATTTAAATTATTTGGGTGTTAACCTGTCTTATAAGATGAAAATGACTTGAGTCAGCACCGTGACATCTGTTCTATACTTGTTCATGGGGACAAAAAAGCTAAAAGACAATTTTCAAATAAAAGTAGTCCTGTGTGATTGCTGTGTGTGCCGTTATTGTGGTTTGATAGTCTGTATTATTGTTAATGATAAAATATGAAGTCTGACGTAGTAAAATACATAAAATTCTGTCCTTGGAAGTTATAAATCATAAGATTAATTTAGCTTGTTAAGGAGGGTTAAAGAAAAACTAAATGCCTCTGTGTGTGTGTGTGAGTGTATGCACGTGCATGCACATGTGTGCGTGTGTGATTGTAGGGGACGTGTGTGTTAACGTTTCTGATAGAGGGGTATTTATCTAACAAAGAGCAATCAGACAAATCTCAGCTTTAAATAGGACTGTGACCATAAGATAAGGCACGTAAAAAGCTATCTTGCTATCTCGGACTATCAGGGCAGAAACATGAAATTCTTATGGTGAATTGCTCCAGCAAACACGTTCTTAGCAAAACGCTGTGTCAGAGAGCTAGAGCCAGAAGAATTTAGAATAAAAATAAGAGGCATGTTTTGTGTAGTGAGGTTTATTAGCAACTGAAGCTACTTAACATAAGTGTAGCTGAGTCTTCAGAACTTGAAATTTCTAATCAGGATGTACGGTGTTCTCCACAATCTATCCTAGTTTGGCTCAGGATTATGAGCTTATGGTAAGAATCTATGGGAAGAGTCTGATCTCAACATAAGGAGGACATGGACCTGTTGGAATGAATCCAGAGGAGGGCCACGAAGATGATCAAAGGGCTGGAGCACCTCTCCCATGAAAGACAGGCTGAGAGAGTTGGGATTGTTCAGCCTGGAGAAGAAAAGGCTCCAGGGAGACCTTATAGTGGCCTTCCAGTACCTAAAGGGGGCCTACAGGAAAGATGAGGAGGGGCTCTTTATGAGGGATTGTGGTGATAGGACACAGGGTAACGGCCTCAAACTGAAGGAGGGTAGATTTAGATTGGATATCAGGAAGAAATTCTTTCCTGTGAGGGTGGTGAGGCACTGGAACAGGTTGCCCAGGGAGGTTGTGGATGCCCCATCCCTGGAAGTGTTCAAGGCCAGGCTGGATGGGGCTTTGAGCAGCCTGGTCTAGTGGGAGGTGTCCCTGCCCATGGCAGGGGGGTTGCAACTAGATGATCTTTAAGGTCCCTTCCAACTTTAATCATTCTACAATTCTATGATCTTTCTATGGGATGATCTTTTGGCCTTAAAAATGTCCAAAATAATTCTTTGAAATACTACTGACAAATGGACAGACTGTGGCCAGTGTCTGAGCACTGCAATCAGTGTACGCCCTGAGTCTGGCTTGGTGGAACCTCATTTCATGTCCTGGTTAGTGATGCCTTGCTGAACTCACACAAAGGGGCTGATCTCAGCTTGTGATGTGGAGAAGCAACACAACCAAAACTTCATATGTTCCAGTTCACATTTTTTTTTTTAGAGGAAGTGCTGTATTATCGTCATCAAACATAGGCGTCAATAAGGAAGAAACTTGCTGGCTCTGAGTGGGAGGGAGAACTCGATGACCTCCAGAGATCTCTTCCAACCAATATTTTTATGCATCTGTGAGTTTGCTTGCTCAGTATTACTTAAAATACATACATAAAATATATACATTCTCAGGCCAGTCACTAAATCTGAGTACGGTCACTGAAGTGTTTTTTTGTTGCTTATAACCTCCGTGAGTAGAAATTAGTTTCACATACTTAGTACTTTACACAACATTCCCAAGTAAGATAATTCAGACTTTGGTGACAAAAGGTTGGCAGTCTCCTCCACACTTATGTGGAGCTTCCTCATACAGTCTTGGAAAATTTCAGACATACGTGATATGAATGGTGGATACAGGCTTTTATAAACTCTGGAAATGGAGATTAAAAAAAAAATCAGTAATGTGTTTAATTCTGGACATGAAAATTATAAAAAAGTTTACTTTGAAGTGCCATACTTGACAGTGGTTTTAAGTTTTTCTTATTAAAGTTATTTTTAATGTTTTGTCAAAAACAACAACTGACTTTTCCTGCCTATAAAAACAGTTATGAAAATATTTAAAAAGAAATTTTGCAGTCCAAATAGCTGGCGCAGCATAGTACTTTCAGCGTCTGTATTTCCATTTTTGCTTTGTGTATCCTTCTACTCACAGAGTAGACGAAAAACAACGCAATGCAGTCATTCTTTGATGAGCAGATCTTCCAAGAAGCACAATCAAATTCAGGCTTTTTGTATCATTGTTTAAAAAAACACTAGTTGTAGAATGGATTAAGTAGGAAATCAAAGGCAAAACAGGACACATTCTTGCATGAGGAAACACACAGGATATTAAGCTAACTCCATACTAAAATAAAAGATGGTGAATCATATGTAAGAATGAAATACAAATAGTAAGACTTTTCTGTAACTGTTAAAAAAATATTTTCTTTTTTTATATATGTGTATGTATTTAAAACTCTCGTTCTTTTAATATCCATGAGAGAACGAAAGGTGCCTGGGAAAATAAATCATGTGAGAATTTCAGTATTGGCTGCTGCAGAGCCCAGAGGAGGTTTGGACAATGCTTTGGAAAAGTGAAGTGTTGTGGAAAATATTACAGTGTTGTGGAAGAAGTAATAGTTTATTAACCATAAGGCCCGCAAAAATGAAATGATGTGTGGTCTGGCAAATGTTTTCTTTTTAAAGTTATGCATCCTGCTCATCCAAAAATATGCTAGAAGAACCCAGAGCTAGTTGAGGACCAGCAGCTGTACGTGCCTGCTGAGCACAACAGTCAGAGGGAGTTAACGCAGATCTGCCCTTAGCGCTTCGCTGATGCAGATTACAGCCTTTTTTTTTCCTACAAGCAGAATAATAGTGTTAAAGAAACCATTTTCAGAGAAATACTGTATGACTTTTAGGATTTATTTTAGAAAGAATTACCAGTATTTACTGCTCTGTGAAAAAATTGAAATGATGTTCTTAAATTACCTGTAGTCACACCACCAATGCTTTGCGTGACTACCTTGTTTCAGGATAATAATCTGCGTCCCAAAGCAGCCATATCCTGCTGCTGTTGTCCACTCGCCTCCTGCATGCATCACTGGGGCTAGGACTAAAGACCCCCTGAAATAAAACCAGAAATGGGGACACTATGAGCACCCGTCTCCTAAATCGCACACCCCCAGGAGGAGTATGTAAAACAAATCCATAGCTGTGGCACCGCAGAGTTATCACGCGGTTATTTTGTATAGTTGGCAGCTGACAGTGTTATGGCAGAAGAGCAGGAAACATTCTTGATTCCTGTAGCTCTTAATGAATCAACCAGTGTCACCAGAGTCCTTTGCAAAAGCTGCTCTTACTTAAATACCAGTTGCAATGGATGCGTGTTGGTTTGTTAAGTTGAAACATTTCATGTAACGTCATTTTCAATTTATAATTGGAAGAGTTTCCCCCTAAAATTCCATGAAGAAAAAAGACGTGGTCCTTGTTTTGTTTTGAACAAACTTGTCAAAAGTAGTTTTAGATGTCCTTGTTGCAGGGTTTTGTAGATCTTCACAATGATTATACTATGGCAAAGCCAGTTGGTGTGCTGGTGCAAATGAATCCTGAACACTTCATTAAACAAATAGGAACATGTGATGAAATGAAAGGAATGACGCATTTCCAGAGCCTGAATTCCAGAGCTAGAGCTCCCTGGGGCATCTCACCAGCACAGAAAGCAGTCTGTTCCTTATTTCTTGACCTCTCCAGCACAACCGGCTGCAGTAGGAGTCTGAGATGAGAATCCGATAAAAACTAAATGAGGGCAGAAGGGGATTCTGAAGTGGAAAATCTGCTCTTCAAAGCCTAAAGGGGAACCCTAAATAATTGACATAAATGGCTGGTGTGTCTGAAGACAGCAGGTGCTGAGTGGGCTAGATATATATCATTCCCTAAATAAAATGCATGTCAAGAAATAAAATTAGACTGTCATCCTGAAAGTATATTCTTCTAGTATTGTCATTAAAAGCCAGCTATATCTTTTCTGTCATCCAGTGTTAATAAAAAATTATTACATTCATGAGCAAAACAATAAAAAATATCCAAAACTTTTAGACAAGTGTCAGTTCTTTATCTCTGCTTTACAAAAGCCAGTTGTTTCAAAGCTGCAATTGTAAATGCAGCACCTCTGACTTCCGCTAAGTCACTCAGTCAGATGAAGTAATGTCGCAGCTGAATTGCAAATCTTAAATCTTTTGCCAGAAGTGAAGACTTTGTAAAGGAAATACGAGAGGTTTTTGGGATGGCTGTTGTCGTCTGCTGTTGACACCCGCTTAGGCCTGGCACTGCAAAACAGTCTAATCTAGCACAGCAATCCTTTATGTATTGCGTTGGAAAAGGGGTTTCCTTGGTAGGAAGACAAAGAAAGAATTCAGCAATTCCCTTCTAGACTTACTTGCCCTCTTTATCACTGAATAATTGATGAAGACAGTTGAACTAAATCATCTCCAGCTGAAGCTTCAAGAGACAAGAAAAAATGGCAACATATTCTTTAAACCAAGGAATAGCTGCTTTTTCATTAAGCAATGCTTAAACAGCATCAGTGGGATCCTAGAGGGTGCTTTTGTCCCCGTTAGAAAGTGTGATGCTTTGGGGTCTTTGCAGGCAGCTCTGGCTGCCGGCGCTGGCTGCCGGCGCTTTGCTCGCTCAAGAGGGACAGCCAAGATGCAGCCAGCGTTGACGATGCTGCACCCCCAGGTAGAGTTGAAAATGAACAAGGGTAACGGTGACCCACCCCTGTGTACAAAATTACAGGCACCGCTTGATCCTAATACAATCACAGATGTCTATACAGAAACGGCATCGCTCCAAACATTTCGGTGACAGCCCCATTGGCAAAGGCCTCATGCTTTTGGTAGCCTGGATGCACCCTGACACTTGGGATCGCCCTGTCTTCTTCGGCATTGTGCATGTTCGTTGTGTAAGCTGTGTAAGTTTGGGGCCGTCTCACCACAGATCTAAAGCTTGAGCGCCTGAGATGAAAGAAAACTTTCTTTTGCCCTTTAGTTTGGAGACATTTAAAACTACACAGAACAAAACATTCAAGATGTTGCAATCAACAATTTTGTAATCATCAATCATTATGGCAATGGGCTTCAAGACACAGTGAGCGGCATTTTTTCAACACCAAATTATCACAACTTAGGCAAGGAAAAAGAGTGATTATGCCATGTTTCCCTCAATCCCCAGTCCCAGTGGTTTGGGTTACGGCCAGTCAATTCATTTAAGCATACTGTGAGAATCTGAATAGAGTTGCAGGCCCATCTTAGGAAGAATTTTTTGTTTCTTCAAGTAAAAGTTTGCTTAGAAAGACACATTGATGTGGCAAATTGTTAGTGTCCTTCGTTTGCCTGTTTTTCAGATAGCTATAATGCTGCACGCAGGGTGTTACATCTAGCTATTCTCCCCCCCCTTGTATGATTCACTATTTCCTGCACTGCTTTCTTCTTGCAAGCCCATATGTTTTACAGATAGTAACTAGCTAGATTTCATATCATTTCTTTGTATTTATTTCAAGCCTTTCTTTCCATTTTCTGTACAGTGAAACTGTAAACATCTTTCATTTTATACCAATTTTGGATCTAATAAAAACATGGAGCAATAAGGCTATTGTTATAAAATTAATGAAAAGAGATCCCCCTGTAGATAGCAATGAAGTGGAAGAAATTAACATAAAACTCCCATGAAAAGAATTATTTTACTGCATAAAACATCTATTTTGCAGCACCTACAATTGTAATAGCACTTCAGAGTACAAGCCTGAAGAGTTTACTATTTAATTTCTGATGCACTGCAATTTAGAGCTGGCTTCCAAGAGGAAAAGGCTTTTGAGGGATGCAGTTAGGTGACATGTTACTCTGATGCCAGGGGGTCAGGTTGCAGGCTGGAGTTCAGCTGTCCATCAGCTTGCTGCAGATAAGCTCTGTTAGAAAAAAATGAATTTTAGGTTGCCGATCTCTGCATTGCTCTGCCACAGCAGTAGTAATGTAGCACACCTGGATAACTTTTGGAGAGATGAAGAATAACGGAGAAGCAGAAATGAAGGGTGAATTTTTCTGAGGTGGGGACAGATCTGATATAAAACAGAAAATTTCTTGGCCCTGTAGGGGAGGTGTGGGATGGTGAAATAGCAAGCACTGGCCTATCGAGCACTTCTGGTCTTGAAAATTACTTTAATAATCTCCAGTGTCTACATCTTCAGTCCTGGTTGCCACAGTCTCCAAAAAGAGTGACGAGCTGATGCAGGGAGTTGTTAGGAGTGCATGGCTAAGCTATGAAAACAAAAAGACATTAAAGGGCAACCTAGGGCTGTTTGCTCAGTCAGAATTTCTGCTGACGGCAAACAGGAGTTTTTGCCCACGCGAGGCCATCAGGATTTGGCCCAGTACTTTACAGAAAGAATTAAGTGGATGAGATCAGAATCCTCTCCCAGTTACACAGCAGTAAATTCAGAGTAACTTTATTCACTGACACCATTGGAGGCTACTCTGGATTTACACCAACTTCAGTGAGAGCTTATAATGGTCTATTGAGAATTTAAACTTCATGCCTGAATGTGCAAGAGTGAGAATTGGCTGAGTTATGCAGAGCTCGGCACAGACAATTGTGTCCAAAGATAACACTGAAGAGGCGCTTTCTGCCGCTGTTCTTATTGTGCTTCTTGCACTATTAAATTCTGATCCTGTTCCAAATGTATCTGTAAGAACGAAAGACTTGCAACTACAAATGGACTATAAATTATTTATTGTTCCTGAGCTTATTCTCAGGATAATATCCAAGGGCCCGTAGTTATTAATTCTGCATATTCTACAGATGGGTTAGATGACCCACTAGGCTCTTCAAATGTCAATTTGTTCATTCCTAGAAACCATTATAGCAAAGTTGTTCTTAATATATTATCATAACACTTTGTATTGGTGTGTTAAATACTTCTTTAATAATCACTGGGCATGCTACCTCTGCTTCCCAAGCTTGAAGATAAACCCTCCATAAATCTTTGAAAATCAAGCTCTCCAAAGAAGAGGAGCAATGAAGAACCTCTTTGGATTCACCTGTATTCTTCAGCTCGATGCCAGCTGAGGATGCGAGGAATTAAAAATCAAGTCCATTGTGGCTAGATGTTCACATGCATGTGTGTCATATGAGATGTGAGCCACGAAAGGACCATGTAGCGAGGTAGCCTTGTGACATAAGATAGCTCTGTCTCTATAATGTCCCTGATTTCCATACATTTACTTTTTCCTCCTGTTATCTCTAATATGTAAAGGCAGTTGTAATCTGTCTAACTAGAAATCCGAACAGAGAAGGCTTTATTTAGACAATGCTATTTGTGCCTTAGAAATTATTATCCTGCATTGAAAACCTGATTTATGTGGGGTTTTTTTATTAGCTGATGACCGTCAGAATATTACTGCAATCACATGCCGAATTTGCATGTGTATTTAGGTATGTATTTTTGACAGGCAGGGCGCCTAGTAAGATGATACGGTGAAAAGAAGTTAGGCACAGCACCTATTTAGATTTCTTTCTGAATTTCACTAAGCACGTATGTACCTTAGGCAACACTGTAAATCCTTTCCCTGACCTGTTCTTAACCATGAAGAGAAAGTATGTTTCCCCTAAGGAACTTAAAGTCTGTATTAATGGACATTCCTGAAGAGGTAGAAAACTGTTGAGATTTCTTCCTACAAAGTCGCTAAAATGAAGGATGGGCTGCTGGGGGCAGGGAGGGAACTCAAAGAAGCATCTTCTTTGTTTTCTTGTTCCAGCGTGGCTGAGCAAATGACTTGGTTTTCTTAACCAGCCCTGCTTCAATTTCCATGCTTGCATGATATGGTGAAAGTTTGCTTTTATTTTAATAAATATTTTCTTTGAGAAAAATGACTCTTGGCTCAAGTTCCAGTCCTTTGCATTCTGAAGCAGCAATTAAGCAATTAAATTAAAGCCTGTAAATAGCAAATGTTTCCATTATAAAACCACTAGCAGCTCCACCTCTTTAAAAAGTAGTGCGATAAAAATGCCTCAGAAATTCTTTGAAATCAGATCTCTGACAAGTATCTAATCTTCATCTTTAAGATAGTGGGAAGAACAGAAGTTATGTAAAATCCGTGTATTCCTTCCAAGCCAGAAAGCGCTCCGGTTTCCCAGCTACCTAAATTACCTTTGCAAAGTTTTATTTAGTATTACTGCACTTAAGGCAGCGTGGGGCTTCAGGTGCTTCAGTGCCATCGACTGTGGTTTTGATCACTCAAAGAAGATACATATTAATTTTTTCTTGTTTCATCCCACCTACTTTGTGGTCTTCACCATCTCTTTCATTGCACTCCAGATGTAAACAGATTCTCGCTGCACAGCTTCTCTTTTTTTGCTTCTGCTTTTTTAAAACAGCAGCATTTTTGGCTTTGGCATCGACATGAGGATAATTACCATGTGGTCTCCATTTGCTTGTAGGTTGAAGACCCCCACCCTAGATCAAAAACAATTTCAGTTGCCTGAAACAGCATTTCCCAGCAAATGGAAATGATGCGTATCTGGCAAATTCTCAGCGTAAAATGAGTCATCAAAACACACTGAGTGTAAGCATCTTCACCCTTCCTTCCCCCAGCTCTTAATCCAATAATGGCTAGGCACGGAATAAGGCTTCATCTCCAGTATGTATACAAAATACATCGGGGTACAGAGATAAGCACTTGATTGCGAGGCTGTCATATAATGAAAAAGCATATAATTTGAATCAGATTGGGCTGAAATTAAAGTTGCAACAAACCATTTGCCAGAGATTCAAACTGTGGAGAGAAAACTCACCCTTTTCCTAAATTCTTTTCCATCCTCTCTCCCCCCTCCTCCCTCCTCCCAGTGTAGGAGTTCTGCATTGCTGTTTGTTTATTCGGCTTCTGATTTAAAAAAAAAAGGATTGAAGAAATCCACTGCCACTCATACTTCAAGTGAAAAGAAAAATTTAAAAAAGAAAATGCTGTCAATGTTTCTTTAAAAATCTTAGTGATTAAATATAATCTGCTCTAGGAACAGAAGTCAGAGGTGGTTCTGCAACTGCAACGTAACATTCAGGGCAATACATAGAATAATTGTATGGAAAAGGGGAAGGGAAGAGTGCAAAAAGCAGAAAGAGAAATCAGGAATGTACATGTCTCACTTAAAAAATCCGAAATTTATTAAAAAAGAATTCTTGGCATGGGTGCCTTAGCATCTGGGCAAGCATGTGACTACTACTACCATGTTAGTGTCACAAAGGGGTTCATTAGCGAAAGCCAGCAGAGCCGTGCCATACCTGTAGATGACTCTCAGTTCCTAAGGAAGGACTGGGTGGGTATCAGCTAGTGGTAAAAAAAGTGATCAATAGAGCCATACGCAACAAACAAGCCACGGCAATGGACGGTGGTCCTAGCTAACCCCTGTTTCTAGCTTCCAGCTTTGGATGAGTTCATTATCCAGTTTGTGACGAATCAGTCCTGTAGCTCTTCAGATTCCTGAAAGCTCTGATAGTAACTCGGGCAGAGAGGAGTGAGAAACCTGCAGCGGTAGTGGTCTGGGGAGGAGAAGAAAGACTGATCCTCAGCCCTGTCAGCCACACTTACGCCTTTGGTCTATTTGACGTGCCTGCTGACTTTAGCCTTTTTTAAAGAGGTCTGTGATGTGCTCATTCTGCTTTGCCTCAGAAGTCCCATTGCCTTATTCCCTGAGTACATGAACCTGCAGCAGTGTCTGAAAGGAAGGCTCAGCTGTGGAGTCCTTGGCTTGTGATGATTTATATTTGCCTTTTTACACTTGATCAACACAATAATACAACTTACTAGAACTCAGTAATGACTGGGGAAAGCAGAAAAAAAGGCATGGCTGTATAATTTGGTCACCCCTTCAGCCTGGAGAAGAGAATGCTCCAGGGAGACCTTATAACAGCCTTCCAGTACCTAAAGGGGGCCTACAGGAAGGATGGGGAGGGACTCTTTATCAGGGAGTGCAGTGATCGGACACGGGGTAATGGCCTCAAACTGAAGGAGGGTAGATTTAGATTGGATATCAGGAAGAAATTCTTTCCTGTGAGGGTGGTGAGGCACTAGAACAGGTTGCCCAGGGAAGCTGTGGATGCCCCATCCCTGGAAGTGTTCAAGGCCAGGCTGGATGGGGCTTTGAGCAGCCTGGTCTAGCGGGAGGTGTCCCTGCCCATGGCAGGGGGGTTGGAACTAGATGATAGTTAAGGTCCCTTCCAACCTGAACCATTCTGTGATTCTGTGATTCTGTGAAACTATTTGGCAAGAGATAAGTAGACCTCAGTATGCCACACATATGTACATACATACTTCCATATTATCCAGCATCCACAACGATGGTACACACCCAAACCCGTGTGGTGGATGGGACAAAGGCTGTAAGACCGCTCAGGCTATTGCTTCCCCATCCTCCTTCTTGGCGCTGGCTGTGAGGGGAGAAGATGCTGCGTAGCTGCACCAGCGCGGTGCCAGCCTCAGGGCTGCCAATGCACTTGCGCGCTGGCTGCCTCTCGGCTCCAACTTCAGAGGGTGTCGTTGGCCCGCTGCCACCGCAGCCAGCAGAGCAGCGCCCGCCAGCAGAGCTGGGGGTTTGGCCTGGCATTTTAAGGTACATAATTGGTTTAGACCGCGAGATAGGAGCCCACGATCATCTGAATTGGGAAGCTGAGCATCTTAAAAGATGCAGGAGTGCAGAAAGTGTATCTGTACAATTTTTTAAAAAAGAGGATTGTTTTATTTTTCAGTCGACTCTTTCACTCTTTCCCAATCTGTAAACTTCTCTCCCTTTAGCTGGCGAATCTGAGTTTACAGGCACTTTGCTTTTTTTTTTAAATTTAAATCTCTGTGCTTTGTTTTGAAATTACATACGTATTTTTTAAAATGCATATCTCCGTGCAAGGCATAATTTTGCCTCAGAGTACACCGGCATTTCATGTTTTCTCTTGTTATGGCTCACACTCAGTGTCAGAGCTATAAAAGCTGCTACTGTTAATTCACATTTGAGGCAGGAACAAAGGCAGCTTT
The DNA here is from genome assembly GCF_964199755.1 of Larus michahellis. Lineage (NCBI taxonomy): Eukaryota > Metazoa > Chordata > Aves > Charadriiformes > Laridae > Larus > Larus michahellis. The sequence continues at coordinate 143,036,799 of NC_133896.1, forward strand.
CTGCAGCCCGTGCACCTGGAATGTGAAGTGAGAATGGTGACTTCTGCGGCCTCCTTCTGCCAGGTGGCAGTCCCTCGCTACAGTGCAAAACCAAGGAAAAAAACTGAGAAAATGCTAAAGGGTTGGCTACGTTCTATTTTAAGGCACTAACCTTGTTTTATGTTGATGGCCTGTTTCATTTTTAGATTTGAAAGCCATACTGTTTTGAATTGCTTAGCCATCCATCAACACAAAGCAACAGAATTGTCAGCTCCTGTGGGATTTCGCAGCAAAGCTAAGCTACAGCAATTGTAAAGTTTCTGTAGAATTTGTGTTATCACGATGCAAAATGCAGACTGTACTTTTAACAGACAGAAAAGGAAAAGCTCCCTTAATGGGTTTAGATGAAACAAAAAGATATTAAAAATGCATTTGTGTTTCTGCCAAAGCTAAATACAACAGTTACTTGTTTCCTCTAACAATATTTAACGTTCGTCTTTTTTCAAGGACATTACAATATTACGTAGCTATCACTTAGGCGGTACTCAGAGCAGATTAGATAAAAGGAATATGTAGAGACCAGTTACCCTTGCTTACCCCCAAGAATTAGTGCCATAGTAAAATCCGAGGCGACGATATTTTCAAATGTGTTTAAATTTATTCAAGTTTTATCTTCTCTTGCACAGGCATTGTACGTTTAAGCCGATGGTTTTGCACTACAATATTGGAAATAGCATCTAGCTCCCATTTCTGTTGAATTGGTACTGAAAAGAGCTTGCATGCCAAAAAAAAGGCCAGAAAAACCTGCTATGTGGTTTTAGAAAGCATGGTTGAGATCTGGCATATACAAAGATCTAAGAACAGCCCTGGAAGCTCCAGCAGAAGACTTTTACTTCAGTTCTCAGGAGATTGATGACTACAGAAAAATTAGAAAATAAAGTATTTGGGTAAATACAACTTCAGGATTGGCTCCCCAACAGCTTTTTGGAACCAAAGGCAGAGAAACCTCTCCTGAATTCCCAGGATTAACATTTCATGTTAACTTTAAAAAGTTGCATCAGTGACTTTTATGACTTCATGATCTAACTGGTGTTTTTTAATATTCTAAAGCCCCTTTCAGGCAATAAGAGTCTCCCAGTAATTCAAGTGGAAGTAAAATTTGCCTAAAACTGACTATATCTCTTTGGTATCTTGAGCTTTATTTCATCCAAATCATCACATAAATATAATCTTCCTCTGAATATCTGGAGTCTCTTAGATCTTCTACCAAGGCTTGATTCTGATTGCCTTTGTAAGACGGATTAAGGCTTTCCTTATTGTCTTCTACTTGTCAGAAACCAGAGATGTGTTATTTTAACAGCCTTTTTTGCCCTTCTGGACACATAAAGCCCACCTGCTCTTCTGGGACTCTCCTGTTTTTCAGAGGCTCTAATTTGCACCTGGGCTGAAATCGTCCCTGGGGGATAATCAGGTGTCTGGGAGTAGATCAAGTACCATATGCTTTGGCTGTACCTATTCATGACCATCTTGGTCTCCAAAAGGCTAGTGAATACAGGATAACTAGCCTTGTGTAAATGCAGTGTCCTCATTAGGATGGGAAATCTTCTGTTAGATTTGGCTGTCTCCTTATCCTTTTATCCAGCTGGGACAACATAAAGGGTGTGAAATTCCATATGCAACTGGTTAATATATTTTAGAACAGTCTGAGCGACATACAGTTTGTACCACAGCGATTTACAAAACTCCCTTTACAAGCAAATTTATTTCTCCCTCCCCCTTTCCATCTACTTCTGTCTCTTTGAAAATGTCAGTCTTCACATTTAGCTGCTAAGTTTTGTATCTTCAGTATGGTTTGGTCAAGTCTGATCAGATGCCATGTGATGTTCAGATTCCCTCTGGATTCATATACTTTTATTTCTCCTATTTTCTTTGTCCCATTGCATGCATTTATAGTATACATAAAAATCTCTCCACTGAACTCATTACTTCAAATTTTTTAAAACATTCTCCCATATACTTCCCTTTTGACCATACACTGTCTGTTTCACCACTTAAAATTACTTCCCACTTATCTCCTAATTTTAGCAACTTCTTCTTTCTGGCCTTTTGTTCACTTCTCTATGACATGCCTCACACTCCACAGTCACCGTGTTCTCCTTTGTCTTAAAAATAAGTAAAGCTCCATGAACTGGCTTAATCATAGAATCACAGAATCACAGAATGGTTTAGGTTGGAAGGGACCTTAAAGACCATCTAGTTCCAACACCCCTGCCAGGGGCAGGGACACCTCCCACTAGACCAGGCTGCTCAAAGCCCCATCCAGCCTGGCCTTGGACACTTAATCAACCTGTCCAGCTAGGGTCAGGCAGTCCCTTAATTCAGTGTAGTAATTCATGTGGGGAAAAACCTTGCCCCAGTGTGGAAAAGGTCCTCTGCCACATGGCGTATCCCAGCACCACTCTTTGGTTGCCACTAGGTTATAAATTTTTCTCTTTGTCAGTTCGCATTTCATCACAATTTGTTGAATATGTTTTCATGTAATTCCAGTTGCCTGTCTTCTCGTTACCACCATTTTGATTTTCTATGCCCCGGACACCTTGTTCATCCCTTACTTCTGCCCCGCTTCCTCTTTTACATGCATTTGCCTCTTCAACATCCGTATTTCATGCACTGTCTCCAAAAGGATTTTGCCTCAAGCGAAAAGCTCGAGCCATGATCACGAGTAGCTTGTGGTCTTGCTGTTATTATTTTTACTTCACCATCCCTTCAGTGCAAATCCTATTGGTTATGCAATGTCTATATATATTTTGTATAGTCTTTCTGGAAAGTGTCTACAGAGTACCCAGCATACCTTCAGGCACTATTTATACTGTAAATTTACATTTACAGTATAAATGAGAACAAGCCAAAAAGTAATACCGTGTTGCCTTCTATTCCTCGATTATATATCTTACTTTTCTTGTCACCAGTAGCCCATTTGTTTTTACTAACCTTTCCTCTCTCCTAGGCATAGCAGAGGCTCTCCCACTTTGAGGCTTCTTTTCTAATAAATCCTGGTCACCAAACATCTCAGGGACGAGCATTTCATCCTCTATGTTCTGCTCTTGCAATTTACAATACTGCTTTCCAAGCCCTACACAAATTCGGTGTGCACATGCGTGTTTTATATGTACATATATGCATACGTATGGGAAGACAGATGCAGGTGCGTGCACACGCACACAAAAGAAGAGCGGAAGGGGCAAAATGAAGATTTTGGCACAGATTGGGAGCCAGACCTGTCAGGCAGCTGACACAAAGAGACACAGACACCTACTCTGTTTCAGTCCCCAGCATGCCAGGTGTCAGCCCAGCACAACAAAACACCAATGGGGTAAAAGGAGGGAGCCGTAGCACAAAAAGAGCAGGTGACACAACCTTTACCAGATACTTCCCACCACATTCTAATCCAGCCGCTGGCCAAAAAGTCAGGCAACAAAAGCAGATTACAAAACAAGAAACATAGTTTACCTCTGTTAATCCAGTCCTTCCCCAACTAAAAGTTCATGCAGCTTTAGCACGGAAACCTATTTCTTCCACTGCCAGACATATTAAATCACATGTTTTCATGCAATTGACCACATTTACAACCGTCACATAATTTAGTCATGAAAAGATAATGATTTATGCTGGTCTTGAAAAAAAAAATTTGGAACCTGTTTATAGAGAAAATGGATTTAATTTTTGGATCTTTGTTTGAAAGCCAACAGAAACCAGTGTATTTAATTTTAGGTCTAGTCAGAACGGTGGAAACCAGCATCAGACTGGACTTGAGCGTTATTACATTTACTTGGAAAATATTGATATTTGTATTAACTGTTTTCTTAGCAAATCACGCATTTTAATTTAAAAATGTTTTACTCTTTGGACTAGAAATGTATTATGTAGAACTATAGCAAAGCTCAATCCACCAACACAACAGTCGGCAGGCTAAAACAGACTGGCACAAAATTAGAGTAAGAGACAGAAAGTAATAATTGCTTGACCTGTAGGTTGAAGAATAAAGAATAAGAGATCAGCTCCAGTTATAGGCTGTAAAGCTTCAAAAGCTTCCAATTGAATCTTAAGATTCATGGGTTATTTAAAAAAATCAAATTTAGTTTATAAGACTTATTAGCTTGGAAACACAGTGGTAATAAATAAAGACTTGCAGTAGACCAGAGGTGAACTGGGACTGAATACATTTCCCTTAATATATATCAGTCAAAGGTGATATTAAGCAGAGCTTTTGTCACTGCTGTGATTATTAAGATACAGGAAAAACTTTCAAGGGAAGCAGAGGAAGCTGTAAGCTTCAAGAGTTTAAAGCGGGAATGCACGTGCATCTGGCTATACATTGGTTTTCTTGGCTCATCTGCTGAAATAAAGGTCACCTCAAGGTCCTGCTGGAGACAGAGGGCAGGTTAATAGGCTGAAGGCTTCCCACATCCACCTTCTCAGCCCCTTCAAACTTTGCTCAAAAATTCAGACGTTTTGTGTACGACTCCTTTACCTGAAAAATATTTTAATCCTGAGGGGTGAGCACATTCAGATCGAAGTAGACATGCTTCCGTTTTTACTACTCAGCATAAATTTAGCTCATTTACAAATACCGGTGACAGATATGAAATTTTAGTTGAGATATATCCCATGAATAACATGGACAACTTGTGGTTTCTATCTCCTCTGCCTTGGCAACCTGAGAAGGATCATGACTAAACTACACATTTGTGCAATAAATTCCCCTTGACAAGTAGAGAGCTCACACAATTGAGGAGGAAGAGGGAACAGAGGAAAACCAATACTGAACATTTTTGAAATATAGACCTTTTTCTCCCTCTTTGACCCTCTTTCCCAACTCTTAGTGGGTGTCTCCCTTGCCGACGCCATGGTATAAACCTCTTCCTGGGCACCCTCTGTGGGACAACACTGTAGGTTCAGGGGTTTCCAGGAACAGCCCTCAGCACTGGTGCCACCCCAAACCCCATTTCAAACAGCCCGTGTCTCAGCCCCACTCGTGAGCGTCCCGAGGCACCTTGTGTCTCAGCACCAAGAAGCAGCGCACCAAAGGCCACGTGCCATGCCACGGTGATCTATAGTTCTGCCATTAGCTTACGCGGTGGTAGGGTCATTTCCACACTAGGCACTTTAAGGAGGAAAGGCACTAATTTAAAGGTACGATATTCTCAACTCTGAAATCTGGACACACTTTACAGTCCCTGCCTGTCATCCCACAGAAAAACTGGATTGAAGATTGATAGTAAGCTAAGTGGAAGAAGGGCCTACTGAATTACACTCCTGGCATCTCTCCAGCAACAAATTTCCAAACACTATTCAGATACTAGAGTGGGCTGCCCAGCATCAGCCCTGTTAGCCAGGGCATGCAATCGTGTGACTACTCTTTAATTAGGAAAAAACAGCCTGGATCCAGACTGCAGACAGTTTCTCTAGACCTTGCCAAGATCTGTCGTGTCTTCTGCTCTTCTGCACGACATACCCTGCATGGTTCCAGCCCCTTAGGAGTGTCTGTAGGCTGGACTCTTGAAGGTGGTGTCCAAGCCACTGAGTCACTGTCTTCCTACAAGCAGATTTCTGTAAAAACAGAGTAGTTCTGCAGCAGTTTTCTAGCAATAGGAAACTCTCCAGACAATGGCTACTGTGATGCTCAGTTAGGAAATGTAATCTATTTTTCCTAGGAAGCCTTCAGGTTAGGAAAATCGGGTTACTGAGCTCATGCGTCTGGAGCTCATTTACAGCGCAGCTGCAAGGTGCATAAAGGAAGAAGGCAAGAGGGGGTGTCTTCTATGGTGGGAAAAGGAAATGGAAACACAGGTGCTAAAGTAGGAAGCTAAGCTTTCCTCTGGGTAAGAGGAGAGCTATGTAGTGTTTTTGTTTGAATGCTGGAAAAAAGGAAAAGTGCAGGTTGCCTTTTTCCCCCCAGATTTTATCCCAGTAAATAGAAGAAAGAAGCTGTATTAAAACAAGAAAACATCCAGGCTAATATTAAACTGCGCAAGAAGAGAGCAAATGCTATTTTCTATTTCTGAGTAAAGACCTCCAGCAGTGCCATTATAATTTTTTTGGATTAAAGATATATGCTTTGTCTGGAGTAATGCAATACATTATTAACAGTTTGGCTCTGTTGGTAGTGTACTCTTAGGATGGAAAGATTGAGACAGTTTTCAAAGACATCATAGCTGGGTGAAGTAAAGTTGAATGTGCTTTCACTTGAATGAAATATTCAAGTGAGACTTGTGAAGGGCTGCACCGGAACTTTACAAAAGAGAATGAGAGAGAAAACTAATGTACCCCCTCTATTTCTTCTTAATATATAAAATAATCTATAGATTTGCATCTTTAATATAATCTCAGCTTCCATCTGCATGTTTCGGCACCTCTTTTCCACCTAATGTATGAGAATTTGTCTCAAGTCTATGTTTTTATTTGCTCTTGTTCTATGTGCTGACAAGGGTTTTGGTCGCTGCATTCTGCTATAGCAAATAACACACCAGTAAAAGGAAATCTGAGGGAACAGATTTATATGCGAAGTGCATAGTCGGAAATAACTTGAGCTTGGAATGCTACCCTCAGAAAACCAAGTTTAAATAACTGGTATTTACTGATGTGGTCTTTATTATGGACCTGAATCATCCCTTAGAAAAATGTGAGGGTTCTGCTTATGCCTGGTGGCCAGAGACATGCTTCAGTTCTGTGGCTCCAGAAATCTGAGATGCTTCTCTCTCTTCTCCTTAGCCCCTGCCCCCTGCTTTCTTTTCTGCCTCCTGCCTCAGCCTACTACATACACCTGCCCTTCCTTTTTCTCTTTTCTTGGCCATTTTGACCTGGTTTGTGTATCCAGCTACCTATCCCTCTGTTAAATCTCCACTTGCTATCTGCCTATTTCTGTTCCTGGTGCCTCCTCAGAGTTTTTTTTTTCTTCTTGCCCCACATCTTTCTTTTTCTTTGTTCATAACTATCTGTGTTTCTCACCCTCTGCATTTAATCAAGTTACCACCTTCCTCCACCGAGTTAGTTGCCGGAAGCACAGAGGTATGATAAGAACAAGAGACAGCTCTTACTCTTAGTTTCAGCATTAAGCATCACAGTAGTGGTAGTAGCTGTTGACAGCTACAAAAAATGAGTTGCTGGGAAGGTACTTATGCTATGCTCCTCTGTACATGCATATTCTACAGTCAAGGTCTGTGAGTTCTCATGTAGACAAGCTGGAATAACATCTTTGTTGGAATAATCAGAGATATCCCAGGCCCATCTCCATGACACATTTCTAAGTCACTTCTCCACAGCACAGAATTGCAATGAACTTCAATGAAACTGAGATCGGGACATATCTAAGATGGAACAAATAAAGAGATTGCTTCATTTTTCATTCTTGGGAAAGGAGAAGTTATGTTAGGTGAAACTTTCCAAGGAAGTTACACTGAAATAAAGTTCAACTAGTGTTTTTGGCAAAAATTTTAACAAATGAAAATAAAATCTTAACACGTGAAATGATGCATTACTTCTATGCGTGTTCTGCAGTACAAGGCATACCGGTGCCACCCAGTGCGGTGCAACATAGGTAGAAGGTAGCTCAGACAAGATGTGGGTGTGAAAAGCAGAACAGGCACGGAAGCATGTCTCTCTGCCCGGGCTTACATTCCTTGCTTCCTGATGTCATGAGTCCTGAAGAACAAAAAGCTTTTGCTCAACTATAAATTGTTTCTGTGTGAACATTATGCAGTATAGAAACAGGACACTGCGGGTGAGTTTTATTTGACCAAATGCCGGTATTTGTGACTGAGCCACTGTACGAATTTCCTTTATGGTTAGTGTGAAAGATTATCATTTCAAGAGTGTGACTCACCTCATCCTAGAGTAGACATCAACACACTGCCTAGAACTGCCTCTATTTTATCATTGACTTTAAAGGAAGCTTATGGTGACTAGCTCAGATGTAGACACCTAAAGTGAAAAGAGGTGGACCCCACCTTCCATCCACTATACAGCCGTTCAAACTGGAAGATGACTTTTACCCTCTGCAAACACCCAGGGATCATGAAACCATGCTGAGGCACCGTTGTGCAATAGAAGTCGGCTACAGTCTTTGCATATTCCAATATCATGGGTACACCTCATAAGAGCCCCCAAAATGCTGAAGAACGAAAGGAGTCACATCCTGAAATCAAAAAGCACATCTGCAATGCCAATGTCCCCTCTTCTTTGTGTAAAATCAACAATACTTTTTAACAGAGAGAAAAACCAAACTATCCTTAACATCATCATCATAGATGGCCCGACTTCAGAGGCACCAGCTTCCAAGACCACCTCACACAGAGCAGCAGCAGAATTTTAGCATTTGGTTCTGCCTAGCTCTCAACTCTGAGCTGTGACCTCTGGGGAAACACAGTGGGAGCAGCGTGTTGCGATATCTCGTGGTACATCTGCTACTTTGGCTTGCTGCATTTTTTATATGAAAGTACTATGTAAAAACAAATTTCATTCTTACTCTGTTGTTTGTTTGCTTGGCTTTTTTTTCTTCTTAGTGCAAGAGCATTCTTACTGGCTCTAGTAAAAAGGTTCTCAAGTGCATTGTAGGCAGAAGCAGGAAATTTGCACTCCTTGTGGATCAAACAGTCAGCACTAATGATACAGCACAGGGAAAAGAAAAAAAAAAAAAGAAAAGAGAAAAAGAAATGTTTAGCACTCAGCACTAGAGGAGAGTGGAAACAGAACACACTTTGAAGAATTTCCTTGCTGCAGCATAGCCCCATGTAGGAGCGGCTCCACAGTCAGACTCAACATGTTTTGAAGTTTCTCTGTTTGTTTAATCTTCATGTCAGGTCTTGGCACTGTGCTATGATTGACACAATATAAAAGAGTAAAGGCCCAAACAAGGCAAGGGAGGAAGAAACCTTAGGAAAGTGTGAGACTTAGTAAGTCAAACCCTCACAAAGTAGAGCAGCCTAGGTGCAACTGTTGCAAAGTTGTGTCTCAGTACCTAGAGCCAGTTCTCTTTCTAATAACAAAATGTCATGGCCTAGCTGGGAGCTAAGAAATTATTTCCTTAAAATCAGTCCTAATTGCAGGGCCTGTGCAATGTGAGAAAACATTAATTTCCATAAAAAATAGAGAATAGAGCTAGAACACTAAAAATTGCACAAAAGGTCAGTATAAACTATCATTCTGAAAGTTTGTTACCACAATAGTAATTTAATTAATGTGGTTATGTCACTACAAATGTCTCTCCCTCAATTGTGACTCTCTGAGGAGGATGTGAAAACCTGTGGAAATCCAAGATCTTCTCCATTTCTCGGTAACAGAGACTCCCTTTACTACCGTTTTGGACTGACAACTTGTGAACAAGTTCTAAGGAAAACCTGCACTAAATAGAGAGTGCCTCCCTACAAAAGTATGGATGTACATTGTAATTGGAGCCCAAGCCCACTGTGTAAGGTGAACAACCCGCCCCTCGTGAGCACAAGGGATGAGCACCCCAGAAGGACACCATCTCCCTGGCAGAGGCGTCGCAGGGCTCCCTGTAAGGCTGAATGCCAGGCACTCTCTCTTGCTTAGAAGCAGAGGGTGCGAGAGAAGATAGGAATGGGAAGACCGGATCAGATGGAAACTTCACAGCAGCCTACAGCAGGCGCCTAGGGAAGAACTGATGAACAGCCAAAATATGCTAACATTCTTCCAGTGCACAGAGACCTGCACCTCAGAAACTTCCTAAACCATAGGCAGTAGTTTTGTGCATAAGAACAGCAGCTCTAAAGACTCTGAAGACTTGAGGTCTTTCAGTACTTAAAGGGGGCTTTAAGAAAGACGGGGACAAACATTTTAGCAGGGCCTGTTGCAATAGGAAGAGGGGTAATTGTTTTAAACTAAAAGAGGGTAGATTTAGACTAGAGATAAGACAGAAATTTTTTATGATGAGGGTGGCGAAACACTGGCACAGGTTGCCCAGAGAGACGGTAGATGCCCCATTCCTGGAAACAATCAAGGTCAGGTTGGACGGGGCTCTGAGCAACCTGATCTAATTGAAGATGTCCCTGGTCATTGCAGGGGGTCGGACTATATGACCTTTAAAGGTTCCTTCCAACCCAAATTATTCAATGATTCTAAACAGTGTGTGCTGCAGAGATCCCATCTAAGATTGTTCCCTCTGGTGTGTCCCCAGAGGCTGCCATAATGCAGATGGCCCAAAGCTGTGTCACCTGAACCTGCTCTAGACAGCAGAGGGGGGCAGCTCAGGAAAGTGTAAACCATGGAAGCCAAAATTTTATTCATTAAGCAACAGGCTGAATCATGATATATGACTAATGTCCCATATCGTAAATCAGAAATCAAATATCCAATATTAGCATTATCAAAGAGAAGAGCAAACCTCCCATTGTCTTCAGGGTATATGGAATTTTATTCACAGCCTTAAGTAAATAATAATAATGAAAAGTAAGCCTGCCTCATTTACAGCACTTAATATATCTTGTTTTACCAGTGCAAAGAATTCCGGCTTTAGCTAAAGGCCATTATTTGTTAATAATGATTTTTGACTATTGCATTACTCACTAAATTTAGTTAGTGCATTTGTAAACTATATTAAAAGGGCAGTGCAGCAGAGAAAATACAAAGAGATGGAACCTGTTAAATATAGATGTAACTACTGTTTCACAAGGAAACACTTTGGATTAAGTACTATTAGGGTTTTTCACTGCATGAAGAATGTTAAATTAAAAATGAAAAGGAAAAGTGAGGGTCAGCTCTGTTCATTTGTTGATGGTTTTGGTTTTTTTTTTAATAATGGGAGTAATTTCTATTGTAGCCAGTATATTACATTTCAAAGTTTAATAAAACAGGGTTTACATTTTATTTAAATCACCTATATGCTATTTTTACCCTTACCATATATTTCTGACCTTGTCAGATCAGAAATTTTTTTTTAAAGTCAAAATATCATTACAGAATCCAGAAGCTATAATAACTCTGCCGAACTCTGAAGTCACTACTGACAGAAATAGATTTACTATGAATTTACATCAGTGTGGCACTGGGATTTGGCCCAATGTGTAGGTGTGGGGAGCTTTATTCCACAGCGCGAGCGCTCAGAGAATCGATACGCTGTAAAAACCCAGATTCCAACCTCCAGACTGAAAAGATTGGAATGAATTATAACCATATTAGGACACTAAAAACCTGATTAGCGTGGTTCCAGGTCCTTCTCTCAGCCAATTCGCAGAACGACCCTCACCTTTTTATGGCTCAGTTGCAGCTCAGCTGGGGATTTGCAAACAGTGTGGCTGTTTTCACCAGTCGGGTGATGCCTTTCCACATCCCTCTCCTGTCAGCCTAGAGGTGATGATGAGCGGTGAGGAAATCATTATCTGAAGGTGGGGTAGGTTTGACGGATTTCCTTTCAGCAAAACAAACTCAGGCGGCGATGAGGCTTGTGCGGAGGAGGAGGTACACTGGGTAACAAGGGGAGTGACAGGAAATGGTGACGAAGAGCCGTCCCCAGACACCTGGCTCACCTGTTTGCACTGCTCCAACCCACTGCTGCAGCAACCTCGCAGGGGCCTACCTGCTCTTCAGGAGGACAATTGAGGCAGAATTATTTATTTTTCTGACGATCCTCCATGAAGAACAGTTGCGTAAAAGCTGAGCACATCACTCCTGGTCCAAAAAACGACAAACTGAACCTTCTGAGCTCTCGGTAACAGCAAAATTCCCAGCTAGAATAATTTTATGAAACCGTGTGTTTTGGAGGACAGGGCAGTCCCTGTTCCCAACATGATCTCACAACTACTGCTATGACCAAGACCCTTGAACTAATTCACCAACACTACCACCAACAGAGAAAACGTGTGGCAATGGCAAGAACTGGAATAATTTCTATGAATTAAGAAAGCAATTTAATGTCGAGGTTATAACATTTTACACCATAAAATACACTTTATACTGTACAAATTAAATAAACCATCTTTTTAAAATTATAGACAATGAATGTTACGTGCCACTCAGAAGTTTTCATCCACCATTAAAAAGGTTAGTAACTCAGTTCAAATCCTAAATCTTCTAGTTTTTACCCCATGACTGCATGTAACCAACCTATAGAAAGGATCTGTTTTGATATTGTCCCTTCACATGACAGCTGCTTATGTCCATTTATCTTCAAATTTACACAACCTTTTCCTTTTGACAGGAGTCAATGGAGAGTGTATTCCTAAGTCTATTTTGGTTTCTACTAAAGGTTACAGTATAGTCACTCCATGATAGGGTGATCATGCAAGATACGTCTTATACCTCTGCTCGAAAGGCTGACTGAACATGATCTACCAAGAAGCTGATCTTCAGCCATAATTCTACTGAAATAAACAGATTGCAGTTGAAATTTATGCTAGCAGAGGAATTTTATTGTGCATTGTCTTCCCATTTCTGCCTGAAATGATCATATGCAAACTTTCTTTAACTTGTTTTTAAGGTAGTAATGAACAAGACAGAGAGGAACAGTGTTTGTATGGCCAGCGTTTGTAATTTAGGCTCTAAAACAGATTATGAAGTCCAGACAAATACATACAATGCAGTCAGCAATGTATCAAAGAGGGGAGACTGTCAGAAGAGATGAGAGAGAGAGAGAGAAGGAGTCATTTAGTCACATCATCTACTGCAGTTGGATTGCTAAAAAGCCGGCAAAAGAGGTGGTAAAAAAATCTATATACAATAGAATATGAATTTACGGTTCCTTACCTCACAGCTTAAAGTACAGCCCCACAACTACTGCTTCAGGGGATTGAAGAAAGAGAAATAGCTGTGGTACCTATGAAACATTGCCTGCCTTTTTGGAGCAGCCAGCTGGAATTGGCTAAAATGCAGAATGTCACATCAAATCTCATACAGATGAGAGGTTTGCTTGCTTTCCAGTAGAGATAACAATCGTGATGAGCCAGCAGAACTTAGTCTGCAGCAATATGAAAGACTCGGCATATGAACATCTACTAACTCTGAATAACAGGATGAGCCAACCTGTAAGCGCACCACACCTTTGTAGGGCCATGGATTTATTCATTCACATATTTTTCCTTTATAAAACAATGCTAAGAGCATGGGCTCTTTCTTCTCATCTTTTGTGCACCCAATTCCTGGTTTGGATCCTAAAAACCACAGTTTCCAGAGAATATGGTGTGCTGGCACCATGACAGATTTTTTTTTTTCTGTACAGCCTTGGTGAGCCTGAAAATTCCCATTTTTTCTTTCTGAAACAGCTAGCTGGAATGCAAGCAAAATCCTCCACAGATGGGGGACAAGCTTGAGAAACAGCAGTACAAGAGGTAATATTTTATAAAGAAAATGATGAATGATTCCAAGAAAGAAATTAGGAAAGAGAAATCATCTCAGGCATACGTGGAACAACACCATGATGTAATGGAAAATGAACTGTATTATGGCCAGTGGTTTGATCGCGAAGGGAAAGCTGTGAAGCTCATTTGTGACAATGCAAAAAAAAAATAAAAAAAGACAGAGCGTGTTGATAATGAGCCGTGAATATTCTTTCTTTTCTCTTTCCCCCTATTTTGTCACCTTTGGTCTGCTTGGCATTCACCCAAATTAGAAGACTGACAGTCATTTCTCTTTCATAATCACTCTTGGAAACTCAAGAAGCACTCCCTTTTCAGCTCTGTCAACAGGGAATCATTAACACTGAAAAAATATATATATGTGTGCTTAATTGTTTTTACTGAAATAAACACCCTGGGTACCCCCTGCCGTTTAATGAACACGCACTGGGTTAACTACAAGGGCTGCTACCGCTGCCATCTTTGATTACTTGCTAGTGGCAGATGAAAGCTTAAAAACACACGTATTTTTTTGACAGTAAGTATGATTTCACTTTTTTGGCTTCCACATCAACCCACCCTTTTCAAAGTAGGGCAGACTAGCAAAGGCTGTCAAAATAAGGCTAGCAAGTAAGTGGAGTAGCAGCTCTCTACAGAGTTTGATTATTCTTCTGTGAGAGTCTGTAAACAAAACCTTTAGGCTTTTGTCTACTAAACAGTGCTTAGAAAATTCTTCCAGCCTAGCATTTTTAATATGTGGGAACATGACTGCAGTAGGATTCAAGAGCACTCAACATTTTTGAAAGGAAGGCAATTTATTTTTGTGACAAAATGTGGCCTCAGAAGTCAAAATGCAGGCAAAAGACCACTTTTTTAAAGAGAAGAAATGCTCTGTGTGCATGGATCCCACGAGCTGTCTGAAAGACGTCTTTCCTTTGCTTTGACTATACACACCAAGAGAATAACAGAGCAAAAATTATTTGAGTTTGGAAGTGAAATCTAATTGAAAACATATCTTCAGGTCTTATTTTTCACTTCCATGCTTTGTGCTGTGATAAGACGCCAGCTAGTCTGAGGCCTGATGTCCCTTCAACTAACAATCGGCTCTTTGAGATGGCCATAACCTTTGGAATGAGCTACGTGCATTACAGAACATGGAGACTCCAGTCTCTTTCCCTCCTGTGAAAATATTTGATCTCGGGTTGCGGGGTGCTTCTCTTCACCAGATCAATCCATCAGTTTTTTAACATGGCCAGGAACTGGGTGCAAATTCATGCATGCCCCCAAGCAGAAACCAATAGGATATTTCCATTGGAATTTCCCTCCCACATACCTATAAAGGTAAGTTAAATGTTCCCTGAACCATCCTTTGACCCTGCGGCCATACCCAAATCCGTACCATTGAGCTCTTTCAGCCTCCAAGGAGGGTATCCACACCAATGCTGTCGTGTGGAGACAGTCTCTGGTTTGTGCAAAGTCCTGAACTAAGCTAGGGAAACATTTGGGATAGTGGTGGTGGATCCAGACCCAAAAAAAGCCAAAGACCACTCTGTCCATGTAAAAGAATAGAAGATTTGAGTTCCAGTGCCTGGAAACTTTCCCTGGCACAGTTAAAGTTATTAGTACGGATGTAGCCACATGTGCCAAGGCAATTTTGACAGCAACTGACCGTCAAGTTTTTAACTGCTAGCTTTGCCTAAGTTTTAGCCTTAGATGTCTAAAAGGGAAACCAGTTGCTTTACAGCACTTCTCACATTTAGGTCCAAGCAGCTGAGTAGTGGATATTGGTCCTACAAGTTTTTTGAATAGTTTCTGCCTGAGGTTGTAAAATTTATTGCCAGTGTGATTTTGGTTTGCGTCCTACTATCAGAGATCTGCTGATCACTTGACCTCTAACATTAATGGCTATCTCTCAATCGTCTTTTAAATACATTTTTGTCGTTACATATTAGATAAGCAAGTGCTAGATATGGAATTACAGAAAGGAAGGCATAATGAAGTCTTTAAAAAGTACTTACATTTGTATTCTTAGAAGGGACAAGATTTTATAATCTGGTTAGCTCTTCTTCACTTCAGGGACTTGCTGAAAATTTGGGATTACTGCATCCTTTTAGTGTTAGTCATCAAGCCTTACACACATCACTAGTGTTAACACCCACCTAGCGGGGACAGTTTTAAGTGTCTCTCATAAAAATGTAAATATCAGCCAAACAATTTTTGCAGACTACAAATGCTGGTGACAATGAGCCCCCTCCCCGCCTCAGCTGTCTCTCCCAACCTTCTCAACTCTGCCAGACTGCTTCTGGCTTCGTTTAAGAGTAATTCTAAAGTGAGATATTGGTATGATCAAAGAAACTTGTGTAACGCAGGAAGGACTAGAGCAATACATGTGTGTCGCTTATGGCCGTGGCAACACATAAGTTTTAGCTGCCCTGCCACCTACTACAAGTGACTTCAACTAGTGTGACTGGGCAGCGCGTGACTCTACGTTCACACCCACATCCATACACAGAGACAAACGTATCCCTTACCCATCACTGGAAATGAGTGACTTCTAAGATGAAACACAACTAACAACGCACACCTACATTAAGACAAATCTTGGAAAGTAAAGATTAATATCATCGATATTTTCTGGGGTAAATAAGTGAAAAGTAAAGCACACGGGTTTTGAAATATTCTTTAGTTGTCATATTATTTTGAAAACAGCCCACATATTTCCCTTTTAAATATGCAGGGATACAATCTCCTGGATTTTATCGAAATGACCAGGATTTTCCTTTGAGATTTCCATGTAAATGTTGATGCAGCTTGATTCTGTGTGATCTGAAGAAAAGCCCACGCTGTTGCTTTCTGGTGTGCAAGTTACTATTAGAATTGCTTGGAAATAGCTTTTTAATGTAAAGTGAAATTTTAGATTCTGATTTTTTTTTTAATTTGACTTTTCATTGGAAAATCAAATTGACCCAAATTTTCCTGTTTTTTTCCCCATATTTCCCAGTTTTAACTTCTTTTCAGAGCAAAATCCAGGCTGTACTTCACTCATATAGTTAAACACTGAAATAAGCTTAAAGATCTCATACTTTAAGAACTAGAGAAGATTACTTATTAGATTTTTGTGAGGGTATCAGGGGCTCACAGTTAGAAAAACAATATCAAAATAGAGTCTGAAGCCAAAACCCTCCCTTGGCAAAAGAAAAGTAAACTGCAGTGGACTCGACCAGAGCCAGAAGAGCAGGTCTGCAGTTTGCAGTGCTCCTCGAAGCATTGCAATGTGCCATGGTCTCCCTTCTGGATGGGAAGATCTTCAGGGTGAAAGAGACATTTTCAAGACTATCTTGTGGATAAGCAACACAATAAAATGAAAGTTTTTGCAAAAGCTGCATCATGTCATTTGATTTTTCTCTCCATTCTTATTCAATTCGGGACAAAAACATTTTATTGGAGCAAGCAGAGAAGAGTCACGTGAACACTAAGCATTTCCTTCCTTCCTTTCCATCTCCTAGTACAATGGGCATCTCAGGTACATTTCACATACAGTAGTTCTCATGTTCATTGTGGTAGAGAGTGTATTTATTTTGAAGAGCCATTTCTTGGGCATATTATTAGGGATCTAAACTCTCATCTGAAAAGTCCTTTGTCCTATTTTATTGCGACAGAACATGCCACGGACCTGAATCCTACTGCTAGCTGAGCCTCCTTTGCACTATGCAGATGTCTTAATCAGGTGTTTTGAAAAAGATTCCTTACTCTCTCACTTTGTATCTGCTTTGTGTTATTTAGACATACACAATTAAGAGTTACAAAGAGAGATGTTTTACATTTCCAGTTTCCAGCTGCAAGGCACAGTATATAGAGACACTTACTAACTGTAAGATCATGCAACCTTTGTCTTAATTGAGTAAACAGGGTGTTTGGAGTATCACACAGAAGGACCGGGCTAATTAAATATTGTTCAGATTTCTCACTGGGGAGTTTATGCAACCGTTGAACTATAAGCCGTAGTGTGGCAGCTCATAAACCATATAATTAAAGTAGGTATTTTGGGTAACGACTGCCCTTCCTTTCCTAAAGAAATGTTGTAATCAACCTGCAGTGTTTTGTTGAGACGGAGTAAAGACAATCTGACTGATCTGAGCTGTCTGAAGAAAACTGCCGCAAATACACATTTTTGAAAAAGCCAGTGAACTTTCAACTTACTAGGTCTTCAAGTGACAGCCTTTTGAATAAATATATTTAAAATTGTTATTTTGGGCTAAATTGCCATAGGTGAGTGAATTTCACAACTTCAGTTGTATCTCCCTATGCCTTTGCTAGGAACCCTCAACCCCACACTTAGGCTGGAGAACCTCAGGAAGATTCACAATGGTATTATCATGCAGAGGCAGACACGTCTCTGCTAGATGTTCATGCCGGAGGACAGAGACAATGACAGAGAGCAGCTCCCTCCTACAAGAAAGCAAACAGGAAAGAAGAGGGCCACCGAAGGTAAGACTGAGAGCACGAGCACTTCTAGTGACATGCAGTTCTTCATTGCCTCACCTGTGTCACTCTGCAGGTTTTTCCTGGCCTTATTACTTCAGATAAGATAACTTAACATACAGGAGAAGGAGCAAGAATACCAAGGCCTCCACAGGAAACCCTCCTATGTTGAGACTTTTAGGCTACAACCGAACTATGGAACTCATAAAAACATCCCAATTGCTCAGGTATCCTCCAGCTGTGTCCTGTGTGCGTACTGTGAGAGACCAGCATGCTCATCATCCCATTCTGCTTCCCGGTTCCCCCCTTCTGTGTTTAAAATCAGCTGTGCATGCTCTGGCAGGTTCTCCTGATGGCATGACTGGATGGACTGCCAATGCACAGTAGAGAGTATCAGTGGTGCAGCTTAGGTGTAGCTGTACAGAGTGACTTGGTCCTCAGGGGCCAAGCCACAGCTGACACTAGAAGTTGGATTCTATGGGCCTAAACTGGGGTGCTGACCCTTGAGTGGACAGCATCTTGATAGTAAATCTGAATCAAAAGATATAATGATGAACAAAGACATAATCCCATCAATGTGAGGATGTATCTCTCACTCTTATCACTCCTGTGCTGAATGCTACACGTGGATAGCAGAAACAAATTTAACTTCTCAGCTAGAGTAATCCCCAAATAACTAGATATAAGATGTGAAAGAAACATCTGGACTTAAAAGTCGCTCCTTTGCTTTTGTATATGTTTCTTTCCAAGGCTCTGTAATAGCTTTATCTTAGACCAGGCAGGTGGGAAAAACCCATTTCACATTTAAGTTGTCAAAGCTGGATATGGCACTCAAGGCTAAGTCATACAGGCCAAGCTCATAGCACTTGAATTCCTTGCAGTATTCACTGGAATTATCCTCATTTCACAAATATGATACATTTCTGTTTGAATATACTAAAAGTTGCTATTTTCTTCATTTCATCAATAGAGATAGGATGCATATCTAAATACCTAGAATAGCTTTTCAGTTTTCACATTCAGATGCCTCCCAAAAGCATATCGTGATGAGACCTGAACGCATATTATTCTCCCTTCCCCCAACCAGACATCCAATTGGAAAAAAAATCCAAGTGCTTGGCTGGGGAGACAACCATGGAGTACTCCACTGGTCTGGATGCTTTGCAGAGCAGGACTGTGGGTCATATCATACGGCATGTATCTGCTCTACAGTTCAGATGCATCCTAGAGATGTTTCAATTCAGTTCTCAAAGGGGCTTAATCATTACAATTCTCAGGTGACTCTTAGAATATAAATAAAAAGCCCAAATGTTATGCTGAAGTTTCACAGTACTTATGAATGGCTAAGGGCCTGGGAGCGAGAGTCACCCAGACAACACGGTAGGTGCGGGGGTGCTTAAGCTGTCCAACAGGACATACTGAAGTCATAGAATCATAGAATCATAGAATTGTTGAGGTTGGAAGGGACCTTTAAGATCATCGAGTCCAACCTTTAGCCTACCCTGACAAGAGCCATCTAAACCATGTCCCTCAGTGCCCCATCTACCCTTTTTTTAAACACCTCCAGAGATGGTGAATCCACCACCTCCCTGGGCAGCCTATTCCAATGTTTAATAACCCTTTCAGTGAAAAAATGTCTCCTAATATCTAATCTAAACCTCCCCTGACGTAACTTGAACCCGTTTCCCGTCGTCCTATCACTTGTCACCAGGGAGAAGAGGTCAGCCCCCATCTCTCTACAACCTCCTTTCAGGTAGTTGTAGAGGGTGATAAGGTCTCCCCTCAGCCTCCTCTTCTCCAGGCTAAACAACCCCAGCTCCCTCAGTCGTTCCTCATAAGGTTTGTCCTCCAGGCCCCTCACCAGCTTTGTAGCCCTTCTCTGGACACGCTCCAACACCTCAATGTCCCTCCTGTAGCGAGGGGCCCAAAACTGAACGCAGTACTCGAGGTGGGGCCTCACCAGTGCTGAGTACAGGGGGATGATCACTTCCCTAGTCTGGCTCACCACACTATTCCTGATACAGGCTAGGATGCTGTTGGCCTTCTTGGCCACCTGGGCACACTGCTGGCTCATATTCAGCTGGCTGTCCACCAACACTCCCAAGTCCTTTTCTGTCGAGCTGCTTTCAAGCCATTCTGCCCCAATCCTGTAGCACTGCATGGGGTTGTTGTGACCCAAGTGCAGGACCCGGCACTTGGCCTTGTTGAACCTCATACCATTGGTCTCAGCCCATCGGTCCAGCCTGTCCAGATCCCTCTGCAGAGCCAACCTACCCTCAAGCAGATCAACACGCCCGCCCAGTTTAGTGTCATCTGCGAACTTACTGAGGGTGCATTCAATCCCTTCATCCAGATCATTGATAAAGATATTAAAGAGAACCGGCCCCAGCACCGAGCCCTGGGGGACACCACTTGTGACTGGACACCAACTGGATTTAACTCCATTTACCACCACTCTCTGGGCACGGCCATCCAGCCAGTTTTTTACCCAGCGAAGAGTACACCTGTCCAGGCCATGAGCAGCCAGTTTCTCCAGGAGAATGCTGTGGGAAAAGGTGTCAAAAGCTTTGCAAAAATCCAAGTAGATAACATCCACAGCTTTTCCCTCATCCACTAAGTGGGTCACCTTATCATAGAAGGATATTAGGTTTGATAGGCATGACCTGCCCTTCACAAACCCATGCTGACTGGGCCTGATCACCCTGTTCTCCTGCATGTGCCGTGTAATGGCACTGAGGATGATCTCTTCCATGACCTTCCCAGGCACCAAGGTCAGACTGACTGGCCTGTAGTTCCCCGGATCCTCCTTCCGGCCCTTCTTGTGGATGGGTGTCACATTTGCTAACCTCCAGTCAGCTGGGACCTCCCCGCTTGTCCAGGACTGCTCATAAATGATACCAAGTGGCCTGGAGAGCACCTCCGCCAGCTCTTTCAATACCCTTGGGTGGATCCCATCCGGCCCCATAGATTTGTGCACCTCCAGGTGCTGAAGCAGGTCCCTCACCATTTCCCTTTGGATTAGAGGGGCTTCATTCTGCTCCCCATCCCTGTCTTCTAGTTCAGGGGTCTGGGTGCTCAGGGAACAACTGGTCCTACTGCTGAAGACTGAGGCAAAGACTTCATTAAGTACCTCAGCCTTTTCCTCATCCTTGGTCACTATGTTGCCGGCCCCATCTACTAGAGGACAGAGATAATCCTTAGTCCTCTTCCTATTGCTAATATATTTATAGAAGCTTTTTTTGTTGTCCTTGACAACAGAAGCCAGGTTTAGCTCCAGCTGGGCTTTGGCCCTCCTGATTTTTTCCCTACATAGCTTAACTACCTCTTTGTAGTCGTCTTGAGTGGCCTGCCCTTCCTTCCAGAGGCCATAGATCCTCTTTTTTTCCCTAAGTTGTAACACTAGCTCCCTGTTTAGCCAGGCCGGCCTTTTTCCCCGATGGCTTGTCTTCTGGCACATGGGGACAGCCTGCTCCTGCGCCTTTAAGACTTCCTTCTTGAAAATCATCCAGGCTTCCTGGGCTCCTTTGCCCTGGAGGACTGCCTCCCAGGGGACTTTGTCAACCAGGCTCCTGAAAAGCCCAAAGTCCGCCCTCCGGAAGTCCAAGGTAGCAGTTCTGCTGACCCCTCTCCTTGCTTCTCGCAGAATTGAAAACTCTATCATTTCATGGTCACTGTTCCCAAGACAGCCTCCAACCTTCACATCCCCCACAAGACCTTCCCTGTTTACAAACAACAGATCCAGCAGGGCACCTTCCCTAGTTGGCTCTCTCACTAGCTGTGTCAGGAAGTTATCCCCAGCACATTCCAGGAACCTTCTAGACTGTTCCCTCCCTGCTGTATTGTATTCCCAGCAGATGTCCGGCAAATTGAAGTCCCCCACGAGGACAAGAGCTCGCGATCTTGAGACTTCTCCCAGCCGTTTATAGAATATTTCATCTGCCTCCTCATCCTGATTGGGCGGTCTATAACAGACTCCTATTACGATATCCGCCTTGTTAGCCCTGCCCCTGATTCTTACCCATAAACACTCAACCCCTTTATCACCATCCTGTCTCTCTCCAAGTTTAGGCATCTCTGTATTGGTCTCAGTTAGGTGCCAGTGTAGCATTAGGATTCACAGCCTGTGCTTTGGTGTCTGAAAGACCCTTTGGGAAGGAATTTCTAGTCTGTTCTTCTATTTTAACACATGCCCTGAAAGAAATTAAATGTAGATGCCTTACGATTTTCAGAAGCTGAGCTTAAATCCTGTACAGGTCCCACAAGTGACGAGCAGCAGAGGAAGTTCTTGAATTTGTCTTCTGTGAATGCAGAGAAGCATCTGAACTGACCTAATGGATGGCCGTGGGAACAGGGAACTGCTATTCTGTAGTGCAGGACTGGCTACCTTGTCCTCAGTTCCTTAGTGTTGCCATCTGTTTCTGCAGGCTCCTAAACAGAAAAGGTGGGGGAAAGCAATAGGATAATTTGCCTATAGCAACTTCAGAACTGTCAGGGATCGATTTTATAGCTGCAAGAGCACACCCAGAAAAGAGAAGACATCTCTTGCAGTGATTGCTGACCAGACCAAAAGTGACGATAGTACCAAATTCATGTAACAGAAATGAAAGGTTTTTAACAAAGGTGGATCTCCATTTGCACTTGAAGGGACCAGCAAATGTTAAGTAAATGTTTATTTGTAAATGAAAACATTAAACCAAACTTTTGGTTTTATGCATTTTTAATAACCACTACAAGTGCAGATCTTTAGAGATTTGCCTTTGGCCTAGCTGAGATACTGCTATTTCCTCAAATACAAATCTGCTTAAGAAATGGTGGGAGGTACAGACTATGGATGGCTGACCCATAGCCCAGATGACGGATAGAGCATTGCGTGAGCTGGCACAGGCAGGACACAGGAACAAGCACAAAACCACGGATGAAATGCAAAGAGTGAATTTATTTTTGTTACCTCACCAACCGGGGGATCCCTGAGCAGCACCCAGGCAGAGGCAAACAAGTGGGGACACAGGCACCATAGAGCTTGGTCCATGCTAGAGCACCACCCAAGCTGCTCTTTTCGCCTGTATTTCAGGGATTCATGTGGGTGTAGTTTACCACTGTGCTTTGATCTTTCCCACAGCAGGGCAGGAATGAACATTAAGCATGTTCAATAGGGTGCCTCTATCACAGGATTATGTTATCGAAACACAGATGTTCTATTTGTACAACACACAAGGCTAAACAACAACTAGTACAATATATGTGTTTTTCTACACCTCAGCTGCAGGTCACTTGAGCGTGTTTACAATTATCCTCGCCAATCTTCTGTTATTTTCCCACAAGCAGTGTGGATATTTTCTTTTTTTTTTTTTTAAATCTTATTCACATGCAGATCTATAACTTCATCATTTAAACTCCAGGATTGTGGACATTGTAAACTTTTCTGTTTCCTAAAAACACAGTAATTTTTATCATGGTTGTTGTTGATCATGTTTTTGTTCTCCTTAATAATTTCTCAGTTCTTCTTATTCAAAGCAAACCTCAAGGCTAGTCTAAATAGGAGACCACAAGCCAAATTATGACCTCAGTCCAGTGTGAGTCTGCTTTATTTACCTCTGGTAGGCAGACTTCATGTTAGTTTTGAGATAAGTATATGAGTGAATCTGAGCCAAACCTACAATGTAAACTCTTTCTGTGAGATCTACAGTACCGCGTAACCCCCAAGTACAGATTCACCTGGAAAAGTTGTTTTGCCTGGTGATTTCTTGTGCACTTAGATCATCATAAAAAAACCTGCTCTTTGCAAACCTAAGTCTAGCTAATGCATAGTCTGGTGGTTGAGGGAAGATTTTCCTTTGTGTATTTTACTTTTAGGACACATCTGTCTGCCCTTGAATTAGTTTGCTCTCTGAACCGTAATCCCTTTTTTATCTGGAGAATACCTGAAATGTCGTGCAGTTTTAGCAGTGTATCCTGAATCCAGCAGAGATTCCTTAATACACAGAGCAGATGAGAATTTGTTTGTACCCATTTGTTATACCTGGAGCATACCTCAACAATCCCTTGACACTGCCTGTTTTGCTGACTCAAAGTACTAACGGAGAGTAGCAAAAGAAATACAAGTAATTTGAGCTATTCTGGGACTCCAGAGCCTTACAGCAAGAAAGTCCCCTAGATTGGAAAAAATGTGAACTTTGAGTTTGTTGTCCACTACTGCTGGAAACAGAGTTACAGTATGAAAAATAATTGCCTGTAGGGACATTAGGTACATGTTCAACAACTGGAGATCACGACGTGGTTAGTGTGAAATTCATGGAAAATCCATATTTTTTCATTTTCCCAGAATTTATAAAAACATTTTTGTAAGTCACTGCATTTTTAAATGCCACTCTGAGAGTGTGCCTACACTTCCCAACACATTTTGCAATTGAATTTTCAATGTACTTCAAAATTTTGTTTTAACAGAGATGAAAAAAAAATACAGCAACAATAAATATAGATGATCTCTGAAAAACGTGCTGAGCTTGTATAAGTAGAATCCATTGCTATGAAAGTCAGAAAGAGCGAGGAACAGGATTAGATGGGGTAGGGAGCTCTTACTGCTGATAAAAAAAAGCAGTAAGCAAAGAGACCAAAGGACAATTTTGCAATAAAAAATAAATATGCAAGCAGCTGCTATCAACACCGATAGAAATTAAATGCCAGCCTAAGTGGGATTTTCAACAGCACTTGGCACTGGCTTAATTTACTTTCTGCTGCAGGGGTTGGGACTTTTGCTGGCGAGCTTAGCCAAAGCCAAACTTTGGAAAATACCGCCCTGAAATCACCCCTACCTCTCCTGCTCCTCGATCCTGGGAAATATCCCTATCATCTTTAGAATAAAAACTTGAGGACAGAAAACGTTCCTTTGCTCTGGGACTTCGCAGCAGCAACCGTGCTGATACAAGAATGGGGTTTTTTTTTGTAACTTGGCCTTGCGGTTCACCCCCTCTCTGCCCCTCCAGCAGATGCGTTGAATTTTGTTTCAGCTAAATCCTGTGAGCAGAACCCATTGGGTTGAGACTCTGGGCCGGAAGAGAGTTGTTCATCTTTGACAGAACAAAATGTGTGCAGCTGAGCTCGAACCGTGAATGGAGTTTCATTTTCTCTTTGCTCTGCCCCTCTAAGCTAGTTCTGACCTGACCCCGTCCCCTCAGGGTGCCAGGCAGTCTCTGCTTTCTGCTCTCCTCAGCCACGTGGTGGTCCAGCAGAGGGGCAACCCCTCCCAGTTGCTCCAGACATCTGGTGACCCGGTGGAAGAGAGGAGAGGCTGTTGAAGGAGGCATGCTAGCAGAGATGTGGGCAGGTTTACAACCATATAACCTTTTTTTTTTTTGGTGGTAATGGGGCACTATTAGGATTTTGACTTTTGCACCAAGCCTTCCTCTTCCAAACCAAGTGCAACCAGGCTGCTTACCTCATCCCATCCCCATGTATATTTACTACTATGTGTAATTACCAGTCAGCACACCCCTCAGTGTTGGAAAACAACCAGGGGGTGCCAGAGATGAGGACTCATGAGAAGCCAGAGCACTGTGTGAAATCCTGGATTATGTTACTGTACACTGTAGAAGGGCTTGATTGAAATGTACCTCAGCTGCATGGGGTGGGGGGGGCAGTAACTTGGCCACCTTGAGCAGTTGTGGCAATAGACATATTGTTTCCCAGATCGTGGGAGCTCTCTGCAGCAGAGTGCCATCCGGCCTTGTCTCCACACAACAGCAGCCCTTGGTCCATTCATCTCTAGCAGATCTCTCTTGTGACAGGAAGAGGGGTACAGAAGAGGGAAGATTTAGACTAGATGTAAAGAAGAAATATTTTACAATGAGGGTGGTGAAACACTGGCCCAGGTTGCCCAGAGAGGTGGTAGCTGCCCCATCCCTGGAAACATTCAAGGTCAGGCTGGACAGGGCTCTGAGCAACCTGATCTAGTTGAAGATGTCCCTGCTCGCTGCAGGGGTGGGTGGACTATATGACCTTTAAAGGTCCCTTCCAACCCAAACTATTCTATGATCTCCTCATTAACTTCAGCTTTAATTTCCCTCTGAGCAGGATGATGCCACCATGACACCATCAGGTATTCAGCTCCCCGCTCCAGAGCAGACAGATGCGGTGAGGTAAGGACTCTTTTTCCTCTGAAACAACAGGAGGGAAGAGTCTCACGTTTTCCATTCCCTGCCTGAATTTAAGGATGGCAGAAAGCCAAGGAATAGCACGGTGTGCACACCTATGCAAACTGCAGCTGAGGGATATAATTTTCTAATCTTCAGAGCAGCCCTTCACACAAGCCTGGGGGACTGTAGCCCGGCAGCTGGTAAGAATGTTTTCTCAAACACTCCCCGGCACAAAACCACGCACTTTACATTTAAGCTAAAACTCACAGAAATGGTACTAATACAGAGCATTCCAATTTTACTCATTTTTTGAAGAAGAATCACACACAGTTTGATTCTGGTAACGTGAATTCTTTTTTCACACCCGCACCTCTGAAACTGTGGTTAGCAACAGCGTGATTTCACATTCAATACTTCTCTCTTATGGTTTCCTTTTACCGTCTGTATCATGAATTAGCCCTTTTTTTATCCATTTTCTAAGAGAAGAAAGCATTCTTAAGGAGAGCTTAAAATTAAACCCAAAAAACTCCCTTCCTCTTTCCAACTCCCCAAATGTAATAGTGAAAATTTATTCTCTTTTAGTGCACCTGTCATGATGTCACTAGGCATGCTAATGATATTGCATAAAATTAGAGATACATCCCTAATTCTAACCTTAAGAAGAAACAGCTATAAAATTGTCACAGACTTGTCATACAGGGTGGATCCAGGAAAAATAATTTAAAAAATTTTCAATTTCCCTTTGAGTCAAAACCAAAAAATGACCTGATTTAAGCCTGTGACTGAGTCATATGTGGAAAATAAGCAACTTTTGTCCGCAGGGATGTCATGATTTCTGTGCCACAGTAGCTTCCTGGATGTAGGCTGTTGAAAATGTGGCCCACCTAGTATGAAGAATTAAGGTGAAGGAATAACTGCATCAAGAAATCAATTGTGCCATTACAGAATACATACATATGTTTAAAGTCCAAGTTTCTTAAGGTTAATGCATTAAAGATCAGAGTTGGGCACAAAAGCGAACCAATTGAGAGGTATCAAATATAATAAGTTACCATTACTCAAAGTAACAAATTGACTCTGACTTGTGCAAGTAGTCCACACCATATGCCTTTCTATTCTAATGTTTCAGCGAATTGCTTGAGTAAATAAATTAATTGCATCATCATGAGGAAACACACACGGAATTTACTTTACCGCGAGGCAGAATGTAACTCGGTAGGTGACCCAAATGGATGAGCAACAGAGCTGTGGGGAGCTTCAGCGGAGTTCTTGGAAAGCCACCGTATTTGCTGCAACAGTAATTAGACAAGAGCTGGCAAGAGCTGATGGTGGTGCGGTTTTAAATAAAACTTGGTATTTATTAAAATGCTTTGGATAACGGTTGATACTCTGTGCTCAACATTCTTCATTGTTCCAACAGCCCTGAAAGAAGGGTTGCGAGAACTCCAAAAAAGTTCCCATAGCAACAGCAAGGAGAGGGGACTATTTTCCTCCCAGCCCTGGGCGAACAGCAACGACATGCAATTGTGGTGGACGGGCCCTTCCTGCACTGGGCAGGTCTACTCTGTGTTGCAATTTCACACAGAAAGGCAATATTTTCATTGGCCCCTCAAAAGAGATGACTGCCTTTTCCATTAAAATTATTACATTATTTTTGCTCTAAGGAGGACAAAGAATCATAGAATCCTAGAATGGTTTAGGTTGGAAAGGACCTTAAAGACCATCTCGTTCTAACTCTCCTGCCATGGGCAGGGACACCTTCCACTAGACCAGGCTGCTCAAAGCCCCATCCAGCCTGGCCTTGAACACTTCCAGGGATGGGGCATCCACAACTTCCCTGGGCAACCTTTTCCAGTGTCTCACCACCCTCATAGTGAAAAATTTCTTCCTGATACCCAGTCTAAATCTACCCTCTTCCACTTTGAAGCCATTAACCCTTGTCCTATCTCTACATGCCCTTGTAAAAAGTCCCTCTCCAGCCTCTTTTTATCCTCAGAAACAAAAACGATTAAACAACAGTCTGCACACACCCACGTCCCAGACTGCAAACAAGGGCAGCCATGAGGCTTGATGACCATCTCCTCATGGAAACTCCCTCAAATCTGTGCCTAAGCAGGTGGGGTCCACCCGCCTGCAAGCCCCAGTTTTGCTCCCAGCCCTTGGAATATTCCCAAGGGGCTTTCGTGTCTCCGCAGGGACTCTGGGGTACCCTCCAGCCCTCTCGTTGCTGCTGCCGTCAGCAGCGGGTGACTTCCCCAGAGGATTCCCAGTGCGTGGACTTTCTCTTCAACAGAGAAACAGAGATGATGGGCCAGGCTACGAGATGAAGTGACATGGGCTACATGGACCTCCCTAGCTTAAGACGAGCCTACCCAATCTTTTGTAGTTGCCCTCAGGAATGTATGGCTAATCACAGAACCTGCAAAAGTTGTCAGAACAGTACGGAGGTTAGCACACTTCTCTGAGTATCGTAAAAGTTTATTTACAAGAGTGTTTTATGCAAGAGTGTAGCAATACTTTCTAATGAAGACATGTTGTAACAACAAAACCCAACAATTCATGTATCTATGCTTCAAGAAAGTGTTTCAGAATAGCAGCCTCTATTATTTCAGGATGTCCCAGTATATGTAAACAAACTACTCTCTTCTTAACAGGAAAATTTACTAAAAATACAAATGTATATATTACAATTTATGTGATCTCTATGCGCTGCATCTACGCTCGGGCATTAGAGGTGCCTTCAGTGCTCTAACGCAATGACATATTTTCTACTTAATTCTCACTGTTATCCAAAAAGATCAATGATTTAATCAACTTTTTAATTAACCAAGCACAGTTTCTGCATACTTGATGTATCAGTTTTCGCAGCTCTTCCCTCACTGAATACTTCCAAACAATTCCCTACATCAAAAGGATGTTTTCTAGTTGAGGTTGCCGGCACTAACTGTGCTCACTACCCCAGTATGAATTCTTACACATGCAAATGTAGGAAATCGTTGGCCCCAGTACATGCATGGTACATTTGGTGTGCCAGACTGGCATACACTAGCCTATTTTTACTATGGGCTGTAACTATGCCTACACAAAGTCTTGCCCACACAGGTTGGGCTTTTTTCCATCATGCTAACCGGTACAACTGGTAGATCAGGCCCTGACCCAAGCGCAACAGAGATGGCAAAGTATTAAGAGACTCCTGTGCTCTGGGGGTTTCCCTTCCCCCAGCACTGCCCCTGTTGTTCTGGCTGGGGCATTCCCGGCAGGAAAGGGCCGACAAAGGCCGGTGCCTGTCAGAACCACCTGACATGCCGACTGCTCTCCTTAGTGCAGTTTTGCAAACGTTTGGGGGTTTGTCTGGAATTTCTTACCAACAAGGAAAAAAGAACAAAGATCTAGATGAAAAGCTGATTGTAAAAAAATGTCAATTTTCTGCCTTCAGAAACTGAAGGTTTTTTAAAAATGGCCTTTATTTTAAAATTCTAAAAAATTAAACACAAGAAATATTTAGTGAGATTTTTCATTAAAAAAAATCCATCTTTTTCTTTAAAAAGCTCTGACGAATTTTCAGCCATGTGAAAGAGTATATTCCAAGAGACTCATTCCTCTAGGAAGGTGCTGGCTTGCCAGGTTACACTGCTGAAACGTGAACAATGTAGGACCAACAAAATGTACTTATAGAGAAGTCGATCAAGGAAATTTCTCGTACCTACGACTACCAGGCAGCTATGGATAATAAAATATTCTCTTATACAGAGTTAGGGAAACGCTCTCATATACAGCATTAACTTCATTAGTAAATGGAGTCACAGTGTTGCACTTTGTATAAAAAGCTATCCAGGCCCATATTCTTTCTCCTCGATTTTAAACACCAACGTTATAGATTGGAAATGATTAAAAAATGAAGAAGTCAATGTATTAGCTGACAAATTTCAGGGAAGCTCACAAGAATTAAATCAGGCAGCAGAGCCCTCCTCCTCCTCCCTTGTATTTGTGTGTCCTCAAACAAGGGTGCTGAGAAGAGCTCAAGCAGTGCCACCCCCTCCCCCCAAAATAATTGAGCATGCCCTCAGCTCCCATAAAGTCAGCCTGCACAATCCCGAGGGAGGTAGAAATTCCCATAAAAGGATCATTCCAAATCCCTGGGATAAGTTTATTTGGCATGCTATTCAAGCAAAAGGAGCCTTGCAATTGTTTTCCTTGACCTTTTAACCTGCTTTTCTTATCCCAACAGAGGTCAAAGGACAAGAACCAGGCTCCCCTCCCCCAGCCTCTCCCTGCCCTGGCCCCTGAGCACACCCAGGCTCAAAGGGAAGAGTTTAACCCAGGCAGCCAGAAACAGATGTCTGCAATGCGAGGGCTGGGGGAGGGAAGGAAAAGGAAGTGTAGGAAAGGTGACTTGAAGCTGGTATTTATTTGATTGATCATTAAGCCTGGGAAGGAGAGAAAAATCAAAGAAAGTTTTCCTGCAGGCAAAGAAAGTAATGGGGATTAGGGCACTTTGTGTATCGATGCTGATATAATAGTATTTTTTCTCTGCTAGTTTCAGTGGGGCAGATCTTAGCAATGCTTTAAGAGATTACATCTTACTCCTCACTGCTCTCCAGGAGGCAGAGGAGAGGGGACTTCATCACATTTGCATTCCCCAACAGAAGCCAGAAATAATCCTGCTCTCGGTTTACGTTTTGAAGCACCCTCAGTTTCAGCTCTCTTGGTGGAGCTGCAAACCCCTGAAGAGGAGGAGGAGGAGGAAGGAGGAGGAAGGAAGGCTGATCTGAAACGCCCCAAAGGGCGGCTGTCCCTACCCACACCAAGGGCTTGCCATGATGACAACCTGTCATATGCACAAGGCCGAACCTGCTGTGCCTGCCTCACGGACACAGTGCCTTGTGCGCACCTTCCCCCGTGCTGGCGATGGTGGACAAAATGGAGGCACCAAATGGTGGTGGCTGATGTGACTGGTGGGGAGGGAGGGGACGGTCACACACTCCCAAGCACTGAATAGGCCCAAAAGCTGACACAGCTATTTGCTGGTACAAGATGTACCCCCAACCCCATGTGGTGCACGGGCTGGCTCTCCCATCGGGGACAGGATGTGCCCAACGCCTGCCTGAGGTGCAGCCCGAGCAGTGTGAGGGGCAGGCTGCGGGGGCCACCCTCGCCCGGGCCCAGCCTCAGGCCCGGCCCAGCCCAGCCCGGCCCGGCCCGGCCCGGCCCGGCCGCCGGGGCAGCACCCAGAAGCCCCGGCCCCCCTCTCACCGGCCCGCACCATAGCTCTGCGCTGGAAGTGTCGGCCCAGGCGGGGAATGCGCCTCTCTTCGAAGGTTGTCGGTACCCGGCCGGCGCGGCGGCAGCCGCCGCTGACCTCCCCACAAAGAGCAGGTTCACTCCGCCGCCCCTCCCCCACCCCACCCCGCCCGCCGGCGCCGCGCGCGCGGGGGTGGGGGAGGGGCCGCCCCTCCCCCGCCTTGCCTGGTCGCGAGGCGAATGTTGGTTGTTTTTTTTTTTTTTTTTCAATCAGAAATGTCTAAATGTGCAGTTTCCTACTACGGCCGGGGCGGTGTTAAAACGCGCTGCGGGGTAGGTCGGGGCCCGGGGAACGGACACCGCGAGGCCGCGGAGGTGCTGGGGGCTGAGGGGGGCGGCGGCCGCCATCTTCCCTTCCTGCCCGGCCACAGGATCTCCCCGTAACCCCCGCCCCCAGTGACCTGGCTCCGCTGTGAGGAAGGTCAGCGGGCGGCAGGGAAGTTTTTACAAAAAATAAAGGAGAAAACGGGCGAGGGGGGGTGGTCCGTGACCCCCCACCCAACTCGTGTGGGGCCGGGTTCAGCCGGCGCCCCGGGGCTCCCTCCCGGTCACCGCCGCCTCCCCCGCCTCGGCGCCGGCCCGCCCTTGGCGGGTGAAGGCCTAGCGCAGGTTTTCCTCTGAAATGTTGAGGCGATTTTGCGCCGAGAGGTAGTTAGCATGCCAGAGGATCACTGTAAATCGCCTTACTTTGGGTCGAAACCGGAGCGAAATGGGAGGGAACGTGTGTTCCTGCATCTCGTGGCTTTTTCTGCATCCTGGTAGCGTGCCACTTGGGCTGCAGGTGCTGCAAAAATGGGCCGAAGCCTGCATTTCGAAGCCAGGAAAGCTAGGCATTCAATCAGTTACATCTACATTCACAAAATGGTTATAGGTTAGAGAACTTCCCTCTAAAATTTCACACAGAATAAGGCGGTGGGGATACAGGAAAGCGCTCTAGAAACCTTGATTTAAGGCGTGGGAGGTGACCCATGGATGCCCCTCAAGTCCTCATGGCGATGGTGTGTAGATACCGCACTTGTGCACTGGGAAGAGTGAAAATCCCTCATGGGACAGCTTCATCTGAATTATTTGGGGATTTTAAGCAGTGGGTGCCTAAACGTGTTTGGACCCGGTGAGGTCACGTCCTTCCCTCAGCAGGTCACGGCAAGGACTGTAGCGCATCGTCCTCTGAGGTGACTCCTCTGGCATGTAGCTGTGAAACAGGGATCTTGCTCTCCTTGTGCTGGTAGCCCTGTGCAGTACAAAAATGTGTGAACCCCACTCCGGCTTGTCTGCACCACGAACTTCCATGTCAGCCCAGAAGGACCTGGCAGAAGAAACGGTGTGCTCAGCTGCCCGTCATCACGGGACCTCCTGGGAGTGATACAGCTGCAGTGTCCTCTGCAACCTCAGTCAAGACAACAAAAAAAGGGATATAATTTCTTTGTGATACCAATGCATCACCTCTTGTCTTTCCTGAAATTTTTCGTAAGTATTCACTAAACTTTAAAAAAAAAAAAAAAGGAGAAAAAAGCGCCAAAGTCTGTCAAATGGTGCCTAGAGTGAACAGATTCAAGGAGGTCTCTCCTGAGACCCTGGGACAGCTCATACAGCAAAGTCAATGACAACATGAAGCTGCGCTG
Source organism: Larus michahellis (assembly GCF_964199755.1). NCBI lineage: Eukaryota > Metazoa > Chordata > Aves > Charadriiformes > Laridae > Larus > Larus michahellis. The sequence goes on from NC_133896.1 coordinate 143,069,661, forward strand.
CAAGAGTGTGCTGTGAAACTCATTCCAAGGGTAAAAGTCAGACTGATGTGAGTGATGTGGTATTTCATGGGGATGTAAAATTAGGATACATGCAGAGGGCCAATTTCTCTGCTGACCTAATCTAATGCCATTCCAGTAATCTCAGAAAATTGCACTGATTAAAACAAGAAGCGACTCTGATCCTGGAATGATGAGAGCAGTATTTCAGCAATAGCAAGTAAAGGGGACTGTAAATTTCAGGCACGGTGTAAACTGATGTTTACTTAAAACAGTAATTGTGTCCATAATTAACATAGGATCAGTTCAGCCCATGAGAAGTTATCAGTGTGATTTAAACGCTTTTGGAATTAACTTTGAGTGTTAGAGTGGCACCAGTGGAAAAATATTAGCATCTACCCCTTTTCTTACTAATTTAAACTTGCTATGCAGCTTAAACCCCAACGCGCATCACAGCTGAATTTGACAAGTTAGCTTTTGTTGGGCTGTTTTAACACATTTCAAGAGTTCTAAATATAATTCTAGTGTATCAGCTCTTTTTAAGAAGAAAATAAGGAAAAGCAAAGCTTTTTTGTGTGCTTGAGAAGACTGAAATGGCTATCATGAGTCTAGCATTCATATTATACATTCTGATAAACCATCTTTTGTGGAAATAATTATTAAAACATATTTTTATTTTTAAAGACTGTTTGATTTCTTTTACTGCTGGAGGTATGTTGCCCAGTCTGTTGTCTGAAAGAAACTCATGACAAAATGGGCAAACTGTCAGGAAAATAAGACCTAATGATGGAGAAAATCCAAATGGAAAGCCTGCTGCAATTTGACAAGGATCCACCAGAATTACTGGACACATTACAAACACCACTAATGCTTGCAATCTCAACCCAAGTCATAAAATACTTTTTTTAAAGGGCTAGTGACAATTCATTGTACAGCTAAACAAAATACAATTATTCCATCCTGCATTGTTTGGGATTTTATTATTCAGCTTGCCTCACTAATGCATATGCCATCTTGTTTATCTAAGATAGAATATCAATAAGCTTCAGTTTTTGCCCAGGATTTTTTCTGAGTAGTTACTGTGTAAAGCAATGAAGTGGGGTGGCCAGAACCACAGGGTCCTAGGCGTTCTCTCCCTGTTTATGTAAAATAAAGTATTCTTAGTAGGCTATCAGGAAAACTAAAAAGAAAAAATACACAGCTGCTTCAGTCATGGTTATAGATCAAATTATGTTGTATGTATGTATATGTAAGTGTGTACTGGCGTAAGTGTTAAAATGTTTAGTTCTGTAAAGAACTTTATTGCTATACCATAACAGGCAAGAGCTTCCCATTTGGTACTGGAAGTTGCCAGACAGCAGAAAACAGAAGCCTTCCCAGTAGCTCATCACTGCTTTAAAAATATGTCAGTTGCTAATCCTTTTAAATGAGAAATGTTTTTGTCACAGGGAAAATACAATTTCTTTTAGATTTGCTGGGCTTGGGGCAATAAAATCCATAGTGCCCTGGGTGGATGTTTATTCCAAGGGAAGGCAAGAAATGTAATTATTATTTTCCCTTTGGGTTTTGTTGTGATGATGTGAGCATACATAAGTAGTTTAAGATCCCATTTATTCTGTAATATTCTTGGTATTTACTGCGGGATATGCAGATATATCAGATCCTTTGGCCACCTTGCCGTCTTCCTTTTCTCAAATAGATCCTTGGTTTTAAGGCTGTCCTAGCCCATCTCTCCCTTTTTCCCCCTTACTCCGTGGGAGAGAGGTTTTGCTTTTATTTCGCTGCAGGCTGTATATTGCAACTCATCCACTTGTATTGACACTGAAGCAGAGTATTGAAAAGTTGGGGTGCAGCTGGCTCTTGGTGTGAACACTGGATAACGTGCAGTGATGCCTGACTTCTAACTGTATAATGAAATCTCACATACGAAAGGTAAAACTAATATTTCTTTCTGTTTATGACTGAAATTAAACCCGTCTTGTTTTCAACAAGCATTCCTCATTTCTTCTTTTCAAAGCCGTAAGGATTGTTGACCTACTTTTCAGGTGGAAAAAAAGAGACACGGAGGCAGCAAGCTGTTTTGTAATACACTGTAAAATGATTTCCCTCCACAAGTATATAAACTGTTATTTACATTTAAATATGATCGGCCTTACAAATCTGAGAGTATCTCCTTTGATTCCTCAGATGTTGCTTTTTAAAGTGAGCGGTCACAGATCTAGGGGAATGCAGCATTTGCTCCTTTAAACAAATCTTTACCGTGTCTGTTTTTTCCTGCTTATTTGAAAGCAGGTTTGTTGTTTTTTTTCCAGACTTGTATTTTGGGGGGATTCAGACAAGGGCTCAGATATATATGTGATCCTTCAACCTTCAGACCAAGAGGAATTTAACTGTGGTGCATTTATGAGACCTGTGGGTGTGATCAAGAAGCAGGTTTTCAGAATCAATTAAGCAATGGCGTGGTGTGCTGGAGAGTGAGGCAGAGGATCTGAACGGAGTCTCTGCGCGGCTGATGCCGTTTGGAAAGGGTCTCTGCTGCAGAGGATCGGCAGCCTGTCATTCGCCGCCTCCCACTTCAGTTTCACCCCATCAGTAGAGAAGTCAGAGTCTGGAACGCAAAAGCTACTTTCTCAGATTTCCCTCTGACATCTAGTACTGAATGTACCTTCTGTGTCTGCACTGAAAATTTCATCACCTTTTTTACTCTTCTCATTTCACTCTCCCCCTTTCGTTCCTTACATAAAGCAGAAAACACACGCAAGGAAAAGCAGCCAGAAGGTCCCTCAGACTAGAGGGGGGCTGGGATGTTGTTCAAGACAATTACTCTGGGAGACTGTGTAGCTATGCAATAGCAGAGCCAAAGGAGCCCTGGGGAATTACATCAGCTTTATTTTTTTCTCCTAAAGGGAAAAATCCTGAATAGGGTTATGAGCTGTCTAAATCTAATCAGCACTGTCCTAGTTCACAGCAAAGCATGCAGAATGATCCAAGAGCAGAGCACACAGAGCTGCTGCAAAACACTGTTTTCAAGAACCGAGGCACATAATTTCCTGTGAAGCCCTAAAGGATGGAAGGGCTAATACGAAACACAGGCTTTTTCCTGGTAATCCTCTCTGTGTATACTCTGTTTCACCTTCAATCTCACTTTGTCTCCTTGCTGTCATTCATGACTCAGCACCGCCTTTCATAAAAACCCCGTGCCTCTCTCTTAACAGGCTGACGGCCTTGCGCTCCTCTTGCAGGACTGCAGATCTGCTTCCTTTGTCTGCCTGCCTTAACCTGACTCACCTCTTCTTGGACACTGGCCTTTGCCACTCACTTCCTGACAGTACAAAATATCACACTGGGTCATAAAAAAAAATATAGAATAAATTCCACTCAAGGACGTTAATGTTGTAGGGTTACTCAGCTAATTGCAACGCTAACCAAGTGGCAGGTTTCAGCCACACCAGGAGCTGGTACCTCCTGGCCTTGTCTCCCCGGGCTCTGCAAGAAGGCTCCTTACTTAGGCCCCTGCTAAAAGTGCAGTCCTGCGTCCTGCAGTGTTGTGCCACCTGCACAGCTGGATGTAAAAGCCCCCAAACCCCCTTTGTCTCTCCCGCTATGCAGTGGCAGCACCCACTGCTAGTACTTTCTTTTCCTTCCTCATCACTTGGAGCACCGTCTCCGCAGGGCAGACATTTTGCTTTGCTTCGTGATTATCCAGCACCCCGCACCCCCCGACCTGTGACAATAACGAAAGATTTAAGCTGTTGCCAGCCTAATGGTTCTGACATGCAGACAAAATGAAATAACTCAGAGTGGAGCTGGCAACCAGGAAACTTCAGAAACAAATTGATCTGGCAAGGAGTTTTCATTATCCTTCGGGGAACAGGTTGATCTGACAAAAATAGAAGTTGGCAAATAGATTACCTCTTGGAAAACGGCGCACCGAGGTGGTGCAGTGAGATGAGGGGTGGTGTCTGATCTGGCTCCAGGAGGTTGGGTTGGCTGGCGAGGAGATCAAGCCCTCTTTGGAACAGAGATTTTGTCATTTGCGTGTTTCAGAAAGCACCGTGCAGGCTCGCGGCTTTCTCCCGTGGCTCCTGTCGCAGTCAGGAGGCTCTGCCAGTGCACATCAGCCCTGACTTTCTGCAACTCGTTCTGCTCTCACTTGGCATCATCATGGTGTCTGCCTGCTTCTGACCTTTCCTGTCTCCGGGGCCTCTGCTCCGCCTCAGCTTCCCTCCTGCGCGTGGCCAGGGAGGGTGAGGAGCCCTGGGGGAGATTTTCCCCAAATTGCCCAATTGTGGTAGCTGCTGTCACATGTACCATATGTTTTTACACCTGAAAAGCATGTTTAATCTTTAATGCCGGGAGAAGAGAAGCTGTTTATAATCTGATATATAAACCTCTAGTATTGCTGATGGGAACACCAGGCCTCCAAAACGGTTAAAAGATTTTTACGGTGCACAAAAATGTTTTGCCATCAGTATCACACATGCAAACCATTCATTCTCTTAAAAAAATTCCCCTTACATTTCTAGTAATTAAAAATAAATTCTCTGTGAATATAATCTTCTAAAAAGTAGCCTGTTTTTTTCTGTAAATTCTTCCTGTCAGTTCTCTCTCGTGGTTTTTTTTCTTTAACGATTCATCTTTCAGCTACTCACTGTTACCTTATATGGTCTCCCCATACGTCTGGGCTTTTTCTTAATGAATGGTATTCTCCATACCCTGTTTTGATCCTTGGTAGGAGTTATAGCTTCTTACTATTTTATAACAGTATAGGCATGAAGAGTTTTAAAAAATGTTATATCTAGTATGTTGTTTTCCACAGAACAAGTACCATCAACTAACTGATTTAGCTAAATTGTATAAAAAGAATAAATCCGGGTCACAAAAGTTAATTAGAAGTCCTGGGATATACATTGGGAAAAATACTAAATACTTATGTCATGGCACATACAGACATTTTCCTACTCATCTAAAGTTGGAAAAACGGGAAATAAAAAATTATTACAGAATATTACCCTGTTTCTCAGTTAACATTAATGCACTATGATAAAAATTAGAGCACATCACAGTCAATGTATTGCTGCAGGTCCCTTATTCATGATTTGGAAAGCCCTGTGGGCCCTTATACTTTCCTGCTAAGAAAAGGATATACTTTTCCAGGAGAATAAGCATTCACAGGGATGACAGAAGAGTAGTATAGTAGATCAAACACAGACTATATATAGGAACTCTTGCAATTTCTGCGTTTTCTCCTTTTCTTACCGTCTTTCTGACAATTTCATGGTTTCCTGCTGGCAATCCATCTGTTGCACTTTTAAGTTAAGGTGATGTACAAATCTTGCAGTAGTTATGAAAGCATTACAAGGGAAAGATATATTTTTGATTTTTTATGTTATAAAGCAGTTTGGAAAATACACAGATAAAAATGCCTAACAGATAATGATGACAAGCTGTTACAATAACAAACACAAACATGTTATTGTACCATGAAAACTTCACGAATGTATTTCAGTTGTGTGCAACTGTTAGTGATGAGTTGTCCAGCTCAATGACATGTAGATTTTTTTGTGTTATAATTAGCTTGTAATCCAATCATGGTTCTGAACACTTTAAACTATTTCTTTTCATTCACATTATTTTTCACTAGTTGACATTGAATGCTACTATATTTTTGCCCAAACCATAGTTTCTAGGATTCCTCATAAATTTGGGATTGATGAATCTAAATAGTTTAGTGTGATTTGGGAGAAAATATGCCACATTTTTTTTTGTTTAAAAATGCCATCTTATTTTTGGTGTTAGTCTTTAGTTCAAATCAAGCTGAATTACTTCTAACCAGTGCATTGATTAGATTTAAAAGGTTTGTCATAGAGAATTTTCTAGGGCTCAGGATGCTTAATGTATTACATGCCACAGTTTAAATCAAGGCTTATCAGCCAGCCTGTGAAAACAAATCAAGTTAGCCTAAAAAAATTGTTGATTCAACATCAGCTTTGATGGGTAAAGGACAATTATATACTTGCAGACTGTTGAGCCTTAAGCTAGGCTAAAGTTACATATTTCCTGAAAAATACCTTATGAACATAAATTACTATGATCAATGAGGACTGTAACATGATTTAGAGTTTGAAAGACATTACAAAAGCTTGATGAAAGGACTTATATTTTATAAGGTAGCTTTGCCTTATCTTCTGTTGTCTTTAAAGCCACTCTGAAGAATCACTGAATCAAAAAAAGGAACTCTTCATTTTCTCTCTTTCTTCTATTTTTTTTCCTTTCTCCCTTCCCCTTCCCATTTCCCTTTCCTGTTTCCCATTTCCATTTTCCTTCACCAAAAGTAAAAAAAAAGGTGCTTTTTACGTAAAAAGAAATACATCCTTTGTCTTCTCTGACCTGAATCAAGACCAGTAAAAAGATGATCTGAGTTAGTTTCTGTAATATTAGTGGATACAATATTGTGTGAGTAGATGGAGGGTGAACAGAGGAGGGGAAAGAACGGTCAAGCCATTGCTGCAATGAACTCCACCATCTGAGTACTGGGTGACCTGGGGACTCTTTCCATTCTTAAACCACCTTTCATGAGAAAAAAAGAAAGCATGAGAAGTTTAAACAGATATGCATATTTTTAAATAATTGACCTTTACTATTTTCTGTATTCCAATTGTCATTACCCCAGTCTTTCTGAGATAAAAAGGAAGTGTTTCATTGCTATACTATCTCTTTTGGAAGTTTTTACAGGCTGTCCTTTGCAATATCACTATCATTTTCACATTGCTGGGGAAAAACATTTCACTTTCCTTTGCCCAAAAATTTTAAAGGTATATTTTTCAGAAGCATGCATTTGTGTTCAGTCATAAGGGAAAAAGAGCCTGAAATGTCATGCTTTCATGAAAATGTGAAGAAAAGATATTTTTCTTTTTTTCATTTTGATTCTTCTGATATTTCTCAGGCAAATCTCATTGTGTGATTACTGCTGCTAGCAAAGGATTGTAGCAGAATGGAAAGAATAAGGCAGGAGGGGAGGGAAGGAAGAGGAGGTGGTTGATTATGAATGTGAAAGCTTTATTTACATACACACATGAACAATCAGCAGCTATGAAAAAAGAATGCAGAAAAAAGCACACACACACACATTTTTTACATTTCTGTATGCATAATGGCCCTCTGAAAGAATCAACCAATTTGGTAATTTTGCTCTATAGAGGATTTGTTATGCTTGTAAAGAGGCAGTATTTTGAATGATGCTATGGTTTGTTTTTTTTTTTCTTCTTTATGCTTAGTGCTCATGAAATTAAGTTGACAGAAGGGGGATTTTTTTCCCATAGTCATCCAGCGCTCAGCATGAGCAAGGCTGGTTTGGAGGGAAGAAACAGAGCAGTTACCTTGCTGTCCGCAAAACATCAGCGGGTCAGACACAAGAGAGGTTGAACATAGTTCCACCGACAGATCTCAGAAGAAGCCCATAAAAGGGAGGCACAAGTGAGAGGAGGTGGGAGTAGAGCAGCACCTTGTGCTGCTGTTGTGCTGTCAGGAGCAGGTCACCCCTCACCGACCTGTTGCTGCCTCCTGATCATCCTGCGCCCACAGATTTGGAGGTTGATCCTCCGGGTGGTGGCTGTGGTGGCAGTGGCCTCTGCCATATTTAGCACACGACGGCTTCCCCTCAGGTCCTAGAGGTGCTGTGGGCTAAAGTGGAGTCCTCCGGGGGTTGGTCCCTGCTATGCACTTTGTCCTGCAAGTTGGGTGACAGCTGGCAATTGGCAGAAAAGACCGCGGTGTAGTGTATTATGATCAGTGACTTCGCTGCCTTTTCTAAATCACTTGGTTCAGAAAAGAGTTGAATGCTGGGCAATGGCATGTTAAAATCATTAATCAGAGGTGATGAAGATAAGGATTATGTCTGTGCTTTTTTGTTTTTTTTTTTTCCGTTTTGTTTTTCGGAAGAAACTTCATGTTTTTGCCAGTATTGATGCTGCTTTGTCACTGGTGGTGGTAGGGTGGCTGATGTACGCTGATGCAGGCTTTTTAATTGCTACAGTAGTCAAGGCTGGCAGTATGTCTGTGCCAGCAGCACAACTGCGATGAAGAAGCCTAGCATAGGCACTGTTTAATGCCAGCGGATCAACATTTTCAGCTTGCATATTAAATTCAAGCTGAAGGAATAAAATGGTTAAGATTAAGAGTTAAAAAACACCTATCACTGTTCTCCTTTTGCCCCACTTCAATGGGGGAAAAACCTCCTTGGAAAGTCTTCCAAAGAACCCCCCCATGAATATATGCATGTGTGTGTATGTGTTGGTATGGGGGGTGTGCGGGTGCACATGCCTAAGCGTAGAGGGGCATCCACCTGCCAGATCCTTGCTTCCTTCCTTTTGGGTTGGGACTCAGGGGGAGGCCAAGATGACTGTTCATTAAATTAGACAGGAAGTCTTTTGGAAAGACCCTTCTTCAAGGGAAAGACCCTTCTTAGGAGGGTCAGGCCTGAGTGGCCCCAGGAGCTTGACTTTTGGAAATTTATGCTAGGGAAGGGGAAAGGCTGGAGAAACCAAGAATGGGTGTGCATGTGTGTGTGTGTGCGTGCGCGCACATGTGCGATCTGAGCTGTGTTCCTCAATATGAGATTTCTCACTAGAGGCAGGTTTCCCTCTGGCCTGCCTATCTATCTCCTTTAACCTTGATTCATATTGAGGGCTGTAAGATGTACCAGCCCAGAACATCAGCTCAGAAAGCCAATGGTATCCTGGGCTGCATCAAAAGAAGTGTGGCCAGCAGGTTGAGGGAGGTGATTCTGCCCCTCTGCTCTGCTCTCGTGAGACCCCACGTGGAGTACTGTGTCCAGCTCTTGAGTCCTTTGCACAGGAAGGGCATGGACCTGTTGGAGCAGATCCAGAGGAGGGGCATGAAGATGATGAGAGGGCTGGAGAACCTCTCCTATGAAGACAGGCTGAGAGAGTTGACGTTGTTCAGCCTGCAGAAGAGAAGGCTCGGGGGAGACCTAATAGCGACCTCCCAGTATCTGAAGGGTGGTTACAAGAAAGATGGAGAGGGACTTTTTACAAGGGCATTTAGTGATAGGATGAGAGTTAATGGATTCAAACTGGAAGAGGGAAGATTTAGACTGGATATCAGAAAGAAATTTTTCACTATGCAGGTGGTGAGACACTGGAACAGGTTGCCCAGAGAAGTTGTGGATGCCCCATCCCTGGGAGTGTTCAAGGCCAGGCTGGATGGGGCTTTGAGCAGCCTGGTCTAGTGGGAGGTTGGCATGGCAGGGCGGTTGGAACTAGGTGATCTATAAGGTCCCTTCCAACCTAAACTGTTCTATGATTCTATGAATCTATGCATACACATGTAGCGAGGTACATGTGGGTGTTGTGTAGGGCACAATGCTATCAGTAATGATGCACTATTAATTTGGTGGGTGTCCCCATAAGGCTGTCCTAGCCAGGCACCTTTTGCTGCTGCTTGCCTGTGGCAGGGTCTTGATGTGGGTCCGAGGCAGCCCATGACCTGCACTCCCAAGTGGCTGGACCCTGTTTCAGAATGTCAAAGGGCAGGCCGTAATTCTTTTGTGTGAAACACCTTGCTAGGCTTCTAGGTAATCCCAAGGCACATTGCAATGTTACTTTTCTATGGCTGAGTGCGAGAGTTTTTTCTTGCCCCCCTGTCCTTGCCAGCAGTGAGACCAAAGGGCTCTCACTGGGCTCTGCTGGCTGCATTGCATCCCTGGTTGTCTGCTCTCCTGTGAGAAAGTCAGGAGAGCAGGTGAAGCTGGAAAAATCCATCACAATTTCAGTGAGATTTAGCTGTAATCACGTCGCTGCTTTAGATATTGTTGAATATACAACTTATTTATTAATTGCTGCAACAGCATGCACAGTTAGGAAGTATGTTGTTAAAATAAAATGAGTTAATATTTGCTTTTGTGTAAAAATGGGACATCACTTTGGGAGGCAGTTGGAGTTGCATGCATTTCCAGAGGGACTCTAGCCTTTTATTTAAAAATGCTTTCTACACAGTATTGTAAGTCTTCTCTACTGATTTATCTAGAATGTTAGAAAATAATATAATGCCGTGTTAGATACATCAAGTAATCTTTATTTTGAAATTTGTTATATTATGGTGAAGATACGTGGTAATCTAGTGGTATATAGCAGAAGAAAATACGTATTATGCAAAATATGCTTTGAAGGGTGGACTCTAAGAATACTAAAAATTTTCTACTGTAATTCCTGTCATGACAAAACATCTCTCTTACTGATGAGGTTTGGATAAATATTTAAAACTAAAATGTTTTCCATGGAAAGATGCAGATTCAGTGGCATGAAAATAGTCTATGGACTTGCGAGACTTTGTTAAATTTCATGTTGAAAAAAATGCAACACATGCCAAAATAATCTGAATATTTTGCCTTGACTTTCAAAATGAAACTTTCAATTTTTTATTTCAAATGGATTTCCTGCCTGGAACTCTGCTTTCATTAAAAAAAAAAGCTCAAAATTGAAATGGTGTATGCAACACTGACAGGATTTTCAGTTCAGTGACAACTGCTTTTTCTGTCCTCGTTCCCTTCTCCTCCCCCAGTGGATTTTTCAGAATTGCCGTCAACTAAAAATATCCGTGATATTTGTAGGTCTGTGTCTGAGTACTCTGCTTCACAGATCTTTCCCTTTGCACTGTGTTACTTCCACAGCTATCCCACACTTCTTACACGTTGATTTTTAAAGTTTTCACGATGGCCAGTCTTCTGTCTTACCTCCATCACACTGAGGTACTTTTTCTCTATACCTTACATCAAGTGACAGAGTCTGAGAAAACTCTGTGGGAGAAAACTTATTTCCATCAATTTGTTTAGAGTTTTCTCTACCTTCCCGAGGCTTTGGGTTTTGCATACTGCCCACTCTGAACTCTGCTGTTTCTTGGCAACTTTCCCCACGTGTTTCCTAATGTCAGCAAGGCTTGGGATGGTGCCTCCAAAATATGAGAGGTCCGTTTCCAGTCAGTGCTTGAAACATTTTTCGTAGCTCAAGGACCACTTCCCTGCTCCTTTCCACCCCCCAGCGTGGGGTTTGTGGCGGGCTTTTACAGGGACAGGGGGCAATGGCAGAGGTTGGAGGTGCTGGAAGCCCCACTCTCCATTTCTGTGCAGCAGGTATAAATATTTCAGCTACGTGGTTCATCGGAGCGAGCGCAGTTCTGCAACAGGTCCCTCACACGTCTGTGCCATGCAGCAGAGCCATTTTGCAATCAGAAGCAGTTCAAGCGGTGCAGGGGCCGGAGCTGTCAGCGAATCCGCAGTGTGACGGGGACCTGCTAACCGCCATTTTACCCTCCATCTTGCCCCTTGGTAGGGTAGGATGCCCTGATTGAACAGTACCTAAGCAGAGTGGCCTCCGCTGATGGCTAATTGCTGTAGATCAGAGGGGAAATGATGAAAAAATGCAGGAAAGGGGTTCTTCGTATAGGCATTGAACTCCACAAAAGATGATTCATTACAGGTTCCTGATGTGAAAGGCCCAAGACCACCTCACTGTAAAGCAGTGTCAGTTCACTGATTTCAGCAGGAAAATGCTTATTTTCACCTCTCTAGAATGTCATTGCTAACAGAGACTTGAAGTGGCAGTTTAGATCCCAAACCTTGAGCTCCTGAGAGAGCAAACTTCAGTCACAAACACAGAAAAGGGGCTGATAAATCACCATGTCAGGGCTAACATGCAGCACGAGGACGGACCAGCTCTGGATGGGGAGGATGACTGTAGTTTGTTCACTGTTGTGCGCTGCAATTCTGACATGGGGCCATTCCCTGAAAAGGAAGGTTATTTTTAAATTGACAAAAGACAAGTTTGTTGTTGACACAACAGCTTTTTCCTCTCAGACATGTCTCCTACGCAGAGAACCAAGAAGTGGCCGTGTCAGTCCTACTTCATTTGGAGATTTCTTCAGAAAAAGTGTTTTCATAGAATCATAGAATGGTTTGAGTTGGAAGGGACCTTAAAGACTATCTTGTTCTAATTCTTCTGCCGTAGGCAGGGACACCTCCCACTAGACCAGGTTGCTCAAAGCCCCATCCAGCCTGGTCTTGAACACTTCCAGGGATGGGGCATCCACATTCCTGGGCAACTTGCCCACATTCCTGGGCAACTTGTTCCAACACCTCACCACCCTCACAGTGAAAAATTTCTTCCTTATATCTAATCTGAATCTACACTCTCCTAGTTTGAAGTCATTATCCCTCATCCTTCCTTTTCTGAAGCTGGTTTAATGCTTCCTGGGCGTGCTGAAGCTGCCGTGTCAGACCAGAGAGGCTGGTGCAGGGGTCCACAGGAGCTCCCATTAGGGGCAATTAACATGTGCCCCAGCCTCACTGTCAGCTCTGGCACCCATCTCAAAGGCCAAAGTGCTGGTAGCAGCTGTGGAGACCTGGGTGACCGACCTCTAAGGCGGCTGGGAGGAATACACAGCCTCTCAAATGTGCAGCTGCCTTTAATCCTAGCAAAAATTTTGGCGGCGGACACCCACTAATAGCTGTGCTCTCTAATTTGCCGTCACTTTGCATCCATGTGCACAACCTTCAGTCACACCTTCAGATTGTAGCATGAACGTGCTCAAACGTATCTTTATCACAAAACCAGCAAGGCACCATGCAGGACTGTGGGGGTTCCCCATGGTGGGTGATGGCAGGGCCTGGCAGCCAGGGCCCGTCCCACCCCCATCCAGGCACAGGGCAGCCAGGGGCACCGGGGCAGCCCCAGTCCCGGGCATCGGGTACCTCCCTGGGGACAGGGACAGGTCGAGGCTGGGACATGGGCCCATGCGTGGGCCTGGCTCAGGAGTCCCATGGCCGGGCAGGGCAGGGCTGTGGGGAGCTGGAGACTGGCCCTGCAGCGGTGTCGCTGGAGCAGGGGCTGATGGCCCTGGGGGGCTGACATGGGGTCCTGGGCCCTGGGCAGGGTCGGGGAGTGCTAGGGGGCTGGTGATGCCCTCGAGGACATGACAGACAGCGTGCAGGTGGGCAGACATGGTTGCCTTCCGTAGGTGATTTAGTGATAGGCTTGTAGTGGCAGATAGAAAGAGCACATGGCGAGTCTCAGTATGCTTTTAATATGTAACAGCTTATTTAGTCATTTTAGTAAAATCATTTATTTATGTGAACTGAAATTTGGCCCTTTAACTGTAATGTGTAGGTCTGGCACATGATCCGCTGTGCAGAATATCTGGCTCTCCAGGCAGAGCTGTTTATATTCCAGGATTTTCTAGGTTTCTCTAAGCTATTTCTATCATATCTTTGTTAGGTGGATTATGCATGTTATTTCTCATTCCCAACAGTGAAATACGAACCTCCTACTTAGGCATTTCCCACAAAGCAAACACCCCTCTGCAACTTAGAAGTGTTGAACGCTGATTTACTGTTCATGTGTGAACAAATAAATGCTCCCAAAACCTGTTGTTCGGCATACAGGCACCCAGCTTGCCTCTGCAGCTGTGTGGGGTGCGGGGAGGCCATCCCCGCCATGCAGCCAGCCCTGTCTGCAGGCCCGCTGCCGAAAAAAAGCCCCAGACAGCCTGGAAGAGGATGGGAAAGCACGCATGGCAGTACAATTTTTCCTTATGATAAAATTCTATCTCATGATAGCAAGGCATGGGATTTGGAATGTGGTCCTCCTCGGCAGCGGTGCTTCCAAAGCACTTCGTCGCCCACCTGAAGAGAGAGCGAGCAGCAGTATTCACATCTGTTAGAAAGACAGAAAATCAGATCAAAGCAAATCATTCGAATGTGTATGTTAGGAAAATTCATATGAAAATGCAAATAGAGATATGTTGTCATTAGTCTTACTCTGTAATGGGCTATCCAGGCCAGTTCCGGAAACAGAATGATTTTTTCATGACTTTTTTTTGAGTGGTACTTAAAGAAGATCCACAAGACCCTGCTGCAGGCTTTAGGCTAAAGTCTGAGACTTTACAAACTTTACATCTTTTGACAAAAAGCAACATGCCGACGTATGAACATACAGATGTTAATGTCTTAGTGTAAAGTTGTTTACACATTTAACATTTTGTGCAACTTTATGTAGCCTTTTTACACATTATAGTCATGTAATTATGATAAACATTTTTATCTGCCCAGAAGCTTTGGGAGCAAGCTTACTGAACTGTGGCTTAGTGAATGTTTGAACTCTCTTAAGGCAGAATATGATAAATTATTAGTGAAAAATGAAATTCTTTTATGACATTAGTGCTACTAGCAGTCAGGGAAGCTTCAGTTTCTTGGGCGTGCCAACTGAAAAAGAGATGAGAGATTTTCTCTCTGTCTCTCCCTTTGCATTTTTACGCCCGAAGCACAACATAAAATTACTTGTAAAGCCGAATAAAAATAGTGCCCATGAAGCCCAAAGAATAAAAAAAAATAAATAAACAAGTAACAAAAGGTAGGTAATGTGCTCTATTGCAAATGAAAAAAAATCACCAAATGAGATTGATTTACTGAAATAGATTTAGACATGCCACAGTAGAGGAACAAAGAATAAATGAGATCCCAGAGAATCTGCCAGTGCGTCAAGTCACGTCACACAAAGCGCTGTGGGTGAGGCTGGCGTTAAGAAAGGATTTTATGTGTTGCTGTAAATAAAAAAACATCTAAATTATGCTGCAAACTCTTCCCCTGTTTATCGGGGGAGAGAAAAAAACCTTTAAACAAATAAGCAGCCTTATATAGGAATTCTGTCCTCAAACCCATTCAATTGCACAGAACAGAGGTCTGTTAAAGGAGGCTGTGTTACATTAGAGACAAACTTGATGTGTCAGGTTCAACCCAGTTTCTATAAAGACTGGGATCCCATGACACGCAGAACGCGATGGCTGTAGCATACGGAAGAAGAGGTATTTCCAGGATATCATGGTTCCCAGGACTTTACGTTTAAATAATCACCAAAGAACAAAATATCATCAGTTGGGAATGATGTTCTCTCCAGTAATACAATTGGAAGAAAATCCACTGTTTCTTGGAAATATATTGGTCTTCGTGAAAATGTTGGTTTCTTTTTTTGCAGGATGGATAGCTAGGCATAACAGAAGCAACTGGAATAGCTGATAGCTTGCTCGCTGTAGCGCTTATATATAATATGAAACCTTATGGTTCTTCACTTCTCAGTATTCTGGGCGTGCCTTTCTTGCTTCTGTACAAAAAGTTCTAAGTCTCCTTTTCATTGCATGATGGAATGAAAACGCTTTCTAACAACATTATTTTACCTGAAAGTTTTTTCTTTTTGCAGTGGCCCACTTATCACCTTTTAATTACACAAATTGCCAAATCAAATCCTATTTGTTCTATCATTAAAATATTAAAGCCATCTTATTGTAAGGAAAAAGATGAGTATATAAATTTTACATTTTCATGGTCAAACATTTTTCTCTGTCTGAACTGTTGCCTCCCATGTTTATTCACAATAATAGATGAGGTTGCTTCTTGGAGAGTTAGGAGTCTGCAGAGCTGTGGAGAAGTTGTTTAATTTAGATCACAGCTCTGTGTACATTAATCCTGTATCTGTGCACTGTCAGACTAGACAACAAATATAAATTAATCTGGAGGAGGTATGAGCACACCATCATATTTTTTGCTAAATTATCCAACACAAGCAACATGGTGTTTATGCCACAGTTAGGCTTTATTCTGACTCAGGGAAGGCAAAAGACATCTGATCCATCATTAATCTGCCAGGACAAATTTATTTCTTAAAAAAAACCCCAACCAAAACAAACTGAACAAACATGAACTTTGATTTTAGCAAAGCCTGTGACATGGTCTATCATAGCTTCCTCCTAGACAAACTGGTGAAAGATGAACTGGCTAAGTGTACAAGGTGGGTGGAAGATTGGTTATACTGTCAGGCCAGAAGGGTAGAGATAGTGATATGAAGTCCAACTGTCTATTGGTTCCTAATGGTGTCTCACAAGTGTCGATACTGGCACCACTACTGTTTAATGTCTTTGTCAGAGTGATGGGAACTGGTTTGTAGGTGATTCCAAACTGGGGGGAGTGGCTGGTAGACTGGAGGGTGGGGGATGCCATTCAGAAAGACCTTGTTAGGCTGGAGAAGTGTTCTGAGGGGATCTGAATGAAGTTCAGAGAGCCAAGTGGAAAATCCCGTGTCTGGGATGGAGCAGTGCCATGCACCAATGCAGGCTGGGGACCGACCAGCTGGAAAGCAGCTTTGTGAAAAAAGACCTGGTGGTCCTAGTGGATGACAAGTTGAACATGAGTCAGCAATGTGACTTTACAGCAAAGGTGGCCAAGCTCACCTTGGGCTGAAGGAGCTTAGCCAGCAGGTCAAGTGATTTTTCTCCTCCATTCAGCAGTTGCAAAACTGCACCTGGAGAACTGCGTCCTGGTTTGGGCTTGCCAGTACATGAAAGACACTGACATACTGGAGTGAGCCCAGTGAAGGCTGACCAAGCTGATCAGGGGCTGGGTCAGCTGTTTTAACTGGCTCTGCTTGCAGTGGGGGCTTTGACCAGGTTACCTCCAGCCTGCATGAGTCTACAGTTCTGTCTAGCAGAGTTTGCTCCAGTTCAGCGCTTGGTGTCACATCTGTGCAAACCCTTAAACTGGCTTTGCTGTGCCATGGAATCATGGACTCATTTTCTTTAGCTGTGCTGCTACGACTCTTTTCCCAGGGTTTTAGAGGAAGTGGAAATCCTATGCGTTCATGCATGCCGGCTCTGCCAGTTGCACAGGCTGGAGGATTTATTGCAACCTGAAGAATGTGCTGCCTTTCATTTCTGAGCTAAGGACCAAATACGCATGAACATGTGCATGCACATTTTCTGGGCAGTGAAAAATAAGTACGTATCTGGGATTAAAGCGAGTTCAGGAAGACGTATCAACACTGTCTTCAAGGCAAGGTAATAAAAATACTTAAAAATTACAAAGGAAATCTACATATCATAATTTCCTCTTTTGTCACCTTTTAGTTAGAGTGCATTAACTTAGAAATTCTTGTGGATTTTCAAAAGTGTTATATCAGACATGAATATGGTGTACAAAATTCACAACCTGTTCATACACGGCCATAGTTTTGCGGGGAGCTGTTCACTGTTACCATTGAAATTCTTTCAAAATTAGGCAAGAGAGTGTTTCCCTGCGAGTGACCTATAGGATGTAAGTAACTGAACTGGTGAGTATCTCCAGTTTTGTTGCTGTATTTTGCTGCAGGATGATGAAGGGCTCATCTGCATTGTCTTTCCTATGTGCTGACTTGGGGACAGTTTTCCCTGTCAGGTGGATGTATTCTCCGAGTGCAGATGGGGGTTGATTTTGACAATATGAAAATTCAATTTCCTTTTTCATCTCATATATTTAGTTGTCATGCGTTGTCTTACAATATGTTTCTTCTTGTTTAATCCTGTTTGTCCAGTATTGGACTTGCCCGAAGGAAGTGGTAGTTGTCAGAGATCAGTAACATTAATTAGGTAGATTTGCTAACACAAATCAGACAGGTAGATATTTTAGATCTAGATATTTTAGAGCTATTTATAGCTCAACAAAATTCCCCTTTTGTACAGCACTCTTTCTTTTAATAAGAGAAAAGAAAAAGGAATTCTATCTTTTCTTTAAACATCACCCAAAAATTTAGGTTTTGGTGAAAGAAAATTAAAATCGAAATGTGGATCTGGATTTTGATATCCAGACCTGAGGATGCTTTGTTCTGTGATGAGCCTACATGGAATTATAGGAAATGGTTTAGGAAAATAGGTTCATTTTCATTTTCCCAAGACTGAAAGCTTCACAGTATTGAAGCATTTCTGAAGAATACTTATATCCTAATAAGGATAAGAATGTTTATTTTCTTTGCAACACATTTACTGAGAGTATTCAACTTCCAGATTTTTAATTATTTGCTCACTGGAGTATTGCACACTGAATGTTCCTTTGGTAGACAAATATTCAGAATTACTCAAGGGAAAAGGAGTATTATGTGGAATATCATGATGGAGTTCCTTGAAATGTTTTGACTACTGCTTGAGATATTTTTAGAAATAATCACAGAATCATCTGATTTGGAAAAGCTTCCTCCTGAGTCCATGCTCCCGTGCCGTGGCAGAGACGGATATTTCTGTGCGATGGAGGAAATGTGGGCCGACACTTGCCGGTTAGTTTCCTGTGATTATCCCAGCTGTGCGGAGCTGTGGTCACTGCACCCACTACCATAGGAAAAGCCCTTGTGTATAGCAATATGCTGCGTGATTAGTAAAGAGGAATCTGTCCACTCTGACCCATTAAATCCCTCCCAGTCCCAGTCCTTTAAGGGTCCACTCCTATAAGCCAGACTCCTGGTGTAAAGATGTCAATGGGGAAAGTAGTCCCCGTGCTTTCTAATTCCACTGAAAATTCACCTAAGTATTCCTTGGGTTTCCATCACACTACTAAGTGAGTGGGAATGAATTACTGGGAGAAGAGGAAGAGGACACAAACCTACTTTTTGTCTTACAGAAATTAATTAATTTAATCTGATGTAGTTCCTCCTCACAAACACATACTGGCTACCATTTCACATCACCTCATCAAAGCATAAAGATGTTTACAAATGGGCAGAATCATTAACAATTTGCCAGCTGGCTAGCTAGGCTGCTTAGGCTTTAACTGTTGAAGTTCCATTTTTGTGTGTGTCTCTATTATGTATACTAGAAAGGGTATGTTGATATTCACTATAACAGACAGCAATTTTAGCTTATTTTAGTCTTACAAGGTGTGTGCCAAACTTTCATGCCTGAGAATATGGCTGGGATGGAGTTCTGCTGGTAGACAGAAATGTTTACTGTAGGAAACAAAAAGAAAGTAGTTTAAAATATTTATCATTTATCCATTGACATGGATGTAATTTCTAGGTCAGGGATCAGTTAAAAAGCCATAGGAGACATGACATATTTTCTAAATCATGAGGAGGTTTTAATCTTCATGGACACCACCATCCTGATCAGCTCTTATCTGCCAAGTAGATAAAGGCTGTGCTGGCCTGGCAGCAATGTGTCCGTGCTTATGCTGTGCAGGAATTTGAGGTTCAGCAATTTACCAGTAACCTTACACACTATACAGGGATCATTACGCTGCTTCTGAATTACCTAGGGCTTCACACCAGTGAGTTGGCGAGACTGTACGAGGTCCATTTGGTCTCCACTGCGGTAAAGCTGCTGGAATGATTATTTTCTAGTAATCTGTTGAAAGTGCACACTGGAAGGAGAAATGTTTATTGCAAGTACAGCTCCAGTAAGGAACTGTTTTTGGAAGATATTCAAACTTGGAGAAGTGGCTTCAGAATAAGTGTGCAGAGAGACTGATTAATCTTCTGACACTGGAGAGCATTAAATAGCTCTATGAATTAATAGTTTCTTTGAGCTGGGACTGTTTATTGCTTTGGGAAAAAAAAATCTCTTTCAGCAGCAGGAGAGTTTTGAGTCCTAACACCTTTTTTTATTTTCCTGTGTTGGATTGTTTGTTTTTAACTTAGACTGTTTCTGTCTGAGCTGACTCATCTGGAAATTGAGTTGTGAGGTTCCTTTGTACCTTGGAGATTTTGTTGTGAGAAGGAATTTACGTTGTAACAAGGAAATGTGCGGAGACAGGGAAACACAATGAAATCCTAAGTGCTCTTTTGATGGATTTAATGATTAGTTTTCTTTAAGGAACCACACAATAAGATAATCTTGGGATAGACAAACTCTTAACTTACTTTTTTTAACTGAGTTTGTTTAGATTTGATTGATTTTGGATGAATGCCCCTTTGCCGGAGGCTTTTATATTGTTTAGACTTGGCTTTCAAAACTGATTTGGGAAGGTTTTTTCCCTCAGAGTATAGCAACTACATTATGTATATATTTGGGCTAACTTCTTTCCATGTATTTATCTTCCTTTTTAACTGTTGATTTTTCAGTCTTTAGAATGACATTAGGAGACCTGTATGTGTTATGTGTTTGTGTGCGTGTATGAGATCTATATTTGTCGTTCTTACAAAGCAAACATCATTTATAAGTAGGGGTTCATCTGAACCAGTACTGTAATTTGCATGTTGCCCTGTGGTAAACCAAGTTAGGTCATTTTCTGCCACACTGTCCACAAAGTTTCATATTGCTTTGGGTGCAGCATAAACAATTTCCATTGTACTTGTCAGTGCTTTATTTAGTTTCATCTTTGAATATATTCTCATCTCAATATATTGATACAGGGCTTGCGGTGCTAGTTCTTGTCTTGCTCAGTGCTGTTCATTTATTTGCAAGAACAGAGTGGAGAAATGGACATAGCTAAAGACATCTGGGAAACAACAGATCCTCCGTGCAGTATTAGATAGATTAATGATCCATTCAGTGTAAGATCCAGACTTTAGCAACAACTTAAACTGAATGAATTAGAAAAAAGAAAAAGTGCTTCCCTTCAGCCCTGATAAGAACAGTGAGGACTTTTGATGTCATCCTGTTAGCTGCTATTACAGGCAACTTACATACTGAAGTCAGGTAAGGATACCCAGGAATCCCATCACGGAGGCAGAGGTGTGGGGAACAGTGAGAGAAAGAAGAGACCAAGAGAGCAAGAGTGGGGAGGAGTAGGAAGACACTTTTGGCTGTTGGTCCAGTGCCCCATTTGTTGCAAGTGTTAGATAGCGTGTTATGAGTGAGACAGGGAACTGAGGAAAGGTAAAGATTACTGGTTTTGGCAGGGCAAGTAAATGTCATCACAGAGAGCTGGTTTTTAACGTATTCAGGACACTGTTCTGAACATGTCTTGAATGTGGTTTGATAGGTCTGTTTGGTACGTGTCTTCAGTAAGACTATTGCTACTATCCAGCTTGAAATTTTTTGTAAGTGATTTCATGAAATTTGATCTTGAAGAGACAGCCTAGGCTGGAAAAGCCTTGTTGAAGGGTTATCAACGTTTCATTGCAAATATGGAATGATGCTTCAATTGAGGTCTTGCCAGGGTTTGCTCTGGACTTCGTTCTTTTAAATAGAAGTTCATTAATAACATGTGTGATGGAACAATTCACTTATTTAAAATGTGGAAACTTGTTAGGGTAAATTATAAGTTTAGAGGAAAGATCAGAATTCAAACCATGTTTGGAAAATAGGAGAGATGGCCCAAATCATTGCAAAGGAATTTGATAAGGAAAAATCCCCAATGCTCTGTTTAGGCAGATGGAATTAAAGTACAGATACACAATAGGAAATAATTGATGGTATAACAACCAAATTGCCACAAATTCAGAGTCCCTTAGAGAGGCTAGAGAAGAAGATCTTAGTTGGCACAAAATGGGTTGTGACTGGCTGCAAGTCTCCAGTGGGGAAATGCTCTTGGCATGGAAGTCTCATGCTCCTGCAAGCAAGAAGCTGAAGTTAGTTTAGAAACGGAGTAGAAAAGTTTAGAAACTGGGCTGTGTGGGTGTAGCAGAAGAGGTCTGGAGAGACTATAGCTCCCCATGGTTAGAAACATCCCTTCCATGCAAACGTTATGATTGCATCCATCCTTCTCAGCTGTCCCCAAATGCCAAGGCACTCTTTGCTAGCCCCAGTGTCTGGAAAAAGCAGGGATACTTTCATGATGTTGTCTTTACCACACGTAGCTTGGTGGGTATAGCTTTATGAGCAGTATCTACCCCTCCATGTAACCAGACCAGCGTGTATGTCTCCAGGTTCATGTCTGTTCTCTGGAAAAGGGGAAGGAAAGGCAGAGTGGTTGTCATGAGAACAGTGAATTGTGCTGCTGCTTTGCTGTTCATTTCCTTGGGATCAGAGAAGGACCGTCAATGAAAGTATGATAGGGGAGAATTATAGGACGCCGTGGGAGGGATTGCCATTCATTTCCCAAAGGCAACCTGGGCAGGTGTGTTCGTGGAAGAGAATTGCAAACAAGATGGATTTTCCTGGTTGGCTTTATGCATTTTATAAGGCACAGATAGAGTACCAAGCTATGGCTTAATGCTTGGGAAACTCATCTAGTGATTTTCTTTCTGCACTGAGCCTTTCCCAGTAAGCTGGTCAAATGATATTAGACCTGTTCTGTGAGATATATCTTGGGCTGCAAATCCATCTGTGAAACTGGGTTAATAGTTGAGCAACTAAAAAGTCATCTCTGTCTTGACTGAAAAAACTAAAAGACTTAATTTAAAATTAGGTTAGAGCATGTCTGCAAGAATTTCAGTGACAGCAGCTTGGACAGAGAAAATGCTACGATTTGCTTGCAGGCTTATGGCCAAAATTTACACTTTTCTGGAATTCTCCGAAAGTATAAAGCAATGTATGCACATACTTGGAAATATGCGTAACGTAGATGACTGAACCCCTCTTGGCTCCCTTCTCCTAAATGAGACAATGTAGTCGGGGGGGGAAAAAAAGACATACGTTTTTCTTCTTGTATGGCTATTATTTACAGAGTTGTTGCTCCCCAGTGGAGTTATAAACAAAATGAATAGAGGTAAAGGGTTCTTTTGTTATTTCTCATAACTACAGAAGCAGAAGAATTTCTGTATTTAGGAAGAGAGAGTTATCTTGACTGGAGTTCAGCTGTTACATTCACCCATCTAAACTTACAACTCCCTTTTTCTTTCACTCTGTACTTGGAGTTTTATGAGAGAGTATTCTCTCACATTTCTCCTAACACCCTTCTGCACACAGACTTTCACAGACTGTCTGACTTAGTGGTGTAGCACTAGACAAGAATGGGGCTTAACATTAGCACTGACATTGTGTTATCTTCAAAATGTGGTCTTTCTATCTTCCACTTGAGATATTAATAAACTTCAAAAGCTACTTTCAATCTGAAATAAAAAGCTCCAGGGATATCCTTAACTATGTCGACACTGCTGCTGCATCTTGATGATAATCTTATCATGCAAAGGTGGAAAAAAAAAGCTGATCTATAAAACACGTGCGGCACAAGCCACTGCAATTTCAAATTACAGATGTCTGGGTATTGACCCATGGATCATTTCAATTACTTGCTTCTGTAGATATGCATGATCCACCACCAGCCTACCACAATTTGGTTCAGATAGTGGATAGGCAAGCGGAGAGGAATGTTTCCTTTAAACTGTTGACATGCTGCCTGATAAGTAAATGCTTAAATGATGTCATGTTGGCTTGCTGTGATGTGATGGAAAGTAACAGGACGAGCGGCGTATCCAATAGAAAAAAAAGACAAGGTCGTTTTCTGTGATATCATCATGCCCTCGGCAGGAAGTGTTGGTGCAGCAGAGTTGAGTCGTCAGGACTGGAGTTCATCCATCAACAGTCTGGAGGGAAAAGGGACAGGCATTGAAGGCGGCTAATTTGCAGAATTTGTGCTGCTAAATTTCTGTGAGGCAGTGGATGAATTCAACAGAGAGAAGAACTACTGTCTGTTTCAATAATTAAACACACTTCGGGAAATAATTAGTCTTTTTTGCGAAATTGTAAGTGATGGCTCTTGCCTTAATGGAAGGCTGTGTTTTAAGCCATAGTGCAAACGTGCTGTGCTGGAAATGCAAATGAAGACAAAATAAGCAATTCTTTCTTAAAATTTTGATTCAAGTTGTGTACCTACTTGAAGAGAAGTCCAAACGCTTTTTCATTTGTTTTCAAATGGCCTGTGCATAGATATGTATTAGGGTTAAAAGTCCCATCACTCCAGCCATCCTAGTTAAAGGTCCAGGCCGGTGCTGACAAGGGTTTATCTTTAAATGCTGATAAAAATTCCAGTGGCCATTCCTACCACCGCTGATCGGAGTTAACCCC
Source organism: Larus michahellis (assembly GCF_964199755.1). NCBI lineage: Eukaryota > Metazoa > Chordata > Aves > Charadriiformes > Laridae > Larus > Larus michahellis. Next base: position 143,093,409 of record NC_133896.1, read on the forward strand.
TGTTCCACACGACAGTTGACCCTAATTAAGTAAATGTCTGACAAAGGTTCAATCTGCTTTATAATGACAGAAAAGACCTAGTCAGTGACAATACAAAAGATAGTACAGGCTTGGTTTCAGCGATGTGAAAAAAAACCCCACCTTCAATGGAAAGCACAGAGCAAAGTGATAGATATATATAGAACAACACTTACACATACATATATAAATATACCCCCTCTGCTTGTATACATTTGTATAATGAAACCCCTTATGTCTTCCTCCTTCCAGTTCAGCTAAGCCAGTTGCTGAAATGGGGCTGTTTCCAAGCGCAGACAGGGCTGAGGCATGCATTATTGACTAAAACACTCCATTCTGGTCTCCTGGGGCATATAAGCATTTCAAACCCATTCATAATGATGGAGCCCAATCCTGTGCTGCAGGGCAAATGACTCTGCATCAAATGGCCAGCACAAAGCAGCCAGCCATGGCGCATCGTATTACCTCCAACTGCTCCTCCCCCATGCTGTTTGGGTAGGAAGTGTGGTCCAACATTTTTTATGCAGAATCCAACTGTGGAAAACTTGGCACATCTATATCCTGAGCTACGTTACGTGCTCCTTAGCCATAGTGAAAGATTTGGTCAAAAGTACGTGATTTCAGCTCAGAAAAGTGTCTAAAACCAGCTCATGTCCTTGTTTAGATTTCCTATTGAGTTGCCCTCCCCCAAAACTGAGGTTTATAGGAAATCCTGGTAAAGCCATAATTGCAATCATAAACAAATGGCTCTCTACAATGCTGACCTCCTTCTCTAGAGCTCCCCTAAATGTTAATGGCAGGGCTAGAGATCTATATTAGGCACTGTGACAGCAGGAAGAAATCTGGCAGCCTTACAGTGTCATTTTGTGGAAAATACATTGGAGCTGCTTCTGGAATAAATTTACATGAGAGCAAAGAGGAATTAAATAGAGACGAAAGCACAGATTTGCTTGTGATGATGTGGATGAGGATGGCAATTGCACAGAATGTTTAGTTGCATGTCTCCCTTCTGTTATTGTGCTTCTGAGTGATCAGCAGATGTCACTGGTGATGGGTGACATGAAGCCTGTCTCTGTTCTTCGGATCAAAAAAGAATTGTCACAGCATTTCTACTCCTCGGTGGCTTGGGAGCGAGACAGCAAAATGCCAGAAGTTTCACTGCAAATGACCGCATATCTTCAGCTAATAACATGTGCTTGTGCAGCTAATGAGCTGGAAGATGGCTACCTCACGATTGGATCTTCCTGTACTAAAATTGTCCCCAGAAGATTTAAGCAGAATACATGCAAATATACATATAGACATACATACATATGCATATATGTGTAGATGTATGTTCATATATAAATGCCCAGGTACTGGAGGGGGAAACAGAGACACTGTGTGTGCATCTCAGCACGGCCTCTTACTGCTGTTTACGAGCTTCTCTTTCTGTTGTCTTAGGTCCTCCGAAATGCTCCAGACTGCCACAACAATGGAGACTCTACCTACGCACTAGAAAAAAGATAACTTTTTACTTGTAGGATCAAAAAGAAGATAAAATTGCTGTCTGAGAAAATAATTGTGTTTGTTTCATGATAAAAAGTCAAGTATTCAGTGACACTGTTGATTAAAGCAAATCTGAAAATGTCTGGGGGACACCAAAGCACGTTCTTGTGTAAAAACTCCCACCGGTCTGCTTCGGAAGAAACTAAAAGCCAAATAACCAGAAAGACTATGTCAAAGAAAAGGAAAAACATAACAGTAAATGTACTTTGCAGAAATTGCAGAAAGCAAAATAACCAGAGGCTTCATGTCAGAGGGATGTGAGTAAAAGAACCGTCTTGGCAAACAAATGGAAGCTTTTCAAACCAGCCCTCACCCAGATACATAACCACTCTGCTGCTTATATGAAATAGAAGAAAACAAATTATGGCTGGCGTTAAACTCTTATTTCTGAAAAGTTTTGTAAATTGCAACGTGAAGGGACTCAAAGTGTGTAACACTCTTTGCAAAGCGCTAAGCATTATCACAGTTTTAAACATTTTGCAGTACTTTAAAATCTACAGGCCAAAATGTTTTTCTTTGATCAGTCTGCAGTGATGTGTATAAGATGACAGCCTTCATAGAGACAGCTCTCTGTGTACTGGTTCAGAAGCACTTAAGAAGATCTTGGCTTATTACTGTGTTTATTTATTGCTGGATTCACTAACAGGTCTGTAGCCGAGCTGAGAGAGACCAGCACGAACATTCTGCAAGACAGGAGAGGTGCTACTATACAGCTGACTTCTGAATCTGTGGCAAGTGCTGGTTACATATGAAAAACACAGATTCAGGGCTGCTTAGGGCTTGAGACAAAAAAACCCTAAACTGAAGATGACTGGTTTGTAATTCTACAGGGAAGCTGTGAACACACACTGTTTCAGAGGCTTGGGTTGTTGTGGATCAATAACCTCTGGGTCTGAAAAATAATCACCGTACAGAATTTCAGTTTACTTACATGAAGTCTTAGAAAACATAGATAATGACTTATTTTACTAATGCCTTTGAGACTGCAGCCTACTTTGTTTGGAAACAATTTCGTTACTAGACACAAGCAATGGAGTGAGGGCAAAAATCTGAAATTAACTGTGCCTTAAATCAGTCCTCTCAATAGGGAAAAGTCTATTATTACTGGTAATGCTTTTACAGAGATCCAGCCGGGGAAAATTTATGTGCATATAACACAGCTGTGCAGAAGTCCTTTCAAGGAGAGAATAGATTATTGTTTGGAGCTTAGAAAATGCAGTGATCTGAGTCACTGCAATTAAAAAACATTCCAGTCCCTTTGTCCAAATGTTATCGTTAAGGCTAGCAGGTCCAAAGATAAATATTTCTGAGCCCTTGGAGGCCAAAATGAAGAGAAATCTTATCTGTTCACTAGAAACTGCCACTAGAAGTTTGAATGTCAGATTTTTTTAAGCTATTGCAGCCATTTTTTCACAGGACTTTAGCACCTTGCCTCGACATAGTTGCTTAGTGATAAAAAAAGAAGATCCATTATGGCAAAGTAAAAAGCGACACTTTGCTAGTGCATTTTTACACTAGTATTGAGTGGAGAGGAAAAGCACAATACCCTAAAATCAGTAGCTGCTTCTAAAATTATACATAAGTGCTATCAAATCTACAACACATGATAGTGCAACAGGTCGGCTTAACAAAGCTTTTAAACAACAGGCAACCTGCTTTTCAAATGTTGCTTCGGGTGGAGAGACTGTCTCGCTGCCTTTGGGTTCTCCAGCACTGGAAACACAGCTTTTTATCAGAATGGAAAGAAACCAAAATCTTATGTTACATTGCATTATTTTACGCTGTGTTTTGGGAAATTGCTTGATTTCATTGTAAAAATCCAGATATTCAAATATGCAGAACTCAAGGACAGTAAACCAGCTTAGACGGGCTTAATGTGAATACACGGACACACGCGCACATTGTAGAGAGGTGTGCAGTTCCCTGACAACTCAAATAAATGTCCAAGCTATTCTAAATTTGGGGAAATGTGAAGTTCTCATTAAAATAAAAAGATAATAGTGTGAGAAAGGTCTGAAAACCAGTCAGGCTCTGAATCAACAAAAATGGTTGATGTGTGTATAGGCTTATGTGTGGTTTTCCAGAAGTTCCTTGTCACCAAGAACATAACCTTCACTTTAGTTAGGACTCTCTTGTAGTTTTTCATGCAGAATCATGGAATCGTTCTGGTTGGAAGCAATCTCTGGAGATCATCTGGTCCCACTCCCTCTTCAAAGCACTATCAATATTGTCTTCAGGTTTTCCTTTCTTCCTGAACTGGAGAGTTCAGCATTACCTTTGTCAAATTAATTCCTAGCAGTGCTAAAACTTTATTTCTGTTACTTTTTTTCCCAGCATGTAGTACTGGTAAGACCTCTGTAAATGACATCATTTCTGTATGCTATTCCTCAGCTTAGCCTTATATTAATTTGTGTCTGCTCTCTAAACCTGCATCCCTTCTCATGGTCTGAGAGTGGAGGGTATGGAAAACCTAGTAGTTATCTCATTGTATATTCTCACCTGAAATTCATTCTTTTCTGGAGGAGAAGGGCATCTGGGGGGTAGGCATGGATCTGCTGCTTCTTGCAACAAAATGAATATTTGATTTACCTTTGTGCTTAAGAGAAAGCCTTAAGGGATGGTGCAGGTCTTGGTCTTTCTATAAGAACCTTACTCCTTCTCCTTCACCTGTTGCTCCCTGAACCCAACGATGCTTTGAGAACCTTTCTTACTATTACTCCCCCATCGTAAGACATGACAAGTAAGCAGTAGAAGGCTCTTCTCTGTGGAAAATGTGCATTGAAACTGGTGTACCTTTATTATTCTGAGTAAGACTCTTCTACCATACTCATTACTATAGTATGTGAGTACTTCCCAGTAGCATTGTAAAGAACATGACTAACATCTGTCACACGCTCATCTACTCCTTGGGTGGGGCAGAGAAGCACTTGTGGTAAAGTTTCTGGTGTTTTTTTTAACACATATGCTACGCATTACTGTTAGTGAGGGCAAGGTCAAAGAAATGTGCTTTGCATTCGGGAGGTGCTGAGGGTTGTGAATGTTCTTAGTTTCTTAGGAATCCATTCCACAACTGTAGACCAGCTCCTGAAATGATCTTTGCCCTCCTTGTGGAACACAGCTACTAAATTTATTTTTACAAATAATTGGTTACTTTCTGAGGTTCATTGGTTTTTATAGAGGTCTGCTTAGTAATTTTCGCAGGAGTCACAGAGCAGGAACTAGTGGATTGCTTCCACCTTTACAGAGACAGCACCTTTCTCTGGAAACAGGGGAGCAGTTCTTGCCAGGGACCAGGGGAATGGTGAGCAATACAGGCTCTGCCACAGGAGCATGAAGCTATCATCAAATACGTTGGAGTCACAGCAAGATCTCCCAAAAACTTAACCAGTGGCACAAATCTGTAGTTGTGTGCCTCTGCTACGGATAGTTCTTCTATGGCAAAAAAACAAATATTAAATCATCATCCTGAAACTTTAGGTGATTTTTTTTCTGGTTGTCTGCAACCTGGAGAATCCTTACAATAACGACCAAAAAGACAGCTGGGATTCCAAATATTTGGGAAGCCAAGATAGACAGAGGGGATAAAGTTTTACATGTTTGTGGTGACATAAGCGGTTGAAGAAATGTTCCAGCACTTTGTTTTAGATGGATTTCCATAAGCACTGGTGTTTTATGCTGGGATATAAAGTGTGTTGCTGTAACTGAGAAGCACTGAGTTACTGCAATTGTCTCATCCACCAGAATGAGCCAGAGTTTTCTTGCCAACCTGATACAACAGCCTTGTTTGAGCATGGCGTTACCACACTCTTCACTATTAGTGAGAAATCCCAAATTAAATATAGATGTCTAAATTTTAGAAGTCTTAGCCTGAGCTAATAATTTAGGTTCTTTTTATATCATCTATGAAGAGTGATAGACACCTCCACACAGTGATTTATCTGACCTGTAGATGAAATGAATTGCTCTCAGGAGGTGAGCATCTCTCACTATTGATTATATAAAGGGAACCTAGAGTGACACTCTCTTCCTTAAACATCCGTCATTCCTGTGCCTGCGTTAGGGCAGATGAATCCCAGCTGTGTTTGTTCACTGACTGACTAATGAAGACCCGAAAAATCTTCAGAATTATTTTTTATTTTTTGTTCACTAGCAATTTCTTCCATGCTGAGGCTCATCTTCAGCTACGTGCTTCACCCATGAAGCACTTCACCTTATTCTATACAAAAGGGCATGGCTGTATGTGTGAAAGATAGCTCTCTGTGTCATTACAGATTATTGGCATTTACATTATTATCATCTAAATAGTCCATATAATAGGTAGTAAGGAAAAACTCATCATATGGTACACCAAAATAATAGATGCCAGATGAAAGTGAGGTTTCCCCATCAGGTTTTGGTGGAATCACTCCAGAAAGACTCAAAACATTTTAGTAAATTACCTTTTGCTCCTGTCATGTCTTTTAGCAAATGTCTCATAATCTCCATAAGACCATGTAACTCACATTCGAATGCTGCAGATATGCCCCAGATGAGAAACCATCTTCTGTGTTCCTTCTGCGGATAGAGGATCATCTGTGCTGCTAAAAAGGCTCCATTCTGTGTTCTGGCATGATTTCAGACTGTTCCAAGTTTAGAATATGAGCATCAATTAGATGAGGTTGTAGTTGGCCTTTGTTTAGTTATGCTGCGAGCTTACTCAGGAATGGTAGGGTGAGGCGGAGGCGGGAGAGCTGGTGTCCAGAAGTGGTTTCTCAAGGGTTGAAATATGTGGTTTGGAGTTATTCCAAGCAGTCATTCACAGGTTAGGAAATGCATAGATTGAGTTAAACCTTAGAGCTAGACCTTCTTATGGAATTTGGTAATACCATAAATTTCAGTGGATGTGTATAGAATAGATATTGTTTACTACCAAGTGTGAACTTTTCAGTGCAGCAAAGCTAACATGACTGTTTTCTTTGGGTATGAAACAGGCTTTTAAAAATCTGTTATGCTTCTTTTTGTTTTTGTCCGGTGTTTTAAGTACTATCAGCATTTCAGTGACCAACCTTTTTCCTGCGTAGGGTATCAGAGAACCAAAAAGTACATAATCAGTAATGAGGAATCATCTTTTTATTAGCCAAGCTGTGATTGTTCAGTGGTCAATGACAATGAATCACAGTTTCCTTTACCCCCATCCTGTAGATGGAGTAACGTTGACTTTTACTACTGTTTACGTGGAATTTGTTGGAGGGCAAGAATTTTGGTCAAAGGAAGAACCTGATCCTTTTTGATGTCTGAGCTTTGGAAGATGACAGAATCTGAAATCCTTATTACCCAGATCACACTTACAAACAGTGTACGGTTCAGGAAAACTCATTTCTGCTGGTGCTGTCACTTCACAGGGGAAGTTTAAAAATAACTGTGAATTGATAACATGAATGTACACATTTTTTATTTCCCCCCCTGTGAGGTCTGTTTCCTTACATTTTGAACCAAATTAGTTTCTATTGATATTGTTGCCTTTATTTGTATGAGGCATTTTGCTGCACAAACCACTAGCAATTATTTCACGTTTGCTTTGATCATAAATCTTGTTAGGCAGTTTAACTGCTATGTATATTCAAACGGGGTTTGCTTTAAAAGAGAACGAATGATTTTCAGGTCCTTAACAAAATGCTATGAAGCCAATCATGTTTGAGACTTATCAGCTGATTTTGCTGTTCTAAATATAAATGATCTTTTGTGTTCCTTGCTCTTTAGTATTTTCAGGCAAAGTAGGCAATTTATTTGCTGATAAGTTTAGGATAATCCCATGTCATAGGGTGTTAGCTGGCTAAAGGGTTTGATGGGAGAATAAGAGAGTTGGGGTTGTTCGGTCTGGAGAAAAGAAGGCTCTGAGGAGACCTTATAGTGGCCTACCAGTATCTTCAGGAGGCCTACAGGAAAGCTGGTGAGGGACTTTTTAGGATGTCAGGTAATGGTAGGACTAGAGGGAATGGATTAAAACTAGAGATGGGTCAATTCAGACTGGACGTGAGGAAGAAGTTCTTCACCATGAGGGTGGTGAGGCACTGGAACAGGTTGCCCAGAGAGGTGGCGGAAGCCCCATCCCTGGAAGTTTTTGAGGCTAGGCTGGACGGGGCTCTGAGCAACCTGATCTAGTGGGAGGTGTCCCTGCCCATGGGAGGGGGGTTGGAACTAGATGATCTTTAAGGTCCCTTCCAACCCTAACAATTCTATGATTCTATGATAATGGGATATTGAGCTTTTCAGTTCTAGATTATTTAACTTTTATCCTTTACGAGAATAATTGCAGAGAATCTGGTATCTAAGTGGCCTTACAGACCGTTTGAGAACCTCAGTTTGTGGTAAACCAGTGCCTGCCTTCCTCAAGAGAGATGAAATTTTCCTCCAAACTTTCTGAATGACATTTTACTATAGCATGTCTTCTAAAGATTTTCAAATGCATGTGGTATTCTTTCTTTCTTCTGATGAGAGAAATGCTTGGGTTGGCTGGGGTGAGTGGGAATGAGAAAGTATAAGGGGAAAGCAAGAGTAATGAAATAACTTATGTTAAGTTCAGAAATTGCTGATCCTTTTTCTCTGCAGCGGCATGCTCCATTGTACAGGTCCTGTTTACGTTTTGAGGCATCCCTTGTTAGGCGACAATTTCAGTTCCATTTTTTCCGTCAATGTGTAACTGTTGTGGGACATACTGGTTGCTTCACAAGAAATGAGCTTGCAGAGTCCCGAGTCCTTCAGCTAATGACTTTGGAGCCAGTTTCAGTTGCGTGTAGTAACTTAACACATTTCAGGGCATTTATTTTCTCTATTGCTGTTTCTCGGTAATGAATAAAGACTTCTGAGGGACGACCTCAGGAGATGTCCCTAAATAACCCAAAACAAATGAGTATGAAAACCAAATTACACTCTTGCTGTCAAAGGTGAACATTTCAGACCATGTTCTGAGGCAGAGACTCTAGTGCTGTGTCTTTCTGTCTTCTCTTGTGACAGGTCAAGAAATCCATTTTCCACTGTTACCTCTTATTATTTTTTTCATAAAGTCTGCAACTGCAGGATCACCTTAACTACTGGCAAAACTTGCAGTGTTCCTAAGTGATCCTGCACAAAGTGTACCAAATCCAGTGCCAGTACCAAAACCAAACACATATAAAATGCAGAAATATCAGCCTGGAGAAGAGAAGGCTCTGAGGAGACGTTATAGCAGCCTTCCAGTACCTAAAGGGGGCCTACAGGAAGGATCTTTATCAGGGAGTGTAAGGATAGGACAAGGGGTAACGGCCTCAAACTGAAAGAGGGTAGATTTAGATTGGGTATCAGGAAGAAATTCTGTACTCTGAGGGTGGTGAGGCACTGGAACAGGTTGCCCAGGGAGGTTCCGGATGCCCCATCCCTGGAGGTGTTCAAGGCCAGGCTGGATGGGGCTTTGAGCAGCCTGGTCTAGTGGGAGGTGTCCCTGCCCATGAGAGGGGGGTTGGAACTAGGTGATCTTTAAGGTCCCTTCCAACCCAAACCATTCTGTGACTCTGTGTGATTCTGTGAAAAACATCTCAGAACATTCTCTTAAAGGGGTTAGATACGTACAATTTCTAGGTACGTATTTGGTACTTCTTTATGTCTGTCCAGACCAAGTCAAGAGCTAGATGCCTGAAGGCTGAGAGCTCAAAATATGTGCATTTGTCTGCTTAAGCAATATATTTCCCTTGCTTTGGATTTTACAATTTAGAATAGCAAATGTAACTGTTATAAAGAAAACAGACAAGTGTTCATCTTACAGAGATTTAACAGTTGCTATAATGCTTCTGGCTTTTCAGATCAAAACAGAGTAAAACCTCTCCTAACCACAAGCTTGAAAATATGTCTAAATCACTGGAAATTCAACACTCAGTATTTAGGCATCTGTGATATTTTATATATTAATCAATAAGATAGATAGGTAATATTATTTCGTTTTGAGAACCACGTATTAGCCAACATCATTACTGCAGGAAAGGGACTGTCAGTTTTAGTCAGCACCTTTTTGTAATTTGATTTTCAGCCCCAGGAGGAAACAGACCTGCAGCTGTCAGCACAGTCAAAAGGGTCGTGGGGACAAATTTTCATCTAGATCCTGCAGATAACGTGCAGGATTTGTACAGATATTTGTGTCTCTTTTCCTCGTAGGTAACCTCTTTATTTGCACAATATGGGTATGATTACAAGGCTTTCCAGAAAAGCCCAGATGTCACAAAAGTGAAACTACGTGGGACACTGAACAAGGAGCAGAAAAGCAAAATCAAGAAAACACAGATAAAAGGCACAGGGCTACGTGCTGGATTCTGAAGGGCATTTTTAAATGCTGTGTCTGGGAAGTTCAACAGCCAGAGGGATAACACACGGTTTGATAAATTCTTTTGAAAATTCAGTTCTTATGATGCCAAAAAGGAAAGAGAAATCTTTGGAAAATTTGTCTCCATGTAGCCCAACCGTAAAGGAAAAATAGCCTCATGGTAGCCATCACAATGTTTTCTGTAAGCTGCCTTGTACATTTGTTTCCTGGCTGACCTGAAGATGGGAGGTGTTTTCTACTATCTTCCTGAACGTAACACTCCTTGGAAATTTTTTAACTGAAGTTTTTTTGTGAAAAAAGCAATTCTGCGAGGCTAAAATGTGCCTCAGGTTTGCCTCTGTGCTATGGACGGCAGGGCAGGTTCTTCAGAAAGCCCTGTCTGGATTTATGGCGGATAGTGCGGGGGTCAGGGCCTGGATGCTTCCCAGGGACAACTGCCAGGCAGGCTGCTCCACTGCCACCCTGAGCTTGGGGCCGTCTTACATCCAGATTTTCCCTTCAGTCACCTCTGGTGTGTAAAAACCATCTTCCAGAACCGCTAGGAGTAGGAAACTATAGCCCTTGCTTAGCACAGAATTCTGTGTTCATCTTCCTACATACCATGAAGCTGTGCTAAGTTTTTATTTTTCCTTAAACAATGGTAGCAGCTTTTGAAAGAACGTATTCCCACCCTTTTGTTCTCCCTTTCACAATCAAGAAATAGAGTGAAATATAAATATTGTAAAACACGCAGCGCAACTCTGTGTGGAAAGAGACTTGCAGAAAACCTAAAAACAATAAAAGGAAGAGTGTGAATTTGCTCATCTATGAAATTTATTCTTCCCTGAATATATTTTTTAAAGCTCCGGATTCTCATTTCCTGCTTTCAGCACACAAAAAAGTGATGGCTTTGATTGACCTCATTGGCCTTGTTAAACTGGAGAGCTTTCTGACCAAGCTGAAAAATTACATCAGAACTAGTTTAAGCTTATTTAGATTCTGAGAGAAAGAAATCTGTGGAATCTTCTCCCCGTATGCCTAGGGAGAGATATGTTCTTCTGTGTGGAAACCCCTACCCCCTCCACCGATTGGATTCTGCCCTCGTTTGTGGATAAGGGGACTTGCACTGTTGAAGTCAGTTAAATTACAGTGGTGTCAATCACTGGAGAATCGGGCCCTCTGGGTGAAGAGATTTAGAGAAAAAAATAATAATAAAAAAGCATTGGTTACTTAGGATCAGCCGGTGCAGCTGTGGCAAAAGTCTGTTGTTTATATTTACACCTTTCAAAAAGGAGACTGTGTTTAGTGGTGTGTTGCTACAGCAGCATTTGGCTGCTTATTGCAACATATAATTAGAGATTTTACAATTTGATGTGCCAAGCAGTGCATCCTCTCCACAAAATTTTTAAGATGACAATCACTTTTATTGCTGGAATTTCATTCACTGAAATAGTGAAAAAGCCCAAATACCATTTAGAAAGAACCTATCTAATCTCCCTGCAGGTTAGTATTCACAACCACAAATTAATTGGAAGAATAAACTACACTCCAATTTAGAATTTAACTACACTCCGGGTCCCATCTTGGTTCCTAAATCTGTATGGGTAATGCAGTTTGTAAGTCGTATGCCTTTCTCCAGTTGAAGTCAGTGCTGAAAGCAGTCATTGGCTGGAGCATAATTAAAATTGGACTCTCAGAGGACGATCTTTTTTCTTAGTAGGGTTCTGTAATTATGCATTAACTGGTTATCTGTTATGCTTGGGGCACTAAAAGCACAACAGAGTTTATTTCTCTTCCCTGTATTTTTGTGTGAAGGCCGAGGGAAATTTTTGAAGCAGACCTCCTATTCAAAAATCCATAAATCCGTGCTGTGTTTTCATATATGACATCTGTATGGCTCCATGTACGCTGCAAAAATTATCCAAATAAGAGCAGTCAAGCCATTCCAGTAATCTGGAAATATCCCTCAAGAGAGGAGGGAAAGTATTTTTTCTCCTACTATATTTTACCATCGTAATGGACATCTAAAAGTATAATAAAATAAATGGCTTACTTCTCTGTGGTTTTTTAGCCTGACAGTCAATAAATTTACCAGTGGTTGGCAGCTCAAAATATTGTAACACGAATGGTATTTTGGATCGCGCTGAGACTCAGCAGTGTTCTAGATGGAGTGCGTAGCCCCGTTGGACCTGGTCCCACAAAGTCTACGGCATGTCATCCTTGTCCGTCCTCCCTGCCATGCCCGCGGGGCTCTGATGACGTTATTGCTGGGCTTCACACAAACTAAAGCTCATAAAGCTGAAATTTTGCTTCATATGAAAGCAGAAGTCACAGTCAATGAGTTTAACAGATGCAGTGGGCCCTCTTGGTGCAGTCAGGGAGCTTAAGGAATCAGATTTTTTTCCAAGATAGAAAGCAACAAAGTGTTACATGAAACTTCTTCTTTTCTTTTTTTCTTTTTTTTTTTTTTTGGCTGTTTTGCAGGGTGGAATTTTAGAGCATACACAGACGGCTGGAAGTTTCATTTGAGATGTTAATTTTAGGATGCTATCCCAGGCCCTGTGGACTGAAAGGAGCTGGGCAGAGATGAGAGGTGGGAAATGGTCTGCGCTAATATGATGTAAAACAAAAAGACAAAGGCAAAAGGCTCATGATTGCTTTTAAAAAATCAACTTGGATGTTGTGACTTTTTTTTTATTAAAGTAATATTATAGTTTGTTATGCTAATATAGATCAGCAGGAAAGGAGAAAGAGAACAGGTTGCCCAGAGAAGTTGTGGATGCCCCGTCCCTGGGAGTGTTCGAGGCCAGGCTGGATGGGGCTTTGAGCAGCCTGGTCTGGTGGGAGGTGTCCCTGCCCAGGGAAGGGGGGTTGGAACTAGTTGATCTTTAAGGTCCCTTCCAACCCGAACCATTCTATGATTCTATAAAACCACTGGTTGTTTCAAGGTAGTACGGTCACCTTGCCTTTTCCAAATCAGTATCTCTATAGAGGTTAGCGCAGCTCCTTGGCACGTGAATGTGTATATGGTGTCAGAATCATTTTAAAAGGGGCCTTTTGAAGCCCGAATGGAAGAGCAAATTGTGGTATAGTTTCTGTGTTTGCCACTTTGCTTTGGGAGATTGAACTGTCAGAGTGGTACTGCAACAAGACAGATACTGCAAAGCTGAAATTCTCTTCTTCCTAACTGGTGCATCACTTTAATGCCTCTCATACAACATCTCATTCCTATGGGACTTTGCGTAGGAATGATGTGGGAGTACTGTTATATATACCCTATACGAAATAGCTCTGCAAATATGTATTTAGCAGAAGAAATATAACCACGTGCGTAGATCACAGTGCAAGCGATCAGCTCAGCAATCAAAAGCATTCAATTGCAGGTGATTTGCATTTGGTCAAAATGTTTTATTAGAAAAAACCCTTCAGGTACTGAAAGTGAAGTGTTAAATTGCCTTTTTAGGTGGCCCAGTGAATAGCTTTGGCCTAAAAAAGATGAAAAACAAAAGAAAGCAACTCAAAGCTTTGGTACTGAAAAAAGTAAATTTTAAACTAAGTTATATTGAAAATGAAAATAATAACTAGCAACATCACTCTGTTGTTGAGTTGTTCTTAAAAAAAATAGGATTACTGGTTCACCAAACGCATTCTGTCTTGGAGGAATGATAATATTTCACTGTTTCTGACCAAAGTCTACTTATTTTGTCTCTGCGGCATTCCACACTAGTGAAATAGAACGAAACTGAGGGATATGGAAGATCTTTATTCAGCTCGTCTGAAGGACATTCCCCTCACGCAGAGAATAGTCAGAACGTAGGTGAAACAAAGCAGCAATCGCCCTTCCTTTGCCCAAAAGCCAAGCTACTGCATTCCCTTGGTGAGTACAAGAAACAAATTTCTGCAGAAGTCTTGGTATAAAGCAGTTACTGTACTGTAAAGACAGAGTTACATATTTTGGTTTTCCCCTGTGTGGATAAACTTTTTCCCTCCTGGCGTGGGTACGGTTTTACTGTACAGCTGCATTTATTTACATGTGTTCCTGGAACTGCGAAAAATTCTTTGCCTAGATTTATAGGTTGGTATGTATACAGTGGTTTGGCTTCTCCTAAGGTTTTCTTCCCAAAACAAACCCAGTTTCTCTTGGTACATGAGGTGTATGTGGCATCTGGGTTTTGTAGCCTAAGTTGTGCTTCAGCGCTTCTTCCCTCTCTTCCTCTCCCCTCCTACCAGCTGGAAACCACGGACAGGCGGAGGACGTGCAGTAGAAGCAGATAAATCACTGCATTGTTTTCTCAGGTCCAGGTAATTAGTGGCGGTGTTTATGAAGCAGGAGGACTACCAACAGAGTCTTCCAGATCGACTTTGTGTTTACGGAAGCGAGGCAAACCATCAGCTGCGTAAGATGTGGTGTTGAGAAACGTACCTGTGGGGAGGGAGAGAGGAAGCAAAGTTGCCAGGAAAAGAAGATTGATCAGATTCCTGTTTTTAAAGAAATGTTCGCTATAACAGGGTGTGAAGCAGCTTTTAGCTATTCAGTGGCCACGGTCAAAATGCACGTAGCTTTGTGGGGGTTGGGCGCAGTTTCTTTAAAGCTGTGCTAAAAGGCAGCTCTGGAAAGAAGCCGTACTTAACCATGAAATGGAGAGGGTTTGTGTATATGTGAATGCAGTGCATTTTCTCTCTTCTGTATGTTCCTTTTTCAATTTCAGAGACAAGTTACTCTTCCTGTGGCTTTTGCTGCCAGCAATAGATGGGAAAACCCTCACCCAAACCTTTGGCTCTGCTTAGGTGAAAGTTCCTCCTGCTTCATCTCTTAGATGAAAGATACCTCTTACAGCTTTTTTCCTGAATCAAAGGGAACTGTCTCTCTCCCTCTCTCTCTCTCCCCCCACTCTCCTTCTCTTCCTCTCTCTTCTCAGCTTAGAAGCTGACAAGAGTTGGATAAGACTGTAGGTTATTTAAAATAATAAAACTGGCTTATTTTCAAGATATTGGTAATAGGGATAAAGCAGATATACACCACACATTCTTAACTTTAAAGACGTAAGTAGTCTGAGCCATTTAATGGAGACTTATTTCTGGCTTCACCCTCATTTGAAACAGTCCTAATTAGGTAGGCAGTAGCTATTGAGAAACAGTGGCCTGAATTTACTGAGAGTGTAATTCTGAATTTGGCTCTGGCTTCAGATCTGTCTGAATAAGATTAGTCTGAGAAATTCAGAGCTTTCTGTTCTTGAAATTTTCCTTCAGCAGCTTACAAATGTCACTGTTTATGACACTGGCAACATTTGGAAGCTATAAAGTTATTGCTTCAGAAATTATTTTTATAATGTACAATGATTCAGTTTCAGACAGCATAAATCAAAAAGAAAAACAGTTGAGTAAATTCTAACTCTACCTTGAATAGAAAAAATGTCCATATTTTTTGTTTTGCTAGGTTCTGGGAGATAAATTTCAGTCCAAACAATTTTATTTTCAGCTAAGCCTCTCTGCCTGCAATTAGTCTGAACAGTTTTCAAATGGGTTTGAAATTATCCCAGATCCATTCCTTTTTGATTTAAATTTAACCATTTGTCTAGTGGTTTAAAGGGTTCAGTTTCTGATGAGCTGACCTCCATTTATCATGTGAATTTCTTGATCTTCTTGCAAATGTCAAACTGTATAAGAATGCTTTAAGAGAAACAAATGATCCAGCCAGTTAAACTAACTCAGGAAAATAAAATATCAGCCAGGATTGTTTCTCTCAGATATGGGAGTGGCTGGAATGCTCTGGGGCAACACTGCAGAGGAGCATTTAAAGTGAACAAGAACAAAACTTTAAAGTGAAAGGGGAACCCTATGGTTTGATCAAGTCATCCAGCGAAAATAAAAAAAACCCCACAACTTAATCTGTCTTTAAAATATATGAAGTGAATCAGACTCTGTAAGTAACCTTGCTGAGCAAAGCTGTTAAATTACTGAGCGCTCACTTAATGGTCCATCGCATGTTGTTTAATAGACTCACCCAAAGAACGAAACTGGGGAGCGGGAGGGATGAGCCGCACCGATGGCCCGTTTCTGTAGTTCTCCCATGAGCTGTATCAGAACCAGCGGTGCAAAATTTCCTGGTTTTGAGCTAACCTTATTTAACCTTTACATGGCAGTAGGACCAAAAGTAAAAAACCTCCTGTTAATTGCTCCCAGGTGCTAAATTCTCCACAAATAATTCATAAATTATTGTCCCTGCTCCAAAGTAAGACTGTAAGACTGATGAACATTTAATAATGAGTAATTAAAAGCTTTGACACCCTTGAAGTATTTACTAAAATCAGCTGATCTAAGTTCTGGATTTTCATTTTCGAGCTATCTGCTGGTACAGATACTACTTATTTGGGCAGATTGGTTTCTTTCCCGTTCTCTCTTCTGTCATTATTGACTTTATGTCTTCAGACTGTAGGAGCATCTCCTTGCCCATTTTGTTGAGCATGAAGGTAGATTTTTAGCTTCAATATTAAAGATAGGCATTGCAGATTGATTGTAAGTAGTCGTCTGGTTTGTAGGACAAAAGAAATCCAAAGAAGAGTATAATTTGTAATGGAACAGAATTGTACTCTCTTTGAACTGTATGTTTTGCATTTCATGTTCTCTTTATGGCCTTTCTCTAAGCATGAATAGAAGTTTCTTTTGGACTGAAGGGGTGTTTAACCTTGGCATTAGGAGTAAATTGCTGAGCTCCTGTGTAATCTTTCCCATTCACTGTCTTGAATGGCCAAATGAGTGTAATGCTGAACTAGGAATGCAATAGTGAGAGCACATTTTAGATAGTCCTCTTTGATGGAGCAGTGGTTCAGTAGGAAAAAACCTAGAAGATAAAAAAATCCCTTGGCAGGTCAAATTCAAAAATTAAAAAAAATTAATATCCATCTTGCAAACTTTAATCATCTATAATGTCGATGTCTGCGTCTGAGCTAATTATCCAAACCTCTGTTAGTCAGGGGAAATCTGGTTAACATGGTCAACTGAGTGATTAATCTGACCAAATGTAGGTGGCTACTACAGGAATGAGATAAAAATCATCTAATCCGTGAAGACTGATTATATCGACAACATCTCTTAGCCTAGATGTAGACATTATAGTAGCACCCGTATTTAGTCATGGAAAATTACGTTTTTTTGTGAGATCTCAGTGAACGGTTTCTGGACAAATTGGAGTTAACACCATTTTAGCAAATGTTTCTGCTTATCTTTCTTTCTTGCAGTTTTATAAGTAGTAAATGTGCATATGAAAATCAAAATTGCTATCCACGCAAAACCCCTTCTTTCCAGGGAACTGCTGTGTTGGCTTCTGATAATCACAAACTGATGAAATGTCTGCCTGCCCTGTTCAGGCACTGAACAATACTGATCAACAGCAAATAATCACCATCCGTCTAAGACTATTCCTTTAGCCGCATTGCTGGCAATTAATCTTCAAAACATGAGGTCTTCACTTGGTTTGGGTACTCTCTCAGACACAACAGGAGTGGGATGTAGCAAAGTTTTTGTCCTCTTTCAAGCGCAATGAAAGTCCTGTGTGTGTTATTACTTCTATACCGAAATGGAAATATTGGAACAAACCGCTTTTGCTATTCTGGTGAATATTCTGCTGTGCTGGTAGTGTTGCAGGGTTCTCAGGCTGCCGGTGAAAAGCCACTGATGGAGTCTGTTTTAACTAGGTGGGATACATGGCCTTCCTGTTGCGAGGGGCAGAGCCCACCAGAGCACTCGGCTGAAGGAGGAGGGTGTCTGACCCCTCCCTCGTACTGCCCTGGCACTACAGAAGGATGCTGCAGCTAGACACAGGTATGAAAAGAAAGCATACACATGCATATGGTCTGCATCACTCTTTCCACCCCTCCACCCCCCCATTTCCTTAATAAAATTTAAAAAAAAATGTGTTTTACAGTTTTCTCTCTTTATTGCAATAGGTCAATGTAGTATATACAGAATTAAGATCAAAAAAAAAGTCTGAAATTAAGACTTTCAAATGGGAAATCATTTAAGCAAAGATTATATTGCAGTAACAGATATGGAGATGAAGTTTTTAATATGATTCTGTCAGGGACAAAGGGCAGCCTGCAGTAGAATTTTTCTCCAAAATTCAACACAAGACGTGTGTTCCAACCACAGGTTAGAATAGCAGTGCTATTCTTGCAATGTGGATTTTAATTTGAACAGCGTGGCTTCAGCCCCAGGCTCCCTGTCAGCTGCTATTCCAACTTAGCTCCCAAGTTACCTTGCTGCTTTAGCCCGAATTAGTCAAATTGGTTGAGGCAGCCCAAAATGAGAACATACCTTTTTTGTGGAATAGATGCCCTCATTCTGAACCAACTAAAAGTCACTGAATACCACCAAGACATTCTCAGTTTTATTTTAGTCTCTAAATCCAACTTGGACAATTGTAGCCTTCAGAGACTTTTTCTCTTGTTCTTTTATTTCTTCTATAGGCAGATGCCAAAGGAAAACGGAAACTCCCACTAGCCACTTCAAAAGTGTGCTAGTAAGAAAATCTATTAACTGCTCTTCTTATCTCACTCCTTTGGAATCAGATATGTTCCTGGGAATTACTGTGCTGTGTGTACAGCAGAAGTTCAATCACAGGAACTGGAAGATTGTAACAGGTAATGCTATACCAGAGACAGAAAGGCAAAAATTGGGGTTAAGTTAGAATTCAGCATAATAATATCTATTGTTATGAATATCACTTAGCTCTCATCTTAAGTCAGAAACCACACAAATAGCAGTTTTTATGTTGGTTTAGAGGATTGCATTCCAGAGAGGAGTGATTAAAATGTGAATTCAGCCAGCCTACAGTGGTGTTGCTGAATGGAGTAATTTCCCCTGCCCCTGCTTTCATCTGCATGTTCCCATGCCCTTCCTTGTTTGGACAGGAGCAATTATGCAATTGCATGAAGATGCAGATCTGTTCTGGCTGAGAAGTTTTTGGTGAGGAAAAATGGGTTAAGTCTTTCTTCTCAGCCAGATCTGAGTTGCTGCAGCTCACTTCATCACTGGATGAATGATGGTGCTGACACAGAGCAGGGGCTCAAGTCTACAGCTTGGGTTTAGAAGAAAGACTCTTTCTTTTGGTAGGTGGTTGACTTTGGATTGGCTTAAGCTTCTACACTCGAGGGTAGAAGAGGCAAAAACATTCTTGATTTATGGTACGTGCCTTTGGCACGTACTTTACATAGGGGCACTTGAGAAGACACAGAAAAGAAGTAACTAACTGCTTCATCCTCTGTTAACTGGAGATCCCCCATTGCTGGGTCTGAGGCCACTGCTGATCCAGAGATGATGGCTGCACAGGGTAGCAACGAATGAAGCCTGATGTGAAAGCCTTAGTCTTGTAGGTGAAATCTAAAAATCTAAAATCTAAAATCTAAAATCTATTAATTAACTAGATTCCTTCTCTGGAGAAAATCAGACTCACAATGTACAAATATATAGGAGCTTCTTACTTTAGATTTGTGCTGGTGCCGGTGGGATAGGAGAGAAAAAGCGATTTACAGTATGGAAGCAAACATGATGTTAATTTCCATTTTCCTCCCTTTTTAGCTGCCATTTCTTTTGGGATTGGGGAAAGGAAAGAAGTTCTGAAAACATCTTCCAGTCCCTTCAGAAACCCCAACCCACTATCCCACCTGTCATTTATCTAATGAAAAACCACAATGAAATGGCTGTGCTCTGTCCTCCTTGTAGCCTGGTTAAAACAATCATCTGTAGCTAGTTTGATATGACTGTGTCTGTGGGTCCCGCACAGTAAGAGCAGATGTAAGGCCAGTGACCTTACAAATTATTGGAAGATAGGTGGCTAGATAGAGAGCTCCGCTCTTTCTGTTTGAGAGAAAAGCTGCAGCATGAGCTTTTATAAGGCATCAGAGGAGTTGTTGTCTGCTGGGGGGGTGGTTTCTGAATGCCACCACTGGAGGAGAAGCTGCAGTTGTGGCTTGTCCTCAGCTACCTGACACAAATCCGTGGGAAGGCAGCTTTCATTGGTTTCTCATAACTGCTTCTCAATACAATACCTTTTCTAGTTCTTAAGTGGCTTCTTTGATGGGTGGAATAAACGTTACCACAACTGTTGCACAAGCTTACTGTGAAAATCAATACAGATCATGAATTTTGGTTTGACTTAAGTTCCTCAAATGACCTTGGGTTCTGTAATGACCTTAAATAATATTTAGATCCAGGGTTAGGCTTACATCTGAACAATTTTACCTTTTTTCTTTCTTCTTTTTTTTTTTGTTTCTTTTTTCTGAGTGACCTTTTGACGTGTTCATCTAAAGGATCTGTCCTTTAACCAAACAGAAATAATGGTATTCCCTTTTGCTCTCTGTCCCTTATCTTTCAATGTAAATACATTACCCAGAAGAAAGTTACTCCCCAATTGCAGTGGAGAGCAAGGAGCTCCAGTGGGCTGGGTGTTTGTCTCAAGTCTTGGTATTTGGTATTTGTGAATTGTATACTTACAATTCACGGCACTGATGCCCGGTCACAAGTACAGGCTGTGTGCTTTAGTTAAAGAAGATGATGCCCTAGAAAACTGTGTTTCTTTCCCCCTCCCTATCCATGCGTATGTACATTTTTGTGATAATTTATTGGCACACATGTTTAATAAAATTTTCTTTTGGCCTTCTGGGGATTGTATGTGTATTTTCTTTTTTTTCTCTTTCTTCCCTGGCCCCCCTAGCAATTCAGGGTCTCAGAGGGGTTTAAAGCACGTGCCTAGGAGTAGGAGCAGGACTGGCCCGCCGGGAGGGAGGTGGGAGGCTGAGGCTGCAGTGGCCTCCAGCTGGGCAGCCTTTGGCATCGGGGTGGGGGGCGCAGGATGCAGGATGCAGATGCAGGATGTGGGAGACTGTCTTCAGAGAAGAAAAGCACCTATGACACTTTCAACTTGTCAGGTTTTACTTTTTCATTTACCGGCTCTCAATTTTCCGTCTAATTTACTGATGATACTGAAGAAATGTGTTTTGGTAGAAATATCTGTTGGAAAGGTGGACCAGTTTGGTGTCTAGGATAAAATTTGTTTCCATGTGCCTCTGCCTTCCTCAGAAAGTCTTACATCACCTTACAACCAGGAATTTATGATAATTAAAAGCATCTCTGATAGTAGGTCTAAAAAATGTTACAAACTCATAACATCACCACTTATTCACCAATATTGCCATTTAACCCCTGCCAGAATTGATCCTTCAAAGTTCAGTGAGATAATATTTTTGTCATAAGTATCTGCACATACAGAGAACAGGAATTTTTCCCTGAAGGAGGTAGGAGATATTCTTGCTGATGCTGAAGCCTCAAAAAATACAGAACCCCCTGTCTTCTTTGGGGAATGGTTCTGTGCCTTGTGGCTCAGTGTGCACTGGAGAAGTGGTTGCTTTTCCTTGCTATTTTCAACTCTCCTCTCTTGTGGCTGCAATTGCAGCCTGAAGGAAGTTCCTCAGCTCGGTACTGCTAATCTCTTACCGACAATTCCAAACAATTAAGAAATGCCCTAATTTACAGGGGGGAAAAAACCTGTTGCTCTGAGAATAATTAATTGCTGCTATGAAAAAAAATATATTTATTAATAAGGCTACCTTCACATATTAATTATGTAATTTTAGACTATTTGTCTTTTCTGGGATATGACATATTTATAAATGTAATTGAAACTCATAGCACACACAATATCAGGAGTCATTGGTATGCTGGTTAGAAGCCAGCATGGAAAAAGTAGGTTTGTACATGAGCAAAAATACCTCTCAATTTGTTTTTCCACTTGGTTATGAAATGTTCATCACTGGATACAGAATTTTCTCAGGAGTGTATTGTGCAAAATTGTTGGTGATTCTTCAACTCAATTTGAAGTCTACTGGGGCTGGAAAAGATTTCTAATGAGAGAGAAATTTAGTTCCATTCAAAGAGAAACATTGAAAAGGGCTGTTCAAAGTTTTGGTAGCTGAAATGTTATTCCTGTAGGCATTTCTGTTAATAAAATATACTCATGTTGCATTCCTTTCATTTCCAGGATAGCCTGGAACTCTCCTCTCAGAGATGCTGCTCTGCCAAATGCTTCTCTAGTCCTTACCACGGATCTGATTCTTCCTGTTGATTATCCTGCTTGGAGCTTTAATAGCAAGGCATATAGCCCAGCTGTGATCGTCTAGAAGCTGTGCCATTCCTTTTGAATTGGAAACCATCAGTGTCACTTGAACTATTTCAGCTGAATTCAGTGGTATTGAAGCAGATTCTAAATATCCGGCAAAGCATCTACCCCAAAGTTGTCTTTGCTGAGATATGTTGATATGGGCTGAATGCTTAC
Source organism: Larus michahellis (assembly GCF_964199755.1). NCBI lineage: Eukaryota > Metazoa > Chordata > Aves > Charadriiformes > Laridae > Larus > Larus michahellis. The sequence goes on from NC_133896.1 coordinate 143,115,611, forward strand.
TAAAGCTTACTAAAGCATTAGGCAATAACACAAATAATCAGCAGGGAATAAGGGCAGACGCACAGGCAATTAGGATCAGTCTTATAAATTTATTAATGTAATTTGCAGATTTTACTGATTTGTGAGAAATAGAAATACTAGTGAGGAAAAAAAAAAAAGTTAAAATACAAATGGTTCCCAGAGAGAATTGCTAATAATAAAGATCTCCGGGGAAAATATACAGACAGAAAATAGATCAAGGATTTTACTTATAAAATAAGTACATAGACAAAGAGGGAAACAGTTCAGGTAGTAAAAGCTCAGATGAAGGGAAAGCCCAAGATGCCGCCTTGAAAAGCCCTGGAGGTAACAGAGAGATCTAGAGGTGACACTGAACAGCAAATGAGACACGACTTTACCTCTCATTTAGATATTATGTGGTACGGCAATAAAAGGGATGAGGGCTTTAGGCTATCTGAAGATATGAGGGAGAAGTGAGAGTCCCTCTCCCTGTGTGACAAGACAGGAACTATTTCATTAAGATCTGAGCATCTTGTTACAAAAATACGTTACCAGAATGTGAGAAAGAGAGAAAAAAACAGCAAAAATAGCGAACAAAGGGAATTGAGCATACCAAGCTCGGCTGAATCATAATTAAATGAGTTTCATAATAATCTGTCTTGGAAAGGGTTAAGTGCTGAGAAGGAATGTGATGAGAAGTAATGACATGAAATTAAAGAAAGAAAAATTAGATGTAGTATTATGAATAATTTGAACTGAACAGACTGAGCAATTCTGGGTAAAAGAGAGAATTTGGCCAAAGACACCAGGGAAAACCCTCATTTTTACACATTTTTAATGTCCACAGAACAGACGGAGTCAGGCTTTTAATGTCTCACTTAAAAGATGCATGCAGATGGTGTTTTTTCATGCATTTGAAAAATGAATTTCTACATTTTGATTATGTTGTCATTAGCAGTAGCCTTACTCGGTAATTAGGAAGCTGGTTCCTAGCATGTGTGAGAGAGAGATATATTGAGAAAGGAGGATGTTATCTCTTTGTTTCCACAGGGATATAATTAAATGCAACCAACAACATCATCAAAGCCGTAGAAGAAATTCAAACAATAACTATACTAACTGGAAATGGCTTATTGTTCAGTGAAAAACAGCTGATCTTCATCAGAAAAGGCCACATTATTTGCCAGTGCTCACTCTGGCCAAGAAAGAAAAGGAAATTCCATGAGAAAAGGGTTTTCCCTGTAGTAAACGTAGAGTCTTTCCTAGGTAAGTGACTTTGAATTAATATCGATCAAGAAATAAAGTTGTATGTAACGGAGTAGTCCAAGAGAGTTTTTCTTTCATTCCTAGGTAACTTTTTAAAACAGGGGAGAAAAAGCCAAATATCATGAAACCTGCTGCGTGGCATCCGAGGAGAAAGCAAGAGTGACAATATTTCCTTGCTGGAAAGCAGCCGCTGCTTCAGGAACGGCGCGTTCAAGCGCCAGTGAGGAAGGAGGCCTGCCTGCTGCCCACTCTTGCCACCAAGCAACCTTTTCAGTTCTCAGAAAAGAAAAAAAACAACAAACCAAAGCCAAACCAACCCCGAACTCCTAGGCACTCGTGTAAAGTGAAACAATGAGTTCTTCCCCATGACACATTTGTTCCAAGCCACAGGCTGTGCATGCGTCATTTTTGTTATTGTCATCCTCAGCTTTAGGATTACACGTGTTTTACGGTAGGTTAGTGTCTTTATCTTTTACATCATGTGTTAAATATGCAGTTATACTGCTAAACATTTCAAATGTACCAAAACATGTGCAGGGCTTTATCCACCGAGGTCCATTCGTGCAGGGGAGCTCCCTGTTTGGGAGACTGGAGTGCCACGCTCCTGCTCGTACCTCTGCGGAGCTATAATTCTTAGTGCCTGGAGGATGAGTCTCCAGGCAAGATACCAAGCATGCCTGCAGAGAATGCTGCTATACACAAGAAATCATCAAAGCATGCAAGTCTCTGTCTTTGCTACTTTTTCCTGAATTACTGTGGTCCTTTCCGTACATCCTCATTGCTTTCTAGTTATCTTCCCTTCAATATATTGAAAGAGCTGCTGACAAGGATCTCTGTACTTCCTGCCCTAACCTTTTTACCTCTCAATTCACCAAATCCCTTTAGTAGTTTTTCAATCTTTTTCATCAAATTCAAAAACCTGTCTTCACATTGTCTAGGCTACCTGTAATACAATCCATACATCTCTTAATTTGCTTGAAAATTCTATTTCTTTCTGACTTTCCATTTTCATCCCTGTCCTTTCACCCTGCTCCTCCCTGCATCTGTTTTTTCCACTTTTAGTTTCAGGCTTTCTTTCTCATCAAAACCCGTTTTTTCATACTGATCAGTGGGACACCATCTATTCCCCTTAAAGTCTACCCTTTAATTGATCCCTTGTGTAGTTAACTGAGAGTTTTCTATGCTTCTCCAGTTACAGCCATTTGTATTGTGGGCTCCTTACAAACCCCATTCTCTGGGGAAAGAACTGGCTTTTCCTCCGTTTCTGGGTTTAATACTGGTTTGGCTACAACTTACTTAGGGGAGGAGGCCTTTGGCAGGCTGAAGTTCGGCCACGGGGAGAAAAAAGGATTGGACTGTGCTGAAACATAAACAGAATTGTGGAATTTCCCAGCATTTTTCATGGGCTACTGGTTGGACCAAGAGCTAAATATTTGAAGTAAATCTAATAACATTGTTCACTCACCAAGACCATGTGCATCAGCCAGATGCACATTGGTTCCTCTTTTGAAAAGCCTCAAGTAATTGTGCTGGAGAAGAGCTTTGGTTTAGTGTGAACTTTTAACGCTGTGGGGTTGGGAGGCAGAAGTCATCTTCTATAAAATTGGCTGATTGCTTTCCATCGCTGAGGAAATCAATGGTATTTTAAAAGTAAACTGCGCTGAACATAGGTGTTGCTGCATGAATCTCTTTTTTTCACTTGAGTTGCCACAGCAACATAAAATTTCCTTTCCCCCACATTAGCTTCCCTAAAATGTGCTTCACAAATTGTCTTCGAAAAAAAAGCCTTATATCATGCTGACAAATTGTGCTGTTTGCGCTCTTAGTATTAGGTCTTCTGTGGAGTTAGGATTATTAGAGCAAAGCTACCCGATGCGCAGGGAACGCAGCTTTTACAAATTCAACCTTAAGTAAAAGGATGGAAATGAAAAGCTGAAGCTGAATTAGTTACTGCCTTTATACAAGCTGGGGGCCCAGCAGAACCTCTGAACAGTCTGGTGGTGCTCCTTGGGGTTTGGTGTAACCGTGGGTTAGACAGCCTGCCTGCTCCCAGCATTCAGAAGACAAGCAATGGCCTACTGGATATATTATTAGGGTATATGCGGTGGCTTTAAGAAGGGTTTCTTTCACGCTTTTCTCTCACACCTTTGCAAGAACAGTAGCAGTTCCGGCAGGCTTTGAATGAAGTATCAAGTGTATATACGTTATTCTATGAGAGAAAAAAATATTTTAAATTACCCAGGTGAAAATGAATTTGTCTTAGCCATCCTTTGTCAAAGGAGTTATTAGACTTAGAGTAATTGTTAAAATAATTTTAATTTGTAAGGTTTCAGAGTAGATTCATAAAAGAAATAGTCCCAATCTGTTGAAAAAAAAATAATACTCCATGTCTGTCAATAGTATCACGTTTACCAACATTGCTCTTTCTGGTGCCCCTTGTCAAGGGGGTGATTTTGAGAGGTGAGAGTAATTCTTCACCTTGCCAGCTGATGTGTGCAGATTTAGCAGTGATGGCTGCGCTCCACAGCGCTGGGGCTTAACTGCAATCACACATGCCCAGGTACCTCAAAAGGGCAATGTTTGTTCAGTATTTTAATGGAAGCATGAACTGTGCTGACTGCTGGGCCTCAGTGAACTTTTCTGCACGCCCCTTTTTTGAGGAAGTGTTTTGGTAAGGAGCTCCTTCACCTTTTATGAGGTTAGGAGGGAATGCCAGTGTGAGTATACGGAAAGGGAACCAAAGTGACCAAGGGAAGGGTTTGTGAAAGTAGCCATCTTCATCTGTGAGAAGCTTGTAACAGCTTGTGGTCATGTCTGGTTTTGAACCGCAGAAGTTGTAGGTAAAGCCTAGCTTAGCCTTGAAAAAGGTAGATCTGCTGACTTGGAACAATAGCAAAACCCACAAAAGATACCTAATCACCTATATAGAAAACTTTCTAAATAAAATTGACCTTCCCCACTACCGCTGTCATTTCTGCTTACCTTCTTACCATGCTGGACATGAGTATCTGAAGCAATAGGAAGGACAGGGGAGGAAAGGTTGATTTTATTCTCTCTGGTGATAAATAGAACACTTAATAGATGACAAATTGGGGAATATTGAATCTCTAGAGACCTAATCAAACACGAATCAAGTCAGCCCCCGGTAAGCATGGGATAAAATGCCAGCTGGTCGTGGCCTTTCTGTTCCAGCTGGTATTTTATCCTTTGTAATGGATTGTGACCAGTTTTAATGCAGCTAATACTTGCACTTAAATAAATAAAAAAACTCCCAGCAATGCCAAACCATGGGTTTTAGTGTAATAAATGCTATTCCTTGTGGATAAGTACTATAACGTTGAGTCGAAATGGAGCTGATAATCATTTAGCTGTCCTAAAGAACTAAAGAGAGAATTACAGCGCTGGTCTTGCATCTGAATTTCTGTGGGAACTTTATGCCTGTGCCATAATAAGTTAATTTTGATGGCATCCAGCATGGAAGCAAGATTCTATAGCTGGGATAGAAAAAAATCTATTAAGCAACTATTTTCTATCTTTTTTTCTCAAGGGAAATAAATTTCAGGAGGCTTATGATTTTCATACAGTCTTACTGTGTCATTTGGCTTAGATAAGTTATAGAAAAATAGGTGTAATGTTAGATAATATGTCTTCTGTGGTAAAACCCCCCTAAGTGCATGCACACACACTTGCATATATGCATACCCAATCTTTCAGTATAACACTTGCCTAACAATGCTTTTCTCTCGGGATTTTATTGTGATTTATGAAAATGAATGTGTTACACGTGTAACATCTGTAAAGGAATATAACATACCATTTATTGTGAAAGCAGATAAACAGCCCTATAGAAATAAAAGCCGATGTTGTGCCAGTTTCAAGCACAATAGAAATGAAGAAAGCTTTTCTTTAAAATCTGCTGGAAAAAGCCGGAGTCAGCCCTTAGCAAGACATTTTCCTTGTTCCTTCCTTTCATTGCTGACTGACTTATAGTTAGCTTCTCTAAGAAGCATTAGATTTTTGATGAAATCTTTCCAGCTTTTCTTTCTTACACCACGGTAAATTATTTCAGAACAGCTTCTTTATATGTAACTGTACAGTTATCTGCTCTGTTCTAAAAATACTGTAAATCTGAGGTACTGATTTTACATTCCCTGAAACCATCTTTAAGCCACACAGAACCTCACAGAAGTTAATAGGTTTGACCTAGAATTTCAGGAGCCAAGAGTGGAAAATGAATATCATTAGAAGGTCTTGAAAAACACATACCTCATTTCAGAACAATGAAAACATTTTCATTGTTTTGGAGCTGGCTAGGAAGGGAAAGAATTATGAATATATTCTAGTGATTTTGGGGACGTTTTGCATTTTTCAACAGCTAAAACTCTTTTAGTCTTTTAATAAGAAATAAATTCCCAAACGCATTTACCAAAAAACCTTACATGTGACCATTCAAATAGATCCCTTGCTAACAACCCTCCGTCTTCCATCTGAAGGTGGGCTCTCTTATTGCTTATTTCTTAAATGCTAATAATGTGATTTGTGATGCTTACCACAAACGGGTTGCAAGGTGAAATCCTGGCCCCTTTTAAGTCAGTATCAGAGAATCCCACTGACATATCGAGGTGGTATAAACAGGAAAGCTAATATAAATGGCAAGGCTAGTTCTTATAGAAGACCAAATCAAAAGAAGTGTTTTTACATCTAATGAAAGTACACAATGAGGATCACCTGGTGCTTTGACAAACAATTTGTTATTTTTCATAGGCTGCATTTGGGGTCACTGGATCCGATTCTTCTGGCTAGCACCACAAAAGACACACTTTTCACAGACGCCCTCTTCAAAGAGGTGAAATTAAATAAATTGAACTCAAAGAGAGAATGCTAGATAAAACACTAATGCCGCTACTAAACCATGGTCTCAAAATAGCAATATTTTTAATATTCTAGGAAAATAATTTCTGACTTTCCTTCATGTGTGATGTCCATAGGGCAAATACATTAACTTCTGACAGTGCAGCATGTGGGACTGTCGCAGGCGTTTCAAGCGTACAGCTTAACATGCCAAAGTGACTCTTGGCAGCATCTTGGAGGGGAAGCTAAAAAAAGAAATGCAGTAGGTTGTCTAAGTAGTCCCTGGCTTATTATAATATTCTTTAAAACCATATTAAAGTGATGCAATGATATGCTATTGGACATAGTTTCTTGTTGTCTGATGTCATCTTAAAATTTCTCAGGGGAAAAAAAAGGCTGAGTGAGATGGCGAGACAGAGACGGAGCACCATGTGTTTTGACAACGCGGCATCCATTATACATGAGTAAAATAGCAGCCGCTCAGCTGCAATCATGGTAGGCATGACTGCTTCTCTTACAAACTCATATTTCATTTATTCATTTCATCTTTCATTCCAAGACCCTGAGCCTCCCCACATTTCTCTGCAAGTAAAACTATGCACCTGAATAGTTACGGTGACTTCAGCAGGGATTAGTCACATGAAGAAGTTTAAGCATGAGAACGGAGTGTTTACAGGACGGAGGCCAAAATCTGTAGATAGCTGAGCTGGGAAAATTGGCAATAGTATAGCAATGTAAACATTCAAATGCAGAAGCAGAAATGCAGACTACAGCATTCCTTTCTATATCCCTTTGGCAACTCCTGACTTCCTTTGCTTTTTTCATGCTGCAAACTGGACGCTGGATGAAAGTTTTGGTCCCGATTCATGGATAGGGGAAGAAATTCTCCCATTGCTTGCAATGACACCTTGACGAGTTCTGGTCTTTTTTTCTCTAGATAAATTGTGTATCTATTGAAAAATATGCTTTTTCTATGGAAGCAAGTTTGGATAGTACATTTATTGGAAGACTGAAGGCTAGCCTGTTGTTTTGTGTTCCTTTTCTCTCTCACCGCCAGTCAAAAAGTACATTAAAAAACATATTACACTGTACAACTCACCTGACAACCAGCTGATCCGACTGGATGCTATGTGCCACTGCGTTCACTTTCACTTCCCCATGTTTATTCACATTAACAAGTAATAATTATATTAGCAAGATTGTTCTTGCCCGAAGTTACGGGATAGTTGTTCATTAGAAAGATGGAATATTTCTTCATGTTTTTATTACATGTTGAAGCCTCCAACCCTGCTAAGCAAACTACAGATACTGAGTGAAAAGGGTTTGGAAAGCTGGAATTTTCTCCATTGCACTACAGTTCTGGGTTGGTTTTTTTTTTTCCCCATATTGGAAGAGTGGGAACCTCTGAAAGCACCAGAGTTTTACATTGTTTCAGTCAGCTTAATTGCTGGAACATGCATTTGGTTTCAGATCAATTGCTATAAGGAGTAAATGTCACCAGAAAATTGATATACATGATAATTTATTTCCTTGGACATCTGTAAAATACTACACGCTTTGCAGATTGAGACGTAACATTTGGCTCACGTTAGGAGTGGAAAGCCAAGGTGTAACAAGCATTGGTTCAGTTGTTCAATAATAATTTTTTCCATGCAATGAATCCTCCTTATCTTTCATTAACTGCCAATCAGGCCCTCCGGCTGCCATGTGCCAAAATGTATTCTTGGTTATTAGCATTAAGGCTACTGTTAAAACTAAGACTGAGACATGAAGGAAAATGCCCTTTCCCAGAAAAATATATTTTTGCTTCTTCCTGCTGGAAAAACTATTTGAGAAAGTGTACTCACGTTTCAAAGATATGTGAAGTGCTATGAGAATGATCACCCTAAAGCTCAGTAACCACAAGGCTGCTACGCACACTGTAGAGCAGCAAGAACTGCCTGTGCTCACCCTACAGAAGCAGCTGAGAGTTTGGCACATTATGTGTACCTCTGAATCTGTTCAGTACTCCAGTAGAGGTGCTTATTTAACATAATTTGATAGGACTTAGTGCTAAAGAAAGGTTTACCATCTAATTGTTTTCCAGTGAGGTTCAAGTGGTTTTAACTTTTGCAAACTGCTTCCCTTATTGGTGAAGGAAGATTCTGGATTCAAAGAAAAAGAAGCAGATCATGTAAGAAGACATGTCTGTCTCCCTCGCCTCCTATCTGCTGCAGACATTTCTCATCCTCTGTATCAGACACACACACTAGCATCAGCATATAGGAAGCTAGACATATAGCAGTGGTCTGGAGCTCCTGAGAAGTTTGACCTGCAGTGTCCCTTGGAGGGGAAATGCCAGAAGCATGAAGCCATGAGGCCGTAAGAGATGTGTGGATGGTTCCTAGTATCTGCTGAAGTGCCTTCATTTCCCACTCTTTGTCCTGCTCTGAAAACAAGCCGTGCAAGGCTGCTGAAGCTCGGTCAGAGCTTCTTCTGTCTGAAAGGCAGGAAGGGTTAAGACTAAACCCTATGGAAGAGTCCAGGTTCACAGTGCAGCAAAGGAAACCTCACTATAAGTAACGCCTGGGGCAACCGTGCAAGCTGAAAGTAAGGTTGAGTTTTCTTCTGGTCAGTGCTGTTTCCCCAAGGTGTAAGAATGGAGATTGGCATTCCAGTGACTCTGCGGGAGGAAACAACCATAAATTCATTGGAACACAAATTTCTGTTTTCGTGTTGTGTTGCATTAATCAACTCCATTTTTTTGAAACACATAAAGAGGGAAGCAATTACTCTGGGTGTCAAAAATAAGTTAGTGGTGATATTCGTAGATGTTTTTGTTAAGAATTTCTCTGACAGTTCTGTTATCTGTTGTGAATGCTGAGTTATGAAGGGGAAGAGCAGAGAGGGAGAAACTTACATTTGGGTGTCCCTTATAAATCTTAAATACGTTCTTCTTCGTACTGATTTTCCTGTTTAACAAACTGCCTCATTCGTCAGAGCTCTGTGGTGAAAGTAGGAAGGGAAAATCATTAAACACACACAAGAGAGGATCAGAATCAATGACAGCACACACGAAGAAAATGATTGCTGGCTGCTTGTACGCCCGAAGTTTTTAGCTTCCTTTGACTTACGGAAATTTGGACCAAATTCCCATTGTTTGAATGTTGCACGCTATTTCATGCAGCTTCTGCACCCCCTCTGCTTCCTTCACATTAGGCCTTTGGAAACTGGGAAGGATGGGGAGAAACAATGTTTTAGAAAGGCTTGGAAAGTTTTAAAATCTGCCTTTATAGGCTTTCTCTGAATGAGTTATTTCCACAACGTGGCTCTTTGAGGAGTGCAGAGCATTAATATCACTGCCTTGTGCATTAGTAGTCATTTTAAATACCAAGACCAAAGTTCAGCTCCTCAAAGTCTTTCCCAGGCAGCTGATTACACTATTAAAATGCTCGATGGGAAGCAGGGACCTGCATTTTCTTCTGCACTGTAGACGTAATTGATTGAGAACATTGTTATGCCAAGATTACCAAAATGCTTTTAGTTTGGAATATGAGTTTTAGTAGGTAAATAAGTAGGAAATGATTCAAAATTACTGGTTTGTGAAATGTGAAGCTTCAGTAGAGGTAAGTGATGGATTCATGCTGCTAGATATTAAATATGTGCAATATGGATCATAGAATCACAGAGTGGTTTGGGTTGGAAGGGACCTTAAAGACCATCTTGTTCCAACCCCCCTGCCATGGGCAGGGACACCTCCCACGAGACCAGGCTGCTCAAAGCCCCATCCAGCCTGGCCTTGAACACTTCCAGGGATGGGGCATCCACAGCTTCTCTGGGCAACTTGTTCCAGTGCCTCACCACCCTCACAGTAAAAAATTTCTTCCTGATATCTAATCTAAATTTCCCTTCTTTCATTTTAAAACTGTTACCTCTTGTCCTATCATTACACTCTCTGATAAAAAGCCCCTCCCCATTCTTCCTGCAGGCCCCCTTTAGGTACTGGAAGGCCGCTATAAGGTCACCCTGGAGCCTTCTCTTCTCCAGGCTGAACAACCCCAACTCTCTCAGCCTGTCCTCATAGCATAGGTGATCCAGCCCTCTGATCACCTTCGTAGCCCTCTGCTGGACCTGTTCCAACAGGTCCGTGTTCTTCTTGTGCTGAGGACTCCAGAGCTGGCCGCAGTACTCCAGGTGGGGTCTCACCAGAACAGAGTAGAGGGGCAGAATCACCTCCCTCAACCTGCTGGCCACGCTTCTTTTGATGCAGCCCAGGATGCGGTTGGCTTTCTGGGCTGCAAGTGCACATTGCCTGCTCATGTTGAGCTTCTCGTCCACCAGCACCCCCAAGTCCTTCTCCTCAGGGCTGCTCTCAAGCCATTCTCCGCCCAACCTGTATTTGTGCCTGGGATTGCCATGACCCAGGTGCAGGACCTTGCACTTGGCCTGGCTGAACTTGATGAGGTTCTCACGGGCCCACCTCTCAAGCCTGTCAAGGTCCCTCTGGATGGCATCCCTTCCCTCCAGCGTGTCGACTGTGCCACACAGCTTGGTGTCATCTGAAAACTTGCTGAGGGTGCACTGAGTCCCACTGTCCATGTCTCCAACAAAGATGTTAAACAGTGCTGGTCCCAGTACTGACCCCTGAGGAACGCCACTCATCATCTGAAATAATCTGCCTTGTATACCTTTCAAGTCAGCTGAGAGAAAGGGGCTTTCTTAAGGCTCGGCGTCTATACTAGCATGAGGTAAGTCAAACGGTCGAAATATCTGCTTCTCTCCATTGATTATTGAAACAGCTTAGGTTAACCAGTTCAGTTAAGGCTATAGAAATCCTTTTTTGCTAAATGAATACCACCTGAGGTATCAATAATAAAAGTGGCTTTACATTTCTAAAGCAAAAAATGCTTTTCATGTCAAAATTCATGACAAAAGAGTGACTAATAAAACAAGACTCAATTCTATTCAACAAGCACGAACCAACAATCCGAACTATACGTTTAAGTAGGAGCAAATGTTGCAACCAAGGATAAATTAAGCAGCTTTAATAATTTTAAGTGGATTCACTAAAGAGAAAAGGCAAAGTTGTTTCTGAATGAAACAGTTAAGTATTTTCAAAAAATGGAAAGTAAATCTTGGAAAAAGATTCCAAATGATGTGTATTTTTGCCAGGATTCAGGAAAAAAAAAGGTTTGTGTTGTATGACAATGTTCATTTAATGTAAAAAAAGAACTTTCTAGGTGAACTCACAAGGGTGAAGCAGTAAATCTACATTCAAGCTGTGTTAAAAAGCAAGGGCACTTCCCAAAAGTAAAAAAAAATTGAAATATTTTTAGCTACAAGTATATAACTTGGAGATTTTAAAACAAAAAGCAGTAAGAAAAACTCCAAGAAATCTTCGTAGAACTTACTTTAGCTTCACCAAATAAGCCAAAGCAGAAGAGGTGACTCACTTCCTCATTTTCCCTTTGCATCTCATATTTTTTTGAGACTCTTGCCGTGTCTGCACGGGTTATTGTGCTGTCGACACCCACTGCTGTTGTTCACGAGGACGGTGACTGTACAGTGCGGCTCAGTCACTGCCGGGCTTGAAACAGACCTTGGCATTGGGAGGCTGCTGGCACGATGGGGGCTCAGGGACATCCATCCCAGCGAATCACCGCTGCGTATAGCACTGCACCAGAAATATCTTGTCTTGTTTTGACGCTTATGCCAAAGGAGAATACTTAGGTGTCCCTAAATCACCCCTTGTGGGGGAATTCATGTGCACTCAACAGATGATGGAGTGGGAAGCAGCCGCTGCCTTTATATATAGGCAGACATTAAGGCATGCTTTCTGGAGCGCTTTGTGCCAGCGACTCGCTTGATGCGCTTCTGTCTCAAGAATTTATAGAGGGCTGCAATTATAGGATTATGGAGTGCTTCACAACCCTTGGTTGTCATAAACCCCATCTAGCAGATGACAAAAGGAGGAATGTTGGGATAAGGGTCTTGCCCATGATCACAGCTGGTTGTGGTGAGCAAAGCAATTGAACCTGCTGGTCCTGAGCACCAGGCACCATTGTAGCCTTCTCCCTGGAACCCGGCCTCTCGGCCTTTCAGAGCTTTCATAATACAACACAGACTAACACGGACAATAATAAATGTTTGCAGTTGTACTATTATTAAAAAAAAGTAACGCTTGTAAACACTGCCAGGTGATAAGAGAAGACTGTCGTTTCTCTCTCGGCAAGGAAAGGGATGGGCTTGAAAGGCAGCATTCTTGCACATAGCCACATGCGCGTGCAGTTCCTGTGCAAAAGGGGAAAAGATTTTCTGTCAATCCTCCTCGCCATTCTGCTCCGTGGGAGATACAAAGGCTCACTTGCGTATATCTTCAATCTGCACGTCTTTAGGGAAAGGGTATGCTCTTCAGTACAGAATAAAAATTAAAGGTATTCCAAGGGAATCTTATAATTAATAATGATAATAAATCAATACCAGTAAATCCATGACAGTGCAGTGAGATTAACAGAATATAAATCACAGTGTAGCAAATGAAATGACCATCATATGGATTATTCAGTGATGAGTTGTGAAAAACACAGATTTTTGAAGTGTCGCTTGTCTTGTGGGTTAGTTGTGAACAGGAAAAAATGGTTAGGTTTGTCAGATATGTTCAACACGACTCCACCATTCAGCCACCTCCAGATATAAGGTGATGTGACAGCAATGGAAATACAAAGCTGCAGTTTAATTCAAGGAGTCATAAACTGGAGTGTTTGGGAAAGCAACAGTGAATTTGCAAAGGAACAGAGAGTGTCAGCTTATAGATTCATTACCTGGGTTGAATATATGCAGTAAAATGTGCATTAATTACCCTTGTCTTATTAAGAAGTTTGGCCAAAAGTGAATCCACACCATAAAGGCTGAACTTCATCCAGATCAACAGCAATTTCAAACAATATAGAACATATTTTCCCCAACATATAGTAAGGCAAAAGGGTAAGAGAAAGCTTCATTTTATATAATGGGACTATGCCGCTATGCTTAACTGACTTCACTTATTATGTTGACGGTCTTGGTGAAAGTGAGGAATCTTAATAAATGGGGTTTGCGTAGACCTTAAGGGCCAAATTCTGCAGCCATTTAGGATATTTCATATTCATAGAATTCAATAGGGTTGCGTCAGGGTAATTGAAAGAAGACATGGCCTTAGGTATTTAAACTGAGAACTAAGGATAATTTTTTCTCCCGAATTCCCAAAGTAATGAAGTTTTCTATTATAGAAGCCAGTCTCAGTTCTCAGGATGTGCTGCTGAACTTTAACATGTTGGAAAGTATATGTTAAATATTTCAAGTACTTAAAGATCTATGTATTTAAACTTAGTATTTTTCATAACTGCCATTTAGCAGGGCATCATCGCCAGAAATCCGTGTTTGTGGCTGAGACAGCAGATGACTTAGAAGGTGTGTAATCAGTCTAGGTTGCCTGCTAACGTGGAAAGTACAAAGCATGGAAGGAATTCCACACAGGAGGTAACAATCATCACCAGAAAGAAAAAAATAAAAAAAGGTCTAAAACACTGAGTAGGCTCATCTCGAAATGTAAGAAGATCCTGCAGTGCACCCTTAAGAAAGGCAGCCCAGATGCTTCTGCCCCTCTCACTTCACCACCCCTGGGCATAAAGTTGAAACGGTGGGTATACACACATACACACACACTGGTATATACACATATGAACACACACAACCACATGTGCACACAGAACATCGCTTAAATGTCGCATTCAATTTTACTGCAAAGAAGTAAAGGCAGCGGACGGGATGCTTTCCAGTGTAACAGATACAATCCAGAGGAAGGAAAGGCACGGTGTCTGGAAGCTACAGTTTGCCTTTCTGGTCCCAGGCTGCATTATGTCTAGAGAAATGCGTGGCCTGATGTCCTGGCTAAGACACAGCAGTGGCCACGGCTGCCACGTGGATGACAGCCCCGACTGGAGCATCACGGTACCAGCTGCTGCCCTGTGGCCAATACTTTTTTTTTTCCCTGAGCCTACCCACTATATATTTACTCTGGGGTGTTTTAAGAACAGCCTGACAACTGCCTCGATGCTGCCTGTGATAGGGAACTAAGGCAACTCTGACAGGGAATTAAGTTCCTTGGCACTTTTGCTGCACCTTTGCCCGTTTATGGGGCATAAAGAAAAAAAATTCTGCTGCGTGACAACCCTATAAGCTTAAGAAGACTGCCCTGCAGCCATTCAGGTTAGAAATCAGTCCTCAGCTTTAACGGAAGTTGGATGTTTGTGAAGTTAATATGACACCTGGTCACCTCAAAGCTACAAGCTGGTTGTGCAACGCTCCAAGAGAGGGAATTCCACATTTTCACGCTTGCATATCCCTAAATCCCTTGTCTAGCACAAAGTGCTTAAAATGTCTCTTAAAATAAAAAAAAAAGGGAAGATGAACTGTTGTAAAAAGCAGCAAAACACTGTGTGTTGCTGTATTAACAGTGGTGGGTACTTTTCTTTGGTCATCCTGTTCTGTTAGGGTTTTCTTCCATATGTATGTGCTTCATAACAGACTGTAACTACAGTAAGACTGTAACAGAATTATCACGTGAATTGTTTTCCATTTTTGTCTGGCTAGGAACTCTGCCAAAATATTATAAGGCCAAGAATGGACTAGACCAGAAACAGTAATCCCATCTAACCCAATTTCCAGGAGAAAATGGCTAGTTGAGTTAAGCGTATGAAGAATGCTTCTGAGACCACACCAGCAAAGCCTGAAGTCTTGCATGGTGAGAAGCTCGTGAGTATGGCAGGCAAATTAACAAAAGAATATCACCGCTCTGGACAATGACATCTATTCAGGCTGCAAGATTAGTGTGATGCAGTTTCTAGTCCTGTCTACCAAAATATAGAACATATTTAAATACGAAACTTTTCTCCGTGTGGTTCTGAAATAAGTGAATAAATTGTTGTACAAGGACAGGTTTTACTAGTGGCTTTTATTTTTTTCTTTTAATTTGAATTTAAAAGGAGAAGTCAATAATAAGAAAGAGGGTTTCAGAGAACGGGTATCCTTTCGTTTGGGAACCATATCTTAGATTAATGCCAAGATCAGATCATATTTGAGTAATCATCTGAAAAAATTGTCTTTGCAGTTATAGGAGGAGGGATAAATAGTAGCATAAACTTAGGAATAGCAAGTTTTATAAAGTAAGTAGTTGGAAATATTAATTGGCTTTGTGTGATCACTTTTTAGAGCTCATTTGAGCAGCGTGTCTGCTGAAGCGCGTACCAGCAACAAATTCTTCAATACTACTTGAACATCCTACCATCTGATACAAAATCATTACAAATTAATGAAGGAGCTGGACAAAAACTCTGAAGAGAATACTATCAGTTATATTACATTGTAATTATACAAATGTATGGAAGGAGCTCCAAGGACTTGCCAACAATAATTAACTCTCCTACCATTGCAGCATCAGTACACCTGTTAGCCTTATTTGTCTATGTACAACCAGACAAAAGGAACAAATAACCCTATCCATCATTTTCATAGGCTGGGAAGAAAGCAAATAAAGAGTTGGGTTTTGTTTTAGGGTTTTTTTTTGCTGTTTTTTTCTTTTTTTTCCTCCAACACTCATTGGTTTGATTTTTTTTGGGCCAAAAAATTTTAACAAAGATGAACCAACTCCCCTAATGGTAGCACCATCCAACTCTGCAGCTGAAGACAGCATGGGCATTCTAACAACACATGGTTATGCTCCACTTTACAATTTCAGTCCTCCTCTGAATGGCACCATTCCCTCTAATCTTGTGCTCTGCACTTGTTATGATCCCTTAATATAGCTTATACTCACAGGAGCCCTTAACAATTTGCCCAAGGTCAGTCAACAAGTCAATTGAAGAGGTGGAAAAATCAGTGCTTTTGATTTCCTTTCCCCTTCTTCTACCAACTATTGGACTATCACAAAACACAGACCATTCCAGGCTTTTTGCGGGGGAAGGGGAACATGACAGCTTCCTTTTCAGACAGCAGAAAATACTTTAAAGAATTGGTTTCTCTAGCAACAGGAACAGGAGAAAAAAAGAAGCCATCATAAGTTTTTTTCCCACCTACTCATTTTTTTAATGTGGTAAAGCAGATGGCTTGGATAATGCAGGTACTACAGATTCTGATTTATTGACTGTAGACAGAAATATAAATACAGAAGCGTATACACTCTGCTGTACTCAGTAACGCGGTAAGACTTAATGACTTCAGAGTTCATACTTCTTTTAAGTTCTATGCATCCGTATCGACAAACACCATTATTTATTGCTAAGGAAACACTGATGGCAGAGCGCACTGCCTGTGGAAACCAAACGCTGGCCAGCCAAATACTGCCCGTATCCTCTGCCTTTCCTGACGGCGGTGCTGGCTCCATGAAGTCCCAATTTACATCTTTGACAGTCACACAGCTTGTTGACCTGGCCAAATACTTTCTGTTAAGGTGTTGTAAATCGGTCAGTACTGCAGATATATAATGTCACAGGACTCAACCTTTTGCCTTTGCCAAGAAAATTAAAAATGGCTTAGTGATCTCTACTTAGTGATGATAGGAAGGAGATTATTCTTTTTATGACTGTACTTGGCCCGTGGCTAAACCAGGGAAGGACACTCTATATTTCTTCCACTGTCGCAATGTTGAGTGTTACGTGGACAGAAACCAAAAAGGTCCTCTTTAATAAAGTGCTGAGGACCGTACGCCCCTTTGCTGATGAAGTTGCTGACGCTGGTAGAGTATAGACAATAGTCTTGCCTGCTCTACAGTAACAGTCAGTGCTTCCAAATTGCAGGAATAGCCTCAGCATTATGTGCTTGGTTTTGACTTGATGCACTTGGTACTTTGGAGAGCACGTGCAGAAGTCAAATCGAAGCCATGATGGTATTAGGATCTGGGCTGTTCTCAGGATTCAGTTTCCATGGTTTATAGTTCATGTATTTGCAAGCAAATAATGCCAACTCCATTATCAGGCAATTTTGGATAGCAGCAGTGACGCCAGTCTCTCTGCAGTGGACCTACTGGGAGAACATTAACGGAGAGGAAGAGGACATAAAGGAATATAAAGCTGTTTTTCTGTCTCAGTTTCAGTTTCCAGGCTTTCAGCTTGGTGGGAGAGGACTGTGCTGCGGAGGCTGGGCGGCTGGTCATGGCTGGTGACAGCAGGTGCTTTCTTAGGGAGCTGTGTGAAGCTCCCACAGATCATCTGAGTCAGCACTTCAGCGTAGCCCATGCGGGGCGGGAGCGTGTGGACACTGTCGCCTGCACCTCATCAGTCAGCAGCTATTTTAGTATGAATAGGTGGGTTATTTGGGCCATTGAGATAGATCTATCTTTTCAACCTTTTGCCATCCTTAGAAGGCTGTGGACGACTCTGCAGGCGTGGAGCTTCCCCCCTTGCCCTTGGCCAGGCCGTGCAGCCCACCCCACGCTCATTGGCCCTTCTCAGAAGAGGCTGCTCAATTTACGAACAGAAAAGGAGATTTTCTGTTTTGTTCCTATGTCCAGTTCAACACCCTGGTAGATTTGCCAGCTTTTATGATGGTCAGTGCTATAGGAACTTGCAACCTTTTTCCGTCTAATGAAAAATACTGATTTTGTTCCACGGTGACCATAGTGAACATCAAGGGAACTAAAAAAGTCACAGGATTTCGGAAAAAAAAAAAAGAATTAAGATATAGAAAAAAATGAACTCTCTAACTAATGTCAGAGCTGCTGCAGAACAACTGCAGTGGGTGCTCTGGGCAGAACGAAGGGCAGATGGTGAAGCTCTGTGGCAAGGGTAGAGGCGGCCGAGCAGAGTCTGCCTCAGATCATAACTGCCAAAGAAATGGAAAACGGCCGCCCAGTGGACTGGAAAACAGTTCTTTTAGGGTCCTGAGAACAGCCAGTAATGAGTAAGGTATTTGTTAAATGTGTGCCAATGAGAATGCGTGAAGGATTCTGGGCTGTAGACCCTCCAGAGTCAGGCTAGAAGTTATGAGAAATGTAGAGGTGAACTTAGGAGAGGACTGGAGAAGGTTCCTTTTCGCTTCCAGAGAAACACTTCTGTTCAAATATGGCTGCTAGATAAGAGATAACTTCTAATGGGATGACAAGAGATAATTTTTCAATGTTTGCTGTGACATTATTTGCATTATTTTATGTTTTGCGTAGGTTTTAATGCATTTTTTTAACAGAAAATATAAAAAATAATTTAATGAACTGTTTCATGCAATCATTTAAACATAATGTGTCTCCTCAGGGAGTACAATTTACTTTTTAGTCTTAATGTAACTTTTCCTGATGAATTTTAAGGAGAGTGTTTCAAGCGGTATTGTTTCTTAATAAAAATATTGAAGCTTAAAAAATCGTTGAAGTCCTTTTCTGAAGTTCTGAAGTCCTGAAGTCCTTCGCTATGCCACGTGTGTCTAGGGAAACTTTTAGAAAATATATTTCCACCCAGTAAAGCCGAGGGGTTTTTTAGCAAAAGTTCAAGCTCAATGGTGTCATGAACTGCGCGTAAGAAAATGTTAGAAGCAAAATTAAGGCTAAAGGAAAGTTAGGATAACGGTGAAATAATTTGAAATTATGATTTCAAACTCCTGTGCTATTATTCTTGCCCTTTAGAGTATTTTATTAAAAATAGATGTAATTTTCTGCCTTAAAGCTTGCAACTATATGATTTTAAAAATTTTAACTCTAATTATCCTTTAGAGAGATTGAGAGGTATAATAAGACGACAGCAACACAGCTGGAGCAAGACTGCTTGAAGAGGGACTCTCGGAAACCATTTTTGATTCCAATGGAAGGAGCTGTGCCTGCCACACGGGAGACACAGCGGCACAAATGTAAGTTGGGTTTGTTTTTTTTTTGCAGTCCTCCCCCTCTCTTCTCAGTGCCCTGCTCTCTCCGCCACAATTTCAAGCTGCCATTCTTAAGCGTACTGAGAACCCATAAAGACGATAAATGGTTTTTTATGTTGCCTCAGGTGCATTTTGATGCCGTGATGCCCCGTCCCTCGGTGCAGTGCAGCAGGGTCTTGCTGAGGGTTATTGGTTTGAATGGTGTGACGATATTCCCTGAGTCCCGCAAGATGCGCTGGGTTAGTGCTCCCCACTCCCCTCGCCTTTCATTGCCGGGCGCATACGGAGCGTGGGTGGCATGGTAGCTCTCTGCTGAAATGCTAGCACCCCCATGGGGCACTTTTACCTCAAATTCTATTTTCTTTTATCCCTGCAGACGCGCACAAAGTTCACAACTTTAAAGGCTGACAATATCTTATATTTCTGACTTACTGATATGATGTAACCTATTTCTTTCCTAATGGCATTCTGCCAGCTTTCGTGTCCGCAAAAATGAATTAAAATAGCATGGCATGGCTGAAGTCCCATGCTTAGTAGTTGAAAAGATAACTGCGTAATATACCACGTATGTTAAGGTGTAATGCTTTGAAAGGCAGTGAATAAAATGACGTGAAAGCGGTAGTGTCCAAAACAATGAGGTAGATCGTGGCCATTCAAGCTGTACCTGGCATTCATCATATTTAACATTCTCCCCCCATGGCCCGACACAGACACTTTCCCATGACAAGGCCTTCTGGTGCGAATGCGCGTGCCAAGGCTGAGGGAGTCACGGAGCTGAGTTCAAAGGGAAGGCTCGCGTGGTGGGCTGGGGGGCTGAGGGTGTTCAAGCACACACAGAGACACGGATTTGGGACAGAGTCCCTCGCTGCAGTCAGTATTTTTGCTCTGTGGAAGCCGGCATGAGGCTCAGAAATGGCAGCTCCTCAGATGCGTTGATACCTGGTGCGCACTTAAAAAATAAACAAAGCTGAGTGATTGCTACAACATACAGTACCGTTTTTTGTTTTTTTTTTAAATAAACACCGAGTCTCCGATGGACAGAACAGGCACCATTTCGTGCACTCTGCAAACTGCTAGTGCTGGTATCTACAGAGCTGGGTGCCCGTGCTGCCTAGAGGCCAGGTATCCAAGGCTGTGGCTGGTCTTCCCATCTGTCCTGGGTCTGCCTTGGTTCTTCTGCCGCTTTCAGGTTTTACTTCTTCATCCCTGTTGGTAGAGGTCCCGATTTCCTGAATTCCCACCAGCTTTGGGGGCTGAAGCTGTGTCTACTTCTCCTTACTGCTGTGGGACTGAATTCTGGTTGATGCCTCGTAATATTGACATATGATATAACGATTCCTTGTGATCCTGGGGTTTCCTGGAGAGGACATCTGAAACTTTTTTTTTCTGCATTGGCATGATAAACTGGATTTGTGGTTTGGGTGTCAAGCAGCTATTCCAGTAGTGATGGCTTTCAAAAATGTCTTTGTGATAACAGTATATCTTCAGGAATCCCTGAGCCTTCGTTTCTTCTCCTTAAGCAAAGAGACCCTTGTCGTTCAGAAGACATCAGTAACTCTGGCTGCAGTTTGCAGACGCTGAGCGCAGGAGTGGGCGACTACGCAGGCAGTGACCGCAGCTCTTTGCCAGCACTTCGACTGGGACGAGTCCTTGGGGTGGCACAGCAGCGGCGAAGCAGCAGGTCAGGACAGCCAGGCAGGGCGTCTGCCCTTGCGTGTAAGGCAGACAGGACACGACGATGCCAATACATCCCATGTGTAATGGAGAAATGGTACCTTCCCGCCATCTGTGGGGAATTATCTAAAACCACACTAGAAACGGTGTAAACCTGACATCCTGAGACTTAGAAAAATATATGTTTAGTCTGTGAATTTCATTACTCGTGCATGCTGCGCACATACACACACACACACACACACACACACACACACTCTAAATAGAGCAATGATTTATTTTCTGTTGAGAAAATTGACTTAAACTTTCAAACATAAAGCCAAAAAATAGTATATGCTAAATGATTAAAAAAGGGCAAAACCCACCTACTGCACGATGGGAGGAAAATTCTACGGCGTAATATTTTCTTCCTATTCACTTTCCTTGCAAAGAAATCGGTTTAAATGCATGTGAAAATGTTATGTCAGACACTCTAAGAAAACAAACATAGAACTCCTTATATATAGGTCATTTCCCAAGAGAGAGAAATGAACTCATCTTGCAAGTAACACATGTAAATTGAATACACCTGTATGAATTAAAGGGGTTTATTAAGATATTAGTAGTTTACAGTTTCAAGAATAATTCTGGCTAATTGTGTTTTGAAGAGCTTTTTAAAAGTCAAAAAAAGGAGCGATCCACTTTAAGACATCTTCAATTTGAAAACTAATTGTTTTTATAAAATGTAACTTACATTAGCTGCAACTACGTGTGACATTGGCCTTTTTTTTTTTTTTTGAAGTATATATTTAATCTTTTCTCTTCCCCGCTGCAGCATGAAATACCCACAAACACAGCCTGGGGAACTGACTGACTAATTATTTAGTGAAAGCAGTAAAGTGGAAAGTGGAGTACGGATAGAATATTATCAAATGAACAGGGTGAGCAGCTTTAAAGATGGGACTCTTTTTATTGAAGTTATATTACATTTGGTTTTCTTTATGAACTGCACAAAGTACAATATGTTCAGACAGAATGTCACTCTAAAGCAGACAATAGCCTTTTAATAATTCAGTCTCTATCGGAAGAACTCAAGATCAAACCTGACCCTGTTTCTCATACTAGAGATGTATTTCATGGACGCCGTGTGCTCGTTAGCCAATCACCCCTTTCTGCTTTCCAAAAAGAGGGCATTTTAGGAAAAGGACAGGAAGAGCGTACATAACAGGCGATGTTAGAAATATATTGTTTATTACGCTTGAGACATACTTTTTAGCTTGATTTCCCAATGAAATAAGGCTTGTGCAATTGTGGTTGTAACTTTGCAAGCCATTAGACAAATTCAGTTGCATCTGAAACAGGAACGAGAGGCTTCTACTAAATTTACTTATATTAAAAAATATGCAGTGGAGTAGATGAAAAGGAACAAATTTCATTGAGGAAAGGCATCAGTTTGGGTTCAAGAATAGTGCTTTCTGTCCAGTGAGCCAGCTGCCTAACAAGGTGCTGGTACCAGCTGGTCAGTCGGGACATAGGGATCATGGTACTAGATGTGGTGTGGGCTGCCTTCCATTCAGCCAGGGAAAAAGAGACAGGGAGAGGGATGGGGTGGCGCAGTTAAGAGGGTACTGGAGGAAGATGTGGGATGCAGAGCTTTGCTATTACTGCAAATTGTGCTTTAAGATGATGCTGTTATATCTCCAGTGGTGTTTATTCCACTGTGAGCTTATTCGGTGAGATTCATTGCACTACCCGTCTCAAGTTTAGTCTTCTAATCAAGTTATCTGGATCCTTTTATTTCAATGAATATGGACAGGGACTGTATTTCCATGGGGTCGTTCGCGATGCCTATCCAAGGGTGAAATGAATTGCCTTCTGAAGAAGCCGTTCTCCATCTTGATGACAGAGGACATCTAAATGACTGCTTTAGGCTTGACGCTTTTGGACCGCTGACTTTAGCTGACATAAGTGTGATATGAAACATTCTAGCTACTGATGAGCGTCTTCTGTTCTCACTCAATATGGCTGGAAACAGAAGCTCCCTGCACTTGCAAGAAGGCAACAAAAGGACCTTGACCTTCTGCAATATTTCCTTAGAGAAGCAAAAAGCCTCCTAGATTTCTCCTGAATAGTTACAGAGAAACATAATGGTGACAGATCATCACATTTGATTTCTGTGCTGGCTATACTGCCAGAAATTCCAGTGTGGGAGAGTAGTTAAATTAGGAGATTATATGATTGGCTGGAAATTAAACAGTCAGTCTTGTAAATGGAAGGAGGATTTTCTCTCCATATTTTCCTGTTTTCCATAAGAGGGGCTGAACAGTGAGATGATAAAGTGTGCTGTTAATACAAAAGTATCAGCACAATCACAAAATACTAGGCCAGTCAAAGGTAAAGGTGGTTCAGAGAGTAACAGAAGGATAACAGCATGCAATGAATGAAGTGCACGTGTACTCTACTGATCGGTGAAATGACAGATGAAATTTAATGTCTGTAAGTGTAGAAGAAAAGTGTGTAGATAATCTTTGAAGAAAGTCAGAAACAGGCTCTGTCCATACCTGTATGGGGAGAGTCCTAGAAGGACCTCTGGGCTTGGGAAAGGGCAACTGCAAGGGGAATATGACAGGGCAGGAAGAGGGTTAGTAAGCAACAATTCACTTTTTCTCATTGAAGAAGAGTCACGATGCCTCTGAGGACCGAACTAAAGAAAATGCCTTTTTTGCCGAGCAAGTCTCATGAAGCCATGCAACTCTTCCATGGGACCTGTGGAGGCCAAAAGTACAAATTGGTTAAAGTAGTTATTAAATATAACATGCCCAACTCAGTCCTTTATACACTGACTGCTGCAAGCTGAGGGGCTACGTCCTGACCGTCCCAGCCTTTCCCGGGTCATACAGACTTTTCCTGGTCCCTTGCTGCTGCTTACTGCCAGAGACAGACCACCAGAGCAGGTAACACCGTGGGCTCACCTGCCACGGCCAGTCTTACTCTCTGCACGTTAGTACAGCTGGAGGTATCATACAGCAAAGACATCAACTACCCAGAACCGTTCCAAGCAATCCTGCTGCAGCTCACCAGACGCATGTCATCGCTCTTCAACTTTTATTATTATAACCTGTGTCAGATTTTCCAGTCTGAGTACCCAAGTTACTGACGGCGAACGCAGTATCGCCTGGGGAAGCAAACAAAAAAACCTGAACATCTGAAAATCCGCAGGATAAATAGATTCAGGAATGCTTTAGCTTTCACCTCTGCAAGCCAAGAAACCGATTTCTATGGATAATAAACTTAGTAGCAGAGTGAGTGTTTATATAAGCTCCAGGAACCTCGGTGAATAGGAGCACATCCATGCAAATGTTAGAAGTGACAAATAATGTAAAAATCTATTTTGCCTTTTAAATTTTCAGCTATGGTATCAATAGCTATTTTCTGTTTTTTTTGTATTTGGCACTGAATTGTTAGATTCACTTTCCAGTACAAAATTATAATAGAAAGCCTTATGATCAATATGGCATTTTCTAAATTGTGAGATTGTTTTGTTACACGTAGCGATCACACCATGTTCCTGTGTCCCTATTATTAGACACCATATTGCTATTGTTGCATCTTAAAATTTCTAAGCATGGTACAGTTTCTAATTTCTTTCCGACTTTATATTCTGTAGGCAGAATGAAATAACATGAAAGGGATGAGAGGATTGATAGAGCACATAAACGAGATTAGATTGGCTGCGTGCTATATAGTCTTTCACCTTCACGGCTTTTTCAAAAATGTACCTAGTTCCCCCGGTCAAAGACTACATAAACAAAGTACACGCTGCTTTTAATAGCCCTGGGGTAGATTAGACTATAGAGACCATCGTAGTCCTGAGGATGCTTGTTGGAGATTCCCAATTAAGAGAGAGGGATCCTTCTCTTGAGAATAAAAACACATTGCAGAACAGGCTGCCCAGGGAAGTGGTTGTGTCACCATCCCTGGAGGTATTTAAAAGATGGGTAGACATAGTGCTTCGAGATACTGTTTAGTGATGGTTTTGTCAGACTTAGGTTGATGGTTGAACTAAATGATCTCAAAGGTCCCTTCCAACCTAGGCGATTCTATGATTCTATGATCACATTATTTCTTCTCTTACTGGGTGTTCTCCAGGTACCCGAGTGCAGTGTGTCTAATGGGGCTCTTAGCAGCTGGGAGGCTCTTAACCTCCCAGTAGGGTGTTTTTGTAGGTATATTAAATTGCAGGAAGAAGAATATAAATACAACTTGATACATTTCATCCGTATTCACAATGACAGTATGATGTGCATTTACAGAGAGGCTGCGAAAATGCAAGTTTGGTTCCAATAATTATACCTGCACCTATGAAGGAGAAGTTCTAATAATAGGGTAGAGTTTTCCACCATGTTTTTGAAGAAAAATAGACAGCAAGATAACATAAAGCTTGTGAAGTCTTGGGAAATATTTTTTGAATATATTGTCCAAGCAACAGTGACAGCGTAGCAGTAAACATACTCCCGCTGTGTAATGCGAATTTCTGCCTGGGATCACTACAAATTTTCACAAATGACAGGCAAGAACTTGTTTTTCTTGGTATTGTTGAAATACGCAAGTTGCTCTACTGGAGAGAGTATTACTTTACTCATCCATACTAGTGAGGTTTAGAATAGCTTATAATTTGATTCTTAACAGCTCCATGAGAAGCCGTTGTGTGAAGATGTAACCTAGAATCACAGAATCATAGAATGTGTTGGGTTGGAAGGGACCTTTAAAGGTCATCTAGTCCAACCCCCCTGCAGTAAGCAGGGACATCTTCAACTAGATCAGGTTGCTCAGAGCCTCATCAAGCCTGGCCTTGAATGTCTCCAGGGATGGGGCCTCCACCACCTCTCTGGGCAACCTGTGCCAGTGTCTCACCACCCTCATTGTAAAGAACTTCTTCCTCATGTCTAATCTAAACCTACCCTGCTCTAGTTTAAAACCATTGCCCCTCGTCCTGTCGCTACACGCCCTTGCAAACAGCCCCTCCCCAGCTTTCTTATAGAGCTTTTAAGCTCTCTTGTTTGCACTGGTATATCTTTTCCTTATTGATGTGGTCAAAATACAATAATCCGGCCCCTGAATGGAAGCATCTCTGCTTTTTTTTAATGAAATTTTAAAACGTGCTGAGTAATTAGTTGGGACTATGAGCACATAATATATATGAAACTCTTTAGGCCCTCAGAAGTGAACCATACACATTCGGATGCCAGCTTCTTTCGAAGTCCCTCTCTAAGTCTAAGACCTTGAGAAGAACTATTTCCCTGTAGGTGTTTGTGCAGCATTTGAGATGCTGAGGCCATACGCTGAGACAGGGTCTCTTAGCATGGTGGTAATGGGGGTATTGACAGATAAATATTTGTAAGGGATACCGCAGCCTAGCTGGATCCTGCTCCCAGCCTTTTACCTTTTCTCCTGTCACTTAGCAGCAAGACTACGGCACGGGGGTCAATGTTTTTTAAATTAGACTGCTAAAACCATATTTCAGCTCGGAAGTCTACATTGTGTTTCTGAGATACTTGGATGTTTTTGGAAATTCTCAGTGCCCATTCTGTGATGAGCTGTAACCTGACCAAAGTATCTCATAAAATTGTAATATTATTCTTTAATGATACTCACAAACTTCAATGCATCTCTTCCCTGCACTTTAAATTCCTACCGTTTTTATTGAATTTCAAAGTTTCTAATAAAAAAGCCCATTAGTAATAATGGTCCCTTGAAGCATTCAGCTTCAGATTTCACCCAGCTACAGTCTGGTATTGTTAGGGAGTTTGAGTGCTGCTGAGTAACAGTGCAAAGTGCATTTCTCAGCATCAAATGTCTGAGAGCATCCGATAGGGCTCACAAAAGAGGGAACCGAGATGAGTGAAATTGTTTTAATTCAATTACTCTTAGGGGCAGAATCAATACAAATATCCTTTTTGCTGAGACAACAAGGTAGGGAGGGTGACTCTGCCTCTGCCAAATCTTTGCTGCAATTTCAGCTCTTTCATTTTATCTGTTTGTGCAACTGCAAGAGTGAGACGTGTCACTTTTGACTGGAAGCATTAAGCCATGAAAGTATCTGACTTGGGGAAAAAAAAGACAAAACAAAAGAAAGAGGCATTTATGCTTCTGCAGACTTAAAATAGGGATCTGGTTCGGCTGATTTTAAAGTTTGCAGCCGAGTATAAAATACCTGTAGGGACTTCGAAAGTTTGGCAATCTGCTACTTGCAAGAAAGAGAAAAGGGATTAAAAAACCCCAGCTAACTGTTTGATTGCAGGGATCAGGGAGGAAAGCTTAGCCCTAGTAAAGCCAGTGACTTCTGCGGGGTCAGGCCTTCAGCCCTTCGCACTCCTGGTGGGAAACATGCTCAGGGGCAGTTCTCCAGGGCTTTTCCCAGGCGCTCGCCTTTGGGCAGCTCAAGCAGCCTGAGCCCCTGCTCTGGGCTGGTTTCAGGCAAGTTCACTGGTCTTACAAGGGAACAAAAACCCATGAATACTCTGTTGAAGGAAACCGGTCAATATTTATATATATAAGCATAGAAAGCTGTGTACATTTTAATTTTTTTTTAATAATATTATTATTATTTTTATAAATTAAAGGAAAAGGCTCTCAGACTCCCCACTCAAAGGATATAAATCTGCAGCTTTTCAGCTCAACCATCGCCTCTCAGCTGTATATGCCATGTCGTACTTCTGTCAACAGTCATATCAACAATGCACGATATTGGTGTGACACATGGTAGAGCCATGTGTCAACAGGGGAGCCTGAGCAAATGTCTGTAGAAATAGTTCATGCTTTAAAGAGGTAAAAAAACCCCAGAAGGAGGTAGAATAAACTCATTTACGTCCAGATAGCTTGGTGTTTAAATAAAGGGCTTCATCTGGGTAGATGAATTCAGCTTAGGTGAGTATTTATGTCTGTGATGTAAGAAGTAAGCGGCATCGTTAGGATAAAAGCCCGTTTAGTTAGGGACTTGAAGGCTGAGGCCGGCTGGGGTAGGCAGTGTGCTGGGTGAGCCACTGACTCCTCCTACCCCATCACTGACATTTAATTAAAACCCTAATAGCAGGGCTGCAATTAGCACAGGGCTGGGGGAATGGGGCAGCCCGATCCCTCGTGGCTGATGTAAACTTCTTCATTTGAGAATCAATCATGTAAACCCATGGCATTTTTTAGTTCTACAGATCGGCTCCAAATTTGAGCCCTCAAATCGATTCCGATTTACTTATTCAAATATCATTGCTAACAATGTATCTAACTTGATTAGGGTTGATGTGGCTAGCAGGAGACAAACTATTTAGATTAATGAGACAAATAAAATGGAAGGATGCTTATTCAGGTATACATTGGCTGATGCTAGTCCCTGCTGCTCCTTTGTTTTTCAACTTTTCGCTCAAATTGTGATGATACTAATGATCATAATTTTATATTTTAAAGGAGTTTGCTCTAGCATCCTTTGTATATATGTCACGCCATCTATAGTGGCAAATAGTGTTCTTCTGCTTGTTTTTTTCTGATTGGTTTTTCTTTTGTTTGTTTGTTTGTAAGGTTTTGGTGTTAATTCTATTTTAACATCATCACAGTTCCAGTGTACTTGTATGTTTGTAGTAATTGTCTTTTTAGCTCCCTGCTCAGATTGCTTCCCATGCGTCAGTGTCAAACTTGCTTAAAGAGCAGTACAAGCAGCACGACAGCAGATTACAGATTGCAGCGTCCTTTGTGAAAGCAGCAAATCCTTGTGACCCCACTGACCTCCCTCTGCAACCCCGTGATTTAGTCTTTGACCTTTCCATATTTCCCTCCCCGCAAAAAGCAAAACTGATAGTGCTGATTTTGTATGATATAGGTCTCTAAACTGATAGTGCTGATTTTGTATGATATAGGTCTCTACACTTTGTATTTCTCACAGTGTTAACGTGCAATTGCTTGGTATTTTAGACTACCCCTTATTTATATTTAAACAATCAGTGGGTAGATTTATAAAGTGGATAATACTGAAATGATGCCTGCGGCACTGTTGACCACAGATCATGTAGCTGAAAAATCTCTTTATATATTTATCTATATACAGGGGGAAAAGGTATTAGTCCCTTTGCAAATTAAAGACCACGCACTGATGCTGACAGTTCTGTCAATATTCTCGTTTTTGCAGGGAAAGGCATGAAAGAGGCAGATCCAATGCAAATGGACATAACTCTTGAGGATAAGGGAGAGGCACAGATTACAGGCAAGGCAGTATCAGATTCAATGAGTTTGATTTCATAATTGGCCTGATGGACACATTTGGAAGTGTTTTTGGAAGGGTTACACAGAATCTTGAGGAATGTTGTAAAATTACCCGCTTTGACAACTGCATTGCTGAGTAATAAAAAGGAGAGAGTGATTTTCTCAGATTGCTCCTGATACATGTGATAGCAGCATTACCGCTGTACATGAGACATTTTCCATAGGACAAAAAACTTAGGCTTCAAAAAAATTTAGGCTTCAAAACTAACACTTGATGAAATTTTAAGGATTGAAGCCCAAAATTCCAGATTTCTTTATCAAGGATCAAAAAAGATATGAGAAACTGATTAAAAATTGAAAATATAAAAAGTTCGCATGGGTTTGTATATTGCCAGACAGGCAGAACCAGAACCACAGAACTAAAGAGTTTAAAGACCACAATAAGAAACTGTGCATTGACTTCCTGCTAATATCCATTCCAAAACCAGTGAAGGATAAATTAAGTTATATGAACTCATGTTGATGTGTCAGGTTATGCGTCAACGCAGAACAAAATAAAATCTAATTCTGTGATGCGCATTGTGGCCTCCTGTCACAGCTGAAGATAATGATCATCTAAAAGTATCTGACAGGCCTGTGCCTGAATGGGGAGAATTGGTTGAGACACTAAAATTGAGCACAAAAAGGACTGGCAGAACCATGGAGGGGGACATCATGACATCTTAGAAGCTGAAAGACTGTTTATTCTCTAAATGTACACTATGTTGGTGGGAATTTGAAGAGGTCTTCATAAGGCAAATTCGTCACTGGCAGACACTTTGGCTTTGAAATGTCATCTTTCTCATGATTATCTGTCAAGGACATATGAGCTTACAATAAAACACCATACCCACTGATCTGGATTCCCAGTGGGTCTGATTTGTTTGTTGAAAAGGGTAACAAAAACTCCAATCCAGCTGTAGGAATAGCTTTCCTTTATTGCCTCTGGGAGATAGACTGAAGTGCATTCACATTTCTAAAGCAGTAAATATTCATGTTTTTGACCCGAATAATTAGATGAACAAATTCTTGCAAACCCAAATGTTATTTTATTCTCAAATTACTTTCGTAAAGTTGTGTCAAGATTTTTTTTAGTTCATAAATTGGCATGAAAGGCTTTTGAAACAGAACACAGGGAACTCACAGCCATATTGCTACGAACCTGGCTCCGCTCCTAAGCTATTAAAGTATGCCTGGATTTTGCCCTTTGGGTGTTGGAAACCTCTTTATTTATTTCTTTTTAAAAGATGAAACCTGCACATGTTTTTATTTTATCTCTGTTAGCCAACTTCAGGAAGTAAATATTCAGAATGGCATAGATGGATTAAGATTATTGGTTCCCTTACCCAGAGAAGATGCGGATGCCCCATCCCTGGAAGTGTTCAAGGCCAGGCTGGATGGGGCTTTGAGCAGCCTGGTCTCATGGGAGGTGTCCCTGCCCAGGGCAGGGGGGTTGCAACTAGGTGATCTTTAAGGTCCCTTCCAACCCAAACCATTCTATTCTATGGTTCTATGATTCCTTCTAGTTGAATTGCGAGGTTAAATTCCCTAGACAATGAACTGAGAATGTCCTCCTAGGATTTCTCTTTTTACCGCGTCATGAACATTTTTTGAAACTGGAAATTTCCTCTTGAGTTGGAGATATCATGCAGGTAATTAATACTCTGAATCATTTCCAGCTTTCATGCCTTTCTGCCTCTTCTTTCATTCATACTGACACAGGTCACAGAAGAAGCAAAAGGATTGCACCAGAGTTTCAATGGAAGTGAAACATCTAATACTTATGGTATCCTTCAGACAGTCCAATATACATGGCCAAACCTAGCTACTGCCTTGGTTTCTATTGTTATTTTAGCAGTCCTTGCTCAAAACCAGAACTGTTGCCAATCTATTATATTTAGCCAACTTTAGTGGTTCAGACTGTAGTATTTTAAAACAATGTTTGGGTGGACCTTATTTACTGTCTCTGACAGAGAGGAGAAAATAACCCTGGAGAGACAGGTTTTCAGGTTTTTTTAATTTGACATAGGGAAACTACCAAGGCAAATTTTATGCTGAAATATGTAAGATAAAACTTAATCACAGTAGATAGCGGTACAGTTTGCATACCCAATATCTCCAATACCCCCCTGTGGCCATCCATCATTCTTCCTGACTGACAAACTAGACAGTTGATATCAGCTAATATTAGAAACTCATTCATCTATTAATAAGTTTTCTTCAATTGTATTTAATATCAGAACAGATTACACCGAATGACAGTGTACAAACTCACAAGGCTTGTCTTAAAACAAACAGCATTAAAATGCAGCAATTAATGTAGAAAGTTGCTTTCAACCACATGCCTTTCTGAATTTCTTTAAAGGGTTTGAAAAAAAATACTGAGTTCAGTTATAAATAATCTATTTATGCCACATTTAATGCTATGCAAAAATTTCAACTAAACTGCAGATGGCATCCAGGAATCCTGTAAACCCCAAGGTAAAGGCAGCCCCTGTGTCATGGGCTAGATCTGCACTTGTCAAGCTACCTGTACGACACTTCTCCCAAAGCGTGTAGGTATCTGCACCTCTTCTCCATACTTGTTCTCCAGGTGAGGGGAATTTGGGGTGTAGAGCAGGTGGAGGAGACAGATGTGAAGGCAGCCAGGGTGGAAGTGGTTGGATGGGGACAGGGGTGGGGGCAGTGCACAGAAGAGACCTGCTGGGTCCTGGGAAGCCTTAAGAAGTCTTAGTCTCATAGAATCACGGAGTGATTTGGCTTGGAGGGGACCTTTAAGGATCATCAAGTCTGCTGCCCCTGCTGTGAGCAGAGATATCTTTCACTAGATCAGGTTGCTCAAAGCACCATCCAACCAGACCTTGAACACTTCCAATAATGGGGCATACACAATTTCTCTGTTCCAGTGTCTCACCACCCTCGTAGTCCCTGGGGCCCCTGTGACTGGGGCGGTCGCCTGTTCTGGGGGACCTGCTAGGACATGGCTATAGGACCAGTGGAAACCCAAAATATCCTAGTAAAGCCCTCTCATAGCTGCTTCTTTCTCCATCTCACCCCTGCCCCAGACATATCATCCTGGGGGGTGCTTTTTCCCTCTCCACTTCAAGGGAACCTTGTCAGGGTGCTTCTCCCAGATCTGGTCATGAACAAGAAGGGCCGGGTAGAAAGCTCCTTAAAGTATCACTGGGACAAAGTAATATATTTGCTAATGGCAAATTTACACAGGAATTGGCTTTCTACCAACCCTAGTGGAATTCTGATCATTGCTTTGACAATAAAAATTGTAAATGTAAGAAGAATTTATATATGCAGCATGTAATGACCCTATCTGAGAGCAAAATCCTGTCCTCACAGAAGACTGTGGCAGTTTTATCATTGATCTCAGTAGAGATAGGATTATACTTGCAGTTTTGTCAAGAATCTATCATTAACATTATTGTTTTTAAATTGTCATTGGATATTTAATTACAGCAAGTGTGAGAGCTTTTATCTTATAATTAAAAAAGAAGGAAAAATGTCATTAGGCTGAGAGTTCTGTTAAGGCTAAATAGTTTATATTCCACATGTGCCTGAGAGGTAAATCCTTCAGGAGAGTGATATTTAATCATGTTTAGAAGGTATTATCTTTTGAAAAATCTATCTGCTACAGAATCCTCCAGCAAATCCTTTCACCACAGTATCCAGAGTATCCAGAGCCAAGCCAAAGAAGAGTATCTTAAATTTATTGGCATAAGCTCATATTTAAGGCCTGACAAACCACTTAACTGTATTTTCAACCTCAAACATGTTAATTGTCTTAGCAAGTTCATGCCTGGCTGAAAGGAAGATTTAGGCAGTTTCAAAAACAGCTTGATTTGCAAAAATAATGGTCTCAGCATGCCATGTTTCATTAGAATGAAAGATATAAAGAAATGAAATGGAAGTGGGAAAAGAAAATTGGAGGACTTCAGCTCATAATGTGAAAATATAATCAAAAAATGTTGGAACTGTACTGTTCAAAGGATAAAGCACAATTAAAAAGTGACATTTAAACAAAGATGTATTTTCATCCACTGTAAATATTTGTACATGTTTGATAACCAAAACCACAAGAGGAAATATAATTAGCAAGGACCATCTGGATACTATGTCAGGAAGACCTAAGAATGTTATTTTGGCTTTTTCCTTCTCCTCCCAGATTAAGTTCTAGTCACCTTCTTCTGACCACTCGACCCAGCTCATTTCACTTCATCCTTCAAGGCTTTGGTCCCATTCTTCTAGTAAGAAAACAGGAAAGGTTTGCTCCAGAGACTGACGGTAACATTCTTTATGTGGCCTTAACACTGTGTGTTCAATCATGTACAAAATCTCCCTCCTGACACAGCACTTTGAGGCTTTGCCGGCTTTGAGGGAAGCCACAAGGATTAGGCATCAGACCCGGATCTCAAAATTTGACATTTTATCCTTCCTTCTTTTATAGGAAAATGTGCATTTTATAAAAGTTATTGTCCACCATAATACAGCTAGACAGAGAAAAGAATTGCCTTCAGTGGAGGTATTCAGGAGCAGCCTTTTGGAAATCCTGCACAAAGATGTTGAGTTTCTCTGCAGTTAGGGACAGGGATGATAAGGCACAATATACATTTTTCCTGTAAAAATCTTTGAATGTCATTATTAGCTATCACCTTTTTGAACTCCTCTTATTCCTACACATCAAGGCATTCTTTCTGACAGCATGTTTAACTCTAAGAAGCTGTGCATGCAATCTCTTTATGTTGTGTTGAAAGTAATTACTGGGCATATAATGAATTCTCCTTTGTGTCTCTAAGCAGATGGGTTCCTATTATCAGGGTTTCAGAACAAACTGATTGTGTTAAGGTGTTATGTCACATCTAATTCCAAGAGTCAAGGAGGAAAATAACCTCATTTATTAATGATCAGGCAAAGTAAGAGAAATTCATTATCCCACACTTATTTTCTGTACCCGATTTTTACCCCACTAGAATGAAGGTGAGATTACACTGCTCTGAAAGCTGGTAGGGAAAGGACATGCAATTTAAAATTAGTTTACGCTTGCTTGTCAGTCGCCTTTGGAGCTCATAGAGGCAGCAGTTCAAGAATGGAAAGAATTTTGACTATTCAAGAATCATCACTGATTTATTTACCTAAATTCTGACCATAAAACATACGTAGACAATGGTTTATGTCCGCTACAGCCCGAATTGTAAAATTTAACTAATCTCAGTAGAATTGCAATGGCTTTTCTCCTGGGAATGTTCAGGAAATTCTGGCACAGCTTTATGACTATCAGTTGATAAGGGGCTATACTGATACTTATATATTTATTGACTGATTGGGGTAGTGCTCTGCAGAGCTGACAGGTAGGAGAAACATAAGTACCTTTGGCAGCCCTGTCTTCCAAACACAGTCCTTGGCTCCCTAGAAAAGGCACAACTTTAGACAAAGCAATTTAAAGATCAATCTAGTTGAACTGATGCAATCTGCTAATGCATGTACATTTAAATTAGCTAAATTGACACAGGCAATATTACAATCGATTTGAGTGTGTCTACATTAGGCTTAGCCTTAGTTCAAGATAGATCTAAGTTAAAACAAGATCAATTGTAGTTAAAACGCTGCAGCTTTCCAGTGTGGACAAAGCCTGCCCACCCCAACAAAGACTAACAAACTTGAGGAAGATTATTTTAGCTATTTTTAATTTTTTCTCATCACCAAGTTTATTTGATCTATTCAAGTGCAACGTTATGGGTTGTGGTCATTTGGTTTCTGTGGTCAAAGCCACAGAAGACTAAAGGTAGGGCTCAAAAATCTGCATTCAGACCTTTAAATTAATGGTCTGATTTTCAAATACAACAATCACTCTCTGGGTGACCCCAATGGGACTGTGGGTGCTCAGAACTTATAGAAGACCCAAGTAACTCTCAAACCAGATCACGTATTTAGGGGCTCAGCTTTGCATTTGAGAGACTAATCTTTGTTCTGTTTTTAGAAGTTTTGGATGAAGGATTTGTTCGATTTTCTGTTTTCTGCATTGCAATTCCTTTACACATGACCACCTTTCCATTTTAAAACAATAATTTTAACAGCGCTTAAAAAAAAGTTCTAAATATATTCCCCAAATTTTATTTCTTTTGACATTTGATACACATGGAAGCTAAACAATACACACTTTAGCAAGCTGTGTATTTTTGTACACCCATTCTCAGCTGCAGTCATCACTTTGCTGACAACCATCTGTGTCAACCTGCTTTTTCCTTCCCGTTTTGCTCAGCTGAAATGAAAATAAATCGACAGAAACAACTTCTGCAGGGGAAGTGCAAAAAGTTAATAGAGTGGTGGGGCATGTCTCGGCATCTGCAAGCACATTTTTTTTCCTGTGTTAAGTTTTATTTGTATTCAAAATTAAAATGCTATTTATTTCAAGTCAAAGAAGGAAAAGCAAGCACAGCTTGTTTGCTTACAAAGCAAAACAGCTATTGCCAGCCCAAGCGGTCCAGCAGAACACAACATCTTGACTGTCGAGCAGCACAAGGTGAGGACTGTTGAGAGGACTGGAGGGTGTCACGGCCCACCTCCCAGGGCTTGCGCTAGAGAAGGGTGCAACCAGACCAGCTTAAGAAACGTCTCATCTCCTTTCTGCACAGTCCTCCCTCTCAGACCATGCTCTTCTCTGCATTCCCCAGACTCCTCTTAGCCTACTCCCACCTTCTGTTTAGGGTTCCATTGTAAGGTTATTTATCTGTGCAGCCAAGGATTGGAGAAAAGGGACACAAGAGAGGAGCTAGAAATGTTGCCTTGAGGCTTGAAATCAAGCCAGACTTGTTGGGATGTGGGTTTGACTTCAGAGGTGTTTTCTGAAGATGACTGAAGAATGTTTTCATGGCTTGGAGAGTCATATATTATCCAGCAATCTTTATAACTACGTTCTAAGCTAACAGTTCCTAGTAAAAATATTTTTCAAACCTTGTTGTTATTATTATTATAGTCAGTACCTCTGAATCTCTTCAGTTTGAATCAGCCTTGCAGAAAGGAGTTCAATGATAGAGACACCACGGAAATAATCTTGTGTAGCACTGTTAGCGGAGACTGCATCAGAAGTTGTTTGCATAAAAGAACGGAACCAAGGGTGCACAGGAATCTCACTTTTTATTTGCCCAGATTCCATATGCTAGAATTGTAAATTTGATACATTTTTTTCAATAAGCACACACATATTAATATGTAGGATTAAGTTCTGGTCCTATTTAATTCAGTGGGAATTTTGCCAGTGATTTTAGAGAATCAGAATTTGACATATTCCTGTGTGTCACACGTGTACACCCACACCGCAAGATTACACCCCTGCATCGTCTATCTGAAATAGTCTTGCCAGTCTGTCAGAGCCTTGTCAAACCTCTGTCAAACCTCTCGGCAGTGTTTAGTCACTGTTTCACAGTCCACAGCACTGATTTTTCTCTTTCCATCGTAAACAAGCATTGCCCATAGAAATTACATTAGTCCAAATCAGACATGTTCAGTACCGATTCAGAAATATGTTTAGGATCTATTATAGTCATCTAACTAGAACTAAGTTTAGAAATCTATACGTTACAAACCCACGTGATTATGACAGATTTCAAAAATGTGCTGAAGTTGTATTTCTGCCTTAGAAAATTTCATCCTCTTGAACATATGAAAAACATGGTTTGAGGACACTGTGCTGCAGTCCCACTTGTCTGTCTCAGGGTGTCTTAGGCAGCTGTGTTTAAACTTTAGACTTGGTGCTAAGAGCAACCCTGAGAAGTTTCAAGAGAATTTGAGTCATGAACAACCAAAGAAATCTGTGCATTAGAGTGCAGATTTCTCTAACTCAGCTACCATTAAGCTAATAAGACATGGCATACCTTAATCCAGCTATAATTCACAGGGGTCAAATGGCAGATGTGTGCGAGCTCACGGCCAACTCCAACATTTTGTCAAAAGATAGAATAATCATCCAAGTCTGTGGCAGGCTTTACGGGGCAAGGCTTAAGCCCAGTATAAACATAATTAAAAAGTGAAAGGAAAAAAAAAGTAGAATGAAACCACCACTAAGCATAAGCTCTACATGTGTCTGCAAGAAGCTGTAAAATATTGCTTTAATTCTTGAATTTTGTACCTTGAGGAGTCTAATGCATTGAGTCAAATTAGGACTTTATTGGTAACCCTCTACGGCTTTTTGCACCTTTTTGTCCTCTTTGTATTCACAGTATTTATGCCATTTCTAAAAGAAACCCGAAGTCTGTGGGGCAAAAATGAGAAAGACCTCTTTGCAAATGAAGAGTGACTGAGAAGACCTACATGGAAGCATAGATAGCCCCAGCACTGCCTCACCTTATAACACACCGGGTCAACTTGTAGAAGATATTCCCAATAATGCGGCTTTAGGAGAAAACTCTGCAGTTGTCATTGATATTATTACTGTTTTTATGGCTAGACTTGGATTTAATGCAGAAGAAGAAATGGGGCAGCTCACTTGCCTTTAGCATTGGTGGGTAAAAGGCTGGGTTACGTGGCAAAGGACTGTCTGCAGAACTTTGCTCCTTCCCGTGAACTTCAGGACTGGTTAAAGGTCTTCGTTCCAGCCTGGCTCCTACAGCACTGGGTACTATATAAGCAAGTAAAATAATAAAAGTCAGTCTTCGCTGCAGAGTGATAGAAAGGAGCTCGTGCTATTCTCACTTTTGACTATGGAGCGGGATTGCAAAGAGATGATGCTATTTAGGAATGGGTCCAACACACATAAACAAATTGTCACAAGCAACAGACACTTTGACTGAAAGGCTTGGTTGTGCTTTCACCCAGGAGGTCTGAAACAAAGGTCTTCAGCAATCAAATATAGAACCAGTGTTTAGTCAGTTGGCGTGATATCAAGAGTCAACTGACTAATGAATGTCAATATATAATTATATGGGACGCCAACAGTCTACAGCTCAACTTTTGTCATTCACCTTTTTACCGTACTCATACTATAAATGAATGCAGAAAATGAGCTACCTATAAATATTAAAGAAACCCAAAGTATTTGTTGCGAATTTTAAAATACCACAGGAACTTTGGGTTGGATCTTCTTTCATAATTGAAGTGTTTGCTTGCAGTCCAGTATTATGCAGCACGGTAAACATGGAGTATATACACACTTAATATGCCTAACTTCAAACTCTATTGCCTGTGTTATATATCTGCTACTAAAAATAGCCCTGTTACTTCATGGCGAGCCTCTAAGAACTTCCAAATCATGATTGCTGTGAGGGAAATCCCTGCTGCGGTATTTTGTGCTCAGCACATCTGGTTCATGTTTTTCTGGCATTCTGAAAAGATAACATCATAAGGGGGCTGCAAATGCATGTGGCAGTGAAAATGCATTAAGATGACATTTACATAATTATTTCAAGAGCATTCTCGGAAGCAAAACTGCAGGAAGGAAAGCAGGTCAAATGTTTAAAATATTGAAAGGGTAAAAAGGTCAGAACAGTTCTGTGCAGGTGGACTGTAATCCAGCAAAACATTTAAAACACATGCTGGGGAGGAAGCCACTTGCTGCTGAAAGCTTCAAAGAGCAGCTCCAAAGCACATCACCACACTCCCATACAGCTTCTTGCCATAAAATAATTATAGAGAAATCTCAGAGGAAGATCTTTCATGTATTTCTTCTACTTTTCCTTTCTTCTGGATTTTCTCATGAAATGGTATTATGATCTATCAACATAAATGATTTTGGAGGAAGTGGGAGGTTTTTTGCTGAAAAGGTACGTTTGAAAAAAACAAGTTTATCCATCAAAAACTGCTTATTGTCTTTCTTAACCACTGAAACTTGGTTTCATAAATGTTTATTGCTCACTAATTCTTTAATTAGGTAGCTAGGCTTTCTGCTTAGAACTAAAATATTGGAAGAACTGTATAGGGGACGGCCTTCTCAGTCATTAATGTTCATTTTAAAATACCTCAGAAAAAAAATCCAGTTCATGTCGTGTCTGAATTTCAGAGAATAAATACGATGCCAAGGCAGTTGTAAACCTTTCAGCTGTCTCAGGCAAAATAGTGGAGACGCTACTATGAATGTGTCTTTATAAACAGTAAAGGAGGGCAATTTATAATGGCAAGCAAATTAACATTAACTAATTTGGTATATTCTTGAGCATATTACTTGTTCTGTTAACATCAGTGTAATATACTGACTTCAAAAAAAATTTGACATCAAATGACATTTAAATGAGTGGAGCAGTATCAGTAGTCACAATAGCTACTTTAAAGATGTCCAGTTGTTCAGCCTCAAAATGTGACTGTAAATGGGCACCACTCGAAGAGGCGGGTCTTGCAGGCTGGAGGGAATGGACTCTTGACTTGTGCTGTTAATCTGTTTTTCTTAAATTTGGTGTAATGGATTCAACCAAAATCTTGGGTAAACGATTGCTCTTCCAGGAAAATGAGCAGTACGCTGCTCCATGACTGTATGGGGAGTGACATTTGACAGTAGGACCTTCAAAAAATTGGAATCGGATGGATACAGATGCTGAAAATGGAAAGTGGACAAGTGCAGCGTGAAAATAAGGCATGCAAGAGCCCCTTAGGCAGCTGGGTGTTGGGCGTACAGTACTGCTGCAGCCATGGGCAGGAGAGATGGTGCCTTCCGCGGCTGGGTCTCGTCCTGGCCCTGCAAGTCAAGCCGACGTCTTCCCAAGTGTAACTAAAGGGTTGTCCCAGAGCTGGCCCAAAGGGTCTCTAGCAGAAAAATGGTAAGGGTGAGTAGTGATTCTGGCTTTCGTTTCAGACGTACCATTGGAGACACCCTCATGAAGAAGGTAGGTTCGGCTGGTGATTCTGTCTCGCCTTATGAGCGGTTTATCCATATTGAAATGTGCATTTATAAAGATGAAAGCTGTGGATACAGATCATCTAAACTCGGAACATTACGAAACACACAATAAGGAAAGCTTTTTTTTTTTTCCTTTCTCATGGAGATTGTGGTTTCAAATCTCTAACTTAAGCTTCAATTAAATTCATCAAGTGGATATGGTTTAAAAATGCACTGTCAGCAAGACAGTTGGAAGTATTTTTACAATCTCATTTTTTTGGGAAATTGGGAAAAATAGGAAGAGCCAATAATAGCACAAACATTTTTTCTCTCTACATACTGGCTGCTGCAGTTGTTACCTGGCTGTTCAAATCATTTCAGGGACTTCTGTCGGATAATCTTTCACTAATGTATTTGGTTCTCTCTTTTTTTTTTTTTTTTTAATGGAAATGAAAGTACATGATCCTGTGATAGTTATGTAACAACATTACTTTTTATTTGATTATTTAGTGCTCTCCAGTACCAGCCATTTTTTCAGCATGCTGGCTGGCGTGTGCTGATTTCCCTGGATTTCCACTTAGAGGCTGCTCCTGCTTGCAGTGGTGACTCACCAAATGAACACCGTGGAGTTATTTGCTGGTACAGGAATCCAGGGCATTTCTCTAGCTTTTATAGAATTATTCTTTAGTTAAATCTTATTAATGGCTTTTAAATTGCACTGCAGATACCACGTAATTCCAAACACATTTCACGCATGCCATCGCTCCCAGACATTGTGTAATATAAATAGTTTTGCTTTGGAATACTAAGTTTGCAACTGGGTGTTGTTTTTTTGTATTTTTTTTAAAGGTTAACATACACTAAAATTTGCATTTTAATGAATCTAAGAAGCTAATTGGGAACATTGTCTGCCGTATTTTTTGCACTTTCTTATTTGCACCAAAGCTGCTTGAAAATGTATTTTTATGCCACTGTCGTATTCTGCACCTGATTCAGCCGTCCCTTTTCAACCGTGATTTCTCCAGCAATGTGCACAAACGTGACAACAAACACTGTCTCAGTCAGTTGGAGGTTATTATCCGCTGCTTCCTGACTGGTAGATTTTCAGGTATTTTAACCGGCTGATAAAAGGGGAGTCGTGCAGGATCTCTCTCAACGGCTTGTAGAAATGCAGGAAACATTATGCAAGTGAGCTCTGCGCAGATGTGAGATACAACCTAATGCCTGAAAGGCAGAGTAAAGGGTTAAGAGGTGATATGGTGCACGCACTTGTGATGAGGAGAGATTGAGGACGATGAGTTAAACAACATGCAGGCAGCTGGATGGTGGCTGAGGACACCATGGGCCTGGCGGGAGTTTCTGGCAGGCTCTGGGCTGCCACACTGAGCCCATGCCTGGCTGTGTCTCACCTTGCAGCCAGCTCTCTAGCCAGCTCCTCCTGAAAATGTAGAGAACAAGGTCTGAGTGCTTCCTAGGAAAATGTTTTAAGGCCTTACATGATAAGAAGAGCCCTGAACTACGTTTAAGTATAATTCTAAATCCATAGTAATGAGACTGGTCCCACGGCTCCCATCCCCAGGAACTTCTACACAATTATTTTTGCGAGGTGCATTTCTTTATCGTTCATGGTACATTGCCCGACTCAGAGGTGCGGCAAAAACAAAGCATCTGATTCAGCATAAATGCTTAATATCGAACGGCATCCAGTATACTTCAAAGGTCTAGACCGAACATCAAGTCAATACCATTTAGTTTAATGTACCATGCAAATCCACTTAGGGGGAAACTATTAGAGAAAAGCTGAAGCAGTTCCATCTCCTCACCTCTTTCTCTCCTCAAGAAAAACTATGTGCTCTTTAAGGGACCTTTGTTCTTTAAGGAACTTCTAAATCTCAGGTTTTTGCAAAGAAGAAAATCATCACAGAAATGTTCCTAAGAGAGTCCACAGAATTATCAGTAAATGCTTTTCAGGTAATTTTTAAGCACAAGAATATAGCCTCAGAAATTAAGATCTGTCAGATTTACAAGTGACAGTAAATCGTAACAAGAAACTTCACACAAACGAATATACAAGTTGTTACCAGTGAGATAGTTCATAATTATTAGCTTCCAGTATAGGACCTGAGTGTTTCCTAAATGTCTTTTATTTGTATTTTAGTGTGCAAGTGTGGCTGCCTGAAGTCACTGGGGCTTTTTGGTGACCTTGAAAGAGTGGGAGTATTTGGTCAGGCAATACCTTCAGTTGTGCATGGAGCACAGCTCCGGTCACACCCACAGTCGTGACTTCTTCAGGAGTTGCTGTGAAGTACCCTTCAGCTGGAGGAGTGAGCCACATGGCAGGTGAATTGTTTCCCTTAGGATAAAGAAGGGATGAGATCCTGACAACATCAATAATATGAAGTATGAAAAGATTACTTACGGTATTTCTTGTTTACTGACCCTTTGTTTATTTTCCATGCCCCCTCCCAAAATTGTACCTCTTTGGAAACACTAAAAAAATCCAGGCTTATGATGGCAGGTTGCTAAGGTAACAGCTTGCTATTTCATTGAAGAGCTGTCTCCCCAGTCTCATCTCAGTATTCATGTCATTTCTGTTTGTACAATATGATGCTTACTGCAGATTTGCTCCTGAAAAGGATATGAACTTAGTAAATTTGAAAAGACATAAAGAAAAGCAGTATTGTTTTTCTAGACACATTCAGAACTAGTATGGACATTTGCCAGTTAAGGAAATTTGGGGGAACGGCTGGACCCAGAAACACAAAAAGGGACCATTTAAAAGAATACTGTCTCTATACTTCTTTAGCTTGTCAGGATGAGACACTATTTCAAATTGAACTGGAAAAGCTATGTGTGCCTCCTTCTTCCATGATGCAGTGAAAACAATGTTTATAGCGATTCATCTGTAATCAACTATTACTGTTCTTCTGACACGAATAGAAGCAAATTGTCCTGGATGTTTTATGCTTTTTTTTTTTGGGGTTTTGTTTTTTGAAATTTATTTCAGATCCCAGCAAAGTAGAAAAATATTCCCTTACCTCAACCTCCAATCAGCTTTCAGAATAATTCATACTAGCAAATTCTGATGGTGGACCTTCTTGCTTATTTCAAAGATCCGAAATATAAACTTGAAAGAAAAATAATCGCATGATTGAATCATTGTTCTTCAATGCCTTCAGCATAATCCTTGCCCCACACTGTAAGCATCCTTGTATTTCCAGCACCCTTGGAAAGGACTGCTTTTTGAAGTATATATGCACTGAGCTGTTTCGAGGATCTGTAGGAAATGTGAAGTGGAGGTTTGGAAGTCAAAGAGATCTGATTACAGCCAGTCCCCAAGAAAGAGGGCTTGAGAGGAAGTCTGTGTTCTTCTTCTTAAAAACATCAGAATTGTAATTATTTTGATTTCCCCAGATCAGCAGCTAGCATTTGATCTCTGATAAAACCTCCAGTTATTATTTACCATGCTGGGTTAAACAAAATTGCTTGGAATTAATTCTATATATATTTGGTGTCTTCATATAATTGAGTGAAAAGTCTATAAGGGAATATTTATAATCTGTAAGCAGTGCCTAATTAACAACTAAAGTTCTTGTCAAGATAATCACCAGGGGGTTATCAAACTGTTATGAAACTCTTTAGAAATATAAATAAATCAGAGAAAATGGCAACAAACAAAAGCAAGTATGTTGTGCTTTGTCAATATTATTTGGGCTCCAAACATAATCATGTTTACT
The DNA here is from genome assembly GCF_964199755.1 of Larus michahellis. Classification (NCBI taxonomy): domain Eukaryota; kingdom Metazoa; phylum Chordata; class Aves; order Charadriiformes; family Laridae; genus Larus; species Larus michahellis. The sequence continues at coordinate 143,159,081 of NC_133896.1, forward strand.
CTTAAGACAAAGACTGGGGAGAAACCCAAAAACATATAGAAGCATGATAAAAGGCACGCTGAGTACGTTACACCAAGTCATTGCTCTGTTTAGTCTAACATCTTGACCCCAAGAGGAGAAGAGGTAGTAGAAATGCCTGTATGAATAATTTAAGGAATCTATTATTCATGAGAAAGATTTTCTGCAACTATTTCTGTATGAAACATTGCCCAACAGAAGATAAGATCGGTGAATTTAGAGGTGCAGCTAGGGAAGTTCAGACGAAAATGTAAAGGTACAGTGGGAGAGAGGGATTTACATAGAGGAAACTCAAGATTTTCTGGCCTCCTTGCCTAACTTGGGGCTCCCTGATGTGGGATGCGGTGCCTCGATGGGTGCGACTGGATGAAACAGAAGGAGAGGATGCTTGCAGGAGGGAAAAATGAAACTGAGGATCAACGTGCTGCACAAAGAAGCAAGAAGGAAGAAAAGGGTGACGAGGGAGAAGCAAAGGAAAGCTATTCCTGTCCATCACAAGCGCTGGTAGAAGGAGTCAGGAGGGAGAATCCCGAGGGGCAGTGAGGCAGAGCGGGAGACAGATGTCTGTACACGGCTCTGCAGATTGCAGCAGACGAAATGGGAGATTCGTATCATTCCTGATTGTTTGACTAGGAACATCTTAAAAATGATGTCTGGCAGAGTAGAGTTATGAAACAGAAAGGTGAGTCATTTCCTGTCCACAAGGACAGAAGAAACGAGTATGGCACTTTTCCCAACCACAGCTGATGGCAGCCACAGTGCCCACTCATAAAAACTGCCCCGTTTTCCCAGCCCAGACAACGCTTGGTCCAAAACACACACACTCAGTGCCGAAGGAGCCACCGTCCCTGCTCCCTCCTCAGATGAACGGTGCCTAATGGTGGTGAAAGGAAGAGTCATCTTTCCAGTACGACAGAATATCCCACAGTATCAGGACTCCCAGGGAAAAAAGAAATATCTGGGCCCTTCCTTGCCCTTGAGGATATTTGCTCTCCTCCCTTCTTCAGCTTTCTCAGGGAATTACCTCAATACCTTGGGAGCTGGGGTGGCTCATGCGCTTTGGGAAGGGCTGGCAGCAGGGGATTGTGCTGACCTGACCTCAAAAGGAATGGTGCAACCTGGGAAAAAGGTGGGGGAAGCGGGGGGAAGAGAAGTTCAGTTTGACTTTGAAGGTTGGTGTGATTAATGGCATTATTTGGCCGTCTGCGTGTCAGGATATTTCCTTCTCATTACCCTTGCCGCATAAAGAGCAAAAAGCCCAAGAGGGGTAGAAGAGTTGGAAGAGGGATATTTTGCAAAGTGAAAACAATTTCCCAAAGGTGGTTCAAGCCTTTACTTAACACATACAGCAAGAAGTCCCCCCACTACTAGCTCTTCCCTCCAGCCCTAATAACATGGCAACCCCCCCAAACAAATGCTGCGTTATTTGCTCTCAACAGCATAGCAACTGGGCTGTAAAACATCACTATGATATATTCTATACCAAAAAGTACTGTGAAGTCCACACACCATTACTTTTAACCAGGAAAAGGGTAAAAAGGACATATAAAGGCAGTGTTGCAGTTAATCCATTCCTTGCGCTCGTTGCAATGCCTTCTGCTTCAGGGCGTGGGGAAGGCGGGTGCCGTATAACCGCCGCATTTCCTGGGTATCGTCATGTGAAGTCTTAATTGCCTGCATCACTCAAAAGGCTTTTTTTGAGGCTGCATTTAAAACTGTCTCTCTCCCGTTCTCCTCTTGTCTCCTCTGAGTAGTGGGAGCTGTTTCCCTATCGGTTTTGGTTTCATCAAAACCGAACCGCTCCTCTTGCTTTTGTGCAGATGACCGTACGTGGCTGGTAGCTGTAAACACTCTTCTGACATCCTTAATGTCTCTCTTTGTACTTTATTGCCTCTCCAGCCTGACAGGTGGCATCTCTACCAACATGATCGGCAGCGTGAGTGCAGGATTTGCGTGAGCTAATCAAAAGAGGGTTTCTTCCCTTCACTTCTGCTGTTAACTTTTCTGTTCCTTCTGTAAACAAATTTGTGGTTTGGGGTTGGTTTTTTTTTAGCTTTTAGACATAGTCTCGTTATTTAGGAGAAAGTGGCATCTGTTAGATTCATTTTTCCTTTTTAATTTTATCTTTGGGAAAGAAAACAAAATTATGGCGGCCGATCTCTATGGACACAAAACATCATCAAGGTCACTGCACCGAAGGGCTTGTAATCTAAATCTAAGCTGCCAGACAGTGACAATGGCAGCCTTCCTGTCTGTAGGAATCAACTTGCAATCCAGCTCCAAGTGCCTTATGTCACTGTAAAAATGCTAAGGGGCATTCGAAAACGATCCTAAGATACCTAAAGGATAATCCTGCTTCAAAAGAGGTTAATACATAACAGCATTCTATTGATGTTTTTCCTTCTTTATTTATTGATATACAACAAAAAGAAATGACCTCAGTAGTGGCATAGCTATTTTTTCCCCATAATGTTTTTTTTTCCTTATATTCTGTACCTAGCTGGGTGTGCTGCAGTAATGGGAAATGCTTAGGAGGTATGCTGGCTGTTTATTTCTACCAGCTTATGTCTCTTTCTACGAGAGTCTCACATCCTAATGAGGCAAGAACCATCTTTTGCTGTGATTCAGCCTCTCCCTCTGGTGTAATAGGAGAAGATGTGGGATACCTTTGGTACAGTTCTTGGTGTTTTCTAAAGGACTAGTGAGAACATGAAACCAATCAAAAAAACCCCAACAATAGTAGGATTAAAAAAGTAAAAATCCTGCCCAACAGCAAGAACTGAAAAAGACTGCTTCCCCTCCTGCCCCTCACATCTTCGCATTATAGCTTATATTAGGAATTTTTTTCTGAGTTTTTTTTTTCTCCTAAAGCTGCACTGCGATCCTTCTCCTTTTTTCCCTTTTATACTCTAAAATACAATTTTCTAGGTAGAAAAGCATGAAGAAATTATTTTGTCTGGTTTAAGGTATTGGGCATACCAGAAATGAAGTGGTAACAGAGAAGACGCTCATTAGCATGCATGCTGCCTCTGTAAATTCCTAATTGCAATGGGACATCCCTGGGTTAGATTATCTCCCCCTGGCTTCCCTGGCTTCCCTCGGGCCCTTTCTGCACCTAATGATTTCTCATAAAGAACCCATATTGTAACAGAAAGTTCTCTTCATCTATACCCACAGGAAAAACAAAACAAACCACTTCGCAGCTCTCTGGCGATGCGGTTGTATGTAATGCAGCACAAACGCCTTTTCACCCTGAATGGAAACTTTCCCCTAGTCGTACTGGGAGCCCACCTGGCGCCCAGCCCCATTTTTTGGCGGGGGCTGGTGAGTTGGCGGCACTGCTCATGCAGCCAGGTAGCCTCTGAGGAGAGCAGAAAGTGACCGCAAGAAGCAACGGTGGTTGGGCAGACGGTTTGTCTTCCCCAAAAGAAGCTATCAGAAACCTCTTTATAGAGATTAAAACAAAGCCTCTTTCTCCGAGAGGCCCCGTGTTTTGAGGCAGAGTATCAGAAAGGATCAACATTTTCTTCTTTCTTCTTTGATTGCAAAACCCAACCAAATTATGCATATGATAAAGCAAGCAGTTTTCACTGTGTTCCTGGATGCGCTGTGGATGCTCTTCAGTCTCCCAGAGAAATGCATACAAACGCTCTCAGCCACCTCTTGAGAAGTCCCTGTATTAATAACACAGCATAGCCGCCTCTGTTACAGGCATCCCTGTCAATTTGCCCGACTTACAAAAAACAGAAACAAAACTAAAAAAAGAATCATAACAAAGCAAATCCAGAAAAAGCCTTCTTGTCTAGGTCATAGCTTGTCCTGGAGTTATTTTCTCTCACCTTCTAGGCTACTGAAAATACATAATTTTTTTCACCTGTAATGCTTTTTTTGGCACTGTGTCCAGTTGTTAGACCTGTCCCACTGCTGGTGGTGAATCCTATTTCTCTGTCAGGGACAGCAGAAAAGGCAATCTCACACTCCCATTAGCAATCTGGTTTCCCAGTTCAGATGTCCATTTGCATGGTGACTAATAGCCAGCTGATGAACCGTGGCCACAAGTCCACACTCATGCCTTGCTGTACCACTTCTCCCAGGAGGTATGAGTTTCTGGCAGAAGGCTGGCTGACAGCTGGGATCACACTCCATGCTTTCCATGTTGCAGCTCAGGTGAGCTGTGCTCTTTTGAAACATTTACCAGGTTCTGGTTCAAATTGTAGACTGGTTCAGGAGTGCACAAACTGGTCATCTTTCAGATGAAACTGAGCTGCAAGGCGTCCTTCAGAAAATCGCATCCAGAAGATGCTCTAACTGATAATGGGCATCATCATGGAGCTACTGAGATGAGAAAAGAGCTACTCTAAAGTAACATCACCAGTCTCTGTACTGGGTCTGACTGGGATGGAGCACATTTGCTTTCTTTACAGTCTATATGGTGCTGTGTTTTCCGTGTGTGCCTTAACCACTGTTGATAACACATCAATATTTTGGCTATTGCTGAACACCATGTCAAAGCTTACATTTCTCACTCTGTCTTTCCAGTGAGTAGGGTGGGTGTGGGCGAGAGATTGGGACGAGACACAGCCAGGACAGCTGACCTGAACTGACCAAAGGGATATCCCATACCGTATAATGGTTTAGCAATAAAAACTGGGGTAGGGGAAGAAGAAAGGGGGTTTTTGGCTCCCAAGTGGGCCATTGCTTGGAGACTGGCTGAGCACCAGTCTGCTTGTGGGAGGTGGCAAGTGACTGCTTTTGTGTCTCTCTTTTTTTTTTTTTTGTACCTTCATCTATTAAACTGTTTGTGTCTTCACTCACAAATTTAATTGCTTTTGCTGTTCTTATTTTCTCTGCTGTCCTGCTGAGGATGGGAAGTGCTCAAGCAGCTGTGTGGGTACTTGGCTGCTGGCTGGGGTCAACCCTCCACTCCCTGCACCCACATGCATATAGAGAGGATAGGGGATCCTCGGCACCAACTGCTGCTCTTAACGTGCTGCTTTTGTGCAGGGCATCTTGCTGACGGAGACATAGTTAATGTCTCAGACCACTGACAGAAATTGGGTCTCTCAACCTTAAGATTCACCTCAGAGTGACATGAATAGAACTGGGGAGTAGAGGGGATACCAAACATACTGATCTTAGAGCACTCCAAGTTCTGTGTGTTCCTTGCCGTATTAATACCCTAAATATTGTGATTTTTTCAAATTAATATGCTTGGAAAGAAAATTTTCAGTATTTCAGTCTTTTTTTGTCGTGGCACTCCACAGAAACTGCTCAATAAGTAGAAAAAATCACCCAAAGTTTGAGGACAAAGATAACGACCAATAATTTTTCCTGATGGAGCTTTCCTCGGGTAAGGCGAATCTGAAGAGACCGGGGCTGACTCCCGTTGGAGTCCTAGAGGCTATGAAATGACTTCCGTAGGATTACCAGCACCTACCTGTGCTGGTTTTGGCTGGGATAGAGTTAATTTGCTTTGTAGTAGCTAGTATGGGGCTACATTTTGGATTTGTGCTGAAAACAGTATGGATAATACAGAGATGTTTTAGTTACTGCTGAGCAATGCGTACACAGAGACAAGGCCTTTTCTGCTCCTCACCCCACCAGCGAGGAGGCTGGGGGTGCACAAAAAGTTGGGAGGGGACACAGCTGGGACAGCTGACCCCAACTGTCCAAAGAGGTCAGTTGCGACCATGTGACATCATGCTCTGCGTATAAAGCTGGGGGAAGAAGAAGGAAGGGGGGACGTTCGGAGTGATGGGATTTGTCTTCCCAAGTAACCATTATGCATGATGGAGCCCGGCTTTCCTGGAGATGGCTGAACACCCGCCTGCCCATGGGAAGCCGTGAATGAATTCCCCGTTTTGATTTTCTTGTGTGTATGGCTTTTGCTTTATCTATTGAACTGTCTTTATCTCAACGCATGAGTTTTCTCACTTTTACTCTTTCGATTCTCTCCCCCATCCCACCATCGAGTGAGTGAGCGGCTGCGTGGGGCTTAGTTGCCAGCTGGGGTTAAACCACGATGCTACCCCGTGTCATTGATGCACGAGTTGCCTGTGCTGATCTCAAAGCAATGTATGTTTACTAACAGAAAGCATTTGTGTATAGCTATTGAAATATGAAACTAAATACCATCCCTCAACAAACATCTCTCAGAAAAAATAAGAAAGAAGACAAAGCTGACAGCTGTCACTCACGTTGCTTAATGCACTGTTTGAAGGGACTCAAGTAATAACGCGATGACCATGCGACAAGAAACTATGTGTAAGAGACCCAGGTACACAAACCATGAAAAATTCGTGCATCCAATTTTCTTGTCTTCAAATGAAGCATAAATAATCGGAGTACAGCTTGAATTAAAAAAAAAAAAAAAAGCCCCCAAAGCATCTATATACCCTAAGAACACTGTAGAAAAATACTTGTTTTTATATACATGAAAGTCCAGGACTGTGCTCAGACTAACCCGATAATTTCATGCGGTGAAGGCTTTTCTTGTCTGAAAGCAAAAGCCAGTATAAAACTACCCACCTTTGTAAATTGCTTAGACAGATTTAGTTTTTAATTTCTGATCTGATATGCTATTTTCTGTCACATCGGATAGTGTTGTTTATGTTTCATGTGATTCAGTCACCCTAGAGGCCCAGCTGACACTCAGTAATGCAACATTCAGTTTGCAGCCCCAGGGTGAGCACGGATTTCACTTCTCCAGCTCTCACCCTCCATATTACAGCGGCAGCTTTGACTGTGGGCATTAAGGGGGTAAATTTGTCCCCCTGTTCCACCTTGTTTGGTAAATCATGCAAGACGCAAATCCTAGGCGAGATCGCAAGGACCTGATGGTTGGGAGGGAGGCAGCAAGAGGGAGAGAAGGGAACAGGGTAGAAATGTAGTTGTCCTATTTCTTGTCCTATTCATCATGCGTGTGGAGCACAGATTATCGCTTTTGACTCTGCAGCAGCCTTTGATGCTTTTATTATGTCTTCTCTTGGTTTTGGTTTTTTTTCCCCTGTTTTCTTTTTTTTCTTTCTGAGAAAAAATATCTCTGGTTCTTTCAGTCATTGTAGATGATTTTTAAATTCTGACGACTCTTATGACTCTGCTATGCCGAAGGAGGGCAAACCTCCCATTCAGCCCTCTGACTCTGCTACATGCCTGCACCTAACCCAAGGAACAGCAATGGAGAGCTGCTCGACAGCATATTGGTGCATAAAAATACTGCAGGAAGGCCATAATATAAACGTGGCTGCTGCTGGAGGAATAGCATCTTCTGTCTGAGTGGTTCGACTAATTTGATAATATTGATTAACAATTTTTTGGTGCCTTTTCCAGCTAAAATATGTAAGGTAAAAGTAGTCAGGGTATGATGTGAGAATGTGCCTTTCCCAGGCCTGCACTAAATGTCACAGGCAGAAGCTGAACCTCCATATTATTTCCTTATTCTTTTAGGGGTAAGGTGAACTTTTAATAATATATAAAAAGATAAAGAGCTTTGGTGAAGCATGCTGAAACAATGCGGTGAATTATTAGACTAACAACGTAAGTAGATGCCTCTGTGGTTAACTGTCCCCCGTTCCTTACTTTGCTTGTTTATTCAGCCTGCATACCGTGAGGTGAGCTCTCAGGAAAGGAGCTGCTTTTCTGCTGCTGTTCACAGAGCAGAAAAGGTGGGATGAAACGGGTATTGATCCCTGCCTCATAGCCTAAGCACCACCGCGGGTGAAGTAAAAAACCAACAGCAGCTCTGTTGAATGGATTCCTATTTCCTATCTTATGACAGAAAGAAATACTCCGTATGATATTGTCGAAAATGTCAGTGCTGAAAGAATGATAAGTAAAATAGAGCTGGATGAAGACGCAAAAAAGGTGATAAATGACAGTTTGGAAAGTTCGGATATTTAATGAAAGAATAAAAATTGCAGTGAGGTATCATCCTAATTTTTATTACTCTCTCCTACACCAGTGCCAGTCCTGAGCATTCTACTGTTGTTATGGCATAATCAGAATGCAGCATTTATTGTATAAATATTAGCATATGTTCTTGGCATGTGATCCCATTTTCAGGTTATGGAAAAAAAAAAAGCATTGTACCAAAGTCCTTAGAGGAAAAGACTTGCAATTAGTAGTGATTGCTATATTTAGAAATATTAGCATAGGAGCAGCTCCTTAAAATGGCTATGGACTGATATTTTCTGGGACCTTTCAGTGAAAATTTGTTGAGATATTGAGCTATCAATTTCCCATGAGTGAAAACTACAGTATTCTATTTCTCTTTTTTACCATAATAAATGAATTTAACAAGGCAACACCACAGAAAATCCTGAGTTGGCATATGGCAGGTCTTCTGAAATGATGATTCTGTCTTCTGGTATTGCAGAAACCTCTGTTGTAGAGTTCAACCATGAAACCATGCTCAGTCTTCTCACAGTGCTTTACCTGGCCACCACTGTTCCTGTTACCAGGAGCCTGGGAGCTCTGCATGCTCAACGTGCTGTCGGTGTTTAATCTAAACGAATATACGGGCACATATTTGCTCTTGTGCTCATGTTGTCCATATTCCTCCCTACATCTGTTTCTGTCCTAATTAATCTTTCGTCGGCAATCGTAACCAGAACTTCACACGGTTTCCTAGATGACATCTCACTACAAGTTATACTCGTATATGAGTACTATTCATCTTTCCCTGCCTGCACTGGAAACGTTTTCCCCGTGTGTCCTAGGATTTAGTTTATCCTGTTCATTGCCACATCCCGCTAACGGTCATACACATCCTGTGATCAACAGATGCACACAGTTATTTTCCCCTCACCATTGCTCTTAAGTGACAAGTTCTCTATTAATGATAGTTAATCCTGAGGTTCAAATCCTATATTTTATATTATTATTTCATTACTGAACCATTCACACTCTGAGTATTCTAGTCCACTTCTCCCCAAACGATATTCCAATCATCCTCTATATTAACAACAAAAGGTTTCCTAATTTTATGTTATCCATTCATTTCACTAGCATTTTCTGCTAATGCCATTGTGGAAGCAGTTGACTCTTTTCTAAGATTCTTCCGTGAGGAACTCCGCTAATAAAGTGGCTTCAGCTCAACAGTTCCCCTGTTAGTGTAATGTATTGTCTCCATCTTGGTAAGTTCTGTGACTGTTTCAGACTTGTTCAAATAAACTCCAGCTTTTCCAGTAAAACATACAATATCCTTTTGCTTATCGTATCAAATATTTCATCGAAGCCCAGTGACGGCATAGCCTATAACAGCGTTTATTTTATTAAAGGTTAAACTGGCACAAACGAATGTTGTCAGACCCATCATGCATTCTTTTTCAATTTCCATTCGCATTACAGATTTCACGTTTCCCCCAAATCATTGCTTATCACTGAGGTAAGACTAATGGACTGTAGTTTTGCAGATGGTTTTGTTACAGAAATATAAGTACAATTTTTGTGATTTTTCCATTCGCTTGGGTCTTCCTGCCTCACTTCTGTTTGCAAACTTTGCTCATGAACCAGCAGTCCATATTCTGAAATTATTTCACAGTTCTGGAAGAAGGTTTAGCTAAACTAACTGAATGCACTTCGAGTACTAGCATCTATTTCCATTATTTATGCATTCTTCCACAATACTTAGTTGGTTATCTTCTCATTTAAGCACCTAATGTGTGCAAGTGCATTTTTGGCACTCTTTCCTAGATAATGGAACAGATGACATTTTTTTATTTTTTTAATAAAGCTTTTTTCAGAACTATACTGAAGCCCGTCTTACCCAGTGTATGAGGATGTGCAACATCATTGCTGTGTTATAAAACTCTTCTCAATTTACTGCTCATGCACCGAGTGTGTTAGTTGGATGCGTGTATCTCTGCCCCCATGGGAGGCAGGCTTCAGCTCTCATCAAGATGATGAATGAATCAAGGTAATGTTCCTCTACTTACAATACCAAAGTTACCTTTGTGCCTCATTCTGAATAGTAACCCACTTTCTTCTAAATCTCTGCTATTTCTAATAACCTGTCTAAAATTCTGTTTGCTTCATTTTCTTTGCAAGAACTAATTCAAATGGAATTTTTGGCAATTATTCACTTTTTCCTTACGCTTGCTGGCTTTTAAGATAGAGCTTTCATTGTTGACTAGCCATTTTAGAACCAGAACTCCCTCGTTAAACACTACACAGGCTGAAAGACTCTATAGCATTCATGTAACAGCAGGAAAACAAGGGGGAGAGCCCTCGTAATGAGAAATAGGGGTCTCTGTGGAAATGAGGTCATGGAAACAGGATGAAAAATAATTCTCTGGAGTCGGTAGACTGCTAATGCTCCTCAGATGTATCTCATGACTAATGACAAATTCTACAAGTGTTGTAAGAGCCGAGCTGCTGTATTAGATCATCTGTGGGAATACCCTCTTTTCACGAAACAAACAAAACAAAGACTCGGCCTCTTGCCAAGACAGTCTAGAGTTGGATGAATCACCTCCACAGCTGACTTCACAGCACAAACCAGAAGATGACATAAGCTGTTGTGCAGAAAATACCAGTAAACTAGAAACTAGATAATTATAACTAGTTGTTCTTGACTACAGAGTGACATGAGGAAACCTTTTTTTTTTGCTAGAAAAGATACTGATAACAAATCTTTATTGAATTAAAAAAATTACAGACTTTTTTTATTAGCTTAAATGAACTACGCCATTATAAATATCGCGATTCTTTGTGTACCATATTCAGATTTAAGAACATGACTATTGTCTAAATTCTGGTGTAGATATGGTATATCTAAATATTAGTCTGGGTGAAACAGCCTTTATCTTATGGTCTCTGTGTTACTGGAATCTTCTGCCAAATAGGAAGGGTACTGGGGAGGAGCTGAATCTGGCAAAGCATCATGTGTACCTACAGCATACTGCAGCAGGTGATTCACCAAGGTCCATTTCTAAAGGGATTCAAGATACTGTATATTACACGATACTGTATAAGTCTTTTGGGAGATGCTTCAGATTTTAGAAATTTGCTTCTTTATGCAATTTGTCACCACAAAAAAAAAAAAAAAAGAAAAAGTAAGAACGAGAAAGAAAACATATGGCAGAATTGGAAAGTTAGAGCTATGTCCAAATTTGAGGATCCTCTGAGAATAACATATCACAATTTTGCATACTATCCAGTTTTTGAGAACTTCAGCCCTTTGATGTGTAGCTAAGTCAACTGTAGATTAACACATATTAAGCGGATAAACATTTTCTTATGGACATTTTGTTCTGTGGGTATACATATGAATGAACGTGTTTTAAGTAGTCGCCAGAAAAATGCTCCTTATGACAGCACTGCAAATTATGCTTTGTCTATGTGTCTGTAGTTAAATCATGGGGAAGGCTGTACCCTGACAGCTCTGTGGGACTTGGAAACGTCTGGCTGATACATGTATTAGTAAAATCTTCCTCAAAGTAGTCTCTGCTTTGCGTGACTTTCTGGCAACGATCCTTTCAGTTAGGTGGGATAGGTCCCCCCTTCACAAGAAGCTGGTCAAAGCGCTTGTGAGGGATTCCTGTTTACTGGCTTGAGCTTCCTTGCTTACAGTTCACCAACTGGCATTTAGGCCACCAATTCTCACTCTCAGTCTTTTGGGACTGTGTTTGTAAATTTTTTTCACTATGTCCCCATTCTTTCTTGCTAAGCTCTTCCTCCTACTTCTCTCATACCAATGATTTCCAGCATGGAAATATACCATGGATTTGATAGACTCTTTGGCAGTCATGGTCTAGCATCTGTTCAGTGTTGCCTTACTAAATGGACCGTCATTTATCTGCTTCCTCGGACAGTTGGAGTTGATAACAGTGCGATTGCTAGGCCCACCAGTTTCAGTGAGTTTTGCCCCCAGTGATAGCTGGAAGGATCACTGGGAGCAAAGACAGGCATAAAACCAGCCTATTTTGCATGGTAAAGCATAGTGCCGGACCTCGGAGATTCCCTTTAGTCCTGAGCTAAGTGATATTATTTTTACCAGCTGTGCAGATGACAGCTGTTAGGAAGAAGGGATGAGACCCGATCAGCCGTGCATTTTCTTCTTAACTCTTCCTTTTCTGGCTCTTCTGCTTCCCAAGTCCTTGAGATGCAGAGAACAGGTGGAGCCACAGTTCTGAGCCACCTTTGGCTGTAGCCAAAACAACAGATTGTCCGAGCCACAACCAGTGTTTTCCTGGAGAAGAAACTTTTTCAGCTCAGTGCAGAAAAACACACACACCCAAAACATCCCAGATCTATGTGCTTGTAACGCTAATATGGGCACAAGCTCTCACTTGGCTGGGTTTATAGACCTAAAACGGTTTTCATGAATTCAGAAAACAATTTCCTATTTACTAGACCCAGGGTAACACCTTTGTTTCTTCTGCAGAAATGAAGGGAAAAAGGCTCTCTGCTGCGTCTTGCCTGAAGACCAGACATATATCACCGGAGATCTGGGACAGATGACACACATTGGCATCGGGCAGGATTTACGGACAGCTGCTGCTGCGACAGGCGTCTCCTTCATGACCCCTTGCAGTCCCTTGTAAGGCCGCTTTCCATTATTCTGTGTAAAGATTCCCAGTGCAGAGGTGTTGCCTGCATTACAAGAAAAATTTGTATACTCATAAGGCAGATGGATGTGCTAATTTCTCCACAAGGAGATAATTAAAAGTGCTCTGTGCTCTCCCAGGGGTGATGGCACGGAGCAAATTCTGTCATTTGTTATCTAAAATCAGATTTTTATAATAACCAATTTTTATTTAAATAGAACACCTATTTCCTATGCTTAAGCTGTATAGTATTTTTAAAATAACTTTGCAACAAATACATAGACAGCAATGAAATAGTGTTGATACATTGTTTTTAGAAGGTACCTATGTTCATTTTACAGGCAGGAAAATTTAGCAGCTCTGACTGAGAGAATAATTTTTAAAAATCATAAAAAGAGCCAAACACACACACACACACACACACACATCCCATCTGAGACTGGATGAAAGCATGACATTTATTTTATGGAAGAAAAAAATGAAGAAGTAATTTATCTATGCTATTTGTGCAGTAGATGTTAATGACGTTCTGGGTTTAAAAAGTCGAAACCAAGAAATCCATTTGTATGTTTTTTAAAGGATAATCCTTTATTGTTATGATTTGGGGTTGTTAGTCCATTTGATATGCTGCAACTATTAGACTAAACCGATTTCTTCTCATCATGCTAATCTGGGATCAGCACAATTTTTCAGTAAAAACTTGATGGTCAGAAAGAAAGTTACTCTGGCACTAGTGTAAGATCAGGATACTGTGTCTTTTTGGGTAAAACCAAACCAAACTGGACTTGCGGGGAACTGCTTGGACTGCAAAAGAGGCATGCTGCACCGACAGTCCAGCCCCAAATTTCTTCTTTACAAATGATTTATTCTTATTTACAAATAGCCAAGAAGGAACTCCTGCCTGACATACTTCCAGCTAAATAGAAGTGCTTTAGGTCAAAATGAATTTAATGTAGAAAGTTCTATACTCTCCATTATACAGGAGATCAGATTAGTGTACCAGAATGGGTTTTTATGCCTTCAAAATCTCCAAATTATGCTCAAGAGCGAAAATAGGATCAAAAGTGTTATATTTTTCTACTGATTGCAAAGTACCACTGGTTGGGCTGTTCCCTTGATGCTCCCTGTCCATTACTCCCACTCGCAGAGGCTTTCTCTCCAGCCAAAAAGCTGCCACGAACGAGGCAAAATCACTGCATCGGGAGGGAGATGCTTGCCGGTTCCTGTGTAACTTCATCCAGAGGAAACGCGCCAGAGCCAGCTGTTTTCCCAGGGAGGGGGAGACCACAGCTGGCTTGAGACAGCTCCGCCTGTCAAGACGAAGGTGGGCAGGAGGAGGTGGGGACTTCACAGCCCCCCTTGCTGCCAAGAGGGATTTCTCCTGGAGGTCCACGTGACTAATCTCTGTGGGGCTTTTCCTGCAGTAGAGGCCTCTCTTTTCATCCTATAAATATAACTGCAATAAATCTCTCTGAGAAGCCCGCAGCATAACTGCCTGCTATATCCCCTACGATAACTGCCATGAAACATTTCTGCTGCCACGGCGCAATAAAGCTCCAAGGGGGCACGGGGCCGGGGGGATCAGTAATTCCTGTAATGCTTTAATCTAACAAACACCTACCTTTTCAGAGCTGTCCAGGACTGTAACTGCGCAGATTCATGTGACTTAACTTTTAGAGAAAATGAATGGCCAAATCGCTTTGCAATTCTGAGTGTATCTGAGCTACAAGGATCTCCAGGTTTTGTTTTCTGTGGATTTATTAAAACAATTAATACCTATCAGTGGGCTAACAATGAATATATTTTATAATGACCATTAAGGTCTCCTGATGTCCTAGCAATACACAATCAATATTTCCCTGTGATCATTTGCTAAACAGTATCACTCCTATTATATATAAAAGATAAATGTCATATAGAAGGCCATGATATGACTCTTTCACACCCTTGCTCCACATAGCAAAGGCGTGACAAAGCAGACAGAAAGGTACCTTCACCGATAGGGATAGATGACCCCCATGTAGAGGCTTTCTCAGGTGATGTTAAGTTATTGAGTACAGACAAAGGATGAACCACGCTGGTAGAGTGGAGGGGCTCTCCTGGCACTGCTCATGGGGTGTTACTCCAAGCAGGAAGATGTATTCCACCCTTGATGCCACTCCGTCTGCATTGTGCAGGTATCTGGGTTTTAGGCTTTGACCTAGCAGGTCTCATTATCGGGACAACCAGGCACGTGCCTACCTCCCAAAATGCTTACTTTACGGCTTTCTCATGCCTTTCTGCTTGGGTGTAAGGAAGTTGGACGGGGTATCAGAACCCCAGGGTAAGGCTTCAGCTGGGACACAATAACCTGTGGATGAGGACACAAAACCAAGCTTGGGTAACAGTGATACACGCAGGGTCTATGAGGGTGCTGAGGCACTGGAACAGGTTGCCCAGGGAGGTTGTGGATGCCCCATCCCTGGAAGTGTTCAAGGCCAGGCTGGATGAGGCTTTGAGCAGCCTGGTCTAGTGGGAGGTGTCCCTGCCCAGGGCAGGGGGGTTGGAACTAGGTGAGCTTTAAGGTCTCTTCTAACCCAAACCATTCTGTGATTCTGAGATTCTGTGACTACAGTCCTTTTCATCTCAGATTCATGCCCGCTTCTTGGAAAAGCTCCCATTTGTATGAATTTCTTAGACCACCATGGGGTTCATGCTTTTGATAGGGACAAATTTGGCCCAGGAGCTCCTTCAAGTCACTTCTGCAAACCTTCCCCTTGTGGTGAGACCCTCTGGACTGCTACAGAAACCTCATTCCAGTAAGCTAAATATGTGCCACTTGATTCTGCACATCCGGCATCTAATAAATAGTTTATACATATTCATTTTTAAGCCTGACTGAATATGCTGATTTAAAAAATGAGGTTAGATTTAAATTAGTCTTCTGCACAATAAACTGTTTTAAAAGGCCTTAAATTATGAATATTTATATTGCTATTAATTTGTGGTGCTACTAGTATTTTTCTTTAATGGTTAATTATCACAACTAATGTGTTTGAATTATTCTAGAAATCTTTCCATTATTTTTTCTGTAAATATTCATTCCTGCACTTACGCCTTCTTATTTGATGCTGAGGCTGAAGTGAAACATGATTAGAGCTTTTAAAGAAAAAAAACAAACCTCAAACCCAGTATTCTGTCTTTCCAAGCACTAGCTTGTGGGGTTTTTTTAATCAGCTTAACACTAAACGATACTAAGGTTTTTCACCCTGTAAGTAGATTTTGGTATGGGTTGTGCATTCAAAGATCTGCTGACAGATAACAAAAAGGGCCAGACTGTGTGCTAGAAAATTCCATAAGGCAGAAAAAAAAGAACCAATGCTTTCCACAAGCTGCTTCCTAGCAGCTCTTCCAGCTTCAAGGACATTACTGGGTTGTTACCATTGCTACCACTAAGGGTTTGCTCTTAGCTCATTCAGTTAAAGATAGGGTACGAGTTTAAAATACAACTAATCCTAAAAACAAATAAATAAACAAAAAAAATACCCCTCCCGTGGAAACACTCTTATTCCCAAATACCAGTACTTTCAAACTTCTCTTTCAGGTAGAATTAAATCTCATTGAAATTGATGGCTGCAGCCACCATTTTAAAATACGTGTAAGAAATTATTGCGTTCTCTTCCCAGCAGTTGAATTACCATCTTCCATCCCTGGTCTTTCCACCTGTGTGTGAAATCTCAAAGTTTTAGATAACTATTTTATGTCAAATGGGGGCCATAATACTCAACAAACAATAGGAAGACAACATCATTATACTCTAGTAATATTTGAAGTGGAAGAATGTCGCATGTACCAGTTCCAAATTATGGTACAGGAAAATGAACAGAAATGAATGTATGAGTAAGATGGCAGGAAAAAACTGTTCTGTCAAAAACAGAGTCCCTTGGGATGTTTAACGTTCACAACATGCAGTCCAGACTTGATATGTCAAAGAGATAAAAATATCTTTTGTGCTAGAACCATCCAAAACCTCAATATATAGTGATAATTATTAGTTTTTGAATAATAAAACTGGGATAGTGCCAGCAGTTTATACAGTCTTGCACATCAAAACACTTATGGGAAAAAAATATAATATGGGATTGTATTCATGCCTTTGTACTTCGCTTGTTTTCCTTAGTGTGGACACTCTCTTACCTGCATTCCTCAGTCTTCATCACTGAGGAGCAGTTCTGGACTGGCATCCCAATACAGGTTGTTCCTTTCCTTGCTTGTTGGTAAAGGACCAGAAAGCTGCTTTGGGTGAGAAGTGGTAAGCAAGCAAGGCTTGCCACATCTGATTGCCTGTTGCCACATCTATTGGCAGCTAACTAAATCTGGAAAAAACCTAATCCTGTGATGTGATATATGTTACTGTGACATGTCCAGAATACATGATCCATGAGAAAAAAAAAAAAAAGGAAAGAAAAAAAAAAAAGGAAAGAAAAAAAAAAAAAGAAGGTATTGTGAGAAGTGATTTGGGAAAGAGAGGCAGTCTACTGTGTACAGGAAGGAATAAAGTATTTTGGAAAAGAAAGTAAGGGGCTTAAGTTGCAGTAAGGGAGATCCTAATTAGACATTAGGAAAACTTTTCAGTCGTAAAATTAGAGATGAGCACTAGAATAGGCTGCCTGAGTATGTCATTAAAATATAATTGGTCTTACTTTTAAGGAGAAGGCTAAGTTAGCTGTCTCATGAGGTGCGTTTAAAATACGAGAGTTGGGAATGTATCCCTGGCCGAGGCTCAGTGATGTTGTGTGGGTCTTGGTGCTGCCGAAATGCTACGCGGTCGAGGGCAGGGAAGCAGAGGTCTCCATCAGCATCCCTGTTACTGATAAGCAGGAGATGGGGGCTGTGGCACCCCAACATTTAAGTGCTGATCGTGATCCTTTCTTTTCAGAATTGCTCTCTGTAAATCTATACCACTGAAAGGCAGAACCACAAAGAAAAGTAATTTGCAAGGCTTTGAAAGGAGAATTGGCCAGAAGGAAAGCAATAAAAAATTCATTGTTAAAATCAACAATAGTGTTGGATCATTTCTAACAGACCTAATGATCCTTAGCTAAATATTCATCAGAATATTTAAGCTTAATTTCAAAGTGGCCTGAAACATATCTGAGTCTTGAGCTTCAGTTCAGATTTCAGTGTGATCTAAATATCCTGAGGGGAAAATAAAATACTTGCACATAAAACTGTGTGGAAAAGATTTTCTCCACTCTGATAAAGTTGTCAAGATTAGGAAAAAAAAAAAAATCCTATCCCACACTGGGATGAACCTCTAAAAGCTTTTGGTAAGAAGAAAAATAAAAAAAAGACAAAGGCAGAGAGACTGATTCTTATATCGTGTCAGAATCGTCAGCTGAGACCAAAGCTCACCACAGGGTCTCGCACATCACAGAGGAGTGCACGGGCATAAGGGTTTGACTGATTTGGCCTGCCCTTCCCAGGCTCTCCTTTATACAGAGGGAGACTGATTGAGTACAACCAGCTAATGTGGGAAATCCAAGTTCAAACCTATTTGAACCAAAAGACCAAAGACTTGAACCGTGGTCTGCCTTCCCTCAGATCAGTGTCTCTTCCTTTAGGCTCTTGTGGATTCAGGGTTGAGTTTGATGCCCACCCCCACACTCACCATTTTTCCTTTCCCCTCATCTTCCCCACGTGTGCCTACCTTTTATCTACCCCGTCCTCCTGAAACCGGTGCCTACATTCTGCAGCAGGTTTTATTTATAACAAGATCACTTTTCCTATGGGGAAAAAAAAATAATTATTTTTCAGAATTCCAGTTACCTGTATTTGCATGTTAGTAATGTGATAACTCTAGCTGTTCAGATATATTTAAACAGACGGACAGACAGCTCTGCAGTGCGTGATACCCGTGCTCACTCTGCATGCCTTCTGCTGTTACAACAAAGTGACCGCTGCTAGGTAGACCGAGTTCAAAGTTGTCTCATCAATCACCTTAAAAGCCGCGAAAACTAATTTCCAAACTGAAGCATTTTCAATTCGTCTTTCATGTGTCATCAAGATACTCTGAGTTGAAATTTCTTATTGTCTGTCTCTTACCTCCCACCTCTGCAATCACAGCACTCGTCGCTCAGAGAGAGAAAGCTGCAGAAGGCTACATTTTCATAAAGCTATTCAGGATTTTTTTCAAGATAGCTCTCATTAAGAAGTCAATAGAAGAGACACAGCAGAAACCATGGCAAAACAGTTTGAAAATCCAGTCCTGTGTGTGACTTTTACCATGTAAATGAAAACACTAAGCAAATAGCGTTGGAAAAGCAATAGAATGGAGACAAAGTTAAAAAATTGTCTTGTTTTCAGTTGTGTATTTCCATAATATCTTAATAAGCAGTGTATGCCTTATATTAAGCAGATTTTCTAACTGACCTATCGGTAGGGACTTCACACCTATCAACATCTTCACCGTACACTGAAGACGACATTTTTTGTCTTTTGCATGACCATAAAAATCTTCAAATCCAAATACTTGGAAGTGAGTGTTTTGCAAAAGAAGGATAATCTTTTAATGCTGAAAGCACATTACCTAAAATTATTCAGAGACTATGTGTTCTTTTAATTTTACTTAGCTAATGAAATAAAAGAAAAAAAGTCTGGTTTTTGATCATCCAAGTCTATAAAAGTGACACGTTCAAGTTTTTAGCCTCTAGAAGACTAGATCTGGGGCAAATCTTTACAGCTCTGCAAGGTGTCCCTGTTTTTTGAGAGAGTACTCATGCTTTCACATTATCCTGGAGTTTTACACAGCATGTAAAGAAGGCGAAGACTGTAAAAAAAGAGATTTTTTTGGTTTGCCAATATTATGTGGTATTTGGGGTGGGATGGGATGTTTCTTTCATATCTTGCAATTTTTTTATCCTTCCCATTTGCGCTAAATTATTGTTTTCAGTTCTCTCATGCCACGGTACACCAAAGCACTCCAACTTCCTGGCAATTCAGACCAAATAATATCTGTTTCATATCTAATGAGAATGGGATATGCTTGATAGCACAAAGTTTGATAACCTTTCAGTAAGAAACCAAGAGCAAACCACTGCCAGGATAATCCTGACTACAGAGAATTCTGAACTACAGAACTTTAAAGCTGACCTAGTTTTGCAGAATGGTACTATTTTATAAGAATTATTAATAAGTAAAATAATTCAAATATGCTTAAAAGTTAAAAAGACACACTGGTTTCTCTTTGCACTTTATGTGTCACCCTCTGGTAGGCTGAAAGTAGTTAGTTATCCTCTCTTCTAAAGCATATACCTTTAATTCAGGGATTCTTATGTTCCTCATAGATAAACCCAATCCCCTGCAGATGCAATTATTTCAACTATTAGTTCAACTGAGCAGCCTGTGCTGATTCTCAACATTGACCTGTCCTTTGTCTGGTAGAAAATCTTGCTTATTTCTTCACAGACAGAGCTAAAGCAATTTTTCACATGGATCAATATTTAATTTTTGGTTTCGGGTTTATTTTGCCCCCTTTTTTTTTTTCTTTTTTTCTCCATAAGTTGAACTGAATGGCAAGAAGCAGGGAAAACCAGGAAGAGATGATCTATAAGATTTTAGCTGAACATTGGTGGGTTTTATACCACAGTTTTAGAAGTCTTCCTTTCCCTTTCCTGGCAAATATGTACTTCTGCAGTTGGAAAAATAGGGAGCTGAACGTGACCCTAAAGTATTCTTGGGCAAAATGTGTGTGGTATGAGTGTATGTTATTAGGAGCAATGATGCTGCTAAAATTTGTTAAACTTTCTGGCAGTGCTCTGTAAATTAAATTGCCTGTCAAAAAAGAATGATTTTTGAAAATGACTTTCCCAGATTCCCCTAAATGAGGAAAACCTACTCCCCAGCATAAACTAGAAAATCCTTTATTCTGAAGTGGAGACTGTAAGGAGAAATATAACAACGTAATGTAACATACTGTAACGTAATGTAACATAATGTAACGTAATGTAACATAACACAATGTAACATAACATAACATAATGTAACTTAATGTTATGTAACGTAACATAACGTAACGTAACATAACGTAACGTAACGTAACATAATGTAAGGTAACATAACGTAACATAACGTAACATAATATGATATAATATAATATAATATAATATAATAAACATAATATAGATTTTTTACATTCATACTTACAAGAAAAACTGTACAAAAACAAAGGCCAAAAAAAGGACACCAGAAACCATTTGTTTTCTGAAGATCTTCCTAAAGTTTCCTATATTAGCATTACATTTATCTTCCCCATTTACTTGATTTTAAAATTGTATTTCATCATTTAATTTTGGATTAGATTTTTAAGAAGGCCAAATTTTATCATTTTATGTGCATTTGCTCTCTTGCACTATGCGGGAAGACAGAAAAGAATATCTACTTTGGATTTATTAAACAGTACAACCCATACAGCGGATAGTATCTGACATTGAGAAAAAATCCTGCAAGACATCTGACATAACCCAGTGTGATACAAACACTTCTGTAAAGCTGAGAGCAAGAATTATTACTCATCCATTAACGGGTCTATATATTGTATTTTGAGATATCAATACATCTCGCTGCTCAAGAGATAGTGCAGCTCATGGGGAACAAAAGGCACCTCAGTCTCCTCCCCGCCACCTCCCCTAACATCCAGCATGAACTATTAAGCTACATGCGCTCCTGGCTGCCATCGAGGGAGCTCCTGCTCTTTGGACAACTGCAGACCGCACTGATGTTCACCGACACCGGGTGAAATGCCCCGCGCAGGGTGACAGCTGATGCTATGGGAGGCTGGCAGCGAAAACACTGAACTCCCCGACGTGCCCATGGCCATGGTGCAAGGACACGAAGTGTTTGTCAGCTCGGCTTGAGGGTGTCCTGCCTCCCGCCTCCCCAAGGCTGTGGAAGCCAACAGGGCAGGCAGGCCATGGGCCGCTCTGGGGAACTGCCACCGGGCAAAGAAAAAGAAAAGTTCAGGGATATTATTTTAAATCGGCTCAAGTCACTCAGTGGCATTCACGGCTCGGCCGTGCCATCCCCAGAGGAAGGGGTGGTGCAGAGCGGTGCGGGGAGGGACGAGAGGAGGGAGATGGGAAAGCTTTCAGGCAGCATCTCTTCAGATATTTGGGGTTTTTTTTCTCTTTGGATGGTGGATCCATGGTCTAAGTGAAACTGGGCCTTGTCTGATCTGAAGAATTTTTGTTGAATTAGACTGCAGTGAGTCCAGGGACTGACTGACATCAGGTCATGTGAGCCTGGTCTTGGAAACTACAAGAAGTTAAGTAACTTTTTACTTCTGCTGGTTTCTACTAGGTTGGAGAAAACAAGATTTTTAAACAGCTTTCAGAGAAGCAGGGTGCTCACAGATGTGTTGCTTTCCTTCAGGATACATCCCATTGCTCCTCAGCAGCATCGGAGGTCTCCCGGTCCTGCAGGAAGCCCAGCTCAACCCAAGGGCAGCTCTTCCTTGCGTTGCCACAAAAGGTGACTATTGAGCCTCTTTCCAAACCATTTCTTACAGAGATGAGATGTGTTTTAACACTCCCTGGCAGCACAGTTTACCTCATCACTGCCTCATTTTTCCCCAGGTTATTTCTATTCAGGGCAGTGTCGTGACTGACAAGCACAGTGCTATTGACAGGGCACACAGTAGGGTCTGACTACTCAAACCGAGCTACGTGCCGCCCCTTTATGGGAGTGCAATCAGTGCTGTATACAGTATGCCATGCTTTCTCTATTGGCTATCATCTTTTATCATGCACATTTTAACTTGCTAATTACCCTATCCATATGTTACTCATGCTCCTAAGCTTCAATTAGTAGCAGCACCTGTTCAGTTCCTGACGTATACTTTTTAATATTACGTTTGGACATTCCTGGGTGGGGGTGGGATTCAGTTCCAGACTAAGACACATTTGGGGTCTACTTATGTCCAGGTTTGTGCTATATTAAGAAAAGATCTGGGCAATGAAAATTAATGGAGCAATTCAATTCACTATAAAACAGACACCCAGAGAGAAATTCTGTTGCCTAAACAAAGGTATCTAATTCCATTTGAGCTGCCCTGAAATGTCTAAGCACTAGGATTTTAATTTGGATATACTTTTGAGGATAATTTTCCCTTATTTTTCCCTTTCCAACATTTGGTTCATATTCTGGAGCAGTCTTGGAACACCAGGAACAAGATTTCTTTCAAACAGGACTCAGCCAGACCATGAGCCCCAGGAGCACTCCTGAGCTTTGATCGTCAATGGATGAAGTCCTCATGTCCTCACTAGGGCTCATCAGAGTTGTCCTCCTGAGAAGTGTACAGTTTATATAGGTGGGTTGTCAGCACAACTCTTTCAACCCATAGGTCTGCCATATTGCATGGCACCACTCGCCTCGTCTGGAGACAGCTCTCTGTTGGGACTGGCAGGTATGACACTGGAGCTAAAGGTGCTTCAGACCCTTCTGGGGTGGGACTGTGAGGCCAGGTGGCATTCCCCAGGGTGCAGATAAGGATGCTCAGCATGTGCATTGGGAGAGCTGAGTCCTGCTGCTGCAGGAGATCGTCAGTGGAACTGTTTTCTAGCTCTGCTGCCTGGCACTCTGAAGCCTATGCTGTGAACGCATAAACCCTTTAAGTTCAGAGTCTCAGTTGTGAATCAAATTCCTCCCTTCCCAGTTGGCGTTTCGCCTTTATACAACAGCACCTGAGTCTCATGTGGGTGTTTGCTGGGCCTCTGATGGGTCACAATGTGATGCTCCCTAATTTATTTCTATTTGCTTTTCAGCCACAATCTCACTCAGCTGCACTGCTTCTGTGTTTGGATTATGGGGTTTAGGCCTTCGTAGCATTGCTTCAGACCATGAGAGTAATGTATTTACAATTCTCTTTGCTTAGTAGAAAATCTTCACCTCTCAGTGTCCTAAATAAGGACTGAAAGTTCCTGACTAAATGGGTAAAAATAAGAAAATATGATATTTTTTTTCCGTTTGGTTTTCATATGGTCCCTTGACTAAAAGGCAGGTTTCGAATGGTGTCCTGCATACTGGAAAATCGTATCCCTATGCAGTTTAATTATGTGTTTTCAATTTATTTTCTCTGACTCTCCAAAGGCAATGGCATGATTGTGTGTTGTTACATAATACCCAGCCATGTGGAAAAGCCGCAGACACACCTTTGGCAAGTGCCTGCCGCAGTCTCCGAGGTTTTCACCCATGTTTTCACAGATGTCCTCTTAGAACCCGTCTAATCCCCCACATCAAGGTTTTATAGATTATTTGCACTCATTGGGACTGGTGTAGTATAGAGCCAAGTATGCAAAGACTGCCAGCTGGCCAGAATATTTGATAAATGTGAGAACAAAAAAAATCCCACTCAGAGCAGCGAAGTGATCTATTCCTGGAACACCAGCTGGATTGCTGTAATAAGCTATTAAACCAGTGTAGTAAAATGAAACCCAGATTCACTATGCAGATTATATAGCAGACCTATTTCCTTGTACAGCGTGGTTTCAACGCTTCAATTTTAGATTATTGGTCACTTGCAATGACTAAAAAGATATGCAATGAATTGACCTTTTCATTCATAAGTTTTGAACTAGAATGGTCCAAATTGAAGTTGTACAGGACTGTGCCCCTGGAACCCTTAAATATATGCTTCCATTTCAAAGGACTCAGTGAGACAGATTCTGACAGACTTATTTTACCAAGAAACTATATCCCAGACCTGGAACTGAGATAAGTGGTTACAAAAGACCGTCTGAGAAAAACAAAACCTCAAATGCACACTAATGTGTTTCTTCTAGCAGTAAAGAAGAATTTGAATGTCTAAAAAGAGATGAGAATTGATCTTCATGGCCATGTGTAATAGCACCATCTTGTGATCCCTGCCAAAAAAAAATTAAAAAGAAATATTTCACCTGGAAGCCATGCTCTCTGACAACTCAGTCTTTTCATTTGTGACTCTAAGTAGCTTGGGAGTGATATATGACAATAAACTAAACATTCAACCATACAGAATACAGTAATTGAACTTTGCATTAAAGATCCTACAAGGTTAATTTTTGTTATTGTTAGATCTCTTGCTAGTGACAAAAGAAGAAAAACACCAGAGGTCCTAGTCCTACTGCCATACACAAAAAAACAAGTGGCATTTCTAGTTACACATACTATTTCTTCTCATAAAATAACATTGCAAAGGATATCTCAGGAATTGCAACTGAACAATATCGCCACCAGTAAAAGTATAGCGATCATCCGGCCTGTTAGCTCTTGCTTTTGGTTTTACACAATGAGTACTTTGATATTTTGGTCCTCTGGGGACTGAGAAACTGTAGGAGTGGCAAACAGAAGAATGCCATCCGGTCTGTTGGTTATTACAGCTGTCTGAACTCCAGATGAAATAGCGGCAGAACAGACACCTGAGGGTAGTAACAGAAAACACAACATCAGGCTGACGAAGCAGTACATTTCCCAATGAGAAATGAATAACGTAACAAGGGTCAGTTGCAGGTATATCTGTTCCAAGCTACTTAGGAGCACATATCCATGTGTCTTAGATGACACAACCTATGGTAAATTTAAGCTATGGTTACAGGTAATGAGTGTCACCCATGGGAGAAGCAACCAGGATACAGATGATTTCCATACTACAGCTGATCACCTTTCAGGGTATAGGGAATGGAAACAGGCCAGTGGCCAGCAGAATCTGCCTTTAAGGCTGTATGTAGCCAGGGATTATCCATCTGGGGCCTTTGCTTTGTAACTCCGTCAGCCTTTAAGGCTGTCATAGGCAGCATTTCTTTTATGAGCCTTAACCTGGAAATTGAGACAATTTTTAGTTGAGTTCAGCAGATTTGAGAATGCTCAATATTTGCCAAAACCCAGCTGGTAAAAGCTGTAAGAACTAAAAAAATTCTCTCCAGCTTTCATCTCCCATGTGAGATTTTGGTGAGACTAACTAGAGGTAAGGAAGGCTGAATTTTGAGTCAAATTTCTCTGCTTGACATTTCAAACATAGCCGATACTGGAAGCAATACTATCAGGGATTTATTTGTTGAGTTCTCTGGTTCCCCCAGCGAGTCATATACGACACCTTTACTAACGGACACAGAAACTAGCTGTCATTTTTGGTGGGGCCAGCCACAGGTTCTCTGCGTTATGGATCTGCTACAGAGTTCACATAAGCCTCGCTAAGCCATCTCAGTCGTAGTGGCAAGGAAAGAATGTATTTTTTGTTAAAAAAAATGCTGATTTTCTAGCTTGGTAAATTAACGCCATTCATCTGTTACAGCTGCCTATAACATAAATCAAAAGCATTATTTATATGTTTTAACCTGGGGACCTTGCCGGCCAGGGGACAGTGCTTCGTAGAGGTGGCATTTATCCCCGTAGAAGCCCTCCCTCCAGTTGAAACAGATTATGTTTAGCACAGGTTAACAAGATTTCAGTTTCTCCTGATGCAAAGAGATTTGGGGAGGGGTTGGGGGAAGTTTGCTGAAGCTACCTCATTATGAATTTCTGCAGAGAGGCACATGGGGTCTTTGAGAAACGCAGGGTTTGCTATGTGTTTCTTTGTGTTGCAAGACTTCAGTTAAGTTGCCAGGCACTTCTGTAATTTCCTTTTTTGTTGTTGTTGTTGTTGAGGTGTTTGCTGCAGTTGCAGCCACTAAATGTATCTTCCTGCCCCCGCCTTCAGAGCAGACAGCCTCTGTTTTGTTAGTGCTTACAAATAAATGAATAAGTGTTTACAAATGTTTTTGAAAATAAGGTTTTGTAACCAACAAACAAAGAAAAAAGCCGGTTGTTGCATCACCGGGGTTAATGTGTGTATTAATAAGGTTAGCGTTCACGTATGTAAGACAATCATTAATATGCAGTAATTTATTTTTTTTTTTCTAGCTACCTCTCATTCCCAAAGATGGTTTATTTTAAATCCCGAGGTTATTAAATTAGGTTTTAGTACACTCATCTGTGCATAAATAGATACATAAAACATGAAAACAGCAAGACAAACCGCATCAGAAAACAGAAACGCAAATTTCTGGTGCCCTGGGTTACGGTTATTGGCACCATTGAGGCAGCGCGCACCCCAACCAGTGCCTGGCACGGCGTTCTTCATCACACTCAGCGGAGGTTAGTGAGGTGAACGAAGGTACTGAAAGGTAAATCATGCTCACACTTGTGTTTAGAATTTATTGACAGCTACTGTGGCTCGCTGATGCCTGGCATCCTTTCTGTTTTTAATCTGGCGTGGCCTGAGCTAGCTCAAGTCCCAAAGCTCTGCTGCCATGGGTTAGCTCTGGCTCTACGCTAACAAGCTCTGCTGCTAAGCTGTGCTGTTCCTTGACCGGAGGACAGTGCCTTGTGGAAATACTAGCTTGGGTTCATGCTAATTTGAGGATCTCTGCGCTCTTGCCTCGTTATATACAGTGGGTAAGCTTGAAAAATTGTGAAAACTTTGGGGGCAGATGAAACAGACGTAAAAGTCAGTAGTGAAGTCTAGGAGCAGTCATGCTAACTGAGGCTCGTGACAGCAAAATCCGCAAAGCTCAAATAATAATTTGTGGTGCATCTTCGAGAATGAAAAAAGAAAGCTCTTACAAATAGGCACAGGCATGTGATACCCTCTAGCAACTGGCAAAGATTCAATGCAGATAATTGACTTAACCTAAAGGTTACCAATATGCAGATTAAATTCTGTTTTTGTCATTTTTCAAGGCTTACGACTTTAAAAACCAAGTTGGCCAGCATTACTTGGCATGTTTTAAATTCCTTGGCTGATTTAAGATCAGCCAGTACTAGCAAATGCTGTTTTCCTTTCCTGGATATGTCCCCTTCAGGGAAACCTCTAATTTTTCTGGCTTTTTTTTGTGTTTTTTTGAAGCAGAGGTCCGCAGAAAGCCTGTCTGAAGAGTTAGTGAATATGTTCCAGTGTACAAGGGTCTCAAAGTAATCTTATGTGCTCATCAGACTGGTATTGATGCCTGGCAGTGGCTTATGGCACATATGGCCGTTCAGTTTACAGCTTCTAGATTCCTACTGTGGGCAAATTGAAGGTGAATGAATTTTATGACAACACGTAAAACAACCACATTATTTCACAATTTTGTTTGAAGATGTAGAGTAGAAGAGTCAGCCACCTTCATAAAGAATCTTACAAACTGTCACTTTTTATTTTTATAGCCATTCCTATGCTGCAAGGCAATAAGAAAAGAAAACCCTGCAAACTGATCGTTATCACTATTAGCAGTAGAAGGTAATTGCCCATGGAGGTTATCATAAACCTGCGGTTGAATTCCAGACAGAAACATGCAGAAAAGAAAATAGAAACCAATGAAAATGCCATACAACCCTTGAGACAGAAACTGGTTGAAAGACATCTGGGAATAAAAGCATTTAAAATTTTACTTGGTCTAACCTATTTACTGTGCACTTCTACCATTATTTCAGTTGATTACTGCAATTATTCACTGAAAAACAGATTCATTAACTATGTTCCATAAATAAAATCATGCTAAGCTTATTTTCTAATCACTGATCATTGTTTTTAGACTTGCAGGGTGGAGATGAATACATTAAATATCAGTATGCTGTGTTTATCAGGGTATACTTATCACTTATCATTTGAGCTTGGTATCACATTACAAAAGTAAATCACCCTCTATCACAAGCCTAGAAAAGAACTAAGAATTGGAAATACGCAAAACCGTTCAGCAGGACGGAGACAACTGAATATTTTCTGGCTAGATACGGATAGCTGTTAAAATACTGAAGCTACAGGGTTGCATGAAGACATTTTCATAGCAGGGTTGGGAAAGAGGCTGAAGGTTGGTCCCTCCCTGAAGAGAGCCACCCCCGGCTCAATGGCCAAACCCAGGAGATCTGTGTCTTCTCTAACGCTGTTACTGGCAGTAGCCCAATTAGAAGAGCATGAGATAGCTTGTAACCTGGCTGTTAATACAAGCACTCATACGGAGTACAATTAATGCAAGTCTACGCTTTCTGTCTACGTAGTTGTTATGGTTTGAGGAACCCAAAACAATTTATTGCTGTTCAGACAATTATTCTATCACCCAATGACCCCTCCCCACCCAGGAAGGGGAATTGGGAAAAACAAGGAAATCTGAGGGTTGAAATATAAACAGATTTCATAGAATAAGACTAGATAATTAACATTAATAACACTAAAGAACAAATATTGATACTGATACCAATACAAAACATACAAAGACTACCTTCGGACAATTCTATCAGCAGGAAGCTGTGCACTCCCAGCAGGGGACAGCAAACGTCGGACACCGCGAGCTTTTAGGGGAAGGGAAGCCCTCAGAAGTCCAGCAGTGGGGCAAGAAGTTCTCAGGGTCGCAGCCGTCACGGGAGAGAGAGAACTCCTTAGAAAGCTTCCTAATTTATGTTGAATGTGACATTCATGATATGAAATAATCCTGTTGGCAGCTTGGGTCAAGTACCCAGGTCTCTCTCCTCCTCATCCCTGCACCTGGCAAGGCTCGGAAACACTGAGATCTTGAAACCCACGTAC
Organism: Larus michahellis; assembly: GCF_964199755.1. NCBI lineage: Eukaryota > Metazoa > Chordata > Aves > Charadriiformes > Laridae > Larus > Larus michahellis. The sequence goes on from NC_133896.1 coordinate 143,188,199, forward strand.
CATAGCTGGCTATAAAGTAAATATTTTCACAAATTCAGACTCTAGAGTCTTCTAAAAGTGCAGTTTTACCAGGCATTAGAAGATAAATTAGTCCTGTTTTCTCAAACCCGGACAGTAGTTTTTTTTCTTTTCATTGCTAGAACTGATGGTGAGCAAAGCTAACATCATTCATTAAGAAATGGTGTGTATAAATAGTTTCTATAGGAAGGGAATTACCTGTCCTAAGCATGAAAGAATTAAGAATGCAGACATTCTAGAAGCTGTTGCTCTTCTGGAGAATCGCATCCTACTTATTTTTTTCAAGTGCTGAAAATAAAGTCTTAGCAAAATCATTGTATAGTGGACAGCTGAGTTGCCTTTATGTTGTCACATTCTTCATTTGACCAAAATTGGGGATATTGCAGGCTACTGCAGATAAAACTGGCATTGGAGTGGCATGTTGCTGATACTCTTCTGCTCAACTTAGAAGAATATATGAAGTTCTGCCATTTCACAGGAAAAATCAAGCTACCAGCAACAGTTCCAGCTGCAAATCTTCTGTAGCTGACACCATGAGCTAAAAGCTGACTCCCAGGGCTCCTCCTTTCATTATGTCACACTGGTGTTGGGTTGAATTTTCTTTTCAGACATGTTTCCTCTGTAATTTCAAATATCCTTTCTCAGATCCCAGCCAAAAACCACCCGCCTCTGCCTGGAGCGCATTTAAAATGCTGAGCAAACGATACACACATGTAGGGAGGTGGGGAGGAAGGGAAAGGAAAAGGAGCAGAAATATGTGTTGAGCAGCCTTAGAAAATTATCCTAAATGACAGACAGCAGTTAAGCTCCGTCTCAGAGAGGCTCCATACAAGCCAGATGAGATCTTTATCTCTGCAGAGCATCGGCGGGAAGGAGCTCTTCCACACCAGCCCTGGTCCAAGTCTTCTGTCTTGTAGGAGCCAAACGGGTGGAGGTGGTACCAATGAAAGCTGCTTCACACAATATTTTTCCCTGCATTGTTGTTCCTCCCAGTTTGGTAATTGACTGGCAATTCTGACAAGGCAAGTTTACACGATGCTAGAGTAAGCATGAACTGTAGTCTGCCTGCAGCCTGTTCGTGCTATTCTCTTTCTTTACAAGGATTCAGTCCCAAAATTACCCTTATAGAAGCCTTTCCATTTCCCCTGCTCAGTTAGCTCATTGTACAGGGTTACATTTAGAAGCAGATGCCATGTTTTTGTGACAGTACAGGTGAAAGGAATGTTGCTGTATTGATTGAAAGTCCATCTAAAGAAGTACCATAAATAGTGATGGGCATTTAATCAATCGTTTAGATCCAAAGAATACATTCTGCTTACCAAAGAAAGTGGGAAAAGCCTCTCACCACACCTTTTCCTTATTCCAAGATGAAATTACTCTGGTGATTAAAAGAAGCTGCTATTAAATTCACAGAATTAAAGTGAAGACCGGACTTGTGAAGAAGGATTGAGTTCAGAGCATGGTTTGTACAGGTTGATTGTATATGATGGAGGAATAACTTAGTGTAATGAGGAGCAGTTTTGTACTTACTAAGAATTTAAGTGGTTCTCACTTGCAACTTGCTGTCTGTGTGTGCGTACATGCACGGTACCATAGGTAGGCATTATAGATCAGTGTAGCTTTCACAAATGCATGTAGAAATGCTAAAAGTGACAGTCAGGCTTAGTGTGTCTGAAGCATATGAAAACCATAAGTAAATGCTTTCTCCATCCCATCAGCTTTGATATACAGCATCCAGAGGAAGTGGCAGGAGGAATGTGATGGCCAGTTGTAGGAGAGCTTTCTCAGACATTTTAATGATTGTGTGCATATCTGAAAGGATAAATTTTCACTTCATAATCCAATTCACTTATCCGGACCTCCCATGGGCTACAGTTTAGCGAAACAGCCACTAGACCAAGACTGTAATTGTTACCACTGGAATCACACAGTCGGTAACACAGATGATGGATTTTGAATTAATCAATATTCACAATGTAAAGAAAATTAAAAATCCAGTATAGAGATAAATACTGCTGCTGCTGCTGAGTTTTCAAAAAGTTTTGAAATCACTTTTGCTTTCACTGTTGAAAATAAAAGACAGATGAACAAAGTTCCATTCCCAGAGTAGGGAATGCTGTCACCCCTTAATCTTCTCTTTGAAGTGATTAAATAACACAATGTGTTTTTTTTCCCCTAAACTGTGTTTCCCAGTTGTGTTTCTCCTCTGTGAACCCCCTTAACTGTTATAGTATCTTTTCTCAACAGTGGGTATCATGACTGGGTACAGCAATTCAGTAGTAATACCACCGTTAACTGGAATGCGTTATGTCTAAAGTAGACTGGGTAATTATGATGGAAATTATATGGACTTTAAAAGTATCTAGAATTTGCGGGATGTGTGCTTGAGAAATATGCGATATAAATTAGAGAAGTTGTACTTGTTTCTTTATTTTTTTCACTTGTAACATCCAACACAAACTCGTGTTGATAAATCCTTATGATGCTGTTGCTGGTAATTCTGTGTTTGGTGCATATCATGAGGGTTGTGTTGCATATATGATATTTTCCTTTTGTATATTCCCATAGAATATACATAGAAACAGAAATTGCAAAACACACACATATATACAAAGGCAGCAATGGGAAAGAGTGTCCTTACTTATGTTATCTAAGTACTGGAATGGTGAAAACCTGAACTTGAGAAGCACATAAATGTTGTGAACTTTGTTAGGGGAGAAGGATCTCTGAAAAGTTCATATAATGTTACATTAGCTATGATTAATTTGAATGCTCAATTGCTTGACTGGAATCTAACAAAGCCCATATGAAATGTCAAATGTAGCTGATTCTCTGGGAGTACAAAGCAACACATTTATGTTTAACACACACTGAGAGCATTTAAATAACTTATGAAGTGTACCTGTTAGTCATATTTTAAATTTATGTAAATCCTTTTAATTCTTTTCAAGTTTCCTTTTTTTTTTTAAAATCAGTGAAAGGATAAAATTTGGCATTTGAAAGAAGCTATTATAATGAACAAGGCAGAAAATTCAACTATTCAAATCTAATGATATTTTTATCCTCATTTTTTCTTTTGTAATTTCATGGAAACATAAAATTTCATAATAAGTGACCTTACTGATGTACTTTCCTCTGTTGGAGGGTAGATAATATTCATAGATAATTTGCAAAGTAATTACTGACCTCTTGGGTTGCCTGTCAAAAGAGAGGAACTCTTTTCTTTTGCCTGTAGTTCCTTAGTATTTCTTATTCTATATCAGCTTCATGCAGGTAAAAAAGCATACAGGGCAATTGACAGAGATACCACTAGGAGATATTTACTTTGCTAGCTTAAATAGGCTGCCAACTTCCCACCCCATTACATTAGTAAATACCTTTACAACAATATACTTCTGCCCAGAGAAAAATGGGAAGAACACAGAGCGAGAACTAACAGCCGTAGATAACAGCAGCAACTTATTTCAGCAGGTGTGAGTCAGAAATTTTATTTAAGTGTATGTCACTTTTGTAACCATTTTTCGGATAAACTAGAACATAACGCTTAATAGAAGTTTTGTGATATTTACCGCTATTCACCCTAGAGCAGCTTTGCAAGAATGAGTCAGGCTCTACTTCTTCTTATGCACTAAACAAAATTATTTCCTGAAGGTACACTTTTTGGCCCTAGACCTGAAAGGCTTTGTGAAGAAAAGTGGACGTGATTGCAAGCTTGTGGTAGGATGCAGAAGGAAATCACCTAACTTGATTTTCAGATTGCTGGTTTTTTAGAATACTGCAACAAAGTTGTATATACATATTTTTAGATATGAATTGCCGAGACAGAAACAAACACAAAACATATTATTATGTGGTGGTGTTTTTCTCCACAGAACAGAATTTTTGAATAATCATATGAAGTATAAATCAAGCGGGATGACACTGCTAGAAATGAACTCAGGTAAACCATATCTGATGTAGATATTAGCGAATGAGTATGAATCCAGCAAGACTCTACTCAACAAATTAATAACCTGACAGATAGTGCAAAGTTCTAGAAAGCAAGAAATACTACCTAATACACACCGGTCATATCACAAAAGAGGATTCCTTTCAGGCTAAATACTAAATACGTCATCAGCTAAACTGAACTCCAGTATCATCTCATCAGCTTAATTACGTTCTCTGGCTATAAATAAAATTCTTAAATATTTGCATTTGAATAATGATGATCACATTCAAAATAATTTGTAATCCAGTGAAGGGAGAACTGCCTGAGAGACTAGTCCCTTTGGACTTAATGTTACTAACTTCAACAGATACAGAATATTATCCTCCCTTTTAAGAAAATGGAGCTTGATTTATGGCAAGGCTTTCTTCTCAGAAAATAGTAAACTGGGTAAGTTTTTTATCGGTGGAGTATTTCAATACAATCCACAAACCTCATGTGTCAATTACCACACCCCCCCATCCCCACCCGTTTCTGGACATCTATACCTTCATTTATCCTTTCATAATTTTCACCTCCTTTCCTTCTTTTTTTTTTTTTAATCTCTCTAACCCACTCTGTTTCCTTATATTAATCATTCAATTAGGCTTCAGATAATTACACAAATTAACCACAAAGGGCCCAAAAATGACTAATTCCTAGGATGGACTACATTATGGTATAAAACTTGTGGATTAATTGGCAATTTATGCACCATTCTTCCGAAGTCATGTTTTCTTTTCCCCTTGCATTTTTTTCTAACCTGTGGTATTGTGATATTTACCACATATTTTTCAGAGAAAACTCTGCTTATTTTCTTTCTCCTATCCATTTTTTTTTCTCTTCCCATCCTTAGCAAGAATATTGGTAATTCATGTTTGATTATATATATGGCAACTTTTCCTGGCCTGAAAGTTTTTAGGTGATCTGAGATGTTTCTTGTTCATAAAAGGGAAGAATGCAGAATAGCCAGACCTCTCAGATCAGTAGAAAACTTTAAAGCTTCTGCTTGTATCTATGCCTTAAATATTCTTTAGTAGCCTTTGCAAGTGCTTATGTTTTAGGATATAAGGCAGCAAAGACAGAAAAAGGATTGAATGGGAAAATATTTTTTCTGGGGAAAAAAAATTTCTATTGGAAAATACATTTGATCTGGATGTTATACCCATCAGCATTGAAGAGGATGCAACAGGATGCAGGGATAGTGACTGTAAGATGCATCCAAATCAGAACACCACCTTTGTCTTTGCCAGCTTTGAGCTTTCTGGAGTAGATGATTGATCTACACTGCAGACACTCAACCTGACAGTGAAGAAGCTGAACGTCCGTTTAGAATAGCGAGGGGTATCAAGAATGGAAGAGAGAAAAATCAGTAAATATCAGTCCATGCGCTTAGTAGCCAGTGGATATGCTGTTATGTGTATACTTCACATATTTTTTTTTTAATTTTCCAAGTTTTTAGTCAGAGATCAGGAACTAATACAGTTAATTTAAAAATATTGACAAGACATCGCATTCTTTCAATCTAGGAGAAACATAGCTATGACAATCTTAGGAACATTATTCATGGTAGGAAATGAGAACAACAGTTTTAATTAAAGCACTTAATCCTTATATGAAATCTGATTGTACACATGTGCACATGTAACATATTTCCCAACCTCCAGTCCAGGCTAGATCTGTGAAAAATTTCTCTAAATCAGCATACTGATGCATGATCCATAAGTGTTCTGAGTGACTATGATTAGAAAAACATTAACATAAGATCCCTTATGTGAGCTGTACAATCTGAATTGTACCTTTTTACGTCTATTGTTAAAAAAGTCTTTAGGTACTTCCAAATAAAGAATAAAAGCAAGTAAAATTCTCTTCCCCTCCAACGCACACATTTCTGTTCTCCTCAGAAAAAGAAAATAGTTTACAAATTCTCTACATATGCTTGATTCCTTCTGGCTTCCCAAAATACTTCTGCTGCATTTCTGCAAAAGAAGACCTTGTAGAGGTTGCTGAGGTGTTGCACTTTTTTTTTTAAGCATTCAAGGAGCAGCAATAACAGAATGCATCTTTCCCTAGGGGACACCTTGAACAGCGGATGACAAGCAGTATAATCAGCTGCTACAGCCAACCAGTCCAATGTGCTAGTATCCGTTGCTACATTTTGCTTGTGTCCAAGGCATTCTTCATCCTTCCAGCACAAGCCCAAAGGAAACTTAATGAGAAAACGGGAACATCTTTCCATCATGTAAATGAATACGAGTCATTATTGTTTTTCACCTTGTTGGACCCAACCTATTAGAATTCAGTTGACTTGCCTGAATGAGTTTCATGCCAATCTGACAAGGTATTTTAAATTTCATTAGAAGATAAATATGAAAGCTTGATGTTGACACGAGAAATAATTTACTTAGAACAGGTTTTTTTTTAAACATCTGGAGAGGATTAAATGTGAACTGGATTTTTAAAGCTGAATCTACAACAGCTCAGGATTCTGCAAAAAAAAGTCATTGTCACCTCAAATGTTAAGTCTTAGAAACTGCAAACAACTTAGTGACAGGGTGGAACATTTTTCTGGCACAAGTTCAACAAGCCACCTATTTGTTCCATCTTCCTGCAGCTAGAGTCTCTGACAAACATTTTGTTAACAACCTTTTGTATAAACCATATGGGAACAGTGTATCTGAAATGAAAATATCCGTCATAATTATGTGCTTTTCATCCTTTAAAATGATGCAGAAAGTCCATTATAATCTGTTCTCCTTCACTAACATAATAGATTTATTGGCTGTAACAACCAATTACATTGTTTTTCAGCCATTGCTCAAGATGTCCCCTGTGATGGGCTGCACTCTGTCATTTCTACTCCCTTCATATATGTCTCTGAAATTTATAAAAGTGAAAGAGCTCAGACACTTATACAAATTTTCATTTTCTTCAAGAAAAAGTAGGACATGTAACACAGATATTTCACACCCACTATCCATTTGGCAGTCTAGCCAGTAAGCCTTTCCATGGAACAAGGCATTATTTAATACAAATAAGGGAACTTTTTTCAAGGGTGGCATCATTCTTCATATTAAGTATGAGGACACCCAATAACCATGGACACTCAAACAAAATTGTCCTTAAGACTTCGAAGGAGGACACTTTGGTCAAAACTTCCTGAATGTAAATATTACTATGGAAAAAGATCAGACCAAGATCTTGATCATGATTTTTGGTGTGGTTTTTTTTTTTGTTTTGTAATTTGATTTATTTTTTTTTAAAGCAGAAGACTTACTTAAAAAGTTATTGAAAGCCAATAAGTGATTCCTCCTATGTATAGCTAAGTCCATTCAGTATCTCTTGGTGCAAACAAAATCACAGATGCACTCACCTGAGAGAAAAGGCAATTTTGTCCTTTTGGCAATATTCTGTGGAGAGATTAAAAAAAAAAAAAGTAAAGAAAAAAATCACTGTACTTCATATACTCCATTTTAGGTACTTTATAGTTCTATTTCTCTTATGTTTGAAGCCAATTTATATAATTTTTTTTCTGACCAAATTTTAAATCCCACAGGCCATGCTATTTTTTTTTGAGACAGAAACAATATATAAATAAAATCCCATGGTACAGCCTTGTAATTTTCTTCTTTCCTTCTCTACTCTGTTACTTTATTGGCTGTTATAGTAATCCATAAACATATATACCACTGTTTTAATAATGCAAAAGATTTACTTTGTAGCTAAGCCCTTAATATACATCATTGGTTGGTTTTCAAGAACATGACTAATACATCAGCAACAGTGGGTTTTATAATCTTGTCATTCACAGTGAGCCAATATTCAAAGAAACTTGACTTGCCAGATACTCACCTTTACAGTAATGATTAAGCATTTTTTGTATATAGAAGTGGCTGTCAGTATACAGAAATTACTGCTGCAGAAGATCAGAGGGACAAAAAAAAGTCCAAACGTCTTTTTTAAACAGCTGGATGTCTCCGTGATCAACTGCAATGGTACATTGTCAAAGTACAGGTAAACAAGTGTGCTCCAAGGTATAGATTAGTGAACAGAGCACCATAAAGGAATTCCTTACTCATGGACCACATTAAGTACTTAGCTATTTTCTTCTGAAGTGCGGTGTGTCCGAGTGTGCCCTTCTTTGTAACATCACATGTTGGACAATGCCAGGGCACATGATACAGAACATGCCAGGACATGGGTAGGATGCGACACTTCACATTCCTAGAGAAACACAGAATTTCCTGTGGTTTTTATCAGCATTTGGAACTCCTATTTGTTTTCTGCTAGCTTCACAACGGCACTCTGAGATGATCTACACAATGAGGAGAGCTGGTGCTGAAGCAGGACCACGTTATTGTTATTTCCTGTAGAAGCTAGGAATTGTGAACAAAGATTAGACCCTACTGCATTCCCATCCACCTGCAAATCTAGAGAGCATCCCTGCGTTAGATGTGTTACTGATGCTGAGATACAAGCAATAAAAACAAGTATGGATGGGAGTGACTGTACTTTTAGAAATGCAATCTAGAAAAGACTGCTCCTAATACAGGTGACAAAAACGAGCTTTTGCAGAATGCCATTTATCATTTTCATATGGTAAGGTTTCACATTTCATCAGGAATACAAATGGGTAAAGAGTATTTTGGTTTTTATCCTGGTTTCAGCTGGGACAGAGTTAATTTTCTTTCTAGTAGCTGCTGCGTTTTGGATTTAATATGAGAATAATGTTGACAACACGTATTGTTTTAGTTTTTGCTAAGTAAAGTTTACATTAGTCAAAGACTTTTTCAGCTTCCCATAGAAGCTGAGAGGGAGAATAGACAGGAGAAGCTGGGCAAAGAAATATTCCATAGCATAGACCTCATGCTTAATACATATATGGGGGCTGGCTGGGGGCCAGGAATCTGTGATCACTGCTCGGGATGGGATGGGATGGCCACTGCTGGGCAACCAAACATCGGGTGGTGAGAGCAGCTTGTCTTGTATCACTTTATTTTATATATTCTTTTACCATTATTATTATTGTTTTCCTTTTCCGTTACTGTTCTATTAAACTGTCTTTATCTCCACCCACCAGGTTTTTTTTCCCCTTCACCTCCTTTTCTCCCTCTTCTCCCTACCCTACTGGGGGGGAAGTGGGGGAGCGTGCGAGGCGAGATGCTGCGTGGTCCTGGTTGCTGGCTGGGGTTGAACCACAACATTTCTGTAACTAAACGGAGGAAACTGATGGGGAGGGGATGCAAAAAGCAAACTGTTCAAAAGAAGATTAAGTTTTGATGAGATGCAAAAGTTGTAAAAAGCCTGTAACCAAGTTAGAACCCTCTCTCTTTTCTTTATTTAACTTAAAATAGTTATTTAACTTGAAATATATTTAATTTAACTAAAAATAGACACTTTCAAAAGAAGGATGTCACTTTCAAATGGAAAGCTGAAAGAAGACATTGTAGAATTCAGGTGTGTTTTATATAAAGACATCTGCCCAGGGAGAATTCCCTGCAACGTTTAACAACAGGCATGCTATTAACAGATGACTGCTATGCTCCATTTCCTTCCTGAGGTACACATAGCCTTTTTCTCATCACATGACAAGAAGCGGTAAAATTAATCTTTTTATGTTCCTACAGATCGATCTTCAGGGGTGGGAAGAGAATTAAACACATCAACTCCACAAATGTGTGGTGTTTTGCCCTGTTACTTGATTATCCTGCAGCGATGCCATCATGATAGACACTAGCTCATGAGGCTCAAAGACAAATTTCCATATGGGAATATACTGTTTCATTCGTTTGAGGGAAAGGCATTACTTAAAGGCGCAGTAAGCAAAGGGATTTTTCCACACTGCAGGTAGTCAGGAGAGGGAAAGGAAAGAGATATAAGTTTTTTTGCAGAAGCAGTTTGTAATGATAATGACTTTCTAGGAGCCAATGTGCCGATACTAAGGCTGACTATTTAGGAAACCTAGCACTATAACCCATGGCTTTGAAAATATAAATTGCAATCTACCTCTCCATACTCTCTAGAAATTGAAGGCAGTGGGAAATCTCAGCAACTGATGTGAAATAAATATAGAGGGTTGGAAGGTATAGAAGAAAAGTGAAGAAGCTACTTAAATTTTAAAATGTAGGTATTTTACTATAAACCTATTTTTAAAAGATCACAGGAGAGGATAATCCTGTTCAAGGAGGCAACTTGCTCTGAGCTGAAACTTAAAAATAACAGTTTTGTTTTTCTGCCTTATCATTCACTATCTCATCTCTCTAAGCAATACAAGGTCTGAGATGGGCTTATAATATGTTAAAAGAAAAAAGGCAGCACTAAAAATTTCCCCTAGCAACAGCGATATAACATTTAAAAGCTGTCACACCTGAAAACAATGTGACAAAAACATGGGGTGTTGAATCTGAAGTTATTACATAAAACCCTGTTTTATCTCCAGAAGTAACCAGTTCACGAGCAGAAGGCAGCTGCTGAGCTATCTACTGCTACGTCTTCTTTCCATCACCCCACTGCAGCAATGGGATAGCTGCTCATGCTTGAAAATTCCTACGAGATAGTACTAAGCGTGTGTATTATTGTAACCAGGACAACACTATGGTTGCTAGGGGAATTAAAAGAAAACAAAGAACCAAACACCAAACTTGGAGTCAACAGAAAGGTTCCTGGCAAAGTTAGAAACAAAAAGGGATGATGGACCATGTTGTACATATTCTCCAATGCAGTATTATTTATCCTTCAGTGTTATTCACAGGACAAGGCAAAACTCAACAAAGCAAAATGCCCTGCCAGCCCGCCTCGATGTTCACTGTTTGACATGTCTCTTAGAAGTACATGTATCACATAATTCATCATCCCAGCTTTTTTTTCCAAATAGCATTATTCTTTAATGCTAAACCTCCTAAATTCACAACACAGTTTTGAGTCGTTAAAGTCTTATACTGAGTAAATTGAGAGTACGAGAACACCAGGGGCAATATTGCTTTGAGAGATCCTGGTCTCCCTTGGGTGCACTTCTATTAATGTTTTTGGTCGGCCCAGGTGGGCTCTTTGGAAGCAAATCTCCCGGTTGTCTCTGCTGACCATGCTTTAGTTCGTATTACAGAGTAGTCATTGAGTGCACGGACCTGAGTCCTTTCACATGAATTTAGATGGGAATATGCACCTCATACCTAACACCCCCCAGACACCAGCAGGAGTTCAGTCCATGGGACCAAATGAAAGCAAATGTGAAATAAAATCTCCTGACATGCCTCCACTGTAGATGGTACATCCTTGGCAACAACTGCTTTTCTCTGCAGATCTGTCCTCTTTGTGTCCTCTACTTGCTGATGTAGCTAAACTCTAGACAATTTTGACACATCAATAGTATTTCAGATATCATGGCCTTTAATGCTGTCATGGTTTAACCCCACTCGGCAACTAGGACCACACAGCCTACTTGTGTTGTAGTAAAATCCAACACCAGCCAGCTTATGAAAAAGAAAGTTACTGAAAACCATATCTATCACCTCTCTCCTCTATGATGAAGCTATGTGACAGTAACTACCTGCACCGCAGTAGTAAAAATATTGCAAAGGTGTAGCATTGCTTGAGCTTTAGTGTGATAGAGACAATCCCCAAATGGAAACCCCATGATTTTTAAAAGCAATCAAAAAAGAATGAAGATATCAAAGCACAGAGACAAGAAGGCACCCAGATAAATATGTATTCTTCATTCTTTCTTGTGCAAATGCTATGCAATAGAATGATGATACTTCGCCCTTTGGGATCTCACTTAAAATATATGTAATTACATTGTAACCCCATGGACTTTTACCTTAGGATGTCCTCGATTCTTTTTAATTCCACAAATGATCCCAAGACATAAAACCAAACAGGATTTAGATTTTTTTTTTTGTCCGAGAAACTGAATGTTCAAAATAAAAATGGCTACTTCCTATGTGGGTTTCTGTTTCAATAGAAAGTAGTTTCTATTATACGTTTGACAGAATTTTTTTGGATTGGCTGCTCTTGTAATGTGGATTTTTCATTAAATCTTAAATTACTTACTCAGAGGGAAAGGGCAATCTGGCTGCTGTCCAGTGATGGAGAAATAATATTCAGGCAATCAAATACCACAGAGATGCGTCTGGTCTAAGAATAAAACAAAGAGGCTGGGGAAAAAAAAGTATCAGTCTCCTCACAAGACAGGGACCTAAATGGAGGAAGTTCTAGCCTAAACAGGTGTGGATGACAGAGGTTATCACCACAGGTGGGTGGAATTCTTACAGTGTGATTCAATTCAAAACTCCAGATTTTTTAACAGTGGGGTGTGCATATGTGTGTGTGTGTGTACATAAAAAAAGAAATCTCAAAATCAAAGACTAAGAACTATTTTAGTTTTCTAGTTAGCTAAGGGGAGCACTTCAGGCCATTTGGAAAGGAAATTCAAATGAAATGTTTCTCTGTCTCTGTTAATGGTATGGGACCTCATATGTCAGCTGCAATCAGTTTGAAAAGCTCTCTTAACTTCATGGGGGTTTGCTGAGCAGCTGTCTAGGAATAACGTATTTTTCTGGCTCTGTTCTTGGACAAGTACACTTAGAGGTTTAGGAAAGGGGCAGGGGATGTCTGTCAAAATACTTTCTCTCGGAGATCCTATTAAGAATTTTACATCTTTTATGATGGGGTACTCTTCAGTGCAGTGTGCAAGACGTGGAAGGTCTCCTGCATTGGTAGAGTCAGCGAAATAATTTTAGAATCCTTTCAAAACTGAGTGCTCTGTGAAAATTATCCCTGGGAAGTAACTCGTAATCAGCAGTAAAAACACATTATTGGAGCTCAGCATAAAGACGCTCTCACTCACAGCAATTTCAAAGATTTTTATTGTGGGGAATACAATTTATCCTTTACTGCAAGAGTCCTATGGGTGAAATAAAGCAGCATATCACCCTTTCACCCTACAGTTTGCTTGGAAAAAGGACTGGTGGTACAAAAATGTTGACTTATTTCATAGACGTAACATAGGGTTTTTTTGCCTTGCAGCTGAACTGAGTGCATGCTCACAAATTGCTCTTCTTCAGAACTGGCCAACAAGAAGAGACGACAAACAAAGTGACTGTGGCCATCTCCTTCTCCTGGGTTCAACCATGTGTTTCATTTGCTTACAAGATGGAGTCTGTTTCAATTTCGTTATAAGGCCAGTGGACCTCATTCGTTTATGCAAAAGTGGAGCGCTCTGTGGATCTCATCATGCTGTGGGAAAGTCGAGACAAAGAGACAGTGCTGTTGCCTGGCCTGATATTTCATGTAATGAACATCCACGTGTAGGTTTAAGGGATGAAATATGGGGAATATGTGAAAGGTGACTTTACAATTGCTTACATTGAAAGGAATCCACACAATCGTCAATTCTAAATCAGAGTTAATACTCTCCACTCTTCCCTGGTCCAGCCCTTTCCAACCTGGGGATGCCAATAGCCTGTGGAGGTGCAGAGAAGCATCACAGCATTTTATTCTTCAATCAAGTTCAGGAGTTGTGTCTCTGTTCACTTTGACTTGAGGGTGGTGCCATAAAATGTGAATTATTCTATTTTATTTTAAAAATACCTCACATCCTCAAGTAATGTAGCGTTCTTTTTTTATTGTTCAAGAGTAATGAGTTGTCAGCTTCCTCCCCACTCTTTCCTTTACAGAATGAGATACATACATCATCTTTCAAAAGAAGCAGTGCTGCTGTGACATTTAGAAAATGTTGTTCTAGCGTGTGTGTATGTATTTTCAAAGGGACAATTTATGAAGTAAGGTTGCTTAAGCAATATGAACAAAGCTTATTTCTTTATGCACACTTTATACAGCAACAGTGATGTGTCTAAAAGTTATACTTCATTTCACTATAAGGGGCAGATCACAGAAAGGATAGTCTGTTTTCACCACTGGCACTGGCTGGAGTTAGTTTTCCCAGTCACACGGAGGAGCACTGTACCTCAGCACTGAAAGGTTGTCTTAAAATCTTGGCGTAGAGCTGCGGCATGGAGAGCAGACTCAGAGTGGGGTGAGGGCACGGGGAGAGTATTTGGAAACTCCAAGGATAGGACTGTGAACTTCCCACATACAGCGGGACAAAGTCTAAATGACTCGTCGCACACCAGTATGCAAGGCAGGGGGATAACAGGGGACAGCAGGGGCCCAATGAAGAAACTGGAAAGTGCCATTTTTGAGCAATGACTCTGATTGATAGCCCCTGAGCCACCCACCAGGGACGAAGGGGACAGCTGCAAGCCAGAGGAACAGTATCTTTGATAGGGCAGCTCTGGAAGGAGCCGATGACTTTAAGAGATAACTAACTTTCCTCCAGCTCAAGGATCATGAACGAATTCCTCTGCACTTGCCAGGCTCATGCAGCGTTGGCTTGAATTTTGAACCCATTCTCTGTGCAGCAAATGACATGAGATTTTCGGCAGTTGCCTTGCGTCATGTGCTTGAATTCCTCTCTGCTAAATTCAGAACTGCAGGATAGGGCTGGAAATTGCTCTGCCTCCCACACAGGGTCCAGAGTGGTGCCTGACACACAATTTTCTTCTCCTTGTACCTGCAGCACAAAGCTGCTTAAAAAAGTAAAATGACACCCCCTGCACATGCTCTATACGCATATCTCACCATTAAATGATGCAAATAAACCTATCTGTTTACACTGCAAATATAGCAGAACTGGTAGGGCAATAGGGAATTAATTGAAGAACTTACTCGACAATGAAGACCCTTATGAAAAGGAACTCAACCATTAAATTACTTGCAAAAGAGAACAGTAATGGTGATTGGAGCCCTACTGAAAATAAAGGCCAAATGAGATGGAATGAATAATTCCCAGGATTTATGTACAGTACCTTATACTCCAGATTTTCTTGCATAACTAAACCAACTTAAAGGGAAAAAGAATTACAAAAGGGAATAATGAGTAAAAAAAAAAAAAAAAAAGAAAAGAGGGAAAAAGATATAAATGTCTCTGAGGAAGATAAAAGCAGGAATGACAGCAGCAAACCAAACAGCGTTTCTCATGGCTATTGCTACTTAAATACCTGACAGCTCAAATATATCACACCTTATCTCTGAACCTAAAATTTTTCCTCTCCTTCTCCATACAGATAAATTTTACTGTCTGCCAGTTCATGGGGGAAGAAAAAGGGGCAAAGGAGGAAAGCTGAATTGTCCTGTGTTTCCCAGTTCTTTGGATGTGAGCCCATAAGAAAGTACAGGCATCTTAACCGTCTGAAAAAAATGCTCAGACGATACTGACCTTCTTTGTGAATGGAAAGGAGGAAGTAAAAAGGGGGCAAAATCCTCCTGCATTTACATACTTTTGCCTAGGAGGGGCTATGGGAGCGATGTGGGCTGCTTACAGGATGCAGAGAGGCTGTGCTTCCACTGTGCTGCTTCTTTGCAGGGTACCACAATCTGCTCCTGGCTTGAAGGAGGGACGGCTGCATGAAAATGTGGTCAGAATAACCAAATATCCTTGGAGGGAAGAGCCCTTCTTAAGCCACAAAAAGAAGAGGTTTGCAGATCTCTGCTCTTCCCTCACCTTTTATCAGCACTTGCAGTACAAAACCTTGGAAACAGGGAAAGATGTGGAAAGGAAGTTTGTCTGCTCTGAAACTCACAAAAGAAGATGCTTGGGGACAAAGACAAAAGAAAACCAGTTTTTGTCCCTCATTTTTGAACACTAGAAAAGTATGGTACTTAGTGAGGTATTCAGAAAGTCAGGGTTTGCCTGAGGCTTTCATTAAAACATTGCTTGAGGGAAGGATGAACAAGACGAATAATTAACACATCTACATGCTGCTTTGGCTTGAGAGCAATGCTCTGCATAATAGATGTTTGACAGCATGAATTCAGTCAGATATTCACAAAGCAAGTATTGCCACTTGGCTGAAACAGGCTTATTTTGCTGGAGCTGGTTTAGCTTACTAGGAGTATTTGTTTGCAAATGGATTAACTAGAGAAAAGCACAGGAGGCTCATCTGGTACTCCATGTGTAGTCCCTGGTGATTTACTACCCGGGACTACACACACACACATACACTTGCCTACGTATCTTTCTGAATAATGCTATAGGAAGAGTTGTCAGAAGTCCAACTCCTTGTACAGAGACTCTGGAGTTACTTTTTTACCATGTTTATGCTTAAGTTTGTTCTGTGCCAGACCTTTTCGATATACATTGTTACTGCCTGATATTTCTTCTCGAGACAGACTCTCACAGGACTTGGCTTGTCTTGAGCTCCTACTTGTCTGAGTACTGGAAAGTTGAGACATTGATGAGAAACGAGATCAAAGAGGAGGATCTGAATCACTATTCACTAAATAGGTGTGAGAAAATAAAAGCTGTCATGAAGGTGTCCAATGCTAGATAAAGGCATAAGCCTTTCAGTCGGTGATAGTTTAGGCACTTGGACAAAGATTGTACCTCATGTTCAGTAGTACCTTCGTGACCCTATCCGCTCTGAATTTGACCAATCCCTTTTAAAACTCACTTATTTTATTGGTCTCTTAAATATCCTGTAGCAATGATTTCCACAGATTTCTCTCTACAAAATTCCTTTTTGTAACCTTACTGCCTAGTGAGTCATAAGCTCTCCACTGGTTCTTGTTTTATGAATTCTGCAAGTTCCTCATTTTATAGACCGCTGTCACTGTAAATTTCATTCCAGTCATCTCTTTTCCAAGCTAAAGAACTAACCTTGCTTAGTTTGCCCTCGTAGTGGAAGCCGCCACATTCCTCTGATCATGCCTCTTGTACACAAGTTGTCCTCTGTAGCTCCAGGGCACTTCCCAGCAGTGAAGCAGCAGAATGACACACATGCCATTCAGGCTGTGGGAGCACCACATAAGTAGTGTATAATGTTGTAACAATACTTTTTTGCTATTATTTCTAACAAGCCCCAGAATCTGTCTTTTGATCACTGACCAGATATCAGTGCCCTGAAGGGACCACTAGCCCTGACTGCCCCTGCTCAGCACCCCCCAGGGCTCCCCTCATGCTGCCTGCAGCCCAGGATCCCGTTTCATCCCCTCCCCGAGTCTCCCCTCAGCATTCCTACAGAGACCAGCCCTTTCTTGCTGCTCTTTGAGAGCTGACTCTTTTGGAGACTATCTACAATTACTCCAAGACCTCTTTCCTACAGTGGTAGTACCCAACTTAGTGACCGTGATTGCGCTTAGAGTTATTCCCTCTATCCTCTATGCATTATTCTGCATAGATCATCAATAATTGGCCCGGTCTTAAATAATTTTTCCCAAGTCTTTTTGGTGAAATTGTAAGCATTTGACTTTTTTTAGCACCCAAGTCATTCACAACTTTACCGTTTCTCTTGCAGTTCCGCAGTCAGTTATAAACATAGACTGAATAATTTTGTACCAGCCACCAGATCCAACATGTCATTGGTTTCTCCCTCTCCTGAGCTGTGTCTTTATTCTTTCCCCGGGGGACACACTATTTTCTTTCCACAGCTGAAGAGAGGAGTGGGAACCCCAACCATTCACACCTTATTTCTTCTGCCCTCTGTGATCCAAGGAGTTTCATTGCTGGGAAGAAAGTCAGGTTGAAATCTCACATCCCAGCAAAGAAAAAGGTACCATTTTTGTGCTCATGAGCAACACGAGTCACTGGAATATGTTGTTTTGCTTTTTACAGTATTCTTACTCTCTCTACACAATTTAACTTAAGTAATACATTAGATAAAATATACAGTTGAACATTGCCTCTAATGCCAATTTAGATGTGCATTACACTATTTAAGTAGCTGACAGAATTTGACAATGCCTACAACATTTCCTTGAAGGAATGAAATAGGTTTCAGCACTTATGTAATCACTAATAATGTGAAAAACATTATTTGTGCCTGATATTTTTGTGGACATGGCCTTTTTCAAGTTTCATCACAGCTGTGTGAAGATTATAGCAATTCACATTTCCTGGTCTTTGACATGTTTTCCAATACTTCCATGGCAATTTTAGCAAAATTTTTTTTCAGGTATTTCCTCTACCATGTATACTCCTTTTGGAAAGAAAGGAACTAAACAGGTATGTCAGCTGTCCTGTGGAGCATGAAAAGATTGTTAATACTAAGAAAAGGTATTAAAATTAGATCTGAGTGCTCCATTTTGTGGCTGAGAAGTACTTAATAAAATCTCAATACCAGAGCAACTCCATCTGAAACTTTGAAAACATTCTCCTCCCTCCAGCATTTAAAGGCTATTACTTGAAGTTACTCCTGACCTTTCTGTGCACAGGACTTGTAGAAATAAAATCACTCCAGCTGAGTAAGAATGGACAATAATGCCATGTACGAAGTCCATTGGAAATGAAAGCTTTTTATAGCATACAGAACAGGAAATTGGGTCTATGCGTTCAAGAGGGAGACAACATCCTCTGATTGCTTGTACAGAGGAGAAGTTATTCTAAATAATCCACCACTTTCTATTTAATGGAACCAAATTTTATCCAAGAGGAATTGTTACTCATTTTATATACATATACATATACATATACATATACATATACATATACATATACATATACATATACATATACATATACATATACATATAAATAATGTACAAATACACACATATAGATAAGTGGCCAAAAGCAGCTTCAAAGGAAGGGGAGAGTAAGGGTCATTTTGTTACTGGGTCCTCTTCTCTGGTGTCTGTTGGAGACTTAGCAGAAGAAACAGTTAGCTGGAGTCCCCATGGTGACTCTCTTGAAACGCTGTCAATGGGCTAAAGAGAGTATATGGCACAAACTGAAAATCTGTGTTGGGTTGGGTTAAATTGAAGTGACTGAAGTAGGTTTGAAGGGCATTTTCACCCATCTCATCCTTCACTGCTTACAGTATTCCCGTATCGACTCTGCTGATTCATCTCCTAATACAATGTAATATCATCTCTAATCTAGAAAAGACGCAAAAGCCGTGCAAAATGATGAAGGAGGTTAACAGACATGAATATCATACCTTTTGGTTAGACTTTTGCTTCCAAAGTCACATCAATACTTAAAACGTGTCTTTTACTATTAAAAATATACACGAAAACACGCCAGAAAACAACGTAGCTGACAAGATTTTCTAGGATCAACAAAATATGTGAAGCCAAATTGCACAGATACTTGTGTGCGTAGACCCCTCTGCGTGCCCAGCTGCCCTGCACTCCTTGTTGGGCTGGCTGCCCCTCACAGCGAGGAAGAGCTATCTGCCGTCACTTCAGGAAGGCCACGACTCCAGGACTGTGTCCTCTGCTCAGCCGGGGATGCAACACCTTCCTCTTAATTTGGTTAAAATTGGCTGTGGTTTAACGTCACTGGATAGAAGAGGCAGACTGGCAGGCAGCCCAAATGACTAGAAAATGGGTTCTTTGGGCCATCTAGCCCTGGAGTAACTGGGCGCAGGTGGGTTAGTGTTTAAGTTCAAATCAGTACAAGAGAATCCGTTGTTTGTCCCCCCATCCTGGGCGCTAATTTGCTTTGTAGCATCATCATGGAGCGTGCAGAGCAGTGGTTTCATTTTTGGATGAAACAAAACAGGAAGATGCACTCAAGAGGGCATCCATTGCAGCAGTACCTGCTAAAGAGAGGTGCATGGCATCCTGATGGGTTTCAGCTGGGCCACACCACTTGCTAGTGAAAACACAGCTGCTACTGCAGTTCAAACCACCCAGGGACTAAGATCTGCCCGGCTGCCAGTCCAGTTAGCCTAGAATATGAAAAAAAAGTAAAGCTAAAATGCAACACCTTTCCTCTTAGTTGGGCCTTTAGGCAACAGAGGAAAATTAGGATAGGGAAGCTTGAAAACAGATGTTCTCCACCCCCTCATTTATACCTTTTATAGAGTCCTGTTTACTCCTAATAGTCCCGCTCATACACGTCAGCTTACTGTAAGCAATTAAATCATAATATGTATTTTAAATTAAATTGAGCCATGACAATCATTCCTTTTGGTATCCACTGCTAATCACCTCTTAGAGAGTTTGCACTGCCAATGGATGGAAAATATGTGTGTAATTTTGATAACACTTTTGCTGACAAAGTCATTTAACTGATGGCAGTGAAATCTAAGATTGGAAGCAAACCATGCCAGACAAAATAATTATTGCATGCTATATTTCCCCCAAAGGCCACCTGCATTATTTATATGATCTATTAAACTGTGCATATTTTTAAAGAGCTTACTTACATTTTCAGAGTGACCCATTCAAATCAAAACAGCATTTTTCTAACTCTCGATTATAAATGTCATATAAAATGTATTTTTATAATGTAAAATGAAAACTATGAATGGCAGTCACTGAAATTGAAAGAAGGGAAACAGAGATATGCTGGGACTTAAAGGGCTCTGTTCTGCCTTGTCTTGATTGCTCCTGTGTTTGGCTTGCATGGTCTGCCTGGTTTAAGGGGTATACTTCAGCAGCTTTTGTAGCTTAGCTTCCCCTGATGGCCTTTTAGGCAGTACGGTTTTGCCACACAATTTTACAGACTCTTGTGGGAGAAGCGCTGCTTTGCATCAATATACAGTCCTGCTCACTTAACCCAGGTTTAATTTTACAGGGATGTGGAGTTATTCAGCGTAGGATACTCTGCAGAGGCTTCCTCTGCAAGGACAATTACTAAGTGGACAGTAATAAAAAGTGAAAGCGAGTATTCAAATCCCACCACGAGCTTTCACTAGCATTCCTTACAATATTTAAAATGCCTGTCTTCTATTCTCCTTAGAGCATATTCCTAGAGTTACTTCAAATTGGGTGTCTGTTTTTGATCTAAGACAGATTGCTCTTGCCATTTCTTTGTACTGATGATGTCTCAGATGTTATTCCCATAGAAACTTCAACAGTAAAAATTCTTCCGTATGCAACGGGAGTAATACTAAATTTTAGTTGCAACAGATATAATAACTGCATATTAAAGAGACCTTTTTTGATGAGACTACTTATATGATTGCTGTATAGAACTATTGAAATTTGTGGCTGGCATTTTCAAACATGTTTCTCAAAACTAATGCCCTTAAATCACATTGATACTATTCTGTCTGAGTATTTTCTGTTACAGTGGCTTTGATGCAACTCAGAGGTGCTCAGCACTTTTGGAACAAAAGTCTGTAGCTAAAGATGGATTTAGGAATCTGCTGCAAACATCAGGGACCTTCTGTTCCCTCACAGGTTATTTTATACAACATATAGTTGAGTAAAAGGAAGGCCTTGAGACAGAAGTACAATTCAATGAATATTGCAGCCAACCCCAATCTGTCAATATATATAAGAGAATATTTCCATTTTCGTGATTTAGATCATAAGTTATTTGACACTGGAGAATTGATACGAGAAAGCAAGCAGAACATTGCCTGATTAAAAGTGTATGGATCAGGCAAAACAAAGAAAAACCAAAGATCATCTTCATTTCTTTAATGAAACGGAGATTTTTTTTCTAAGGGTGTATGACTCTCTGAGATACGGTATGAGTTTTAAAGACTTAAATCCAAATGAATTTATTTCAAAATGGAAATCAGCTACATTGGTGCCTTGCCAACCACTGAAATCCTGTAGCAGGCTAACAAGTATTTGTGAATTGAACACACGGAAGACAATGATCTCTGTGTGACTGGGGAAACTCAGCCCAGCAGTAGTGGACAATGAAGAAGAACCACAGTACTCATGAGTCACTACTGTAAAACTGAGACATAAAAGTATTTTTTTTTAACCAGAGACATTTGTCCTCAACCTCTGAAATTCAAGGGTTTTTGTAATCTTACACCTTGTCCACATCAAGGCTTATGCCAACTGGAGAACTCTAAATCTTTCTGCATGGGTTATGGTGCCTGTTTGTGAATAAAAAAGTAACTAAAATCCAAATAATTTGTTGGCTTTGGACTTCTGCTTCACGGTAAAAATCAAAACATGTGACAGAGCTGTTCAGGGATATTTTATTTTTCTTGTTCAGTCAATTTTATGGATCATTCAGGTGTTTATCCTACAGCTTAGCCATATAGTACTCTACCCCATCATCTTTCTAATGAGAGTTGGCTGCTAATGTCTTCTTTTAATTTCCTTACTCCTGGGCTAGATTTCGTTTCTTTATAGAAATTATCTGTGACCTGACGGTTATCAACTTTCCTTAATAACTTTTTGAAGAACTGCAAAAAAAAGCCGAACAGCTTCAAAAGGTTAAAAAAGGACTAGTTTGTCCTCATACACTGTTTGGTTAGCTTTAAAATGGGAAGCTGGAGAACGGCATTCAGTTTTGCATAAGTCATGCAGCACGATGGCATGAATTCAGGATGGAAGTCTTTCTCTTAACTTTCTTGTCTTCTTGAGTTTAGACCTTTAACATGACTTTTTGGACTTTTTTTTTTTTTTTGATGTGCAGAAAACCGAGAGAAAGAGCAAGCCATTGTATTATTGCAATTTATATAATTGAAAAAAACAGGTCTGTCCTTGACCCGAAGGCAGTTTAACATATTGTAAGAAATGGACAGCTACCACCTTTTCCAGTCCTCCTTAGCACTATAAGTATATAAGTATTTTTAGACACTCAGATTCATTCATAGTGTGAATGAATTTGGAACACTGAAGCTGTGTCTGAAGACTTGAAAAATAACATTACTGTAGTCTTTATTTTCAATAAAACTAGTCAGACAAGAGGATGATTATCATTTGTGAACAGCGATGAAGCGGTGAATTAATTTTATGAAGGTACGATGGACTAGGCTGTTTGAAAATGATAATTATCAGCGCTGTGTATGGCTGTACTTAATCCATATTTTGAATATATCTTTATTTTACCAGGATAAAAAAGCTGCCTAAAATTCCTTTTGACATAGAACATAACAAGATAGCAATCTCTGCAAAACTCATAATTCTCAGGGAAATTGTTAACCAATTATAAACATAACACAAAATATCAATGGCTATGATGTATTTTAAACACAATTATGATAATAAAGTATAATCAAATATGTGCAAGCAGTAGCAATTACCAGTGCATATCATTAAGCCATCTGCTAATTAATCCAAAGCAATAATATGGTTTATTTAATAAGTTCCAGCATTTCTCTTTGAAGATGTGTACAGAAAAATAAGTGCTTTATGTCTGATGAAACAGGAAATTATTCCATGAGACTAGAGCTTTGCTGTAATAACTTGGAACCTCTCAGATATTTTTATTTAATTGTTGTCACTACTGCAATAATTTTAAATATCACAAGGCTGCTGGGAGCAAAACCTGCGAGGGGAGAACAAGAATGCAGGAGATGCCTTTGGGTAGAAAACAGTTTGTAACAGCCAACAAATTGATCACAGAAGAGAAAAGGTCATCTCCAAAGCCTGAAATGATAGGAGAAACTACTACTGATTTCAGGGGACTGCATATGGGATGGGAACACTCAGTACCAACAGATCTAAACTTGTTTAGTTTTACTACAGAATTCAGTAGATTTATGTAACTGCTCCATCTGGCTAAATACCTTGTAGATAGTGTCTGGTATTTTAAGTATCTATCAAACATTTTTCCCCGTCATCCTGAAGTTCGCTGCTGCACGTACGGAATGCGTTTTGCTCTTATCCTCTCATGTGGATCTCTCTTGTCAGTTCCCTTATTTCCTCTGTGAAAAAGTCCATTCCGCCAAGTACAAAGGCCTATCCTGCTGTAATGAAATAAAATATTTAAAGTATATTAAACTGTAAGTGTAGCATTCCCTAAAGATTTAGGAAACATCCTTCAAACTGCACGTTAATACACCCGGTGCCAAGTCGTTTGACACAGCTTCATTTTCCTCTTAAAGAAGGAAAGATGTTACAATTTAATGCTTTATGAATTTTGTAGTGCTTGAACTGCTACTTCCATAGATGCTAAATTAGCAATATTTGTTTCAAAAGGGGACAGCTTGTGCAAACCTTAGAGAGAAGGAGGATTAAGTGATATTTCCACCAACAAAGATGATAGTGCTTTTCCAGAGAAGGAAAGGAGGGGTGTGGGGAGGCTATGGGGGAGAAACAGTCAACTTCGTTTCTCTCGAAGGAAATACTCGAGGGAGTTGTCTGTTGGCAAGCCAAATGCAGAAAATATCTGATAAAAGGTTGTGGTCTGATCCACCAAATCCTCTGAAACTCTGCAGAAGAAAGGATGGTGCAAAGAGAATAATTTTAGATTAAACCGCTGTAAGAGTTGAAGCATTTCATAGGGATTTTATCTGACATTAAGATTAAATCAGCTAAGTTAAAAAAAAAGAAAAGGAGGGCTTGAGTTTTTATGGTCCTTCAATTTTCAAATAAAGGAAAAACATGAACTTGCATGTTTTCTTCATTTAGACAAGAGAGGCAGAACAGTCAGGGTTACAGGCTGAATTTAAAGGAAAAAGAGCATTTTGCAGTAGAAAGGGAGGTGATTTTGCATTCCTCCCAGCGACGCATACTTCTGCTGCCTTTCAGGCAAGTTGTGCAGTGTCCAGCTTGTTACTTGCCACTGACAGCTTCTGTGAAGTGTATCACTCCTACTCCCTACGGGAGTCCAGCTGTTGTTTTTAAACCCACTTGATCTGATCACAGGTGTAAGGCAACCCTATGTCCTGGTCTGTCATATCAGGCGTGAAGCAGAGCCAGGCTGAGCCAAGCCCCCAGCGAGGAGCTCGCAGACCTTGCGCAAAACAGGTAGGACTCTTGGATTCCCCCTTTCATCTTTCTCAGCAACTGGGCTGCCACACGGAGCTCCTTTCAGCAGTCAGGCACTGAGACCAACACGTAGGTCTCCTCCTGGTGCACAAGACAACAACCAGCATACAGGAGACACTGGCCAAGCCAAGTCCTTGGTGGGTGGCAATCTGGAGACAGCTCCTAGTTGGGTTTGCGGGAGTCGTCTCTCTGCGCTTCCACTCAGCTCCCTGCTCGCCCCCTCCTTCCTCAGCAGGCAGTGACTCACCTCCTGTAGCAGGCTGAGTAACTGTGCGGCAGTGTGCTCAGGGTAGGACAACCCCCTCCTAAATTTCCCCCCCCTTTTTTTTTTTCCTCTTTGTGAGTGAATGGTGTTAATCCACTTTATTTCTCTCGCGTCTCACATGAGATGATGAAGTGCAATCACAGGCAGAACATGTGCTGTTCATGCACGACTTTCACTTAGACGTCATTATGTATGTTTATTCTTATTGCTTAAAATTTTCAGTCTGATCTTGAATCCTTCATAGTTACGTGAAGCCGTCTGTAACAAAAAGTAAGAGATGACACAAATAGCTTAGAGATGTCAAATGAGCTCACCATGGAAGAGTCAATGTAAGCTAGCAATTAAAGCAGGAAAAAAGAATGCTTTATACAAATATAAGGAAAAGCATTTATCTTTGTGAGTAATAGAGGTCTAGGAATAACAGTTAAAAAAAAAAAAATCTCAGTCATTTGATGTCTCAGTCAACATTACTGCTACCTGGGACCTCAGCTTCCACAGTTCCTATGGAAATCAAACAGGACATTTTTAAATTGCAGGTTGCTAAATTAAAACAAAATATTGCCATTGGCACTTTATGCAAATAAAAAAGGAAAAAAGAGAGAGCTTTTTTCAGTAAATAAAGCTAAACCAGACAAATTATTAAATGCCGCTACAATATGTTCATACTTCTTCACAGCAAAAATGTACAGAATCATATAATTAACGTATACATAGGAACTTTGACAAGAATTTCATGCAACAGAAAGATTTTTTGAGGGGCATGAGGTGGAGAAAAATCTTTTGTGTCATGAGCTGTTATTCAGACTTGAAAACATATAAGCTTGACAATTTTTAAAGCCCAGGATATTATGCCTATCCAATGCTTCCACTCATGTCCTAGGCCCCTCGCTGTTTTCTGCACCTACGTCTGTAATAACTGGCTCAGGCAAGTCAAACACAATACACTGACAGCCAGTCTCCAAAGTAAATATAGGGATAAATAAGTGTTTGGGTTTCTTGGTTCCCTGATGGATGTAGGCACGTGTAGGAGTCTAACGTTTTGTCTTTGTTTCACACAGTAGTTCAAAATAAATCTCCTTGCGAACAGTGAAGACATTTTTTGGGAGCTGTTACTCTTCTGTAGAGACAAGCCAGTGTTCAAATCTGGATTTAGAGGCTCAGACATTTGGGGCACATTTGGGGGTTGTGTGCAGGTTTCGCACATTCCAAAGCGAACTTGAGAATTTCGGTTTAAGTTTGGGCTTTGGTGCCAAGCCTTGCTCAGAGCGGGAAGGGAACGGGCCCTCTGTGTAGATGATGACACCAATTACAGTGATAGTATAGTTATGAAAGAAGCTTTCATGCCTCCTTTCAGCTTTCTTCTGCCCTCCTCCTTCCCCCGTTTCTCTTCCACTTTTAAAACATAACAGTGGACAAAAATATTTTTTTTCTCAAATTCTCCATAGAGCCCAACATGCAAGCAAACACATTTATATGCAAATCAGTTATATTAAAAATGCTGTGCGCTCCCTCCAAGACCCTATCAGAAATGAAGCATTTATGCCTCAGCAGGTAATACTCAGTTAAATATTCCAGTGATTTTTGTATTGTGACTGAAGTGAATTATGGAGAATTGTTGAGGGTGAGAAATGACCTTTAAGCCCATTAAGTACATTAGAGGCTGATTGTTGCACAGCCTTCCAGGATAGTAACTAATTGCTTCCAAAGCAACCCTAGTGCTTCTGCATTTTTTTTATTAATCTTGCATTTTACGAGTTCCTTATTCTTTGATTAAAACTTTTGTTCCCTTTTTCAATTAACATTCTTTTTTCATGTTCCATGTTTCTGCTTTAGTGCCATCATCCACGTTATGATTAAAGATGATGCATTATCAACATTAACTTATCATACATCATTTAACACTCAAGACAGTTTTCTTCCCTTTTTTATGTGTCTTTTCCCCCCTCTTTTTCCTTTTTGTTAAATGCTATGAATACATGAATTTTCAGTTTGGCCTTATTTCTCTCTAAAATACAAACAAATAAAAAATTTTAGTCTATCTTTTTTTTTCCTTTGAATGCTGCGTTGTCACCACTGGCAATGAAAAGATAGGAACAGAAATCAGCTTTAAAAAGATTTTATGCATGGTTGGAAAAAAATCAGAGTACATTTTATGACAGGCATTTTACTTCATTTTGAAAGTAATGGTTTATTTCCTCATTTTTCAATGAATTTTTAACTCTCAAAAAAATTAAAATAGAAATTCACGTCGCTCAAACTCAGTCAGATCTATCTGCTTAGAGATATTTTGTAGCCCTCTGGTGTAACCCCGGGTGGAGAAGGCACTCTGGATTTCAGGTTAGCTGGAGGAGGAAGGGAAAGCCTAAACTGGGTAACTGGTAAGCTGTGATGATGCCATGAAGTGCTTCTCAGAACCCACTAGAGGAAGGGCAAATCCAAGTTCATTTATCAGGGTTGATGGAAATAATTGTGCCGCTGCAGCCTGATCCACCAACATTCCTGTAGAAGGAAAGAGCAAGCTATCTTTCCTTTCTCGCATGCTAGGACGTGACTGGCACAAGAATCCCTCTCCCGTGCTGGGTATTACCATATTCTGCCTGTATCCACGAAAAAAGCTGTGGGTGCTATTTGAGCAGGAAAGCATTGCTTAGCATAAATGAATTCATAATTCCTCTTTGCCTGTGCTTGGTGAAACATGACAAGAGACAGCTCTGAAACAGCTTATAAAAGCTAATTCAGAAAGAGTCACTGGTATAGCACACTATTAACCGAATTTCAGATATGAAAACAATGGAAAAACAAAGGACTAAATATTTAAAGATGTCTAAATGAAAAGAAAGAAGTATACTCTGTGGGCCTTTAAAAAGCATAAATGCCTACAATCTGCCCTGCAGAGAAAAAAAGATTTCCAAAACCACTTGTCATTAGAGCTGCGGGTTCTGCGAGCCCCTGGAAATACTGCAAATTTTATCTGGACTTGTAAATATCAATTTCACTGCTGTTTCACTGGGAACCACTTCATCTGATTTTAGATCTCTAGGTCAGATGCTTGGTTTAGGAATACTAATACATGAAAAAGAGAACTTTCAGATGTGATTATAAGCCACTGTGTTTGCACCCTTTGCAATTGGAAATAACACACTGCTGTGACGAGCAGGTCTTGGAAATACTTGACGTTTCTAGGAGATAACTTCTTGTCACAGCTACTCAGTGAACCAACTAGGAAAGAGGGCCTCCTAGGCTTGATGTTTATGGATAGAGAAGGACTTGTGGGGGATGTGATGTCTTGGCCACAGCGGTCATGAAATGGTTGAGTTTAAACTTTTCAGTTGTAATAAAAAAAAGGACATCAGAGTTGCTGACCTGGACTTCAGGAGCAAATTTTAAGCTGTTCAGGGATCTATTCAGCAGAACATGCTGGGAATCTGCATTTGATGGCTTAGGAGTCCACAAGTGCTTGTCAGTCCTTAAGAACCATCTTTTAGAAGCACAGGAGCAGGTAATTCCACTGTGTTGAAACTCCTGCAAGCGGGGCGGAAGACCAGCTTGGCTGAACAGGGAATTCCTTGTGGAGCTCAAGATGAAAAGGAAAATGTATGATCTCTGGAACAAAGTTCAGGCTTTCAGGAAGATTACAGAGTTGTAGTTCATGTATGCAGGGATAAGACACGAAAGACCAAAGCTCAATTACAGTTGAAATTGGCCAGTGTTGTGTCAGGTAACAAGAAGGGCTTTTTAAAGTATGTTAATAGTAAGAGGAGGTTTAAAGAAAACATTGGACACATACTTATTGAAGATGGTCATCTGCCTAATAGGGACGAAGAAAAAGCGGAGGAATTCAATGCTTTTTTTGCCTCAGTCTTTAATAATACTGATAGACCTTGGGCTGCTAGGTCCCCTGCATCAGACGACCATGAGTGTTGGAACAGTGACTGTTCATTTGTGGACACAGAAACTGTAAGTGACCAGCTGTATCAGCTGAATGTTCACAAGTCCATAGGGCCTGATGGGATTCATCCCAAAGTACTGGAGGATGTTATAGCAGGACCCCTCTCAACCAGCTACCAAAAGTCTTGGGAGTCTGGGGAGGTCGCTGTTGACTGGAAGCGAGTCAATGTTATTCCAATCTACAAAAAGGACATGAAGGAAGACCCAGGGAACTACAGATCTGTAAGTCTAACCTCAGTTCCTGGAAAAATTACAGAGAAGATTATACTAGGTACTACTGAAAGGCATTTAAAGAATAATGCAATCATCAGGCACAGTCAACATAGGTTCACAAAGGGAAATTCCAGTTTAACTCCTTTGATATCCTTCTATGATAAGGTCACTCTCATAGTGGATGAAGGGAAGGCAGTAGATGTATTTTTTCTGGATTTTAGTAAGGCTTTTGATACTTGTCCCTCACAGCACCCTTCTGGACAAGTTGTCCAACTGTGAGATGAACAGGTTCACAGTGTGCTGGGTGAAGAACTGGCTGAAGGGCAGAGGGCAAAAGGTTGTAGCGAATGGGGCTACATTCTAGGGCCAGTTCTGTTCAATATCTTTATCAAGGATCTGGATGCGGGAGTTGAATGCACCATTAGCAAGTTTGCTGCTGATACCGAATTGGGAGGTGCTGTTGACTCTCTTGAGGGACTTCATGCTTTGCAGAGGAATCTAGATAGATTGGGGCATTGGGCAATGATTAATGGGATGAAATTTAATGAGTCGACATAACAACACCTTTGTTACTAGGTATTTTATACAAGGACACATAATTCTTCAAAAGCAAGCAAGCCCTGCAGTTTCTTGGTGTGCTTAGCTGCCATACCTAACTTCCCCCTAAAACAACACTTCATTGTAAAAATAGAGTTAATATATATCCTACCAAATCAACTTCCAATTAGTCAAAAAGAAGATCTCATTTCCTTATTGAAGTGAGAGTAGGGTCAACAGTTTTCTTCTACAGAATCTGTCATTATCCCTGTCTATGGCTTCACCCCCTAAAAAGAAAGTGTTTAAAATAGACAGTTTTTTGTGATATTTTCTAGATATATCTTTGGGCATAGTAGGTGTGAGTGCTTAGAAAGCGTGATTCATATTAAAATGATATTCCTTGTATGACATCCAGCAATAACATAAGACTGAGATGAGAATGAAAATAATCACCTAAAGAAATGCTGCAGAGGGGTGTTGAAGGGAATATTTACCACCATGCAGGGAACTTCAGCAAGACTGAAATAAGTTACAAATGGCTCAGGAACCCTCCTGTGAATTCTGTTTTTCTTAAGTGCCGCTTCTCAAGGTACAACACTGAAGGCATATTTAAGTGCCTCTGAGCATACCTTTTCTACTTGCCAATATTAAATTCCACATGCCGGCCTTGTTTTTGCAGCCTCATTAAATTCTTTTGTAATCCATTCATGTCCTCCAAGCATCAACTTTAAAAATCCTCACGCTTTTGTCATCTGTAAATTTTGATGCGCTCCATATCAAATCAATTTCTAAATCACTAATATAAATGTTAAATAGAAAATAGCTCCAGGCAACCTCATCTGTCATATTCTGCCAGGAGGATCCTTTATCATTTATTATGATCCTTCAGGGGCCCGCTTCCTACCCATTATTAATCCATTTTCCCTGACCAGTCTTTGTATCTGCCTCATGACTTTCCTGACTAGTTTCTTATGATCTATGTTTGGAAAAGTGCTGCTAATATATATGCAAATCCACTTCACACTGTTAACCTGTTAACCATATCAGATAAAGATCACATTAGTCTCCATGATGTGTTCCCAGTTTCATGCTGACACCAGCTAACAACTCCTAGCCTTCAAATACCTTACTATATTTAAGTACGAAAATGCTATCCCAACTCAGGCAATATTAAACATTGGCAACATCTGCTTTCTTAGCCTTTGCCAAAATGACAGGGCTGGTTCTCTAGATTTGGGTAACGTGATGGTTTCTTGTTGTTCAAAATGGAAGATCAGAGGCTTGCCCCAGGCAGCTCAAGCAATTCCTTCTCTAAACCAAAGCAATTTCACCTTCCGTGTTTCTCAGCTGCATCATGCTTTCTAACCCACTACGGGTGCTGATTATACCATCCTGTTCCAGGAAACAATAAGGATCAGCTAACTGTTCTCCCTCGCTCAACGACTGAGAGATCAGGCATGTGAAGTAGGTGTTTAATTATCCTGCCATTATCCCATCACCACAAAATGATTGCCTTATCATTTTAGTGGGGAATTGTAGTCCTCACCTCTTACAAATACTCTTACATCTCCTGCTAGTTATGTTGGCTTTCAACATCTTCAAAAGCACTGTATAGAGGGTAAAGAGAATTGCCGCATCAACTCCTTTGCGATGTTCAGGAATTCAAATTCCCATTCTAAATTAATGAAGAATAAAGATTTAACTCTTATTGAAGCAATGGCCAACACTCCTTAGCTAAGGCTAAGGTACAGTTGCAGAGCCTCAGAGGTGCTTGGTGGGTGCGGGATTTTGCAGTGAGGAGAGGGAAGCAGGCGGCAACTGGAAGAAGTTGGCCCTACAGGATGAGCGAAGGCGGGATTCCCACTGGGACAGGTAAGCAACAGTCAGCTGCACTGTGACAAGTGTTACACGGCCGGCCGGCCAGCCCAGGATGCAACACTGCACTAGCTCTAGGGAGGAGGAGGAGGAGGCTATGTGCAGGTGCAAGAGTGGGAGGTCTTCTCATAGAATGAAGAAAAGGTATACTTCTTCCTTCAAGCCCAAGGGGGATTTTCTTCAGATTAAGATAGCTCAAGACTCAGGGGGCAGCCGAGCAGCAAACTGACTCTTGGGGTGATGTGGCCCCTCGAAGAGGGGAGGGAATGGCTAAATGCACAACCCCTCTCTGACCAAAGCTGATAAGGGTATGAAGAATTTTCTACTGTGAATGAATGTGCGTTATGATCTACCCCCACTCCTTCTTCCTATATATAGTTATAGTACCTCTTTCTGGTACTATAACATATGCCTATTTGAAGTATAGTACAGCTGTTATTTTAAGAAGAAAAGCTGTTTAACTGGGTAATTAAACAGAATATTGTTTCTACCACTTATAGAAGCTTTTTTAATATTTGAGGGAAATGAAAGCAAGTCACGATACGTGTAATCTTTAGCCAAAGTGGTGCATACTTATTCTCTAGTAAGAAAAGCTGGCTGATTTTTCAAGAACTTACTGAAATCTGAGGAGTTAACCGTCTTGTTATGCAGGGAGGCTGGGATTTTTGGCAGAAGCTCTGTTTGGCTAAGCAGGCAGTATCTCACTGAACTTAAACGCAAAAAGGAAACATACAAGAGGTAGAAAAAGGTACAGGCTTGCCTGGGTACTTAGGGATGAAACCAGGAAGACCAGAGCCTGTCTGGAGCTAAGATGGGTGGGGGATATTTAGCACAGCTATAAGGGACTTTACAGTCATACTATGTGCAAAAGAAAACTCAGCAAAAAATACAGATTCACTGATGGCTAGAGGGGGCAATCATGAAAAATGTGGAAAATATTGGAGCACTGAATGCCTACTTAAGCAAAGCCTCCTCCCAGACCTCTGTGTTTACCAGGTCAGTTTGAGAAGGGGGACAGAAGGGGGAACAACAGGTTAGGGACTCCTTGGAGAAGCTGAACTCATTGCGATCCATGGAGATAATGAGATTCATACAAAGATGCTGGCAGAGCTTGTGGATGTGATGATGATAGTATTATTATCACCTGTGAAAAACAGTGGCAAACAGGGTAGGTTTCTTTTAAGTGGAAAAAAGCTAACACTATGCTTGTTTCCAAAAAAGGCAGGATGGAGGACCCAGGGAGCTATAGGCCAGTCAGCCTTGCTTCAGTCCCTGCAAAAATCTCTTGAAATCCATTTCCAAGCATGTGAAGGACAAGAAAGCAATTAGGAACAGTCAACATAGATTTACAAGGGCAAGTCTTGTTTAACCAACCTGATGGCCTTCTGTAGAAAAATAATTGGTGATGTGGATAAGGAGAGAATGATGATTTTAATAAACATTGATTTCAATGCGGCTTTTGATCCTGTGTCTCACAGTATTCTCGTTTGTAAGCGCAGGAGACATGAGCTGGACAAATGGACTGATAGAAACCTGACTGAACTGGCAGGCATGGAGGATAGTGGTCAGTGACTTGATGTCTGGCTGGCGGAGGGTGATGAACAGAGTAGTCTTGTAACCTATACATCAACACTGGGGTCCATGTTGTCCCATTATCCTCCTCAGTCACCTGGATGGTGACAACAAAATGTTCTCAGCAAATCTGCAGATTAGGAATGGTGACTGACGCAATAAACAGCAGAGGTTCAACCTAGAGAGACCTTGGGAAATTTGAGATCTGAGCCAACAGATACCTCATGAAGTTCACCAAGAAGTACAAAGGTCGGCACCCAGAATGGGATTTCCCGTACATCAATACAGGCTGAGACACAGTGGGCTGGTCAGCAGTCCTGATGAAAAGAAGCTGAAATACACTGATGAAAAGGTCGTTGCTGTGGACACCTGGGTAAATATAAGTCAACAACATGCCCTCATCACAAATAAAGCAAACTGTGTAATGAATTTCATTAAGGAGATTATGGCCAGCAGACTGAAGAAAATTAGCATCCCCCTCTACCTGGCCCTGGTGAAGTCACCTCTGCAATACTTTGTTCAGTTTTCATCGTCTTGTTTCAAACAACACTGTGGGGAAACTGTACAGTGTTCACCAGTGGGTTGCCAAGATAATCAGGGACCTACAGGGAGTTTGAAGGAATTGGGCTTTTTCAGTCCTGCTGAAGAGAAGGCTAAGGGGAAATCTAATTGCAGCCTACAAAACTTGAAGGGTAGTTACAAAAATAGTGGAGCCAATTTACTTTTGGTAGTGCAAGATGGTACAGTGAGGTTCTGTGGTCACAAACTGTGTCTTGATAGGTTCAGCCTGAACATTAAGAAAACCTGCTTGCCCAGGAAGGTGGTGCAACACTGCAATGGGGGCCCAGAGAGTTTGTGGCATCTTCTTCCTTGGAGGTTTTTAAGACTTGTCTGGACAAGGCCAAGCCTTACTGATGTTGGGAATAGCCACTAGTTTGAGTAGGAGGTTGGACTAGGAGACCTCTAGAGATACCTTTCAGCCCACATTTCCATGATGAAAATTGCTTATGGCTGTGACTTTTATGTAAGCATATTATGGCAAACTGAAATATAATGACAACAGGGATCTCCAGATTAGGCAGATATACAACTTCTGCTCGCTCTCCTCATGTTGCACTGTAGTCTGGGGGCCTGAAAATCTGAAGAGGTCATGGCAGACGGGTCCTGGCTGTGGTAGGGACTCATTTTAAAAGAAACAGGTTGGAAGTCTTGGCTTCATTCAAACAAATGGCAAAACTCCCTTTATAAAAACCAGAACACATATAAAAATAAATGTAACAGAAAAAAGGAGGAACTAAAAGGCAACAATATGTGGTAAGACAGACTCCCTGTTAGTATACAGAAAAGGTAGCTTGGAATATTTTCTGCATTTTTTCAGAATATGAAAGAAAGATAGAGAATATATACCCCATGTAACAGTCCTGGGAAGTTCTTGGCCATCTGTATAGTATGTGAATGGAAAATGGCAGGCAGTAGACAGAAACTCTTTCCCGGTAGATGTTGATTTAGCTTGAGTTATTCACTTTTACTTCATTACTGCTGATGATGACAATGACCCTTCGTGGATGCAAAGCCATTGATGTTCAGGTAACTGCAGTCACATACAAAGGTGGACCTCGTAGCACCTTTCCAGAGCGACCATGGTTTATATGTCTCATGGCAATTTATCTGTCCTCTGCCCTCTCCCATAAAGGAGACTCAAAATCACTGTCTTTATTCTGAATGTGGTCAGTGCTTCAAGTGAGTGGGTGGGCAAATGTATATTTACAGTGTTTGTGGAGGAAATTTCTAAACACACTATATAACAGCTAGCAAGCAAACTAGATAAGAAAAGTGAAAATTAGCTCAAGTGGGGATTTGTGATATGGCAGCTGGATTAACTCGACTTCCTAAACTACCTCAAGAACTGATACATTATACTGCAGTTTAGACCTGCAGCACAGCCCCTGAGTGTCCACAGTTCCAGTGGAGATCTCTGAGACCAGGTAACCGAGGACAGACTTGTGAGAAGGCCTCAGCCTGAGGACAAGTTT
The DNA here is from genome assembly GCF_964199755.1 of Larus michahellis. Classification (NCBI taxonomy): domain Eukaryota; kingdom Metazoa; phylum Chordata; class Aves; order Charadriiformes; family Laridae; genus Larus; species Larus michahellis. The sequence goes on from NC_133896.1 coordinate 143,223,318, forward strand.
TCCAGAAAGCTAACCACCAGATATTTTCAAGCTGGTCAATGTGTCAAATGCTGACTTATTCTGAAAATGACTATGGATGAAATAAGCAATAGCGAATACATGATGAGGACTCTTATCAGATCAAAGAGTGCTATTTGCCAGTGATCAAATCTCACTGCAGCTGCATTCAAATGGCATGACTCATCACAAGGCATACTGTTGTGAAGATGAAATCATTGGGAGCTTGTCAGGCTTCAATTGGATTCAAGCATTCTCCTGGGAAAGACAGGTTGCTATAGTCCTGAATTTATAACATTGCCATCAACAACAGTGTGACAACTATTGTTGTAACATCACCTCTGGGGAATAAAAATGTAAACATATCTCAATCCTGCTGTTTAGGGTTAAAAAGGGAGTAGGGATATGAAATATGGAAATATCTAGATATCTCTGACTATAGCATAACTGATATTCAATGAGTAATATTAGTCTAAGGCCCAAATACGGATAAAGAAAAAAACAGTCTTAAAAATGATACTCAAATAGATGCATAGCTACGTCCTGAATCAGGTGTTATTTATAGGGAGATTGACTGTCCTAGCCTTGGCAAATGCATTTGCTTTCTTTGTCTGCGGGACTGTCAGGAGGGAGACCAGAAGAAAATCAGAAGTTCTGGTCTGCCTCCACTGTCATTCCCCAGAATGACTTCCAGAGCAGTTGCCAAACCCAGAAAGATACTCAAGATATCTGGACTACAAATTATTTTAAGACCACAAGCCTCAAGTATAGTTACATCAGTATAATGCACACCGATAATACAGTTGGCTAATAATCCATGTTCTAGACAAGAATTTCCCCACCTTTAGGGTTCGTTTTGGACCCAATCATAGATGGAGCTGTGATGCCTCCTACTGGCTTTGTTTGGATCTCCTAGTTTTATCTGCTGTGTCTCAGAAAAGTTGCCCTTACTGAAAGAGATGAAAGCAGCAAATGACTTACAAACACATGTCCAACAGGAGCCATGCATGCATTTTATCTTACAATTCTGCTTATCGAATGGATAAGGATGTTTTTTGGCAGGTTATTTCATTTGATATTATAACAAACCAGAGTGTGCTTTTTACATTGCTATTACTCTACCACCCCAAAAAGGTCCTTTGATTCAAATGTTGATCTGATTCAAAACTAACAAAGCACGATCACAAGAATAATTCATTTTTCTGGTGCTACTTCTTTTCCACAGACTGTAAATCGTACCAGACATAATTTTAAATTGCTCTTGGGACGAAAAGCGTGATAAGTCATTATGTTTGTAGCAAGAATTTATGTCTCAGTACTACTGCATATGTCTAGCCTTCTCATGCAATCTAGAGAGGAGATTATAAATCAGCACGTTCAAAATATTTAACAAAAAATATATCTTATTGTTTAGGGAAAAAAACAGTGTTAGTTTGGTGGTTAAAATTACAGTTTTTGATAAAAGGATTATCTAATAATTGCAACAGCACTGTTCATCTGCCACATACTGGACGTTGGTGGACATCCCCCTTCATCCAGTGTGTTAGACTGGAGCATCCCTGAATAGGTACCACACAATTTTTTGGAATTTTCTGAAAACTCCAGGCATGGTCACTGATTTGGGATTACTAGGCATATTCTTGGACTGCGCATTCTCAGGGCAGCAATGATCCATCAGTCTGGCCTGTAATTTAAACACACCCTCTTCAACAGCTCCAAGTGCTCCTCTCTTTGCAAATTCTCTCCTCAAAGATAATTTTCATTCAGATAGACTTACTTAACACAGGTCAGCACATGATTGTTAAATTTACCCTTGGACGATTTGTCCCCGAGGAAAATACAGGAAAACCATTGTGGGCAATACTAGATTTGCATTTAGATAATTGCGCAGCATGAAATAGAAACTATGTAGCCAACATATAGATGGGTTTAAGAGCTTTCAAATCATTGTAGCCTTAAAAAGCAGAATTAGTATGTAATAATTTTTTTCTGGTAATTCAAAGGAAGCACACTCAGTAGGACTGGAGGGGGAGATTCAGGACACACCGCAAGCAGCTTTCACAGCTAACAGCCGCCACGCAGAAGGAAAGAACTTGCTTTGGGAACTTGAAATGCACAAAAAAAGTAAGCAGGAACTAATAAGGGAAATCACAGCACAGATGTACAACAGATCACAACACTCCTTGTCTGAGCTGAAAAGATGAAAGAAAAAAACTACTAATTCACAATCTAGCTTCTTGAACTCGTTCAAACTTTGGTAGGCACGAATAAACACAGTTTAACAAAAGTCACAAGTGATAGGCAGAACCTGAACAAGCTTCTGGCCCAGAAAGAAAAAGGACAAAGCTCAAACAAGTATAAAATGCCTATAGCGTTTGGTACTGAACTTTATTCAAAGTTCCTCTCAGGCTCTGGTTCCAACTTTTGTGAAGAGCTGACTTTTACTATAGCTAAGATTTCTTCAGGAACATGATAAATCACTTGACAGGTCAAAGACTCTAGGCAAGTAAAGGTGAAGTGACTCATAGGCTAACTACAGCTCATCTGTCCACAACAAAAAGGATGTTTTTCTCACGGAACACCCCTGCTTGCAGCTGCACAGATAATCTGCATTCACAGTCGTTATTCCCACCCATGTTGTCTGAGGACAACATCAATATCAGATGCTATCACAGATGGAAATGACTTCACAGAAGTGTGAAAAGCCAGGTCTTTTATTTGGGAAAATCAACAGAAATATTTTAAAATGTGTGTGTGAAACAATGTACGAAGAAGTTCTTGATCGGGCTCATGAAGTAATTCCTCTGTTTTTTCAGCCATGATTTTGTCACTGCAACTACTTGTGTTCTCAGCCCTCCTCTTAGCCTGTCAGCTCAAGTCAGTAGATAAGGTATTCTGAACAGAAGTTACTGCAAATGAACTTTTTACAGCACCTGTTAAAATGGTTACTTGATTTTAACAGCAGATTCTGGGCACTCCGTCAACAAAAATAACTTATACCACTATTAAACACAGCCCAGAAAATTACTCCAGTTTCTTCTAGTCTGAGTTTAGTTTTACATATTGGTAAAATTTCTGGCTAGCTGCTGTCTAGAATGAATTGTATTAATAAGTGTATTATATTACACCACGCACATTGTGTCAATAACTGTACAGAATGAGCATTGTCTTTTAGGTGTTTTCTATGGTATTATATTGAACTGCTTAGTGTTGTTCCCATACCACCAGTATAATTAAGATGTTTGAGTTATTGATGCCATTTGTTTCTCATTTTTTGACAAAACCCACATAATTCTATGTTTTATAAAAAAATAATGCAAAAATATTAGTGACATGTTTGAGGACACATGGTTTTGGAAGCATTACTTTAATCCCCGGGAAGTTATTTAATAAAAATGGATTTTTCTACCTCAAATAGATATCTGAAAAGAGACCTTCTCATAAATATTGGATGTAGAAATGTCCTTACAGTAACAACGGCCAAAGCTCCATCTTAAGTATAAAAAACTTAATAAAGTTCACCTTTGGTTAATAGTGTTTTTCTCCCTCTAATTTTTTACTAAATGCCATCTGTTAATAGCCTAATCAAGTGTGCCCCTACGTTACACCTATAAATATCCACGTTCTTCCCTGTAGAACGCCACCAGAATTGCACCAGATGTGCGTCTGACACGATGCCCTTTAGATGCAAATTTTACAGTTTAAGGTAAAGTAAGTCTGATCCTCCAAAGACCTACCCACTCCCTTCGCTCCAGCAAATGCCATTGAAGTCAATGGAACGTAAATGCACATACATCTTTAGAGGGTCAAACGTAATACTAGCCAAATATCACGATCAGTAACTGATGCTGAGAAAAGTGAAATCGGGCCAGCAGAGCTGGTTTGCTGGAAAAGTTAAATTGCCCATTATCCAGGCACACCTGGTAAACATCAAAATACCAAAGGGCTAATGCACTACTGTGTTACGCCAGGTTTATGTCAGGGAAACCCTATACGCCTAAGCAGGGGGCTTTATAGACCCAAGGGGCTAAGGGTCAAATTCCAACCCTCTGGAGCTCCTCCCTTCTTAAACTCAACTTTTAAAAAACATATTTAGTGATTTAAGATTCCTATTTTAGTGTCCAGCCACCTTTGAAGTTATCCCAAACACCTAAAAGGAATTAAAATCTCATTTATTCAAAAGGGACTTGAACCTTAACCTTCTAATTTCCAGTGCTCAGATGATCTTTAATAGGTGCTGGGAAACAGGAGTAGGAGAGAGAGACCAGCTCCTCCTTCCTGAAGGGCAGAGGAAGTCCTGCCACACTCTTAAAAGCAAGGGTTTAGGCAGCTATCTTGGGAAGACTGGTTTTTTTGCTTGTGAACCCTTTGTAAACAGAACTACTTCATGGTTGCGGCACCCAGACATCAGAAAATGTGGGATTTAAAAGATAAATCTTTATTTCAGTTTTATAAACTACTGATGCCTGTGTGCCGTCCTAAAGACGCTCTTCTTTCGGCCTCCCAGTTGCTGCGTGCCCTGCTCCTGCAGCGCCCACCCCTTCGGACTTCACCTGTAGCGTGTGAGTGTTATCCAGCTGTGGTTACGTCGAGGTATCGAGTTTGTTACGCACATTTCAAATGGTCTGATATTGGTGAATTCCTGAATGCTTTACAGATATTTTCACTTTTAGAAGCCAGGATTGTTCCCCAGAACGGTTACTCCTTTTCATACCTAGTGATTTTCTAGGATAGCTCAAACCTCTGTATTTTCTAGGAAAGGAAACGAGTCACCTTGTTTTATGGCATTAATTGCATAAAATACACAGCGTCTTGTAGCTTTTTTCTTTCTTTCTTCTTCATTTTGATAACCAGATATTCCTCCTTCTCCCTTTGGGCAGCTCCTATCACAAACAAAATTATTGTTCTGTAGTGATATAGCCACAGTCTGCCAGCGTGTAGCAGAATGTCACTGACTGCGGTTGCTGTTATGTGGAGCCTTTCCCAAGGCTACAGATCTGGCAAGCCTAACTAATGTAAATCTTATTCACAGTCATTGCCCCACTGCAATTAACAGAGGCAACGTTTGCTGGTCTGAGCTCACAATTTTATGTTTTATTGCCCTGTGAGCCGCATTTTCAGGCTTTCCTCAAGTATATTCCTCCAAAGCGTGTATGTCCCTTTAGTAACCATTTCCCTGACACGTACCCCTATCCCAGATATTCTGTAGTCCCATAATGAAAGAGAACGTGGAAAGAGATTTAGCACCGAGTTTGCCCAGCTAACGTACAAAAGTAATTTGGCAGCTGGGGCTCCATGGGGAAGGATGTAGGCAGGAAAAAACACTGGTTCATAATGAATGTTTTTGAAATCCTCACGAGCCTAGGTACTTACTGACAAGCCCAGCAACCAATGTATCTTATTATGAAAAGGTTTTCTTCCCCTCCCCGCCCCTCCCCCCCCCCCAGTAGTTGTTTTTAAGCATCCACCGGTAATATTGCAAATAATCAATGGCAGTTAGTCTTATCAGGTCACAACAGAATAAGTTATATTTTGCAATATAAATTATTATTTAAATGTTATTAAGTAGCATTAGCTCTATGGTAACAAGCAATGGCACATTCTGTACAAACAGATAAGCCTGCTCTTCCTACGCCTGTATGTGGGGTGCTGGGCTGAGTTTGTTCTCAGAGGGAGAAGGATACGATTACCGAGATAAAACAAAATCGCACATTACAGTCATTATGGGGAAGAGGGAGGGAGAATGTTAAATGTATTTAAACTGCAGGAGGTTAAAACAGTGTGTGCCAAAAATCTCCGAACATGTCAGGATTAATAACAGCTGGAAGCACGAGCAGAGCTGAGTCTCCATTCCTAATGCTCAGTTCAGCATTTAAGGTGCCAGGATGCTGAGCTTATCTCTGATTTATCAAGCTTTTTCTCTCTTTCCCAACCCCCCTCCCACATAATGGGTATCACTGATGATAGAAAGGGTACACAAATGCTAAACAATAAATTAATTTCTTACCTCTGGTGTAGCTAAGGAACAATGTTTCAATACACTGGATTGTGCCTTCACACTCTTAAGGAATAACTAAAGGGTAGCAATTAAGAAGAAATCAATTAAAAAAAAAATCCCAGTCCAGGGTCACACTCTTAATGAAATAATGTAAGAGAACAAGAAACTCAGAAAAATCACGTGGCTTTCAAATAAAAACATAGTGCTTTTGAACAAAACCTCTTGCAATAAGATCAGAAAGAAAGTCCTTTAGATCCAAGAGGTGTAAAATCTGAGGGAAGTGGCATGTGAGTGACACTGACTGATTGCCTTTCAAGCTGCATTTGAAGTCAGGACCTTCAACACTAAAAGGTATGCATATCCTACTCCAAATAGTCAAATTCTGCTAATCAGCATGATGGTATGTTTTCATCTTTTGACAGCCAGTAGGGCCACTTCTTTGATGGTGTTTACACACCTCTCATATGGGTAAGGCAACCAATTCTAAGCATTTAAAAGCCCCCAGTGTTACGTTAATGAGCGAAGTTTTACGATAAATGCTTGCTTGGGTTATGAACTCTAAAAGCATGAACTTAAAGGAATACCATCCATAGCTGGTATGCATTAATGTCTTTTAATGGATGTATGCTAGAAGAGGATGAAACCTTCCATTTTCTGGCAGACTTCTTAGATCTTCCTTGTATCAATTGCACTAACTATCAGTGCAAGTTAGTGCAACAGCTACTTGCACTATCAGTGTCCAGGGGTAGTAACCAAAGCTATTAGTTTCTGATAATCTAATCTAACCTAAATCCCTCTAATTAATGGTATTTTCCACATAAAAATCCCAATTATTTCAATGTTATATCTATACTACAAAAGAAAGACTGAGTTACAGCCTGACAAAATATCTTGCCCTGAGAATAGGGGGAGGAGAATAGGGGATTAGGAGGGTCTACAGCAGATGCAGGAAAGCACCCTGACACCCGACCCAGTCCATGGTCCCTGTAGCTGACGCCACGCTGGAGTCAGCCTTCTCCAGATTCTAAGCCTACAATTTAGTAATGAGAATAAAACCAGACAAGTCTCCAAATTCCACCCTACCACATGCATGAATAAGTGCCATAAAAATAGCAAAGATGGCAAATGCAGTAGTGGGTTTTGTAACCAAACCGCTATGTTTTCTTTTACGAGGAATGACACAGAGTTAATTTGCTAATTGGGCATGGGCCAAGCAGTCATCAGCCTTTAATTTGTATGACGTAATTATGTAAGACTTTCTATCTTTTCTGCGGCCAATCAGTCATGTTAGATGTGATGGGAGCTATATATGGTTACCCTAGCGAGAATAAATCCTGTAAATTATTCTGGAATAAAAACAGTAAAAGAATGATGAGTTTTCTCCCACAAGACAAGCCAGATACTTAAGGGTTTTCCTCTAATGCCAAATCACATTTTGTAATGAAGAACAACTCAAAGCCAGAGCCAGCACAAAATCAGTCACAAAACTGGGACCAAAACTGTGACTAATTAACAGCTGGATGAAGAGCAGCTCATCATATGAGTTTGCCATCAGGATGCCACCCTCTCAGTGGAAACTGGGTGGCCAGAGGAGACTGGGTATCAGACTCATAGGGTGCTACTGGAGACGGTTGTCAGGTCAGAACGAAGCCAGGGCACTGCGATGTTTGTTTTAAGGGTTGGCTGTCACTTCAAAACCAGAGAGGAGGGGTCTTTGGTGGATGGTGGGCCTGGGCTGCTCTGAGCGAGAAGGCTTGACAGGGAGCTGCTGCAGACCAGGGACTGTGGTTTGTGCACAAAAAGTGCTCTGGGGGCTGGGGGTGGGGAGTCTGGAAGAGCTGCTGGCTGGTGAGAAGTTTAGACCAGCCTCAGTTTTTGACACATCAGGGTTCCTGACACAGGTGGGATGTGCCGGGGACGAGGCAACAATACTCTAAACCCAGCGCACAGTGAGCACAGCAGTGCCTACAGAGGATCCACTCCTGTCTCGCACAGGACACTTGGAGGCTGGATTCATTAGAGCCACTCATGAAACTTCGTATGGATCAGAGGATGTGCCTGCGGATGCTCACGACACTGTGAGAAATGTAATGTCGCTTTAGGGTAACCTCCTACAGGGGTCTTCTGTTTCCCCTTGCGTGATCTGAGAGCTTTCCCGGATTTGCTTTTTTACATCCTGAAAGAAGTTAGCTATGCTACTTCAGAGGGTGGTTGGGAGGTTGGCATTTCCTCAGTCAGTCCTATCCCACATTGTCCCGATGTGACATAAAAGAGAAAAGGTCAAGAAAAAATCCGATTATAGAACTGCAAGCTACGCTCAGGAGGGGAAAGAGGGAAAAGAGGAAAGACACAATAGCATTTTCTGTCACTGTATCATTTCTAGCCAGGTCAAGGCAAAAAATCTTGCTTCCTACCTTGATAAACCATTAGTAATAGGTCAGGAGTCAGCTGCTTCCCTTATCGGCACCGGGAGCTTAAATGTCAACGATTAAATGTTTCCATGGAGATCCCCTGAGCTTCACTAATGTGGGCACATTATTTACACCCACTCTCTGCCAGAGGAATGGTAATGACAGCACGTTTTGTTGTGCCCCAGCGTATCTGAAGCAAGCGGTGCAGCTGGGCTCCGAGATGGCATCTCGGAGCCCAGAGCCAGATCTCGGGGACGTGAGAGACACCTGTTCCTCTGATTTTCGGGAACAGCTCTTGCTGGAAAGAAGCAGCCAGTGTTGTTAGCGTTACATTCTGGACGGATGACTCCGGTGCAGGGGGACTGTCACAGATGCTCAATATTAACAAATGAATTCTTGCAGGAGGCTCCAGTAGGTACTACATCAACTGTGTGACCTACATAGACTGCGCACAGTTTAGTTGTTAATTTATTTCGGCTGGGGAAAGAGCAGATAAATTCACAATCAGAGGAGTGGGGGAATATCTTGTTTGTTCCAAATTGGTTCAGCCTGGTTCAAGCTGATTATCTCACGGGGGAGTCACTCCAGAATGACTTTCTCCATTAGTATTAATCATTGAAGTGTGAAAATTATGGGTGCTATTTTGATGAATACCTTGTCTGCCATTTAAATAAACTCATTTGCGCTCCTTTCCACAAGTATGGAAACCACCGAGTTATAATGATGCAGTTGTAAGTGAATTTTGACGTCATGTACACAACATTTGTATAGCGTGTCCCCGAATATTTACTTTTCATCTATGGTGATGTGGAAAGGAGACATTTTTAGGCAAAACAGAAAGAAGTGCCGTGGGATCTGTTACAGCACCTTCTGCAGCCTGAGCAACTGCATACAGATGGCTGCCAAAATATTTTGGTAGGTAATCTAATTTGATGTATGATAACCTGATAGAATACACAACTGTATATTTTAAAGCAGTACAGACATGTTTGCTCATAACCAATAATAAACTAGGCACCTTTTCCATTAAAGAAAGCTTCATAGTGAAATCACCCTTAGACACTGACTGTTGTGCAGATAAGGTAGGTTCTTCCACAGGCTGTCTTTTTGTCCTACTGAGAAGCAAAAACCACTGGAGGATACAATTAGCAAAAGTTTCTGAGAGAAATGTCTGAAGTTTATATCAAGTCAGATGAGATTACCGTGAGCAACTTAGATTCCCATCGCCTTCACTAACACTGGCTTTCACATAAAGTGCCTCAGCCCCAGCACCGCCCAGCCTTCTCCCAATCCCCGGACTTGTTAGCTTATACCATGGAAGATATCCCTGGCTTTGCTGTGGGTGCAACGGGGGCTAGATAAAAAGCTCTTCCCTTCCTTCCCAGACATCATCCCCAAGCCCTAGAGGAAGTATATGTTTGGTTTGGGGGGAGAGAGAATAGGGGTTTCTAGCTTGGTGTAGGCAGGGCTGGAGAATGCAGCAGGACCTGTTGGAGCCCTGGAAGCTGGCAGATGTGTGTGTTCAAGGCCAGGCTGGATGGGGCTTTGAGCAGCCTGGTCTAGTGGGAGGTGTGCCTGCGCAGGGCAGGGGGGTTGGAACTAGATGATCTTTAAGGTCCCTTCCAACCCGAACCATAGAGTCATATGATTCTGTGATTCTACGTGTGTGTCCTCAGTGCTGGATGCTCAGCAAGGCTCCACTGTGCTGAGAGGTTTCCCCTGATTAAGAGAAGAGGCTGAATCTAGACCTGGCTCTTCACTGAACATCTGGGTTGTAGCCATGCTTTTGCAATATTATTCCTGGAAGTACCGCTCCGTATGATGGCATTTCTGGGAAGGTAGCACAGCACTACTAACTCTGATTTAGTGTACAGCTTAAATTAAATCCTTCCTGGAAATGTGGCTGATCCCTAGGAAGATGCAAAAGTCTTCCTTGTATCAAAGCTTTTAAAGCTATTTGTTTATCGTTTTGGAAAAGAGAAACACTGATAGTGAGGACAGTCATTTGGACATAGTAAGGACTGTATGGTCAAATTCATTAAAAACCAGACTTGGATTGAATGTTGCTGATCTTGCTTCAAACTTGCTATGCTTTGAACAAATGCAAGACAGAAAAAAATTAATGAGGTTCACAGTGAAATTAGGAAGAAAATTCTTCTATTATCAGTGATGCTAATGAACTTACCAGCTACAAAGTGGATTTTTGATGTGGACACCCTTTTCAATGCTGAACTTAGAAAAGGTCTGGCTTATTAAACATTAAAAAAAATGTAGCTATGGGACTCTGAGTATTTTGAATAGGAAGCTGAGCTGGATATTTCTTGGTCACTAGTCTTATTCTGATTCAGGCTAGGAAAAAGAGGAAGTCACACCAGTTTCATGGCTGTAGACGGAGGTAGCTCTCTCAGCCTAGAAGTTAGTGGGCAATTGTTCACATGTATAAAAGAGATATTGGTAGTTCTTATCAATTACGACATAAAGCCAAAGTCTCAGCAGTGAGGTGGCTGGCTGAATGAGTAGGAATCCAGTGCATGTATGAGACACAAGCTTAGGTCATAGAAATCTTGTTTGGTACATTGGGGAAATGTATAGCATTGATTCCTAAATTATTCTTCTTCAAAGGGCCTTGGCCCTTTTCACCTCGGTTGAATCTGATCCAGCTGACCAGGCAGTTCACACGCCCTTTGTAACCTCATCTGCAGAAACCCAGAGGTGGAGCAAGGAAACACTTAAACTAACTGCAGTCAACTCACTTTTGATGTATCCTGGTTGGAGGTCAGCCATGCAGTAGAAGCAGGGACCACACAGGGGCTCCGTTCAGAATTAGTTTAGGTCCAGCTGGGTAATTAGCTTATGGTTGATAAGCAATGCTGCTTGATGTACTCTTGACGTACCTGACAGACATACCACATCTCCAGAGTCAGGAGCACTGGATGTGAGGAAGTGTGCAAAGGGCAACTCTTTCCACAGGTCCCCTGATTGTCTCTGCTGCCCCTGCACTCACACAAGCACCTCTATGTTTTAGTCATGACCACCAGTGGTGTGAAGGACACATCTTATCTAATCCATGTAAAAATTAAAAAGAAAGCTTTAAGTACAACAGGAAACAGAAAGAAGGAGATGCGGCTAAGAAAGTTGAGGTTTAGGGACAAAATTCCAAGGTCCCAACCACGTCCGTGGTTGTAAAGTCCCTGGCCAGGACACTGCCTGTGGCTTTGCAAGAGCACAGGAGGCAATGCTGCTTCATCCTTCCTGAAGGCCAATAGCTAAACACTGTCACAGGGAGACTTTTTGAGGTCTCATTTGCCTGGAGAACCTCAGCCCACTTCACTCATCCCTCAGAGGAATAGTTTAACTACTAAGCAGGAAGATTTCCTGGAGCTGATACGTCATTTGTCACTAAGGCCCAGGATTGAAACCATTATTTTGACTTCCTCCTCACTTTAAAATGATAAATGTATATAACAAGGAGTTAGAGAAGCATATCTGATACTCATTTTAAATCTAGACATCCAAAAGAGAAAAAGACTGCCATATATGCCTTGCGAAAGAACACTCTCTTCTTTTTTTTAAGAACATGGAAGAACATAATGTAGATGTCTGTATTTTTTGCTTCTACAAAGAAAAAGCAAAACACAAAGAAAATATCTTGAATATCTTGGACTGTGACTCAGGCTTTAACAGCTTTTTTCGTTTATTCCTGTTTTTTTACACTGCTGCTCGCTTTTTCTCTAAGTACCACGTACCCTTGTAGAGACCCATACGAATTGCTCCAAATCTTCAGTGTAATATTTTATATCACATTTTGCTTTATATTGTACTTCTGTCAATATGGCAGGTTTTATTGCTGTGCTATGTTGCATCCTGAGCTGTGAAGCACAGCCTACTTGCTTTAGATCTCTAACGTGGAAAGAAGGATTGTAACTATTGATCCTTGTCAGGAGATACATGAAAATCTAACACTTCAAATAAACCCACAACTTTTACAAAGTGAATTTGAACAAGTTTTGAGACAGAGAAAATCATTAGTGTATCTAGTTCAATAGTCTGACTGCAGCAGTAGCTAATATCTGATAGCACAGAGAAAGTAACTGTTCTTTCCCACCATCTTCTCTTAACTGTATCCTTCCATGCTCTCACATTAAATGTAGTTTAGTTTAGTTAAAGCTCTTTTTCTGTAATGTTTTTTTTTCTTTATCTGTGAGGCAGCAGATTTTATCCGGGCCTGGGAAGGAAACAGGACGATGGTATGTTTAAAAAGTTACAGGACTTAACGCAGTGCAAACATTATTACAAACACATGCACATACAGAGAAAATCTTTTAAACTCTCTGCTATGGCTACCTAACACATTAATGAATTTTCAGTCTGTGGGAACACAGGAACAGAATAATATTAAGTCTGTGATTTAAAGCAGGTATTCCCTTTGATCTGAACCAGTGTTGGCACTTCGTTCCTGCATTAAAATAAAATCTGTCCTGACTTCTTGCTGGATAAATGTGAAATAAAGCAATGATGAGTAGCACTACCTTTTGGCTGCAGTTTGCTTTCCAGAGTAGCTGGAATAACATACAAGACCATTAATAAATATGCAACTTCTGTTCTTCAGACTTTCCCAATTCAAGACCTTCCCTAGTCAATCTTTTGCATTTACAGAAGAAGGAACTAGGCAGGTAATGCACCCGGGGCTCCCAGCCAGTAGAACAAATACCTTGCCCGTGCTGCCCTTTTCCTCATGCCCATGTGTTATTTCTGCTTGCTCTTATGCCACGCGCAACGCTGTATTTTGCAGCAATCTGTGTCGGACACCTGCGCTGACTTTCAGAGTATCGTGAGCTGGGACAGATCCCCAGGGATACTCTGTGTCTTCTGAATTGCTCAGAAATACAAGAGAGACAGTAAGAGGCTGAAGCAGCCAGTCTGTAACGCCCTGTAGAAAGAAATTCAGGTGTCGTAACAAGCTCCCTGGGTTTATTACTGATGCTACTGTATATTAGGAGGTAAAGAGGCAATTTGTTTGAATTCTGGGGAAAATGCATAGTCCCCGTCCCTGGCTTGTTTTCTTTGGAGTGTGTCCATACAGAGGTGTGCAGATAGACCCAAGTTCCGGCCTAGAAGTGGCACAGTCGTGTCTGTGAACAAACTAAACTGAACAAACTAAAACTGAATGGAGCTTTTATCTTACAGAACATGCTTGGGCCTGTCTGCATACCGTATCTCTGTACATGTGCCCTTTACTGACCCCGAATTTATAATATATAAGTAGGACCAGGGTCACCAAAATGTTCTGTGGAAACACTTGTGCTCATCCCAGGAAGTTACTAAGTGTTGTTTTTGACTATGATGAACAGAATTTGACTCTGATACTTGCTGTCAGAAGAGCTTTCGCAGCAACCTGTCAATCCTGCAATGCTCCTGTTGAGCCTGATGTGAAGGGGGAGATGTTTATGGAAGGAAATTCCCACTCCCTCTCTTCCCCTAATCTACCATTATCTTGCCTGATGGTAGATATCACAAAGGTCTCTCCATCTCCTAAAGTTTACTTTGAAATGTCTCCTAAAAGCAAAGCAAAATAGATGCAGCTTGCAGTAGGTCAACTTTAACACGAATAATGTCACCATGAGTTTCATAAACTGCTAATGTATGTAACAACCTAGATTATGCACAGAAATTTTACTGCTGAACCTGCAGAAAACTTCCTTTTCTCTCTCGTTCTCTCTCTTTTTTTTTTTCTTTAAATAGCAATTAAGTCATGACTAGGTTCTAAATTAAGTTTTCTTTTTCTCAAGGTTTGTCTGCTATGCGCAAGGCATAATTATTCAGGCATAATTCTCAGTCTGTTATTCTGGAGGGATTAAAGACCTTTTGGTTTGCATGGGCTCTTTGGGTGATGCCATGCTGCAGAGTCTCTGCTGGTTCCTGGGGATGGTCTGGTGTTACTGCTCATCCTGCACCTGTCTCAGACAAATGTGTACTCCCCTGTCTGTATTTCTGTCTTCTATTAGGGGGAGAATAATAAATTCTCATTTTTGTAAGATATATATCCATCTTCTGCCATGATATGTGAATGACTAAGTAGCCATTATTAGTTGAATGCACCGCTTCATTCCAAATAGATTGTTCTTCCTAAAAAAATAACCTGCAGTTTTGGCAGATTTTACATATACTGACAGTAAGCTTTGACTTTCAAGCGTCTCTTTTTGTTATGCCTAGCTGTAAGGTAAAATTCTGTAACGCTAAGGCAGGAACACATTTTGACATCCAACATTATACAGAACTGCTGTTAAGACCGTCACTGAGAGTGCTATTTCATCAGAGAATGGCTTACCATGTATTTTCTTTGATTTTTTAAATATCCTTCCCCCATAGTGGTTTGACGTTGTTGAATGTAGACGTTAGACTGGCTATCATTTGCTGTGATCCTGGGCAATTTGCACAGACTTGCTGCAATTAAAACTTGCAAATAAAAAATATGCAGTTTGGCACTGTATGCCTAAAATGTTTCGTTGCTGGGTCTAAAATGGTCACCGTGGTTGTGTCTGGGAGCCTGCCTGCTTCCCAGAAATCTAACTAGCTGTCTATACTAAAAAGGTTGTTTCTGCTGTATACAACAGTTATTCGTCAGCTCTTTGGATTCATGTGCTTAAGTTTGTTAGAGTTATTTCAATGGGAATGTATTTGATGGCAAATTTCTACTGAAATTACAGGAATTCATAAACCATATTGATTTCACCAGATTTTTTCCAGTGGAAAGAAACTGAGAAAAAACGTATACTGTCAGAATGGAGGACATGCATATATGTAGAGAAAGATAGATAAAGGTATTCTGTTTCAATTTTTTATTTGAAATGTCCCATTACAGTCTTAAATTCAAATTAAATTAGGTAGTCCTACTACAATGTGAAATAGAATTTTTGAAAGGAGAATTTTTCCTACAAAAATTTGTCGGTTTTGAATTTGTGATTGTTTCTAAAGGAGCTCAGATCTGAAATGGAGAATCTAGTGTGAACACAAAATGTCTGTTCTCCACACCTCTCTAGTCCTAGTGAGATGCTGCAAATGCCACCAGTTCTCTGGACAGACGTTTCCATTCCAGAGGGGATGCTAATTATTCTTGAGGAAGTTTCTGTTCTCAGTGATCTGATATTATGAATGGGCTGTTTTATATGCACTTCTGTCAGATCTCAGAAATCAAGTGAAGCTTCTCCCTTGATGTTCAGCTCCTCTTAGAGAATAGCAGGTATGAGAATGTGTAAGTTTATACCTTAAGCTAGTTCTTGGTTGGTTTTTTTGGTATTCTGTTTTGTTTGTTTTTTTTTTTTTAAGTCGCTGTTTTGGAACTCATGCTTAGTTACTGGTTTTTGTTTTGTTTTGTTTTGTTTTGTTTTGTTTTCCCCCATGTATTTCTCTATTCTGGTCTATTTGAGGATCTCCCTATTTTCATACTCTATTTTCATACTGTATGGCTGCTTCATGCAGGAAAGCGGTGACCTCGCACACAGCATTCTTCTTTCATTAGCATGTTTTAAAGATGTTTGGGAGCATCCTTTAAAATGCCTTTTGATATTTTGTTCTTGTTTTCTTCCAAAATACCTTCTTAACCTTGGATGCATGTATGAACTTCAGTTGCCTGATGTTCTTTTTCAATTTGTATGTATTTCTGTTCAGATGGCCAAAGGGACCTTGAAGTGAAAGCTACCAGCTGTTCCTTTCATTATAACAGAGCCCCCAGCACTGACTCATTGGCATCCCACTGCAAATTTGCCTATTTATCCGCACCATGGCATAGGACAGGGGAGTCGGTGACCAGCAGCTAGACTTACAGGGTCTGGCTCAAAAATGAGGTAACCGCAGCTCTTGCTTATTTTTGGGCTACATGCCTCAAAGCATTCGCATGCATCTGAGAAGAAGTATTATTGCTGAATTTAGTTCACATTTTTAGGCACAGGTATCCGTTGTATTGCGTTCACTGTTTTTTTTTTCAGATTCATGTTAAAGTGGGAGACTAACAAGTCTCCTGGATATGATACTGCAGTTAAATACAATTCCAGCTTATTTTTGTTTTATTTTAGATTTACCCCCCTGATTCCTTCTAAAAGATTGAGGAGGTTGAAGTCTTTATCTGCAATGCTTTTGTCATGTCTGTACATGAATATTTCCTAAAGCCAGCAGGACACTCACTGACTTGTAATATTGATACCAATTTATTTTGGTAGTGTTACTGTTAGTTTTCTCTCACAATGTTTTTGGTTTTTGGTGTTTGTTTTTTTTTTTCCTGAACATGAGTATTTACTTTTTAATGTTTAACATGTAGCAAGGCAATTGGATTTCTCACACAATGTAACTTGTCAAAACCAGTCTTTTTGCACTGAAGTGCTGAAGTGTGTTCTTCCTGCCGATTCTCAGCATTTGGTAGTAAGATTTAATCACTATTTTGTTCAGGCAATTTGGATCTATGCCTCTGAATAATGACAGCACCGCTTACCCAACTTCTGGTTCCTCTGACTTCAGCCATGTCTTTTGCTCTCTTTGATTCCTTTCTTTCCTTTTCCTTCTGAATTTATACAAAACATTGTTAAGAACCAAGCCCCTGAAGCACCAAGAGGAGGCTCCTGCAACCAGGCCATTAGCTGATGGAGCTGCCAGTCTGCACCCAGCAAGCCACCACCTCTGAGGCACAGACTGCAGCACTCAACATGCTCAAAATGCTGTCGTAAGACATGCTGTCAAAGACATGCTGTCCGTATTTGGCTTTTTAGAAATTTAAAAATTTTAAAAAATTTAAAATTTAACCCTTGTACCTATTCATAGAAATTTTCTTGCCCCATGCCCAGTGTCACTAAGTTCAGATATTCTCTGATAGTTGCGCTGAAGGCTATGGCACTTCTGAAGTTTAAGCCTAGCTAGTTTCGCTTGGTAGTCTACTCGTAATTCATATTGTCCTAATTGTGTTTTGTCTGTGTAATTTAAATCTGTCTGGGTTTTAGTTTTGTTTTTTCCTTTTCCACAATGCTGTGGCAGTCTCTGTAGACTGGTGCATTCACTGATGTCCCGCTGTCTATTTGGCATGCCATTTCCTATTTGCGTGCTGCTTTGTCTTTGCATCTGGTGCTTCTCTGAGCTTTCCAAATCTTTTCATTCTCTGCCATTTTGTGCTGCATTAATATCCTCCATGCACAGTCTCATTCTCTCCGTTCCTGCTTTTTTCCTTGATATATTGCAATACGATTGTTTTGATTTGTCTTTAAGTTTTGGCATAAAGGTAACTCTTGTCACAGTTATGGTTAGTAACTCAGCATGCTTCATTTCAAGGCTAGATTTACCGGAAGTGATACAGAAGATACAGGTACATTTCTACCACTACTGGTTGGGCACTGAGTTGGAGCTATATCTAACCTTGTTCTTTCGTCAGGATTTTACCACCATATCCCCACATCCACCTTTCCAATGCCTTTTTCTGCTTCTTTGCAGTATGCATTGGGTATATTAACTTCTTTACTTGCTTTTTTTGTGCTCTTTATCTGCTGTGATTCATATTCTGGACTGAAGTTGGCATATTCTTTAGCTTTCCGCTTGTCCAAAGCATTTAGTTATTAGCAAGAAAGCTAAAAATATTCTCAGCTGTGCTCCTGAACCTCTGATCCCTGTTGCTAGTCACAAATTACTGCATCTTTTAAGAACTGTTTGTTGCATGGGTCAGCTACCTTTTGCAATGTAGCGGTATCCCAAATGATTGTTTATTCAATGGTGGTTGCTGAAAAGGTACCTTTTTATTATCTCCTTTGGGCAACAAAATGCTTCTGGAGTAGTTCTTGCACTGTACCTGGGTCGTCCTGTTTGGATGCTGACATATCGAGCTGATAATAGAATATGTGGCAACCTCTATTCATAATACGAATATTGCATTTTTACGTTTGTTTTACTTTTCCTTTTATCTAAACCTATTCTCGCTAATTATTTTTATCATTGTTAATTGATGAATGTTTATTTGCAGAGAGTATTGCTTCCTCTTTTTGTCTGTGAGTAATATTACTATGCCTCCAGGAGCTGACTCACTTTGGCCATAGTGTTCGGGGCAAAACATCAAGGTAGGGAGACCCAAGACATCACAGTACTCAGGCTTTTCTTATTCCTCCATAGACACTGTCTTCTCTCCTCAAACATCTAAATAAATCCCTAAGTTAATATTTCTCTCCTCTCCCTGTGTCACTTTCACTCTTTAGCTAATTATTTTTGAAGACTTCCGTTCGGTGTCAGCAGGGGTTGCGCTAGATGACAGCTCTCAATTAGCACTCCTGTAGGCACAAGCCAAACCAAAGAGGGGGAAAAAAAGAAAAGGGAAAAAAGAAAGAAAAGGAGAGAGAAAGAAATGAAGGTCTGATCCTTCCCACTTTCACAGAACAGATGGGATCAGAGCTACATAATCATAAGGTATATATGTGGGATTTTATCTTTCTAAAAATAGAAAATTCTGTGTTTCAAGAGATCCCTGTGCAGGGGCTGGGAATCTATGCCGTATTTAAAGAAAAGTAGCATAGAAAATAGCGAATGTGAAATATGTTTTAGAAAGAATGAAAAATTATTTCCTGTGCAATTACAAATATGAGTTAGGAGCAAAATCATCTGCTGGTTATATTTGTGACTTCCAGTGGTATGAGTCCACAAAAAGCTTCTCAGTAAGGAATAACCTCATATTTTAAGGACAAAGGCCAGGAAAAAGACACAATTAGAGGCCCTTGTCTCGGCTTCTTTAAATTAACATTTAGCCCTGTCTGTAATTATTATTTACTTGTAATGAGTCAGTAAGCCATTAAAACTAAGCAGGAGGCTTATTTCTGCTATGCACACTCATGAAATGATGTGCAATAGAATTGCTTCTGTTATTACAGTTATACAAGCATGAAATCAATGATCAATGATTTTTTGTCCTCTCAATACAGCTTTATTTTCAAAATCACTCTTCCGGCCCTGTCTTCCTATTCATTTTCTAACATGACTAATGATTCCTTAAAAATAAAATAGCATTAGTTGCACATCAATATAAATGTAGAAATGTGACTACATTCTGCCAGAGATAAGCATGAATTTTCCATTCAAACTGTTTTTGAAGTTTCCTTTAGTTCATGCCTTTTAACTTTACTCACCCTGAAATGTTGAATTATGCAAAATTTCAAGCAGCTTTGGGGAAGCATGAATAAAGACTAAAAAATCCATTGCAGTTGGGGAGTTCATGGTGAAAAGTCCTGTGGCTTAGTGAAGTCTCTGACTTAGGTCTAGATGCCCCAAATTATTGAGGTCTATGACTGTCACAATATACAAAATTCTGCAGCTTCTGCCTCTACTCTTATTTGTAGAGGACCAACTATTTCAACTGGACAGTCACTTTTTTATTTCTCTGAAGCTTATCTGCCAACCGTGGTTATAAAATTTACAGTCAGCTGTGATATTTATGATGAACTCATTTTGCCACCTGCTTAGTGCTTAATTTAAAATCCTTCATAACACTTTAAGATAACCCAGTGAGGAGGTAGGGTCATGAAAACTGCATTTTGCTTTTGGCTTTCAGCTTGCCTGAGGTGCGGTGAGTCCTCAAATTACGTGGATTAGACAGACCCTCTGACTCTTTTTGCAAGGTAATAAATAGCTTGCATTTAGACTACCTATTGTTGGGATATGTTAGATATCCCATGGGATGTATGGTTTCTAATATCACTTAATTTAGGGCATACCGAAATGCATAGTGCCACTTGTCCAGCTTGCACAATTGGGTTGTCGTTCTATAGAGCCCTACTGTGAAGACGAGAAGTAGCAAAGGCAGGTGTCCAGAAGTAATCTAAATTTAGCTATATTAAGTCTTGAGTCATCGTCTTGCAAACAGCCTTGCAGTAATGATGAGTTCAGAGAGGCTCATGGAAGATGTGCTTCAGATGCTACAGCCAAAAGTCCGTTTGCCACTAACATTTAATAAACTAAAGCCCTGTAGTAAAAGACTGAAAGCCAGACAATGTGCCTTGAGAGGGAAAGCTGACAGCTCAGTGCTTAAGGTCCCTGAAATAGCATTCTTAGAGAGAACAATTCTGAAAGACAAACTCCCAAGCTATCTCTTAGAAACTGTGGAATGACTACATTAATGAAGAAGAGAAATGCCTCAAAAGATATTATCGACCTAAAAGTAAAAGTTAAAATAATAACAGCGGAAAAGAAGGCCTGAGGAATGTGACCTAGGAAAACCAAATCCCTCTCCTAAGGGTATATTTTGTAATAAAGTTAAACCAGAGCAGGAGTGGGATAACCAAACCAGCCACTTAAGATTTGAATGCATGGAGAAACTTCTCCATTGCCTGCTTGCATCTTATTCCCAGCTGTAAACAATACTTGAAGAAATGAGACCCCCAACCCAACAGGCCAAACTGAGTGCCTAATGCATCCCTGTTTAGGTACCAAACTCCAGTCTTTACATGTGTGACAGGTTGCTTTAGTCTTCTCTTCCTACGGTTACTATCGACTAAACCCATTCCTGTCATAAAAACCCCTCGCGCTTGATTACCCTGGCACACTCAGAGCTGCTTTTTAATTACAGACTCCATCCCTCAAGCTGTCCCTATTTTTCCTGCTTCCATGTCCCATTGGAAATCAAAGTTCTCTGCTGTTCTGGGGCAGGCACTCCCATAGCTGCGGCTCAGTGTTTCTGGCCCTTGTTCTCGCTCCCTATCCCCATTTCCCTCCGCTCTTGGCTGTGGGCAGACACCGACCCTCCTGTTGGCTGTGGTAGTCAGCCGGGCAGAAGAGGTCCACACGCTGTGGGTGCCACAGATCTTCATAGAAATTGTCACTGGGGCCTAGACAGAAGCCTGCTTATGTGTCCTAAGATTGCATCTGCGGGAGGACTAGAAGGATGTACCAAGCATAATGCACAGAAATGCACATTTATCTGCATTCAGCTCTTGTATTTTCAGTCCTTCCTCCTAATGGGGAACATGGCAGCTGGACACAGGAACCTATTCTCTGGTTGACCAGGGACAAGAAGGCTTTGTGTGTCTTCCAGGGATAAGGTTTAGTGAATTCTCTCCTATGCTCGTATCTCCTCCCTCCCAGGACAACTAAGCTTACAGGTTTGGAATAATGATTTTTTATCTTAAAATAATGGATTAAAAAAAAAAATAATCATTTTTATTTACCAGTAATTGTAATACAGAGATGCTGTGAACTATAAACTGTCATGTCACGCATAAAAGGAATGTTAATATTGAACTCAAATTCTAGCTGTGCTCATAAGCTCCATAAATCACAACTATAAATAGACCTTAGTGCCATGGGGAAAGCCTCTGAATATTCATAAGGCTCTCGTTTCATATTTTGTCACCAGAATAAGCCTTGAAACCGTAAGCAGTTTGCTTCCAGTGAATCAGTGGCAAGGTAATGGCATTATGATAACAAAATACATCAGTATGATAAACAACTGATATCTGCAGATCATCTATATTGTCCTTGTGTGTAAAGTGAAAGCCATTTATTCATATGTCATAAATAGCTACTTTGATTAATAACAATAGTTGCCCTTGATAAGATGTTGTTTTCTTGAGGATATCTGGAGGCTAAATATATTATGAAATTCAGAAAAGAAGAAGAAAATATTTTTTCATATTTCTTACACATTCTGTAATTATTATTCATTACTTTGATGGCATCACAGAGGCAAATGATGCATTATAAAAATAAAATTCTTCCTCTGAAGATTTTTAATTTAAAGGTCCCCAAATTCTTCCTTCAGAAACATGTATTTATGTGTGAACAATTTTTTTCAATAGATGGTAAATCCCCTGAAAAAAGTGCTTTAGAACAATCACACTAATCATGTTTATAAAGTGGACGTAGTAATTATTTTAAGCACTAAAGCTGATGGAACAGATATAAAAATTAAATTAGCATTTCATTTCACCATTTCAGAGAATCCTTTTTTGTTGCCATTTAAAGAGGAGAAATCCCTTCAAAATACATTTGTTTTTAAATATATAAAAAGAGGGAACAAATCTTCTAAAAAAGGGCAAAGTAACGAGGGAGAAACACATTTTAGCTCAGGTTGAAGGATCTGGAGAGGAAACTCCACGTGTGTGAAAGAGAGCAGATTTTGTCTCTAATTTGTGATACAAAAAACAGGCAGAGATAACATGCAAGCAGTTTAGATGAGAAGAACAAATACTGATAAGCAGTTTAGTTACTTGCAAATCGAAAGGAAAACAAATGCCGATTGCCCGCAATTATAAAAAGATTTGCTTGCAGGCAAAATGCACTTTTGAGGCCATTTCTGGTTACATTGCTATATGCAGCGTAGTGATGTGGTTGAATAGCTCAGGAGAACTCCTGAACGTTTATTTGAATTTTGCAGTAGGCATTAATTCAACCATATCAAAGCTGAGCTGAAGTGTGTTAATGAGTAAGTGCAAGGAAATTTTTAATATCACTCTTTGGCTTGCAATGCTCTACAGCTACATGGAAGATAAAGTTCTTCAAGAATATTACTTATCTGCATATACAGTTTTATTCCAAAACATACTATAAAAAGATATCTTCTCCTTAAATCCCTTTTTTGCATATTGGATGTTATGGATTTTGTTTGCTTATTTCATGGCAAAGTTTCTCTTGATGGTTATTTCTGCGAGTTCTGAAGATCAAACGTGTAATGGATACTGACCTTCTGAGACGTGGAGGGGAAATGAGGTCACCCACCCACCACGTCATTCACAGGCTGGGTCTCAACCCCAGTCATGACTTAAAGTCTAGTCCGTCTGTGTGAACTCATGCAGTTTTTCACAGAGGGCACAACCTGAGTTGCTGAAAGCTTATTGTGGACTGAAAAAACCTTTACCACACGCAAGAAAATAGAAGGTGGCAGGAATCCAGCATAGACCTAAGGTTTTTAACTCGTGGGTTGTTTTTGCAAAGGTGGCTATGAACAGAAAAATATTTAGTGGTTAATTACGCACACTTACATTGGTATCATTCAAAAATAAGACCATGGTTACTATGGTATCAGTACTGTGAGAAACACATTTGACAACATTCATATTTATTTGAATCATTCGTTCTAACTGGGCCTCCAAGAAGTCCCAGTTATGAGTTTTTATTTCCAAGTACACACAAGGGAAAAACTGAAATCCAGGCCAATAAAAACAATTTCATCATACGTACAAGGAATGCTGACTAATATTAAAATACACAGTTTAGTATTATAAGAGATGTATTTGATACAGTATCATGTTACTCGGTGCCTAATACGTGTAGTGGAATTTTTATTTTGTATTTTCAAAACTAATAACTCTCCATCTCTTTCTATTAAGGTAAAGTTTCTGAATGCATTATTCTCCTGATGCCTCTGAAATCAGCATTTCTTTATAATACGCTGAGAAACTGCATCAGTATTATTCCCAGCTTCAAATTATTTTTATTTTAAAGGCAGTAATCTCTAATACAGAAAGTGCAACAAGAGAAAAAGATTATTTTTAAAAAAATAAAGCAGAAAATGACTCATGGTAACTTGGGATGAGCCTGCTCAAATAAATTAGCAATTGACATTTGCAACTGAAACAGACTCATGTATTAATAGATGGACCCGCTCCTACTTATTTGGCCCCAGCTAGGTGAGCACATAGGGGTCAGAATTTTGGGGTTCAGTTACCACAAATTATGTCCTGGGTTTAATCCCTTTCTCTCTGCAAGTTTGTTCCACTGGTAAACTGAGATGAGGCAGTTTTATTTCACAGAAGTGTTGTCTTGGTTGGTATCTGTGGAGAATTCGTGCTCCTCAGCAATAAGAGGCATCAGCAGTTTTATGAGACGAAACACCTTTCCTCAAGCTCTCATGCAAGCTACAACGGCAAGACAATTGCACAGCATCAGAATAACCGCATAAGAAAATAGTTATCTAAGAATTAATGCGCTGTTGGGGACAATAGTTAAAGGCTTTCTCATGAGTGTGCAGAAAACATCTAAGACAACTTCCTGTCTGGAAGACCCGGTTGCTCAGAGAGAAAGAAACGTAAGATGTGTGTTACACCCCTAGTCTCATGAGGCACAAACACACCCAGAGCAAGGCACAATTAAGGTCAGTGCCTCAATTTTCAGCAAATTCTGTGCTGCTATTTGACAAAGTGTTACAGAAGACTTGTGCTATTCTCAGATTAAATAGGAAAGTAAATCCACCAGACAAGTTCTCCTAAAGAAAAATAATTACATAATTCTGGTTTAAGTCCTTTTTGAGTACAGACTTAGAGTAATTCTAATTATATTTCACAGTTTCCTGCCACTTGACAGGGATTACTCTGCTTTTGAAGCTCAACCTGGGCTTGAGCTGTGACTATAAGAAAAATAATTTATCTTAAACTGCTGTCATTAAAAACAGCATTACATTAGCCCTAAAACAGTCATGAGGAAAATAATATAATTTTTGAGTATTATAACTGAAAGCCCCAGGCATCTAGGGGAATGAGCGCTTTCCCGCACTTGACCTACGCTCTGGTTTCACACTTCCCTCTGGCAGTAGCTGAAGATCAGAGATTAGCATGGACTTTGAATAAAAATGGCTAAATTGACTCAGGTGTAGCAAGAAAGTATTCACACATTCCTCCTTAAGCTCAAAATAGATCTGAAGGTCGGATATATGGCATACATGTGTCCCTGCTGCCCCATGCGTTTGTAAGACTGGATTAATTGTTGGAAATTCCACCAGGCTGGTGTTTTCAGCCCAAAAAGAAAACAGGAACTATTGACAAATTTTACATTGAAATGTTATTAACTTGTTCTCTGTTGTCTTTTTTTAAAGGTTTCTGGCATATTAAAAATGACATTCAAATTTTTAAGACTGCCAGCCTCTGAGTATTTAGACATGAACCCAAACAAAAACTGTGCAACATCAGTTCCAGCCAGAAAACAGAAATCATTTGGAACAGTTAATATTTTTAATAGAGAATATGAGAAAAGAAAAAGAAGTCTTTTAATTCCTAGGTCCTAAGAAAGCGACGTCACCTGTTTACCAAAAAAAGATAATGTTATTGGATAATACCGACCCTGTTGGTGACAATTTAACATGCACTGCTCTGATACATGACCAAAGATGTAGTTTGGACCTGGCCTGCTAAAATTGTACAAGATTTATCAGTCTTAAGAAATATGTCTATATTGAACATATCAATACCACTATCCACATAAGAGAGCACAGAGCAACAAGTTGGTAATGCTCCCCTCTTTCAGTCTTCATATTGCATAGTTTTCCTTATTAGTCAGCTCATATCTTTCACCTTAATTCAGTAGTTTGTAGTAAAATCAACTCTGACTACATCACTATAGTAAACAAAACCAAGCAAACATAGCTATTGTAAGGGAAAAAAATTGTCCCAACTTGCAACTCACACGTATTACCTACAGCTCAGATCAAAAAAGATCAAAAAGGAACCTGTACCCATTGAAAGTCAGTAACTTGCCACAATCAGAAACCCCAATGTATTATAGTTTCCATTACGTCAGTCTTTGCTGCAAGATTTAGAAGATCGTTGTAATAGAAAATATTCCTGAGATTTAATTCACCAAGATTTTAAGCTTTTAGCTGTAGCCTTAGATCTCATTGGGTGCTTTCTCTATATTCACTGAATTTTCCATGCAGCATTATTTTTTGTGTCATTGTACCAAAGACCATTATAGCACTCCCCACAGAATGTTAGTAATGATGAGGTCTTGACTCTGTTTCTTGTGTAAGGAAAAACAATGCTTTACAACCAAAGGATTAAAAATGTAAAGCAACTTTGTAATCAGGCACCATATATGCCGTTCAGTAGCTCCCCGAGGAGTTAAGGAATTCTTTCCATACAAAGTGAGTAGCAGATTGTAGAATTACAATGCTATGCTTTGTGCAATGAGGGGGTCGACATTAAAATGGTTAGGGCATGCATGGAAAAGCGGGTCAGTGGATAATACCAAATGAAATATGAAAATCTGTCATGAGTAAAGGAGATTCCAATGAAGGGAAGTTTTGAATTTTCCCCTTAGTAAATGCATGTCGTGTTCAAAGATTATTCAAACACAGGTAAAAGATGCATTATGAGATACTACTTATGAAGCAATTAGAAAATGGTGTTACATGTAGGGTAGGCTTGACCATTTGGGCTAGTGGTTTTTTCCATGTAGGTAGGAGATGGTGGATTGGTAGAAACAGGCGTTTGCGAGGAGCAGTAGAGAATCAAAAAGAACAAGCTGTTTCAAAATGATGCTGTGAAAAGGTGTTGAGCAATACTATTTCTGCAAACCCCCTCTGAATAGAGCAGTACAAAGCATATCAGTAAAACTGATACAGCACATGTCTTAAAGACACTTGACAGGCCCTGGTGCTGCACAAGTCGCATACACGGAACAAGCTGCTGACTTCTGCAGCTTTTAGCATCTAGGAAAAAAAGTCAGTCACTATAATGAGGGTCAAAAGAAATATCTGAAACTGGTGTTTTTACAGTTTTCGGTATCATCGAGCAATGTCAAAAGCAGACTTCAGCTATCATTCTGGCACCTATAAATGCATCTGTCATTCTCTACTGTCTGGTTATTTGTTTCTTCAGTTTTGTTGACATCATTTTAGAGTTTGGTGGGGAATGAAGAAGAACTGCAAATGTAGTATAGGGGATGGCAAAGGTGAAAAAAGTGTGATATTTTTCTATATGAGTATATTTTAACTTGCACTTCTACTGATAAATAGGCATGTCTGAAGAATATGTAGCAAGAATGTAAGACACACTCAGACCAGAAGTCCACATAGCCCATCTTGCCTCTAGTAACAGTTAATAAGTTAATAAAGGATTCTTAGGGGAAGGAGGGTAAGTACAGACCGATCCTTTCCCTAGCACAACCTACCATATTCCAGTAGTTTACTGGCTTCCTAACTGAATTCAGCAAGAATTTTGATGCTGTATCCCACAACATGCTTGTTCAAAAATTAGAATGTTATGGTGGATGGGTGGACAAGTAGTTGGATGAGAAACTGGTTAGATGGTTGATCTATGATGGTGAGGATCATACTCTAATTAGATGCCTGTGACTACTAGAGAACATCAGCATTCTGTCCTGGGACCTGTATTACTCAACAGCTTTACCAAGTGTATTCTCATCACATTTGCAGGTGACTCCAAACTGAGGGGATCAGTTGACATGCTTGGGGCAGAGCAGCCACCCAGAGGGACCCACAGAGGTCAGTGGATTAGGCTGAGAGGAACTCCATGAAATTCAACAAGGACAAACACTGAGTGCTGCCCCCGAGAGGGCAGAGCCTCTGAATTGACTTAAACTGGGGCTGGATGGGCTGGGGGGCAGCTCTGGGGGAAAGTCTGTGGGATGGTGGTGGGTAGCGAGCTGAACACGAAAATGAATGCTCTATTAAGTTACAGTGAATATGTGGAACCACTCCCCAGCACTTAGCAAGTGAAAGCTTTCCATTGACTTTAAGTAGCCATTTCCCTCATCTGAGGCTTAGAAAACTAATAAACAGCTGTAGAAATCCTGTGGCTTCTTTTTTTTTTTTTTTACTTCTGCTTTGCAAGATGGTAAGATTTTGAAAATAAAAAGAGAGAAAAAGTTTGTATAGCTATTTAAACATTTTCTGCAGCACTGTACTCCAAATTTAATCAAAGTTTAGCATTATTATTTTATTTAGGCCCATTTTGAACATAGAAATGTATGCACATATATCTGTCTCTTTCTCCCTGCATATTCTAGCTGAGAAAAATATATGGTTTAAAAAGCACCATTAGTAAGTTATTTTACAAGACTTACATGGTTTATATGGACAATGTAAGATATCAGTTGAAGAGATACAATACATTCTTCTCAGGAGGGGGTCAGAAATATCCATTTAATCTGTATTATTCTTGATGATGACGATTATCTGGATTTTTTCCAGGTGTAAGGAGTCAGTCAAGAGGTTTTGCTGGATTGGGGGAGGGATGGGGGAAAGGTTGCTACCTACTGCACAGGAAATACCAGAAAGAATTGTCTCCCATGGAACGCATTACTAAGAGCTGTGGGGCCTTCCAATGGCACGCTGTTAAGCTTTACCTGTACCTTTTTGATTTGCTGTTGTTGTTATAAGGTATATTCTAAACCAGAGTTTGAGACATTTGCTTCTCAAAATTACTGAAACTCTTTATAGAGTAAATAGCACTTTAGCTTGGGAGGACCTTAGGCTGGCTGATGAGGGCTGGTAGTCATCCATCCCCAAATGGTTACGACCTACAGATGGAAAAATCCTTAGAGATGAGCACCTCCGACTCTAATTCCAACCTGATTTGGGGCATCACCTCAGCAAGGACACAGAACATTTTATTCTATTTAATTGTGGTTTTTTTTCCCTATAACTGCACGAGGTTTGATTTACCCGGGCAAAGGTCCACAAATCTTATCAGAGCTGGGTCATTTCACACTCATCCAGAATCTGGCAGATTTCATGTTTGGAGTATTTTTGCTGGGGCACTGTAATAGAGAAACTAATAGAGAATACAGTTAACTTCATAATCTCAGATAAATTAACTGTTACTTTCAAATATGACCTTCATTGGCAGTCCAGTGAAAAACGATAAAGACTCAAAATCTTTGGGGAAAATTCTTTGCTAAGGACCTGCAGTTCCTTCAGAAACTAAGGGAGCTTGTGCATATCTGGTATCTCTTCTCTCTTATGAATAAGTCAAGAGCATCTTGAATACTGTTTTTTGTGTTAGTAATTTGCATGGATTTGGAAGATAATAGCAAGTCAGCAAGCCAAAAGGAATGTCTGAGCTGCTTCTGATTTTCATCTTGCAGTGCTTAACAATATCTTTCATAATATGGGGAGAAGAGAGGAATGTTTAAATTACATTGCTAAGAAATTATCTTATTTCCATGGACAGATTCCTTTTCATGGGCCTGAAGGCAAACAGGGCTGACACGTGTTCCTTATTCCACATGGAATTTAGCAGTTCAAGCACTAACCTTACTGAATCCAAACAGGTTCAGTGCATGCAAGGATATCTTATATGATGTTTTTAAAAAAAAATTGCACCAGAAGCAAGGCAATGGTTGGCTGACTTAGAGATGCTTTTGCCTGATCAGAGCTTTGACTTCACCTATAGTCATAATGCATTCCTTAATACTTCTCTATATATAGAATAATGATCTGGTTTACATCTTGTTGTAAATGTGCAGCTTTCCAGCATATCTGTACCTGTTAATGTGCATTCCAAGATTTTTATTGGAGATTTTTGTTTTATATTATCGTGGAAGCTTAGAAAGCCTTTTGTCAGAAGACTTCCCAAGAAAAGCTGGGCATTTTTTTTACTGCAAGACTGAGCTTTCTTGTGTGGACAACTTACCTGACTATGAATTGCACTATAAAACATGATTTTACTATCATGCTCTTTTGTTGCTATAATGGGGAAGCATCTACGGAAGTCAGTGAAGGAAGTTACATGTCCACTGAAGTCACCCTGCAAGCTTTTTTGGTGACTTCATGACAGGAAGGTGTTAATGCAAATTTTCAGGGACAATATGGAAGGGAAAGCTCAAGAAAAAGGCCAAAGAAGAGTGAATTACAAGAAATATAAAGATCCCACAGAACAGAGAGAGAAATGCCAGAAGAAAGAAACAAGAAGCAAAAGAAATTCAAAAAAGATTTTCAGGTCATTACATTAGAAATATAAGTAAAAAGGGGTCTATTCAAATGCATATTTGGTAGTCATCTCTCCAAGAGTGCTCCAAGCAAAAGTTTGGAAACACTGTCTTACAGATACAAAAAGTTTTAATGAGACAGCTGCTTTCCCCCATATTTAAATTTTTGATTTCGTAAGCAGGATTTCCCATGCAACTGCCTATTACCTAATGAAACTACTGGTTTAGATACTGCAATTGATGCTTAGCAATTTTTAAGTGTTTTTGATAACACGTGCATTATTGATATTACAGTACTGCTGAGAGAGCTGTACCCCATGTTGCTAGGTGGCAAGCATAAACATAACCCTTCTCCAGAAATGCTTATCATTGATCTAGACAACATAGAGAAATTGTAGGACACAGAAAATTGTAATGTTTTACTTAGGAAAGACAGACGCAATAGAAAATTGTGGATAGGATTCATCTCTTTCTATTTGCAGACATGTTTTAAATGCCTAATCTGTCTTCTTTTTGTAGATGGTGGAGAGAAGGTGCAAATTATCTGATCTTAGAACACTGTTGTAAGGTTTAATGAACAGTACTCTAGAGGTACCCATTTCTGTGTGTTATCTGTAGCTGATATTGAGACAAGTAGCTCAGATGGGACTTTTTTTTGCAAAATTAAAAAAAGAATATGTCCGAATGTATTAATTTATTCTTATTAGAGCTTTTTAGAGGACTTCTGTATAGAATCATAGAATCATAGAATCTTCATGGTTGGAAGGGACCTTTGAGATCATCAAGTCCAACCATACACACACAAAAAAACCCCCTACAATCTCTGTCACTAGAGCATGCTGTATCACTTTGACCATGGACAGGACATTTCTCTGAAAAAAAACCCCAAAATCACGAATAACACTCAACATCAGACTAATCAATCCTTTATTAGGAAGAACACTTATGTGGATCTTGGTAAAACCTGACTTAAGCCTTTAGTCTTTCTACTTCAGATTCTGAGTCAGCGTACTAGGTAGGCAATCTGAGATGCTTTCTTTCTCATCTTGATGCTGTTTCATCTTATAAAAATAAAAATTCAGAAGTACATATAAATAATGTCCAACCCCATTTGGCCCATATACAATGCTATAGACATGTTATATATTAGAATCATAAAATCATAGAATGGTTTGTATTGGAAAGTACTGTTAAAGATCATCCAGTGCAGCCCCCTGCCATGGGAAGGGACGTCTTTCACGAGATCAGGTTGCTCAAAGCCCCATCCAACCTGACTTTGAACACTTTCAATGATGGACCATCCAAAACTTCTCTGTTCCACCTACCTGTTCCACCACCTGAATTGTAAAACATTTCTTCCTTATATCCAAACTAAATCTAACCTCTTTCAGTTTAAAACCAGTCCCTCTTGTCCTGTCATTACAGGTTTTGGTAAAAAGTCTCTCCATCTTTCTTATAAACCCCCTTCTTATATTGAAAGACTGTAACAAGGTCTCCCCAGAGCCATATCTTCTCCAGGCTGAACAACCCTGACTCTC
Source organism: Larus michahellis (assembly GCF_964199755.1). Classification (NCBI taxonomy): domain Eukaryota; kingdom Metazoa; phylum Chordata; class Aves; order Charadriiformes; family Laridae; genus Larus; species Larus michahellis. Next base: position 143,254,934 of record NC_133896.1, read on the forward strand.
TCAGCCTGTCCTCATAGGAGAGGTGTTCCAGCCCACTGATTGTTTTTGTGGCGCTCCTCTGGACTTCCTCCAACAGGTCTGAGTCTTTCCTGTGCTGAGGGCTCAAGAACTGGATGCAGTACTCCAGGTGGGGTCTCACCAGAGCAGATTAGAGAGGGAGAATCATCTCCCTTGACCTGTTGGCCATGCTTCTTTTGATGCAGCCCAGGATGCAGTTGGCTTTCTGGGCTGCAAGCGCACATTGACAGCTCACATCTAATTCTTCATCCACCAGTATCCCTCAGTCCTTCTTGACAGGCCTGTTCATCCCTTTCATCCTCCAGCCTGTATTGATACTGGGGATTTCACCAACCTAGGTGCAGGACATTCCAGCTGGCCTTGTTGAACCTCATGAGTTTCACATTGGCCCACTCCTGAATCCTGTCAAGATCGCTCTGGGTGGCATCCCTTCCCTCAAGCATATCAACTGCGCCACTCAGCTTGGTGTCATCCACCACTTGATGAAAACCTATTTGGTACAGCCTTGACTGTATCTGGTATAGCCTGGTTACTGGTTTCCACTTGGACATTGAGCATTGAGCAGACGGACAACATCCATAGCTCTTCCCTTATCCACTGATGCAGGCACTCCATCGTAGAAGGCCGCTACATTAGTCAGGCTTGATTTACCATTGGTAAAGTAATTTTGGCTGTCTCTAATCACCTCCTTGTCTTCTGTATGTTTCAGCATATTTTTCAGGAGGATCTGTTCGATGATCTTACCGGGCACAGAGGTGAGACTGACTGGTTGGTAGTTAGAATCACAGAATCATAGAATGTGTTGGGTTGGAAGGGACCTTTAAAGGTCATCTAATCCAACCCCCTTGCAGTAAGCAGGGACATCTTCAACTAGATCAGGTTGCCCAGAGCCTCATCAAGTCTGGCCTTGAATGTCTCCAGGGATGGGGCCTCCACCATCTCTCTGGGCAACCCGTTCCGGTGTTTCACCACCCTCATTGTAAAGAACTTCTTCCGAATGTCTAATCTAAACCTACCCTGCTCTAGTTTAAAACCATTGCTCCTCGTCCTAACCCTACATGCCCTTGCAAACAGCCCCTCCCCAGCTTTCTTATAGGCCCCCTTCAGGTACTGGAAGGTCACTATAAGGTTTCCCTGGAGCCTTCTCTTCTCCAGGCTGAACAACCCCAGCTCTCTCAACCTGTTCCAGTTCCAGGGTCCTCTTTTTACCTTTTTAAAAATGGGCGTGATGTTTCCCTTTTTCCAGTCACTGTGGACTTTGGCTGACTGCCGTGACTTTTCAAAGATGATTGAGATCAACTTGGCAACTACATCAGCCGATTTCCTGAGGACCTTGGGATGCATCTGGTCAGGTCCCATGGACCTATGTATGTTCAGGTTCATCAGGTGATCTTGAACGCAGTATTCATCTACGATGGGAGGGACTTCATTCCCTCAGTCCCAGCTTTGAGGTTCAGGGGCTTGAGAGATGTGGGAAGACAGATTACCGTTGAAAACTGAGGCGAAAAAAAATCATTGAGTACCTCAGCCTTCTCCATGCCAGTTGTCGCTAGTTGTCCTGTCTCTTTTTTTTTTTTAAGGGGGGAGGGTACATTTTTTTAATCTTCCTTTTCTGGCCAACGTACCTGTAGAGGCCCTTCTTATTGTTCTTTGCATCCCTTTCCAATGTGTATAACATTGCTTACCAATGTATATAATATGGTTATATACATGTTGTGTACATTGTTATATACAATGTTATACACAAGTTATACACTGAGGTCTTGGTATTGGCTATTCTGGAACCTCTCATTTTTCACATCAAATGTTGCAGAACATAAGAAATTTTTTAAAACTTGGGAAAAAAAATCAAATCACTCCAATAAGAGATATACTTTGTGTGCTGTAACTTGCTTATTGCGAGGAGAGAACAGGGCTGCATCTTCTCCAATACAGAACTGCATAAAAAATTAAGCGGATGGTGATTGCCTGTGCCACCGGCTGTGGGAGACAGCTGAGTGTGTCTAGAGAACAACTCCTCCTGGGCTGGGGGTTCTGACTGTAGCCAGACATGATTTATCAATACAATTGACAGGACAGAAACAAATGTACAGTCCTTTTTAATTTTGGCTCTTTTCACTAGCAACAGAGGCAGCCTTTTAAGTGTTGTGACGTTTTCAACTACTTTCTTACTTGCTCTGTAGCCATTTCGGCGTATTTGTACTTTCCACATGCAAACTGCTGTTGTCTTATTTAATAGTCTTCTTTTTTTTTTCTCCGTCTATCTTCGGAAGTACTGCTTTTAAAAGTCCAGCTGGATTTATCACATGAGAAATTTACCACAATTAGAAGCCCACTGCAGAAGCTATTTGAATGTATGTTACAGAAACCATAATGCTGCTGATTGAGCTGAGGGCAGCTTTACGCAGCCTGTGCCATTTTTTGAGCACTCTGTCATAAACCTTTTTTTTTTCAGGATTCTCAAAATCATTTCTCGAAATCTGAACATTGCTTTCCATTATCGAAGACTTCTTCCAAGTTAGGCTTTGCTTGAGCACTCTCTCTAGTTTAAAAGCATCTGTATGTGGTAAGCACAAATGACATAGGGTTTCTGGTTCAGTAGGTATATCTACATTTTAAGTTTTAAGGACTTTAAGGATTAACTTAGTAAATTACCTGATTTACTGTGATTATTCAGTGTGGTACTACACAAGGTCCCTGACCACACTTTGCATATGAGACTTGGAAAACATCTCCCTCCAGAAACAGCAACTGATTTTGCAAGGAACTTGTAGAAGGATTTTCAACAGTGGACATCTAATTCAAAGCTCTCGCACAAAAAGGACGGAAGGGAAGGCAGGCTTGATAGATACTTCAATGAGTCAAGGAACGTTCCCATAGGAGAGTCAATTTTTACATTATTTATGCCTCTTTTCAGTAGTGAATGTTTAACAGTGTGGATCAAGCAATGAATTCTCTGGTACGTGCTCCCTTCTCTGACAGCATGGCAATATCAGAGCTAAAATTTTCTACACGATTTTTCCTGAGAAGCACTTCTAATTTTTACCAGTACCCATTTAGCAAGACAATAAAAACAGCTTCAGCTCTCCCCAGCTGCTTAGATGCTGTGTAGTACTTCCAGGGCTGAAAACGTTGCAGTTGCTCTCCAAAACAAACAGGGAAAACTGTTAGAAATATGGGACCCTCTATAAGGATGAAGATAACATCACATGCCCGGGACCTTTACAAGGTTAGGGTAAGGTTTAACTTAGGATCATACTTTGACCATTCACTAATCCCTTTTTCTACGAATAATATGGCTTGTGACATCCCTATTGTGAACCCTGCTCGTGTAGTTGGATTCTTCAAGCAAAAAAAATTTCTCCTGAAAGAGGTGTTATCTTCCTTTTCTGCCTTTGCATTCACTAGAGAGACATCACACAGACAGGCCAAACAGTGTTGCTGCCAGATCCCTCTGGCACTTTCTGAAACAAGTGGAGGAGCTAGCAATCCAAAATTACCCTGAACATCTAGAAGGCAGTGACCTGATATAAATAGGAGCATGGTTCCAGTAATGCTGGTACCTGATATTCCCAGAAGCCCCCCAAAAAAGCAGAACATCAAGTGAGTAATAAAATAGATGTACCAGATATGTGCTTGCAGACTGATAACACTGCTGCACCTGAGCCTTGTCCAAAGGTTAACCTTTAACGCATGGATGTTGTCCAGCAGGATGAGCAATGCTATTTATGCACAGAAGAGAAACTGACAATTCTGTTTTCCTCTGGCTGAAAGGATTTTTATTTTTTTTCTTATTCAGATCATAAGATCAACAAATGAATCTTGAAGGGTCTGGAAGTAAATCTGGGCTCCAAGGTATGTCAGTACTAAACTGGAAGAGCCTCAGAAAATAAAGATTTAAAGGAGCAAATGAAGTGGATAAGAAAGGGCACAAAGCAGCTGCAGACAAAATGGTAGTAGTCTTAAGGAGAGGAGGGGAAGAAGAGGATAAAATGGGGCCCATCCATGGCTGTTTTCCACCGAACTTCCCTTCAACCTGCAGGTCCGGAGTTGGGAGGTGGAGAACAAATGGTATTTTGCCCATGGTCAGCCACTTAGATGTGATGATGGGGGAAACTGCATTAGCCAAAGCAGCTGCAGTACCTTCAGAAGTATTTTAAGCCAGAGGAAAGATAATGTCTTTTTCCTTCAGTCCAAGCTTCCTTCATTTTTTAAAAAAGGAATCGCATTGCCAGTTGCATATTCTAAATTTTTTTATACCCCGCTCCTCACTTCACAAAGCCTTCAGGCTTCCTTCCTGTGTTTTCCCTTCTCTTTCCCTCTAGTTAAATGCACCTCAAAGTAAAAGTGTAAAACGAGCACGGCATTTGCCATCCTTCCACTGACCATTTCCATTGTGCCATACGCCTTTCCCACAGCTTGTCTCAATATGGTTGGCAACCCTTTGGGGCAGGGTGCTCTCTTTGGGGATGCATGGGATGCAGCATAAAGAAGACCCAGTAGTGTCTGATCTCAAGATAATATGATAATAAATAAATATTAATAAACCAAATTTAATGAGTTTCAAATTCACCTGAGCAACAGCTTATGAACTAATGCTGCCTGCATTTACCTTTCTCAGAGTGCATGAAAAGGTTCTGCTTCAGTCTGCTGGTGTTTAGAAAGAACCGAACCAAGCACAAAAAACTGGAGAGACCTTTGGAAAAAAAGTAGGAATATAGCAGTCATGGTTACAGTAGGCAGGAGTGTGAGATATCCACCGGCAAATCCAAGACCAGAGAGCACATAACGCAAAAAGCGCTAAAGCACTCCTCACCATAGAAATGACCCAAAAAATGACTGGAAGAGGAAGTAAAATAAAGGGGAGTGGGGAGGCAAGGACAATTACTCTCTTCTCACCCTTTTGCAAGGCTGTATCCTGTAAATCAGCAGTCAGTGCCCTGCTTCATTTCTTGGGCTAACAGGGGCTTGGCAGAGGTGGCAGAGTAGCTACTAGAGCACTGATTACTGCTGTGTGAGGAGAAGTCCACTGATGGCACCACAAATACTAATACTTGGTAAATAGCCAGTGGCATGCAGAATTGATGGTGGGCAAATTAAACTTATTTATGAGAAATGGTAGTTCTCAAGGGTTATGCTGGTATATAGTCAGCCACTCGCCAACTACTTAAAAACAATAAAAAATTAAGAAGAATTAGATAAATATATAAACAGACACACACAGAAATGCAGGCAATATTCTGCATCATTTCTTTTCTTTTTTTTTTTTTTTTAATCTAGCACTCGAGGCTGGAAGCCAGGGAAGTCCGTCTTCTTGTCCAACTTTATACTACAAATTCAGCTTGGAAGAAATGATTAAAAGGCAAGTATTAATGTTTCAATATCAGTCAAGAAGGCAAAAATAATTTTAGAGTTGCACCGCATAATTTAATTATTTCAGAAGCTGATGAGCAGGACGGTGCTCTGCTACAGAGTTCTCGTTGACTCAGTTGATACGTAGGTTGCTGCCAACCTTACTGGCTGGGACTCATCCGTGAGAGAGGAGGTCAGGATGCTGAATGTGGCATTCAGCTCATTTGTGTTACGCTCGCTAAAGGCTTGCGTTACTCTCACAGCGCTGCAAATGGTCTGTGCGCATAATTTATGCTCGTATGCACACAGCGCTCACGCTTCATGGTCTGTAGGTGTGAAAAGTATGTTTTCCTCCTGGTCTTCATTCTCTTAGTCCTGTATTAGTACAGCACTAGTGTTCTCCCTGTGTGTAGCTGCAGCTATAGTCTGTATTTATCTGTAATATGGCTATGTTGTAACTTGCCTGCTTTTGAAACAGCTGAGATTTTTAGTACGGAATTCTGAAGTTACGAAGTATGACCATACAAAACCAAATTACAAATATTGTAATGACAATTATACGAATATTACTAAGTGTTGCTCTGTTCTAGCTAACAGGATCTGCTGACCAGCCATTAAAACCTGACTGCTCCTTCGGGAATTCCAAGTTTCTGTGAAGAGGTTATCAAATTAGATTAGAGTTTATTAATTCTGTTTTATTCCTTTTTAATCCAAGGAAGAGAGTGCTAGTAACACATGTGGCATGGCTAGTCACATGAACTCTTGTTCTTGGGTTTTGCAGTTAAAAAGCTAAGTTCAAATTTGTCCATCAAGAGATTCCGGTCACTTGTCATCCTTGTCACTGGGAATGGCAGGTAATGTTGGCAGAGCTCATTTGAGCATATTTTGAAAACTGTGAATTCAAATTTCACTAGTGCAGGTTATGGCTTTGAAAATAAAACTAGTTCATGCACCAGCTAAATCCTAAATTACCGCAGTGAGTGACTCTTTAGGTACAAGTAGTCATCCTCAGCTTCATTTGCTCATACAACAAATCACATCAAACGTGCCTCAGGTGCAGCTCCACCATGGTCTGCATTAGACAAACAATTATGCGAAGGCCTGATGGGATCTGTAGAGATGCACACTTGTGGTGGTAACTGGGATTTTACAGACATTTAATGGAAATGCAAAGTAGTGTCAAGATTGCCAAGAGAATTGTATACCCAAGCAGATTCCTTGAATTCTTGGGTGTGGCCAGGTACTCAAAGCAAGTAAATCCATGCAACTGTTTCAGGGCCCTCTGAGCTATATGTATTTGATGCTATGGATCCATGGCATTTTACAGGCCTCAGGTATTTTAAAAAAAATATATGGGAGAGGCAGTGTTAAATCCCATGTTCCCAAATAAAGGAATACCTATACTGTTTGTGAAAGGCAATTTTCATGGATATAGTCCCTCTTGTTTTCTAAATTAGCAGATATCAAACATGCTGCATCCATCCTTATTGTCCTGCCACACAGTGGTGGAAATTTCATTTAGATGTTGAAGCGAGCAGTCTGTGTTCTGGGTAAAGGTAGTCTCTGGGTAAAGATAATCTCTGGGTAAAGGTAGCTTATACTGCAAGACTGAATTTTTCTGAAATTCACCTATGGGCATACTTCATATGCTAATACATATCAGATATAACTGATCAGCACAGGCGGATGTTTCCATCAGGGACTGTACCGATTTTGGTAGCCAAACTAGTTCATTTATAGCAAATTCATTTATCCCCTCATGATACTGCATAGTGCGACAGACTCCCTCTTTTCAGGAAAAGGCAACCACATAGTTAGTTGTGGTCTTTTGGTCCCACTGTTCCTAACAAATGATAAGGCTCTGATGAGTCAGGTGAGAAATTAATTTGCATGTCATAAAACAACATCAGTCATCTTTAATTTGTGTTAGCATGCAAACAGTTGAGAATTAAGTATGTAAAATTGCGCAATTTATAACACATTAATATATAAATATTATGGGATACATACATTTAAATTTTTGCACTGGACACTTCTAAACTGACGAAGAAGAATATAGTATGAGTGTGCTGGTTAACAAAATAGCCTGGCATATTTGCAATAGGGAATAACGGAATAGCAGTAGTTGCTCTGTTTTGTTAAAATTCCTTATTGTTGTTTCGTGCCATCAAGGCCAACGTGGCGTGCAGCAGCACAGCTCTCGAGAGGACCACACCAGTGTATTTATTTCACTCAGTACCACGTGCCTACAGAACACTGCCTATTTCCAAGGTGGTTAATGGTTAAAGAGGTAATTACCAGAATGGGAGAAGATAAGGACACAAAGCACAGAATTAGACAGACTATTTGAATGCAGGGCAGGAGTTATAACTTGTTTTCTTCAGATATTTCTGTGCTTTTGTCTTAAACAACATGAACTAGAGTTCACTTTTACTGGGTCGAGTAATTTTAAAAGTGACCCCTTCTAACCCTGATGATTTCCTGGTGTATTAATTCAAGCTTTCTTGTGTTAATGGCAAAAGATGTCTTCACTGCAGAGAAGAAGGATTTCTAATCCATGAGAAATTACATTTCAAAATTTGATTTCACTCTAAATCATCTGCTCAAGCGAAACTGTTAAAAATTTCCTGTGAACTACAAATTTGTTGGGAGCTCCATTTCAAAACAGCAGCAAATGCTACTTGACTGGCCACAAGTGCCCCAGGCCCTACAGCAGCGCGACTGAATTTCTTCAGATGTAGATAAACGTCATCAAACAGCTGAGATGCGTTCCCGAGGGCCTGTGGGTCACAGCCAGGGCTGCTGTGGCTCCGGCTCCACGGAAGAGTGCGACTGTAGCTGATGGAGCTGCCCTGCATCTTCCCCTCCTCTCCTCCGAGCTGGGTGCGCTCAGGGCCCCTGGGCTCCTCACTGAATTTCCTACACCCTCCCTGACCTCCAGTGACGGGAGGTCACTCAGCCAAAGACACACCAAACAAAGGATGTTGGGCTTGATTCTGCAGATGTTAGTGAAAATGTCAGCTGCCCCATTTTTACTCTTGATGAGCAAGTAGAGCTTATTGTGCTTTACCCATTCCTATGAGAATAATTTAGTTAGCTGCCTCCTGGGGACCTATTTAACCTCACCAGCTTGATAAGGGGCTGTACTGGTCCCCTTGTGACAATAATCTTTAGTATCTTGTGTTCTCTTACTTCAGAGAGCCAGGAAATCAGTCTGGACCATAGATGAGTTTGCAGAAATAGCAGTTAAAAAAGCAAACAGCTTGGAAAGTAACCATATTTGATGCTGGAGCTATTGAAAGACAGTAAACACGAAACCTACAGATATCGGTTTCACAGGGTCACTTTTCAGAGGAAAACTGTGTGATAAACAGCATTTTTTAGAAAGAGAGCTTTTTCTTGATTTGAATTATTCATTTTTCCTCTTGACCATTATTCTTATGTTGGTTGATGATAAAGCATATCATACCAAATAATAATATGGTATCATAGCAACATAAAGGAAAACAGTGTCTCAGATTCTGGAGATGCCGATATCATTGCATTTAGTTAATGCAAAACAATTGTTGAGCTGACATTTTCGAATAGGTTTATTTTCCAGTTAAAAAAGTGGTGCTACTATCTGATATGACATTGTGCCTCTATGTTGCTTCAGGCTTCCTTTAAAAAGTCTCTAAAAGTCAATTCTTTTTTGTAATAACTATACTGTTAAACAACTTTGTCATGGCTTTGGCTCTTGAACTAACTGTGCTGGAAAATATTTGTCATTCATTTTAATGTCAACCACCAACCCAAAGCTGTCATTGCAATAACATTGGAAAAGTTGTGTACCAGCTAACATCTCCTGCTGTGCAATCTTTTTTTTTTTTATGGAGTGGATGGGAGAAGAGCGATTTCAAAAAACAGCTCACTAAGTTGTGTAAGAGTAATTAGGGTCATAAAAACAGGAACTCAAACAGTATTTTTGATATATGCAAGTGTTTCAAAGCTCATCTTCCTGATCTGAAATACTGTAGTGCTAGAGCTGGGTGGGAAAAAAAAAAATCCTAGATATAAACTTCTTTCAAGAAGCTACAAAAATTATCGGAAGTTCAAGCTGTGTAATTAAGTTTTCCTGCAGAATACCCGCAAGCATGTTCACATTCTCAATTTTTAGCAAACTGACAGCTATGGAAATAAAATCCTGCATTGTTTCCAGAAAACAGCCCTTCCTCCCTAACAGAGTCATCTCAAAATTACATTGAGGTAGAGAGGATACAAAATTCATGGACTGGAAATGAGACATACTTTTTACAAGGCATCTCTGAGAACTCCAGTACATTTGCAAACATTTTTGCCACTGTCATTTTAGGTTTTCTTCAGAAATTTTTGTTGGTTTTACGTTCTATCAAAAGCTGCTTTTGTCTCTAATAATGTACATCGCAGTGCCACCTAGCGAGGGAAGAGAAGAATATGGAGACGAAAATGGATAATGTGAGCTTCAGTTTGTGTGAAAGTAGAATTAATGGCATATGCAGCCCTAACTGAAGAGGATTATGCCTGTCTGACAACTGCATCTCTAATTTCAGTAGCTCATCATTAAACTGGATGCAGCACCAAAGACAGAAATGTGACCCGTTCTGTATTTTCCCATGTGATTTTGTCAGTTGTGGCATTATACTTTACAAAACATAATTCTTTATTTAGTGTTTGATTATCACAAACTGCCCACCTGGAACTCTGGTTGCATAAAATGGGCTAAAAAATGTGAAGACAAATATGAGAGATACGGTGCTTTAATAATTGATTATTTTGCAGTGAAAATTTCTCATAAAAAAGACTGTATGTATCCACAACTAGTTCTTTGGAGCCAACTAAGCCACTACTGTCTATATTGCAACACTATGAACAGAAGAAACTTGAAAGGTAAATTCAAATACTGAGAAAAACAATTTTCTCTTTTTCACCAAATCTCATCACGGCAGTGGAGATCAGGCACCACAACTACAAAGGTCTGTTGATCTGCAGCTACAGGGAACAAGGTCCTACACAAGAGCTAGAACAGCCTTTGAAGTGCTCCTTGACCTGGTGTGTATTATAATATGCTTCAGCTCTGTTTCATGCCTGAGATATGCATCCCTGAAAATTTTTCCTCATGGGTGGACTCGCATTCTCACTTGTGTTTGGACTGACCTGAGGAGGAAAGAACAGCAGTCCTGGTTTAACAGACAACGTTGACTCAAACTGGATGGCCTGTAATCTTCCAAATATGCACCAGAAGGTCTTGCAAGCTCACACACTGCTTTCCCAAGTACATGTCCTGGCTTCAGCATGCAGCTGTAAACCCCTGTGCACACTGCACTTTTCTGGGAAACATAGAATCATAGGATCTTCATAGTTGGAGAGGACCCTTAAAATCATCGAGTCCAACCAAACAATCTACAATCTCTGCCACTACAGCATGCCCTGAAGTGCCACATCTAGACGTTTCTTAAACATCTCTAGGGATGGTGACTCAACCACCTCCCTAGGCAGGCTGTTCCAGTGCCTGACCACTCTTTCAGTAAAGTAATTCTTCCTAATATCTAATCTAAACCTCCCTTGCCGCAGCTTCAGACCATTTCTTCTGGTCCTGTCATTATTCACTTGGGAGAAGAGGCCAACACCCACCTCTCTACAACCTCCTTTCAAGCAGTTGTAGAGGGCAATGAGGTCTCCCTTCAGCCTCCTCTTCTCCCTCAGCCTCTCCTCATATGACCTGGTCTCCAGACCCCACACCAGCCTGGTAGCTCTCCTCTGGACACTCTCCAGCACTTCAATGTTCCTCTTGTACAGAGGGGCCCAGAACTGAACACAGGACTCGAGGTGAGGCCTCACCAGTGCCGAGTACAGAGGCACGATGACTTCCCTACTCCTGCTGGCCACGCTATTCCTGATACATCATCTGGCACCATGTCCAGTGCTTAAAGGAGAGCCACGGGGCTGGTGTGCAAGGGGCCCTGCCACTGCCCACTGCAGTGAGACCTCCCCTGGGCAGGTGGCTGGCCAGGTGACAGCTGGAACCTCTCCACTTGGCATTGTCCCCCTCCACGTTTCAGCCAACTAAACCAAAAACAAACCAGGGATGCTCAGGAATGACACAGCAGCCGAGTGGTTCTTCCGCTCTGAGAAGCACACCAATGCCCCCCTACTAAGACTTTCAAGGCACTGGGGTGCCATAGTACAGCTTGACAGGGTCAGGAACATCCCACCAGTCCCACCCAGAGCTCTCCTGACCACTACTGGCACAGTCTGCTGGCTGACTACTAATGCAGAGAGGTTTTACCTGGAGGGCACAGGCCAGGCAGGTTGTCTCTGGACCTCTGCAAAGATCCTTACCCATCACTTTAGCTCTTGGGAAGTATGAATTTCAGAGCAGCTTCAGGATTTTATTACATGTTGCCACAAAAAGACTAAGTGCTGAGGAGATTAGAAACTGGATGTACACCTGAAAAAGCCAAATAGGCAGGATGTGAGCTCCATGGACTGGTATCCACAGTTTCATGAATGCTGGTATTTCTTTGGAAAGAACTTTTCGAAGAATGGAGTCCAAGATATAGGACAGCTTGGTTTTCTCCTTTCTTTCATAGGGTTGGTTAATTACATATTAATGAGGATACCGCATCCCTTAGAAAGAACATTAGTCATATGTGTAATTCCTATAGGTAAATCTGCCTTCATGTGACTAGGTTGCAATAGAAAGTACAGCGTTTTCCCCAGGTGCATTGCAAACCAAGGCTCCTTTAGAATATTCTCTGTACTTTTCAGACAACCCATTTCTAAGTGATATGATATACCTCTGTATAGACACCCGGACCCACATCAGAAAACAAATTCCTGCTCCTCTGATTTCAGTGGAGACAATACTGCATTCACACTTTCACACTTCCTAGAACAATGAGTAAATACAACAACATGGAAGCCTGACGACAAATTAAAACATTTTCATCTTTAGTACTTTCCTAAATGTTTCTCAATTCTCTGTAAACTTCCATTCTGTGTTTACTCTCCTCCTCTCTACAGATATTCTCTCTAAATGAGAGCTTGATAGACTATTTATTCAGAACAAGCTTCTGCACTTAAAATTATTACTTTGAATGTTTTGATTGTAAAGATTCTGACAGAATAAGAACTTTTAAAACTAGGCATGAAATAAAGAGATATGCACTGAAGTACCAGGTTTTAGCAAATCCAAATGCTAGGCAAGCATCTGCAAAATTAAGGAAACAATTTATGTCAAATATTTTACTTGTGTAATGGCTCAATGGAAAGCCAGGTATTCTTGCACTTTATGCTTCCCGCTGTCAGCTTAAGTGCAACAGCAAAATCATTTGGGGAATTTTTTTGGATCCAGATGATGTAAAGGACTTTGGAGGAAGCATACAAAAAAAGAAAAGCACATTTTTTCTCTTTGTCTAAAGATACAGGTATGTGACTTCTGTATCAGACGCTGTCAGGATTAAAACATGTTTAGAATTTAAATTACTTCTATATTTAATATTGATAAATTTAGTCTACAGCATTTCTGCTCGTTCTTTAACCTAGAGACAGGATTAATATTCACGGGATTACTTTTGGTGATGTGCAAGCAATTCCGTAAGTCAAATTCACTGAACCTATATTTGCATGGAACATTTACCTTCTCTATAATATCTTTAATTTTGTCAACAATGAAAGCAGATAATGACTTTTTTTTTAATCATCTAACTGTTTTGATATTCATCACAGTGCTATCCCTGTTTCCCGTCAAGAAAATAACAAAAAACCTCCAACCAAACACAACAGTAAATAATGTTGTTCTGTCCTGGCAAGGAAATTCTTGGTATCTGGTAATTTTTGAAACTGTAGCACTACCTGCTTTATTTCTATGGTGATGATGGGAAACAGAGAGGATACCAGTTACATTCCTTTGTGACTTAATGCAAGTGCTCCTGGCCAAAATTAAGGAGTTTTATTAGTCAAATTTTTTAGTTTATATTGAAATATTTTAAAGATAATTTTGTTAAAAAGGTCTAGACCATTTCTGTTACTTGATTATTAGGTAAATGGTTTGCTATGTTCCATCTCTGCTTGCTGTCACTGCGGGTGGCTTAGCAAATGGTGATTCAGCCTTTGGTCAGAAGCTCATTGTACTGAGCCTGCTCCAGATGTCATAAATACATCTTGTTGGGATATTTTATTTCTCTCACTTCCCTGCAGGCAGCCCAGACTGGAATGGATTTATGTATTTTTATTTTGGGACTGTTTTTGCTGGAAGGCCTACAAAAAAAAGCAGGCCTTGCATTTTGAGAGAGCTGAAAGTTGCACACCATGTACATCTTAATTTAACTATCGAGTTGATTTATGCTCAGAAATATCTGAAGTGGTCTCCCTTCAATACCTTTCAGATCCTGAGATATTTTCCTTCCTTTTCTTGTCCAGCTCCAAACGAGACCAGTTTGGACAAGTATCAGCCTTATTAGATTTTTGCTATTAATTTTTTTTTTTTTTTTGTATAAACAGTTCTACTGAGGCTGCCTGGAGGGTATTCTGAGACCCTTTACTGTAGCTAAAGGTATCAACTCTGTACAATGTAATTATCTCTGTAAATGTCAGTGTATGTATCCACTGCAAAAAAAAAAAATCTGGTTTATTTACTGTAAGGATTCTTTCAATAGAATGCACTCATTAGAATATTCCTATCACATCTCCTAGGAGGTGTCTATAGCCTCCAGCTGGGTATAGCGTAAAGAGATCCCTCTGAATGGACTGATGCGCTCAGATATACCAATCGAACCACGCAGCATCCAGTAGAGTCCTCACTGGGCTTCAGAAAGCAATATAGTTGCATTACCATGCTGCTGCGTCTACAGTAATTAGTCACAGCATAGAAGTGGGTCAACGAACCTGTGCTGTGGGGCGCTGAGGCTGTCGTTCGGGCTGGCGTTTGCTCTGCACCACCACTGTTTCGGCAGCGTCCCCGCTGGGCTCCTTCGCCTACGAGGGACCTGCCCTGGCGGCACAGGTTTGCCCTCGGGTGGTTGGTGGCTCGTGAAACCGGCTGCAAAAGTCAGGGTCTAACCCTGCTCTGGGACTTCTCTGCTTGTTTTGCCGCTTGGATGGGTGGGACTGCTCTGCCGTGTAGCAGCTTTGAATTGCTAGCACATTCAGCAGTGTCAGCCAAGTCCAGTGTAAGCTGCTCTTAAAAGTGAGGAAATTCAGGAATGGCTCCACCTCAGGATAGCTTTATTAATCCAATGTCTTCAGGTAGAGCTGTCCAAATACAATGTAGCCACAAACCGAGTCAGAGCCCTTGGTTTTCACTTTCTGGTGAAATTTTTGTCTCGCTTTTTATGAAAACATGCCCATTAAGACCTTATTTTATCCCTCGCTTCCCACTGGTGGTATCAAAGGAGGGCAGAGCCTTAGTACATGATCCTCTCTTTTTCTAGCATGCTTCATAAGAAAGTCAACAAAGAGCATCTAAATCATTCTCAAACATTGCTAAAACGAGTTAAATTAAGTAGGGTCACGTACATCTCCAAGACACTGCTTCAGATTCTCTTCAGATGAAATTAAGCATCTGTTTCAATTCTCGTTAAAAATGTTAGAAAATGAAAGTAAGTATCATTATAGAGAAGAAGAATTTAAAACAAATTCAGATTCTTCAGAACAAGGTGGTCATCTCAGAAATACCTATGTGTGCTGTTCTTAGGAGCGTAGAAGAGTGTGAAAGAGAAACGAGAAACGCTATACTTTTCTTATTCATAGTCACATGGTGAATACCACAATGACACTTCATATGCTAACATTACAGAATCACAGAATGGTAGGGGCTGGAAGGGACCTCTGGAGATCATCTAGTCCAACCCCCCAGCCAGAGCAGGGTCACCTAGAGCAGGTTACACAGGAACACGTCCAGGCAGGCTTTGAATGTCTCCAGAGATGGAGACCCCACCGCCTCTCTGGGCAGCCTGTTCCAGTGCTCTGCCACCCTCAAAGCAAAGAAGTTCCTCCTCATGTTTAGGTGGAACTTCCTATGTTCAAATTTATGCCCATTACCTCTTGTCCTGTCGCTGGGCACCACTGAAAAGAGCCTGGCCCCATCCTCCTGACACCCACCCTCTAAGTATTTAGAAGTGTTGATAAGGTCCCCCCTCAGCCGTCTTTTTTCCAGACTGAAGAGACCCAAATCCCTCAGCCTTTCTTCATAAGAGAGGTGTTCTGGTCCCCTCATCATCTTGGTAGCCCTTTGCTGCACCCTCTCCAGTAGTTCCCTGTCCCTCTTGAACCAGGGAGCCCAGAACTGGACACAGTACTCCAGGTGCACTGTGACAGCATACAGACAGCACAGCCTGATATGCATATTAGGCATATGTAGAGAAAAGCCCGTTTTCTTAAGAGAAATGCAATAACTTGCCTCTCTCATGAAGGAAAGTAACTCTGAACATCTGCAAATAGTTCTTTGAACTGCAGCAAGAGGAGGGAAGAGACCATCGTTAAAGAGATAACATTTATTTGTCCCTGAGGCATGGGTGGAAGTACGGAACAGACTTGAGATTGTCAACTAACACTTCAGATTCATGAGCTCATAAATTATTGTGAGGTGGGTGCTGTCAGATGTTGTAACATCCTCCGCTATTGCTTTATTACTGTCCCGTGCAGCTTTCTGCACAAACACTATCAGCCTGTCATTTGTTCCATCTGTGCTTAAATATTACACTGTTAATGTCTTGTATGGGTAAATTAGGGGGGTTTTTTAAACTGCTGAATATTAAAATGAAATACTAATCTTACAAAGTTGGGTGTTTCTCTCTAAGTTTCCCTTTATTTCTTTATATGCCTGCTTACCTTGTTAGGGCAACCGAGGCTGACATTTATGATAACTAATGCAAACATTGCTTTTATATCACATAATTAGACTCTGGTGCCAACTTTTCTTATGCTGACAATATTGTGCCAGCTCCTTTAAACAAACTGTTTCATAATAAGGATAGAGATACCACATACAAACGAATTGAGTGGCTCAGCTCCTGAACGCATTGGAGCAAGAGCTGTTACCTGATGTGCCATAGCTTATAACGTGTTATACTCTGAAACAGTCAAAAAAGATAAAGGATATTAGAGACCTGCTTCAAACAGGCGCAAGACTTCAGCTGGTCTTAACATGGGGCTTGATAAGCTCAGAGGGAGATGCTGTGGATGTGGTTCTGGGGGTGGATGGCCCAGAAGAACTGAGTTTTGTGTGATTCCAGGACATGAGACAACGAGGACTGGCTGCATTCATCATCCTGGTCACCTGCAATCGGCTTCAGCCTCAGTCTTGTCAATGGGGGAGTAAGATTGCGTCTGTTGGTGCACAGATGCGCATCAGAAAGGTAGGTTTCTATTATTACATAGGGCAAATATACCATGTGTTCGTGGCTAAGTGGTCTTAGGGGCTGATGCAGCCTTAAGACTAGAAGACTTAGAGGTTATTAGCATATAGGTATATTATATATATGTATATTACAGTTACAGGTAAGCCTAAAATGAGTATATTGTAGCCAGTTCCTCCATTTGCATAACTGCCAGCATACATGTCTTCTCTGAAATAACTGGTTTGTAAATCGTGGTTTTAATCTTCCTTTCCCCAAGTCTTTAGATTCCAGAAGTGGCATGCATTTATTACTTTTATCCCCTGCAGATTCTGTACAATTCTAAAGCATGAAATAATATAAAAATTCTTTCTTTTTTCTTTTTTTTTTTTCCAAAGTATCTACTGTAAAGGAAGTGTAAAGTTTTCTTAATGCAAATTATTCTGGTTTTGTCTTCTGGAAAATAGGTAGAAGCACACTTTTCTGAGTATGTTTTTATTTTGTTACTGTCAGCATCCAAGAGACCCCATTAAAGTGATTTCAGAAGTTTATCCCTAATCTTTAATCATTTTCTTTTTCCCAAATTTTTATTATCTTTTTTAGTTCACAGTAGCAGCTGAATTAAACCGGATTATCTTGGAATTGATGAAAGTTTTTATCAATCAACTAAATGATGACAGATTACGCTCTCAGTTTACAAACAGCATAAAAATGGAAGGAGCTATCGGCAGCTCAGTCGACAGAACTAACGTTCAGAGTAACCTTGACAAATGGAAAAAGGAAAAAAAAGCTATTTAATAAACAGAAAATTACACTTTTAGGCAGCAATAACCATCTGCATTGAAACACTAAGCAATAGCTGGCTAGGGAACAGCTGCACACAGAAGGCTCTAGGTGTCATAGTGGATCGCAAGCCAATAAGGAGATGAATCAGCTGAGTGATGGCTTTCTGATGCAACATATATGATGTGTAAATAAACATATTGTACGTAAAAAAATCTTTTCACTCTATTGAGCACAGATAAACAGATTTTTTTTTTTTTTTGTGATTCTCGGTTTTAATTTTT
Organism: Larus michahellis; assembly: GCF_964199755.1. Classification (NCBI taxonomy): domain Eukaryota; kingdom Metazoa; phylum Chordata; class Aves; order Charadriiformes; family Laridae; genus Larus; species Larus michahellis. The sequence continues at coordinate 143,272,725 of NC_133896.1, forward strand.
AGCTTTAAGTAACTTAATCCAAACTCTTCTTCCCTTCACACCTGCCAAAAACCTAGCCTCATGATCCCCTGTACAGGTTGCTTCAGTAGCTGAGGTACTGTAAACCCTGAATGACCGCTGAGTTTCAGGAAGCCTCTTAACCATCAGTTACATCCCTCCTTCTACCCCAAAACATGGTGATGAGCTTGAGAGATTCATATCAGCTTTCTTTTTCTCACACTGGATTTATCAAAAACCTGGTTGCCTAACCTTATTAAGGAATAACAAAATGTCAGGGGTTCAAGTCATGGCCATTTTCCATTGACGTAACTTGGACCATGATTTCACCCAGGGATATAAAGCAATGAATCACATGTCACAGGGCAGCCCAAAGCTGTTGTGAAACCCAGATTGTCCGACCTGTGATCTGTCTGATCACATGGTCTGTATCAGAAGAGCCTCCAGACTAAAGCAGTAGTGCAGAACAGGAAGATTTTACAGCAGCTCCATAAATAGATCATTAACAATCAGAGCTGTCTGTCTTAGTAAAGAGGGTGCTTGAGCCTCTCTTCTCAGTCTGTAAGGTAAAGTTTGGAGCATCCTGATTAGACAGCTGTGTCCAAAACAAGAGGGTGAAAGAAAATGGATGATACACGCCAATGAGCACAGTGGAACACCAGGGCTTCAGAGAGAAGTCTGAAAACGGTGGAAGGTACTCTCAGGGCATTCTAAGTACAGAGAAAGCGTGAGGAAAGCCACACAGATGTGATTAGAAAAAGCAGGAAGGAGCATCCAGGCAGGATGAGTCAGCGGGGCTTGGGCACACAGTAGTTGGCAGACACAGGCTCTGAAATGCAATCAGGAGCTCAGCAGCACACCACCTTGAAAGCAAGGTTGGGAAGGTGAAATGAGGACAGGTGCCTGTAGCTGGGCCAGGCTGAGGTCTTGGTGCTTCATTTTGAGCTGAAGTCAAGACAAATAAGAACCCTTTCATGGCGTTCAGGACTGTGATATACATCCCTACTTTGTTGCTTCATTATGCAGCTGTGTAAAGATAATTGAGAGAACTATGCTAGATTTTTCATCAACAAGCAATAAAATGTGATAAATATGTTACATGGAATGGCAAATGTTAGAATTAATAAGCTGAAATGTTGACGAATTACTGTTTATATACTTGACATGTAATAATTGCTTCATTTATCATCTGAATCTGGAAAACTTAAATAGCAGGCATTTATAATTAATTTTCTCCCCTTGCAAACTGCAATTCATTCCACACTCAAAGGAGTCAGTGTTAATTTCTTTTCTATCAGCCACAGGCCATAAGTTAATGCATTAAAAAAATCAGAACATTTAAAATAACAGCCTAATTAAATTATATCCTCTACTGTTGGAGAAAAACACATGATTCTTCAGGAGATAATCAGTCACCACAGTAAACACCATTTAGTCCTTCTCACAAATCTGCGTCTACCCACTGGCAATCTAAGACTGTCAGGAAGAGGAATTCACTTTACTGAACAGATGAAGGATATTGACTTCAGCCTCATTAGCAACTTCAAATGAGAATGACAATGGGAGTTCATTAAATAATAATATTTTCCCATATACTGAGCTTCCTTCATCATGCAAAAGAATATGCTTTATGCAGAGTCTGACAAAGGCCACGTTTCTGATTCGTGCTTCCCCATTGATCGTCTCCATAATGCCCTTTCCTTAGGGTCTTTCCTGTTTGAGCAGCAAGGACTTGCTACTGCCTCGCTGAAACCCGGAAGGCAGATGGTGCCCAGGTCAGCTCAGAATGCTGGAAGTACCTAGCTCCAGGTTGGATCCATCTGAGTCACTGGGAAGACCTGGGGACTTCTATGGGGACAACGTCAGTCGAAGTGGCTACGCATAAAACACTCTTCGCACACAGCAGCTGCTGTCCCATGGAGTGGAGTGGAAGAGTCTCACTAAAGACCTGTTGGTTTTTACTCCTACAGCTTTGCTAGTCAAAGAACGTCCGAATAGGCATAAGAGATCCACTTAATATATACAGCTGGAAATAACTGTCAGAGAAAGGCTGTTACTGGACTACCTACTTTTTCACAGCAAAATGAACTCAGGTCTCCCACAAATAGCTATCCCTATCCATTTGACTGTGCATAGTCACTTAGGCTTTGTGCGTGATGCCTGTGAGCAACACCCATGCTACTCCAAGGACTATTTTATTACAGAATTGTTACAACTGAAAAATAATTACGGGTGGTTGGTTGGTTTGTTTTTTTTTTTTTTCAGCTGGTAGACATTCTCACATGATAAATATCATTGAGTTCTGGCAAGAGACTGAGTACCTCATGTTAAAAAGTTCACCTCAGTATAATCTCTTTACTTTTAATAATGCTTTTCCGTCCAAGTACTAGCAAGAATCTTGAAATACTAAAGAATATTTCACAAGATGAAAATAATGAAAGCTTACTTGTGTACGGCCACTACCAATTAGTTCTCAGTTCTATGTTAAGAATGGCTTTTCAAGTATTTTTAATTTCAAGATCTTTGGGGCAAAAAAGCATGTGACTTCTCTTACTGCTTCCTACTCCAATTAGTAACTTAATTCCACGTACAGAGAGCTAAGTAGAACTGACAGACCACAGCTTCTCCTGCATTCTTGCAATTCTCTTTTTCACAAGACACCCTTGAGATCAGGGGCTTTAGGAAAGGATGGAAACCCATCTCTTTCAAGATGCATTCCAGCACCTTTCTCACGGAAACTAAGGAAGGTCATTCGTTTATGCAGGTTATTCCATAGTCTTCCCTTTGGTATTTAAACTTTCAAGAGAGCACTCAAATACTTGCTGTCTCTAAGAAAAGGCAGACCACTCTCTAGCAAGCTGCACTGGAGGTGTATGTAATCCATAAAGTTCTGTCCCCTGCTCCCACAGCTGTTTAGGGATCTTGCACTAAAAGGTCATGGGAAACAATCTGCAGAAGCCCCTCAGAGAGCTTTGCTGCTTTCTCTTCCCAGCAGAGTGCATTTGCCAGTGGGCAGTTGGATCAGATTCCTTTGGTGCTCTCTCACCCTGCATGGTGGGGCAGTGGAGGGAGGAGGGGAATTCTCCCCTTCTTGGCAGCACTGAGGATGCTCACCTGGGACACAACTAATGACTGTTTGAGGTCATTCTGGCTCAGCCCAAATCAAGTTAAGACACTGTGTTTAAAGGTGAGTGGCAGTAACTCCTCTTACAAGACTGCAGGAAAAAAAGAGTAAGCCAATTGTCAGTACCAAAAGGGATACGTTCAGCATCTAAATCCCAGAGATCATTTTAGGCATGAAATCTAATTTTACCTAAGTACCTTCTCGTATCCCTGACTTAGCTCTAGGGTTAAACCAGAGACAGTATGCTAGCATTTCTTTGTAGACAGCAGAGATGCCCTCTTCTCTCCCTTGGCAGGGTGACCACTGTCTGCAGCTGCAACTTTGACTCCTGGAACTGAGCACCTAAGAGAAATGTGGTGCTTGTCACTGGCACATCCTTGTCCCTTTGCTGATCACATCAGGAATCACCTAAGGTTGTGTTAAGGAGTCAACATAACCTAGACTCACTAAATCTGAAGACATTGTATGCTGTAGAAGGGAAGGTCAATCCAAATCCCTTTCTCATAACAAAAACACTGGTTTCATATGAATAGACAGCCTGATCATGCAGTTGACTGGACATTCTTATTGCAGCTGGAATACCAGGGATTTTTGCCCAGTGGCTGTTTATAAAGCTTCAGAGAAACAACAACAAACATTTGTGACAGCTGACGTAATGAAAAAGCAATTTTTCTGGTGTTATACAGAAAATGAAACTATGAAGTCAAACTTCTAAATACACTTCATAATTCAGGTACATTAGCAATAATTATTTTTAACAAATTTTAACTGCATTATAACTGCACTGCAATTACACTAATTGTATTGAAGTTAATGTGCTTGTACTATAATATGCATTTGTTTTCTTTCTTTAAACCCAAGTCATCAGGTGACCTAATTACAAAGACCTTTGTTGGCACAAATCTAGCTGATGTTCATCATCTCAGCTAATTACAACTTGTCCTGTTCACTGCAGAAGAAAGCCTTTGGCCCTCTCCAATAAGCATCATGAAAAATGCTGCAGATAGTAATTTGGGAAATAGGGAACATTTTAAAACCTTGGAATCCACATTAAGGGAGAGGATGTTATCCCAATGTGGGATAAAATCACTTACCTTCATTACTGAAGATCCAGTTTCAAGTTTTTGCTCTCGTCTAGATACTGCAAGTACCTGAACTTACACCTCCTTATTCATTCAAAGTCAGCTTAAATAAATAATGTTATTAATGGGATCTTTTGAGGTGTTTGAGGTCACTCTGACAAGGTCTTCCATATTGGACCAATGAAATTATTATGCAAATCATGGCAATTCTTTAAGAAAACTTTTACCAAATCAATATGTTTTTATTTTATCAAAAGGTAGTTCGTCCAGATTAAATACAACCCAGAAATACTATTATCATCGGTAAGGCAGTGTTCCCACACTGAAGACTAATATGTTCTTCAGTTTTTGAAAGCACTTTGAGATCAAATCTATATAAGAATGGAGTTCTGCTGATCATCGAAATCTAGCTATTTAATTTTACCTCCTGAGATCTGGAGGCAAAATTTTGTCAGAACACAGTTATCCAAAGAATAAAAGCAAAAATTTCTTTTTTTTTATGGGCTTATTTTAAGTCTTTGGTGTAAAGTAACTAAGCAAAAGCGAGTTGAGGCAGGAGCCGTTGGATCTTTCTGAGACCATCAGTCATGGAACCATGGTGAATATAGCACTGGGTCCCAAAAAGTAGCAAACATTGTTTTGATTGCAACTTCTTGACTACTGCTGCAGTTGCTCTCAGGTTGCCTGGGCACGTATAAGGCAAATATCTTTTAGACACGTCAGTGTTTTTCCAAAACCTGAATCTGGAAAGAGCCCTCCTTAAGGAAAGAGGGAAAAAGTAATTTCTTTTAAATAAAATACTCTGTAAACTTCAAGAGTGCTCATTCTCCAAAAGAATAAGTTCCTTCTAGGTAACCTCATCATGATGAATTTTCCTTGTTTTGCATATAGGCCTTTGCCAAAAAGAAGAAATTTGAATTAGTTCTTTTAACCCAGCATGACTGTTCGTCATGTTGTTTGGTGTCTGGATCCCATTGTTTATGTCCTTACAGGTGTTCTTCTGTGACGGTTTCTCCTCTCCTCTCCTCTCCTCTCCTCTCCTCTCCTCTCCTCTCCTCTCCTCTCCTCTCCTCTCCTCTCCTCTCCTCTCCTCTCCTCTCCTCTCCTCTCCTCTCCTCTCCTCTCCTCTCCTCTCCTCTCCTCTCCTCTCCTCTCCTCACTATGTGTGTTTTCTTTTTTACCCTATGAATCACTGTTTTGTTCTAACTCAGTTTCCTTTTACATGATTTATTCTCACTTCTCGTCCCCTCCCCTCCTCACATTATCTTCTCTTTCCTTTACTTTTAAATTCATTATAATGTTGATGGTTTTTGGTGGTTTTTTTTTTAACTTGATAAAATGAAGCAATTAATATCAGTTTAAAAAAGGAATTAATTTGTCATCTCCTAGCAGTTGCCAGGCAACAGCTTACAATATCACCATGGCTTAATTACTGTCGAAATAAGTATTGTTTAGTCTTGAATAGTTTCCTATAACATGGTCCTAAGGCAAAGTCCACTAGGCTAGAGGTTTCAGGAGGGACAGCAAGTACTAGGACTGCTAATCACCCCACATAACACAAACTCTCTTCTATTATCTAATAAAATAATCTGTGCCATATGTTTTGCGAACTCTCATTGGAACAATTACTTTTCCAAAGGTACCTGGACACCTGAGCTGACAGGGGGACGAAGAAGCTCACATGCAGAAGCCGTGCATGGGTTTTGCTGCTGGTCTGCACAAATACAATTTCATCTTCCTGGGACAATAGAGGCCTATTGGTCACATTAATCTACTCATATGAAACAATCATCTTAACCTGCACACTTATGATAATCACCACTTATGAGCAGACATGGTCCTTCATCACAGAGCTGTGGCCAGGAGGTTTTAAAACATGGCCAGGGAAAAGCTTTTCCCTCCCCAGCTAAATATTTTGACTTCTAGACGACTACCCAAAAAGTGGGGGACCCTTGAGATTTTGGTGCAACAGTGTCAAATCTTTCTTTCCACTTCTTGCTTAGTGGTCTTCCAGGTTATTAGCTAGTTAGATTATCAGGGTTAATGTAATGAGCAGTAACGCTGCTTGCATAAAAAGGCAAGATTCCTGTGATCAGAAACAGGGAGACCAGAGGATGCTGTGACCTTTGTGAAAGCAGGAAAGACACACAAGGGAACAGGAGAGACAGACGTGCTTTTCAGCATGCTGGCCATTGGAGCCACATCTCAATATGGGAACTATCTCGGAGTGCAGTGTTATCAGAGTGTCCACAAATACCTTAAAATATCTTCTCATTATTTCTGAGTACTCAGTTTGACCCAAGCACCAGGCCCAGTAAGACTTACAGAAAATAAAAGCACACAGTTCAATTCTTGGTATTTCTCAGGTTTGATGGTGATAATGCAAATGCCTTTAACCAGACAAAAAATCCTGGATTATTGCTGAAGAAGTAGACTATAAATTGATGAAAAACTCATTAAAGTAAATTGTCACATTTCTCTCAAGATTTCGTCTGTTAAAGGCTGTGGGTTTCACAGTAATAATGCTATTCTTTTTTTTTTCTTTAGTAACACTATTTTATGTTTCTCAATTGGAGTTAATAGATAGATAGTCAATATCTAAAAGACCTACTGCCCAAAGATGATAGGAATCAAAGTCATTAAAAATAGTAAAGACCTGATTTTCTTCTCTGGTCTCACAGAAGTTAATACTGACATACTCTTTTACCATTTTTAAAAATTAACTAAAGGTTTGAATTCTCACATTCTTTTGATCTGATAATGTTTTCCCCACTTTGAGATGAACATTTATTTATTTTGAATTCAATAGTCAAGTTTGTACTAAAAGGCAACTTTCAAAGACATTTGAATATCTTCTTATTTATGCTGCTTTGTAAATAGCCACCCATGCTCCTATGTACAATTAAACATCATGACATTTGGTAATAATTTTCTCCTTTCATTTGTGATATTCAGCTATAATTTCTAGATATATAACTTCATAAGTAAGTACTTTGAAGTTGAAACAGTTGGATTTTTTTCCATTTAAGATTACACTTTCTATACTTATTTTTGTTTTAGCAAAAGTATGCTTGTGTCCGTAAATTAAATGTGCAGTCACAAAAAATAAAGGTGTGGTTTTAATAATTACCTTTAAAAATCCAGGTATATTACAAATAAAAGGAAACCAGAGGAAATGAAATCATACTCAGATGCTTAACATAATTTCAGCTGTAAATGACTAAGTCACTTTTCTTCATGGCCTGTGTCCATTGACATGCATGTCTGGTGCAGTAAAGGGCTTTATTTATTTCACACTTGAAGACAATATTTGAAGATATAATAAGAATGAGTTGAAGATGTAATAAATACAAAGTGAGGAATGTGAGTCCCTGCTGTTAAATCAGAGAGCTAGATGTAGCTGTCTCAATTTGATAAATATCCTTTGACAGATTTGGATTCAAGAACAATAAACCCACTACAGTCCTTAACTTTTTATATGTGATATTTTTTATTAATCGTATTTCTAGTGTTATTGAGACATCTTTGACTTACCAAAAATGAGTTTGGCTGAGTGTATCAATTAGTACATAGATAGTAATACATAATAAGGCCCATAGTCCACACAAAAACGCCATAATATAATTTGTCTCAAGGTGGTGCTGTTGAGGACTGACTCTTGTGCTACAGCAGGATTCTTAACAGCTTTTAGCAGAAAATCTACTCGGCTGTCTAGACAATGCCAAAATAAACATTCTACAACCAGAGATAAACAATGACATTGAAGTATGCCACTGGTTGCTCAGGAACTCTTATGGGACACATGCCAAACATGGGAAGGGAAGCGATGAAACATTGGTAAGGTGGACTTGAAGAGACTTTATCTGTTTAATTCTTGTCCAACAGTAATCTCATGACCTTATATTTACAGATGAATGAAAAAGAGCTCTGATCATTCCTGGAAGACAGCTATAGCAGCTGCAGGATGTATTATGGTCATTTACATTAATATGTGAGGCTAGAAGCTGAAGAGGCTGAGGAGAGGATAAGCATGCCATTCAACCAAAATTATTAAGCAGGGTGGTAATCCTCAACACACATATAAAGGAGGCACCTGGAAAAGCAACAAAATGTGTCTGACATAAATGAATCAGATCACAGAACCACAAGAGTTTGGAAGAGACCTCTAGTCCTACCTCTGCTCAAGGTAGGGTCAATTAGAGCAGGATGCTCTAATTCCTTAAGCTAAGAAATGAAGATCTCACCAGCAACCTAAATGGCATTTTGTAACTCAAAAAATTAATCTTTGTCCATGCAGGAACAGCTCAGTTCAGCCGAAGACAAAAATTTCCTTCATCTTTTACATGAGAGATTTGCAGAGATTCAAGACTGGGTCTTGGGACTATTTCAGAAATGGCTTCAATCAATATACTATATTGATTGAAGAAATGCTAATTGAAAAGTCAATAGCGTTTGCAGATAATTTTTGTTTGCTCCTTATTATTTCAATTTTTTATCTGATAGTATAAATGTACACGATGTTTAAAAAAACTTAAAGCAGTTTTCTGATTTAATTAACTGGGGAAGGTAATATAGGTTAAGATGATATGTAGGACAGAGAGGTTAGTGTAATACTTACAAGGACATCTTGTGAGACAGTCTTGTCCATTTTACAGTAAGGTGAATTAAGGGACAAATTTGTTCCTCACGTTGGTGAATGGCAACAGATTTAAGAGAAAACCATTCAGGCCTTATTTGCATGATACCTGTTCTTATTCTAAATGTCAAATTAATCCAAAGTTAAAATCATAATTGAAGTTAGCTGCTTCACTTGATCCATAACAGTTTCAATGTAAACTGTTGAATGAGACCAAAAAAGAAGTTTTTGGGGGTGTTTGAATTCCCACAGGTCAGAGAGAGTGAATTTTGTCCAGATGTATTAAGAAATAATGTTAGGTCCTAAACCAGTTTGTTACTATTTTATACCACTGTTTTTGCCAGTGGTTTTGCTACCAGTGGCAGTTTTATGCACTCACAAGTTTGTCTGCACATTATTTCTGATTTAAATAATTGATTAAGTTTCAGGTTCAGATACTGAAAAAAAAGGGGATAAGGGCCAAAAGGATGTTCTTAAGTCCAGAACTGGGGACTTGACACACAACCTGGCTTGCCTTCTTATTGTTAGTCTGTGCATACTTCCACTTATAACCATCAGCTGATTTGAATATTTTTTCCCTATTTAAAGGGAACTCTTTATACAAATTTTGCTCTTTATTGATGGAACTAAAACTGTTGGTTTCATGTTCTTGCCTAGCATTTTCCTATCTGTCGGATCTAAGGTTGGGAATGGGACAGTGGTTTTCTATATTTCAACCTTCATGTCTCTCTGAAAGAAAACTAATAATTAGAAATCACTTCAATTTAAGGAAAGCACAATACCTATAATTACAGTGGGAATTTTGTCCAATGGAGGAACAATAGACTTAAGCATAATGTAATGGAAGAAAATTCCCTGGTAATACTCACCCTAGAATGAATAAACGAGCAGAGTATTGCTTCACATTTGCTATGACTGAACTGAAATTCCAACTCATTGAAAAACTTGGCTGCATTTTAAATAGAAACAGAACACAGTTTTAGCATTTATCAATGCAGTGGGTTAGTCCTTTCCAGAGGAATGTTTTTTTTTATGTCTTTGTCACAGGATGCCCAGTCATAATATTGAAATGTGAACAATTTGGAACTTTAGTGACTCCTTTTTTTAACCCTTATGCAGTTGTGTCATCCAGATGCACTCTAGTACTTTTCATAGGAATTAAGACAGTAACAATAATTTTAAGTAAGTTCATTAGCTGAATAAAAACATTTGCAAAAATCAAAGGAAGAGCGGTTTAATATGAACTGATTTCCTTTGCTAAAAACATACGACTGAATCTGCTTGTCTCCTCTCCCTGTTTTGTAGAGAGCTCCTCAGAAGTTCCTGCCTTCCAGCTGTATTGTAAACCCTTCCCCAACCATTGCCTGACTATTTTAATTCCAACGAAACAATTCTTCACCACTTGTTTGTCTCTTGAACCTTAGGGTCAGTAATCTGCATTCCTGCTCTCTTTCAGCCACCTCTGTCATTTGAGCAGAAATGAATTTTCCTTTTCTGAACAACATCAGACTTCCTGGACACCCATAATTCTTACTCCCTATGCTCCTCCATTCACCTTTTCTAATTACTCTTTCAGTGTGTTTTTTGGAGCATCCCCCAAAGCAGACAGCCATGGTCTGGACAATGAGACAGAGTGCACCCTCAGAAGCTTTGAGGACAATGCCAGATCAGAGGTGGTGGCTGGGAACACCAGCAGGCAGGGCTATGGTTCAGGGGGACCTCGGCAGGCTGAAGGAATGGGCTGAGAGGAACCACATGAAGTTCAGCACAGGCAAATGCAAGTCCTGCCCCTGGCTGGTGTGGAGCAAGCCCCTGAACCAGCACAGGCTGGGAAGTGGCACGGAAGAAACTTTGCCAAAGACCTGGTGCACAAAGCTGAACATGAGTCAGCCCTATGCCCTTGTAGCAAAGAAGGATACGAGAGTGGCCAAATATTGGAATGACTTGCCTGGGGAACATTTAAATTTCAATTCTTGCAGATAATCAAACCCCGACTACGCAAGAACTTGAGCAACCTGATTTAAGCTGGTCCTCCTTTGAGCAGGAGGTTGTAGCAGATGACCTCAGACTTTCCTTCCAAACTATTTTATTCCATTATTCTATAGCTGTTGCTGTGGTAAAATTTACATGGGCATTTAGTGTTTTACATATTAAAATTTTAACTAGGTTTTTTACAACATATAACTATTTTATACTGAAACATTATAGCATCACTAACTGTATAAAGAATAATATTTGTAACACAAAAATTAAAAGATAAAGTTACGGTATCTTTTTTCTCTTTCCTCTTTATTATTATCCCCTCATATTCTCACCTAGGCTACCACCCCGAAGCAACGGCCTGCCTGTCTGTTGGAAGTTAAGGAGCTCAGAAGATTCCGAATTTGTGCTTACATTCTTCTATATTCATAAATAAATGAAATGATGTATCTGTGTATCAATGTAATGAATCAAATAGGAACTTGAATCTTGTTTGTTGAGCAAAGAACAAACTGAAGAGGGAGGGAGAGCAGGGACAAAGACAACTGCATTCTGCTTACTCCTCAGTGACATCGCGTAGACCATGCGCCACTCACACAAGTCATCTGTTCCTTCATTCAGATGCTGATCTCCGTTGAACATTGGGTCTGCCTTGAGGTGAAAATGGTTGCATACAGGCAAAAAGGAATACACAGCTATGTCGTCTATATATTTTGGCCTACCATATTTAGAGCCTTTCAACTACTCACAAACTTCAGGACAGAAATGGTAAAGAAGGGTTAAATTATTCTTTTTGGAGGCTACAGAAGTGTTATAGAGAAATATGGTAAGAGGTTCACCACACCGACAGTAAAGCCACAACGCACAAGTCAGAGAGAAGTTTGTTGCTATACGAGAGTTTATGTTTATAGCCATAATAGAAAGCATAATATGAAATCACATTTAAATCAACAATGCTAAGGAAGAAAAAAAGAGAGGATTTTGTGATCAAAAAGAATAATGTTAGATTACAAGATTAAACACCTTTGTAAAATTGACTGCATATTCCTTTTACAGCTCTAAACCGTGTAAATACATGGATAGAATTTAACGAAGAGATTGAAGTACTAATGTCTTTAATTTGCCAGGCTAGACTTGCTTTTGTGCAAAGGCAACAGTGCCACCTTCTGTCCCGGCTGCCACCACCCTGCTCAGCCTTCGGGTGGAACGCTCCTACCTCTGCTGTGAACCGGTACAGAGATGCTCGCAGATTTAGCATACGTAGGAAATACTGTACGTAGAGTAATCATAGTATTGGCTATGCGAACACGAAGATTTAATATTCCCTTCTAGCACACAAGATGCTCACCCACTTCTGCACATCCTGCTACATACTGTACTACATCTGCTACCCCCAGATAAGTCAGCTGCTCAACTATAGCTTCAAGCTCGTCGTTTAAAAAAGGTTCTTATGTTTTTATTCAAAAGAGAGACTTAGCTGAACATGGTTAACTTATTTCAACAGAAATGTCACTGTGTTAAAAGTTTGAGATAATGCTGAAAAATTTAGCAGAGCTGTGCAGACAGTCCCATAAATTTCAATATATAGGTGATTTAGCAATTTTTTAAAATGCTAAGTAAACTATTGCAGAGAATGTATAAAATCAGCTTCACTGAACAAAGTATGATTAAATGATTGTATTTTGCAAATAAAGATAGCAAAAATGTGTTTATTTTGCCATGCAAACTAAAGTGTTCTTTTACAGCAGTGGTTCAACAAGCAGTGTACTTCAGAGAAGGTAAACAGGAAAGATTAAATCACCGCTTTTTAGTGACTCAGCTTTATCCAGCCTAGCAGTTATGGTCGCAGTAGCCTTCTAAGTGTTTTATTGCTATAAGCATGCACTAAGCGAGCTTCTAGTTTTCCAGTTAACTGCACTGGGACCATTAATGCATATCTAATTTGGACATGAATTATTCAGCTCCCATTACTTTGGGCATTATTAAAAACCTTTAGCAAGTCAGGTAAGTGGATAAGAGAAGATAAATGCATTTGCCACTCTGTAAATGCACCACATTTGCAACAGTGTAATTACATTGCTAGGGGAGATGGAGTATTTGCTGATGACTTACATTATAAAAACATTATAAAAATATGTGAGGATATATCATCACTACAGTCTCATTTAAGGTCAACCCTGACAATCACCTGTGCTTGTCACTCTGTCAATGCTTGACTGTAGTATGAAGATTGTTCCACAAGCAAGCCCTTCAAGAAACCTGCTCCTTTTCTTCTTGAAAATCTATGGTTTCAAGCAAAGGTGGCAGAAATTGAATTATTGAAGAGATGAAAGAAAGCAATAAGGACGATTAACGACCGGAACCCTGTGTACGACTGAAGAATTTATTTGATGGACCTGCTGGATGCAGAGAGGCTCTGAACCCACTTTAGGAGTGAGCGGGGTTAAGGGCCTGGGCGCTGACCTTCAGAAAGATTCTGTCTGTCCTGCACTGAAGGCAAACTTAGGGCTCAGCAGGAGTGACGGTAGGGCACCGGTGGGGTGGAGGTCAGCCTGGCTTTTGAGACGAGTTCAGGGTCTGCATAAGCAGATCCATAGGGCATGACATTCAGCCACAGAGTGGTGGAACTGGCATACCACTAAAGACCCAGAAGATCTTGCTGGGCTCAGAGAAGCCTGCTTCTGGACAGAAATTGTACACATAATGAGTTTATATAGTAATTCCCAAGGGAACAGAGAGCTTGTGGTTTTTTGCGTCGTAGCTGCTGCAGTCCAATAAAACATTTAGCCACTTACTTAAGTAAGCTGTAACTTAAACATTTAAGTTAAACACTTTTTAGCCATTTCTGTTGACATGTTCTTAAATGCTTTGCAAAGTTACTGTTCTCTGGAACTGTGCCACCAGCATCGCATATGACTGCCTTTAGCAAAAATACATTTTAATAGGAAATCCTGAACTGTGCTGGCAACTGGTAGATCTTATGTGGTGTATAAGGGAGCCTACTAACAGCACAGATATGGATACAGGTAAGCTGCAAAAGCTGAAAAGCGTTATCCCATTTATTTCACTCGTAATAAATAATTGGATCGAGTCAGCTCAAGACAACTGAAGTTCTTTATAGAGTAATTCAAACAAGTAGAGAATATTTTGGCAATAATGTCTGGAAAAGTGTACTGCCATTTGACTTAATAGAACCATAGAATCACAGGATCATCTGGTCCAACCTCTCTTGGAAAAAGCACAGGCTAGACAACATGGCCCAGCACCCTGTCCAGATGAATCTTAGAAGGGTCCAATGATGGGAAATCTGCTGCTTCCCTCGGGAGATTATTCCAATGGCTGATTGCTCTCGTTATGAAAAATTTTCCTCTTGAGTCCCATTGGAATCTCCTCAGAATTAACTTGTACCCACCACCCCTTGTCTTTTCCATGTCACTCGTTGTAAAAAGGGAGTCTCCATCTTCTTTGTAGCCACCCTTTAAATACTGGAACATGGTGCTAAGGTCTCCCCTAAGCCTCCTGGCCCTTTTTCAGACCCTCTCCAGCCTGTCCACATCTTTTGTGTATAGCGGGGATCAAAACTGAACGCAGCATTCCAGGTGTGGCCTGACAAGCATTGAGTAGAGTGGGATAATGACTTCTTTGTCTCTGCTGGTGATGCCCTTGTTGATGCAACCCGGCATCCTGTTGGCTGGCTTTGCCGCAGCAGCACACTGTTGGCTCATATTGAGCTTGTTGTCTACCAGGACCCTCAGATCCCTTTCCACAGAGCTGCTCCCCAGCTGGGTAGATCCCAGCCTGTGCTGCACTCCTGGATTACATTTTCCCAGGGGCAAGACCTTACACTTGTCCTTGTTGGACTTCATAAGGTTCTTGTTAGCCCACTCTTCCAGCGTATCCAGCTCTTCCTGCAGGATGGGTCTCCCTTCCAAAGTGTCCATTTCCCCACTCAATTTGGTGTCATCTGCAAGCTTTGTCACGGTACACTTGATCCCATCATCCTGATCACTTATGAAGATATTAAACAGCGTTGGGCCCAGGATCAATCCCTGGGGAGGCCCCACTTGTGACAGGTTGCCAGTTTGAAAAGGAGCTATTTACCACACCCTCTGGGTGGGGCCTGTCAGCCAGTTCCCCACCCACCGCACAGACCACTTGTCTAGACTGTAACGCATCAGTTTCTCTAGGAGGAAGCTGTGGGGAACCCTGTTGAAAGCCTTGGAGAATTTCAGGTAGACAATGTCCACCATTTGCCCCACATCAACTGAGCAGGTTACTTTGTTGTTGAAGGTCAGGTTTGTCAAGCACAGTTTGCCCTTGGTGACTCTGTGCTGGCTTTTCCCAATCACGTGCTTCATTTGACGTGTGATAGCCCCCGGGAGGATTTGTTCCATAACTTTCCAAGGGACTGAAGTAAGACTGATGGGCCTATAATTTCCTTCATTTATTCATATCACACGGTAGGCTATGCTAAAATATATCCAAACACTTCTTTATGCAAGTGCCTTTCTCAGTACTAAGCACTAACATTTGTTTAGCTGGATGGTTCTACTACAACAGCACAGCACTCCATCTATTGCATTAACAGCTAGCAGAAATATTACCCATTATTGTAAATAGAGATATTTATTCTCCACTGTGTATAAATGAAATTCATTTATTCATCATAGTTGTAGGAATCACATTTTAATGCCGTAGTCCAGTACTAGTCACAGGAGAAAGGACGGTAGAGAATACTTAGATTCTTGAATACTAGTGGGATTCATCTCACCTAATTTCAGCCTTTTTCTTCTGCCTGGGTTTTCTGTATTGACTGTAATGGAAGATAAACACCTCCAGGGGGTAAGTCATTAGAGAGAGAGGCAGAAAAATCAATTCAACCCTAGAAGTTTGATAATAGAGAAGTTTTACCTAACACTTAAGTGTTCTATTTGGGACCTTGTTTGCCTTGACATTCCTGATAATTACTTGTCAAATCAGCTTTCCTGTGCATTGTACTTCTTTCCTTCCCTCTTGATCAAAGCTGATATATCCCACATCATTTGCCAAAGGAAAATTAGGAAAGAAAGTTTGATCTTTCTTGTGGATATTGCCAGGCTTTTTATCTTTCATAACTGGCATGAAATATGCCAATTCAGAGCTGGTTCTATCATAACTTACACAAATCATGTCTAATTCATTTAGGTCTTATATTACTCTCTCTTGTTAAAAAAAAAAAAAGCAATATATTTCTCAGTAATTAGTACTTGTCTGGCAGCTTTAAGGTAAGTTAAAATGAAGCTGCCATTTTCATTATGACTTCCTTTTGACAATGTAATAGGAACTAATTATTATGGACTAAATAGGCCAAGATGTCTATGAAAAATGTGAAGGGTCATTAATAATTCCTTCTAGGTCCCATTTACTCTAGGAACCTCTGTCAATAGCATATATCTGCTGTAATGTGCGGGCTCATCCGCTATGTCTACCAATAGCAAGAATGATATCAAGACTTTATTTTCTTGCCTGACCCATGCGTGGACAGCAAATGCACTGGCCATGCCAACATGGCCTCGATGCACAGGCCATGCCAACAGAGTTTTCCAGAGGAAAAGGTCTTGTGTAGGTTCCCTTCTGGAAATAGGGCTGGAGAGCCTCAGTCTTTCAGGAATTTTGGAAGTGCTATGTTACGATTGGTTCACAAAGTCTTTGTGATGTGGTGTACATTTTATCCTAGGAAAGAACTGAGAGAAAACAGAGAAGTTCACACACTGTCTTGAAGACACTGCATAGAAAATTTTGATGGCATGTAGAAGATTTATTACAGGTCTCCCTTGCCACACTGAAGTGGACAATTTCCATCTGCCCACTCAAGAGTTCCTGAAATGGGAATAGCTGTAGTAAAGAATCCAAGAAGGTCTGAAAGGTCAGTAAAATTTTACTCTTCTATAAGAGAACTGCAGCTCACTTCTCAATCGGTTGGGATGTGGCACAGAAAAAAAACAGCCTCTGTGTGTGTGCAGTTAAATGGCTTCAAACTATTTTTCTTGACATTTTGTTGGCTGATAAGAAGACACACCTAAGAATAAAATGCACATATGGGACATTTATTTGTCATACCATCCCTGACAAGTGAAATTTCCCATTAGACTATAAATACAGAGCAGCTGTGAAAACCTAGACAACTTATTATAAGCAAGCATAGGCTGAACTAGAAAATGAAGAGCAGTTATTTTGGAAATTGAGTCTTAAGGTTCTAAATAATCTCACAGAAAAATTAATTAAGTTCTCTATACTAATGTTTTTCTAAAATCATAGAATCACAGAATCATAGAATTGCTGAGGTTGGAAGGGACCTTTAAGATCATCAAGTCCAACCACTAACCTACCCTGACAAAAGCCACTTCTAAACCATGTCCCTAAGTGCCCCATCTACCCTTTTTTTAAACACCTCCAGGGATGGTGAATCCACCACCTCCCTGGGCAGCCTATTCCAATGTTTAATAACCCTTTCAGTGAAAAAATGTTTCCTAATATCCAATCTAAACCTCCCCTGACATAACTTGAACCCGTTTCCTCTCGTCCTATCACTTGTCACTAGGGAGAAGAGGTCAGCCCCCATCTCTCTACAACCTTCTTTCAGGTAGTTGTAGAGCGTGATAAGGTGTCCCCTCAGCCTCCTCTTCTCCAGGCTAAACAACCCCAGCTCCCTCGGTCGTTCCTCATGAGGTTTGTCCTCCAGACCCCCTTACCAGCTTTGTAGCCCTTGTCTGGACACGCTCCAACACCTCAATGTCCTTCTGGTACTGAGGGGCCCAAAACTGGACACAGTACTCGAGGTGGGGCCTCACCAGTGCCGAGTACAGGGGGACGATCACTTCCCTAGTCCAGCTCACCACGCTATTCCTGATACAGGCTAGGATGCTGTTGGCCTTCTTGGCCACCTGGGCACACTGCTGGCTTATATTCAGCCGGCTGTCCACCAACACCCCCAGGTCCTCTTCTGCCGGGCAGCTTTCGAGCCACTCTTCCCCAATCCTGTAGCGCTGCATGGGGTTGTTGTGACCCAAGTGCAGGACCTGGCACTTGGCCTTGTTGAACCTCATACCATTGGCCTCAGCCCATCGGTCCAGCCTGTCCAGATCCCTCTGCAGAGCCAACCTCCCCTCAAGCAGATCAACACGCCCGCCCAGCTTAGTGTCATCTGCGAACTTACTGAGGGTGCATTCAATCCCCTCGTCCAGATCATTGATAAAGATATTAAAGAGAACCGGCCCCAGCACCGAGCCCTGGGGGACACCACTTGTGACCAGACACCAACTGGATTTAACTCCATTTACCACCACTCTCTGGGCACGGCCATCCAGCCAGGTTTTTACCCAGCGAAGAGTACACCTGTCCAGGCCATGAGCAGCCAGTTTCTCCAGAAGAATGCTGTGGGAAACGGTGTCAAAAGCTTTGCAAAAATCCAGGTAGATAACATCCATAGCTTTTCCCTCATCCACTAAGTGGGTCACCTTATCATAGAAGGAGATCAGGTTTGACAGGCATGACCTGCCTTTCACAAACCCATGCTGACTGGGCCTGATCACCCTGTTCTCCTGCATGTGCCGTGTAATGGCACTGAGGAGGATCTGTTCCATGACCTTCCCAGGCACTGAGGTAAAAATATGGATTTTTAATATTACAATATTATTAATTAAAAATATGGAAAAAATATGGATTTTTATTTTTTATTTTGGTGGTACTGGTGTCTTCAAGCTTCATCTTGTTAAATTCGTTCACTAGACAGAAAAGACAATCAGCGGTAATACATGTTATTGTCCTACACTGATGCAAGTTCAAATGTGAGATCAGATAATTCCTAAACATTTAAAGTAAGCTTGTAAGCAGCATGTCATGGTTTTCATGGTTTTGGATGTATCAAAATAGAGAGTTTAAAAAAAAAAGTATGGATAAAATCTGCTGTCTGTAAAACAGTATTAATCAAGATACTTATTCTAAAGTTTACTAGATTGTGTGACTGTTTATCCTATGCAAACACAATGGAAGGCATATATCAAACTTTTTATAACCTAGTTACAGTGCAGCACACTCTATTAAACAAGTTCCTTGGAAGTAGGATTTTAGAAGCTTTTAATTTCAAAATATAGCTTCCATATAAAAAATTAGATGGAAGCTTTATGCCAACAGAGAGGCATATATTTCAGGCACTGGAATCCACCTAATTCCTCAGGCACGTACTACAGAATAATTTAACACAACTGGTGGTCTGTGCTTAAGAAAAGCCAAACACTGGAGCAGCAGGGATTCTGCAGGTCAGGAAACAGCGTGGGAAAACCTGCTGGTACTGTGGATGGCGTCCTCATTTCAGTGAGCAGCAATTTTAAACAGTCTCTTAAAGTCATCACTAAAACCTTTCAGATGAATTTTCACTTTAGTCAGTTAGTAGCAAAGAAGAGAGATAAGGGTTTACTTTATCTCTCACCTTAAGTAATTTGTGATTTCCAGTGCTAGTGTTCCAGGATATATTACAGCATCTGGACACTTAAGAAACAAAATGGGTTGAAATCTTTTTTATTAATAAAGATCTGCAGTCATGGGTCATATTCTTAACAATGCTAGAATTAACTTCTTATCACCATAAAAATTATCAAAAATGGGCTTTGAAGCTGTATTATATTTTGATATTCTTTGCAGTCATATTGCATAAAATGTCAAGTTAAGATCTTATGTCCTTCAGTGTGAAAAATAATTTTAATTAAATACATTTTAAATGAGTAATTATGGTAGCCTGGTCTGATTAACATGAGTTAAAGCAAGCCAGAGATTATGTTAATCACATTAAATACCTGATGTATAATTTTGGTTACAAGTAGAAATATTTCAGAAACTGATAGAAAAGCATTGAATAGCCTGCCTTAAGAAGTTCTGTGGAAATGGGCTAATTTTTCATGTACGTTTTCACCTTTCCCTTCAATATCCAGAAAGAAGAAGATTTTCTTTTCTCTTCTCTGCCTCTGCTCATTTAAAAAGCATGTCATCACAATAGAGACAAAAGCTGATTGTCAAAAGAAAACAGGAGAAATAAAGGAAGACATTCTACTCCTGTTTCACTACAATAGCAATCTCTTACCTTCCATCTTTATTAAGTAGAGATCTACAAATTCTCTTCAGATCTGATGCTTGAACCCAGGCAGTTAGAAGGCCTTTATCCTTTTCTGTAAGTCCAAGACTGGGTCTGATATGTTAAACTAACGTTGAAACATAGCACCACATTATCTTTACCCAGTAATATGATTAATAGATGACCCCCTTCTTTTTGACTGAACTTTTTTTTGGATGGCAGGTTTAATCTGAATCTCTAAAATAACATATATAGTTGACTCAAACTATCCCACAGGGCTGTCTCTATTCTTGCCAGAATTTGACATTTATAAGTTTATGTAAGGTCATCTTTCTCCACAGGCTAAGAATTACAGCAATGTCATTTTTCCTACTTAAAAAAGCCAGTTCCCAAAAGGGCCAGCAACTGCAGGATCCAATTGCTTGCAAATTATTTCCAAAAACCTGAGAGAGAGCAAAGAGGAGACAAGAGTTAATAATACCTCACATTATCCAGAAATTTAAAATTCTGAAATTATTTTATCTGTTGAGAATGACGATGGATATCAGTGCTTTTAGTAAGCACAGACTGGTCGAAGGACTGAGCTAACACTGAAGTCAATGGAAAAAAACCCACACATGAACTAAGGGACTTACCCAAGGTCACAATCAAGTCAGCCATAGTGACAGCAGTCAAGTGTAAGTTGATGGAGGGCGGTATTTTGTGCCTAGAAAAGAAAGGTGTTTTGCCATTTCAGGGCTCTGCAATTCGTTACTCACAAGGGACTGTATGAAGTTCTGATACAACTGCATCCTCATTCTGTCGACAACTACAGGGACTAATTTTCTCGGGCATTGGTTTTCACTGTACAACACCCCGCCCTCCCCCTCCCTGGCTTAGTAGCAGTATGCAGTTTTTTACTTTTTCCACTACAGTTAGTTTGAATTTTTAAGAGTGCAAATGCAATTCACTTTTATGTGAAAAAAAACAACAGAATACCTTTTGTTTCTTTCAGTTGGATTTATGCCATTGGTAACACATTCTTTCTCCCTCTTTGTTTTTTCACCTCCTTCTGATTTCAGATTAAATAAAAAAAACCAAACCAACAGACCCAACAAAAGAACTTTGCACAACAATAGTTGTTTATTTCTTTGTACAACAATAGTTCTTTATTTCTTGTACCTTGATTTATTATTAAACTGTCACTTTCCTTTTTTTAATAGCAAAAGTATGTTGTTTTTTTTTTTACTTGGCATAACAACATGGTAGCTTTTCAGTTTTAGAGTATCTAAGACATTGTTGTAGTTCCTTATGCCGGAGGAAATCTTGACTTGTACTGATCCATACTTGCAACTTACAGTTCCTCCTGGTCTATTTCTCTTGAGTTTTGCTGTTTCCTAGCACACAACCACATACTGCTCTGTTCTCTGCTACAATCTTATTTCAAAACTATCTTTCCTACCACTAAAACAAAGAAAAAAGCCACCACCACCACAAAACAGAAAACAAAACCCAAACCAACAAAACCAACAACAATACCCCCACCAGATTTGCATGCAACAAAAACCCCAATGGGCATGGAAGCAGAGGGATTTTTACCTATATTTTGTCTTGTTCTCAGAATGTTGACTCCCTAAATTCGACATGGAAGATAAAATATAATCTTCAGTTATTATTATAGAAGAGAAAACTTCTCATGAAACTCTATTATAAATTGAATCTGCCTATGAACATGTATGATTAGGTGAGCAAACATGGTGCTGACACTCCAACGGGACCACCTTACCTTCTCTGTTCCCAGTTATGCCCTTGTTTTACTTTTTTTCCTACTCTGATCAGCTGTTGTGTTTTCCAGGTGGTCCTTTAGCTCTTATTGCTTTTGAATCCTTAATACTGTAGTAGCAGTGATGCCAATCCATACCATAACAAGGTGTTTGTCAGGGTGTGTGCTATGATCCCTGCCTCTGGTTATCCAGATGAAGGAAATTATCAGAGCATTCCATATCATTCCATATTTATATTTTTTTTCCCGTGGAAACCAAAATGTGGAAGTGCTCTTAGCTTCACCAGTTAAGATATAAACCAACGTAACTGTGCTATAAAGCTAAGTTAAACACAATCAGCTTTGCTTTAAGTCCTGAAGGAGAGTAACTACCAGTATCACACTGAACCTACAGTCCATCAGTTCTATCAAAGCCACAGAGTTCATCATTAAAGACAGTTAAAATCTTCTTGACCAGGGGCATCATACAGAAATGCACCTACCTCATCATATAAGGTTTTCACCCAAAGAATCTTAGGAAGTAGGAAGGAGAAGCCCCCAAGACTCTCTACTTCACTCTCTTGAATTATCCTCAAATCAACTCCTATAGTCTACTTGTAGATTGTCTGGATAACTCTTTATCTTAAATCACTCTCTCGCATTGTGGCAAAGTATCTCACAGCAGTTCTCAACGCTGACTTGTGCCCAAAGCAAACCTTCCCCTTCCACTCAAATCAAGCAGCAACCTGGTTGCCTATTCATTGACTTTGACTTCCTTTCTCAGGTAGAATGTGGCTCTTCTGGAGCACAGTCCTACACCTGGAGAGATCCCTAAGAAGGCACAGGTGAACTCCCTTGAATGGTTAACCTCAGCCTTCTGATGTTTCTGTGGTGTGCTAAGGAAATTTCTATGACTCATGCACACATTACCGGTCTACTTCCCATTGTCAGTCTTACTATGTGGGATATGGGACACTTCAAACATTAAATATGTCGTATGTTTGATATAAAAACATGGAGGAATAACTTCTACACAGAGCACTTCTTTTACATACTCTAATTGAGATAAACAGATATTAACAAAAATATATTTCAGTCATTCCACATATTATGTATGAAATTGATGCAATTGACATTTTTTAGGAAAAAGATTATCTCAAACTGCTATATTTAACACCACTATTACCTAAATAATTAACTAAAAGTTTTAATGATGAAAAATTTTAAATAGAACCTGAGTCGAAGCCAAACAAATAGAACAAAATACACAAAGACACCACACAAAACAACATTACAAAAAAGGGAATCTTCAGTGACAGCTATATTTAGAGTTACTTAATACTTGCTTTCCTGATACTGTATACCACAAATTCTAATGTAGCACTAAGTCAAGGGCTTGTCAAAAGTCTGTATCAGATCTACATATGTCCACAAAAATAACAAAATCAGCCCATTTGACAAGATGTATTTTTCACAATATTTAGAAATGTTGTAATGTATGCCTGTCCTTAGTCCGAATTATTTAAAATAAATATCCACCTGTATTATCTGGACCATTGTTATGAAACAAAATTAAAAAAACACCTCAGCTCACACAATGAAAGAAATAATCATTTAAACAAGTTTCCCACAAAAATCCTCTCTATACTCTCCAACACAATCTGTGTGAATTGAGTCCTGAGGGTTTTAGAGACAAGATGTCTTGGAGTCAAAAAATTCGTCAACATAAAAGTTCATAACATAAAATTTCATAAAACTTCATTTCACCTTTGGGATTACGCTTCCATTAAGGTTGCTGTTTCCCATTCACTCTTTCATTCACTCATTCATTCATCATGTTATAATGAGCTACTTCTGAGGAGTAATATGAATGTCTCTTCTCTTAATCTGCCCCGTGATAGAAAAAAAACAGAAGGAAAATAACTCTGTATAATGCAACCCATTTTCAGTATTTTCTTCTACTACCATCCTTCTCCCATCTTATTTGAATTTCATAAGAGAAAAGAAACACAACAGCTGCCATCCCCTAATCTTGTTGTCCTGGCAGCCTCAGATTAGTGGAAAACTCTGCAAACTGCTCAGTTTTACATTAGCTCTAAGGGACACGATGACTCCAAAGTTATTTTGTCTTCTTGGGGGCAATACCTATAAGAAAGAAAAGACTGAATAGACAGCGGAGACTAAGTATAATTTCTTTAAAAAGATTAAGTTGAGAAGCCCTGGTGTGATGGTAGAGGGTTGATTGAACTAATCATTCCTATTCTGCAGCTTGTCTGGGGTATCAGAGCCCACAGTTCGGAGCCATAGGACAGTGCAGCAAAGCCCCAAGAAAACAGAAGAACAGCAATGAGTGGGGCTAAGGCTATAGATTACGTAGTTAGCAGACATTAGTTATTATTATACATTGGGTATTATTGCTCTTCAATCAGCTACAGACAAGAACGGCTAAAACTTGCATTAAGACATATAAAAGCTTAAACTAACGTGGACCTGTTCCCACTTCAATGCAAATTCAAATACGCCCCATCAACTTGAGTGCATTTTAGAGTATCCCTGCCCTACTATGAAATGATTCAGAGAAAGCACTAACTAGATTCTAATGTCTGCACCCTGCAGATATTTTAACAGCTTTGTTTTATTTTTTTCTTTTTTTCTTACTTTGAAGATCACAAAACCATGAAATATGTGCTTGGATAGGTCTAATACTACATATGGAGTGAAACAGCTCAGAAAGCCAAAGACACGTCAGATATGGACTCTTCTGAAATTTAATTAAAAAGAGTATACTTGAAGTCTGCAAGCTGTAGGCTTGTATCTGCTGTAGGCAGGTAACAATGGAACCGGTAAGTTTGCATCAGTGATTCGAGTAGCTCATAGACTGTCTGAATTAGGTGCTGCTGGTTACTACAGACTTTGTAAGCAGACCTTGCTGCAAGCCAACAGTCTTCATAGAGAGTGAGATGTGTTTTCTGCTGCCTTGAATATCTACAGAATTATGAATTTGCATTTACTTTCCTATTAGTAGTACTAAGCTAGGCTTTAACACCTTTGTACATTATTCATCTGCTGTCAAGAATTTTGCCTCAACAGGTTATTTCACCCAGTGCAACCTTTTTTCTTGTAACCACTGCTTTAATTCCTGTTCCCTTTGCAGAGGTATTTATGTGCTGTTAATGTAGTTAACTGTTAGCGCTAGTTCTTCCTCATTTTGACTACAGAATATTAATGCAGTTCAAGGGAAAACTGATGTAATAGCATGAGGCATTTTGGGAATGTAGAAATAACTGAAGGACAAAGTAACTTCAAAAATGGATCTGGAGTGCATGGGTAATTAATACAAGACTGTTTTTTCTCATCCGGGAGAAGGACTGGTGCTGAGAATGTCATTGCCGTTTATGTATTACTAAATTCCATTTTTCCTCTGGCTGAGGGGTGTCCTTTCTTTTCACAAAAATGAGGAACAGTTAAATCAAGTAAGGGGATAATAGTTATGATATTTCAACACTGGGTTCATATGTCCCTGTTATTCTTGGCGATAACTGCTTCTATAATTAGGGATCCTTGCAAGGTGTTATATAAAGGAGTATAGGAACATTTTCTTATTTTAGTTTCCATGGCCTTTAGATTCCACTGAAGGCTTGTTAATCGCTGGAAGTTTAATACAGACTAAAATTCTCTGAAAATACCGACACACAGGCCCAATTTTTTCCCACTAATGTCAATGAGAGATTTTGTTCAACATCTTGAAGTCCCAAGACCCTTGGAAGGTCCATACTTATGCACAAGCTGACGGCTTTCATTATTCTAAATACGTAAATCCAAACCCCCTCATAATAAGCGGATTCCTCAGTCTTGAAATCTATGTGGCAGGATCCATTCAATGGATACAATATACGCTTGAGTTCATGTTCATGCCAGAGTAGATTTTTCCACATTCCCTTTATGAACGAAGGGTGTGGATTACTTCATTCTCTAATTACCTTTAAAGTCTATTTTTTCACAGACAGCTACGTTGGTTATCATTTCTTTCATGATGTTCATCAATATTTTTCATTTAAGCAGATTCAGTGTCTCATAATTTTGTGTTATCATTTGCATTTCATTCTCAGGTGTTTCTAATCTAGCTTTTACAGCAGACAGAACCTTCTCAAAAGTTTATACGATTTTTCCCAGATTAACTGGCAGGAAGTCTTTAGGAGCTGAGGTTGTGAAGAGAGAACTGGCTGCTGCATTGCTGAATCTATCCTGAGACTCCTTTAGGTCAGTTTGCTTTGAAATTTTAGTTGTTATCTAATCTTTTTTCAGATATCAGTTTTATTCAATCACAAATTAGGAATTACTATTTTTGCCAAACTAGACAATGTCATGTAGGATCTAAGATGTGTTGGATCAACATTAATTTTTTACTTACATTTCACTGAATCCAGATAATAACAATTCATAAATAAAATAAAATAACAAAAATGAAGAAAAAAATAGCTAAAATGTTGCCTGTGAAAAAGGGTGTTTCATTATATGCAAATTATTTTCATTCTACCTGCAGATACGAGACACACAAAAACATTATAAAACATTATTTAAATTTTACTTATGAATTTTATCAGTTGCAACCTTGAGGTAATACAACAACAACGACGACGACAACAATAATAATAGTAATTACAACAATAATACTAACAACAACAACAGTAATAATTCAGTTTTGCTTCATGTTTTAAATCTTTCAGAGAAAACAATTTAAGGAAAACTTAAATCTAAAAAGTATAACATGATCTCAATAAAAGCTGCTCCAACAAGTGAAATCATGGGCTCAAGCATCACTTTTACAACATATAGATGAAGATGGCAAGGGCATCCAAGTTTGAACGCTGCAGATGAAGATCATGCTGAGGCTCATGATACAGCCTCTGATATGGCCTATATAGTATATTGTATGTATGGTATAGCCTATGATAAACATATTTACCTACCTATATGTTCCTGCAGAAATATATGACAGCCCAGTGTCACATCTTACTACCTTAAAGATAAAACGCAGAGAATGTAACAGTTTGCATGTATGTGTTTAAAATCCACTCTTGGTTTAAAATGGGCAATGATGTTAAAAAACCCCTGTTCTGCTAAGACACTAGGAGGGACCGGCATTTAAATAAGAATCAATGAGAGAATGGTCATGACCTTTTAGACTAACCAAGTTTGGGGGTGTGGATGAATTACTGATAGACTGCTAAATGCACCTAGTGCATCTAAATGTTTCATGTGTTACCATTAAAATAAGAAGTTGTGCTTTTTCTCTTTTCTGACATTTATTTCAAGCATATGTGATTCTAGCTTTCTAAGTCATATCTATTGGTTACGTACTGCAGGCCCGTCTACTCTGAACATATGGATTAAATTACATATTGGGACCCCAGTCAGATTTTAACTGTGATGTGATGATCATCAGATGGGTTTTACCCTTCTTGAGCACAAAGGCCTGAAGTATACATTAAAGCATAAAAATCCTGTTTAGAGTAGTGTTAAAGGTCTAATGTATTCCCAACAGTATTCAAGAAGATGAAAGCTGAAGCTGTTGCTGACCAGAAATTATTGTGAAAGTGGACTCCTTCCTTTCCGAAAGCAGGATCTTAGAAGAAAATCTGATAAACTGACTGCTAAGAATGGACCTCATAAAATTAATGAACTTCATACGTAAGCAGTTCAATGGATGCCAGGTACTTACATGTAATTTTTTTACCATGTTGTGAAATAATCCTGTGAACATTGTCTTTAAATTCTTAATTGTAACTATTTATGAGTTGATTTTACGTTTTATTGAAAGAGATTGTTTCCTGTCATAATTTTGATGAAAAATAATTATTAATTTTTTTAAAGAAAATATGTTTTCCCTGAAAGATTTGTTGGTTCTGTTTTTTCTCACAGAAAGATATCATTAATCTCACTGGAGTCAAAATTTGTACAGAGGGAAAATATTTTTATTAGACCCGTGATATAGCTAGGAAAAAAACCACAAAGAAAAGCTCTTACACATTCAAAGCTTTATTCAGAATTTTTTTATTTTGTTTCATTAATATTTGTCATTTCAGTCTTTTAAATAAATCTTGGGTTTTGTTTGCTCTTAACTAAAATTTATGTTTTATTTCTCAGTGACAAAAAACAAATAGTCTAAACTTGCAGTGTTTATGACATCAATCTTCCTTTTTATTGATATAAATTCATTGATATCAATGTTATTTTACTCAGCCCTTCTATCTTTCTTTTTGTTCCTTTTTTCCTGCTCCATAATGTTGCAAAATATCCTCAATATTAGAACTTTTGTAAAGAGTAAAGTTACCCTCATCCATTTTTCAACAAGAAAAGTGTCTAATCCCACTGATTTTTTTAAATTAAACCCAGTGGCAACAAAGAAAAAAAAGAAAAATGAATACAGATCAAAAATATTCTTTAGTGATTAAAAAAAATTTAGGAACTGTTCTATTTCAAATCTTTGAGGGAAACTGGGCAGAAGACAATTGAAATACTTTTATAAAATTAATTTGTCCATTAACTTGTTTCATTTTTTCCCCGAAAGTTCAATGCAAAAGTTTCCAGGTTTTGTGTTTAGTTGAAAAGTTCTGGTTACAATTATCCTGGAATTGGCTTGTGTCTATGGAACTATTCAAATCAGAGAAGAAATATGAATGAAGCTGAACTCAGTTTCAGTGGAAGGATGCTGATGGTGGTCTTTCATATTAGAGAGAGGGATCTTTTTTTTTTCCGGAGAAGAAAATACCTGGTAAAACACCCAAAAAGCAAACCCACCCATTTCAGCACATATCTGGAGAATGAGTGATCAAAGATTGTCTACACATTAAATTACTTAGTCATTTCTTACTGCTTATTTTTTACACAATCTGTTCTATATAAGGCATTAGCAAGATAAGCAATTACAATATTTAATACAGTTTGTTTTCTCTTGGATTAGATGTCACTAAAGGTAATTTACATATTTTCCAACATATTTATGATAAGTTTTAGTCTATGCACTTTAAGCTATTAATGCAAAACTGTCCAGCATTTTATATCATCCTTACTTATAAGCAGACTAGTGAATCAGCTGCACATATGTGGGCTGCAAAGAACATAATTTTGGTGAGCCTTCAATGTTTTACACATCAGAGCTCCAACAACGAAAATTCATTATTCATTTGAGATATTCTTGAAGAACCTATAGATCTATTTTAAAAACCTATGAGATACTTGTACTTACAGTAAAACTTATTTAACTATCCATATCCACTTAGGTGTGGCTTTGTTGGTCAATGTAATGATTGTCTCAGAAATGCCTGCTTCTTCGTTACATAAAGATAAAGCCAATCTCTTATCAGATATGAGGTGCATTTGTGGACTGAAACTTCCTGAAAAGATCAGAAAAGGACCACCTCTTTGGCAATTATATCTTCTAAGAGTGTAGTTCACCTAAGCAGTGGATAGCATAGCAGTGAAAACTGCTATGTTAATCTAGGCCAAATATGATCCCATATGATCTATGTTAATGTATAGAAGTCATAAAACAACTTCATTCTAAGTGGCCTACAGCTGCATCATGCTTTTAAAGTAAATAAAGTTACTGAAATTGGCTATGTATTTCTGGTTGCTCAGTTTGTCTAACTCATAAAGGTCATGACTCAAGATGTTTGGCAGAATGACATTTGGAGGGAAAAGCAAGTGTTTGTTATGGAAAGCAAAAACAGATAAACAGGAATATAGGAGAAAGCACTAAATGTCAGGCACTTCAACACCATGGCACTTTTCATGATTTTTATGTTAAAGTATTTCCATATAAATTCATAACATAGTTTGGAGAAGTGGCTGAACAGTAGATAAAGCGATAAGGTGTAATTTAAAAATAAATATCGGAGAAGAGTCTACTTTGGCTTTCATTTCATGAGAAGACCTAAAACACAGAACAGATGTTTGACAGAGGTAGAAGAGGAGAGAAAAGAGGGTTTGCCCCACTTCCCGTGCCCCTGCCTGGATATTAGAACTTTGTTAATGCAGCCTGAAGCACCAAGCACCAATTTTTTTTCTGTTTTCTCAATGCCATGTGTCACAGCCAAGGAACCAGAGAGAGGAGATGCTGCACAGTCACCAGAGGATGTGCTGTGCATGGTTGCAGCCCCACGCTGTAAATTCACACCTCCCCACCATGAACTGTTATGAGGAGAAAAGGGCTCAAGATCTCCTTTTATATTAGGTCTGAGACTATTCCATACGCAATATATGCTGCATGGGAGAATGCAAAGTCCTCTGCACGAAAGCCCTGATATGATACAGTGGAGCTAGAGGATACTTCTAATTCAAAGCTTCCACTATGCTCTAAGTGGCATATTACAGAGCAGTTAAAAATTATTTTATAATTTTTTATAATTTTTATAACTTTGTATTAGCTGAATCTGAAGTGTAAAATCCTGGTTCCACTGGCAGCAATACGAATTTCATCATTGACTTTACTGAGGCTGGATTTCAGCTGTTGCATAGTGACTTGCAGAACCCATCATGATTTGCACCAGTTGAGGATTTGTCCCAGATTTGCTGGGTACTGCTAGGCTTCGTACCATGGATGTTTTCCCACTGGGAATAAGGTTAACCATCAGCTTGCTTTACAGGCAAAACAATATCCATCAAAAGGTCAGAACTCCCTGTCAGGACCAGTCCTTGGTGTATTCAGAGACTGCTGTAAAAGTGCCTTAATGAAATGCAGAAGACAATATAGCAACCCATAAGCCACTTTACAGCAAAGCAGAATATATGACTTTCATATTGAAGAACATATAATGGATTATTCTTTCCTCCATTATCGTTGTGTCTTTTCCATTTTTAATAGTTACAGACATAACTTTGAACATTACTTCATTTAGTTTTGAGGCCAGATTTCAATAGCAACTGTATGAGACCCTTAGTACAGATGATTTGATACCAAATAAATTCAGCATTTCTTTTAATAATTCAGCCTGACCTTTGGATAAAACTTGGTCAGCACTTAGGATTACATTACGTTTTCATCACTCAGGACAACCAACTGGAGTAGGATGACAACAATCTTCCTCAAATACCGCAGGTTTCCTCCCTTACTAGGAATTTTAGTTTCCTTGTCCAGAATATCTCCGATCCATGAAATGAGAGACTTCCAGCTCTTGCCACATGCCTTCTTCCTTCACTTAAACCATAAAGAATTGTGTGCAGCAATGCAGGAATGGCACTTCATTTCTGACAGTCAGAATTGCCTATGGTGTTGTAGAATTTGCCCCATTTATCCTATGAAGGGCACAACAATCATGCTTTACCTAACTTCTTATATATTACGAAAATCTTTTTAAAAAGATGGCTCTCATACTTTGTTGTTCATAGTCTTCTGTCTCTAACTGAATTATGAGTTGAAGACCAAATATCATAGCTGGAAGCATTTAAGTGTGAGGCCGTCAAAGACAAAACACTTTCTACGGGACATTACCTCAGTAATCTCCCATGTCTCTTCTGCCTAACATTGTATCCAACCGTAGTAGTCCCACGTGTCCAGGTAAGACATTTTCCAGACCTTCCTGCAGGCTCCAGGAGCCTCCAAAGCCAGCTGCATCCACAGCCTCAGAGACCGAGGGTTGTTGTTACATGTGTTGTATATACACAGCGTCTACAAGTGCCTCTGCTCCCGTTCTGGCATCTTCCCAGAGCTCACTAACTGCGAGAGAGGTAGGATTTGTTGCACAGCATCTTCATTAGAGGTGCTCCTGCTCTGTACACACAATATGAACTCCCTTTAATAACTCAGAGGATCTGAATATACTTTCTTATTAGAACAAAGGACAAAAGGTACCCAACAATGCGAACTGTCTCATTTCATGAAACTATTGAGTGTGCATCATAGCTCTAAAATATCAAAGGTAATGAAGAAAAAAATATACTAGGTAGCATCCATGCATATTCATAAGTTAATTTTGTGCTCCAGTATGCTACTGTAGGAAATGCAGTTGTCTAAACTGTAAAATAAAATGCCAGTGATCCCCATTCAGAAGTCTGGCTTTACTCCAAAGCATTGTGCCAGAATAGATATTGTTATTCTGTATTTGCAGCATAGGGAAACTTCGCAGAATCTTAAATGCCATTGCAAAGGTGGACTTTTAATGGGTATTTCAATAACAGAACAGACAGTTATGTATACAACAGGGAAAATGGAAGGGATAGTGATGCTAGAGGAAGGAAGGGAAGGACATTATAAATGTATGCAAAAGGTAGATCAAAAAGAGTGCTTTTTTACTATGATATGCATTTAACTATGATATGCATCTTCTGTGTACAGTGTATGTTAGAGGAAAGATTGACAAAAGGAAAAATATTAATTCAGAATATAGGCTTAATATAGGCAGAATGTATATAGGCAGAATATAGGTTTAAAGGTTTATTATGAGTAGATCTTTTGACTCGGCTGGAAAGGAATATAAAATATGGCATGAAATAGCTGGAAATAGCATGTGGTGGAGTGCTCTGAAGGAAACATGAAGAGATCAATTATCACTGTACAAAAAAATTTACAGAACAAGAGCGTAACTATATTAGGTAATTCTTACATCATTATTTTATATTGAAGTATATAAAGCTAGAAAGATAGATGTTAGCTATAATAAAAGAATAAAGGACCATACCGCATAAAACCTTTTCTTTTCCATTTGACAGGAAGTATCGCTTGGCATGCAGAAAGCACTGATGGATATGAATAATTAGACCAGAAAACTTGGAGTACAAAAAGCAAAAATTTAATTCCAATGCTTTACATTGGTTTGAATCTCATGATGTGGCTACGATAGCCATAACATATACTATTGTTTCCATTAGAAGATATTGAGTCCTTCTGAAAGCAAAATCCAAGGGCATTCCTAAATACTGCAGAAGCCCATTTCAAAGTCACGGAGTCCTAATGTAATCAATAGCTGCATTAGCAATGTTATCTTTGACACTCCGGATAATAAGATAAGTAATCAACAGATTAATAGTTTTTACACCTATTTCTCAGAAGGGCTTTCCAGGGTAAAGAAATATTATTGTCCTTGTGCAACAGCAATCCAAAGCACAGAGAGAACATCAGATCCGATTATGGTTGCACAGTAAATCTGAGGCATAGCTGGGAACAGAACATGAGGTTACTAACTCTCGGCCTACGACTCTAACTGCATAAAAATATAACTATTGGCTGAGATCATATTACCAAGTTACACTGTACTGAGGGCTTTGGAATAGTAGCCATCAGACAAACATTTTATTTGTACAACACTTGAATTTATAGGATCTGGTCTAAATCTTCTTTATGGACTTGAAATATAGTGAAGTTGGTGGAGTCTCAGCGGAGCCTATGAAAGTGCTGTTAGATCAGAACACAGCAGAGCACCATGACATCTACGCTTGAGGTAAAACACGGCTTTCTGAAGTAGTATAGGATGAAGGCATAATTTGTTGCAGAATGAATACTCTGAGAGAACATTTTGATTGCTTGGAATGACTCCAAAAAAGCAAAGCTTTTTCTTCTGTGATAAGAAGAAAAATCCTGCCATAAAGCTTTCATTAAGAATTTCACTATTGTTTGTTATACAATTTAACCTTCGTTACACTTTAATATCACGCTGTTTGATGCTTTTCTCCTGTGATAGGCAGGCAAAAGTTACATAGTGTTGCAACAAACCAAAAAAGGCCTTGAAACCAACACCAAATCCTTATATGCACTCATTTCAAGCCTAAACCTACACTTCAGTAGGCAGAACCTCTCAGACTGCACCTGCGGTCTAATGAAAAAAACCCAACAGGCTATAGCAGGTTCAGTCAAGGCTATACAAAACATGTTTTCATCAAATGGTGGATGACACCAAGCTGAGTGGTGTAGCTGATATGCTTGAAGGAAGGGATGCCATCCAGAGGGACCTTGACAGGCTTGGGAAGTGAGACCATGTAAACCTCATGAAGTTGAACAAGGCCAAGTGCAAGGACCTACACCTGGGTCAGAGCAATCACCAGCACCAGTACAGACTGGGTGATGAATGGATTGAGAGCAGTCCTGCAGAGAAGGACTTGGGCATACTGGTGGACTTAAAATGGAACAAGAGCTGTGTGTTGGGTTTGTGTGGCAAGGTTTTGGTAGCAGGGGGGGATGCAAGGGTAACTTCTGTGAGAAGATGCCAGAAATTTCCCCCACGTCCAAAAAAGCCAGTGCTGTCTGGCTCCAAGATGGTCCCGCTGCTGGCCGAGACCAAGCTGATCAGCGACGATGATACCACCTCTGTGATAACATATTTAAGGGGAAAAAACCTGCACAACACCAGCAGGTGTCCTCAGAAGGAAGGAGTGAGAATATGTGAGAGAAACCACTCTGCATTTGCCGAGGAGATCAGCTCCAGTGCAGGTAAGTCTGTGCTGAGGAAGGAAATCGCAGCAAAGAAACGGCCAGGGGCTCGTTTTTGAGGCTTTTAAAGCCAGGAAAAGGGGCCAGCCCGAGCCGGTACCCGGCCCTTCTGGGGGGCGGGGACAGCTGAGGAGCCGAGGGCGGAGCCACCACCCCCGGCGGCAGGTGTTAACGAGCAGAGGGTGGGACCACTCTCCCCCCTCATAAAAGAAACCCTTTGGGAGCAAACGAGCTGCAAGTGGGCGTTCCCTGGGTGTGACCCGAGGTATCACCCAGGTGCACCACAACGAGAGTGTACTTCCTGGGCTGGAGAAGGGGGTGGCCAAGCAGGGTGTGACACACCAGTCCAATCACAGCAGTCTGCACAGCAGTTCGTGCAGGACAGAGCTGAAAGACTGCTAACCCGGCTAGGTAGTGATGGTAACTACTCGCAAGATGACTGTGGCATCCATGAGCTCCACAACCACCAGGTCTGATGCCGCCTCTCAGACGGAGCTCTTGTGGGAACATGCTACCACACAGACATCGGGCTGTAGGGTATGCCCTGCTCTTACGCCAGTGTCGGATGGCAATGATGGGCATACCTGTAGGAGATGTGCTCAGGTAGAGGATCTTCTCCAATTAGTCATGGAGCTCAGGGAGGAGGTAAGTAGGTTGAGGAGCATCAGGGAATGCGAGACGGAGATAGATTCCTGGAGCAGAATCCTGCATCCCATGACAGAAACCCAGCAGGCAGATAAAACCCCTGCAACAGAGAGCTCCATATCTCAACTGAAGGCGGTAACCTGGAGGACAGGGGGCAATGGCAGGAAGTTCCTGCGCGGCGCAACAGGCGCTGCACTCGAGACTGCCCAATGACTACCCCATCTTCCCAGGTGCCATTACTTAACAGGTACAGTGCTCTACAGAGGAACCTGGATGATGACGAGCACAATATTTCTCCTATTTCTCCTACCCTGGAGCCGTCAGCAAGGTCTAGTCAGACCTCCCCCTGCATCAAAACCTCTGTGGTAAAGAAGAAAAGACGGGTCCTTGTCATAGGTGACTCATTACTGAAAGGAACAGAAGGCCCAATATGCAGGCCGGACCCGGTACATAGGGAGGTCTGCTGCCTCCCTGGGGCCTGGGTCAAGGACGTGAAGAGGATGCTTCCTTCCCTGGTACGGCCCTCAGACTACTATCCACTTTTGCTCTTTCAGGTAGGCAGCGACGAGGTAACAAGAAGAAGTCCAAGGGCAATGAAGAAAGATTTCAAGACCCTGGGACGGCTGGTCAAGGGATCGGGAGCGCAAGTTGTGTTCTCGTCTATTCCCCCAGTTGCGGGGAATGATGAGGGGCTAAATAGAAGGACCCAGCAGATCAATGCCTGGCTTCGAGCTTGGTGCTGCCGGCAGGACTTTGGGTTCTTTGATCATGGCCTGATCTACAAAACGCCTGGCCTGCTGGTAACAGGCAGGAATACCTTGACCTCCAGGGGAAAAAGGGTTCTAGGACAAGAGTTATCGGGGCTCATTGAGAGGGCTTTAAACTAGATCTGAAGGGGGGTGGGGATGGTACTGGGCTTGCTGGTGAGGTGCCAGGGTGTAGTTGCTCAGCGCTCGTGGGCCAGTGTGCCAGTATTTCTGAAAGCCAGAAGGCACACCACATCTCAAGGGTCAAAACTACACACACAACTCCCTCTCTGAAATGCTTATACACCAATGCACGCAGCATGGGGAATAAGCAGGAAGAGCTGGAGGTCTGTGTGCGGTTGCGGGGCCATGATCTCATTGCAATTACTGAGACGTGGTGGGACAACTCGCATGACTGGAATGCTGTCATGGATGGCTATGTCCTTTTCAGGAAAGACAGACCAGCAAGGCGTGGTGGTGGAATTGCACTCTATGTGAGAGAGCATTTGGAATGCATCGAGCTCTCACTAGGGGCGGATGAAGAGCGGGTTGAGAGCTTATGGGTGAGGATTAAGGGACAGGCAAATATGAGGGACACTGTTGTGGGTGTTTATTACAGGCCACCTGATCAGGATGGGGAGACTGATGAGGCTTTCTACAGACAACTGAAGGTAGCCTCGCAAGCGCAGGCCCTGGTTCTCATGGGGGACTTCAATCACCCCGATATCTGCTGGGAAGACCACACAGCCAGGCATGCACAGTCCAGGAGGCTCCTCCAGTGCATTGATGACAACTTTTTGACACAGGTGGTACAGGAGCCAACAAGGAGAGGAGCACTCCTGGACCTGGTACTGACAAACACAGAGGGATTGGTGGAGGACATTAAGGTTGGGGGCACCCTAGGTTGTAGTGATCATGAAATGATTGAGTTCAGGATCATGGGTACTATCCACAAAACAACAACAAGAAGTAAAATTACAACCTTGGATTTCAGGAGGGCTAACTTCGACCTCTTCAAGAAACTGCTTGGAGAGATCCCGTGGGCTAGGGCTCTGGAAGGCAAAGGGGCTCAAGAAAGCTGGTTGATATTCAAAGACCACTTCCTCCAAGCTCAGGATCGGTGCATCCCTAAGAGAAAGAAATCGGCCAAGGGACGCAGGAGACCTGCATGGTTGAGCAGGGAGCTTCAGAAAAAGCTCAAGTGGAAGAAGGAAGTTTATAATAAGTGGAAGAAGGGACTGACCCCTTGGGAGGATTACAAGAATGCCACCAGAGCGTGCAGGGATGAAACAAGGAAAGCCAAGGCCGCCTTGGAATTAGACCTGGCTAGGGACATCAAGCACAACAAAAAGAGCTTCTACAAGTATATTGGAAGCAAAAGGAAGACCAGAGAAGTTGTAGGCCCACTGCTGAATGAGGCAGGAGTCATGGTGACGGAGGATGTGGAGAAGGCAGAGTTACTGAATGCCTTCTTTGCTTCGGTCTTTTCTGCTCGGCCCAGCCCTCAGGAGTCCCAGGCATTGAATAAAGTAACAGGGAAAGAAGAAGACTTCCCTTGGGTTGAGGAGGAGCGAGTGAGGGACCAATTAGATCATCTAGATATTCACAAGTCCATGGGCCCTGATGGGATGCACCCGAGAGTGCTGAGGGAGCTGGCAGAAGTCATTGCTGGGCCGCTCTCCATCATCTTTGAAAAGTCCTGGAGAACAGGCGAGGTGCCTGGGGACTGGAGGAAAGCCAATGTCACTCCAGTCTTCAAGAAAGGCAAGAAGGAGGAGCCGGGGAACTACAGGCCGGTCAGCCTCACCTCCATCCCTGGAAAGATGATGGAACAGCTCGTTCTGGGTGTCATCTCAAGGCACGTGGAGGAAAGGAAAGCTATCAGAAGTACTCAGCATGGATTCACCAAGGGGAAATCATGTCTGACTAATCTGATAGCCTTCTACGATGGCATGACTAGATGGATAGATGAGGGGAGGGCGGTAGATGTGGTCTACCTTGACTTAAGCAAGGCGTTTGACATGGTCTCCCACAGCATCCTCATAGGGAAGCTTAGGAAGTGTGGGTTAGATGAATGGACAGTGGGGTGGATAGAAAACTGGTTGAAAGATAGAGCTCAGAGGGTTGTGATTAGGGGCACAGAGTCTAGTTGGAGACCAGTGACGAGTGGTGTTCCCCAGGGGTCAGTACTGGGTCCAGTCCTCTTCAACATATTCATCAATGACCTGGATGAGGGGATAGAGTGCGCCCTCAGCAAGTTTGCTGATGACACCAAGCTGGGTGGGGTGGCTGACACACCGGAAGGCTGTGCCGCCATACAGAGAGACCTGGACAGGTTGGAGATCTGGGCAGAGAGAAACCTTATGAAGTTCAACAAGGGCAAGTGTAGGGTGCTGCACCTGGGGAGGAACAACCCCATGCACCAGTACAGGTTGGGTGCTGACCTGCTGGAGAGCAGCTCTGTGGAAAGAGACCTGGGAGTCCTGGTGGACAACAGGATGACCATGAGTCAGCAATGTGCCCTTGTGGCCAAGAAGGCCAATGGCATCCTGGGATGCATCAAGAAGAGCGTGGCCAGCAGGTCGAGGGAGGTCATCCTCCCCCTCTACTCTGCCTTGGTGAGGCCGCACCTAGAGTACTGTGTCCAGTTCTGGGCTCCCCGGTTCAAGAGGGACAGGGAACTGCTGGAAAGGGTGCAGCAGAGGGCTACAAAGATGATTGGGGGACTGGAACACCTCTCTTATGAGGAAAGGCTGAGGGATTTGGGTCTCTTCAGTCTGGAAAAAAGACGGCTGAGGGGTGACCTTATCAATGCTTATAAATACTTAAAGGGTGGGTGTCAGGAGGATGGGGCCAGGCTCTTTTCAGTGGTGCCCGGGGACAGGACAAGAGGCAATGGGCACAAACTTGAACATAGGAAGTTCCACCTAAACATGAGGAGGAACTTCTTTACTCTGAGGGTGACAGAGCACTGGAACAGGCTGCCCAGAGAGGTGGTGGAGTCTCCAACTCTGGAGACATTCAAGACCCGCCTGGACGTGTTCCTGTGTAACCTGCTCTAGGTGACCCTGCTCTGGCAGGGGACTAGATGATCTCCAGAGGTCCCTTCCAACCCTATGATTCTATGATTCTATGCAGACACCAAGGTCAGTGAAGAAGGAGTGGGAGGAGGTGCTTCAGGTGCCAGAGCAGAGATTCCTCTGCAGTCCATGGTGAAGGCCATGATGAGGCAGGCTGTCCTCCTGCAGCCCATGGAGGTTAATGGTGGAGCAGATATCCAACCTGCAGCCCTCGGAGGACCCCACGCCAGAGCAGGTGGGTGCCCCAAAGGAGGCTGTGCCCCCAGCGAGAGTCCACACAGGAACAGGCTCCTGGCAGGACCTGGGACCCTGTGGAGAGAGGAGCCGATGCTGGAGCAGGTTTGCTGGCAGGACTTGTGACCCCATGGGGACACATGCTGGAGCAGTCTGCTCCTGAAGGACTACACCCTATGGAAAGGACCCACGCTGGAGCAGTTTGTGAAGAACTGCAGCCCATGGGAAGGACTCACGCTGGTGATGTTCATGGAGAACTGTCTTCCATGGGAGGGACTCCATGCTGGAGCAGGGGAAGAGTGTGAGGAGTCCTCCCCCTGAGGAGGAAGGAGGGGCAGAGACAACATGTGATGAGCTGACCACAACCCCCATTGCCCGTCCCCCTGCACTGCAGCCTGGCCTTTCTCTGAGTTTTTGGAGCACATTTCAATAGATTAATACTGGCACTTAGGCAGAAATTATGTCACAGATCTTGTTCATCATCTGAGAAAATGGGTTATTATACTGCCTCCTTTGCTATACTTTTTACTTTAATCAGTACCACTTGTAAATTGTAGTTCCTAGCCCTTCATATATATCAGCTTGCCATAAGTAGCTTACAAGAAAGAATTTTTGTTCCAATTTTTTTCCACTGTAAATCTGTCACTTTTCTCAATACTATCACACTGAAGTAAGCAGAGCCAGAAACCCATGAATGCACTTATTAATTCATAAAACTCAACCACGCTAATTATGAAGTATGAATTATGCAACAAATGATGTAGCCCAATTCCCAATCTGTTATATGGAATCTCAATAAAATTCTAAGATAAAATGCTTAAAACAAACTTCATATTTAAAGCATCATTTTAAACTCTGAAGTCATATTGAAAAGTGTGAATGAAGACTGTCTGCTTCTTTTCTTAAACAAAAAGATACCATTATCATTATAAACAAATTTCATTCTGGCTTTAAAATTTTGTAATTTCTTGCTAAAATAATTAAAGCAATAAAGTAAAAATATAAAACTCCTGCTGTTTTGAACATTTTCAGTTTCTTACTAGGATGGAATAACATCTCGGTTAATTGACACATTTGAATTAACATAATACATCAGAAATGGAACCATAAGGAGCGTGGGCTGGATTCTTAATGTAGTTTTTAGTAAGGACTGCTATTTCTTAAGTGAAAGTACATAGCGTTTTTGTTTAGCTTCTTGCAGGTGAAAGCACTGAAGATCTGAAGTTTTAGAGTTTTAGATGGTTGTTTCACGTTTTTGTGTTCTGCATAGGGAAGTCAGAAAGTCTGCTTGTTGAATACTATTTCATAATTTTTTGAAGTATGGAGTTTGAGATAGAAATATAGGATAGGAAAGGACTTGCTAACTGACTTCCTTATTTTCATTCTTTACATCAAATATGTAAACTATATTTAAAAAGCATGAAAAAATGTTTAATATAAACGATTATCCTGTAGTGGGAATGTGGTGGTTGACTGTGGGTAGCTGCCAGACACCCAGCCAGCTGCTCTCTCACTCTCTTTGCTTAATAGGACAGGAGAGTAAATAAGATTTTAAAAGTTTATGGGTGGAGATAAAGACAAGGAGATCACTTACCAATTAGCATCACAAGCAAAACAGGCTTGACGTGGGAAAAATTAATTTAATTTATTGCCGATTAAAAGTCGAACTGCATGGTGAGAAACAAAGACAAAAACTAAAACACCATCCCCCAGCCACCTTTTTTCCCCAGACTCAACTTCACTCCCTCATTCCCAACCCCTCAACCCCCTCCCTCAGCAAGTGGTGCAGGGGGGATGGAGAATAGGGGATTGTGGTCAATCCGTAGTAGTTCTTCTCTGCTGCTCCTTCCTCCTCACACTTTTTCCCTGTTCCAGCATGGGTCCTCTCCATGGGCTGCAGTTCTTCAGGGTAAACCTGATCCAGCATTGGGTCCTCCATGGGCTGCAGCATCAATATCTGCTCCAGCATGGTCTCTACACAGGCTACAGGGGAATCTGCTCCAGCGTGTGGAGCACCTGTTTCCATTCCTTCTTCTCTGACCTTGCTGTTTGTAGAATTATTTCTCATGCTTTTTTTCCCCACTCCTCACCGCTGTGCAGTGTTTTGCTCTTTCTTAAATACGCTTTCCCAGAGGCACCACTGGCTTGGCTCATGGGCTCAGCTGTGTCCTCTGGCAAATCCGTTGCAGAGCCAGCTGGAAACTGCTGTGTCCAGCGCGGAGCAGCCTCTGGTCTCTTCTCACAGAGGCCACCCCTGTAGCTCCCTTCCCACTACCAAAACCTTGCGACCTACACCAAATGCACACTAACATTGGAAGGATACCCCTACATCTCCTATTCAAACCATGTACAAATGCCAGATTTCTGCCATAATTTAGTGTGGCTCCTTTTATATGACAGATTATTGAGGGCAAAGTGCTGTCTCACAAAAATATTTGTTAATCTATTGTAGGAGCAGGTGGAATTTAGGTTCCTGCAGATGAAGTGGTGCTTTTTGTTGTTGTCTTTCCATGACCACAGCAGTTACTCAAGCACCAGCTCAGCTGAAGAAGTTTGAAACACGCATTTCCACACTTCTTGGTGTGGAGGATAGATAAGGATCATAACCTGGTCTGAGCTGTTGTGAGACTGGGGCTCTCTATGCCTCCTACTGAAAATGCATCATTTCCCAAAGAAGATGTCAGCTTTACATTTGACAGAGAACTAGAACAAAATAACTCAGCCTGGTATTAGGACATTCTTTCTGGCCAACTGCAGCCTTGCATTCTTACCTGCTCTCCTCAACTTGATTATGAAATATGTATATGTTTATGAATCAAAGACTCTGTTCTCCTGAATGCCCAATTCAGAGACACAGTGACCTTACTATTTCTTCAGCCTCAAAATCGTGGACGCTTTTGTACAGAAGAACCTTCCACAGGAAAGAGGGTGATTTCTGCCCATCCTAAGCTATATGATACAAACCATTTTGGAGGGAAGAAGGAAAGGGGTTTTTGATGTTAATCATCAAAATCCCCGACACGTAAAACATATTTTGTGTTCACCATTGGTTACTGGTAGGTATCTACCTATAGTGGATACTGTAGGCATCTACCTACAATATGGTGGCAGCTCTGAATTTCCTATTGTGGTAGCTAACTCCACCTGGACTTCATGTACGAGATGCCTAAAACTCAGTTGTTGCAACTCAGCCTCACAGTGGTGCTTGAAGGTAAGAAACCTATTTTCAAACTACTCTTCTGCCACATTTGAAGCAAAGAATTGAATCCAGATTGTTTAAATCCTGCCTGAAAGGCCACTCCAGTCACTAATCTACTGGATGTTCTCTTGGTTTTCTCATGGATCTGTGGTATTTTGTATAAATGATGAACTGGTAATTGCAGCAGAAAGTTTTATCTATCTCTGTTGAACCCTAAAGAAATGCCCTCATCACTTAACTATAGTACTTAAACCTCCATGATTTCTTCTTTGGCCACATGAAGACTTAATTCATCTATAGAGAAAATTCAACATCAGATATTAATTGGTTGTCTTGAATATACAACATAAATTTAAGATATAGGTATACTGGCCTAAGCAGCTCTCAAATAAGATAAATTTAAAAAATTACTGCTTTAAGAAACTTTCTAGAATTATGCCACCCAAACTTTGGAAACATTAAAGGTAAGGAAATTCTGTGCAATTCTGCTGTCGAGAAGGCAAATCGGTATAGGGTGGTAATATCTAACAACTATTAATCTGTCTCAAGAGATTAAAATGTTCTAATTGCCAAAGTTGGAAGTTGAGTAACTAAGACTTTTTGTGACTCTAGTCTTCGTCAAAATATATGCAGGGTAGTACAAAACTTCCTTAAAAGTATGTAACATTTATCTACTTCTGCCACATAAGATTATGAATTTTTGGACATTTTAGAACTTTTTATAAGCGTATATACTCATAATGCTTCTAAATATATGGTTATATTACAACTTTTTTTTT
Organism: Larus michahellis; assembly: GCF_964199755.1. NCBI lineage: Eukaryota > Metazoa > Chordata > Aves > Charadriiformes > Laridae > Larus > Larus michahellis. The sequence goes on from NC_133896.1 coordinate 143,315,498, forward strand.
GGTACGTTCTGCCTCACTACTCTTACCCTCGAATGCTTACATCATTCAGATGCTGGGATAAAAGAAAGAATTATCAGACTTTTATGTTTGTCACCTAGTCTACATGCCACGTAATGGACATCACTTGCAGTGTTGTGATCGCACACTCCTTCCTCTTTAACACTTGATAAAAATTTTCATTTTCTCATGTATACCCTATATAAATGAGGTTTATCTAACAAAAATGGGTGTATTCAGTCTTACTAAGGCCTTCTTCAAAGCTTAAGGAAGTTGGAAAAGATCTGTCTTTCAAAGGTAGAATTATCATTTGGTCTAACTGAAAAGAACAATGAAATTAACTGGACTTAAAAAAAATAATAATAAAAAGACCTTAGGAAGGAGGGACTGAAAAGGTGTACTAATAGGAATGCTTCAGGAAAAACAGTAAAAAGAGGATGGCATTGTTATGATCTGTGGGTATGTAAAATTCTTCTGGAATGAAGAAAGAAATAATCAATTCTCAGTGCTTAGAGAGGATGAAAAAAGAATTAATGGTCTTGAATTACAGACAGGAAGATTTAAGATAGATATTAAGTAAAATTTTCTAGTGACATGGATCACGACGCACAAGATAGAATAGATTGCCTGAAGAGCTTTCGGAGTTTCAGTCATTGGAAATCTCTAAGGACAGGTTAGGTAAACATCTATCAGAGTCGACAGGTACAGTTGATTTTGCCTGTGGGCAAAAGCATGGAGTAGGTGACTTCCTGAGCTTTGCTTCAGCCTATTTGTCTCTGATTCTGTGATAAGCAGTGGTTTAGTCTACAAGTATCCCCACGACTTCAATAGTGGAATTTGCAGAATGTCTTCAAAAGACATTTCCAGAGACGTCAATATTTTTCCGAAAATAAGCAGGTATGCATAAAAGGAGTAGAGCTCCTGGCTGAAAGTGTCATCCACAACTTTTTTCTGATAAAAATTTTTTCACATATTAAATATATTTTCTCAAGACTACAGGTAACAGTTGGATTTGTATTTTTAGGGTGTGCATGGAAAGCCACATATCCTCCCTCAGCATTATAAGAAAGCAAGATGCTCAAACATGTTTAAATGTCTACCTTCTATATGCTCTACAGGATATGATTTTTGTAGAGCTAATTGCTTTAGTATTGGGCACTTAACTGACACTGAGGAGATGGTATATCTTTGCCTGACTAACTGCCCCACACTTCATCTGTATGTTTATTATAAGGAACTCAGCACATTTTAAGTGTGAGTAATCTGACCAAATATCTGCAGTTAGAGGCATTTGCGCCAGAGACTTTCTTTGGAGTCAGAGGAAAGGAACAGGCATTCAGCATAGTGTTCAGCTGACTTACTTTTGATGTCCCCTTTAAGATGAGATGATTCGTGCCCTGGAAGTACTTATTTCCAGTGACTATGAAGATAACAAGAAGTGAGCAGCTGAAAAGTGGACAGCTGTATGAAACAGGTAAGTAAATGAATATCACTCTTCCTTGGATAGATTTTCACATTGCGTATAATCACTTCATAGTCTTTCACATACTTTTCCCTCACACAGCTTCTGTGGAATAGGAAGAGCTGTTAGCTACTTTTTGAAGATGTGGAAATGAAGCACGGGACAGTTATGAGACTTGCCCAAGGTCACACTAGAAAATTCAACAGAAGAGAGGCCTGAATCTTAGTCTGTGAAGTCTCTGACTGTGTTCAACTGGATTTTCCTTTTCTTTTTTTAAATAGCCTCTGAAGTCTGCAGATCTTCCTAAGATACAGCAATTTTAAAGAGATTTGCAAATAACAACATTATTTCATTTTTCAGTATAAGTTTTCTACACGGGAATTCTTAGCTCTATTATGTTTTATACACGTCAGATTATGTGGCAAGAGGAGGCCCTGCGGCACGTAACTGCAGAGGCCACACGGCTGGTCTGCAGGAAGACTGGAACCCATTGTTTGGTGTTCCGCATCATCAGCTGTATTGAAAACTGAAGCACTACGTGCAAGTTGTTTTAGAGCTACACTAACAAAATCTTGCATTTCATTACTACTTCCACCTTCATATGAGATTTACTTTGTCATTCTTTTTTTTATAATTCTGGTTAAATGTACTGCATTAAATTAACGTATTTAAATATCTTTTGCAAGCTTTATCTTTACCTTATTATTCTACCCCTACTCTTTCTATTGGTAAGTAAAATCATTCCTTCTTTTTTTCTTGTTACTAATTTCTCTTTTTATATCCAATACAATTTTGAAGGTAGTTTTACCCTAAAAGCCCAGGGATGTTGTTTGCAACCTTTTCTTCTTTGCTTAGCCTGCAAATTCCAGATAGAGTTTGCTCTTTTGAGTTAATGTGCATGGCTCTTCTATATTAAAGTCCTTAAACTCTCAATCCGGTCATTGTCTCTAATTGGTTCTCATAATTTCTCAAATAAATTGCCCCTTCAGAATCAAAATCCTTACTTAGAGACACACTTTTGTTTATCCTACTGTTTCATTTAAACTGGATCAGCTAGGGATCATTAGATTCAAGGTTGTTTTCTGCAGAAGGGCTCCTTTATAATGCGACTCTTATGTTGCCATGTACTTCATATTGCATCCATGTCTTATAATTTCTATTAAAAAGTAGTTGCTGAAGATACAGGACAACTACTAAGCAAGGGAATTTTAGATATTAATATATTATATGCCATAAAGCCCCAGCTAAAACCAGTGGTATTAAAATCACAAGTTCAAGCATTCCAAAATAGGAATTACAATGCAAAATCTAAATTATCCTGACAATTAGTTGTGCTCATTTCACATGTACATCATATTAAGGTATTTAGTTATGTGATCAAATCTCACATTTTCTGCAGGATTTCTCCCTCATGTGGTGCACAAAAAGCATGAAGATGAAGCTGTCTTCTTCTATGGGAAATAAATACACCCCAATTTTGAAAGAGCTGAATCCTTCACCTAAATCTTTACACAAATGGATCACAAGAATGGCAGAAATCCTGTATTCCAAGAGACTGGTTCAATTCTCAGATTCAGCCGTGGCAGTGTATATCTTTGTCACATCAGGACTGAATCCTCCTGGGTTCAGCAGGAAGCAACACGCAAAGTACAACTAAGTAAATATCTCCAGCTTGGTGCAGCAAATTAGCATGAAAACACCATTCCAGTATTTGGCAAAGTAGGTGTGTAAGTGTCTCATTCAGAACTCTAGCCTCACAGCCAATTTTGGGCTGCACTGGTACATGTTTCTCATGGCAACTAAGGACCATACAGACAATTACAGCTCAAGTTTCTATGTATTTAGGACAATCTAAAACAGTACCATTATTTAGCAGTTGCACAGATTTTTCATCTGTCTATTTCCAAGAAATTTTTGGGGACAGGAAGACTTGGGCAATATGGAATAAAATGGTATGGCTGCATGTATAATAAATATACCAGTCCAATTTGATTACCTTAAAACAAAAGTATTTCCTCAGACGGAAGAAGAGAACAAACCTTTTTCTTTTATATTCTGAACCTACCACTCACTTTCACATTGACCAGGTTTATTTTTAAATAACTAGGTGAATTAATTTATTTGGGGTAATTTACTCAATTCTGAGAAAATAAGCTTTAGTAAAATCAATGGGCTTTTAGGATGGTTAAAGTCTTCTAAATTCTTATACAGTACTATCACAATGTTGTTTACCACTAGTAAATGACCTTGCTTCCTCAAAGTCATGAAATTTTATTTCAGGAAGGTGAACAATCTCACTCTTGTGGTGATGAGATGACAAGGAAGGTGGGCAAACTCCATAATTAAATAGCTCTCAAAAGCTATAATGTTCATGAAGGGGTTTACTGCTGTTAAAACACACAGGTTGAATTCAGTTGTGTTATTTTGTCAGGAATGCCCTGGGCTAGGAGGACTGAAGTGAAAAAGAAGACTCGATGTCATTTATAATAAACATACAACTTTATTTTCTTTTATTTTTAAAAATTCAGTACCATTCTTTTTATCCTGCCTTACATAGCAACAAAGAAACTACAGTATTTTCTCATTATTTTATTTCTAATGGCCCTGCAATACTATCTTTTAAGAAAGCCAAAATCTGTTTTCCCTTTTTCTCTCTTTTTTTTTTTTTTTTTTGGCACAGTTACTATGACAAACCATAGAATTTTAGAATTTTGGTAGGAATAAAAAATTTGACGACCACATTATCTTTCTTCTTTTAAAGTCTTTATGGCAATATAGATGATCAGACAGGCATTATTAAACAAGGCTGAGCATTATACAAGTGTGAAAGCTACAACAATGACTTGAAGAGGCCAATAAATATGGTATTTCCTGTCAAGACCATGATATAAAACAACACAGGTATTCGTCATTGCAGTAACAAACATTAAAACTGTGATTTGTTTTTCTGTGGGAGTGGGGCGAAGGATATTTTTGACTAGGGTGAATGGACTTGATACAAGTGGGAAAAGGTGTACAAAGAACAGCTTAACGTCAACACCAGTTTAATATCAGTCCAACCAACTCAGAGAAGTTTAGAGTAGTACAAAAAGCAAACATTCTCTGAGGGAGGATCGATATCTTGCTAGAGATCACCGAGACATCAAAGACACACACCTTTTTTTCTAGATATTTAAACTATTAAACAGTTTTTGACAAGACTGAGGTCAGACCTTTTCAGTTCTTGGCATTCTAATACAAATCGAAAATGCAGCACTTCAAAAAAGAGTTTCATTCCAATTTGGAACTAAACTACACTTCAAAACAATCTCCTGAAAACAAAAATGTTGAAAACATATCACTTTGGGGTGATTATTGCTTAGATAAAATAATAAAAAAACCCCAACAACTGTAAGAATCAATATTTTTTGTGAATTTGTTAATTTGCAAAGTTTATACTGTATTATTTTTATAGTTATTGGTTAGTTCATGGCATATCATCAACAGCATATTCACCTATAGCACTACTATTGGCATGTGACAGTAAGAAAAAATACTGAAATATTTTATTATTCTTAAAATCAATACCAACAACTGATTTTGGTATATTTGGAACACTGCTCCTTTTTTATTTTTCCTGTATCAAAAGGCTTCATTACAAACACAAACAGGAGGTGCTTTAATATAAGTATCAAACTGCTTCACTTTTTCTTTTCAAGGTATTCTTTATGTGACACAACTTTAATTAAAATTAAATCTTTTAAACATGTTTCCATTCTATATTAAAGACATTTTCAGTAACAAGCATTTATATGGAAAAATTCTGCTGATTAGTTGTTCAGGTCAGTTGACTGTAACAAACTCTTTGGGTTCCCTATTTAATTCGTGTATGCAGTGGCATCAACTGTGCACAAAAAGTTAAGTACATTGGAATGTATATTGTAGGAAAGCCACCCGCTATCACTATTTTACTATTAAGGTCTGACTACTTCAAACTCTGAACTAAATTTTCAGAGTTTTTGTGAGAAAAAACCAAGAGAAAATGGGAGTTTCCTGTAACTACTATTTCTTGCTAGTGAAGGCCTGATGGGTACCCGATATCATAAATACATAAACTGATACTGGGCAAGCTGCCAAACTTCATCTGCTCAGTGATGTTTGTAGAGACAAATCAGACAAATCAACTATGTTGCTTAAGATACGCAGTTACAAAATTAGCTTTGGAGGTAATCAGAAGGAATTCTGCTTACTAGTGTAGGGGACAGATTAGTCCACATTTTGACAGACTCGTTATGCTTGTCTAGCTAAGCCATAACTAATTACTTCTTTTAGTCAAATTAGACCATCATGGTCTGGATGGCTGGACAACTAGATGGTAAAAAGCTAGTTGGACAGGCAGGGTCAGAGAGTGGGTAGCACTCTACGTGGATGCCCGTGACAAGTCGATACCACAGGGATCTGCACTGGGACCTGTCAGGTTTAACATCTTTATCAGTGATCTGGAGGTGGTAATAGACTGCACCCTTGCCAAGTTTGCAGATGACTTCAAATTGGGGAAATCGGTAAACGTGCTGGAGGGCAGGGCCACCATCCAAAGGAACCCAGGTAGACTGGAGGAAGGAGCCAACAGGAACCTCAAGAAATACAAGAATTGCACCTGAAAAGGAAGAATCTCAGGCACTGGTACATGCAGAGGACTGACGGACTGGCACAGTTCACTAAAATATTTTCTAATAAAGACACTGCAGACATGGGAAGGCAGATATCAGTACTGATATCCCCATTTGTATTGTCCGGTTGGTCATATCCTCTTAAGCTTTGGTATTGCAGGGAGTGATGCAACTGCTACCAGCCCCTCTGCTCTTCTGAGTGGCACAAGGAACAGCACCATTTTGAAATGTATTGCCAAGTGAACAGAGGCAAACAAAGCAACTTACCTGGGGTCATTCGCCACTCTCATGAGTTTCCACATATGTGTCTGTCTGCACATGCAAAAGCATTGGTACTTAATGCAGCATTTTTCGTACAATTAATAAAAAACTGGGGATACAGGCAAATATGTATTTTCATTCTATTCATTTCAAAATGAATTAACCTTGAAGAGAGAACTGTGAACAATAGAAGTCTGAATTATTCTGTATTTTAAATCTTAACATTTGCAACGCAGAGCAGGAAAATCCATAAAAACAAATTTGCAGGTTCAGCTTCCTCTTAATTGTTGTCATTTTTCATTCTATCACTTTTGGTGTTATTTTAGGTTGAAGGACAGAGTGCACAAACAACAACCTCTCGAGCACATCAAAAGGTTTCAGCTTAATTCAAGGGAACACAGAATGTTTTTATACACCATGCCTTACCTTTAGCTATTTTTTGTACAAAAAATGTTACTGTAAACATTGAACAGGAATATTAAGACTTTATAGTTTATAAAGGATCAATTCATTATGTTGTAGTTCTGTCATCTCGAATGCTGCTTTCTTAAATATTTTGCAAGTAAATCTTAAAGGATAGATGGTACTAAAATTATGCAGTGATCTGAGTTGAGAAGAACTGATATGTGCTGTGTAACAGGCTGGATAGTTGCTTAAGATTGAGGCTAATTAAAAAGAATTATTTCAATTGTGTCACATATTCCTTTCAGGCTGCGTACATTGGTTGACTCTCTGTGCAGCCTAGCCCAAGAGGGCCCTCACCTTGATAGGTCTGCTTCTCCTTGGCAAAAGCAACAATGGCAAGTATGGCAGCAAATTCAATTAATAAATGCATGAAAACACTTTTCATACACATATACAAAGCAAATCTGACATTATCTTTTGAGGTGATTACAAATCTGATTGGCAAAGATAATGTCAAAAACATGTCACTTGGCTTATTGTTATGTGACTTTCTAACTAAAATTTGACATTCAGCAATAATCAATGTAAAACATTTGTGCTATTCAGATTGTAAAAAAAATCTTGATAACTATACCATCTTCAAAACTGTAAATGTGAAATCATAACAGAAATTAGTAAGTGCTTTCTGTTCTTGACTTAGTGTTATTTAGTTCGTGTATTGGTAATCTAGAAACAAACAATAAAATCACTTCTTATGAAGTTTCCATATGACATGATTATTGACTTGAGTGATAAATAATATAGAGAGAATTCTGAATCACTTAGTAATCTGAATTCATTTTTAAACATCATGCATTTGAATGCTGCCATATGCAAGATTGTACAGCTAGGAACACAGAAAGTAGGTCACACTCACAGGACAGAAAAATGTTTGTTGGAAAGCCTGTATCTATGAAAGCCTTTGGCATCTGGTGAGTAACCAACTGAACATGAGCTCCCAGTGTAACACAGTGAATAAAATTAATGTAGCTCTTAACTATATAAGACAGACTATAGATATCACATTACATCTGCATGGTATTATTGACACCATTACTAGAATACCATGTCCTATATGTCCATTACTAGAATACCATACCTAAGGTATGCACCTCAAGGTTGTAAAGTTTCTGAAAAAACAGAAGGTTTACAAAACCTGCAATACAGCAAAACTTCACAAAGAAATCTCAGTCTGGTTAATTTATAAAAGAAGTTAATCGTGGTCTGCAAGTAACCTCCCTTTATATCCCAGATTTATCCTCAGATGGGTCTCGATCTATCTTCAGGTGGATTTCAACACGAAAGGCGGTCTTCATCTACCCAAAAGGCAGAAAAAAGTTCAATGTCTAAACATAAACAAACATTGCAGTCAGACTAGAAATAAGGTACGTTTTTAAAGTAGGACAAACACAAAAAAACTTCCCCAACGATGTGTTGATTTTTACATTGTTTTCTTTGCTGATATAAGGAGTGGGTGCCTGTTTAAAAACATGCTCTAGTTCAACCAGAAGATAAGTATGGGATATACAAAACACAAGACAAAGAATTATGGTCTGTTTGAAACAAGAAATCAGACTAATGACTGGGGTGACAAGAGGCAGCTGGGAACATGCCAGTAAGATATATTTTTATTGGAAAACTTATTTTGCAAACTAGTTGAAGACACAGATTTGGAGCGGGTGAGGCCTTGGCTTTGCCCTATTCTATGTGACCCTGAAGAAGATGAGAGTCCCTGGGAGGAAATAAGTACGTTCATTCAGCTAATAGCATTGTTTGCCTCCGACCTTTCTTTATGGCTGTCTCAGGTTCAGTATGTTCATAATTTGTCTCGTTTTATCTCCTTTCTTTAGTATTGTGGATGAAACCTCATTCAGGAGTATCATTTGGGCACTATCTTTGATTCTAAGGCTTTGGATCTCCACATTTTGAAAATCAAAGTTTGTTTAAATCTGCATTCTTTGGCATAGTGTCTCTAATAGTCAGTTCTTTCTATCGATTCATGCAGATAAACTCTTACCATTTTCCATCCTAAACACCGTGACTTCTTTTCTCTGCTCTTGATATAATAGCAAATTTTCATTTGTCAACAACAGAGCAAAGAGTACTTTCCCAGCCTTCTGCTTTAGTAATCTCTTCTCTCTCTGTATTTCTGAATTTTCTTCTCTTCCACACTGCATTAAGAAGCTGAACATTAAGTTCTAGTTCAACACTGAAAAATCCAATCCTTCTTACAGTCAAGCGATGATGTCAGCATTTATTTTTAAGTTCTTACATTTTAAAATAAGCACCTTCATGCTTTCTGTTATGTTTCTTCTTATGTTTGGGAAGAGTGCTCAGTGGATCTGCCTAACGTTATCCCATCATTTGCTTCAAACCCCTCCTCAGACCTCACTGCTCTTGTGTTTCTTACACACGCAATGAGGCCTACCACATAGTTCAAAATTACCTAATTGGCTTCCTGCATTTCCCCAGCAATCTTTGCATAAGCATCTGTTGTCTCTTGCTTTACACTCAGGTGATGAGATTTTTGGAACAATGAACCATTATTTCATCCTGTCTTCCACTGAGACTACTAACTGCACTCCTAATATTCCTACTACCTGCTACTGATTACCCTTGTACAAGAGAAAGCGGTGACTCACAAAATTCCTATTGATTTGCTCCTGGGATAAAGTATTATTATAAGGATTGCAATGCTACACCTATGAAATTCCTATTCCTCAAAAGGAGTTTGAGAAGGTCATTAATTTCAGGGATCGCATCTGGAAGGGAGGCTATAGGCCACCTATAAGAGCCCAGGGAAAAAAAAGAGTTATGATGTGGCCCTTACCACAGGAATAGGGTTCTATTTGGTCCTTGAGGGAATGTTCAAAGCCATAAAAAAGTCTATTTCATCCTCCCATTCACAGGCATATGGGTTTGTCCACAGACGGCATAATTTCTGGCACAAATTCATTCTTCAGTTCTGGCTTCCATTGTTTTACTTGCAGAAATAAATGATTTTGTGGAAGTATCTTTCAAAATCACTTCATTTTCCATGGCAAATGCTTTCAGCTTCCCTTGAGCAGCAGCAAACTACAGCAGACACAGGCTGGACTCAAAACTCAGAGAGAAAATTAAAGACCAGTATCTATCAGAGCTCTAGCAGTTTCTTTGGTGAACTGCTGCTAGCAAGAAATCACAATCAAGAAATCACAGGTAAGCCAACCATCTCCCAAACCTTCATAAGTCTGTAAGTACAGTTAAAATAAATTACAAATATATCTAATATTACATCTGAATTATTGTGTATCATAATATATTACCATCCTCATTCGTGTCCTGAATACTAGTGAACTAAACATGCAGTGTAGGTGGCACATGTAATAGTCTCTTTAATCCCTGGCCATGAATTCACTAACAAAACAAATAGACTACTGCTCTTCACAAAGCCCATGTAGCTGCACTGCTGCATTAAGTAAGCACTTCTGAAAAAACACCTGTAGACTTCAATGAAGACTATGGCAAACACTTACTTTTCAAAGTAAACATTTAAGGTAATTATTTTCTATTTAGCTTCCTTCTTTTATTTGGGAAATGCACTTGAAAATGCATTTCTTTGTTCAAATCATTGTATTGTTCAAATCACAGAAGGGTTGATGTTGGAAGAGACCTCTGCTTTACAGCTGGGTGGCCCTCAGCATACATTGGTGTATGGAGTTGTTCCTCTCCAGGTGCAGAACTTTGCACTTCCCCTGTTCAACTTCATGAGGTTCCTGACAGCCCATTTCTCCAGCTTGTCAGCATCCCTCTGGATGGCAGTATGACTCACTGGCGTATCAGCCACCCCTCCTTGTTTTGTGTCATAAGCAAACTTGCTGAGGGTACGCTTTGCCCCATCATTAGGTCATTAACGAAGATGATAAACAAAACTAGACCCAGCATTGACCCCTGGGGCACACTGCTAGTCGCTGACCTCCAACTACACTTTGCGACACTGATCACCACCCTCTAGGCCTGGCCATTCAGCCAGTTTTCAGTCCACCTCACTGTCTGCTCATCCAGCCCATACATCAATAGCTTTCCTATGAGGATCATATAGGAGACTCTGTCAAAGGCCCTACTGAAGTCCAGGTAGTCAACATCCACAGCTCTCCCCTTGTCTATCATGCTAGTAACTTCATCACAGAAGTCTATCAAGCTGGTCTAGCAAGACACCCTTTGTGTAGCCATGCTGACTATTCATGATGATTTTCTTGTCCTTAATGTGCCTGGAAATGTATTTCTGGATTAGCTGCTCCATCACCTTCCCAATGATAGAGGTGAGGCTGAGCAGCCTGTAGTTCCCCAGGCCCTCCTTCTTTCCCTTCCTGAAGATATCAGTGACATTTGCTGTCCTCCAGTCTTTGGTCACTTCTCCCAATGGCCACGATTGATCAAAGATTATTAAGAGTAGCCTCACAATGACATCTCCCAGCTCCCTCAGCACTTGTGGATACATTCCATCAGGGCCCATTGACTCAGTCATGTCCAGGTTGCTTATGTATTTTCTGACCCAATCCTTTTCTAACAAGGCTACATCTTCCTTGCTCCAACCCTTCCCCCTGGTCTCTGGGAGCTGACATTCCTGAAGGCTGCTCTTGCTAGTAAAGTCTGAGGCAAAGGCGGCCACCAGTACCTCAGCCTTTTCCATGTCCTGTTTAACCAGATCTCCTGTCTTGTTGAGCAATGGACCCACATTTTCCCTAGTCTTTCTTTTGTCTCCCATGTACTTATAGAAGCCCTTCTTGTCCTTGATGTCCTTGGACAGATTCAGTTCCATTTGGGCTTTAGTTTTCTTAGCTTCATCCCTGGATGCTCAGACAATGTTTCTGTAGTAAACCCAGTTTACCAGTCCCTGCTTCCACCCTCTGTATGTTTCCTTTTTGTGTTTGAGTATTGCCAGGAGCTCCTTGTTCATCCACGCAGGCCTCCTGGCATTTTTGCCTTAGTTCCAATTTGTTGGGATGATCTGCTCTTGAGCTTGGAGAAGGTGATCTTTGAATATTAACCAGTTTTCTTGGGCCCCCATTCCCTCCAAGGCCTTATCCCACAGGACTCTTCCAAGCAGATCTTTGAAGAGGCAAAAGTCTGCTCTCCTGAAGTCCTGGGTTGTGAGATTGTTTTTCACCCTCCTTCCTGCCCTTGGGATTCTGAACTCCAACATCTAATGGTCTCTGCAGCCAAGGCTGCCTTTGACCTTCACACGTCCAACAAGCCCCTCTGCGTTGGTATGAAGTCTCAACTTCATACCGTGTTGGTGCGAAGTAGATCACCTCTCCTTGTTGGCTCCTCTATCGCTCAGAGGAGGAAGTTATCAACAACACACTCCAGGAATCTCCTGGATTGATTATGCCCTGCTGTGTTGTCCCTCCAGCCAGTATTGGGGCTGTTGAAGTCCCCTATGAGGCCCAGCGCTTGTGAACGTGAGGTTGCTCCTGTACAGGAGGGCCTCCTGTAGAGGACCTCACCCACTTGTTTTCCCTGGTCCGGTGGCCTATAGCAGACACCCACTCTAATGTCACTTTGTCCTGTCCTGTCTTTAATCCTAACCGTTAAGCATTCCGTTGGCTCCTCATCCATCCCCAGGCAGATCTCCATGCACTCCAGCTGCTCTCTCACATAAAGGGCAACTCCCCCTCCTCGTTTTCTCATCCTGTCATTCCTAAAGGGCATGTATCCTTCCACTGCAACACTCCAGTCATGGAAGCCACCCCACCATGTCTCCGTGATTCTGACAAGACTGCAGCCATGCAGTTGCACACAGATCTCTGACTCATCATATTTGGTCCCCATACTGCCTGCATTAGTATGCAGGCACTTCAGAGAGGCACCCCAGCAAGTTGAGTTCCTGGAGAGGGTTTGGGGGATTGTGTTGTACACAGAATTATAATAATTTTTTACATAACATAATTAAAGCTGAAGAGAATTGAGTAAAGAATGACACATTAAATCACATGGGGTGATTTAATATAATAAACTAAATCAGTGAGCTAGAACACAGCAGCTTATATGAAACCAACAAATATTTTAACATTAACAACATCTTCTTTATTTGTTTACCTGAAAATAGAACCTGATGTTGGTAATTCCTTTGGAATAAGAAGTGGTTACTTAAGATGCAGTCAGCTTCATTTAAAATCGATTAAAACCAACTCATTAAACAGAAATAAATCGATACAACGCCCAGTAGCTCCCACCTCACAACACCAGCATGTGGCGCTGTCTCCTGTGAAAAAAAAAAAACATCCCCGACTTTCGCAAAGCTGGTCTTCGAAAAAGCTTGTTTTTACATCGTCAGACTGCTCTGAGGCACAGGCAGGATAATAATAGCTGTGTTTTTAACATAAGATCAATGCTCTGCGTTTGCAAGAATTTATTGGTATTAATTCTAGTACTTCTAATACTGTATTAATGTATTGACAAAAAGTTCAGGGAGCAAAACGTACAAATGTGTCTATTATGTCTATTTATCTGGTTATGGACTATGATTATCTTTAAAGATTGGTTGGTTTGTATATATTATTCATTTCCAAATTTCTGTATTCTGTAACCTCTTTATAACGAGTGTATTTACAAACTTGCGTATCTTGTCTTTTGGCCTATTGGCTATTTAGCCCATAGTGGGTTTTAATTACCTACTAAATTCTTGAGCCACCGAGCCTGCTTCTTAATCTCCACGTAAGGGAACGGGACCTGTGCGAACACAGTTTTACTGGAACTGAACAGCCAGTCTTTTGTGTGCTAACCAAGTCAGCCCTCACTAAAAAGGAATTCACAGACTACGCTGATGATCTCTGTAACCATGACCTTTCAAACAAAAGCAACTGAGTAAACTGTGTATTCACGAACTTTTTAATTATTAAGGGCTCTATGCCCTCTGCTACCAGACTTTATAAAAAGAAACAGGATTCGTACCCTTTTACTCAAAGCCAGGGTTTATAATATACAACATAAATTGCATTAGTAGTAACACGGAGGGGATGTATCTATAGAACCATCTGCCCTCTGTAGATTTGCATCTGATTTACAGATAGTTACATATTTTTTCAGGCAGTTCTTATTATCTGCTAAAATATGGCAAAAGTTGAAAGCATTTGGTGTACCTGTAAACACTATGAATCAGTGAAGCAATTTTCTTTTCCTGACTCAAGGCAAAATAAATTGCGAAATTTTCAGTAAAGGCTTAAGAAAACCTTTATGAAAGTTAGCCAGAAACTGGGAAGTCCTGAACTTAGTACCGAGGCCTGAACAGGCTCACCACTATTTGTCGCAATATTGCTAGGCCTGTGCATTTATTTCTGTGCTGTTCTATAATGTGGTTGTTTTTTTCTTTTTAAATATAAGGATGCTGGATTAGGCGAAGTAACCGGTTCTCTAGAGGCAAAATAAGTCAGCACCGGGAACAGCATTTCTGAGCCACTTAGGACATCAGCTCACTGCAAGAAGTAGGCAGTCACTCCAGCTCCAAAGATGGGGGAGACTTCTGGAGGTGTAGCTGAGATGGTCTTCCTTGCCTGACCAGGGGCACTTCCAAAACAGCCGTCAGGGAACGCTTACACAGTGCAAGCAGCGAGGCAACTTCAGTGTCAGGATGTGGCAGGTGACCTCATCTTCTGGCAACTGCGCTCCCTTGAGCATCCAAAGGCACAAAATGTCATTTCAATTTGTTAGCACTTGCAGGAGTGAATCCAGCCTCCTGGCTTCTTTCAAGTGAAGATTTCTGGTCAGCTGAAAACAGACACTGTAAGGTGCGAAGTAATAGCTAAACTTTGTCTCACTTCTTACTTTATTTGTATGTTAGCAATACCTGCGACAAGAACTCTCTTCTCTTTTTAATCTGCGCCTTTTGTGGTTAAGCTAGTAAAATTCTAGCTAGAATCTAAAGATAGAATTTAACTACTGATTTATTAGTTTGGATTTAGCACACCTTCTTGTACTTTGATTTTCTGATATAGATGGGTGTATGGAAAGCGTACGCATATAGTCTGGTAAGAACAATGACATTGGGGAACATGCTTCATTTCACATTTATGTACCTAAGAACATCCATAAAGAGAGGAATTATAGCCATGTAAAATTAGTACAAGCCAGAGTGGTTGAAGGCCTTGCCGTCTTTTGATGAGAGTTTAGGTGACTTTCCTAATGAGCACTTAATTTACGCTAAAATTTGTTCCAGTAAAGACGACTCCTGCAGTCTGTTTGATAACAATGTTAAACTACTACTGATGGTAGTGAGCTAATCTACCATTAACTACTGCAACGGCCTAAGGACTTCTTGTTTCAGCTCATACAACCTTGGGATTTTCAAGTTCAGGAGGCTCAATCCACAGGCTCTGGTGAGAAAAGATCCACTTGCTCTTCTGAGTAGCACATACTGGCACCAGGAGCAGCAGTCCATAGGGTGTACGGGAAGGAATGTCGTACACAACCTCTGTGCCACAAACCTCGGCATGCGCTCCCAGCCCTGCAAGTGAAAGCGCAGAGATACGCCAACGTTAAGTTGCCGTATACTGTACGGGAGCCATTTTAAAGCTCAAGGCACTGTTTTAATTTTGCAGCTATTACCCAGAGGTATTTGGACTAATGACTTGTAGATTTTCATTCTTAAATAACTCTTCAGAGGAGCCTTTATGGGTTTCACCCTGGGACAAATGCTCACCGCAGAGTTTTGCTGTAAGAAACACAGAGTTTTAAAAAAAAAGAAAAAAAAAAAAAGACGAAAGAAAAGAGACTGATGCAGACGAGGCTGTAAGGACCGGCGGCTTAGCAGGGCTGCGGACATACAAAGCCTCGGACGGGCCGTGACGCTCCCCCCGGCCTGGTCCAGGCCGCCGCGCCCGGCCCTGCACGGACGGCGAGCCGGGCCCCACGCCGCCGGCTGCCGGCCCCGCGCTAACGGCCGGTGACCAACGGCCACGCGGGTCGGGCGCGGGCCGCGCGCCCCCGCCGCTCCGTGGGACCCCCCTCCCTGGCCCGCGCCTGTGTAAGGACGGGGCGGGAGGCTGTGCCGGCCCCTGCCCACCCCGGTGCCCCACAGGTGGCGGGTCTGGTAGCGGGAGCTCGACCGCCCGGCGACGGCCCCGCCGGGCCGACCTGCCCGCGGCCACACGGCCCGCCCGCCCCGCCACTGGCGCTCGGCGCAGCCAATGGCGCGGCCGCTGTCAGCCTCGTCCCGCCCGCTGCCGGGCGGGGGAGGGCTGTGGGCCGGGGCGGGCGGGGGGTGAGGAGAGTTGAATGATTGAACTTTCTTGTGTAGTTTCTGCGGCGCGGAGGTGTCTGCCCCCAGCGCAGCCCGGCACCAGCCCGCCGAGCGGCAGCTCAGTCCGGCGCCTGCTGCCCCCCTCCCCGCAGCGCCCGGCCGCCCCTCTGCCCTCCTCTCCTGGCAGAGCGATGGTGCGGAGGGCGCCCGGCGCGTCCCTCGCCCTGCTCCTCTGGGTAACGGCCGCCTGCGGCAGCCCCGCCGGGCCGGGGGCTGGCGCCGCCGCTCCCCGCAGGCAGGACGAGGCTTTCTCCACCGCCAGATGCACCTCCAGGTGCCTGAGCCTCCAGATCACCCGCATCTCCGCCTTCTTCAAGCATTTCCAGGTAGGGGCATGGCGCCGCTCAGGGGCGCCCCGCCGCCGCCGCCCGGCCCGCCCGGTCCCCCGGCACCGGCGCGGCGGGCGCGGGGTGGGGACGGAGAAGACGGCCGGGGCGCCTCTTGGCAAACTTGGGGGGCCGTTTGCCCGAGGGATAGCGGGGCGTTGCGGGTGCCGCCGGCGGCACCTGGAGGCGGCGGGCAGGTGGGCACGGCCCCGCGGCGGCGAGACCCACCGGTGCGTGTGGGTGCCGGCCGGGGTCCCCGAGTGACCGGTAGCCGGGAGGAGGCGGCGGATCGTGGGGCTGCCAGCACGTCGCTTGTCAGCTGCTCGCCAGGCGGCTGGGCGGCGGGGCTGAGCCCGCGGCGGGGGCACCGCTCTGCCCCGGCTCCTTCGCAGGTGCTCGGCGCTGCCTCCGGTGATGTCCGGAGCCGTGGAGCGGGCGGGGCGGCCGCGGCACGGTGCTCCCGGGCCGGGGGTGCGCTTGTGCTGGCGAGCGACGGGCGGTGCTGGGGCGATCCCCCGGGGGCTCCGCCTGCCCGCGGGCCGGGCGAGCCGTCGCGCTCTGCCGCCCGCGGGCGGTTCACGTCTCCAGCCTGGTGGGAAAGTTTGTGCTTATTTTTTAAGAGCGATGATCGGGAACGTGTGATGCTTGGTTCCGACCTCCTGGAAGGTGAGGGTGCGGATGAGTTTTTTTCTGAATCAGAAGGGCACGTCTCTGTCTAACGGGAATGGGGAAATCGGGGTGAATGGGGCTGAAGTGGCGGAAAACCCCGAGGTATAAAATGAAATGAGGGAGAGTGAGCCCCGAAGGCGACTGCGCTGGAAGCAATGCGGGAAGTGGTGTAACAGCAGCGAGTACCTGCCCGTCCTTTCCAGTTTCCAGTTACACACGCACCTTTCCCTTCCCCACTTGCTCTACGTTGTGAAAGTATTAAACCGAATCGACCCCATCCAAATGATGGAAAGCCTCCTACACCGCCAGCCCTTCTCCCTCCCGAGCCCCCAAGCCCCTTTAGGAAGGGCCGGCCATCCCGGTGGGAAGGGAGCCACCTCCACCTTTCGGGATGGCGCGTCTCTGCAGGGCGCAGGGGACCGGGCGGGGAGCGCACCCTGCGCACCCTCGCTTGCACTGTGCCTTTCCTGGGCAGTCTGACACTGGAACCGCTGGGGCAGATGGTTTGGGTAAGGCAACGTCCAGGGCTAAGGTGTTGGCGCAGAAGGCTGGTATGAGCGATATTTAAGGATAACCCGATTTAAAAAAAAAGTCAGCGTGAAAGGAAAACTTAATGCGTTCGTTTCAACGGCAGCAGGAGGTGTTCGGTGCCTGTAACCGGATTTGGACTAAAGAGACCAGGGGTGCGCCCCAGGGCGGTGGGGAAGGGGCTGCCTGGGCCGGCCCCGCGCCAGGGCTTCTCCTGCAGCTCCGCTGGGGCTGGGGGCGGCAGAGCGCTTGCTGTCAACGTGGTCGCCGCTTCGCGGGATGGCTTGAGAGGAGGGTACCCGTTAAAATAGTTCATTATCTTGGAGAGGGATTAGTATTTTTTTTATTGCGTTGTCAGGCGGTTGTAATTTATTTGTTTTACAGTTTCAGTGGCTAAAGAGGCAGTTTAGATCAAGCCAATTCCTGGTGAAAGGCTTTTTTTTGTGTTTTCTTGGCAAGATTTCTTCTCCGATGTAAAACTGCTGACAGAATGCACATTGCCAAACAATAGTGATTACATTTTAATTAGCCAGGGTGCAATAAGCTGCAAATTACTCAGTTAGGACTTGATAACTGGCTGGTTTTTTGTAATCAGTTGAAAATCTCGGCATTTTAACCCCAACCTGCTAAAACCCACGGTAATTTGTCTAAATTACCAGGGTTTAAATTTCTGCTAGACATGAAACGACTGTAATGTTTGGAAGATAAAGTGCTCTCGCTTATAAAAGTTAGGATTTCCATTGTCTTTTAAGGAGGGACTTTCAGAGTACAGCAAGCATCCGATGTTCTCACAGCAGAGTGATAATACACAGTGGACAGTAGGACATGCAGATCTGGGCCACATTATTCCATGAGGGCTAAAGGATATGACACTCCTTTCCTCCCTCTCTCTTCTCCCACCTTCTAAACACCTCCCTCCCCCCCTTTCATCTCAACTGGTAGCAATTTCTGGAGTTCTTTTCATTTCAGATGCCCACTTATCTTGTAATCTGATTCAGCCTTTGAAGCGAACTAAACACTAGCTCATCCGAACTTGAGCAGGAAGGAACTCTAGTGTCTCCCAGTTAGGAAAAGAACTGAAGGAAGACTGACCTGTGCATTTCTCAGCCCTACTTTGGACACAGCCTCACTGGTGAGGGTCAGGGAGATAGCAGCTGGGTGCTCCGTGGGAAGCACCAACAACATGGTGCCTCCCCAAGAGGCCTTCAGAGAGAGTTCATTTCACATAGTTCATGGTACCAAAACCACATCACTAACAACCTTTTACAGGGAATGAGGGCCAAGTAGTATGAACAGGAAATCATGATTAATTCTATACCTGCTAGCTCCCTTGTTTGAATGCCAACTCATATTTTTCAAATTTCCAATATGTTCACAAGAGATTTTCATTCATTTTCCTCCACAGAGAATTTTCACCCATGTTTCTTTACCATCTTTATTTGTAAAGGGGTCAAGAGAGGTGTTCTTTTTTTTTTTTTTTAAATAAATTGATAATTAATTGATAATTTACTTTTAGGAAGCAGTTCTAAGCCTATTTTAAAGGTGCATTCTCAGTTGAAAATAATTTTAACCAATTCACAGGTCAAAGATTTTTTTTTTTTTTTTTGGTGTAGGCTATTGATGTGGGTTAGAAGAAGAATTAGTCACCTAAATGAACAGTCTGTGATCTCCAGACTGCCTGTTGAACAGGCACAGATGCCTGATTTTTGCTATAAAATTACCGTGGCCAGGAGTTTTCCAGTTTTGGGGGTGTTGGGGAATTATACATAGAGGTTTCACCAAAGGACATTTGTGATTGATATGAGATTGATATTGCGCCACATGGGTGTTACAGCCCAATGAAATATGTACGGTTTATTTCTGTCTATGGCCTACTTACAGACCGAGAACTTTCACACAAAACATGCTGGCACAAAGTCCTTTCATAAAAAAGCAAACAAACAAAAATGTAAGCAGAATGGGTCATAGTGGTTTCTTCTTTTATAAAACAGCATATTAATTATATACTCATCCACAGTAGAGAATGATACTCAATCTATGAATGAAGGGACTCTAGCATACCTCTTCAGTCTTCCTGGAGTGCGTGCACCATTGAGCTTTAGCTTGCTTTAGACTTTTGCAGATGAGAGAAAGCATTTTTATCCCAACTGTGGAACTTGGACCACTAGACAGCACTGAATGAGGCATTCATTGATTTGCAACGAGGGCAAAGAGAACATGCCTCTCTAGCCTAATGTTCAGGGTACTCACCACTTTTAGCTATTTGGGGTGTTGAGACTGGGGTTTTAGAATGACTGTTGCATAACATGTGTGAGGGAGTAACTGTAGCATTCATTGGAATCCACTCATGCTCCTGGATAATTGTGCTGACAAGTATGTTTCCTACTGCTGTGCTTTGTTTCTGGTAAAATTTTCTGTAAATCACCTGAGCAGGGGAGGATGGTGAGAACATTCTTCCCGCAACCAAGAGCATGACAATCAAGTGTCCAGTCTACAGTGGAGAAGTCGTAGATTTGAACCTGAGGGTCCTGTGTCATATCAGTGCTGTACCTGTTTGGCTGCTGTCTGAAAGAGCATGCCTGTGTGTTAGTAAGCTGCCCTTATAAGATGGGAAGGGCAGTTCTTCTTCTAGTTTGGAATGAAAGGGGAGGCTAAGGCACCCGGCTGCACAAGAAACATCAAGACTGTGAATCCTGTGTGGAAGAAGGCATGCTGTTTTAGGGACTGAGGTTGCAAAGAAAGGTGATGTCTTTGGATACATTTGCTCCCTTAGGATTTTCTTAGTAAGGCAGTTCCCTTCTCAGGTGTTTTAGCTGGTGAATTAGAAAGTTAGGAATTCTAATGTGATTTATCTGAAGTTTCTTTGTGAATCTGGGTTTACTGCACTAGTTTTTGTATTCCTGAAAAGGTTATGGATATAAATAGGGACATCGTATAGCTAGCTGAAAAAGAGACTTGAATACTCAGATTAGTTCAGCTAAGGTTTTTCTGTATAACCTCTCTGTTTTAGTGGAGTGAAACTAAATTTCTTGCATTGCTGTCTATGGGTGTAGTCTTTCCCATCTGTGACATTAGTTGTGGATGAACTCCTTCCACTTTGGGGATCAGGCATGGCAGTGACCTTTAGCGTTCAGTTTTCACGTTGAGTGAAAACATAGTTTGGATTTTATCCTCTACTGCCAGCCATCTGAGCCATGTTCAGCAAGCATGATTAAAAGTTTTCTATGTGAATAAGAGCTTGAACAGCAGTGTAAGCGCATAGGCTGCAGGTACGGCATAAAAATGTTATGGAGAGCAGTGTTTACTGGGAGCTGTGAACTCATGGATCTTTTGTCTTAGCTGCCATCTGTTACAGACCTCTCAAGTGTCTTCCTGCTTAATATGTGAAACTTGACAAGTTTGCTAAGGTCGAGGAGGTGTCAGTCTTGTTTACTTGGTCAGAATCTGAGAGGGTGGTAGAACATGCCAGAAGATGGAAGAATGGCAGGGGCAAGAGCTTAGGGGGTAGTTACCAGCTAGACTGACTGTCCGTGTTTGCTGTATGGAGTCACAGGGATAAATAGAGGCCACAGCCACATGCTCACAGAGTCACAGAGTAGTTGAGGCTGGATGGCACTTCTTGGCAAACTGTTTTAGTGTACAACCACCCTCACAGTGGTTTCTTCTGTTCAAATAGAATTTCCTGTGTTTTGATTTTTGCCCATTGCCTCTTGTTCTGTTATCACTGAGATAACAGCCAAAATTTATCACAGCCAAAATTGTTTTTTAAAGGATGGAAAAATATTATTTTAAGTTAATATGTCTATATGTTGCATAACGTTTAATAGCTGTAAGAGGGAACAATAAAGCCTTAAAAGTTTGGTATGTTGAATGACTGATAACTATATGGTGGTAAGATGTTCTTTTCGCTGTTATAGATGGACTTTTGCCCGTCAGGACAACTGAAGTTTTTGAGGGAAAACAGGCAATTCTTTTAAATAAATAATAAAAGGTTCTCAGATTTTATATCTGCAAGCAAACAGTCTGCGAGTGATTACCTCTAGATACCCAATACCAGATTTTACCTACAAGTCAGGCAGCTAGTTGTCTACATGCCAGCACATCTGCCTTCAAATTGCTTGTAACTCCAAAGTGACTGCACCTGCAAAAATCTGCAATTGATTCCAGATGGGAAAGCAGTAGGCCAGCCTGAAAAATCTAGGGTGCATGTGCCTCTGTGCCCTGCTGTAGAAAAGATGGAGATCATGAAGAAACCATCTATTGTAACTGTCTTGAATGATTCTGAAACTGTAAATTACTTTTCATGAAATCTTTTGAAAAGACATGTACTACTTTTGTAATGAGATGTA
Source organism: Larus michahellis (assembly GCF_964199755.1). Classification (NCBI taxonomy): domain Eukaryota; kingdom Metazoa; phylum Chordata; class Aves; order Charadriiformes; family Laridae; genus Larus; species Larus michahellis. The sequence goes on from NC_133896.1 coordinate 143,337,463, forward strand.
GTAGATATGTAGTGTGTTCCTGGAATGTTTCAGTTCCAATGTATAGGCTGCCCAGGTACCGAGTTTGCTTAGATCTTTTGGGACATGTTCACAATCTTTTCTACATGTTACTACTTAGGAAATGTGTGCCATCTGCTTGTGTTGCCATTTCAGTACTCATCTCCTTTCCAAAAATAGTCCTTGTGTTAAATAATTCTGACTTTCATATGTCTCATGAAGCACACTGCTTTTAATTTCTTTCCATGGACAAATTTAAACATTTGTCATTACTTTATGATTTTCCCAAAACTTGTTAAAATTCCCAATCATTCTTCTGTTTTTATTGTTCATCTGGCATATGATCTGGATAATTATTCTGGCATTTGGTGTGCTCTTATTATTGAGATCTGCTGTTGTGAACAAGAGGAGCACAGATCTTCTGATGTGATCTTATGTAAAAACTTTGAAGATGAAAGGTTCATTTTGAATAATGATGGTTGCATCTAGTGAAAAAACCTGCATTATTCATGGTATTGTGGAATTGAGCCACCGTTAGTCTTTGCAATTGCATCCAGGTCTGGTATGAACCTCCCCAATTTTTGGGAGTGGGAGTTATGTTCACTTTCTTATGACCAACCTCAAATCTCTTTGGCATCAATGAAGGCTTGCACAGTTGATGTGAGTGCAAGGGTTACAGAGCCTGGTCATTGTTTTCTAGCGGTTTTGATTTCTCAGATTTGGGACTTTAACCTTTATCATTGCTTTCCCAAGATGTGCCTGTTTGTCTGTGTCTCAAGTGTAAGTTTTAAATACAAATTAAACGAACTGTATGAAAATGTAAGCGAATGGGTGAACAATTGTATTGAACAGTAAGAGCTGCCAAGATACTTCTCTTGCATTTTACTTGTGGATGCTTACATATCAGAAAAAAATTCTAATTTCATGAACAAGAGCAAGATAGAATAAAGAATTGCTTTTAATTTCGTAAATGTGCCTGATACCAAATGCAATAAAAACAAATAGGAATGTTCCTAATAAATTTTGGGGCAGATGTCTTATGTATAGAGAACATGGGCAAAGCATAGTTTTAATGTCACAGGGGTGTGTCAGGGAGGGGAGAGAGATGTTGCTTTTGAAAAGCATTAGAAAGCTTTAGGAAGAAAAACACTGGGAGTTCTAAAATGTAAATCCTTTTTCCATTGAAACATGGATCCACTTACCACAGAGTGAGAGGGTATAAACTAGGTAGTGTTCATATTAAAATTATTATTAAAACACTATTCATTGTCTGCGGATGGGTTGTTTCTGTGATTAACTAGCGGTCTGAAGTGTGTTTGGTTTAGTAAGTTCCCTGTAAGGAAATAAAAAACCCTAGAACATTTTAGAGACAGCTTGAAAACCAGACTGATTTCCCAGATGCTGAACATTTGTCATTTTGCAAAGGGCAAGCCTCTTAAGAGTGAGTGCTGAATTTATGTGTGTCTACAACTGGAGATTGTTATTCACAAGCTGGTCTGCATTTCCATTGGCTATTCTGTGTGAATTTTTGCTTTCTGTGATTATCTGAATTTGATTGCCTATCCAACTTCTGTAAGCAGAAAAACAAAGTACTTTTATTTAGCATCCATATTTTTAAAGATTGAAAATATGATTAATGACTGAGTATTAGGAATATAGAATCATAGAATTGTTTAGGTTGGAAAAGACCTTTAAGATCATCAAGTCCAACCTTCCAAGTCCACCACTAAACCATGTCCCTAAGCACCACACCTACACGTCTTTTAAATACCTCCAGGGATGGCAACTCAACCACTTCCCTGAGGAGCCTGTTCCAATGCTTGACAACTCTTTCAGTGAAGAAATTTTTCCTAATACCCAAACTAAACCTCCCCTGGCACAACTTGAAGCCATTTCCTCTTGTCCTATTGTGTGTTATTTTGGAGAAGAGACAGAGCCCAACCTGGCTACAGCCTCCTTTCAGGTAACTAAAGAGTGCCAAGGTCTCCCTTGAGCCTCCTTTTCTCCAGGCCAAACAACTCCAGTTCCCTCAGCTGATCCTCATAGGACGTGTGCTCTAGACCATTCACCAGCTTCGTTGCCCTTCTCTGAACATGCTCCAGCACCTCAATGTCTTTTTTGTAGTGAGGGGCCCAAAACTGAACACAGTATTTGAGGTGGGGCCTCACCAGTGCCAAGTACAGGGGGACAATCATTTCCCTAGTCCTGCTGGCCACACTATTTCTAATACAAGGCAGGACGCTATTGGTCTTCTTGGCCCCCTGATCACACTGCTGGCTCATATTCAGCCGGCTGTTTACCAACACCTCCCCTTTTCTGCTAGGCAGCTTTCAATCCACTCTTGCCCTAGCCTGTAGTGTTGCGTGGGGTTTTCGTGACCCAAGTTCAGAAGAAATATGATAGAAAAAAGACACATTCATAATGATATTAAGTAGTCAGTGCCTAGCAAATGTAAATCTTGCACCAAAAAAGCACTTGCCTAGGAGTTTACACGAAGAATCTTCATTTTTTGACCTTTCCCACAGCTGAGCTTTATAAGGCCTTATATTTCAAAAACCTTTGAAGTCCATGAAAAAGCCTTCTGTTGATTTCCGCTGGATCAGGTCCATGTATGAACACTGGGCTCATGCAGCCTTTTTCAATAAAGAAGAAGAGTGCTGTGAACTTGGTATCCCAACTCTAGTTGTATCCTTTTTTTAGTCTTTTAATGTCCAAGAGATCACAGGATGGGAAGGTGGAGAACTGGGGGTGTTGAAAAGGTAAGTGGACCCTTTAAACTTGAAAGCGGAGTCCTGTCCCTTTCATGTCTGATTAAAAAGAACCACACGTTTATTTTCATCCACCAAAATGAATATAAAATCTTTCCAGATTTTGGGAACGACCATGCCCAAAGTTTATATCAAATTTCCTTTGACTTCCTTGAACCGTATTTTCACCAATGTTTCTCTAGACTGTCAAAGAGGTATAACATCAAAATTATGTAAAAATATTAATGCATGGAAAACATAATACAGGAAAATACATGCATCTTTCACCAAAATAGCCCCCCATGTCTTATTATACCTTTATGGACACTGCATGTTTTGTTTTCTTTTTTCTTGGTTTGTATGTTACCTCACGTTCTTTTAAAAGAGAAGCGACTTGACTCAAGCTTGCAAGGGGAGTGACTCCCCTGGTAGCAGCTGAGATTCCTGAGGAAGGCATGGCTCCAGAACTTGCAAGCGAAGCAAACGAAGAGACGGAGAGTCTCAGAAGGGAGAAAGCTGGAGATGTGTGACCTCTGGCAGGCACACACCGGGGAGGACAATGGTGGGAAGAGAAAATGTCTAGGAGTAGAGGGGACTGTAGATTTTACTGTGACAATTAATTGAAACTAAGTCTGGAAACAGGGAACAGACACAATGGACGTAAGAAGAGTTGTTTGTAAATACTTTTCATTTCTGTTTTTTTTTTGTTTTTTTCTCAGTTGCATGGAGTTTTACCTGTTTTAAAAAGTTTAATTATTCTTGTTTGTAGTTTAGCAAAACTGTGGTTTGAAAATCCTTTTGTCTTCATTGGAAAGTCCAGTAAAACAGGTAGAATCTCCAAGAAAATGCACCACAAAGTTATAGATAATTTGTGGTTGTGTCATACATACCAATGCAGGAAAATAAGCGTTAAGTTTGTTCTAGACAAGGGGTGCTCACGTGTGCAGCCTGTTCAGGTAACGCTGCTGACCTGTGGCTGGCTTCTTTTCAGCTTGTTTTCATTCATTTCTTTCCTGAAAGTAACTTGGGAGTCTGGAGGCAGTTTATGGGCTGAGTGTGTGCTGGTGGTGGCAGCTTGCTCCTCATTTCTGTCTTTCCTAAAGACTTGAACCACATTGATGCATTATGAGAAACGGGGGACAAAGAAACAGGCTACTTTGGCTTTCTGAACAATTTCTGCTCTCCAAACATTGTGAACTTACTCTTCAGAGAGTTTTCAACCAGAAATATGTTCTGGTGATGGCAACCTGCTCTCTTGACAAGATACTATATTTAATACTATATTAGATACTATGATTTACTTACGTGTATTCTGAATTACGTAGTAATTGCAGTTCTTTAGGAAAAGTTTTGGCTTTTATACAGGTGCTCTGCGTTTTCAGAAGTGCTGGATTTACTATGTTGCACATATGTAGTAAAGCGTGGTCATGTGATGAGAGAAGAGCTGTACACGTTTTTTTCCCATACAGTAGAGAAAGGAAGTGGCCTCCCCAGGCAGTATGTTGGGCACAGTCTAGTACAAGGATGTTATCTCTCAAGTTAGAAGTTTGATCTCTCAAGTTAGAAGTTTCACAAACTGGTGCCACTGTAATTTCTCAAGTGGTCACAACTCAAACTGCAAACTTCTCCGAGATAGTGAAGACTTTATGTTTTTTCTGCCTGTGAGGGTTGCAATCCAGTTGCCATGGATCCTGTAATAAGATAATATGAGGGAAATAATAAGATTCCTTCAGGACAAATGTATTCTGTCCAGAGAAACAAGAGACTGAGGTTGATGATGAAGACTGGGTGAGAATAATGTGCTCATTTAATCCGATGCAAACATAGTTCAACCTTCCTTGCCATTCTTATAAGAATTTTTAAGCATACTTCTATTTTTCCCTTTTATGGATTACTCTTTGGGGGAGCTTTCTTCACATTAATTTACATGAAAAAAAAAAAGAACACAAGTAATCATGGTTTACATACAGGAACATGATTTCTCATCTCATCTTGTGATTTAGGCCATAGTTCTGGGGCTGTACATCATTTATAGCTAACTGATAGTGTTTTTTAACTGTTAATGATTTCTTTGTACTACTGGAACCAGTAGGCCGGTCAGGCCTCAGGGCATTTTTGGACCCAGACACTATAAATTCATTTCTTAATCCTACTTTCTGTAAGACTGTGTTTTGTTGGAATTTAGTACATGGACGAACTGATACGTGAGGTGGCAAATACTTGAAAGCTGAGGAAGGGGAGGTAACACAAATAATAACAATGTGTCCTAATACAGTGACGGTTAATCAATATTTTTTTCTCAGAATTTTTGTTCCTACATAGAAACTAATTCAATGAGCTGTTGGTTTGGTTTTTTGTTTGTTTTTTGTCCCAGTTAAATTATGGTTATAGCTACTTTGAAAACAATGAAATCACGTTACTTGTGTAACTACAGCTAGACAATAATGAATCACATTATAATCTGCCCCCATTTTTCTTAGTCACAAAGAGTGCATAGTAAGTTGATGTTTGATTTGTATCTAGCAATTTTGGTAAGGGAACTGGAACTAGGAGAGCTTGAGGCTTCTGTTTTGAGATTTCTTTCTATGCAACTGTGAACTGAGAGATCACGAATTAGCCAAGCATTGGTCGGTCTGGAAGGTGCAGTAGGTGGAAGGAACATTTGAGGTTAGGCAAACTGACACAAAGAGGCAAAAATCATTCCATTAATGAGGTGTGTGTCACTCTTCATATAGTACTTACTAGCAGCTATGGGACGTGTTTGTCAGAATAAATAAGGAAAGATGATGTAGATTTTTGCAGTTAGCAGCTTATTGTTGGATTTTGAGTTATTAAATGAAATAAACAGTGTGAAAGACAGTAGGCTTTTGGTAAATTTCATGCATTTTCTATCCAATGGATCCTCATTGACCAAGCAGAGTAGGAATGCATTTGACGCTGCACATGCAGCATATTTGCTCATCCTGTAAAAGATTTTGTTTAATCATAGAACGACACACATAAACATTTGAGCAGTGGAAAGCACCAAAGTTGTAATTTCAGTGGCGATTAAATGTTTAACAGCAAATAATAATTATTTCAAGCCTCCTTCCGGTGTTCAAAATCTTCCTTTTCTTAAGTAGAAAAAAAGAGCAGCAACATGGACTAATTTTGAAAGTTAAACCAAACCTCAGCCATTTTCCAAATTGCAGAAAGGAACAAACACTTAGAGTTTCCTAAAGAACGTACTGGCTACCTTTGTTTTGGGATAGGAAGCATGACTCACAGGTAGTTTTAAAAATAAAAAGCTTTACACATTAATGTAGTGTAAGCTCATGTGTTTTTCTCTAGCTGGAGATCTTTCAGCCTTCTGACTGTTACTTACTAGTTCTTCCTTTTATATGGTTAGTAGTTTAATACAGGAGCTGTCACTGCTGGCCTGAGTCATATCCCTACAGTTGATAGTAATGTCTCCAGCACTTTCAGTGGGAATAAGCTTAGGCCAGTGCAAATGTACTGGAAATATCTGTTAAGAATTTATAGATAACACCAAGAAATCTCCCAGTATGCCGATTAAAGACAATTAGCTTGAATTTGTTACCATCTTGACATCATCTGTTAAAATTCAGAGTGGTAGTAAATGATACTACACCATGAGGACAAAGTGAAACTGAATTGCCAGTTATTTCCCAGATGCAACGCACCTTGACTTCAAATTAAGATATTTTTAGAAGAGATTCCTTCAGATGGTAAGGGAAGGTAGAAGCAATTTTTGATGTAACCAGAGCTGAGTACCACTAAAGACAGTAAATAAATATATTTTTCTAAAAAAATAGATATTTCCCAGTTACTGATTGTTATTCTATGTATCCAGGTGCCCTCAGGGATTCCAAAGCATCCCTGTAAGTTTCATCAACAGGCATGGCTTACCCTCTTAATAAAAGGAGCAGATGTCAAATTTTCATGCCCCTAAGATGCTTACTCATACCTAGTAGATCCATCTGGTATAGATCGAGCCTCAGTCAAGTTGTTCTCATCCATAACCTTCCCACTGAGAAAGCAAATCAAGCAGAGCTCCTCAGTCCAATGAAAAAGAAACTTTAATATTATCAACATATTTGTAGTACCACAACCCATTTCACTTCACTGTCCTTCTTAATTGCTTTACACAGGTGAGAAGGCTGGTAAAATGGAAGGAAACATTATAATTGGGATAGAACTTATGGAGCATGCTACCAGTATCTGAGACTTTCCAAAGATGGAACAACTAAAATATTTGTCTCTTCTGCAAAAAGAGAAACAAAATTTTAATGTAAAAAGCCTGTTGATAATACAAGATGTTGACAACTGGTATGAACCTCAGTTGTCCACATTTTGTGAACTTAAGGATATATATTATAATGTTTTTCTTTTGTGGCTGGTAATTTACATCAAGATATAAAATAAAATGCTAGGCTTCAGAGCCGGTGTGATCCTTGCAGTGGAAGTCTGTGAAAATTCCATATCCAATTGTTTACATTAATTGGAGGCTTTAAGGTACTGTGGCTTGGGTAGGGATGTAGGCTGAGCTTTGACTTCTCTCATGTTATAAGCCTTTAAATAACTTAAATGCAAACTAACCTGTCTTAATTTTTAACTCTTTCACCTGATGCCAGAAAGGTCTGAAACATGATGGACCTGTCAGGAAATGATTGCTCTGCATAACAGCTGTAACTCTGGTAACCAGACTTATTAATGACAAATGCTTCAGTCCTGCCTTGGAGAGATTTATTTTCTTTTTATGGTATGTCTTCATTAGGTAGTTATCAGACTGTATTCTAGAAAGCTGGCACATGAAAGGCTTTCATGTTTGTGGAAAGTTTTATGACACTATGATGACGCAACGTAAATCTTCTGCTGAAGTTTGTTACTGTAGAAAGATCCAGTTAATATCGCTGTAGCTCAAACTGTATAAGTAGTTTTAGTATATTATATCTATCTCAAATGATAGAATTTCATGTTGATTTCCTTTCCCTCTCATCTGTCCTTTCACAGTCTTAGGTTGGTTGCAGGATGGTCTAGAAGACTGGACTGCAGCAATTGTCCCATGTAATATATGTTTCTTGTGGCATACAGTTCTTAACAAGCTGGAAAAAGCTCCTAAGAAAACTGGAAGAAATAGATTGTATCTATTGTAACCTGCATTAAAAGGCTGGTTCTTTCCTCAGGAATATACTATTGGCATTGCAGGGCCAAAGGATCCCAACTAGGATCAGGTTAGCAGGCATGTTAAATTTCAAGTGGAAAGTTAGAGACTCACTCACCCTTCTACATGCTCCTTCACTTGATGCCTGTTTTTCATCCATTGTCAACACAACTTTGTCATTGCAGCCTTTGCTGTTTCGGGAGCTGTTGCAATTCCTTAAAATAGGGTAGGAATAAAAATGTGGTCTGCAGACAGATATGAACAGGGTTTACAGGTCTGGGAGCTGGAGAAAGAGAGCAACACTGAGCTGGTCAGGAGAAAGGGGGTCGTGACTTCCTCTTTTTTACATGATACAATTAGGAAGAAGACATTCATTATATGATGTGATATGTGGTATCTGTCCAGTATGCAACTGGCATCCACCAGTCTTTATTATTGGCTTAACGTGGCAGTCCTGTGTGTTGGCTTCCTACAGAAGTGAGAGCTGGTTTGGAAGGGACAGGCTGAGGGCCAAACCAGTAGGAGCAACGGAGAAAAGAGTGTTAACTTGCACGGTGTGATTTGTTGTTGGGTTGTGCTTTAAAGACGAGACAATAAAGTTGTGGGCTAATTAAACTGTACCCATTACATCTTGTCTGTCTTTTTGTAATGTCTACAATGTATGGAAAGACTGTAGCAATTAAAATATGTCTGGGAAATGAGACTTCTTCCTGAAATGCTGCTTTAACTTTTGTGGTGAAAGCTTTTTTTTTTATGTGGCTGACATATGTTTCTTTGAATTAGTGTTTTCTGAGTGTATGTTAACAATATTGTGTTGGTTTTTTTGTTCAGATTGAAGATAGGCTGTTCTGTTTATGAGTCCAAGGGTCATTTTAATTTGGACAGTTCTTTAATTCCCGAATGACCACAGAACCCTTTTGCAAATGTTTTTAGGAAATACCAGCTCTGGTGAAGTGCACTTCACTCACTGAGCCAGGTCTTCTATAGAAAAAATCCCTCAAGACTGTTTTAAACAACTGTTAAAGCTACAAGGATGGTGTTAATTTTGACACTTGTTACTTTTGAGAGCTTTGCTATGCACTTCAGTAATTCTTCTAAAATTGGATTTTTGTACAGAAAACTTTATTTATAAATGTGAATGGGTCTGTGGAACTACCAATGTATAATTACAGTCAAATTTTAGACTGCATGTTTCATCTGTAAGATCATTATTTGTGCTGTTTTTTACTGCTGAGATTACACTTTTCTACATGCTTTTACAATATTAAAAGAACTTGTGATAGTGAAACAAAGTATTTATATTGCCAATGATGTTTATTGAGCTTGTTGCCTTTCACAGATGAAAGAGGAGAAATTTTATAATAATATATCAAGACAATTGGAATAAGATAGGGGATATTTGTCACAAATATTTTCTGTTGAGAACGGTACTGCATGGAATTTATTCATTTATTTGCTTGTTTGTTTTTCTTTTAAAGGGAAATGAAAATATATGCATCCATCAGCTTGTGATAGATATGGCTGCTACTACTGGTTGAAATATTTAGTATCTTCTGAACTAGTAAGACATGCCAAAAAGAAAGGAAGTACATTCCTGTAATTTATCATGTGAATTTCATGCAATTACACTGTAAATAATTAGTATGCTAAGTAGAAGAGTGTGAGCGTAAAATTTGATGGTGCCTGGTATTGAGTCAATAACATGACTACTGAAGAACTGTTAAGTTTTAAGAGTAGGTGTGCATACATACTCTTGCCAAAGATGGAAGTGTAGGATATAATGATGTCCCTCCCATAGATATTGGAACAGAATAGGAGAAAATACAGTAAAACATCATATGCCCAGTATGTAGAACAATGCATTTAATGCATTTAGCAGTTTTGTAATCAGAAATGACTCCATGACAGTGCAACTTGCATGGCGTATCCTGTATTCATATAGTTTGTAGTTAAACTGTTTATAATGGATACTGTAGTTGATCTAAAAATGTATGGTTATTATTCTTTTGTGGTTGTTTTTTTTTTTTTTTTTTTTTTTAATTCTTAGTTTCTTAAGGACATGAGACACCAGAACCCTAAGCATTTTGCAAGCCCAGAAAGGAACGCTGCCCTGAATGGCCCTGAAACGGTGTGGCTTCTGGGGAAAATCTAGTCTAGCAGGAAGCACTGAAATACTACTCTTGTGTGTTTGTGGGAGATGTTAGAAGTGTCTGAGATGCATTTGCACATTAGTGTTTTAACGTGGATCAGAATTTGCTTTTGGAGTGAGTCCCATGAGCATCACGATCATCTTTTGATTCGTGTCATGGACCAGTCTGAGAGTTCATGCAGCGGATTTCTTCTGGATGAACATAACTGGAAGAGATGATCCAGGGGGACCTAATGTGCTTTAGTGACTAATGGGCATTGTGTCCGTGGGACCAGACTAGAACTAGTTGAAGGGAAAGGGAAAGGGGAAGTTGGCATATGTGTAGTGCAGACATCAAGTCCATCAACACCAGTTGTTTTGCTCAACAGATGTGTTCGTGTGGTTCACATGACTTCCTAGTGTGGAGACACCCTGGGGTGTTTGTAGCTGATTCCGGAATGATCAGCTGGTAGGCAGTGCCGGTGAGTGCAAGCGAATGCAGCCTGTGGTAAATGTACCACATCACATGCTATTGGGAACCACCCAACTAACCAGTAATCTTATAATTATACAGAAGAATAATATGGACTATAATTTTCAGTTATAAAGGCAAATCAGCATCAAAAGCAGCATGCACGCATTTCTGAAACCTGGAATATTACTGTTTTTTGGTAAATCAGTTGTGTATTTTTAAGTACACTAAAGTAGGTCATGTGTGTCTACATTTATATTGTATTTTGCATGGGTAAAGATTGCATTCTAAAAATGTATTTTGCTCTTTTCGGTGTTAATTTCCCGGTGGGCTACATTTCTATCACATCCTTGAGCCAGCATATAGTTTTATTGCGCCATTATTTCACTTGTATAGCAAATCTGTTTTATGACATGACAAAAAAGGCACATTAGGTTTTTGCAAGTGTGGGGGTTTTGAAATAAGGCCTACAAACAAATAGTTGACAAGCCATCTTTTGCTTCCCATATTAATGCTATTAGATTAGTTTCTGTTCACTTCAACTGGATTACTTAACCCAAAGAAATGTATGCAGAATTTGGCCCAAAGTATATGCCTTAGTGTAAGATTCCATATTTAATTTTAATATCTTCAAGTTAGTGTATTTAATTCCTCCTATTGCTTAGTGAAATGAAGTTTATTTCATCTGGATTCTTTTACAGATTGATAGGAACTTCTGCTACGTAGAATAAGACCTCAGTTGAGATCACTCTTAGAAGTGGTAAGAGTGAAGTCTGTGGAACCACAAGAAGGCAGTCATAACTCACAAGTGCGGTGGAGACACATGGATTCCTGTGGCTCATTTGTTTTAACAGCTTGTGTTTATCTAGTAGTTTTTCTATGCATTTGAGAAGACACTGCTGTAAAAAAGGAAAAGGTGTTCCATACTTGAGACGAAAATTTGGTCCAAGCAATACATAGTCTGCATTTTCAAAACTACTGAATCTCTTACTGTTTCTCTGGTAATGACCTTTGGATTTTGATGACTGTCTTTCTAGGAACCTACTAATGATGACAGCCAGAAAACAAGTACTGTTGTGTCTCACAATTTAGGTGATTGTTGCTGATTTTACTTAATTTCTTTTGTAATTACCCTGATCTTAATATTTCTTTTGTGTTTTAATTTTGGTGCATGTGAAGTTGTGGCTTTAAATATTTCAGTGTAAACTCTAATGAAAACACTGTAATAGAAACAAAGGTTGACGATGACTTTGCATGAACTGTTCAGGAAATATCAATGCAAGGTTTAGGTCAATCCAGTTCTATTTGTACCCATTCATCTACAGGAGGACCCACCATATAATTGTGATAGGAGTTAGCACGTTACAGGTGATGGCAGCGTTAGTGTAAGTCCAAAAGAAAATAGGACTAAGACTTTCTAAAAATTATTTGTGATATCCATTTTATGGTGTTAAGCCCAGATGTTTAAAATTAGACTGCAGTGTTAGTCAAGCTGTTACCCATGATAATTTAATTTTGGTTTATATTTACAAACTGCAGTTATGTCACCAGAATGAATTGTTAGGCTGATCAGTTTTATAACTATTTCTTGCATTCAGTCACCTCTGTAATTTAATTACTTTGGGTTAACCAGTAACCAACATTTACTTTTCTACAGTTTAAACATCTGTAGTATAGAAATGGCTTCTGCTAAGGAGGATGTACATTTGATTTAGCTGTGAGGGATCACACTGGCTAGTCACAGTAACAGAAGAACACTGGGTGTATGTTCCAAAATGCGTTCTTCCCTTTGACTTTCTTCTCAGAATACTGTTGCTCAGTTAATTTTTTTTTTTTTTTTATGGAAACAGTCATATGTACTTGTAAGATGGCAGAGGAAATACATATACATAGTTAAGCTTAATGCTGTATTTCTACATAAAGTTTTATAAAACACACTCATCATAAAGTTATCCAAGTGTCTGATGGTAATATATTAAACAATGTGACTAATACTAATACACAATGTGACTAGTAGATTAATACCTAATACCTAATAATGAGACTCCTTTTCTCATGTTAGAGTCTTTTTCAGTGATTTTTTGTTTGTTTTGGTAGGTTTTACATGTTTTGTTGTTTTGCCTGGTTTGGGTGATCTTTATGTGGTTCTGTTGTTGAAATTTTGCTTTGTGCTTTTAACTAGAGCAAAGTCTAAGGACATTTCTTATACATCATGAAAAAATGAAGATGTTATTATAGACCACAAAGCACAGTCTCCTCCTGTCAGGCTCAGTGATGGCTCGCAGGGGAAGGAGAGCTGGGGGCCAATGGTGATGCCATTACAAGCCATGGCCTCTCCGAGGGGAGAAGCCTTACAGGACAGGCAGAGCTGGGTGCTGGTAATGGGATCATCAACAGCCCGAGGCATGGCAAATGATGAGCCAGGGTCAGGGTTAGCTGGGGGCAACTGTGGGATGAGATGGTTCACAGTGCGCCGGATGAAGAACTGTCTGAAGGGCAGGGCTCAAAGGGTTGTAGTGAATGGGGCTACATCTATCTGGTGACCAGTGGTGTTCCTCGGCATTCAATTCTAGAGCCAGTCCTGTTTAATGTGTGCATGAATGATCTGGATACAGGAGTCGAATGCACCATAAGCAAGTTTGACCAAACTGGGAGGTACTGTTAACTCTCTTGAGGGATGGGATACCTTGCAGAGGGATCTAGATAGATTGGAGCATTGGGTAATGATTAATGGGATGAACTTTAACAAGTCAAAATGCTGGATTCTGCACCTAGGATGGCGTAACGCTGGGCACAAGTATAAACTGGGAGAGGAGTGGCTGGAGAGCAGAAAGGGATCTGGGTGTGCTGGTCGACAGCCTGCTCGATAGGAATCAGCAGTGTGCCCTGGCAGCCAAGAGGGCAAACTGCATCTTGGAGTGCGTCAAACGCAGTATAACCAGCCACTCAAAAGAGATAATTATCCTGCAGTATTCTGCATTGGTGCAGCCTCACCTTGAGTACTGTGTGCAGTTTTGGGCCCCACAATTTAAGAATGATTTGAAGGTCCTTGAATGCATCCAGAGGAGGGCAACAAAGCTGGTGAAAGGGCTGGAAGGAATGTCCTACGAAAAATGGCTAGGGACTTTGGGCTTGTCTAGTTTGGAGAGAAGGAGGCTGAGGGGTGACTTCATTGCTCTCTACAGCTTCCTGAGGAGGGGAAGTGGAGAGGGAGGTGCTAAGCTCTTCTGCCTGGGATCCAGTGACAGGATGGGAGGGAATGGTTCAAAGCTGCGCCAGGGGAGGATTAAACTGGACATTAGGAAGCATTTCTTTACTGAGAGCGCGGCCAACACTGGAACAGGCTTCCTAGAGACGTAGTCGATGCTGCAAGCTTGTTAGCGTTTAAGATGCATTTGGACAATGCTCTTAATAGCATGCTTTAACTTTTGGTCATCCCTGAATTGTTCGGGTAGTTGGACTAGATAATCATTGTAGGCTCCTTCCAACTGAAATAGTCCATGCTATTCTACGCTACAGTACGCTATGCTATGCTGTTCTACATGCCTGAGGGACAGAATGCCATCCCGAGTGACCTGGACCGGCTCAAGAAGTGGTCCTGTGTGAACCTCACGAGGTTCAACAAATATTTAGGAGTACTGGTGGATGAAAAACTGGACATGAGCTGACAGTATGTGCTTGCAGCCCAGAAGACCAACTGTATCCTAGGCTGCATCAAAAGAAGCGTGGCCAGCAGGTCGAGGGAGGTGATTCTGCCCGTCTGCTCTGCTCTGGTGAGACCCCACCTGGAGTACTGTGTCCAGTTCTTGAGTCCTCAGCACAGGAAGGACATGGACCTGTTGGAATGGGTCCAGAGGAGGGCCACAAAGATGATCAGAGGACTGGAGCACCTTTCCGATGAGGACAGGCTGAGAGAGTTGGGGTGGTTCAGCCTGGAGAAGAGAAGGCTCCAGGGAGACCTTATTGCAGCCTTTCAGTACTTAAAGGGGGCTTATAAGAAAAATGGGGACAAACTTTTTAGCAGGGTCTGTTGCGATAGGACAAGAAGTAATGGTTTTAAACTAAAAGAGGATAGGTTCAGACTAGATATGAGGAAGACATCTTTTACAATGAGGGTGGTGAGACACTGGAACAGGTTACGGAGAGATGTGGTAGATGCCCCATCCCTGGAAGCATTCAGGGTCAGGCTGGATGAGGCTCTGAGCAACCTGATCTAGTTGGAGATCTCCCTGCTCATTGCAGGGGGGGTTGGACTAGATGACCTTTAAAGGTCTTTCCCAGACCAAACTATTCTATGATTCTATTGTAAAAGGAGATGGGGACAGAGACAGGGCAGGACATGAGGCCTCAGCCTTGGGTGCCAGGTCGAGCCAGGAGAGAGGGAGAGAGAGAGAAGCTACAGGGTACACCCAGGAGATGAGCTGCCTACAGCATAGGTGACATGTCCATCCAGGAGGCAGGCCCAGAGGCAGGCACAGCTACAGCGTAGCTCATGGAAGGCCCCAGCCAGGCTGAAATGAGACTTCTGGGCCCATGGGTAGGAGGTGAGGGTGGAGACTCCAGGTGAGGCAGGTCAGGGCTGTTAAGGCCTACTCATGCCTTCAGGGCCCTTACACCTGCATACTCAACATTGAAACACGTGACAAAGGTAAAAATGTCAGCTAACTTCTCTGGAGGAGTCAAAACTATAAACTGAAAGTTAAGGAGTTTTGAAAAACAACAGTGAATAACACTGAAAATATTATAATACTGTATATATTATGCCATGACCCATTTTGAATGTTGCATAGTGTTGCTATTCTTCCATCTTAAAAAGCTATAGTGGAAGTAGGAAAATTACAGAGAATAGTAACAAGAAAAACCAAAAGTTTGGAACAAGCCATTAGCTGCTTATCTAGTTCTTACACTTTTGCTTCAGGAACCATTTTTTGTTACTCTTGAATGTGTGACATTGTGCTATCTGGAATTTGGTTCCGTTCTCTGTGACTGCTATAAAATAGTTAAGTTGTGTGATAAAAGCTTGTCTGCAGACCCATGAAAGAGCTCAGAGAGGCAATGGCAGGTGGGGGATCCCAAATCACACCTTGCCTGGCTGCTCCCAGGCCCACCACAGGAGCCATCAGCCCATCAGAGGCCCATCTCCACAAGCCCAGGGGAGCACAGGGTCCGGAAGGCATATGGGAGCCCAGATAAATGAGTCAGAGGGAGAGACGGCCTGTCCCAGGAGAGCCTCAGCTCCACTGTCCCGCATGAGACCCATCAAGGTGAACCAATGCCAGAGCACTTTTTGGATTGAGGCGAGATGCTGCCAGGGGTATGGGATACATTATGGGGTGCAAGGAAAGAGCATTGTGGGATTGCACAGGACTTATTATGGAGAAATGGAGGGATAAGGGGATAAAAAGGGCTAGATGTGTGTAAATAGCTGATATGCTTGTCTGGCCATGCCCTGCTCCTGACCAGTGCAGTCTGTCCTATCTTATTAAATTCCTTTTCTAAGTCTTTTCCTGCCTAAGGGGCATCTGCTCTGTGTGTGTGTGTATGTGTGTGAGGGGGGCTGAGTGCCAGCAACTGGAGTCAGACCCCAGGGTAGAGGCCTGTGTGTCCATGGTGCCAGTGACTGGAGCAAGCAGGGGTCTGGGTGCTGGCCGCTGGGCTGGGACCGTGGGCTGAAGGACAGAGGCAGAGAGGAACTGGAGCAACTGAAACCAAGTGCCAGCCCCTGGTGTGAGACTATGGGTCACAGGGACCTGGCCCATGTATCTGTGGAGCCAGCGGCTGGTGCAAGTGCAGGCGAGTGTGTGAACACTAGTGAAGAGGCAGCTGAACGAGCCTGTGGGTGGGTGAGGTGGCCTGTGAGCTGGGTGTGACTGTGTGTCTCCAGGGGCTTGGCTACTGCAAGAACCTGGGGAGTCCTGACCAGCTCTGTGTGTGTCACAGTGTGTCTTCAGGGGCAAGACCACAGGGAGGTTGGCTACTGGGGACTGTAGTAACCCCCCAACCACAAGGGGGTTGACTACTGGAGTCCCAGTCTGCTCTGTCAGTGTGTGTGATAGGCTGTATCAGCAGCTGGAGTGGGGCTGTGTTCTTGGGAGCTTGTATGTCCAGGTGCCAGCAAGTGGGGAGACTGGGATCCAGAGGCAGCTACTGGGCAGACTTGAATTTTCTGCAGTATATGACAGTGTTTTGTATTAGCTGGAACTTCCTAGTAGTGGTTGGGGTTGTCACATAGTTTAATATAGCTTAGAGGTGATGAAAGCAGAACTAACCAAGGTCTGCTCATTTTCTGTCAGGTTGAGATGAGGTTTCCCAATCAAATGATTATAATGGAAACTGCAACTGTACATGCAAATACTGTTCCTATATATCTAAGTGCCAGAAATGGTCCTGCTCAATAACATTCAGCCTAAGATTTTTTGATGCTTGCTTTATTGAATTTCATTTCTTATTAAAGCCATTATTAGGCAACAGAAACTCCTTACTAAGGAATTAATTTTTCCTTAAGACATAATTTACAACGAAATAAGAAACTTTATAAAAAGAACAATTGTTTGTCCATCCTACCTTCCCTGATTGGAAGCCAAGGAACCAGAATACTTCTGGGATTCTGTTGTATTATACGAGTGGTTTCATTTCATACTGATCCTTCTCTATCCATGGCTTCTCCAGTGGATGGTCTTCAAACTTGCCATATATTGGACGAGCAAGTGGAAGTGAAGGCACTAAAAATATATTTGCATAAATTATCCTTGAAGGAGCAGTCTTATTTCCCAGAGGTGGACCTTGTAATTGGGCTTTATGACATTGCTTATTCACTGTCTCTGAGTCCATATAGCTCCTGTTCATTTCTACAGAGTCGTTCAGTTTTGTTGTCCAGGTTTCAGTCTTCAGCCTGTTGCTAAGAGTCATTTCAAAGTGTGTAAGGGCTTAAATTTGCTCTAGTGAAAGACTTTTGGGGCAAGCTGTTGTATAAAGCCACTTTTCATTTTTCTGCCATATTTTCAAGGAGAAATGTGTGACAGTTAGTGATGTGCAAAAGGATAACTACATACCAGAGCCCAGGAGAGGTGGGACTGTGGTTCCCCTGTCTATGCATCTGCTACAAGCTTGTGTTTAATCTCAAGAGAAAGGCTTTGAGAAATATTTTTTTTGTTGTTGTTTTTTTGCATTTCCTGTCTGCTGCGTTTGGTATCTCTCTCCACTAAGTATACAGGCTTTTCTGAAATTCATTCCTAGGTGCATGCTTTGGTATATAACTAGGAACTGGAAAGACTAGCTTGAATTTGTGCATTCCATTCTGCATCTTATTTCCACACTTTGGAGTTGGGCCTGGGGACACACAGCACTGCCATAGATAAGTCCCTATATTAATTTGTGTCTTAGTGAGCACACATTCAGGAAACGTATGTCAGGCACACTGTAAATTCTATTTTACTATTACATATAATTTCATGCTGTTGAGATTTTTGAAAGGTTAAGGAAAATGTTGGGAACCTGTCTCTTCAAATTCATCATGGCAGCAACTATTGATTTGTCTACTCAAACGCTCTGTTTCACGTCAGTGGGTACTGTTATTTGAAGGGCTTATTTCTGTGTTTTTTTGTCATTTTGAAAGAATCAGTGAGGTCGTCAGGAGAGGCCACTTCTGAGAGATAGTGGTTTCATTCACAAGTGAATTGAAGACTGGGCAGGGGAGAAAAGACTTTGAAAACTGATAATAGGTATACAGGTATTGTCATAGCAGATTAAATGGCTTATTCATTTTTCACAGCTGATATCTGGCATTTCAAAAGAAGGGTTGTATCTCCTAACATAATTATGGACAGAGATGCAAATGAAGGAAATTCTTTTTTTCTTTGGTTTTTTTTTTTTTTTTTGCTATTCTTCCAATGAGAGGCCAGTTTTTACTTGCTTTTGAAGGTTATTAATTTTTTTCCCTGGGGCACACTGTAGATAGATGAAGATTGATTCTTCATTGCCTCTCTACGTGCATTTTTTTCTTGCAAGAGATACTGCACAACTTGTCTTTTTTCAAGGCATAAGAGGGCACAGAACACAGATGTTTCTATCTTAACTGTTTAGGCCCAAGGACATTTGTGGCTTACCAGAGGAAAGTAAGTGTACACATATACTTGCTGAAATGAAGCCTGGTAAGACTGATTAGAGATGCCAGTTTATCAGTTTCATTGAAAATACTTGTGGCTTGTATTTTTATGAAAAATTTGAATGATAAATCTTGTAATAATTGACATTTTTTTCCTTTTTTTTTTTTTTTTCCTCCTGTCTTTGCTTTTGTAAACTCTTGACTTAGACACATCAAACAGTCCTGGTCTTTAAAGGCCTGATTCTATTTATCTACAGTTTCCTTTCTGGGAGAGTGTGAAAGTGTGTGGGGCTCAGTTGGTGGCCTGAGTTCCTGTTGTCTCCATCTACTATGTGATGTTGGAGACTGTTTTAGTCTTGTTTGCCTGACATCTTTCATGTGACGTGTCAGTGCTGGACAGACAGAATATTTGGAGTTTGCCCCATATGGCATGGTTTCTTCTCTTCAGTGTACAGAGTAAGATACTTTAAGGTTGCCCTAAAGGTACACTGGTGGAAGGCTTATAGATGGGCAGAAACAGTGGTAGTTAACTCTTCCTTGAAGCCATTTCTACACAGCAGAGTTAAGGCACTACTAAAGACAAAGTCAAAACTCTCATTTTTTGTCAGATCAGGACAAAAAGTGACTCTCATGTCAGATCAGGATTGCGTCTGAAGAAAAACAGGCGTGAGGGAACTGAGGATGCAATCTGGGAACATGTAAAATGCTACAGATATAACACAATTTTCTCATGGTTTGAAATTACACTTTCATCCAGGTACACTAGATTCAAAGCAGAAAAAAAGTCACGGCTGAATGTTTGTGTAATTTAGATTAACCATTTGCTAAGATGCAGAGTGGAGGAGGAGAGTGTTCATTTAGCATTCCTGCTTTGTCTGTTACCCTGTTGTTCAAAGGAAGCCTGTAAAATTTGCTCTTTTACCTTGTACAATGAAAATTCATTCACATCATGTTAGTTCATATGAAGTTGAAGTTGCTAAACAATACTGTTATGTTTTGCTAAGCATACTTTTTAATTCAAGTGGTAATAGTTTTCAGTAGAAAAAATAAAAACATTTGTAGACATTAAAATTATGAAGTAGGAGAGCCACACATCTGGACATTTATGGCGTTATTGTCTCAAGTAACAGATATAATTTAAAAGCTGGACTGCTTTTTGTAGTTCAGTGGAAAGCAGTAGCATAACTGAAACAAAGCGGAGAGCTGCTTCTAATCTGTTATTGCAATCAGCTACCTCTGTCACATTTTATATGAAGAAGAAAAGGGGGATAAATTGAAAGTAGCACATAAAATATTGTTTTAACATTACTGCTGGCTAGATCTGTAAATGGAAATAATAAATCCTCATGCAGCATTAAGGGTAATACTAAAGTATCCCCACTAGCATATGTTATTTACGGCTGTTCTAAGGTTTTATTTCTTCTATTTATGCATCTCTCTTTTTGAAGGGGTTGGACCTGACACAGTGCTCATAGATATCTATTCTTACACTAGCAAATCTTAGTTTTGGCTAAATTCTTCAGTAACAGCAGATAAAAATGGTATTATAAACTCAAATAATGATTGCTTTGTAAACTGTTGGGAAGATAAGACAAAATAAACGTTCATAAAATATTGAAATTAAATTGTATGAACTAAAATTTTTAAATTGTTCCTAAATAAGCTTGCAAGTGGAAAGGAGTGGATGTCTTTACATTTATCATCCCCAGAGTTCCTTAGGTAATGCAGGAATAGAAATTTTTATCATTACAGCTCATATGAAAAACAAGGCTTATAAAAAAGTTTCTGAAATTCAGATTAAAAGTTGAGGTGAAAGCATAAGTATAATTTGCATTAGTTTGGATCTTAAGGTACAAGATTAATATGGAAGTTCAATGCTTTAGTTTCATTTCCTGAACTTCTCACTGTGATTGAGCTTATTTTGTCAAAATAAGCTTCATGCTTAAAATGAAGAAGGCAGTGATTTTTCTGGTGTGGCTGAAACACGCAAGTTTGTTGCCTAATTACCCTATCCTGCATCTTTTTGTCTTTCCTGCTAACAGAAGCTTAAAAATTTGGAAGGTGATTCTGAATTGTCCTTGGAAGTGACTCGGTATTGGTATTTTTGCAGAATTGTTTTAGTAAGCTGTGCTCATCTCTTTAAGTACAGAAGGGATGTGCACTCAAATGACTGATCCAACCAAAAATTTGTTTCTCCTACTGATGTAGGAGTAGGTCTGTGTTTTTTTTCAATTCGGTTGGTCCATCAGTGCATGGAAGAGTGTGCTTAGCTGTTGATATTGTTAGAATAACTTATGTTTAGGTTAAGAGCAGATTTATGTCCATTCCTGCATGAAGGCTTTAGTTTCCACAAACAGTCTGATGGGAACATGTGCATCAAAATCCATATTGTTTCTGTCCTTTTCTTGCTGTACTTTCTGCTCCTTTTGGTGTACAATATCTTGAAAAAAAGGGATTCTGGTTCTTTATTCTATTTTTTTGTGTGTTGGGGCCAAGCTCTTGTGACAGCTGGGAAGATTTTTGGAACAATTTCAGGAGAGCAGACTTCGGCTTCTTCAAAGATCTGCTTGGAAGAGTCCTGTGGGATAAGGCCTTGGGGGGAATGGGGGCCCAAGAAAACTGGTTAATATTCAAGGATCACCTCCTCCAAGCTCAAGAGCAGATCATCCCAACAAATTGGAACTAAGGCAAAAATGCCAGGAGGCCTGCGTGGATGAACAAGGAGCTCCTAGCAATACTCAAACACAAAAAGGAAATATACAGAGGGTGGAAGCAAGGACTGGTAAACTGTAAGGAATACAGAAACATTGTCTGAGCATCCAGGGATGAATTTAGGAAAGCTAAAGCCCAAATAGAATTGAATCTGTCCAAGGACATCAAGGATAACAAGAAGGTCTTCTATAAGTACATGGGAGACAAAAGGAAGACTGGGGAAACCCATTGCGCAAAGAGATGGAGGACCTGATTGCATTGGACATGGAAAAGGCTGAAGTACTGAATGCCTTCTTTGCCTCAGACTTTACTAGCAAGAGCAGCCTTCAGGAATGCCAGGTCCCAGAGACCAGGGGGAAAGGCTGGAGCAAGGAAGATGTAGCTTTGTTGGAAGAGAATCAAGTCAGGGAATATCTAAGCAAACTGGACATGACTAAGTCAATGGGCCCTGATGGGTCAGCCCCACCTCAATCCCTGGGGAAGAGATGGAGCAGCTAATCCATAAAACCATTTCCAGGTAAATTAAGGACAAGAAAATCATCAGGAGTAGTCAGTATGGCTTCATCAAGGCAGAGACTTGCTTGACCAATTTGAGTACAGTAAGGCCTTTGATGCAGTCTCCTGTAAGATCCTTACAGACGAGCTGTTGATGTACAGACTGGATGAGCAGACAGTGAAGTGGATTGAAAACTAAATGAATAGTCAGGCTCAGAGGGTGGTGATCAGCGGCGCAAAGTCTAGTTGGTAGTCAGTGACTAGCAGTGTGCCCCAGAGGTCAATGCTGGCTCTGGTCCTGTTTAACATAGAATCATAGAATCATAGGGTTGGAAGGGACCTCTGGAGATCATCTAGTCCAACCCCCCTGCCAGAGCAGGGTCACCTAGAGCAGGTTACACAGGAACATGTCCAGGCGGGTTTTGAATGTCTCCAGAGTTGGAGACTCCACCACCTCTCTGGGCAGCCTGTTCCAGTGCTCTGTCACCCTCAGGGTAAAGAAGTTCCTCCTCATGTTTAGGTGGAACTTCCTATGTTCAAGTTTGTGCCCATTGCCTCTTGTCCTGTCCCCGGGCACCACTGAAAAGAGCCTGGCCCCATCCTCCTGACACCCACCCTTTAAGTATTTATAAGCGTTGATAAGGTCACCTCTCAGCCGTCTTTTTTCCAGACTGAAGAGACCCAAATCCCTCAGCCTTTCCTCATAAGAGAGGTGTTCCAGTCCCCCAATCATCTTTGTAGCCCTCTGCTGCACCCTTTCCAGCAGTTCCCTGTCCCTCTTGAACCGGGGAGCCCAGAACTGGACACAGTACTCCAGGTGCGGCCTCACCAAGGCAGAGTAGAGGGGGAGGATGACCTCCCTCGACCTGCTGGCCACGCTCTTCTTGATGCATCCCAGGATGCCATTGGCCTTCTTGGCCACAAGGGCACATTGCTGACTCATGGTCATCCCGTTGTCCACCAGGACTCCCAGGTCTCTTTCCACAGAGCTGCTCTCCAGCAGGTCAGCACCCAACCTGTACTGGTGCATGGGGTTGTTCCTTCCCAGGTGCAGCACCCTACACTTGCCCTTGTTGAACTTCATAAGGTTTCTCTCTGCCCAGATCTCCAACCTGTCCAGGTCTCTCTGTATGGCGGCACAGCCTTCCGGTGTGTCAGCCACCCCACCCAGCTTGGTGTCATCAGCAAACTTGCTGAGGGCGCACTCTATCCCCTCATCCAGGTCATTGATGAATATGTTGAAGAGGACTGGGCCCAGTACTGACCCCTGGGGAACACCACTCGTCACTGGTCTCCAACTAGACTCTGTGCCCCTAATCACAACCCTCTGAGCTCTATCTTTCAACCAGTTTTCTATCCACCCCACTGTCCATTCATCTAACCCACACTTCCTAAGCTTCCCTATGAGGATGCTGTGGGAGACCGTGTCAAACGCCTTGCTTAAGTCAAGGTAGACCACATCTACCGCCCTCCCCTCATCTATCCATCTAGTCATGCCATCGTAGAAGGCTATCAGATTAGTCAGACATGATTTCCCCTTGGTGAATCCATGCTGAGTACTTCTGATAGCTTTCCTTTCCTCCACATGCCTTGAGATGACACCCAGAACGAGCTGTTCCATCATCTTTCCAGGGATGGAGGTGAGGCTGACCGGCCTGTAGTTCCCCGGCTCCTCCTTCTTGCCTTTCTTGAAGACTGGAGTGACATTGGCTTTCCTCCAGTCCCCAGGCACCTCGCCTGTTCTCCAGGACTTTTCAAAGATGATGGAGAGCGGCCCAGCAATGACTTCTGCCAGCTCCCTCAGCACTCTCGGGTGCATCCCATCAGGGCCCATGGACTTGTGAATATCTAGATGATCTAATTGGTCCCTCACTCGCTCCTCCTCAACCCAAGGGAAGTCGTCTTCTTTCCCTGTTACTTTATTCAATGCCTGGGACTCCTGAGGGCTGGGCCGAGCAGAAAAGACCGAAGCAAAGAAGGCATTCAGTAACTCTGCCTTCTCCACATCCTCCGTCACCATGACTCCTGCCTCATTCAGCAGTGGGCCTACAACTTCTCTGGTCTTCCTTTTGCTTCCAATATACTTGTAGAAGCTCTTTTTGTTGTGCTTGATGTCCCTAGCCAGGTCTAATTCCAAGGCGGCCTTGGCTTTCCTTGTTTCATCCCTGCACGCTCTGGTGGCATTCTTGTAATCCTCCCAAGGGGTCAGTCCCTTCTTCCACTTATTATAAACTTCCTTCTTCCACTTGAGCTTTTTCTGAAGCTCCCTGCTCAACCATGCAGGTCTCCTGCGTCCCTTGGCCGATTTCTTTCTCTTAGGGATGCACCGATCCTGAGCTTGGAGGAAGTGGTCTTTGAATATCAACCAGCTTTCTTGAGCCCCTTTGCCTTCCAGAGCCCTAGCCCACGGGATCTCTCCAAGCAGTTTCTTGAAGAGGTCGAAGTTAGCCCTCCTGAAATCCAAGGTTGTAATTTTACTTCTTGTTGTTGTTTTGTGGATAGTACCCATGATCCTGAACTCAATCATTTCATGATCACTACAACCTAGGGTGCCCCCAACCTTAATGTCCTCCACCAATCCCTCTGTGTTTGTCAGTACCAGGTCTAGAAGTGCTCCTCTCCTTGTTGGCTCCTGTACCACCTGTGTCAAAAAGTTGTCATCAATGCACTGGAGGAGCCTCCTGGACTGTGCATGCCTGGCTGTGTGGTCTTCCCAGCAGATATCGGGGTGATTGAAGTCCCCCATGAGAACCAGGGCCTGCGCTTGCGAGGCTACCTTCAGTTGTCTGTAGAAAGCCTCATCAGTCTCCCCATCCTGATCAGGTGGCCTGTAATAAACACCCACAACAGTGTCCCTCATATTTGCCTGTCCCTTAATCCTCACCCATAAGCTCTCAACCCGCTCTTCATCCGCCCCTAGTGAGAGCTCGATGCATTCCAAATGCTCTCTCACATAGAGTGCAATTCCACCACCACGCCTTGCTGGTCTGTCTTTCCTGAAAAGGACATAGCCATCCATGACAGCATTCCAGTCATGCGAGTTGTCCCACCACGTCTCAGTAATTGCAATGAGATCATGGCCCCGCAACCGCACACAGACCTCCAGCTCTTCCTGCTTATTCCCCATGCTGCGTGCATTGGTGTATAAGCATTTCAGAGAGGGAGTTGTGTGTGTAGATTTGACCCTTGAGATGTGGTGTGCCTTCTGGCTTTCAGAAATACTGGCACACTGGCCCACGAGCGCTGAGCAACTACACCCTGGCACCTCACCAGCAAGCCCAGTACCATCCCCACCCCCCTTCAGATCTAGTTTAAAGCCCTCTCAATGAGCCCCGATAACTCTTGTCCTAGAACCCTTTTTCCCCTGGAGGTCAAGGTATTCCTGCCTGTTACCAGCAGGCCAGGCGTTTTGTAGATCAGGCCATGATCAAAGAACCCAAAGTCCTGCCGGCAGCACCAAGCTCGAAGCCAGGCATTGATCTGCTGGGTCCTTCTATTTAGCCCCTCATCATTCCCCGCAACTGGGGGAATAGACAAGAACACAACTTGCGCTCCCGATCCCTTGACCAGCCGTCCCAGGGTCTTGAAATCTTTCTTCATTGCCCTTGGACTTATTTTTGTTACCTCAAAAAGAGGTAACATCTTCATTAATGACCTGGTTGATGGGACAGAGTGTGCCCTCATCAAGTTAGCTCATGACACAAAACTCGTAGGAGTGTTCCAGAGGGTCATGCTGCCATCCAGAGGGACCTTAACAGGCTGGAGAAATGGGCTGTCAGGAACCTTATGAAGTTCAACAAGGGGATGTGCAAAGTCCTGCATCCGGGGAAGAACAACCCCATACACAAATGTATGCTGGGGGCCACACAGCTGGAAAGCAGCTTTGCAGAAAAGGTCCTAGGGATCCTTGTGTACACCAATTTGAACATGAGCCAGCAATGTGCTCTTGCAGCGAAGAAGGACAGCGGTATCCTGATTTGCATTGGGCAAAGTATTGCCAGCAGGTCGAGGGAGGTGATACTTTCCCTCTCCTTAACACTGATGCAGCTACAGCTGGAGTACTGTTCTGGGGCTCCTCAGTAAAAGAGAGACAAGGACATACTGGAGAGAGTCCTATGAAGGGCCATGAAGATGCTGAAGGAACTGGAGCATCTCTCCTATGAAGGAAGGCTGAGAGCGCTGAGACTGTTTACCCTATAGAAGAGAAGGTTGAAGGAGGATCTCATTAGCGTGTATAATACCTGAAGGGAGGGTGCAGAGAGGACAGAGCCATGCTCTTTTTAGTGGTGCCCAGTGACAGGACAAGAGGCAATGGGCACAAACTGAAACTCAGGAGGTTCCCTCTGAACACGAGGGAACACTGTTTTTACTATGAGTGTGACTAAGCATTGTCACAGGTTGCCCAGAGATGTTGTGGAGTCTCCCACCTTGGAGATATTCAAAAGCCACCTGGACCTGGTCCTGGGAAACTGGCTGTAGGTGTTCTTGCTTGAGCCAAGGGGATTGGACCAGATGACCTCCAGTGGTATCTTTCAAACTCAGTCATTCTGTGAGTATGTGATTTGAACAATCTTCAGTGTTCCATCTTCAGGATCAGAATGGTTTGGGTTGGAAGGGACCTTTAATGCATTAAGGGACCTTTAAAGATCATCTCATGCAACCTTCTGTCCTGGGCAGGGACATCGTTCACAAGATCAGGTTGCACCGTACAATCTGACTTCGAACACTTCCAATGATGGTGCATCAGCCACTTCTCTGGGCAACCTGTTCTAGTGTCTCACCTCCCTCATCATAAACAATTTCTTCCTTATGTCCAATCTATATCTACCCTCTTTCAGTTTAAAACCATTGTCCCTTGTCCAGTCACTACAGGCCTTGGTAACAAGACTTTCTCAGCCTTTCTTATAAGACTCCTTTATGTATTGAAAGGCTGCAATAAGGTGTCCCCAGAGCCTTCTCTTCTCCAGACTGAACAACCCCAACTCAGCCTTTCCTCATACGAGCGGTGCTCCATCCTTCTTATCATTTTTGTCCCTCCTCTGGGTCTACTCCAACACTTCCATGTCTTTCTTGCACTGTGGACCCCAGGGCTGGATACCGTACTCTGGGTGGGGTCTCACCAGAGTGGAGTAGAGGGAACGATCATTTCCCTTGACCTACTGGCCACATCTTGGGAGCATGTGAGAAGGCATTACTACATACATTTATGAAGACATGCATAAACATGATCTCTTCAAAGGTTTGCTAAGAGGGATCCAGCTTCAAAGTGTAGGCTTCATAGCTGTGGTAGCAAGCCCCTGTATTCAGCCTTATAAACTTTGCTGAGATCAGAACAGAGTACTGCTGTTTTGAGAAGCTGGTCTAGTTTCAATGCATGCTAATGTATCTATTTCTGCTTCTGAATTGTAGTTGTTGTACATTCAAGGAATAATTTTGGCTTTATCTGTATGATTTTATACATAAAAAGTCATGTATATAGATTATTCCATTATTTACATCTCCCTTTATTCAAACAAAAAAAAAAAAAGAAAAAAGAAAAAAGTCTAATCTTGCTCGTCCTTTGGATTCTGGCCTACCTGAATTCCTCTTCCATGGAGACTTACTTCCAGGTCTATAGTCACTGCCAAAGGTGAAGGCACTCAAAGGTGAAGCCAATCAAATTCATCTCAGCAGAAATAGCTTGCCTAATTCATATGAACGGGCGTCCTATTACTCCCTCATAGACTCACCATTGTAATCAGATTGTGAACAAGAAATTTACCAGAATCAACTTTTGTTCTGTTTCCAGAGTATGAGTTTATAAATTATGGAAAAAATACGTGTAAGTTCCTAAGTGCATGAATGTGCACTCTGTGTTGTAAAGTTTTACCCCATTTCTTGTATTCAGTCCACAGAGTCAGTCAGGTCTTCCTGATGTTGTTTCAGTCTTTCCCGATACAGAAAGTGAATCAATATTTTGTCTCATGTGTTAACCCCAGAAACACACACTTATCTTTCCTGAGCTGTGGGTTTTTTACTGGGAAATACTGTTTCTGAAGTTGACCCTTCAGAATGCCCTCTAGTAGAACAGCAGGTTGCTGTTTGTTCCTCTACCAGTTTCATATTTATCTTTCTGTTCTCATTATGGTCTCTCTTCCTTTAGCTTAAATTATTATTTTGCATGTGATACTGTATTGGTTGTTTTACTGCAGTCAAGATAAATGAGAGTTATAGTGTTTCCTCATCTGAGAATTGCACTTTATTACCAAAAACGTAAACTAAAACTGGCATGGTTGACTTTTGGTAAACTCATGTCACATTTAATTGAATTTTCCATTTACTTCAAGGACATTCATTATCTTTCCTTGATAATTCATTTTAACTTTTTGTGCAATATTGAAATGTGACTAATGGGCTTTCTGTTCATGAATCACTACCAATCCATATCAATTTCTTTAATAAAGGTGTTACCTTTTATTTGCTTCCTAGCAAGTCTAAATAGTAAGTGTTTACAAAGATGGACTAAAAGGTGACTTTAAGTCAGTTTTGCACCAGCCTTGCTTGATGAAATGCTTTCCTAACTTCTCTCTGGTCACTTTACGCTTGCCTGAGTCTTTTACTCAACACAAGGGAGTTGGAGTCAGGAATGGTATTAGTGTTGTGACACAACACCATTCTCTAAGCAGAACTGGAAGGTGAATTCTGTTTAAACCTGTTAGGGTGATCATGTCTAGTCTTAAAGATACATTAATATTCATACATTTTTTCTTTGTCTTTCAGAACAATGGGTCACTTGCTTGGTGCCAGAATCATAAACAGTGTTCAAAGGTATGTCCTTTTTTTCCCCCCTCTCATTTAAGTTGCCTTGTTGCTTCAATCTCTTGTCTGTAGATTAGGTGCTCTTCATTTTAGCCCATTTTCAGAAGCATCTGTTTATATTTTATTTGGAAACATCAACCTATAATAAAATATCAAAAATTAAAACCAAGTGATTTACTCTTTCAGGAATAATGTTTGAGGATAAGTACCCAGCTTAGTTAAACCAATATAATTCTGTGGTTATCAACAAACCTTACACTGGCTAAAATCTGGTGTATCATTTTTGTTCTTTCAGTATTTTTGGTCATAAGAGTACAACTGTCAATCACTTTAAAATCATTCTCCAATAGCACCAAGGTATGCCAACATTGAACATTTCATTCAGTTTGGGTATTTAGTTTGTAGCCTGACACTGAATTTCTTTGAAAAACTTCTTGATACAAATCCTAGTGGTTCTACTGATGCCCTGTCCTATCCCAGCACCTGAAAGCCTAGAGTGTAGGTAAGCTAATTGTCAACTGATTCTACTGTGCAAGAGTCTTTCTGTGGTGCTTGGATAGAAGCAACAATGGTTTGGGAGCTTTGGTGGGTCAAAGTGGAATTGCATGTTCTAATGCTGACTGCTCATAAACATCATGAAAGATGCATCCATTGGAAATTTACCTGAAAATAGTGAAGGTAGTATTTTTCCCTAATCTTCCTGAAAATGTATTTCTACAAGAATGTATGCTTTTTTTAAATGTCAATATTTATTTTTTATTCTGTGGAATTTGTACCCATTTAATCCCATTGCAAATGGGATTAAATCCAAGTAGCATTGTTCTTTATTGCTTTAATAATATAATGTATGTAAACGATGGTGCTAAACCTTGATTTTAAGACATGAAAACTTCTTTTCTACTCTTAAAGAGTGAGTTTGCTGCTTCACTGATCTTATTTCCTTTGAAATGAATGGGATTGGAAATGGACCAATTTGTTATTGACTGTTGCATCAGAGGAAAATAAAACAAAGTTGATGGCTTTTGTCATCATGAGAGTATAACAACATCAGTATATGAGGAATGTGCAACAATTCCTATTAGTTGTGCCACGCTGCTAAGGATTGCACTTTTGCAATTAAATCTCATCATTCTTAAAAAATCTTGAAATCAGTGAGAGAATGCTACAAATTAATATTATTTTTTAATAAAAAATGCAACAACTGTTTAAATTACTTAACATATACTTTACAGTCATGTTACCTCATGTTTTCATTCTTTTTTAGGAAGGTAATACATTTTCCTTAAGAAAGCAACGTTACCATATTTAGAAAAATAAATAAATATAAACTTGGCCAAATTGTTAGCATAACCAAACTTAAGCAGAATGTTCTCTTGTTTCAGGCAAGCTTTGGTTTTCTGTGTTTTGCAATGCAACGTCAAACAATTGCGTTACCTAACTGAAACTTTCAAAGCAATGCAGGGGATTGAGTTAACCTTTTAAATATACAAATTCCTTTTGCTGCTTCTCAGCATCTCAGTGGAGGAGTTTTATATGAGCTAAATATCTCAGATGATATTTTTCTAAAGGATTCTCCCAGTGTCCACCTTTATTTTGTGGCTGTGGTGTTTAGTAACACAGCTCTTTGAGGTGATTTGTGGTAAGACACAGATGACAGCAAACATCCAGCTAGTTTGTTAGTAGGGGGACGTTGAAACACAGAAGCACCTTTTGTTTGCACAAGTATTTTCATCTGATACACAGTGGAGAAATTCTATTTGGAAGTTGCATCAATGTCTAAGACAGCTGATACAGCAATAAAATACGATGTAGTTAATTCAGTGACTTTTCTATTATTTACGTAGAATCATAGAATACCAGGTTGGAAGGGACCTCAAGGATCATCTGGTCCAACCTCTCTTGGAAAAAGCACAGTCTAGACACATGGCCCAGCACCCTGTCCAGATGAATCTTAGAAGGGTCCAATGATGGGAAATCTGCTGCTTCCCTCGGGAGATTATTCCAATGGCTGATTGCTCTCGTTATGAAAAATTTTCCTCTTGAGTCCCATTGGAATCTCCTCAGAATTAACTTGCACCCATCACACCTTGTCTTTTCCATGTCACTCCTTGTAAAAAGGGAGTCTCCATCTTCTTTGTAGCCACCCTTTAAATACTGGAACATGGTGCTAAGGTCTCCCCTAAGCCTTCTTTTCTCAAGGCAGAACAAGCCCAGTTCTCTCAGCCTTTCCTCATATGACAGGCTTCCCAGTCCTTTGATCACCTTGGTGGCCCTTCTCTGGACCCTCTCCAGCCTGTCCACATCTTTTGTGTATAGCGGGGACCAAAACTGAACGCAGCATTCCAGGTGTGGCCTGACAAGCATTGAATGGAGTTGGATAATGACTTCTTTGTCTCTGCTGGTGATGCCCTTGTTGATGCAACCCAGCGTCCTGTTGGCTTGCTTTGCCACAGCACACTGTTGGCTCATATTGAGCTTGTTGTCTACCAGGACCCTCAGGTCCCTTTCCACAGAGCTGCTCCCCAGCTGGGTAGATCCCAGCCTGTGCTGCACGCCTGGATTACGTTTTCCCAGGGGCAAGACCTTACACTTGTCCTTGTTGGACTTCATAAGGTTCTTGTAAGCCCACTCTTCCAGCGTATCCAGCTCTTCCTGCAGGATGGGTCTCCCTTCCAAAGTGTCCACTTCCCCACTCAATTTGGTGTCATCTGCAAACTTTGTCACGGTACGCTTGATCCCATCATCCCGATCACTTATGAAGATACTAAACAGTGTTGGGCCCAGGATCGGTCCCTGGGGAGGCCCCACTTGTGACAGGTTGCCAGTTTGAAAGGGAGCTATTTACCACACCCTCTGGGTGGGGCCTGTCAACCAGTTCCCCACCCACCGCACAGAGCACTTGTCTAGACCGTAACGCATCAGTTTCTCTAGGAGGAAGCTGTGGGGAACCCTGTTGAAAGCCTTGGAGAAATTCAGGTAGACAATGTCCAACCGCTTGCCCCACATCAACAGAGCAGGTCCTCCTTTAGGCCCTTCTTGTAGGTGGTGGTAACATTAGTCTCCTCCAGTGTTCTGGGATGTCTCCCAATCTCCATGACTTCCCAAAGATTATGGAGAGCTGCCCTGCAATGATGTCAGCCAGCTCTCTTAACACCCTCGCATGAATAACATCGGGACACATTGATTTGTAGGGGTCAAGCTCCTGTAATAGTTTACATACCAACTCTTCCTTCACTGATGGTGGGTCTGTGTTTGCATCAAGCTGGAGTTTTGTTCCCAGGGCCTGGGGCCCAACAGTGCTGGTAATGACAGATGTGAAGAAAGCATTGAGAACCTCTGCCTTTTCAGTATTGTTGGTGACTAATTCACCTCTTCTGTTAAACAGCAGGCCAGTATTTTCCTTCTGTTTCTGCTTGTTGTTTATGTACCTGAAGAACATTTTCTTGTAGTTTTTGATAACTCTGGCCAATTTCAACTCAAGCTGAGCTTTTGCTTTTCTGTCTGCATTTCTGTATGCCCTGGTAATGCCCTTGTAGTTCTCGACAGGTATTTTGTCTGCTTTTCCATCTCTCGTATGCTTCTCTTGGTTTTGAGCAGACTCAGAAGCTCACACTTAAGACAAGGTGGTCTCGTGGTCAGCCTACTTCTCTTACTTTTTATAGGGGATGAACTGTTTTTGTGCTTCTAGGAGAGCGTTCTTGAAAAGTTCCCAGCACTTGCTAGCTCTGAATCTTCCCATGGAATCCCTCCCAATAGTAGTTGAAGAGAACTGTTGATAAGATATTGTTCAAGTTTGTTTAGTTAGTGAAGTACCTCTAAAGTTAATTCAAGCTATTATAACATTACCCTCTAATACAAGCATAGACAACAACTGTTAGTTTGAAGATGAATACCTTTGAGAACTGATTTTTCAGACGTGCGAATCTAATGCACTAAAATGGTTGTAGCTTGCACAGGAACAGTTGTAGATTGCTACCTACATCCCAAATGGCTCTTTATTTTTATTTTTATTATTTTAATGGAGCAAGTCACAACCACATGACTGTGAGCAGCAAAATATGCACCAATGATTTTATATGTAATTTAATTTAGTAAGATCTTGCCCTGTTTTGAAATGAGATGGGTAATTTCAATATGTTAAAAATACTCTATTATAATTAGGAAAATTATAGGATCATTAAATAAATTGTTATTTTTGGTGGTTATTTATTCACTGCCATCAAGCACTCCTACTTTTCTGCTTGTACAGAGTCGAAGCAGACTGAGGGCTTTCTTGGGATCCTATAAATTGCTGGTTGGCTTCCACTGTGAATATGTGTATTGAGGTAAAATTGGCACTGTAGTTAGTGAAGTTTGTTGGGAATTTCTTTGAACATAGATTTGTAACCAACATTTTTTCGTCTGTCTTTGTCCATAGTTCTGTTGTTTTGTTTGAGCTTATGCCATTCATGTTATTTTACAGGCTTGTCTTTCTTTTTTTCTTGTGTTTTGCTCTTTTTGACTCTGTTCTTTCTTCTTAATGGTATTTTATGGTGGGTATTTGGTTTTCTTTTTTAAAAAAAAAATCTCATGGTCTCAGAAGAATAAGGATTTTTATTAGAAATTGAATGGAACAAATACTTTTTTTTTTAAGACCTCTAACTACAGAGGCTATCTGGTATTTTTCAATTTCTTATAGTCCCTAAAAAAATATACTGTGTCATTGAAGGTTTTTTATTTTTATTTTAAGGTCAAGCATTTTTCTACAGTTTATCCAGGAGAAAAGTTTTTGCTACTGTTGATTAGAATTAAAATAATACTTGAGAATTATTGTACACACAAGCTAATGTAGTTTTATGTGACAACATCTGTGTGTTCTGTTCATATGTTAATAAAAGCAGTGAATGTTAATCAAGTTACTTGGATTTGGTTCTGAAATTGGTTCTTTTAATCTTTACTGTATTAAGCATGAAGCTGAGTCTTGAAAATTTGGTGACTTTTTCTTTAGAAATCAGAGCTTTAGGATTGCTGTTACATGTTGTAGAACTTACTTTATGTCCTCAGGTTCCATTCAGATTTCATCTAGATAATGAGAGTTAAAATTTAGCATTTATTTTCTTTTACTTTATCAGTAGATTACTGTCATCCTGTCAGACTTGCTGAGTAATGTGAAAGTGGGCTCATAAACAACAGCATGAGAAAGTGGAGCTGCAAAGTGGGGAGCTGCAAAAACGGGCTGGGTTGGGCTGGGCTCAGTATTTCTTCACACACAGTCATTGGACCAGCACCTGGATCTCAGTCATCTCCATTCCTGGACACCACATTGGTCAAAAGCTTGTCTGGGGAGAGAACCAGACAAGTAGACACTCTCTTTGTTACTTCCACGTACATAACTACCTAAAAATCTAGCTCCTGTTGCCAACAGCTGTCCCAGCAGAGAAATGTAAAATAGAAGCTCTGCAAAGTGGGGGAAGACAGTTAAAACTGGAATCAGATAGATCCAGTATGTTTATGCAATTTGGACTTAAGTCTTGCATCATAGCAAAGTGTTTGGGTTTTATGTTGCAATTAAAAATATTTTCATGCCTATCATCCATAGGCTGTTTTTAAAAACAAGAATAAATAAAATAATATTTCGACATGGGTTACATGGATAGGTATGCAATTTAAAATCTAGTTGGGGCTGAATCCTCCGTTTCCCCCTGCTATTAGTCATATTTTCTGTGATGGTATCTCATACTCTGACTTACCTAAGTAATTAACTTAAAGCATTCTGAGGTATGGGTTATATAAATGAAGAAATAGCGTCTTTAATGTTTTGTACTTACATAACATATAATAATATAATCTGTTATTTCAGTGTAAAGAATTCAACTTGTTCTCAACACAGGTAGTGCATTGGCTTTGGTATACATTTGTAGCCCTCATTGATACTGGAAAAGTCACCTCTAAATGACGACATGTAGAAAGAGACTTCATCTTTTTATTTTTGAGTGTAATGTCAGCTGCTAGGGAGGGAAGGGTAGGATAGGTCAGTGTTTGAAATACTGTTGGTTGGATATACAGAGTGTCTAAAACGAAATATCTACTTCTGCTGTTGAGAAGCATTTGTGACACTTTTTGTTAGGGATTTGTTTATCATTTGTTAAAGTGATAGGTCTCAGAACATTTTTTCCTTTTTCTTCTCTAAGATAGATTTTATAAATAAAAGTCACAGAATGAAATCTGTATGGATTCTAGCTCTATCTGAAAGTGTAATTCTCATTGACATTAATGAGAAATTCTGAGTAGAGGCGCGTGTTCAATGTTGAGAGAAGAATTTTGCCCAGATACACTTGTTATTAGATTTGTGTTTTCCAGAGCTGATCTTATACATCTTTACTTAAAATTCCTGATGTTCATAAGGGTAGAGAATAGTATTCTTGTCTTTATCCTATGTACAGATGTTGTTACCTGGCAATTTCATTATATTGCTTCTTAAAATGAAATACAGTTTCCTTAGTGGGTTCAGGAGAAAAGCAGAAAACATCCACCCATTTTCACAACTGAATTTTTTTCTTATGCATATTAACCCACTGACTATATACATATACTGACTGCACGCAGGTAAAGGGTCTGTTTCATTCCTCTTGTTTACTTTGACCAGTGACTTCCCCTTTATGTAATCCACTTGAAGAATTCCACTAAAATTTCACTAAAGAATTACAGTAACCATTAGATTTGTTGATCAGCCTCCCACTAACAGCTGTGTGGGTCAAGGTACTACTTGATTTGTGAAAGACTAATATGAGAGTCTGGCCCAATGAAAGATTTTTGCAAGGATGACTCAAATGCTTCAAAGATAGCAATGTTGCACTGGAGGTTTACTATTTTTGTACAATGGCAATAAATTGTTTTATGTTGTGTTTTGAATTCCCCCAATAACTTCACATTTGCTATTGGATTTAACCTCCAAATCTTTACCTAGTTCTTGTTTAAAACCTTTCCTTTCCTTAACTTATCATCTGAAAATCTTTATGCAGTATTTTGCTTCTTTCTCTCCACTAGTGTCACTATTCAATATGCCCATCTATGTGTTTCTTGGAAATCTACCAAAGAATCAGTGAATTGGTTAGGTTGAAAGGGCTCTCTTGAAATCTTCTAGTGCAACCCCCTTACTCAAGCAGAGTCAGCTAGAGCGGGTTGTCCAGGACCATGTCCAGTCAGGTTTTGAGTATCTCCACAGATGAAGACCACAGCCTCTGTGGGCAACCTGTTCCCGCGTTTGACCACTTGCACAGTAAAAAAGTTTTTATATTTCCTGTTTGTTTCTTTGTTTGTTTTAATTTCTGCCCATTGCCACTTGTCTGGCCAGCGGGCATGACTGTTAAGAGCCTGGCTCCCTCCTCTTCATTGCCTTCTATCAGGTATTTATAAACATGGATAAGATCCCTTTGAGCCTTATTCTCTCCAGGCTGAAGAGTCACAACTCTGTCAGCCTCTCTGTGTATGGCAGATGCTCCAGTCCCTTAATCGTGTTTGTAGCCCTATGTTTTCTTCTTTTGTACTTATTTTTTCTAAGCCCAAAATGACTCCTGCCTACTGTCATTCACAAAGCTCCTGTTGTGTCCTTAAAATCCCACTGTCTTCTGGTGTTTTATTAGCAGCGAGTCCTGCTAAACTGTATGTAAATGTGTAGCGTTTGCTGTTCCTGCTCCATTTTGCCAGTCAGCTTTTACAGTGTGAGTGCCATAATTCTGAGGCCATTCTTCTCAAGTACTTGGAAGTGCTGAGCACATAACAGGTGCTTCCCTATAAAAACAACAGTAAGAGTTGAATGTTATAGTGAGAGTAACATGAAATGACAAACTGCCTTACATTGATGCCAGTTTAGGGGCGGGTGTGTGTGTGTGCAAAATGACTGGGAAAGGCATTTCAAGAGACTTTTTGAAGTAGAGGGTTTTTTTTTTTTTTTTTTTTTTACAGCTCCTTACACAAGTTTTTTGTTTGGTAAGCAACTGAAAGTCAAAAGACCAGCAGGCATAATATAGAGCTGTATGTGCAGTGGCATTTACAAGGACTGGAGATAAATGGGGATCATCATAATGTACTGTGAATTGCAATATAACTTTCGTGTTCCCAGCAGCCAAGGCAGTGGTTCCTGATTGATTGATTCTGCAGAAAGGCTGAAAGGCTATTTTTTGTGTTTTCAGAACTGAGAGGAAAATGTGAAAATAAAGATAAGTAAGTTTACAAATGTTGCAGCCAAATAAACAGACTGTTTCAAAAAGACAACTCTTGATTTCTTTTCAGAATAATACACACTCCTGAATTCAGTCTGTTAGCAATTGTTTCAGGCTTCCAGCTGAGCTCTTTCCAAAGATAATGCAGGTGGAAAGATGAGTTAATGGTTTAAACAATTAGAGATTTGATGCACTCTTCCATCTGTCAAAGCCCACTGAAATGAAAGCTCACAGTTTTAATTTGTGCCTCCAGCATCTAACTCAGTCTGAAATGGTGTCAGCGATTTGCCCTGCCCACAGTACTGTCATTCTTATGGTAAGCATTCTCTGCACACATGCTGGGAGACTTTTATCAAACATATTAGTGTGCATTTGAGAGATCATTAGCCTGAAGTAGCTGGAACATTCCAGGTTTCTTAGCCTGGAAACTCACATCTCTGCTGGAAAGTATGTTGAGCCACTGTTATTTACACAAGAAAGCTACAGCAGGATAAGCATAGCTTTGTAAAATTTAAGAGGAATAGTGGTTCCTGGTGTTGTCAATCTGTCATGATTTAAGTACCACCCATAAGAGGGAGAGATAATGGATGTTTTGATTTTTATCTAAAAAGAAAGAATGAATAAAAATTTCTATCTTGATCTGCTGGGCAGAGTGTTTTTCTTTCATCTAGTAAAGGATAAGGCAAACCCGTTTATTGGAATAGAGCACATAAGAATTGGTCAGATTATTGGTGTGCTAAATAGATAAAATAATCCTAGGCATATAAGAAACAAGAAGGCAGATGTAATACTGATTGCTTACATCCTTATGGATGATTTGATTTGTTTCTTATGTTCATCTATAAAATGGTAGGGGGGCTGAGAGAACCATAGTGGTTAGATGATTTAAGCTGCAACCTAAGAAATAGGTTGACTCAAGTTTCTGGATATTTGTGTTTGGGTAAATAGAAGAAAGAACTTTGTGATTCAGTGTTTATGTTTATACAAAAGTATTACTGTATAAATGTGCTGTGATGACAGGAATCCCTTTGTTCTCCAAGGACTTTGAGAACTCACAAATAAACAGAGTTAAAATCCAAACAGTGTTTACAGTACTTTGTGATCCTCTGATGTATTGCTCTGTATTTGTAAATATCAAGTTTTATTTTTTGGGTGTCAAAAAAACAGTTGTATTAGAACATGGGACACTGAAATAAGTGGAAATAAAGAAAGTTCGTATTCTTCACAGTTGCTTTGTTGGCTCACATCAGTCATCCTTCCAGTCTAATACTGTGTTACCAGCTAGATTCTCCATAGGTAAGTAAACTTGCAGGTGTGGAATAACCTGCTGCTAGAAAAAACTTACTTAGGCACTATTACTTATTTTTGGGTGGTACTGTGAAACATAAAGAATACCTCCTTTGCCAGACACTAGTTTTTGTTTCTCAGCTCTTACTGTTTATTGGTTTGTTCAACTGAAATGTTTTTGCCTTGAAGAACAGGCCTCAGGCCTTGATGGAAGTTGTTGTGGTTGGCCGTCACTCTGAATGCTCCTGCTGATAACTTTCTGTCTTTTGGACAAATGGTTAGAATCAAGTTATTTTCATTTTTCATAGAATCATAGATGGTTTGGGTTGGAAGGAACTTTTAAAGGTTATCTAGTTCAACCCCCCCTGCAATGAGCAGGGACATCTTCAACTAGATCAGGTTGCTCAGAGCCCCGTCCAGCCTGACCTGGAATGTTTCTAAAGATGGGGCATCTACCACCTCTCTACGTAACCTGTTCCAGTGTCTCACCACCCTCATTGTAAAAGATGTCTTCCTTATATCTAGTCTGAACCTATCCTCTTTTAGTTTAAAACCATTACCCCTTGTCCTACTGCAGCAGGCCCTGCTAAAAAGTTTGTCCCCATTTTTCTTATAAGCCCCCTTTAAGTACTGAAAGGCTGCAATAAGGTCTCCCTGGAGCCTTCTCTTCTCCAGGCTGAACAACCCCAACTCTCTCAGCCTTTCTTAATAGGATAGGTGATCCATCCCTCTGGTCATTTTTGTGGCCATTTTGTGTGATCGTTTTTCTTCTGCTAAAGCCCCACTGCTAGAGCCCTTGTGATAGGTAGGGAGGAAAGAATCATACTGGTTAACTGTCCCTGTGCCCCAGAATTCTGCTGCATTTCTCATTGATCTTCATTGTGGGCTTATAGAAACGGTTGAGTCTTTTGGAGCTTGCTTTTCTGGATGATTTTACTAGCGGAAGTAAGCGAGTCTGATCACTGTGCTGTTTGAAATTTGAACTACTGAATACTGAACAAACTGAGCCGATGCTGAGCATAACCAGCCAAAGATTAAGTAGCCCTCTTTCACGGAGAAAGGACACAAAATTGTCATTAATGACTGAGTTGTGCCAACACTGGCTTTGAGGATAATAGCATAGCAGTCTCAACTCTGGTCTCAAAAATGCAAATGCAGGCTTTAAACCTTAAGTCTGCATACTCTACACTATATACAGACGTACACTGCAGCTAAAGGGAGAAATGCGTGCGTGGGCGTGCACACACATATACACATACCCGACAGATATTTATTGAAGCTGGCATGCTGAAGCACTAAATGCTTCTTTAACTTAGCTTTATCTGCTTCAGTGAACACTGTTCAGAATCCAGGGATATTCAGACTGCAGAACCCTTTATTTAGAGGTATTTGAGCACAAAAATAATCCCTTCCTAGAAACTTTGAAATAGCAACGGAGCTATGCAGCCTAATCAACTGTAAATTTTTGTCATCTAGAAAGCAGTTGATTAAGTAACATCTAGCAGAAGGCCAATCATCAATGGAGCAACACTGGTCAGACAGTACTACTAAGACTAAAGAAAATTAGCCGTAAAACTATTTGAAAGCAAGCAACAGATTTGTCTTTTCAAATCTTTAGAGTTTTCCCAGGTCTCACCACTCACTTTGCTCAAACCTTGTACGTATTTTTTTTTCTCATCTTACAATAACTTTGTGTTCTATATGCAGAGGGAAATATGTAACATGGAAGTGTATTTGAGATTTTGATTTCCCAAATATAACCTTAGTTCCCTAAGCTCAGCTCCATGAATTACTATTCAGGAATTTTAATGGTTCCCATAAGTCAGAGAATCTGTACAAAGTTTATAACTTTTCAGTTGAGATCAGAATCTTAATTTTGTCTTATTAAATTACATTTCATTAACCTAATTAATTCTTGATGCAAAACAGGCTGTAATAGTCTGTTTAAACGTATGGTCCTTTTCTCCTCTTGTGGGGGACAACTGCAGAGTTAGATCAAATATAGCTCTAGTTAAGTGGCAAAGACAAAATGTACTTGCATTGACCTTTAATGTAGTAATAAAATATATTCAAGGTACTGTAAAGGGACAGAGCCTGGAAACCGTGCATGTCTGTATCTTAGCCTTGACTTTAAAGGGAGTTTTGCTTGATTAGACCCAGGGCATTATTCAAAACCCACTGAAGTAAGGAATACTGACTTTAAACAAGCTTTATATCCATCCACAGGGCAAGATTGTGCTTTTTCAAGTGACCTATCTTGGAGTTTCTTGATTACTATAACATTGAAGGAGGTATAAAAATATGCTTAGGTAGATGAGGATACTGTGCTGAGAGCAAGGCAAGTGTCTTTGAGACACACAGACAAGGATGTAAGCGCCCTTTTTCCACGTGCTCATTGAGTTGTAAGGAAAGCATTGAGCTGGAAGTGGGAGCTATGACTGTTTTCCACTTTTGAGTGCCTGCAAAGAATTGGGAAGCAATTTGGGCACAGAACATAGTCTGTCATAAAACAGAAATTGGAGGTTTTGTTCTGTAGCACTGTGTGATATTTAATCAGGCATTAAAGAGTTAATTGCTTTTTAGCACTGTCTGTATATTAGAATAACTCTCTGTGCACAACAGACAGAAATGTTTCTGAGACGGTGCATTGTTAAGGAGCTGTGTTTGTGCCATGGATTTTAAGCAGATCCCCCTCATTGGGTTTCCTTAGAAAGTTCTGCTTAAAGTCAGTTCGGGGTATAACCTCAGCTTAACAGGTCAAAAAGGTAACTGTTTTTGACAGTTCTTCCATAACAATCACACCTACTATATGGATAACAAACATGCATTCTGATTTTAGCCAAATAAAATGTTTTTAGCTGTTTTAATGGTCTGAGGAATTTAAGCACACAGAGGTAGCATAGAATTATACAGATATAATTCCCCAAAACTGAGGTAATGACAGGAAAACTCAGGCCTGTTTTCCAGTACCTTAATCTTTCTGAAGTCACTTATGTATCTGCAATTGGGTCTAAAGGCTACCTCTTGCACTCTAATTTAAAACTGGTTTGCATCCTCGTTTTATATAAGTGAACAGTTACATGGGGTGTAAATTGAAGGGGAAAATCATAGCCATGTTTCTCAAGTGTTGACATATGTATTTAATGTATATGGGAAATGTGAAGAGATATTTTGGATTCACGTTCAACCTAAGGAGTTCACCATGCAAGAATACCAGCAGGGTCCACTACACTGAAATGAAAGAAGACAAAAGATAACTATGCAACGTTGTATTATTTTGATGCTGGTGAGTGTAGGCATAAAAGGGATTTCCTTTTTCAGGAATACGTTTTCAGCAGATGCACTTAGGAATGAAAGGATTGCCATAATTAATTCTGGAGAGGGATTTTTCCTTTGGGAGTGTGAACCAGGAGACTGAGTTATGAACAAGGATCTTTACCCCAGAATATCAAAGGTTGTGTTTGCTTTAAGATGTAAAACCTGTGGTTTCCAACAAATGTCAGAGTTTGCAACCTCTGACTTTGGATAGAGAAAACAGGTGCCTATGTTTTTTTCTCACAGATGTGATATTGTTTTATCCAAAATATATTAAATCTAAATATTCACAATAAATCAGGGCATGAGCAAGAAAAGACAGTTTAGTTATGGCACTTGGGTTTTGAACTGAAGATAGTAGGAATTTTCCAGAGTTAGGAAGGCAGAATCAATTTTTAAAGCAGTTATATATTAGGAATGATATACCTCCAATTTTGTGGTTTATGTGAAATGTTTAGCTATATTGTTACTAACTGAATTTTAAACTCCTTTGGGAGGGAAAGAGACTTCTTTTTGTTTTATGTAAATAGGAACACCCTGTTAGCCATACTAAACAATGAAGATATTGGTTAAATAGTAGTTGCCGCTTTATCATTGTTTTCAACTTACATCCACTTGAATCAGGCTTTAGCATCACGTGGATTCTGATGTATTAGTCTTCCTAATGTCTGTAATTCTTTCAGTTTGGCCTGAGAATACAATCCAGAGCCCTGAACACGTCCCCGGCCTGGTCCATGCAGCTGTTGTTGGGAGGAGAACTAACTGTGCTTGCTTCTGGGTGGCAGGAGTGCTCATGGGAGGTATGGTCAGACCCAGCAGGCAGAGATCAGTCTGGCTACGGTTGCTAATTTTTTTTTGTTTCCGTACCACACTGTTGAGTGATATCTGAAGGTATCATTATTCACTCACTGGGTGGCAGGTATAAAACTCTTACAACGTTATGAGCAAGGGAGGGAACTGGAGTTTTTTGGGTGAGATTTTTGGAAGGTTAGGAGTTGTAGCTGTAAAGGAGCACCAAGACACAGAGAGCTGATGATGAGTAAGTATTCAAATAAATGAAAACATTACCAAACCTGTCTTTGCCACCTTGGAAGATCATTGTCTTAGCAAATATTTCTTAAAAACCACCAGTGTCTCAGAGAAAACCTCTAACATCTTTCTGCTGGAGATCTGTTCTGCTCATATATTATTTGGGGTTCTATTTTCCTGCCATTATTTATTATTGAAGGTATCTGCATGACAGAAGTATTTTGTTTCTTTAGAGTTCAGCTGTTCCTGCTGCACAATTTCCTCCCCCAAAGTTATCTTTCAATTTGCGTCATCACACACAACTCCTACGATAATTGTGACCTACGTTTTTTGGTGGGGTCATGATACAGAAAATAATCACCTTTTAATCGCTCATTTTCTTCAAAAGATGAATTAAATCTTTTGGTTTCATAACGGAATATTTTAAAATTAATCCATAGTTACGTAATACATTTGAATTACAAATTAGTGTTTTAAAAAAAGAAGACATTTGATTGGTAGCTTTCTTGCCTTGTTTTTTCCTTTTAATTTCTACTCTTACCATTAAATAAACTGAAACCAAGAGAACTAAACTAATGTAGCTTTATTGTGTGGAAATATATTTTTTGTTAAAGGATAATAGTGGTGCATAAAATCACAATATGTACTTCATTCAAACTAATATCTGGCTGTAGGGGAAATCATCTGATTTTCATATTTCTTAGGTTTAATAAGGGTTTGAAAGTCTTGCAGAAAGAAGAATTTAATTCCTTAAATGGCAAGTAAGTAGGTCATCATCATCTTCAGGGAAAGACTTATTTGTCCTCATTATTCCTCATTATTCCTGGGTCCAACATTATGCAAATTAATTTTATAATGCACTTGAAAGTAGTTATTGTAAGGAAGTGGTGTATGTATATGCAGTTCTTTAAAGATTTCCTTTTAATTTTTTTTTATGCCGACAACATCAACAGCAAAATAGATTTGCAAACACTATTCATATAGATGAATGTTTTTAATTACTAATATGGGAAGATGGAATTAATTAGAAATTCAGCTCTTCTTCCCCCTTTTTACTGCTTCAGTGGTAGAAAGATCGTCAGATGTAATACTGATTTAAAAGTGTTTGTGAAGTGTATGACGCACTTAATGACTATTTAAACTTCTACTTTTGGCAGACCGTATCAAAATGTTAAAGACATTGCTGGTATTCTGTAAAAGAAATAGTAAGAGGGCAGTGGGGTGGTGAAGGAGCAGTGAACAGGCAGCATTGTAGTGTAAGTAGATCACATACCTATATCTTTGCTGAAAAATGGTGGGGATTGTTCCTGCCCTACCAGCAGGATCCTTCTAGTGGAGACTTGTTGCGCTTCTGCCATCTGCCTGCGAAATCTTCTCCTTGGTAGAAAATAAGCTGTGGTTTTACTTCTCTAGCTTACCTTTTATTAAAAAAACATGAAGATGTTCATCATGGAATTAAAAAAAAGAAGAGCTTATATCATAACAATTTGAAGGGCTTTTTTTCCCCCTGAGTTGTCACAATTTTCTGGGTAGATCAGCTCAGTTCAAACAGATGCGTGTGGGGTAAGTGTGTTTTGTGCTTGTACTTGATTGATCTTTTAGTTCACAGTGACATTTTAAGTGCATTACAGTTTGGTTTTTGCGTTTTATTCTGGGGAAAGGCTGAAATACCTCAATACAGTTGTACTTTTTATTGTAGTTTTATCAAATGGTGAATTTAGGGAAAAGCTCTTGAGTATGTTTTATAGGGCTGTCATGGAAAGCTAGTGCATTTTTTCTTTATTACTAACATTTGTTGGGTGATGACAGGTTATCAAACAGTACAGAGCTGTTTAACACCTTGGAAGAAGACAATAAAGAAACTTGTGACACTTGCTTAACAAGAAGCACAGTGTGTTTTGGGAAATCTGTCAGTGAGAAGACAGGCCTGTAAAGATGTCAGGCCTATTTTGACCTTTCCGCCCCATGTTTCTATTCTACTGTTTCAGCTTTGCAAATGACCCCACATTTGGTACTTGAATTGAAAGTAG
This sequence comes from Larus michahellis, assembly GCF_964199755.1. Classification (NCBI taxonomy): domain Eukaryota; kingdom Metazoa; phylum Chordata; class Aves; order Charadriiformes; family Laridae; genus Larus; species Larus michahellis. Next base: position 143,381,942 of record NC_133896.1, read on the forward strand.
ACATCATATAACCTGGAAAGGATATGAATAGGTTTCAGAAGTGTTTTATTGTGCAATGGAAAAAACCCCACCTTTTTTGTAGCGTCTGCAATTGCGCTCAAAAAAATGATTACACTTTCTGTTCAAGGCTCCAGAATATTATTAAAGGAAGTAAAAATATTTTCTTATTTAAATAAATTAGATATGCAGTTATTTTGGCATGTTCTGTCAAAGTAGTAAATGTTGCATCGAATCCAAGTACTACTGATGCATGGTCCTGTATGCCTACAGTAATCTGAGCTCCTCGGTGATGATGTATGACATTCGCTTTGCATGCTCTCTGCTATATTTTATCCAGCATTTGGATAGCATGATATTCTGACCTTGTCTGATTGGTGATCTCATTTACTGTGAATGTTGCAAGAACAGTAAACAAAGCCTGGAAGAATTGTCAAGCTGCCAAGTTGTATTGTTCTGTATCTTTTCAAGACAAAGCCACAGAAATTTATCTGTCTTGACACCTTTGTCTCTTGTGTTAAGAAAGCCTTAACTAACTTCTCTTTAGTTCTATGGTCTACCATCTAAAAATGCCACATCTTATAAAGAGAACAGGTGGAAAGGCTTTTAAGGAGAGGCCTCAGGGGAATGGAATAAGTTAGGAAAAAATAACAGCAGCTAAATTGTCTAAGGGATTCCAAGATTGACAAGAGTGCATCATAAGAAGAGCGTATGAAACATTCAAATAATGCTTCTGTATTATAATTTATAAATAACTATGAATTAAGCTAGTGTGTAAACGTGTTGTACAAATATGTTGAGTAGGAGAATAATTTTTTTGCATGAATTCCACAGCCGTTTACAAATGTCAGTGATTGCAGGAATTCTGAAATGGTTTTGTTTTATTGTGTTTTCCTTTCACCTTCCTCTCTCACTCCCTCAAGAAACCTATAGAAGAGAAATGTTCCACAGTGTTCAAACCATATGGGGGTTTTGCATCTAACTCCTGCAGGCTCTCTGGAAAATCTGAATCTAAATCTGTACATAATTTACTTTCAGTTGAATATTGAGCTTGTTTTATTTGGATTATTTAAATTTTATGCATGAAAGATAAACACTGGGATATAAAAATCACATCTTGATAATGTAGTTGTACTTTAATCTAATTGCTTTAGCTGGCTTTTATAACTACTTTTGCTTTTAATGGGAAGTTGCTAATGGCAGTACACATCTTCAGTAGGTATTTATAAACAATGAGAACTTCAAAAATGAAGGAAACATACAACAAAGTGGCAGTCTGAATAGAAAGTGTGATTATAGCATACTTTTACTGGGATTTGGATGTAAGTCCTCTGATTTATTTATAACAAAGTTAATCATCTTCTAGTTGAACAGTTAAATACTGAGGACATCTCTTTTTTGAGTCTTCTTATGCTTTAGCCAATTGACAGAAGATAAGCTTCTGTACCCATCCCTCCCAGCACTTTCAAAGAGCAGCGGAGCTTATTATAAATGAATGACTCATACACAGGGTGGAACAAATGCACCATTGGTAGCCTACAGAGATAATAACACTGACCTCCGGTCATTTTACAAGAGAACTCTCTCGTGTAGGTCGACTTCCCACTGCTTTAAACCCAACCTAAATAGACTGTTCATGGGGAACTGGATTGACAGATGAGAGATTTATATGCACAAATATAGGCATTAGCAGCATGGTCTCTGCACTTCAGGACACGAGAGGTAGTTTAAATATCTGACCACTAAAAGCAGAGGGACATTTTTCTGTAAAGAAGTGGGTTTGTGAACTTCCTTAAGACTTACTGAAATATATAGGGCAGTCATAAAATTCCAACCTTGAAGTCTGTGTTTATGCAGGACTTCAAGTAATATGAAATTGATTGGAAATAAGGGTTATGATAGCATTGCCACTTCAGAGGTGACGTTGGCGTAGGTGAAAAGAAGACAAGATTTTATGTTCTAAGTCAACATATGCTTCAAAATACATTTTTTGCTTTCTCCCTTTTAGTACACACAGTATGAGTAGGTAAGAATAGTTTGTAAAAGTACAAAGTTTAACATTTGTCAAGTGATATCCATTTTAGGAGGATCTTGAGATACTCAATCTAAGTTTAAGAATACGAAAGTGATAATGTACACTAGTTCAAATTTTTACACCACAAAGAATGATCTAAGTATGTCAAATATGTTCATCTTCCAACTATAAGTATTAATGCTCATGTAATGCAATTTGTCAGTAGAATTTGCCCATCCACTGTGTATGAGGTAGAATTTTAATTTGTGCCTTTCTGCAGAAAAGGGACGTGTTCTTCTGCCTGATTTTAACAAAAGGTTATATTGAAAGGAATGATTTCAAAGCAGATGACAAATTACTGAAAAGACATTTTTAATGTATAATAGCATTCTCCCACAGAGGAAGGAAAAACAAAGAAAGAGCAAGGGAGAGCGGTAAGGGGGAAAAGGGGGGGGGAAGAAGCTGCCCCCCCAACATTCCCTAACACTAATTTAAGGAAAAACACATGAAGAGACACCCTTCTGTTGTTTTCTTCTTTTGCAGTTCTTTTCGTTTCTTTTAAAGGATGAGAATCTTAACAGGTCCTTTCCTTTTTCCTGGGCCTTTTAATACAGAACACTATGACATGCAGTTGGATCTCTCAGAAAGGTTTTTTTTTTAAATTATTATTCCAGTTATATTCTAACTGCAGGATATATGGCAAGTGCATCAGTGATACTTGGTTTATGGAGAGAGAAATAGTAAAAATATGTTGGAAATGTGTATGAAAGAAAATTGTAAAACTATGAATGGGAGTTTCAATCCAAATGTATACATACCAGCCTGACCCCCTTAGTCAGCCTTTATGTGGGATATGAAGGTTTTTGACTAGATATTATGTAAGATACCATGATGTATTTTCAAGACGTTAATTATCTGAATCTGTTTTAATAGCAGAATTTTCGACTTTTACTGAAAGCACTGAAACTATTCTGTGTTTTTTACATGTTTCTATGCTCTGAACCCATTCATTTAACAACTGAGAAAATAATTCTTGTTGATTAGCAATACAGTATGTATCTATGTATCTATATATATTTGAAAATAAATATTTTTTTTTCTCAGTGAAGCAGATGAATTGATGTTGGCAATGACATTCAGTTGCCTGGCTAAGGAGGCTTTTTTTGAGACCCGAATCCAGAGACCTTTACTTGGTCACAGCTCCCACAGGACAAATCCAACATAGCAGTTTCCTAGGGCTTTCCTTACTTTGTACCCAGTCAAAATTTCAGTGTAAGTAAGTCAAGACACTGTAGTGATATAAAGTCTTCTGCCAGCAATAACTTCCTTCAAGTTGAAGATTTTTTGACTGAGCTCCAAACTTGCAGTGATTTTTCTATTTGGAAGTTGCAGGAGACAGCTACAAAAACACACACATATTAATTCTTTGTGCCTGGCCTTGGAGGTTTTTATTGAACCACCTTGGGTAGGGAGATGTCAGGTTTTATACAGAATCCATATTTCAAGTCTAGTTGTCTTTTCCCATATCTGGGCTTTTAAAAATAACATAAGGTAAAAACTGGTGTCTGGGAGAGGTATAACATTTTTACTTGTTATTTCTGCTGCATTATCTATGTAAACCAGTATCTACCTATGCAGAAATGCACAATTTTCAAATATGCTCATTTATTTTGCTTTTGAAATTTGACTTGCTTAAACTCTGTTTTTAAAGTGCTATGTGCTTGGAGAGCATTTTGATTCTTCAAATATGTGGATTAGGCTTAACCTTTGTTGTGACTTTTGCTAGCATTTACAAGGATGTGCCTTTGATTATTAGAGGGAGTTGCCATGAAAAGGCAGAAAAGAAACACAAACATTTAGCATCTTCTGCTTCCAGCTCTCCTACACATCATCTCACCTCATCTTTCAGCTTCCATCCTGAAACATAATTTCCCTGGGAAAACTTATCTGCCTTCCCTGGGGTCCACTAGTCCATTCAGATAAGTAGAGACATCCTTCCCTCCATAAGCAAAGAATTTGGGAAGAATTTTTGTTTGAAAACTGTAAGTTTTAGTTGGATCTAAGTGCAGGTTTAAATTTGTCTATATCTGTTCCTGTTTTTGCTGCTTCACAAAATGTTACTTTTACACTATCAGGGAGTATAAGCTATGCCACACTGAGAAAACTGTGGCTTGACGCAGATGCCGAAATTTGTTTGGGACTGCTGACTCTCTTTGAGCTATGGAAACGGTGAAGATGAGCTGTTCATCTTGGTGAATACTTTAGTTCTTGTGAGCTTTTTGTCTGTTTGTTTATTTAACATTAAATGATATTTTAAAACTTTTTTTTTCTGGTTGAAATCTAGTTTAAGAGTCATCCTGATTTTAATTTTTGGTTTACAGTACATATTTTTGGAATATGGTCAGTCAAGCTTATATCCAAAATGGCCATGTTTGCTCTTGAACATAACCAGGCTTCCAAAATAATGACAACTATCAGGATACTTTGAGAGACATGTTTTTTTAGGCACTTAAAAAGAGACTGTGTGGTGAGAGGTTCCAGTGGAAAGCTAGAAATCTGTTATAGAACATTTGTGATCGTCCATCATAAATTTCTCCACTTGGGCCCCAATTTAGAGACACTTGTACATGCTTTCTCTATTATGTTTTTCACTAACATCTAGTCCCCAGGGAAGTCAGTGTCATTTTCTCTGAAAGTGTCAGTGTGGGTGAGGAACAGCACTGAAGTTCATTGAACTTGCAGTATCGTCACTGCAGATGTAATTCAGTGTAATTCTGAAGCTAAACAGTGGTGCTCTGCTTACAACACTTCATATGACTTCAGGATTTGCTTTTCCTTGTTGGTGCAGAAATCTGTACAGATGATTACAGCCTGAACTCCTAGAACCTACAGAGTAGTATTTACAAGAACGTCTAGATAAAGTGTCTGTCTGCATCTACTGTAAACTGTATCTTACTGAAGGATTATGTCTGTCTAAAATACTGGGATCATACTAAACTTCATGTCAGTATTTACAAAATAGATTAAATCTCTGTTAGTGACTGATATGTTGGAAGTTGCAAGAAAAAGAAATACTAAAGCCATAGTATTTTTTAGTTATCTTTTTGTCTGGTAGCTAGTTCATGTCTGAAGTCCACCCTCAAGTAGTGCCTGTGCCCAAGCATACCCACACTGAAGCACACCCACAATGTATACTTGACCAGCCCTTAAAATGCTGCAGTTATGTAGCTTGTTATGACACTATCATTTAATTTCTCTCTAGTATTGCTTCTATTCAAAAGATTATGGTGAAATAGATATTCTGTGAAGGCTGAGCATATTGGTCATTGCAGTTACCTTTATTCTTTATATTGTGTAGTCATTTATTGAATCATTTTTACTTGTATGGGAAACTTGTCAGGCCACAAAATTATTTCTTCCAGAGCTTTTGTGCGTATAGTTACATAGGATCCTAATGTAACTAGAGCATGGGCCTGCTGCTGCAGTATAAAAAAAAATATAACAGCAACACCCTTTTCTCTCTCTGTATATTGAGAAACTTACTTTCATCGAATCACAGAATAGTTTGGGTTGGGAGGGACTTTAAAGATCATCAAGTTCCAACCCCCCTGCCATGGGCAGGAACACCTCCCACTGGACCAGGTTACTTAGAGCCCCCTCCAGCCTGGCCTTGAACACTTCCAGGGAAGAGGCCTCCAGAACTTCTCTGGGCAACCTGTTGCAGTGCCTCGCCACCCTTATAGTGAAAAATTTCTTCCTGAAGTTTGGTGGCCTTCTACAATGGGTTTACAGCATTGGTGGATAAGGGAAGAGCTACTGACATCATCTACCTGGACTTGTGCAAAGCATTTGTCTCTAAATTGGAGAGAAAGACACGATTTGCCTTTAGTGAAGCCCTGTTGACTGTCACCAATCACCTCCTTATTTTCCATGTGCCTTAGCAGAGTTTCCAGGGGGATCTGCTCCATGATCTGACCAGGCACAGAGGTGAGACTGACTGGCCTGTAGTTCCCCCAGTCTTCCGTTTTTCCCTTTTTAACAATGAAGGTTATGGTTTCCCCTTTTCCAGTCAGTGGGAACTTCACTGGACTGGCATGACTTCTCAAATATGATGGATAGTGGCGTAGCAACTTCCTCCGCCAGTTCCCTCTGGACCTGTAGATGAATCTCATCAGATCCCATGGATTTGTGCACCTTCAGGTTCCTTAAATGGTCTCAAACTTGATCTCCTTTGACACTGTCCCCCACAGCATTCTCCTGGAGAAGCTGGCAAATCATGGCATAGACAAGTGTACTCTTCACTGGGTAAAAAACTGGCTGGATGGCCGTGCCCAGGGAGTTGTGATTAATGGGGTGAAATCGTCTTGGCGGCTGGTTACCAGTGGTGTCCCTCAGGGCTCAGTTTTGGGGCCAGTTTTGTTTAATATCTTTATCAATGATCTGGATGAGGGGATTGAGTGCACCCTTAGTAAATTTGCAAATGACACCAAACTAGGTGGGAGAGTTGATCTGCTTGAGGGTAGGAAGGCTCTACAGAGGGACCTGGACAGGCTGGATCAATGGGCCAAGGCCAACTGTATGAGGTTCAACAAGGCCAAGTGCCGGGTCCTGCATTTCGGTCACAACAACCCCAAGCAACGCTACAGGCTTGGGGAAGAGTGGCTGGAAAGCTGCCTGGCAGAAAAGGACCTGGGGGTGCTGGTGGACGGCCAGCTTAACATGAGCCAGCAGTGTGCCCAGGTGGCCAAGAAGGCCAACAGCATTCTGGCTTGTATCAGGAATAGCGTGGCCAGCAGGAGCAGGGAAGTGATTGTGCCTCTGTACTCGGCACTGGTGAGGCCTCATCCCGAGTCCTGTGTTCAGTTCTGGGCCCCTCTGTACAAGAGGGACAGTGAAGTGCTGGCGTGTGTCCAGAGGAGAGCTACCAGGCTGGTGAGGGGTCTGGAGACCAGGTCATATGAGGAGAGGCTGAGGGAGCTGGGCATGTTTAGCTTGGAGAAGAGGAGGCTGAGGGGAGACCTCGTTGCCCTCTACAACTACTTGAAAGGAGGTTGGAGAGAGGTGAGTGTTGGCCTCTTCTCCCAGGTGAATAATGACAGGACCAGAGGAAATGGTCTGAAGCTGCGGCAGGGGAGGTTTAGATTAGATATTAGGAAGAATTACTTTACTGAAAGAGTGGTCAGGCACTGGAACAGCCTGCCCAGGGAGGTGGTTGAGTCACCATCCCTAGAGGTATTTAAGAAACATCTAGATGTGGCACTTCAGGGCATGCTCTAGTGGCAGACATTGTGGGGTTTTTTGTGTGTGTGTATGGTTTGACTTGATGATCTCAAAGGTCCTTTCCAACTATGAGAATTCTATGATTCTCCTATAGTGGGTGGTTCTTCATTCTCCCAATGTCTGTCTTTCCCTTCTGCAACTTGGGCAGCATGGCTAAAGCACCTGCTGGTGAAGACCAAGGCAAAGAAGTCGTTGAGTACCTCAGCCTTCTCCATATCCTGGGTAACCTGGTCTCCTGTTTCCTTCCGGAGAGATCCCACATTTTCCCTAGTCTTCCTTTCAACACTGATGTACCTCTAGAAGAAAGCTTATTGTTGCCTTTGACGTCCCTGGCAGAGTCAATTCTATGAGAGCTTTAGCTTTCCTAACCTGACCCCTGGCTGCTCAGACAATTTCTCTGTATTCTTCCTAGGCTAGCTGTCCTTGCTTCTACCATCTCCTCTGCAGGCTTCTTTTTTGTGTTTTATTTTGTCTGCCCTAAGGATCCTGAACTCCACCATTTCATGGTCACTGCAGCCAAGGCTTCCCTTGAGCTTCACATTCTCCACCAGCCCTTCCTTGTTGGTGAGAACAATGTCCATCATGGCACCTCTTCTCATTGGCTTCTCTATCACTTGGAGAAGGAAGTTATCATCAATGCCTTCCAGGAACCTCCTGGATTGCTTATGCCTTGCTGTGTTGTCCCTCCAACAGATACTGGGGTGGTTGAAGTCCAGGGCTTGTTCAGGTTGAGGACAAGGGCTTGTGAACATGAGGCTGCTCCTGTCTGTCTATAGTGGGCCTCATCCACTCGGTCTTTCCGGTCAGGTGCCCTGTAGCAATCTCCCACTGTAACAACACCTGCCCTCCCTTTAATCCTGACCCAGAAGCTCTCAGTCAGCTCCTCATCCATCCCCAGGCAGAGCTCCATGCACCCCAGCTGGTGATTGACATAGAGGGTGACACCTCCTCCTTGTCTCCCTGCCTGTCCTTCCTAAAGAGCCTGTATCCTTCCATTCCAACACTCCAGTCATAGGAGCCATCTCCCCATGTCTCTGTGATGCCAATAAGATCACAGTCCTGCAGGTGCGCACACGTCTCTAACTCCTCATGTTTGTTCCCTGTGCTGCATGCGTTTGCATAGAGTCATTTTAGTCAGGTCCCCGATGAAGCTGACTTACTGGCTGGAGTGGCTGGAATGTCTTTGTGCTGCACTCCAGGTGCTCTCCTGCTGACTTGTGATCCTTTATTTTGACTCTGCTTTGAGCAGAGGGGTTGGACTAGATGACCTTCAGAGGTCATTTCCAACTTCATGTATTCTGTGGTGTAGGTCTCATCGTTAAGTTATATACTAAGAAAAAATTGTTTGTAATATGTGCTTCCTTGGACAATGTGTTTCTTACCAGCCAAACCAGGTGTCTTAAGATGAAGAAAAAAGGAGATATGAAACATGAAACACAAAAGGAAGAGTTGTCAGATACTGTCTTCATTATCCAACATAAAATTGTCTGTTTCCTTTGAAATGTAGATTTTGTTTAAAAGCGGAAAAAGAAGAGAAGCAGCATTTAATTCACATTCAAGTTGATGTGAATTTTTTTAAAGGAACAGATAAAATGCTTTGGAGGAGGGGTATGTGCTAATTTTAGGCTTGCACAGGCTGTCTCTTGAGCTGCAAGAAAGTATCATTGCATAATTTTTAGCAATCTTCATCACTGAGCAGTATTGCACCTAGGACTGATGGTTATACGGTCACTTTATAATTACAGCTGACTTTATTCACAAGGGAGACACTGCTTGTACTTCTTGTGTAATTCACAATTATAAGAGGAATACAGAAGAAAATACACATTATTCTAAAATGAGTTGTGATATGACCATATTGTCATTAAATAGAGTTGTGCCAGTGTTTAATTTGGTACACTAGCTAACTGGCTAAATAGTTTCCTTGGTTTTTTTGATTTTCATTCACTCTTATTGCTGGTGAGAGTGAGAAATCAGGCTGCTGTAAGTCAGTGGATGAGAATTAAATCAACCCCTTTCTCTCCTCTCCTTTGGAACGTGTAATTTACCTTCATCCTCTCTGCTCTTACTGTTCTTCAAGTTCAGTTGGTTGGGCTTTCCCACTGTGAGCATTCATATAATGATTGTTCAGAGTTCAGGTTAGTCCGTTGCTAACTAGGTAGCTTCTCTGGCTAACACTATACGCATATTTCCTTCAAGCTGGGCTTCAGATTCTGGTTCGTGTACTACACTTTTTTGGGTTCTTATAGTACCACTGAAGTGGTACTATATTGTCCCCAGCAGTTTATCACTTCTTCCCCCTCCATAGCATCCCGGTGATTACTGCTTCTCCACTCTGCTACTCTAGTGAGTGAACCTGCTTCAGTCAAAACAAGCTAAGATGGAAAAATTTACAGTTTTTGCTAACCAGCCTCATTTTTGACTGAAAATAATCACAGAGCCACCTGCCTGAAGAAATCTCAGGGTGCAGTGTTCTCTGGCGTGAAGGGAGCACAACAGAAGTCAGAGGTGGGATATGGGGATCACCACAGAAAAATCTGAACATAGTACTGAAGGCTTGGGGGTATCTATGCTGTCATCCAGGGATAGAAAGTGATTTTAAATGGTGAATTGCTTATAGGTGACTGTATCTCAGGTAGGAGCAAGATTCTTTTGATTTAGATGGAGTTGAGAGACACATGTTCTTATTGCTGATATACTTTAAGTAGTCTTGGCAAATCCTGCGCTCTCTCTCTCTTCTTTAACTTCCCCATCTGTAAAACGGAATGGTATTTACCTCCCATGGACTTTGTTGGACATAGTTTTTCTGGATTAATAAAGCTCACAGATATCACTAGATCTGCTGTTGTACTGAAAAATAATTCCATTCCACGTTTGGCATTACATACAGGGGTTTATCTACGAACTGAATTTTTTCTTGAGAAGAAAGCTGTAATAGTGTTTGAAATTAAAACATTACTTGTCTCCTACAGCTGTCTTTGTAGAATGAAGTATTTCAGTGAAAAAAGGAAACATTTGCTGTCCCATGTCTTTGCTAGGTGTCTGCACCAACTCAAATCTAAGTGTTACATTATATAAATCAATGATGAGAGATGGGGAAGAAAGAAATATGAGTACGTGACACATAAAGAGAATAGCAACCAAGGGCAACTCTGATGGAGGAGAGGCTTGCTTTCTTGTGAAATTTTAATTCCAGTTTTATGTTGCTTTTTTTTTCCAATTAAGAACAAGTTAGGGAAGTTTTTTTCAGGATACACATTCAGGACCAGGGTGCCTGGTCACTAGTATCTGCTTGGATAGTACCACTGAATTCTATAAACATTTTTCATGACATCTGATCTCAGTACAACAAAGAAAGTGTAGTAAATAACACGACGATGAAAAGGACTCATTATGTTCTCTACCAAGGAAATCATGAACCCTGTTCACAGATTCTTCTAGTTATAACTATGTGTTGATTACATTTCTTTGTGTTAAGTAGGAAAAGGATTAGACTGTATTAGTATAAATGGCTTTGCCAAAGTGGAAGCTTTACTGGGATATTTATGAAATAGTCAATGTGTCATAATGTAATATATGTTCCCTTTGGCTTGACTTACATTTTGGCTTAATTCTGATATTTTTCATTTCTTTTGTATGATAACTGACACTGTGATAGACCGATAGGTGTGAAATAATTCTGCCATACTTCAGCTCTCTATTTCCAGCACCACAGATAAATAGATAAAGAGCTTGATTATTCTTACACATGAGAAACTACTCTAATAGATTGTTTTACATTAGTGTCCTCTAAAGATAATAATGGTTGATGAAATATTTTAACTTTATTAATGTATACTGGTCTGGCGTGAACGTTTACTGTGTTGATTGTAGTAAAATCCTGCATGGCTAACAATAGAGAGTCAACTCTTAGCGGTGTACTGATACACACAATGTCTTGTGATAACAGTTGTTGTAGTGGAGCAGGAAAATAATAAGTAAATAGGTGGCCCACGTAGTATTTTCCCTACTTCTTGCACCTCCATTTGCTATCCTACTGGGCACAGCTTGGTCTTTCCAGAAATGTTCAGAAGTTATTACACAGGGTTAAGCACAAGATCTGTTATGTATATGTATTAACGTTTGAAGTCATACTACCTTAGAGTTCCTTGTTAAAGCAAGTGTTGTACGCAGAGCTAATATGAAATGTAGGAAAAGGTATTTGCAATGCTATGGGGGACTTCAGAACTTAAATCTATTGTCAATCCCTAATCAGGAATCCCTATTTTGTTATATACATTTCTTGTTATATACATTTCTTGTTACATACATTTGGAAATCGAAATTTGCATGTAACCATTACACTTTGTGCTTTACTATAATCAGGTTTATGCTGATGAGCTTTCAGAGCTAATGCTAGCATAGCCCAGGATGGGCTATGAGTGCAGCACCTCAACATATGTCCCAAAGACAGGAAGAAAGGAAGGGAGAGATGAATTCTAGTTTCTGTATCAACAGAATTCATAAACGTTAATGCTGGTAAATACTAAGATGGGGGTTTGTTAGGTGAGGAAGATGAGCACGGAACACGTGTCCTTTTCTGGAGTCTTTTCTGAGGAGCAAGTAGTCAGTATGAGGGCGGCAGAGCAACCAAAACCTTCATCAGCTCTCAGTTTGTAAATACAACACCGTTTGTGATATGACCGTCAAAGCAGTATAGCCACAAAACGAACCTCTCAAAAAGCTTCAGAAACATCAAGCTAATGCATTTATCTATCACACCAGTATTTCTCTGTGTTTATATGCAGAAACAAACCTAAAAATTCATGTCTCATTCCCTCCTCTACCCACTTATTCTCTCTGGTTCTTTGGGTAAAGCTGTCTTATGCTGCTGTGTAAATCATTTCAGTCTTTTTAGTGATGGTGATTGAAGTTCGATGACAGAGATGTGAAATGTTATGAAAGTGTAATCATTTATTTCCTATATTGTGACCTGGAATATAAAAGATAATAATCTGGTTCATAGGAAATCAAATGCTTTACCTTCTCTTATACTGTGACAGTAAAACTTTTCTACTCTTTTATGTTGCTCTTCTGTATCATTCTGTATGCTCTTTCTGTATCATTTCTGTATTTTTTCAGCTTCAGTAAAAAACTGACTTTAATTTTCTTATTTAAATCATATGTAAGAGACCTCACCATATGTAAGGGTGAGTCTGAGACAAATTTAGTTTCATGTTCTGATTGAATAATTTCGTACCGAAGCATCTAATATATCAGCTGTGTGTGGGAAACAATCACAGCTAACTTTTTTATATGTGTGGGGCATGGGGATGGACGAAGCATTTGGATAAACCCATAATGATCATACTTGTAATTTTATTTGAAAGAAATACATGTCTGGCTGGACATTCTGTAAGCTGTCAATCGTTCTAGTGTGTCTTAAAACTACAACGAGGAAAAAGTTGCTATCAGAAGTCATCTGTAGCAGCTCTTTTGTTTTTGGGGGTAGGGTGGAAGCATGGTTACATAATGAAATAATCTACAAAGTTGTCAGCCAAGTCTTTGATCTGTGGGTCTTGCTTTTTCCTAGATGGCATGTCTCCTAAAATCATGACAATGTGCAGAACATATTGTGTGGCTCAGAAAGTAAGAAGTGAAATTGATATAAATGTTGTTTCAATCTCAGAGAATTTTTACTAAAATGGACTTCAGAATTCCTTTACATGATTTCCCATGTTTTTTCACTCAACAGGCTGAATTATCACACCACTGGTGGCCTATCTAACAAAAATATGCAAGATGACAAATACGAAATAAAAACACAGATGAAACCTGAGTGCCCCCTGATGCACAAAAAAAGTATAGTTACAGCTTTAAGGTTTCAGGGAGAAGTTCTTGCTTTGTCCTAAATCCCCAGCGGACTAGGATGTTACATTTATTTGTTCTCATGCCTGAGATAATACTTGAATCTGTTTCAACGTGATCAGGAACTTATTTGGAACACTTCTACTCTTCAGGGCAAAGTACTTTATCTGGGAGCTGTGCAGGAGGTGGTCTTCCTCCAATTTTCTGGAGTCTTGTTCCCCATTTGGAATCAGTGCTCTTCTCTAAGAATACAGAGTGTCTTTGTAGACATAATCATGTCTGTATATAGGCATACATTTTCCTTGTTGCAGCATGGTTCTGTTGCCTTAAAATGTTACATTCCCTTCACCACATAAATCTTGTTAGCAAGCCCTTCCAACTGGCCAGATACAGCTGCAGAAGTTGATAGGTGTGGAGGTATGTCAGATGAGGGCATCAAGCTAGAGGGGTAGGCTTGAGGGGAAGAGGGGAGGGAGAGAAGACTTAAAGTGATGGCCAAAATGGTGAGCAACTCTTCTGTGTAATAGGTTTGAGAAGTCTATTATTTTGTTCTTCTCCGTTCCTCTTCTCCAGTGCAAATAAAAGGAAGGCATATATTGCCCAAGTCATGAACAGACCGCATAGGGGAAATCACATTTTAAATTATGGGAAAACTATTTCAGAAGTTTCTTCAGCACTCTTATAAATAAAAGTGCGGTGCAGTGCAGAAATACTAATACCATTTATTACTTCCATCATATCATGTGTACGCATTTCAGACTTCCAAAGACAACCAAATACGGGAAAATATAAACTGTTGTGTATGTGCTTTTCTATTTTTGTAACAGGAAAGTACTGTTTATTTTTTTTAAATCTCATGACTTGTTATGTACCATAAATTCTCATAAAAATGTAATTGGATGTAATCTGTGCGCATTCAGTATTAGATGTTGCACACAACTTAACTATATAATTAATCAATGAATCAGCCTGATTTTTTCTGCATGGGTTATTAGAGTAAACATATTGCAGCAGCTATACTTATAATCCATACATATGCACAGACAAACATTTTGAAGAGGCGGCTGATGTGTTTCAAATTTACAAAAGAGATTATTTTTCTCAACATCTTTTCCTGTTTATTAAACCATAAGGACATTACATCATTTGGAGTCAAAGTAAAGAGCTGTTGTAAATATAGATTAAGATTTCATCAGATATTAGCAATAAACCTTGTCTAAATTGAATGTCTGGGAATAATTCCAATTTTTATCCAATCATACACCCATTTTATAATGTTTCACTGAAAAATAACAGGAAACAAGAAAATGTAAACTCATAAGTTTTCAACAGGTCTTGGAATTCTTAAGTGCCAAACATGTTTTGCATGCTCAGAATCTATTGACCAAAATCCTTTTTGAATTACAAATTGCTTTCAGCTTGAAAGCCTGTTGTTAGGGAGATGCAGGTTGCGAATGCTAATTTGGATCTGCTTTAACAATTAAGAACTGTAGTTTGAGCTGCACATATTTTCTTTGAACAATTCTTTATTATAAATGCGTGACTGCAACACCTATGAGCCATGCAAATGAAGTTACTATCAAGTTTAACAAAGTTAGTAATTAGACACAATATTTTTGAAACTGATAAAAAGCTCTAGGAAACTGATACAGTTGCAAGGTTGTGTAGAAATTAATGTTTTCTGTTTTGTAGAAAAGCTTGAGGAGACAAGTTTTGCTGCGAAATCCTGTACAATAATTTTACTGCTCCTTCAAAGTGATAGGCAACAACTACTAGGACAGATTAATAAAATCACCACTTTATAGACATTTTTACAACAACATGTAAACATTTGCATGCAATGTTTACTTCTATAAATTTGATGAAGTTCAGTAAACAAAGTTTTAAATGTTTCACGTTTTAACATTGCACTGAAAACATGCTCAACTTTGGAAACAAAACCTGCTAATTTTTCATTGATAAAATGAAAAATGAGTTACACTGGAAGGAAATGGTAGGACAGAATTGTAACTTTTATTTGGAAGGCAAGCTGTTTCACACCTTGAGTAAACAGAAATACATAAATTTGTTTGAACAATGTAAAAGTCTTAGTTTAGAAGATAATGGTGAAAAAAATACGAACTTGAATAAATATTTACAAAAATGCATTCATTCAAACTACAGAGATGGTAAACAAGTGAGGAAAAAGGCCTTTTGTGATTAACATTCTGAGTTTTCAACTATCTATTATGATAATGTACATGATATGATCACGGGTTATCTTTCAAGACTCAATTAAAGCAATTACAGTCCTATTGAAAGCCTGCTGAAGTAAATGCAAAGGTATCGTTGATTTCAGTTGACTTTGAAGCTGTACTGGCTACTTGTGATTATTGTTTTCAGTTTTACAAATCTTATTTCTTATGACAGAATTTTCAGAATGCAATTCCTTCCCCTTCTTCTGATTATTTTTCATTATTATTAATTTAGCTAGTATTATGTCTTCATGTTTTGCATTTTAAGCTTTTCAGGGTTTGATAAAGATCTGTTCATTTACATTTTTACTATCTACCAAAATGCTAGTTTCAGGAAAAGTAAGAAATACTTATCTCGCTCCTCCAGCCTGGATTCTTCATGTTGCTGAGAAGCACTTGAGAAGCCCCTGAGCTTTTTTAAGGAGAATTTCCCCAGAATAGACACTGCAAAAAAACTGCGTGCACCCAAGTCTCTTGTGAAGATCCAGAGAAAAGAATGTGTAGTTGGGTTAGAAGGTGAGACATTCTAGAGTGGGAACAGACAAAGGCAGTATGCTCTTGTGTATCATACCCCCGTATGAGATCTGGGAATGCTTGCTGCAGGCAGCTGGGCGCCCAGAATTGCAACCTGGTAAATTCTTCAACTCCCATAACTTGTTCCTTTAAGGCTTCTTAACACCTGTGCCAGTTTGACAGTGAAGTAAGAAGGTCAGAATATGATTGCAAATATTATTGTCCAGCCTAAAAGTGTATAAGCTTTCTGCCTGAATTAGTAGCACATTTTCTCTATCAAAGATGATTTAATGACGGAATTTTAATTTCAGCGTGAGAATTTGGTCACTAGACCAGCCATAGAGCAGCACGTTGACATAACGATCTTCTTTATGAGTGTGTTTTCTGACGCTCAAATTTATGTCTCTATATATGAGACCTTGAACATGCAAAAAAGGCATTATTAATTTAGAATGCAATACTCCTTTCTTTGGGATCATGGGAACAGTTCACATCTTAAAATGCAGAAGTAGAAGAAAAAAAAAAGGTTTATTTGGTGGTCACTTTAAAATCCAAGTTTTCTCAGTTTAGTAAATGCATGAGGAAAAAGGAAAATTTCAAAACAGAATATGTTTTGGGGTGGGCTGGCCATAAGGCTGTTTTATATATCGGTTGACGTGGCAAGAGGCAGTCTTCCTTTCTGCCGGCTACTTGTTTTCTCCCACTACCTTATGTTGACTTTGCAGTGAACAAGGTCAGCTCACATGTCCGGCTGAAAACTTCTCGGGGTGGAGGAGATGAGCAAAGGGAGAGTTTTCAGGATTGACACCCTAAAAGTGTGTTCACTTTTTCAGTTGAAGTGCAAAAGAGTAAACACAATGGGCAGCCCAGACAGAGAGGGAGGGCAGAACCAGGTCGTCTGCCTATAGTTGATTTGGTTTATGCTGTTCTTGGAGCCTCACCTGCTCATCTCTGCAAAAGTGCTCTCCGTTATTATAAAACACAATTCAGCTTGAGTATCCTCTCACTTGCAGTACTTTACTTAATAGAAGTGGGGGAGGATGCCTTTTCTCAACTACATCTTGACTAATACGTTTGTATGCCTCTCACTTAACCTTCACCGATTGCTTTGTAAAGACACCATCTCTAATTTCCAAACTGGATCCAATGAGTTGGAAAACACTACTGTTCTGTTTTGTATCACTTGATTTGTGCTTGGTTTGAATGGCTCTACAAGCGGGCAGTGCACTGGAAGGTAAAGCCCACAATGGGTCTTGTCTTGTGTGTAATCTGCATAAAGTTGAATAAAGCTTTTGTAAGGAACCGGCATAACTGGGTGTGAGGACAAAACAAAAAAACATCCTGAAAAGCTTTAGGATGTAGACACCATCAAGCATATAGTGAGAGGACTGTGAGTATTTTGGACTCATGGGAGTGTTCCTTATGTAAATTTGGGAAGTAGATGCCACTGTTTAGTCTGCTTCTGCTTTCTTTATGTTTTCAAGTCACTGTTTCAAACGTCAAATGTCCTTATCTTCTATACTGTATATTATGTTGTAGTAGTCAAAGCGATACTTTTAAAGCTACATTTCTACTTCTTTTTTAAAGGCAAATCTGACCGTAAGATGGTGTGTCATTTAGGAAAATCAGTAAAATGCTTTCATGAAGGAAATAACTTCTGGAGATTCATATAGCAAATGTTGTGATTGTTCTTCTTGGGGGTAAGCGGAGCAGTTTGGATTATTAATGTGGCAAATGACAAACTGCAGAGTATTCTCTCTTTCTTCTGAGATATTACATGGAGGTTTTCAGAGTATATGAAATTTAGCTGTACTTTTGCAGTGGGAAATAGCAAAATGTGCCAAAACGATCCATGAAGCAAATAAAATAAAGCTCTTAAATGAAAGCTTTAGCTTATAGTATTTGCAGAGCAAGTCAGTTACTTGAGAACAGTTAGTGGCAATAAATTAGTCTAAAATGCATTACAGATGGGGACGGCATGTTTTTTTCCTTTGACTTCTTGGATTGGATTTGTGCCTGAAGAGATACAGTGACATTTTTCGAGAACTGAGTTATAATGATCTTTGGCTAGAATTCTTCTTCTCTTTTAAAAAATATGTTAATTGTCTTAACACCTCACCTTAGTTATGCTGTTGTCAGATCCAGGAGAGGAGAAGAATATAAAACTATATCAGCAGCTAGTTTGGCAGTATAGATTGGAGAGGTAGAGCTTTTTGATAGTCCTCTAGCAAAATGCTTATAGTGGTGCAATTATGATGGCGTAAAAGGGCTGTTACAGGCACAGAATAATTTGTGTTAACTGTGATAGGCTCTATCTTTAAAAGCACAGTATATGATACTGTAAGCTTCATCTAAACTAGAATGATTTTGTACATACCGTGAATCTTAGTAACCAAGGTAGAGCCTGAAATACACTCAAGAAGTATAAATTTTCTAACACAGATAAGTCCATCTTTGCCTACAGTGATGCCCCTTTTCTGGAAAGGCTCTAATGTCTAAAGCACCTTCATATAACCATCTCTGTTGGTCATCTTCAGGCCTGGAAAGGATTTTAGTATTTATACTGAACAAGAAAAAGACACATAAAAGGACTGAGGAAGAAGTAAGTAAATCAACTGTAATGGCCACAATTTAGAAGAATATCCTTTTCAAGCTACTTTTTAACATCTGAAGGAAAATTGTATTCATAGAAGAAAAGAACTGAAAAAGACATCATTTCAAAGTAATTTCTTAAAAATGCAGGTACAGATTAAGAGGTTAAAATTAAAAAGAGAAAGGTGTATTTGGACAACAAGCTGTGACAGCTGTTGTTACTGTTGCCTTTTTTAAGGATATGAATGGAAAGATTGTTTATGTAAGTGGCTTGGCCTAAATGTTGTTCCAGAATTTTTGCCAAATACATAAATTATTCTTAAGATGCTTTGGCACTTTGGGCCAAACTCTGTCTCCTTGGTTGCCTGGGTGGCTCCTATTGATTTTAATGAGCATTGCATATGTTAATTCAAGCACAAAATTGGTCCTATGATACTGAGTAACTGAGGTTAAACCATAAAACAGGTCATTTCTTTATGAATGTGTAAGCAAATTTTAGGATACTTGAAGAATTCATTTGTCAGATGCTTTTACAGCCTTTCTATTAAGCAACTGTAAAATGCAGGAGAGAGGTATTATATTTCTTCACAGCCAGACATTATTAAGATATTTTTAATAGTCAAATCCTGAAATATTATTCATTTTGTTGTGTATAAAAAAACACTATTCAAAAAATTTTTCACTGTTCCCCAAAAAGGGTAGTTTTTGTGATTTGACTTGTAACAACTGGCTTTACAATAAAGACTATCTGTCTGTTTTATGTTACAAGTAATTCTGTAAGCACTTTCAGTATGCTAGCACTTTTGCCGCTGGGCAGTGGCAATTTTACATGGTGGTAGAAAAATTTTATCTAACTGTCTTGTGGAGGTTAGGGAAAAGAGAGAATTGTTTTTTTATTATACAGCATCAACTGTGCATTTGTTCAGACAAATATAGGATGGTTACCCTAAGGTGCTTATATATTAGTCTCTAGCTACTTGCCCAAAGAAATACTGTGGAAAGTATAAAATGACTAAGACAGTTTGTTTGAATAAGCAACAAATAGTGCCTTGGTGGTTTCATACATAGGTCTAAACATATTTGAAATGTTACAGCAATTGAAAATTATATAAATTCAAATTGGGTTGAGAGAGTAAAAATGATTGAACTCATGTAACAAATGTGACTGGCAGCAAAACAAACCAGATTATATCTTATGTCTTGTTCAGAAGTCTCTTCATGAATACTTTGCTATCTAATTTTATGACTGAGTGTTCTTACATTTAAGAAATATAATACAGCCACAAGATTAGAAATGTGTGCTTGTTACAGAAGTATTCTACTTTGAGGAATATTCTGGAATATTACAGTTCAGAGAAAGAAATGGTTTCCTAAGACAACAATCCCATCATGCTAAGTAAATTAACAGTACTTTGACCAGTGGTGGGACTTAACATGAAATTCAAACACCTGAATTTTGGATTCTATACAATTTACACATCATGGAGGTATCCAGGCTCCCTCCATTGTCAACAGGAATGCAGTTAGTAAAGTCCATAACCTCCAGAGAACTACTTATCTCACCCTGTAGGAGATACCTGTATTTGGACGGCTGAGAGGTTCTCCACATGCCGTTGACTGTATTGGCTAGATCTCCATCGGCTGAAGGGAAGTTGGGTCCCTGTCTTGCATGTAGACATGCAGCCCAGATATCTGAAGCTGAATCCCACAGTAGGGCTCGTGTATTGTGTTTGCATGGCAAAGTTTTGGTAGGTGGGGGGGGTTACAGGGGTAACTTCTGTGAGAAGATGCCAGAAGCTTTCCCCATGTCCAACAAAGCCAGTGCCAGTTGGCTCCAAGGTGGTTCCACTGCTGGCTAAGGCTGAGCCAATCAGTGATGGTGGTAGCACCTCTGTGATAACATATTTAAGAAGGGGGAAAAAAAACGCTGCACCACAGCAGCCAGGAGAGAGGAGTGAGAATATGTGAGAGAAACAACTCTGCAGACACCAATGTCAGTAAAGAAAGGGGGGGAGGAGCTGCTCTAGGCTCCAGAGCAGAGATTCCCCTGCAGCCTGTGGTGAAGACCATGGCGAGGCAGGCTGTTCCCCTGCAGCCCATGGAGTTTAATGGTGGAGCAGATATTCACCTGCAGCCTGTGGAGGATCCCATGCTGGAGCAGGTGGATGCGCCCAAAGGATGCTGTGACCCCATGGTGAGACTGTGCTGGAGCAGGCTCCTTACAGGACCTAGGATCCCATGGAGAGAGGACCTCACGCTGGAGCAGGTTTGCTGGCAGGACTTGTGACCCCGTGGGAACCCATGCTGGAGCAGTCTGTTCCTGAAGGACTGGACCCTGTGGAAAAGACCCACACTAGAGCAGTTCATGAAGAAATGCAGCCCATGGGAAGGACCCACTCTGGAGGTGTTCATGGAGGACTGTCTCCCATGGGAGGGACTCCGTGCTGGAGCAGGGGAAGAGTGTGAGGGGTCCTCCCCCTGAGGAGGAAGGAGGGGCAGAGACAACATGTGATGAGCTGACCGCAACCCCCATTGCCTGTCCCACTGTGCTGCTCAGAGGGAGGAGGTAGAGAATTCAGATATGAAGATGAGCATAGGAAGAAGGGAGGGCTGGGAGGAAGATGTTTTAAGATTTGGTTTTATTTTGTCATTACTGTACTCTGATTTGATTGGCAATAAATTATGTTAATTTCCCCAAGTTGAGTCTGTTTTACCTGTGACGGTAATTGGTGAGTGATCTCCCTGTTCTTATCTCAACTCAGGAGCCTTTCATTGTAATTTTCTCCTCCTGTCCAGCTGAGGAGGGGAAGAGGTCGAGCTGCCTTATGTACTTTCTTTCCTGATGTTTGGTTTCCAAGGGAGAGTTTAACTCTTGAAATAAAATCCCTAAAACATTTCATTGAAACAGGTAGCTATATAGAAAACAGAAAACTTGGTAGCATCCTGACTGAATGAAAAGCCGCAGTATTTGATTACACATTAATATACCCTCAAGGATGTACTGCGATCCTTACAGATGACTTCACATGAAAAGCTTTGCAGGACTGTTTTTCCCCACTCCCTCTTTTCTGTTCCCCTCATCCAGTGCCGTTGTTTTCTTTCTTCCTTTTGCACACAGTCCTCCAACCTTGCCATCATACCACTACTGCCCAACCTAACCCTGTTGGTATTGAGATGAGTGGTAAAAATTGACATCCAGTTAGAGCTGCCCCAACTCCAGGGCCCTCAGTGAAGATTTTTCAGGATTGTCAGGTTTTGCAGTTTACAATGACAGTAACTACAGAGCAGCTCAAAGGTACATGCTTTCTATCCAAACTAGTACTCTTATTAGTATTCTAGTACCCTTATCTAGATATGCGTTACCATGAGATTTAGGATGCCTCTGAGCAATGACAGTGAGTCAGTTCCTGGGATTGCTGGGCACCTGCAATCTGTGCTGATTTAATCTAGAATTATGACTTCTGGTTTGACCCTATGGCTATACTTCATTAACCAGTGTGCATTTCCTCGCATATATTTACATAAAAAGGCAAGCTATTAATTTCATCTGTCAGCATACAGAGTGCTGTGCAAAGAGCTGCTTTTCAGACAGTTGTTCTCTGGGGACCTAATACCAACATGCTTCCGTAATCTTACTCTCTTTGATTCCTCTGAGAGCTTGCTCAAGAGTCCCATTAAGATGAATGGCAGAAAACTAGAAGCATTACATATCCCAAATTTCCACTTTACATTTTTTGCTCTGCTATAGCATCACCTTTATCACAATTGTATTCCATTTCATTGTCTTAATATCTGCACACTACAATAGGTCACTTTAGGATGACTAGACGTATATTACTATCAGTCTTGTGCTTTTTGTATTGTAGTCCATGATGGGAAGGATCAATATGTTTTAATAATGTTAGAAATCAGTCGATAATGAATCAAAATTCTCAGCTTCCAAGCTAAAGTTAAAAAAAAAAAAAAGCTACATACTCGGTGACAATCCTAGAATCCTTGTAGGAGTAATATCTGCCAACCAAATTTCATATTTAAAGAAAATTTTGCTTGCCCAATTAACTTTCTAAATTTACACTGTAAAGTAATGCAATGATGCCTGTTGGAGCTGCAGAGGGAACTACCGCTTTCATGAACGCTGAAAGCAGAATGTGTTCCTGGGGCGCAGTGTGGACAGCCGAATCGCCTTCCCTTCTGCCCTGGAAGAAGAAATGGCCAGTGAACTGGCCCAGACCTCTTGCCAGGGAAAACGTATCCAGCTCGATTTTTCCAGCACAAGGCCAAGGATTGATTTAACAGTTTATTACATTCTATCATAGTTTAATCAGGGCTATTTATTTATTAACTCAGCTGCCAGTTTGTCCCACTTCCTTCTCAACAGCATAATGTCAACCTTTATTACTCAGCCTTGGAGGGAAAACGAGATAGTAGTTGTTTTTTAGACTGTGGTTTTATGACTGGCTTAAGCTGCTGTAAGAGCAGGCTCTCAATTAAAGAGGTGCTTACACACTCCTCTCTCCTTTCCTCTTGTGCACGTCCCCGACCCAGGCAGCTACTTTTTATGAGGCTACTGAGCGAGCTGAATGGGGAAGTTTACTTGGCTAAAATTGGTCACTTTTTCATCTAGGTGCCTGTTTCAGCACATTTACATCCAAAGGAGTGCTAGTCCCAGTACGGGACTGCTCCTCTTCTGGTAGCATTGTAGATTTAGATTTGCTTATGCCCATCACGTAACCATAACCTAAAAAATACAACAATTAGATTTATCAAGAAATTTAGCGTCTAAGTGCTTTCTTGCCTATGTGTAGCATGCACTGAAAAATAATAGGAGGGAAGGCATTTATTTAATAACTTTTGACAGAAATTCCTTTGAAACAAGATAGCTATTTTAGTTTACTTTTGATTTTCTACGGTATTCAGACATTGTATTATTTAAATCACAATCTTTCTTTTTTTTTTTTTTCAAATAAAATGTGAAACTATCTAACTTTTACATTATTATCCAGCTGTGTTTATTCTATGAATTGTCATGTAAACTGATAAAGGTTTACGCATTTTGGTGTTTCAGTAGACTATGTTAAGAGACACGAAGATATTATTGTGAAAAGGAATCACATTATCTCTTTTTACAAAAGATTCAATGGATACAATAGGGTTTCTAAACATGGGACAGAAAAACATTCTTTGTGTAGTGGGAATATATTTAAAACTAAGTTTAGAACAGAGTTTCCTGTTACATTTTGGGATTTTGTTCCTGTTGTACTTGGGATTAACACAATTTTAACTTCTATTATAGAACGAAGCAATGTTTCTTTTACATATGATGCTGGTACTTTTTAGAAACACCATATTTATTTGTTATTGCTGATCACCATCGCTGGGGTTTTTTTTGTGAATTTGTTTACTCTGAAATTAATAAAAATGCAGATTTATTTCTTCAGATCCTTTTCTTTTCCCTTCCTCTCACCTACGCAAATTTGTATCATCTGCCCACTTCAGGTCAATAGATTTTTCCATTAAGGCAACAAGTGTAACTCTGAGGACACTGAAAACTTTCTAGACTTGCTATTATTAGATCGATTGGTTTATCGATGAGGCAGACAGCAGATATATTTAAAAATATTTGGGCCAAGCAATAGAACGTAAATGGCTTGCTTCAGAGTAGGGGATGAATATTTTTTTCAAGACAAACTCCTTTTCATTTTTCAGTTCTGTTTCCTCCCCCCTTGCCATAACTGCATGAAGGGGCACGCACAGATGCCTGCTGCCAGAGTGTGATACTTAACCTGACCGTCAGACAAGCCTCACAAAGGAAGGCTTTTCAGGTCCCCCAGTGAAACAACCACTGCATTTTATTATGGCGTGAAATTAGAAGTGAAAAGCCCTATGGCTCTTGCTGTTTAGTAATGCGGAATATGTCGTTTCTGATGGTGATGGTAGTGCTGGGAGGGAAACAGAAAGCCAGGGGAGAGAAACAAAGTAACGATTTAGACAAAGAGGGCCCCCCCTTTTTTTTTGTCGTCTCTGATTATTAGGTGGTCTATAAAACCATAGTCCTGTGGTGGATACAAGCAAAAAGAACGTTTAGTTGCGGCTCTTTCATTCAGAAATGTATGTGTGAATTTGCAGGGTGATGTATAAGGAGAGTCATCTGTTATCAGAAGAGTGTACTAGTTTAACTCATTTATAAAAAAGCAACAAAAAACTTGACTTTCTGACAGACACTTTAAGTTGCATAGCAAGATGGTGTTTATAACAAGACTGTGTGTGGTTATCTGAGGCTGCCTTGTAACAGATTGGAAGGGGAAAGTGCCAGCTTGAAAAGGCTTTCCCTTGTCTGTTTGAGATTAAAAGAATCATGTTTTCCAAATGAAAATTCTGTGCATATATAAAATGTCAAAATATTTATGCTCACTTTTATTTTAAAAGTGTTATGTAATAACTAAAGCAAATAGTCAACTATTGGGAAATGAAAAGGCAGTTTCTGAGAAAGACATTGTAGAATGTAAGATGGGTTTCTTTTCATAGAATCACAGAATCATTTAGGTTGGAAAAGACCTTTAAAATCATTGAGTGCAGCTGTAAAGTTATCCATCATCTGATCACTATCGCTACTGCTAGAAACACATTGTGAAAGCCCATTCGCAGTTTTAATATCTGGAAAGGAAAAGCTGTTACGTTTTGCAGACCCATATTGTTAGCACTAAATATTAGTCATTTTTACTAGGTTACCTCCTTTGGACCCGATCTGCATGGAAAGGGTGGCAGGGAACAGTGATCTAGAAACAGTAGGGACTTACAAGTGGAAAGTTTCTGCCATGTTGCTCACTCTGTAGGTTATCAACGCGATCTTGGAGAAGCTTTAAAAGCAGAAAGAAAGAGTTGGCATGACTGATGTGTGATAGACTGGTGGAACAGATGCAAACATGATAAATCAGTTTATTGGTAAACTGCACTGCAGGACTGCAGTTGGAAGGAGGAAAGTTCAGACAGAGAAGCAAAACTGCTACTGTTTTTTAATTCAGGTAGTTCATTTCATTATTCATTAATATGGCAGCTACACTACCAAAGAATTCCATATGTAAGCAATCGCACAGGAAGGCACTAAGCAATTAAAGCTATTATCACTATCAGAAAGAAGTCTGTTAGAGGAGAGCTTCTTAACCTTTTTAGACTGTATCACTCTTCATTTGATTTAAAATAATTTATGCACTTTGCAACACTATATATCTTGTGTGCACACTAGTGCTCCAGGCTTGACGTGCTGCTTCATAGCATTTTGTCAATGCTACGGCTTATATCTTAAAAGGTGAAACCTCAGAATGTGGAGATTTAGAATAAAGACTAGAAATAGTTTTGAAAAAAGAGAACTAATTGGCACCTGATGCAGCACATAAAAGTAAGGCGATGGAAGAATAGGAAAATTACCTTTGAGGCAACAGTTTGAATTAGGATAATTGGAACAACAATTTTAAGGCCAGAGTAGGTTGGTAGAGGAAACAAAGATGTGAAAAAAGGAAAGTGTGAAAAATATTATCTCTGTAGCAAAGAAGCGGTAGTAGAACAGCTACTGCACTGAGACATAACAAAAATATTTGTACCTATTAGAAACACTTCAAAAGAACTTAATGAGGATCAGAAAGTGCTGCTAGGGCATGCCTCTTCAAGGTGAGGTTCACATTTAAGGCTCTCCTCTAGAGAAGAACTCATTGCTTATACCAGACAAAACAGCTTCAACAGGAGAGAGAAAGCTCCAGCAAATATTTAAAGTTTAGGGGATTCATCCTGAATGTAGAAGATTTAAGTTCAATTCCATTTTTAAAAATCAGACAAAATAAGAACTCAGAGTTGTTTTTTTGGTGACTGTGTTAAGCTCTAGGCTATGAGGGAGGAAAAAGGGAAGAAAGTACATGTCTCAGTTTCATCTTCTGGTACAAAACCCTGTAAACAAACTTTGAAAAGAACTGGTCTGGAACGAGCTAATGTTTGGGAGCCAGTTTTCTGTTGACATCGATGGCCATGATTTTGATTTGGTAACAAAGAATAGAAACATGAAAAGCATCCTAGGATTGTTTTTCTGTCCTTCCAAACAAACACTTCTGCTGGCAAAGTTTGACATGCCAGAAAACTGAGCCATACAGACAGATATCAAGCTGTCAGTGCTAAAAGTTATTTTCAGTCAAAGATTAAACTGCTGTGTTTCTGCTACAGTGCGATGATGGCTTCTTTTTTTTTTTAATAGGAATTTACTTTCCCAATATTTCACGTCAAACAGTTCCTTCATTTCCAACACATTAAATGCTTCTTGCTTTCAGTACATGCGCAACTTTTCAGGTAGCTTTCACTTTCTATTTAATTCTGGGAATTCATAGCAAAGGCTACATGGACTTCCACAAAATTTGACCTGAAGTTCTTGGCAAGGCTCTTGGTCTTTCTGGTGCTCTAATGCAGGATGTTGGAGCATATGGAGATTTGAAATGATGGATTTTCAGAGATCAGTGCAGTCAGAACAGCATTTTTCTCCAGAATTTTGAAACAGAGCCTCCACTTTAGGAACAAAGCCTGTAATGCTGCTCTGTATACGCAAAGGTCTGGACAGACTTAACCAATATAATATGACTAGCCCTTTAACTATCTCTATTCCAGGAAATACTGATGCTGATCCTAAGTCATAAGACTTCCTTTATTTGCTTTGAGTATTGATAGGCATTCAGTGAATCAAATTGCTAACACATAAAATTGTGGTATTGGCATCCCTGATGTTGTCTACTGAAGTGAACTAGGCAATTAAGAAAAGGAAATTATTTTTTCAAGCTGATGCTTTCGTTAGATATCCAAAAATTACACTTCTAAATATTTCCTTTACCTTACCTCTTGATTTGATATTAGCAAGTTTGCGTAACTGTGGAGAGCAGTAATACATGTCCCTGTGTGTGCTTTTAGTTCCCCCACACCCAAGTAGAATAAATACACATCGAATGCAGTTATTTGCTATAGCTGTTTAAACTGTGCTGCTCCACTTTGCAGCCAGTAAAGTTTCCCAGAAATGTTTCATTTTCCCGTGAAATGACCATTCAAGTGACCAGACCACTCTCCAAAGTGCCGGTAACAGGACAGTCGCACCTAGAACTTCAGTAGCTGTATGTCTGAGACCGTAAGAGGCTGAGTAAAAGAAGGTGAAATCAAGGGTTGTCCACCTCTCTGTTTAAGCGGTAAGATACAGCTTCAGAGAAATAGTATGCTGTCCTTTTCTTACTTATTTGAATATTATTTTGAATATTTTACTTTTTTTCTTTGTCCTTCAGAGTTTGTAATTGGAAGATACTGTAGCCGTGTTTTGTGTGGTTTGGTGAAGTGGAGGTTTTAGTGGTCGGTTCCAAGACACTGGCAATGCCATCTACAGAAACAATTTACAACAAACAATTGAGAACATACTGCTTGGATAAGAAATCAGAAGTAAAATCGTGTACTGCTGGTTTTGAAATGTAATTGTAAAAATTATTTCAGTATCAACACCATTTTGAGGTGAATAAGGGTTGTTCATATCTTTCGAGACTTCAGTTCAAGGTGCCAGATAAGGAAGGTCTCACTTTGTAGGTTTGTATTTAGAATATATTTGGAAGATGCCATTTACCATCTTTTTATTAAAAAAACCCAACAAACCAAACCCAAACAAAACCAGTGAGAAAAGAAAGAATCTATTTCCTGGAAAATTATCTAAAGCAAATTATGTGTCCTAAGTTCCATATTTCACCTGCAAGTTAATATACAACATCCTTCTTAGATAAGAATTATTAAAAATAAATATGTTAGATATGTACTGATATTTCTTGGATCTTTGTTAAACAGCTTTTCCTAGTCTTTTCAGAAAGGATGTAGCAAGTTCTGCCAGGAAATATGGCTTTCATTCCTGTTGACTAAGATCACTGCTGCATGGCTTATCTTCCCTCTTATTTTCTGATATTAGAACTCCACACAAAATGCTGTATTCTCATCACTTAACCTTTAGTACTTTAATACCAAATTGCTCTGGGTGATGTCACATGTGAATTAAGCAGAAAAGTCTTTCGGGGTGTTAGCCTCAGATTGATCCCAACCACTGCAGTTAGACCCTTGTGTGATGTGATATAATGTGAATGTGGCCATGTGGTTTCTGTTCCCTATCCCTGTCAATCCCTGCTTGCTCCTGTCGGACCCTGGAGGTTTGTGCTGCACTGTTTTACTTTACAACTGAAGAGGATTCAGAAGAGTTAAGGTAGCTGTAACTACATCTCCCACAGAGAGATCAATGCCTTAGTTTCAGTGCCAGGACCAGGTATTTTGTTGTTACTTTTTTCTGAGCAGCTGACTTCTGGAAAATACAAAAGTGGTCATCTGTTCTAAAACATAAGGATGCACCGTCCGAATGTTTATTACAAGTGGAAGATTTTTCTTATTCTTTCTATATATATACTTTTATTAATTAGAATAAATTAGTACTTGCAGATGATAACAAATTCCACATTAGTAACCTGTTCCTTGTCAGCTACCCCATCACAGTACACGTCAGGATGTCATCAGTGTAGAACAACAAAAAATACATTTCAAGAAAGGCTAAGAAGTGCTCCTTAAAGGGATTTTAAAGACCCAGATCACTCTAACCAAGTAGCACATTCTTTAGTGACCATTTAAAATCTAAGACCTGGCTTTCATTCAAAACCAGCTCTACAATTAGCAATACTTTCAGACAGTATCAGCTGGGTTCCCAGTGTACATGATAATGTCACAGAATAACCCCAACTGTAACTAATTTAATTAAGACTTGATCCTCGAATACAAAATCGCTCCTTTTCACCAAATCATGATGCTCACTGACCTACAGTAGGGAAAACAGGCAACACAGACAGGGAACCTTTCTCTGTCATTTAACCCATTTGTTTATTCAGTTACAGGGGAAATATATTGCTAGTGTAATTCTCATGAGAATCTCTTTGACATGAACGGAGGAGTAACTCCGTGTAGCCACATGCAACTGCTATTTTACATAACAGAATACGTTTCACAGCTGTTCCTATTAGACTTTCAAAGTTTTAAAGATACTTAAACCTTTCCCAGTCTACATTAAATGTAACTGAATTTTAGGAGCTAAAATGTCACACCAAGTTTCTATAAAGTTGATGATTCGTGCTCCAGTGGTTCAGTCTGCTGAGACACCAAAGAGGCGGAGAAGCAAGAGACTGACTCGGTTTAAAATGGATCTCACAAAAGGTTCAGAGGCTTCTTAAGCAGCATGTATCAACCTACAAGCTAATACGACAGGTACTGATTCTGCCGTTGAACGCTCCTCGCTGGGGTCACGGATTTTTTTGGCTTGAGGAATGGACTGATTAGTTAGTGTATCTCTACCTTGATGAGTTTGTTTTAAACAAGATAGATGTGTACTGTGGGTGCCTGACCTGATAGGGTGCACGAGCACCTGAAATGGTTCATATCTGAAGTGCTGCAGTGCACTTGGTCAGTAGGAAAGGTGCCCACAAGCTTGAGTGCAATACCCTGATCCAGTGAACCACTCACATGGAACATTACTCAACATGAAGCCTCTGAATCAATCAAACTGTCAAGCATGGGTTTTGGAGAGCATGGAGAATGATCCAGTGTGGAAATGAGAAAAGGGTTTTTTGCGTCACAATTCTGGATTCGCTTACTCGTCTCTGTAGGATTCCTCACTCTAAGTGCCTGAAATTCTCACTGTATGTAGTTCTGTTTACCTGAGCTTTTCGTTTTGTAACGCACATTATAAAACAGTCACACCTGTGCGTCCTGGGTGGGTAGACAGCCCACACCTTAGTGCCAGTCAAAGATTTAAACTGGAGATTAAAAAAAAAAAATAGAACAGGGATCTTTAAAAAAGTGTGTCTAACTTCAGTTTTGTAACCAAACACTTCTTTCATTTTTATATGCAGAATTCAAGTAAGTTGCCTTAAATCTATAGAAAGAAAGCACACATCTTAAAGTTTATGAGGACGTGCATTACCACAGGAAGCTGAGAGGCAAATGTATAAATAGATTTTATAAAATGATTTGAC
This sequence comes from Larus michahellis, assembly GCF_964199755.1. NCBI lineage: Eukaryota > Metazoa > Chordata > Aves > Charadriiformes > Laridae > Larus > Larus michahellis. The sequence continues at coordinate 143,412,481 of NC_133896.1, forward strand.
AAAAATTATGTTCATTCCTGAAGCAGGCAGGCAGAGTCCTTCAGATGAATTGATTGGTCCCATCCCAAGATGTTTTTTTTATGTTTCAATTCAAATTGTTAACGAGTTGTGATTCTTACCTACTTTTATGCACAATTAATATTCTCTTATTCTGCTAAATTATTTCCTTGTACGTATAGCTCTTAGGCTTAGACCATCTCCTACTAAGTGCAGAAGTACCAAATCAGACTCATGCATCAGGTTGAACAATCTAATTTGGTCTTTGATTCAAACAGTAGTGTAAATATTGATATTTCTCTTTGGCGTTAAATAAATGAGATGTATCTTCTAGGAAGAGAATATTTGAGGATTGTTTTTTGTGTGTATGGATCTTTTGGGAAAATATAATCCAGAACTAATGGGAGAGTATATTTTTTAGTAACTGATGTGCCGAAATTTTTTAAATTATAAATCTTCCTGATGCGTCTCCTCAGTTTTATCATGAGAAATAGTTTCACTAAACGCATCCTTATGACTCTTATAGTAAAGAAGAAAAGTAGTGGTTCAAACTCTTTAAAAGATAGTATGTTCTATGATGTGATATTGCTAATACCTAGTATTGTTATACCAAGCTAGCATGCTATTAATTGATTTGGACTGGATAAATATTCAACTGTGCATTTACTGTTCTGAAACCAAAAAATTGTGTTCTTCAGACAACGCACAGTCCAGTTTTTGAGACACAGAAAGTAACAATTTCTATTCCTATTGATAAACAGCAGATGTAGATTAAAAAAGAAATCTCAAAATCAGTTATTTCTCTCGCGCTGCCTGTTTATGTTTTGCATTGTGTTTACTGCCACTGTGCTAAGATTTACAGATTGAAAATCACTTTTCTTGCAGTTCTTTTCAGGCGCAGTTGTATATTCAAGTGTATCTGTCACAATATGGTTCTCTGTAAGAGTGATGAACACTATATTCTCCTTTGACTTTGGTAAAATTACTGACCCCAAGAATGTTCTCTGCTCAGTGCCTGATAGTAAGGACATGCATTTTTCAGGTACTTGTCTTTATGACATGGCAAGTTCTTGGGAGACTGTACAGTGAAAGGTGTTTTTTTCCTTTTTTTTAAAACCATCTAAGTTCCATTAATTAAAGACCTTAGAATAGCAAAACACTTAAATATATACTGTAAACATAAATCATTAGTTTCTGACCTTTCTGATGTGTGCAACTGGAATGGTGAATGATGATGAAAAGAATAATTATATTCCAGTTATCACACTTTGATTTCATTCTTTTTGCAACAGTTTGCATATGACTTGGTTCCACTTTTGTGAAGGAACAAACCTTATTAGACAAATATACTGTGGGTAGACTCTTCTACTCTGAAATAAATAATAATTTGCTGTTTAAATAGTTATAAATATGTCATATTCAGTTATTTAATTTAAATATAATATTTAATAAATATACAGGATTTGAATAAATATTTATTTCAATGCTTAAATGATGTTTTGCAATTCATTAGATTTCAGAATTGCTGTGTTGGTATAACTCTCTTCCATTCGGGTCAAAGGCAACATCTCCTAAGTGTTGGTGGACTATTTTGAAAATCCCTTTACTAACTAATGTAAATGGCATGCATCATATGCTAATCTCATAGTTGCTTTGTTTATAGTTTAAAAATTAGAACAAAAAAGACTTCTCTAACAGGACAATTAACCGCAAATTTAAAAAAAAAAGAAATAAAATATAAACCAAAATATTTTAAAGCAATGGTAATCCTTATTTCTTGAATGAAACAGTACTTTGCCCTTGTTCCTAATTCTATACAGTCTGGATATTAATGGATCTATAATAGTATCTAATAGATACATTTATACTTATGTGTATGAGTCTGTATGTGCCCACACACACCAATTTTGAATGATGGCAAATGCTGGGGTGCTTTCTATTAGCACTCCTTTTGGCTTTTGATGCAATTGATTAACACTGAATAAAAACTCTGCAGCAGTCTGGCTGAAGAAAGTAAGCCTACAGCTTCCAGATCTAACAACAGGAGATGAAAAAACAGGTGCTTTAGGAGGATTCAATTTAGCAAAATCAGTGTGATTAACACCCATCATCTTCTGAAGGGTGCCACCGTCCCGTAATGACTGGTTCAATGCTCTCTTTCATATCTCTTCCCGCCCCAGCAGTAGAGGAGTCTTTACGGCGGTGCCGAGGCAGCAGTCAGTGGTGGCTCCAAGGGACCAGTGATATCTACAAAATGGACTGCCAGGACGCTTCCCTCACTGCTGCCCTCCTGCCTGCTGGTGGCCTGCCATCTACATACCTAAGCTTAGCTTCCGAGGGCGGGTGGTAGTGTCTGCAAGGTATTTTTTTATTACATAAAGTACAGCCCAAACCAGCTGCAAGCTGCTGCTCGGCCTAGATTTGTCCTTATCCTGGATAGAGGATTTCAGTGTCCTTATAACAGGCACACACATTTACACTAATCCAGAAAACCTGGATGTGTTTACCTGCTGGGTGGGAATAGTTTTCCCACGGGTGTTTTAGGTATTTCCTTGAAACTCTTCTTTTTGGTGAGAAATGCTGTGTGCTTTCCTTTCAGACATTAAGGCTAAGCTAAACACCTGTGAAATAACTCCTGTTGGTCTGGGAGAGCTTTGGGTCAGGCCTTTGCTGAGTTACCTTGAAATTATTAGAAATGTATTATCCGAATTCTAAATTTTAACATGTATGCTTTTTTTTTGGTATTCTCTGAAGACTTGGATTTAAGAAAACAGATGTTATTGCCACTAGTTCTGACTCTCATTTTCTTGACTTTAATTTTTATTATACACGGAACGATAGCTGCCAGAAAGCGTTCAGCTACTGTCTGTGTAAGGCCTGATTCTTCTTTTTCTAGAATCATAGAATGGTTAGAGTTGGAAGGGGCCTTAAAGCTCACCTAGTTCCAACCCCCCTGCCATGGGCAGGGACACCTCCCACCAGACCAGGTTGCTCAAAGCCCCATCCAGCCTGGCCTTGAACACTTCCAGGGATGGGGCACTCACCTGCTCCAGTGCCTCACCACCCTCACAGTAAAGAATTTCTTCCTGATATCCCATCTAAATCTACTCTCCTTCAGTTTAAAACCGTTACCCTTTGTCCTATTGCTCCACTCCCTGATCAAGAGCCCCTCCCCATCTTTCTTGTAGGCCCCCTTTAGGTACTGGAAGGCTGCTATAAGGTCTCCCCGGAGCCTTCTCTTCTCCAGGCTGAACAACCCCAACTCTCTCAGCCTGTCCATATAGGAGAGGTGCTTCAGCCTTCTGATCATCTTTGTGGCCCTCCTCTGGATGTGCTCCAGCAGGTCCACGTCTTTCCTGTGCTTAGGGCTCCAGAGCTGGACACAGCACTCCAGGTGGGGTCTCACAAGACCAGAGTAGAGGGGCAGAATCACCTCCCTCGATCTGCTGGACACACTGCTTTTGATGCAGCCCAGGACGCAGTTGGCTCTCTGGGCTGCAAGTGCATGTTGCCGGCTTGTGTTGAGCTTCTCATCAACCAACACCCCCAACTCCTTCTCCTCAGGGCTGCTCTCGATCCATTCTCTGCCCAACCTGTATTTGTACTTGGGATTGCCCCGACCCACGTGCAGGACTTGCACGCACTTGCACTTGGCCTTGTTGAATTTTGTGAGATTTGCACAGGCCCACCTCTCTCTCTGGTTGACATCCCTTCCCTCCAGCATGTTGACCACGCCACACAGTTTGGTGTTGTCGGCAAACTTGCTGAGGGTGCACTCAATCCCATTGTCCATGTTGCTGACAAAGATGTTAAGCAGCGCAGGTCCCAGTATCAACTCCTGAGGAATACTACACGTCACTTGTTATTTTCTTGAGAGAATTTTCAACTTGGTGCTTGCCTTGGCTAGAGGTACTGAAAATGGGGGAGATAGATACAGAGTGGAGGGTGAAATGTTTTTCTACAGTACCTTGCAGAGCACTGCAAAATGCATGTTCTTCAGTAGACTCATCTTGATGCACATTCATAGCAAAGCATGTCAAAGATGAGAAAAAAACCACAACTTTTTGCAGATAAAAGATACAGCACAGAGTGACACATGTAAATGGGATGATAAAGTTTAACAGAATCAGGCAGGCTAAAGTTTATGAGGACAGAGAGTTTATTTGAAAGCTGAGGTGTCTGGAAAAAGACAAATTTATGTACACTAGAAGGAAACTGTTTTGCTCTAGAGCCAGCGAGGAAGGTGGTCCAGTCAGCATGAACTTGGTCCTAGTTGTCATCTCAAGTTTGTGGGTATGCTGGTTTAGATGCACTCTGTGTGGCTGTGCAGCAGTGAAGCAAGAATTCAGAGGAGGCAAGGATATGGAAATCCTGACAGCCTTGGGGATCACTGACAAAGTCCCAGTGTGATCAAAATGTTGCCCGTCTTATTTTTACACCAATTATACCTCTGTAATTTGGAGCTAAATCCATCAGACAGTTAGGAGAATTGTAAAATTGTCATGACAGTGGAATTGGGCTCAAATGTGCAGTAACTATACCACAGGAGGAACAACAATCTGGAATTAATTAAACTTACTGACTTCAGTGACATTTTATAATGTATCCTTCTAATTACTCTGTATACAGCACATTGTGAATTTTGAAGAGCTAGAAATTGAGTCTAAAATACCAAGATACATATAGAGACAATATTTCAGTGGTATTTTTCATTCCCAGAATCTGTAACCTCTGTGACTAATGGCTTTATTATATTTTTCAGGCTTTGTTGCTAGTAAGAAAAATGCTTAACTTTTAAAACACTAATTTTTTTAGTACATTAATGATATAGCTGGACAGGTGAGATACAGCCTATCTGTATTAACGCTTGTTTTTGAATAGCATAAATGTATATGGATGCAATCTAATAGTATGTATAAGAGAAACAAATTACATAAATACTAAATTGTATGTCAGAGGCCTTTGGTTTTGGTGCAATAAGTATCTTTCCACCATTAAAAGAAGGAGGAGGTGTTACTAACTCCTAACAATGCCCGTATTTTCCTAGATCATATATGTAACAAAGGAAAATAAAAGGTTTCTGAATATGAGCCTAAATTTATGTTTCAGCTGCAGTAAATGCTCTCAATAGTGTATTTTTAACTTATGCTCTGCTGTGAAGCTTGACTCTGGTTTGCAGAGTTTGAATCTCAACTCCGTGTATAACCATTGCAGTAGAGGTTGAAGGTGAAGAAATGACAATATGGTACTTGAAATAAAGTGGTTTTGCTAACAGACCAGTGAACATTGTCTATTTATACAGGAATAGTGGTTAAACCTCTGCTGAGTTTACTCCGTAGCTTGGTGAAATAGTTTCTCGCTTGGGAAGGCAATGTGCCTGTCTAATCTTTGGGCTGGTCAGCGAGGAGATGATTTAACTTTCTTTAGTTTCGAGTAGTGCTTTTGACATTGTCTCTGTGATCCAGTGACACGGTGTTAAATGGTATTAGGACCTAGACTCAATAAGGCAGAAAATAGGATGGCACATAAACAAGTGAGGCAATTGCCTTGTACAGTAAGAAATACTGCAAATATTTCTTGTAATCTAACCATGGCTTGGCATGACCTTGCTCTGACACCATGACTCAATGACACAATCTTATCCTCATGAGAAGTGGATTTCTAAATCCTATCATTAACTTCTTATGGGCCAAACAAACAACTGGAGAAGAAATGGGGTCATTTGTGGTTGTTTCTTTCTTTCTCTCTCTTCCTGACATTTCTCTGCCTCCTGATTCTTCCTAGTGCCTGGAGCCCTGCAAAGAGTCCTGGGACCTGAAGAAAAACCACTGCCAAAGCTTCTGTGAGGTACGTCAGCTCAAGGGCACTCTTTCTCACTTTGTTCTAGCTGTCGCTTTCATTTAGAGTATTAGCTTCAAGGGGACAGCTAACAAACACAGGATTTTTACAGCATTCGCCATCATTCGAATGGATACGCATAAAACAATTTAGCCATATTAAGTTTGAGTTTTTAAAAAAAGATTTTTTTTTTCTGACAAAATCATTTATCTCAACTTGAAGTTTTAAGACAGGATCCAGCCACACCTACACAGCTTCTCTCACAAGGTGCTGTTAAATCCCTTCTGTAAGACGCTATTTCTACCACATGCCCTTCTGCCCTTCTATCTTTTCTGGCCATGAGTAAGAAAGAGTATCTTTGTTTAAAAAATAAAATGTCATTGTGTGAAAATCCTTGTGCAGGGTAGCTGGAAAAGATGGCTTTCCTGTATATGAAAGTCAATCTGATTTCTAAAATAGTATCTCTCTTGGAGTAGCTGGGTTGTGGAGTCCTAGTTCAGAAAACTACTATCAAAATACATAATTATTCAGGAAGAAGTCTTTGGAAAACTGTTTCTGAATCATGTTTCAGAATAACCTTGTGAATAAGCAAACCTAGATCAGTTAAACTAGTACAAAAAAAGAGATGCTTTTATTGGATGCCTCTGATGAGTTGGAGGAATTCAGCAGTTCTTCAGTGAATGGAAATATTATCTCAATAGAAAGTTGCTTTATTTTAATAAATCGATATAAAGATACAACTGTATTCAAGGATTTTCCTATTAGAAAATAGAAGTGACCTTAATTGATATATTGATCTTGCTAATATACTGAATCAATGCCCTTATCACTGTGGGCATTCTTTTTCTGGTAGAAGAACATGTCTTATGTTTAAATGTTTTTAAGCATCATGAAGATGATTAGGAAAAGCTTTAATTTCAGCTGAAAAAAAATTTAGATCCAACTATGTGTAAATAGGGATTACTGGATTACTGATCTATGTAGTTACATTAGAAGACAAAGTAAAAATTTCTCATGTAAGAGTTCTTTAACCCAGATTAATTGCTGCTTGCTTATATACAAAACTCTAGGGTCGTATAATAAAGCAGTTTTAGTGGATCTAATTTATGTCATTCTTGTATATCACTTCTCACTTAGGCTGTGTGTTTCCAGATATGGGTGAAAATACGTATAAAATTGGTTTAAAAGGAAAACATTTGTAGAACACTGTTCTATTGTAGTTAAAAACAGTGAGCATCCCTCTTTGATTAGTGTTTTCTGGTTGAAGCTAAATTTAGAACTTCAAAGGCCCATAATGAAGAGCAGCACATTTAGCAGCTAACTGAAAAATGAGCTGTGAAATAGGGTGAGGAGGAGAAGCCTTGAGGACGTATTATGCCTCAGGGAGCTATAAAGTTTTTAATTAAGTAGCTGCAAATTTGTGATGTTTTAGGATTTGAAATTAGATTCACACACACACACAAGCGCACAGGACCACTTTCTCTCTGACTCACGTATGCTCCATAGACATTGTTTGATTGAATTAAAAAAGGCTGCTTTCCTTTGTGACTGTTTTCAATTTTTTTGTATTTTGTAAAAAATCTGGAAGCAACAATTTAGCTCTGTGTTTCTCAAGATGCCTGCTTGGTATGTTACTTCTAATCTACTGACTGGGTGTACGAATGTTGAAGGAACCTTATGTGTGAAGAAGGAAAGGAGGCAGTTTACCTGACTCCTTTTTTTGCCCATAAATTCAGTTTCCTGCTGGCTTAGCTTCTTAACTGGCTAACCATGGGATCAGGTGCATTCCAATGGGGAGAAAAGCAGGAGCGCATGTCCAAGGATCACTGGGGTCAGTAGGAGATATAAGGACTGCTCATTTCGGCAGCCTTTAGGTTCGTTAAACCATAACACCCAAATGCATCCTTAAAATCTTGATTCAAAAATTCTGGACTGTTCTGTAGGACAAGGTGGGAGACGTAACGTGGTGGCACATTCTTGGACCACAGTGGCTTTGGAGAATAAACGGACATATAGTCAGTGAAATACCTGGGCCTCCATAATAACGCAGTCCTTCTCATTGCGCCAGAAATGTGAGAACAGTAAAAATAAGAAAGTAAAACATTTGAATATGGAAGGAGGTTGCAGAAGTTATATGAATAGTTGGATGGAGAGTGGGTTATAATTCCTGTGTAGCCTTAGGTATCTATAAATCAGATCTGTCAGAGTGGAAGGTTTTTGGTTGCTCTGAGATAGAAAGGCAAGCTATAGATAACCCGTTACATGGGTTGCCCATCTACAGTGCCACCAATCACTGTAAGGGAATCACTTTAGCTGTTTTTGCGCCAAACTAAATAAAGCGTCAGATAAAAGAGGAGATGAAATCCCCATGTCACACACAATATTCTCTCCAGGGTGCTAGATGCTATTTTTAACACAGTTTTAAGTGAACCTTGCAAACCTCTGAGTAGTACACATGCTATAAAATGTCTATGCATTGAAGCAACCTCTCATATGTCTAGGACTTTATTTCTCAAAGAAGTAGCATTTACTTTGATCTTTAATCAATATATTTAAGGCTAATTTTAATCTGTATTTTCTGCTGATCATTTTATCAGAAATTTAGTTCCAGTTCCATGAAGAATTATACAATTACTAGTATGTTGGCAGGAACATAAAGATGCTGCAAAATCTTCTCTTACTTAGCCAACTCAGTCCAAACAGTATAATGAAAGAAGATTTCACTTACTTATCTAGAGTGGCATTTCATCAGACATTGTGGGTAAAGTGTTATGAAGTACAAAGGGAGGAATGTGGGGTAGTCTGGAAAAAAAAGATTCTCTGACCATTGCTTCCCCTTTATATTGGGAATGTTTTTAATCTGTCATTGAGCAACTTTGTAGCCAGCCAATGTGAAGAAAACAAGGGAAAGCTGGCAGATATAAACAATTTTATTCCATTAAAGATGGTGGTCTTACTTGAGGGAATTCATCATTCTGTACTTGGAATGCTTTTTTAGAAGTGGCTTGAATATATAAATCTTCAGGGATAGTCTTGCAAAAGCTGAAAATCTGAATTTTCCTTTAGGAGGTCTTGGAAAATGTACAACTTTTTTTTTTTTTTTTCCTGTTGAAAACTTTAAACAATTCTTTTGTTTTCCCTTTAGCCTCTTTTCCCCAAGAAGAATTATGAATGCCTAACTAGCTGTGAATTCCTTAAGTACATCCTGTCTGTGAAGCAAGGGGACTGCCCAGCACCTGAGAAGGCCAGTGGTTTTGCAGCTGCCTGTGTTGAAAGCTGTGAAGCTGATAGTGAATGTTCTGGAGTGAAGAAATGCTGTTCCAATGGATGCGGTCATACGTGCCAAGTTCCAAAAAATCTGTACAAAGGTAGAGATTATTAATGTGTACTCATATTGGGCTAATAACTTCAGGCGATAATAAAGTCTCCTAGAAAACCAGGACTTTCATTTTGTAGGAGTTTGTATGGATGGGAAGAAAAAGGAGAGGCGCCTGTAGAGATGTGACTGGACACTGAAAGGGTGGAACGCCAGAGAAAAATGTTGCTCAAGTTTCTGAGTTTTTTTCCCCTTGTGAAGCCCATGTCTGGAAATCTGTGGAATGTAAACATGCGGCTATTGTGAATCATCTTAAGCAGAACAAACTTGCCAATTTAGGTGAAATCTCACTTAATTTGATGCAGATGAGAGAGAATGCAGCAGGAAAATATTTAACAATAAATAGTTCAAGTCCTGTTAACCACAAATAACATTTATGTTTATAAGCCAAGCAGGTAAGACTACCAAATAGGAAGTGTGAGATAATCTTGTAAAAGAACAAATCAATGTGGTATATTTGGCATTGCTGATCTTAATGATGAAAGAACACAGTGGTGAAAGATTATAATATCCACATATATATATATTAATTCATTATTTAAATGTAAGACGATCTTATTCAAAATGTTTTAATTGATTTGAGACTCTGTGGAAAAAAAGTTTTCCTTGACATCCATCAGCAAGAACATATAGACTAAGAAATTATTTGCTTAGACAAACTCCAGATTTTAATTTGTTGGAATTAAAAAAAAGCCTTATACATGGAAATATTCTGAAAATATGCTCCTAATGCAGAACAATGACCCTTTATGAAAGGCATTTTCTTGTTCCACAGAGTCGGAATGTTTTGTTAGAAATTCATTCTCCTTACTTCAGTGATAAAAAATAAATATTAATCAGTTATTCTTCTGATAGCGTGGTCTCTCTGTGGAGAGCCTAATCAGCGTAACTCTGAACTAAGCTCCAGGCTTAGGTCCGAATCAATCTAGACTTATTTCCATCTGTGGATGGAAAAATGGTAAAATATGTGAAGGAGATGGTGATTTTATTTTTAAGTTCATTGCTTTAACTGAAATGTTGATGCATCTTTTTGAATGTCCCTAGTGTTGAGAATGTGTGTCAGAAATAATGTGCTTTGACTTTTGAATCCTGTCTTCGAGTGTGCAGGATGGGCCATCAGGAAGCACTGTCTTACTTACTTACATATATGGGGAAAATTTGATCTAGAAGTCATAGACATTGAGTAAGCATAAAACTGATGAAGATTCTCTTGCTTTCAAGGTAGTTCAAAGCAAACCCTTTAAAACTATAAGAAATTAATATACTCCTATACACAACACCTGTCAAAATGAAAATTATTAAAATGGATCACTTAGTTATTTCTTTCATCTTCTTGAGACAAATGACTGGAGTGATAAACTGTCATTTGTGTTGTATGTGTAATGATTTACATGATCAGGCTCCATACCACAACTGCAAAGCATTCCAGTAAATGAAAGAGCTGGAAAAGGTAAAAATAAAACAAACAAGCAAACCAGCAAACAAATGAAATAAGATGACATGCATTTGGAGAGGACGCAGGATATGACAGGATATGATAGGTTGTATAACTCCACACTGGAAAGTCTGCTGCTGTTCAGCCTAGTTATATAGGAACAGAACTAACCTTCTCTAACATCTTATCACGTATCTGCAGGAGGTGCTTGCTTGTAAGAGCATATATGTCTTGCAGAGGAAGGAAAGCCCAACACTATACTGCCTTCTCAGCTAACGAATTCAGCTAATTAGCGTTTTCAACCTGTCTTTCTGCAACAAAAGACAAATAGAAACAGAACAAGCTTGCTATTCATTTCCTCCAGGGGTAAATGACCTTCCTGTAGCTAAGGAAGAGCAAACTCTGCAAGCATGACTAAGATCTAGTGAATAAGTTTAGTACTGATCATTATGACAGCGCTCACAGCTAGAAAATGAACTCAGATTGAATCTAAGAGTCTACAGAAGTTTCTATAATTCCACCGTTGATCAAGCTCTGGGGATTAGTTACAAGAGCAGATAGAAATTACCCATGTTATTTCTTGGATTTGTCCTCTATTACTACGTGCTAAAGCCCAATTCTAAAAGCATGTTAATGAAAGTACACTCGCACCAAAGTCACATATTGCAAATGTTGTTGGATTAACATAACGAGTCCAGTTACTTGTTATCCCAATTGTTTACCGGCTTGCTTTCGCTATAATCTTCAAACTGTCTGTTATCATTGCATTTTTTCATCTCTGCTGGGATTATTACTAATCAGTTACATAGTCTTCACATTTTTAGTTCCCTTTACTGGAGATATCAGATGTTCTCTCCTACTCATTTGTCACTTGCCACCTCCTTTACATTGTCTCAACTGGTGAAGGATTTCAGAAAGTGTCCCTTCTCCATGGTCTGCATCTTTTCTTTTTTTTCTATATGGACATAATGATGTTATAAATAACAGTAAGTGCCTAAAGTAGATTTGGTACTTCAGAGATAGAAATGGGGACAATATCTCTGCTTAGAAGTAAAAGAGTTGAAAAATGCAGAAAAAAACCCTAAGGAAGAGTAAGGGATGGAAAATGCTTGATTGGGTTCACTTTGTCTAATGTGCATGTATGCGTCCCCAGGTAAGGACAAGGACATGTATCTTTTTCTCCACTCAGCTGGTGACAGCTTTAAAAAATCACCCATCACCTTTTTCCTGTTCAGAAGTTAGTGGTCTGTCAGCTGTGATGACACACCTACTTGTGTGAACTTTCCAGGACCGCTTTTTAACAAAGGTTTAGGGTTCATGCTCTTTAAACCAGCCTAACTAATTTTATCTGAAAGGTGTAAGGGAGCAATCCATACAGCAGACCAAACTGCAGATCTGGGCAAGGTAAATTGTGAAAAGAAGACCATGATATTTAAAGGGTATGATGGTATGACAATATCATAATAGGATAGCTGGAGCCGGATGGCCGTCCACAGTTTAAAGGCTCTTGTCATGCGTAAAGAAAAATAGTTTTGCATTAAAAAATAGTGTACAGTTGTAAAGGTGCAAATCTCTGAGTCTTCGAACAACTATGTTTACAATCGTACTGATGCCATGAATGTACCCTTTTACTGTACAAAACCCGTCCATGGAAACTTTTGGAATTCCCAGGGAACCAACAGCTAAGATACAGATTCTTATGGTGGAACAGAGTGCATTTATTCTTTTCATGTCACAGGGATGCATGTACCATCTGAAACACACCTTTAGAAACATTTTTCCTGGGCTCTGGTATTGCATGCATACAGCAATCAGTGATGTGAATTCTTCAGTTACGCATTGCAGACTTCAGAGGACTAATTTGTTCCAGCACGATGAAAGGGCTGACCATTTACATAATAAAAAGCACATTGAAGAGTGACTGGATCTACACATCTGGATATGAAACTGATTGTGCTGGTTCTACAAAAGTATTTTAAAATGCACTTGTGCTGTGCTCTGGTTGTGTGTGCTGCTGCGCTCCATCTGCACGCAATTACGTAACAGCGGAGAGGCTGGGATACTTGCAATCAAGTGAATCCAACTGCCCCTAATGCAAAGCAGATGGAAGTTTTCTTAACGTGCAAATTGTAGGATTATTGTACATCATAATTAAAGGAGGATTTTCAAATGTGGAAATGCGAACTGACATGTTCTGTGATGTTCGTTGTATTAGACTAAGACTGCTGGCTGTTGAAGGATATCCAGGGTTTAAACTGCTGTGATAACCAGATTTAAGTACTGGATTTTCCTCAGGTTGATTTTAGGTTTCTTCAAGAGCTACAATATCAATTTTTATTTACTTATAGCTAATTTTATAATCAGATTTAGGAGAAGATCTCTTAAAATATAGAAGTGGTTCGTTCACCTAAGGAAATTTTGCTACTTGGTCATATGTGGCAGACTGAGTAGGAGACTATTGAACAAACACACACAGCCGGACTTACGTGGACACCCACTGAAATGACAAAATAACTAAAGTGCATACGATAACTTGCTAAGAAGGTTTATATGTCAGCATAGAAATCTTATTTGTGACATTACCTGAAGTGACAAAATGATGCGTACTCAAATATGAGTTCCTAAAGTCTGTCTAGAGAAATGTGTCTAACGCTTGATTTGTTGATTTAATCAAGAGATGCCAAATTTGAAGAGTTATTTTTTCCTTCGAGCTACTGCAGATGTTTTCAAAAAGGTGATGTTACCAGCAGTAGAAACAACAGAAATAACTGTTCTTCAGTGTCACTGTGTAATGAGAAATTACTGTAAAACTTTAGAGAGACATCTTTGTCTCTGAAATGTAACAATTGGACAGCATGCATTAGATAGAACATCTGTTGCGAGATGCCTTGGAATTACCTTTCCTAGATCTTTAGGGAAGAGTGGAGAGAGACACATCATACAGTACAGCTGCCTGTGAGTCAGTAAGATTATGCTGCCATGGAGAAGGCAAACAGCTTTTTTAAGTGTATCAGACTAATGTAGGACTTCTAGTCTAGCCTACTTCTCTAGTCTACACTGGTAAGAGCTCAGACACAGTCTGTGTCCGGTTTTAGTCGTGACTCTGGAGAAGGGCTGTGGGCCAACGGGAGGGTTTCCAGAGACAACTGCAAGAATGTTCAGAGGTCTAGAAACACTGATTTAAAAGGAAAATGGAGTGCGCTATGGTTATTAGACTGAAGAAGAAAACATTCAGAGCCATGATGACAGTCTTGTGGTACATAAAGGCTCCTCCAGAGAGTAAAGAAAGAAAGAATCTGTTCTCCACGATCCATGAACATCATGGACAAGTATCGAGTTTAAGATGCAGCAGAGAAGACTAAACAAGGTAGTGAGAAAGCTTTCTAATGGTAAGGATAGAGAAGTATTGGAATGGATTACTATGTGATGCTGTGGAAATTCTGTCATTAGATGTGTTTAAGGACAAATCAGGTGAAAAACTGAACAACAGGTATAGCTTGGGATGAAAGGGATCTTTCTGCGGGTCATCAAAGCATACTTGGAAAGTGTTTTCTGTGAAATCAGTTTTAGCTTACAACTTTCAGATCCTTTAGTTTTTAAATGAAATAAAGAAATAATTTTGAAGAGAAGATTTTTTAAAAACAAGTTTTACTGTTAGCAGAAATAGTTCGGCTGTGACCACTTCTGAAACTCCCATGCTCATCAGCCTGTCCATTCGCCACTTTCTTCCTTCTGTCTGACCAACAGTCTCCTTTTTTAAAAAACTTTTTATACACCGTCATCTACATATGCTTTAATTGCATCTTGTAAATTACTCACATATTTTTGTCTGCACTTTCCTATTACAGGTGTTCCACTGAAACCCCGGAAAGAATTAAAATTCATAGAACTTCAGTCTGGAGACCTGGAGGTGAAGTGGTCTTCAAAATTCAATATTTCCATTGAGCCTGTGATCTATGTTGTTCAGAGGAGGTGGAATCAAGGAATCCATCCAAGTGAGGATGATGCTACCAACTGGCAAACCGTGGCACAGGTCAGTACTTTGTAAAGCCATATGGATCCCTAGCTTCCAGATTGTGAACTAAAGGTCCTGTTCAGATTGGAGAAGAGTTAGGTCACTTACAGGTGGAGAGGCTCATGCAGAGGGATCCCTTTGTAGGGTCTCTCTCCAGGTCACAGTAGAGCTGGAAACAGAACCCAGATCTCCAAGGCTTCTGAACTTCAGTATTTTCACTTCCAGTTTTTCAGTTATAGAAACATCAGATGCTTTTGGTACGTATTGAAAATGACTTCATAAAAAATGGTGAATATATCAGTAAAGAAGTAAATAGTGGTTTCCTCGTCCCGAAAAGAAAAAATACTTAGAGGTTTACATTTTCAAAATGAGTTTATTTTGTGGGTTTGCTCTCTATAGATAAAAATCTGTAGGACTAGCTGGAGGCTTAATTTTCATAAGGCCAGTGAGTAGCACCTTCTTGTAAGAAAATACTTATGATCTATTCACATGGGATTTCCAAAGTCTCTTAAAGCCACAAGCTCTTAAATCTCTTGAAAAATGTAGAATTAGATACCAAAATCCATTGAAGGAGCACATAAGAGACAGTTCTTTTGAGGCCAGTGGGACTCAGTGCACAATCTCCAAGGCATGGCTTGGGTCTTATAAAAAAGATAAGAAAATACAATTGGTGAAAAGACTATTTATTTTTTTTAAATAAAACAGACTGAAAAAAAAGACTAAAACCTTTATTCTTTGTAAAGTTGTTTTTTTCAGATGTTACCCTCCCAATTCAGAAAAGACTATGATGTCATGCTCTTATCACTCAGTGCAATCCAGACTGAAAATGTAAGATTCATGAGCAAATGTTTCTTAATGAGAAGCAGCCAACAGAGCATAAATTTTCACTTAGTTCCTTCCCAGTTTCAATCTGTTTTTTAACATGCTGACAGTCCACCTGGATGGCAGAGTTCCAATCGTTTATCTTAAGTGCTTCACCCTCATCCCTGCTGACAAGGAAAGTAAAATGCTGATTTTGAAAAGACCTGCAAAATGTCATTATAGCTAGGAAAAAATGGAAAGAGAATAAATAGAACCATCTACAAACTAAAGGAGGGAGTTTAAATTCTGTGACAATCTGCGTTCATTCTCAATTCAGATTGTGTAGGAAAAAGCTATCTTACAATAATGTCAAGCTTGTGAAACTGAACACTCAGCAGTGAAGTTCTTAGCTTCAATGTGGTGCTACAGGCGGCTGTCACTATGTTAGAGACTTGCTCAGAAAAAGTCACCTGCAGCAGATCCTGGCATGAAACCCTGCTTGTGCAAGCCCAAGGGAACGTGCACGCCAGCAAACCTGATAAAGTTGCAGTGACTTATTTATTATCTCTCCACTGAGGTGCAGATCTGTGTTCTCCATATTCAGCAAACAACCTCCTGCCTTTGCTACTAGGAAAATACCATGTTGCAAAAACGAGCCAAATCTGAATTACTCACCACTGTTACCGTGCCATGTATATGTGCTAGACTGTAGAAGCCCAACTCTTCTGGCTGATGGATCCAGACTGCAAATGTAGCACAGTGCTGTGCTTTTTCTCATTGCAGAAACAGATGTCATGCACATTTCTGGAAGCATGCATTACATATATATGCTCCATAGTAGTGGAGCATGTAGAACCCTCTGCCTTCTTGCAGTGGATGTACAGGCGAGAGTGTTTCAGAAACGTGTTCCTGTGCAAGAGTGATAAGAATCCTGACAGCTGCCTTTCCTGGGGGTCTGTTACAGGCAGGCAGAAGGGGCTCAGTTAATCTCTGTGTCAGGAGAAGCCTCCTACAACTTTCTGAGAATTTCGCTGTCCCTTCTGCATCACAAGAGACACGTGTTTGATTGTGTGATGGACCCCACTGGGGATGTCAGTTCAGAGCAAACTTCAGGATGCCTGACTGGCTTCGTGAACCGTGTATACCTTATGGGACACAAAGGCTGGACACCCTTGAGCGGTGCTAGTAATCTGAATTTCTGTCTCTGTAGAGTAATTCTGTGTTTGTAGTTTTAGACATCCCACCAGGCAGTCAAATTTGTTAAGTGTGGCCGCATGCAATAGAATTTATTTTGTAATATCAGCCACAAGGATGGATATCCAGTTTGACTAAAGTGACTGTGTGCACAGCCTCAGGGCTTTTCTTGTCCTTATAACTGAGATTTTTTCTTGTACGATTCCAAAACATTGGGCTATGAGACCTTAATTATAGGCAAAGGCTGTGAAGAGCTCAGCCGTTCAGCTGAGAACTCCTGGGGCATTCCAGTCCAGGGGAGATGATGCTGGCTTTTTCATTACTCTGTGACTTAAGCTAGAGAGCATGTAAAAAGCAGTTGAAGATCAAAAAGGCTGTGTGTGAGGATCTGAATTTCTCTATGCCTGTGCCCATATGTAATGTAATTATGCGAAGTTTTTGTTTGCATCTTCTTATAAAAAAATTCATAATATTCTATCAGAGTTCCTCATCCAATATTCTATTTTTATTATCTGTCCAAGAAGAAATGGGGTTATAATTTTCAACAATCATAGAATCATAGAGTACGAGGTTGGAAGGGACCTTAGGGATCATCTAGTCCAACCTTTCTTGGCAAAAGCACAGTCTAGATAAGATGTCCCAGCACCCTGTCCAGCTGAATCTTAAAAGTATGCAATGATGGGGAATCCAACACTTCCCTGGGGAAACTACCATGCACCAGTACAGGTTAAGGGCTGACCTGCTGGAAAGCAGCTCTGCAAAGAAGGATCTGGGAGTCCTGGTGAAAAACAAGTTGGCCATGAGTCAGCAGTGTGCCCATGTGGCCAAGAAGGCCAAAATGCTATCCTGGCGTGCATTAAAAAAAGCATGGCCAGCAGGTCGAGGGAGGTCATCCTCCCCCTCTACTCTGCCCTCGTGAGGCCACATATAGAGTACTGTGTCCAGCTCTGGGCTCCCCAGTTCAAGAAAGACAAGGAACTACTGGAGAGAGTCCAGCAGAGGACTATGAGGGTGATCAGGGGACTGGAGCACCTCTCTTTTGAGGAAAGGCTGAGAGATCCTGGATCTGTTTAGCCTGGAGAAGAGAAGACTGAGAGGGGATCTCAGCAATGCTTATGAATATCTAAAGGGTGAGTGTCAAGAGGATGTGGCCAGACTCTTCTCAGTGGTGCCTGATGACAGGACAAGGGGCAACGGGCACAGTCTGGAACACAGGAAATTCCATCTCAACATGAGGAAAAACTTTGAGGGTGACGGAGCACTGGAACAGGCTGCCCAGGGAGGTTGTGGAGTCTCCTTCTCTGGAGACTTTCAAAACCCACCTGGACGTGTTCCTGCTCTAGGTGACCCTGCTTTGGCAGGAGGTTGGACTAGATGATCTCCAAAGGTCCCTTCCAACCCGTACCATTCTGTAATTGTACCTATGGCTGATTGTTCTCATTGTGAAAAATTTTCCTCTTGTGTCCAATTGGAATTTCACCAGGAGTAACTTCTTGACTTCTTTGCCTCTGCTGGTGATGCCCTTGTTGATGCAACCCAGCATCCTGTTGGCTGGCTTTGCCGCAGCAGCACACTGTTGGCTCATATTGAGCTTGTTGTCTACCAGGACCCTCAGGTCCCTTTCCACAGAGCTGCTCCCCAGCTGGGTAGATCCCAGCCTGTGCTGCACTCCTGGATTATGTTTTCCCAGGAGCAAAACCTTACACTTGTCGTTGTTGGACTTCATAAAGTTCTTGTAAGCCCACTCTTCCAGCCTATCCAGGTCTTCCCTCAGGATGGGTCTCCCTTCCAAAGTGTCCATTTCCCCACTCAGTTTAGTGTCATCTGCAAACTTCATCAGGGTAGACTTGATCCCATCATCCTGATCACTTATGAAGATATTAAATGGTGTCGGGCCCAGTGTCGATCCCTTATGGACCCCACTTGTGACAGGTTGCCAGTTTGAAAAGGAGCTATTTACCACCACCCTCTGGGTGGGACCTGTCAGCCAGTTCCCCACCCACCGCACAGACCACTTGTCTAGACCGTAACGCATCAGTTTCTTTATGAGGAGGCTGTGGGGAACCATGCTGAAAACCTTGGAGAAATCCGGAATATCCCCTGCTCATCCCACATCGACCAAGCAGGTTACTTTGTTCTAAAAGGTGATCAGGTTTGTCAAGCACAGTTTGCCCTTGGTGACTCTGTGCTGGCTTTTCCCAATCACGTGCTTCATTTGACGTGTGATAGCCCCCAGGAGGATTCATTCCGTAACTTTCCCAGGGACTGAAGTAAGAGTGATGGGCCTGTAATTTCCTGGGTCCTCCTTTATGCCCTTCTTGTAGATGGAGGTGACATTAGCCAGTTTCCAGTCTTCTGGAACTTTAATTTAAGGTGTTTACTTTTCAAAAAACTTGATTTCCTATTGCCTTCACATGAGCTAATTTGTAAGTAATTTCTCATGTCTCGTAAATTTTTTCTTGGGATTGAAAAAATAATTTTGAAGAAGCTTGTTTCCTTTGTATTTTATTGTGTCATGAGGTCTTTTTTGATGTTTTCTTTTTAAGGAGGAGGGCTCAGTTAATTAATATGTTATTTATTTAACTTTCCAAGTATATAAAGAAAGCAAACACGTTGAAAACAATTTTAGTTCTTTTCAGGAAGAAAAGATTTTGTTTACTTTGGTTTTTTTACTGCACATTTTTGCAAAAACTTGACATAACTAGCCGTTTGAGTAATTTCCATTGGTTAATATAAAAACTATGGAAAATAAGATACCAATTAACCTAGTTGGCTATGATGTACAGTGTCCTAAGTGGTTATGCCAGGTTTCTTATGATACTGTTTTTTTAAGGTTTAACCAGCTGAGCAGGACCTGCTGCACTATCCTATCAGAATACCATATATCTTGTGAACAAACTTATAATTCTGTTTGGTGCTAATGCTTTCTAAAAATAGTAGTATTACTGTTTACATTGGAAACTTAGACAGTTAATTATATTAATTGATTAATGAAGTTAATTCAAATATGCCAGGTTAATTATTTTCAGACAGAACATGTCTGTGCTGTGTGAATGGATGCCAAGTATGTGTGCACACACACTTACATATATGTATACATATGGTCAGACAATAATGAAGTTTACTTATTAATTTATTCTTTTATTAAGACAAATAAGGAGTGGAATTTACTGCTAGCTTGATTGTGACAAACCTTAGTGCTTCATGTTGGAGATGTCTAAACTCTGCGGACAATTAATCTTTTTTAAAACTTAAAAGTTTTAGAGACACCTGAAGTTCTGGTTCTGAGGATCACAAAAATTTTCTGAACTCTTGAGAGCAAGAAATCCCTGCTGGAGCTCACCACCAGTCCTGTACAGTAAAGGTTTATTTCTCCATCTCCCAGGAGAGGGCTTGCTTTATTAAGCATTCTTAGAGAGTGCCCACCTTGTGTGGGATTGCATTCACTCGAAACGGAGGAGGTCTGCTCTCCTTTCATAGAGGAGTGGATGCAGCACTGTCAGGTTTCTTCTGTATCACAGGAAAAAAACTCAGCTCTTCTGATACCCTGGATGGTATCCCTTCACTCTCTGAACTGCAAATTCTTTTATCACCGTGCGTAGTTTCAAAAGAAGGTGTAGAGCTATGAACTCAGCAGGGTAAGGCTGTCCTCTCCTATTTCCATTAGATCTTTGCACTACAGAAGGGAATCCAGGATTGGTAGTGTGAAAGGAAGGGAATGAACACAGTGAAACAGTCCATTGATTACTGTAATACCACTCAGCATACTATTTAGTGGGCTTACATTAATATAAGGCAGATATTGAAAGGACTATGAATATTATGATCTCATAATCATAATTAACTGAAATCAGAACTAACTGAAGCAATTAAACAAAAAAAAAATCAATTTACCATTTAGGTGGTATAAGATATCTCAGTAGTATTTAGCTCTTTCTTGAAATTTATTAAATCTGTGTAAAGGTTGCTTAGAGGCGCCAAAGTAGTTGATACTCTCTAATGCAGGAGTTACACCTCCCGCATGCCATTGAGTTTAACAGGAGCTTTGCCAACAAAACGAATGATGAAAGTAATAGGCCCAAGGCATGTTCATAAATTAAAATAATTTCAGTGATATGGATTGACAGATTATTTGATGTTACAGTATTTCACGGTTGCCATGGAAGACTGACACAACTGAAATCCTTTCTTTTAATCAGTCCTAGCAGAATAACCGAGCTGATGCAAATGACAAGCAAGATTCCTTAGCTCAGGAATTTGGGGTCAAGTCTATTCAGAATATGCTTGCCTTGTAACTAAATTCAGCAAATCTGTTTTTAAAAACCCACAGTGTTGTAACTAGTTAATTACAATTAGATATTGATCCGGACCCTGATCTCAGTTGCAGCAGTGGCCTGAATATATCCTTGGGGTTTTTTTCTGTTAATATAGTGACAGTTTATTTTACTCTAGTTCAGTGTCATGTCTGATCTGTAAATTCTTGAGTATGTGGGCCTGCATGCTGGAAAAAGCTAGGACATTTGAGTGCTCCATAAAATGAAAATAATAGTAAAAGTTAGTTCAGGTAGGCTTTCTTGCCTAGGGGATCCCTTTCATTGGATGAGATAATTCACTCTACCAGTAACATAAAAGCTAAAAAAAGGAAAGATAAGGCAGGCAATGAAAGCATCAGGACTTTTACCCCTGCTTGTGCTAAAAAGACAAATACAGCTGTCTGAACGGAGAGGGACTCCGAGCACCAGCAATATGAGAGGCTCAAAGTCTGCAATGCTTACCAGTCTGAGAGCAGTCCATAGTGCAGTTCAGAAAGGCTCTCTTTCCTTTACATGCACACACAAATGAGGTATCCATTTCCTTAAATTTTGCTTGTCACAAAATGAGGAGATAAAGTGCTGGATAATACCTACCAATTGTATTGGTCAGGGCTCTAAAAATACCATTTTTGGAGAGCTGAAGCAACTTCCTCAAGTTCTGGCTATCTGAGTCAGGTCAGCTGCTGCTACTTTCTTACACAGACTGGAAAGAGCAAAAAACAGAAATAATGCCAAGGAAGGTGGATTTTTGAAGTTATAGAAAACAGAGCTTGTGAAAATAAATGGATGTCACTACGTTTTTAATGAGCTTGCATGTTTGGTCAGTAGTGATAATCAGTAACGATTTGGACATATACAGGACATTTGGTTCAGGTTTATGTGGTTTTTTTATTAAAGAATTAAATTAAAATGCAATAAACATGACATCCTAAAATAAATTGAAAACTGGATAATTGAAAGGTGATTGAAAAACTAAAATCTGCAATAAGTGGATGAGTTTCTGGTGAGTTCTACAAAAATGCTACGTCTTCTGTACTTGGCAGTGATTCAGGGGTTACCAGGAGGCTGTGTTCAGTTCTGGTGTTTCTACCTTAGGAAAAATAAAAAAACAGTGCAGAAGATAGCTCTTTAAAAGTTTAAAGGGGAAAAAAAGACACAGGAAAGCAGGGCTCAGAGTAAGAGCATGTAAAGCACCTCCTACTGAAAGGGTTCAGAGTGCATCTATGCTTATTCCATATTTCAGCGGTTAAGGCACTCCCCTCAGAAGGTGGAAATTGAACTCGTGACACTAGCAGTCTCAGTGGGTGTTGTTGGAGAAAAGGTCATCTCCTATGACCTGAGAAAGGTCTGCAGGGAAGAGTTAAAGCCGTGGGTGTCTTTTTGACATAAGTGCCAAAGATCTGAAGAAGGCTTACATTCATTACCTGAGGGTTTCGTGTTTCCTGTGAACCAGAAAAGGCGGCTTCTCACAGCACTGGATTTTGTGAAGCCATTTTGGACCCCTAATTCTCTGAGAGTTGAGAATTGGAGAAATGAGTCCTGTGGCCTGGGGCAATGAGTTCCCTGAAACATCAACACCTGAACAGCTAGGCCCTATACACTGGTGAAGGTTGTGATAAGTGGAAAACTAATTTTGTGAATTTAACACTTCACCAGTTTTCTAAAGGTTACTTTTTCTAGAAGAGACCTGCAATGCACTGTAAAATTGGGTGGTTATATGATTTTGTTCGCAGACGTAAATGCTTTGCAGTGCAGAATGATGCTCAGAGTCGGGGGGGTGGTTGCATACAGCCTGCCAACACTGGCGCATATTAAAGCAGTGCGTTCCCTACCCTTCAGTCTGATTTACCAGTATTGCATGGGAGATGATAGCACAGCTAGCCATGTCAGAACAACGTGTGTAAGCATGACATTTTCCCCACCAGACTACAGAGGAGCGGGTTCGGCTGCCTGACATCCGAGCGAGCAGGTGGTACCAGTTCCGTGTGGCAGCTGTGAACGTGCATGGGACGAGAGGCTTCACGGCACCCAGCAAACACTTCCGATCCTCAAAAGGTTAGTTTTCGTTCACTATATCTGGTGCTCACCTTCATCTCCCTCACACATGGAGCCCAACCTGATCTGCCTACTTTTGTGGCAGAAGGTTTTTAACAGGTGGGGTTTTGGGTAGTTTTGCCACTGGCTTTAGAAATGGTGTGAGATTTGTTTGAAGTCCGCAAAGGAATTAAAGGTTAAAGATGTCATTATTCTTTTATCAGTAAGGGGTCTCAATGAATAAACCTCCTTTTAAACATTTTCCGCACGGTTGGTATCAAACAACATGACCCTGACCATGAAACATGAAGGAAGTGGGGTTTCAGTGTGTTATTCCAAGAGGTTTCTCGTATTTTTCTTTTTGGTTATGAGAAATATGTTGCTGACATATGTTTAGCAGAGTATTGAAATACTTTGTTGCCTATATCTAAATAATTATATCAGCATTGTTTTGATGGAACTTCAGGCTCTCTTAATGTAACTTTTCCCTTGCTAGCACTAATCTTAAGGGTTTAAGAATAAAAAGGGTGTAAATGCTAAGTAGCATGATTCTGTTCATTAGAAAGGCATGTCGGCCAATCCACAAAATATTGTAGGAATTTTTGTTGACATTTCTGGTTTTGCAAGGGTTTGGGTAATAAAATAACTTTGAAAATTATTTCTGAGCCAGTTAACAGTAATTGGTGGATGGGGGAGGTGGAAACGGATTTCCCATCCTGTGAAGTTGCTGTCATTGTCCCGGTGTGCCTTTGACCCACACGAAGCAAAATTTTCCCGGATGACTTTTAGGCATAGTATAGGAATTAGCACAGGCCAGAAACTATTCCCAACAGACAGATGGTCTGGATGTGGTCACCGTCTCTTAAAGGCAGTTGATAATGTGGACATAGCCAGACTGTGCTAGTTGACTTCAGTGCTAAAGAATGAGATCTGTCACTCTTCACTCTACTAATAGAGGTAGTTTCTAATGATAAAAAGTATCTATGATTCTGTGATTCTAATAGAAAGACTTGTCTTTGTTTTAGTAGTGACAGAATCTTTACAGTGGTATAAAGCATACTTCAAGGAATGCATTTCCTCCTCTTTCTGCAGATAGAATTATCTTGCAGTACAGGCAGTTGCCACGCACAGGTTCCCATCCTAGCTTTTAGCTTGCTGTTTGGCATAGTCAGTGGTAGAAAAAGTCTTATTGTAGATGCAGTTATAGAGGCATGGAAGTGCTTTTGCTGTTATGGGTGGTTTAATTACTTACTGAATAAGTATACATTAGACTTAATAATTTTTTGGTGCTATAACCACATCTGTGGTGGGAAGGTTGGCTGGCATAGCTATCCCGTTACTGCTGTGACCACAAACCTTTTCAAGTATAAAAGAAGTAGTATTTTAAGAATTTATTATACTTAAGTAGCATACCATTTCAGTCACATCAAAAATACTGTTCCTTCAAGCTGTTTTGAGCTTCCTGCAAGGACTCAGCAGCAGCAGTAGCTTTCTCTTTACTTTTCTTCATCAGCAACACTTCAGCAGATATAGCACTGTGTTGCTGAATCAGGCAACGGTGTTTTTTTAAACTCAGATCATTGTCAGATGTTTCACTGAGTTTGTAAAGATTTTCCAACTGTTCTGCTTGGACCAACTATAACTGCAATTACATAAAGGTATATCATGATATCACTGAGTTTTTGGCTTGAGCGTGACGTTTTCAGGCAGGTTTTGTATTACTTTCCAAAAAATTAATCTCCTACTGAGTGTGCTAGCCACAGGAGTATATTGTTCAAAATACCTACATTGGTAATGAATATAAGAAAATCCATGGTAAGTCATACTGAAGGTCTCTTTAGCCCAGTAACTGACCCCAGCCAAAAGTGGGGTTTTGGAGAACAGCATAAGAGCAGGATAAGCACATAGGGATATTTCTTCAGAATAGCCTCCCAGCTGGCAGTGGTTTGTGTTTCAGGAGCTTGTGGTTTTGATATGGTTACATGTTAGGTACCAGAGTCCTCTTTTTCTGCGGTCCCTGCAGCTCCTCCTGAAGCACTTGCTCTCCTGGAGTGCTGTTCATGGCTGTCTGGTGGAGGTGGGGAGCGCTTTCAGGACTTTGTGACAAGGACATCAGGAGCCAGCAGTACCTCTGCATGCTCTTACCAAATAAAACAAAATAACAGGATCTTGGTAATGGCAGAAAGTATGTAGCCGGCATTGTTCAAAAGGCTTCTATGAGCCTCAAAATAACAATTTTCAAATCTAAACTCCAGCCCTTGGCAGACAATTGTGAATTGCCAGACAAACAGCAAGGAGTTCAGTTAGCTATCGGCTTCGTAGACAAAATGATCCTATTCTGGCAGCTCATTTGACTATTTTAGAGGCTTTGGTATTGTCAGTAGTTATTATAAAGATACCATGTTTGCCACATGAAATGTGTAGAAGCACTAGGTGACACAGATGAAATGCTGCAAGGTGGTGACTGCGGGAATGATGCTGGGATGCTTCAATTGGTATCTCTTAGCCTCCATGTCCTGAAGTAGGCACTCATATCCGTAACAGTTATAGTGTCATACAGGCATTTAATTACTATTTTGGAGCTCAGTGGGAAGTGGCGGCCCCTGCCTGGCAGAGGCAAGAAGCTGCTGCTCAGATGTGCCTGTTTTTTGAGTGCCAGCATCTACTGGCCCCTGCTGAGCTCCTGCAGACACGTTTAACCTCCAGTCTGGAAAAGGAAAGCGGACTTTGGCACATCACCTTTGGAAGGTTGCTGACTGACTGTGCTGCATTTATGTGAAATGTGGACAGAAATTCACATTAGTTCTTGTGCTGTTTCAATTCAGCCTCTTGTGCCAAGACCAGGAGAAGATTATTATCTTTGTCAGGTTTAACAGAATTTTCTTCAAAAATAAAGCCTTTGATCAGGAAACATGACAGCAATTCCTAGGACAGTTTCTCACACAAGATGCTGAACTTTTACCAATCGCTTGTAAGTTATAATGAATAGCAAATTATTTGGGTTTGTTTTTTTCTTCAAAGGAGGACAAACATGATATATAATCTGAATCTAGGGAGGAGTATGGCACCACAAAGTCTCTGTCACTAAATATTTTAAGCTGTTAAAAAGAACATTCAAAAACATTGCTGCTGTAATTATTTGGAGAGAGAATTTTGTCTGGTTACCACAATACTGTTTTATACTATTTTGTGTGTTTTGTGGATGCAAAAAATGTGATCTCTAAGGAGACACAGCAAAGTAACATTTTGTTTTATTCAAAATAATGTTAAGTCTTCTGAGGTATGTGATTTCCATTAACTTTTCTATCACTAAATAAAGCTTCGTATTATCCAAATTAGTTTAATTTCCCAGTCATGAAAAAGACAAAAACAGGAAAACAAGAGTATCTTATCAAGCATTCCAGATTACCATTCCTCATGCAATTGTGATTTGAGGTTTTATCTACTGCAGCTTTTGATGCTGTTATGCTGTAAACATTTGAGGTGAAGGTTTATTAGCTGTTTTACACTGCCTCATGTGTTCATTTATGGCATTAATCTGTAAATAATAAATAATCAAAGTGACATAGCTGAGATAATCTATTAAAATATTCAGAGCTTAAGCGGAGAGAATTTTTTTATGCTGTTTATTTCTTTTTTATTAAGGAAATGAAGGGTTTGTATGTGCTTGTCTGCATGACTCTTCACGGGGAATGAAGCAATGCTTCATTTTGCTAAAATGTGATTCCAAAGTTGCAAGAAAACAGCATTAGACTCTGCCTATCTGTTTGGAGCAAAGTGGCTAGAAGATGAAGCGAATACTGCACCTGAGAGAGTGGTTCTTTCCTAGAAGTAAAACTCTGCACATGGATTTTCAGATGGATACTGTCAGCTAAAACTGATCAAAACTTTCTGCTATTTTGACAGTGGTTTCCACTTCACTTTTCAGGGTTTTTAAATTGTGAGTGCTTTCCTTTTCATCTTCAATTGAGTGGCAGCAATTTGCAATAACAGCAATAAGTAAAGCTAACACAATGCCTGGCAGAATATTTTGATCTCTAAAGGTACAAATATATTTCTCTTAATTATCTTGACTGTCTCTCTCCAAGCTGCTTCATTTTCTCTGGAAGCAGGAGAGAACTGTTCCTGCAATCCATAAAGGAGTCTCCTCGGATGAAAAGGTTCCTGTGCTTTTCTCCCATTAAGCTGGCACTGGATAACCTAACCCAACTGCTTGGCACTAGTAATACAACTTTTAATTTGTTGCGTTTGGGTAAGAGTTTTTAGGCTATTTTTTTCAAGCATCTTATGATTTCTGATGAGAATGAAGTCTTAGTAACAGAGACTGCAGTCAGCTAGGGGGATCAGTGTTATGCGTTCCCATATAATGCATTATCTTACTGGTCTGTAGTTAGGTACTGTGCCATTTTCTGAGACAAAAAGAGACTATAAGATGAACTCAATGAGCCCAAACCATCCAATGCTTCTACCTCTGCTAAAGGTTTTTATTTTCAACGTGTAGGTAGTTGCTAGCATACATGGGATAAATTGTCGAGAAAAAGGAAGCAGAAAACATTGTTTTCACAGCCCATAAGTACCATGCTGGATGTGATTTCATGCATACATTACTGAGTGTTAGTAAAACCAGAACAGACACCCACTCCTGGCAATAAAATTCTTTCTGTTGCTCCTGTGGGACCAATGATTTTTTTATACTGTTGCACAGCTGCTTTATGTGTGCCATTTCCATTGGGCAAAGACAGTCGTCCCGCTTATGCCTTGGAACTGTTTAATGGTTGGAAACTTGTCTGTAGAGCAGCCTCGGCAGATTTTTAAAGTTAGAAGGTCTAATGTTTAAAAGATAGCAATGGGAGATCCATTTTAAGTCAGAAAAAAATACTCAATAAAAAAGGATTTAAATGAGAGTGAAACTTGCTATCACTTTTGCAGCTCAGAATGAGAATTCCGGTTCCAATGTCATTATTTTTTTCTCTGACATATATTCCAAATCATTTACTGTTTTCATTACAGTTGCAACATTTAAAGCCAAAGTGGATGCATTGCCGCAGTGTGAGATGTGATTCTTGTGTACAGCTTGCCCGTACTGTTTTGTTAAGGTTGCAAAGTGCTTCTAGATCCTATTGATTGAAAAAATTTTGTAAAATATAAATTTTCTATCACTATGTCTACAGATATGAGTGTGGGAAGACATGCGTTTTGAAATGGTGACAATGTGAGGGTTTTCTTTTTTTCTTTCATTTGCAGCAAGGAATCCTCCCTTTTGGGGACTGGAGACAGAGTTTCGGTTGTGATGGCTGAGTAGCCAGCAAGACAAGAATTTAAGTCCTCTGGGTATATTCAAGCCAGATACAATCCAGACAAATGCAGTACTTACTCCATGTGCTGGAACAGCAGCTTCAGCCTTGACCTAATGAAGCTATCATTTCTAGCAGTGAGAAGTGATTTATTTGTCAGGCTGCTGAGACCAGAATTTTTTCGGATTTGAGGACAGCTGTCTGTGCCAAACGCTAGTATATATATAATGACTTTTATTTTATTTGAGTTGTAGTATAAACTGCAAAGGAAAAGCTGCAGCTAGCATCACTCTTTCTGCAAACCAAAGGCTTTTGATTTAACACTCAGATAAATTCACGTATATGAAATTTCAGAACTTTAAATTTGAAAAACTGGCTGTAGTTTCCATTCCAGTAATTTAATGTTCATGTGTATGAATTATACATGTGGGCAGTCAGTCAAAGCAATCACAGATATATGAAGACTAACAGTAGAATGGCTCTTAGCTTCATGGTCAGCAGAATGACAGTTTAGCTTCACAGTCAGGTTAACAAACAACTTACGTATATAAACTTTATATTCCAGTACCAGTTATTAAACCTTGAAGTATTTCAGCACGAGTTGCAAACTGCTTTTAATGTCTGCATAGACATAAGCATAACAGAGCACCTTGTACAGGCATGGCTTTTCAATAATGCAATAATGAAGGCTTAAAAAAACCAGAAAAAAACCAACTAATCTGTTATCTGGTAATTGGCAGGCATGTATTGTGGAGGACCATGCTCTTATACTTAACAGTTTTTTGGGTTTGGGTTTTTTGGGGGCTTTGGGTTTTTTTGAGGAGGGGCTTTGGAGGGGTCTAGGCGGGGTTTTTTTTGTTTTTTGTTTGGTTGGGTTTTTTGAGGGTGGGGTTTGGGTTTCTTACTAATCTAATAGCAGAGATCACAGTATCTTGCCTTGCTGCTCTTCCTTCTCACATGTTAGTTTTGCTTGTGAAACTCAGTCCTTTCAGATGAAAGACAAGATGAATATTCTTATTTTTTTGGTTTACAAAATGGTAGTTCTGCCAGTTGTAATAGTGATGAGCATCACAGAAGTATATAGAAATAAATTAATAAATTATATAGTGGTATTGAAATACTTAATATGGAATGGATCCTCGGCTGGTATAAAATGCTCACTAAGTGGCTTCATATTGCAGGTAATAGATCCCAAATCCAAGAAATATTTTACTCTATTTGTCTCTACAATCAGACAGGTTTTTTTCAGATGATTAAACGCAAAACTGTAATAAATTGTTTTGCTCATCTTTGATATCTATGTCCTTCTAGTTTATTATTTTCTCCAGCTTAGTCTACTAGCTTTAAAAGAGCTCTTCTGGAAAATGTGGCACTTTCCAATGTCTCGCCTTTCCACGTCTGTCAACTGCAGATCTCCTTCCTTTCTGTCTTCTACTGCTGCCACCACCCCTCTTCCTCCTGTTCAAAGGCATTTTTGTGGATGACATTTGTGAGGCTTGCAAAAGAGAGACTTTGAAGAATGGGAACACTCAGGAAGATGGTTCTGCTAATACTGTATTATTTCACATGTATATTCCTTTTAAGAGGATGTTCTCTCTTTCCTTAACTGTAATTACCCAGTGATTTTTAGTACAATGTTTACACTCTCCATAGCAAAGGAGAAACACGACTAGGCTTTCTTTTAAATATGGATGAGCGTTTTGTCTCCTGACTGGACTGTTTCTAGTGAACACAGAAGAAATGCTACTGATATAGTAATGTTTTCAATAAACTGTACAATTATAAAAAATACAGGGTGAAATTGTAGCTGACTGGTGCTATAGCTTATAGCTATTGCCATAAGTCAGAGGAAATGATCTATTGGTTTCAGTATGCACATAGTTCTTCCTTACTTTTTTCTTTTTCTGCTTATGTTGCTGAGAAAAACAGGGGTGTTTGAACTTACCTTAAAAAAAATGTATTCTTGTGATTCTGAGACATATAAAAGCTCTGTTCTGGTCAATCGCTAACTTTATACAAGGAAAATTACGCACTATCTTGCATTCCTATGGGGACAGAAACATTTGAAAAGGAGGAATGTCAATTCGTTCATTTGTTTTTAGATCTAGGAAAAATTGGTGAGTAGAGCTTCAAAATATTTTTGATCATGTAAAACACTTTCTCCAGAAGAGCTATTTCATTTAACTTTTAGATTTTATTAATGACTCTTAAAGTCTCTTGTAGATGCAGAATGAAGACAAACATGTTTTATGATTAGAATTGTTTGTGCTTATATCTGACCGTTTGTGAAGACATCTTCTCTAAAACACTTTAATTCTATCCCATATGTTATGTATACATAATACATGATGCACAGTACTTCTGGGAGATAACCTGAATAATTCACCTACAGTAATATGATCATGTTGCACTTCAGGTTATAAATGTTTTATTGCCATAATACATTGTCATATAACATATAAAAACCCTAACATTTTAAATGAGTGAAAATGAATACTTAATGAAAATTTTGGATTTATGTATCATGATTCTGTTTATTGTACCTGTATTTCATTTTATATTTACTTATTTTATTAAACAATAGAAGTAATTGAAAAGTTGTGTTTTAGAACAGTACAAACCATTTAACTAAATTAATGTCTTAAATATATCCCCTCCAATATAAATAGTTTTGTATACTTTAAGATGGAGTTGTTGGCTACTTCACAGGTAAGGAAATAATTATTAAAAGCAATGCTTCTCCAAAGCCAGAAAAAAAAATAAAATAAAGGGAACTGGCTTGCAAGCTGATTAAAAAAATGAGTGAGAAGAAATAAGGAGTTCCTGTTCTTTTGAAAATTAAGTTAAGTTTCCAGAATTCTTAAACTCAAATATGCATTGTAACTTTTATGGCCAAAAGTTCGGTTGAATTATATGTGTGAGGAAACAGGGGCATCCATTACTATTTAACTGAAATGGCATGTGTGAGGAAACAGGAGCATCCATTGTTATTTAACCAAGAGTCCTGCTAAATAACAGGAATAAGCCATTATTTCACATCTGCTGATCTTTAAAAAGGAAATGCCGTCTTTGTTAATTCTGAATGTGTCAATTTCAATGAACTAAATGACGGAATTTTTCAGTGAGACCGTTTGTCATAAGGATTATCTGATGAACTTAGTATGCCTGGAAAGTTTATTTAACAGCTCATTTACCATTATAAAAAGATGTAGGTGAACCATGCAGTAAGCGAATGCCTGGTGTCCCCTCTGCACACCTTCAGTTTTATTTCTGGCAAATAAGTGTTGGCTCATTTGGCTAAAAAGTTATATGAAAATGGGGGTTTTGATCTGATTGTTTTTTCTTGACTACAGGTTCATAGCGTACCTTAATTAGTATGAATTTCCTTTATTCTGCCTGATTCACTTTTAATTTTTTTTGAGTCACGCTGTTTACTTTTACTTAAATTTTGGTTTTGCAGTTTCCTTATATTTTGTCACCAATGTTTGACTACCATGGGCATTTGAAAAAAAGTAGGAGTTAAAAAGTAGGATTAAAAAGTAAGAGTTAGTAAATAGCAAATTAGGCTTTCAGAAGCTCCGTTGCAAAATTTCCATTGATTCATATTATTCAGGGCCAGGATATTGTGTAGAGGTCCATAAGGAGGACCTAACATTCAGTATTGTCAGGTGTCCTTGACTGTAGGGTCAGCACAGAGACAACTGAAGGAATAATATTTCAGTTGATATTGACCAGAAATTAAACCAGAATAGGAAAATAAAACAAAGGGCTAGTTAGTTTTGTTTGCTGTTCTAAAAAAAAAAAAAACCTATAGACTTCTATGACATCATAATATATCATTACATCTTCATTATATTTATTCTAAGGAAGTGTTTATGTCTGCGGTGGTAAATGTCAATACTAGAATTTTGAAGAAAGATTCAACATGTAGAAACATAATGTTATCATCTGAGAATTGTCTGGCAACACTGAAAAATTCAGTGTTTCCACCATACCATTCTGTGACGACTATAAAAGGCCACTTGTAGAACACGAGTGTTTTACACTCACTATATATTTAAAGTAATGAATGACAGAAGTAAAACTGATCGTCTAGAACTTTTTGATAAAGCTTCAAAATATTTGTGAGCTATCAACAACACAGAATAATGACAAAACTAGATGCTAACCCATAATTTTTATTTCAGTAGAGCTTGAATTTCTAGAATTTACAAGAAGACATATCACTTATGGGAAATTTTTGCCTGAATTTTCTTCAACGTATTGAGAATATTTAATCCATCTCATGTATGCCTGACTTTACCTTCTTGAAGATGATCTTTACTTTCGAATCTTTTTGTTTGTTTTAAATTCCAGATCCATCTGCTCCACCAGCTCCATCTAATATCAGAATTGCCAATATCAGTGCAAACAATGATGGGAGTGTAAATGTACTGATTACTTGGGATCTTCCAGAAGAGCCTGATATCCCAGTGCACCACTACAAAGTCTTCTGGAGCTGGACCTATAGCAAATATGTAATCCCAGCAAAAAAAAAGAGAAGGAAGATTACTGATGGGGTAAGTAAGAAAACAGTAAATGAGACAGAAATATGGCTTGTTTCTGGCACAAAATAGAGTGTAAGTGGAGTGTAAGTATAAAATATGTGATAAATTGCAATAATTTCAGCAGCTGGTAGTGGTCTTCATTTTTAATATCACCAACCCCATAGGCAATTTTTGTCTCTATCAATGAACTCAGGGAGAAAAGTAGACTTCTGCCTTAAAATGCAGGTAAATACCATAAGATTTTGCAGGAAGGATGAATAGAAAGTTAAATGCTCTTTGTCCTCTAAATTCAGGCTTATTTTATTAGTGCTTCTTAAAGATACAGTACTTGTTTTATTTAAAAAGCCTAACATCATCTGTCACATTGTTCTTTCACTGTGCAAATATGACTTGTGACACTATCATATAGAATAACCATTAAATAGTCAGTATAGGTCCAAGGAAAAAACAAACCCAAAGCTCTTTGAATAGGCTGCTGTACCAAAGATCTGACATATTTCGGTTGCGGCGAGTTCCTATGAGTTTCTTAAATGATGTATCAAATATGCTTTACTGGAAAACTTTGCCTTGTGATATACTTGTGCATATTGCATATTATTTTAAAGTAATTAATAGAAAAAGGAATCAATTACAGATAACAGGCTGAACTTAACTCTTAGTGCTCTTAATAAATGCATTGTGAGAATTTGTTCCCATGTCTATGTTAACACTGTATTTTGTCTCTGGCTGCCCATTTGCACTGTGATGAATGACAGCTGGAGGATTATAGTTCTTTCTGTCCCTCAGTCACCAAACCCTGAGAGAAATAAAGCCAACGGAGACTGTGTGCTGAGCTCATCTACAGCAGATTGGACACAGTAGAGGCGCCACCATGGTAGCCTCTTCTCATGGTTCCCATCTCTTCTAATGGGAACTGGTGGGTGATCGGGGTCTGGAGGCTGCACAGCCTCCACCACCTCCTCTGTGCTGGGCAGGCAGGAAAAGGAAATGTCCCCACAAATGTAGACGATACGGAGTAATTTCAGGGGCTGAGATAACTTGGTTCTTTAACCTTGAATATAGAGAAATCCGGAAGAGCCAAGGCATATTTCAGAGAAAAGGCAGGCTCTCAGAGTATCTTTCATATTACTCCTGGTTCATTGTACCTTTTCTTCTGCAGTCATGAAACTGTACGGCAATGCCAGTGAGATTCACTTCCACCACAGGACACTCCTGAGGCTATTGCTAACCAATGGTCCTTTGAGCATTATAGCAACTCTTCTGTCTAAAAATTGAAACTGCAAAAAATTGGAAAAAAAAGAAATTAAGGGTGGAAAAATCTTATTTTTTGAAGATCATTGAAGATTTTTTTTACCCAGTTTTTATCTTTAGATGTAGTCTAGTCCAAATAATTTTATAATGATTTCCACATGAAATCATTCCAGGTAGACATTCAAATAACTTGACTACAGTATTAGCAGCATTAATTGAGCATTATAGTCAATGTTATAAATATCTCAGCAGAAAACAAGTAAGGGTAATTGATATGAAATGCTTTTGACAGTCCCTGGAGTGTTAAATATGGCAATACATGGTTAAGTTTTTCACTCTGGATTGACTGTCAAACTTCAGAGATACAAAGTATTCTAATGAAATCATGGAGTAATGTCTTCTGTCTGAGACATGGGCTGTAAGGGCATTTTTATAAATACATTAAAAAAATTTAGAAGTGTAAGAATACTGAGAAGCCTTGGCTCTTCCTTGCAATACCCTGGGACTTGCCTTAATTTATGGATTATTGACCAGAGAATGATAATCCTACTGTGGTGTTTCCCCATTTAAGACACTTCCATAATAATGGAAACTGTCTTTTTTCTTTTCTGTTTTCCATTCTATAGTGGAAAAGTATTCTTACCAATGAGGGGGGATTTTTGATTGTGAGTTTTGAGGGTTTTTTTCATTTTTGTTTTCAACAGTTTCAACAAATAGAAAATATTGACAAATGTAATGAATGTTGGATTTTAGCTGTCTTCAGTATGACTGTCTCTAGAAAAAAAAATTCAGTTTTCTTTGCTAAGGCAGAAATTGGGGAATAAGAAGTTTAAATTTCTTCGGCTAAAATAATTTTGGCATAAGAAAAAAACTTGTTATATGTAAAAAAACCCTTTTAGTTTTGACCTAAACAATAGGTGTCTGTATTTGCCAAAATTATGTAAACATCAGGGAGGTTAGTTCTTTTTAAGTGACACAGAAAACCAGAGTTGAATAAATATCTTTTTTTAAAAAGAAATTTTGCTCTGTTGAAATTTCTACATGAGTTTTCTTTTCTAATTTCAAAAGAGTAGGGTGCCTAAGATAACAGGCCTGCTTTTAATAAGGATCTGTGTTTCAGTAATACTATAACTACTTTGTATATTTATTCTCTTCTATTATAGGCCCAAAATTATGTGGTCTTGGAGGGACTCCAACCCAACAGCAACTACAATGTCGAACTGCAGGCAGTAACGCGCTGGGGTCAGATACGCCTAAAAAGTGCTAAGGTTTCTCTCCATTTTAGCACGACTCAGGACACCAGGAATAATAGTGAGTAATTGTATTCAATCACCTGAATGCTTTATCTCTTCTTTATCTGGAATATGAATATTCTATATAAGGATTTCTCAAATTAAAAAAATAAATATTTTCCTAAAGCTTTCTGGTTTATATCATAGTGATCCCGTCTCGGTGAAGTTGAGTAAGCTTTTAATGTTAAATTTCTTATCTAAAAATTGGTGACAGTTTGTGCCTAATTCTTTATCTTAGATCCTACTCACCTGAAATAAACAAATGCAATGAAAATTGAAGCGTTTGCACGACTGTGGTGTTAATATTTTTTAAATGCAATACAGATCTAAATACTTACTATATTTGTCAGTGGCTGGAGTAGAACCAGTTCGGTGTCTTTGTCTCAAGTGGACAGTTTTAACTTGCAGTGCTTTTCAAACTCCTGACTATTTTGAGTAGCCCATTAATTCAGACTCCTGGACCACACAAATGTGTATCTACTATGAACTAATATAAAACATCAGCTCTTCTATTAAGGAATCGAAAATGTTCCATGCAATGAATTCTCAAGAAATTATTGCACACATAGGACCCACATTCAAATTAGAATCTTGAGATCTTTAGATGTCAGGTTATTTCTTGTTAAGATCTTCTTTAAACCTCACATGCTAAGTAATACAATTGAAAACCATATCTGAATCTGAAAGTAAACCATGATTCTTAGTTAAATGCTATTTGTATAATTACAATACCAAGTTAGTGCCCTACTGCTGACGTGTCCTCGATTAACCAACACAGCAAAATTTTGATAATATGTTAAAGAATATAATTTTAAATATCCTGTCCTGAATGCATTTCATTTTCTATCCATTCACATTCTTTTTTTAAAGTACACTTGAAATTTAAACTTCACTTGTCTCCATTTTCGTAACATAACTGTAATTGCTCTCACCCTAACCGATACATTGCTATTGTTGCTGAACCCTTCTGCAAGCATATACAGTTTGGATATACATAAAATATTTTAAAGTAGTAGTTAGCTATGACAGACCTTCATATCGACACTTGCTTCCCAGTTTAATGTACCACATTAAGTACCACAAAGATAAAATAGACCTGAAGACCCTTCTTTTTCCCATATTAAGCTCATTTTTACTACCTTTATGGTCCATTTTAAGAGACACCGGAGGGCCAAGTTTTCATCTCTTCAATACACTGAATCTTTGCCTGAAATCCATACCAGAATATGGGCTTGAGTCTCCACAAGTGTGTACATCAGGCAAGTTTGGGTTAAATGCTCAGTGAAGCCCAATGTAAGTGAATATAGGAGTTATGGCCTTTTCATACTGGCTCTCCTAGATTGTACCTGTGCTTTCTGTCATCCCCTGGGAAAGTGACCTAGTTTGCAGGATTGTGCTTGATAACACAAGTTTCTTTGAGCTACCACATTTAGTTTTTTTCTTTTCTATATGTACACAGGAGATGTAGTAGAAGAAAACCTACAGTGGGAACTGGGTGTTTAATTCCAGTACACTCAGCCACTGAGCTCAACTAGAAGCATGTCATTGGTGTTTATGAGAGAGGTTTTCATTTTGCTGAGCATTTTCCTAAGCATATTTCATTGGTTTTGCTTGTGTTTTTTTTTCTTTTTTTTCTTTTTTTTTTCTTTTTTTTTTCTGCAAAGAACATTTTGCTAGATAAGCAAATATTTCCTTTTTTTTTTTTTTTACACATCCCTACTTTCCATGACAGGTCTTCTTATCTCTTGTGATTAGAACTTTCTGTGAAGTCCTGGATCTCAGTGACAAACTTTAAGGTGTTTAGTTTTAATTCCAGTCATCTTGACTGGCATTTCACCAGATTATGTCACAGCCCCGAGAAAGAACACATAACTGAGTTTACCTTACATTATGTCCCAGGAGAAGGCCAGTGTCTGGATTTCACCCGACTCAGCGGCTGAGCTGTGTCCTGGTAACTGGGATAAAGTTCTATGTGCCATTATACACACCTAGCCAAAGTGACATTGGACAAGCTCTTAAATTTCTTTCTCTCAAGCTGTTGAATTTCTTTCTCTCATTTTACTATGAGAATAGCTTTATAAACTTTCCCCTCTTGGGAGCAGGGATCATTAATCAACTGATGTTTGTCAGGCTTTATTGCTAGTCATGACATTAGGTCAGATCATCATCTTCTTTAAACACGATAGTAAATAAAGACTTC
The DNA here is from genome assembly GCF_964199755.1 of Larus michahellis. NCBI lineage: Eukaryota > Metazoa > Chordata > Aves > Charadriiformes > Laridae > Larus > Larus michahellis. The sequence goes on from NC_133896.1 coordinate 143,450,068, forward strand.
CTATCTAACAAAAACCCTCTAAACTGAAGCTGAGTAACTGAGATTGGACTGTGTCATTTTTGGTAGCATTCTATACTTACTGTGAGAAACACTTTTGCTGGTGGTGCTGTATCCACTCTCCATGATCTCACTAATGGTCTGTCCCTCATGGTCTATATCACCAGCGGGTTTGCGCAAGGAGAAGATTTTTGTTTCACTTTTCCCCTACATAGCATTGTTTTTTTCAGAGTCTGATGCAGATCACATCAGATTTATTATTTACAGATATTCTACCAAATGGAGTTCATTTACCCTATACCACGTGTGTGACTTTGGTGGTTTCATCATTTTCTGTCCACCCCAGTGGCACCTCTTTCCTGTCATCATCACAGCTAGATTTAAATTCCTTCCACAATTTTGCTTGGATAATCTTCCCTCTCCATGGTTGTTTTACTTCATAAACCAGTCCATCAGTAGTTTCTGTGAAAGTCTGCTATCTACTAATGTCTAATTAGTATAGACTTTCTAATGCCTTGTGCTTTGTTTCACTTTACTGTGGTGACATTTTTTGATTAAAGGTTAATTAATTGTTGTATTGGTTTTTTTAAACTGGAGTAAGACTATACTAAGAGCAAAAACCAAAAAAATATTTTTTGTTTTCTCATATACTTCAAGTATATGACTGTTATGTTCAAGTTATGAACATCCATTTCGTTAATTAGCAATATTTTCTTTTTAACTGCAAATCAGTATCTCTGCAAGAACTAAAACGCAATTTGTTTTGCAGTAGAGTACTTCAATAATACGTTTATCGACAAATCTGAGCATCCTTTCTGTTAAAGCCATGAAGTAGAGGATTCAAGATTCTTTGAGCCTAAGCCACTGGTATCAAACATTTTAGTGGATAGAGTACTCTGCTGAGAAGTGTATTTGGACCTTTTTGGACATTTTTAAAAAATGGGTAGATTACAGCTTACATAGAAAAGACAATAAAAACTACTCCTGGAGGAGATGCAAATTCATCTTCTGAATCTCACTGAAGTTAGTTAGGTACAGAGCCAGTCCTGCTTGAGGTACTTTTGAGACTACTCAGAAGCAGATGGAGAAATATGAAAAAGAAAAAAAAAATATTGCCTGAAATGTTATCTAGGACATGACATTCACGCCCCCTCTTTATTTGGGGACTTCCATGGCCTTTGGGAAGTAGTTCCAGAAGTAACATGCCAATTTTGCTGAAGTCCCACTGTCACTTACTCAGTTCTGTGGAATTAAGCTCTCGTTTTTTAGGTGTCGGTTCCTATTGTTAGAATAGAGAATAGTCCATAACCCGCTGAAGTAATTTAGTGCTACAGACCTCTGTGAGCTTTGACCCCGGCCCTCTGGCATTGTATTTCCCCACACTCAGAAATACATTGCCTCACTATATTTGCATGCTTCTCTTCTGGGAAATGCAGCAAGACTCTCTCTCTTGATCTTTATATAGAAATATTCTAAATTGGTGTCCTGGTTTTTCTGGAAGTGGAGCAGACAAAGAACAGCAAAGCAGAGATTTAGTAAAATTAAAATACTTTAACTTGAGGTATACCTAATAGATTTAAGTTTGTACTTCTCTCAGTCACTTTTTGATTTCCTTTTAGGCAGTATAAACAGTATGGTTATCTTGAGAAAGAATTTGCTTAAGTTTAAGGTATGTTTGCTTAAGTTAAAGGTATATTTGGTAGTTTAATTTTAAAGAAGCAAAGAAAAAGTAGAATTGTCTCAGATTAATCAAAAGATTGACAAAGTAAAACTTGGCCAAAAAGAAGGTGGGTGTCAGCTGAAGTTGCATGTAGGGCACAGTGTTCAAGTTCATGTGTTACTCACGGTAGTTATTGAAACCTGCGTCTTTCCCTCTTTCTCTCAAGTATGTAGTTAGTAATTGCCACTTCGTAATTATTAGAATCTTTACTTTTCATTTAGGTTTATTACTGAATTAAATACAGCTTTTTTTGTTAATCTGATGCAAATACTGTCCTCTTAGAACTGATATATCTGCAAGTGTGCAATGTAAATGCAGTTTGAATCAGCATTGCTGCCTTTTCAACTGAAAATATCTAGAAATGTTGTCAACCCTGGTGAACTGTTGCCAAACTAAATACTTGATGAAGGACATCCCCTTACCATTGCTTGTTGGAAGCTAGGCACATAACACCAAGGGAATTGCTCAAAGTTAATTCTGCTCTTACAGTGTTTTCCTAAGCATTGACTGTTCACTGTTGGAAACAGGAAAGTGGGCAGGAAAGATCTTTAACCTGACCAGAATGTTCTTATCTAGCATACCAAAGGACTGTATTTACTTTGATGTAATAACCATGTGTGGCACTCTGTGGGTTACACTCAATGCCATCTGTGGGTTTTGTGTATATTCAAACACTGCACAAATATTAAGACTATGAATGATTATACAGAACTACTGCTAGATTCTATGCCTGTTTAAAAAGTCAATGTGTTAACATTTCTTGTTCTTGGGGGTATAAGTACACTCCCTTTCTCTATTATTCTTTTGACAATTTACAGAGCGTTTTCATATTAAAATGTATTTATTTTTTTCTCTCTCTGTCCAAAATATTTTTTGACTAAATTTCAAACAAATGATATGCTTTTCAACCATTATAGACAGTTTATACTAATTTAATTTGGGTAAAATGCTGAAATAAGACAATATGGATTAAAGATAGTATTACTTTCTGAATTTCAGCACCATTATATGTAACTGTACTTAATTAAATAATTCCTGATTGTTCTATGTATTGCAGAGGAACAGACATCTTCTGCTGGGAAACCCCAGAAAGGACTGGTAGATCCTTACCCAACATTTCAAAGGAGAAAACCTGCTCGTTTTCTTAAAATTGGAACTCCTTTCTATCAGGACAATCAGCTTCAGGTCAAAGTCTACTGGAAGAAGACAGGTTTGTCAAATTTTTATTTTACTATTTTTTCTAAGGAGTAACTATCATCAACTGCAGAACATTGATAAAATACAATGAACCTTGTACAATCATTCAAAGGTAAATCCTACATCTACCCTCCCTTTACTTCACCGTCACATTAGAGTGACACATTGTCTCTCCTATTTGTGTTAGGGATGTGTAAATGTCTGTCAGAGGGAAATGACGTAAATCAGCTACCCAAAAATTACAGTCAGTCATGTTGGGACAGTGAGCTAATTTTTAGTTTGGTGGAAATTGCTTCTGTAAAGTTTTAAATAGGGGAGTAGAATTTGGCCTTAGGTTCAACAGAGCTTTTGTGGCTGTCCGTGTTGTCTCCCTGAGCGTGGTTGGAGGGTCTCAAGCACACACAGTTCCCAGGTGGATTTTCTGCTGATACCACTGCAGTATCACTTGTTGGGCTTTGTCGGTTGAGAAATTAATCAAGAAATGAATGTATATGGAAATAATGCAGTGTTGTCACAAAAACTAAACAGTAGCTTGAAGCACAAAATTTCAAGTTTTACTGGCTCATGTTAACGCCACAGTAGGCTTTATGTAAAGCTTTATCAGTCACCTCGAATTAGAACAGGATGAATACTTGGCCACAACCACTGAAAAACTCTTTAAGTTGGTTTTCTGCTGCATGCACCCTTCTCTTTTTCAGAAAAATCTAACAGCAATTTTATCTTTAAATCTTCCAGTCTAAAGGAAAATGCCATAAATTTTGAGTGCCTAATCCAATTCAGAAATCAAAACAGAGATTTTCCTTTCTTGCCCTCTAGGAGCATGTAGATTGTTACACATTGCTCCAGTTTGGCCCTAACAGGTTCATATGCTGTTATTTGAAAATGTGCCAACACTTAGCGTTTTAACTTGGAGCAATCTACATGTGTAGCAGTAGCATGCGTATACAATCCATTTAATTTTTGTGTTTGAAATAAAGGGCTACAAAATGGATAATCACCTTTTCCTCTCGGATTTTTTAAGTTCTTAAAAATATTGAAATATTGTAAATTTTGAAATATTGAAAATTATTGAGAAACATTGAAATATTTAAGTTCTTTTGGCTTTAGATGTGTGCAGCACCACCCTGAACACTGTATAACCATTCAGTTATGCTATGTAACATAAGAATATGTCACACTGGACGGTGCGGATTGTGAGAGGTATCTTTTGTTTCTTAAAAAGTGCCTGCCTGTTTGAATGGTTACCTTTCTAGCCCTGTTGTATCAAATACTTTGAAATCAAATGCTTATTCCTCCACAAAATCTTCCAGCTTTCACTCAGCCTGACTACATACACGTTTTAGATGTTTGTCTCTATCTCGGCTGTGCTAGTTTAGTTTTTTCTAGCTTTCTCCATTATATTTCATTTTTGCCTAACTTCATGGAAAGCTGGAATAATTTAAAGTTTAAATAAACATTGAGGCATTTTTAATTGTGAATACTAAGTTTACCTAATAATATGGTTTTGGTTATCCAAAGTGTGATTTATATTTTCTGAGCTTGGGACTTAAGCGTTAGCCTTCTGGAAGTGAGATGTCAACTCATTGTCCAAGCTCCTTTTATAGTCAAAAAAGAAAAGCAGGTGACTTCTGAAGCAATTCATCCCACACAGCAGCTGAATCATTCTCTGGAGATGCTTCTCTTCCTTACTGAGTACTGCAGGGAGCCTAGACAACTCATTTGTAGAAGGCTTGGAGATGCCAAACATCTCTCCATGACCTGAGGTTCAATTCTGAGCAGTTTGGACTGAAAAAAAAAAAAAGGACAAGATTTGTGCAATCTCCATCATTCCAAGATAAGGAGACGATGATGTCTCCCACAGGTGTAAGGCCGGGTTGTGCAACTCACAGTCTACAGGCAAGATTCAGCCCAGTGGAATAATTGATTCGGCTGCAGCCCTTTTACTGACAGCCTGTTTCCAGAAGATTATCTGTCCTATAACCAAAATGCCAGCACCCCTAGTGAAATTCACCTTACAAGGAGTTTTCCAAATTCACTTTTATAGTTAATGGAGGAAAAATCATGACCAGACAGCAATATTCATCCTGTTCTGAAGTAGATATCTTGAACTAGGTGTCCACTAATTATAATGGTAACTTGAACATCAAACTTAGAAATAGATGTTGCACCGTAATTACTTAAATGTTGACATCTAAGTCTGGAGGTGAATCCCACACTGTGTTACATACCTGGCAGTAATATTTGTAGTAAAATTTACAAATGCCTATAAAAATAAATAAGGTAGTCAGCATTCTCATAGTGGCTGAGACAAGAGGCAATTAACATTAAATTATGTCAGGGAATATCTTATAGCTTGGAAATTATAGTGTTTGGAAGTGGTGTAATCTCCAAAATTGGAGATCTTCAAAGACAGATGTGGCACAGATCTGTTAGAAATGACATGGGCTTGCATACTGTCACCTTGTGCCAGGGTTGGACCAGTTGAGTTCCTGAGTTGCTGACTGTACAGCTACTCGTCTTGTGTGAATCCATATACATCCAGTTACAGAAGAGGGACACCCAGACACCACGTTTTGGTGATGTGGTGGGAGCAAGCTGTGACATACACTAGGGTATTTAGCTATATGCCCCAGCCATGCAGTGGAAGTTGCCTTCATTTCTCTCACATAACGAACAGTGATAACAAAGGTGTGTGAAGAGGGGCAGAATATGGCAGTTTGTCACACTTTTTTCTTTACTTTTTTTAAGAAGAAAATATCTGTGTTCTGAGTGACAGCACATGCAGTAACTCAGCAAGAGCCATTGCCTCGTGTGGAACTGAAATATAGCCAGTTACCTGCTCCCGAGAAGCTAGTGGCTTCTATAAGCTCTTACAGGAGTTTGGAGGTTATGTAGTACCTGGATGAGGTACTGACTGCAAATTTACTAGTGACAATTTACTGCAGAGCAAGGAACACAGCAGGAGAAGGATATTGGCTGTGTCTTGTCTTTATGAAAGACAGCAGTTACTGGAGCCAGCTGCGTTGGGAACTGTACCCACGCTTCTTTCCCCTTTATGAACTGCACTGTCTCAAGTCATGTTTAGGGATTTGTAGCAGGTATAAGAATGAAGCAACTGTCATAGGAAATACTGGTAGGAATACGCTACTATACTGGTAGGAAAACGCTAGCATCTGGGCTGTTTTGATCGCAGGCAGGCAATCAGAGTTTAAATCCTTCCTGACAGGGCATTGACCTCTTTGTCTTCTTCACGGTGGGTGAAAACAGGAGTCCCTGTTGATTGCTATGATGTTCTCATTATTTTGTGGTTTGCTATTAAAAACAACACTTCTGTAGTCCTAAATTAGGATGTGTGACTTTAAAACAAATAAAATTTAAGAAAACATCATGAAGCCATGTGAAAGAAAAATATTGATAATGGTAACAGTTCCCATGACATCAAGACATAGGAGTCTCAAGCTTGAATATGTTTGACATTTGTAAATTAAGCAAAAATTCAATTGGTTTTAGCAATCTTTGCTTTGTCTGGTTTGATTTTGAATTTTTTTTGTACTTTCTGTGATAGACTTCGTGGTCCTAAAAAGAGATGGTTGCACAGGTGACAAAATAAATATGTTATTTAGATTTTGGAATTTTTTAGGATGAAGATATTTAAACCAGCATGGTGCGGTGATATAGAGTGTCTTTTAGCTGTATTGAAAACTTTAGCAACCACTAAACCAGCAGTCTGTCGCTTTGTGAGAATGTTACTCATTTTCTATAGTAATGGCTTCTCAGAAATTTTTGTTGCATCCTCAAATTCAGTGGCTCTGCCATTCTACTTAGGTCTAAGAGCATTATTTTTTTTTTTAAATTCTGTCCAAACCCAAGATGGCTCTATAGAAGAGTTTTGTATTGCCTCACCACACTGTAGCATCACAGCACACCACAGATTACAGAAATAAACAGAAGGAAAGACTTGTGTGGATTTCTTGCAGTCTCAGACTACTTAAGAAACACAAACATGTTCCTAGGTTGTTTTAGATTATTACTTTACTTTCATTAATCCCTTTGTTAGCTGAGAAGTTGTTCTGATTTTGAATTTGAACCATTTTACTCTCTCTAAAAAGGTCAAAATAGAACAGAATCATAGAATAATTTAAATGAGTTGCAAGGGACCTCTGGAGGTCAGCTGGTCCAACCATCTGCTCAAAGTAGAACTCTGAAGTTAAATCAAGTTGTTCAGTCCTATCTGTAAGGCCCTAAAACAGATGTTGTTATTGTTTTCTGAATGACAGGGAATTTGTCCTTTATGAATGTCGGTCTGCAGAGGGCACCTAGGAGTTTACTGCAATGTACTTTAGGATTTCCAGAATGTACGGTGACGTCTCTTGACATTCAAAGATAGTTCTTCCATTACTACGAAGAAGATGTATTCCTGTCATTTGCAGATGTGCCTCTAGGAAGACAGTGAAAGACCACAACGACAACATCAGGGCTGAAGCTCTTGCTTTTATATCATCCCTCTGGATAGAATGCATCAGACCTCTATCCTGTGCAGCAACTGCAACAGAGCGGGTGTTGCAAACTGTTACTGGACTGACTTTATGATATGGTAAAGAAGCGATTGCTTGTCAGTACTCAGAAACTGAACACAGCATTTGAGTTAAAGTCTGAGTAAGTGGATGGAAGATCCTATTTCCATATATAGGCACCATAACGTGCCACAGTTTGGTAGCAGGAAAGACTTATTTAGGCTTGTTCTTCTTAAGTCCCATTAGCTTCAGTAAGCATGAGGCATGAATGGAATGTAGGATCTGGACTTTACATTAAAATAAATCTCTTTCTGAAATAATCTTTCAGTTTGAATGCTTCAGTATGATGGCAATAATAATTTTGCTTCAGGACGTACGCTAGCAAAAATAACTCCACACTTCAAGCAGTGCAAGGTGCTTAGCAAATGCACATAATTTTGCTAGCCAGAGTCATCACAAAAGCATATTGTAATTATATGAATACAATAGCTTCTTTCTGAAAGAAGAAAATGTCTTTCACTTGCTGCTTCTGACTTAGGCCTGGGATTAGAGAAACACAGTACATTCCTTAAAGAGCATGAATCCCACTTTTGTAAATGAAAAGAAGAACTTGCTTGTGGCCAGATTTTTTGGCCATCTCGACTGTGTGAAATTAGAAATTATGTGCTATTTATGTCAAACACTGAAATCAATTTAAACAAATCACTTTTAACTCCTTGGTGCTGGAGTCACAGAGTACCATCCATTACCAAGACTGGATGCATTCTGAACCCTTTACTTAAAAGGATTAGCTACTTAGAAAAATTAAGATCCTCAGTGTCTTGTGCAGTAATCAAGACTGAAAGTGTGAAAATAAAAAAAAAAAAATCCTTATGCTTCCTCTGTTCCTCAGTGGTTTGGCAACTAGAGAGCTGAGATTTTGGACTTCAGCTGAAAAGCCTTCAAATTGCTGCAAATTTGTGTATCTTCAGGGTATGAAAATAAGATAATTCCCATAGACAGAAGGAGAAAAAAATTATTCTTTATAAGCTCACTGCATCAATTCTCATCACTTGCTGCAATAATTATAATACATTAAAATATTTAAATGTAATTTAGTATGATGATTTCTTTCCAAAGCAATATGTCACAATAATATTTTCTAACCCATTACTCTGCCTTCAGTACTGTTTTCTCAGTGTCTGTTGTTTGAGTGTAATGTAACTCTCCTTGCTCAGGTAAAGCTTTAGTTTCCTTCAGTTTTCTTTGAATGAAGTCTGTGAGCATGTACGTCCCCTGTTTAAATTAAACATTTAAAGTACTTCTAGATATTTAAAATCAATATATCTGCCCCTTGGTTTTGCTTAAAAAGACAAATATTTAAAATGCATTAAGGCTTGGCTTCAGGCTTCTTTCTTTGTGTTCCTGGTAAATGCTAAAGCAGGAAAAAAAAAAGAACACTTAATGCAGGGAGAGGCAAAGAATCCTCCATTGTCTGATAAATCAACCAAACAAGAGTAATGAATTAAATTACAGGGAGGAATAAAATGCAAGGCAAGGCAAAGCAAACAGAAAGCTGCCACGAATGCTTTTAAAACCAGATCTTAGGAAAACAAAATTAACTTTCACTTGGTTCAGGGAGATAAATGAAGTGACTGTATGTGCTGACTCTTGGTTTGCAATAAGGTATTTCATATGTCAGATTTTAAAATAATTGAAAGCTTTCCCCATGTTATCCTATGGTCCTTTCTCACAGAACTAGTGCCATTGAAGCTAATGAAACCCTTCAATACCAGTTGGAGTTTCTAGCTGCTATTGTAAAGAGTTCAGCAGTAGTTGTTTAACACTAGGTTTGGTACTAACTGTTGCACTAGGAAGATCAGTGTTTGAGCAGCTGGCCATTTTCTAATTATAGATATTTAAGCAGTAAAATATTTGTACTTGAAAGTATCAACGTGGTCCAGATCATTCTTTCAACAAGAAGACCTTGCTGTTAATTATAGCGAAGTATACACCAATATGTTCCCCTCATATTTATGCGAATACAGAGACATTAGCTCAGCAGAGGCTGATTGTTTTGGTACACATAATGTGCATTTGTATTTAGGGATTTAATTAGTATAGCTTGCCCCAAGCACAAGAATCTTTTGCTTTTCCACATGTGCTACAGCTGTCTCAGAGGCCTGTATCCTACGGGCTTCCCCGGCATCCTGACTGGGGAGGTAAGTAATGCTGTCAGCTTTAGCTGTTGTGGGAAATCATTCCGGAGTTAAAAGAATATCCTGTATCCTGTCAGAAGTATCCTCTGCGTGATTCCTACTCCTCCGTTACTTTGTCTTACATAGGCCCTAATGTAGTTACAGGAATAAAATTTTTGTTATTCCACTGCTGTTTTTTAAAATCTCTTTGCCTTTTTGCTGCCTGGAGAGACTGAAAAGGGGAGCATCTGACCATCTCCAGTTGTACTTTGTAAACTGACTACAGAACTTGGACAGGTTGGTTTATGTCCAAATGTGACGTGCTAACTATACTTAAAATGTTGCTGGTGGGTGTCATGAAAAACATCAACAAATAATACAGTTTGGTAGAGCAGGTAGTGTGCAACTTCTCAAATAGTATGCAATTGATTAGTGGGACAAATAGTAAAGTTTTAAAGTCATATTTACAATAGGGGCAGCCTCAGTGGCATCTCGCCTGTCAATGGGACGATACTGGGGAGTCGTTTCAGGGGCACAGTTTACTGCATTTCTTCATGTTTCCACAGGAACAACAGAAAACCATTACAGAATGCCTTTCACTCGCTTCCAAACCTCCGTACCTTTCAGGGTAGGTGGTTAAAGTCCTTGGCGTGAGAGACTTAGGGGCAAGTCTGTCCAACGATTAGTCCCAGGAATATCGTTGGAAGTGATTCAAAGTCTGCCAGGAAATCAAATTATCAGAAGCCAAATCAAAACTACCCACTGTGGTCCCAGAGCTCAGACAGCACAGAAGATTGATTTTGCTTAGCAGGCACCCACTGATGCCTGCTGAAGGCAGATTGTGGCTGTGCTGTACTGGTTTGATCCAGAACATTAATCAAACTAGTTCTAACTTTGTACGATTGATCCCCTTACTGCTTCATTTTAAAATGTACATAATGTATGCTGTTCTCAAGCCTTCAGTATGACCTGAATCGTACTCCAGAACACCTTTAGTAATTGTGAAAGACTATTTAATTTGACTTAAATTATGCATTTAAAAGAAGTCTTCTTTTTATACTCCAACTTAATAACTGAATACAAATTTAAGCTGGATTTCTTTTGAAGTTACATTACAAGATCAAATAGAAATGTAATTGCAAATTACCTGGTCCATGAGTGCAGTCCAAAGATCGAGCATTGTTACGTGGGAGGAGTACTGCAGATACACATTCAATATTGCATTGCGAAATTATTTATCAAGACTTGACTCGCTTCAAGGCATTAAAAAAATTAACTGGCCAACTAATAAATAAACTCTCACCTGATTTTTAATTCTTCAGGAAAAAATGTTTTCAAAACCAGTATCTTTATGTTCCTTCAATAATATCTGTCATCCCAGTACAGTTTTCTACATTTCTTATTACTTCTTGAGTATTACCATAACCTATAAAGTTCATTATTTTAACAACAAATACAAAAATTGTATATATACCCACAAATATATATATTTATAGTGTCACTAAGATTGTCATTGGCAATGTCTGTTGTTAGGCAGTCTGAATAACTGAGGGCTAAAACGGGAAGCTTTTTGCCATCCAGTTCTTCCCCTTCTTTCTCTAAACTGTATCACTAGGTCTCATTCAGTCAAAGCTTTGCCTTGTGTGCTTACCTATCGTACCTGGAACAATCCTACCATTTCTACTGTGAGGAAAAAGATACTGAGGTACTGCAGTTTAGCAAGATACTTTTCGTCAGCAACGGGGTAATAACTGCTCATGAGCGCCCTCTTAGCCTGCCTAAGTTCTGAAGTAGAATATTTTGCTTATGATCCAGGAAAGTTTAAACTATCAGCAGTGAGTCATCATGCTCATGGTGAAGATGGTTTAAACTAATGAGTGTCTTTTTGTAAATTGGGTCAATTTTCCTCCACATGCCTCTTTTTAACCTGTATTGTTTAATTAGCCTTGTTTATAAGGGGACCATAAAACCAGTTGCATAAACAATACAGACAAGGAAGGAAACTGGACTATTTGAATGAGTAGCTAGAGTTGGAGGGAAAGACACCAAAAAAGGGTATCTGACACTAAAATTAAACGTCACATGTATGCAGCTGATGAATAATGAGTTCTTAAACACCAGTTGCTTTTACTGCTGCAACCGTAAGCTGAATATAAAAATATTCATAGTAGTCTAGACCAAAGATCCATCCCACCAGGTATTCTGTTCTTGTCAGCGGCCAAAAGCAAATGCAAAGGAACATAAGAATAGGGTAAGCGTGTAATGATACTTCTGCAGATTATTGTCCCAGCTTCAGACAACTTCTGGTTCATGGGATTTCCTGAGCCCAATGTGATTTCATTGTATTTATTCACTTCTAATGCATCTGTCTTCAATGATAATATCCAGTGTTGCAACAGCATCACATAAATTTTGGGCATCTGAAACATCCTGGTTTATGGACTGTCGGAGTTTTAAGTGCTTGTTCTATGAAGAACCGTGGTTTTTTATTTGTTTTGAAGCCACTTATTCTAGCTTCATTTGAATACTAATTCTTACATTTGAGAGACAGAAGACAGTCAAGCTCTGTTCACCCTGTCTGTAAGCACGTGATTTTATAGATGTTTAACCTGTTTTCACTCTGTTTTCTCGTAGACTCAGTAGTCTTAAACTGCAGATTTAGAAACTGCCTATTAATGCCATTAACTTTATGAATAACAGTTCAGCAAAGCAACATCCTGATACGGCACGCCCTGATGCATACCATGAAAGTCCAGTTTTGGAACTTGATGGAGCATTGTACGTGTGTGCAAACCCACCCGTATGGCTTTTGCATAGGGTATGAGAGAGAAGGGAGTAGCAGGTACGACTCTGTGCCTCCTTCCACTGTGGAGTTAGGGGTAAGCTGGGTCTGTACCTTCACTCTGGAACGGGGAAAGACTCACAGATTACCTACCCTCCATATAGCCTCCCCACCTAAATTAATGTCCAGGTTTGTCAAAGTTAAACAGAAGGCGAAAGCTAATGATAGAGTACCTGGTGACATTTTCAATAGATGTATAACCGTAGCAAGCCTTGGACTTGTTTGGTTGAGTTTTTTTCTTTTTTATTAAACGCAGGTTTTGGATGCTTAGATACCTTTGAAAATGTGGCTATGAGGCAGTAACGTAGGAAGCTTCTATTCAGGCTACAAGCAGCTATTGTGAGACTTGGAGCTTGCAAGAGGCAAATTTCCTTGTAATAGAAACCAGAGCGAGATGCTGTTGAACTCACTTTGTATGGGATGGTGTGTGTGGGAAAAGGAGTGAGGGTAGAGGTAATCCAGCTTAGAGATGATCCCAAACTTAAATCCCTCAATATAAACATCTTTAAACCTTGAGGCTACCTAAGTCTAGATATGGACACAAATACTGTGGCTTAGGCCTGTCTTTAGATTACACACTAATTGTTAATATCATTTTTGGAAAGGCTTATCATTGTATGATACAAAAAATGCGTTCTATAGAAATAAAGTTTATTTTAAATGGCATAATGTGAGAAACAAAATCTTTGTGATTTAAATGATACCACTTTTATTCCATATAAGAGCAGGGAACAGTATAGTTTGCTTTGTTAGGAAGCGTTTATTGAATGAAGTTTAAATGTCAACTGAGGGTTTTGGTGTTTATTTTAATCATACTGCTTGAATAGGTGATTATTAAAACATTCTTCTTCTCAGAGGTGTCATGAATACCATGAATTTCATAACCAAACATTTAACACTTTGGTGGTTGTTTGTTTTTTTTTTTTTTTGTACCACTGGGTGAATCAATGCACAGGAAGCTAAAGAGCCAGAGCTGTTTTAATTTCTTTTTTTTAAGATAAGTTACTTAAAATGCCTGAGACAGAACACATCAACAACATAATTTTTACAGGGAAAAGAGGAGTGCAGAGAGGCTCACAATGCGATAGCATATCGATGCAACGTTTTATGATTAGTTGAAGGTAAATTGTGTTTACCTGTGTATCCTAAGACTGACATCTCACTTTGCATTTGCTAAACTACCCTAAGTAAAATGACACTTGTTATTCTGTCTTTGTTCCATGTCTTATCATTAGCTTCAGATTTCAAATGTTGGCAAGAAACGCCGTGATTCAGAGAGGCATAGAATGACTTGTGAACCAGTATGTGAAGAAATAAATAGGTGTTATGGTCAAGTACTGACTGAGATCATGTTTTGCTTCTTTGCAGTACGCTGAAGTACTGGAGAAGCCTGGAGAAGAGAAGGCTGAGGGGAGACCTTATTAATGTTTACAAGTATCTAAAGGGTGGGTCTAAGGAGGATGGAGACAGACTCTTTTCAGTGGTTCCCAGTGACAGGACGAGGGGTAACGGGCACAAGCTGGAACACAGGAAGTTCCGATCAAATATGAGAAAAAACTTCTTTACGGTGAGGGTGACAGAGCACTGGAACAGGCTGCCCAGGGAGGTTGTGGAGTCCCCTTCTCTGGAGACTTTCAAGACCCGCCTGGATGCAGTCCTGAGTAATGTGCTCTAGGCAATCCTGCTTTAGCAGGGGAATTGGGCTAGATGATCTCCAGAGGTCCCTTCCAACTCTGAAAAATTCCGTGATTCTGTGATTCCGTGAAGTGTTCCTTCTCTAACTGTTCTTCAGTTGTGCTGTTATTGCAATGCAGCAAATACCATGTGGATTACTTTATACTAATCGTGTCTCCAAAACTGAAGCAACTAGTAGTAAATAACACTGCTTCCTTTATTCACTTGGATTTTGCCCATATTTAAGCCTTCCCTGCATATTTTTCAGGACCTCTCCAGCAACCGAGTCTTAGCAGAAAAAGTGTTTATGGAAACTTGCGTGTTGTAGAACTCTGTGTTGACCTGGAGAGGAATGGTGGCCTGATAAACAGATGGGGCGCAAGCCTGAGAGAGCAGGAGGCACTTCATTATATTCTGTCATCTCAGCTATTTACATAATAGTTCTTGGTGTGGAAATACAGGCAGGTTACACTGTAGAGCAAACACTGCTGCTCATCCTTCTGCCAGAATGGTGGGTTGGAAGCAGTGCCGTGTTGAAGCCTTTCACTTGCACGTATCTTTGGGCACTGCAGAGATGATAAAATGTTCTTCTTTATGCAAGGGATCATAAATTTCACCATTTACCATTGGTACATTTACACTTACATACCATAGCACAGCTTCACCGTTCAATACAATGAGATAAGTAATTTTTGCCCTGAATGGTGTGTTGTTTGATACAGGATTTATACAGAGCTCCCCAAAATCGTAAACATAACTTTGCTGTAGAAGCAATTAATCAAGCTTGTAGATACTGAGACATGCACTTCATGTGCCCTGAGCAGATTCTGCCCTGTGCTGGGATATTAAATACAAAATCTTTACCCCTTGCTATACCCTATTTTTAGAGCAGTAATGCTGCAAGACGTATGATCCAGAAAGGAAATTACTTAATTTTGCTATATCCCCTTCTTCCTATAAGTCCAAGACAATCGAAGACATGTTCAAGACCACCTTTTAACTCTAGTTTGTATGGTCATTAGTGTCTTGATCTTGGTGGTTACTAAACTTTCTGGTCTGATCCATTAGCTACTCTTAACTATTGAAGTCAACACGACTGTTCATATGCTTAAGTGGTTTGTTGAATCAGGGCCAGAGTGCTCAGAAGCTTGTAAGATTAACCCCCCAGTATGAGAAGAAAAACAAAAACCATGTGGCCAGTCGCAAATAATCATTGCAATTTTTGCTGTATGAAGTATCAGATTTAATAATATATAATAAATCCAAAGCTTTAGCTACATGCAGAACTAGAATTTCTTTGCTTATTTTCTTACTGAATAGCTTCACAGAAATTTCTGTCTCCTTATGGCATTCTGTTGGAAGAAAGGTTAGGTTTGAATGAAGACAGCAGGTTTACACATGGCTAATTATCTTCCAAACTTTGATAACAACTCATTTTGACATACAGTTAGCATATTAATTATATGTATATACTTTGGAGGGAGTCAGTTTGCTGAGGTAACTTGACAAAAAATACAGAACACCATTTCCTTTTTTACTGAAATACTCATTTGACATATGTTTTTTATTTATTTTAAATTAGTGTTTTTACGCTGATGGATAAAGGTTTTCATATAAGTATATCTTATTTTAGAGTCTTTACTTTTTAACCATATTTTATTCGAATTGGAAGATCTATCAGACACTGCTTGTTAATTACTTCAAATCCTGTCATGATACAGAAATCAGCTTGATGTTACTGTGTTTATTGATGCCAGACATTTTTATTGTAATTAAACCTTAATTTGAGCTGCCGTTGTTGAATACGTCTGCTCTGAAAGCTTGTTTTCCAGCAAATCCCATTTGATTTTTCTTTCTAATGAATTATTGTAATTTGATTGCCTGCATAATAGTGCTGTCACAGCTGGCATTAATTGGCATTTTTATATCAAATTGTAAAGACCGATCATCCAACAACCACCCATCAAACACCGTAATATACAACTCTAAGGATGAAGTACTTTTACAGCAAAGACCGTTATCATTATCATTGTATTGGGTGGTTTTTCTGAATGGGTCTCGAGCTTCAAATTCTGTGGCAAGATGATGAGATTTAGCAAGCGTAGGACGTAGGCCTAGGGTATTCCTACTAATCGTCACGCAGCCATGACTTAGGGTATGTTGCAGTACTTTAAGCAAAACTTTTCAGTCTAAGATGCTTAAATTGTGCATACGAACCCAAACTTTTCAAAGTGGCAAACAGATATATTTGGCATTGGCATTAATAGGATTTTGAGATGCTTTTACAGCTTAAAGCTAGAGAATAAATGTGCATTTCCCCCCCAAAAAAACCCTGAAATATGTTTTTTTATTTTAATTGAAATGGAACTAAAGGGTTTTGATTGGGGAGGGGGAGAAAGAAGATAAATCTGATGAAGAACATCTTCATAAACGCAATCAATAGAGAGATAGCTTTGTGGAGATACTCATGTGGAGTTAAAGGCTTTTTTGGGTGAAACACAGGAGGGAGGGAATCAAGAGACATCTTTTCAACATGCTTTAGAGCATCCCCTGATCAATACATTTCTAGTTAGAGATTTAAGATTTCTGTCCAGCAAAGTTGGCTGCATACCCTTGTTGAGTAAAACAGCTAAGCATATGTGGAATTTTAAGAACACGCTCATGTAATGTCTGTATAGGAATGTTTTCTTAAAGCTAGGAACTCATTTTATACTTCAGAAAAAATTACTTTAAAAATCATAGCCAAAATAATTACCATTAGCTAGTAGTTTATTTGGGAGGATTAGTTTTGTGCAACTCTCTGAAACATCACGAAATATTTAGCTTGAGCTGATGAAGGTCATGTCCATGACAGTAACTTTACAGGTTTTTTTAAAGTAATTTTTGGTTTTGCTTTTTTTTTTTCTTTTTCTTTTTCTTTCTAAAAAAGCTTGAGACTAAAAGCAATTGTTTGAATAAGCTGTCTGCTTTAACAGTCCTTTAAGGAGTTCTTACTTAAATGATTATTATATTGACTAATTTCACAAGCTTAGAGCTGCTCGAATGAGTGCTACCACTTAGTATGTCCTTCAAATTCAGTGTTTCTATACAAATACTTTGAGTTCTGGGAAAGATGAATGCTTACTGTTTGTGCAACCATCAGTCTTTTTAGTGTTAAACGGTATACTTTCTAACCATGAGAACAATGAAGTTATAAAGCTTCATAAAGACTTATAATTTGAAGTACAGAATCAAGAAAACTCCAAACTATTAAGAAGGTGATTGATTATATTAAAAAAAGGCTTTATAATGTGATACCTGAAATATCAGGGAACCAGACTGAAGGAGTCTGGCAGTTTCTTTTCAGTATTACATACCTATTGTAGAAGGGATAGCAGAGCTTTCTAATAGAACTGGCCAAAATCATTCCCATTAGATACTGGATATTCTGTTAGCACTAACTACTCCAATGACTTTTCAGAAAAAGATGTGTCTGTGGGTTACATGTATTAACTTCAGCTGCGCTGAACTCAGAACCATGAGCTTTGGCGGTAGTGGCTGACATTCCGCTAGACTGCAGCTTGGATCGCTTGTCCAGTAGCTACCACCGAGTTTGTAATGGACAGCTGAAAACAAGAATCTAAATAAAATTATAGTAGTGATCTCACTAGAAGAGTGTATATTCCTGGAGAGAAGGCTGGGAGAAGTTTTTCTTTTGCATGTGCTGTAAACACAAAATCAGATGTATAATGTTGCATAAAAAAACTCTAGAGTGATGAGCTTTTGGAGTAATTTTATAAAACAAATGCATATTTTAATCTTTTTTTTTTTTTTTAAGTCGCTTATGTGGCTTTTTAGATCATTCCATACATCTTGTCTCCTTTTGCTTTTAAAAAATTTAAAGATAATTTCTAAATCAGTCATTTCATTTAATATGCATACTTCATGCATGCACATACACTTTGAGTTTTTCATGCTTCTAGCTTTATTTAATCAGGAAATGTCTCACCTTTCCCTATTTTTTAAAAAGTTTCTGTCTCGAGTAGGAACTACTTCCCTATTATATTTCAGTTTTGTAACCCAAATTACTCAGGCTATAGACCCTGATAGGATAGATTTTGTAAAAGGAGAAAATTGTTTTTATTGTTAGCAACTGTTTTTACATTCTTCTTTTTAACAAAAAGCAATTAACATGTTTATGTTTAAATGACAGAATGGTAGGGGTTGGAAGGGACCTCTGGAGATCATCTATTCCAACCCCCCTGCCAGAGCAGGGTCACCTAAAGCAGGCTGGACAGGAACACGTTCAGTCAGGTTTTGAATGTCTCCAGAGACGGAGACTCCACCACCTCTCTGGGCAGCCTGTGCCAGTGCTCTGCCACCCTCAAAGGTTTTCCTCATGTTTAAATGGAATTTCCTGTATGCCAGTTTGTGCCCATTGCCCCTTGTCCTGTCGCTGGGCACCACTGAAAAGAGTCTGGCCCCATCCCCTTGACACTCGCCCTTTAGATATTTCATAGAATCATAGAATCATTTAGGTTGGAAAAGACCCTTGGGATCATCAAGTCCAACCATCAGCCCCACTCTACAAAGTTCTCCCCTCCACCATTTATAAGCCTTGATGAGATCCACTCTTAGTCTTCTCTTCTCCAGGCTAAACAGATCCAGGTCTCTCAGCCTTTCCTCATAAGAGAGGTGCCCCAGTCCCCTGATCACGCTCGTAGTCCTCTGCTGGACTCTCTCCAGTAGTTCCTTGTCTTTCTTGAACCAGGGAGCCCACAACTGATCACAGTACTCCAGACGTGGCCTCACAAGGGCAGAGTAGAGGGGGAGGATGACCTCCTTCGACCTGCTACGGCACTCTTTTTAATGCACCCCAGGAGACCATTGGCCTTCTTTGCTACAAGGGCACATTGCTGCCTCATGGTCAACTTGTTGTCCACCAGGACTCCCAAGTCTTTCTCCGCTGAAGAAATCTATTAGATAACAGCAACGACAAAGATGGAGATAAGAACTGAAGAAGTTTTAGTCTTGAAAATAAAAGTTCAGGGAAGTCAAAAAGGCCTGTTCTACCAAAAAGTTTTGGATAAATTTAGCTGGTGCGTCCTGATGCATTCCAGTTTATAGCTGTTGATGTACTTTTATATATGTGTGCAAAACCCTTGCTGAAATAACTTTAATTACATACTCACTGAAAGAAAGAAAATCTCACCTTTTCAATATAGGTTATTATCAAAATACCAGGTTTGAGCACTGTCAAATACAAGATTCATTTATTCATTTTATTTAATTAAGAAAATAATGAAATTATGTTTATTAAAAACCTTAATCCTGCATTTATAGTCCAAATTGATAGGAAGGGAAATAGCAATTTTTTTAACCTCTTCATGATATTCTAGCTCAAACAGAGAAGTTATCAGAAAAGACAGCTCTTTGTGAATGGGTTACTAAGAGTTTGCTGGTGCTGGAGAGGAGAAGTAGGAAGGAAGAAAAGAACTGCCTGTGAGCAGAAGCTCACATAAGGAATGGAGGTGGAGCTGCAATAAAATATGAACAGAATTCTACTGTGCCAGGAGCTGGAAATACCAAATATCTTGGGTTACAACCTGTTTAATTACATTACTGAACGGAGGCTTAGTAAACGTCTACACTGATATATCTGGTTGCTGAGTTGTGAGCTCTTGATATTTAGGATTTATCTATCTTTATGGGAAAGATAAATCCTCAGTTGCCCATGTAGTGATATTCAGTGACCTTCCCGAGGTATGTGTTTAATCCAGTTCTTGGTGGCTCGATAATGGCAAGGCTTAATTGGCTTTGATAATCTCTACCAAAGAGAGAGCGATTTATTTACGCATTGCGAGTGAAAGTTATTATAAGTGAAAATAGCCAATTTGTAGCTTTACAAAGAGCAGTCCACAGTCCACCTTACATGCAGATAGTTTAAAATAGTAAATTGTGATTATCAGATAGTATACAGAGTCACTGTGGTTAATTGGCACACAGTGTACATCATTAATATATCGTGATTAACATAGCACAAAGTTTTCAGATCCCAAGAAGCTAGGTGTTTGGTTTGTTTGCCCCAGGAGAGGGGTGCAAGCAGGTGACAGGCAATAACTGAGTGAACTGGAACAGACGAAATCAGATGAAACCTGCTTACAAATGGACTGTGAGTTTGTGTCTTCATCCAATAGGCACATCAAGTGGCAAGGCCCAGCAACTAAGAGGCAAGTGAAAGCACATCCAACAAAGCAGCAGGTTATTACTTTATAGATTTCTTTTGTAAAAAAAAAAAAAAAAAAAGTTGGGTTTCCAAAGAAATCACACAAATAATTAGCGTACATGTTGTTATGAAGATAGTTGCTGCAAAAATCTATTTCAAGGAGCTTCTAATCAGTCTTTTTACTGGAATACCATTTGAGCTAGTTTCAGACACTACTTATTTTCTCTTTAGTTTATGATCCTCCCCTTCTGCATCCAAATTGCTCATAGCAGATCAGCCCTTAAGGCATCAAAGGTATTTGTTTTCCGTCCTGAAACCCACAATCAGGCACATGGCATTAGTGGCTATGTCATACCAAGCTAATTAATAATAACAGACATAATTCTGCGTCCCCCGTGTTAGGAGAACTAAATCCAGGAAAATGACAGGATGTATGTGCACTGCCTGATGAGTTGTTCTTCTTTTGTCTAAATCTTTATTCCCCTTTGTTTTTCTTCCTTATGCAATCAGTATTAGACAGGGAGCTGGAAGAGCTGGAAATTGATTCAAATCTTGTACTATTGATACTGCAGCAAGTTTTGTCATTCATTTAAATAGGAGCAAACTGAAGCCTTTGGTATTACTCCTAAGAGTCAAGACTAGAATTTTGTTTGGACAGATACTGAACAGGTCTTATGCTACATTCTGAAAGGAGAAAGCTCCGCGATTTACAGCCATTTTCACATGTCTGCAGACGCAGACTTCTCAAGCAGTGCCAGGCAGCAGTATTGCAATGCTCTGACAATATAAACAGTCACAGGCAGTTGACACAAAATAATTCCTATCATTGCAGGATGTTTAGGACTAGCAGCATTGAGATTTTTTTAAATGCTCATTTTAAATGCTGGATTTTTAAAAGAATGTAGGCGGTATATGCTTACATATGTGAAAAAGCCAGTTCACTATTTTTAAAGTTATCTCCATTAGCTGATATAAGGTTTAAATTACGCAAGTGTTTAATATTGTCTCCACTCTGTTGAAGGATGCTTAGGAACAAGTGAGAAACTACCAGCTCTACGATACTTAAAACTCCTTCTATTTTTATCCAGAGAAGCCAGAAAAGTTGCAATGGTGAAAGCATAATTATAATATATGTCTTTTCCTCTCTTTTTATATCACTTAGATATCAGCATGAATCAATTCCAAGTCCACTGGTTACTGGAGTCCTGTGCACACAATGACACCAAAGGACTTGGGAAAGTAACTGAGCTGACTTACGTAAGTCTCCGTTCAGCCTTCTGCCTGACTCTGAGCAGCTTCTAAGCAGCAAGAGAAAGGATAGTTCTTTAACATAACACGGTATCCTTTATACCGTGCTTCACAGATAAGAATGTTTCTTTTCTATGTTTTCCTCTTTGGCAAAAGATAAAATCTGGACTGTTTGGGGGTTTGTTGTTTGTTTGTTTTTTTTTAAATCCACGCTCGGCTGAAATAGTATTTTTTGTTGTCGGTGTTATTCAGAAAACAAGAGCAGGCAAACAAACTTCTTAGCTGAGTACTTACATATTTCTACAGCATATAGAACATGGAGCTTTATCTATAACTGGTACTGTAGGACTCTAGTACAGTGCAAATACTGAACAGTAATAATAATACTAATTAATAAACTAGGTTTTCTTTTAGACATGCAGGTGGGTTTCATAACCCTGAGGAGAATAATGGAATAAGAAAAAAGGACGATAGGTGAAAAATACTAGACATTAAATCTGGAAGTCGGACAGATATCAGATTAGGAGAGAAGCTCTACGTAAGTGGATGTCAGCCCAAATATATATTGCAGTGGCAGTTCTTCGTACTCAATTTGTTTGCAATCTAGTGTCATCCATCTCTGTAACACATTATTTGAACAACACAGTAATGTGATTGGTGCATCACAATTGATTTAGTGGGTTATGAAGAATGGAAGAAATCACAATTCACCTTTCCTTCTTCCCCTGACCTATACTACTGGATCTATTCAGTGGAGTTAATGGCATGTAAAAGTAGAGTAAATCAAAAGACATAATTTCTCAAACAGAAGGCTGTTAGCTTGTAAGATTTACTGTTTCATGGGGTCAGCAAAGCAAATATTAGAGGTGGATTTAAAAAATGATTGTGACATAATGTTATGATTGGTCCCAATATTTCAGGTTATGCACATTGAAGATAGAAAGTTAACATTTAAGAAGTTTATTTCCACTAGAGGTCAGGAAAGACTCTTTGTACATCTGCCCAAATGCATTGTGGGATTAGTTCATTTATTTTGTCTAAATCATCTTACTGTAATTGGTCCAATCTACTTTGGGAAACTCTGGGTTTCTCTTGAGGAAGAAAATAATTGCAAGGAAGCAAAAGAAACTTGATGCTACAAAAAGTTTGGTACTGGGTGTGATAGGTCAAGGTGGATAAAGACCTTATGTTTCCAGTGTTGAGCATTTAGGCCCTGTCACAATAAATAAAAATAGTCCTGTCACAATTTTAAGCAGGAGTCAAGCCTATTAGAGCACTCTCTTGGCAGGTGGAAGGTGAGGAGTCAAGTCCCAGTCCAATCTCTGTGTTCCATTGGAAATGGCCTTCCAAGTGAAGGTTAGACTAATCCAGTTTGGGATTAGAAAAAAGAGTGAGTTATGCAGAAAAATGCTGGAAAGTAGTGATTCTGAAGGGAAGTAAATATCTAAAAGACAGTGAAAGACTGCTGACCTTATCCGGTAAGGTATTATTGGACATCTTCCCAGGAAAAGAAAAAAAAAAAAACAAACTTTTTTTCTCATATATGATTTGTGCTAAAGCTTTCAGGATGTAGATGAAGCCTGTCATTTACAGCAGCTTAACTCAGCTTTCTTACATTTATTTAATTCGATTAGCATTTACATCCTCACATTGCAACCCCCATTGCCATCATGTCAGAGAGACTGTTCTAAATGCTGGAAGCCAGTTGCTTTGATGCAGGGTGGCAAAGGAACTCTTGTAGAATTGAAGGACGTATCCAAATACCATGCAAATAATGTTTTGCTACTAAAAATAATCATAACATAGGCAGCGTTTGCTTTGTTCTCTGACTAAAAGCCATGTTGGCATGTGTTAAGCATATCATGAAAATATTTTATTGGAGAAAACTTTTCATCTTCTGCCAACCTTATTTTTCAATTTATTTTTTTTCTAGAGCAGTTTTTTTTCAATTATTTTTTTCTATTTGCAGCATGTGATCTCTTTGTTTTTTCTTCTAGGAAAACTACATGATTCTGAAGGACCTGTCATTTTCATGCAAATATAAAGTAACTGTTTTGCCTGCGAAATCTAAAGGTCGTTTTAAGGCTGAGAGCATTTTCTTTGTTACCCCACCTTGCTCTGCATTTAAAGAAAAAAACCACAAGCACATTAATTGTCCCGCTGAAGGAGGTAAGGCATGATCTGGGAAAGTAGCTAAATAGTTTCAAATGCATTTATAATCACCAACAAAAAAGTCCTTAAAATCAATTCTAAAATGGGAAATGAAAGATTCAGAACAAATAAAAATATGACTAATGCTTATATGAAAAATCAACTAAAATACAGAGCAGTATAGATTTTGGCTGCCACATTACCGTTTTGTCAATTAGGTGATAATTTTAGTGGACTGTTTATAAACGTATGATGACATTTGTTATTATACAGTTTTTATTTTTATAAGGAGGAACTGTTTCCCAGTTATATTCATTATAGTGACAGATGATAACTGTAAACATAATCATGCTGGCATAACCCATCTTTTAAATGTTTTGCTACTGATGCAAGCTGCTTTTTCAGTTCGATTTTGTTTAGGTTAATTCTGCTCTCAAATAAAAAAATAAAGGCACTCATATCTTTCACAGTGTTCTCACAATGGTAGGTGTAGCCAGAGGGTTATGGAAAATTGCAGAATCATGGAGATGCTGGTTGGTAAGGAGCTCTGGGCTCAGCCAGTCCGGCCGCTTGCTTGAAGCAGGGTTGCTGTCAGCGCTAGGTCAGGTCAGCCATGGCTTTGGGCAGCCACGTCTGGAAACCTCTCTCTTCAGCTAGAGGGTGGACCTCTCATTTTGAGTCCTTACTGTACCCAAGGGTACTCCCGTGCTTCGTGGGTCGCCTCAGAGCCCTGCTGGCCACCATTGCCATTTCCTCACCGCCCCTCTGGACAGTTAGCAGCATTACAACCTTATTCCTGGGCAACTGCAACTCAGGCATATGTTTCCCCTAATCAGAGTGCCCCTATTAAATTGTACTACAGTTTTAGAGCATGAATCTCACTTTTTTCCTGCATCATGGAGTTCTGTGCGGTCCTGTGGGTTTTCTTTGTGATCCCAAAATTGAAAAGCAGAGCTCAGGTATTCTGAAATACAGAGGAGCGGCAGGATGGTTGCCTGTGAATGAGGCGCGTATGCCTTTACATGCCACAGGCTTTCCTTTCTGTCACCTGCAGCAGACAGGATTTGATTCGGCGTTTAAATTTGGCACAAAATGCCAACAGAATATATCAAAGATGGGCTTTGGTTAACACTGAAAATACGATGTCAGAAAGCTGGCAGGATCCTGGGTAACACCAGAAAGCGCGCTCTGTCTGACCTTGATTTGTGGAACTAAATGAACATTATCTCTCAAAGTTTAGCTTCTCTTTTTGCTTTCCAAATTTATAGTGCCAGTTCTACCCAAAGTGTTGGCCAAACCCGAGAACCTATCTGCGTCTTTCATTGTCCAGGAAGGTAACATCACTGGGCATTTTTCCTGGAAGATATCTAAGGCAGACCTTCGCCAGCCCATGACTGGCTTTCAAGTCACTTGGGCAGAAGTAACCACAGAAAGCCGGCAGAACAGCTTACCCAACAGCATCATTTCGCAGTCGCAGATACTGCCAGCAGTAAGTTGTTACTTTCCTTTGCTAGCGGCTTCATAAGCGTGTGCGTATGTGGCCTATTTTTAATGTTTAGTGGTAATGCAGATGTCACACGTAGCGTTCTCTGGCTCTGCAGGCAAGTTGGAGCAGGAAGTGCTTAATTTTTCCTCCTTGCTGGAGAAACAAAGCACAGCTACTCTTCTTGATGACACATCAAACATTTTAATGTTCACAATTGTCAAATTAGCAACCGTTGTCTGAGAAATGCCTGAGGGGAGGAAAAGATCGTCTGTGTGGCAATAAATAGTTTTTATTTTCTTTTGATGATCAGGCTGTTCAACTTGGTCATTACTATATTTTTACTAATTATTTGGTATCCAAGTTGACGGATTTAAGAGAATTTTCTCTTCCTTTGAGTCAGTCATTGCTCTAAGAAAAATAAAAATCACTTCCCCCTCTGCCAATATGCACCATTGTCTGACAGACAAATAATTTAAAGGAGAAGTAGATTTCACTGTTTATTGAAAGCGTGAGAATTAACAATTGGAATTCTTCCCCCTATTTGCTTTAAGATGGCCTTTGCTATTTCAGTTCCTCCTCTGACAGAGGCAGGTGAAGAGCACTTCATTCCGACTCTGTTGCCAGACCCACCAAAGTCAACAAAAGGCTTAAGCAGCTGGCCTTGATCCAAAGTCAGCTAACAACATTGGGAGTCTTTTCATTCACTTCAGGGAAGTGGATCAAGGCGGTTCTGTCTAGAGCAGAGCTGGCTGAAAGTCTTTTCACAACATTTGTTTCATTAAAGAATGCGTAAAATGTTTTGTTGGACACATCTTACATTCAACGCGTTTTCCACAAATCCAAAGCAAGGTTCTCACCATTCTGTCTTAGTTCCTAGCAGACCGCCCTAAGGCTAGGGCACCCGTGTTTCAAAGCCTGTTGTTCTGGGTGAGAGCAACAAAGTTGACCGCGGATGCTCTACAAGCATGGGGCAAGCTACCACGCAGCGTGCAGAGCTGTTTTGTTACGGCTTAGTACGGACTCGGTGTGATCTGCACCAATTCCCTCAAAGCTCGACCCACAGTCCAGCGTGGAAGCACAGTGCAGATACAGCCTTGGTCTCTTCAGCCAGCCATGTTGCAAGATTGCCTGAAGCGGTTACTCAGTCACAGACCTTCGGCTTCAAACAGCCACTTTAGCACAATGATAAGCAAAGTTACGGACCATGAGATGTTACTTTTCACTTCACTTTTCATCTTGATTTTTAGGAGCAGGTGTATATTTTATTCAGAATTTCTTATTCCTTTTTTAAGCTTTTGGTCCAGTTAGGTCTGAAATACATATAAAGTTTTATTTAAAACACTCCTTTGCATTGGATTATGCTTTAATGTTTTCTCTTTGTTTTTCTCTGTTTTTCTACTGTAGAGTCTGGGGATTCCTTTTATTTAATTATCTATCACTATATGTATCTCTCTGTCTATTTATTGCAACTGATTTGAGCTGAAACAGTATCTTCTACCTCTCAGAAACCACTACAATTAGGGTATTTTACGGTGATGATCATTCACTCATTCTCGTTGGTAGCCTCTGAGTGATAAAAATTTAATATTTACACAACAGGGGCTGAAACCCAGAGGTCCCAAATGCTGGAGGAGCACCTGAATGGGCAGAGCGAGTGTCTGAGTGCGATGTGTGCACTCCTCTCTCTCTCCTACCTGTTCGGTATGTTATACGAGGTGGAACAGCTTCAGCAAGGTCTATAAAGAGCAGCCCCATCTATCTCAGAATATGTGCTAATTCGGCAGTAAAACTACACGTTTCCCCCCACCTTTTCTCTCTCTCCTTTCCCTTTCACTGTGGGCTCTGGCAGTAACAGCAAATTATCAGTTATTCCCACAGCCCGCTTAGAGCCCCCCACATGGTGCTGAGTGCAGTGCTGGTCACAGGAACTTGCCCGGCAAATTCCTGGCTGGCCCGGCCTGGCTGGTGGCAGGAGCACGCTGTGCCCGCACTGTCCGGCATCACTGCCCCGCTGTCCCCTTCCCGGGACTGGTCCTTTTCAGCTTGGAGTAAGGTGACTCAGGACTTTAGATTCCTTAATGCTCTTCAGTCTTTAGTCATACGTCTTCCCATTTGGGAGCATTTATAAACTTACTCTGAAATTATTTTGCACAGGTGTAAGTGACCACGCAAGGTATGGAGCAGTGAAAATTGAGGCCATCATGCCAAAAACGGGATTAAGAAGAGAAGGGCAGATTCTCATGCTGTAATTGGTACAAGTATGCTGAAATCTGTGTAGCCACGCTTATCTTCATTAGTGCAGCAGGCAGCCAGACCTGTGAATTGCCATGAATTAATTTACCAATTAGTGGAATTCACAGAAAGATGACAAATAAAAAAAAAGTTTATGTAATGAACATGTTTGTTAAAAAGAATTATTAGGAAGTTAAAATTTTATTATTATTTTTTTAGTGATCAGCACATCATCCATTTTCAAAAACACTAAGGAACGACTTGGACCTCTTATACACGAAACCATCGCATTATGGTAAAAAGTATGCTCAAAGGCAACGGCAAGCAAAAAATTCAAAACAAACCCTCCCAACAAAGTGATACGTATGTTAAATCCTTTTAAGAGGATTCTAAGAATTCTAAGAATGTGGATGCTGAGAGTGACAGAACCTGTTTAAAACTACTGCTTTGTATGAGTAGGTCAACTATGTTTTATTTTTAGACGCTCTGAGAATTAATGCGATTTATTTATTTTTAGGATCATTATGTACTTACCGTGCCCAATCTGAGGCCATCGATGCTATACCGCTTGGAAGTTCAAGTGCTGACGACTGGTGGGGAAGGGCCAGCTACGATAAAATCGTTCCGAACACCTGACCTGCCTCCATTTTCACCCCACAGTACGTAGTACCCCATTGTGACATGTGGTTACGTGTGACAGAACTTCAGTCCTCCACATGCAAACAGTTAGCTTGAGCCTTGGAGTCTTTATTGGTTCCAGTAGCATTCCATGAATTTAAGATGTGTGAAAATACTGGTTTTTTTCCCCCATAACTGTGCATCAGCAATGATGGAAGCAAATGCAGTCTTTCTCTCACTCGGTTTCTGTGGTCTGACATTTGCCATTTATTCCACCACAGCTCTTGGGCTTCTGCCTATAGCGCTTGGGATTCAAAGATGGTCTGTCCTCCAAGTACTGCCTAGGCCTGGGATTGCTTAGCTTTCAAGATTTGATTTTTCTGGGTGCATTCAGTCCAGCATGGATAGAGCCTGATCATATTTCTAAAGCAGTGCAGGCCTCATAATGGCAATTTCCAGCATTTTATAAGTTTCTGACAAGTACAGCTCAATGTTGCGAAGCTCAACAAAAAAATATAGTGAATTAGTCCAAGATTCATCTGCTTGAAACCTTTTATCCTTTCACAGTCACTAAAGTTGTCTGGACTGAATATGCACATAGTTGTGGGCACCGGCAGTTCACTTACAAGCTGAAGGCCTCATGAAGACTTTTTAGTACAGATAAATGATGGTGTTACATATTCAGGGTTTGATGTGTGCATATTTTCCTGCTCTTTTGTTTAGGACCTCATCTGAAGCAACATCATCCACATCACTACAAGCCACCCCCAGAGAAATATTAGACTGTTTCAGATGATTATACAAATAACTGAGAGAAAAACTGAGCTACCAAATGGAGGCTAGGAAAAGGCACATCTGTAGGAGCAATGAACCCAGTTTTCCAGTGGAAGTTACCATCCTGTACGATCAGTATCTACTTCTCTGTAGTTCAGCCATGACAACTTGTATTTGCACCAAGGCCAGGATGAAACACACAGCAAGAATCATTTCAGTGCCACCACTGTTCAACGAAATGAAGATCGTATCCAGCGCAACACCTGTGAGAAAATCAAAAGTGTGTTCATTATAATGTTTTTGTATTTGTAGATTGAAACAGTGCAGTGTATACAGCTTTTTCTCTTAGTGGCTTCAATGTTAATATTTGCAAGGTTGTCCTGTGATGTATACATACTTTTGAACACTGGAGGCCATGTTCTCATCAGTGTGTTTAAATGATCTATTTTACTTACAGCTCTGCCTGTCACCAGTTTAAACCCTAGTGTATTCTGCTGTTGAAGAAGATCTCCATATGTCTGAGGACATAAGTAAAATAAATACCAGTAGCAGAAACCCCAAAATAATAGTCGGTATTTGATAATTGCAGTATCACCACAGAGGAAAATGATGATACATTCTTATCAACCATCTGTTCTGAAATGGTAATGTTTTAGCATGTAGATCTTTTATTAACATAGTTAATAGCTAAAAAATATCCAGGATAGATGTAGCATTGTAAAGAAATAAATGGAAATTAATAGAATTGTTGAAAATCTATGGCAATTAATACAATTAATTGATAGAACCTGGCAGAATGAAATTTAAACTGCCACTTACCATTTTTTGATACATAATATTTCAAGATACAGTAATATCTTGAAAAGAAAAACTGATTTTCTAGTGAAAAATCGGAATAGTTAACACGAACATTTTAGAATTTGAAATTCTGAGGCACATTTATTATTCAAGTAGCCGTAGAGCTACTTTTTGGCTTTGGCTTTTGATGCATGTGTCTCTTTTCCCCATGGATCTTTTGAACAGAAGGATGGATGTATTGGCTCCGTGCTATTCTGCTTACAGAAAGAATTATGTGACAATATTCTGGCATCTGGAAAACATTGGCTTATAGTTTATTTGAATGCATTTTTCAAATTTAGACAGACGGGTGCCCTTTTTAACCATAAGGGAATTCATATTGCCTTATTGTGCAATATAAACTGTCTAGAATAATTTGCCACACAGAGAGACATCCTTCGATAGTAAACAGAAACTGCTTGGATTTATTACCGAGAGGGTGGAAAGTATCTGCCAATAAACGTCCATACAAATACTCATAATCAGCTTCTCATGTTCAAGATGTTCAAAGTGCTCCTGCATTCTTTGGCACAGTTTCCGTTGCTCCCTGAACCATTGTATGATGAGGCTAATGGAACGCAAACGCTTAGTAGTCAAACTTGACTAGGTGGCCACTTTTTCTCCCAGCAGATGCTACAGACTCACCTGTACTTCATATGTGCCTGAGATATTCAGTGTGAGGAGCTCAGACGTTAGTGGTAAATATATTTTCCTTCTCTTGATGACAAACTGGAAAGTAAATACAGAGAAAATAAGTACATACCTGAAACTCAGGATCAGAGTTACGTTTATCATAGTAGAGAATTCACAAAATATTCAAATACAGTTTGTCTGTACTGAAGTTTATAGCTTTGTGTTTCCTGTGGATTGATACCACAGGGGGTGAAGGAAACAATTAATTTCTGATCGCTCACTCACTCACTCCAGTTTTCATACGTTTCTACCTTCAGTTTTAAAGGGCTCTTTTTTGCCATTCTCTTTCTACTTTGCTTGTTGTCTTTTTTGATATGCACTCAGTGACCAAGAACTTTCCCAGAAAATTTCTATTGCTACATAGTTTGGGCCTTTAACAGTAGTTTTACAAATCTTAAAGGCTATGGTGCTTTTAATTCCTTCCTCTGTCGTTCTGTCATCTCCTCTTTTCCAAAATACATTAGCAAATTAACAGATGAACTCTTCTTCATAAAAATCTCTAGTATAAAGGTTTATTTTCAATTTTGGTAGAAGGCCAAAGTTTCAGAGACACTTGTCAGCATGGAAATGTTCTGTGCGTACAAGTTTTTACAGAGAAAACACAATTTGAACCAGAACAGTGTGCAGCACTGCTTCGACACTTGGATTGCACAGGGCGTCGATAAGTCTAGAAGTGATCTCTGTGGTGTTTGCTGAGAGCAGGAGTCAGTGGGAGCTGGGAAAGTAATTAACCTCAGGCTTCTCTGAAAACTTCTGTCCAAACCCTTCAATCACAGTCTGTCCTAGTTATGCTGGAGCAAATGTGTAGTGACTTGATTAATGTTAATGAAATTATATTTCATTCGTAGTGACATGGTAAGGCATAGAACATGGATGTCGGTCTTTATTACAATGATGCCAAATCTGTCTTGGCGATAAACTGGAAGTTAGCAGCCCTGAGTAATCATAACCTTAGTCTTGGTTCCTGAGGGGAAACCTCGTTCTTCTGAAATGAATCAAAATGGTTACTGTTTGTTGATGCCAGTCTCTTTGAAGCATGCCACTTTTGAAAGTAACAACGTACTTTTCAAAAACATGGAGGGGTTTTCACTTTTAAAGTAGATTCTGGAAATCAAAAAAAAAAAAAAGAGTTCATGAAGTAGAATTGTATTGAACAAGTCTATTATGTAGAGTCCACTAAGATGTAAATTATTTTTTTCCTTCTACAAATCAATTTATCAGCTCATCTTTCAAGTCACCCTCCAAATCAAAAATGAAAAATACAAGGTCAACAAAGCTCGTGCACAGAAGTTAGATTGCCAACTATGTGTGATTTCCTGATTATTCTTTGAATTTAGCAGTATGGATTTGAAGTTGTTAGTGCCTAATTCATAAAGCCTTGTTCGCTGAATTGTACAGGGTATTGTCCTAATTTACTAGCCTAAGTCACATTAAGCATTTAATTCAGCAATAGAGTTGTAATTCACTACTTGTTTCACTAGTTAAAGATTTATTTTCTCTAATGATGTTGTGTAATACAGAGTTAATATAGGTATTGGGATGTTTTTAGATATTATGCACCTTTAAACTAATGTATTATTTGCTTTGTACGATTCTGATGGATTTGTCAGTTGACTTCAGGATGCATTTTGTTTATCTTTGTTTCTTAAAGGAGAATTGTAAGATTATGCCAT
This sequence comes from Larus michahellis, assembly GCF_964199755.1. Classification (NCBI taxonomy): domain Eukaryota; kingdom Metazoa; phylum Chordata; class Aves; order Charadriiformes; family Laridae; genus Larus; species Larus michahellis. The sequence goes on from NC_133896.1 coordinate 143,482,106, forward strand.
TTTCACTAACTGTTTTGTGAGGTGGATTTTTTTTTGTGTTCATCGGTGATTTTTGTTTAAGAAGAAAATTGTTTGTTCTTGTTATATCTGTTTTGACCATTTTTGAGTTGTTTGTTCAAATAAGACAGAGCTTGTGATGTACTACTATGTGTATCATCTTGAATATTCATTAAGAGTATAGCACATAGACAATAAATAAAAGGTCTGACTTCTGAAATGCTGAACATCTTCAACTTAGGGGCTTCAGAAAGAGCTGAGGACATTGTATGGCGATGCAAACATTGACATTAACGTTTGGCATGGTCACACAAAAAATCAAAGAAATACTTATTGCTAATGTGAACAGGAATTTTACCGTTGGCATTAGCAGAACTGTATAGAAGCCTAAATACTGAGTCAATTTGTTCCACAATACTTTCATCTCCGTGCTCCCAACTGGGGCAGGGAGAGTTTCATATAAGCAGGCCCTGATTCAGGAAGGTACGCGGCAGAGGAAACTTCCGTATGCACAAAAGAAGTCAGTGGGATAGAAGGAAACCTCTGCAGCTAAGAATGAGCTTTAGTGATGTCTCGAATAAAGCATGGATGTCAAAATTCTCTTGAACGCTTTCTTAAATCAGGGCCTTATAGAACAAAGTATGGGACCCAGACAGTTCTAAGTTCTGTGTACACCACCATAAAAAAATTATTTTTGTCTTGTGTATATGTAAATGTAGTTGTGATATTGACTTATTTATTAATTGATTTTCTTATACTATGTGCCAAGTATATTCCTACCCTTTTGATCAGTACCTGTGAACATCAATTACTAAAAATAATGTTATGCAAACTTGTGCATTGTAACCAGGAATATGATGCTAATAAGCTGTTGCATGTAGTTTTAAATAATTAAGAATACCCTTTATTTAAAAAATGTAAATGAATACCTGCAGATGTTGATGATTATATATGGTTTTGCATGCCAAAACTCATTGTTCAGTTGTGGGCATGAAATGTAATGACTGTATTACCTCTACTGAATATATTAGTAAGGTACAATTTACAAAGTAATTAACAGAGCTCTATATGTAAAATTTTTCCTTTTTACTTAATTATATTGTAGTAGAGGTAACAGAACTGCTTCTCTGTTACCCAAATTGGCTGTAGAAATTATGTTCCTATAACACTCATTTAAAGTCAATATTTATTTATGTATGTAATACAAAAAGATTGGTCTTATGTGTCTGTCCTGTTATTTAGAGAAGAAAAATACACTTCTTGTAAAAAATAATTTGTAAAAAAATGTAAATGTAAATAGAGTCTGATTTCTTTTACTCATTATTTTCATGTTTAGAATTTGTACATAGGTAATAAACTATCCTACGTCGAAATCTTGCTACATTATCTCCTCCATACAGAATTTATAGTTTTGTTTTTCTTAAGTTGAAGACATAGTCATCTAAGAAAAATCAGTGTCACACCAAGTACCTTTGCTACGTCTACATTTCATTGTGTATAAAGTCATACCACTTTGTCCTCTGCTTACTACAGCATTTTGTTTTCTTTAGAAAGTGATCAAAATAATCTGAAAATAAATTTAGGTATGATTTCAGTCTTTTACATCGCAAAGCAATCCTTGAAATAAAAAATTAGACTCAAGAACTTGCCATCCCTTTCTCTGTTTTAATGGGATAGTTCACAGTGAAGATTTGTTCACCCTTTGTAATACTAACTTAAAATAATTTAAATGTTGCTGGATCTCTGTCAGTGGCCTGATCCTGCAAGTCAAGATTTTCATGAATGAAAATCATGGTGAAATCTATGTATACACCAGATTTGGAGTATTTTCTATTTTATAGTGCCATAACCTATGATTTAAATTCTTTACTTTTAATAAATATAAATATCTGTCTTAGTACAAACATTAAACTGTTTCAAATTGTCATAGATGTTCTGTTGTTCTCAGATGCAATATCTATAGTTTGGGGATGCGCCTTTGACTTACTCTTGACTTGCCTAATAAACATTTAGATTTTGTTAACTCAAATATAAACTCCAAAATTTCCTGGTGTTGCTTTCTCATTAGAATAACTGCTTAAATTTTGTCCTTTTACATAACTGAATACTGTTTAGAAAAACCCATATAGTTAAATTTCTCTGCAAGTTGGACTATTTCAGTTATATTTGCCATTATGGTTCGGTAAATCCAGACAAGAATGATATATCACTGTGGATAGGTAAGATGACATAATAAATAGTTGGTGTGTTGCAATTTAAAATAGCCATTCATTTTTTCCTTCCATAATAAATAAATGTTTTCTTCAACGTTGAATTAAAGAAACAAGGACTGGATGATGTGAATCATATGAAATAAAGAAAATTTGCTATGTATTGAACAGCATTGATCATTTGGGGTTTGGGTTTTGTGGCTTGTGCTTCTGTGCCACTTGGCTTCTGTGTATCTAGAACTAGAATGCACTCAAAAGATTCCTTTTCATTAAAAAAATGAATACAATGAAAGCTCTTTACAGTACAAAACCCCAAAACCCTCTATACTGCTGTTTTCTTATCCCAGGTGTTGCATTGTCATCGCCTGGATATACGCCAGCCTCCTTGAGGAAGACCTTGAGCCAAAACACTGGCTGTTAGCCCACCGGTGTCAACGCAGCACCTGTAAGGGTAAAGAAATCACGGGGGAGAACACTGAGAACGTCACCTTTGAAATCGAGCCAATGTGCGAGGCTCCTGCAGATCCGAAGGGGACGCGGTTGAGCAGAAGCTAATTGCTCTGTCCCCCCTTAACCGGATTGTGCTTAATAGGCCTCCCTGCTTCAACTCAAGGTGCTGTCAGGAGCCTAGATTAATGTTTAATACATGCCTTGCTATAAGCATTTACGGAGAGTGCCATGTGGCACAGAAACTAAAGAATGTATGAATGCTTGCTGTACCCGGTTCCTCACCTGTGATGGTGATTTATTCATGTTACTTAACAATAAGCTACATTCAGGAGGTCTGTTTCCCCTCAAAGGAAGATCAACTCTGGAAATAGTGGTTTGTCACTTTTCAGGAGAGATAGGCAAATATGCCACGCACAAATATCCTTTTATATTCGTGTGCAAATGTATTTGTACACCGAATAGAGCTTGATTGCCTTTGTCACAAGCTGTCCAGTCATAAATATGTGCAATGAGTTCAAAATTGTCAATGTTTAAAAGTAAGTCTGGGTTTGCTGATTAGTACTGATTAGACAACATATTTGTCATATTTTTATAATTTTATTTAGAAACTGTTGCCTGATTTAAATGGTTCAGACTGCATAGTTATTAGTAGATGCAGAGTGATAAGCTGTAATTTCCACCCTGTCATTTTTATCTAAATGAAAGGTAGAGGAGGCAGATAGGGGACAGAAGAGAAGGTGGCACAAAAAGAAGCCAGTGATCTCGTGTATTTGTTTCTCCGCAGACATCCCATTTCCAGTATTGCAAACATTCAAAATAATCTTTTAAATTTCCTTTATGAGATGTGCTGCAATACTTGCTTGAAATATATTTCAGACTTTCAGTGAACATACCCGCAAGCCAAAATCAGCAGACTGTAACTCATAAAACAGGAATATACAAGAAAAAAATAAGCTGGTGGATGCTAATGCTTCTCTCAGAGCACTTAGGGACACCTGTTCTTTTTGCTTGGTGTTTATGGAATCATACTGAAGACAAAGAAGATCCATATGCATTTTTCTTGCTTTGAGTGAAATACGTCTCATCGCAAAGGATCCCATTTAATTGGCTAAAGGTGCTTCATGAAAGGCTGAGTTACCGGGGGTATACAGTAAACACTGTAATGATGCATAACTGAACGAACTCTGTACTTTTCCATTTTTCTAAAGATTGTATTAATGTGTCTCATCTTTTTGCCTGAACTTCATTTTTTTTGGGCTTTGTTTTATAATGGATCACTGTTCATTGCTTTTGTTGTATGTTCAGTGTGAGAACTTGTCTCATTTATTAATCTTAGTCATACATGACACACGCAAAGCAGGTTTCTCTTCACTGCTCATTGATATAAAGATTTACGTTTATGATACCTTTCCAATAAAAAATAAAGCCATTAAGATAATATATATACATTCATGTATTTAGACCTGATTTCAATAAAGGGCTCCTTGTCAACAAAATAATATTAGTTTTTAGATATAAAGTGTATCTGCAGCTGTATCTCATTTAAATTATTATGCACATAATATAGTTTTGGAGAATAGGAAACCTTACTGTCTTTTTAAACAACAGCCATGCCTGCCACAGGAAATTGTAGCAAGCACACAGAAGGATATTAAACTGATAGTTATCACTCATATTTGCAGCTTGATAAATGCTGTTAAGTCAATAAATTGTGTTCAGGTTAGCTAAATACATCACTTATACTGAGCAAAACTGATCCCAATTCATCTGCAAAGCAGGAGAGGGTGGGTGAATAGCAGAAGTCTGGAGAGAGATGTAGCGGGAACAATATAAACTTCTGTGCCTGAACAATATCAAGAATGACAAAGCTGGCGCAGCTTAAATGATCTTAAGTTTTTTTCCCAGACACTAATAGAGATTGCTCAATGCTTTAATGAAATCCTAAAATGATCCCACATTTGTTTTGTGGGCAATTTTGTAACTTTTGTAAGTAACTTTATAACCTATGTGGAACTAATAGCAAGAAATTAATGTTTTTATTTCATTAAATTTGATTTAAAAAATTAATATTTACCTAACATCGTTCTCAGAATCACTCAGCAGAAAGCTTGCACAGAGCAGTGTAATTCAGTTGAGTGCACAGTTCATTTTGGGATTCTCTCCCTGAAATTCAACCTTTGACTGAAAAAATCTTCCTATTTTTAAAAATTATATATGCAATTATTGGGAAACTATGAATCAAATAATGTAGCCAGTGTTTCCGGTAGCTGTTTTCGGACTTTATCTAGGAAACTTGTTTTTTTCTCTCAGCTAACCTCAAAGTCTCTAGAATAGTTTATTGCATGCTATCATTCATAGATGATGGGTTGCTCAGGGCCTTGCCCTTTCATGTTTTGTAGACAATCAAGGATGGGGATTCCACATCCTCTCTTCCTAACTACTCGTGAAACAGCACTAAGGCAAATAGTGACATCTTAACTATCCAGGAAATTGTATGGGAAAGAACACATGGCATAAATAATTTCAGTTGCATGATGGGCCTGTCAAATTACAAAGAAATCGAAAAATATTCTTTTGAAGCTTGTGCTTGTAAGTTCTTTTATTCTCAGTAGGTTTGTGTTGAAACCCTTCTTACACTGGCCCTGGGAATTCAAAGCCAGCAGAAAATGAAACCTGCAGCTTCTCAATATATTTTTATTTTGTCAGACATTAGTTACCTCACAAGCCTTGAGAAATGGGAAGTTGATCAGATGTGTTTCTAGAGAATTCATACTGGTTGCTTAGCTTGCAGAACTGAATGAATTAGGACTCACCTGATAGTTTACCATATTTACATATTAACATTCAACAAATTATTAAACATTAAATTGACAATGGCAACGGCCCATTTGTGTTGCCTCTTTTGTATGCCATGGCTTGTTGGTTTGGGGAGCTGCAGCTACCAAAATTATCGGTCCTCTGTCAAGTAATACATTACTCTCAGCAGGGTATGAGCTTCTGAGGAGACCACCGAGGGCTCTGGGGAGCCGAGCCGAGCTGAGCAGGTCAGGCTGCTGTGGCTGCGGCAGAAGGTGCCTGGCACCCAGCTGCCTCTGCTGGTGCTGCAGATGTTGAAAGCCCCGTGCCTGGGGATGGCAGGGGGAGAGGGCACAGCTGCCTGGGAGTGGAGAGAAAGGAACGCCTTCAGTGAAAATGCTGTGGAAGGGTCTCTCATCCCACTGCAGAACCGTAGGGTGAGCAGGGAAGAAAGATTCAGCACCAGAGATGCCCACCGATGCGAGGTGGGAGAGAAGTGGTGTAACTGGTTGCATGAGCATAGCCTTGACAAAAGAAGGAGCAAACGTGGCATAGAGAGCCATGTCAGTCAGGGGGAGATGCCCTTGCTGTTGAAGCAGAATGGTCCTGAGCTCCCGTGTCCACAGCAAGGTGAGAGAGGAACACCTCACACCTTCAGGACGCTGGCTTTCTGAGGGGACTAGGTGAGGGTGGGTAGAGTGGACAAAACGCAAAGAAGACTGGCACAAAAACCGTCGTGCTGTAACCCACACAGACCTACTTCCATTGAACTGTGCTTTGCAGAAGACTCATAGAAATACCTTGATTTGCTGTTAGCCCAGACATCTGCAGATGCAGAGCTGAAACTTTGTGATCACAGTGCGAAGTACCACCATGGCTGGGGTACTAGCTGGGACTGACACCACTTGCTACTCTGACAGGGTTTTGTGTCTCCTGTTGGCACTGTGCAGGGAGCTCAGCTCCTCCAAGAATGAGAGAATTTGAGCAAAACATTGAGACATCGTGTTTGGACCTGTGTGGGAGCACACCTCTGGTCTCCACTAGCCTTCACTGTTTTGCCACTGTGGTGATGTATTGCTGTCCCTGCTCTTCCTTTTTTCCCTTGTGTTGCCATGCGCTCAGGGAAAGTCACATTGACCTTTCCTAAGCGACTCTTCCCCTGGACGTGGTCCTCACATTCATGGGTTTGTGGTTTACCCCATCTCAGGTGGTCACACAAATATCACCTAGTGCTGGAGGAATAGCTGTGTCAGTTTCATCACTGTCAAACACTGTTGATGAAAGGAGAGGGACTGTGTTGGATCTTAAGAAAAGCCGAGTAAATCAAGGCCCTACAAGCGGAAAGGGTAAACCCTGACACTGCGTGCAAAGAGGCTGTAGGTCTTGAGCTGGGTAGAGGAAGGGAGCCTCCAAGGAGGAAACCAGAAGACCCTTGTGTTGTTTCAGCAGTGACTACAAATGAGTGAGCTCTGCTTTTATGCAACATGAGAGCACCTACAGTAACAAGGTCCTGAGCTACCAAAAGCAGGAGCTGCACTGGGTGTCAGTCAGAAGAAAAGGTGGTACTTCCTAAAGGCAGGGTTTGAGCCCACTGGGAGGTTCATCCCCCATCACAGTTGAAATCTGGAGCCGCACCTGCTCAGTCCTTCTGGCAAGGCATTAGGTCTCCGGCAAAAGTTTTTCTCTCTGTAGAAGTCCTGCTATAGGCAGAATAGTGAGAGTCAAACATTAAAAATCAGAGGCAATTTGCATACAAGAGAAGACAGGCAATGAAGAGACCTAGAGACTTTATATAATCCCTCAACTGTCCTAACTGTGGGGAAACTGTGACGCAAGCAAAGCATTTCTGCAGTCATCAGTTTCCAGTTTTGCCTAACGAATCAGTTACCTTCAGAGGAAAGGCGTGCTGCTCCATTTTTTAGCAACTTACAGTGAGGCTTCAGCAGCAGTCACTGTGAAATATTCTGAAGTTTAGACTTACAAAATCAATAGGTTTCCTTTATATCCAAAAGACAAGTCTAAATGCATGACTTCCTGCACTACAATTGTAAGAAAGCCATTTCCAGGCATTGTGAAGCATACGTTACAGTCATCTTTAATGTGGAAATATTGAAATACTTATAGATCAAGTAAATGTTTCTCTTCCTCCTTAGACAGTTCATCGTGACTCAGAAACCAGAAAAAGGGTCACTTTTTTAAACGAACACACAGCCACAGATAAGAGAAATAAAACTTATGGAATTTCTTAAAGGCCTTGTGAAAAAGCGGATAAAGATCAGCAACTATAGCCCACCAGAGGTTTGGTGCCAGAAATAAAAGGAGGCCAGATGTGAACGCTGGTCTCCCTGCGCACCTCGTTGCTGTGCATCTTGCTGCTCAGCAGCTTCTGGTATAGTCAGTCTGCCAGCAAATTCAATAGCTGCGCCACTGCCATGGAGCCAGCACACTGTAAAGAACAACAAAGAAAGCTTCTTCTGGTCTCTGGCAGGCTGCTACCATTATCCTAGTAAACTTTCCCATGGTAGGAGAATACTTAGCTTTTCCCTTAAATGAACATATTCATAGCTTGAAAAAAGACATTTTGATAAGCCGCTGTGGGAAGAAAGCCATAAAAAAAAGGACTTAGAGGGGAACAAGAAAGATTTTAATGAGGCGAAGATTGAAAAAAATATTAATAAATATGATTCAAAAATCCTTATTTTTATCTTAAATATCACCTAGATATTCCGAGAAATGATAGAAAAATGAAGTGACTAAATCAGTCAGAAACTTGGAGACAAAATTTCTGCAAATCCTATAGCATCAATCCATGAAATACGTTTTTAATATGTCATGGGGATCCGAAAAAATCATGTGCAACGTTGGGAAGTCTTTAGTTGCAGCATTTCTTTGAAGCTGGACATCTTGGAATACTGCATTTAGTTATCAACGTCATATTACCCTTAACACATGTTAACGGCGTTAAAAAATCTATGTATGGCTTAGCTAAGCGATGACTAGCGTCAGCACTGTAAGGACACACCACGCTGCCAGTTTAATAATAACTGCTACTTTGTTTCTTGCCACATTCTTTATTCTTCCTGCCATAAAAACAGTAAGAATGGCAAAAAGGTAAGCAAAGGCATGAAACAAGATCTCTTGTTTCACTAAATTCTACGCTGATTGCCATTATTGCAAAATTTAGGCCAAGTTTCTTCCAATTGCTTTTAATCTCCTTCTCAGTGACTGTGATTTAGTTAGGCATTTTAGTGTTTGGGATCCCATTAATGGTAAGTTTTCCGAAAGCACACGCCTTCCCTGTGTTGCTAAGGTAGACTTTGCACTAAACAAGGCAATTATATATCCCCAGGGCTATTGAGCGCTATCTGCAACCGCTCCATCTGGTTCCAGGGATCATCTCTTGTAAAGTCTCTTTACAAATCACAGTCACCTCTGCCCTTAAATCCATTTTAAATTTAATAGTAGTACTGCCGGATTTGAGATTAACAAACGCAACCAGCTCGTCATTGTTGACTTTGAAAACAGATCCTAGGTTACGTGAAGCACTTACTCTTGGTTAGGTGTTTTCTCTAATTCTTGCGTTTTGACAGACAGTCCTTCTGACTTTTCCTTTACACATCCTGGATATTCTTCTGTTGGCTGAGCCTCTCTCCTCTCTGCTGTGTTCTGCCTTGTCCCTAACAGGCAGAATTCTGCCATGGGAAATCCACTCTTCTAAAAAGCATTTTTACAGGCTTCCTTGTTTCTCTGCGATTTTGCCTTTGCTCGTTCTTGACCACTGTCCCCCTACTTTTTCATTGGGTGTCTTGAATTTTACCTGAGTTGGATAGCAATGCTTCTTCACCACTCATTTAAGAGGAAATTCAATTATTCAGTTCAATTCAAGATGTTTTTTAAAATTCCAATTACTAAACACTGTGTTCTTCAGTCTCAAAATTGCATGTCTTGTTTATATGTCAGCTTTACAAAGTTTTTATCTTCTGATCACTGACTATTTTGTGGCAAAAGACTTGCCTGTTTGGGCCTAATATAGATTTTAGGTTGCTTAATTTTCTGAATAATATCACCATTACTTTTTATAGAGGTAATGTAGCAATATTATTGCATTCCTTGTTGCATACATTATGAGATGTTTTAGTGCTTCACAGATTTGTGTGAAGTTTCCTTTTTCCAATATATAATGTCTTGTTCTTTCCTCCCAGGTGATTCAATAAGCTATGAGAAATCTTTTCAAAGGCTAGATTGCAGCTGATTGTCTTTCTGATTTAGTCTTCTTCAAAATGAGTCTATTTCTCCCATAAAGGATCTAAAAATAACCAAAAAAAAGTAAATGTTTACGAAGATGAGCAATGTTTTTTTTTCCATAGTGGGTTGCTATTTGCACTATAGAATGTTTATACTTTTGGCTTCGTTTCAGAGATTTTCCCTAAAATTTTCTTATCCCAACCTGCTTCCTTGTTATAAATTTAAAGAAAGGGAAGGATGCATTCTCACAGCAGCTAATCGTTATGTCACAAAAAGATTGATTTGATATAATATTACGTGTCCCTTAAAATGCTTCAGAAGTATGACTTTGTCTGTTGCAGTGCACTCATATAGATTCATTCCACTATGAACTCGCACTGTTTACAAAAGTGTATTTCAGGAAGTATTTCAAGAATGCAGTCAGAGGTTTAGCTAAGGCAAAAGATTATTACTAAAGACATTTATCTTCTCTTCAACTGCTTACCCCTAAGGATGGATGAGTGTGTATTCTTTTATTCTACTGTACTTTTAACTGTGGTTGGCAAAATAATCCCTGGAATTACCAAACTTGTATATGCTTGAAAAATCGTAGGCTTCTCTAAAGACAAAAAATATGTGGTTTTGTTTTGTTTTCATTTTAATTTACATTCTGGTTTCTTGCCAGTCGGGACTTCTGGTTTTGAGTTTTTCTCTGTAAATAAAAAAGTTATAATTTTACAAGAACGACAGTAACGGAGGGGGAGAGGTTGGAAGAAAAGAATGTGAAATTCTCATGAAGTTAAGAATTTAAAGGATTAGGTTACATGAAAAGCACCAAGTAACACCTCTTTTGTGACAAGATCATAAGATTTGTCAATGACAGTGGTGATGAGAGTGACAGTGGGACCCATCTGTTGACAAGACTTGACATTCTGGGAGGCATACTGCCTCTGAGCAGCCCAAATCCTTGGTGTTACTGAAATGTTGCCGAGGGTCCTCCAACCCTCTGAACACCACCCCATGCTTATGTTCCATGCGGATGTTAATAACACTACTGTGAACGAGTTTACACAGATTAAAAGCTACTGTAAGGCTCTGGGAACAGGGAGGTGAAGGGGTCAGGAGCTCAGGTGGCTTTTGTGTCAATTCTGCTGATCAGAGGTCAAGGCTTAGGGACAGATGTGACATGGAGATAAATATGTGAGTGAGCAGATGGCACTCCCAGCAGAATGTCAGCTGCCTTGACCATGGAATAATGTTCCATAAACCCTATGGCACAAGGAAGAACTGCACCTCTCTCACACCAATATACTGATTTATTGAGACAGGTTCACAAAACCCAACAGATCACAATGAACTATTTCGCCCTTAACAGAAGTCTAAAAATTGGCAAGAAAAGAAGCATTTACCACAAGGTCAGAGGAGAGACAGAAACAAGAATGGTGGGTTGGTCCACCGAAAGTATTAGATAATGTAAGGATTAAGGAGGAAGAACTGGAGCCTTTATTACGTGGCCAACAGCTTGCTGTAAATGACATTTGGTAGATTAAAAACTTGTCAGATGATTCACACATGTCACAGCATTAATATTGAAGGGTATAGTTCGCTCAGAAAAGGCAAGCGGGAGACTAATGAAGAAGGCAAGAAGATATTCTTAAATGTGCAGGGTGCTTACATCTGCTCCGAGATCCAGATCACAGAGAAACATACGTTTCCTCCGGGTGTTCAGAGCCATCTTTATAGTGCTTGGAATTAAAAGAGAAAGAAGACGGACACTATCATAGTGATGGTCATGGAGATGAAAATCAGACTAATCTAAGCATAGAATTTGGTGGTAATAATGTAATTACTTGGTAGTCGCTGATCACTACTCAAGCATAACCCGTGGAAAGAATGCAGTAAGACATGGAGGTAGGAACTCACCTGACTAAGGTGTCCTGGCTTGAGACTTCTACAGAGAGGACATCTGTATCTGTGCTGGCTACTCTCTAATCAATAGAAGCACTTAAAAGGTGCTGAGATCTGAGTAACTGTTCATTAAAAATGTCTATTGTTTTTACATCATAAAAAAGAACTTTGAATGAAAACCTAACCTACAGATGTCTATGCAGAAGCTACTTAAAGTAAGATGATATGAATCCTGTCCAGGCAGTCCACGAAGTTTTTGTAACTCGGGAGGCAAAATCCTGCAGAGGAGGATGTCACAAAGAACTAGGATAATTATTAGAAAGGTAATAAAAGAAGCATGTGAGTGGTATCTCAGCACGTATGAATGGCCATACTGGCAGTTTATGTCAGCTTCATTAGTAACAGATGTCCAGAAAACACTGGAGGAAGAATACTGAAATGAGACGAGGCTTGGTTTGGGCAAACAACCCGAATAACTATCTTGGATGCAAACTATTGGGCAAGCATCATTTCACCTCATTTCATTTGCCAGTCTGTTACTGTTCCTCTAACATTCACGCAGTGGTCACTGTATGTTGACATTCCAAAAAGCTCCTGGCAAGATGAAAATTATAGAAAAGCCTTTCTGCTTTATTATCACTTTAATAATCTCTATTTTTGTTTTGCTCTCACTCCAATGACTTTCATTTTACATTCAGTTTTGGTTTTCACTTTGAAGCAGCAAAGTTATCAGTTGCACGTATTTTGTGTCATTGTAATGCACGCACTTTCTGTGTCCTATCCATGACATTTTTCTTCATTCAATCATTGTTCTGCATGTTTAAAACTAAGAAAAATTAATTTTCTCTCTCACTGTTAAAACTTAGTTGTCTTTGAAGAGTGTTCCTAGAACCGTTCTGGTTCCCAGTTGAAGCCTGTGTGTCACTGTTACCTATTTATACTTAGTTTAGTCTATTGGAGTCCAAGGAAAGTTTCGCTGTGAATTATCTATTTAAATGCCTACGGTGTCCTTAGGAAATCAGGTGGGTAAGCTCAGTGTAGGCATAGTCAAGCCTCAGCAAATGCTTCTGAAAGAGTTTTAGAGGAAGCCGGCATGGGGCAGGATGCCACGGAGAAGGGCAGATGCTTTAGCCAGGGACACCAGCAACTGGAGTTCCAGGCCAGTGGAGCACCGTTTCTCAGTTCAGTACTTGGGCAAATCTCTGTCTCAACTTCAGTTAGAAGAGCAAGTGAACATAGCTTAACAACCTGCCTGAAAGGAGCTTTCCCAGTTCTTCTTCTCGTTAATGCTTGTATATCTTTTCTGCAATGTTTCAGCGCATCCTTCAAGAAACTTGGAAGTTATTCTCATTGGTTCCCAAATGCCCTGACAGGCTGGGATGGAAAGTACAATTTGGCAAATTTGCAGTGATAACAGTCATTTAATGGAAAATGGTGATAACTTTATATTGAATTTAACATGGGCAGGATTGGACCATAATGTAAGACACTTTCTGAAAATTGCCATTTTTAAGATGAATACCAAATGCCTTGGAACTAGCACTGGGAAAAAATATAACTCAAATATATTTCTAAATTGGAATGAGATAACTGCAGAATTGGCCCTTCTTTAAGGAATGAAATCAGTTATTGTCTTCAATTTTCCAAAATTATTTATTATGTTTTACTGGGATAATAATTAAAATAAAGCTATTACTGGTTAAATAGAAAACTGATGACTTCCAACATGAGTTGCTTATTTTTTTGTTCTATACAGAACAGTTCTCAATACACTATTGTACTTCTCCAGAAAATACGTGAAGCCGTATACAATTCAAACAATACTGTATTGCTAATACAGGGATGCTTCTAATTGCTTTTATAAAGAACTTTTTTTTCTAAAAGAGGGTTTCTGTTAAAATTGAAAAGGACTAATAGTATCGCATTACATATAAAAGCTGTTCCTTTGGCTTCAGTGAATGTAGAGTACTTATACAAAAAGGGTTCATAGTATGAAATAGATATCTTAAGAAGAATCTGTTATATGCATGGTAGCTTTTTAAAATTGACTTTTGTCTGCATTACTAATGCATTGGTGGCATACACGTGCAATATTACAAGACTAAAGCCTTGTTTGACATTTCTCATAAGTTCCAAAGATCATTTTTACGTATATAAACCTAACATCTAGGCATATTTCTTATGTCCACGAATAATTTTACTAATAAATTAATAAATCCTATTTGTAATCACTTGTAAAATTAGTGTAGTTTAATGGCCACTGAATCAAAGACTCAAAAGAACAGTGACAGATGCCTTTATTATTTATAAGAATCTTGTTGAAAAGAGACTTGTTAGTTGTCATCTGAAAGTGAAGAAAAAGAAACTTTTTTTTCTTATATTTTAGCTATATGGGATTTCTTGTTCCAGGATATACCCTACTGTGGAGGACCAAAAAAAGAAAAAAAAAAGAAACTACCAACATAGATCAATTCACTATTATTTCAACCATATTATCAATTACCTCTGATTTATATCTAAATTGATGCTCCTTATGTCCAGAATCCGAAGGTATCATTTGGTCGTTCCCCCTGCCGCTACAGCCTTGGATTGGAGAAGGCAGCCTGGGCCTGCAGAGCAGAGGGGAAGGAACTGCAGAGAGCTGTGAAAACATTCCCAGTCTCCCCTCGGGAGGGCAGGACCAAGAAAGCACTACAGGACGTCACCCTTCCACTGAGTTTTCCAGTCACGCACAACCTACCGGTACACTCATAGAGTAAGACAATAAACACTGTTTTTCTATATCATTTCCAATTTTAGAATGCAAGAAAAATAACTAGCTATTTGTGTAGCACATCTTCCGTTCAAATGAAAGCATGGATTGTAAACATGGTGTGTTCCCTGTTAATTTAACAGAATTAGACATCTTACTGCAGCAAAGTTCTCCACCAGTTCAAGAGTACTTTTGGGAATGCTTTTTGTTCATGAGATAAAATTTGTGGCATTAAACACATGCAGCTGATGCAAATATGTGGTGTGATCTACTTGGACTTCTGGCCAAAATTGTCAGTAATCTTTTGTGTAATTAGAAAACGTTTCAATGACAGTTCTGTTCTGCTGCCCTTAGTCAACTCTGAGTTATACCATACTCTTCCAGGAATGTCACCAAAGCTGGTCATGGTACATTCTCACAGGTTTTGAAGCACACTTACGACTGAGAAAGAAAAGGCACCAGCTGCATTTTAAAATCTGTTTGTCACCTCAGGATGTAAAACTGCCATTGCAGAAGGTCATACATTAACATTTGCTTTAGATAAAAAATGTCTTGAAATTGGTAATAAAATAAGTAAATCTTTGGGGGAATAAAACCAAAAAAACAAACCAGTTAGACTGCTTTCATTTTGATATCTTTTAATAGACAAATACAGTAGAGGAAGAATAAATACTAGCTAAATAGACAAAAACCACATAGAAAGTCAAAGATTCAGAAAGGTATGTATGCACTGTGTGTATCTCTGCAGTTATTCGTCACCTAGAAATATTGCCACTTGGGTAAAGGTCAGTATTGACTTGAAGTTTCCGCTATCACTAAATAATTCTCCATGCTTCATCACTTCTGCGCAATTTATTTCTGTCAGCTCTGCAGGTGACATTTGCCTTAATGCTGTTTAGCGCGTGTGGAAAAAGGAATGACCAAGTGGCTGTTAGGGTATATCCACGGAAGTGGATATAGTCAAAGGAGCTTGAGTCCTCACCTAGTCCGGTACAGCCTTACTGCAGAGGTCTAAGTAAAACGCTGCTGGACACCCATCCTGTCGGCAGGGAAGGCCGACCTCTTTCCCAGGAGCAGAAGACAGAAGGATCGGAGCTGAATTCGAAGTGCCACAATTTGCTGTATAACCTTTGGCAAATCACTGAATGTTGCTGCTTCCTGATTTTTTGTCCTAGTGAAATATAGGTAACAGCAATTTCTTGGTTATCTATTTGGGTAATAAATTCTTCTGGCTAGAGATTGATTTTTTACCTAACATCCTGTAATGCATAGCTAAATATATCCTCAAGCTTCTAGGTGTTTCTTTGGTAGAAAATAAGTAAAGACAGGGAATTTAAAAAGACAAATACTCACTCTAGACTCTAGAATTTCTGACTTTATTGGATAATTTTTAAAAAAACACCCAAATTAGTTAGCTTAATAAGGTAATTAAAGTATGCTGCTAGGACAAGCCACCTATATTGCAAGACAAATTATTCCCTTCTGGTCTTCTTTTCTTTCGCTTCTACTTGCTGCCTCTCCCTCCAGTTTCCCTTCGCCAGTACTACTATTATGGCTTCAGTACTGGCGCTGTACTCCCACAAATGCCACTATCCAGCTGCATACCTTCAGGAGGAGAAAGAATAAGACGTGCTGACAAAATTTGAAGTGTATGAAGTAAATGTACAATCCTAAGCTGCTGTCTCTGAACAGGCAACAGCTAGAAAATCAATACAGAGAGAACACGGTGTGTTTGAGGATGTTGGATTGACCAGTTTTATAAGTAGCATAATTGGGTTTGGAACAAGAAAGTAAAAACGAAGGCAGCATTGTTTATTCAGATCTTTAATAGGCATGTGGCTAATCTGCAAAAATTTGATGAGTCCTGATTTAACTGTTGCATAATGTCACAGATATTTGCAACTCTGTCGGTTCTGCTACTCCCTGTGGAATTCCAGCATCTGGGATGACAACAGTTTTATTCATCTCCTCATAGCTACTACAGCATCTCAGAGTCTCTATAGACTAACTCCCTCTTTTAACAATGCTCAGTATTCACTTTCACCTACAATAATGGTACTAAGGTAGAATTGTATTTTATATTAGAGATTTGCACAAACTGGGTTGTTTCTGTACAATTGAAGAGGAATGAAAGTATACCTGGGCTGAACATCTAAAACTATAGCTAGACCGACTGCTAAAGGTAGAAAAGGGCAGATCCTTCCTGCCAAGACCTGGTTAGGAAAGAGTTTGTACTCTTGTTAGAAATAACAACGGTAATGGAAATATTAAGGTAATTAAGGGGGACAATGACTTTCATGACAGTTATCCCTTGAGGTCAAGGGCAAATTAACAAGTTTCTCTTTCATTCCACAAGGCAGGAGCACTGCAGATGAAATCATTAAAGGTGAGCTTGCAATCTGAGAAAATACGGTGCAGCTTCCTTATGGTCAGTAGCATGAAAGATGCAATCAATAAATTCACCCTGTAGCAATGTCGCCATACTGAGAAACTGTCTCGAGGGAAATAATATTACTTCAGTCCTATATGATTCAAAGCTCCTTGAGTTGAACTTCTTTGAAGATAAAAGGCTACATTCTCAGCTACTATAACTCAACATAGCTATTTTGACTTTTAGGTGCTACCAATTAGAGTGTGTTTTTGCGAGACTCCATTATCTCCTTGCTCAGTAGTGACTTTAATAATGTTTTATTTAGTCTCTACTGGTTTATGCTATCTAGTCACACCATAAAGAGTGAGGCGGTTCTTTTCCTCCCAGGTGCTACTTTCCTTGGTGAAGGTCTTCAGCCACAAATTAATTTTATTGTAAGGTTGTCTTACAGGAACTGATTCTCACAAATCCTTACTAGGATTGCACAGTTACGCTGTGGTTATATCATTTCAGTCTTAGCAGGGCTATTTTGCAGTTGTTTCTGGCTTGCTGAATTTAATTGCCTTAATCGGTAAGCATTCTTAGTTTTTCTCTTTCCATGCTGAAGGAACTGGCATACCACCACATTCCTCACAAACCAAACTTTTCCACAGCAGGCAGTTTCTCTGAATATATTTTAAAAATCTTTTCTAAGACTGAAATCAACATAATGAGAAGGAATGCGTAGGAGGTTAAAAAAGGTTCATTAAACAAGAACCTTTGACTACCTCATGTTCTTCTTTCGTTTCAGTTCTCTCAGTGTCCCAGAGTAGCTCAGTTTCATTAGACCATACAGACAACGAGGCAGGTCAAAGGAAAAGGGTGAAAGTTGCTGACAGATGATTAGAATAAAAATAATAATTCCAAATTTCCCCATTCTGCTTCACAGTCAATGTACACATGCTGTAAAAGAACTAACTTCTTGTGTAAGTTTTTGCAGAAGTCTGAATTATTTCCACATTACAGATTCTTGGCTTAAACTGCCTGTTCCCTGGATGGGACCCAAGTAGGTAACACCTGAATTTTCATCTTAATTAAAAAAAACCCCACCAAACAAAAAAACTTTAAACTTTTCAGTAGGGGTCAAATTAAGGAAAAACTGAAAAACTCGCAATATTGGGCTTGAAGATGTAAATTCATTTATAGTGTACAAGTTGTGAAAGTGATCATATAGAATTCAAGTTTTTCATATAAAAGTTGTAGCATTACAAGACATCAATAATAACAGAAAATACTCTCAGTATTGAAGATTCCACATATTCTAAGATATCCGGTAATCTAATAATTCTAATATGTGGTATTGAAGATATCACATCTTCTAAGACATCTAATATTCCAATACAACTACCAAATACACAGTAGAATTAATTTCTGTTCATAAAATGATTATAAACAACGCTCATATTTGCCAAGATATTATAGACATCTCTTTGCAAAGAGAATTAATGATTTTTTACCTTGAGTTTCACTGATGTAAATTCAAAAGCAACTGGATGAAATTAGAGATTTTAAGGAGTGCTATTTCAGAGTTCTGTGTACATAATCATGACTAAAAGCTGCTCTGATGATAATGCTTTATTTGGCTTGTAGCTTTATTGGCTTCATTTATTTAATTGATTTGAGGGATATGCAAATAGTAATAGCATTCCATGAAATCTTAGCATTATACATTTCCCAAAGCTGCGACAGATTAACTTCTAACTCAGATACTGCAGCTGATACCATGAAAACCTAAATCAAAGCAAAGTAAAAACTGTGAAAAGCTTTATAGCTATTGCCCCTAAATATATTTATCTGTGTCAGTTAATAAATACATACACAAAAGTTGCATAGCACTAACTGTATACTTCATTCTACATTTGTACCTAAGACTAATTTATATTTCCCACCCTGCAAAATGGAGACTGAGAAGAAGTAATCACTTCAGGTAACTTTTCCTTTTTGTTTGATAGTAAATTAACTTATGAACAAACCAACAAAAAGAGCTCTCCTTCTACAATCCATGTGAACATAGACAGGTTTTTAAGTGAGATGTAAATGTTCATCAAGCAGATGGCAATAGCAAACACATGGCAACTGTTGGAAAAAAGGGCTGAAAAAAGGCAATAAATAGAAAGTTGGCACCGTTAACAGTGCAAACAGTTTGAAAGGGATGGTGATGGGGTAAGTTCAAGGCACAAATCAGGGTAACGCTGAGCAAACAAAACTAAAAGCAAAACAAGTATTAACTTCCAACAGTTAGGAATTAACTAGAGGAAGCAACTCTGAAATAACTTAGAGAAAACAGAGGTAAAGGTAGCATGAGCAGGGATTTACATTTTAGATAATCTGAAATGAAGGGAGGTGGTTATGACGTATATGCTTTATCTATGAGAGAGTCTTCACAACATATGCAATTTTAAAATAAATGTCAAGGTTAGGTGAGAGAAATTGAACATCTTTATTGCCCTGGCCTCGAGGTAGATGATCTAATGGCATGAGGAGAAGAGTCAATATTGTCATTATACAGCAAAATAGCAAAGACATGTCCAAAGAATAGATTTTTTGTTCCCTTATCTTCAAAGAAATTGAAACCTTGCTTGTTCAAAACAGCAGTAATGTGAAAGGAAAAGACTACTTTTCACTTAATGCCAAATATTCAAAAAGATGTGCAAAAAAAAAAATTCAACAAAAAGCTCTGACTGCTGTTGGTCTCACATTGCTGGGAAAGTAGTATTCTGATGCTATCATGAAATGAGAATAGCAGGTGTGTAACTACAGTCACATCTTCTTTGTAACAAACAAAGGGTGGTGAAAGATGGGAGCAGAACAGCACCAGAAGTAGGGCTGAGGAGGCAGGGGATTTAAACAACGGCGAGTAAATGGGATATTGAGAAGGGAGGGAGTAAAGAGCCAGGTAATAAAAAGAAAGGGAGAAGCGGACAAAAAGAAACACAAACCATAAAGGCAGATAATTTAATCCCTACTGTAGAAAACCTTTGCTTTTCAAATCCTTGATTAGTAAACCAACCAAGCAACGAGCATCCCCTTTTAAAAAATAATCAAATTACGCCATTAGTATGCATACATGCACGGGTGAAGCAAATGCACAACCTTGAGAGTTGTAATCCCTGTGTTGCTAGCTCTGTCTTTCGGGCAGACCCTCCAAAAAGGCTTTTTTCTATCCAACCACCTACAAAAAAAAACAGGTACAGGGACCTTAGCGGTGTTCCAACACTGGCTTCACTGGAATGCAGAGAAAATGGTGAGCTGTTCCTACGGAGAGCTTCACTTCTCAGCAGAACTATGTAGTGCATAGCACTGGAGGATTTTTGTGCGTGTGAGGGAGAATGCAAAAGCTGTGCAATCCTGAAAAACCATAGATCTCCAAGAATACAGTTAGACCTCCTGAGAATTTTCAGAAAAATTATCATTTTCCCAAAGCATTAACTTCTTTCATTTCTTAACTGCAACCCTTAACTTCCCCAGCATGTGTTTGCGTTTTCCTGCTGAGCTGCTGTTTCTTTCCTCTTGTAACCTTCTGCGGTTGACAATGATACTGAGAGCTCAGTCCTATGTGCTTATAAACTCTGGCCTGAGCTCTTACTCATCACAAAATAAAAACCAAAGCAAACACCAAAAAAAGCCTTTCCTTTGTGCCCCAAGCACAGGCAGAGCTCTCATCCTTCAGGATTTCTTTACTTGCATGTGTGTGACATAGAGCAATCTTTAGTAAGAGCAAACAGGGCCTTGGAATTTGAAAAACACCAGTCATAATTTAATGCTTATAGAAAGACCAAAGAATTTGGCTCCCCTCCGATCTTTCCATTCCAGTTGGAGGGAAAGGATCTATCTGAGTGTCCACGCTTCATAGGGATATAATTAATTAAGGCTGTTAAATTGATTGATTTGTTACACACCCACCCCCACACCCACCCACCAATCTTTGTGAAAACCCAGTGACCAAAAATTCTCCAACCACAGATGACTCCAGGTACCTTAGACTTCACTTGCAAATTGTAGCATTATTATTAATGTTAATTACCGCATTAGTATTCCAGGCATTTCAAGGTGACTGCATATTGATCTCATTCCAGCTGGAGGGGCTGCTACCCCCACAAGTATTGCACATCAACTGCTGACATGTTGGATAAGGAGCTTCCCCATCTCTGCTAGGGCTTCTTCTGAAAAGTTTGTTTCATGCTTCGTGATTCTCCATAGCTGAAACCAAAACCATTTGGGACCCCAAGCACAAAGGTCTTGTGATCAGTGGCACAGAGTCTAGTTGGAGGCCTATAACTAGTGGCGTTCCCCAGGGTCCACGCCTTGGTGGACAAACGCACTGGGTCCAGCCTTGTTTGACATATTCATCAATGACCTGGATGAGGGGACGGAGTGTACCCTCAGTAAGTTTGCTGATGACACAAAACTGGGAGGAGTGGCTGATACACCAAAAGGCTGTGGTGCCATACAGAGAGACCTGGACAGGCTGGAGAGCTGGATGGAGAGGAAGTTAATGAAGTTCAACAAGCGCAAGTGCAGTGTCCTGTACCTAGGGAGGAATAATGCGATGCAGTGGTACAGATTAGGGGTTGACCTGGTGGAAAGCAGCTCTGCAGAGAGGGACCTGGGAGTCCAGGGCAGACAACAAGTTGACCATGAGGCAGCAATATGCCCTTGTGGCCAAGAAGGCCAACGGTATCCTGGGGTGCGTTTAAAAAAGTAAGGCCAGCTGATCAAGGGAGGTTATCCTCCCCCTCTACTCTGCCCTGGTGACGCCACGTCTGGAGTACTGTGTCCAGTTCTGGGCTCCCCAGTTCAAGAAAGACAAGGAACTACTGGAGAGAGTCCAGCAGAGGACTACAAAGATGATCAAAGGACTGGAGCACCTCTCTTATGAGGAAGGCTGAGAGATCCTGGATCTGTTTAGCCTGGAGAAGAGAAGACTGAGAGAGGATTTCATCAATGCTTATGAATTTCTAAAGGGTGAGTGTCAAGAGGATGGGGCCAGACTCTTCTCAGTGGTGCCTAGTGACAGGACAAGGGGCAATGGGCACAAACTGGAACACAGGAAATTCCATCTCAACATGAGGAAATACTTCTTTACTTTGAGGGTGGCAGAGCACAGGAACAGGCTGCCCAGGGAGGTTGTGGAGTCTCCTTCTCTGGAGATATTCAAAACCCGCCTGGACACGTTCCTGTCCAGCCTGCTCTAGGTGAACCTTCTTTGGCAGGGGGGTTGGACCAGATGATCTCCAAAGGTATCTTCCAACCCCTACCATTCTGTGATTCTGTGATTCTGTGTCTTTCTGCTCAAGATCACCTTAGTGAGTGTTCCCTTTTTGTTTAACTCTTGGTCTTTAACCATCACCTCCCTACCAGAACCAGTTTGGTACTGGTTAGGATGCTTTCTAGCTGTAACTGGGAATGGTGAATAAGAAGAATATTAAAATAAGATTGTCTAAATCCATGATCTTACTTATCCTGAAGGAATGAAGATTATTTTTTACCCTGAAGGTTCTACTAGCAGCTTACATACAGTTTATTTTTCACTGCTCTTCTGTTCTACTTCCTTAGTTCCTTTATTTTTGTCTCTGGAACTCCCACAGATAACAAAAACTCCACCAGCAAAAATGCTCTTCTTCTGTTTTCCCCTCTCACATGTAGCTGAGGAGCCAACAGAGACACTGACAGTTGGCTCCTGTTAATGGGGGTAACATGGGACACTGCAGGTACGTCAGGTTCAAGAATATAAGCTTTAGAATTATCCACACTGTACTCTAGAGCCATAGAACCACTAAAATATCTTTTCTTTTGTCACTTGATCACCACTCAGTATTCTCCTCCCATTGGGAAATGGAGGAAATTCCCATAACTCACCCATCTCAGAACAATTTGGAGAATTAGTACCATTAGCGTTGCTGAGCATATAAGCAAACTATCTTCTACTGGTGAGGGCAAGGGTCTTCTTGCAAAAGATAAAGAGAAGTCTGAAATATTTTTTCATAGCAAAATAGGGACCACAACATTCTTCAATGTCTGCATCTAAGATAATTCTGTGGGTGATTTAAAGAATTACTTCTGCTGAAGTGATTTTCTTATCTAGTGTAAAGTAAGCCTAAAGCAATACATTCTTTGCAATTAATGAAAACATGAACAGAACAAGCCTAGAGATATATACATTTGCCTCTGGCTTTGAATGCAAGACTTTGCGTCTGCCAAACTCACCTCCACAGTCTTTAATGGCAAAAAAATTAAGGCTTTGATGTAAATGCTTTGAACTACTCCTATCTAAAGTAAGCTTCCACGCGCATGCGACTACCCCTCTTAAAGCTTTCTAAGCATGCATACTGAATGATTTTGGTGGACTAAAGACTGACTGAATTTACTTAAAAATACACAATATAAATGCTGTTGTCCTCACAACTAATAGGAAACTTGCTTTCAGTAGGCAAATTAACTGTAGAAGTGAGAAACAGGCCCTTCTAGTTAAAGTTGTATTGTTCAGTGTATATTCAGCAAAAGCTAAGCAAAAGGTGTGTGCTAAATGCTAAAGGTTTGCTCATTGATTAAGTCAAACTAATGAGGCTGGAAGTCAATCTTGCTATGATAAAAATGGTAGTCAGATGGTTGCAAAATATTGATACAGGTGTTTGCAGAACTGCAGTGCTGTCTTTGAGCAATATCACTACCACTGGTCAAAAATGAGTATTTTAACAGTAAAAAATAATTCTAGAATAACATAGTATTGAGTGTAGTAACATTTCAGTATGTTCCTATAGCATAAATAGTTGAGCGTGTCTAAACTTTATTACTACACTTTATAACATCTTTTATAGGATACTACCAAAGGATGAGCAGTGACATTCGTTCCATAATGGATTAATATATTAATCATATAATGAAACATAACTGTTTCTGGGCGTTAACAATATGGTGGTTCTTCAGAACTATTACTCTTTGTGATCTGGATAATTTCCAGAGCAGTTTAATCCATTTTCTGTTATAATTTGTTGCCTTGCGTAACCCAAGAGAGGAACAAAAGGAAAACAAAACAAGAAAGGACTAATCAATCATTGTTCTCCCCTGAATCCTTGAAGCAGCCTCTAAATTGTACCAGCCTGCGGCAGAATCCAGGGATTTTATGATGCAAGGGAAGATTTTTGGAGACATTTGGGAACAAGCCACATTTTCTCCCCGAATATTTCCCAGGTTATTCATAAAGAGTCCTCTACACTGGGAGGACTGGCTAACACTCAGGTTTTTTATACTCGGCTGAAAGGCTAATGAAGTTTTCTAGTTCCACTTCACAAACCGGTAAAATAAGGCCATATAGGGGCTAGGATTTAATGCTCTGAATGGCATTTATTAAGGTTGCATCTCTTGATTGTTGGTGTTTCAGTACAAAAACTAAACAGCATTAAATGTATGTACCTGGAGGGCGGGTGTTAGAGGTTTTAAGTCTAGCATAGAAAAATGAAGTTAACTTTAAAAGAAACTGCTTTGATTAGTTTAGTTTCTCACATGCCTACCTTTCCCCCCTCTTTTTTCCTACATATGTATTTATTAATCCAAGGACTGGAGATACAGTGCTTTGGAATACTTTTGGGAGAAATGGACTGATCACATTATAGAACTATTCACTAGCATTAGCCAAATCATATTACATTATTTCTTGATATTTGAATCTTGATATTGATATTCTTGATATTTCATAAATCATGATTTATTTCTTTTGAAAAGTCAACGAAGATTAAGGAGATACTGAGTGATTTAATTAATATTAATTCAAGATACTAATAACAGCTTGGTCTAGAGAAGAGCTGAATGCTTTTCCAAAATCGGCTCCTTCTTATCAGGTAGATAAATATTTAATTTGAAGCATGTTTTTGTCCATCAGTTGCTACAGTATACAGTATCTTCTATCTTGCTTTACATCTAAAATACATTTTCCCATTTTTTGACCTGGAAAACCTGCAGAGGTGGGAATATTATCCTTTGTTCACCTCTTTCCCCCAGTTAAATAGCTGTTTACCTCACAAGTGCTATTTGGGAATAATTAGCATTTACTTTTCATCCAGAAGTGGGTAGATTGACATAAAATCTCAGAAACACCTGAGACTTTGTTTTGCACTAAAATATGTGATGGATTTTTATTGCACGTTTGTAAAATAGTAAACTTTATTAGAGCCATGCACATCATTTGCCACAGCTGAGAGAGCTTTAACTGCTGGCTGCATTACTCTTCACAGACCCTGGTAGCTCTGATGTTATCAGCGCTATAATGAAAGCAGAAAATATGTGGTTTGTGACATCTTTGAAATTCGCAAGTGCAACAGAGGCTTGCATTGGTACTACTCTTAGAACAAAACATTGTTGGGACTAAGTCTTTAATATCTTTTGTAATTAACCTAGTAGGTGGAAGACTTACTACCCCTTACAATTCACCAAGTCAGGGCTCAGTGAATCAATGGGGCTGGAATGGAGATGTTCCTTCTAGCACAGCCCATATTCTATCACTTCTGGGTTTTGTAAAATTCTAGTTCTGAGACTGTAAAGGCAACATATTTACACACAAAAATTAACATCGAGATGAATGGAACTGTGATATTATAAAAAAGAAATTTTTGAGGACCAGCACAATTGCAGCAGTACAGTACTGTTTCTCTGGCTTTGAAAAAGGGGCACAAAATAACTGTGAGTGTTCATAAAGTCCGTGTTTGTGTAAAGAACTGAACAGGGAGAAATAATTCCTTGTGACACACTCCTAGCAGAAAAAGAAAAAAGGAAAAGCTTTGAAATGGAAACTGCTATATTTTTGCAAAGTAATTCTGATATTTAAAAGTACAGGGAAATGCTGATTCTGTCTCAGTTAAAATGTAAGTACACACACTATGTGCAAAGAGAAATCTGAATCTTTTTGATTATTATAATTAATTAGGTGCTTTCAGCCTTTCATTCTGTCATAAAGTTTGTGCTTTCTGTCACGAAAACCAACACGTAAAACAAGAAGCTGGGACATCAAATGAAAGAAGAGATTATATTTCTAAAGGTCTACAACTTATAATGACATAAGTACTGTTTTCATTTTAAATGATTAACAAAAAACATAGCCAGACTGCTCATATGCTTTAATGATACTACCCATTGGATTTTGTGTGTAACTCACGAGGATTTCAAGAAAGAAATTTCAAGACAGAATCTTCTATTCTTTTCTCAAGCTGAGAGGAAGAATAGTGTTTTTTTCCTGGTGCAAAGTTAAAAAAAACAAAAAAGACAAGACTATTTGTAAACATCTTTTACAGTGATAAAGCTCAGACCTAATGCCACCAGCTATGTTTGGAACATTTATTTTCTCCCTAGTCCTGACTGAACTATGCCTAACAAATACCACAAGGTTAAAAAATTACTCCCATTCATGGGGAAAAATGCATGCAGCAAATGGTATTTTTTTAAAGATGTAGTTAACCAAGGTCAAAAGGTCAAAAAAGGTCAATAATCCTGCTGCATTAGTCTTTGCAATAAAACTTTGGCAAGGACTGTTATAAGGCACTTTGTCTCTTTCCCCGTGTTTTGGGAAGGAGATTATTTTTTATTTCAGTGTAGCTAGTAAAGCGCAGCCCAAACTGAAGATCCCACAGGGAACACAACGTCTTTCTCTTTCTCTCTTTACCCAATTGCCTGCCTAAAAAAAGTAAGGATTGTTCAGAGAACCTCCATACTTTATTCTACATGGGAATAAACCTGGCCATGGAAAAGCAGACATCCAGCCCATAAAAAGTAAAATTTTATTGTTCACACATCTCCTTGCAATGGTGGAGACCCAGCTGTGAGTCTGCTCTGTGAGAGACCACTTTGTGTTGCTCCTCCTCTTATTGGCAATCGTATTCTGGTTCTGATAAACTTTTTTATCCCAGATACATAGAAATTCAAAGCTTTTAATATAAAGATTTTAGTTTAGCTTAACTGGTATTTTCAGGTGCAGAACAGTTGGGAAACGTGTGCTTTTTAGGCAAAATATATTCCCTAAATATCCATTGAGAGTGGCTTGCTGATGTGTTGGAGAAAGAAAAAGAGCAATCAGAATGGGGTGGATACGGAGCTGTTTTGTGAGGCTTTTTTGTGTTCCGCTTTAGTTTTGTTTGTGCACTAAATGTTTGCATATAGATGAGAAACTGCATGAGAGCTAAGCCAAGCACAAGTTTTTTGTTGTGCTCTGAAAAAGTGAGTCTTTCGATTTAATTTGTTGTATTATAAAAATCCAAAGCCTAAAGCCTGCTCTAGTTGAAGTATAGTCTCTCCCTCTCATGAACATCACTGTACTCTTTCTTGTGGACACAGCTGTTAAGGGATGCTAATATCATGGATGTAACATCAGCCACCTTAGTAAACTGATGAAGAATTCTCTTTTTCAAAGAAGCAGTAGCTTATCTTGTGAGCCCAAACTGTGGCCAGCGCACTAAGCTATTTAGAGGGACAGAACTGCTCCAAAGCTTTACAGAGCTTCGTATTTCAGATTTTTTCCAGGTACCTACACACAGCTACTCTTCTGTAGCACAAGAGGTACCGTCTGTTCACCTTCTCTGAACTTTCTCTTCTCACTTTTCTTTTTCCAGTCATTAGGCCATAAGTCATTCACTGTTATTGAAGCACACAACCATCAGTAGAGTACATTTGCTTGTAACCAGGGCTGCTCTTCACATATTTTCCCCTGTGAAAGAAGGAAGTATATTTTTAACCAGTGTCTCAGAACACAGCTGGTATTGCTTCCAGCAGACAGGTCCTGGGCCAGGAACCCACTCACTGGGAAAGACGATCTCCAGCTTACCTGGATCCTGAGCAGAGGCGGGGACAGTGGCGGAGACTGGAGACTCCTGTTCAAGGGTCATGATGTCTTGACACAGGGAGAAAGCCAGCATTCAAAAGTGATCTGCTTGTAGCGATCTGTGCATCTGAACACATGGGCTGAAGAATTTTGTAGCATTGATTATGTAGCTTTGAGATTTCATAACTTAATATTGAAGCCAGGGTAACACAAATAGCCTTGTGGCCTAAACTGTAGCTGCTAATAGAGGTGCAATTTTCTGATCAAGCCAGGTCAGAATTAAAAGTCATGCCCCTGAATGTTTGGCAGCTGCACTTCTCTGTGTGCCCAATTACAGTGCGCCTAAAGTCCAAAAGTGCTTTACAGTATTAAGAACCAATTTAACAGTCTAAGGCCATTTGTCACCCTAAGTGGAACATGATAATTGAGAAGAGGCAAATCTTTCAAAACATTTCCACTTTTCCAGTTCTCACGTCTCTTGTTTTTTTCCCTCTTTTTACATAGGAGTGAAACGAAATTTTCTTAACCGGTGGGTACTAGTAGAGAAAGGAGTAATCAACAAATCTGCTAAGCCCTAATTCAGTGAAAACCCCTTTGTGGTCTGCTTGCTCAGAAATATTTAAATATTGGAATTATGAACATACTTATGCTCTCTTAAGTAAAATTGAGATGATGATGAATGTTGGAAAGGTAGACAAATTAGCTATAAAAAACTAGTTATAGTGCCAGATAGAATAAATTTATAATTCATACATCAAAAATATGCATTTCTTTAAAGTTTATTGTCTGTTAATGGTTTTAAAGAATACCCATATTTTTCTTGGTTACAATTCTTGTCATTCATTGACTTCAATGCTTTTTGGATAAGGGCCTATAGCTACACTTTTAATAAAATGGTAGCATGCTTACCTCTCATTCTGACGCCTTGGAGGGAGGTTCATCTGACTAATGACAGTATTTTGGTCATCATGCTAATTTATTGCTTATAAACTGAAATTTTATGTAGTATTTAAGTATCAGTATTTACCATCTTACAGGTAATAGACTGTAGTAGTATACTGTTAGTTTCAGTCATAACTACTTCAATGTCCAAATGCAATGTCTAAATGCAAGACACACAATTAATCCACCCTGGCACATCTAAAACAGTAATTACCTAATGCCATTCACATGGTCTGGGGTTAATTGAAAGAGGTCTTGACCTTCATGACCTATCAGTTTTGCCTCATCAGCTTGACCCAGGTCAGAGATTCTCCCTGACAACTTTTGCTTATCAATAAAACCTCACTGTATCTAGAACCAGCATGTGTATATATGTGTGTATGCACGCATACCATAAGGCTGTGTATGTATATGCACAATAATAAGTAAATAACAAACATTTGTGCCACTGATTTTTATCTTTTATTTTTCTTTTCAAGTAAAATGTGAATTATGTAAATTGCAAAATGAAGACTGTATTACTTTTCAGTTTGTAGCTTAAACATGATTTTCCAGGTGGGTCTAGACCACTTTTATTGTTGTTTATGTTATCACAGATGTTTTTGCAAAAAGAATTTGGCTGACACAAGGTTTTCAAATGGTATTATACATTAAAATAAATCCCCTTTAGTGGAAAGATATAATTAGTCAAACATAGTTCGTAGTCACTGATGCACCCAACTCTGTTAGGTGAGTGCAAAAACTTAGATACCATTTGAATTTTATGTTGTGCCATAACTGGAGGGAAAACTGTATTCCATTACAACCCCCAAACTTATTAAACTATATCTAAGTTGAAAAGTTGAGCACTTGAAAATTAGGAAATACTGGAGTTTAAGTTGCTTCTGGAGTTACAACAAGAAGTCAGTTGTTTTGGCCTGAACCTCATGCTGTGTCTTTAATTCATTATCACAGAAGAGATCACTGCCTCTGCTTCTCCCTTCATTAGCCCCAAATCACAACAGAATCATAGAATCACAGAATGGTTCGAGTTGGAAGGGACCTTAAAGACCATCTAGTTCCAACCCCCCTGCCATGGGCAGGGACACTTTCCACTAGACCAGGTTGCTCGAAGCCCCATCCAGCCTGGCCTTGAACACTTCCAGGGATGGGGCATCCACAACTTCACGGGGCAACCTGTTCCAGTGTCTCACCACCCTCACAGTAAAGAATTTCTTCCTGATATATAATCTGAATTTTCCTTCTTGCATTTTAAAACTGTTACCCTTGTCCTATCACTACACACAGGAGTCCCTCCTTATCTTTCCTGTAGGACCCCTTTAGGTACTGAAAGGCTGCTATAAGGTGTCACCGGAGCCTTCTCTTCTCCAGGCTGAACAACCCCAACTCTCTCAGCCTGTCCTCATAGCATAGGTGCTCCAGCCCTCTGATCATCTTCGTGGCCCTCTGCTGGACCCGTTCCAACAGGTCCATGTCCTTCTTACGTTGGGGACTCCAAAGCCAGACACAATACTCCAGGTGGGGTCTCACAAGAGCAGAGTAGAGGGGCAGAATCACCTCCCTCAACCTGCTGGCCATGCTTCTTTTGATGCAGCCCAGGATGCGGTTGGCTTTCTGGGCTGCAAGTCTGCATTGTCTGCTCATGTTGAGCTTCTCATTCACCAACTCCCCCAAGTCTTTCTCCTCAGGGCTGCTCTCAATCCATTCTCCGCCCAGCCTGTATTTGTACTTGGGATTGCCGTGACCCAGGTGTAGGTCCTTGAACTTGGCCTGGTTGAACTTCATGAGGTTTGCACGGGCTCACCTCTCAAGCCTGTCAAGGTCCCTCTGGATGGCATCCCTTCCCTCCAGCGTGTTGACTGCACCACACAGCTTGATGTCATTGGCAAACTTGCTGACTCAGTCCCACTGTCTGTGTCGTTGATGTCTCGAACCAGATCTTCTCCTAAAGAGGGTGGTTCTTCACTCTCATAGCTCCTGGTTTTGCCCTGGTGGCGTGGTCAGAGCCCTTGCCAGTGAAGAGCAAGGCGAAAAAGTCATTCAGTACCTCAACCTTCTCCATATCCTGGGTGATCAGGTCTCCTGTTTCCTTCCGGACAGGGCCCACATCTTCCCTAGTCTTGCCTTTGTCTCTGGCATACTTAAAGAAGTATTTCTTGTTGTCCTTGATGTCTCTGGCCAGATTTAATTCTATCTGGGCTTTAGCTTGACTGACCTGGTTCCTGGCCACTCGGACAGTTTCTCTGTATTCCTCCCAGTCTACCTGTCCTTTCTTCCACCATCTGTAGTCCTCCTTTTTGATTTTGAGCTTGTCCAGGAGCTTCTTGTTCATCCATGCAGGCCCCCTGGCTTTTTTGCATGACTTCGTTCTTGGGATGCACCACTTCTGAGCTTGGAGGAGGTGATCCTTGAATACTAACCAGATTCCTTGGGCCCCTCTCCCCTCCAGTGCTTTTTCCCATGTTACCCTGACAAGCAGGTCCCTCAAGAGGCCAAAGTCTGCTCTCCTGAAGTCCAGAGCAGTGAGCTTGCTGCACACCCTCCTTGCTGCCCTAAGGATCTTGAATTTTACCATTTCATGATCACTGCAGCCAAGGATACCCTTGAGCTCGACATTCCCCACCGACCCCTCCTTGTCAGTAAGGACAAGGTCCAGCATGTCTCCTCTCCTTGTTGGCTCTTCTACCATTTGAAGAAGAAAATTGTTGTTGGCACATCCCAAGAACTTCCTGGATTTCTTGTGCACCACTGTATTGTCCCTCCAACAGATATTGGGGTGGTTGAAGTCCCTCATAAGGACCAGGGTATGTGAACATGATGCTGCTCCTATCTGTTTATAGAGGGCCTCATCTGCTCCGTCATTGTGGTCAGGTGGCCTGTAGTAGACCCCCACTGTGACATCACCTGCCCTTGCATTCCCTTTAATCTTGACTCAGAAGCTCTCTGTCAGCTCTTCATCCATCCCCAGGTGAAGCTCCATGCATTCCAGCTGTTCATTGACATAGAGGGCAATGCTCTCTCCTCGTCTCCCCTGCCTGTCCTTCCTGAAGAGCCTGTATCCCTCCATTCCAACACTCCAGTTGGCAATGGCAGTTGTCCCACCACATCTCTGTGATGCCAATGAGATCATAGTCCTGGAGGCATGTGCACGTCCCTAACTCCTCTTGCTTGTTTCCCATGCTACATGTGTTTGCATAGAGGCACTTCAGCTGGGCGCCCAATGAAACTGATTTACAGGCTGGAGTGGCTGCATTTCCTTCGTGCTGCTCTTCAGATGATCTTCCTTTGAGGCATTTTATTGTGACCCTCTGGTTCCAATTGCCTCAGGAGCCCCTTGCTTGTCCGCATAAGACTTTGAGTGTGCTGCAGCATACCCAGCACATCTCAGAGCAACAGGCCTTTGCTAGCCACCTGTCCCTCACACCTTGAAGTGTCCTCCTTTGGCTTTTCACAAGCAAGCCGGGTAATATCCCTCTCCCCCAACAAGTCTAGTTTAAAGCTTGGTCAATGAGCCCTGCTAGTTCGTGAGCGAACACCCTCTTCCCTCTTGCAAAAAGATGCACCCCATTCGACACCAGCAAGCCTGGTGCCGTGTAGGCCATCCCATTACTAAAAACCCCAAAGTTGTTGCAGTGATACCAGCCACGGAGCCATGTGTTGACAGACTGAGCACACCGTCTTCTTTCAGAGTCACTGCCCAACTCCAGGTACAAAAGGGTACCTAGAGTCAGGTAATGTGTTCAAATACTGAAGGCTGGGTGCAAAGGGGACAGAGCCAGGCTCTTCTCAGTGGTGCCCAGTGACAGGATCAGAGGCAATGGGCACAAACTAAAACTCAGGAGGTTCCCTTTGAACATCAGGAAACACGTTTTTCACTGTGAGGGTGACTGGGGACTGGCACAGGTTTTCCAAGGAGGTTATGCAGTCTCCAGTCTTGGAGATATTGAAAAGCTGTCTGGACGTGGCCTGGGCAACTGGCTCTAGATAGTCCTACTTGGGTAGGGGGCTTGGACCAGATGACCTCCAGAGGTCCCTTCCAACCTTAATCATCCTGTGATCCTGTGATAGGTAGTGGAGTTAGGAAAAGCATCATAAATTCTCAGGCAGGATATGCTTAGTTGGTTTGTGTAATTAAGGTGTATGTGTTGCCTCCATGAGTCTGTGTGAAAGAGGTCCAGGCAGTGAGCTTCAGTACCAGAAGACTGACCAGCCACATTGCTTAATTGTTGGTTTGTTTCCTGCCCTAGATAGGACTGCTCCAATTAGGGAGGCCTGGGAAAAAGACCAGAGTTTGGATAAGTTTCTCTTGTCACTGCCCTCCAGAGGCAGCATGGAAATGATGGAACCAGGGTATCCTGTTAAACTGTTTAGGTCCCCTTGCCTGATCATCCTAACACCCCTTCATGTGGAAGCTCAGGCAGTGTCACTTATCCCCCAGTTTCATTTTATAGTAAAACAACTCCAGTGGGCTACAGCACAACCTCTTATTATTCCAGAGAATTTAGTCCAAAAACCACATGGTAGTAAGGATGATGCAGGAAGAACAAGTGCCATGACGGTCTGTGGTCAGCGTGCTTGTAAACAAGGAGGGGGGGTGATATGGGGTCCTGGGCCCTGGCCCAGCACGGGGGTCGACCCCTGGGGCTCTGGTGGTGCCCTCCTGTCCCACAAACAGCCAGTAAGATCACTCCAACTGATCAATCACTCCCAGGCTGTACGTCTTACCACAGCCATAAAGTCCTCCATTAGCTTACCTAGACCTAACTCTGTATTAATCACACTTTAAAGATGCAGCTCTCGATATGAAATGTATAATACTTCTAAGATGAACTATAATGCAAGCAGAGTTAATAATGCGTTTTCAGCAAAGATTTGCTAGTAGGTTGCTCTGTCTTTGGAGAAAAAGAGCAGATCCAGCAAACTGACCCAGCGGAGACCCCGTGCATACTTAACCCTCAGTTCTTTAGGCATCACATGCACTGTAATCTTGTTTTTTTGACATTTCTCAGATGCACTAATCCTTTCATCCTGCAAGACCAAATCTGAACCCTCATTGATTTTATGTTAAGGCAACCCATGGACCCCTAGACAGTAACTTCTGTACCCTGCCCATAGTAGGTCAGTTGTGTTTTCTGTCTGTTGCCTCTGTGTAAAAGTAAATTTTACTGGTTAGTTCACCTACTAAATCTGACTCACACATGCTTATTTACATCTGTTTCAACCTATTGGCCCATGTGTAGCTATTCTGAGTGTACATTCAATTAAATCATGTAACTAAAGGGACGTACTTTCTTCCATCAAAGTGCTAAAGGGAAGACTGTGCTGCCAATCCTGTCACCACAGGATATATCCCATATCCCCATAAATACTTTGCGAACTAGACAAGAGAACAAGAGACTGTTGTCGATAATGCTAGTGTGTGGTGGCTGTCCATCACCCATGAAGGCAAAGTGTCTTCCAGTTCCAAAATGGGCTGAGATTCTTCATAGGCTGAATGAATTAAAGAGCAAAAGACACTTTGTAGTCCACAGGAACATATGAACTATTGGGAAAGTGCTAACAAAATCTTTCTAATCACATGCAACTGATACAGCCTTCAGTATTCTTTTTTCTTTATATACAGCAATGTTCCCCAGTTCACTCTGTTACCTGGGATGGAAAAGCTTTAGAAAAAGGTAGAATAGGCGGCTGGCTGATTTTCTAAAAAGATTATTAGGGAGTTTTAGGGAAGCAAGTTCCTGCCAGAAATATTTCTGAGAAGAATAGTTATGGAATTGATTCTGTTGAGTTTCCTGAAATTGTACAACACTTAATTCTGTGAGTGGTCCCAGGAAAGTAGATTGTGCTTCTGAGACATCCTGGTTTTAATTTCTAACAGATATTATTGGTCTGTATGAATTTTATTTTATAATAACTGCATATTACATTAAATGTGTAGAAATGGGATATTTTGTTACTGATGTCTGCTTGATATCTCCAGCTGCTCTGAAAATTTGTCGCAGAAAAATATTCATTTGTCTTCTGTTTGTCTTTTTTCTGCAGCTTTCACTTCTCAGTTGACCACAGCCCTCTCTTTTTCTTGGTCATATGCTTTATCTCCATGGTATTTTTGAACTATGATGCATTAGATATAAGCATGATCTGAAACTGTCAGCAGCTGAAATAAAATATCTTATGAATATCAGAATATGATGCTTGTTGATGTAGATTTATACTCCTCACTTAGTCAATGAGGTACACGTGTCCCTGGTGTTTGGGTACTTTCTGAGCATGTAGTAACTATTATTCCTGGCACGTGTGTGACTGATTATTTCCAGAATGAACCAAACATAAGGCAGCATCATTATGCCTGGTAGATGCAGGCCACACTCTCAACAGTGGTCTTGTTTTTATAAATTAGTTAAATGGTTTCCAGAGAATGATGTGCTGAACTATTTGGGACACATTTCTTTTAAGCAAATGATGAAAGGATTTCCAAGTAGTTCCAAATGGTCCATATTTGCTTTGTTTAACAGTCAGGCATACTAGTCACCTGGAAAGTATCTATAAAAGATTGAGGCTGTGACAGAGTCGTTTAATTTTATTTAATCTTTACTTTGATTCTAAGGACTGCCTTTACACTTAATAGGATATTACCATATTAATGAGAAGTCAATATAAAATCATGAATAGAATAATTTTATTTACAGCTTAAATCTGTATGGAGTGTTACTTTACATATATTTGCATTTTAAAAAATTACATCACCTAATGTTGGCAGATAAAATTGTTGCCTCATTCTAACACAGAATACAAGCTTTTTTATGTAAAAGGGCAAATCTCAAATTTGACTTCATCCTAGTAAAAAGTAAAGTTCTCTAAGGCATGTTAATTTTTTTGTGTAATTAGGAGCTGATGGTATAAAGTAGCTAACGGAAGACTTCTGATTGCTCAAAATTGCTTTACTTTCCACCAGCTCATA
The DNA here is from genome assembly GCF_964199755.1 of Larus michahellis. Lineage (NCBI taxonomy): Eukaryota > Metazoa > Chordata > Aves > Charadriiformes > Laridae > Larus > Larus michahellis. Next base: position 143,517,560 of record NC_133896.1, read on the forward strand.
AAAGAAATAAGAACAAAGTGATTTAGAAATATTACAAAATTATCAAGGTTCTGATGTTACCCTAGGGCGACATATCAAATAGAGAAAAAGCGCAGCCTTTGTTTTCATCTTTCATTGTGTATCCTGGTAATAATTTCTTTGTAAGATGTCTTCAGAATAAACGTTTCTTGTCCCAGAGGGAACTGGTTTTCATTGCACTTGTAATATCTGAGATCTATCATTATTTCTGATGATTATAATGGTACCCATTGGAACCTTAGGAATAAACTGAAGAGAGATTTCCTTGAGCAGCATGACTTGCTTTGTGTTTGAGCAGAACAGTTTTAAAAAAAGCCATAAACAATGCAATTCTCAATGATTTTAACTTCTCACTGAATTCTCTTGAAGGAAAAAAACTTATTTATGCCTTGTTGGACTACCCTATCTTCTTCCCATCTTTTTCCCTCACAGCATTATAGCTGATTGATAGCAATATTTAAATAAAGGTAAATATTTTCAAACAAAAGTATTGCTAAAAGGCCTTTCCAAAGTATTCTGCCCTGCATAAAAAGAAAAGCAGAGAAGTTATTGTGAATATTTTGAACGGTTCTCAGACTTCAGAGGCTTTCATTTGTGGATTCTACAACAAGACAATCACCTTGTCTTAAACTAAGCTTACAAGCTTCTCTGCTGGTGATGTTCTTTTCATGATAATATGTTAGCTGAGGCTCCAGAGATCATTTTGATTCAGGCCAGGATCTGCTTAAATCCTGTATAAGTCGACAGAACTGAAGATCACAGCAAAAGTGGAGCAACATTTAACTACACTCAAATAGAAATTTCTGGATTTCTGGAAATCTAAGTCATGTCACCATTTGTGCTTATAGGATGTTGTATGATTTCCTGTAGAAGAAAACATGAATACCCTGAAATTTTCTTTTTTGCTTTAATCTGAGAAGAAGGAATGAGGCAATGACAAACATTCTTTTCTAATGTTTAGTCCCTAGTTTCTGACCATACTAGTATTTCATATTATCCTTAATGTAGAGATCCCCTAGTATTCCCTAGAACTGCAGTAAATATACAACAATGTATGTCCTGTGAATTAGCGTATCCCATCTAAATTCAGAAATTGCTGTATGCAAGCTTAATTCAGTTTCAATATCTGCTTTTTCAATATGTGTTTGTGTTTAGACAGCCGCATAGAATGTTAACAGAAAAAAAAAAAAACCCAACAGAAAACAGAAGCAAAAGGTTGCTGATTCTGAGTGTGTCATTTACATTGTCCTCATATATTGCTTCACAAATATTAATGGGTAATGCCCTGATAAAACCTTGTGCTTTGGGAGGCTTGTGGCTTGCCATATATTTCTCATATATCTAAGCTAACAAGTGAAAAAAATAAAAATCCCATTTTTGATGAGGAGATGAGGAAGTCAACAGTTCATTCAAACTCCAAAGACAAAACAAAATATGAAAGAATCAGGAAATGGATTGAGACACGTCTAAAGGTATCAACACACTCTTTTGAAACTCCCTTTCAAAAGCAAATTGTCAAATTTTGAGCCTGTTCTGGATTTGTTTTTTTCTATTTCTTTTGCAAAGGAAAATATACAGTTGTTTCACAAGATCAGAGATGAACTAGCTGTTGTTCAAAGTCGCCTTTTCAGGTAAAAGCTCAGCATAAAGCATATATAGCAATTTGCATCACCAAAGGTAGATTCCTTTGGAATATGGACTTTCATTATAAATCTGCCTTATAAAGCAAACCTTTTTCCAAACTACTAATCCAATAGCCTTCCATTAAAATACGCCTTTAAAAATACAACACCGAAATAATAATGATCAGCAATGCCAAAGGCTGACTTAATCTCTAAACAGTGCCAGCAGCTTTCAAAAGAACTCAATGTGCTAATTACTCCATACACTTTTCACAATATAGTCTTTCATTTCTGATTCTTTTTTACAGTAAAATCCTATCATTGTAGTTTTCAATGACTATTTCTTTCTGCTTTATGTGGTATAATTTTAAAAGGACTGAAGAACTTGCAAGCCGAGAAAGGTAAAATTGTTAGAACTAAGCCTATAAAAGGGTTTTGTTTTGTTTTGTCATGCCAGTAACTGTTAATGAAAAACAGTCTTTTCCATTAGTAAATGTCACTTTTAACCTGTACATTTTCTATAGGGAGAAAAAAATTAATTAAAACAGATGTTCAAGTTTTAAAAACAAGTATTGTTTTCATAATAAAGTCAAAAGGAACAGCACTTCAGTTGTTGTGTGGGAAGGGTTACTCTGCTACTTTGAGGATCAAATAGCTGATATGAACCTTGCATGGACTGGCAGAACTGTCTTGGGCATTGAACATACTTATTCCACCTTTTTTAATGCTCGAGGAGACAATTAACCTCCCGACTGCTTGGAGAGGAAGAAGAGCTTTGCCACCTTATCAGGTCAGTGTTTACTCACAAAGTTCTTACGTCTCTGGTCATATGTTACAGTCCTAGAAGTTAGCCTACTTCTGCCTAACTTTTAAAATTATTAGATTAAAGGCACTTTAAGAACTTTTCCTGTATCCTATATGAACCCTTGACTAACCCAAGAATAGATTCTTGTTTTCCCATTTCTCTGCAGTCCACCCTGAAGCAGGGTAGATGAAGTGACAATCTGTCACAGAGGATGACTCCATCTGACCTGCTGTGCTTCATGTAGCCATAGTATTTATGTGCAGATAGAGACACACCATGGTTATGAACACTGCAGAGTCAGTGCTCAGTGCTGAGATCAGAAAGCCATCTTGGCCATCTGTCCCATATAGCCTGTAAGATGGATCCCAGAACAGATATCGAATTATAACATGAAAAGTCTGGATTACTCAGAATCACACGGAATAGATGAGGTTAGATTGTCTAATCTCTTGGGACTTTCTATTCCAACTTCCCTGCTCAAGCAGGGTAAACTACGTCAGGTTGCCCAGACCACGTCCAGTCAGGTGTTTAATATCTCCAAGGATACAGACTCTAGAGTCTCCCTGGGCCGCCTGTTCCAGTGCTGTCATCCTCACAGTAAAAAAGTGTTTCCTGGTGTTCATAGTTTCCTACGTATCAATTTGTGCCATTGTCCTGCCAGTGGACACTACTTAGAAGAGTCTGTCTTACTCTACTTTACTCTCCCCAACATATGTTCATGCTCATGCTTAAGATGCCCCCCTGAGCTTTCTGTTCTCCAAGCTGAACAGTCCCAGCTCTCTCAGCCTCTCATCGTGTTGAAGATGCTCCAGTGCCTTTATCACCTTTGCGGGCCTTTGCTGCACTCACTCTAGTATGTCCATGTCTCTCTTGTATTGGGGAGCTCAGAACTAGACCCAGCACTCCAGATGTGTCTCGTTAGTGATGAGCAAAAAGGAAGGATCACCTTCCTTGACCTACTGGCAATGTTTTGCCTAATGCCACCTAGGCTGCTATCTCTATTGCCTTGAGAGTACGCTACAGGCTCTTGGTCAACCTGACGTCCACCGAGACCCAGAGATCTTTCTCTTTCAAGCCACTTTCAAGTGAGTTACTGGTAAACGGGCTTATGCCTCTCCAGGTGGAGGACTTTGCTTTTCTTTTTGTTGAATTTCATGCATTCCTCTCTGTCCATTTCTCTAGCCTTTTCTGGTTCCTCTGAATGGTAGCACAATCATCTGCTGTATCAAGCATTCCTCCCAGTTTTGTATCATCTGCAAACTTGCTGAGGGTGCAGTCAGTCCCATCATCCAGGTCTTTAATGAAGACGCTGAATAGTATAGGAGCCAGTAGTGATCCCTGGGATAAATCCCTAATGACAGGATTTTTCAATCGGATGGATGATTCTTCCATGTAAAAAAAAAAATAAAAAAAATCATTTTTTTGGTGATTCAACATGGATATGGATAAAGCCTGTTGTGCAATTTTGAGGTACTGGTGTATATGTAATTTTTAAGTGTGAATACACTTCCTGCAGATCTTCATAATTCTTTACTCTTCTAGATACCTAGAAGAGTAGAGATTCATTTGAGAAAGAGTAGTCTTTCTGTTGTTTTTCTTAGAGATTTCCATCAGGTAAAAATTACACTGTACCCAAATCAGAGGTGGAAAAGAGGGGCATTAGCAGGACAGTTCTGTCCTGAAATGGAATTAGCTGGGAATCTGTAAACCTGTTCTTTCTCAGACATTTTTGTCCCTCCATGCTCACAATTTTTCCATCAGATTAAAGGAGTATCCTAATTAGGTTAGAATTGTTCTCACAACAGAACAACAGGAAGAAAACTTTAGGGACATTTAAAAGAAACCGTGACTGTTTGTTACATTAAAAACTGAGCTGGAAAGAAACTTCCATAGGAGATTATATTACTTCAGAAAATTTTCTTTAATGGATTTTCCTCCTTCCGTGACATTAAAAGGTTGTTCGATACTCAAAACAAACTTATCTATTTTTCAAATTAAATTGAACAGGGTGTCTTGAGTAGCTGCAAGCACTTCTCAGACCTAGTGGTCTTTTGTCATATGGTGACAGTGTAACATGTTAAAATGAACCTGTCTTTTGAGTCTTATACCTATGTTCTCCCACCCCTGTGTCTTATATTAATTAGAAGGAGATTTAGCAGTTAAAGAGAGAGGGAACTTCAGTATGTTCAGCAGATTTCCTGGTCTAAGACACTCAGGGTACCACCATTACAGATGTCACTATAGAGCACGACTGGATAAATCCAGTTTTAAAGAGATTTAGGAAAATAATTTATCTGAGGAAATAAGGCCAGGCACTCAAGTTGTACTCTGCAACATTGCAATTTGCAGTACATAAATACGTCTGGGAACTCAGCTTCCAAACACTCAAGCTAACAAAGGGCAAGCTCTCCTCATTTATAATCCTAGGGACCTTAGAGATTTATCAGTCTTATTACGGTGAAAGGGATGAGACTATGTTGTGCACTTTTTGCTATAGAAAAAAGAAAAAGAAAAAGTTGTGGCCAAATAGGAAAGATAAGCTTAGCAATGATCAGATAAGTGGAAAGAGCTAATGACTCAATTAGGATGCTCTAGATAACTAAGTAAGATTTATATTTGGCAAAGGCTCAGCAGAAAATTGTTTTACAAGTTTTGCAGTGGAAGAAGAATTATGCCGTGTTTATAACAAGGACACATAGGACCTGATCCTGGGTAGTCTTTTTTGCGTATCAGTGTTGTTCCTTGATTTCAGTGTGAATTCAGATCCTCAGCAAGTCAGAAATGTTACTTTCAGTACGAGACGAATGGCATGAATGCCATACTTCTTAAGCTTAGAATCATTTAGGTTGGAAAAGACCTTTGAGATCATCAAGTCCAACTCTTAACCTAGCATTGCCAAATCCACCACTAAGTCCCTAAGTGCCACATCTAAACATCTTTTAAGTACCTCCAGGGATGGTGACTCAACCACTTTCCTGGGCAGCCTGTTCCAATGCTTGACTACCCTTTCGGTGGAGAAATTTTTCCTAATATCCAATCTAAACCTTCCCTGGCGCATCTTGAGGCCATTACTTGGGAAAAGAGACCCACCTCACTACAACTTTCTTTCAAGCAATTGTAAAGAGTGATAATGTCTCCACTCAGCCTCCTTTTCTCCAGGCTAAACAACCCCAGTTATTGTACCGTGAAAAAGAGCTCATATCTGACTAGTTTTTCATAAAGGATAGCCAGATGGTGTAGAGCTGAGAGAACAAGTGCCATTTACTTCATCGTATGCACACATATAGGCCCTGGTAGGTAGGGAGAACTGACCCACAAGGCTGTCAAAGGCATTTTGTCTGCTCCCACAGAAGAACACTTTCCCAAGCAAATGATGCTTTTGAAACAACCTATTACATACCGTTTTCCCTTTAGGAGCCACCCGGCTCTCCAAGCAACCTCCTTCCCCACAAGAAATAAACGCCCAACAACCCAAGGGTGGAAATATTTCGTTATCCACAACAGAGTCCCAGCAAGCTTGAGAGACAAGACAGAATGTAGGACATAGTCTAGAATCTATGGGGACTTATACGTGACATCCTTACAGTGGCCTGGATTGTGCAAACTCTAAGAAAAAAAAAAGGTTTTATTCAGGTACCTCAACTCACTACATAAGCAGATACAAATATTACTGTTACAAATGGAGAAATGGGAAAACAGAGGTTTTCTCTCCAAGCTTTTACAGTGGGGTTTCTGTCCAATGGATATTCCAAATGGGGGCAATTCCATCAGTAAAAGGGAGCATAAAACCACTAAGCACGTAAAGCATTAGCATGCAACAAGCAAGTGGGCTGGTGTTTTTAACGGGCTACATCAACCTGAAGTATGAGGCTTGATAATACCAAGGCTGTAAAAGGTCAACATCTTAGTGTTATAAATCATACTATCCTGAGCGTTTTTAGTCTTGGCCTCCTTAAGAATCTTTTCAGAGCTATTGTAATCACAGGGCTGTGAGCAGGCCAGTTCATTAAACTGCCGACTCTGCTGCTTGCAGATGTTTGAGGCAGGTGTTCCGTACAGACCGGGGAGTTCGCTTTCTTCTGCTGCATGTTGCACTGGAGGTCAGAGGTTACACCTCCATGGTAAGGTCTCAACTGCATGGCAAGTCTCAGAGGTCTTTGTTAGGGGAGAAAAAGAATTTGGTCTCCTTAAAATTTATGTACTGCAAAAGATAACTGCACCTGCAGACTGCTGCTCTTATTGAAAACACATGGTGGCTGTTGGAAGAAATATAAAATGCTACTCTGTAGTTCATGTTGAGAAGATGCAGGGACTCCAAATGATCAGTATTAGACCAGAGATATCGGAATGATTCATGATCCAACAGCACACAGTTCTGGTACAAAGTGTATGTTTTTTCCATACACTTTTAGGGATTCGTGCAAATCTGCATATATTTAAAAATTGACTTTGGGCAGTGTTGTATTGCCATCAAACAGTTGCCCCGCATAATATAATGTATGCCAGCAGGCGCTCCCAATGACCCAGCTAGTTCATAATTGGAAAAGGTTAGTCCAGTCTTTCCTGGCCACCTGTGTGTTGGCTTTTTAACTTCCCAAATGCAAAGAGCAAAGATAGATTCTTCTAGATGCAGGAAATCCTATAAAATAGACCACCCTTATTAGAGAATCTTCTGTCTTAAAAAAACCCTGTATGTTTGCAGGATAAAAATCTGCTTTGTTTTCCCTAGAAATAACCTCCAGCAAACACCAAGTTATTGTCAGTTCATGTTATGTTAGTCGGGTACAAATGATACACTTATGGAAGGGGATGGAAATATCTGTGTGTTTCTTAATTTCTGCTGACATATGTGGCTGTGGTACTGCTGAAAGAGCTTTCATCAATGACTGTTGGGGCTGTAATGCTAATAATTGCTGAAAGTTCATAAAAAATTAAGACAAATGATAGAACAGTATCAGTTACTGGAATTTCTAAGGCTGAGGCTTTCATTACCACTTGTTCATCAGAAGGAGCTGTTACAGATTAATTTCTCAGTATTACCATGTAGGAAATGGGAACATATGATATTGTATGATATTCAGAGAGTTCTTCATGAAATTTTTGTGTGAAATACCAATGCGGGTTATGATGCAACAGGTTTATTATGCCATTGTATTACATATGTCCTATACACTGTATATAATTGTGTAAGCTATTACCGTAAAAGGTAAAGAATACATATGAGGGGAATCCAAATATATTTTTTAATTCTGAAAAATCCATATGTATCACAAACATCTATATGTAGTTCCCTAACATCCTAATTTTTTATAGCTTAAGACAGCAGAAATATGATACAAAACATGTAATTTCATCATTTGAAATATTTCTAAACTTCTAACAACATGAGAGTTTTCACGTTAATTTCAGAGGTGCAGCATTTTCATCTATTTTATGTTTTCCTTTCTTTTTCTCCTGAAAAGTGAACCTACATAACCACATCCAGAAATCCATTTTAAGTACTAGTGATAACTATTTTCAACGGGAGATGAATAGGGTCAATGTCTCAGGCTGGAATGTTTTGCAATGAAAAACAAAGAGGATATATAATTTGAGTGGTGTTTTTCAGAACACTTAATATTCACTTCAGCTGCATTATACTCACACAAGGTATGACTTACTGCCAACCTCTAAGCCCTGATGGAGAAATAACACTAAATATTGCTTCATCCGGCTTTTGGTAAAAAAATCACACACGTATCATACAGCGTGCTGTTGAGTGTTATCAAGACTTCTATAGTCATAGTTGCTAACAAAAAATCTTTACTTACAATCATTTTTAGATCATGAAACATAAATTCAGAAGAGGCAACAAGGATCTCAACACCTCTCTCTGTCACCTACAAAGGCTCTGATGGAGGATAAAATCCTGCACAAATACCGTCTCTAATTAAAGTGTGAGGATGATGCAGTGCAAAACTGGATTCAGAACTGACAGTCAGCTGCTGAGAGAGGAGCCGCCTAAACTAGGCTGATAGCAAACCTTGAGAATAGCATTTTTTTCTTAACCATGCTTCTCTCTATAACTTCTGCTTTGTATGTATAGCGATAAACCTTCTCCAGACTGAGTTGGATTTAAAAAACTAATCAATATCAGTGTTTTTGCAAATAACAATTTTTAAAATTTTAAATTTTAAAATTTTCTGACCCAGAGAATAATTTGGGTTTTTTTGCTGCATCTAGATTTGTAGCACTCATCTAGGACTTAGGAAATTATTATTACACGTTCACATGTTTTTCAACATCATTCTCATTTGTGTCAGGTATTAAAACAGGATGTTTATAGATCTGAGCAATTTCAAAGACCATGAGTGATAACATTTTTGCCCACTCTTCTGCTTTTCCTTTGGGCAATGTCTCTCTCTCCACTGTGTTAACAACGGTGAAAGTACCAAGTCTCAGTTTTGACAAACTAATATTTTCTGTTGAAACTCTATTTTATCAAAGCAATTACAACCACCTATTTCTCCATATCGTCGGTTACATATAAGCCTGTTATGAAAGCTGAGCAGAGTGGAAAATCACTTTTTTAGGTTTACAATCCGAAAAGAGTGGAAATGGATAAACAGGACTGGACAGAAATAAAACTGAGTGTTCTACCACTAAGTTGAGACAGCTAATGCACACTACAGCGCATTTATATTGCTTGCATTAAATCTAGGGTAGTAGGGTATTAATTCATCCTGTTAACAGGTAAAGCAGTAAAGTCGTGTTCATAATTTCAAAATTAGACATGTGGGACACATTTTCAAGCATAAATTCTTTAGTTAGCTTGCTAGGCTCTGCTTATTATTGTTATTATGATGCTTATGCTAGTTTGATGTTTTACTGTGGATCATATATATTCTGTTTTAGGGAACATCTTTTCATGTTGCCCAACTTGTGTGCTTTGCTCAGATTGGTCAATCATTTGAATTTCATTTTAGGAAACACACGTAGAAATTCCAGTATAAATATGTCACCACTTGCAGTATGCATCTGAATGTTTTAAAGGTTTTTTTATATATCTCAGCTGTTTTAATTTGAATTATGCTATGCGATATTTCAAGCATTAAGAAACTCTGGTTTTCTAATTTCCTAATGTATAGAAATATCATTCAGGGGTTTTAGTACATTACATTAATAACATGCTGTTTCTTCCTATTTTAAAAGACATTGCAGTTGTACAATGCAACAATAAAAATATTCCCATATTGTTTTAATCACACCTTCTGCAGGTGGCTTTCAGTAATCTACACTTCTAAACAGGATGAGAGATTTCCCTATGGATAAGATTTGGTGCTAAAGTAGGGTTTTTTTCCTGCTAAATAAATGCAAAGGAAAAAAGAAAATGGATTTTTTTTAACTAAAAAAAAGAAAAGTTTGATGAGCAAAAAAATTCAAATTATAATCTCTGTTAGAAAATACAGCATAAGCGACTTTATTAAGTAGTCTGATGAATCAGGTCCTTGACTATTCTGAGAATGAGTGTGATTTGTACTTTTCAGTTTTCTTTCTCAATGCACAACTGTTTCTCTGTAAATTGCTTGAGATCGTTGAAAAAGAAAGAGTATTCTTCCTCAATGTTGCAAATAACAACAAGGTGTATATAGAATATTCCATCCTGCAGGTTAATTCTGACATGTGCAGAGCCCCATTTGCATGAACTTCTCCTTCTAAAATATTATGGAAGACGCCCAGGCCACTCAGTCAATATGCTCCCCTTTAATTCTGGCAGTACTCTTAAATAAGTAATTAGTTTTTTAACTTCTCTGGATATCTGGGAAGCCTCAGGCCTGCAGGATGAATGTGTATTATGTCAATACAGTTCTCCCTCACCCTGTGCCCCATTTGTTCATCATACTTGTCATCAGTTCTTTTTCAAGAAGGACCTTGGATGTATGTTTGCTGGTTTTACTTCTTTCCCTGACACCATGAAATAACAGCATTGCTGAGCAAAGGGGCAAGAGTAATACCTGTCAGGGGCTGATGAAAACCTATCTACATCTTAGATTTTCTGATCGAGGCCACAACATGTAACAAACTACGGTCACCTTCCCAGAATTTGCATTCTTTGCCACAGTTTACTGCAAGTTAGCAGGAGCCTAGACATGCTAAACTGTGAGCACCACACTCCACTAGCAGCAAGAGAGGTGTATCTGGTCAGCGGATGGAGCTATCTGTGATGGAACAGAGCCAGAGGAGAACAGACCCTCATCAGGCATTTCCCTCAGTTCTAAGACTGCATACACAATTCCCACACTCTCTTCTCTCTATTATTCAGTGGCACAGTCCACAGGAAAGGCTTACGTCTCAGATGTCTGGTGACCTAGATTTCCACTAATTCGTTTGTTGCATTAGAGGTTAAGGTCAGTAAGAAAATGGACACACACAGGAAGCGTCCATATGGACACATTTCCACGCTGGGACAAAATTTTATCTGGCAGAACATGTCACGTTCTCCTAACTACTGTGTGAGATTCTTTCCACCTGCAGCTCTGCATCTCTCTCTAGTCTTTATTAGTGTTGGGTCCTGAGTAGCATAGGAGGTCAGTGTCAAAGGCTCTTCATTTGTCACAGACAGCTACTTGTGCCAAAGCAGACACAGACCAGTCTCATTTCTGTCTCTCTCTGCTGGGCAATGCAATTCCCATGCATGTGTCACTCATTAAAACTCAACAAATTCAGGCTTTCAGCAATATAATCTCTCTTACCAATAGTGGGAGAGAAGGATGTAATCTCTCTTGAACCTGTGTTATGGATTATGAAAGATTCCCTGTCTCCTGTCTCTGGAAGTTCTCCAGGTAATTAGGTCCAAGACCACCACAAGAACTAATGCTGTGGTCTATGTGCGGTTTGTAATACTTTTTACTGGCACAGTTTGGACCTCTTCTTATCTAATGCCCAGGGAATACTCACATACTGTGGTAGCCCCTGTTCTTTCTAGCTCAAAAATATCACAAGAAAGTCTGAGTTACTGGGTCATATCTGAGTTGGCTAACGGTACATGCAAAGCTAATCGAAGCCATGCTCAGACATGTTGCATCTTACAAGGCGGCACGATGTAAGCTGGAACAAAACGGCAATCTCCATCATGCTATCACAGGCAACAGATTTCCAGCCTACATGGAGTTGCTTATACAGTGGTGCAGAATTCACACTCAGCCAAAAGACTGAGTAGATGAGGTGGAGACACCTGCCCGTATAGCTACTCACAAAATGCACTCTTCATGTTGCAAAGGGTGTGAAGAGTCATGAGAAGGACCCAGAAGGGAAGTAGTTCATACTGACAGCTTAAAGGCAGTACATATTTGCTTTCTGATTGGCCTTAAGGAAAGACTGGAAATACTTTTGCATAACAAGAGGTCAGATTTGATAGCAGCTGGCACAGTTGGTAGATGCTGGGAGAAAGGTTGTGGTTCAAAAGCAAAATTTGAAAAGACCTTAGAAAAAAGATGCCACAGGCACCTGAGGGACTCAGGGATCAGCTACGTGGCACAACCTGATAATTTAGAGCTGTTTCCTCATCTGAGATCACCTGCTCACTTTCTCAAGCAGAAGGTGATGACTGGAATGCCAGCGCCAATCACCTGACTCTTTAGGGCAAAAAACCAAAGGAAATACGAAACAGGGACCATAGGCCTACTGTTTTTCTCATGCTTTGTATCTGTTTTTTTTACAATAACAGTAGCAGGAGCAGCACAAAAATATTTTCCCAGCACCAAAAAATTGGTCAAAATTAGTTTCAGCCCAGAAAGATTAATATCTTTTTTGCCACCACCTTTGCACTATCATGTACATGCTGAAGGAATGTCTGTCTAGAAGTCACATATTAAAAATGTTTGCAGGGAACAGGGTCTGTGTTAGTCTACAAAAGAAAGATCACAATAGTACATCCTTCTTCAGGAGAGCATTTGTCCAGGAAATGACACAGCAGTGACTGTTTCTTGCTTTCTTTTTCACCTCTAGGGTAAAAAAAACCCCTGAAATAAAACAGGACAGCTGTTCACAGCTATCTTATGTCTCATGTATGTCCTTTCCCAAAACAGCCTTTCCACTTTCCTGGGGCAAATGATATTCCATCACGAGTATGTGTGTAGATTAGGTATTCTGGGGGACTTTTTTGAACTCCCTCCAGTTTCTCTAACTGGATATATGCCATTGCATTACTCAATAAATGTGCTGGCTGATTGATTAATCAGATCTCTGGCTTTAGCAGCTCATTTTGCATCTCCTTGTCTGTGTACTAACTCTTACTCTCCTCTCCTTAGCTTGGTCCCTGCCAGTTTTGAATATTCATCAGTTATTATATTGCCTAACCATTATCCCTAGCCTAGATTCCCGGCAACAAATTATTCCCTAATTCACTTGGCGCATGATCTATTTTCCATTTAAATCAATGGTAGCTTTGTGAGGTTATTGATAAGAACAATATTCTAAAGATGCAACAGTTTTTTTTGTTTTGTTTTGTTTTTGTTTTTTTTTGTTTTTTTTTTTTCAAAATACCTCTTTTAAAATTCTTTTAAAATTGCATAGCTTTCAGCACCAACTGAGCAAGTCACCTGGACCAAAATAAATGAACACAAACACCACCAGGTGACATCTGCTTGAACCTCTAAATTGTTGGGATCCTGCAGCTGCAGGGTAGAATTCAGGTTTGACACATTAGAAACTGTGATTTTAGTTCACACTATAGCCTGATGATCATCAAGTGTAAATGTTCCTGACCTGAATGCAGTTCAAAACAGCCTGGGTTTGATTTGCTGGAATAAGGTTCTCTAAAAGTGCTAAGGGTGGACATTGGCACTTTAAGAAACTTTGAGTCATAGATGCTTGTTGCAAAAAAGTTGTCCTTGTATGGCAATAAGATCTGCATATGAAAGATAAACAAAATCATGATTAAGGCCTATTTAGATCAGGGTTCACAACACAACAAATAGTATGGTAATTTTCCAGGATAACCTTATAATATAAATAACTACCTTACTATTTAACTCTACAAGCATTATAACACAAAGCAGCTGCTATTGATATTAATATTTTATCCCAAATCACAACAGGATTTCCAACACACCCAACTTCCCAGCAGCAGCCATAAGGGAAAGTAACCTATGACTAATTTCAACAATATGTCAATCTGTGATAAAAGAAAGTGAGCCCCCAAACCCAAGAAGCTTATACGTTATGAATGAACACGTGTGTAAAACCTGCCGAGACACATGATTTAAAAGAACTGACACATGGGTGTGCCAGCCAACTAGGAATCGCAGTGTAGGAGGTCTTTCTGAGAGCTTTCAGCAAATGTTTTTGTAATACTGTTGTGCTGCCTTGGGGGCTTGGAAAAAGCTTAACATATCTTTGCAGAGTGAAAACAATGATAAGATAAATGAGGTATAGCAGAATCTTAAGAAGGAAATTTTTCTCATGTTTGTTCCGTAACTCAAAAAGGGTGCGATGGGGTCTTTCTGCAGCAAGCGTTAGGTTAGAGGTCAAATGTGCAAAATGCTAACAAAAGAAAAAAAGACCTTATAGAAATGAGGTAAAGAAGTTTTGCTTACATGCTTAGGGCCACGGGAATTCCCAGTCTGTGTGAGCTGCATATAACCATTTTGGTATTTCTGTTCAGCATTAAAATATGTAACTCTGAAATATGAAATTCCACTAACTCTGAAAGCTAAAATGAGCTCCGTAAATCACAACCTATTTTCCTAGGTCATCAACTTTTTCTTCACAAAGTAAAACCTTTTCCTCTGTACTGTTCTCATTCTGCCCTCAGTCTCTGTTTATTCTCATTTTGTGGTGGCCTGACCACTTGATCAACAATGAAAAAGACAACTAGAGGGAGATGGACAGGGGAACTTTGATCTCTGTGCCCACTCACCCCACCCTAGACAGGAATCATGATAATATATAAAGGGAATTGAGAAACTTCATAGACTCATAGAATAATTTGGGTTGTGAAGGACATTTAAAGTCCATCTAGTCCAACTTCCCCTGCAATAAGCAGGGACATCTCCAACTAGATCAGGTTGCTCAGACCCCCGTCCAACCTGACCTTGAATGTTTCCAGGGATGGGGCATCTACCACCTCTATGGGCAACCTGTGCCAGTGTTACACCACCCTCATTGTAAAATTCTTTTCCTTATATCTAGTCTCAGTCTACTCTCCTTTAGTTTAAAACCATTACCTCTTGTCCTATTGCAAGGGGCCCTCCTAAAAAGTTTGTCCTCATCTTTCCTGTAGACACCCTTTAAGTACTGATAGGCTACTATAAGGTCTCCCAGAAGCCTTCTCTTCTCTAGGCTGAATAACCCCAACTCTCCCAGCCTGCCCTCATAGGAGAGGTGTGCCATCCCTCTGATCACTTTTGTTCTTAGAAGTGCTTCTTTGAGATGTTAAGATTCAATTTGATTCAGTAATCTGAAATTTAAGTAGAATCTTAGAATGGTTCTGGTTGGAAGGGACCTTAAAGACCATTTAGTTCCAAGCCCCCTGCCATGGGCAGGGACACCTCCCACTAGACCAGGTTGCTCAAAGCCTCATCCAGCTTGAACACTTCCAGAGATGGGGCATCCACAACTTCCCTGGGCAACCTGTTCCAGTGTCTCACCACCCTCACAACTTGCTTAGCTTACTTTTATTAAAGCAGTTGTGGGCCATTATGGCTTAAAAATACTTTTTAAAAATCCGTAAATAAAAAGAACATTTTACCAACCTGAAAATATTCCAGTAATCTGAGCTCTGGATTTCTGGACATAACATCTTTTCTTAATGTAGAAGCTGCGTGTCACTGGTTTCACCCCATGTGCCTAGGTATTATTCTGACTGTTACAGCATATCACAGAAGGACTGAAACTAACCTCAGCTACAGCCTCGCTTTCTGCTGTGACACAAATCTTTGTCATCTTGTTTGCTTTAAAAAAACAAAGATACTGGGTTTGGCTAAACAGAGATATTCCTGAACAAACTTCAGTGTTCTATCTGTAAGGTGACATTTGTCTTGCAGAGCTGACATTGTTCTCTCTTGACTGAGAGTAGAAACATTCACCTAGGGAACATTTTGAACTTGCTTATCTTTTACATTTGCTGCTTTGGTAGAGTTCCATGACTATAAATAATTGTATATGTTCTCTGGTTTGATCTTGACTGAATACCAGACATTTCAATATCTGTTACTTTTGTGTGCTGAATTTAGGCAGCTTGATTCATCAATATCCCTTTATATTTCTTGGGAACTTTTGTTTTCTTTGGAAAGTTTGACTTTCTCAGTATATCTGACCTTAAACTTTTCTGATGATCTTCTTTCCAGAAGGGATCGTAGTTTCTATCTGTTCAGCTGGACTGAAGCAAATTGCCGTGCCTTTGCAGTTTGAGACAGTAGGGTAGATAAGCCATGTTTATGTCTTTTTGACTTAGTGCCTTGGAAAAATAAAACATTTCTGTTAGCGTTACTGTCCATAACATTACATATCATATGCTAGGATCCTTAGCAGCCTCCAAGGTTTTACCTGATGCCAGATATTCTCAAAAGCTGAAATCAGTGCTCCTGCTTGTCCATCCAGCTAGGTAAGAAAACCACACATCCAGTGATGTGACTGATGCTTCGTGTTTTATGTCCTGATGTATAAACTTTCATTTGGATACTTTATGACCAATTTCTGAAGTATGTATACACAATGCTATTTTTACTAGATTCCTGGCGTGCAAATCCATAGCAATGAGAATATTTAGCTCGATTCTTTTAGCTGCAATTTTTTCGTAACACTTGGCTACCAAGCCCAATATTATTAGCTGCATTATATAATGGTGTCTTTGACAATTGTTGATAGACATTTTTAAAGTCAATATTATATCTTTTATGACAGCTATACTTCTGCCAATGTACAAATTATCTTACACAAGTCAATAAAATAAGGAAAATTAATGTCATCACACACATATCATAGCCATAAAAACACTCTCCTTGTGTTAGAGAAATCTGTATTATTTAATCTACCATAATTACATGTATCACTTTCCAGCAATTGTTCAAGAATAATCTCTCATGCTTTTTCATAGCCACTGTTACCATTATGTCATTTTGAATGGCAAGAATTTATCTCAGCCTTCTTTCACTCACTTTGAAGAGTCATAAACATGTTATCCTGCCTACAAACCAATCAGTTAAATGAAGTGATAGCTGACTTCTCCATTTACTGAGATATTTTCAGTTTATTTAAGACACTTTCTTGCAGTTCAAGGCCTTGCTTAGCAGTGTGATATATATACTATTTAGTGCATGCACTAAAAATAGTTGTTTTCTTTTATTTTTTTCTTTTCTGAGAGTAATAATTTGGTTTGGGGTTAGTTTTTTTTTTGTTTCTGTTTGGGTTTTTTTGTTTATTTTATTTGGTTTTGTTTGGTTGGTTTGTTTGCTTAGAAATTTATCAGCTGTTCCTTGGTATACTCACAGCTCTTCAAAATATCTTGCTGATTATAATCAGACCAAGAGAATGTTTTCTATCAAAAATAATTTGTATCCAAAACTGCAGCAGAATCTATTCGCAAATTTCAAAACTACACAGTTCAGAGTACAAACGAATGTAGAGAGTGGCGTTATTGTCAGTGTTAGGCACAAGGAAAAATGAAGGTATCTGAGAATTTCTAACAGGCTGGGGTAGCTAATATATGATTATTGAAAATGTCTTGAAGGAAATTATGTTTCCTCTCAGTAAGATATCCAGAAGAAGTCGATCTACCTGTTTTGGAATTATTTTCCTTTGTGTTGTTTAGCCATGTTTTAAATGCTTCAGATCACTACAAGAATATGAACATTTATTCTGTCCTTCAGCCGGTCATTATCCATTTGATAAGACTAAACTGTGACTATAGCATGTGACACACACAACATTCAACAAGCTGAAACATTTGTCTGGTGTCATGATCTGATTTAGACCTGTGGGAGGTTCAGACAATCAAGAAAAAGTCAGGAAGAATAAAAACAACTTCTTAACTTGATGGTACTATAAAATTTCTGATTTTGTGTTTTGATTGTGTAATCCACTGTAATAGAGAAAGGACTACTTAAAACCTAAACCAGTCCTTTTCAAAGTCCTTTTTTTCTGAAAGGTTTTCAGGAGCTCCATCAAACCAGAGGCAGAGGAATGATACCCTATTTTAGCTGTAGAAAGACAGAGAGGCTGAGAAATCCATGTACAGAGTTAAAAAGATTTCACAACCTTTGCAATAGAAGAGAGATCATGAAGAGAAAAAGCAGGGGAAGGAGAGACATGTGATCTTTAGCCAGGCACCTCGCAAAGGGAGCTTAATTTTCTGAGCTATTTCCCAACCATGGAAGCTGAAGTTCCATCTATATTGCTAAATAAAAGTCCAGGGAATGATCTTTTGCTGAAAGGCTGAGTGCTGCCAGCTGGCTCTGGTCCACAGTGTTTAGGGCTAACCACCTCTGTAAGAAATTTGTCTTGGAGAGAGCGAGCTGGAGTATTCCAATAAAAAAGAGCCAGGAAGTGCTGTTAACAATTAGGCGGTAAGGATGCTATGGTCCAGTGCTGACCTCAGCCGCCGGCCCTTTACTAATACAGCACAGAGGTACCCAGAGAGATCTTTAGTCTGGCCTCATCCATTGTGAGCCATCTGACTCTCCAGATGAAAGAGAGACATTTTAAGCAAAGATCAGTGTCGATATTATACAACTAGCTCTAGTTTAAAAGTCTGTGTCCAAGCTACATTAATTAGCATAAAAATGAAATTCGCGTATTCTCTTGGTTTTAACTTAATCTCAGAAACATTTCTTATGCCCTTCCTGATTTAAAATGTTCTGTTTTTCTGTGTTCTTATTGTTTTCACCGTTATAACACAGATAATGCTGAAAGCCTCGAGCTGACTCCATGCCTAGGTATATGTTTGATTTTCAATTCTTCTGCGGAATGTAATGAGAATATTAAGAAATATTAAGAGCTTTGCTGTATTAGGGCCAAGATTAACATTGCTAGATAGCTTAAGCTATATTTTACATAAGCTTTAACTGAATGTTAATAGTCTTTCTCTGTAATGTTGAAAATGGACTAGATTAAGAGAAAAACAGAACGACAGGTACCCAGAAATCAGCCCCAGCTAAGCAGACTACAGACATTACACAGGGTACCGCAGCAGGAAGGATAAGTTGAAGGTTTTCAGTTTGCCTAATGCCGAACAAAAACAAAAAGCTGCTCCTAAATGCTTGAAATAATAGCACCATCATGGATCTCAAATCCAATTTAATCCTCTTTGGTAGCATAATACTTTTCTAAAGCCACAAAATCAAAGGGTGGGGAAGAAAACGATCAGGTTTAACATATAGACTAGAATTTAGACCTCTGTATGAAAACTATGTTTCATAAATAATTTAGCAGATGCATTTTTCTTATATATATTCTTATATATAAGAAAATACAATATTTATTTGTGACTTTCCATTGGTGATTCAGTCATTTTCCTTTCTTCTGTGGTGTTTTATTCATCCACAAAGCACCTTCTTTTACCACCATTTTCCTCCTGATGAAACAACCTTTACAGTGTTTCTCCTGAAGGGATGTGTTTTATAGTACTAGCTATGTCCAGCTGATTGTAGGCATGTGTTGCAAAGGTAGAACTTTCAAAAGCAATATTTCATTTCCCAAAATTGAAACTAATACATTTGGTAATTTTTTATTAAGGGTCACAATTTTTATTGTTAATTCCTGGTGACTTGTGATCAATGAGGAATGGAGCCACATTGCATTAGGTGCTACAATGCCTTCCCTAGCCTTATTGCACTCCAAAGAAACAAGAAAAGAAAAATCAAAAAAACAAAAGCAAAACACACTGAAAGACTAGTATTGTGGTAGTCAACACCTAGCTGGTGGTCAAACCAAAAGGACATGGAGGAGAGAGGTCAGAGGAAACTGGACTGAAGTGCCCTAGCACAGAGTGGAGCAGTCCCTACCAGACGGCCTTTAGGTCTCTGCTTTAGCTGGTCGCATACTCCATCTCCTACCCCACATTGGGAAGGGAATACTTCTTTAACTATTCACCTTTTGAATCTCCTGTGTGTGAAGTCTTATTTTCAAATGTCTTCATATTAGAAGGGAAATCATTGAGGTCAATACTCCATAATATTAATTAACTTTTTCTGTTTGGTCATTAACGGTTCCAGTATTGAAAAACTATGCTTGCCATCAGTATGTGGGCTTGCTTCATTTGCACAGTTGCAGATTAAGGACTTCATATATGCATTGACATGGTTCCTGTTGTAGTTTATTTTACCAGTGATCCCTGTGAGTAAGGTCTGCTTAAGCATGAAGTGGTGGGACCATTAATAATTTTTGTACACTTTGTAAATGATCCATGGGTAAGGACAATTTATCACGCATTTTCGTTTGATCACAGAATCTAGAAAGTGGTGGTAATAAATTTAATACAAGGAATATATAAATTTCACCTAAATGTTTCTGTGCTTTTAATTATGTCATGCCATAGAAAAATAATAAAATCTGCACGAAAGAAAGCTCATTTCAAGACATACAATTTATAACTTTGCAGCAAATATTCAGTATCTGTCCTTCGTTTCATATTTGTTCAACTCTTGCAAGAATTTGCAAATGGCTCTTTGGTTTTATATCTTTACGATCTAAATTATTATCATTGCGATCAAAGGGAATGGATATGAAATCATTTTGTACAAATATGTTGTGATGACTCTCATAGGGGAAAAATACGCAGACACACACACATTCTGTTGTGTTACATACCATGTATAAGCTAATGGCCATTTTGACTTCCAGCGGGAAATACTTCTTAGGTGAGTTAGTTAATTTTGAAAATGAGTCATATTTTACTGAGGAATTCCAGGACTTTTTAAAACTCTACTCAGTAAAATGAGGACCCCAACATCTAAACATCTAACATCTAAATTAAGTCGCAATTTCAAAAGACTAAAAAAGTGTCCATACCAAAGTTCATGCATGACCCAGATCCTGTCTGTGCAAGCCTATTTTCTAGTGGTAGAGATTGTGTTAATTAACTTTTGTGGAGAGCTGTTTAGATCCTCTTCCCTGCATTCAGGACTGTTGCTTAAGGAGTTAGATGGTTTTGGTAGAGTTTTTCTCATGTCTCTTCTCACACTTTTGCCAGATGTAATTCATGTGTTGATTGGATGTGTCTGTTAAGTGAATGCACAAAGTTTTATTGCATACCTTATGTAACATGATGCTCATGTCATCTTTCTAAAATGGTCTTGTTCGGGATTCAAATGATGTGAATTACTGTCATAAAATAAATGGAAAATTCATCCATCGGATCCATGGTGCCAATTTCAGAAATAATAGCTTTTGTTGGATGAAATTATCCTTACCTGTGTGCACAGCCTAGTGTAGATTTTGACTCAGAACATGAATCACAAAGCTGCAGAATAGTTTATGTTGGAAGGGACCTCTGGAGGTCATTTAGTCCTATTCCCCTCTTGAAGCAGATCAGGTTGTTCAGGTAGAGCCCACAGCCTCTCTGAGCAACCCGTGCCAATCTTTGACCATTGTTATGGTTAAAAGAAATTTTCCTTTTATCTAATCAGAATCTCCCTGCTGCAAGATGTGTCTGTTGCAAAGTCTGTTTCTGTCTTGGACATTAAATATGCTGGGGACTGTGCTGAGGACAGCTGATGTGAAATGGACCACATTCATAACATTAGACAATCTTGTCCTGCAAAAGTGGAAAGCTGCATCCAGACTTTATTGTGAATGGCCCCTAGCCCGTGTCAACACTTGTCTAGTCCAAGGAATGGTTTGGGAGCAAAATGCGAAGGCCAAAAACGTACAAAGGACATATCAGGGGTTCTACTTGTTTAACAGTACATATCGAGTTACAGTGCTTGGAACTAACACTGCTTAATTTAAGTAGCTGTTCCCTAGATCTATTTAATTTAGTAATACAGACATGACCTGTAATTCTATAAGAAATATGAGATTGTAGTGCGTAACCGATATGATGTGTCACATCTACTGATGGGTGTGTTTGTTTTCTTCTGCAGTAACACAAATCTGGCTATTGGCAGGCCTCAGAATGAGAGGACAGTCTTCCAGGTATGGTCACATACCAAACTTTCAGCTTCGGAGAATATGTGAAACACATCTGGAACAAGGGAACACAACTTTGCTGCCTTCTCCTTAGCTTCATTTGCTGTGTCATGTCATTAGTACCATTAGGTATAACATAAAATAGTTTCTCTGATTTGGAGACTGGGTTTTCTCAGAGCAAATTCAAGATCTGTGGAGTAAGATCATGCATTTTCAGCATCTCTGCTCTCCTCCGGGCTTGTTCTTCTTAGCTGCTGCGGACTTGCCCCTGTATTTTGATCAGGTTTTTTTCAGGTTTCATAAAGACAGTTGCTGCAGGTGGGCTACATTTTCAGTGTTTGCACAGCTCTACCTGTATCCTCTGTTACCACGTAGATGTATAATGTCTACAAAACTATCTCCACACGATGCTCTCTTCAGGACCAGATGGGTGAACCAGATAAGAAACTTGGGAGAAATTTCATGGACTGCTTCTTAGCACTTATAGAAACGTTTATTGCAAATGTAACTCTTTGAGTGTTGCCAAACATTAGTAGCTGAGAGTTGGCCAATCAACCTGACACGAATTGTTCTTTTTCAGAAATCAGCCAAATTGATGCAACATATTTTCTCTCAGTGGGAAATACACCAGTTTTAGCTGAAGCCTGGTTTTAAAGTCAGAGGAGTCATCCTAAGGAGAGTGATTAAGATATATATTGCAATTTTAATTTCTTTGGGACTAGTCAGTTGTTCAGATTTCAACTAAATGACTAGGTGGTTAAAGGTCATTACAATCTGTACCTTTTCAATGACTGTTGTTCCTGAGATGAATTGATGCAAATTATCTGTTTCCTAGTAAGTTTATGGGCACGAGACCCATAAATACCAACTAGTACTTTCTTTAGTAGTTCTATGGGAGACAGACTTGAAGTGGAGCTCCCATCTCGGAACTGGGCTCATCTCAATTCTTTCTACCTGAAAGACAGATTTTTAGGTTTCCTCTTTCAATAATTTGCTCTTTAGGTCTCATTAGAGCTGATTCCAATGACTCTTTGGATTTTTCCAAAGAGTAGAGCTCAAGGGCTGTTTATTTTAGCTTTTCCATGGAATTACATTTAGTTCCACATTCCAGTTTTTTCCATAACATGTATATGTGTTATGGATCTAGAACAGATCTGGAGGCTATATTAAAGGAACCTGTATAAACGCAGGAAGATTTAAATAGCGTACTACCTTATTTAGTACAACTAACTCTGTGTCCATGTGTATGTCCTTCTCTGTGTGTGACTTCATTATCTGTACCACTAAGTTTTAATTTCTGATTATATTGTTCCATGTGTTATATCACCAAGCAAAACTCTATACCATTTGAACACCCAGCAAACTTTCTCCAGATCTATCTGTTGCCGAGACATTCTGTTGCCTTTCTGCCCTACAATCAGCCTCTCAAATGCTCTAAAGTCTGAAGGCTGTACAGTCAGATCATTGGAACTTAATGACCATTTTGTTAAAATGGGATTTCTTTCTTCCAACATAATGGAATGTGTTTTACTTTTGTAATCAATGCATTAACAGTAACAATTGCTGCAATATGTGCAGCAAGTATGCTTAAAATGTTAGTTCCTCTTCTAGAGTCTTCTGTCGTTTTTGAAGCCTGGCAAATATAATTTGGTGCGCTAGTCAGTAATAACTTTAACCCATAATGAACTTTATATCTGTGTATGCTGTTTATACATAATATGTACGTAGATAAAACAATATCTACATATATAAATATAAGTCCCAATATCCACTCTCAGCAGTGTTTGTTAAACTTTTGGGTTTTAACATAAACAAGACATATGACTGAAAATAAGCAGTTCTTTTCCTTAACATTCTTTGTGCTACAAGTGTGCCCATTTGACCTGTATTGATCAGTTTTATTTTCTTAAAAGCACCTTTGATCCTCAGCTGTTTAGCTTCCTCAAATGGAATCCCAAGCAGTTGGCCATCAAAAGCCTGGAACTAAAAACCCATCCACCTGTGTGTGTGTGTATATCCAAATATATATACACACATATATAAGTATATTCATGTATATGAATATGTATATATTCCATTCATCAGTGTCTGTGTGTATGTGTGTGTATGTCTATAAAACATTGCATTTGTGCATACAAAATATTTACTTTAGGCTAAAATAACTGACACAAGAAGCCATAATATTAGGGATATTAGAGAGAGGAAGTTAACGCTTCTACCACGTGGTCAATTATACACCTAATCAGTGCTTCAAGATTTAAAAGACTTCAGTCATGCATGAGAGACACAGACACAAGATAAAAGAAGGGTGTTTTATTATTTTTCTAATATAAAATGCCACCTGACTCTAAAGGATAATGCACAATTTGTGCTAGCTAGAGTAAGCTAATTATTAATGCAACAAATAAAGTTCTTTAGCATGTATGATTTCAAAAGTTCAGCAATCTCTGTCTTACTCTCTACATTTAAAGCCAAATATTTTTGCCTATATATGTCAGGAAGAAGAGACATTCTATATTTTTAAGATTTACTATGTGTAGCAAAGCTATTATGGATTCAGTACTGTGTCATTCCTTGTATAGGTGGGTACTAAGGAATCATCCCACAATATAGAGATATTGCAGATAAAACTGAGCTGGAATAGATGAACCACAAAAATATATAAAGGAGTTGTTATGGTCTTTTAGGCATCTTATTTTGAGTTTACCATGATTAAAAGATTACTTTGAACACCTGCTTGTTTAGCCATTGTGTCAAGACCAGTAATTTGATCCTTAAAGTTATTTTCAAAATACTGAGCTGTATGAAACTTTGAAAATTTTGGGCAAAATCTTCACATTTTGGCACAGACTCAGATCATTAACAGGAGGATTAAAGTAAGAGTTAAGCGGTAGACTTTTACTGTAAGTATTATCATTCCTAGCATACAGCCTGAAATTCCATGATCAGCTGCTGCCTAACCTTTTTTTTTTTCAGGTGTGTTTCACCTAAAAAAATTGTGGGGTGTTTAATAATGTCTCAGAACACACAACAAAGAGAATCTGAACCCCCGTGAGTGGTTTACCAATAAGCCATGCTCACACTTTCACATGTGTTCATCTCTCTGGTCCGATGAAAATTTAATTTTTTCCCTCAAAATGGAACACTTCGGCTGGAACAGTTTGGTGAGCCCATCTATTTCAGATCACTTCACACTGTCTTGCTGAGTTACTGGTGATTCTCTAAGCTACTAGCTAATAAGACAGCTGTACCTCCTTCTTATGTGTACACTATATGTGCACTTGAGATACAAGTAAAATCACAATGGATGTGTATATGATCATACTGCCCATATATATATATATATGCATTTATAATTATATATATTTCTGCATTTTGTGAAAAATGCAGACTAACTGGAGGACATTAATCAGGACTGTGTATTGCAGCTAGAGGTATGTCATTGTGTAATCGAAGAGCTGTAAAAGAGAAGAGTGGAAACGAAAGGCATCCTGGTTTCTATCGACATGTTCTCCTGAGTATTCTAGCTGTTCCCCGCTCATCACTGTTGCTGTGGATCCTCTTTCTCTTTATCTCTCTGCATGCACTTAAGAAAAGCTTCTGTTATCTAAATTAGACCTTCAGTTTTCATTTTTGTATGTCTTCTCACACACACCTCACATCAGCAAAACTAATTTCATTTCGTCAGGTTTCTTTTGATTTATACTGGAATAAACAGAAGGAGACTGAAGCTTCTTAAATCTATTCTTTTGCCTGAAGGATCAGGTTATATTGACTGAGAGACGAGGAAAAAAATGCCTCAGTTATTACATGATGTATTGACTAGACTCCAGTTAGCATATTATGAACTTTATCAACTCCTATCTCATATTGATTTGGATAATCCAATCCAGAACATAAATTTCTATACATTATAATGAAAAGTAGGCAAATAGTTATTTTCCCCTAACATTTAAGGTCTGTAAATATGAATATGAATATAAATATTAACCCAGGCTTGTCACTAGAACTGCGTGGATGACTTAAAGGAAGAGATGGGTCTGTCTGGGCAAAAGAAGGAAATAGGCTGAGAACTGAAGTCAGAAAGGACAGAAGAAGTAGAAGTTGAAGATGATTTCTTCCTCCTTTATCATATATCCTGGTGTGCTGGGTGAAAAAAAAAGGACACATGTTTACTCCTTACTCTCTATATGTGACTCATTCAGGCCTGTTACTGATCTATAAAGTTGTCCTGGGTAATATTGTGCCCATTGTTGTTTTAGGATAGGTTCAGTTTTGGACAGTCAAGTCAGTTTCTCCTAGAGCTACAATAGTCCTCGTTCTGAGTCCTCTCAAAACCTTTGGAGTAAATGTATAACCAAGGTTAGAATATATGTCTGTTTATAATGATGGCGATGAATGAATAATTTGGAATAATTTTCAGTATTGATTAGAGACAGATATGATTCATACGTACTTCTACTTGACATAATGCATGGTTAGGTTGCAGTCTTACTAGGAAGGAAATAAACACCCAAAAATAGAAAGCACACTGTGGATTTTGAGTTTATAATTTTTTGAATGACATTATTGTTTCTTAAAAGTAATGTGATATACCATGTGGTATACCATTTAGTAAACATTAAGACAAAGTTTAAAAGTAATATGTCATATGAAGACTCATATTATCTTTGAATATAGTTATACTTGTATTTAAGCTAACTACATTTGTTATGCTGCAGGCTGGGCATCACCACATGGACAGCCACTTGAATAGCATATTTTTCTCTCTGCTGAAGCGCCAAGTTGCAGATAGGATTATATATCTTCATTCTCTCTCCTTCGGTCTATTACAAATTCGTACTAGCATAATTTTATTTATCATTTTGGCTGCTTTCTTTACAATTCTGTGACATGCTTTTTCATTATGTTTAGCTCGATTTATATGTAATGGTAAACTTCCTTTTACTTTTTCGTGTTATTGTTCTGGCAAGAAAACATGATCAGTTCTGCAATTTGCATGTTTTTATTCTGATAGAAATCTTAAAACAATTTTTTTTTTTGCAGTTTATAATTTCATGGAAATTTGTAACAAATGCTACCTGAGTTTTTTTAAATACATGACTTTCAATTTATGGATGCATTACTTAGTGCATTATGTCCGTAAGTATACAAAGCAATATTTAAAAACAGTTTGTTAGGTAAAGACTCTAATCCTTCAGGGTGTACTAACTGGAAAAAAAACCCAAACAAACAGCCCCCTTCTATTTTATTGTTGTATCAAATAAAAGCAAACCCAAAGATTTAATCACTTCTATTAAAGAGATTTACTAGAAAACTTTTAAGTTTATGAAGTATGGTAAATTTCTTTGCATTTGAATTCAATTTTTGAGGGCACCTCAAGGCTGGTGGGGGCTCCCCATGGTGGGTGATGGCAGGGCCTGGCAGCCAGGGCTCGTCCCACCCCCAGCCAGGCACAGGGCAGCCAGGGGCGGCCCCAGCCCTGGGCATCGGGCACCTCCCCGGAGACAGTGACAAGGATGGGTCACGGGCCCGTGTGTGTCTGGCTCAGTGGTACCCATGTTGGGGCAGGGCAGGGCTGTGGGGAGCTGGAGACTGGCCCTGCTGCAGCATTGCTGGGGCAGGAGCAGACGGCCCCGGGGGGGCTGACATGGGGTCTGGGCCCTGGGCAGGGTCGGGGAGTCCCGGGGGCCTGGAAAGGGACAGTCAGGGCTGGTAGTGCCTGGGCCAAAAGCATGGCTTGACTTGTTAAGAAATAATAGTAAATTCATGTTGTTTTTCAGCAGTTTTTTAATCATATCTGTCAAATTATTTATACCATTGTATTCACCTTGAGTTTTGCTGCTGTCGTATTGATTGAGATGAGGTTGCAGTAATATAGGATTTTTAGAAAAGATGTGGAATATCCCACATTTGTTGTATCATTTCGCCCCTTACAAGCTGAAGCTTGCCTTCCCTTTCTCCCAAGTCAGTCAATGGAAAAATTGATGATTAAGTCAGTAGGAGCAGGACTTCATTAATAATTAGAGCAAGTATGGACATGCTTTGTATCTGTGACCGTATGAATAGGCATGAAGTTATATTTATTGTATCTACCAAAAAATAAGAATGGCATTTTCCTTGCATTGCTGATATTGAAGCAGAATCCTAGCTGAGGTGCTGTTCAGCCAATGTATTTGCAGATTTGACAACAAAAATATACAGGAAAGTCTGGACATTTTTTATTCATTTAGGTTTTTCTTTTCCCATAACAGAAAACCTTCCATTTTTGTTATTACATTAAAATATACAGAGTTGGCACATTCATCAAAGCTATTAACCAAAAATTGTCTTTGACAGATTATACTATGGAAAGATTTGACATGAGTACAAAGTCTTTAACTGAGAGAACAGTCATAAATTAAATGAGCTGAAGGCTCATGATGGAAGAGTAGATGTGAGGCCACTCTGATGGAATCAGAGATCCATGGAGAGCTCTGTATAATAATTTGCAGGACCTCAGGAAACAGATGGCTCCACATTTTGGTGAGGAGGAGCGATCTCTCTGCTCAAACACTGCAACAGAATGGTAGGTAGGATAAATGGATCTTGCCGTAAAATGGTAAGAAGTTGGAGGGACAGTGTTTTATGGCAGGGCTACAGAAGATGTCCTTAATTACCAGGTTTTAAGACAAAAGGATTTTTTTTTCTTCTTAATTTTGCCTTTCTGTTTATAATGCTAAGAATCTGACCATTTGTGGTGCATGTTGGGGATTGAAACTGAAGCCACCAGTCCCATTTTAAAGAGATTAATAAGTATCTAGCAAAAACTAATGGTCTCAGGCTTTTAGAATATTACTGTTGGGAGGTTTAATCTGAAGATTTGTCTTTGTCTATATCATGATGCCCCTGACATGTAAGTCACATCATATTTGGCTGTAGCTGTCATTTCTAGAGAATTAATGCCCAGTAACTCTAGCATTTGCACATTAATTATCAGACTTCTATTTAGTTTGTAATATCTTTTGTACTAGTTTCCCCAGGAATACCCACAGGAAAAAAAAAATAGAAAGCTGTTTAGAATATATAAATCTTGATGTGCTGAACCACTAAAGAATATTGATTAACTATCTTTCCTGCAACTATATGAGATCTTAAAGAAAGAGACCTTTCTTTAAAAGCAAGCTAACAAATCAGCCTAATAGAGATTTATTTTCTGCTATAGCGTAGAGTGATTTGAATATTCTTAAAACCTCAGTTTCTTATACATAGAATTTTTTGCATTTAAAACCATAGTATTTTAAGGATACATAATATAAATACATATGTAATCTGTCTAATTCTCTCTATATAAAGACATGGTTCTTTAAGGACATATATGTTAATGATCTAACAATGATCTTAATAGGGTGTTTTGAACTCCGTGGGAGATCAGAATGCAGAACCCAAGTTGAAAATTAAAATATACTTGTTGTCTTCCTTCTATTTGCTTGTATCAAATAAATTTTACAAGATTCGTAGTCACGTAGCGGCTCAAAACTTGTTTAAAAGTAGTGGGATATGCTAAGAAAATAAGGAATGTACAAAAGCATAGGAGCTACGTGAATTACAGTAGGTTTCATCTGACCAGGTAAAAGTCTAGTTTACCTTTCCATTTGAGCTTGGTGCCTATAATCTCTCCATAGAATCACACAGAACACAGAATGGTAGGGGTTGGAAGGGGCCTCTGGAGATCATCTAGTCCAACCCCCCTGCCAGAGCAGGGTCACCTCAAGCAGGTTGCACAGGAACACGTCCGGGTGGGTTTTGAATGTCTCCAGAGACGGAGACTCCACCACCTCTCTGGGCCGCCTGTTCCAGTGCTCTGCCACCCTCAAAGCAAAGTTCCTCCTCATGTTTAGGTGAAACTTCCTATGCTCAAGTTTGTGCCCATTACCTCTTGTCCTGTTGCCGGGCACCACTGAAAAGAGCCTGGCCCCATCCTCCTGACACCCACTCTTTAATTATTTATAAGCGTTGATAAGATCTCCCCTCAGTCATCTTTTTTCCAGACTGAAGAGACCCAAATCCTAAGTCAGTAAAGAGGAGTAAAGAGGTATATGTAGACACATACAAGTCTATGGTGGCGCGGATGGGATCTCCACAGAGGTACTGAGGGAGCTGATGGAAGTCCTCACCCAGCCACTTTCCATCATTTATGAGCAGTCCTGGCTAACCGGGGAAGTCCCAGTTGACTGGAGGTTTGCGAATATGACTCCCACCTACAAGAAGGAATGGAAGGAGGATCTGGGGAACTACAGGCCTGTCAGTCTGACAGACTTTTAATTGCTAGAACTCATTTAACTTTAACTTTTCAAATAACACCATGAGCTTTGAGCAAGATCCAAGGAGGAAACTTAAATGTTTGAACAAAAAATATCTAAAAATTACACTCTTGGCCCTAGCAAAGTGACTCAAAGATATTTAGTTGAACAGCTTGTCACCACAGATAGGTGGCATCTAAAATGACAGATCATGAGTAGGGAACCATTACAGTTGATAGGGAACATTAAACCCAAAAACGCGTTTGTTGTTTTGGGCACCTCTAAGACACCAAAAGAAAAAAAAAGATCTATAAAGGAGCAAATAAACACAAACCCAACTCTTTCATGATTAGGCACTGAGTTAAACAGTGTTTCCAGTTCTCTGTTGCCAAGTTTAACTTTGTTTATATTTTATTACTGGAATAAAGAAGTGGAAAATTCTGTGTGAGTTTAGGACATGGAGTTCTACCAGACAACTGACCTGCCACTGCCAGCCATCCTCTCCCAGTCCTGTTGGTCCTCCGTTCTTGACTGATGGTTTACCAGGTTGACATCAGGGTCCTTCCAGATATTTTGTATGCAGGTAATTAAAGCTTTCTTCTGGGAAATGAGCCTTGTGTATTTCAATATTCTTAGGCTGTTTGCATATCAAGATCTAGACGTGCTTTTTTCTGAACGCTTTTCTGCCCTCCATAAGAATCTTCTGTATTCTCACTTGTTCTGCGCTGTAAGGAGCAATGCAGAAATGGTTTTCAGTCTTTCTTTTCTAAATCAAAATAATCTAAGTGACCTGGTTTACATTGTGTCCTCATAAGCAATTGTATTAAGGACAGTGAATAAAGCGTGAGAATGAATCCTAGAATAGGGAGGGAGGAATGGGGCGTCTTTAGCTAACTTCTCCGCCAGAGAGAATATATTGTGTAAATGCACCATTTGCTACAATAAATGAAGATTTTCCAAGCCAAGGATTTGAAATATTTGGCTAATAATTGAATTGATTAGCTGTCTAAAATAATTAGCTGTTGATAGATATAGAAGGATTATTTTACAAGAGATACAGTGCCTAGAATATTAGAATTCCCTACCAGATGTGTTTTTGACGCTATGGGATCTATTTTGACTGGACTAACACATAGCTTACAGTCAATCAAATTAATACAACATGTAAATAGGAAATATCTTGTGGGGTTTGATTACCCATTTCAGTTGTATAATAGTGGCTATTAGCAGAACTTTATTTGTGTATTTATTACTTTACAATGCAAAGCTCTAAAACAGAAGTAGACCATGCAAACCCCTTGAAGTGAATGATTTATTCAGTATGTTTAACCTTGTTAAAACTTATGAAATAGCCACATGTGAGCTCTATAAATTTGTTCATGATAGATTGGATCTTTTTTGCCATGAATATAGTTTAAGACAGACATCAATAATTTCTGACAGAAACAATGAACAATTTTCAACAGAAAAAAAAAAGAAGGAATTGTTTGTAATAATTATTACTCCTCCGATGGATATCTAAAACATTTGGAATGAAGAGGGAAGTCAAAATAAGTTCAAGATGGCTGATGTTAGTGAAGCTGCAGCATTTGATGCAGCTATTGTGTTAGTGATACGATTATTCCATTAGAGTTCTTACAAATAGTGTCATCAAAGTACACAGACACACACAAACTGTTATACACAAGTGTGTATACATACACGTCTATATTCACATTGCTCATCACAGCAAATGAAAAAAAGGGGCTATGGATACCGTGGAAGTAAATTCACTCTGGCTGTTTTCACCAAAGGTGACAAGTGTTCCCATATGTATTCATATGATAAGAGCTACATAAGAAAGAACTAAGAAAATGAAACCCAGATTATTCCTTAACAGGTGATTGCAAATGAGCAGCAATCTGCAGGGATTCACTGAACCCCAGAGAATCCCATTTTATAAAACTGATCACAAGATCAGAGATTTCTCCAAGCAACTTATCAAGTTGCACAACAAATATGAAGTGATAAACATGCCAGGATCCCACTGAGCTTTACGGGTAGAGCAGTTGTTATATATAGATATGCAGAGTACTTTTTCAAAGTGACCTGTGCATTGAGTTTGATAGGTGTCTCTATGTGCTTTACCTCCATGAACTTATTTTTCTTTTGTGAGCATTTCTACTAAAGTTGAAAAGTACTGATTCTGGGGGAAGCGCTTTGCTGTTTAGGCTGTATCACAGAGCCGTAAAGTGTCTCTTCTTTAATGTGGTAGTTTACATATATGCCTAGGCATAAATGGCAGTCCTGGGATTTAATCTGCTGCCTTCTGTATCCCTGTTACTAGTGCACTGAGGGAGACATCCTTAAATTTATTCCAAATTCACATCTGTTTCTCCAGTTGGATAGATTTTTAAGATTCAAATGTGATGGTGCAGCTGTTGGCCTTTTGCACATGTTGTCTCCTCCTTTGAGGAGCAAGAATTAATTCTCTCCTTTTACAAAACAAAGGTTCAAATAGTTCTCTTCAGGGGCTAGTTTGGATTAGGCTTTTCAGCACACTCAGCTCTGTGGAAAGGCAACTCGCAGAACACTTTTCTATCCCTTTGCAAGATTCAGTCACTGCTCCCTAGCTTAAATTCCAAAAGAGGGAAGGCACCACAGAAGGTCAAAGCCACAACCATCCTTTCCCATAATTGTGGGGCAGGCCAGGTGCATTGGAGGGTGGAAGAGCAGAAAATAGTTTACGTAGTCGCCTGCACATAGAGAACTGCGCATTTATGATGTGAATCTGTAGTTCATTTTGCAGACCATACTGCATTAAAATACTACTGCAAGCATTCATGGTCACACAGAAAAATGCATTTATGTATGCCATTTTTTTGTTCAAGCCCTCTTGTATATGTGCCTGTTCCTTTAGCTTTCTTCACTTTCAAATATGTGGTGACTTTTGTGCATGTGGGAGGCTCAGGGAGGCAGTTTTCACAGTGAGTCACTGGAAAACTGAAAACATGACAGAAAGTTAATTACAGTAATTCCTTCATTGAAATGTTTTAAAGCAACAGAATAATACAAATGATGATTTCACCTTCTTTCAACTTATTGATAATACACAGTTAATACTTTCCTATGAAAATTTATTCTAACAGTGCAGTTTGAGAGTGAATTTTTTTACTGCCCTTAATACTGTTATAACATTCCTTTGTGTTTTAGTGTGTGTGCCAGGACATTGTTGGAATTAGGAATGGATGACTTCAGCACCCTGAGAGAACTAATGAAGATTAGTATAAGTAGTTCCACGAGGCATGAAAAATAGTGATATTTTGGAGAGAAGACGACAAATCAAGGTTAAATTGTGCCTCCACAAAAGAAAGAGGAGTGTAGTCAGATTATCTAGCAAGAGCTGTGGAATCCTTTTTGGGGAAAAAAAGGAAAAAGCTTCTTCATTACATTCCTGTGATTTGTTCTAGTCCTGCTGACACAGGCTATTAAAAACCTTGTTTATGTTTTAGACACTTTTTTAAAGAGCACTTTGGGGCTTTATAGTGTTTGTAGAATGTTCTTTATAGTTAAAATTACATGCTGAGATGGCAGGCTGCTGAGCTAATATATTGTTACACTGATTAAATTGATTAAAAGCTTCATTTTTGACAGGCAAATTGTAGAGGCTGAGATCTCTTTATTGCACATTTCAGTAATTCAGCTCATGTCTTGTCCTATCTAATAATCACTTCTCTGCCTCCCTGTTTAGGAATCATCTCAGCAGCGGGTACGTTTTCAAACAGCATATTAGCTTCAGATCTGAATTACATGAGTCACAGTGCATTGGCATTACAAAAGCCTTATTCCAGGTAATGGCTTATTCAGTGAAACACTTGAAATATATTCCTTTTTTTTTTTTGTCTTGCTATATGGTGGACAAAGAAAGGGACCCTTGATTTTTAGATTAGAAAATAAGAGATTGCTCTTGCTATAGCTGTAGATTGACAAGAGAGGTCATACCGCAGGAGCATTTTATGTCCTACTCAGAGCAACATATGCTTACTTACAAATGTGTGATAGATTAGAGCATAAAACCTTACAAGAAATCACTGAAGATATAACAGGCAGATAAAGAGGAGGATTCAGCAACTTAAATCAGCTGCAGAAGAGATATTTTGCAATAAATATGGAAATAAGGTGATTTTTTTCCAAAAAATGAAGAAATCTAAATTGCTTTAAATAAATGTAAATGCCTACGGACAAATCTGTACGCTTCTGATGACTGTGCAAAGTACAAGTGTTCACAGCTTGCCAACAGGAGAGACCAAAGACAGTCCAGAAATATGTTGGCTGATAGCACCACACAGATATGGGTAGTCAGTGCCAGCCACAAACTGCACTTCTGCACTGCGCATTCCCAATTTGACACAAGCATTAAGCATTTTTCAAGGTAAAAGCAGACTTGTTTAGCCAGACATCAGTGCCCAGCCCAGTGATTCTATTAAATGAAGAATACACTTCTTGCCTATCTTACAGCATGAAAGGTAAGAAGATGAAGGGCCGGAAGCAGGATCCGGGGAACTACAGGCTTGTCAGCCTGACCTCGGTGCCAGGGAAGGTTATTGAGCAGATCTTCTTGAGAGCCATCAGGTGTACTGATGACCATACCTGGGAGGGCCTGCCATGAAGGACAGGTCACTGGGATCTGATGTGCTTGCCTGACACTGGTAGAATAGACACTGCCCACAGAAAGTCAGGGAAAGAGCTACAAAGCCTTTGTTTTTTTCCAAGTCAAAGGTTTTATTTATTATTATTTTTTAATTGTTTTCTAATGAGCACTTAAAATTACAAATAACTGTAAAATTAACGTGGGAATCCTGTGTCATAAGTGTGCATTAGATGTGATATGCAGGTCATAAGGGGTAACATAATGAAAGCAATCAGTTTAGATTTCATGCAAGGCAGAAATGGGGACATGTAGAGATGATGGTCATCCTAGTAGTATTGACTAGTATTTTGACTAGTATTTTGACTAGTATCAATAACATGTTACTAATGCCCAGAGATGTAGCATCTAAAATCAGTCCTACACAGTGCTGGGAATTATTTATAGGAAGTTACATTATTTTTCAAACCCCTTCCTAATCTACATGTGTGTGAACAAACACATCAGGTATTTTTGATCGCATTTGTCTCCACAATCCACGAATTTGGAACTCAAATCAGCCCAGCTCTCAGACCAACAGTGAATTACGCACCTTTCTTTCCTGTATCCCTATGAAAGATCTTGCTTTGTATTCTGTAAAGCAAATAAGGTGTTATTTTGGAATTACTTCATCCAACAGGTCTTCAGCAGGTCATTTCCTGGTAAATGTGAGCCAGGATGCTGGTGCATAATCTCCTAATATGTCTACTAATATGTATCCTTGAGTGAAGGGCATTTGGGTGTTTCTAAGGGGTAATTTGACCTGCAATATAGCCATTTTCAGCAGCTAGGAAAACCCTTACAGCATTTATCTGTAGTTAGAAATGTAGCACCATATCAGTCTAAGAGAAAAACACCAACTGCAAAGAAAATGTATGTCCAACAAGGCTAATTCTTCCTTCATCAGCCACTAAAAAAGACTACATTGAAGCTTTTTTGTTTAAAGAGGTAGAGATTTCACTTATTACCCATGGCGGATCATCCCATACACTGGGGATTTGTAATCCCTATTGACTCTCCGCCCTTTCCCTCCCATAATCCACAGATTTTCTTCACCAATGTTCTCCTTAGAATAAGATGTGGTGTTTTAGACAATATTTTAATCTCTATATTCTGCGCTGTTGCAAACCTGTAAAAATACATTTATTATTTCATTAAGGAGACTCAGAGGAGAGCCAGGGGTACCTTTAAGCAACAGTTATTAGAAATTTTGTTCTTCTGCAGCCATTTAACCCTCCTCTCCCTTTTTCCATGTTTTGCATCATCAGCTGTCAGTCTACTTTCAAATGGCAAAGTTTACAGAAAATGCAGACGCGGCAGAATCGGGGCCAGAAGGTTTGCTCTTATGTTCCTCACCAGAACTTTGGTACAGTGGCCAGTTTTAAGAAGAGTGGAGGCTCATATTCAACCATAAAATTATTCCAGCTTATACTTTTTTTCAGTTTCACCCAATCTAATTTTTCTAAAATCAGAAATTTCACCACGTCTGTTTTGCATATTCAGGCTATGTTCCTTTTGATTGCTGTGAGGAATCCCCACAGCCTAATTTTAGATGCCTAACTTTGGCTTTCCCTTGCTTTCCTCCAGATAAGGTGATTCAGGGCAGGAACATATTTGCAATGGTCTACCTCTTTCCTGTGTCTGTGTATGTATACTGGTAAAACTGACCTTCTTATTTAGACCTATTAATCAGTTTCCTAAAGGTAGATGATGTCTCTTTACACAAAGGACTGGCTGCCTAAACAACTACACTGTTACTCTGGGACTTGGGGACCTACTGAGGATCTCACTGGTATACAGTAATGTATAGGCAATGACTTAGTCATGGGATAAGCGTACGTGTGTTTGGTTGATTGTGCCTTGCTTTCTATTGTGCTGAAGTGCACCTGTTAGTACCCTCTAAAATACTGAAGTCTGGACTCAGACGAAAAGGTTTCCGTGATTCCTATCCACTTATCTCATTCCTTACAGTTTGGGCCCCTGCCATTTTTAACTGATGTTAGCCAATGCGGAAGAAATACTGCTTTGTGTCGGGATCTTGATGATTGTTAATACTTACAGAATGATGAATATATTTTAACAAGTGTGTATCCAGCTGGCTCTGGACACCTTGGGAAACAACCGCAGATGTGTAGAAAAATGAGTGCAAGATGAAATGGAGCAGTAAATTGTGCATGACGTTCTTCTGAAATGGTCTTGCTTTCTGAGGTCAACCAATTGGAAGTAATTCTTGGGCCTGGGTATGACAAAGCTGGGGAAGGATATAGGGAAATTCAAATGGAGACGATGACATTCCTAGAGTTCTCTGGAGGTGAAGTGACATATTGTCTCACCAATACTCTAAGATGTCATTATTAATAAGCTTAGTGACCTGGACACCCACTAATCGGTTTGAAGTTGCTGGATTAATTATTGGAACTATCCTTAAAAAGATGTGTTTCTTATCAAGAAGGAGCTAACATGCCTGGATCATAAAGCTTGCAAAGATACAAAAAAAAATCAGTGTCCCAGATTATTCTGGTCACAGCTGTGATCCACCTACCTTCTCTTTACCCACCCATTTCTCAGCAGAGCTCAAAGGCTTAAGAAAATTTCCATCGTTATATATTTATCATTATTGAGGGAGGGCACTATGGAAGGTTCCAAGATTCATTCAGACTAGACATAAGGAAGAAATGTTTTACAATGAGGGTGGTGAAACACTGACACAGGTTGCCCAGAGGGGTGGTAGATGCCCCATCCCTGGAAACATTCAAGGTGAGGTTGGACGGGGCTCTGATCAACCTGATCTAGTTGAAGATGTCCCTGCTTGTTGCAGGGGAGTTTGGACTAGATCACCTGTAAAGGTCCCGTCCAACCCAAACTATTCTATGGTTATTTCCAATGAGAAAATGAATTATGCTAGTAGAAGCACTATGAACATTAATTTGTGATTCTTCTTCCCATTCTGAAAGATGCAGTCAATTTTCTGATTCTTGGCTAAAGAGTTCTGAAACATGGTAACAAGCTCAATTTAAGTACCACAAAGCTCTGAGAGCTTTTAGTGGATTTTTGGTGAAGTATCATCAACCTACATTTAGTGCAGAAGACCAGCCGTGAGGATGCCCTTAGGCCTTGCACTGCTTGTGAATCCCAAGCCATTGAGAAAGATCTAGAAAGATGGTTTCAGAGACAGTGATGAATAATTGGAAGAAGATATGACATCCTATTAAAGTTCACTAGTACTTTCTCATCTGAAGCTATGGGATACACTCTGGTGGATAACCAGGGATAGAGATTTCCTTGGATTTTGTACTACTGCTTCCAACCTAAAAACCTGGCCAGAATTAAGCAAAGATCTGGAATGAATACTAAGACACTGAAATGTCTTTTAATTCATTTCAACAAAGTTGTCTTTGCTCAGGTATTCACAAAAACACAGTTTGCTTTTATAGAGTACTTGTAAAGTAAAAAGCCAATGTTTATGAACAAACTCAATGAAGAAAAGACCTCAACCATAAAAAAAATAAAAATAAAAGAAACTGGAATGTGTTTGCAGATTCCTGTAGTCTATCTAAAAGAAATGCTCCAAATATTACATACAGTTTGTTACAAGTCTAACAATGATTTTATCTCATATCTTACTGCAGTCTTAACACTGTCTCTACAAGGACATTATTTGGTTTTCATTATCTTAACATGACACGTACAGAGTTGACAAGGTGGTCATGACACAAAGTAGAATTACGTTTTCATGTGGGCAAAGTGTACGTCTGCATGGATCAGGAACTTTATGACAGTGAATGCAATGGTGACGCTTCAGCAGCAAGTCACAATAACTCACTAAAACATCTTAAAAAGTTTTCTAGAATGCACATGGTCATGATTTGCACTGATCAGCTAAGTAGCAAGAGTTAATATAAGGACAGCCATATACAGAAGACTGTCAGATGCAAAATAGCATGTAAACGGAAAGGAAAAAGAAAAAGTTTTTCTCCTTTGTCTGTTTATATAGATAACTGTTCACACAAGAGAATATCAAGTGTTTTCTGAGATTATCTTAAGGATAAAATTGATGTATGATGCTCTTCATGATTGGTAAGCTATTCTTCAGTGACTGAGTACTGCTTACATTTCTCATGTAAGTAACACATTACAGTGTTAACACAAAGTTCGCTTTTTTTTTCCACGATACAGGCTAAAAATCAGAATTATTTGATCTCATACATGTCAAAGTTTGTAACAGAGTGCATAGGGGTAAACTATAACAGCAACAACAAAAGAACAGTTAGTGGATGTAACAGGGAAAGATATACCATATATTGTTTCTCATATTCCTGACTTGAAATTTTGATTTCAGCACACATAATTACTCTAACCAGGTTCAGCTGTATCTGAATAAAATGCTCACTTTACAAGAGATCATAAGCACTATCGAAGAGCTGAGTCTTGACAAAAAGCCAGATATGAATGATTTATATGAAGATTTTGCATGTGCGTGTGTGCACATGCACGTACGTGTGCTCACATGTTTGTGGTGTTCAGAAATCTTGCACAGGAAAAAGAGTACAGGTCTACCTCCTAATCCAACTTCTCTGAATATTATTGAATGTGCAGATTATGTACAGAATTTATTATTCAAATGCAGCATTGAAAAGAGTAGTGTATAAACAGACTTGGGCTGATTGCAGAAAGCTGCTAAATATCAATTCTATTAACGTTAAGCTTTAAATTCAAATCAATTTAATTATGATTTTGTTCTTTCTATTGCCATCATTTTGCTTATTTACTTGCAGTTAACAAAATGTGCTGCAGTGAAAAAAATAATTGCCTTTTCTTTACGGCACTCATAATTCAGAAAAGCTGTTTGAAGCAACTGTACATGTAATAGTTTATATGAATTAATGATAAAATGTATTGAAATATATTAACTTCAGTATCATTTTCAATAAGAAGCTGAAGGTTGTGATAACTGAACTATATGGTTGTTGTAAGTAAAAAGACTTAGGATATAGAAGTTTGAAACATACTAATTGAAGATTTTTTATCTTCTAAGGTGCCATTTTATTCTGTGTTTTGCCATTTATTGCATTAGTATTTGATTTGCATTCAAGAAAATGTGTCCACACGGCTTCTGGTGACTTCTGAGGTGGGAGATGACTACCCCTCTTTGGAGGAGACCAGTGGTCTCTGCTGTATCATCACGACATGATGTGGATGGGTAAAACACTCTGCAAAAAATTACCCTTAAGTTATGTATGACAGCGAGATGGCATCTGACACTTGAAGTTGCAAAGAAACAGGAACCAGACAGCACTTCCCTGACTTACCTATAAACAGTGATTATGTCATACCCAGTCCCAGCAATTACTTCCAATCGGTTGACGTCAGAAAGCGAGACCATTTCAGAAGAATGTCATGCACAATTTACTGCTCTGTTTCATCTTTGGAGTCAGGTGGTATAACAGAGCAGTTAAGGGATTTAAGCTCCTTAAAGCATGGCAGATATCTGGAATAAACTTTCCAGACCCTGTTGCCTTGGGGAAAAATAAACCAAAAAAACTGGAGTAGGAATTCCCCACTCTTAAAATCTTTCCCAAAACATGCTAGAAACATTTGAATTTCCTATCCAGAACAAACTCTGAATGCACAGGCGTTGTCTGGGACATGGTTGGTTGTTAGAGAGGTGAAAAACATACCAGAAAGATAATCCAAATGCAGGTTAAGATGTAGTGTGTTAGAATTCTTCTGAAGGGGGCCTACAAGAAAGCTGGAGAGGGACATTTTACAAAGGCATGTAGTGATAGGATGAGGGGTAATGGCTTCAAACTGGAAGAGGGAAGATTTAAGTTAGATATTAGGAAGAAATTTTTCACTATGAGGGTGGTGAGACACTGGAACAAGTTGCCCAGAGAAGCTGTGGATGCTCCATCCCTGGAAGTGTTCAAGGCCAGGCTGGATGGGGCTTTGTGGGAGGTGTCCCAGCCCATGGCAGGGGGCTTGGAACTAGATGGTCTTTAAGGTCCCTTCCAACCTAAACCATTCTGTGATTCTATTCTATGATTCTAAATTTGTTGCTGCCTGACTTCAAAGAAAGAAAACCTCTGTAGAGATCACTTGAGAAAAATCTCTCACTTTACATCAATTATTTCTTCTTTAAATGAGGAACAAATATTTTAAGTCTGAAAAACATTCTACTTTGTTTTGATCTTAGTCTGATCCTGCAAACAGCATAGTGACAAAAGAAGTGAATCCAGACTCACAGTGGGTTCAGATTTCCTACATTCTTTTCTTTGCTAAGTTCATGCAATTTTTCATTTTTGTAGCTTACCCTTATGCATTATGTCATAATTCATTCATAAAAATCCCTTCCAGTTAAACATCAAAGGGTACTTTAGGCTAAAGAATGTGTGCTTAATGGATCATATATTTAGATCCAACTGCAGTTATTGGGAAGCTCATGGTTCAAAATAACAGCATAATCTTCTGCTTTGGTTCGAGGACTGGTCTCTTGGCTGTGTCAACAATGAGATGTTGATTCGCAGCCTCAAGGTAGACTGATTTTGTACTCTACTAAGGAGGAGTAGTTGTTAGCTAGTTCTCCCAGCAGCAGAATGAGATTGAAAGGGTGGGACCTGAGACAAGAACTACAATACAGCATAAGG
The DNA here is from genome assembly GCF_964199755.1 of Larus michahellis. Classification (NCBI taxonomy): domain Eukaryota; kingdom Metazoa; phylum Chordata; class Aves; order Charadriiformes; family Laridae; genus Larus; species Larus michahellis. Next base: position 143,558,704 of record NC_133896.1, read on the forward strand.
TAGATAATTTTGTACAGGACTGGAAAAGGTTGAACTAAAGAGACATTTGTGCTTGAGACCAAAACAATAATTAACAATTGTGTACAAGAAAAGGTCAAAACTGTGATTGCAATTGTTATGGTGGAAATACCAAATGGGTTTTTAAAAAGCTTATTTTCATCCAGGCCATTTCACAATTCAGAACAGTTTGGAGAAAGGCTGTTTTGTTTTAATACCTGTGATCAGTATAAATAGCAGATGCTGGAGGGAAATGTTGTCTTAGTTGACCAATGCTTTTATTTTATTTAGCTTAGCTTAGTTTAGTTTAGTTTCTTGCAGTATCTCATCAAAGTGCAAGTCAGATGTAATCTCTTTGGGTATGTTCCTACTCAGACAGGTAGAAACAAGCAAGGTCTTCTCCGTAGCAGCCAGAGTTGTTATTGATAGAGTGTCACTCAGTTGCTATGCTCCCACTTCTAAAAGGTGGGAGGGGAGGCTCCCACAAATCAGACAGTGAGACACCACATTGGAAGAAAAGAAAGAAAAGAAAGGCAGAATAAATGAACTACAGGGATAAAGGAAAAGAGAGTTTGTGACACTTCTTCAGAAAGACTCTGGCTCAAAATTATTTGGAAATGGGAGTTCAAGCGACAAGGAATCATCCTTTCTGAGCTTCTGGGAAGCACAAAGAGGAAAATAAGATATAAAGTTGGGAAATGTCACTAAGAATATATCGGTCTGGTTTCCCTCTCTCACTCCTACTTTCTCCCCATTTCCAATGATTTAAAGTGAGCTGTGATTAGCCTGGTGACCCTGGTGGGTGATTTCCCTGAAGAGAAAGTAAACTACAATATTTAAACATAACGTTTGATATAAGCGCGAGCCAAGCCTCACCTTTTTATGGCTGGAAAAGAAGGAAACACGAGACTTATAATTTCACTTTAACAGTTGTGCTAATAGCCAGATTGGCTGGTGTCAGAGTGTGCCTGAGACAGGCCTCAACGTTTTTCCAGTGTAAAGGAACAAATCACAGGAGAGGTTCTTTTTCCCTGTCATAACCAGGTGTTTGTTACTTGATCTCGGTAGTGGGTAGAATTGTGTATCCTCTTCTTTTTCCCTCTTGCATGTATTGAGCATTTGATCTCTTTCCACTGAACTGTGTTCTTGGAGTTTTGTTCTGGTGTCCACTGAAAGCTAGAGGAGAGGAAAAAGACTTTTAACTGAATACTAGATATACTGGACTAGTTGTAGTTTTGTGCTCCACAAAAATTAATTGCCAACAGTCCTTATTATACTTGTGAACCATGAAAAATGAAGAGAAGTATTTAAAAACATAGGGCTTGCCATACTGGGTCTGGCTTGAGATCCATATTGTCTAGTATTTTGTCTCGGGAGTGGCCAGAAGTTAATTAAAGTAGTGTTTTTACAGAAAATTTAAACGTGTGATTCCCTGCTCTGTTGCCAATATAACATCAATTTTGGCAGAGGAAATATGTGGCATCTGTTAATAGGCAGGCAAAAGGAGTTTTATGGAGGAAACTAAAATAATACGTCTTTGGCTTTGTTTGTGTAAAGTAATTCATGGCTAATTGTAAGCAGATACTACACTTAAATGCTGGGTTACATCCTAAGCTGATGTAAATCTCACAGCTCCATTGCTATCAGCAGGGCTATACTGAGTGACATATGCTAACGGTGTGATTCATAGTGAGAAAGACCGATTGCGATAACAGAAATTGCAATTCAGAGTTAAATTTTCTTCCCTTTTTCCCTCTTTTGAAGTCTATTTTAATGACCTTTTCTCTCTCAATTCAAAAAGTTATACTTCATTTGAATTTATAAAGCAAGTTAAACAGAAGCTTAATCTTGGTCTGATTCTCTGCTGTCCTGTACTCTTTGTAGCCACTTCAGAATAAATGTGAAAGGTTTCCACTCGTATTTAGTGGCATTTGGTATTCATTTCACAGAGTATAAATGACAAAAGGAATAGAGGGCAACATATGATAGAAGTACAAAGCCCCAGTAGAACCAAAGAGAAGCAGTAGCTGTTTCTGTTCGTGATTCTTTGATGGCAGTAGATTCATCGCAAAAAATAGATACGTGTTTTGTGAAAAAGAGGTACACAGTATGTTTCACACTATGTCAGAATGCTCTCTGTATGTGATTGTTTACAACAGATAACCAAAAGAGGAATAAAACTGTATCAGTCTTGCATTTAAAAAGTCAATGCTAATTCCATGTAAATTACAATATACTTCTGTTCAAATTATGCATCCAAAAGTCAGGCTGGCTTCAAAATCCAGAAAAGCGGAGTTGTTCACTGTATAACCTCAATTGTTTTAATATAATATAACAAGACTTTTATCTATATTTATATTTCATCTGACTTTAAAGATATTTTCTAGCAATGCCATGCAGAAAAACTCCACCAAAATATGAGATACAAATATTCATGTAGATGAGATACAAGGTTAACTTTTGATTTCTTGGTGTCTTAAGCAGATTATGGTTTTTATCGAGGCTGAGGACTTCTAGCAAAACAAGCTATTTTTCTACTGTCAGCTTTCAAACTATAATATTTTATTGCTTTTTACACTGTGTACCAAGCATATCAGATATTCCACCACATGCTAACACTAAGAGTTGGTTATATCAAACCTGTTAAGATATGTGTTCTTTGGCAAAGGAAGAAAGAATACTGCTAGTAAAAGACTCAGCAAATATGGAGAACATTTTTCATAAGTTCCGAAGAAAAGTTAATTAACAAACCATATGGGAGTAAATAGGAAAGAAAAAAGATGCTGTGCTAGCATGAAGACAGCAGACTGAATAAAGGCAATCAAAAGTGCATTCCAGAGGTGAAATAAAAGCAATATCTTTTCACTCAGAAAGCACCTCTGAGTCTGATATAATAACTCTGGTAATTATCATCAAATCCAAAGCAGTGTTAGGTTTTTGCATTGAAAAGTATGATCTAGAGAAACTTTCCTCAGTACCTCCCTGATGAGGGAAGCCCTCTGTCAACTGAGTTGCCCCTGCACCTGCAGCTCAAGTCTATATATATTACCAGGGCTTCCTGGCCTCAAAAGCTGCCTCCTGGCCTCAGTGAATGTCTCCCAGCATTCATCTAAATCTGGCTAGATCTGACCTAAAAATCTCTAAATCAAACTCAGTCTGGTCACTTGAAAAAATACCACCAATATCCATGATCTAATGCCCTGCAATTGAAAGCTCACAAAAAAAAAAGGATTCTTCCTGGCAAATTACAAAAAGAGAGGGAAATATATGTCATTGCACAGCTAACACTAGTGAGCGAGCAAGAAGGGATATGATGCCCCATCCAGTTAGAGCACCAGAGCATGGGCATCTAGCATCAGCAGCCTTGGAATAGTGTTCAGCTCAGGGACAAGAGTGCTTGAGTCTGGTTCCTGCTGCCAAGGTTGTGGGGGTTTTGTTGTTGTTGTTGTTGGGTTTTTTTCAGTGTGGTGTATTGTTTCTTTCTTTGTTTGTTGGGTTTTTGGAATTTTTTGTTTTCTTTTTTTGGGTTTGTTGTTTTTGTTTTTGACTGTTTGGTTTTCTTTTGTTTGTTTTTTGTTTGTTTGTTTTTTAATTAATGCAATGTTTAATTCAGAAAAAAAAATCAGGGAACTGGGAGGTGGGAATTCTGAGGCTAAATTCTTAGGCTAAATCAGGAACTAACCCCAGATTTTTTTACTTTCTGGACAAAAGGTCTAAAAACCAAACTAATATATAAGAAAGGTTCCTGCAAAGCTGCATTTTAAGTGACAAAGACAATAAGTATGGCTTTCTTTTATTATTATTTTTTACAATCCCTCAAATGCCTATCCGCAGGAGTAATTTGAACACTTAGACAGACCTTCTCAGTGTGGCTAGGAGCCCAGCTACCTTTGATTAATTTCCAACAAACAAATAAATACTTTTGAGGGCTAAAGACTGGAGATCCCAGGTCCTATTAAAAGTCAGTACAATGTAGCTTCCTAAATAACTATCGGTTCAGTAGAAGGGGTTGCTGCTCCCCATCAGAGACACCTAAGGCTTCCACGTGCTCATTCCTTAAAAGCGACAAGTGAATTTCGGCACAAAGATTCACCTGGAAACACAGACAACATTTTCAGTATCATATTACAGCAATTACTGAAAAGACTTAGTGAGTCATATGGTACTCATTTATGGTGCTGTTACCTATGTGGATATAGAAAGGAGCTCATATAAAAATTTAATGGATACCATTGACTAACGCTATAGAAACTCCATAAAGCATATGTTTTACCTGATTCCGTTATGAGTAATTAGAGCAGCACCTAGCAACTGTAATTGAAATCAGGGCTTGTTTGTACGAAGCAATATGCAAGCATATAATAAGAGATGGTCCTGACCTCAAAAGAAATGATAGAAGGCATTATATGTATCAGCATTCTTGCTCTATATTATAATGTCTTACACAAACTTCTCAAGGGTCTCTTTGAAATTTCAAGAAAGACAGAAGAGACTATTTTAGAATATTTACAACTATTCTATCCTATGCCAGACCTCAGTGGGGGCATAATTAAAGTAAGTTCTACTCCATGATATTTATTAATATGTGCAAAGTTTAATGTTAATATTCTCTGGCACATTCACGCAAAGTAAAAATGTGTTCATTTGCAGCTGTGCCTATGAAATTTGTAAGTCAGATCTCCTTTTGGAGCCTAAAATTGTCTTTGAGACAGTGCACTGAAAAAGTGTTTTGGGTACAGTGGTCAATGACTCATCTGATGGAATCTTTAGCATCTTTATGCAAATATTTGAAGTCAGTAGTTTAATGTTCCAAACCTTCAGGAGCTATTAGGGGAACTTCAAGTTTACTTCCTAGAAAAATTAGTACAGGAGAAACTCAGTTAATGTTGAAGCAAAAGACCTAGATCAGGTTAATTTTTAAGTTCAAAGGCACATATGATATTTCGCAGTTACAGATAGGTTCAGAAACTGTATCTCAAAGTCCCCTAAAACTTTGATATAGGGAAGATTTCACTTGTTGTGGTTTGGAAGGGAAATGAAAATTCCCGTGCTGTTTTTTTTTTATTTATTATTCTTACCACTTAATTCAACCATGTGTGTTAGAAAAAAATAAACATTTGCTATTGTGGGATCAAAGATGAGACAGAAAATACAGGAATGTTTAAATTACCTATTGAGGGAGAATGAGGGAAGAAAGCTTTGAAAAACCACGGCAGATGCTCACTTTGGGAACTGCTGTGAATGTTGTATGGTCAATGTCTCAAAAACAGGCAGGGGTCTAGTTGGGAAGGTCTGTAGAAAGGCCAGAGCAGAAGCCATTCCTGCCCAGAGCAATTGCTGCAGGAGGAGGTATCACATCTTGTGGCTGAAGTGTCCTAGCCACCTCCTGTGCCCCTGGGTACAGTACCATGCTTGGGCAGCAACGCAGCACAGCCCAGGGGGGGTGACAAAGGACTTTTCGTTAGGCCAGAGAGGCACTTCTCTTCCAGCCCACAGCCAGAGACTGCAAGATGCAGACCTCCCAAGAAAACATGCAGCCATCCAGGTCTCAGGCTGCAGGGAGTGTCAGAGCCTTTCGCTGGTAATGGATGGCAGTAGTGAGAACAGCTGTGTGATGTGTGACCAGGTGGATGATCTGTTCAGCCTAGTGGCAGAGCTGTGAGAGGAAGTAGAAAGGTTAAGGACATCAGGGAGTCTCAGAAAGAGATAGACTGGTGGAATCATGCTCTGCCCTCCCTGAGACAGAAATGGGAACAACCATCAGGAAAAACCCAAGATCAAGGGGATCCTATATCCTCCACCTGACAGGCTGAAGGTAGTAGCTTAAAGGAGAGCAGTCCACACTCGGGATGGCAGGCAAACTCCCTCCTTGCCCACCCTGCCTTCCCAGGTGCTTGTCTACAACAGGTACTAGGCTCTGGATGTGGAAGGCCAGTCAATGGATGATGATGTGGATGATGGTCCATCTTCACCAGAGGTGCTGGCAGGTCCGAAAGGCCTACCCTTGTATCACAACCACCTTCACTAGGAAGAAAAGATGTGTCGAAGTTGTAGGCAACTCCTTTCTGAGGGGAACAGAGGGTCCAATATGCTGGACAAGCCCTCCTCTTAGGCAAGTCTGCTGTCTCCCTGGGGCCTGGGTTAAGGACATCACTAGGAAACTTCCTAGCCTTGTACCACCCTATTATGCATTGCTGCTCTTCCATGCTGGTGGCGATGAAGTTGTAACACATAGTCCAAGTGGGATCAAAAGAGACTTCAGGGCATTGGGTTGGTAAGGGAATCTGGAGCAGGGGTTATTTTTTCCTCCCTCCTTCTAGTTGCAAGCAGTGACATTGGAAGAAACAGATGAGCCCAGTCTATTAATATGTGACTCCGTGGCTGGTGTCACCGCCACAATTTTGGGTTTTTTGATAATGGGATGGCCTACATGTCACCAGGCTTGCTGGCATCAGATGTTCACCTTTCTGAAAGGGGCAAGAGGGTCTTTGCTTACAAGCCAGCAGGGCTCATTGACAGAGCTTTAAATTAGGGTTGAGGGAGGAAAGGGGAAATATCAGGCTTGCTCATGACAAGCTGTGGGACGGCAGGCAGCAGTTAGAGGGACAGGGTGTTAGTGAGGGACTGCAGCATGTTCCTCTGCGATGTACGGGCTACACTACAGCACACTTGAAGTTTTATGGAGATGAGAGAGAGGCTCCTGAGGTAAGAGGAACCAAGATGGATACACCACTGAAATACTCCAAAGGAATTAAGTGGTGTTCCTCTAAGAGGATGAAGCCCAGCTGAAGCGCCTCTACACCAATGCACGCAGCATGGGCAATAAACAAGACCAGGAAGCCACTGTACTGCTAGAAAGCTAAGACCTGGTTACCCTTACTGAAACCCGGTCGGATGAGTCCCATGACTGGAGTGTGGCTATTGATGGCTACAGGCTGTTCAGAAGGCACCTGAGAGGAAGAAGGGGCAGAGGTGTTGCACTCTACATCAAGAAATAGATAGAGTATGAAAAGCTGTCTCTGAAGAGTAGCCATGAGCAGGTTGAAAGCCTATGGGTAAGAATTAGAGACTGAGGTAACAAAGGGAACTACAGGTCACCCAATCAACAGAAGCCTACTGACAAAGCACTCTTACTCCAGCTACAGGAGGCACCATGCTCACAGGCTCTCATCCTGCTGGGGGACTTCAACTACCCCAACACCTGCTGGAAAAGTAGCACAGCAAGCTGTAGGAAATCCAGGAGACTCCTGGAGCGCATCAAAGATAACTTCTTAAGTCAGGTAATAGACAGCCCTACCAGAGCAGACGCGATCCTCGACCTGTTGGTCACCAACACAAGTGAGCTAATTGTGACATCAAGATTGGAGGCAGCCTGGGCTGCAGTGATCATGCACTGGTGGAGTTTGCAGTCCTGAGGCATATGAGGCAGGGCAAGGGTAAAGTTGGGACCCTGAATTTTAGGAAAGCAAACTTCCAGCTCTTCAAGGAGTTAGTCAATAGGAACCCATGGGAAACTGCCCTCAGGGACAAGGGAGCGGAACAGACCTGGCAGATCTTTAAGGGTGCTTTCCGTACAGCACAAGAGCTCTTGATCCCCAGGTGTAAGAAATCAGGAATGGAAGGCAAGAGACCAGCATGGCTGAGCTGAGACCTCCTGGTCAAACTAAAGCACAAGAAGGAAATGCACAGGCAGTGGAAGCAGGGACAGATATCCTGGGAAGAGCATACGGACACTGCCTGGTTGTGTAGGGATGGGATAATTGTGCAGGGAAGGTCAGGGCACAGCTGGAGCTGAACTTGGCAAGGGACGCAAAGAGTAATAAGAAGGGTTTCTACAGTTATATCAGCCAAAAAAGAAAGGTCAAAGAAAGCATACTGCCCCTGATGAGCAAGACTGGCAAACTGGTGACAATGGATGAGGAGAAAGCTGAGGTACTCAACTATGTTTTTGCCTCAGTCTTCACTGGCAACCTGTCTCCCCACACCTCTTGAGTGGAGGGACTGCAAGGAAGGGAGTAGGGGAGAGAAGTCCCTCCCACTGTAAGAGAAGATCAGGTTCATGACCACCTGAGGAACATGAACATATAGAATTCTATGGGACTTGACAAGATGCATTCCAGAGTCCTGATGTAGTTGCTAAGCCACTCTCCATGATATTTGAAAAGTAATGGCAGTCAGATGAAGTCCCTGGTGACTGGAAAAAAGGAAACATCACCCCCATTTTTAAAAAAGGTAGAAAGGAGGACCCTGGGAACTACTGACCAGTCAACCTCACCTCTGTGCCTGGGAAGACCATGGAACAGATCTTCTTAGAAGGTATGCTAAGGCACATGGAGGAAAGGGAGTTGATTCGAGACAGCCAGCATGCCTTCATCAAGGGCAAGTCCTGCCTGACCGACCTAGTGGCCTTCTATGATGGAACGATGACATCATTGGACAAAGGAAGAGCTACGGATGTCATCTGTCTGGACTTCTGCAAGGCCTTTTACACCGTCCCCGACAGTATTCTTCTCTCTAAATTGGAGAGAGATGGATTTGATGGGTGGACTGTTTGGTGGATGACGAATTAGATGGTCAGATCCAGAGGGTAGTGGTCAACAGCTCAATGTCCAGATGGAGGCTGTTGACAAGTGATGTCCCTCAGGGGTCCATACTGGGACCACTACTGTTCAATATCTTCATCAATGACATAGACAATAGGATCAAGTACACCCTCAGCAAGTTTTCAGATGACACCAAGCTGAGTGGTGTGGTTGAAAGGCTTGAGGGACAGAATGCCATCCAGAGGAACCTAGACAGGCTAGAGAAGTGGGCCTGTGTGAACCTCATGATGTTCAACAAGGCCAAGTGCAGGGTCCTTCACCTGGGTATGGACAACCCCCGGTATCAGTACAGGCTGGGGGATTAATGGATTGAGAGCAGCCCTGAGGAGAAGGACTTGGGGGTACTGGTGGATGAAAAGCTGGACATAAGCCAACAATGTGCACTCACAGCCCAGAAAGCCAACTGCATCCTAGGCTGCATCAAAAGAAGTGTGGCCAGCAGGTTGAGGGAGGTGATTCTGCCCCTCTACTCTGCTCTGGTGAAACCCTACCTGGAGTACTGCGTCCAGCTCTGGAGTCCTCAGCAAGAGTAAGACATGGACCTGTTGGAACGGGTCCAGCAGAGGGCCACAAAAGTGATCAGAGGGCTGGAGCACCTATGCTATGACGACAGGCTGAGAGAGTTGGGGTTGTTCAGCCTGGAGAAGAAGTGGCCCCAGGGAGACCTTATTATGACCTTGCAGTACTTAAAGGGGGCCCACAGGAAAGATGGTGAGAGACTTTTTAGCAGGACCTCTTGTGACAGGACAAGGGCTAATGGCTTTAAACTAAAAGAGGGAAGATTTAGACTAGACATAAGGAAGAAATTTTTTACACTGAGGGTGGCGAAACACTGGCACATGTTGCCCAAAGAGGTGGTAGATGCCCCATCCCTGGAAACATTCAAGGTGAGGCTGGACGGGGCTCTGAGCAACCTGATCTAGTTGAAGATGTCCCTGCTTGTTGCAGGGGAGGATGGCCTAGATCACCTTTAAAGGTCCCTTCCAACCCAAATTATTCTATGATTCTATGAATTTAAGCTACTGGTAAACTGGAAAGCTGTATGAGATGCATGAGCAATTCACATTCCTGTCAGGTTTTGCTAAGCTGTGGGATGGGGAAACACTGTGCTGTACAGCTAGCATTCAAAGAAGTTTATAGCCTGTGTATGTAAAGAGCAAGGACAAGGCACAACAAGGGTTGCGGCAAGATTACTGTACAGCAAAACCCTCACTAGCATCTCTCTGTACTCCTCTGCCATGTCTGTCTGTCTTTTTTGTCTGGTTCCAGTGCTAAAATATCACAACTTGCAGCGTCAGGAAAGGACAGGAAAACTGCAAGGCACATGACTGGGAAGAATATGATCATCCTGGGTCTCTGTGTCTCTCCTGTCATCTTGCAATCTCTTGAACCTTGGAGGCTTGTACGAAGGCCTAGGGTTAAAGAAGCATACAGGGGCCACTGTGTCTCCTTGACTCTGAACTGCAGCTTTCACTGCAGAACAGAGATCAGAGGAGAAAAATTTATCCTGCTGAAGTGGACTTTTAAGTTTAGGCGGAGCACCAGTTGTCTGCCCTCTACTTTGAAGTTTTAAAAGAACTGGTTTGAGTATATCTGCACTTTGCTATTGTAACCACCTGGGAGGGTAATTTGGGAAGATAACAGTGTATCACAATTGTGTAATTCTGTCTCATTTTTAATCAATTTAGGTGAAAGCTGATCCAATTATTATGAATATCAGAAGTATTTAAAAATGCTGAGTGGCACATAAAAATAGATTTTAAGGCCCAATTACAGATAAGACTTTCACCTCATTTAAAGATCGAAATTTAAACTTATGATTCATCTTAAATTAAATTTTACTGAATATGGTTGGCTTGCTGGATAGGTATCTAAATGACTTGACTGAGGTGACTAATTCCTTCAGATGCTGCAGCATAACTTATGCCAGCAACAGTGCTGCCTGACCAGTGCTCTGCTTCTGTTGAAGGCGGGAGGCAAGATCAATACCACAGGTACCATTGCCGCATTGTTTCAAGATGAGCAGCAGAAACACAACCTAGGAGTGCTCTGAAGAGGAATGCCAGGGAGCATCGAATGCAGGCAGAACACTTTGATCTTGTCACATTGAAAAGTAATAATGCAAGCCACTTCCTGGAGTAATACCAGGGTATCCAACTTGGCAGAACACATAAAGAGTAAAACAGGTTTAGACACAAGGAATTCACAGGAAACTGTAGTCCAGCAGGTTTGTAAGAAATTATTTCTGCCCATGGTATCCCAAAGGGAAGGCCATCTTGTGGAACTTCTGGACCCAGAAGTCAATAGTGAGATGGCTAGTGATTGTATTGGGGTCTGCCTAGAGAACGTAGGTACAGCATTTGCTCAAAATAAACAAAAATCTCTTTAGAAGCTTATACATGTGTCATGGTTTCAGTTGGAATAGAGTTAACTTTCTTAGTAGCAGCTGGTATAGTGCTATGTTTTGGATTTGGGATGGGAATAGTGTGATACTGCACTGGTGGTTTTGCTTGTTGCTAAGCAGTCAAGGCCTTTTCTGCTCCTCACACCACCCCGCCAGCGAGTAGGCTGGGTTGGGAAGGGATGCAGCTGGGACAGCTGACCCCAACTGACCAAAGGCATATTCTGTACCATAAGATGTCATGCTCAATATAGAGAGTTGCGGGAAGAAAAAGGAAGGGGGGGAAGTTTGCAGTTATGGTGTTTGTCTTCCCAAGTAACCATTACGCATGGTGGAGTCCTGCTTTCCTGGAGATGGCTGAACACCTGCCTGCCGATTGGAAGCTGTTAATGACTTCCTTGTTTTGCTTTGTTTGCATGCGTGGCTTTTGCTCCACATATTAAACTGTCTTTATCTCAACCTATGTGCTTTTTTCTCACTTTTACTCTTCCGATTCTCTTTCCCATCCCAACTGTGGGGGTGAGTGAGCAGCTGCATGGTTCTAGTTACCAGCTGGGGTTAAACTACGACAACACCTTAAGTGCAGTAGTTAAAGTATCTAAAATAACGATAGAGGAAGAATAAACAAGAAAATAATTTCCAAATTTCCAATCATTCCCTCTGAAGCATCACATTTTTGATCTTGAATGATGACCTTTCTCTACATATACTGAAATGCTAAATAGCAAGAAGAAATTCAACATAGAAATATAATAAATGGGAAGTCAGTTGATGCTGGATTATAAATTGTGACAGAATTCGAAGGCAACAATGACATCTCCACTGGGGCTGTAAAGTTAAGTCTTTTTTAAAGATTCAAAGTTGAGGCAACAAAAACAATGCATGACAAAGTCCAATCAAATAATATTGCTAAAGAATATTTATTATAAAACAAAAAAGTCAGGGTAGATGGTTCAACTTCACAGAGACTCTTTTTTGTTTTGTATTAGTTTTTTTCCTTCTGTAAGATTAATATGTTGCTAGCACTTATTACTTTTCCAGACCCAGGTGGATTACTGGTATGCTTTGTTAAGCCTTATTTGTATTGTATTTTCTCATCAAGCTTAAGTGCAACTGAGAAATGAAGACTGCAGACAAATCTATAAATTGTTGTCCACTGCTGATGTTCTTGGAACTATGGCCTTAATAGTGGTCAGCTACAAAAATTATAATTGCTCTTTTTATTAGCTCTGCTATTCTCATTTTGCACCTACAGCACTGCCAGGCCTTCTCTTTTTTCAGGAAATCAAAGAAGCAATGCACGTTGGAGTCAATTAGAGCTTTTTGGCATGTGTTTCTACAATACATGTCCTTCTTAAACTGGGATTTGGGTTATTTTTCAGGCAAACAAATACTGAAAAGAAAAAAAATAATAATTGAACCTCAGTAGAACAGACAGGAATATTCAGTAAGAAGAGTGAGAATAAGTCGAAAGGTCACTGACAAGTGAAGTGGGATACAAAAGTGAAAAAAAAAAGAAAGAAAGGACAGGGAAGGTCACAATAAAAGAAGTTTGAATACAATTGCAATGTGTTAGCAGAGGGAGTCTGTTAGCATCAACGCCCAGTCCCTCAGCAGCTCAGTAACTGTGAAGCTAACAGGAGATCTCTACAAATTCATTCCTTCAGCTCTGTGCTGTGTAATCTTAGTGGTTTATTTTCCATGAGTGCCAAAAAAACTGTTGTGAATAACAATGGCAGTTTAAAAGCCCATCTGGTCAAAAGATAAAAAAAGATGTGATATGTATGTTGAGTGTTAGTGTATAGTAACCCATTCAGAGAAGGTATGTATTGTTACTGCTCTGTGCTTATGAGCTCGGTCCTTATTATGACTATGGCTAAGCTTTTTCACGGAAATACAACTTTCTGCCACACTTACACTTCAGATTTACTCAGAACAGAGTAGCAGGTATCCTGGAACAGATGCATAGGCAACTCCGCTGGTAAACTTCCATTCACTGTAACCACCTATAAATCAGTGCATAAATTTGATTCTCATCTATTAACTGTTCAGTTTCCATAGCAACCTTTAATAAAATCTGATAAATTACTTTTGGACACTCAATAACGCTGTATCAACTGAGTTTTCCTTATAAGCACTAATGCTGACCTCTTTGAAGAATGATAATATAATTTTGTGATAGAACTGTCATAAACGTATGAGAAAGACTGTGCTGATGATTGTAAAGGAAATTATATTGTTCTGTGTCCATGATTTCTAATTTTACTATAAAATTTCATATTTGTCAGAGGTTTATTTAAATTGGAATTTGCTAAACTTATTAATAATCCCTTTTTATTAATATTATTTAATGCCATTTCTGTTTAGTAATCATTCAGTAAAAAATTGCCTCCGGATTTTGATTGTAATATAGGGGGATATATTTTAGGATAAATTTCCATGATTTTTTTTCCATGTATTTAATTTGTATGACAACAGCCTCATCCCACTATGTTTTAGTAAAGAACTCTCTGAGCAGTGTAACTTTAAGTTCCATTATAATTTTCCAGCAACAGGAAATAAGTTTTTACCTTAAAAAAACATTGTTTACAACATTTAAGTAACACTAGTTGACACACTTCTTATCATTATTTCTGTTGATGAACCCAAGGACTATAACTCCTATTAAAATCACACCAATTTAACAAGCTGCAGCAAAAGTCTAAAGCTTGGAAAAGGAGTATGTGCCGTAATAATAATAACCTAAGGCTGGCTATTAATAGTCATGGAACGTGTGATGTGCAATGACCTGTTAATTGTCACTGGTTCTTTTTCCTTCAACACTTAACTTTTCTTTTTTTATTTTTTTTTTCCAGAAAATTGGCTTTTTTTAAACTGGATTTTGACATAATATACAATGACAGTTTTGTGGCACATCTGGATTTTTAATGTCATTAGCATAGGGGTGTTCCATATTTTCTAATACTTGATAAAGCTGTTAATAATGTGAACATTGTGGTATTTGTGTATTTTAGTACAGTGTTGCTTTAACATTAGGAGGAAGATATTTTTTTCCTCTCTCTGTCATTGATCTTTAAAAAGAACATCCATTTTTGGATGTCATTTCTGTACCTCAACATTTTCATCACGGCATCCTGAAGAGATAAAAGTCTCACACCCTTTACAAACACTGAATTTTTATATGATACAATTCCATTAAGAATAGATCTAACACAGCCAGATTTGATGCTGAGCCCACCAACAGCCAGCTTCCTTTTCATGAAAGTGTAATCTGAGATTTTGATACATTTTTTGGAAAACATGAAGGCATAAATCTTACCAGCCCTATAGTGCACTATTAATACTATAGCAATGTTTTTACCAAAGTGTATCTCCGCGCAGCTGAAAACAGACTTAAATATTTACAAGTGCATTAATCAAAATGCTTCTTTGCAAATACATTTCAACCCATGGGCTATTTGAAAACTCCTCACTACAATAATTAGTGTCAATATTTCATATTCTCAAACTGTCATGAAGCTTATTCTTGAAGCTTGGTGAAGTGAGGTGTCTTCCATGAGGATGGCCTTGAAACATTTTGTGACAGAGTGTCAGTGACACATGGGTCAGTCTCTGACTGTGAATTCTGAAATCATAAAATGACTCCTGGGTTGTCAGCAGTGTGATCACCACAGGAGGAGCGGTGTGCATTCAGATTATCCTAACCTGGAAAAGAAGAACAGGGCAGATTAGCTCTCAAAACCTTTTTTGGCTTTCTTTTTGTGATTCTAAGGAGCCACCTGTGCAAACAGTCTACCTAAATACACATTCACACAAATATCACTGATTCTTTTTTTTTTTTTTCTACACATATTCTTGTGGAAGAAGAAAAAACAAGCCGAGAAAATGTTAAACAAATATTTTTTCAGACTGAGAAAATGTGAACAATATTTTGTGCATATTTCAGATTCCTTCATATTGCAATCAAATTCATTTCTTTTAAATATGAGATACTATTTCAGCTCTGTTCCTTCACTTCTGAAATTTATTTATTTTGAGACTTTGATACTCTCTCTGCTTGCACTCTTTTGAGCTGTGTCTAACGGTTCTATGGCATTCTTTGTTGAAAAATGCAATATTATAGAGATTCTTTTTAGACTTATCCAAAATAGCTTTTCAGAATATCAAGGTCTGAAAAGCATGTGTCACACTTATGTTTAATAATGTTCACTTGAACATTATTAAACATTAACTTCAATTTAATTAAAATTTACTCACAAGAGTGGATTTGTGTTGGTGTACTGCTTTGAAGAGCACAATAAATGAGTGTGCAATAACTAAGGCATTAAAATTCATGTTGTGAAGAAACAGCAGAACCATGGTTGAAATTCTGGGCTACTTTATGCCAGCAAGAAACTATCCCCTGGCTTTGGCAGAGTGGGTCATATGATTGATAGAGCAGCATGATAATTTATCGTATGTGCTATTTTCAGGTGTCTATTTATATGGAATAAGGCCTAAGAAGAATATAAATGGATTTTGATTTTGATTTTTTTTTCCAGAAAGAAGTCCTAATGTAAGGTAGCTTTGTGGGCACTATCACTTTGAATAGAAACATCAAAAATACCTGTTGTAGGTATTTCATGAATCAACCTATTGCAAATCTGGAAAGATCCTGTGGGCACTTGAAAGAATAAGAGAGGACTGCATTGTTTTCTTGACAATATTCCAATGCTGAGAAATTTAATTCAATTTATAAACAAGATGTTGCTTTAAATTGTGAGGTTGAACTGTTCCATATGTTTCAGAGAGAAAAACTGCCTTCAAATAAGGTGCAACTGAATTACATATTCCAAGTAGTTCATCTCAAGGACTGGAGACAGGCGCAGAAGATAATAAGGTACTGTATTGTAAATAAAGACAAGAAGCGAGAAGCCATTTAAAAAAGATTGTATAAAACAGTATACCATTATATTATAGCGGCCACAGTATCATATTGTTCTAATTTTCGTTGCATCTTTTAATTTGCCCATCTAAATTGCAGGCTTATTTTAATGGACTTTTATTTCAAATGCTGTGAACATCAAACCCAAGTATTTGTTTTTATTTAGATACTTTTAATCATAGAGTTGAATTTACCGCTGATAGTAAGAGTTTCTGAAAATATTGTTATTATAGTTCTGCTGGGAGGGAATCCTATTCCTCTTACTGATTCTCTTTTTCACAGATTATCTTTTATAAGATTCAAGATATTATTCTCATACTTGAATGTTTATTACACCAGATTTCCAGGTCTAGCTGAAATTTCTGAAGTTGATGATCAGAAATACAGCTGTTTGATCTCACTAGTCACTTCGGGGGGGGCAAAAAACTTGACTAAGGTGCAGAACATACTGTCTCTGAGAGAGCAATTTGAAAGACCACTTCACAGAATCACAGAAACTTCAGAATTGGAAGGGACAATTGGAATTGGAATTGGAATTGGAAGGGAGATCATCTAGTCCAGCTCCCCTGCTAAAGCAGGATTGCCTAGAGCACATCACTCAGGACTGCATCCAGGCGGGTCTTGAAAATCTCCAGAGAAGGGGACTCCACAACCTCCCTGGGCAGCCTGTTCCAGTGCTCTGTCACCCTCACCGTAAAGAAGTTTTTCCGTGTATTTGAACGGAACTTCCTATGTTCTAACTTGTGCCCGTTACCCCTCGTCCTGTCACTGGGAACCAATGAAAAGAGTCTGGCACTTGAGACCTTTGCTGCTGTCTGAAGAGAGTCTTCCACGTTTGTCACCTGTGTCCTGGTTTGAGGTAGAACAGAACCAATTTTCTTTTCAGTAATTTTACTTTTCAGTTAAGTCTCTCTTACTGAACAACCAGTTACAAGGACTGGAGAGAAGATTCGTGTAGATTCTCCCATCTGCTCTTTTCTCTTTGAACCGCAAAAACAATTCACAGCCATGTGGTCCAGAGCTTTATAGCTCCTTTCTTAAGCCTAACCTCCTGATTCCCCACTGGATCATTAATTTCCCAGGCAAGAAGACTCTCTAAAAGATGGTACTGCCTCACACTCAAGGTCAGGTAGTAGGGACTTCACAAGGTAAATGTAGGTGATGCTGAAGACTGATGCACACCCTCCACACAGCTAACAAGAACAGCAGCAGCACAGCCAAGAGAGCAGAGGCTGTCCATAAATCCCCTAATATTTCTGTGCTCAGTGTTTATGCTAGGGACAGAGAAAGGTGCTTTATCTTCCTTCCAACACATGTCTTCTAACTGGTCTGGAAGGAGGATCAAAGACACGCAACAGGCAACACCCTGGCCTGCTGAGTTCAATGCAATGTTGCAGTAAAGAGCTGCAGGTCCATCGAGGAAGAGAAGAGACTCCTGCTCTTGGCACAGCACCAAATCCTGTGACCTTCATTCTTGTAAACGTTTCCATTAACACCAGTGCTCTCTGACCTCTGGTAATAAATCAGTGTTAGTATTTGCCCCGCAAAATCATTATTGCTTGCATATGTATGCCCCTGCAAAAAAGACCACTAGATGAATCAATATATGCCCAACCATGGGAATTCTTTTGAATTTTGACAGCAAGCAAAACATTTTTGCTATTGTTTTCTCTTAGCACTAATGATTAAAAAAACAGTTTCAATGACAAGAAGGGATTTCCTTGTACTGATAACAGTCACCATTCACTTTATTTGACTATTTTTATTGTTACGAGAATTTTCCATTTTTCTCAAGTGAGAAAATACATTCCACAGTTACGTGCTACCACACAGCAGCCATTTTCTGATGTAGCTTTGTCCTTGGAATGCGATGTATGTAGTTTTGAAGTTTATGGTTGTTTATAAGGTGAAACTGTAGTTTAAATATTTTGTATATTTTAGGTGGGTATTTAAGTATTCTGTGCACACCTACAGTCTTGACTTTGAGTGACCTAAGTGAATGAAGCTGGAGTCACAGAAATTTAGACAACTTCTGAAAGGATTTTTCTACGTTCTTTTCCAAATCCTAGGGAAAGAAAAGAGTCAACTTCCTCAAGAGAATATCTTTGATCAACAGAAATTATGTGGTCCAGAGGAAGGACCCAAAGGCTGTGGGGCTGGAACACTTTCCCTGTCATGAGAGTCTGGGGGAGCCGGGCTGGGTCATCCTGGCGAATGGATGGCTTTAGAGGGACCTAGCAACCTTCCAGCATCTACAAGGGGTCATTGAGGAGATGGAGCCAGGGTCCTCACAGCAGTGCAGGGCAGGAGGGTGAGAGACAACAGGTAGAAATTGCAGCAGGTTTAGGCTGGGTATAAGGAGAAACTGTTTCCCTGTGAGGACAGTGAGGTCACCCTGAGAGGCTGTGCCTTCTCCATTCTCAAAGGGTTTCAAGCCCAGATGGGTAGAAACTGAGTACTGAGTCTACTGAGTAGACTCATCTGACCCCAGAGCTGGCCCTGTTTTGGGCAGGGGGTTGGACTAAAGACCTCCTGAGGTCCCTCCCGGCCTGAACGGTTCTGTGATCCTTTGTGATCTTTCAATATAAACCGTTTGTCTGAGAACAGTTATTTGGTAAAGCTGAAAATCAAAGCTTCTTGTTTTCTTTAGACTCTTTTTTTAAAGAGCAGATGCAATCAAGACAAAATGTAATGGCTTCTCTGTGCATGTTTCCCCAGACTATACAGACAAGCTTGAAGTGATGTAAAGAACATGAAGCGAAAACTTAAAAAGACAATTGTAGTGTCAGAAAAAAAGTTACTTTATAATAATATGTAACAAGTCCTTTTCAGGATAATAACATAATATTTTATCTTCCAGTAATAACAGACAAGACTTTTAAATGAACTAAATATCTCTAGTACTATTCAAATTCATAGAACTATGACAATGTATGCAGGCAGAAGATTAGTTGAGATTTATCTCGGGCTCTTAGCTGTGACTAGTTCAGCACCAATTGTAAAGTAGCATACAAACGGGTACAAAAAATTCCATGACGTGATTTTTTTACGACTCAAATATATCCAAACATCTTCTGATAAAAATGGCACAAAATACTGCCCCTGATAACTTTTTCTAGATTTTTCCCAAATCTTTTTTTATTAACTTACATTTCTGATAGCATATCTGTGCATTCATTCAGAGCGCGAAGCATCTTTTCACTATTTGTCTGTCATTTCTATGAAATCTGTCTTAGGACCAGAGCCATTTAGACTGAAGGGTTCTGTGACTGAAACAAAGGTTTATTGAAGTAAATGTGAATACACTTGAATAACTCAATGCCTCTAAAATGAAACCTTGACTGTTAAAGTGAATTATGAAACAGAAATTGAACGAAGTCAGGCCAGCAGAAGCCTCATGTACTGTGTGGGTATGTATCACTTGGTCTAAGAAATTAAATGCAGTGATTGTGGTGATCATGTGATTATTTGTTTCTTTTCTCAGTCTCCTATCCTGTGAGAAGGATCTACTGTTCTTATTCATGATGTTCATGACTCTGTCCTGAGGAACAGACGAAATTTTCAAAAACTTGGGAGTTCCTAGCACACCCTTGACTAATTTGATTACCAGTATTTCACCTAGAGTTGATGAGTGCGGAGGCAGCAGTCACACGGTGGTCTGTTATAATGGAAGGATTGGTTAGAAACGAAAAAACTTTATTTGTATATTTAGTAAGAAGCAATTTTAAAAGGTCCAGAGGTTTTTCACCTTAATACTAGATCGTAAGGACATAAATATTTAGGGGGGGTGTGTGTGTCTGTAATGTGTGTATATAGAAAAAGGTATGTAACCTTTTAGTGTGTTTCAGGTTTTGTGTGAATTACCTAGCCAGACTGAAATATCTAACATTTGTTTTTCATTCACCTCTTAGATACAATTTTCAACATTTTAGTAGCTTTTGACTTGAATGATACAAGACTCTGCCCCAGCTATAGGCCACTGAAGTGAGAGTCAGAACTTCATGGGGTTATTTTTTTTCTCTCAAGATGCATTACTTTTCCCTGGTTATCTGTTAAATATTAATGGTGCCTTATAAGTTTTGCAGTCAGGGAAAAATATGCAATATAAATACTGTAAGTAATGTAGTGCACGCAGGGTCCCAGTTAGTGCTAGCTGGCTTGGCTTCACAGCCCAAGCAGAGCTGCATTTGTTATTATTTGAGTTGTCCGTCTAGTCACTGCTGGAGTGGTTATCAGGGAAAGAAAACACAGAGCAGAGTAATTTAATTCTTCCAGTATTTGAGATATGTTAGCTGCCACTAGGAAAAATACCAAATCACTGTGAATCCTTGTAGTGTGCCATGACAGCCAGCTCTTAACGTTTTTCTGTTCCCTTTATTCTTCAAGGGCTGGTACACCGGTACTGAGGGGTGGGAACTTTTACCAGACACAAGCACAGGTCCACAGGTCCTGATCCCTAATCCTCAGGGACACAGCCATGAAAATAACAGCAAAATTGCCTCTGATTTCAATAGGCTTTGGGTAAATCTTAGGATAAATTGTAGATTTATTTCTTATTCCATTTTATGCCGAGACCAATGGGGGGAAAAAAATATTTTCATTCTTGCTAACTTTTTGTTTTCCTTTTCTTGTTGTTCTAACTGTAATGTTTGAATCATCCTTAGGCAAAACAATCTGTGACATCTCACAATAACATTATTGTTTAAAATTACATTTTCCAAATATTTCTGATGTGACACTGCTATCAAGTTATTATGGTAAACAACTTCCCTTAAGAAATCTGTCCTGACTGGCCTTTTGACTTTTATCCTTGTTTAGGGACAGCATTTTAAGTGAACTTGGACTCTGACCAAGACTTTGGTCTTCAGGTTCTTCTGTAGAACTAGGCCTATTGCTACGTAGACATTTTAATATGCCCCTGTCTGTGAAATTTAACGAGGTAGTCATAACCACTAACGCCTGCATCTTTCCAGCCTCCCAAGACGGACAAAATGCTCCCTTAAGGTTTTGCATAGCCAGCATTACAAAGTAACCATTGCTTAATTTATCTTTTTAGGAAGAGGGGTGAAACTCTCATGGGCAATACAAATAACTAAATTGCTCACTTTAGGAGAGATCACCAAGAAACATTTCCGCTAGCCACCGCTGTTTTTCATTCTGCTAACATGACCAGCAGGAAGACATAATTAGTGAATCATCTAAGCGTAATACAGATGCCTCTGTATGTGCTCTTCTTACTTACAACTGATGCAACAAATAAAAATTAGTTGTCTCCTATAACATCAGCTACAGGCTCTCTGTTTACAGCACTGCTTTTAGCACTGTCCAGTGAGAGATTTGGATGACTGAGAAAGTTTAAATCTACCTGAAAATCTCCCATACAGAGAATCACTGGAATAAAGATTGACTTCAAAGAAAAAAACTTGCTTTAGGCTATCAGAAACACAGAGGGTGGAATGGTATTGTAAAGCCAGTTTTTTGTAGCAACTAAAGACCTAGATGATTTAC
This sequence comes from Larus michahellis, assembly GCF_964199755.1. Taxonomy (NCBI): domain Eukaryota; kingdom Metazoa; phylum Chordata; class Aves; order Charadriiformes; family Laridae; genus Larus; species Larus michahellis. The sequence continues at coordinate 143,580,137 of NC_133896.1, forward strand.
ATCTCTGTGATCCATTCTGATTTTGTGAAAGTTTATTTGATCCTACTCAGAAAACTCTTGCAGAGGAATAGGCATATTTAACAATCATAATTCTTGATCAATGAGCTTGCACCTGACGTTTTTGGTCACATAAGGTGGTATTTATCTCACCTAAACCTGACTCTAAATTTGTATCAGTCATCAAATAAACTTTCAACAGATGGAAGCTCTCTGAAGATAACTTATTTGACTTGTGTTTTCTGGAAGGGTGGGGTTTTTTTGTTATTCTAGAGGGCATGATTTAAATGAATTGTGTCCTGAAACTTTTTTTTCTCTCCATCTCATCTCCATCTCTCCACAACTCTTCACAGTTGTGAAGAAGTCCTGAAGGGACGAGCTCAGATGAGTAGATGAGCATCATCAGCGCTGTCCTTTCAGAGGAAACCAACACATTTACAGAAATTTCCATAGGGGTGTTTATCAGATACCATTTATTTTTGTCTGAAACTCCAAAGTGTTCATTTCTGCCTTTTTGTGATGGGCTTCCTAATGTCACAAAGCACCGTAGGATGTCCCAGAGTACTGCAGAATGATGCAGAGTGATACTATTACTACAAAGTTACCTACAGCTGCCATTTGGAGTCTAATTTCAAATGCAGAGTAATTTTACATCGTGTGCTTTGTGTCATTCCTAATGTATGTACAAACAGAATCTTGCTGTCTTCTTTTTGGTAGCTGCCATCTACATTTAAATATCTTGAAAACTGCTCATGCATTTTGATATTGAAACTTTCAAATATGTATTCTAAGTGTGTGGAAATGCGCAGAGCATTTCCTGCGACATGCTGAGAATCACCTGCTGTAAACATGAATTTGTATTTTTCCATGTGGATGGAACTATAAATATTTCCACTTTTTTTAAAGATTAAAGAGACCAAAAAAATTCTTTTAATAAGAAGTTAAATTTGCACACTACTTCCAACCAAAATATGGTTTGTTTGTCCTTTTAAGAAACCACTGAATAAGCACATTTTGCCTTTTGCTCTACTGATTGAATTATTTTTTTTCATGGTCTTTTTAGCTCATGCCCAGATTGCATCAGCTTCAGAACATAGCTCTAATGAAATACAGTATTGTGAAAGTGTTCTCCATAGCTGTCTGTAATACATTTCCTAAATAAATACAAATTAAAATCATAAGAGTAGACCGTGCATCAAAAGCCTTCTTTCTCAGCTCTTGGCATCTGTGGGACTTGGCCGGTATTCTGTTTTGCCAGTCAAACCAAGTAAGAGTTGGTATAATGATCCTACTCAGTCTGACCAACATCTTTTGTGTATCCTTGGAGGTTTTTCTCATTGCTTATGACTTACAGTTGGACAGGGAAGAATGTTACTCTTTGCAGCGCTCAGACTGTGTGCAACACAGTGCTTGGATGAATAGTTCCCTTTAATGAAAAAGATCAGTGCATTTTTTTTCTTCATATTCGTATCTCCCACATGAAAGCAAGAGCTCGCACTGTAACTTAATGCTGTTTCCTAGCATAAGAACTCCTCTCACTGATGAAAGGATTTATCCTATTTCTTCTTCCCTACAAAAACAACTTGTTGATGGGAAAGTTAAGGCTATATACTGTCCTGTCATCATGTAAAAATTTAATTCACATTGCAGGAATGAAACAAGCAGCTAGATAGCAGAATGTAGCCCATAGATTATAAACATCCAAATAAATACTCTTCAGTTTTTATGGAAAAATTTGAATGACTAAGTGATAACCATTTTGTCTAAGTAGCCACACGAAATGCGAACTTACAGATACAATTTATCAACTCAAATCACAATTTTAAAGTATCCTTACTCTCTATTTCTCACCCCCCAACCTTAATTCCATCTGCTCTTGTGCAGAACTGAGCAAAGTTCACCTCATTGCTGACTGTGGCAGTGCATTACACATTTCAGCTATGCACACAGCTGACGGACTCAGTACCACATCGCTTCCTGAGATAGGGTGAACTCCCACTGATCTTGTTACAATGTTCTGATGGACCAAACTTTCCTCTTCTGGATTCCAGTGGTAAATGTGAGATTTCATTCACTGACACTGGCATTGTTTAACGACACAGCAGGATTTCATGGAGAAGTTTCTATGAAGCATGAATTTTGAGGAAGGAGGCTAACATGGCTCTAATTTTAGTAAAGGAAGAAATGGAGGTAAGTGGAGCAAGGGATAAAGCAGGAAAGAGTGCCTTCCTGGAACTATTTCTTCTGAATGTGACTTAGACTGAGAATCATGAGGATAATTTTTATCAGCTCTGCAAATTATGGTTGGATTTGCATTTAAATTCTGTTGATATTAAAGCGGGGAGGGACCCTCGTGGGTGCCTTCCAACTTGAGATGTTCTATAACTCCATGATTCTACGTTACAGGCTTTAGGGGCATAATGCAGAAGCTGAAACTGTGTGTATCTTAACAGGCCCTGCAGCATAATGAAGTGGAGTACTCTCTGGTCTTTCAGAAGAGGATGTCCTAAGCAAACAATCTCACCTGCCCTACTCTAGACACAAATAGTAAGAAAAAAAAAAAAGAAAGGGTGAAACAAATATGAAGAACTGACACTAGGTCAAAAAATGCCCAGAGCAGGATCAGAACATACCTGATCCTGCCAGAGCAGGTGCGTTCCTGTGCAACCTGCCCTAGGTGACCCTGCTCTGGCAGCAGGGTTGCACTAGATGATCTCCGGAGGTCCCTTCCAACCCCTACCATTCTGTGATTCTGTGATTCTGTGATGCCAAATGTTGTCTGTGAATTCAAGAGGTACTAACCAGGGTGTAAGCAGTTATAAGTGCTCAAACCTGTGTTCTGCCCTCTCAATGTCCAGAGTTGAGCTCTCTGTGCCCAGGCACAATTGGAAGCCTGCATAGCCCAGCAGCTATGCTGTTAGGGGAAGGGCAAGGCAAAACCAGAATAGTACAAGATAGTTGGGATGCAGACAGACCTGGCATTAGAAATGGTAATTGGACCATGGATTGTAAAAGGAGGATCAAGAAATGAGCAAGGTGGGAATTGGTATAACTAATTTTTAAGGTGGACTATGCGGGAAATAAGTTCAGAGTGATGGAGGACCCTGTTTTTGAAATAATTAAAACCAAATGGGGTATGACACTCTTATGAAGAGCAGCTGAGGATAGGTGCTGTCAAATAAAATAGACAACTTTTACAAAAAACAGCTTCTTAAAAAAATATTGGTCAATATACCTGCCAAGGAAGAAAGTGTCTTGTAAAAGTGAAGACAACTTGGACGTTATAGCTTCTATGGGCTTGACTCAGGAGCACAGTTAAACTGGACGAGTAAATAAATCTAATCTGGCGGAGTAACAGCATGCAACTCTGTACACGACATAGCGCTTGAGCAAGTGACCTGGCGTCAAACATATCCTTGCACTGGAAGGTTGGGAGTTCAATCCCCAGCTGGGGTTAAGGCTCAGCCTTGGCCCCTGACATGAATTTAACTGAAATCTGCTCTGTCTTCAAGGAGCTAAAAAAGTCTTGTCAGTTCGAGTAAATAATGAAAGATCAAAGCTAGCTACCTTCCTGTACTGAGGTTGCAGGGGAAGACTGATCATCATTTAGCATTATCTGACCTTTAGGCTGGATTTTCATACACAGTCTGATATCACTTCAGATAAAAGGACATTTTAAATCCCTCCATTTAAGAGCAAATTTGAACTGTAAAATACAATGCATTTTACAGGTATTTTACACAGAATTTAAATATATTCATACTTTTATGTGATGCACAAATCAGTAACTGGAAAAATTCCTCACTCTTCTCCTTCCTGGGCCACTATATATTTTTATTCCAGCAAATGTGGTATTTCAGTAATTTAAAGCTGCGTTCTGGAATACATTTTGTTTCATTATCATTGTACGGCAAAAATGCCTCTTCCAACTTCTGTCTGAATCTTTGAAGCTAGAGAAAAGCTTTGGATTTTTGATCCGCTGATAAAACACATGTTTTAATGGATGAAGAGTCAGAAAAATATTTAACAATTTTGTAATTTCCCAGAGAGATTAAAGGACTTTGCTATGCAATATTCCCAGCCAAAAACATTGGAAACATATCTGGACCAAGTCACAGAATATTCTTTCTTCTTTTTTTTTCCCCTCTTTGCCCACACCAAGAATCCTGCTAAAGCTCCGCAGCACATCTCAGAACTCACATCTAATTTAGATGGATTCTACGGTTTCTTTTTTTGTTATTTCCAGAGGACTTCTGACTGAGGCACTCACGGGCATCTCTGGAATGCAAGCTCTCCTGGTTACTGAGTGCAAGACAGCACCTTGTCAACATACTGAATGTTAAAATAGTGCAGGTTCTTTGGTCTTGCACAACATAACAGACTTCACAGTGCAGTGGTTAATGCAATTTAGTTAGGATAGCTCTGAGTCCTAATCCTGGCTCCCAGGACAGCTCAAATATTTTGAAACTAAAAAGTACAACTGCTTTATTAGTTGCGTAGCTAAGTGCATTAGGCTACACATGCTTCTACTTTCTTTTCTATCCACTGAATGCATCTTTCGTTTGTTTCTGTGCAATATTACAGACTCGAGAACTTTCCTAAGATGCTTTTCTCCCAGCGTCAGGAGAGGTAAGAGTTCGAATTAACATAAGCAGAGAATTTAGCGCACCTCTGCAACGTCCCATGAGTGGTAGGAAGGACCTTTATCTGCAACTCTAGGTGTATTTTGGAAGTGAGATTCCTGGTCACTTGGAATTAAACAGTGTAGAGCTACCTTGCTGAAGTGATTACCAGGATGTGCATGCCAAGGTAATGAAGGTAATTCCCAGCTGCTCTGCAGCAGGAAGCAGACCGGGAGGAAGCCTGGTCCTTCCTCAGGGATCCGCGTGCACCACACTGATCAGCGAGTTCTCAGCCCGGCCTCTTTCACTCCGAGCACTCCGAGCAGCAAAAGCTGTTTACTTCTTCAGTGTTGATACACTTGAAGGCTTTTGTAATTACTTGTCAATTCTTCTACTATCTTGAAAATTGCAATGATTTTTTTTTTTTTTTTTACCCCAGTGCCTCTGAATTTAAAAACCTTTCACTGCTTCCCAGCCGAGGGTCTTTCCAGGCTAGCTGAATCTCATATCTTCCCTTCATCACCTAGCTTATGACTCCACAGAGAGCACTTCTTGGCTGCCACATTTTGAATAGTTTCATGTGCAACAGCACATTCATGTGCAATATTGCTCAAAATCTCAACAATGTTTAATGAACGCTGTTAAATGAACTAGCCTACTTACACCCTGCTAGGTTTTTGGAGATAGGGAAAACAAATAAGTGAAATAATATGGAAAATAAAATCTCCCAAGCACAGATAATGGAAGCCAGCTCCAATATATTCAATAACAAAATACTTGGTTTCACACACTGCATCTGCCCAGCCAAAAACTTTGTTTACAAGCATCCCTCTAGCACTTCAAGGTTTGTGATCTGGAGTTAGGTCTGAACTCAGTGGCATGAAAAGAACAAAACAAAAACCCTAAAGAAAACCAATATTTTTTCCTTTTAACTATTTTTACATTTTAAAGCTGTCAGGCAATTGAAAAATACATCTTACAATTTCAGTATAAAAAGCAAGAAAATACACACCCCAAACATGGTGGAAGTTTCTGTACTGCAAAGTATATATGTATTGTATAACATCTTTGATCAATCTAATTCCTGGAATATTTTTTAAAGCCTACATTTAATATAATATATTAAATAATAGAACACATTTTATCATTTATTACTGTTTTTATTTTCTATTTCTAAACACACAGTTGAATAATCTTGAAAGGAAAACTCATATCATTCCTTGGTCTTGCTTGTTCTGGCTTACTAGGATAAAACAAAATAAATAAGTATTAAGAACTTATCCCAATTTCCCTTTCTTTTCTCAAAAAAACACTCCTATAGTTTAATGAGAATAAAATTAGATCCATTCTGCAAAAATCATATACACATGCTTAATGTTCTGCACATGACGAGTTTCAATGAAGTTAATAGATTTTAGTTGTTATCGGAGGCAAGCAAGAATCCATTATATGAGAAGGCTTCCTCTATTTAGAGGAAATAAAATTTAAACTACACAGTCTAAAAGTAATGAGCTTACTATAAATCAGCGATTTTATTGTAATACTATGGTTGAACAATTAAATTAAAACTAAGACCCAGAATCCACAGGAAATCAAATTTGATGAATCAGATCTTCAGCTGCTGCAAACTCATACAGATTAAAGGAAGTCAAAGGTGCAGTGTTTGAACCATATGACTCTTTATGATATGTTTCTATAGCAAAGTAAACCAACCTTTCCAGTTTCTTGAATATCTTCCAATTAATACATAGTTGCATGTCTGATACCCCATTATTTATACCTAATTTTTACATCCAGGTGATAATCAGTAGAACTACTTGATCTGGAGCCCATGCATGCCTTGAGTATTTGTCTTGCATGTCATTCACTAATCTTTCCCCAAAGAGATTATTCTACTATACAAAATTCTAAGTGACTCCAAATAGTTACAGTCATTTTGAAAAGACTATGAAATATATTATCTTTCTCAACAGAATAAATCTGATCTTACAGCTCCAGAGATTTTAAATTCATGGACAGTGACAAATATGGCCTTGAACGCTTCTGAATTACCTGGAAAGCTGTACTTCCATGAATAATTTTCCTTCAGACCTGCCAACGAACTCTGCCTGTGTCCCACCAAATCCATGTGCTTGAAGGTTGCCTATTATGAGATGTTTAGTGGATCCATTTCCCCATCCAATTTCCATGAAAATCCTTCTTTTTTTCCCTTCAAAAGTATAAAACAGCACGTCAGTAAGTTTGATGGCGTACAAATAATTCTTGGTAACAATACAGATTAATAGCAATTCTGCAGTTCTGAAAATGAAACCTTTAACCATTTTACAGAAAATAGGTGCTTGCATCGTTCTGTTCATCTGTAGTGATTTTAGGTTGACATACAAAAATTATTTTTAAAATATTAATGGCTTCTAATATTAAATTCAGGTTAAAGCTCATGGCATGGAGTTATGCTATAGACAGAGGGTTATCAGGAATATTTGGCTTTGAACTATATCATGTGGCTATCACCTCTGGAAATGAGGTGTGTATGGCTACAAATGTGTGTGAGTGCACACAGTTACATGCAGACTCCAAACCTCAGTCAGATATTGTTATTGTTGGTTACAGACAATATTTGTGAATCAAACACTTAGAATAACTACTCTTTCTGAGGTTGACCGCAGCATGAAATGGGAAGATTGATTTTCAGAGTGTTAAAACTTCTTTAGAGAAAAACTGCAGCACGTGGAAGAAGTAAAATGATTTATAAAGAACTTAAGTATTTAGCCAGCGTGGACAGTGTCAAAGATGAGGGATCTTTGACGGCTGCTGTCTGCTTAGTTATTGATGAGAAATCAAAGCAGGCTCTGCCAGGGGAATGGCAGCAAACATGCAATACACATCCTGTGTGGTGCTAAGAGTGCTCTGCTGTTGTGGCTCTGTGAGGACAGAGGGAAGGAAAGGAAAAATATGTGCCTTACCCGGATGATATAAGGTTAATTTTTCTGCTTCCCTTGTATGAGTATTTATGGAAAACAGGGCCATCTCCCTCTGCCCAAATGGTAATCACATCCATGGAAATATAGGGTGCCACTCGTTGTTCCTAAAAGTAGCTATGGTTGTCCATAAGAACAGATCCCAAAACCCCCAACTAATGTCTTCTCTTCACCAGTGTGGTGATGAGTAGACAGAGCAGGTCACAGAAAGCTACCTCGGCGGGAATACAATTGTAAGCTTCATGTTCAAGCAGACATGTAACATAAGATGGTTTCCATCGACGTATGCTTTTTACGTTGGACATTAGAAGGCTTTAGTCATTTTTTAGTATTTGCAATACATACAAATGACATCATACTTGGTCTTATAATTTAGAACAGTGTTGTATAGTTAGAGAGGTTCTATATTTTAAACACTGGAGCAAGGCCCATGAAGGCATGAGCTGAAGACTTCTAACAGTTGAATCATTTTCATGTGCCCCATCTAGCCATTAATAAAAAAATCTACATCATTCTTAATAACAACTATATTATCTTTTGTTTTATTTATTGATCATACAAGCCAATTTTTGTGGGTATGACTTGTTTCTTATTGATGTCTATATAAATGAAGTCAAGTGAGGAGTGCACATAATAGTTAGTCTCTTATACACAGAGCTAAGCTTTCTCTTAATAGTCATATTTACACCTTTGGTAAGCGGAGAAGTCTTTCTTTATTTTCTTTACTGTACACTAATTCTTTCTCCAGCATTTTTTCTTTCACTTCCAAACTTAAAGATTTTTTTTTGACCATATGGAAAAGAAGTCTACATAAACATAATGCTTGATTTGTTTCAAAGAAATCACCGGGCGCAGGTCACACAAGACTTTGTAACAGAGACATCCCAGGGTTGAAACTGCCTTTATACTGTACGGCTTGTCTTTTTCACCTTGGCTGATGTCAATTCTCCCACCTCAAAAAGACACTGGGAACTTTCTCCCAGAAGGATGAGAGGCCCATGCTCGCTAGCCTTTTGCTATGTTCTCTGTGTGTTAGGAGGCACGTAATGTTTATGCTTGATAGCTGCTCTTGAAGACCTTTCCTGATCTGTGTTCCAGAGAACCCAACACTTACTTGGATATCACAGAAAGGTTATTTAAAATCTGTGGAGTTCATGTCCTTTAATTTCTGTGGGGATTCATTTAAAACTTATATTCAGCACTGTGATTCATTTGACGTTACTGCTTGGTGTGTATTTCTCTCCACATTTTATCTGTTGTAGCATAGTTGAAGCACTCATGAAATAGCAGGAAAAAAGTCATTTGGCTTATGTGACAGACTGCATGTCCTGTATCTATACTACCTGTGATCTAAGCGTAAAAGAGATCTGAGGATTTTCGGGAGCAGAGGATTACGCCCACCCCACCAGTGAGGTCTGTCCAATGCCCAGGAAGGCAGGCAGGCAGCTGGTGATTGATTGGATTCATCTCAGCTGGTTTCAGGGTTAGGCTAAACAGGAGGAGGCAGAGCATGTTAAAAACACTGAAACATGAATGTTTAACCTATGAGCACAGATTATATAATCATATTTTTAAATTTAATGCCACTGTGGTGATCACCAAAATACCATGCCATTTAGGGTTATTAACTTTTTAATGACTTACTGCTTGCAAGAAATTCTGAGAAAGTTTGATCTCACACTCCTATCTTAATTTGAATTGATTTTTCTTTGCCTTTAAAGAAATTACCACTTGAAAAGGCCTCCGTCAGGAGAGTGGAATGCATGTCAGTTTAGCAGAAACCGAAGGAAATAAAAAACATGTCTATCTGCATGTTGTAGGAGTTTGGCACTGAACACAATAGTATCACTCCTGAGTGGTTAGTCACAAGGGTATCCAGCTGTAAAAAAAAAAAAAAAAAAAGTTCAGATTTGGCTTTAAGTCAGGACCTACTGTTTTTCAGCAGGACTGGAAATGTACAAAGCATAAAATGTTTTTGATGGTGCCAGAAAGGGTTTAATTTACACAGAACTCAGCACTATGGGTATGAGACCCCCCCTCAAGTTTGAGAGGAGATGCAGTTGTGCAGACTAACAGGCTCAACATTTAGAAAAGGTAAAAAAAAAAAATAATCTTCTTCAACAGCCAATGGGAATACTCCTATTTTTATTTTGCATTATTCATTTAGCATGAAATGAGAATATGCTCAAATAAAGCATATTGGATGCAATGTTCTCTCCATGAATGAGGTTGTTATTGTGAAGTAGGAAAATTTTTCCCTGAAGCAGGAAAAAGCCTCACATTTTTTTCATGCTTTTTTTCAGTTTTTTCTCCTTTTTATTGTGCATCTTCCTATGAATGTATAATAGTTTGCTATCAGCTTTATTTCTGTTTGTTTTCAAAGCTAATAATAATCTTTGTGTAAAAAGCTTACTGCTTTGTTTTTCTAGATGAGTTTATTGCAGAGGTGCAAGAGAAATCCCTATGCATGTATTATTCCAAGAGACAGTGGAAGTTTTATTATTCTTGTTGCTACTGCTGTTTTTAAATGGACAGATATATTTCTACAACGAAAAATAAATCATCTCTTCATCCAGTTTTTTGGAGACTGTTTTGATGAAGGCGGAAAATTACTAAACAAAAGTGTGCATGAACAGCTGATATGTTCAAATATAAACCTTTACACTTCACCGACATACATCATCTTTCTTTCTCCGTAGTTCGCTTTAGTCAAAAGTATTCTCTCAATTCTCCCAGCCGTGTTCCAGCTGGCTAGCTCGTTCCTGCTTTATAACTTGTTAACTCCACTTATAGGTAACTGCCACTTCTCCTCCTTCTGTAGGTCAGTTTGCTGTCAGCTCTGTCCCCTCTAATGCGCATCTCTCCTACTCTTGTGTCAAATCGATCACAGGATACGTAGTCTCCTCGCCCTCTTTCTTACAGTTTCTAAATTTACTGGCAGATTTGGTAGTGGTCATTCAAAAAAACTTTATCCTCTTCTTAATTTCTGCTTTTAATGACTGTATTTATATATAAATTATATAAAATCTTTCTCCCATTTCATGAAGGCTTGCTTTACTTTGACCTTGCTTGTGAGAAAGAATGGACTACAAATTTATATATTATTTGAGTGTGTGTATACATATGGGAACTTATTCTGCACATGTTCTTTGCCTGATGGCCACCCACCTGTCTGACCTTTAAAAGGGAACAAATTCTTTAGGAAATTATGCTTTCAGAAGAGTACTGCAAAGGTAAGGAAAGTTGATGAATGCAAAGTACACAAAACCAGTGTTTTGACTCAGAACTGGCTGTATTTTAGACTTACAGACTGCTTTTTGTGTTTCTGCCCTAGTCTCTGTTTCTTTTGCTTTGTCTCTTTCTAACATCTGGCTTAGGAAAAGAAAAAAGAGATGTCAACATAGTTCATACTCTGTCACAACATAAAAGACAAGTATTAAATGTGATTATAATTTTCCATGACCCAGTGCAAATTTACTCATTGTTCTGATCATGTACTCCAATGTCTGGTCTTGATATCTGAGTGTGCTTGAGAGGCACTTAAATTTTCCACTTCTGAGCCATGAATTTCCCACAATCTGTAACTATCATGTGCTTGGCTGGAGCAAGAGAAGTACTCAGGTGAGGCAGGAATTCAGTGGGGCAGCAGCAGCTTACAGCACGTAGGGTAGTTGAGATCATGAACAGGGTTGGGAAATATCATACAGCCCTGAGGCTGTGATAGGTAAAGTGGAGCCATGTCACAGTCCCCAAAGCGTGCTGGGATAGCTTGAGGCTCAGTGCAAACTTGCTGTCAGAGCCCTTATCTAGTTTTTCTGGCAGGTTTGGCAGCACAGTGAGCTCTGTGCTCTCTTAACTATATTACTTGCAGCATCCATCACTCCTATATTAAAGTTAGGGCAGGCATGTCATAGGTAATGACAGTTTCTCAGCTGCCTCAGGCTGAAAATGGGAGGGAAACAGAAAGACATCACAGGTAGGATGATGCCTTTATTTTTATTTGTGCCCTGTACCTATAGGATCCAAGCCTGAAAATGCATACCCCACAACTGGGTGTTCTTCTTCGTACCCAAGGATGGGAAACTGTAAGTGTCAGGGCCACAGGTTCGGAGGCATACCCAGAGGAAATCCATGACTCTGCAAGAAAATCCTAGAAAAAAGTGGTCCCCCAAACACTTTTCCTGTGACAGCTCTATTTCCCAAGACTGGTGCAGCTGGTATCCATTTCTATATCCCATAGCATAATGAAATATGAGATCCTGCTTTCTAGGTGTAGCACTGTCTGGCCCAGACCTGCTCCGAAAGTCCGAGATAAGATGAGAATAGTTCATACCAGACATCTAGTGACAACTTTCCTTGCACTGATTTACTCTGCAACTCAGGCCAATAACTTAGGAATCAAAGCTTTAACTGAAAAATAACCTGGAGATGACAATTTAAAAAAAGACAAGTGGTCTTTTTGAGCAATGATTATTGCTCACTGGTATCTTTGGTGAGGTAACAAACTGTATAAGAATTCATGCTTTTTGAACCACTTTTCACTAGAAAGCCGTGGTGTCCTAAACAAGTGAGTATGCTCATGATATGGAGATGTGCACTGCACATTTTAGGAAAGTCTTTTCCTCTCTTCTAATACTTTTCTCCAGTTTCATCTCTCTAGGTAGCAGAACTACAGTTTTCTCCTTTCTACATGTTTTCATTATCCTTTTCCTCCTTTTGCTCTCCCCGCTTCTTTCTTTCAGTTCATTTTTGCCTTCTGCAACACTACTAAGCAAAGCGCAGTGCATTGCATCATTTAGCCAGAACCAAGTTTCATATGACAGTGATAATTAAAGTCAAACAGCATGTTTGCTTCTATTGCCAGGAAGAATAGGTGATAACACCTGTACTAAAGGAACATGTTATTTTCCCACTGCAGCCCACACAATGAGCTATCATGGGAGGAAGGTCAGAAGGAAGGCTAGAAGGTGTCCTTGGGCTTCTTCAACAGGCTGTTGTTGATATCTTCCTGAGAGAACCTTCTTCTTAACTCCTTATGGGTTTGAGCATGGGCTATAATTATTCCTTTTCAGTTGGTTTTCTGACCCTCTTCTTCGTTTCGTCCTTTTTCTAACTGCTTAGATCACATAAATTGCTTCCGCCACTGAAACATACCAAGTTTTCCTGCTTCGCAGTTCCTTGCCCCAGACTACTGTTGCAAATGATATCTGATTTCCAGGGATTGTCATATGCCTGTTATTTTCTCCTTTCCTTCTCACCTGAAAAATTTCTGTGAGAGTGAATAGCTGACAAGATAGCTTTAGCATATTCTGAAGATCATGCACATCAGAGATTTCCAGTGAAATCCTCAAAATCTCAAAGTAGATTTAAAATCTCCTTCAAAATACTTGACTCTCTACTTGGCAAGGGAGGTGGTATACAAGTTATATTTGTGCATGTATTTGCAGGTATATAAAACATTTATTCATTTCGACATATATTAAAACATTAGGAAGAGGGAAAAATAAGAAAAGTCATACTGTCTTTGGTAAGTGAAATAGACTTTTGCTTTTCTTTACTAACTGTGACTAACAATCTTTTCAAGCTAATGATGTTATTCTGGCTGTTAGAATGTGGACGAAGGATTAAAGTGTTTTAGAGAGGGTTCAGGTTGTCTTCTGACTTAATCTTAACCTGTTTAAAACCTCAAAGTTTCAAAGACTCCAAGAAAAAACACATATCCTGTACTATTGCTAGAGAAAAATTCACTGAATCCTTTCAAAGCTCAGAACATTCAATGTTTCTCAATTATTTCTATTTATTACTTGTCCTTTAACATACATTTTTGAAAATAATAGGTGAAATGTTGTTATTAGGCCACAGCTTAGTAGTTGCAGCTTTTGGTTTCCTGTAATACGAAAAAAGAACATTGGGTTGTATAAAGAGATGCTATTTCAAAAAGGCTAAAATGTGTTGCTGGGCAAAGAATTCCTCTTCAGAAGCTTTTACTAAGTTTCCATGAAATGGCAGATCTTACTTTTCTTAAAGAAAACAAAAACTTTTAATTGTTTGCTTTGAAGTTAGAGCCATGAGGAATCAGTGACATCATTGCTGGGAACTTAGTATTAAATAGAAGGTAATACTTGGCTTCTTCAGGCAGTTTGAGGAGTGAGCCTCGGCAGAATAGTGCAACAGGCACCAGACAGGCAGCAGAATGGTGCAGTAGGCACCAGATGATGACAGAACGATCATCATCCTAAATTTGGTTGGAAGTTTTACCAAAACCAGCAGTGTCTCTATGGCTGTAAAGATGGGGTCAGATTAGGTCTCATTGCACAAATGGTTTTTATACTCCCTCTCTTAATGCCCCATCTTAATACCTTTTATTTCTGAAGCACAAACTTGTCAGGTTAATGAACTCTAGAAATAGAAAAATCTTCTTACATGAGCTTTGATTTATTTGGGTTAACCTCTTCTTACTGCAATAACCTGAAACAAATGATAGATTGATAGGAATATGAAAGTCTTCTTTAATGAACTGTCGCAATTTAGTACAATCTAGTACAATCTACTGACATACAAATCCTTTTTGTATTGTCTGAACAATTACAGTGGATTTGTGACTGATAACTGACTGCTGTGGATTAATATCTTAGTTTGTAACATTGTCAGACACAGGTTTTATGGTTGAGAAATCCGTTATACGTCACCACACTGTTTCCACTTGTTGGTGTTTTTTTAACTTCCAGGTCACAGAAGAGGTTGACATCCTTTGTGTACCAAAATGTCAATGCATGTACGTGATGTCTTATGTTGCCAAAATAACAAATTTTCTCTGAGTTTCTTGTTTATTGAGATTTAGTTAATCCAACTAGTTAATTTTCCTTTAGCCCATTTGTCTTAAACAGTGGAGTACCGCAATGTAAATTGGGAAAGGTATATTCCCTGGGTTTTTTTTCCTGACTGGAACTTGGAAGTTATTCCTGTTCAGAAGAAAAGGTATCCTCCCTAATTCATCTCCAGAATGTCAAGTCACATCTCATGGTGTTCTTTGAAATGCATAGAAATTCAAATATAGTGTTTAATCTGATAAACATAATACTATTACATGATTGCTCCTGATTGTTATTGCTTCTAAGTCAGTCCTAACACGCACTGGGTCTGCAACCAAACTGGCGGCTCTGGAAAACTGTAACAAAATGTCTTGGTTTGAGGTAAAACAGAACCAATTTTCTGTTCAGTACCACAACACAAAATAATCAGAACTATTCTGTGAACAGCAAAGTGGCTATATAACTAAAATTGGCATACATCTTTTCCACGGCTGCAATAAATAATGGAACAAGAAAGAACAAACATCTCTCATGGCTGATACAGGGCCGTGGTTCTTCCCATTCAGGAAGAAATGCATAATCTGATTTTTTAATACCTTCTGTAGTCAGACTAAAATGGAAGCCACAAAGAACAGAAAGATAGAATCTTTTCCTTCAGAAGTGAACCTCAAATATGCTCCTCTGTAGAGGGGTGGCTTAAAACTTCTTCAACAAGTGCTCAGAAATCCAGAACCGAGGGTCAGAGCTTGTCTTTTGAAACAACTAAGTTTCATGATCTGTGTTTTGTAGTGACAATTTGTTTACCAAAATAATTCTAGATGGTTGACCAATGAGTCAGTTTGAAGAGTGAGTGAGATAGGCACAGCTGAATTACTGTAAGTCCAATCTCATGAAGTGAAAACAGCACGCTCAGCTGAGAGCAATATAGCTCCTGTCCAAAATGGGATTGTTAGGATCCTGGGCGTACTTCAAGAACAGAACAAAACAACAAGCCAACAAACAAACAGAAACTATGGGATTGCTCCCAACTTATTTGTATTCAATCTAAAGTAAGCGGAACATGCAAAGAAGAGGAAAAATGTATTACATATGTTCTGTGGGCTGTGTAGCACTAGCAGCAGGAAAACGTGGCTGTACTATCAGACTTAAGAAATTTGTTTGTAGGTGAGGATTATGCCTAAAATAGAGGAGACGCAAGGCTTCCAAGTTGGTTTTGTTTTGGTTTTTTTTTTTGGTCATCTTTCTCATTTAGTAACATGGCACTTTTTGAGACTCATGGCCATTTGCTGAAGAAACTATTTGCTGAAGAAGCCCCATCAATGGGGCTGCAGTGGTGATTTGTCTTAACATTAGAGCTCCCCACAACACAGTCTGTCGCTTTAGAGTGTCTCTTTCACAATGCCCTCCCAGTGGATTCAGTCTTGCATTAAAAAGCAGAACTTGTGTTAAATTCACCAATTAAATATGTAATTAACAAAGGGAATTTCATTTTCCTGGCACTTTGAAAGAATTAATGGAAAATACTTGCCTCCTAGATTTGGATAAATATTTCTAGCATTGCTTAAATTTTTCTGAGGCATACAGATAGTCAAACGATACGAGCAGAGAACTTTGTGGAAAAAAAGTGGGTTTTTTGCTTGGAGTGTCTAGTGTTCTTTTCAGTGCTACAAGTATTGATGTGTACCTGAAATTAATATGTTGCTTGGTTAAAAGGAAGAACTGTTACCAAAATTCTTAATTCTGATTTTAAGGATTTGCTTAAGTTTAAGCATACAAGTATGAATTCTGAGGACTTAATGCTGGCAATTAAACTTCTGCTTCAACTGAGGCATGTATTTTGATTTGTAATTTAGTGGTTCTGGGATGAAGCACCCAGCTTCATAAGACAGTGTTAATTCGTAAAAGTGTCCAAACATCTACTGTCTATCTGTCAATAGAATTTCAAACTGTCTGCATTCTACTTAAAAAAACAAAGGTACAAAAAAAGCTACCTGAACATTCTAATCACTTGAAAAGGGAACTTTGTGTCTGAGCAGATAAGTATGCGATCCTGACCTCTGGAGCTTCGTTTCTCTCAGCACTGCCCCCTATTTTGCTGTCATTCACTTCCCTTCCTGTTATAGGGAAAGGTTTCTCAATAGAAGGACAAATAATTGCCATTGCTGATGAGGTGATGTGGTAGGTGATTTACGTTGCAGGATAAGCAGATGTACACTTCTCATTTTTTAATATAGAGCCTAATCAGTTTTCATTGATGGATAAATAAAATCTCTAGGCTCCTGAAACCTCACCTAGAAGAGAGCAGTGACACTTCTCGTCTTAGTGCCAAACTAATGACACTTTTTTCAGGTGACATAATTAGAAAATAAGAAATACCTTTTTTTTTTAAGTAGGTACTGAATGATGCTGTCCTAGGCTCAGGCAACTTTAACATTTGGTTTCACTGTGAGGGAAAACTTGATTGTTTTCCTTTCCTTGTATTGTTGAAGAATGACATGGTCTCAATTATGCTTTATTTACAAAACTCCATTTCCAGAGATCAAAACTACACTCCGAGGGAAATATGGCTTCAATTTTTTCCTTGGATGGAGTGGTTTTATCAGCACACAGAATTTCTTGTAAAATATATCCTAGAGAGAATATAAAAAATAAAAGTTTAATGTTTTTCTAAGTGCCCCATCTGATTGATATATTCCCAGCAGAGTGATTTAACTGCTTCATCGCTGTGACCTATATGCTAATTCTGATAGTAGACATTTTACACTTTTAAAAACAAAATGGGAAAATTTAGACTGAAGGAGCTGACATTTGGTACTGAAAACCAAAGAAAAAATTCTGTCCCCTCCAGAGCCATTGCCAGTTGGACATTTGACAAAGCCAGTTGGATATTTGACAGGAGAACAGTGAGTAATTCTATGTTTTACTGTGTATTGGAGTACATTGTGTTCATTTTGTTCCTGCAGTGTTTGACTATTCATTTCTTCTTTATCAATATGAAACTGTTTATAACTAATTTGCCTTGAGATTTATATTTTGAGTTGATTAAATCTATTCATTACACACTTTAGGGACTTAATTCAGTCTCCAGATTTGCTGTAGTAGCTCCATACGGACTTCTGGGAATCCTCAGACAAATTAAATTGTCCTAGCTCTACTGGCTTAAATGAAAATATGATAATTTACAGCTGAAGATCTGTACCCCAACAATTGTTAACTTTAGCACATGAAGATCAAAATCATGAAGAAAATAGCTATTGCTGTCACAACCAGATCTGAAATACAAAGCCAGATGGCATCTGCAGTTGTTTAAGGTTATTCACTTCACATGCATTTATTTAAGAGTTTGGAGGGAACAGATTTGGGGAACTTATATACATACCATAAAGCCTGAGAAAGTTATACTAAGGAAGTTAAAGCAATTTGTTAGTTATTTGGATTCTTACATGGTGCATTCCTGTTTTCTGTGTCTTCTATTCCATTAATAATGTAGTTTAGCCGATAATGTCTGTATTTCTTGAATAAGGACCTTAATTTTATTTTCTGGTACTTTGTTGTTTCCCATTTTCTTAAAATAGAAGAAATTTGAAATGTAAATATGTGAGTTTTTCCTAGTGTATGGAAAACTAGACCAAGTGAGATGAAGCTGATCAAGTATGCAAACATATTCTAGCTTTGAATAAAGTAGAACTTGATTTTATGGCATGTAGGTTAAATATTGTTCTTCCACCAAAAGCAGCTTTTAAGATTTTAATTCCATACTTATCTTTCATCACACCAAGCCACAGTATTCCTGGAGACCCATACAGAAAATTAAACTGGGGTCTTGAACTTGATTAAATAAGGGCTGGTTTTCTTAGCAATGAAAACCTAATTTGTTAGATCATATATGTGTAATCTGAAGCAGCAAAGAACAATAATATAGTAATGTTTTGATTTGATATTACAGTGTAAATGGGAAATGACATTTGTTGCCTTGTGAGAAACTTGTTACAAAAATCACAACATAAAAAAATGGAATTAAAATTTTTCCTATCTACTTGAGGATATTACTCTCTACCACCATTGTTTCTGATATATTCACAGGGAAGCAGAAGGTATACCAAATTATTTAGAAAAGTAGTTTTTATGATAGAGATGTTATTATACTTGGAAAGTCTATTTTTCTGTTGCAAGATACTTAAGTCACTACATGAATCTTTTTCAAACCTTGGGTGCTATGTTATTCTTTGCAGCCCTTCAGAAAGTAACTGGCCCTGAGGCAGGAGCTCATTCTATGTCATGGCACGATGATGTTTTTTAATGAACTGCCTGTGTCATAAGCTTCCGTGCCAACTCTGCAGCTGATTCAGTCATTATTCTATTCTAGAGTTTCTTTAGTCCTGCTGGGGTTTGTGTAAGTCTCCCTAGGTTTTGACTTGATAATGGATAACCTCGCGTGTTGCCAGGGGGACTGGTGTTGCCTAGTGTGCTCTTGAGCCTCTGACATGCTGCGTTATCTCCTTACTGTCCATATGATTGGGTTTTTGTTTAGGGTGAAGGAGAACGTGCACCAAGATCATGCACATGTCCTGCCTTTGTCAGACAAGTGCCTGTGAACCCAGCCTGGGCTGCTGGGACCACGGCAGGGACATCTGCCACATGCGTGACACAGACCTTGTGAGCTGTGGGAAGGTGATGTGAGGTATGATGGATGAAGAATCACTGGCTCAGGAAGTATGATGGAAAGATGGATATACTATGGTAGGAAAGGATGAAACAGAATTACATTCTGAGAGGGGTGGTCAGGAAGAATTTTTAACTTTATTTTGGAATACAGGACTATTTAGACTGTTTTAGAGTGAAGATTTCACATGCACTGAGGATTGATGAAAAATGCTTTTTATCAAAAACCTTTGCTAAAGCAATGCTGAAGGCTGTCTTGCACTCAACATTTTTGAGGCAACTCATTTATTGAGTAAAATGTAAAATAATCATACTAACACCAACAGCTCCAAGAATTTAGAAACTTACAAAAAGAATTGAATTCAGAGCCTTTTTTGACCATTCCTACTTTTTTTGGCACAAAGAAAATAGGGAAAAGAATCAATATTGGAGTAGGGATAGGTATTTTAGTTGTACATTAAATCGATGTCATTTAATGGGCAACCAAACTAAGGACAGTAACTGACTACGACAATATATTTGGTGTTACATAAAAAATGCCAGGGACTGATCCTTGGCATGAAGTCAGATAGCACTGGTCCTTTTACCTCACTCTGTTTAGTTCTTCCCCTCCAAAGCAGGTTAGGCCCCTGGGTTTTTTTGGTCCCTGTATGATGTTGTGTGTCCCTGAAGTGCTTTTATGTTCTGTGTGCTTTCTGCATTTGTAATATCTGAAATAATGAGGGGGTTATATAGCTGTTTATCAGAGTAGCATTTGTTTGCATTGTGAAGCATAGCACGTGTCACAAAACTGGGGTGCAGCAAAATGCTGTTTGAAAGACAAAGCCTTTCTGGGATAGTGTTGTAGGGACTTCGGAGGGCAGGAGAACTGAATCTAAAGCACGGCTGCTGAAAAAAGAAAAACTTGTAGGAGCAATTCCAAAAAGAGACAATATGTTAAATAAAGTGAAAAGGTTGCTCCTGGGCTCTCTTTTGCTTAGTGGTGCGTACATACCCAACAAGACAATTTGTTAAGTGAGGCAGTGAGTGGGATTCATTTCACCAAATCAAATATGAAATGGTTCTCTAGACCTGTTATATCAACGGAGGAAAACCTCTTGGAATATATAATTCAAATCATCCTAACATACAGAGCTAAAATAAGTGAGACAAATCATGCCTTAAAAAGAAGAGTTCCTCTCAGTTGGTTTTCAAGTCAGACAGATTTCAAGCTTGGGCCTGGGCAACTATATTGCAGATGCCTAAAACAAGGCTGAATGAATCTTACCACACCAGAAGATACCAGAAGCGTATCAGAAGCTTTCCTTCTGTAGCATCAGTTCACACTGTTGTGTGGATTATTTTTCTTCTGTTATATCTTGGTTTATTACTACTTGAAGTAGCACATAGCAAAGTGATTACTAGAGAAAGCATCCATTTACAGTAGACCACCAGGACCTCAAAGAGCACAACTTGAACATCAGTGGTTGCTTCAGCCCATTGACTTGTCAACTGGTAAGGCCTCCTGTATTCTGAGCAGAGGATATGTTTCAGCATAATGCAAAATAAATTTACCAATATGAAAAAAAAAAGGAGCACGCGTGTAAAAATTATTTAAAATTAAAACATCATCTGTGGGTCAGTAACTGAAGGAGAAGAGATGAAATTTGGTTCCGTACTCGTATGCTTCCTGCCCATGGAGAGAGTGAAAACAAGCACTGTCAGAAAATTACAGTATGTGTAATAATGCACGCAGAAGATGCAGGCCAGGCTGTTTCAGAACTGGAGATTTTTTCTTTTATCTCTGCCCATTCTATTATGATATGTAAGTCCTATCTTCTTTTACTGTTATACTACTGCTACCATTAAGTTTTGTATTATTCTGATTCCACAGACATTTATTCTTTCTGATAGGATTAATTTCACAGATGTAAGTTGCTTAGTCTTTTCAGTTAACTCTCTTTAAAGATGAATCTTAATCATTTCTTTATCAGTATATTTAAAAATCACATTGATCACTGCTTACCTTTCTACTTTTTCAGCATGCATATTGCAACCAGATGCTTGAACCGTAATTAAGGGAACAATTCTGCTGATCATTTGCATGCAGATAAAGAAATTCTCCACAATATTTTTCAAGCTTTGAGACATTTCAGATATTTATGGTTATATTGTAAGTTATAATAAAAATGCTGTTTGCCTTGTTCTGAGCTGAAAGCTACTGGATGCTCATCACACAGCTTGTGGGATTTAGAATTTTTTCTTGATTTTCTTTTTTTTTTCTGTAAAACCATGTTCATTAATGCTGGCTATAGCTCATTAAAAATATGTGTTTCTGAATGGCTTTCAAAAGTATCATCTGTAAAAAACTGAGATTAAATAGAACATAAAACCAAAACAAACTCCCCCATACAAATTCCACAGTTTGGAAAGTCCCTCTCTGCTTTCCTCCTCCCACACAGCAGATTTGAGAGAGAAAAATAATCCTCAGCATTTTCTGTTGTCTCTACTTGTAATTCCTTGCAGATACCTCATTGTCATTCACTGCAGTATTCTATTTCCACAATTTTATAATTTTGTACACATTAATTAATGCAATGTTAGCTAAATATTATTGTACTTTATACTTTCTTGGAAGTGATACGGTTAATAGAAGTACTCATCTAGAAATGACTTTCAGTCTTTCCCAGTACTCATTAAACCACAAAAAGGGAATATTCTTGTTTTTTTAATTAGTTTCAGAAATGTTAGCCACAAGCTACTTAAAATCACTATAGTTATTAATAAAATTTAGGTTAAATGTGGTGTCATAAGGTTACACTTCACTTTATATATATTAGAAAAGATCTATTTATTCAAAATAACGATGATATGATTACAACATCATTCTTTTTAAGAAGATAAAAAAGATTAAAAATGCCAATTAATTGAAAGAAATTAACAAGTATTTTTTCTTTTGTTCATGCTAGAAGTTTGTCATGATGCTTGGTCGAGCCCTACAACTGCCCGGTGAAAGTTCTACCGACAACAAGCAAAATGGGGTGTTTGTGGTGCCAGATTCAAGATTATCAGTTCTCAAGTCCGGCAATTCTCCATACAGAGGAAGAGCCTGGCCTGTATAAATGAGCATCCCTCCATGTTGTAAAACTGGATTTTTCACCAGCCTAAGTCTGAAACCTCATTCTCCAGGAACAGTAATAACAGCAGTGCATTTACCATTTACAGTGTCTTTATGTAAACATGCCTTTTCATCCCTGCTTATCAAACCACTGAACAGGTACACAACAGACACGTCCACCACCTAAATGAAGGACAATCACTGCGTTACACTCAGGGGGAACATGCAGAGTCCTCACAAAGGAGGAAGACTGAAGAACCTGCATCTACTCTTAAGGGGTCTCTTCCATTTTAGCAGCTACCTACCTGCTCTGCTGATCTGCAGCCCTCATGCATAATCTTGAGAACTCCCAGAAATATTTCCATGGTCATAGAGTAAAAGTTTTACTGAAAACTTTAAACTTACAATCATAGAATCATATAATAGTTTGTGTTGGAAGGGACCTTTAAAGGTCACCTAGTCCAGCCCCCCTGCAAAGAGCAAAAACATCTTCAAATAGATCAACCTGACCTTGAATGCTCCCAGGGATAGGGCATCAATCACCTCTCTGGGCAACCTGTTCCAGTGTCTCACCACCCCCATTGTAAAAAAAGTCTTCATTATGTCTAGTTTAAATCTACACTCTTTTAGCTTAAAACCATTAGCCCTTGTCCTAGCACAACAGGCCTTGCTAAAAGGTTTGTCCCCACCTTTCTTATAAGTCCCATTTAAGTACTGAAAGGCCGCAATAAGGTCTCCCCAGAGTCTTTTCTTCTCCAGGCTGAACAAACCCAACTATCTCAGCCTGTCCTCATAGGACATGTGTTCCATCCCTCTGATCATTTTTGTGGCCCTCCTCTGGACGTGCTCCAACAGGTCAACGTTTTTCCTGTGCTGAGGGCTCCAGTCTTGGACACAGTACTCCAGCATAGTACTCCCCCTCCCCTGTAGAGCATGAGAATCATCTCCCTCGACCTGCTGGCCACGTTTTTTTTGATGCAGCCCAGGATACAGTTGGCTTTCTTCTCAGCCTGTGTTCAGCTTTTTATCCACCACTACCCCAAGTCCTTCTCCTCAGGGCTGCTCTCAATCCCTTCATCCACCAGCCTGTATTGATACCAAGGGTTGCCCCGACTGAAGTGCAGAACCCTGCACTTGATCTTCAGGTTCACATGGGTCCACTTCTCTAGCCTGTCCAGGTCCCTCTGGATGGCATCCCATCCCTCAGGCATGTCACCCGCACTACTCAGATTGGTGTTGTCCGAAAATTTGCTGAGGGTGTACTTGATCCTATTGTCTATGTCATTGATGGAGACATTGAGCAGTACTTGTCCCAGTATGGACTCCTGAGGGACATCACTTGTCAACAGCCTCCATCTGGACATTGAGCTGTTGACCACTACCATCTGGATGTGACCATCTGAATGATTCCTCATCCACCAAACAGTCCACCCATCAAATCCATTTCTGTCCAATTTAGAGAGAAGGACGTTGTGGGGGATGGTGTCAAAGGCCTTATACAAGTCCAGATAGATGACATCCATAGCTCTTCCTTTGTCCAATGATGTCATCACTTCATCATAGAAGGCCAAGACTTTAGTCAGGCAGGACTTGCCCTTGGTAAAACCATGCTGGCTGTCTCGAATCAACTCCCTGTCCTCCATGTGCCTTTAACGTACCTTCGAAAATCTGATCCATGATCTTCCCAGGCACAGAGGTGAGGCTGAGAGGTCGGTACTTTCCAGGGTCTTCATTTCTACCCTTTTTAAAAATGGGTGCAATGTTGCCCTTTTTCCAGTCACCAGGGACTTCATCTGACTGCCATTACTTTTCAAATATCATGGAGAGTGGCTTAGCAACTACATCAGCTAGTTCCCTCAGGACTCTGGAGGCATCTTCTCAGGTCCCATAGAATTCTATATGTTCATGTTCCTCAGGTGGTCATGAACCTGATCTTCTCTTACAGTGGGAGGGACTTCTCTCCCCTACTCCCTTCCTTGCAGTCCCTCCACTCAAGAGGTGTGGGGAGAGAGGTTGCCAGTGAAGACTGAGGCAAAAACATTATTGAGTACCTCAGCTTTCTCCTCATCCATTGTCACCAGTTTGCCAGTCTTGCTCATCAGGGGCACTATGCTTTCTTTGACCTTTCTTTTTTGGCTGATATAACTGTAGAAACCCTTCTTATTACTCTTTGCGTCCCTTGCCAAGTTCAGCTCCAGCTGTGCCCTGACCTTCCCTGCACAATTATCCCATCCCTACACAACCAGGCAGTGTCCGTATACTCTTCCCAGGATATCTGTCCCTGCTTCCACTGCCTGTGCATTTCCTTCTTGTGCTTTAGTTTGACCAGGAGGTCTCAGCTCAGCCATGCTGGTCTCTTGCCTTCCATTCCTGATTTCTTACACCTGGGGATCAAGAGCTCTTGTGCTGTACGGAAAGCACCCTTAAAGATCTGCCAGGTCTGTTCCGCTCCCTTGTCCCTGAGGGCAGTTTCCCATGGGTTCCTATTGACTAACTCCTTGAAGAGCTGGAAGTTTGCTTTCCTAAAATTCAGGGTCCCAACTTTACCCTTGCCCTGCCTCATATGCCTCAGGACTGCAAACTCCACCAGTGCATGATCACTGCAGCCCAGGCTGCCTCCAATCTTGATGTCACAATTAGCTCACTTGTGTTGGTGACCAACAGGTCGAGGATCGCGTCTGCTCTGGTAGGGCTGTCTATTACCTGACTTAAGAAGTTATCTTTGATGCGCTCCAGGAGTCTCCTGGATTTCCTACAGCTTGCTGTGCTACTTTTCCAGCAGGTGTTGGGGTAGTTGAAGTCCCCCAGCAGGATGAGAGCCTGTGAGCGTGGTGCCTCCTGTAGCTGGAGTAAGAAGGCTTCATTAATAGGCTTCCTTCAATTGAGTGGCCTGTAGTAGACACCAACCACAAGGTTCCCTTTGTTACCTCAGTCTCTAATTCTTACCCATAGGCTTTCAACCTGCTCGTGGCTATTCTTCAGAGACAGCTCTTCACACTCTACTTATTTCTTGATGTTGATGGCAGTGCCTCTTCCTCCTTCCTCACCTGTCCGTTCTGAACAGCCTGTAGCCATCAATAGCTGCACTCCAGTCATGGGATTCATCCCACCAAGTTTCATTAATGGCAACTAGGTTGTAATGATTTGGTTGCAAATTACATTGTGTTTATTTGCTATTATTGACTTTGTCTCACTGATGTCACTGAGTACTGATGCAGTGGTCCAGTATTTATAACTGCTTTGTATGGATGTCCTTTGAAACTACAGACCATGGCCTTTTCCTTACTGTGGCATTTGACTGTAGTCCCACCTCCAAGAGACTGCAATTGTCTCAGGGCATTGATTCTCCTTCATTTGTGGTGCAAAAGACAGAATTTCTTCCAGCCATCTACACGAGTTCATCTGGAAACCTTAGCAACGAGACCATCCGTGAATGTCAGCTAATGCCTCCCCTGTGCACACAAGTGCTTTAGGAGGGAACACGCTTCAGGAAGAGAGGTTCCTGCAGTAGATCATCTGTGTGAAGGTGCTTCTGAATGCATTTACCCTGACCCATTAAATATCTATGAACGTACACTGCCTGTGCTAGAATTGAATTGAAATGTAGGTTAAATCATGTTATTTGAGCATCCTGCTATTCAGGACTTGACATTCTCTGTCCATTGCATCCCCTGAGAGATGCCTTTAAACTTTGTGCTGTTTCTGTATATTTTAGGCAGCTTTATATCAACTAGTCCTAGAAGCTTAGTTGTCTATACAAAACCGTATGTTAATGGAGGGTGGCCTCGTTCACATTATGATGGACTGTGAACCTGACTTTGGTAGTGCTCATGTTGAGCTCTTATGTTGAGTTTAGATGAACTTCATACGGCTTCATTTTTGCACTGTGGTTTATTAATTTTGTTTAATAACTGGTTTTTATTCATATAACAGACATTTAGGATTTGTGGTGGGACAGCAGACTCACTTTATAACTCAGCTTTGAAGAACCCCAGACATAATAGATGAACTGATTTTTATATCTGTAACTAGTTTTTTTTCCCCTCTTGTTTGTAAAATAAACAAGTGGAGTTTACATGATTTCTACAGAGCTATATGTTTCAAGGCCTGCAGAATATCAATGGGGTGTATAAAACTGTTTTCTTGCTCTGTGTCAATTCCTGAAGCAACAAATATGTCCTGTCAGGAACGGAGAGGATCCTGCAGCAAAACGTCAGTCAAAAGATTGGTGATATGTATCATTAGTTAAAGTATGTATGTACTTACACATTTAGTTGTGTTCTTTATAGATTATTCAATATAATTAGCTGAGTTGACATGGACATGGTTTAGAACAGAAATTATTCATACTCAACTGATGCATAAAATCTTTTGGCAGTCTGAAAACACACCACAGTCTGGCTAGTTTACAAGAAACTACTTTCAAATTACCTCCTGGTGCTAACAAAGTCCAGGTCCATTGGATGTCTAAATGTCCAGATTGTTCATAGTCCACAATACAGACACCAATGGAGATGCAGAAGAATAACTTTCTCCTGACAAAAGAAGTAGCAATATTTTATATCATGAATATTTTTCATAGCAACTCTTCCCTTTAAAACATTGATATTAGTGAGAAATTGATTTTTAAAAAATCTAGCCCTTTTAGAGTATTCTTAGAGAATGGGTAGAGGTTACATAAAGAGCTCGGCAAATACCATCACATCGCCTCATCAAAGAAATATGTACCTTTATTGTCAGGTCTATGCACAGTCTGAGTAGTCCTTTGAACTTTTTACTTCCCCAGAATTTCTTGTCTAGAGAATGAGATTAATTGAAGAGCCAAACCCCATAAACCAGATCATATTTTGACTGTGGTGATCCAGTCATTCAAATTCCCATCTGGACTTGTGTAATTCCTTATAGCTTGTGCCTGAGCACACAATCCTTGCAAATGTTTCGTTATGTACAGAAACCAGCAATAGTTTTGTTTTCCATGTAGTGTGGTACTTGTGCTCAGACCCTTCCATTAATCCTTAGACTTTCCGCAGAGTGGCTCTGCTCATGCTGGAGATTCACTAAGTTTCACAATACAACCAGGTCCTCTGAAAATTGTGTTCCACAGGAGCCAGGCGAACAAATCCTAGGCTCTGAAGCATTACAAGAGGAAAAATAACAGGATATTTGAAGACTCCCCAGCCTCAAAATGAAATGTAAAATTCACCATTCTGATTCATCGCTTCTGTTGCTACAGCTGGGAGTGTTAAAGAAGAAACCATGTTAAAAAAAAAGAGAAAAGAAGATGAGGGTAAGAAGAGTTGAAAATAAAAGTTTAATAAAAATGAAGGGAGCAATGGTGAAAGTAAGTAGATAAGAACAATAAAACCCACAGGAGCTGTATTGACTGTTTGTAGACCAGTACAGAAGAAATTGAGGCATCTTGGCCTATTTTTGTTATGAAAACAACCTGATGTGTGAATTGAAGATACAGACAAATTAATAGGTGAGGAAGGGGCATGAACAAATCTTTGTGGTGCCATGATCCACCCTGTACATAAGATTTGTAGTTAATTGTGATATTTAAATTGTCCTCCCTATGGCAGAGCTGCTGCACAAATATTTCAAGCTTGTAGGAAACGTGGAACAAAGACAGTCTCTTCTTCGAATAGCCAAGATGCAGAAGATGGAACGAGTATACAGAAACAAGAAAAGAAGTGCCATTTGCAGATTATCAAGAGAGGAAACCTAAAGTTTGCTACTTGCCCCATCTTTATTCAAATATGAATTGCAGCGTCCTTATTCAGGGTTGTTGTGTTAATTCCCTGCAGGATTTTTTCCCACAGCATCTCTTTAGCCAGAGCAACCCATTCATGCTATCAGTTCTATCAGCAAGGCACAACTAGAATAATTTTAGCTGACTGACAGCACATTTACTTAAAATAATCGTAGATTTATAGACAGGTCTGTTGCAAAAACAAAGAGGTAAGTACACAAATTAACAAGCACACAGTAACTCTTTGTCATGATGCTCTGCAAGGAAAATAATTACCCTTGCCCACAAGGTAAAAGGGGGAGTACATTAAGAAAATGCCCAACAATTAAGTGACTTTCTCAGGGGTGAAAATGGAGTAAACTTTATCTGAGCAATACATAAAATTCAAGAAATTTTGGCTTCTAATTCCATTTTCCAATTACAACATGAGATAAATCTGGTGTCCTGTATTCTGTGTAGGTAACCACATGAAGAGATATTGTATATTTATTACTGAGAGACATTTAAAGTTCAACACCATTTTTCCAGCAAAATGGCAGAATATCTTCAGTTTCCTTAACCATTTTAATATGTTCTAGAAACAGAAGGGTTTAGTTTTCAAAGGTGAAAATAAACTAACTGTAGCCTCAACAGCCCAAGGGATGATATAGGTTCACAGAAAAATAAACTGTGATTCAACAGCCTTGTCTGATCTTGTGTGAAGGAGCTACAGTATTTGGATATGTCTGGGCAAGATGCCGCCTTATAATTATGCGTGAGAAACCCACATATTTCAACTCAATCCATACAGCACTAATACCTCCTTTTACAATGTTTGGATTTTTCACTGCATTAAAAAGTTCATTTCTGGCGGTAAAACAGAGAAATATAAATGGTTTTTTTATCATAGACAAAGTAATGGTATGTGCTTAGTTCCAGCTCTTTTTAAGTCATGGGGATTCTCTGAATCAAGGGGCAAAGAGGTAAATAAGGTTTTAGAAGATGAAATACCTAAATGTGGGGATCCTGCAACACGCTTAAGTTATATACAGGTTTTGTAGCATTTGAAAAAGCTGTCACTTTCAGGAAGGAAATAAATGTGCTTTTTTTTCCCACTTCAGAACTCTGTAGTGCTTGCAGATGGTAACATAAAAAATGGAAATCTAATCATGCTCTGACTTGAGATATTCTGTAACTTTGCTGGGACATATTTTATCCTGACAAGATAAACTGTTTATGGCCACTGGTATTTATATTGGTGTACATAATGGATTTACACTCATCACTGATTCAAAGCTACCCAAGAGTTGGGGACAGCAGTCGCTCATCATGCAAGATAAGTGACTCATTTGCCAAAGATGTGGGATGAGATTTCACGGGTGAAGCATCAGATGTGAGAAATGGTGACAGAAAGAGACTGTGAGATATCTCTAGCTGTGTAATGGTTGTACCATGATAAGAAAATATCCAACATACTAAAGAAAGATCAGCAATGTTGCTAATACTTGCTGGAGGATCGTATTACATCTGCAGGTGGAAAATATTCATAACGAGATAAGAAGTTCAACCAGTATCCTACAGATCTTTACAAGTGAGAAAAGGAAGAGCAAGAATTTAATTCATAAACTGCAGTGACAGGATGTTTACTTGCAGAGGTGAACAAATATACCAACTATTATTTATTCTAGCATCATTGAATTAGGCTGTGTTAGTGAGGAGTTAGAAGGATGTTCACGCTTGCAGAGCTATATACCTGTGCTCAAACTCATCCATTAATCTTTGGATTAACTAATAAAAGAAGCCAAATACAAATGAGCAGAAGTCAAGAAAAAATTTTACACTGAAGACAAATGGCAGACCAAGAGGTATACACACAAATTATACCTTATATCTATTTCCATTCTTTGATTAATGCAAGTCTATGAAAGGCTTCATTTAAATATCAGAACATTAAACATTGATCTATATTATAGGAGGTCAAATAAGGATTATCACAATCATCCATTCCATCTTTCCAATCCATGATTTTATTAACATTGCTGTTGAAGAAGTTCGAAAAGGTTCAGTTCCTTTGAAAGCATCTAATCCTTAAAGATAAGTAAAATATTAGATGAATGCATTTCTTTTAATTTTGCAAATATTTGACTGGTAAGTGGTGAGGAGCAAAATTAGCTGGTTATCATACAATTAATAGCCATTAAATATATACATTAATATATATTTATATATTAATTACATATAGCAATTGTATTAAATGGTTATTAACTGAAGCCGAAATTTTATCATGATTCTCAAAGAGGGAAGGTACTTCCATAGTTATGCCTCTTTTTCTATACCTGTTGATCGCACCAAGAAATCTTTCAAAGATGCCACCATAACTCCATTTTGCCTAGTTCTAGAGCATTTTCTCTTTCTTTTCTCTACCTGTATTCTTAAACCTAAATTTATTTCCCCTTTTTTTTTTTCCTTATACTTCATCTCTTGTGATTCTTCAATTCCATCCATTTCTTACTATCACCTAACAGCAAAAATAGAGTAGGGTATTGGTATATTGTGGGTAATCCACACTGTATCTAGCTCTTTGCCATCACTCTGTGTGTAAAACTAACACATCAACATGATCCCTTCCTGCCTGCATTCTTCCCTCATTCTCTACATTAAATTGTATAGGAAAGCAAATTACGTTGTATGAAAAGTGGGTAACGCATTTCATTCTATGAGGTACATGCACTTCCAGGGGTGTGAACCAAAACGTTTTTTTAATTGTATTCAGTGGACTGGAAAATAAATTTAAGGGAAAATAAATTTAAGCTGACATATTATATTTGATTCCTAATGTTGCTAACAGGATGTTTCAGAAACAGCAAAGGCCTTTGTGGAAAAAAATCTCCTTATTTGGGGATATATTGGTTTGTTCAGTAAAAATTGCACTCACCATTAGGACAGTTTTACTTTCTGTCCTGTACTGATCTTTCTCTATGCAGTGGTCTCAGATTCTCAGATTTTTCCTCTTTATTCCTTCATTGCTAAAACTACTGTTAATGTCTACTTCTTCATTTAGCTACTTTTTTGTTGCTATAGTAAAGTAGAAGTGTTAGATTATACAACTGTGGTATTCAGGTAATTAGTGAAGAGGCAGAGTCATACACAATGCTTTATAGACTGATAACTGGTACATTAGATATTTATTAAGAAAGTGTTTATATATAATGTAATGTAATATAATATAATGTAATATAATAGGAATAAAAATGTCATATGTCCTTCAAAGTCAATTAAGGAAAGATTTATGGTTAAAATAGGAGTGAAAAAATTTACCAGCATAAAGAATTATAAAAAAACAAAATGAAAATAAAAATACCTTATTATAACATGAAATGTTATTTCTTGTTCAAGGGAACAATTGCTGTGCTTTTATTATGATTTATACGGAATATAGAATACAGAGTATAGAATACTGAAATGCAATATTTATTGAAAAGCTGTATAATTGCAATGAGGTAGAACTCATCCTAAATACCCTGCTGGGCCTGAGTCTTTGGAGCTTAGAAGAGCACCCAAAGCCACTTGCACCACAAGCAGTAAGACTCCAGTCCAGCTGAAGCCAAAGTCCAGCCTTTGAAGAAAATGAAAAATTAAATAGTCGACATTTTTGATAAACTGTCAAAATGTAACATGAGGTAAAGTAGAGTCAGATCTCCAACAAAATGAACATGTAAGAAGGGAGTTCGAATCTCCAGGTTGTTTGATAATATCTACACTGCATGGCAAATCTCTTATCAGTGACAGCTGGGATCCTTCTGAAAAATCTTCTTCAAAGAGGAGGGGTAGGAATTTGCTAATTTGCTGAAAACATGGTTTATTTATCCTGTTAATGACACACCCAGATCACATATGCAAGATCCAGCCCACGACAATTTAGCCTTGATTTATGACTTGCTAAAATTCTAATTTATTTGTCAAATGGTGAGCATGTAAGAATTAGTACTTTTCCCCTGTAAACAGTCACAGACAACGTTCTGTCTGGGATTTATGTTTTCACAGAATACTAACGACAAAGTACAAGCTAATTACTCTGATCAGCAAAAGCTAATTCAATGAAAAAGAAACCATGTCCTACAGGGTGAAACACAAATATTTTGGTCTCTTTTTTGGCCTCTTCTCCCAAGTGAATAATGACAGGACCAGAGGAAATGGTCTGAAGCTGCGGCAGGGGAGGTTTAGATTAGATATTAGGAAGAATTACTTTTCTGAAAGAGTTGTCAGGCACTGGAACAGCCTGCCCAGAGAGATGGTTGAGTCACCTTCCCTAGAGGTGTTTAAGAAACGTCTAGATGTGGCACTTCAGGGCATGCTGTGGTGGCAGAGATTGTAGATTGTTTGGTTGGACTCGATGATCTTAAGGGTCCTTTGCAACCATGAAGATTCTGTGATTCATCTTGGAAGAGTGCTCTGAAAAAGTACTCTTCAATAATATTTTCATATTTAAATTAGAAAATTTATTATTTAATTCATTAACTGTATATGTTATGCGTGATCCCACAATAAACTGTGGAACCATATTCTATTGATTCAATAGTTTATTTACATTTAAGACATAAACGTTACATGTAT
Organism: Larus michahellis; assembly: GCF_964199755.1. Classification (NCBI taxonomy): domain Eukaryota; kingdom Metazoa; phylum Chordata; class Aves; order Charadriiformes; family Laridae; genus Larus; species Larus michahellis. The sequence continues at coordinate 143,612,650 of NC_133896.1, forward strand.
TTTCCATTAAGTGCCTTAAAGTTTTTAAGCTAACATATTCCAAGTTTTATTATCATACTGCTACATTAACAAAACCTAAATACTCTTTATGACAAAGGAAAACTATTCTCCCCTTATTTGAGATAGAATATTCTTGTGATTGGGTCTTAGCCTTGTTAGCTCCAAACTTCCTTTATCTAAAGAAAGCTACTAAAAAGAGAACAGTTTTATGCAGGCAGTAGTTAAAGTGGTCCTTATAACAACTTTAGAAGTTAAAAGCTGAAAATGCCATTGTTTCATTAATAATTAATTAATAATTATTAGAGATCTTGAACAGCTGCTATATTGATTCTTTTTGTCATTCCCCCTCAACAGTAGCTTTATTCTTTATTTTGAACTTTGCTGAGAATACTCTATGAATTCGTAAATATATCTGAGATGACAGAAAGTACTTGGTACTGACTCAAAATTATACGGTGATCAAAACAGAAAAAAAGTAAATTATTTTAGAACAATTAAGACATTACAGAGTACTGAAAAACTGTCTCCAGGCACTGTTTTCATAAGGTTTCTACTCTTCATGATTGATCAGAAGAAGTTTAAATTAAAAAAAAAATATGAATTATTAATCAAAACCAAATTTTTGAGTCCTTTGAAGTTTGTCCAACTTAAGTTTTTGCTATTTCCCATTTCTAATAGTGTCTACAGAACTCAATGCGAGAATAGAATTTCTTGAAGATCAACCATTCCATCTGGTCCAGCTTATGTTAGTCCCTGCTATGGTTATTCTTAGAAATACTGTTTCTCCACTGTACCCATGCACATATCTACAATAGGAGGAGAATTATATAAAAGAGAGTGTTTTTTTTTTTTTTGCCAGCAATATCATCCATTATCCATGTGCAGTGCACTATATGATACAAACATGTAAAAATAAACTGCATCATTACATTTACAGTTGTTGAAAGATAGGAGAGATAGGTACAAATACCCAGTGGACTGAATTTCTAATCTTCTAGCCTATCTTATAATTACCGTTGCCACTGGCAATACTTTCAAAACATTTCTAGCCTTTATAACAAGAAACCATTTTCTCTAAACTTTTAAAAATGCACTCATGTAATATTATGTTCTCCAAATTTACTTACAAAACTACCAATTGCAAATAATTTATTACAGATAATAGAACTATGAGGAAGTTCTAGGCAAAATGTTTCGTCCTTAGAATATGTCTATTTTTCAAAAGTAAAAAATACATGGGAATGAAAGTGAAATTCAAAGGTATAAAATTGAATTTCTTATTAAAAAAAAAACACAAAAGGGATGGTAAGGCAAGGCAAGGGAAATTGCTTAGAACAGAGAAACATTACCCATGGTTTTGGAGAACTGAATCTGATTTTCAGGTATGCTATAAATTTTGATTTCTGTAAAGAAAAATAATACGTCACCCTTCTAAATCATACTGCTTTTCTCAAAGTAGAATGGGAATATTTTAAAAGTCTCTATTTTTTTCCTGGTGGCAAAATTTTGTGCATTTCATAAGAGTTTTATATATACTGTAAACCATTCAGAGCAATATCTGCCCGAGGCTGCCTGCATTATATGCCTTTCATCATTTAGTGTTCATAAGGAGGAGTGAAACTTCCAGACATAGGCAAAAGTTCCCTTCACATATCGGGATACTAAAACTTTACATCCACGTGGAATTTAGTGTGTGAATAAGTATCCTATGTGATAAATTTATTTTTTTGTGATTCTCTCATAAGAACAGTTATGCTAGCATACTTGCATCTAGAAAATGTTCTTGTAGACTTGTAAACAACAGAAACGATTTCATTTGCCTTGAAACTAGAAAGATGTGAAAATTTAAATCGTAAACATGCATAACCTCTGCCTTTCCTCTAAATGGAAAGCCATTATCATAGCTTCTCTGTATGGCAACCACACTACTTTCCTGAATTTTCTTGACCACTAATAGATGTGAATGATGAAATAATATGCGGTTGTGTCAAGAAGGTTTATTTAAGTCAATTAAAGGGCATGTGATAAAAACTATCATTTCTAATAGAAATGATAATAGGGTTTTGGTACACAGCCTACAGTACATGACAAGCTCAGAGTGTGTATCTGTAGTCCAAGAAGAAAGAATGAACTATTGTATGGCTTAAATTTTCAATTCTTTTTTCTTTTCTTTTCTTTTTTTTTTTTTTTTTTAAATATACCTGTGTGATAAGCATGGTTGGAAATGCAGTAGTTAAACTTTTTCACAATTACAGATTTTGGTGTTTCACCTTTTTTTAGATACATGCATTGAATGCACCTGAGCTGCAGAGACTTTTAGAGTACAACTAATCTGACTTATTCTAGGCATCTTACAATAAGATGACTTTTACCCTTTCTTTATCTTGACTAAAACAACTCAAACTGTCAAAGGTGAGTAATACATCTGTGGATCACTAACTCCTTGGTGACTCTATTCTCAGATTAATCCCACTCTTGAAATTTTCACTGTTCTTGTGTTTCTGCATGTACATATGTGTTGTTCTTATTAATGTATATACGAACATGGATAGGGCAACAGTTACTTTTCCTGGTAGAAACTGATTCATCTGTCAGTCATGACACCATCCCTATAGCAAGTAAAAATCTGATAGCAATGTGTAATTCCTGATGGAGAAGAAATTATCTACTTTCAAGTCAATCTGTCAGGGCCACTTTGGTCCCACCATATTATTGAGATAACGCCTGCACTTGTCACCAGTCAATCAGGATTATGTGAACTCATCTATCTTATGCAAGAGCACAGTGTGTTTGTTACTAGTTATCACATGAATAACAGCCCAAAATGACTTTATATCCAATGTGAAAACTGTAATTGCCTTCTGTACTGGTTTTCACTCCGGCACTGAGAATTTTTTGACCTCACTATTTTCTTGAAGAAATTAAAAGTAATTATTTTACATTTTAAGATATATTTGCTTATACCATTTCAAATTAAAAAAACTTAAATATCTGAATAAAGAACTTTGAACAAAGGATCTGCTATAGTAAACCTACCATTCAAGTACAAAATGAATGCTTAAGACATTATTTTATAAAATTCAGTATTCAGTATATTTTTTTAAAAGCAAGCACTAAAGCAAATTAATTACAGAATGTCCACTTCGATTTTATTTCCCTTTGGTCAGTAAACTAGCAAGTTTTTACTAATTATTACGATTTAGGAAAATTACAATTCCTTTAAAATGTTCTCAAGAGAGAGCTCAGTAGTCAGGTACCATGCTGGGCTTTGTTCTTCATCCTCTAATGGCAACATTCTTCTACTTTTCTACTTAAACACTTCCGTGTCAGTTTACCCAAGATCTTTTTTTCTACATGAAACATGTTTCGTGTAGAATATTGTTGTTGTTTTGCTGAGAAAATAAATGCTGAGAAAACACATGTTTCGTGTAAGATGTTGTGGCTGTTTTGATGAGAAAATAAATGCCCAACACTGTGCTTTTTTTCTCAGCTCTCAGTAAGGCTGGTGAGATTAGCTGGTGCACCAGGAGATAACCCTTGGGCTGGAATAGGGTTTGGCTTGTCATTTGGTGCATCCTCCAAATAAGTATTAATGTAAGCAATGAGAAAGAAACAAATTTGAGGCCTTGGGCTTGGATATTATTAATTCAGGACCTCAAGCTGACTCTGACTGATCTTGGGCTTGAAGCTTTTCAGGTTTAGGAGAATACCATTTTGGTCTGAAGAATAAATTTTTAAAAAGATGCTTTTAATGTAATTATCATTTGATCTGAGTACAGTTCTAATGGTTTTTAGTGCTGATTTGAAATTGAGTTAGTTTAAGGGAATAAAATATATTTTTAAAACAAAAACAGATGTAGTCAGTGGTTTGCCTGAGCCAAAACAATGTCGAAGGGTCTACTGACAGTAATGGAGCTGGCAGTGATGAAAAGTCAAAACTGAATACTCAAAGAAGTTAAAGATGACTGAAGGTCATACTGAGTAGTGCCATTAGAAACATAAAAAGTACCTGGAGGAAAGAACATTTTTTTGTCCTTGTTTATGCAATTCACATACTAAACTTGCATACTAAAAAGTTAACATGCCCAAGAATGTCAAGAAAGGAGTTAGGTGTAAGAACATATCGCTTTTTGCTGGAAAAATAATATCCTTTTCCCTTTATAGATCTTCAGATTTCTATTTCTTTGCAAGTAAAAGGGAGTCTCTTGTTTAAAGCTGAGGTTTTTGTTACTTTATATGAAGGTGACAACCCTTAATAGACCATCAGAGTTTAGCTTTCACCTTTAAAGAAAAGAATTAATGGGTAGTGCACATGTGAAAAGGTGAAATATGGGCATCAGTCCATTTGTTTTTCAGTTGCACACTCATGTTAATGGAAGTATTCACCCACTGTGTGTTTACATATGTATCTTAATTTTCCATTTGTTGCATCACAGTTATTACCAAACACCTTAAAAGTCTGCTTAAGCTAAATAAAATATATTTTAAAGAGCCCAGAGAATAAGCAACAGAAGCATAGGTAAGAGTAAGTATGGTTCCCTACATTATTCAGCCAACGTGTTTGCAGTAAGACCATGGAACATGAGTGTTGGAAGATGAAAATGCTCTCATAGATTTGCATGTGATTCCATATGGACAAGCCAAATTTATAAGGAAAATAATGTTCTCTGGGAAGTTCATATGAAGAAGAAATATATTGTCCTGAGAAAGAATGCCAGCAACATACGAACTACACCATGATATTGCCACGGAAAGTGTAAAATGATTCTGAAAGAAAATGGCTGGTGTGGGAAATTCCTACAATGATTGCATAAATATTACAAAATCAGTATGTTCTTAACTTCTAATATTATGTCAATGGCAAAATCTATGCACATAACATGCCTCACTTTAATTTCAAATTTCTATTTAAAGGTTTGTATTAAATATCAGTTTTATTTTAATTTTATTTATAGCAATATAAGTCAAACAATATGATAACACTTAAGCAATATGAAAATGACAGAACTGTAAATGAGAACAGAACTTGATCACTGGAATTTGAGGGTAGAGATTCTTTAGAGATTCTATGTTGATTTTTTCTTTATAGCCCCTTTTAGCTGTATTTGATGACTAAATGACTCTAAATACTTCTATTTTCCTTTGCTATGAAAGTGTATCAAGCCTGCATTAATTTTCTAGTACTATAAAGGACTAGACATCCTGGAGCGTCCCAGTGAGTCAGGCTCCAGTTTTTGACCTTACATATTATAAATATGAGCCTCATGACCTAGCTACCTAAGGAATTTAATAAGGAATAGGAATGATGATTTATTGAGCAAGCAACACTCTATGGGTGGAAACTATTTTGAAATAAAGCTGAAGTAGTTTGGAGTATCTTATGTAACATACTAATAAAATATTTGTTTCTTATTTGAGGTTGTGACAAGTGTGAGCAAATAGATGACTGTTACTTCAGTGTTCATCGAACTGAACAAAAACCTGGTTAAAACCTATTGGCCACCTTCCATACACCTTTGATAGCTGCATCACTCAAGTGATATTAAGTATTATTTTTTTTTCTTGCCATAGAAAGGTTCTGCTTTAGTTGTTTCTACACGCACTCGCCATCTTAGATGACCACATGGAGAACAGGAAACCGAATGAAAAGTAGATAGTCTCAAAACCAGGAAGAACTATATACGAACAGAAGGTAAAAAACCAAGAATACAAAGAGGAAAGATATTATTGGGTAGAAAGGGGAAGATGTCAAGAATGAGGGGGAAAATGGTTGACTTACAGTAACCTTGAAATAGGATTTAATATAATGGAGAGCCAAAACGTGGTGATTAATGTTTTCATAGATGATTTGTAGCTTTTTCTAGTGCAAAAATGCTAAGCAGTCTTTTGGGAAATATCTTAGTCACAAGCCAGTCTGTCAGACTCTGCTCTATGAAAACAGACTTTTTAAAAAATATGTAGTTGCCTGAAATTAAGTTTTGAATCTCAAATAAATCTTAAGAAGTGCCGGAAATCCAAAATATTATTGAAGTCATTATGAGCTATGTGTATTCAGCAGATTTTTGCTAACTTGTGGATTTAAGACACTGACTTTAGAGACAAGCCTGAAATATTTGGCTGAAGTATTTTTTATGCTTAACTATACTATAAAACTGGAGAAGATGCAATTTTCTGAGGTTACTACAAACCTATCATCCCAAGAGAGTTGTATGCATTGTCAACAGCAAATTGCCAATTGCAGTACTTGCTAGTACACTGTTGAGAGAATTATCAGCATCTGGTGCCTCCAAAGATTAGCAATCAAATTGCCTAATCAATTTGACTAGGAGAGAATCATCAAAGAAGGAAAGGTAATCTGGTGTGCAGATATGTTCCAAGGGAAAGGAAGGAGAATATATAACCTCAGGGTAGATTCATTTAATTTAGGAAAATATTCTGATGCTGATCTACCCACACAAGGGTAACAATGAGGTGAAGTTTACAGGGCAAACACAGTAGTACTAATACTGGCATGCTTTATAAATTCTTTTCAGTTATTCATTTTGTTCATAAAATTGTCTAGTAAAGTGAATTTCACAATTTTTCTCTTTTTTCAGCAATAATATTCTGTAATTCTAGGAGCACAAGGAAGAGCAACAGATAAATTTACTGATTGTCAGGTTGGTTGATAAATAACAAAGCATTCATAAGGATTATAAATAAATGTTAGAAGACAGCTTTCCAGAAAAAAAAAAAAAAAAAAAACAACCCAAAAAAACACCCAAACCCTCCACCCAACTTTCCTTTGACATAGATTTAGCTAGTTCTGAACATATGCATTTAATATTTAACTCAATAGTAGAAAAGAAATGCAAGTGACATTATGCCAGTAGACCAGGCAAAGGTACATAAATAGGCTTCTGATTTTCTCCTCCTGCATTTTCACCCCGAATTAGACAGGGTGAATCCCGTATTATTTACCCTGTGAACTAGGCAAATAATATGGGATTTACCCTGTCCCTCCAACCACAGACCAAGAGGCCTCTGTCTTTTGCCATGCCTGCCTGGGTTTTTCCCTGGACTTTACCACCTGAGGCTGCTTTGCTTCTTATTCTAGAATGTATGTCTAAAATTGATGGAATAAGTCACAACAGAGATGTATCTGTTCCTCTCCACCAGCTGCAAGCAGCCCAGCTGTAGTATGGATTAAAGCCATCCATGAATCCTGGACTTTGAAAACAACAGAGCAAGTCATTCTTGCACTTTATTGGTTATACTTAGTATGAGAAAATATTTCTTAAGGATAAAGTTATCTGCTATGAATCACAACCTGAGACAGAAAAGTAAGAATATGTCCTGCAAGTCATGAAGAGTGTTCTTGACATGGGTCCAAGTTGCAAGCTTCATACCATCCTTTAGGCTATGACTTTCTTCTTTATTCTTATTATTCCTTTGCTGGTGCTAAAAGATATTATCATTGTGTTTCTTGTGGCAAATGTTACAGAGGCTGCTGGTGTAGGTCCACAAAATGGGAAACTTTTTATCTCTTTTTAACACATATTCATGACAGACCCAGCTCAGCTCTGGCCTGCAGAATTCTCTAGTTTCCATATATGATACAGAAAATATCCTGTTTAGACTTTTGCTCACCAATAGCTCTGGAAACTGACACTTGTGGAGAGAAAGCAATGAGGAATGCTGTCAAGGTGATGTAATTTATAGCACTCTGTTTTCTGCTACAAATATCAGTCTCTCCTCCATGCAGGCAACCATTAACAAAACTGGAATTGGCAGAGTGTCTAAGTCCAAAGGGGATAATGGTAACCCTTTTAGGAGTATTGTAATAAAATCCCTTGAAACCCACTTTTGTTAATTATCGATGAAAATCCTGTTAGTAACTGAGCTTTTATTTTATTGGCAAAAGACCTTTGATTTTATAGCATTTATATCAGTAAGTGAAGCTATGTATTACATAATAATTAAACAGTTTTGAATATAATATTCCTATTGAATTTAACAATGAAAGTGATTTTTTTTGCTGTCGTTATTTAAACGCTTTGATCTCAGACCTCTCCCAGAATTACAGCATGCTATGAGATAACTCAGGACTCAGATTATGTATCTAAACTGCCCCAGGAAGAATTCAGCCAAACTATCAATGTGGGACCACAGCTGCAGAAGACAGCCACAATGCTCATGTACTGTCCCACTCTGAAAATTCAATCTTGTTCATCTCGTTTGGTTAGACTCTGCATTTGTAGTGTGCAATTACCTTTAAGCTTTCCTATCAGCTTTTGCCTTTGGTTTGGGATCTTTTGGCTTTTGTTTCTCTTTTTTCTTTTCTTTCCAGTTTAGCTCCAACTAACATCAAAACGTGAGTAGCAATATGTTAATTCTGAAAGTTTTAAAAATCTTTAATAAATTTAATTAATTTTTTAATAAAGTGCTTTTTATCTTCTAGCTATTCATCAAATCATACCAGGATTCAGGTATGAAAGTGAGAAAATGAGAGAGTTGGAAAGTACGAAACTGAAGCAAGTCTTTATGTGAAAGAGAATTAACTCCAACAAAAACTGTTTAAGTAGTCTTTTGGTAAGCTTAGTCATGAGAGGTGTGACCAGAGTGCGTATTTGGGACTAAGACCTAATATTTGCTTTTGAATTAGTTGAATGAATATGGGACAATATTTTTCTGCTCAAGTATTCATTTCCTTCTGGTTTGCAGGCTGTGATTATACTATCTAGGTAGCTATTTAAACAATTAATATCAGTCTTACTTCAGTCCCTGGGAAAGTTACGGAACAAATCCTCCAGGGAGTTATCACAAGCCATATGAAGCATGTGATTGGGAAAAGCCAGCACGGATTCATTAAGGGCAAACTGTGCTTGACAAACCTGGTCGCTTTCTACGACAAAGTAACCTGCTCGGTTGATGTGGGGCAAGCGGTTGGACATTGTCTACCTGGATATCTCCAAGGCTTTCAACAGGGTTCCCCACAGCCTCCTCCTAGAGAAACTGATGCGTTACGGTCTAGACAAGTGCTCTGTGCGGTGGGTGGGGAACAGGTTGACAGGCCCCACCCAAAGGGTGGTGGTAAATAGCTCCTTTTCAAACTGGCAACCTGTCACAAGTGAGGTCCATAAGGGATCGATCCTGGGCCCAACACTGTTTAATATCTTCATAACTGATCAGGATGATGGGATCAAGTGTACCCTGATGAAGTTTGCAGATGACACCAAATTGAGTGGGGAAGTGGACACTTTGGAAGGGAGACCCATCCTGCAGGAAGAGCTGGATAAGCTGGAAGAGTGGGCTAACAAGAACCTTATGAAGTCCAACAAGGACAAGTGTAAGGTCTTGCCCCTGGGAAAATGTAATCCAGGAGTGCAGCACAGGCTGGGATCTACCCAGCTGGGGAGCAGCTCTGTGGAAAGGGACCTGGGGGTCCTGGTAGACAACAAGCTCAATATGAGCCAACAGTGTGCTGCTGCGGCAAAGACAGCCCAACAGGATGCCGGGTTGCATCAACAAGGGCATCACCAGCAGAGACAAAGAAGTCATTATCCCACTCTACTCAATGCTTGTCAGGCCACACCCGGAATGCTGTGTTCAGTTTTGATCCCCACTATACACAAAAGATATGGGCAGGCTGGAGAGGGTCCAGAAAACAGCCACCAAGATGATCAAAGGACTGGGAAGCCTGTCATATAAGGAAAGGCTGAGAGAACCAGGCTTGTCCAGCCTTGAGAAAAGAAGGCTTAGGGGAGACCTTATCACCATGTTCCAGTACTTAAAGGGTGGCTACAAAGAAGATGGAGACTTCCGTTTTACAAGGAGTGACATGGAAAAGACAAGGGGTGACGGGTGCAAGTTAATTCTGAGGAGATTCCAATGGGACTCAAGAGGAAAATTTTTCATAACGAGAGCAATCAGCCATTGGAATAATCTCCCCAGGGAAGCAGCAGATTTCCCATCATTGGACACTTTTAAGGTTCAGATGGACAGGGTGCTGGGCCATGTTGTCTAGACTGTGCTTTTGCCAAGAGAGGTTGGACCAGATGATCCAGAGGTCCCTTCCAACCTGGTATTCTATGATTCTGTGATTTTTTGAATATACTGTGTTAAATTTTATTCTGCTTTCCAAATTTCAATTAAACAATTTAAACAAAACTATATTTTATTGTTTCACATTTTAACAAGTACTTTTTTATCAGTTGTCATTTAATATTGCCAAATAACTACATAATATTTGAGAGGATTTTCTTTCAATACATAGACTGATGTGTTTCCAGTTAGTTACTTTAAATTGAACTGTTATCAGACAGAAGCAAACTTGTAATAGATCAGGTCAAGAGCACAATTTTAATAAGAAATGCTAAACTAAATAGTTTAATTATATATACATATATACACAAAAATGTATACATGCCTACACATATAAGATACAGTTTTATCCCTGTTTTATATATACAATGTATATTGCATATAAAGCATGAAGATTGTGCCTTAGCCACTGCCTGCTATGAGTTAAGAATTAGAAAGTTTGGGTTTTTTTTTCATAGTTATGTACAAGAACCTATAGAATATGCTTAAAATTGATTTGTGATGTGGAGATATGAAATGAAATCCAGATTGTCTTTTTAATCTCTTTTGTTATACGCAGTTCTCTCATGGTCTGTTAATAATTTTTCCTGAGTAAGCAGATTTTTATCTTCATACCCCATGGTTGCATTTCAGAACGGCCTGACATACACCATAAATTTATCACTGAATTTCTAAAGATGGAGATAAAAACCACTATTCATTTTCCTGTCAAATCAACTTTTAATGGAATTTTGAGGCTTTGTCCTGCGTGAGGTAAAAGAAAAAAAAAGAAAGAAGAAAAGGCAGCAAATTAAGAGCAGGCTGGGATTTTTATTATTTTGGAGAAAACTTCTTAAAACAAGACCATTGAGACTATAACCAGAATGAAAAATTAATAAGGCATTCTAAATAGAATCCATTTAAATGGCCTATATTCAAGAAAATATTGTATTTGAAGAACAATTTACAGTTAAAACCATATGGAAACTTCTTTTGCAGTTCCTTAGGCATTGGCCTGATGCATAATTCTTTCCTACAGTGAAAAACATGGAAAGGTGATATGTTATCATCAGTAATGCCTTTCAAGGCCATCCCTGTTTTCATAGAAAGGATATTCTCATGTTTGAACGGGAACCAAACAGCATTGTTTTGTCCAAATGCAGTTCTTAGAAGCGTGATAGGTTGAAAAATTGATACAAAATCCTACATGTCCTTTTTCTTAAGAGAACAGCTCTGAAGAACAACAATGTAAAATATAAAAGATGTTTTAGCTAAAGACTGAACCATTCTCTCTAGATTAATACAGCCCAGCGATCTAGATAAGAACAGTTGGATAATTAGGACAATGGATAAATACATAAATAACAGCAATTACTATTCCAACATGTGTTACCATTCCCATTTCACCTCATTTACTCTAATTAAAAGGATTATCTTGGCATTCTATGTGTTTTGTTGTGCCATGAAGTCATAATGTATAATTGTCAGACCTGTGACAACAATATAAAGTTACACATTAAGGTTAATAATTTCAATTTAAGATCAAATGCTGACTGGTGAGGGAAGATTATTTTTATAAAATTTTACTATTAAAATTATATTAAAGGAAATACCATGATGGCTTTTTCTAAAAATGTTCAGTTATTTCACATGGCTTCCAGTAAGGACATGATACCTTCATTTGCATGTAGCTTTTGATACTTTCAACCTCATAGGTGCCACTTTTATTTAGAATTAATTTCACAATCTTCTATAGGACAAAGTTGATTTTAGCACATTTAAATGAGTGTAAAACTATAATTTGGCCCAAGTTCACACTTATTGCAAACCTAAAGTTTATACTCACAAAAAGTGGATGTATATTCTGGGGTTTACGGTTTTGGCTTATCTGAATATTGTGACTTGAATGTTATTCATTTCTAGTAAAGTCCAGAATTTAAGCAGCAAGTTAATCTCCTTCTGCTGTGTCAGGGCACTTTACAGCAGCTATTTCTTGTACAAAACCCTTCCGTTTAGAGAGAATTGCTTGGAGATTACTGGTGTTCAAAAATAGTGCTTCAATCTTTTAAAACTTTTAAAAATCTTTTTGACTCCTCTCAACATACGAACAAAATGACAAAGATAGCTTGCTAGCTAGGCAAACATACAGACATGGATTTCTGAAGAAATCAGCATGGCTAAATTTGGCATTGTTTTTATATCTCAGTCTTTAGTTTGATTTATTTTACATAGCCAAAGAGAAGATCATAAAATGGAACACAGCTTGTTAGGCTAATTCATTGATTTTTAAACTAAAATTTATGATAAAAGCTTTGAAGTTGATAGCATCTTGATATAATATTTGGTAGCTACTTCTATACAATGTGGGGCAGAAGCTTCAATGGCAGCAAGCTTTCTTGCAAAAGTCAAGTAGAATTTTACTGATGGTTAATAACGCTGCTGTAAAGGAAGCTACTAGTGTTTCAATATGAAGTTACACAGTACATACAACTATCACGTATCAGGAGATTTTATTTCACTACACTTAAAATGATATTTTCCCTTCTGCAATGTGTTTCAAGTACAACTGAATAAATGCATTCCTTCTTAGAAAGCTATATATTTTATATCTAGTAGAAAAATTTATCTTTTTTTTTTTTTTGTAAGGGTCACTTGAGGGACCAAAGTGCCCCAAAACCAAATAGCATTTCCATACTCGGCATCACAGCACACAACTGCAAGTTAAAAAATTTAACTATCATGCATGTACACACATGCCACAATATCTAGCACAACTGAATTGTCTTTTTCATCTGTAATTTCCGGTAGCCTGTGCAATTTTTACATCCAGTTGCAACAATATTTTAGTGTGATTGTGAAATTATCAATAAATTTCAAAAAGTATCTTTGAAGACAGAAGATTAACTTAATGTCATTTCTGCACTACATCCAGGATTGTGTCCAAAATTGCAAAATAGCAGAGCTGATTTTATATCCACAGTAAATAAAAATGCGAATATTAGCTGATTTTGGTAAAAAAGAAATCGTTATTCTAACTTCTATTTCTGTCCCCTTGACATTGTCATAGTTACTGAGTTTTCTGTAAATGCGTCATTGTATGTGCCACACATCAAACTTACAAGTGGGAAGGAAGAGAAAAGCCCAGGAAGCAGATTTGAAAAATCGTTGTCCTGTGAACTACACATATAAGGATTCCTGAAGTTGCGTCACACTTGCTGTTGTTATTGATATCGCATCTCTTTAATTTCAAAATAGATTTGACGACTATCTGGTACAGCGTCACAGGAGCCAGTTCTGTGTGGCTGGAGCACTGTCCCATTGGCAGGTGCAGTGCCTCTTGCAAGCATTCTGCTTGCACTGCAGTGTGGGACTCTATGGCAGAGTTTCTGTCAAGGTTATTTATGCATAGTTGACAGCTACATAATGTACTTAGCTCTGTGTGAATAACTGATTCTGTAGACAAAGCGAAAAACGGGAAAATAGGCTTGTTTTGGGTCTGTTGTGGTTTGAGCCCGACTGGCCACTGAAAAAAGATGAACCTCCTTTTTATTGATGAACCAAACCACTGCAAATATTTTGGTTTATATCAAATTAGCATCCAGTTATTTTCTTGGATTCTTTTTCTGCTGTTGTTTTCATTTCTGTTCTCTGTGCTTTACTTTGCTCCTTGAGAAAACAAAACTTTTCTTATGAGCAGAACACTAAGGGAGCTGGATTTGCTGTGTGGTTGGGCCCACCGCCCCCGTCTTCTGTTCTGCAACAGATCCTGCCCCTTCCCAAGTCCCCATAACACCTCCATGAGCAAGAGTCAGCAGTCCTCTGATGACTGGGGAGCTCTGCATATGCTGATTGCTAAGTTAATCAGTGCTGACTGCTCATCTGATGTAAGCAGAGCTCAGTCCACTTCTCTCGCGCTTCTGCTTCAGTCTCAACACTGCTGGTCAGTTTTGCTTTTTCTCCTTTATCAAGCTGTTCTTTTTCTTAATCTGTAGAAACCTTATTATGCTTGAGACATCAACCCAATGTTAAATTTGATTAAAATCTGTCCGTGGGTACAAAAGACTATCAAAGTTGGACTGAAAAAGGGATTATGTTATAGCCAGTTTAAGTTTAAGTAGATTCATTGTCACAGTATCATCTTGAAATGAAAGGACAAGATGTTTTCTTTCCAAATTTCAGGATGAATATTTTGTTTAAACACACCTTTTTCAACTGAAATATTTGCTGTTTGCCTGATGGATTCAGCAATTATTTTGAAGCAAAATCTGGATGTTGATTGAATCTGATTTTTCAAGTTTAACTCCCTATATTTTTTCAGCATCTAGTCTGTTGTATGGAGCTTTTCATCTGAACACCTTGAAACAAGTCTAGAAATATAATAAGCATACACAGCAGAACCATTTACAGTAGCATTTCATGCCAGTTGAAAGGAAGTCCAAGGAAAAAGAATATGACTGATTGCTTGGTATAAAAAATATACTGGAATAACTGAAATCTTTCCTCACTCCCAACATTTAAATCTTATGCAACTTAGTTCCATCAGGGACTATTTAATACATGCAGTGTGATGCTTTAAATACATGAAATGCAAGAAATGGAACGTATTAAGATCCATGTCCTGTACAGCAGCGGAACCAGAGCTTGAGCTGTTATAGGATTCTGCTTTTACGGTCATCAGGGTTAATGAATTGACTGGCTGCTCTAGTCAGACAGTCTCGGCTGTGATTATGCCACTTGTGACAAGGTTGGTGTGGCTCATCAGCTTCCTTCTTCATGGTGTTGTATTTATGCTTGTCATATAAGTGGATGGGACGCGCGTCCCTACTATCAAGCTCTGTTTCCTCCTACCTAGTGTTTAGCAGAAGGGGCTGTTAATCTTAAATTCACCAGGCAGCTAAAGAAGGAAGAGAGAAGAATCTCTCAAGCTCTTGTACTGATGGCAGAAATCAACACGGTGCCTTGCTTTAGTGTTATTGTTGGTGCACTGGCCAGCTTTAATTCTTTGGCAAGCCTACAGATTAACAGACCTAACTTCTAGAAGGGAAGGGGACTCTCACAGTAGGAAATAAAAGGCATCGCTCACTTGGGGGGCTAGGTGAATAAGAAGACTCTATGGGTTCCTCTGTAGAAAAAAAGAAGAGGGATTAACACACCTAGCGTTTGTCTTGTATATTAGGCAGATTACCTGAGAAAAGCTAAAATTTGGATATATGAGGGCTCAAAAATGTCTTCATTGTGAGTTTTATAAATTATACAGCTAAAGTTCATTTAGTTAACTCCCTTTTTTCACCCAGTTCTTCTTAATTGGAGAATAATATTCCCAGGCCAGATGGCCGCCTGCCCTGTATGCACACTATTTGTTTGGCTTGCCATGAATGGCTGGGCAGCCTTAGGCATGCAAAATGCTCACTAATGCTTGCTGACTGCAAGTCTCCTCCGCATTCTCCCATGAACACTTTTTTCTCTTGCTCCTGAACAAAATATTGTGCACATTGAAACCCTCGCATCTCCATCTTGCAGAAGGGCTCTGAGTGCAGAGCTGCTCTCTGCTTTCATCAACTTCTTTGTAACACGATGCCCATGAGACATTGTTCTGGGAAACACTGAGGACAGACAGCACTTAGAAATTCCTAGTAGCCTGCGGTGAGTGCCAGATGTATGTTTACCTTTAGGTACGATAAACAACATGTAGCACAAAGTCCTTCTTACGAAGGGAAAATCATACAGATTTCCAGGTTCATGAGGAAGCTTGTAAACAATTTTCTATATTCTCCAAAAGCATTTATGCATTTATTTGGAATTTGAAGCTTATTAAATAACTAAATGTGATGATAAATGCAGGTAGAAAGAAGCTGGTGCAAGTGGAGGCCATATTGGTGAGGACAACATTCACAGATGCCCCAGGGAAGCTATCTATGCTGGGAATATCCTTTGGGATCAGCCTTTTCCAAAGAAGATTGCAAATAACTCTCTGTGGTGAATGCAAGGAAAGATTTCATACCTTACAGCCTTTTGGCCTGATATTTGTCAAGGGCTAGTGAGTGTAAGTAAGAAAGCTTGATAGCTAAACCTCTCTCCTGACTTTCTCCATGTGCTTCCCCAGGCCCTCACTTCCCCTTTGCTAATAACTTGGCCTTATGGAACCAGGATGCGTACCTTGTTTTTAGCAACCTGTCTTGTCCGTTCCCTGTTTAGCCTCTTTCTTCACTTTAATGTCCACTGAGAACGGCACCTACCTATTCATCCCTGTCTAGCTTCACATATGCTTTAATCTAATTTATGTAATTTTCATTCAAAAAAAGTAGACTTGCCTTATTCCCATCTCTCTTGTCTCTTTGTTTGCACCATCCATTAACCCCAAGGCTTGAGCAAGCGTTATAGACACTTAGGCAGAGTTAAAATGATGACAGAGAAAAATATCAATAGGATTTGGGCAGAGTTTACAAATTTTTTTTAGCTGAAGTAGTCAAGGGAGCTTGTGTGCACGCATGAAGTAAACCATTTATGCACCTGGGGATTTTGCACATTTAAACCTGGACAACTAGCAGATTAAAGTGTTAAGTGACTGCTGGGATCATGGGGAGGTTACTGAGATAAATTGCAAAACCAGATTTAGTTGTGTAGTTCTACCTGGACAACTGACTTAGTGAAGACAAATCTAGATATAAATATATAAATGTGGTTATAAAGATATATAAATATATATCTAGATCTCATTGACCTCTACAACTACCTGAAAGGAGGCTGTAGAGAGGTGGGTGTTGGCCTCTTCTCCCAGGTGAATAATGACAGGACCAGAGGAAATGGTCTGAAGCTGTGGCAGGGGAGGTTTAAATTAGATATTAGGAAGAATTACTTTACTGAAAGAGTGGTCAGGCACTGGAACAGTCTGCCCAGGGAGGTGGTTGAGTCACCATCCCTAGAGATGTTTAAGAAACATCTAGATGTGGCACTTCAGGGCATGCTCTAGTGGCAGAGATTATAGGTTGTTTGGTTGGACTCGATGATCTCAAAGGTCCTCTCCAACCATGAAGATTGTGTGATTCTGTGATTCTGTGGTGATGCAATAGCTCTGAAACAAGTCTCAAAAGTTGATATGCCTTTATAGGTCAAGATTTTCCAACAAGTTACCTTCAATTGTGAAAAGTCATAGTAAAAATGAATATAAAAAGACTTGCATATGTAAGAAAGACAATAAAATTTACCATTCCAATTTAAGTTAATATGACAACACATCTGTTAAATAGCATGGTTGTGTTTTTTTAGTCTAAGACAGGATTTTTCCAAATCAGTTTTCCATGAAATCTTATTCATTAGTTTCTACTGTTACACCCTCAAAAGACTGTTTTTTGTTTGTTGTTGATGTGACTTTGGCTTGTTTATAAATGTTAAAAACTGTGTTAGCCTTCAGCTAGAAGTTATTTTCCTTCTGGCTGATGATGTGGCTTCCTACCACTATGCTGAACATCACCAGAAAGGAAAATGCAAAATGTCTGTGCATCCTGCTTCTCCAATATTGTAACAATATTTCTGTAATTTCAAATGTCTGGGGCAACTTCCTTATGTGATGATATCTCATTGTTAGCTCACTTCAATGCTGTGTGGCTAAAGAAAGCCACTCAAAAACCGAGATCTGTAAGACTAGACATCAAAGTATTTTCCCCAAAACTGGTTTGTTCTTCACAATATTTGAAATAGTGGTGAAGCTTGTCATCAGCATGTACAATGGCAACATCTTCAATAGGATCACTGGCTGATTTTGTGCATATTTCAAAATAGGTTTATTATGCTTTTAAAAAAACTTCAGGGCTGAATGGGAGGAAGGGAAGTTAATGGTCTCAGGAAACATCTGTTCTTTGTTGCCCCTAAAAAATTCAAAAGGTTGGCGTATTCTCATTCAAAATAGATTTTTTAAAATGATGGCCAACTATTATGTAAAAACTATGATGGAAATCTTGCTTTACTGAAAGGTGATTATCATCTCCTTAAACTTAAGTGTTTGTTGTAATAGCTAAAAAGAAACATAATAGAATACATTAGACAAAAGGATAAATCACAAAATCAAACCAACACTGTGTTTGGTACGGAAGATGGTCTTTTTTCTCATAAACCCATGTTCCACGAAAAAAGAACCCTAAAAAAACTGTGCAATCTTTTCACCTTCCTACTTTGGCCTCAGGGGTTAGGTACACCACTCAGGATATCTGAGTGATGCTAGCTGCCATAAGGTATGAAAGAGACCCATGCAAGTAGATACAGTAAGGTCATGACTCACACATGGGGCACACACACCTCACAAAAATGGCTGATTTCCCAACTGACGTCACTTTGGGACACCCAATTGAAACCAGATTAATGGCTACTTACCAAAATTGTAGAACCAAAATAGTTGACTAAATCAATCAGAAAGTCAGGAACAAATGTTTCAGGGCAGAGGAATCTCTATTAGTTTTAACTATTTTGGTGTCAACAGAGGGGAAAAAATACCAGTATTAAAAAGTAGCTGGAAAAAAGTAGCAGTCTCTTGTTGTTACCATTTTGTGAAGTAGTAACTGGTATTCAGAGCTTTGTAGATAAGTTTTATGATGCTGAGAAAATTAGTGTCATGGGTTCATGGAAACCACCTACAAGGGATTTGTCTGATAGTTTATGTAATTTGTTGACAGGAATATTATGAAAGTCCTAGAAGAAAGTGGTCCAACAGCATGCAAGGAAAGTTTTTTCATTGTGGGTTTTAGACCCACTTGGGGGAGTATGTGTGTGGGGTGCTTCAGAGACAGCAATTCTTAGAAGTCTAATTGAAGCTTAAAATGAAAAATATGCTTTTCTGCTCCTTGTCTGCTGGTGCACCAAAAAAAAAAAAAAGGGAGAAAAAGGCAAATGGGAAAATGAGAAAAGTTTCAGTAGTACCACATCTTCTTAGAATAAAAGCTTGGTCCCTTGACAATTCCAAGCATCATTTGTAACACATTCCTTGGGAGTGCACTGAGGCTATTTGTCTGATAAGGATATTCTATAAATCAGAAATATATGTTATACTTAAGTACAGGAAGTTTTTTAAGATTTTCCTACTGATGTAATAAAGTTAAAAAAAAAAGGTAACAGGAAAGTTAAGAAAGGTGAAAAATGTTGGTAACCATCTTAACTGTCATCTTGCCTGTATGATAAGAATGTATTTTTGGGGAAACAAAAGAAGGTTACAAATCAGGATAATGGATGTATCCATTTGCTTTTAGCTTGAAGACTAAACACAAAGTTGGCCTGTAAAACAGAAAAGTTGTTTTAATATAAATAATTTCCAAAAAAGTATTTGGGTAAACTAATATATTTTAAAATGGATTTTGCCATTAAAAAAGGAAAGCTTCACAGCATTTGGAACACCAAGTTAGAATTGATAATTTGTTGGGAAAAAAAAAAGGTTTATATCTAAGTAAATTATTTCTTCTTACATGTTACACTATGACACTATTTCTTTCTGCCATTTTGTGTTTAATTTTTTCTTTCATTCCTTGTGTTAAACTCACTGAAGATTCACAGAAAATCATTACGCCTTTTTGAAAACAGAACTGTAACCCCGGGATCTACTGGGATCTATTTATATCTCGGTAACGGTAAGGGAATAGTTATTGCAGATGCTGTCTTTGGATTTCATATGAAGTCATAGTTTAGATGTAGAGCTCTTGTATATGCTCACTTGGAAAAAATATTTTTTCAGGAATTCAGCCTTGAGAAATAGCAACAACTGATCAAATAAAATGTATCAACCAACGTAGCAGGTTAGTATGTGGCAGGAGGAGGGTAAAGTTTATATACTAACCACATGCAAACTGAAGTTTCTTTTCTGAAATTGTCTTGTGAGGCTTTTACATTTGATGCCTCTGCGTCAATCAACTGTCACAACATGAGACCCTGCATACATAAGTATAAAGACGACTCCTATTGAAAGTAATAGGATACTCATATTTTGTAAATTCGTGGATATACCACTTCAGCTGCTACACTTTGATCACATTTTCTATGCTACGTAAGCAATCATAATAATGAACTGATTCTTAAAGAACCTTGCAGGGAATCAAATAGCCAGAGAGACATGATGATAATATTGTTGTATATTAACTGAACCCGGAATTTGAAAGAAGTTTTTTTTCTGTATTGTTTTGTTTTGTCTTATTTTCTGATAAGCTATGGAAAAATAAAAACATCCCTCACAAATTGATACAACACACTGGAATTCAATGTCTTATTTATCAGTATATTGACTTGGGGTTCATTCGTCTTTTTTTGGAATAGCTCCAAGCTTAATTGTGTTCTACATTGAAAAAAAGTTGGAAATGTGTGGCCTTTTCTTTTAACATTCTAATTCTTTAGATGATAATTAATTTTTAAATATAGGGAGAAAAAGTGGAAAAAATCATATTCCCTCATTTTGGAGCCTAATACAGCCAAATCAAAGGGATTAGCTTTGAATGCAAATCAAGCAAACACTTTAATATCATCCTTGGTGGTCAATAAATTATCTTGTAACCAATTCCTTTGAAGTTATGAGGGGCATTTCGCTCAACAGTGTTCAGTCCTACAGCTCTAAATCCAAACTACCAGATGAACAGAGAATTCAGGAAATGGATGCATTTCACCTGATCTCTCTCACAAAGGCAAAAAAATTAAAATTGCCAGAGAAACCTGACCATAATCCAAACATTAATTCTTCTAAATAAATAAGAAATTTCTGGACTAAAGTCTACACTTTCCCCTAATTTTTGGCTTTCTCAGACTGAAATTTTGGATCAAGTTACTCCTATTAAGTCCATTGCAAACTGGAGATGATTAAAACACCAGTTGTAAATCTGAAAATTAAAGTGTGTATGTATACGATTGAATCTTTTGTCTTCCTTGAATAAACTAACATCCATTAAAGTAAAGTTATTTTTTCATGTTCCCAAGAATCAGAAATGTACTGGGTAGTTAGGCCTTGGAGTTCCTTGTAGATATATTTCGCAGTGTCCTCAGAAATTCCTTAGAATCTCTAATGAGAGAAGGATCCATGTATGTATCGAATGCCAGTATAATTAGTCTGGGAAAAACACGCACACTTGAGTGACTGGTTCTTACATGCAGCTATATTGATCTGTGGAGATGTATTTAAGAATAAAACTATAAAATGGCTTAAAAGAACATTTTAATTAAATTTTTAATTAATATTGAGTGATAGTATTTATACTTTTTTCCCAAAGTAGAACAAAAAATTCTTTAGTGTATTTTAATTTTCCAAGGACCATGCAGCCTTCGATATAAGGATCTGAGTTTAAAACACAGATTCTTTTGTTCCTGGCTTTTTTGCTCCCTTAGAAGAAAAATAAAAAAAAATGTGCTTTTAACTTACTTTTGGTATCACAAAAGATATTCATAGACTGCTCCATAAGCAGTAAGTCTCCATGTACTAAACTGAAATTTTGTCAAAGTTTTTGAATTACTTTAATTTTGGGACAGTAAGGGTAATAAATAGGTTTTGGAGATGTCTTCAGTAACAGTACAGCTTTTGTTATGGGCTATTTCTGTCTTCCTGAAAGGATGTATGCATGTGAAGCTATACAGAGTCATTGAGAACAATAAGGACAATGAGAGATATTCCTTTTCTGGGGGAACTTTGCACAGGAAAGAGTTTGGAAGGACATTTCTAGAGCTCCTACCTGAGTTCCTTACCTTGCCTGGTCTGCCCAAATCAGTTTTCTTCTGTTTGCTTTCTGTCTGGCACGCACTCTAGCACTGGCTGAACACCTCTCCATTGGAGGGGAAAGATGAAAAAAATGCTCTTGGTTGGGAGAACATGCAGTTTTGTAGTTATGGGGAGTTGGAAGTGTAATCCTCCTGAGTGGGACTGAAGCCTGGAGTTGTGCATCGTCCACCTCCTGAGTGGGTATTCTGGTCATTGGACTCTTACTGAAAAACCACTAGTACCATTCTCCGAGTAGGGTCACAACACAGAAGTATTAATCAGACTTTAAACATTGTATGAAGACTTACCTATATAGCTACTGTGGGAAAATAGACATGCTGGAACACTGTATAAATTTCAAGATGTTTTTAAGCTTCTAAGTCCTCTCTCAGGTAGGCACTCGGTGTACTGGCTTCCATTCCCCATGTCCTGTACACATAAGACAGAATAGTAATTCTTACCACCATGCTGCTTTATATATCTGAAACTATTATTTTTGGATCTGAAATTTTCCAGAAATGAGCTCTGGTAAACAGAAAGTCCTAGCTGAAATTTTGAGTAAAGACAATTCAGCTGAACAGAGTGCAAAAAAATATGCTTGATAAATTATGTAAGTGTTCTTGTAACTTGGAATTACGCGAGAGCAAGGAAAGTGCTTTCAGGGAGATATATTCAAATTATGTCCTAATAGATATCAAATGCAGGGCATGGTTAGTGTATGCCTCACCGGATTTTTAACTTAGCACCTGAGGTATTCCAATAAGCAAGGCTGCATTGGGCATCCATGACTGATGTAGTTGTCTAATGAAACAAATTGCCAGTGGTGTACATGAGTTGTCTGCAACACTCTTCTCTCCTTCCCTGCCGCTGTTCTGAAATGTTCACAGTTGTGAAGTCTCACACAGTTCTACAGTCATAAGAGAGTTTCCCACTTGCCCTTCTGCAGATGATCCCAATCCAAAGCAGACCATACTCTATGACTCCAAGTGTGAGATACATCTGATCTAATTTCATATATCTGCAATGAGATTCATATGAGTCTTTAGGATGAGGTAAATCCCACCCTACAAAGGCTTCTTTCATTCTGCTGACTATAAAGGATGTCTAATATAAATTGGTTCAGTGACAAATGTTTACTTAAGAAAGATGAATTTCGTTGCTACTGACTTCAGTACATTTGCATCAAGGGCAAATGTCCACTACAAATGTCTGTGTTTGTTTTCTGCGAAACGATGGAAAATAACATATGCAATAAAAATTAGTTTGATGTGGGTCTGCATAAGCTATGCCTAGACAGAAAACAACTTTTTCATCAAAATGATGGGGACATCATTCTGATGAAAAGACAAGATTGTCTTCTTATTCTTACTAGTGTAAAGTGTAAGTAATCTTGCAAAAGTCAGTAGAGGAAAACTACTATAAAATATGCACAGCAAAATGACAAATAAGGTCTGTTGTAGTTCTGAGGTGCGTAATAAATTTCTTTCAGGTCAAATTGCCTGTTAAGATAAATACCTTATATTTAATGCAGTATTTTATTTAGAAAATGAAAACTACTCCAAGACATTTCCGTTTAAATCAGGTATTGTGTCTCTGGAGTCTATGATTTCTCAAATATTCTGCTTTCTGCAATCTATTAGTATGAACTTATGCATTTACTACATAAGGAAATATGAATTTTTGTCAGCCATATAACAGTCTAATTTAAAGTTATATTTTGTATACCATTTTTCCTCAGGTCTTCAAATGTTTTAGGGTCTAATTCCTGTTGTTCTCGTTGCCTTTGAGGGTCTGAAATTTGGTGGGTATATTCAGGTTTGCCCATAGTTTCCTTCAACCACCAAATTCACTAGTCAATTAATAGATAAGTTGGTATGTGCATTTTTTAATTATACAGATAGTAAATTTCTCCTCAGACTCATGAAAACCAAAGGGAGTTCTATTTTAGTGTTCTAAAACCTGATTAAGTGAAAGGCAAATGGGATGCACATTGTCTTTCCTAGGTTCCCTCCAAACTTGTCTGTCTCTGCTTTGATTTTTACAACTACATTAAAGATAGATACACCTAAAATGGAGTATGAACGAAAAACATATTTATAATTTTGAGAAAATGGAAACAGTTAATCAAGAGGATCAGAAAAGTTGTCTCTCAGTTTTATGAACTTTTAGAATATCTAATAAAATTAGGAAATTAATAAAATCTAGCAGTGGCATGGATAGTCCAGAACCAGAAATACTTTAGAAAAAATAACAATATATACTAACCTCTGCATGTAAATGTTAAGTTACATTATGAAAATAAAGGTTATATTTCAAAATTCTCTCAAGCTTAGCAAAAAGCTTAGCTACGCAGATGTCTTCCAAGTGAAGAAGACAATACAGGGAGTGTCAACGAAGAAGGATCGAGAAGAACATACATCTGCAAACCACAGACGCCGCAGTTCACCCAGCCATGAGTAGATTTACCCAGCTGGCAGAAAGCAAAGTTCAAATCAAGACCAAAACTGCCAAACAAAATTATTCTGGTTCAAATAGATAGTTCCAGACCTGAAGCTGTCCCCAAACTGTTCCCAGATGTCCTAACCCTACTCAAACATTTCATTGTGGAGCCATGCTGTGATCCCTCTCAGGCTTGTTTATTCAGGACTCCGGCGGGGGAGATGAATTCCAGCAGCTTGGAAGGATATGCCTGGAGAGGCAGATGAGACACTGAGCTGCTCCAGGACTTTCCATTTTGGATTTTGCTAGAACGAAGGCAAGTTTTAGGGAAGGATAATAATACTTAGGCATGCGTTCACACAGAGCATGGTTCCAAAAGCATTTAAATTACATTATTCTTGTGCATTTAAATTACATTACTCTTGTAAGGAGACAGCTAATGGGTGAGTTATGAAATACTTCTCTGGTACATATATGGTGAAAATAGGCCACACAGTAAGACGAGAATGTGTGTTACAGCACCAACATTAATAACTGTCCATACCTTTATTACATACAATCCAAAGCATGACTCTTCTTCCCTGGTGAGAAGTAGGCACTAAATCAGTGTAGCATTTCCTTCGGATAAATAAGCACACCTTATCTGAGGCATTCCTCCTGCAATTGCTTGATGATGACCATATTGTAGTAAGATTAAAATTTCTGAAGTGCAAATAAATTCTGTCTAAAATTTTACCTAGTTCTCAAACTTGTGATAAAACAATGTTTTCAAGTGAATCTCAACTATTAGTACAGGTAAAGATGGACCTGGTGGAAAAATGAAAGAATCCAAAACTTAATTTGTTATTTTTGATTGATATATGTATCTCTCTACATATCTATATCTCTCCGTCTCAGAAAATGTCTTTATTAAGTATTTCTACAATACCTGTCCCAGTTGCTGTTCCGGGTGACCATCTGGAGCAATGGTCACTGCTACTGGTAGTTATCTCCTGAACATTATCTCTTTCACCATTGTGCAAGGAAAATGCACAAAACCAAGCCGATGACTAATGTATAGAAGGATCTGCAGGATTTCAGTGGTACCCAAACTTATTTTCCTCAAAAATGTCTAGACTGAATTGCAGTCAATAATGTTGCTTTTGGTTATTTTTCCGTGGTGAAATTCTGTCCAAATGAAGAGTTTTCTCAGAAAGAGGCAGATCTCAAGGTTTTTAAAAGGAATTGCAAAGTTGAGTATCTGGCTATTCCAAAATACTTCAGAGGCTTACTCAGAAAACCTTTGCTATTTGTTTAATGCAACACCTGCATTCGAATGCTTTTTGTAAAATATATTCCCAAATGTAGGGGTATGAATTATTAAAATTATTGACAAGGATGACACATTGTCTTGTATTGCCAAGATTGTGAGATTCGTAGATTGATTAATCTGATTCAGAATGTCTATCTATACCTATAGGTATTGCTACTGTAAGGTTGGGGGAAAAAAAAAAGTACAGTTATTAATATTTAATGCAGTGAGAAAGTTTTTTCTTTTTCAAAATGAATATGATTCCTTCTATCATGAGCAAAGAAAAATAGTACAATAAATGCAAGTAGTGATGGGTTGAAGTTTTACGATGAACTGTTATCATTAGGGTAGATAAATTCAAATAATCACTATATGCATGACAAATGGCATCTGGTCTCACGTGTCAGTAAGGATTTCCAAACATGAGTGCTTTGGTATTAAAATAAAAAGGGAAACTTGTGAAGAGATAGTGGATTGCACTGTTGTTAACTACTAACTGTAAAAGTCCTGAGACCCCAAGAGATTCAAGTGGCTACAACGTTCGTTCATTAGTGTGCCGCAGCCACCATGGGGGCAGGGTGGAGGGAGTTAATGAAGAGGATATCTAAACTAGGGTAAAATAGAAGTGTTTCCAGATTCCTGGGTCTGAATGTGCATGTACATTTGCATCCTGGCAGTCTATCAGGATGAGGCCGTGGCATTTACCATTTTCCCCGGGTAAGGAGACCTGATGTCACAGGTTTGCAGGTCATGGGGTAACACTGTGTTTTAGATCCTAGGCTGAACAGCCCTGTGCCAAGACAACAAAACAACCTGGAGTAAGCACCGGCTTTGCAACTGAGGCTGAGCTATCGATACTAACCTTTATTTAAAGGAATTAAGGACTTTATAAAGGCCCCTGCTAGGCTGGGAGCCCGATGTAATGATCTGGCCATATGTCTGGCTGTCATCGAGTCCCGAGTTCTGATCTGGGCTTTGATGCTTGTGGCCTCTGCAGTCTTGGGCAAGTTGCTTCTGTGCTCTGTGACTGCATAAGGGAACAATGATACTCCTCCTCCTCACAGAGAGGTTATGCAAATTCATTAGTGACTGTTTGTGAAGGGCTTTGAAGTAGAAAATCACTCCATAATTGCTAAGTATTATTTAATAGCTCTTTTATAGTAGGCATTTCCTTTTGAATTACCCTGCTTGATGTTTCATTAAAATGACATCATGCTCACTTGCAAATTATAGTGCCAGGTCATGTGCTTGCCAGTATAATGAAGCATGAAGAATTATAGACATCCCTCCCAAATAAATTAATTTGCAAGAAGTTATCACTAACTGGGGTCAGACTGCAGGTCTCTAGTTTCTCACATCCGTGACACTAGCCATATACTGATTCTCATTTATTTTTATTGATTTTTGTAACATTAATTTGAAACTTCTCTTTTCATCAATACCATCCAGGGCTTTTTTCTTCTCAGATTAAATAACATTATTAGACTGTGTGTTATCTGTAAATTAAATACCAGAGGTTGAAACAGAACTGTCATTTACAGTAAATGCACTCTGTGCAAGACCAGCAAACAAAGAAGGAGAAAATTACAAGAAAGAAAAAATAAAGTTGTGCGACTTTGCATTGTCATGGGGCAAGAACAACCTTCTGGCCCTTATGCTGTAATTTTATGAAGGCAGGCTCAGGAGTGCTGTTCAGGGACCAACTCAAACTTCCGCTCCAGTCTATCTCATGGTTTGGATTTGAGGGCTGCTGGATGAGAGCACATTGTGCTCTTATTCCCCAAATATACCCCATCCAGGGAGCTCTAAGTCCCTCCACGTGTACCCAGGTCTTCACCTGAAAGAGCACCTGCACAGTTAGGGGGTAGGACTCAGGCCTTGGCTCGATGTGCATCTATGTGGGGCCAGAGTGAGCATCTGGGAACTGGGACTTTGGAAAACACCATGTATCCCACAGCAGGAGACAGCATGATTCCGGTGGGACTGGGAGATAGAGAGACCCTTCTGTAACTCAGAAAGCAACAATCATTTTTGTCTAAACCACAAGCATGGCTATGCCACTTCAATTCAATTATTCATTTCAATCTGCCCAACCTAACCTAACACTAAAAAAGTGAATATTATTTTTAGTTCATATCACTCTACTACTTACACCATATCTTAGGATAATAACTCAATAGAAATGGCTATTAGGAATCAACAGCCATTTATTGGACTCATAAAAATGGGCTTTTGGCATGTGAGTTTATTATTCTTCGGAATAATTTTTGGCTCATAAGTAGGAAGCATCTTCAAGTTATCACTTTACAAATATACGTTTCTATATATAACTATAAAGCTAGGAAACCTTTCAGGAGAAATGCAACATAAAAATACAAAAATAAAGTGTGTGCTTTTGCATACTTTTTCTACATTCTTTTTTACTATTCCAGTATAAGGATTATACGTAGTGGGACAAAAAGTAACTGTCAATGTCTGTGTTCTCAACAAAAAGGAACATAACAAGGAAATAATTTCACTTTGGATGAAAAGGCACATACTTGGGACCTGCATTCCCCAAATGAAAACTGATATTCAGGAGAGATAGCAAAACTTAATGTTCTGGAGAGCAGAACATGCTGCTAAGTGTCTATGGCACCAGTGAAGTGGGAAAATGTCTGGACATGCTATTTGCCAAATAACTGTTATTTGTGAAGGAATAACTCCAAACTCATATCCTACTGCTTTGGCACACTGAGTGATCCAATAAATGAAGACAGACACTGACCCTGGTCTTGATCTACTGTATGTAATTAAAGAAAAGTTCTTAAAGGACATTTTCCTGTAAAATTAAAAAAATATCTTTTTCTTTTAAACTTTCAGTGCTACAGTGTATCATTCTTCCTATCCCCAGCTAGTCTGTTTTTGGTTGTTTTTTTTTGTTTTGGTTTTTTTTTTTTTTTTAAATGAAAACCCACTAACCCCCAGAGAAAAAATGAAAGAAACAGTGAAGCTAGGAAACGTAAAAGTGAATTTTTTATTTTATTTTCTGAACTGTAAAAAGAAAAAAAAAAAAAGGAGCTGAGCATAAAATCATGTTAACATAATAGATTCAGATATTCATCCACATTCAGTTGCTACAATTAACTTTTGCTCCCTCAAATCACAAAGGTGAGTTGAATGTTACCCTCTTAGCAGGGGTGGGGGAACCAACAACACAGAGAGAGGGAAAGAAGCAGCTCTGAGTGTTCAAATGAAAACCTTGCAACTTTTGCTGGTCCAACATGGCTGGCCACTTTTCTTTTCTGAGAAAAAGTGTCTTTCACATATGGCTTCTCTTGGAAATGAGTTTTCCTCCAACAACTCATCTCCTCTGGTGGCAGTGGTGTCACCTAGAGCCCTTAGGAGCCTGAGACTTCTTTTGGCAGTCAGAGGTAAGAACTCACTGGATAAATCAGTGGTACAGTCCCTATGATATCCCAGTTTTCCTGTGTTATTGAATACATGACAATTGCTAAATCTTGTAATTTAGAAATGGCAAATAAAAACTATATGTATACCCTGTTTGGAGTTGGTGTTTCTTTGTTTGTTGCATGATTCCTCCTGTATAAAGTAAAGGGAGAAGCTCTATTTGCCCATTAACGTGCTTCACCTGGTCTTCACATAGCAAGAGAGATTTTGTCTCTTTCCTCCTGAATAGCTGTTGCACTCATTATAAGGGAGAAAACAATAATTCTCGAGAACATAAGTATTCACTCTTTTAAAGTTTGTTTGTTATGGATGTTAGAATACAAAGTCTGCTTTGCTTCTTAATGAAATGCCCATGTTCCACACATCCCTCAGTCCATCAGTTATTCAAAACGATCTCAGGTCACGCTCAGTTTAAAAATTAATTGAAAAGAAATTAGTCCCACAAGGGTATAGCTGTGAGCTGTAATTTTGACTGACAGTGGGATAAAAGACTGGATTTAATCACGTCACTTTTAAAAGCATTTTATATATGTAAAATTTTTCAAGTTGCCGTAAGCATATATGGCTTTAAATTGATCTTGGCATATATCTATTAATCTATGTAATGCAGGAGCACTATAGGAAAAAATCCTTAATTTAGGAATTACTTTGAGATACCTGTCACTAACTATTATTTCATCAAAAATGTAACTGCCATTCTGAAAAAAAAAACCCAACCCAAACCCAAAACCCTCTCCCATTTTATAACTGAACTGATTTACTAGACTTACAGTATTTCAATGGACTGAGAAGTTGTGGCACTGGATCTCTGAAATGTGGGATATCCACAGTATTCCTAATGATACAGAAGAGGAGACTAAATAATCAGAAAGTCATTGATATTTAGCAACACTACATAAAGAAAACAAAAATTTCCAGTGTGCTGCCTGTGGTTCATCAAAGATTGTTCAAAGATTGATCTTGATAAACAACTGGAATTAGCGGGATTCGAAGGAAAGTGTGGCAGGGCGTTGACTGTGGGCCTTGATGAACCGTCAGGCTCCACATGGCAGCCTAGTCTTAGGTGTTTACAACATGTGGAAAAGAGTAAGGATGTGATTTCAGGTGCAGGTTAACACTTTAAAGTGAATAAATACTTTATTTCCGAAAAAGTTTAAAAGATTTGAATCAATTCCAAACCCATTTGGAACAACATAAAGTATTTCTCTCATGTATAACTGTTTTGAAACAGCAGCAGCCTGTGAAATTACTCCTAATGTGGCAACACCTTATTACTTACCCAGAAGTAAGCTAGACCTTAATAAAATACAAACCCCTCCCTCCACTCACAACCTGGTAATGACCCTTTGGTCTGAGTTACTGATTCACTTCTGCTAAAGTGATGATACATCCAGGTGAACCTTTGGCCCTCTACATTTATGATTTTGGGAAATAGAAGGAGAACTGATGTGTTCCTCTGAGGCTTCCTTTTCTTATCTTTCAAAGGTGAGGTCACTAAGGTGAAGAACAGAAAAATCAGTAACTCCTTAGAAAAGTTACAAACACGTTACTTGGACTCTCTTTTAAGATTTTGTCCTATTGTTTTCCTTTGTCATCCTCCTCCTTCCTCAACATAATCTGAGTGGACACACAGATATTCTGGATTTATGAAAAGCAGGATGAAACTCTAGGCAAGTGTAGCTTTAAATACCTAATGATAGGATTCATTTATTGTTTTTTTTTTCCTAATTAACCATAACTCTCAATTTAATGCTGAAGTTTATCACAGAAGTCAGGAAATAAAGATCAGCAAATTAAACGAGGAAAAAATAAATGTGAGGCTGGCAAAACCTTGTATAGAAAATGGGGTGACTGAGCTACAAATTGGCTTTCTATTATGGGAAGTTTTGGAGAAGAAAACAAGAAGTATATGCAGAGAAACCCCAGAATGCCTCACTTCCACAGCCATCTGCTATAAGGATATGACTGTCCAGCTGTGCTATTGTGAGAGGTGAGAAAAACGACCACTCAAACAGGACCTGCAAAGAGGAAAAAATCCCTTGACAAGCCTGAAATCTTATTTCACACCTCCCTCACCACAGGGGGTTTCTGTTCCATCATACCCTTTACTGAAGTTGTGTCCTGGGACAAACCTAACCTGTAAAGCATGGTGATTCATGGAAAGCAAACATAAGTTTTGGTTATCACAAGACACAAGGGAAAGCAGATTAAGTGACCAGACCCAAAGAGTTTCTCCTAATTCTAAAGGTTATCAAAAATTCTGGAAACGTCCCCAGCATTTAAAAAGATAAATGCTGTTTTTCAGATCAGTAAAGCTGAAAGTGCCAGAATTTCTTCACATCAATTGATTGAAAATGCACTTAGGCTGAATGTCAGCAATTCTTATATTGCAATTGTTTTAAGTTACTTTTTATCCACTTCTGTGACTCTGGGACTTAGTTAACAAAGAGTTTAAAAGAAAATCTTCAAGACAGTGATTCCAGCATCACAGCGAATATCACAAGGAGTAACCTCAGACCTCTTCTTAATGGTTGTTGATCAAAATCAGAAAGATAAAGCTTCTCAGGCTTGATATTACTAAAGAGAAGAATAAATGAATAAACCACACTGTTTCAGGACCCCTGTAGAAGGTAAATAAATGATATTAAAAATAAACAATCAGAAAAAAAAAGAATGGCACAATTCAGTTTTGTTTTAAAAACATATGAATACTTACAATTAACCTTTAGCAAAAGTCACCAGAAAAAAAAAAAACATGTGACCTGAGAGGATAAGGAGCAATTCCTGTTTTAAGATCTCTCCCACATTAAATAAGGAAATTGCTGAGAGCTGCTGAATCAAGCTCCTGTCAGTACCTCTGAGGCTTTCTGTTAGAGCTTTGCTTTTCCTGTCAAATTCACATAGAAAAAAAAAATTTTAAAAAAATATCTACAAGTGTTGGGATTACACTTTGAGTTAGGACTGCTAGAGAGGAGAGATGAATTTGGTGGATGATCTGCCTTAGTGGAGCTGCAGCTCAAGCCCCTCGGGACTCCTAACTAACCAGACATCTTCCAGAGAGTGCATACGGTAAGAAACTGAGAGAAGCAAAAAAGGGTCATAGGCAGAAAAGAGAAGACTCTGGCCAAAGAGTTAATCACAGGCACGAAAAGTTTATAAGCCATTTATTGTGCTGGAGCTTTTAATTTTGTTATGCTGTTTTGGAAATAGCATGATTATTTGCTCTAATGTAATGTGCAAAGGAAGTATTAGATAGCAGTAATAGGTTGAAATGTTCTGAGAGCATTCTGTGTGTCAGCATACAGCTAAGCACTCAGTTGATAGGTGTGGGGGATCCGTCCTTGCTGAATAGGAACAATGTAATTATGGCAGTCATCCAAGAGCAAATGAAAGCATGGGGATACGGCTTTTAATGGCTTACATTTGAAATAGTTGGTTTCCAGCTCTCTGTTAAACAAAAGGGAAAGAGAACTGGCGAAGGCCACCCTGGAGAAGACCTATGGCTGGTCCAATTCTTGTAAAGTTCTTAAATCCTGACATTTCAATGAAGAAGTTGTGGGTTGATTTGCAGTGCACACATATTTTCCCAGTGGCTGTAATAACTATATCTCTCATTGGATTTTGTAGCTTCAATTAAAGTGTTTCACTTCACAATTGACAAGAAAAACTAAATGCCCACACGTTGTCTGATACAATGGCTCAGTTGACAAGCAGTCGTCACATTTCAGTGACTTGGTTTCTTTAGACCACATGAGTCTGTCCTTAGAGTGGTAATTAATACCTCACAGGTAAAAGCACTTGTGTGTTTTACTTCAAAATATTCATTTTAACCTTAGATATGAAAGAACTGCCATTTAGTATTGAATTCATGGGGAACATGAGGGTTTAAGCACTCAGATTACCAAAGAGAGGGAAAAGTTGTGTCTACAGACATTTTGCATTTTGCCTGCATCCTTCTGTAAGTAGTCTGGGAACCTGATCCAACAGACGATGACTTGTTTGGTTTCCCTTTGGCTGCAGAAGCCACATTTCTTTTCAGTGTAAAGCTTGACATGAAGAGGGGAGGTTGGTGCATGCCCAGGTCGTGGCCTGTATGGAAACAGGAGGTAATTGGGGTATATTCCAGCCCAGAGCCAGGAATTTAGCAGCACCTCTGTCCCTGCTAGTATAGGCGTAGTCTCTGAGAATGAAAAGCACCATTGTTTCTTCTGAGACATTTGGCAGAGCGCGGTGAATGTGGCTGAATGCTGTTTCCCCCACCACATAAAAGCAAGGCAAACTTCCTAAGAAGTGGTATTGGACAAATGCTGGGAAGTCAGTGACTGACTAGGGCAAGAACAGGCGAATTCATAGTTCAGTAAGCATGTAAAAAACAGAAAACTGACAACGAGCCACTCCTATTTCCTCAATTGAAATGTACTAAGCAAGTGGAAACTTCAAAACTGTTAGAGAAAGACTCATGCCAACAAAGAGGCATCACTGCAGTGTAAAATCATGATTTAAATTAGCAATTGCTTTCTAGCTTGAGTATGCTATGTCAGAGGTTTGGCTTCTCTCAAGAAGCAAAGAAAAGTTAAAAATCGGTATCTATATAATATGTATTTAAAAATGGGAATGAAAAAAAATCTGTTACTAGTTTAGCATGTTTTCATATTTTGATTTTTTTTTTAAAGTGTTTTCTTCAGTTTTTCATTGAACTGTTTCCAAGAGCTTTTATGAAAATCCGAAGTTAAAATTCAAGTGATATTGAGAAAACCCCTAATACGTAGCTGTACTTTATGATGTGGACAAACATGAACTAACATAAATATAAAAGCTGCGTCATTGTATTAACTTGTTGCTGAGCCCCAGGGCCTTAACTCTCTATAGTCTCTCATTTTAATAGCATTGCATCCCCCTGACACATGCTCACTGTTAAATTAATATATTTTCCTTCACTAGTAATGATTTTGAAACTGATGTAAAGCCTGTCAGAAGCAATAAGAGTCTTTTGATTGAAATCAGATCTTGGAGCTATAATTTTGAGAATTTTATGTAAGGAAAATTGACAGGTGACCACTGTTGTGGGAGAAAACTGCTCAGCTCACACGGTTTAAATCAAATCAGTATCTAAGTGCTTTATTGAATTATTAATGACATGTAACGAACCAGCAAAGAGCAAACTATACATTCAGGATCAATATCAGGAATAGAACAGATAAATCACAATACTGGGGTCTTACCAAAGGTTAGTAAACAAATACAAATTTCTAAACACTCTTCTGCAACTAATGCCCAGGCACCAGCAGAGGTAGGTTTGCATGCCCCCAGGCTGTGTGGGTCACCATCACCCTCCATGGGGCTTCTCTCATTTTCCCTGTGGGAGATGTGGCTGCTCCAAGGGTCAAGTGAGCCCCTGCCACTGCTGACCACCCACTGACCCACATGGGAGGGAAACACACCCAGAGTGTCCCCGTGTGACACCCCACGTCAAGAGCCCCTGGCTGGGTGACGGCACCTCATAGGATGGTGCTTTATCCAATCTGAAGGAAAGTGCAATGCCAGGGGCGGCTTATCATAGTGTCAGACCTGGTTTCCCATTTCCCTCTCTCCAGTTTTCACAAATTCTCTTGCTTTTTTTACACTTCTTTTCAAGATAATGCCTCTTACATCTCCTTGCCTCCTTCCAAAGGTCTATGTAATCCTCAGCTGCAGTTTAATCTGACTTTTGGTCATCCTCCTGCTCAGCGTTATCTGCCTAGGCAAAATCCCTCTTAGGCAGCCTGGTGTCTTCCACTCGAGTATAGTTTATTCTAACTTCCAGTCCACTCCTACAACAGACTGTTTTGCCAAAAGGGCACCGCATAGCTTCCCCAGCAGTATTCGTGCAATCTATATGAAATACCACCAAATTCAGTCATTTACCATCAAAGACACCATATGAGACAAGCTCCATCAATTTCTTAAATCCCATTTTAATGATAGTTACTTTTTTGCTGTCATTTTATTCAACTGAAAGACTGTAAAAGGGTCCCACCATTTCATGTTTAAAACCTTTGTTCTAACATTCAGCCTAAATGTATTTATAGCAAGTCAGAAAAATTTGCTTCTGGGCCAGCGTTGCCCTTTAGTATACACAGATGTTCTGCTCCTCGGTACTTTCTCTCTTCCTCACCATATATCCAGAGACAGCAATCTGTATCACAAAATTAATTATAGAAAAGTTGAGGGGAAGGGACCTCTAGGGGTTCTTCTACTCCAGCCTCTGGTGGAAATTAGGACAATTTTATCCGGGCAGATGGGTTTTTGCCTAGGCATGCCTTTGAAAACCTCCCAGAAAGGAGATTCAACAGCCTGCAGAGCTCAAGAGCCAGGAAGGTCTCAGCCCTTGGGTTACCTACTGGGGTTGTCAAGCCAACTCCTTTAGCTGTAATACAGAGTCCTTGTTCTCTGGAGGCTGCACAGATGCCGTGCCTTCTGAAAATGCGGGTGATGAAGCACATTACAAAACGCATTTATGTTTCGTTTAGTATGAAGTGCCCTGTGGCAACTCTTGACATCGTTTCATTCTGCTGAAAGGATTTTGAAGAAACCTTCATGCAATATTAGCTTGTTCCTCAGCTGTAAGGAATATTGAATATAAATCATTTATACCAACAGTGAAAAAGTGACTTTCAGTCAGATTAGGTGCATTCGTCCACTCGATAGACGTTCTCAACATCCTCAGCAGGTAGATGCCTGATTCACTGCCAGGGCAGACAGCAATCCACTGAACAAGTCTTTGTATCTTTTTCTCAGTCATGCACCAGACATTCATCTTTTGGATGAAATATTCCCCTGTGTTGATTTTAGCTTCCTGAGGGGACAGGTGTGCTAGGCTTAAGGTTGTGTTTTCTCACAAGGGCAACATTCAACAGGTACAGCACATGAAAGTGTCTGGACGATCATGTCTCAGTCTGAAAGAAGGAATTCTATGCCTGAGTTTAAAGGTTCAAGAATTTTTTGTCCCAGCCCAAAATTCACTTGGAAGTGCAGGCTGTTTCAGTCCAATTTTTAGAGGCAGGGAGGAGAGGATGGAATGAACATAATTATTTCAGCATAATACTTCTCCTATTTAAATGTTCAAAAGAGGTATGTTAGAATTTAGATAGGAATAAATATCCACTAAGAGAAAGTGAAGAGAAAACAAGTCAACTTGTAACTACCATACATATGAAACAGCATAAATTGCTTGTTTCTATTACATGATTTTGTCACATAGACCATGTCTTTGTCATTGTCTTAAATGCCCCATATATTTGTACTGCATATATTGAAATTTCCCATCACAGTCAGAAAAAATTATCATCGACTTGGCAATGGTAGACCATGTAAAAAGACACGATATCATTTTTAATCAATAGAACTTTCCTCAGCATGCTGAAGTGTTCAGCTGTGCTGCATCATCAATCAGAAGTGGCAGAAATGCCTTCTACTCCTGCAAAAAAGTTATTAATATTTTCCAAGCAGGATAGAAGAGCGATTAGTGAATGGCATATTGTGGAATTTGGTTTGTTTGCTGACTGTGTGATGGTGTAGCAGCACAGTTTTAAAGTGTCCAAATGGAAGCCTGCAGCCACGTGTAACTGCTTTGGTTTATGTTTCCTATGTCTTTCTGTGCTTTCTGTCTATCCAGCTCTCATTCAGATGTCATATTTCCATGCTCTAAGGCAACTCTGAGTAAAAAGACACTGATGTGCATCTTAGTTTCATTTTTCTGACGTACATCCAATTGCTGGCAGTGGAGTTTCAAAGCATATGCTGAAGTCATTTGGGGGCAGCTAGCAGTGGCTCTCAAAAACCTCTCTCTTGTGGCCTATGGTCACATTGTGCTTGAAGGATTTCTCTCTCTCTCTCTCAAGGGTACCAGATGGACTTTTTGCGTATAAGTTCTCAAGCTCTGTTGCAAAACATTCCTGCTCAACTGCAGCAATATGTTATTCCACTGGCAGTAGTGATCTGGACATTACAGGGAGCAGTATCGTCTTTGGCAGGAATTAGGTTCAAACACTACCTTGCTGAATAACTGACTTCTGTCCACCCCTGGTATCTCAGGATACTGTACTCAGGATACTGGCAAGCTGTATCCTTGGGAGAGAGAATACATGCATTGTGCCGCAGGCCTTGTGTCGCAGAGGCGCTTTCCTCCTCTCTGTATTGCATGGATTTCCAGGTATCGGGAAGGCAGGAGACTACTTTTTTCCCCGGGGCTTTGCAGTCAGTCAGTGATGTCTGAACTTATCTAATATAATTGGAACAGGAATCAGGTACTTTTTGTTCTTGAGGATGGTGGGGTGGGAGTTAGGGAAGGGGAGGTGATATTTTTCTGTAGATTAGCAAGTTTCCAATGTATAGTCTGACTAACATAGTTTCATCCTGCATTTATTTTGTCTCCCCAGCTTTATAACAATGCTCTGAATTTAATGAAATTATTTTTTTCTTGAAAGTTCATGCTTTCTTTGTGCTATTTAGTGACTTATGTCTGTCTTGTTCTCCACATTTGGATATAGGTTTGCTCATGTTTTGTATCTTTAGCTTTCAGTAGAGTTGCTGCAGGCTCTCTGAGAATCTCTAACCCTCTATCCCCAAGCCATTTCCTGAAGATAGAATTTTCTAAGCATTAAAATGTGACATTACTTAAATTCAACCTGTAAAACCTTCTACCCAAAAGGCATTTACATCCCAGCAGAGAAGGAAAAGCGGCTCCAAAGACCCAGTGTGCAAACAATAAAGGTAACTAGCCTTACACTGTACGTTCCTTCAAGGTGGTGTTTTGCACCATCCTGACTGAGCTGATTTCCCTGGATGCCTTTTCGTCGAGCAGGCTCACACTAGCCTTTCTCCATAACCATGACCACTCTTGTCTAACTCTGTTTGTCCCCCAGGTTCTGGGAGGGCTCTAACATTTTCAGAAGCAAATCTCTAATTATCTGATAAACTATATTTGCTACACATTTGAGAATGAATTTGGGGAGCATAACCTCCTCTTGTGTAAATTCCCGTATCTCTATTGTAATCAGGATTTAATGCTGGTTTTGTTCAGCTGAAGAATCAACCTTCAGTCTGGAAGCTATTATTATGAAGTGTAGGATGAAAACATTATGTATCGGGTTATGGTAGTGCAGCAGAACTCTGATATTCTGTGGTACTGAGAAAAAGACTGTCAGAGGTGACAAGTTTTTTTAAAAAAAGTCTGTTGCTTATTCCTGTAATATGGATGGATTGTGACTATGGCAAAAGGTGAAATGCAAAATGACATGGCCTTGTTAAAAAATCCACAAGATGTTCATCATTACCTTCACTCTTTTGCCATTGTAGTGAATGTTAATACTCACTTCAGTAAGGACAACAAGGAGACCAACATAGGCAGTGTGAGAAATCTTATCTCCATTTTTTATATTTGACAGCAAATATAAGAAGCCTACATAAATTTTTTTTTTTTTTCATTATCAAGGACTAAGCCTAGGAAGCTCTCCTGTCGTGAAGTGTATTATGGGAATATATTGAATAATGCACTGCTATTTCCACTGCTATCCCATGCTGTGCCTCACAGGATATGTTGTTCTTGGACTACAACTGACATCCTTGCTGGCAAGTCCTGCCCGCCCCCGCCCCCCTCCACCCCCGCCCACTGAAGACATTGTTTTATCTCTCTTCAGTGACATCTGATTGAAGATGTGCTATCAAAATGTAGTTGTTTGTTATAGTACTATGCACCCAAAAGTCCAAGATTTGTATTTTAGCTTAAAATATTCAATAGTATATTGTAAAACAATATGCATAGTAGTTGACATGTGGGGCCTATGGATCACATTTAGAGATGTGACAAACTTGTTAATTTGGGAAACATTTGTTGTTTGGGGAAATGTGATGCTGTGCAATTGGATTTGCAGCAGAATCAAATTAAATTTCTATAATTCAGTATGTATCTGTATAAATTTCAGAATCATAGAGTCAGAATTGCCTAGGTTGGAAGGGACCTTTAAGATCATTGAGCCCAACGATTAACCTGACACTGCCAAAATCACCACTAAACCATGTCCCTCAGCACCATGTCTACCCGTCTTTTGAATACCTCCAGGGATGGTGACTCAGCCACTTCCCTGGGCAGCCTGTTCTGATGTTTTATAGGGTTTTCAGTGAAGAAAGTTTTCCGAATATCCAATCTAAACCTCCCCTGGCACAACTTGAGGCCATTTCCTCTTGTCCTATTGCTTGTTACTTGGGAGAAGAGACAAACCCCCACCTCGCTACAACAAGGTCTCCCTTCAGCCTCCTTTTCTTCAGGCTAAGCAACCCCAGTTCCCTCAGCCTCTCCTGATAAGACTTGTGCTCTAGACCCCTCACCAGATTTGTTGCCATTCTTTGGACATCCTCCAGCACCTCAATGTCTTTCTTGTTGTGAGGGGCCCAAAACTGAACACAGTACTCGAGGTGTGGCCTCACCAGTGCCAAGTACAGGGGGACAATCACTTCCCTAGTCCTGCTGGCCACACTATTTCTGATACAGGCCAGGATGCTGTGGCCTTCTTGGACACCTGGGAACACTGCTAACTCATATTCAGCCGTGTGTTAACCAACAACCCCAGGTCCTTTTCCACTGGATAGTTTTGCAGCCACTCTTCCCCAAGCCTGTAGCACTGCATGGGGTTCTTGTGATCCAAGTGCAGGACCCAGTTCTGCTTATTTTGATCCACCCATATAAAATGAGGGAGTGGTGTTTTTAAAATGCATTTGACATTTTCTGCTTTCTCTTACTACTGAGATCAACTGTAAAATTCTCTTTGTCTTCCACTGAGACCGAGTTAAGTGCAGGCTGAGAATTTCAGACATTTCTCCTCATATGCTCATGTGCCAGAGAAATCAAGATGAATTTATCTCCTTGTTTGAGAGCAGAGGACATTTATTCTAAGCAGTCCTACAGGATATCATAACTACATATTTCTTGATCTAGAAGCAAAAGGCCTAGGTCCCAAAACTAGTGTGAAGGCTTCTTAGGTCGAGCAGAGAATTACAGCACTTCTGCAAGTGTCTGGCTTCTCCCATCTCACCCCCATACCATACACGTAAACACATGGCTCCACTCACTATTCAGGTGCTTGGACTGGCATTACAGCGGTGAGTTCTACCAGAGGGTATTTTCTTCTAGAGGGGCTGTATTATGCAAGAAACCTACTGTCAACACAAGACAATTTACCTACAAGTATGCCAATACACTTTAGACTTTTTTTTCCCACAAGAAAGACTCGTTCACCCAGGGAACAATTCAGTATCATCAGCAAAAAAGAATCACACACTTTCTCCATCTATTATTGACGGAGGTTAGCTGCAGTGAAATCTGAACCCAGTAGGATCCATACCCTTTCACTCATAAAAAAATAACAGTGAAAGTCATCAAGAAGTAGAAGGTGGAGGAGGCCTCTATAGGGAAATGGTTTCAACTGGATATTCCTGAAAGCATTTCAAAATGGCAGGATCAGAAAGGGTTAGCTAAGCTATTAATCTCAGTTCAAAGAACATGCAAGTAAATTCCCTGGTGCAAAGAAAACTAGATTGAATCCTTATGAACATTCTGACCTGTTGGCTTTGAACATTATAGAGCAAGCAGAAACAATTAAAAACAGGAAAAAAAGAAGTAAAATAAGTATATCATTTTTCTGTATAGTAGTAGTTTCTTGCCAGCTGGACAAATTCGTATCTTTTTTTTCTAAAATAAACAGAATTTAAGGGGTTTAGGTTTCCCTTTCTAATTTTCTCTTGGTAGTAATCTTTATACATTTTGTTGAAAAACTTTCCTCTCTGTCTGCAAGAACAAGCAATGTGTCTCAGGAAGCTTTGCTAGTTATTCTTTCTGGACAATCTTTCTTCTTATACAGAAGCTGTCTGCATCTGGGTGGTCAGATTAATATCTCACCATAAGTTCAAGTAGACTGGAAACAAAACAGAAGAAGGGAAATACAGTGCCAACCAAGAAACCTTAGGAAGTTTTTAAAAAAGTAACTTATTGAGTTAAATATAGATATATTTATTTATCACCCAGACCTCCCCAAAAGTGTCAGACATGAATACCTTTCCTGAATATTTTAGGTACAAACAGGTGAGAGTCTTCCAGAGGTAGGAGAAGTAATGCTTGGTCATGTCAACATATTTGTGAGTATAGTTAATAACAATATTTTGTAATACAGTGTGAAGTATCTTTAATTTAATATAACAGAAAGTAAATAAAAATGGATGCTAAAGAAAGATGCTAAAAATTTTACATGTTGGACAAAAGAAAATATGTTATGGTTTAAGTGCTAATTGCCACTAGCTGAAAATAAAGACAGTATGGTTAAAATATCTTAAACTTAAGAAATTACAGCTAAAAATATTGGATATTCTATATTCACTGTAATACCTAATTCACTAATATGAATCGTTAAATTGAAGAATTCTTAATGCTCAATGTGCAGTAAAGTCAGCTGTAGCAAATTGCAGTTCACTTCAACAGGAAGGCAGTGAAGAAAAGGAAGGTAAAAGTCATAGAGTCATGACATATAACTTAAAACATGTTTAACTTTTCAACAGATGACCAAAACTGAGTTAATTACAACTATAGATATAACTATAGAATGACAAGAAGTCCGTCCTTACATGTCACAATATGCAGTAGGACATTTAAATGCAAAGTGTACCTTAGTTTGTAGTTTCCAGTTTTTGTCCTGTCATAGGAGGAGTGTTTGAAAGCCCTGGTATTGTTCAGCCTGGACAAGAGAAGTCTCAGTGGGGAACCTCATTCCTGCCTTTAACAGCCTAATGGGTATTTAGGCCAAAGATGGAGTCAAACCCTTTGAGGATGGGCACAGCAAAAGACAATAAACAAATGTTTTAGCAAATAAAATTCCAGTTGACCATATGGAAAAAAAGTGTTCACCGTGAGGGTGGTCAAACACTGGAACAGTATGCTCAGAGAGGTTGCAGAGTCTCCAACCTTGGAGATACTCAACACCTAACTGGACAATTTCCTGGTCAATCTAATGTAACTTTAAGTTGACTGCACTTTGAGCTGGAGATTTGACCAAATAACCTCCAGTGGTCATCTAAATTATCTATACTAAAAGTCTAAGATCTAAATTACTGTTTGATTTAATGATTTTTGAGCAGCCTGAAGGGCATATAGACACAATCAGCTGTCTGAAGTTCAAGTTTTCCCTTGATCACTCTTTCTCTGAACTGCAGAATATTTTATTACTTTATTTACAGTGAGTGTTGGAAAATAACCTGTTTCAGGCTGTGTAATGGTTAACTCATCCTGGCTGAAAAACACAGCAAATTAATTTTCAGGACTGTCAGCTCTGTGAACGTAGTTGGTCACTGAGAAAGAGGTTCATCTTATCATATTTTAGATATTTACAGTGCAGAAAACCACATCTGAGCTACTCATCAAGACTCTAAAGTAAATAGAAAGAAAAAGGATTCTAGCGAGCGACTCATCTGGTCTATTTCAGATATCTGTCAGGAGTAATGAATGGTGCTCTCAAATGACCTATTTTTCTGTCATTGACTAAAAATATAAAATAGGGGACTAAGTCAGTGGTAAAAGTGTACTGTGTAGGGACTCAAATGAAATTAGTCCCATCCTAGTTATCTTGTAGAAGGAGTCCTTCATCGTCTGTTATATCTCCTGTGTCCTTTGTCAGTTATTTCCTCAGGTAGGTTTTACGCTGGGTTACTATAACGGTGTGGTTCAGTTTGTGAGTCAGGGTCATAGAATAGAATCACAGAATCATAGAATCATTTAGGTTGGAAAAGACCCTTGGGATCATCGAGCCCAACCATCAACCTCACTCTACAAAGTTCTCCCCTGCACCATATCCCCTAACACCACATCCCCTAACACCACGTCTAAACCACTCTTAAACACATTCAGATCAGGTTCGTCAGGCAGGACCTGCCTTTCATAAAACCATGCTGACTAGGCCTGATCCCCTGCTTGTCCATTGTATGACTTGTAATGGCACTCAAGATGATCTGCTCCATGACTTTGACTGCTACCAAGGTCAGACTGACAGGTCTATAGTTTCCCGGATCCTCCTTTCTGCCTTTCTTGTAGATGGGCGCTACATTTGCTACCCTTCAGTCCATTGGGACCTCCCCAGTTAGCCATGACTTCAGGTAAAAAATGGAAAGTGGCTTGGCGAGCACGTCTGCCAACTTTTTCAGCACTCTTGGATGTAACCCATCCAGTCCCATAGACTTGTGCGCATCCAAGCGGTGTAGCAGGTCACTGATCACTTCCTCTTTAATTGTGATGACTTCGTCCAGCTTCCCCTCCCTGTCTCCTAGCTTACGAGGCTGGGTGCCCAGGGAACAGCTAGTGCCACTGCTAAAGGCTGAAGCAAAGTAGGCATTGAGCACCTCAGCCTTTTCCTCATCCTTTGTGATTATGTTTCCCTCTGCATCCAATAAGGGAGGGAGATTTTCCCTAATCCTCCTTTGGTCAGAGGAATGGCCAGTAATAGCCACATCCTGCTGGGATTTTCTTGCATCTAACACTGTCAAGATAAGGAAAAGGATGAAGAATTCTTTAAAAAACTTGAGAGTTTCTGAATCACAGACCCTTGTTCTCATGGGGGATTTTCACTGTCCAGTCATCTGCTAGAAGGCAACGTGCTGCGACACTAGCAATCCAGGAGGCTTCTGGAGGGCATTGGGATAATTTCTTTGTACTTTGTACTGGGTGGACCAATCAGGGATGCCCAGCTGGATTTGCTATTCACTGGCAAGCACATACTGATTGGAGATCAGGCTGTAGTGACATTAAATGCGGTAGCAGATGATCCTGAGGCGAGTGCGGAAGACAAGTAATAGAGTGCAGACTCTGCATTTCAGGCAAACAGATTTTGGCTTATTCATAAAACTGGTAGGTGGCATCTGAGAGGCTAAGGAGCTTGGGAAACCTGGAAGACCTTTAAGGACAGCATTGTCCCAAGAATGGTCTGTCCTGGTACTTGGGAAGACAACTGTGGTATTTATAGCTTGCCCTAGATATCTCTCCTCCTTTGTACTCTTCATTGACAGAACATCCTCATTTGTGCTTCAAATATATTAATTTGGGGCAATGTGGGCCTAATTTTATGCATAGAAATGTGGACACAGGTGATGCTTTACTAGGGATCTCACGGAATTAAGCCATGCAGAGAGAGTAGACTATTTTATCAGATTTAAATCCAATGAAAGCAAGGAATCCTGTGGCCAAAAAAATAGTATGTAATGGCATTGAACAGAAAACAACAT
The DNA here is from genome assembly GCF_964199755.1 of Larus michahellis. NCBI lineage: Eukaryota > Metazoa > Chordata > Aves > Charadriiformes > Laridae > Larus > Larus michahellis. The sequence continues at coordinate 143,656,899 of NC_133896.1, forward strand.
CATTCCTGTCAGTAAGGACATTTGTTCTGCTGGGGTTTTTTTGTTTGATTGGTTTAGGTTTTTTTCCTTGTATTTTTCCTTTTATCTGATTTGACAAACCTATTCCTTATAAATACTGTAAGGAAATTAGTCTTAATCATTACTTCTCCTCAACCCGTATCAGGAGATTGGCTTTGCTACAGAAAGGCAGCATGTGGGTAGGAGGCAGGGGCAGCCTGCACAGGAGGAATCTGTAGTTGTCCAGGCATATAGGGGCGGTGTCAGAAGAGTTGAAGCTCCACTGGGGTTGAGCAGAAAGCCCCAAATAGACCAATGAGCAGCCTGGTCTGACCCCAGAGCTGCCACTGCTTTGGGCAGCGGGTTGGACTAAAGGCCTCCTAAGCTTCCTCCCAACCTCATTTATCCCCTTCAGTACCGAAACAGGCACTGTCCTGCATTATTTTGACCAGCTAAATTATTTTACTTACCTACTTTTGGAATCTGCCAGACCTCTGTCCATGATTTGGTACCAGTCAGAAGAGGTGTTCACCTACATCTCTGTAGAGTCAACAGAAAAAGTTAGAGGTAATTATATGATGCAGAAAAGTAATAAGAAAAGTTTTCAATACTATGTGCAAGATGACACTTAAGAGACTCAAAGACATTTCAAGTAAACAAAATAAAAATAAAAATAAATTTAGCTATTGTTCTCATGTCCTTCAATGTAGTTTTCTTTCTTGAAATGCCTATCAGGTTTTCTTTCAGCAAATCTAATTTTGAAATGCACAGCCAGCATCAGCAGAGCATACTAACATAAACCAAAATGTATTATATCCTCTCTGGATACAAAAAGGTCCAGTGGGACCTTGTTTCATTTATAGCCAGATGAATCCAACTTCAGCTTGTCACAAGGTCATACTTCTGATATATTCTAATAGCAAAAGCTAAATTTTTATGCAGTTTTTTTTTTTTACATAGTTGTTTTAAGTGTTCTCTTAAATGAATAATTTCCACTCATTGCATCCGTAACTTATTATCTCTCATGTGTTTCTTTTCTGTCAGTTTTCTTGAAGCACAGAAGAGAAAAAAAATATGTCTGTCTTCTTTTCTGCACTTCGTATTCTTTCTCTTCCTCCTTTCTTATGCTTCCTTTTGTTATTTCTACTTCATACCTTTTTCCCCCAATCTCTTGTCTCTTTTTAAAAAAAATATCATTCTCCTATATATCTACTCCTTGCACTTCCTTCCTTTGCGTGTAGGTATCATGATTATCTACATAAATAATGCTTGGTAAAGCGGTGAAATGGTAAAGCAGAGATGGTGTGTTAAATGTATTGTTTAGGCTGAAACTTAATTGTCGTTCTTATTTGAAATACTCACAAACCTTGTAGTTCCATTAAAGAATTTAAGACATATCCATCCCTCCAAAATTAATGTATAACTAATCTAAACACCTCCACTGCAGAATTATTGATGTTTCAAAAGAAATTGGAAGAACTCAGTGTTAGAGATGTGAAATACTGTGTCATAGGCAAGATAATTTTAATTTCATAGGTGCATTCAGAATTTAGCATTCTCCAGTAAGTGATGAAGCAGGCTAGTACTAGACGACTATATGTCAACATAGACACAGACACTGAGGATCTATTCTAGATATGTAATGCTTCTTTTATGATTATCAATTATCAGTTGTGTGTGTTGCACTGAAGCTTCCAGTAGGGAGTCTTTATTCCTGAGTCCTTTGAAAGCTCAAAGGAGTTTCAAGCACATATGGATCAAGTATTCTATTATCTTCAGCTGCAGCACTTTCTCATTTTTGCTGCATGTAACTGCTTTTGTAAAGGTAAGAGGCCTGCATCTTCTAGTTTAATTTCCGCATTAATTTGGACTTCATATTTGCAAACAGATTCACTAGCATCAGGCTAGCATCTGCGACAAGATTTCTCTATCCGCTCAAGAACAGCTTTTGCAGTGCTAATAAATGCTTTACAGTATTTTATTGCATTCCTACTGGACACATAAGTGTTGTATGATGGTTTTGAGGAGAATGTCGCTGCCTTTCTTTTGTCCCATATATTAACATCTGCCCAATTTTTTGAAAAATGAATTCTTGTTTTGCCAAGATTGAAAACATCTTTTGTTTTCTTGAAAAGTGAGAACATTGAAATCCAGAAAAAAACCCCAACGCCTGTACTGTAACCCACTGTGCTATCTGCCATGGAGGAAAAAAAAATGCTTACACAGATAGTGAAATTCTAGAAACTAAATCATATTAAGTAATTCTTGCACAAAGAGTACTAACTTTGGAGTTTTAAAATACTGAAGCTGTTGCAGGAACCCATCAAAATCCAATCAGAATCTACTACAATTATCTCTTGGAACTCTACATATGAAAGGATGAAAAGTTTTCAGACTTTGTTTTAGCTAGACTTTTGGAGCAAATCTCCCATCATTCAGAAAAATACTGAAATAAGTAATATAATTTGAAGCATGATTGAAATTTAGAAATTCCCAAGTTCTCTCTAGGTTCCTGTTATTATTAAATATATAAAAAACTCTTTTTAGGGAGACAAAAACATATTACTCCACCAGGACTACAAAGGCATACACTCCTGAGTGTTGGAAAGTAATATGGATAATTCATTCTCCCATACAGTGTCAGGTTTGACATTTTTAACCTGGGTGCTTACTAAACTATTCCTGAATGGATGAAACAATAAACACATTAAGCAGTACTGTTGATCTAGAAATGATTCCCCATGTGCCCATATTTAAATGTTCCAAATATAAGAGGTATTAGATGGTTCAGGGTCTTTTCAGCTTAAAGTAATTTCTGGACTCTTGCTATGACATAAAGTCATCAGTACCTGATGGCTGTGTGAAGGCCCAGGTAAACTTAAATACCTCAAATGTACTGGTATTACTGTCACTATAATACGAAATGAAAAAGCTCTTGTGGTCATTTTGTTACCGGTGAAATGGTAGGGAATTATGATTATGACTAGATATGATCTTATGCAGTGTCATGTTGAGCAACAGTAAGAACGATACTAGCTTTTCTAGTCATGCATAAATTAAGAGACAATTTTGTTCTGGAGATTTCTTTTTCTGATAGATTGCAGATCTTTTTTTCCACTCTAGAAAAGCTGTAACCCATTGGTTCATTGGACAAGGAACATACTGGAGACTTCAGAATACATGATGGTAAAGGAAGATGTTTTTTGTTTGTTCAGTATGCATATTAATACTTTTTTGATGGTTTGTAGCTGACCAAAGACCTGTCACCTTAGGAGAACTCAGGTTGAAGTTAAAATGCAGAAAACAAAAATTAAGAGCCTTGTCTACCAGTTTCAATCAAGGGGCAAACCGACGTATGGTATATTTTGACCTGTGAAGTTATACAACAACTAGAAAACGAAAAACATGTGGTACTAAAAAGAAAAAGGATATATGAAAGAAAACCGGGCCATCGGAAGTAGAAATGAAAATTCTGACTATTTCTGCCTCATTCCACTCTCAGACCAATATCATGAGAATTTGCATTAACTATCACTTATGATGAGAACAGGGATTCAATTCCTTTAAAGCAGCAAGGAGAAGGGAACCTTAGCAAAACACTAGCACGAAATTCTGAGGCACAATACTATTTTCCTTATTTTAACAACATGATTACATAGATGCTGAAAGAAGCACCGGTTTCTGGGATTCCTTACACAGGCATGCACCAAATACCTTCATCATTTCTTAGCTGTTCAGCTGTCAGAGAAATGTAGTGGCATCAAGAGGAGTTGCCCCAGTTCTTCAGCACCGTTTGACAAATCAGATCCCCATTAGAGAATATGCATGTTTGTCATTTATTATTTTCTCGGTGTGACATCAGGTTAGTAAGAAGTGAACTACTGTTCAAACCCATGTCCTCCCAGTACAAAAACTTCTTTTTTGTAATTTGTTTAAACATGTTATTTTTTATGTCTTTTTGAAGTTACTGTAATTGCATTTTGGTATGTAATGTTTGGGAGAAACACATTAAAATCAAATGGACATTATCTGGAATAATAATTTGTGTAAGGCTTCACTGACATAATACATTATTGAGTTTTCGCTATGTTAAAAATGCTTAGCTTATTTAATAAAATGCTGTTATGCATTTTACATATGGAACAGAAGATTCTCATCCGTGAAACATTACAGAGACGCAAGGTCAAATCCTGTTCACATTCATCTTTGTGTAAACTCTAATTTCTCTAAGTCCAAACAAGAACAGAGCTATTCTAATATATTCTTTTCTGTTCACAATTTTTCATTTATTAAGTAGCTTGTAATAATTTTCTACTTTCTTTCACCCTACATTAAACTTTTGCTATATAATAAACCTGTTTTGAGATTATCAACCCGTTCTCTCAAAGATAAATTATTTTGAACAGTTCGAGGATTATCAAAGCAGTCGCATTCCATCTTTTGGATAGAAGACATCTCATCACAAATCTTCTGTCTCAGCATCGCTTAATGACAAGCATTCACATTCTGAAGTTATTTATGGCACTGGGTATGTCCATGCACAAGTGTGAAATCTTGAAAGAAAATTATAGTTTTGACCGTGGGTTTCCTGGCTCATTTGTAATTTTACCTTTACACTGGGAACACCAAAAAATCAATTCACATTGTATCCATGCAATATTAGCATCCAGAGTCTCTTCTGGGAACCATATGGACATTTTTTATGCTTTGCAATTATTTGTTAATAGCTAAAGAGGATGAGATTATGAACAGGCACTGGAGAACAAACCTCAGAAGAGAGAAGCCCTGGCTGCCACAGCATCTCAGGCCAGATGTCCTTCTGATCTCCATTCCCACTCACATTGTTCCTTGCTTCTAAGACAATGCTTCCATTTTCTACAGTCACGGGGAATCCACCCAGACTTGACTTTATCCCTAAAGCTCTAAGGAGTGAATCATTGAATACTAACTATACTGGGTCTGTTTGGGATGGAGTTAACTTTCTTCATAGCAGCCTATATGGCAAAGAGGTCTACATTTGAGCCAAAACAGTGTTTTATCGCAGCAATGGTTTATCTGTAGTTGACCAGTGACCGCACAGCGTACAGGCCTTCTCTGTTTCTCACACTGCCACCCCAAGGTGTAGTCTCAGCATGCACAAACGGTTGGGAGGGAAAACAGCAAACTGAAACAGAAGAAAAAGATATTCCACAGCACCTAATGTCATGCTCAGAAATAACAATGATTGTGAGGGGATAAGTTTCTCCAAAGTAGATGTTGCTTGGAGACCAGCTGGGCATCAGTCTGCTGGTGGCGAGTGATTGCTTTTGCATTATTTGTTTATCTTCCTTTTTTTCTTTTCTCTTCTTCTTTTTTCCTTTTTTCTTTTCCTTTTTTCTTTTCTTTTTCTTTTTCTTTTTCTTTTTCTTTTTCTTTTTCTTTTTCTTTTTCTTTTTCTTTTTCTTTTTCTTTTTCTTTTTCTTTTTCTTTCCTTTTGCTTTTCTTTTTTATCTTTTTTTTTTTTCCATTTTCTTATTTCTTTTTCTTATTAAACTACCTTTATTTTGATCCGTGAAGGTTTTCTTTTTCATTTTTGCCCTTCAGATTCTGTCCACCATTCCACTGCAGGAGAGTGAGAAAGTGGCTGGATGGGGACTGGACTGGTATCAAGCCACGACACTAATCTAGAGGGGCACCTGGAGTAGCCATGAACAGAGAACAAATGCCTCGAGAGGGCAAAAACCCAACATAATCTGCCTCTGCAGATGCTCTTGGTTTACAATGGACTGTTAGGTGCTGCCAAGCTTTCCAGTGAAATCCTTTTTCTTTGCAGAGAATCAAAATTTTATTCTTCAAGCATAAGCACTGAAGAGGAAGTTTTGTAAAGACAAATCAAGTCATGTGTCACTCTCTGACACTACATATCATAAAATCTCAGCTAAGAATCTCTGCTTTGCCAAGCATACAAGAAATACAACAGTGAGAAAGGATCAACTAACAGTGCACAACAGAAAAAAAAATTATGAGTTATAACCTTGAGTCTGTGTTTACATATAAAACACCAGCACTACCTTGCTTCACAGTGACTGAAGTGCCTGGCAGTATTGCCAGTAAGCAATTGTGTTTGGGAAATATTTTACTTCTTTAATATGTAAGTCCTAACATAATATATATGAATAATACACCACTGTAATGATATTAAATTGTGTTTGGCTCCCAGTGGATTTCTCAGGCTAAGTAATGCCTATCTAGGCCAATAAAATGCTCAGCTGTATTAGATGGGAATTCTTGATGTGCCATCAAGGTGTTTCAAAGACCTCAGGTGATTATCAAGTAGGCTGCACTTTCCTTCTAAATTACAACTGAGCCAACATCCCCTTGTGGGGTTTCTACATCTTTTGCAAAAAGTAGCATTTTAAGAGTTGGTTGGAAAAATGAAATTGCACCCCACACAGAAATCCCTTCCCACAATACTACTTACATATTCAGCATTTTAATTATCAGAAATTTGATTTTCAGAAAGAAAACATATAAAATAATAATCAAGATCTTGAAAGATATCTTTTTATATATCTCATCTTTCAAGACAAAGACAAAAAGTATTACTTTTAAATGAAAGCATATCAGTCTATCTCACCTCCATTTTTTATTTTCTCCTATGCTTTGATTTCCATCTGCAGAATTAGCAGCTGATCTGAACCATGAAGCACATATATGTTAATCTACAAATGGAACACCTTAAGCTATTGTTTCCAATTTGTGTTAATGGTTTCCAGATGAATTCTGCTTTTCTATGAAAAGTGAAAAGGAACTTTGCCAGTCTCTCATTTGTTCCCATCAAAATCCCCCAAATCACTCTTTGGTGAGTAAAAATATATCAAAACCAACTATTGAGAAGATATTTAGTTCTAATTTTTTCCTCGGATTGTTTGGAATTTGATATTCTCTTAAGGCACTAACTGCAACTGCCTGCAAACAATTTATAAAATAAATGTACATTTTTCTTGAGAATAGACCTATAATTCCAAACAATGGATAAATTTTTCACCCTCTCTGTGACACTTGCCATCCTATAACTATAGTAACTTAATGCTTTTTCATCCTCCATGCTCTCAAGAGTGAAATCAGGATGGATGTGTTTATCACCATGGCAGCAAAACACTACATGTATTTTCACCAAAGCAGATGCAGAGAGTGCGAATCCCCGGATTCTTTGGTTTTGGAGGTCTTTGAGGTAGCTCACTTAACTATAAATCCCTGTATAAAAAAGAAAGTGGAATATTTCCCTGCCTTTGAATGCTAAAAACCCCTGCATATTCTGTGCCCAAGCTTCTGTTTCCCCTGAGTGTTGGCATATGGCTAGTTACTGTATTTTTTTTCCCCTGGGCAGACAATGAAAGCTTGTTACAGTAAAGTTGTTATTCAGAATATGAGATCATTTTTATAGGAAGTTTTGCTACAACACAAAGACTTTCAGCTTGTAATAATATCATACTAGTTCACAAAATAGCTAATGGAAAAGGAAGGAAGTTGGTATGATTTATGGAAACCTGAAGACTAAGACTGGGTACCTCATAGTAGGTACCTTAAAAGGGTTGACCAGCTGCTGGTTAAGACAGCTGTGTCAGACAACAGGAATAATGAAGAGTGATCTTTTTTTAAATACTGCCTCTTTCTTCATTTATGATGTCTCACAAAAGATAGGTGTCTCAGGTGGCATTCACCTTCCTTCATGGTTCTCTTCACTGCAGCATATCTTCCTTCTGGGTTGCTCGGTCCCATTAGGAAAGCATGTGCTTGATCTACAATACCACACAGAAGAGGTATCTAGGTATTAGACAAAATCATCTGAAATCTCCTGAGAATTAGGTGCAATTTGCTGAAACCACTAAGTCAGTTTCCCTCCTACTTACTCTTTCCCTTTCTCCCATATCTGAACTAGTGCACGCCTTCTGCACAGTAGAAAGTGAGTTTACAGCTCAGTGTGACTCTGTGTTGCGCTGGTTTCCTTCAGATGGTTTAAGGATGACTTGTCTGAACTGGGACAGCCCCCTTTTCAATTTTTATTGCTGTCCCATGGTCATGATTTGCACAGCACTATTTTTCCATCAGGAACTATAATTATGCTATACCCTGTAGATAGGGCACTATCAAGGGTGTAATCCACCTGAACGGGTAAGGACAGGATTCACCCTACTTCTCGTTTAGCAACACAAGACAGGTCTACCTTGTGCAACAGACTGCAACTCCTGCAAGTGCCTGCAGGCAATTTCTGCAATCTCTCCCTGGATCTTGCTCTGCAGGGAAGCAGTGCACTGTTTGTCTCAGGATGAAAATACTGAGAAGGCACAGTCTAGCTCATTACGCATTTCTTTGGCAACCAGCAAAGGCCTCTGTTGAATTTCCCTCTAGCCTCCTCTCCCTCCTTCCTCCACCCCAAACACAGCAGGAATTAAAAGGATCTCACAAAATTGAGAGCAGCTTGTGGACTGAGTTTAGTAATGATGAAGTAGGCACTTTATTACTACCCATTCTGATATAAGTCAGTCTCAACTGCAAACAATTAGAAATGCTATAGAGGGAGGACATAAAGTTATTCAATCTTGCAAAAACAGCTTAAAATTTGTACTTAAGGGGTAATTTAATATAAAAGTGACATTCTCTGTGGTTTTTACTTCATTGCCAGTATTTTTTTGTTTTGGCAAATTGAGAACTATCATTTTTTTAGTTAGTTGTTATCTAGTATTGACTTTATTGCAAGCAACACTTGTTTACAAAAGCTTTAATATTACTGTTTATGGCATAGTATTATTGCAGTGAATTTCCTAGCATAAAAAGATCGTCAAAGAAAAGATGTATTAAATGAAATCCTGGAAATTAACATTAAAAATCCAGGCATTTTTACCCATCCTATGTGCTTGTTCTGTCCACTGTCAATAGCAGCTTACTGAAACTGTTAAAACAGAATAATAATATTCTCCGAGAATGATCCTTTGTAAAACAGCTAAAGAGACAGTCTCCCCTTGTTTCCATTACCAATATCTCCTACTTTAAGAAAAAGGAAGAGAGACTTGAAAAATTTGGCCATCACTGTAAAGCAACTACGGAAAATGCAAACCCGACTGTTACATATGTGTTATCCTGTTGAAAATTTTTTAGTCCCTCAGTCCATGTATGAAGAGCCCTGGATTGTGCTGAAATGGGGTCCAGGGCTGTGGGCAGGGGTAGGGGGGAGCCCTGGGAGGCTTGGCAGGGACAGTCAGTCCTGGTGGTGATCTTAAGGCCCTGATAACAAACTCTCCTGCCAGCAAGGTGTGTCCTCACAACTTACAGGGGCTGGGTTTGGAAGATACTTCCCATGAGCTCTGTCCAGTATCTGGCTGTGAAAAAGGTGATGCAGTCTGGGAGGCCATAGCATCAAGAATAACGCTGTAGGGCAAGTTAAGCAGGCTGTGGAGCGATCAGTGCTTCCTGAGAGGGATGGAGTGAGCTTTCTTGGTAAACAGGTCTACAGTCACCAAGACATCGTATTCTCCCACAAGGGTGGCCGCTCTGCTGTGAAATCAGAAAGTGCTGGAAGGTGGCTGGAGCTCTGAGCAGACCAAGTGGCACCACAAGATACCTATTGTGTCCCTGCCTGGTGCAGAAAGCAGTTTTTCACTCATTCCCTTGCCAGATTTGGAGCAAATTGTAATCTCTTCACAGGTCCAGCTTGGTGAATTGTCAGGCCTCTGAAGACATTCAAAGAGCTCTGGGGGAGAGACAAGGGATGCTGGTTCTTCATTGGCATGTCTGTAATCTTCTCCCAGGCAAAGACGCCCATATTTGTTTTTGATAAAAGATACGGGGGCTTAGAGGGAGAGGTGAAGGGGCAGATCAGCCTCAGTGCCAGACTGTTCTTGAGGTACTTCTCAAAGGCTGCTAATTTAGGATGTGACAAGGCACAGATATGCCCGAAGCGTACTCTCTCACCTGGGATCAGGGCAATGGGCAGCAGGGTTTCTTCCCCTTTCTTAAACACGTCAGCAAAGTTGCTGTACTCATATAGGCTCGGGCAAGGTTTGTGTGGCTGGGGCAGGGGCATGGCTGTGGGGCCTGGGCAGGCCAGGACTGCAGCCTGTGGGGATGAGCAGAGCTGAAGGACCTCAGGGCTGAGGTTGTGCTAGGTTGAGGACATGGTGTGACCAGAGGATGTCAGTTTTGGTTTGGCTATTGTGTAATTACTTTCCTGGGTTGCAAAAGGAGGGCTGCCACACTCAGTAGGTCTCTTGGGAGCAGGCATAGTAGGGGTGGTGGCACAGCCAGGCCACTGCTCATACAAGGTGGCAGCAGGACCTGGGGCAGTTGAGGACTGTGGTGGGGAAAACAGCCCCAAGAGGATCCTGGGGTTATCTGTTGCCCTCAGGCTCTGGGTACCCCCTTCCCACAGGGAGGCACAGGGATCCCACTTGTCAGTGAAGGAGGAGACTTCCTGTCTCCTGGCTGTGCTTTCCAAGCCAGGGCAGCCCAGGATGACAGGGAAGGGGCAGATAGATGTGTTGGGGGATGCCTAGATGCCAGGGTTGGCCCAACAGGAACTATTGCATGGTGATGTCCTCCTATCTGCAACAGTGACAGAGGTGGGATGGGTCATGCTGGGGAGGACTCTGGGTCCATGGACCGGGGTGAAGGTCACTGGAGAGGCTGATCAGAAGACTCAGTGGTGCCGTCAGGGTCACCCTGTCCAAACGGTGACAACTAATTTAATGAAAATTATACTGGTATTGGGGCTGGAGCCCTCTTCTCAGGAACTGGACCCAGGAAAGAAAAAAAAAGGTTCATTTCATGATTACAGATGTCACTGAGCAAAGAAGCAGAAACCGATTCAAATGAGGGCAAAGGCTATTATGGTTTTGCTTTTGCCCTGCTATGAATTTTTCACATTCATCAGTTCTGAGAAAATTCCCTCACATTTTTTAAGTGCAAACTGACTGAGCGTTCAGGGGAGCCACTTAAATTGAAACCATTCTTTAGCTTATAATGTAACCAGATGATACATCAAACATTTTTGCTTATTAATGCAGGATTGTGAACATGAAGGTTTGTTCCATCTTCACCGTTTATCAATCTGTCCATTCGGTCTGAACATCCACACAGGACAATGTTACATTCTGCCTTAAATTTCTGTGTCACGGTAGTAGAGAAAAGCACTGCAAAGACTTTTATTCTCATTCAGAAAAGCTTTGATGTTTCAAAGATAAGAGCACTTCATTATGTTCATGAGGAGTAAAAGTCTCCTACTACGACAAGAACTCTTTTAATATGATGGTTAAGTGAAGCTTAACATTAGTTTCAAATGAATAAAAGCACTTGCTGATGTCAGGTCATTGTTCATATTTACCCTCTTCAAGTCCCTGGTTCTCACTGAAAATGCTTACATCTTTAAAAAAGATTAGGTTTTGTTTCATAGCATGTCATAGGATTACACTGACTTGGATTTCTTGCAATAAGATGAAACATTTAAGTCATTAAGTTGACATTAGAGATAAAAGACTTTCAATTTACTATTCATAAGGCCACCCTCTCTTTTGTGTAGAGGACATAGATTAGTGGCTCTCTTGAACCTTGCATTTTTAGAGTCTCTGGAACAGCTCTGCAGTGACACAGAACATGTCTGGCACTATCCTGTTCATTTATACTCATGAATCAAGTGAATCTTTCTTAGAAAGGAAGAAAATGTCTTTTTTTTTGAGAAAAAAAAGGAGAAAAAAAAGAAAAAAAAATATTTTCTCCTTAACTGAATGGTGCACTTATTCTCTATAACTTTTTCAGTAATTAGTGTCACACTGTAATGAGAGAAAGTGAGAGAACATTTCTGGGCTTATTCGTACTCTACCAACTCCTAAGAATTCATTACAAAATTATTACTCCATTTGCTAGGTATCATATGAAAAACCAGGGAAATTAACTGGGAAATAGGAAAGCCTTGCCCCTTCTTATGCAGTGAGGTCCGTAAAGACATCTCTTTTCTTGGTTCTCCTTTTATCCATTTAACAATTTTCTCCCCTATTGTTCATTACCCTGACATTGACACGTCTCCTCCTGTCCCCACAGTCCCCCACCAAAAGGGATATGTTACGGCTGATTCCCTTAAACTGTTTCCGTTTCCTTTATGCACCATTCTTTAAAGAACTGCTTTACTACATGGTACTTATGTCATATAATGATGTCCCTATCCATATAATGATGACATGATTAAAGATGTCCCTGCTTACTGTGGGGGGGTTGGACTAGATGACCTTTAAAGGTCCCTTCCAACCCAACACATTCTGTGATTCTATTCTATGATTCTATATAATCATATCAGTTATGGTCATGTCCAAAAGGCAACTGAAAGGGAGTCTGATAGTACCAAAGTTAAAACTATATGCAGTGTGAATACACTTACTATTTCACGCAAGAGCATTTATTCTAACTGAATTTGCTAGATTTTGCAGGACTAAGAACAAAGCCAAAGCACTAAGTTATTTATGAAAACACTAATATTTTCAGCCTTCAAGTTACATAAAATGAAATGCTAACTAGGAATGTATGTAAAAGTTGAGGTAAATAGGATCCAAATTACGCCAGTAATATATAGACTGAGCAAATCTTCTTGGAAGTTCAAAATGCTTAAAAAGAAAGTCTTAAACTACTTTAAAATAAAGGTTTCATATTTAGCATTTTTTCTCCATTTCCTCCTTAATTCTTAACATTCTATGAAGTTTCTGCTTCCTGAAATCATGTAGTAGTGGACTTCTAAGCGTTTCTTCCTTTAACATAGTCAAATCGTTTAATTTCAGTGAATGGTCTTCTCTTATGACACAGAAAACTCCTGACAAACTTTCTGTATGTACCTTTCATCATTTTATATAATTCAATATATATAATTCAATATATAACTTATAAAATTCAAGATACAATGTATCTTTGTGTAAGCATTTCCTTTTAAGGCCAAAATGAAAAATTTCAGTTTCTTCAGATGGGAGTTTTCTCTATCTAATTGTTGAAGTAATTTCTGAGGTGGAATGACCAGAAAATATAATGTAGAATATCCTCAAGTGGCTACAGTGTATAATTTACTCTTTATAAACGTTCCCTATGCTATTGTCCATACTATTCTTTATACAGGCTGACACATTACTTACTTTCCAGGTCGTGGACATACACTGAGCAGAATGGGTGGTCTTCACAGGCCTGACACAAGAGAGAGCAGTTCTCAATGGAGTGTCTCAGCGTGCTTACCAAGAATCCTTTGTACTCTCACCAGCACACCTCTGAGATGTTACTTCTCTTTGGTGGTAGAAAATGAGAGCAAGGCGTGCCATGGCCTCTCATTCCCTCTTTAACATCCCATCTTTCTTTCCTTCCTTTCCCTGAATGTATGTATGTTACGTATAGACACATATATTGTGTGCTTTTAGGATAACTGCAGACAGCAAAAGCCAAATTCTCAGAAGAGTTCTCTGCCTTCCAGTTGCTTTAGATGCATTTTTTACTCTGAAACACGCACAGAAAAAAAAATGGGGAAGGGAAATCAATGAAAGAAGGAACTCAATAAGTGAGCTTATGTAAGGAGGATTTGTCTACATTGAAGTAAGGTGTTACCTTATAATGCAGTAGCTAATCCTTTAATTATAGCAGAAAAAAATGATATGATTAGTACATGAAAGTTTCCTGTATAACGAAATAAGTTATCCAAATAAGGACCGTTTTGCCTTGATACACCCAATCTATTCTAGACCAGACATTTGGAAGACTAGTAAACAAGGAAGAAGCTGGTCTGCATTTGTTGCTACATTGTTGTAGAATTTCTGAAGAATTCCTACTATATTTCATATCTATCGGATAGGTATATAAATATACTAACTTGGTATAAATATGCAATGAAAAAAACAGGATAGGATTTATCTGAATAAATGTTGATGTCTGCTGCTTAAACAAATATCTTTGCTAGCTGTCTATATTCCCTTTATGTACTATGAATCTTGCTTTATGAATTAGAAAAAGACTCAAGGACTGAATCTCATTCTGAAAAAGACATCGAACATAGGTGAATCAGAGACTATGGTGCCTGTATCTTTCTAGTGAATAAAATGGGAGTCTAAGGAGAATAGCTCAGTTAGATTTAAGACCTACATGCAAGATGCCTATGGTTAGGGGAGATTAACTTTCCCCCACTGACTTGGAACAGGTCCATTTGAGCAATGAACCTGAAACTTCTTATGAGACCATCTCATGAAATTTCAGGCTGTAGTATCTGCCAGTAATAGTTTTAACAAATTATGTCAGTTTTATTTTGCTTTGACCTTGTCACTGCAATTCTGTGCTTATTAATCAAAGACATATAATGTTTGCTGTTTAAATCAAATATTTTGATTGCATTGTTGCTTGCGAGACCTACTTAGAGGCGAAAATGTCATTACATCGCTCTTGGGGTGAGAGCAAATAATGTTGGCTGTGTTGGATGTCTTTGTACATGAAGCTTTAAGAAATGAGTTCTCAAATGTCCACGTGCGTAGAAAGGGTATAATCAAATACTTGAAGGCATTTATTCTTGTAAAATCATTTGAATAAATAGTATTTCTGTAAATTTAATAATAAGCTTAGTTCAAAGGCTGTATTCTATGGTTCATATAAAATGCAGACTTTCATGGAGCAAATCTTCATGGCGCTGGAAGAATGGAAGCATGAAAAACAGTAAAGCCTGTGGAGGCATACAGGATTTAGAAAATCACACTTTCTTGGGGGGATATTTTTTTTAACTTCTTTCAAATTAAAATTTACTTCCATTTTATTTTGTTTGAAATAAGGCTGTCAGCCTCTTGTTGTGTTTTAACCCCAGTGGGCAGCATAGCCCCACACAGCTACTCGCTCCCTCCCCTGTAGTGGGATGTGAGGGAGAATCAGAAGGGTAAAAGTGAGAAAAGACGTGAGTTGAGATAAAGACGATTTAATAGGTAAAGCAAAAGCTGCGTGTGCAAGCAAAGCAGAATCAGAAATTCACTCTCTAATTCCCATCAGTAGGCTGTAACGGTTACTTGGGAAGACAAATGCCATGACTGCAAAGTCCCATCTTCCTCCTTCTTCCCTCAGCTTTATATGCTGAGCATGACGTCATATGGTATGGAATATCCCCTTGGTCAGTTAGGATCAGCTGTCACAGCCGTGTCCCCTCTCAACTTCTTGTACACCCCCAGCCTACTCGGTGAGACAACATGAGAAACAGAAAAGGCCTTGAGGCTGTGTAAGCAATGCTCAGCAATAACTAAACCACCCACGTATTATCCAAGACAGCACCATGCCAGCTACTATGAAGAAAATTATCTATCACAGCCAAAACCAGTACGCCTCTACAGTCATGTCCACGATGTGCTTCACACAGATTTGCAGAAACTTGCCATTTTCTCACTTATTAAAAGCGAAACAGTGGAGGATAAATATGAGGCTCTTAAAATTCTAGTGTGAGATTATTATCTGTCAGGTCACCATGGTCCAAAAAACCCTGTACATAATGGGACAGGCTTTGAAACAGACACTAAGTCTGTTTTTTTGGCTGCTCTATTTTTATTTACAACTACATATGAAATAGCAGTTCAGAGAATAAGACCTATTAGTACCGTGTGAAGGATATGCAGCACTTGAAAACCAATGTATGTTATAGTTGTAGGTACCAGATTGTCATCCCAAGACTTTGCTAGACATTTGAACTCCCAGTCCTGGGCACTGAGTAAACACCATTTAAAGCTAGACTGTGCTGTGAAGAGGTGAAAGTGTAAAAAGAGAAAAATAAAAAAGGTTTTTGGAAGTGCTGTGAATAACCACAGGTCTCTGTCCTAGGCTACTAATCCATAATGCCTACAAAGATAGAGATATTGCTCTGTATGCGTATATGGTTGTTTAAAAATGTTTACTGAATACAGATCAGTACTATGGAGCTGTATTTTAGATTACAATTGTTATATAAATATGTTCATGATTATGAATCTTAAATGAAGCAATGACTTCTGACTGTGTAATTAAAACATGTCCTGTGGATTCAATATGGGCTGCTTAAACAGTTTGATTCCTCCTTGTGCCAAAAACATACTCTATGTGTGACAAAGTCCACTGCATCAGCAAGGGATAAAACTAACTATCAAGCTGGGTACATCTACATTTCAGGCAAAATACATCAGTACTTTTTGAAAGGACAAAGGAATCTTTATCTGATTCAGCGCAATTGAAAAGATCTATGTTCTCCATTAGATGGGCTAAGGAGAATTTTGACTCAGATATACAATGGCTTTCACAATCCTAAATCACACTGAAATCAAAGGAACTGAAATCTGAATGTCCTTTTGGTTATTGCCAGTGTCCTCTCTTTGTCTGTAAATCCACAGATTCAGTTCTCCTTGAAGTGCTCTGTGCCTAAAATTCTTACTTATGCTTCTTCTGAAATCCTCAGTGGTAATGTTAGATGACCCATATGTTCAGTGAAGCACGTCCTAGATATCTTCTGGTCTCTTACATTTGAAAATGTTCATAGGAATAATTACAGGATGAAATTTCCAGCCTTCAGTGGAAGGTCAAGAGAAACTGAGAGCAGTTTCACAGGGATAGCCTGCATTGGCCTTATTCCATGGAAGAAACCATGGGTCAGCTGTAATCTCAGTAAGGAAAACTTTCATCTAGCTTTCTCAAGGACTGAGAGAGTGCTCAGGGACTTTGAGGAATGACAATGGCCCAGAGCGAGCCGTGTGCTTAATTAATGCTATAGACTACAGTAGAAGATGTATTTGCTATTTGCTTTTAATTGGGCCAAGTTTAGAATTGTGATGTGTACAAGTGGTCACCTTGATTAATTGTCTAGATACTGTTAAAATCTTCTTTTGTCACTTCCAATTCCTGCCATTTAATGTGGTAATATATGGGAATGAATTCATCTTCAGTTTCATTCGCTACAGCAGTTTGCTAGCCTGTCCCTTAAAGATTACGACAAAGGCTGTGCCTAATGTAGCAACGAACTTCCACAGCTACTGCTGGGGGGCGGGGAAGGGAGAGAAGGAGCTTTCTTCCCTGAATCACAGCAAACTGAGTAAAAGGACTACCATTGTGATTTCAAACTTGTAAATTGTTTTCAACACTGGCAAGAAAGTCGCCTTTTTTATCCTACCTGTGTCTAGGTGGTGGCTCTTTGGCCTATCAGATATAAATTCTTTCATTAAGAGGCTTACCATCTTAAATATGTTTGGTTTTTATTCACTCAATCATTAATCCAGTTTCTTACTAATATAACTACATTTATTTCAATGCCTCTGTAACACCACAAAGTAGAAAAGAGTATTTGTGAAGAACGAACCATTATCCATGCAGCATGGAATGAATCACTTAAAAGTCTGATATAAAAACTGCAAAATCCATGCAGTTTTGATTTCTCTTATTTAAAACTTATTTTTTTTTAGAGATTTGACACTCTAAACTTCCGCTAAAATTTAAACTGTTGTAGAAAATCAAATTAATCTAAACAGCCACAATGGTCACAATGTGTTGTAAGTAAACCGTATAAGTTATTACACAGCTGCAGACAAGCTATAACATATATGTGTATAGATAAATGTGATGGAGTACAAGTACACTAAATTGGCACTGGTGCAAGGTACAGTGAAATCTTTAAAGACAGAAAGCACCAGTGCTGAAATGATAGTAATAAGAACAGAAGTCAGATGTATTAGCAACACCTCCGGGATGCTTGGTAAGAGTCTAAATGTCCAATTTAAAAGTAATATACTGCTACAACACCAAAAGAAATAATTCACGGACAGTTAATGATTTAAATATAGCAGATCTTGGGTCTACGTCAAGACACTAGGGCTTAAGAAATCTAGATTTAGTTTTTGCTTTATAAAATATTTCCTCTAGGATTCTGAGGAAGTAAATTACTTTGAATTACCAAAAAGATCTTTTAAAATAAAGTCTGGCATAAGCCTTGTTTTTCTTTCTAAACAGAGGTTTTAGGATCTTTCGCCACAGTAATGCGTACACTGTGAGACCCAGGAGTTAAACAAACATGCAGTATCATTGTTGTTAGACTACTTAGTCAGTGATTTTCAGTGTTATCTCAATGATTTCTAGTTAGGTAATATCTTGCAGTAGATAATGTATCATATAAATGTACACAAACAATTTGGATCACCATGATGGTAAACATCTTTCATTATATAACGTGAAACATGCCTTCATGTGTAAAAAGTATACATGTAAATGTAAGTTGTTACACTACAAATACTACTATAAGCTGTGCAATGGTAATAATTTTTTTTTAAACCTTTAAAAATTATTATTCAGACAGTAAGGTTTCTCTGTAGTTTCTGTGTATGTAAGGGTATGCATAGCATATACATGGATAATAGAAGAGGGAAAACACTTTAATTGGTGTGATATGTCTATACATTTATAGCATTTTTTTTTTCTAAACAGAATTAAAAAAAAAAAGGAAAGACAGATTTGCTGCTCAAACCGTAGCATTTTCATTTACCTTATATGAAAGTCAGTGACACAGCACTCACCGTCCTAACAAATGCTAGTAGGAAAGGCAGAAGCTAAATAACTTTGAAAAATTGGATAACTTGTATTGCTGCCCAACATAAAGATCTCATTTGTGATTTTCACTGCCAAATTATATTGGTAACCAGCCATATATCGTGAATTTTGATGGGATCTGGAAAGATGCTTCTTTTAAAGTTATGGTCATTTATTCAGTTCTGAAGTGAGCATTTTTCCAGACAGTTGTTTTGCGATATAAGTTTTTTTGGTCTTGTTTATTTATAATGTTTAGATCAGCTTAACTTTTTTTTTTTTTTTTTAAAGCTACCACTTCTAGGTACTTGCTATCTGATTGACGGTGATGAATGTTTTTCTCCATGTCTTTCTCACACAAATTCAATTTGTGAGATCTCAAGACTCTGAGATCTGAAGATGATTATTTCAGTATAGATAACTGCATGAGGACAGAACAAACCAGGAGATTTTAAAAAGAGTTTTATGGGAAAAAGATTAGAAAAATGTAGGTGCTCCAAAGACTTAAATTAAGGCACAAGTATAACCTAAAAGAAATGTTCAAAAAGGGAGGCAGAAGATAGTGTTGTGTTGTAGGTGTAACATAGCTATAACCATAGTGTTGTAGCTGTAATTAGTTATCAGGAGCTACAAATCACTGACATCTTAGAATGTGAGTATTGTGAATTTACACCGGTATTGGATTTGAATCAGGTCTCCTAAGCAAGTCTTGTTAGCAGTTCTTCTGGGAATCTTTGTTAAACTTCGTACAGTTCTTGCTTGCCCACTCTTCCAGTTTGACCAGGTCTTTCTGCTAGATGGCTCTCCATTCTGACATGCTCACCTCATGACTCAGTTTAGTGTCATCAGCAAACTCGGTGAGGGTGCTTTCAATCCCATCAATCCCATTTATGAAGATATTGAACAGCATTTATGAAGATGTTGACTCAGCTTAAGACTAGGCTTAGCTGTATTCTTTGCATGGGAAACTCACCTGAACATAGAATCATAGAACATGTTTTGTTAAGAAGAAAAAAAAGGTCATTTTTAACTTACAGCTCCCATTTCTAAGTGAAACCATGCATGCAGAGGTGGCATTCTCCATTTATGCCACTTTCTAAATGCTTTGCTTCATCAAACATACCCAAAGATTTCTGCCTTACTATGAAGGAAATAAAACAATGTGTAAGGTTTCCATTGCCTTTGTTATCACTTGATGGGCAGGTTAGGCAACGTAAAGAAAGTAATTTGAAAGACTTCCAAATTTGTGTGTGTGTGAGGTCACCACATGATACGAATTGTCTCAGTTGTGCTTTGGGGTTTTTTTTATTAATTTTGTTCTTTCTATTAAAACAACAAAAAAAAATTAGTCAAAATGACAGCCCCTTTCCCCAGCAGACTCAGTTTCTCATATTATCATATTTTATTGTGAACCTTTTGGTATCATTTGGCAGCTTTAAAGAAGAGTAATAGCCAAGCTGCTAACAAATGCCAGCTACAGAATACAAACCTACAGTACATTAATCTGATGACCTTTGGACTGAGAAAATATCTAGTGCTCTTTATTTATAAAAGCCTATCAGCAGTACCCCGCTACACCGTTATATATAGTAAGTGCTGTATATATCTCTGTGTATAGTTTATGGCATCTAAGGTGTAGTAAAAGGATACATGAGGGTTTATCACGTGCACCCTGCTGGACACTTGACAGGCATTTCTGTTTAAGATGTATGTCAAAGAGTAAAAAGAAAGCGTATTGAAAGAAGAAAGGTATCTATTAAAACAGTACAGCATCTGAGAAACCCATCAATAGAATTTTATAGCTTGCATTCGCTTGAAGTTAAGGTTTATTACATGAAATGTGTGGTAAAAGAATTATGTCATTTCTCACCCAATTGTTATAGCAGAACATAAGGAGTGTGTCGTATCCATCCCTACAATAAAAACCACACAGACCAAGTGGTTCATCTGGTTTCTGTGTCCTAAATAGTGAATAAAACCACATATAAATCAAAGTTTAATGCCCATCTATAAAAAAAAATGAAAAAAAAAAAGAGAGAGAGAGAAAAAGAAAAAAAAATCTTGTACAGGACCATTATACATCAATATTCTTTGGACTATATGTAGACTAGTGCACAGTAATTGTTAGTAATACTCTAAATCTGATATTATTGTGTGGTTTTTTTTTAAAGGATGAATGATATTGAGTAACATGGTTAGAAATAGAAAGCTGGAGATACTTCTTGGATGCTAGGGGGAAAATATGAAGAGTTATAAAAGCTTGTTATAAGGACAATCCCTCAGAAGTAAGGGTTACTTAACAAAGACTCAGAGCCCCCTTATCTTCTAATTTAACACACTAGCAATTTCTTTTGCAGCAGTGACATTTACATTACAACTTAGAAGTACTATGCTAAAAAGATGTATTAATTTCCTTTAATTTCAGCAGTCATCATTAAGATACTTTTTTTCCTGCCTTGAAAGTTCAAAGATGTAGAAATTTTTCACCTTTGTCTGTATATAAACTGCCTGTGCTTTCCAAGGGATGAGGAAGCCTTTACTAGTTCCAGGATCATTCCTTGCGCTTTATAATAGGCCACATTTAAATATATAAAATTAACAATTCATTAACACATCATATTATGAAGATTCAGGAAGAACTGTAAAGGAACAAAACTAAGCCCTGAACAATGTTTCAAAAACCCCTTTTCCTTTTCAGTTTTGGACATTTTGGTCAGAAATGATGGATAGACTGGTTTCCACCCTCTTAACTAAGTGATCTGTTATGGAGCTTTCATATTTAGTGCATCACTTAACCACTGTAGGGAACATAAATGACAAGTTATTATAATGAGGCATGCAGAGAAAAAGGGTGGCGAAACTACTAATCCTTTGTGAAATTGCAGAAATTATTCCTTTCTCACCAGCCACGAGAGCCACTCAATCCCATTTTATTCCAATGGAAGCTGTTATCTACTCAGCATTTCATGGATAGAAAAAGTGAAAATCAGAACACTTATTTAGTTGTCTAACTATGTCTATGTGGACCTAACTTTTTTTATCTTTAGAAAATTTTGGTGAGAAGCCCTCAGGCACTTTTCAAAAAGTAGCACAGTTGGTTATTTGGGAAATGATTCAGCCTTAATACTTATATTCTTTTCTAGGCAACCATTCTTCACTTCTCACAGAGGCCTTTAACTGGATTAGACTTAGTGTAGGTTTTTTACAGACTTGGGTTAATTTGCTGAATTGTCCCATATGGTTAGAACATTTGGTTCTTTTAAAAAAGGAATTATCTGTGCCTGTGGACTATAAATAGAACAAAAAAATAAACATTAAACACATCTTATGCATTTTTGTATGCATAAGAACAGAATATCATTATTCAATGATATCATCAGATAGAGCTATTATATTCCTGTTAAGTATTTTTTTATAATAATAGATATGAAGACTCCCCAAGTTGTCCAGATGTAAAATATCAGTATTGTAGTAATCCAAATACCAAGGACTGCTGTAAAAGGGTCATGAATCCAAAAGGCAAATCGTAAACTCAGATTCATGTTTTTTTGCATTATAGAAAAATTGCCAAAGTAATTTAGTTAAATTTAACTTTTTTAGAAAAAAAAAATTCTCTCAATACCTATGTAACATAAAAAGGTTACTAATTCAAGGTAGCAGTGAGTCTAAGACTATAACTAAAGTATAAAACAGTTAAATGAATAAAAACTTATTTGTGGTCACAAAGTCACTTGCCTTGTCGGTAAACTTTTTCTATCATTGCTTACTCTAAGTTTTTCAGTTTTTCTAGTTTTGTATGAAATGCCTTATTGGTCTTATCCCACGCAGTGATGACTACAGGCAAAAATGAAAACAAAAGAAAGCAAATGGCTACTCTGATCTTGTTAAGCATCTTGTTTTTCAATGTCAACATTAACTCTTCCACTCCCAAATTGAGCTAGCCATCCTCTCTTAGATACTATTTCTCAGCTACTTTTGTCTTTTAGAAACTTCTTCATTAATAGGACATCTACAAAATTTACTAGTTCATTGACGTGATGTGTCAGGTACTTAAGGCAATACAAAATAAAAAATATATGTTCTGACAGTCCAACAGATGCAAAAAGGGTACATTAAGTAAACATAATTTACATCTTTTATACCCATATAAAATAGATATATTTCATTTTAAGAACACACTTAAGAATAAAAGACAACATATTATTACTTCTGATTGTTTTTTTTTTTTTAAGGGAGAATGAAGTGGTTAGACTGGAATAAAAAAAATCCCACCTCCTCCTCTACTCCCCTCCTCACCCCCACCAGTATTCCCATCTCTCTTGCAGGTGGAAGTACTTACAATCCCTACTTGATGACAATTATCTGACATAGTATTAGTTCTATTTTGATTAAATGCCATAATGCTTTTCACAGTATTAAGCAACTTTGAGTTTATGATGGGAGGGGCACAAAGATGCAACATTTTAAATAGCAGTGTTCATGTTATAGAGTGGTTCCTGAGCTCTATATTTCTGTCTGATTTTTTTTCTGGAATGATTTTTGATACCCATCACATTATAGAACTTCCTATATCATTCTTAGTCACCTGAAGTTTTATCTTTAGATTAATAGAGTGGTAGTTTGGTTTATTTTAAGTGGAGAGGAAAATCTCATTATACAGTGAGAAGACGAGTATTGGTGAAATTAAAGATAATAAGCCAAAGGCATTAAGCTATCAGCTGTCTGAACAGCGAAGATACTGACACTTCTGAACATCAAAGCTTGATCTAAATTGTCCCTATTATTTCTAGAGTGAAAAAAAAGAAAAAAAAGATACACTGGAAATTATCTTTGTAAGGAAATTACTATATTATTCCACTTTTTGCATCTCCACACTATGATTATGCATAGTGCTTGCTGAAATTGTTTGACAAGTAATAGAGTCACATTTTCCTGGCTCTGTTAAATTATGTAAGGGTGGAAGTATTTTAATTATTTATTAAAAGGGAAAATGTATACCTGAATGAATAATGCTGCACCATACTGCGAAACTTGGTTTCCATTTTTATCAGTAGAAATAGGCAATATTTAACATCTTGAAAGCAAAGCGAAACCAGAACTTTAACGTATTTATTTCATTTGCTTGCTATCTATTCTCTAGGCCTGAAAAAAAAGCATCATTTAGAATCTGCAATGCATTACAGAGTGAGAAATCAGGGTTTGCGGTTTCCACCGTCAGCTTTCAGACTGACTTTCATGCATGCATATAAATATATGTAAAGAAGATCATAATCTATATTCATGAAGATGATTTCCACAGATAATACCTGATGCTTTCCAGAAAATACAAATAGCCATGTCAAAATTGATAGGTAATCCAACACACAAACCTAACAACGATTCTTAGGTTACAGTTAGCCTCCCATTTGCCCCTATCTCAGTAAGGATAGATGAAAGGTGTATTTTCTATTCACCCATGCATGATATCAGAAGTTTCATGGGATTTAAAAATTATTTGGTTTAGCAACTATTAGGCATTTTGATACCTCAGAAATTAGGAGATCACTATAGATTCATATATTTAAAGGGAAATATACCAGCTGAAATTTGAATGATTACTATCATTTTTAAAGGTCATCACTGGCATTGCATGTTTCAGTGTCTTGGCAGGAGGTCATTTTCGTAAGTTTTCAGATTTTCTATACATCTTTCTACTTAAGTTTTTCATGATTCTCAAGGGAAATAAATTAGCTAACTTTTTTGCTATGACATGGTGTGTAATCAGTTAGAAACAAAACAAAACAAACCCCAAACCGAAACAACAAAAAAACCTAAACAAGCAAATGACAAAAAAGGAAAGTATAATGGGTAAGATTCATCTCATGCAGGATGATGATACTCCATTTTATTGTTTGCAAGAATGTCTATTAAGCTACTTTAATTGATGTTAACTGAATCCTTCCCCCTCCCTTTCTTTTAAAAAGTAAACCAGTGTCCTGGTTTTAGCTGGGAAAGAGTTAATTTTCTTTCTAGTGATCGCTGTGAAAGGAATGTCAATAATACCTATTGGTTTTAGTTGTTGCTAAGTGATGTTTACACTATTCAAGGGCTTTTTTCATCTTCCCATAGAAGCATAGAGAGACCGATGGAATGGCCAATGAAATATTCCATACCATAGACATCATGCTCAGTATATAAACGGGCGTTAACCAGTGGGGCAGGAATCCATGATCACTGCTCAGGACGGTGCCAATTCACTGGGCAGTGAGTATTATTATTATTGTTGTTATTATTATTATTTTCCCTTTCCTGTTATTATTTCTATTAAACTGTCTTTATCTCACCCTATGAGGGTTTTTTTTCTCCCTTTCCCTTCCTTTTTTTCCCCTCTTTTCCCCACCCTTCTAGGGGGAAAGAAAGAGGATGGGGGTGAGAGAGCAGCTGCGTGGTTCTAGTTGCTGGCTGAAGTTAAATCATGACAACCGACAAGATATCTAACAAAGCTTTCAAACAAGTACAAAAAGAGACATATAGAAGTCTAGTCCATTCTTTTTTTTTACTTCATGGAATGCCTGTTCATTAAATTGTCACAAACCTACATGAAGTCCTTCAATAATGGACTTTGATTTTAAATGCAAAAGGATTGGTTAAAGTCACAGATTAAAAATAACAACAATAAAAATAAAAATGGAAGAGAATGACACCTCTCTAAGACGACTTTCATGCCGTGAAGTGTACCATAAACATAGGAAATGGTATTCTGCTCTTGGTGCACAGTCTCGCCTGTATCAACAATTTTCATCATGGCTGAACTGGTGGTGAGAGGAGAAACAGACCCACCATGTTTCTGGTACAGAGACAGCAGATCAGCAGGTGCTGTGCTGAACTGAAGAGTGTGGTGGAGCATTCTTTCAAATTCATGTAGATTGTCATGAAAATGCACAAGATGATAGATAGATAGAAATTTATCCAAGATTGTTTTGTCAAGTACAGACCATTTGGCTCCAAACAGGGATGATTCAAAGATGCCTGATGTCCTCTACTGAGCCGGAGGTCAGACTAGCAGTCTCTTCTGGTCTTAACCGAATCAAATTGAGCAACAAGGGCAGTAACAAGAGGCTCAGCCAAAGGAGAGCCTGAGAAGGGCAGAAAGGGTGAAAGATTAGAGGAAAAAAGCTACAAAGTTGCATACCTAATCCAGTCAGCTCAGCTGCCAGCTTCCCACACCTCCAAATGTACGTTGCACCAGTTCAGAAGTGTCCGGCAACAGCTTTGTGCAAAAGGGCTTCTTACATGGATATGCTTGCCTAGAAACATAGAAATTCCTAAACTGGTGCACGGCTTCTTTCTGCCTTTCCAGTTCATCAGTATTATTTTATTTCCTCATTTAAAGTTTGTAAAAAACACTTCTCATTTTTCACAGTTTCTGCGGATTTTTGGCATACCCTAAAACCATAACCACTTTGTCTTTCTTCAGATACATATTTAATAACAAGCTTCAACCTTTAGAAGACAGCTTGTGATGACATTGGCTTAGTTTCTTTGTCAATGTCAGCGTTACATCTCCAGTAATTTTAAGCATTTTTATGTAAAGATTTTATGTTGGGATTCAGGAGCTTTTGAAATTGTTTTGAATGAGAAGGGCCTAGAGCTGATTTTCTATTTAAAAAAAAAAAAAGAGTTTGTTGCCAGTAATGACATATCAGACAGCTTGAAGTATATCATTCCCCAGAAATGTTATGTATGTTATTTCAGTTAGATGTGAACGGAATTTGAACTTGTATAGAAGATTATGGTAAGCAAACTATGTGACTGACAAAACATTATAATGGAGCAGTGCAGCAAGAACAGACTGTAAATAGCAGTTTGCTGATTATGGAATTCCAGCTGAGATGTTGGAAGGTAACGGTTTAGGTCTGACTTGTTTCCATCCTTTGCGCTGATATCTGTTTAAATATACTATATAAAGCCTAGTCAAAGTAAAATGGGTTGCAATAAAGGTCCATATAAATAGTGAAGAATTTGATAAAAACAATGAACTATCACATATCGGTAAAAATCAAAATTTGTTCTGAAGGGTGAAGACCATATACTTAGATGTTTATATTGTAGTTCCAGCACTGAGAACTACTCAAGGTGCAAGACTAAAATGTCAGAGGTTAAAATCAAATAAGTGTTCCAAAAATACCTAGAACTTAACATCCTCTACTATTTTTACAAAAGGTTATATTCTAAGAGGAGACTATCTCATTGTGAGGACACCATTTCTTCTGGGAGACGTGAGTATCAGTTTAACATTAACTTGTAATCAAACTTGCATATATTCTGCTGAGAAAATTCAGTTCTGTTTAACATAAGGCCTCTGAAACACTTAACTTGCTTGATTCATTCTCCAATGGAGATGTGGAGAAAGGCAAAGTAATCTCACGGAGGATGTTTCTTTTCAACATGTTCTACTAGGATAACACAAAAAGAATGAATTTGAGATTACTGATCATTCACATCCATGCCTTCTGTGTGTCTTATGTTAGTATATATTGATAGAAACGCACCCTGATATCTAAAAGTGCTTCCCCTTTGTCCAAGAAGGAAATTTAGACTTCTTGATTAATTTCAAGACCGATTATTCTGCCTTTTGTCTCAATCTGAAAGGTTGAACATCCTCTCTAATATACACGGTCTCCCCTGAAAGAGGAGCCCTACAGAAGAAACGGAATACAACATTTGATTTGTGATTATTCCAGTTTCTAGGGAGGAAAACCATGTGAATCTGTGATGGACTAATATATCCAGTAATTGTTAAATGGTAGAAATTCCAGTTCTAACACTACATATTCATATGCAGTATAACTGCAAAGTTTTCTATTATCTTGTTTTTTTGTCCTTCAGGACTTTTTGCTCCCTTGCAAGGACGCTACTCAGATTAGAGTTTGCAGTTAAGTTAGATATCTGCTGTTTGAAAAGCACAATTGACTTACTGTTCAGCATCACCAGCCTGGCTGGTGAAAATCTCCCTGGGGTAATGAACAGAAGGTAAGGATAATCATTGGTTTTATTAGACTTTCTCTGCATAAAGAAACCTACATGAAAAACATAGTGTCGGTGGTTTATATAGCAGATAGCACACCACACATCTTACATGAAGGCAGTGACAGAACTGTTATTTAGGAGCTCATATGACTGCGCTAACTGGCTAGCATCCTCTTAAAGGTATTTGTAATGCTTTCTGGCTTGATGCTGACTTCACTGATTGCCTGTTTAGAAAAACACATGACAAAGGTTTGCAAATAATAACCATATAAGAATCTCTGTGGGCCTACTCCTTCCATATCTTAATCTGAGAAACCTTTTCCACTTTCTCCCCAGAGAAATTCAGGACTGATTTTAATGCTATTTTTTCAGTGTACAGTCACTTCCATTCTATCTTTCTAACTGCCTGTGAAGCTATATCTAATTGTTTAATTGTGATATATCATATCTTATTAGAAAGTTTTCATCAGTCTACTACTACATAAAGTAACCCTCTGCCAGTTCTGGACTATTACTTTCTGTCATGTAATTATTTCTCTGTTCCTATCTCTTACTCTGATTAGAGAAGCATACATTTAACTTCATCAAATACTAAGAATGGGAAAAGTTATTTTTAAAAGTGGAAAATATAAGAAATTATAATTAGAGACGTCACTTGGGATAAAAATCTCAGGAAAGTCAGAGAGATGGGTGTGTGACACAGCCTGTTTTGCAATGTGTGGGCTTTTTTTGTTTGTTTGCTTTTTGATATTGACCTATTTTACCTTTCCTTGATATTATTTTTGAAAACAGAGCCCAAAACGTGATTTTGAACATAGTGAATAATACTAGTGATCTTTTTAGGATCAAATATCTTGTTAAGGATATATTTAATGAATAATTATATTGAGATGATTGAGAACTAGCTCAAATACAAGCAAAGAAAGAATCCAGATGTGGGGGGAGGGAGGCTTAAATTGTCATGTTCTGCCAACCATGGTCTTCAATTAAACTTCTCTGATTATCAGAAGACATGAAGAAACAGAAATTTCTTAGATGACAATCAAATAACATGATTAAAAGAGGAGGGGAAGGAAATTGGGAGGGAATGAAATTAAAGAAAAAATGTAATCCGGATTATAACTTGATAGTTGTCTGCCTATTCATATATTACGTAAATCTATCATTGAGGTTTTAAACCAGGTATTCTGTATTTGATACTGAAATTACGTTCACAGTGCTTCTATGTTAGAAGTTGGTGAATGTATGAAAAGTGTCTGTGACAGGCACATAGGGCAAGTCAGGGTGAAAAAAGCAAGATGCTCACAAATGTGCTTCCAGATTAGATAAAAACAATTTTAAATGCAAAAGACTTTTTCTTTTTAAGCCATTCCTCAAAATTATGCTCAACATCATTGAACGCTTTTCTCCCGGGGTGTCCATCCTGCACCATGGTAATCTTATAACATCATCTGAGACTGTGTCATCAGCATATTTCCACAATATACTCCATCTGATTCCAGTTAGTTAAAGAATTAAAACTAAACCAAGTGACAAGACGACACCTCGCTGCTGGATCCATACTACAGAACCAAACCTGCAAAAATAGGCTCAGTTTCCAGATTTGTATTGAACGTCAGAATGACAGTTCTGGACTAGCTCAAGCTCTTCCATTTTCAAGATTAAATAGTACAGTCTCTGTAAACTCTTCTTGTTTCCTTGATCACCTGAACAAACCAAGCAAAGAACAACTACATTAAATCCCTGTGCACCCAGGATTCATATCTTTATATGTTAACTTTTTGTAAATTGTAACTTTGCATTTCTGCTGGTGGCTAGAATTAACAATAACGCTTGCTGAAAACAGAAAACTTGTGCTGTTTATAACAGTAGCTACAGGCACTTATTGTATCTCAGAATGAAGTCATCTTTAAGTGGGCAAAAGCTTTACTTCAGTGAAAGTTTCTTATCATCATTGATACCCAAACACACAGCTCACAATGGGCCAGGAGCAAATATTTCCCTTAACTAATCAAGTGAAAGCTTGAATGTACATCATAGTTTATTCTTTGAACTCTTTGTTCTATTAATGGTATAGAACATAATTGTGTTACTTGAAACATGGCATAGCTTTCCAGTAAGAATTCAATTGAATGCAAGTATTACACATACCACACTATTTAAGCATCTTCACTAATGAGCTAATATTCCTCAAGCTATTCAAGCATATGGAGGTCATTACTTACAGTTTAGTTTATAGCGGGGTTGCTGTTTTCCATCCATAGCTGTTGTAAAGTGAGATGGGCTGTGGAGGAGCCTCTGAAGTGTCTGTAGACTTTGCATGTACCAGCCAGAAAGTTTTCCCTGTTTTCTGTGTTTGCTTAATAGTCCCAGGGGATGCTAAAACAGGTTATAAAACACGACATATGGACAAATTTGCTGTTGCAGCAGGTATGGATTACATAATGAGAGACATCAAATATCTGAAATGAAAGGAGCATCAATTAGGTGCCCAGACACCCTGTGATACAGGTTGTTAGAATTTCTATGAGCTCTGCTTGAATAATTAACATTTATGCACAGACAAGAAATCTGTAAGCTTGTCCTTAGATTTGCATTTTTCTCCATGTCCTGATCTCTCCTACCTGTGAGCCAAGTCTTCAAACATGGGTGTGCATTTGCAGCTATGTCACTTCACATCTCACCAAATAAGTAAATAAAATGGTTAATACAGAGTAGGGCTGGTGTCAGGAATAGTGTGAATATTTTAGTCCCCTAAACCAAGTTTGAAAAGCAGGGAAAATCTGGCTACGTACAGGTTTATGGTGCCATTTTACTGGTCTTTAACCTTAGCAAGTTAATCCAGTAATAATGTTGTGACCTTCCAGGCACTGCAATATTTTAGTGCTACTACTGTCTGTATTTTCCTGTGAAGTTTCAGAGCTGGTGTGTAACTGAAAATATTATTTGTGGGTTTTTTGGAAGAAAACAGTATGTGATATTATAGCTATACCTTGTCTGTCCATGGAAAGATTTGTTCACCAAAAGATCTGCTGAAGTTTAATTTTGGACCAGCTGATGTTCCACAAACAGATCACTTTTGTTAAAAATCGGCATATTTTACAGGTAGTCAAAAAAAATACAACAAAAAATTGATCCTGACCTGATTCAAAATTTTGCCTTTAGAGGTATCTGAGTTTGTACTGCAACTCTAAATTGGAAGTGGATCTTATGCTAAAAGTTAAGTCAACTTGGAGTGGAATCCAGATATTTTCCTACTTTTTTTCAGCTCCTGTATCATATTCCTATAATCTACTGTAGTGAAAGTGGAAAAAAAGGCCCACAAAACATACCCATGTAACCTTATCTGTTTAAGCTTTTTTATTTGCATCTTGAGCAAGGCAGAAAAAATTAGGAAGTATTTGTTTTGTTTTGTTTCCTTTGTTTTCTGTTTTAACTTCCTTGAAAGTATGTTATTATTTTACCATTTTGTAGCAATTATGCCGTTCTTTGTTTAGGCCCACGATTTTTTAACTTCAAAACCAATGCTGAAATCCCACTGGGGTCTATGGATTAAACACACGCTTAAAGTGAGTGTTTAATTAGAGGTTTTGCTGAACTGGATCTGTAATTGTTAATCTTTTTTTTTTCAGTAATGTTTTATTGACATCCCTGTTTATTTAAAGGAGCTATATAGGTTTTCAATGCAAGATTTCAGTTGCAGGAGAATTTCTAAAGAATTCCCTACATGAAAGCATTGAGGTAGGATTAATTCTTAAGAACTTAGAGAAAAAACCAAACAGGGAGCAATAAAACAGAAACTCAATGTATTTCCTTTGGAATTCTTCCTGTTGTAAGAAAGGTGAAGTGTACAAACAGTACATTATTTCATCTATGAAGTTCTTCCATATCTCTTTTCCCTTGTGTACTGTGAAGTAACTTTATGGCTGGTAAAAGCAAGAAGAAGTGGGATTTTTTGTTGTTTTGGGGAGTTCTTTACAATCAAAGCCTGCTTTATCACAATAAAAAAGACATTGTAAAAACAAAATAGACCTAATGAAAAAATGAAAATTGAGAATTTACCCTTGCAGAAAAGCAACCATACATTGTCTTCTTTCCAATAGAAAAGGAAAATGACTTGCAAAAGTCTCAAGACGAATGAGATATTTTAAACCTTTTACCAAGGTTTATCTTATTTATTTTTTTTAACTATATGTAAGAATAAATAACAAAGCATGTTGCAGGAGAGAAACGCCAGAATTTCACAAAAAAAAATTATTTGAAACTATGATCTGGTTTATTGACAACATAAAACAGACTTGGCACAACAAAACAGTGTAATTCGTCACAGGACAAAAGCCAGCTACCTAGATACAGACACGACTTCAGTCAAAATTCAGTAAGGCCACATGAACTCTGCGTTTACTGTAGACCTTTTGCATTACTGGATATCCCGTTGGCATCTACATGCAGTTGTGTGTGTTTAAGAGAAAAGAGAAAAGTATTAATGAGAAGAAATATTTGGCCACCATTTAATACAACACTTTTTTCACCCAGTTAATCTTAATGTCAGTCTGTATAACTGGTTTCAATATTGTGTTTTTTGGCCTAGACTTCTGCCTGCTTATGCTGGGGGAAGGCTGCTGTTGCCCCTGGAGCTGCCAAAGAGGTACAAGGTGGGACAGACGTGGCGGCTGCAGGTACAGGCAGGCAAGAGAGCCAGGCGCGGAGTGGGCAACCTGCAGTGCCCGCAAAGGCTGCAGTGGTGACAGACACGATGTCCCCTTCAGCAAGTACTGCCCTCAGCGGAGAGGGTGTCTATGGCTCTATGTAAAATGAAGAGGGTGGCTTCGATATCTTTTTTCGATTTATAAGGTTTATGCATTTTCATATTTTGCTTCAGTTGTTCTGAAGCACATTTAGTAGCACATTTATTATCCTGAAGTCAGATTTTTTTTAGTGGCGATCAAGAAAGTTTCATTGGCAATGAGGCAATGGTCTCTTTTCTTAATTTGTCTTATATGGAAAAGTCCACTGTAATGAACACATGGATACCTTGAGTCTGTAGTAATCAAACTGGACACAATGCAGGCCATTTAAATTAAGGTTTTGTATATTGTTTACTGCATGCACTTCTATCTGATATTTTGCCTGTTCTTTTAGTTGAAAAGATGCTGTAAAACAGAAAACGGTCAAAGCCTCTGGGGAAGCCAAGTCCATCAACTGAGTCTCTGTGCTGTGCTAGTGTCACCTCTTGGCTTTCTTTATGTTGTGAAAGTAAGAATGATCTTACCATTACCTGTAATGTATGCATACTTCCCATGCAAGGTGACAGGAAAAAAAACCCTTCCTTAGTACCATCTCCAGGTTTCTCAATGAAATAACCTCCATTCTGGCCTTTCTCTGTTATAGCCCTTTACACTAGGTCTGCAAAACAAGAAAAAAGAATTTGTAAATAGTCCAAGAAAAAAACCCCTAACCACTCCATATTGATTTTGTACCAATGAAAATGCTTGCATAGGTATAATGAAAGCCCACAGAGAATCCAAGTGCTATACCTAGAAGACAGGTTTAAGTAACGTCATTCTGTCGTCAAGTAACGTCATTAAGTAACGTTAAGTAACATCAACTTCTTGGCCCTATCAAGTCCGAATGCCTTGTAGGAGAATTCCTTATGATTGGGCATTTCACATGAACTTGCTATCTCATTAGGGAAACAATAAAAAATTTTATGCACATAAAACCTGTTCAGAAATTCCAGGTAAATTACTTATTTATAATAGTTTGATGGTCTTATAAACATGCATGTAGAGATCAGATTGGATTAAAGACAATCAAAAACACATCATCTAAAAAATACAGATTACTTAGAAAAAAAACAGTAGACTGCTTCCCAAACTTTTTGGGAGCTGGGACTCATTATAAAAAACAGTCATAATTCTGTGTCTAACTAATAAATTGGTAAAATTATCTCCTGCCAAAAGGAAATCTCCTGAGGAGTAGTAGAATATGTCTGAAATATTTCAGCTGAACTATGTCATCCAAATAATTAACTGATTGTGCCAAAAAATCGAAGAGTGGGATCCTGCTTATTTAAGGGAATGAATTAGGTATTTAAAAATAATTCTATTTGCTGTGAGACCCAAGGCAGCCACCCAAGGCTGGCAAGAATAAGACATGCTCTGCAAGACCTGGAGCAGCAACTGGGGAACATGCAGGATACCACAGGGCCTCCCGAATGGCCTGTGCCTGGACTCTGCAGGAGCAGCCGGGCAGGATTCTGGGTGTGCTGTTTGCATGGTTCAGGTCTGCCGTTCCTCTTTGGGGAGCTCAGAAGTAAACACCTACCTGTCAGACACCTCATGTCTGATCATAGAATCACAGAATGACAGAATGGTTTGGGTTGGAAGGGACCTTAAAGATGCTGTTCCAGCAACTTACCACCCTCATGGTAAAGAATTTAGTCCTTAAATCTGATGTAAATCTACCCTCTGTCAGCTTAAAACCATTAGCCCTTGTCCTATCACTACACCCCCTGATGTCTGAATCTGACGTCTGAATCCCATCGTCAATAGATTGCATTTACAAGCATATAACCTGTAGGTTTCTCTGGGAGAGCCTCTTTTGGTTCTGTATCCACACAGACTACATACCTCTGTCAGCAACAGGAAATAATTCTGTCTTTGAACTATGTCCTAGTAACTCATCTGCTGATGAGGCTGGTAGACCACCACTCTCCCTTCCCCAGAAATCATCTCCATCATTTTTTTCTTCCCACAGCTGCCTGTAGCTGGAATATTTTTCAGAGACACCTTGAGCTGTTGGCAAAAGGGTTAATAATCTAAAACCACAGCTCATCACCTGATTATTACTTAAAAAAGAATACTCTTCAGATGGTCTATGCTGTACATAAGAAAATATGAAAGTTGTTCCTACCTGACAAGTGAGAGGTCTGAGTAGTCGTTGCTTGCAAGCGAGGGAAGATAGGGAGTGATGGTCATGACATTCAGATCATGCCACGTGGAGGTTATGCTGACAAAAATACAGTTGCTGTCTATTTCAGAGGGACTGAATACACTGGATAGAAAGAAAATTTTAAAGAAACTGCATTTGGGCCTGCTGTGTAACAGGATGAGGCTGAGCTGATACTCAGACTTAGCTGAAAGAGCAATATCCACACCATTTTTCCCACTGGGGAAACCTAGCTCTCCAGAGAGGGAGGAAGAGCTGGAGAGAGCAGAATCACCAGTCTCAGCCCCCATTACACCAGTAATGGGCTCTTCTTCCCTTATGGGTTAGAAACCTGATGATATAACAGGAGTACAAAGGAAATTAAAAAAAAAAAAAATTAAATATTTAAATCTTTTAATATTTAACACTGAATTTTGTCTTTCACTTGGCCTGCTCTTAGAGTATCCAAAAAACAAGCCACTCATATCAAAATGTTATTGTAGCAAATTTCATAGTGAATATTTTTCATAAAAAGTCCAAATCTAGTGTCATCCAAATCTGAGCAAGCTTAGATATTTTCTATAAAATCTTGAGAATTTAAAGATCTACTATCAAATTATGTAAAACATGATCCCAAGACAAAGCCAATATAAAGAATCTATTAGAATTCAATAAGAATGATGACTGAATATCTTCTTACCTATAGTTCCTGTCCTTAGCCTAGTAATAATGAATTCTCTATGAAGAAAATGCCATGACATTCCTACATATACAGTTCAAAAGAACAAGCTGGACCAAAATAAATCACTTATTGCCTTGTGTGAACTTGTGCACAAGACAGAATGGGACAACTTGAAAATGAAGTTAACACTTTTCTAAACATGCTGTCGTAGAGAAATGAAAGATGGTAATTTTTTCATAGACAAGACAGGAAAATATCATATGCTATATTTGGTTGTGTTTTCACTTTTCATAAGCCCTTGTCACTCCTGCTTTCACTAAGCATGCATTCTATTTTCTTTGCTTTATTAATCACCTGACAATCTTCCCTGAGAGAACGGAAGAAGAAAGTTATGAATAAAAGACTCCATTGCTTGTCATGTTCATAAACAACCTACTAAGTTTGAAAGAAGCCTTTCACAGCAATTTTAACAGCCAAAAGTAACAGCTCATTTAAAGAGCTCTTTGGTGAGAGAATCTTAATTTGCGTGCAGCCAAAAAGTTGATCCAGACTGATGAGGAGTTCTGAAAATATTGTGGCAAATTCCTCTTTTATTCAATATACAAAGTGCAGCCTGACTAGCTGCAAAGGAGTTATGGATGAAAATTTCAAAGATGTCACGTACACAATTACCAAACGTTCTAATAAGAATTAGACAACAGACCTTCCTAAGAAATTTTGAAAATATCTGCTTTAGGTACTAACAGTATTGACTGACCATCTCTCTTTCCCTAAGTAGCGTACTTTACAGATGATACATAACACCTCAGGCTGAATAACACAGGCATATTGAATAAAATACCTGCAGGATCTGAATCTCTAATTATATTCAGGACAGTATATTCAGACAATATAAGGATTATTTTTAATCATTCCATATAACTACTTTTAAGGCTGTTCAATGTTTTAAAATATTTGTAAGTTGCAGTTTATTAAGTAAGTACTTAAAACTTCTGATGCATATATGAAAAATACACATCTGCAGGTTTGTTCCTTACTTTAAAACCAGTTTCTGAATCTGTATGTTAACAGTTTATTAAATTATACTTTGCACACATGTATGTATACATGTACATGAAAATACAAATAGAAATATTCCAACAGCACAAATGGGAGTCTAGAAAATGATTAATATATCAGGACAGCTGGGATCTGAGGAGAGAAAAGTGCGGCCATTTGACTTTTGGCTGACACTTCCAACCATATGTGACACTTCCAACCATATGTTATAATGCATATAAAAAATCAAATTTTTCAGTTGACTAAACAACATCATAGGAAAATTTGTAATCCAATTTGTTCCTTTAAACTGAAACTGATACCTGATTTCTAAATATGATGCCATTGCAGAACGTAAAATTTGATCTGGAGTTAATTCCAGTTTCATCTTTGGCAGAACTTTAAACAAGTTTTAGCAAGTTTATAGGAATAAAAAAGGAAGCTGCACTGGAGTATAAAATAGATTTGTACTGTTCTTATTCCGACAGAGTCACAATGCAAATTCTTTTAGTAAATTAAGGGGAAAAATACAACTACTATGTATTTTAACTGGAATTCTTTATGAGTCAGTGCCTTCAATAGACAGCATACTTATTTGGGCACCTTTAAGCCCATCTCTGAAAGATTCTTTTTTGAAAATGTTGGTCTTGGCCTATGGTATTTGAAAGATTATATAGCCTATTAAGCTGCATCAAAGGACAACGTTCTCAAAATTCAAAGAAACACATAGCCATGTGTTTATTGGATACTTCTCTACCAAGAAGGCAGACTGACAACAAAATGTTCCTGGAGAGAAAGACACTTCTAGAATGGAAGATTACTTTAATAAAAGTAATCCTTTCAAGCATCATTCTGGGATGAAAAAACAGAATGACTATGGGTCTGTCTACTTCAGCATTTCAGGTTAGGGTCAGGAGTGTCAATTTCAAGTGAATCTTCCAGTTGGTCTTTGATTACTGCTGTTTGCCTTGACATCATGAGTCATTTCAGAGCATATGAACAAGTTCGCTTTCAGAAACTAGACCAGAAGGCTCCTTCTTAATGCAATCCAACTGCTAATGGTCACCGAGACCTTGGGACCAGATTTAGAACTAGTCCAAAGTAAATCCCTCTCCACGACCTCAGTGTGTGCACCCTATGCAGTAATGGTTTCCCTTGACTTTGTACTGAAGACAGCTATGATTCATTTTTCTTCCCGTGGGTGTTCTCTAGACATTTACTTTTTGGTGACCTGCAGCAGGTCTTAACTGAAAAGTATCCAGAATTTGCGCTTTCCCTGCTTTTTGGTTACATTACTGTAGCTACTTACAAGCAGTTTAGGGTGAGAGAAACACTTATTTGTTCCCTGTCTATGTAGTTTTTCACTCAATATGAAAACAAAATATATCAAAGAAGGAAAAAAGTGAAAAAAAGTTCATTCTGCTTGGTTGTTAGTTGTTCCATAGCTACATGTAAGGATCTAGAGGGGCTGTTATTCACACATTATGATGGGTAAAAACTCTTACTAAACATATTTAGATATCATTTCTACTGTTTTTAGACTTGCTTGGTTTAGTAACTATGTAGGAGCATAAATACCTATATAAGTACTGCTTATACATACATAAGTTAATTTTCATAACACAGATGTGACCACTTAGATTTGTGTTAAAGAAAAAAAATAACTGAAAGATATCATCGGGTGATAAAGTATCACCCCCCAACACCCCTCCCAGCTAAAATAACAATAAAATCCCAGTAGTTGAAGTGAGCAGCTCCAACTCGTTAAAACAAACTGTTAAAGGAAGCAATTTGCAGACAAAGCAGATGTTACACTGGTCTCAGCTGAATAGATTTAGTTGCATTTCTTCAGCCTTTTTAATCAACCAGAAAAGGGAATTCATGTTTAGAGTTACTCCTTATATCAAGCAAACCAGACTATTGAGCTTTTTAAACTGGAGACATGCAGTTCTGAAATAATGATTCATAACATGACATGACCAAGTTTTTTGGGAAGAAAAAAAAAGTCTGCTGATAAGTTGCCTTTGGAACAACATTGGTTTTATTTTATGAACTCTGCCTTCCACATGTTTGGAAAAGAGTCAGTGTTTCCTACAGTAGTCTTTCATGTGACCTCATGAAAGAGCTGGTATTAATATTTTATAACTTATCATCCTAATTACTTAGCATAATAAATTACAGGTACCGTGAAAAACTCACTTAACTACATATACACCATCTGCAAATGTTATAAACCCAGTCATATTATTTGCTGTTGGAATTTCAGTTGACACCAAATTTCAGTTATTGATGACAGTACAAAATTTCAAATTTTTTGCATTTTTTCTTTACTGTCATCTGAGTCGCAGAAATGTCATAACATCTTTCTCTTCCTGACAGTCCTGAAACATACGAAACTGTTACTATATCAGTATTACAAATGGAAACCAAGGTACAGAGACAAGTCACTTATTCAAGTTATACATGTAGCAGTGAAGTGTGTTAATGTCTTGCAGGTCTTATAGTAGCACAGGAACCGCTGTACCATCTATTTTTGGGGTGAAAAATAGTGGTTTACATCAGCACTTCTCAGTTTGTAAGGAATACCTCTCTAGAGAGATGGTACAAACAGGGTGGGGGGAAAAGTCCCCAAGGCCAGAAATAATGTATTTCAATACAAATACCATATTTTATGAAGAGTTATGGAGAGTTCTTAATCTACTGTAGTAAGGCATAAGGTATGAAACTGGTGAAACATAGTTTTAGGTATCCTTATTAATGCCATTCTTTAAGCTATAGGAAAGCATCTTTGCAACAGAGATTAAATTAAGAAACATAACAGAGTGAACAAGAGAGTAGACACACTGTAAGTCCACTTCTTTGAAATTATTATTGTCTTTAGCGTTGCTAAGTTGCGGGTGAAGTCTATAGCAAATGGAGAGTACATACTACTGGAACAATTTGTTCTTTTTCCATAGATGTCCCTCATACATAGCCGCTTTTTTCAAGTCAACACTTGTGCTCAGAAAACTATGCTTTTTCACGAATTGCAACACTTACTGTAACCCCTAGAATTAGAAAACAGCTCTCATTGAATCACAGGAGAATTCAAACAGGAAGGGACCTCAGGAGGTTTCTAGTCCAACCCCCTGCTTAAAGAAGGGCTATCTCTTGGTTCTGAGGAGGCTGCTCAAGTCTTGGTCCAGTTGGGGCTTGAAACCCTCCAAGGACAACTGATAATACATAAAATGTGAATCTTTTCAACAGGGGAAATGCCAGGTTTTCCACCTAAGGAGAAATAATCCCATGCACCTGTGCAGGCTGGGGTCCAACGGGCTGGAAAACAGTTTGTCAGTAAAGAACCTCAGGGTCCTGATGGACACCAAGTTCAACATAAACCAGCAATGTTCCCTTGCTGCAAAAGTGGCCAACATCATCCTGGGCTGCATTAGGAAGAGTGCTGACAGCAGGTTGAGGGTGTTGATCTTTCCTCTGTGCTCAACCCTGGTGAAACACATCTCTGTGCTCCACAGCACAAGAAAGATGTGGACTTAATACAGTAAGTCCATTGCAGGGACCCAAAGAGGATTAAGGGACCATCTGACATATGAGAAGAGTCTGAGAGAGCTGGGATCATTCAGCCTGGAGAAGAGAAGGCTCAGGAGGATCTTATCCATGTGTATAAATACCTAACGGGAGGAGTAAAGAGGTTGAAGTCAGTCTCTTCTGTGTTGTCCCGTGACAGGACAAGAGGTAATAGGCACATGTAGAAATACCAGAATGAAAGATAAAGGTATTTTACTGTATTGGTGATCAAACACTGGAACAGGCTGCCCTGATAATCTGTGGAGTCTCCATGCTTGGAGATAATTCAAAACTTGACTGGACACAGACCTGGGCAACCTGCTCTACCTAACCCTGCTTGAGCAGAAAGGTTGGACTAGGCGATCTTCAGGGGTGCTTTCCAGCCTCAACTATTCTGTGATTCTGTGACACAGGGATATCTTCAGGTTATTTAAAGGCTTCATCCCCCATCCTTACCTGATGGTCTGTAAAATTCCACTGGATGTGACTCTTACTGACCTTTCCAGGAATGAAAAGGGGGTAGGGGAGAAAGGATTATGCTAATCTAGTGTCAGGTAGCATTTGATATAAAATCAGCAAT
Source organism: Larus michahellis (assembly GCF_964199755.1). NCBI lineage: Eukaryota > Metazoa > Chordata > Aves > Charadriiformes > Laridae > Larus > Larus michahellis. The sequence goes on from NC_133896.1 coordinate 143,697,254, forward strand.
GTCTAAAAATCATGGGCTTGGCAGAACAGACATGCAACCAGAATTTTAGAAAGCAGTTACTTTGCAGACAGGACAGAAACAAGACAGAAATACTCTCAGAGTCCAGATCCAGGGGGTATCATCAGTCACATTCACATTTCTTCCATAACACCAGATGATTTGCTATGTGGTGCAGGAAAGGAGACAACATCATTAAATGCTGGACAATGCTAGTTTCAAGTAGAGCTATGAAAAGAATTTACATACTTCAGCTGTATCAGCGTAACTGGAGAGCTAATTCCACAATAGAGATAGTCTTTGGAAGACTGTTGCCTTTGTGAGCCTCCTTCCCTGGTGCTTGGAACACATTTAAAGAATTGTAGTTGAGAGAAGTGTTGCATACGGGTATGAAGAATCATGATCTGGTCACCTTGAGCACAGGATCTCTGTTTATGCATATCCACGCATGCTGTCCAGTCTTACCCCGTGGCTCAATACCATGAAATATTACAGTGTAGTATTCTGAATATGGATGATACAGTTGATTTCACAGGAACAGTACCAGTACTCACCGTACCTAATTGTCCTGAATTACGGTCAGCCACATCCAAACTACACAAGGAAGTGGCAGAGATCTTTTCTATTCAGCGTCTTGTGGTATTGCAACTGTTGCGTACTCCAGTTTATCTTCTTTATTGTAAATAATTACAAAAAAATTTTTTTTTTTTAAAGTATTTGTTTAAAAGACATGTAGGGGTATTTTTTATTTTCTGAATAAATTGCTAATGTTAGCAGAAACCTAGAAGCTGTTGTTACTTTTAAGAGCTCATACATTAAAGAAAAAAAAAAACAAAACCAAAATTTAACTCTAAGTATTACTTTACTACTTCTGTGTTTTACCGTTAAACATACACGATGCCAGAAGGCAGTTTGAATATGGCTGAAAATTTTAAAACCAGGGTGGTCAATTCTCAGAAAAACAAGATACCCTGTGTGAAGTCAGCTTTCATGGAGTTATATCTCAATGCCAACAAACCCCAGGTGGAGTAATTATTCCCAGTGAGCTGTGAAGGATCAGTATGGGAATTTCACTGCCAAAAGCTGATTTTAGGGAACTCAAGCAGTCATAAACCATTCCCTTCTGGCTTTAGGTAAGCCCTGAATTGTTCAATTAGGTTTGTAAAGTAGCCTACATTCGATACTGTTTGATATTGCATAATACTCTGTCCACAACAGTATTTCAATCAACTGAAATTAAACTACTCTTAAAAAGGCTTCTTTTTGAAGCAAGTAAAAAAAAAATAAAAAAATAAAAGAACGTCTCTGAGTTGTGGACTGCAACATATATGTAACCTCACCCTAAAGATTTAGTTTTGACAATTTAATTTCATAAACAGTAATTACATCTTAATTATAGTTAGGGGCGTTCTTTCTGATGCCATTAAAACTCCATCAAATCACAGAATTATTTGTAAACTTTTGTCTAAAAGTCACAAAAAGTTCACATGACACAGAATTCTAGTATGGGATTGCCATGACCATCTTCAATCATGGAAAGTTGTTCAGGATATAGAGTGGAGAATCGTGTTTCATCCACCCCAATTCAACGGTTTCCACAACAGTTTTATTCTATGTCCACCGGTGTAAGCTTGCATAAATGTTCAGCTTTTGTTTTAGTAATAATGAGGGTTTCCTGAAACAAGTAAGGTTGCCCTTCCAGTGTTGTATTTGGGATAATTTAAGACTTTGGTAGAAGCAGCCTTAAAAAAGTGCGTCCCTAATCAGTGAAATTGAGCATATATGGATGGGGCTGCAGAGTAGCTCAGCAGAGTTTGCATGTGAATATGTATTTCAGTATCTCTTAAGCTCTCTGCATTCTGCAAGCTGCTTTCAGTAATGTGCTCTGCTGTGATGGACAGGAATCCTGAAACATTATCCTCTGAATCATACTGCATTTCAAAATCTGATATGTAGAGCTGGTCAGTATTGAGATTGATTCTCTAGTGGATAAGCAGTATCTCCTTAGTGATCTGGTCTCCTCAGTGATCTGATAGTGAGGCAGGCAAATGATTCTGATAGTTTTTCAATACTTGAATCATTCATTGTGATATTAACAGTCCAAACCTGAGCAGGACAACATTTGAATTTGCAGTGTTTGTATTTACTTCTGACAATTGGAGTTTCCTGTGACCTTTGGAATACTCTATCCCACAAAAAAACCCTATTAAGCTATAGAACCACTGGCATGGTTGCTAAGACTGTGAGCATGTTATAGTGCCTTGCTTTCACAGAAGTCACAGTCTGAAGTGGGGCACGCGATGAATAACTAGAGGCAGCTTGAAAATCTATAGCAGTCCCACTGGCAACATTAATCAACTCGAATTTCTGTGGCAGTCTGGCATGCAACTAAGTGAACATTCATATATATTTTTGTAACACCACATGCCTCTGGCAAATCTAAGTTATTAATAGAGCTCATTGTGCGGGAGCCATTCCACAGCAGATGCTTCCTTAGCGCAACAGATTTAAATCTTATCAAATGCCACCTTGCCAACTATGCTCACCTAGATTGCCCATTTGTCAAATTTTCTCGTAAACACCATGATACTTTCTTCCAGCACAGTCTTTATGCACAGAAAGTACTCCCTGTAAGAAAATTAAAAGGCCGCACTATTAATCTTCTTGCAATCTCTTTTCGAAATACAGCTACATTATGATCAGTGCAAAACACTCAGTGATGAGTCCGTGGTGGTTATAGAGGTTGCTATAGTCACTGATTGCTAATCTGAATTTAATCCTTATTTCCTATAACAATCCTCACACTGTTTGTGCTAGGATGGATACTCTATTGGACAGGGACCATCTTTCCGTTATGTGATCCAGCATGCTGTCCTGGTGCTATTTCTAAAGCAAATGGTATTACTGCGCAAGTGGCCTACTGTCTGCCATTGGGTCAAAATGAACAAATTATTCAGTCATTTTGTCCTGTGAGCTGTCTGTGGGTTTGTTGTTTTTTTTTAAATTTTCCTTTACAAAAAGAATTTGGCAGTGGTTATGGTATCTAATGGGAGCGACTGAATATGAATATTTCCAGTTCTGTCAGAACTGTGGTACACTGCACTGCTGGATCAATACAATCCACCATATCGGTCTTTCCTGTCTTGTTCGGTTTATTCTTCTATTCCAAATGGATTGGTTATGTCATTCTTAAAAAACACATTTTCATGACATACTTTTAGAAGATTATGTCATGAGAGCACTAACATGACATTTTAATTAAGCATAGCCCATATTTTATTTACCCTTTTTATCACCAGTTAAACTGAGACATGAAGAAAAGAATAGGCGTAAGACAACCCTACATAGCAAACTAATGGCAAAAGCACTAGGGTAAATCTTACTTTAAGTCTGCAGAACAAAATCAGATTATGTGATACTAGAAAAAGGATTTGATGGTTAATGCCCTTTGCACCTTCAGCAGGTATCATAAGATTGTACCAAATGACTTAATTATACACACTAATATTCACAAAGGCACTGGAGACCTTGTAACACTCTAGGTTCACATTCTGCAGCAGGGCTGATTGCTTCCTGCAGTGAATTTGTGGCAGTGATAACAAGGCTTCATAAAAGTCACCATTTGCTGTGAAAAATCAAGGACTCAGAAGAAATGTAGAGCAAGAAATACGCTGAGAAATGTATCAGTGTTATTAAAAGCAGAGCCATGGGAGCTTGGAAGAAATTGCCTGGCAAGAAAGCACATAAACCTTTTGGAGAACTTAATAGAAGCCAGGGGAAGTGTTAAAGAAATTAGGACAGTAAACTGAGGTTAAAAAAGAAGAGAAAGAGGTGATTAGAAAGAGAGCAAGAGCAATGAAATGGAAAGCTACCTTCTCTAGTTCGTTCTAGAAGTTTCTTGAAAGAGTAAATTGGATGCTCAGCTGTACTGTGAACATACTGCGATATCTGCAGAAATCAAGCTTTAAGTCTTTGTTGCAGTTTAGACCAGCTTTGGTGGGAGAATTTGAGACTATATTAGGTTACGTCATATGCTTTGGGCATCCATTTCTGTTAGCTAGTAAGAGTCTGTGGGGAGAGTTGACTTCAAGGATGATAATAGTCATCAATCACTACTCCAGGATTAGAAGCTCCAGTTTATGGGACCGTATACCATCTAATATAAAGAAAATTCACATACAGATGGTTCTATAATTCATCAGCTAATCTGTTATGTTTGTTTAATGTTACAAAAAATATTTTAGAGAACACTATTATTTCAGATGTCTTTAGTTCGTTCCAGGCTGGCTGTAACTTACATATGACATCTGTAAAAAACACACCTATTCTTAGACAAAATGTCCGTGCTGGTCTACCATTGCCTTCAGTGCAATCAGTATGATAATGCTATTTCCCGTTTGGAAGACCTCATTGTGAATGGTTGGGACTATTCTCTGCTGTTTTCATTTTGATTTCTTGGAGATAACATAAAGGAAAGCAAATACTTTCTGCTGTGGAGGCTGGTGGTTGTAACAGATGAAGGGAAGCAACCTGAAACTGTAATAAGGACCGTGTTTACTCCTTTTACTACAGTCATTTGCCTGTAAATTGGTAGAGTTCAGAATCTCAGAATGTTGTTTCATTAACTTCAATTTCTGCATATAGCAATGCTGTTGTGCAAGGATCATTTCAATTCTGTTATGTCTACTCACTGCAACTTTATTGCCTGGGCTTACTGTCATCACTTGTATATTTACCATTTCAAATCAAAATTACTAGAGACCACTTTGCAGTAAGTCCCATACTAAACAATTTCAGAACCTGCTGACGAGTGAGAACGCATCAGCCTGTTATACAAGCCATGTGCTCGATGGAAAACTAGGGCAGGATTTGCTGAGCTGGGGAGAGGAAGAAGCAGCTGGCTACAGACCACTAGCTGCCTGCAGTGCCTTGTGTGCTCAGTGTCGCACTCTATAGGAGAGGTTGCATCACTTTGTGAGTCCTTTTCTACCACTGTAAACTACATCTCACCCATCAATGGTACCAGCCACATACTACGTTTTTGTAAAAAGACTGAGACATTGATTTCTCCCTGCCTCCTCAGAAAAATCAGGAGCCAAAACTGTATACCCCTGGTCCTATGCACTTGAACGACCTCCTCTTTTTGTTAGGCAAGGGGTGTTACGTGAGATTAGCACCCAGCTCTCTTAAGGCAGTTGCCTTTCAGAAGCTGTTATCTGGCTTACTGGCATTCAGATCATGATGTAAAAACACCTCTTTCCTTCTAACAAGACAGGAAAGGGAATAACATAAAGGCTGTTTTTTCTTCAGGTTATACTTTTGATTCTTTTCAGGACAATCTCTATGATGTTCTGTTTTTAAACTGAAGGAAGGGTGGATGGAAATATATACCTGAATAATACTCTTTGAGTTTATAAATCATTGCAGAATCCTGCTATGTGGCCTCATTGATTTAGCACTAACCTTCTCTAAGGGGCTGCTTCAGCCCTGGAATAACTGAATTGTGTTTAGATGTTAAGTCTCAAGAGAGCTTTTTTTGATATCATTACATTGCATGTCCTGTCTGCTGTGATTTTTGACTTTTTTTTTTTGTTTTGTGTGGGGTTTTTTTTGGTGGTTTTTTTTTTTTTTTTTTTTGCTTTGGGCTTAGAATAACCTTATACTCAATTAAAAATCTAAGATGACATTGAAGCAGAGGTGAACGTATGAAAACTACAGTGCCAGAAATGAACTGAGAAACCAAGTAACCAACATGCTTCTTAACTCTTTTATACTCCGTTACTCCAATATTTAAACAACCTTTAGTCTTTAATGCAGCTGTAGCAAAATGCCTGTACAAAATACAGAATTACTATTAACTCTGTTTTACACAGAAGGAAGAGGAGCAAAGAAGGGTAAATGGTTCAGTCATAGTCACAGCAGAGGTCAATGCCAGAGCAAAGACTTGAAAGAAGTCCTCTCGCATCCCAGGCAATCTGTGCCTGGAATAATTGCAACTTGATTGCTTTGAAAAGTTTAAGATTTGCAGATTCAAAAACAAGATTAAAACCTGCAGTTGGAACCCCTCGGAACATAAAATTTTTGCAGGAATAAGATTTTATTTTATTTTTTTAAAAAAGGGAGTCCTGAAAAAAATGAAACAGTGTTACATGTATATTTTTAAATATTCGTTTTAAATTCATAAAAGTCCCTCTTTCTTCTGCTAAGCACACATTCATGCAAAAAACAAATGCAAGGCCCACAAGGTTAAAAGAGAAAAGATGCTAAAGTGTACTTGAAAGATAAGTTTTGCACCTGGAAAATTGCTGTGAGAATGTGGGCTGCCTGGTTGTTGTTTTAATATTTTTTATTTGTTTCTTTTGAAGGATGAGATAAAGATGTGAAGGAGGAAAGATAGCTTGCCTGTCATAGGAAAAAAAACAACAAACCTGTGTTTAATTTTCTCAGTAACTTTTTTTTTTTCAAATTCTCAAAGGTTGTCATTTATCTCCATGGTTTTAGAGGTTCCAATAGAGGATGGTGCAGTCACACTTGACAAAGATGAAGTCACACTCTGTTTTGCTGTTGACATCAATGGGAAAAAGAATGAGACTTTCAGGTTAGATGCAGATTAGGAATGGAAAAGCACTTGTGTGCTTTGTGTGGTATCATAGCATACAAAAACACTTCGTGTGCTATGAAGGTTCCCACCTTCATAGAGTGCCCTGATTGTCTCCGAATTTCAGTGTGGCAAGACCCAAGTCTAACAAATTCTGTTATGCTCTCCCCCTCTTTCCTGGTTTCCACTGAAATGAAAGCAGGTATAAAGACTGGAAGCAACTTATTCTGTACACCAAATCACTGGTGAGACAAGTGATCAAATCTTTGAGACTGAGCAAATTCCTCCTGGTAAATCTGGATTTAGCTTTACCTTGTTTTCTGCTGATTTCGGCATGTGCATAAAATACACAGATCAAAACAACCCATTTTGCGGTGAAAATCTGAAGCTGTGAAACCAACAATAGATCAAAATCTGGCCCCATAAGAAGATTTCTTTTTCCTTCTCCTCCTTCTTTTTCAGGAAAAAGCAAAAACAAAACCCCCACATCAACCTAAGCTGTTGTTTGTTTGTTTGTATGAGTTGGAAGAGGCTTTTCTGCTTAATTAGTACCCTCATCAGGAATATTTAGGAGGCCAGTGCAGTAAGAAGTGCAGGAATACAAAACTTTTCTCATATTTTTAGGCAGGCTGCCTAAAGAAAAGGAAGGATCAAGGTCCCTTGCCACTCCTTGCTTTAGTATCAGATTCCAAAAGAGAGATATTTCCAATTAAAAATATAATCTTTCTCTCAAATCCCTTGCGTACAGAAATTTAGTTAAAGAACTAACCCCTTAGAGGACATACATGTTACTCCCCCCTTACACTTGCCCATCAATAAGTCACTGTGCAGACAAGCAAATGAAACTGTGGAACATGATGCTTGTATCATACAAGGCAATAAAACAGAAATGCTTAGGAAAAGACTGAAACTAACCTCTCCTTTTTTATTTGTGTAAACCATCCCTAACATTTCTTAGCAGTTTTCTACATAATGTCTATGTTTCTACATAATTTTATCAGAGTGCAAAAATAGGTCAAATAATACATAATAAATGCTGATTTTACAGCTGTTTTTCAAATTTAAATCACACTAATTTCCTAACAGCAATGAAAAGAAACTCCCAAAACTACCTTGCAGTTAAAGAAGGGACAAAAATAAGAACTACATGTTATAAAAGGCATTTGAAGGATATAAGTGTTAAAGAGACAGTCATTTCCTCTTTTTACCTGTCTCAAGGCATGATTGGGAGAATGTTACTAGAGAAGTAGGGAAGATTTTATCAGTACTAAGAAACAGAAAGGATGGGTATCTGACCTGTATGTCATAAAATGACAAAAATCTGTGGCTTACTTTCAGTGCATAACAAACTAGTTATAACACTGTAGTTATATGGGTTTTGGTTTGTTTGTGGTTTGGTTTTTTTTGGTTGTTTTTGGTTTTTGTTTGGTTGTTTTTCAAATTAACTGTAAAACTGTAATATTTAGTTGCTGATGATTAATTTCTCTGATAGGTCCTAGTCCTGGGATCCTATCTGAGTGCCTCTTACCTGGAAGAGTAGTGGAACAGCACTCAGGTTGGTGAGAGGAGATGGGGCTACAGCAGTGAAAGCACCAGCTGCCAGCAGTACTGCTGCTAATTGAGTATTGCTGCCCTCTTTCCTCTCCCTTTATATTGTTTAGAGGCAATTTTGGTAACTGATATTTGCAATTATTCCTTCACGGTGGCAGGGATGGTGTGAAGACCACATAGACGCTTCCAAAAATGCTAGGAATCTTTCCATAGTAGAAAAAAGAAAGAGCCAGCCTCTTATTCCTTTTAGCTGAGCTCAGTTTCCCAAAAGCTTGGATAATTTTCAAACCCTATTTCATTACATTGACACGCTAGGACAATTGTTTTACAATAAAATCCTAAAGTGATGTACTATTTAGGTAAGCATGCTCCACAGTGGTACAGCCACATACAGCCTGAAATGGTCAAGTTCATAGCCACGAGGTAGCAGACCTACAACACCAGCACATGAAAGACAGTAGGAACTAACTTTCAAAATAACCCCTTAAACAGGCTTAACCCATTAAAAGTAATGCAGGTTGACTAAGACTGGTTTTAGGTTGACTAAGGCAATTAAAGAGTGATATGTATAATCAATGTACAGAATGATTTGATGTATCTTTCCTGAGGACTATTTAATTCTTGCACTGTGGGTGCCAGACACTGCTATATTTATATGCTGCTATTCAGTTTAGTTAATGCTTACCCCATTTACCCAGATCTTCTCATAATCATGACTAGCCACTAGATATTATCCAGTTGCCTTCCATTTATAAAAGTGCTCATTTCTAAGGTGTGATTACATTAATCGTTCGTCTTAGAATGCTAAATCTGATTTTCTAAGTTCTTATTATTCCTACAAGGAAAGTCCACTTACCCCATGTGTGGGCAGAGCTTTCCAATACTACCATTTAAGAACAGCTTAAATTACTTATGACTTCCAAAATTATGGCATTCAGAGCCTCTAATAGTTAATGATTTGGGGTGGTCTGACTTAAAAAAAAAAAAAATCTACTCCATTCTTGCCTACTGTATTTACTGTTTTATAAACATTAAGAGTTAAACTGTTTTTGGATCTATGGACTTTTAGCTATGCTTTGACAGTGTGTGATGATATGTGAAATTGATTTTTGTTTGGAAGGGCAGACAGCTGCCTTTTGAACTAGAAGACTGGAAAGCAGCAGAAGAGTTGTTGATTGTCTTCACCACAAGGACAGGAACCCAGGTGTGAAGTAGCCACGTCCTTATGAGAGACTCAGGAGGCTACAGTGAAAACTGAAGAGAGGAAATACTTTTTTTGCTTGTTTTCCTATTGCTAGTTTTGCAGCTAGTTGGTTATAATTTTCTTTTTTCTTTTCTCTTTTCCCATTTAACGTACCATGAAGTCTCTTCTGGTGAGTAATAAAATAATATTTTCTACTGCTTTTTGTGCATTGCATTATTTGGGATTTCAGCATAGAAACCTCAAATTATTCCTGAGAGAAGAGAGGTATTATTCTCGTAATTTGGATTTCATAATATATACTGCAGTATCTTCTGTATGCAATACCTTATTATTTGTTAAGCACAAATAACTAACATGCATTTTTCTCATTGGCACATTTTTCTTACATGGTATTGATAGAAAAATTAAAAATTCTTTCAAAATAACAAAACACTTATTTTTACCCCTTCACCTCTTCCCTCTGCTAATGATGAAGGAAAGTCTTATCCAAACTTTTTTTCAGAAATAGGAAACTAAATGCCAAAAATGTTATGAAACTTACCCAAACAATGTCAAAGTGACTCTCAAAATAAGAATTCCAAATCTGAGACAGGTTTTCTGACTCCTTGAAAATTTTTCTTTTCATAGGGAACAGTGAGCCCAGACCAATAATGACAAGGCTTTGCCAGGCTGGTGTTACCAGATTGCAAAGGAGAAAAGAAACCACTGTGAAATGTCATACAGCAGTTCAGACTTCATTTCTAATCAGTCATATACAATACTCTAGATTTGTGGCAAACTATGCACTTCAGGGCCATCATCCAGCATAGGAAGCAAATAAAGATAGCAGTGAGTAGGAAAAAAGAAACACTAAATAAAATCCTGTTTTCCGAGAAAAAATAGGTTTTAACTATTTGTTACTCTGACATCTTTCTTTACAAAATGTGCCATGCTTGCTAAACCCCGATCAACAGTTTTATTCTCACTGATTCAACTCTGTGTTTATTGAAGTTTTGATGCCAGCATTTCTCAATTCCATCCCACCATAAAACTTGTTTCAGTTGAAACTCACGTAATAAGCTGAATCTTAAGGGGAGGGAAGGGAAAACACTCCATGGAATTCAAACAAACACATTTCTTCCTTTTTTGAAGTGACCATTGTGAAATCCTACTAGCACATATTCAACAGTGGTTTTTTTAAACGTGCATCTTCTGTCTTTATTTATTTTTAGTGTTTTCTCCAGAAGATGTCTGGAAACAGTGCTCATATTAAACACAGATGTCAGGGTGCCAATGCTAGAGAATCTGTCTGTGAAAAAATCAAAAACTATGAAGATCATAAGATTTGCAACAAAGCTGAGGATAATATTGCAGCAATAAATCTTTATTTGCAAACTTTACTCTTTTTTTGTTGTTGTTGTTTTGACTCATATTCCACTTCTCATTTTGTTCTTAGAAAAAAAGAAGAAAAAAAAGACAGCATTGCGCGTCCTCCCAGAAAATAGAGCCAACCCCAGAAGACTCCTTTGCTTTGTGGTGTGGATGAATCTGGGACACTGTAACATTCTGATAGAAATGAAAAAATCACATTTTCTTGCTAACTTTACATAGTAAATATAAAAAGGTGAACGATTCTTGCAGAAGTTTTGTTTCACAGTTAAATCTTCTGTGTTGTAAATCATTTGTGTACAAATGTTTATAAGATAAATGCTTTGTATAATTTTTTTAAGGTTTAAAATTCCCAGTAAAGATCAAAATTCTCAGTGTCAGATGTTACATAAACAAACACACAAGAAAGGTCAGATCCTTTCCCTGAAAAACTGTAACAACCTGCTTTTTTGTTATTCTGTGTGTCAATAATTTAAAGACAAAATGAGATGTGTATGTTTTGAGTACTGAGTATTGACTTATGTTTTGAAAGAATGGTTAAGCAGCTCCCTTGCAGATTAATAAATTGAGAAAAATCCATGCTTTTGGGGGGAATAGACGCAGGAGTTCTACTTCATTGTTCAGAGGACAAACTTCATCCTACTTGAATATGCAGTTCATGTGATGTTATTATATTGTAAATATAACGGGTACCAATAGTTAAAAGTCAGTAGGTGGCAAAAGTACTTTTTGATGCTATATACTGTTAAACCACCAACTGATGAGCCTTTGACGATGAAGGTATTTTTTGCTTATTTCCTTTTATGGTGGAGGCATTGTTTATGAACAGCACATCTCCTAATCTCACAGAAATGAAATATTTTGTGGGAGGTTAGACTGCTTTTTTTTTTTTTAAAAAAATGCTCATTTGGGATCTTTGCCCACACAGATATATTTTAACTGAGGTTAACCCTGAGCCCAGTGCCTAGTTCATCATAGTACTCCTCCCCTCATTTAAGCTAATAACAAAAAGCCTCCCTAACTTCAGGAAAGTAAGGTCAGGCCTTAGGTGGGCTGCATATCACTCAGACATGTAATCCTTTCCTCATTGCACTGAGCCACAGCAGACTTCTGAGTAGCTCATTACAGATCCAGGGAGCATTCACACTTTAGCATGTTCCATGCTGTGCAAGACAGCTAAGTCACCTCCACCTGTCCTGTCGGTGAGAATGTTAAGAATCCTGATCCCTTTCTTGAAGAATCTTGAAGAATCTTGAAGATTGACTTCAGTTTGATGCAGGGCATGTTCTGAAACTACAGAGTCACAGAAATCGTCCAAAGTTCTAGAAAGTACCTGGGTTTTAGTTTTTGAAGCAAAAAATGTCTTTGACTTGGATTCTGAAGCTCTTTGAGTTCAGTTAGCAGACTTATATAAGCAAACACATAACTTTATCTTTGTTAATTACAAAGAAAACATGAAATAGAGAAAGCTTCTATGTTACAGAAATAGCTGGAAGTTATTCCATCATATGATGCAGTGTTTTTTACTGAAATCGAGGCAGTCAAATCCCGAATTTGCCTAATTGGCAGTGAGACCTCACCTAAGTCTTTTCTCTTGTGCAGTATGATCCAAAATTAACATAATTTATGATACAGACAGTGGGATCTTAGCTACCATTAAGCACCTATCAAACACACCTAAGTAGAGTCACCCTAAGCTCATTACATAGTTAAATGTAATCACGGGATCACAGAATGGTAGAGGTTGGAATGGACCTTCAGAGATCATCTAGTCAAACACCCCTGCCAAACCAGCTTCACCTAGAGCAGGTTGGACAGGAATGTGTCCAGGTGGATTTTGAGTATCTCCAGTGAAAGAGACTCCACCACCTCTCTGGGCAGCCTGTTCCAGTGCTCTGCCACCCTCAAAGTAAAGAAGTTCCTCTTCATGTTCAGACGGAATTTTCTGCATTCCACTTTGTGCCCATTGCCCCTTGTCCTGTCACCAGGCACCACTGAAAAGAGTCTGGCCACATCCTCTTGACACTCACCCTTTAGATATTTATAAGCATTGATGAGATCCCTTCTCAATCTTCTCTTCTCCAGGCTAAACAGACCCAGGTCTCTCAGACTTTCCTCATAAGAGAGGTGCTCCAGTCCTTTGATCATCTTTGTATCCCTCTGCTGGACTCTCTCCAGTAGTTCCTTGTCTTTCTTGAACTGGGGAGCCCAGAACTGGACACAGTACTCTAGACGTGGCCTCACCAGGGCAAAGTAGAGGCGGAGGATGACTTCCCTTGACCTGCTGGCCTCACTTTTTTAAACGCACCCCAGGATACCGTTGGCCTTCTTGGCCACAACGGCAAATTGTTGGCTCATGGTCAACTTGTGGTCTACCAGGACTCCCAGGTATAATCTGGACAATCACGTTCAGCACATTTTCACTTACAATGTATTCTCTATCCCTATTCATTTGTCCCAGATATGTAGGCAACGGATACAACAGATGACACCCACATGAGGGCAACTGAACCACAACCTGACTTCACATTCCCTGCAGTGGAAGCTTCAACAGCTGTTTCACATGTAGTAGAGACGTATGTTTTGTGTACCCAAATTTCATCTGGCTTAATTGGGAGATGACTCTTACCACATTTATATAACTGAACTAGATCAGATTTTAAAACAGGTCAGTCCCTCAGCAATTACATGGCAGATGAAGGTGGAAGTGGATATAGAGCTCCATAGGTTTTTTCTAGCCAGAAGTGTACACAACCCTCTACCACAATTCTTCAATCAGGGAAACATAAGCGTTAGCCTGCACAAGCCTGGTTATGACTCTTGAGAATATATGTGCTCAGCTAGCCATCGTTTCAACTTTCACTGTTATTTAACAAGCCAAATTAAAGCCAGTGAGTTTGTTACATATGCTGCAGCCCGGGCCCTACACCAGTCTCAATGGGAGATAGACTTGTGCCATGGAGGGCTAAAATACGGCCTGAGGAGTGCTAAAAGCAGAAGACAGTGCTAATAGAGTCACTTTAAGCTTCTTAGTCCTGTCATTAAATTAATGTCATAGTTCCCGATGCCTTTGCTAAGCAGGTGGAAATATGAAAAGATATAGAAGTGGAGAATTCTTTACTAAGCTCCAGTATCACATTTAACATCAAAATGGTCTCTAATTTTGGAGGTATACTTCGTCATCCCACATTTTCCTCATTATTGATGTTACTAGTGTATTGCTGCACCAATAAAAAGTGTTGGTCTTGCAAAGGTATCATCCATTTCTATACCGGCTTGATAGTTTTTATCCACACAAATGAATATTGCATAAATTATATTTTGGCTACTTTTTGTGCAACCTCAGTTTCATAGGCATTACATGCTCCTTATCATATTTCATAATTCTTTTGCCATTCTTCCCACAGTTCACTAGGGTATGGTTTAAAATTCTTTTTTTTATTATTTTTTTCAGCAATTCTATACTCAAGGTACTTTCTGAAGGTGAGATTTCAGGTGGCTCTCAGTTTTGTGTTTTAAACTTCAATTATCATCTGAGACTGCAAAAATTAGAGACTCTTTTCTTCTGCCCTTCTTTCATTGTACATTTTTTTGATTTGATATTTTTTGATTTTTTTTTAATTTGGTTTTTGGATCATTTTAATTCACAGAATCATAGAATCATAGAATCATAGAATATTTCAAGTTGGAAGGGATTCATAAGGATCATTGATAGATTATTGCTTTGAATAGTATCCAATTCCCATTTGCTGTTTCATTTGAAAGCCCTGGGAAGAGGATTTTTGTAAGGAAAATATGTAAATGAAAGAAATTGCTGTTTTCCTCTCTTTCCTAGGACAGTATATCTAGGTATGGAGCATGAGGAAGACAATATGCCTTTAAATATGTCTTATAGAGCTCTACAATATTTATTTTTATTTTTAAATGTTATTTTTTTTCTTTTTTCCATACTATAAACATCAAGATAAGATCATAATAAACATCATTATTATTGTTATCATCACCTATTATTTTTTATAGTAGTACTGACTGTAAACTTTCTGTGTATCTTTAACCTCCTGTAAATTACCCTCACTACATCCTCACTACAATGTAGATATTAATACCATTGAACACTTGTCCTTGTGTAAAAAAAAAAAAAGAAAAAAACCCACAAAGATATCAAGAGCTTTTTACCGAAATATCAGATTTTCTTTAAGATCCTTTCGAATGAAATATGACTTTTATGTACATGGTATTATCTCTTCTATTGAAATAATTTCAGCCAGCTTTTTCGAAAGCAAAATGTCTAGAGTATTTTTTTCCCTACACTGAAATGTATTTTGAGAATTAATAGAGAACATTCAGACATTCATAAATCTTCAAAACCAATCTGAAATCTTCCTCAGTGTTTAAAACATCCAATGAGAGGTGGTTATTCTCCAAAAAGAGATTGCAAAAAATCAACCAGTATTTAGGCTAAATATTGCAGTTCAGAAAGCTGAAAGAGAGTGACCTATTAACTTGACAATTCAACAAGCTTGATCTGGAAAACACCTTGGTTTTCTGCAAGGGTAAGGAAGAGATGCAGGTATTTAGGAGGTCCAAACTCTATTATTCATTTTGCCTTTGCATTTTGCCTTTGCATTGCTGGGTCATGCTGATGAAGCTGCTGTTCTCTTCAGTGTGTCTGTGAGTCTTTCTGCTGCCATGCTTTTTTTACAGTCTATAAGACACTTGCGGCCAGGAGGTCTATAAGACACAGGAGGCCAGGATTTTCAGGTAGTGCTATGTTAAAATATGTCATAATAACTAGGTTCCAGGGCTTTGGGCAGACCCTTACACTGAAAGATTACCTGCCTGTGGCTCCAGGTTGGAAACCGTTGCAGGTGTGTCAATCCTTGGCCACCCACCTCACCAGCCCTCATCCTCACCCCATCCTGTGGGCTATATCCTGGTCAGACCTTGGTCCTCCCCACCACTGTAGCTTTGCCATGGATTCACGTGGCTCTAGGCTGGCTCAGGTCACTGTGCCCATTGCAGCCCTGATCCTTTGCTGGGTCCTGCATGACAAGTCTTGCTTGGGGAGGCCATGGTCCTGCCGGACCTATGGCTGCACTTGGCTCCCAGCTCCATCCCTCAGGGCAACCAGCCCTCGCAGCACCCTGACATTCTTGTTTTTTTAAAATCTCATTTTTACGTAGAACTAGATGCCAAGTTGCTTTTAACAGCTTAAAATGAAGCACGTTGGAGAATGGCAATGAGAAAGACAATGGAAGAGTGTTTTAATAAGTGGTTAACCTAAATCAGTGGTTGATTAATCATGTTACATTTTCCATTATCACTTAAATTGTGACTTTAAATAAGCTACATATTTGTGCTGCACTGTCGATACTGAAATATTAATGGAAATATGTCCTCTCTAGTCTAGTGAATATTAAAAAAAAAGAACTAAAAAATATTGTTCACTGCCATCTTTCCAGCCACAAAGGAAGCGTGATGGCCAAGCCAGGGTGCTGTCGTTTTCAGACCACAGACTGTTGAAGAGTTATTGATCTGATTTTTTTTCATTCTGTATTTGTTGCTGGTTTTGCTTTTGTATTTTATATGTTTATTATTCTAATAATTATTATGGGGACAGAAAAAGTAAGAGGTACACAAAGATGCTGATAGGGCGAGAAATGATTTCTCAGTCCCTAATGTTGACAACATCATATAGTCTAAAAACACAAGATCGGAACAAATACCTCAGCAACTGAGTCTCATCCTCTGTCATCATGGGGTGAAGCATTTAAGCTGTAAAGGTCCTCAGAGCCTCTGGTCTGCACGCTGCTGCTGCCCTATGTACTGCTGATTACAGGCCTCACCCGCAAACTTAAATATTTATTGCAGTATGTCAGATGAAGAGGAAAGGCAACACCAAAGATTTTTCCTACAACAATAACGGGGCATTTAAATGAAAATTCTGGATGATCTGAAGACATGGACTACACTTCAGGAAAAAAAGGAGAAAAAATCCAGGCTCCAATGCTACCACTTAAGAAAAGCAAAGATATCTCTAACTGCAGACAGTTTCTGGTGTTTCGGAGAAGGCTAAAATAAATAAATGAGATATTGCTAAGATAGATATTAAAATTAGAAAAAGATTCCTAAACGAGGCAGATTATTTGCAAAGTTAGAAGTAAGTGATTGATATAGTAAAGGCAATAGTACAAACATATACCACCAGGAAAAAAGAATTCTACTTTCTTTCAAATTCTCCTGGGAACACCAATGACATATTGCTTTGGCTACCTACTCAAGACCACATTTAAATACAATTGCAGTGTCTTTTATCTGTGACTATAACTACTATCATCTTCAAAAGAATGAGAAAATTAAATAAAATATCTAGACACTGCAAGAATGTGTAGTAAAAGCAAGTTTTGTTTTATGCATAATTTTGTAGTTAGAAAAGTAACTACAGCAGTAGTCATTTATTATAAAAACTTTGAAGAATGTTTGTCTTTTTTCTGTAAAACACAAAGATAAGTGGCTGTGTATCTAAGCATAGCGTGGCACATTTACTTTTAATAGTTCTATGTTAAGTTAATATTTTAAAATTTTAGTACATCAGAGTGTAATAAAAAAAAAAAAAAAAAAAGGAAAACCTCCTTATCTTCACTTTCCAGAAAGGAAAATGACGCAAAGAACAACCAACTGGCTTCTCCAAAGCCATGCAGGGAATTAAAACAGAGTACTAGAAGATGTTTGAACAGAAGATATTCTTCCTTTTTCTTCAATTCTACTATGGAAAATAGATGCAGGTTATTTTAATCTCCTACATATTTTACCTTGTACGGAAGGAACTACAAACATTGCAATTTGTGTGCTCTTTTCAATAGAAAATGGAAGAAAAGAAGTCCTCCAAACCATACTGGCAATAATGATAACTGCAGTAAGGATTTAAGTGGTAAGCTTCATCTTTGCCTATGGCATGATCCACAGTGTAAATTTGGTGGCTTTTCAGGTGACAACAGCTAACATTAATGATTCCAAATCATGGAGAAATTAATTTTTCATGTCCTTACCAGTGACTCAGTTTGCTTCCTGGTTGGTCATAAGCTGGGCTCTCCAAGTCGTCCATGCCAAATACATGTCATTGCACTTCAGCCCGGATTTGCAATGAATCAACTGTACCCTTTCATGAAACCCAGGTATGGCAGAGTCAACCCTATGCAGCAGCAGCTATGTTCTGCAAATGCTGCATGTACAAGCTGATAACCAGCTCTCAGCCAGGAGATACTTGTGCTCTCAGAAGAGGGTAACAGGGAATCTTTCTATGGGTCTCAAATCATGTCCGACAGACATCTCATTTTATGAGCCCTTTATGAATCCTGCTCTCACACGAGTGGAATACATTTACGCTCTAAATTATGGGTAAATCAAGAAGCCTTCTGCCTCCGTTCTGAGCCAAAAAATATATGGAGCTTGCACTGGGCTCCCACTAATAAATCTGAATTCCAGTTGAATTAATCAGCTCATTTTCAGTACAGTGCTACGTGATTCTTTTTCATCTTAAGGAATGAGGAAAGCAAGTGGCAGGAATGAACTCCTATATGCCAGCAATATACAGTGACAATGCATCCTTACATTCATGGACCACTTCAATTAAATCACCTGCAAAGGGATGTAATTTTCTCTATAAAAATGAGGAACTTCTAAAATCGTAGACCGCCTTTTTAAATTTCTATTTTTAAATTTTTTTCAAGCCTGGTCTTTTCAGAGTGTTCCTAATTAATAAAACAACTAGTCTTCCAAGACCCCCCAGGAAGAGCATCTAAAGCAAATTACCACTTAATTGAAAACAAAACTACAGCCCAACACATAGCGTAAAGTTAAAAACCCCTTTATTTAATAAAGGTGGAAAACTATACATACTAAAGTATTTTCACTAAGCTCACTAGCTAGGAATTAACCTCTCAGCAGTGCATTCTTGATATAATCTGGCAGGTTTGCTTTGCACTTTCCATTTTCATAATTTGACCTGAGTTTCCGGACAACTTCAAGGCTCCAAGAATGGGTTTGCCCAGTCTAGTAGCCTTATTTGCTATAAGCAAATTTCTTTATGGTGGTAATTTTGGACAACATAATCTCCTGGAAGTACAGAAGAGGAAAATCAAAGGCTTATCCTTGAAGAGTTGGTTTGTCAAAGCATTATATTTCAAACACTTCATACTTCTATTATGTCAGAGATTTATTCCATGAAAAAGGCAAACTCCAGTTATCCCTTGACATAGTGTCATGATTTGCGGGTCTGATCTGCATTATTGATCAACCCCAACAGATAGTATGAGTCTTTGCTGTTGCATATAAGAAAGAAAGGAAAAAAAAATATAGGTCAAAATATAACTTGCCTTTTGGAATCAAGTTTTAAACACTTCTCTTACCTTTTTTGACATCCGCATTTTATCATCTTTATCAAAATGAAGTGCTCTACTTCTGGATGCAGTCGCACACAGTAATGTGACAGACATCTTTCTCGAAAGAAATGCTATTATCAATTGGAAAGATACAGTTAAGACCTCATATTCTGTC
Source organism: Larus michahellis (assembly GCF_964199755.1). Classification (NCBI taxonomy): domain Eukaryota; kingdom Metazoa; phylum Chordata; class Aves; order Charadriiformes; family Laridae; genus Larus; species Larus michahellis. The sequence goes on from NC_133896.1 coordinate 143,716,528, forward strand.
TACTTTAATAAAGTCAGTATAAACAAGAAAGCAAAACCGCATGAAAAATTACCGAAAATAAAATAGATAATAAAATATTATTATTAGATCATGTTCAAGGACGCAAGTATGTCTTTTCTTACCCGTGTATATCAAGGTTTAGTTTCCTCTTATTGTTTCCTCTTTTTATTTTAAATATGTTATTATTTTGATTCTTGTCATGTCTAGAAAATTACTAAGTCATAATACTGTACTTTTGTTAGTTTTACCTGTAAGCCACGCATTTGGAAGGCTAGGAGGAGGTAGCTTTCTGCTTTTGTAGATTAGCTCTGACCAGCCCTGCTAACATTCACTATTCAGCTGTCTTCTCACTTGCTCTTACTCTACTACAGTGCATAAAATGGAAATTCTGTACTTTCTGATAGTACATTTTATAGTACTCTACCTCCTTATCTCCACCTATGAAAAGACATAGAAGCAGAGGAAGTGCTATACAATAAGTCAGCCTGATTATACCCGTGTTGCTGGTTTCTTCTAAGGGGAAGAGAAAGAGGTGTAAGATTTGTTTCAGAGACAATCATTCTGTGCCATGAAGAGATTCATGTCATTATGGCCTTATTCTTCACAATCTGTTTCTGCTTTGAGTTCCTCAGGTGGAGGTTCAAATGCACGGTGAGATGACTATGTGGAATTGATCTGGAATTAGCAAAGCACTGACTCAATAGTTGAAGATGTAATCCAGACCCTGCCCTGTTGTATTTTTTTGTGTTGTGGCAGATAGACAGAGAATAATTAATTCCTTTTGTCAGATAGCTACCTAATCTATCTTGCCTCCAGACTCAGATTTTCATGGAAGGACTACTTTGTGACTAGACTTATGCACCTCAACAGGCCACAGAGCTAATATATTGGAACATATGCTTGAAACGGATTAGAAATTGCTTATTGTGCATGCATGAGACAGTTCATTTGTGCTTTTCTCTCAAACAACAACAACAATGAAAAAACCTAAAAAAAAATTACATATGCCTAAAAAGGCTTGCAGATAAGGAAGAACAATCTTAAAAGATGGTTAGGAAATTTCTGTTCCCACTATTGGTTTAGCAAACTTAATGTAAATTCGAAAGACTTGAAGAAAAGATCAGGGTTAAATTATTTTATATTTCCAGGACAAAATAGTTATGATATTCAGTTACCAAGACCATCCACAAAATTATCTACTTCTACTGTCATTCTCTCCTAAACAAGCAGCCTCCGTGGTATCAATGAACTAGGTTCTCTATGCTTAAATCCGAATTTCAGCTAAAATGCATAATAGTTTGTCAAAAATATAAAATATTCACATCCCCCAATGCCCTATTAACATGCAGAAAGAGGATTCCTAGTACATGTGATAAGCCCAGAATTTATTCCATAACTTTCATGTTCCTTAGATTACAATGGCTGTAACATACTCATTGTCCTGAGCTCTTGGTAGCTAAGATAGTGTCAAAGTGAGAGTGAGTTACACTTATGGAGTAGACAGATGATATGCACTACTATAACTTTCACTCAGTTTGTGGTACAGCAGATGGTATTTGTCACTGTATGATCTGCTCTAATGTTGCACCTGCATCCTCCACCGTAGAGATTCAGGCATATTTCCTGCCCAAGAGTACGCAATTTCTTTCCAAGAAACATCTATTTCAGCTGTTAAATTGGCAGATAAACTAGTACTCTGTCAAGTGTGACCTTGAAGCATTTCTTAGGGTAACAACATCTTTTCTTTCCATCTTCCAGGAGATGATATAAAACAGCCTGGGTGTTCATGCACTGTCCATGACATGCACATTTCACACATTCTGAATGGACCCTCACTGATGACAGTGTCTGAACAAGCAGTCAGGGCATTACAGAAGACCTTCATTCTTCATTTCACTGAGCTGTTTCACTCAAACAAGAATGTAGTGGTGCCTCTTGCTGGACCACAGTTTATGCATTCTCTACAGCATCCAATCCTTAGCTCCCACAGCAAAACAGCAAGCACAAGAACTATAGGTATATCTAAGCTGGTGGAGAGTCTGAGCCTATCCAGGCTCTAGTCTCCCTTTATAATCCTGGTAAAGCCATTTGGAATACAACGAATTACTTTTTTATCAGTATTGTCAAAATCACAAATCCAAGGAAGGTGAACCCTGAAATTGTCATAAATTCAACCTGTCCTTTTGTGGGGTTTGCTTGACACATACTGTTAATTTTCTTCAAGATTATATTAATCCACAAATGGTTGTAGAAGCAGAAAATTGATCTACTAAGAGCTGAAAGTCTTTCTAACAAGTTGTTATCAGTGCACAGTTATTGGCATACAAGAGTTCCTTTGTACTCCGTTTGGCGATGTTAGAGGCAGTGTGCAATGTGGAAAGACTGAAACATTCCTGTAGAGAAAAGTCCAGAGTTTAACCCCATGAGTTGTGTTGTCTAATACTGACGCTGTCACTAATAACATTGCCAGCACTACTGTCTTGGGTGGCTCTGTATTTGGTTCCTGTTCAAAACAGGGAATGACAGAGACGAAAGTCTTTTGAATCTATCACAAATCCTTATCTGTAGAAAGCAAAGAGTACAATTCTTCCCATGAGGCCATCAAGTCCCAATAAACTTATCATTGTGAAAGTTTAACTGCATCGCTTAAGGCTGGGTAGCTCTCTCAAAACTTCTTTTGGACTCAGTAAGCAGTGAAAACCTTTGTATGCCTAAACTCCTTGTAATGACTTGAAAATCGTATTTCTATATTACCAACAGACAAGGAGAATCTCAGAGATTTTAATTACCACAGGAAACCAATTGCCATTCAGCCATTTAGTACTGTAAACTATCATTAGGACTTTAATATTTATTAAGGATTTTCAATTTGTTTAGATTTGTGAAATGATCTTTGTGCCCAAATAAAATAAATAAATAAATAGAATAGGTGGCGTAACCTTTCACTTGGAGGATTGCAACTCACTTTGCAACATTTAGCAAATATATCACCTGTACACTTTCTCTTACCATCTTCTGTGCTTCCTGTCTTTTGTCAACTTCAGATGTTCCTCCACAGCTTTACTGAGGCAGCAACACACTACATGAGTTCAACAGTCCAGTACACCACCAACAGCTGTTTTGACATTGAGTAGATGTTGGAAGTCATGGCCCAGCTCTTTCTTTTGCTTACATACTTCTGTAAACAATACATCAGCTGAATGTAATACTAGTTAAATAAAAAAGCGCTAGTAAAAATAACCAAGATTCTCAAACCATTTCCTTTTTGGCACCAGTGATCAGAATTATTTATTGTTAGTTTGAGCATTACCCACTAAACCATTTAATCACAATATTTTTGGCACCTATGACAGAAGTAGTCAGGCGTTAAATGTGAAGCTCCCTTACTGCAGTGCCTGGAGGTAACTAATCAATGTGGCAAAGATCTTCTGGGTGCAGAAGATGTATATCTCACCTTCCAGTGATTAGTTTGTCAAAGCCACAAGATCTATGAATATACTTATTTAATCTGTCAAAAGGATATAGTACAGCCTGAAAAGTCATCATCAAACCTGATGTAGCAGAAAAATTCTAACTATTGATTAGATTCAGGCATTCATTTTAATCTGAACATGTACTTTGGTGCATCAATAGGTCAAGTAGCTTATGAGTGCAACCAAATAGTATTGGAATCTTGAGTCAGCAATTTAATACACCCCTGAGTACCTTAAATTATTTTCTCCTGGGATGACTTTTAAAGAGAAAGGAAGATTAGTGTAAGTACAGAATAATAAACTGAGGTTCAGTTACACCATCTCTCCTCTTTTTTGGTCCAAGTCCTGTGTGATGTATCAGGCGGAGGTAGGTATTTCAGGTCTTATATTAATTATTTCTGAAAGAACATTAAACAAAAGTAAGACTCTAAACTCATTCATCCATTAAAAATCTCTAGTGTCAGAATGACCTGTGGAATGGGAGAGGTTAAAAAAAAGAAAGAAAGCAAATTAAAGTGAGATTTATCTAAACCTTCTGTCATTTCTGTCAAGAGAAGCTTAAATTAAAAAAAAAATAAAAAAAAAATAGACTCTCAACTCCCTGAAACAGCTATCTAAATAATACACTTGGAGTATTTTATTCTGAAAGAAGAAAAACTTTTCTACAGCCAATGTTTTTCTAAACATTGGAATAATGTACCTAGTGAGTTCACTTAGGAAAATGACATATAGTTCATCATGCATGTCATGATCATAATGCTGGACTTGTATTCCTTGTTGATGACATTATTAATAGGATTTTCAGCTATTTGGTTGGATAAAATGTTTTAATATGTGTGATTTAGTTTTACTTTACTTTTGCATTCTGCATTATTGATAACAGACTCCTGCAACTTTTATGCCATATAGTTCCTCATAAGCAACCAAAAAATAACCTATTTCCTTTATTTCCCCACCAATCGTAAAATCCCTTATCTGTATTACACCAAATTGCCAGAAGCAACTGGAATCGAGTCTTTAGGGAAGTTAAGAAAACCAATATTTCCAAATCTTTACATTCTTGATGGAGTCACCCAGCGGGAAATACAGCGGTCATCAAAAACATGAAACAAACAAAAAAATTCTACTTATGATTTCATTAAAAAGAATAGTACAATATAAGGAGTTATTTTGCTTAAGTTATGTGTACATGTTGAATTGTTTCTAACTACCACCAAGAACTATTTTACAGTTTATGTACTATGAAAATTCAATAGTTAATCTAATTCAAATTAAACTGGGCAATAATCATTAGAGGAAGAAATGTTTACATATATGTATAAAATATTATAAAACTACCTTTACAAGAAACAATTTTCACTTGTAACAAAGTTGCCCATTTTTGTGCTGAATATAAAGGAAAAAGTACAAAACAGTGGATGAAATTAAATAAATTAAATAAATATACAGACTACTTGTCTCACTCAGGAACAATAACTCTACACTGTAGGTTATTTTTTCTTCTCTGTGTGAGGAGTGCAGACAAGCATCCCCATGTACTGTAGCTCACCTTCGCACAAGTATGAGAACTGGGTGGATTTCCCCTTACCTGAAAACTCCAACACCAGGGATATAGGGCGGTATAGGCAACTGAAGCAAGAATTCACCTCATGCAGCTTTAAACATCTAAAGGGCAGACATGTCTAGTCTACACATCCATTATCAGTTTGTTCTGCTTAGAGACCATGCAAGGAGAGAGGCACCTTCTGAGGATAGTTCTTCTCACATATTTTAAGATGGGTTGGCTCCAGCTGACCCCACCTAAGAAGATGCCTGGGTGTCTCTCTGTTACCTATTGCAGGTTCTTACTTCTAACATATACAAATCACATGGGAATAAAATGCCACTATAGTAGCTGAACTTTGCTTAAGGAACCTGAACCTTCCTTATGAAAAGCATTCCCCTAAATTAACTTCCAATCCAACTCATCAACAACCTAGGCTCTCTACAAACAGACTGCAAGGGTTTAAATTTTCCCTGTCCTGCCATGGGAAAAGGTCAAGAAATCTGTTCGCCATGTGATCAGCTGTTGAGGGTATAAATCCCACAGCCCCAGAAAACAAATTCCAGGAGTAATGCAAGATATTCAGCAAGGTCCTACTGTGTTAGTCAGGGTCAAAACCACCTGACGTAAAATATACTTAGGCTGCTATGGCTTCATTATCCTTTATGCTTTAATTTATGAAGTCTGCAACTACGTGTTTAATTATTACGGAAAGGCATTACATGTCCAAGTCTCAAAAGAAGCTATCTGTGTATATAAACACAAGTATTTTACGAATTAAAGTGCATTCACTTACATATCCATATATAGTTACATATATATATACATACCTACAAAACACACTTTTATAGATACATACACACATACATATTTATGATGTGGTGCATTTTACAGATGAATATTTTTATGTGTCTTTTTCCTACATAAATCTCTGTGCATTGGACACGAGCAAGTGACTAAATACTCTGTGTAGATAATTCCTTTCCCCAGGTAAAAAATAACTTGGACCCAAAGATGTTTTTTTCCTATTCTGTCTAAATTTTTAGGTAAGAAGTATCTTCCTTTTCCTTGCAGTTGCCTGTAAAGCCCTTCTTCCTGAATTACTCTTGCTTTTATGCAATAACAGTGTTAAAAAATTGTTAAAGAAGAAAGTGATACATAAAATGCTATTTTTTTCTTTGATTGTTGTTGGCAATTATACGACTATTCTTCAGAGAAAATTTTTCAAACAACTCTTAAAGGTAGTTTTCCTTTTTCCTTAAAACTTCACCTGACTTGCATTTCCAAACTTGTTCTGTTATTTAACTAAACACACCACTGAAAAAATGTTTTGCTAATTCCCAGGTGCACATCGTCTGGTGATGCTCATTTTACTGATGGGAACTGAGCGTGAGGACCATCCTGTGACCACCAACCTTTACTCAGTCCCATAACTTTAACTTGCAACTACTCATGAATAAGTTACCAAACTTAGTCCAGACACTTTGGGCTGTGTGAAAGGGGAGCGGAAGAGGGAGGACAAGGATGGAGCCTGTCTACGTTGGTAAAGAGAGGAGGCGGCTTTTGCTATGCCATGTATTTGTGATGCAGCTTCCAGGAAAGCGGGCAGTGGCAAAAGAAGGTGGAGGCAGCCAGAGGCATTTTGATGCAACCTGTTTGTGAATCAGCTGTGCCTTGCACAGTTGCTTCTGCGAACGTGCACCGAGCATCTCCAGTCCAAGTCAATACACACTTTTGAGTGACAAAATAAAGCATAATGATGTTCCCTACACATGTTTGAAGACCTTGCAGCTGGCGACTCCCTCACAAAGGAGTCTGGCAGTCATAATTTTGTGCCCTAGCTGGATTGAAACAGAGCTGTTTATTTATTTATTTTGGGGAACAAATCCTTATAAAGCAGCTGGAGGCTAAACAGTAAGATAAACCGCAGGCAGAGGTAGTTGTTTAGAGTAACATCTGCACTAGCATATGTCAGAAGGGCTTAAAAAAAGAATTTATTTCAGCATTTTGTTTAGTCTAATAATGCCAGCAAAGGGACGTTATTAAATAGAGAGAATATGGATTTCAGAGACCATCAGTTCAAGAGAACTATCAGACTGAGAATCTAAACATATTTAGGTCAAGGTTGGATTACAAATTCAGAAACTTCTTAATAGAGTATTTCCCTATTGATTCCTTTCCTTCTGACTCCTACTGAGTCTGCATCTGTTCCTTCTCTAAGTAGACAGAACGTGGAATAGATGCAAATATGATGCAGTTTGTTGATTAAATTCTTGGCTACGTTTATCTGTTGGAAGCCTCACCATCAGGCAGTCAATTTAATCAAACAATAATCTTCAGTCAATGGTGATCTTTTATAAAAAATATATCTATGGTGCCTGCTGCGTCCTGTATTTATTGAAGATGTATCTCTTCATGGGTTTTAACACAATTGTCTAAAAATGATGATCAAGAGGATTATTTGTAATAACAGGCAGTACCACATCTAACTTTTTTGTCCTGTCCCAAGACAATATAGCTCTTCTTTGGGAACAGTTAACATCCCTCTGGTGTGGGACAGAATATTATTCATTACATTTCTGACATTCCCCATGGCTATGAAAAAGTGTGAACAAATCAGCTCCTTTGCCAGTTCAGTGTTTTATTCCGAGCATTGAGGTTTTTTAGTTGAGTTAACCTAAATCTCTTGTTTTAGACTCTGCTACACCCATGATTAAATGGAGAGGAGGGCAGAGGAGTTTTCTGCCATTCCCTTTCCACTAAGAACTTCTCTAATCTTAGGTAACATAACATTTAACCTCCATAAAAAAATGTAGGCAAGTTGACGTTAGAAAAGAGTGAAAAATTAGAGCTGTTAATGTACTCACTTTAGAGGTAAACAAAACTGTTCCCCACAGTAGTAATGAAAAGAGCTAGGGATGAGAATAAGTACGAATTATAAAACTTATAAAAAAAAGGTGTATCCTTTTTTCAGGCCTTTTTTTGGTTTTATTGCTGTTTTGAGGGCTCCCATCCTCTGGAAGGTCCTTCACCTTTTCTCCATAAACCACTACCCCTAGTGAAAGACTGGCTGATTTTCACCTTCCTGAGACTGAAGAGGCCAAACCCAAATTTTCAACTCTTTTGCTTTGCCCCATCAGGCAGGAAATACGGGTGCCTAACCTTTCTTAAAACCCCCTCAGCAAAGAGGTTCCACAATGTGCCGCAGGTAATCTATTCTAATATTTCACTAGCTGTTAGGTGTTTTTTCTAATAGTCATCTTTGGTTAAATTTTCTATAATTTAGCTCATTGCTTTTTGTCCTATCGACACTGCTATAGAGAGCAACTGCTCAATTGTTGAGCATGTCTTGGACCTGAACACTGCTGTCACATCACACGTTGGTCTTTTCATCTTTAATTTAAACTTTCCTTCCTGTTTCATTCAATCTTTCCTGTAGGTCAGGTTTTCTAGACCTCTCTGGAATCGCTCCAGTAGTTTCAGAAGGTTCTTGAAGGGCTGCCAAAACCCAGAGAAATACTCAGCTAAGGTCTTGTCAGTGCAGAGCGGAGCAGAAAGATCATTCATCTGGATAATATCTGCACTTTTCGCAGCAGCATGACATTGATGACTCATGTTGTTCTTATGATCCACTGTAACCTGTAGGTCTTTTTCTAAAGGACTGGCATCAGTATAGTTTTATTTCTAGACCTGACTTTTTTTTCCCCATGTAACTGATTATGCATGCCTGAGTGCAGAACACAGTGTTCTCTGTATTGAATTATATCTTTTTCACACTAATTTGCCAAGAGCATGTTAAACTCTGTGCACATAATCCTGGCAGTCCTCCCAACCTTGGTATGATCTCCAGATTTAATAATAACATTCTGTATCTGCCAGATATTAATAAATTTATTAAGTAGAGCTGGACCACGACAAGTCCTAAAGAAACCAGGTTGGTATGCCCTTCAGTATGACACTGAAAACATGTTCTCTGAACATGCTTTTTCTCTATGCACAAGGTTTCTTGTACTGTGATAGAATAAATCTAATGGGTTCAACCTTTGTTTTTCTTCAACTGAGGCCGCCAAAATGCTGCTGTTAGGCCTCTGGTTTCACTAGGCCATCCACTAAACTACCTCAGCCAATTGATATTTTCAATAACACTTATGTCAAAATACAATTTTCTGAGCATTTGAACCTGGGCCTTTTTTATTATATTACAATATTTGATTCCAAAGCCACAGAAAAATACTATCTTTTTAAAAGTTTCTTTACAGAAGAGGGAATAAATGTAATTCCCCTTTTTCTCAAGAACGGTAAAAAAAGATGATATTAATCTACTTCCTTTCTTCCTTTTGTGTGTATGCAGGTTATAATTATAATGGGTACTATGATTGTGTACATCACAATCAGACAGCAGATCTACTGAGACTACGGGTCTGAAATAAGACATGGACTGCAATGCAAGAAGTGTAAAAAGTGCACAGCAGTAAACCTATTGTTCTTGACAAAAGGTGTTTGGGGAAAATTGCTGCAAAATGTACTTCATTAAGTTCCAAAAGGTATGTTCAACTTCATATTTTGTAAGAAGGATTTTTTAAGCCATAAAACATTGCATGCCTCACTCCATGTTCACTCATTTTATACAGATACTCAACTGGAAGTATTCATGTCCTGGTTAAATGCCATCATCACCTCTTTTCCTCTAGCTGCAGAAATATGCCTTTGAAAAACTCGAGGGCTTTGCAAAACTCATTTAGCAGACTAAATCCTTACTAGGGGTAAGGAAAACAAATATATCTGAAGTAGAAGGGTGCATGCTTAAAAGTTAGTAACTTTGAACACCATTATTTAGCTTAAAATTTTCTTCATTTACCAGAGCTGTTGTAGGGCCATGGAAGTGTAAGAATAAACAAAGAATTGCTTAGTTAAACTTAAAAACTGAAGTTCTGTTTTCATACTGAGGACTTAAATGTGTTATATCCATGCAGATAGTAATACAATTATAAAATAATTTAGGTTGCTTTGAATATTATCCTTGTCAACCTGCTACTCAAGAGATAACAGGCAGACGAGGTTGCTCAGGGCATTGTCCAGCCAAGTTTTGGAAGTTTTCAAGGATCGAGATCCCACAACCCATCCGGAAATCTGCTGTAAGGTCTGACCAACCTCACTATGAAGATTTTTTTCTTATTTCTAATCCCAGTTCACCTTATTGCAGCTTGTGTCCATTGCCTTCTGTACTTTTGCTTGTGAACCTCCACAAAGTGTCTCTGTCTGTCTTCCCTGTAGCTACACACAAGGTTGTTGAAGCCAGCAAATGGATTCCCCCCTGCCTCCTTGGGTGTTCAACTTCCCCTTCTGCATCATGCAACTTCTCCCCCTCCACCATTTCAGCCTGCCATTTCAAAGGACTGCTGGCTTTGTTCTTGATCCCAGTGAAGCAAAAGGGAGTTAGTAAAGCTGTGCTTTTGCAGAACCACGGTCATAAACCAGAGGACACATTTCAGAAGAGATATTTAATGATCCATTAATAAATATTATGGGCCAGGTTTTCTAGTTGTCTTGCATCTAACAGCTTATACTGGCAGCTTTGCTACTCAGTAACAAGAGCTGGTGTCTCAAAGCCTGTTTTGAAGATTTGGGAAAGGCTCATTCTCCAGTGGGCCAAGGTCTAAATCTGTTCCTAGCTCAGTACAATGTACATAAGGGATTGCTGACATTATAAGGGTTTTTTTTTTTCCTTTTAAACTAAACTATGCTTCATGGACCTATGTATATTTCAGCAACCTATGGGACTATTGTTACATGTTTAAAAAGATCTCAAGATTACATCTAGACCAGGTTTTCAAATCTGTTCAGGCAGTTAGAGGTGCATATTTAATTTTCTAGGCTTTACCAAGCTGCCTACAGTCTTTGAGGAATAGAAAATGCTAGTAGGTACCCGGTATCTGATTATTTAGGCAATTATGTGCTTTGGTGCCAGTTCCGTGTGGCCTTAATTCCATTAGTACTGCTTAATGACAAGAAGTACATGAAGCATCAGATCTAAATAGCACCATAATGGCTTCCATCCAATAACATCTTCTTTTCATTTACTTTTTTAAAAATACATTACTCCTTTCTTTTGGTGTTGATAGTATTGATGAGAAAAATATTTTCAGGGCTTTACATCTAAAGGAAATGTTATTTTTCTAAAAAAAAGATCACTTTGTATTAGGTATATGCCCAGTTGATGAAAGAAAATGGGTTTAATGGCTGCTATTTGTCATTCTTGTTGAAAAAGAATGAATTATCTCAAATATTTTCTTTACGAGTTATCTGTTAGTAGTCACAGTTCACTGCCCTGTTGATCTAGTGAGTAAATCTGTCTTCTGCAGAGCTCGAAAACCTGCAATTCACACTTCTAATCTTATTTCACTAATTAACTGACCCTTTTTCCTCTCAGACGACAACTTCTGGCTTCAAGCAAGCATTGTGCTGCTTTGTCAAAGTCTTTTTCACATTTCTACTGAATGGCCTGTAAGCATTCAATTCCCATTATAGTCTAGTAATGTATAGCAAGTACATGAAACAAAATTCTTCAGAAAGCTAGTGTTGGGCTGTTATATTCTGTGACTAGAAGTAATGAAATGCATGTGCATACACTTTCTTTCCTTTGTTTTTTTTTCCCATTTGAATACGCATTATGGAATTATAAAAGACCTTCCTCTGAATGGTCAAAAATAATATCAATGTAGAATTTCATTCCCTTTCAGTCTGACCTCTAGAAACAGTTCCTGGATGGTTTGGTACATCTGTAAATTGCTGTTGCATTGGTCAAGACCAGAATGGCTGGAGGAAGATTTCAACCTGTCTAGCTGAATTTGCATGAAAGAGTTCTGGTGTCCTGAGGGCTTTCATTCGCTTGTTAGTTTTTTGGTTGTTTTTTTTCCCCCTCATTTGTGAATAAATTAAGTTTGATATCGGAAAGAAAAATGAAGATACCAAATGTCTGTTTATTCTGAGCTTGAGAGAAGTGAGGTAAGTGAGAACTTTCTTCAGATCTCCTGAATTTATCACTTAGATTCAATATTATATGACCATATCCTGACTGGTTGAACAGACACTTCCAAAGAAGACAATTCAGAATCAATCCCACCTCCCTTTGTCCTGGAGCAGGGTTTTGAATCCTGATACCTCACATAACTTTTTCTTCTGGTTATAATAGTGTCTCCTCTGCATTTTGAGGGCTTTCCTTCCAATTTTTCGTATTGAAACTATCTCATTTCGAATTGCAAATGCCATGACAGGTAGAACTGGAACTCAAATCTCGCAGCTTAGTGCCCACCAGGCTGCAAAATCATTCTCCTACCTGGCCTGACATATTCAGTGTTAACTATCCCATTCACTTTTGCTGAAAGTTTTTGTTTCCTTAACTACAATAGTGAAGTGAAAATGCTTATCATTTGCGAGTTCATATCACATAGCTCCAGCTTAACATTGAGCCAAGATTAGAGAGCAACAAGAAGCCTTTAGAAGGTTTTCCCAATACAACTGTAATTCTTTAGATTTTATTGTTTAAAAGGTATTGGATCATTCTTCATGGCTGAACTCAGCACTCTGCTGCAAAATATATTATCATGGCCTAATCTTGCACTAGATCAAAAGTGCAAGTGCATCCCAATGAAACTAAATTGTGAGGCAGCTCAATCTTGGAATTTGATATGGAACACGTTCTAACACTTTATAATTATTTTATTGTATTCAAAATAAGTAGTCACCAGAGCAAAGATGCTATTCTGAAGAACTAAACAAAGCAATGAGATATAATAGGCAAATGCCATTCTTTCATGCTTGTGTTTCTTTATTAATTTCCATTTATGTAAAGTGAAAAATGCCATTAATTTCAATTTTAATTTAAAATATGGAAGTTTGACAGACTACTACAACTTTTTTAATAAAATATAAGGAGATTATTGGTGCATGATTTCAAGATTTTTTATTTCCTTTAATTTATTTTGGTATATAGCTTCAGGTTTGATAGCCTGAGCTGGTGTTCTTGCAGCTTTTTAGGTTGCTTGGTGATATTTTTGGGTGGTTGTTGTGGTTTTTTTAATAACAGATTATATAATACAAAAAAATAACCCAGTAATGTATTTTTGTCATTTTAAACATATTTTTATATTTCCTCCATAGATTGCTCTCCCTGGTCCATTATAAAAAAAACATAATTAAGTTTTATAGCTTACATTCATGAGTAATTCAATGCATATATGTAATTTATGAGGTTTTCTTTTGTGTTTGACATTGACATTGCTAACAAGAGTTCTCTATACTTATGACTCAGGAAAACTGGAAAGTTCATTTGCAGTATTACCACTAAGGAAAAAAAAAACAAACCTGAAAAAGTTATAAAAGTAAAATATTAATTTCCCACACTCTTGTTGCTAACTCATGAAAGAAATATCCTTGTGAAGGGAACTGAGAAAACAGCATGCCATTGAATGTTATACAGGTTTAACCTGAGAACAAAATCAACAATATTAGAACTGGCAATACCTTTATCTAATACTAGATTTTAGACAAATGATGTTTTGTTGTTCTTGTACTTTCTCTACCCTTTGAATCAAGCACTACTTTAGAAGACTTAAACTTTTGAAGTAAGCTATCTAGATAAGCAAGTGAAGAAGAAGAAACTAAGTATCAAAATACTGTTCGGAAAACTTTACTCCTGTTTTATGGTTATTGTTGTCTGTAATAATATTTTCGTTCTTTATTTATTTCTTCTGGTTTGGCATGTTGAAACATTTATTTTTTAAAATTTAAAATAAAAGCAGAGGGAGAAATTGATATAAATGTAGAATTTAAATGTCTCTGCACAAGTTTAAGTCTGTCTGAACAGATGAGTTAGCTGTAGTACTCAAATTTGGTTTAATTAATGGTTAACAATACAAAGGAGTGTGACAGATGAAGATTAATTTACAACAAACCAAATGGTGCAATAAAAAGGGTCTCAACACAACAACAACAAAAAAAACCCCACCTGCTTCCTCCCCAAAATAGAGAAGATACCATTATATTTTAGTTTCCTGAACACTTAAAACAAATTTTCATCTTGTTGCAGGTCCTGAGAATCATTTTTGCTCAGGCATTACATTTTAGAAGATTGTTAAAAGTTCTGCTAAAGTCCTGTTACAACACTGTGCTTTTCATAGTAGTATGCATCTGCTTCTATTTCTCATGTACTTCAAGGAAGATAATTTCCATGAAATCTTCATGTGGTTAAATGAAACAAATCTTTCCGTTGTCAAACCACAGCAAAACTCTGTCAAGTATTGCTACAGTTTATTGAATTAGAATATTCTAAGCAAACATGCTCTGGAGTTTATAGGGATTGGCAATGGACTGACTGAATAGGAAAAAATCAACCAGACAGTTGAGAGAGCAGACAAGGCAAGAGTGGAGGAAAAAAACTTAAGCTCTGACCATACATATCTTTCAGTTACCCCCAAAAGATGGATGTATGCCAGGAAAACAGGACAGGCTGAGAATAAGCATACTGTTCATATTGCTTAAAGGAATCCACAATCACCTATTGATATATCTAAAGACCAGTCTCATTGCTTGTTATGAATTCTCATCAAGGTTGTTAATAAGTTTTTCATTGTAGTAGCACATTTTCCTATTGTGGTAATGTTGGCTAACTGTTAAATGACCACTCAGGTGCTCACACATTCCCACTGCTTAGCAAAATGAGGGAAGGTAAATGGGAAAAAACACAAGAATGAGAAAGTTAGTGGGTTGAGATAGGAAAGGGACTTTTCTTACCAGCTACCATCAAGGGCAAAGCAGATTTGACTTGGGGAAAATGAGTTTAATTTATTGTCAACTAAAATAGGTTTGGCTAGTGAGAAACAAAGACAAACATTCACCTTTCCTCCCCCCTCTCCAAGCTCCACCTCAGTCCTTCACTGCAGACATAACTATTCAGACCCAGAGGTGCAGGAAGGGCTGGCATGGGGAGAGGGCTCAACTGTGTCCTGCAGTGGGTCTGTTTTGGAGACAGTTGGAACCAACTGGGTCCAGCATGTGGCAGCCCCTGGTGTCTTCTCACAGGTGTCATACCTGCAGGTCCTCCCTGCTGTGAACACATTGACACCTGCGCCAAATACACTCACTGATTTTTACTTAACACAGTATTTTATTTTATACTATTTCACTTTTTTTTTCAGGAAATTTTTTGTTATAGTAGCTACTATGTCATCAACACGAAAATAATTGTGAAGATGAGTATGGTTTATTCCTAGAAAATTAATAATTTTAAGACTTTGGAAGAAATATGCTTCTAGTCATGCCAGTGTAATTATTCATAGAACATATAAATATTTGCACATGTCAGAATAAAAGAATAAATCCCTTTTCAATAATGTCAGTAATCTAGATTACAACTCCACAAGAATAAAACCAGAACTGTTATACTAAAATGCAAATAAATCTGCATTGCTACTGTGAAAAGTAAAAGCTTTGTGTGTATATATGCATTTACAGACACACAAAACCAATGAGTCCATTAAGAGGGGTTTTCTTTTAGTGATTTAACAAAGTGGTGTTTCGGAGTTTTAGTAATATTTTGTTTTAATCTTTGAATGAAAATTTAAAGAGGAGTTTGTGTTTTTTCACACCAGTTCACCTGCCGACTCAAGTCACTGTCTACAAGCTTGGAAATAAAACAGTCTATTGAGTAATCTTCCCCGGTTCTCTGGTCTTATTTCAGCTCTTACGCTCAATGGACTTCATTTGATTTTAGGGTTGACTGCTAGTGCTCTATCATTTTAGCTGTTCAAGGGAATACTTCAAGAAAAACGTTGAAAGGTCATTTCCATAGTTTCCATGCAATCATATTGCCCTGCATGATAAAGTCTCAAACACTACATCTGGACTTGCTAGTAACTGTTTTCCTCTGTCTCTGAGACAGATAATGAGATAGGATAATAATGCCTTCAAAATGTCTAGAAAGGTTTCAATTGTCTATTTGATGGGATTTTCTAGAAAGCGGAAAGATACTTTTGCACTATCTCTAATTACAGAAGCAGACTCATTGGAAAGGTTTGATGCTATAGTGGTGGAGCATTTCAAATTATCTTTGAGAAAAGAATTGCACAGCAATTAAAGTAACGTGCAACAGAAAGGTAAAATGAAAATGGTCATTTAGCTTATTAGGTTTTGGATTTGGGGGGGGTTGTGGTTAGTGGTTTTTTTGGGGTTGATTTTTCTTTTTGTTCAGAAGATACTGGCATTATAGAGGATTACAAATTCTGTTTGCTGCATAAACATAATTCCTGACATGATTCCTGGAAGCGCAGAAGGTATTTAGCAAAAACTTAAGGCTTCAGGATTTTGACAATTGACCTTCAGTGACAAAAGCAAGCCATCCAGCTCTGTAAGAGAAATTCTGCAGTCAGACATGCTCATAGACTCTTGATTTTGTGCTTTAAAAGAAACAAGAGTGTCTGTAGCTTTCCCTCCTAAATATTTCTGTCAAGGCTGCAGCTGTGCACCTAAATGAAACTTGAATTAGGATCTGATCTTTCTCCAGCAGTTTTCTGTCTAGCTTCTCCTACTGAGTAATATATTAAAATGTAAAGACATAGGAGTCAAGAAGGTCATAAACGATGGCTTAGTGGCTCTTTTTTGCCTTAAAGTTAGTAAATCTTGTAATCCATCTATCTGCACTGCAAGCAATGACTGGCAGAAACTATTTTTTTTTTGAAAGTTCCAGATCACTGATGTCATTTTTCCAAAGAAGGACAGACATTTTACACTGAAAGATAAAGTGGAAAGGCATAAAGACAATTCTCCTCTTTTTCCATTTTCCACCGGGAGTGGACACAGCAGAGACATCTGACCCAAACTGACCCAAGAGATATTCTATGCTATATGTCATCATGGTCATCAAGGAAAGGAAGAGGAAGAAGGGACATCTTTGGTTATGGAATTTGTCTTCCCATGCAACATGCAACAGTTGCATGTGCTGACACCCAGGTTCCCAGGAGGTGGCTGGACATTGCCCGCTGATGGAGGTAGTGAATAAATTCCTTTTTCTGCTTTGCTTATATGGGCAGCTTTTGCTTTCTTTATTAAACTGTCATTACCTCAATTCTTGAGTCTTTTCACTTTCCTTCTATTTTCTTCCCATCGTGTGGGAGAAGGGACTGAGTGAGGGACCCTCTGTGTGTTTGGCTGATGGCTGGAGTCAACCCACCACAATTTGTAATTATGGTTCATTTTCCCTCTTGTTAGACTTATTCAGCAGAATAAGCAGGGGATGCACAAACACGGTTGCCTACCGAATTTGAATGCTGTTTGGTTGGCTTTACTCAGTATGAAAATACAGAAAGCTATTAGTAATCTGATATTATTAGAATTTCGTGAGAATATATACATATATCCATGCAATAATTTTACACAACTGTCTTTTTTAATGTAGTATGAACAATGGAGTGAAGCGCTAATCTGCCTGTTCACGCTTTGTCAGGAAAACAAACTTCACAAGCCTTAGTCCTTCAAATTTAAAGGAATGTAGAAGCTGATGGGATTTTGTTTATATACAACAAGAGGGCACTTAAGAGGCACTTGCACAGATTTTTTTTAAAGCAAAAGACAGAAAGTAATGGAAGAAAAGAAATGGAATCCTTCATGTACTGTCATTTTTATAATATGTGTTTGTGCACAAAGTGTTTATGAAAGTCTCTAGCATAGCATTTATTGCCAAGTCACCAGCGAAGCAGTTAAATTAATGTATCTAGGTTTTCTTTGTCTTCTACAGCCAAACAAAGGAATACCTGGGAAACATTCTAAGTAAGTGCAGCAGCTTTATACAGTCTGGGAGAAAAATTGTTCTCTTAATGAAACCTAAGAACTGCCTTTGAAACGACACTGAAGTTATTATGAGCTTTTCAAAAGCTTATCTTAATACAAAGTTTATATAGGTTTACAAATGTATACTGCTTTCTACAGATGGAACTCGTTCCTCAAATTGAGGGTGTCATTGGAGGTATTTGTCATCAGCCTTGTTTCTTAATAAGACTATGATGATCAAGTATGTTTTAATATTTTATTTTTATGGAGTGGGCAAGAAAGGTTGGAATTTTGGAATACATCCAAATAGGTACAAATATAGACAGATTAGTACATCCAGATAGATACAAGATCCAGATAGATAAAACTTGTCTACTGGAGTAAACAGACCAAATTCCTGTAGAATGATTTTCTCACTTCTTTTTCCTAATGTGTTCAAACTACATTGTGAAGAACTGCTCTATTAACTTTTCCTTTTTCATCTTTGAGACAAATACTTGATACACTGCATGATTGTTATTTTTGGTTCTAAGTCATTGCATCCATCAGATTGACAGTTGAAACCTTTTTAGTTCTCCCAAGTCACCCAGTATGGGAGGCGGTTTGCACATGACCACACCATTAAATTTTTATGCAATAAACTCCTTGTATCAGAGCTAAATTGTTTATTTGCTCTTTAGCTTTCTGAAAAGGTTTAGCAAAGTGCAGAGGAGGCAGTAAAAAAGAAGCAAACATTATGCACAAAAGAAAAAGGTTATTTTTTTTATATTTCAAAATTTATTTTGAATTATATCTCTGAAAACTGTTTTAGTTTACATTATCAGAGAGTGAAGACTAAGTAAACCACACTCATCCTTCTCTAGCAGCCTGACTTTATTCTCCCCTTTAGGGATCTTTTCTAGGAATGACCACTGGTCATTTTCTTTCACTGTTCAGATACTTTCTGCTCTTGTGCTGAGTTCACCTTTAGCCATCTAAGGTAACGCAGAAACATCATGAGTTTGCCGTAGCCAAGAGCTGAGTCAAATGCAAAGAGGAGCTGACCGTGATGAATCATGGCAAAAAGAACAACAAGAGCAAGAACTGAGAATAAGTGAATCTTGACACAGGCCTTAGATCAGCAGCTAAAAGGAAAACAGTGCCTGAAACCTCTGAAAAGGTCTAGCACGGAGTTGTTGTGGACTAATATGATTGTCAGCCTATGTCAACAGCTGTCTGTAAAAACCCTCAGCAGTATAAAGCAGGGCGGGGGAGGCATGCCTTAAAGAGGGATCTAGATAGACTGGAGCATTGGGCTATGATTAATGGGATGAAATTTATCAAGTTGAAATGCCAGATTCTGCACCTAGGATGGAGTAACACTGGGCACAAGTATAAACTGGGAGAGGAGTGGCTGGAGAGCAGAAAAGGATCTGGGTGTGCTGGTCGACAGCCTGCTCGATAGGAATCAGCAGTGTGCCCTGGCAGCCAAGGGGGCAAACCACACCTTGGCGTGCATCAAACACAGTATAACCAGCCACTCAAAAGAGGTGATTCTCCCACCGTATTCGGCATTGGTGCGGCCTCACCTTGAGTACTGTGTGCAGTTTTGGGCCCCACAATTTAAGAAGGATATGAAGGTCTTTGAATGCATCCAGAGGAGGGCAACAAAGCTGGTGAAAGGGCTGGAAGACATATCCTGTGAGGAGCAGCTAAGGACTTTGGACTTGTCTAGTTTGGAGAGGAGGCTGAGGGGTGACCCCATTGCTCTCTACAGCTTCCTGAGGAGGGGAAGTGGAGAGGGAGGTGCTGAGCTATTTTCCCTGGGATCCAGTGACAGGACACGTGGGAATGGTTCAAAGCTGCACCAGGGGAAGATTAGACTGGACATCAGGAAGCATTTCTTTACCAAAAGGGTGGTCAGTCACTGGAAAAGGCTTCCTAAAGAGGTGATTGATGCCCTAAGCCTGGAGTGTTAAGAGGCATTTGGACAAAGCCCTTAATAACATGCTTTAACTTCAGGCAGTTGGACTAGATGACCATTGTAGGTCCCTTCCAACTGAAATATTCTATTCTAGTCTAGTCTAGTCTAGTCTATTTGCTGTCTTCCTGATCTCTTCTGGACCCTAGGCTCAGTTGCAGCAGCTTATCAGAGATGCAACCAAAGCAGGTCTCAACAGGTGACAGGTGTGTGAGCATGAGGGTGACTGAGTCTGGAGTAAAGAAATGGAATTTCCTTTATTTCAGCTTGCGACCATTGTCTCTTGTCCTGTTAATAGTCAGCAATGAGAAGGGTCTGGCCTTTTCTTCATTCCTTCCCATCAGATGTTTATACATGTGGATAAGATCCTCCTGAGCCTTCTCTAGGCTGAACATTCTCAGCTCCTTCAGCTTTTTTTCATATAAAAGACACACCAGTTCCTTAATCATCTTTGTGGCTCTTTTAACTTGCCCCACTAAGTTAATTTTTTGTACTGAGTGTCTCATCAGTGGCAAGGTAAAGGACAAGGACCACTTTCCTCAACCTGCTGGCAACACTCCTATTACAGTTCAGGATGCTGTTGGCCTTCTTTGCCAACAGGGCACGTTGCTGGCTTATGTTCAACTTGTTGTCAACCAGGACACCCAGGTCCTTCTCTCAGCCCCCAGCTGTACAGGTGTATGGGGTTACTCCTGCCCAGGTACAAGACTTGATATTTCCCTTTTCTGATCTGCATGAAATTCCTCTCAGCCCAATTCTGCATCCTATTGAGGTCCCTCTGAATGGCAGCACAACCATCAGCTGTATCAGACACTCCACCCCGTTTTGTATCATCTGCAAACTTGCTGAGAGTGTACTCTGTCCCAGCATCCAGGTCATTAATGAAGATTTAAATAGTATAGGACCCTGTATTGAGCCCTGTGGTGCACCAGTAGTGACTGGCCTCCATCTGGACTTTGTGACACTCATCAGAATTACCTGGGCCTGGCTCTTCAGCCAGCTTTCAATCCACTTCACTGTCCACTTATCTAACCTGTCAGCTGGCCTGTTGGCAAAGCTATTGATCCTTACAGACAGTTCCATGGTCCTAGAAAGCAAAACCTTTCTGCCAAACAGCAGCTACACGATCATTTACCCAAGGCCTGCAAACAGTTACAGTGCTATGAACTAATTGGGATTACACAGACAAGATGGTATAGCTCACACATGGTGGAGTTTGATCTTGGTTACCCTTACCAGGCCTGATTCTGAATCCCCACCCATGGGCTTACATTCCAGCCTGGTCTCAGCCTATCCCTATCCCCACTAAAGTGTCTGATGCCCTGTGCTGGGACTGCCCCTGGCTGCATCCCTGCCTGCCCCGGTCTCTGGCTGGGGTGGTGGGATGGGCTCTGGGTGGTGAGGCCCTGCCCTGGTAGTCACCTTGAGGAGGCCCCGCTGCTTTCAGCCCCTAGTCTCTAAGGTGCCAGCAGCCCCTGTGGTACCCTGACAGTACTCCACATGGAAGTCTGTGACAAATCAATACTTTAGGGGTCTGCACTGGGACCTGTCCATTTTAATATCCTTATTGATGACCTGGAAGAGGTGAAAAAGTGCACTCTTGTCACATTTGCAGATGACTCCAAGTTGGGGCGGCCAGCTAGTACACTTCAAAGTGGGCAAACAGGTTCTCGTGAAATTCAACAAGTACAAATGATGAGTCCCAGTTGGGTCCCCATAGGCAAAGAAGAGCCCCTGTAATGACTCTGACTGGGGACCAAGGAGTTGGGGAGCAGCTCTGTGGAAAAGGTCCTGGAGTGGTGATGGGCAGTGAGCCAAACATGAACCCATGGTGTGCCCTAACAGCAAAGGTGGTGAACAGCTCCCGGGCTATATGAACAGGGGCATGTTCAATAGATTGAAGGACAGGATTGTCAACCCTCTATATTGTATTTGTTATATCACATTTTAAGACTGCATCAAATTTTTGCCCCCAGCGCAATGAAGACATGGGCAAGTGGTGGGGAGCTCATTGGAGGGTGCCCAAGGTAATGAGGGCTGGAGCACTTGTCTCCTGGGGAGTGACAGGCAAAGCTGGGATGAGTTAGGCTGGAGAACGGATGGCTTCAGTAGACCAAACAGACTCCCAGCACCTTTGAGAGGTCATCAAGAAGATGAAGGTGATTTCGTCATTGGGGTGCAGGGCAGAAGAGTGAGAGACAATGGCTGCAGGAGAGGTTCAGGGTGAGCATAAAGTGAAAGCACTTTGCCCCAAGGACGGTGAGCCAGTGGAGCAGATTACCCTGAAAGGCTGTGTCACCTCTGTCCTTGGTGGGTTTCAAGCCCCAACTAGACCAAGTTGTGAAGAGCCCAAAGCTGGCCCTGCTTTGGGCAGGGGATTGGACTAGAGACCTCCTGATGTCCCTCCCAGCCTGAATTATCCTGCGATACAATAATTCTAAGTAGAGGAATATATTTAAGAGGAAGTGATATATTTTTCCTTGCTTACAGGTTTGTATACTTCATATAGGATCTACACATTTTTTCACTTTCATGTAGGGCAAAATCATTTTCATTCAATGCAAGAGAAGATCAGAAATCAATATTTTGGCTACCAGAGGGCATAATCTTTTTTCCATTATTACTGCTATTCACTATATTTACTTACTTGTCATTCAAACTTTTGTAATGAAAACCATTTGTTCAAAGCTTTTCTGGAAGGATTTATTATATTCACTAAGCTTCAGAAAATAAAACTCCCTTAATAGCAACAGCAAGAAAATCTAAAACACAGTGACTTTGAGGTTGATTTGTAGATATTACAGCAATTTTGAAGACCACAGATTTGTTTGCATTATGTCATTTCCCACCCAGCTCAGTGTGTGCCTTCATTACAAATATACTCATTGGACTGTGCTGAAGATATTCCCGACCTAAGTCAAAATTAGATCCAAATGAGATCTCTTGGGTGTAGTGAGAATTGGAATGAAGGCCCCTAGCTATAAGGAATATGTATAACAATATCCTGACAATAATATTCACCCCAGAAAGTGCTAAGAATTTAGGTTTATTATGCCTCATTGGGTTATAGTAGGTGACAGAAGAGAATATATCAGAAATGAAGGAAAAGCTGGAACAGAGACTAAGAAGCTACTGAAAAGGGAAAGCATATGTTGTAACAAACCATTCACTGTGCAATATTAACTGCTAGGTAAGAATGCTAAAATTACAAAGTCCTTGGAGTATATTTCCATGAAATTCAAGAATTAATGGGTATAGCTAAACCAAAATTCTGCTCAGCAGATCAATGTTAATTTCTTTATAGTCAGACAGTTTTGTACCCTTACAGGCTATTACCCTAAAAATACTGTCTCCCAGTACACAATCTCAATAAATAAATTGCATGACTGAAAATAAAATGTGGAAAATCCTGAACAAACTCCCAAGTTAAAGCTATAGTAAATTATTACAAATATATATACGCTTCAGTCATTGATTAAGATTGGCACCAAGAAGCTTATGTACTGCCAAACACACAGACTGACTCCATAAAGAACTGCATGTATTTATATACGTGAGGGGTTTATATTAATTACATTTACTTAAATATATTAATGAATACAGGATCATTGGACTGGTATTGCCATTTCTCAGAAGCCATTAAAAAAACCTCAAGAATTTTACTGAGCAGCACCTTACATGCAATTTAAAAAAAAAAAACAAAACAAACAAACAAACAAAAAAAACCACCCCAAAATGGGGATATACTAATGTTTTTTGATAGCAGCAACTCAGAAAAGAAGAATTCTATAGAAAAAAAAGGTGGTATTAAAGAGAAAAAATGAATGATTTTGAGAACCAGACTGAAATATATAAGTTGAAAATCATTAATAATGAAAAGTGATGCACAGAATTACTTTTTCTTGTTGGAATCAACTGATTGAAAAAAGTAAGTAGTTGTGGTAGGTGATCACAAGGGAACTATGTATTCCCATGACAACACAAGTCTGAAAAAGGTAATTCTGAAGAGGTGACAGAGAAGAATCTTCCTGTAACAAATGGGAAGCATACATGCTACTGACAAGATATCAGAAATAGCCTACATAAAATTCAAATCATATTTAAGAAAACTAATAGATGTAATGTGAGAATATAATAAGAAGGATTATTTGGATGATAAGTGGGATGAAAACTCTAATTTAGAATAGGGAATTAAAAGCATGTTTTTTCTTCAGCCTACAAAAACAAAAGCCAAGAGGGATACGAGCAACGTTTATAATTTCTTAATGGAAGAAGGATTAGAGAAGGAAAAGAAAACAAATCAAAACAATTTAAGATATAGGGAATCATAGAATCATGGAATCATAGAATCATAGAGTCATAGAATTGCTGAGGTTGGAAGGGACCTTCAAGATCATCAAGTCCAACCTTTAACCTACCCTGACAAAAGCCACTTCTAAACCATGTCCCTAAGTGCCCCATCTACCCTTTTTTTAAACACCTCCAGGGATGGTGAATGTTGGAACAAAAGCTAGTACATAAATCCTATCAATATGCATATGAATAAATTAAAGATGGACATTTGAATAAGCTTCTGCATTCAAGGAGGTCATGACTAATTTTTCAGATGGGATAGATATATCTTCTTATTAAGTCACGGAAAGGATTGAACAATGTGAGGGTCTGCAAAACCAAGGTACTTGCACCAGTAGCTTAGGAAGTGTCTTTCAGTTCCAGAATCTTAACATCTTTTGACTTAGTGTTTTGATACATAGTTAGAATTCCATGGTTTTGAGTAAAGAACGAACAAATGTGCCCTTTAGAACATATCCCAAAGTATACAAGATAGGAAAAAAAAAGAAAAAAAAAAACCAACAAAAAAGGCAAAAATAGATTGTACGGTATGGTTTCATTTTAGATGACAGTGATAATAAGGTATAATGGACAATTAAGGGTTAAATAGAAGTTGGAAACCTTCCATATTTTTCCTCTGTTTTTTTTCTTTAGTCCTCACCCTTAACTCACTGCTTCCTCTGCTTTCAGGCTCAGACTCCCAGTCTTTCTTCAGTTAAAATCCATACTGTTTTCAAAGACTGTTGACTATATCCTCTTAACATACAATATTCTTTGACATTTTTTTCTAGAAATGATCAAAGATAAATACAGTGTCTCGTTCTCCTGGCAGCTAAATCTGTAAAAACTGAGAGTCAATCAACTGAAATATTATTATTGAATGTTCATTTAGTATCAGCCTGGTTTCCTTTCTATCTAATCATGGAAAATTTAATATTGCTTTCAATGAAAGACTAATTAATCCAAGAAGGAATGATTATGAAAATCTTACATTTGAACTACAGCAGTGTGAAAGCAACTTCTAAGATAGATACGGACCTGTCATAACTGAGCTCAAAATTCTAAGCAATATTAAGCAATGATTCGTTGGTTTCTACATTTGGAAAGAGCTCATGAGAACTCAAGGTTTCCGATTTTGACTCCATTTCAAAACCAGAGCAGCAGAACAGTGAATCCACCGTGATTTCATGTTTTGGGTAGATATACAAAGGGGAAAATGTAAAGGTTTTCTATGAACTATCAGTAAACCCTAGCTTTCAAATTTCCTAATTCCAGGAAATTATCTATTTTTTCTGAAATGTGATTAGCTACTTGTGTTAATTAGCAAATCATTGCTGATAAGACCATGGGATCAGAATGTCGCAGTACTGTCCAAGGTGCTGTATTTCAGAGGAGGTACTTCGTTGCTGGCTTGGGTTCAGTAGGTCTTGTTCTATCTCCTAAACATCCAATGGTATATGGTATAAGGCAGAGATGACTGTGGTTGCTCAGTTCATTCCTCCCCCTTTTTCTTTCTATCACTCCTCTTTCACACCAAAACCAGATTCTAATCTCTGTATCTGTATGTTCTAATTTACTGAACGTGTAATGTGTTTAGTCTGCTTCTATTATCAAGAAATTCCTTGTGCTTTTTCACTTTACATTTTCCTTTGCAATTCCCCGCATAAGGGAAATTTTACATAGAACTAAACTTATGTAATTTTATCTTTAAAAAATTATCACCTAACAATTCTTATTAAGCAGACTGTCAGAATTTTGTATGTACTGCTCCAAAGTACAATTGGTGCAAGAAATCCCAAACAAGCATTTCTGAAATAGTCTTCTCAAATTCTATTCTAATTGCATTAGAAAAGAATGTGAGAAAATAAGTACTTTGGTTTTATTATTGACTTAGTAATGTTAAAGAGGAGTGAGAAGGTTTTGAATGTGTTTTAACACCATTTAACACCCTTTCAGAAGGGTTGTCTAATGACACATAGTACATAAGTTACGTGTTCACAGCATAGGTACAGCTACAGAATAACCTACATAGCTACCACAACAAAGAAATTCTAACATTAGGTCACCAGATTTATGTCTGCCTCAGGCATTTTTTTTGAAATATCATCAGCAAACATAATGCATTGTTATTGACAAAAAACAACCACCAACTGTCCATAAATAGGTTTCCTAGCTAAAAATACCATGACCAAATTCTCAGCTGAATTAAGGTCCTGAAAGAATCAAAGATAAATGTTAATTATGCAAGACATTCAATCTAGCTGGAAGCTACAGAAAAAAATCCTTTGGCTAGTCTTCAGAATTCCTGAAAGGTTCTGTTAATAGTGTAAACTGGGCGAATTTTTCTCAACATGGGGTACTTTGTGAATTTCAGATCATTAATGTGCAAAAAATACAGATAATAGTCAATGTCTTAAAAACATATTTTTCTAAGTGCCAGAACGTTTGATGCATCTATGCCAATTTATATTAATTTAGAATCTGGAACTATATGTAATTTTTTAAAAACAGTTCCTGACAGTAATAAAGGTAGTAGATTTTTGATACTAATTTGACTAGTCTATTCTTCTCCCTTATTGTTATGTCTAAGGTATTTTTCTTTTCTCTTTCTTGTCCCATCTGTTTATTTTCTATTGTCTCTGCTACAATAGAAATGGTCTAGGCAATGAACTGCAGACAGAGCATATCTCTGACCTTGAATTATCCTATGAGATACATAAAAGCTGTGGTTCAAGTGTAGTGTCAGAGATCTTGAAATTACACAAGGTGGGAAACTGATCTTAGAATCATGGAATAATCATAGAATTGCCTAGGGTGGAAAAGACCTTTAAGATCAGCTGTTAACCTAGCACTGCCAAGTCTACCACTAAATCATGTCCCTAAGCACCACATCTACACATCTTTTAAATACGTCCAAGGATGGTGACTCAACCACTTCCCTGGGCAGCCTGTTCTAATGCTCGACAACCCTTTTGGTGAAGATGTTTTTCCTAATATCTATTCTAAACCTCCCCTGGCAAAACTTGAGGCCATTTCCTCTCATCCTATAGCTTGTTAAGTGGGAGAAGAGACCAACCCCGACCTCTCTACAGCCTTCTTTCAGGTAGTTGTAGAGAGCGATAAGCCTTCTTTTCTCCAGGCTAAACATCCTCAGTTCCCTCAGCTGCTCCTCATAAGATTTGTGCTCTAGACCCTTCACCACCTTTGTTACCATTCTCTGAACATACTCCAGCACTTCAATGTCTTTCTTGTACAGAGGAGCCCAAAACTGAACACAGTACTCGAGGTGCAGCCTCGCCAGTGCCAAGTACAGGGGGACAATCACTCCCTAATCCTGCTTGCCACACTATTTCTGATACAAGCCAGGATGCTATTGGCCTTCTTGGCCACCTGGGCACACTGCTGGCTCATATTCAGAAGGCTGTCGACCAACACCCCCAGGTCCTTTTCTGCCAGGCAACTTTCCAGCCACTCTTCCCCTAGCCTGTAGTGTTGCCTGGTGGTGTTGTGACTCATCTTAACTTCTATGAAATAAAAAAAATTGAGGACTCAATTTAAGGAATATTTTTTGCAGAAGTATAGAATAGTATTTTCTAATTATTCAGTAATCCTTTTTATAATTCTAAATATGTTTGACACTTTTTTTGCATAAATCTGTAATGACATCTACAGATTAAAATGCAACATAAATATCTCTGTCAGTCATCTCTCAGTCATTCATCTCATGGAAGAAGTAAACTTGTGGTGTTTCTTCCTATTATTTCTCTTATGAACATCTCTTCTACACTGTATTTTCGAAAGTGTCAAGACCAAATTTCATATATTTTATTTTTCTAATTCGCTCTGTGCTATGTTTTATGACATTTTCAACACTCTTATTTTTATTATTTTTTTTTTTCAGATGAACTAGGGCCAGGTGTGTATTTGCCACAGGCTAGACCATTATTAAAATCCTTTAAAGTAGCAAGATACATAACATCTCTTTAGGTTTGCTATATACATATTAATTGTGAAACATTAAAGCATAACAAAGGACATCAAGGATGCATTATTGGAATCCATTCCTTTATTCAGAATAACTCAGTGCAATTTTCATGTATATATTGCATAACATACCATGCATATACAATTTTTTATGTGGTTGTGTAATTTTTTCAAAACATTGATAACGTAATTCAAGCTTAAAAAATAAAAAATAAACTTGAAGTGTTCTGACAGATATTATGCCAAGTGACTTGACATATTAACTGCTGCAGTTTATGGTTGTTTCACTTCTGTAAGTAAAACGATTGTGTAGAAAACACAGAAGTAAAGGATATTCAGTCATTTATCAGCCTTCAAAAAACCTTGAACTTTTCTTTCTCGTTACCTTATGCAGTCAGTAGCAACAGCTGTCTTCCTGCATGATGGATAGCTTTTATATTGTCCTTTGTTTTAACCTGAATGAAATTATTTTGCCACAAGTCAATATGTACATGGGGGAAAAATGAAATAATTCAAATTCTGTCCTGATTTCATCCTCATGAGTGTATAACGAGGATTCAAATTGTATCTTAAAACACCTACCATAAAGGATGAAGTCATGCTGACTTTGTCTCATTAATTCTAAAGAGGAAAACAGTGATAAATATATAAAGATCTTACAGTGTTTTTTTATGATTTTGTATCCAGTTCATTTTTTTTCCAAATTAAGCTCTTACATCATTTTGGGACTGAACTGTATCAGCTTGCTTTTCTTACTGGCTCTCTGAAACTTTCACAAGGACAAAAGCAGACCAGTTCTGAGATTTGCAGAAGTTCTTGTCATTCATCTACTCAACTGAGAAGAAAATGTTGTGCAACCACAGCAAAGTTCCAGGTAAACCTAATGTTCTCAACTGATGTGGGTGGGTATAGTATGATTTTTTTGAAAGGATGGTAATTTCTGATCCAATAAAGCACACCAAGGTCTTCATTTCACCATAATGACTGATTTCAGTTTTTCACAGAACACTTAATTAGTGGTCTTCTATAATTTAGCGGAGCTGAACAGAAATACAAATTTGTCTTTTCAGCCTTTATTCAGGATAATTTTTTAAAAATTATTTAGGACATGAGTTAGATATTCTGCACTCTACTTAAATACATTGCATATAGCACACACCCTTTATGAAAAATTACTGTATGTACTACTACGTATCTAGTAAAAATAACCTGCATATGCATTATTCCCATCCAGTTTTCATACATTGGAGGAATACTGTCAAACAGAGGAGGGATAGTTGTCTATAAGTAGCAAATAAAAAATATCTTTTCCTTCCAATATAGACCAATTCACGCTTACCTTCTGGTGACACTAACCATGTCATTGTTTGATTAGTCTGTGCTTTTGTTATAAGCCATTTTTTTTCTGCTTTCTTTATATGCCATGTAACAGCAGTCATACCGTATATCCAGACTTTTCTTTCATTCTGTCCCCTCTCCTCTGCTATCTTACTCTGTCTTATATGTCAAACAAAACAAAAGTTCATCTGCGGAAATTCATAATCTGCTATTTAATGATGTCTACTATGGTCTTGTTCATCTATTAATGTTAATAAAATGCTAGGTGACTTAGCCCAGAAAGCCAGATGTGTCCTGGGCTGCATGCTGCTTCTGCTCTGCTTTGGGCAGCTCCAGGATCCCCAGCACAAGAAAGACAAGGACGTGTTGGAGTGGGTCCAGAGGAGGGCCACAAAAATGATCAGAGAGCTGGAGCACCTCTCCTATGAACAGGGCTTTGAGCACTCTGATCTAGTGAAAAATGTCCCTGCGCATGGCAAGGGCGTTGGAATTAGATGATCTTTGAAGATGCCTTCCAATCCAAACCTTTTTAAGATTATAAAAAGCTTTCCAAAATAATTTCCTATGTTACAAATATATTTAATATATTTGGGGTTTTTTTTCTATGAAAAAGCAAGGGTGCCCCACTCCAATCTCAAAATTGTCTATGAATATGTTTATATTTACAGAGAGCCCTGCAACATTTAGGGCTCGTTATTCATTCATCTTCTGCTACAACTCTGTCCAAAGCTTCTATTTTGAAATTATCATCTCAAATGTCTCCATTTCCTTTGTCCATTTCACCAGGCAGCTGCATTATTCCATGCTGGTAATTCACTTCTCCTGCATCTTTTTTAATGAGCTTCATCTCGGTGTAAGTTGTGTGCTACAATGTGTAGTTCCACATTCTGCATTGAATTTTAGTTGAAAAGAAAACTGGAGACAAAACCATTTACTGTAAGAGCCTCTCAGAAAAGCTAAACTGCCTGCAATCATTTTTCAGACACTTTGCAGAGCCAAGAAATGAGATAATATGTGCTTAATTTAGAGAACAAGCTTTGACAAAGGTTTTGTGTAACCTCGCTACCAGCATAGAACAGCAGCAGGCTCCAGCTCAATCAAACATCAATTTCTCATACTTGGGGGAGAAGAAAGCAAGAAAGGCATCTTACCTACCTGCTAGACACACAATGAATAATAGTGTAGACACTGTGTTCAGAATTTCACCCCAAAAGTGTCTATTTCTTTATTAATTACAAAAAAAATCTAACTATGTTGCATAGATATATGCACAATACAGCTGCTTAAAATTTGTTAAATTGCTTCTACCATCTTGATGTGGGAAAACTAAGATGGCCTGTCTGAAATATGGTTGCCTTTAGTGTGAATACTGGGAAATAACACAGTCCATCCAGCTTGTTTTATACTTCCATTCTATGATTTTGTCCTAGAAGTGATTATGTTCGCTTTGTATCTAGAATCTAGATCGGTAACTCAGAAATGGACTTCTACACATCAGATGAATCTTTCCTGAAGAGACTTTGAAGCAACTTTAAGAAGGCTTACTGGAGTACTTCCAGTTATTATAGAAAAACCATGGGGAGGAAAAAATGGAAAAAAAGGTGAGAGAAAGGGACAGATACAAAGGGAAAGAGGGAAAGAGGAATTAAAATTATTTAGCCTTATTGTCTACATACCAATATATTTGATGGTCTCCTATCCAGCAAAGCACAGGCAAGCAAGCTCACCTGTCCAGCTTAATTTACCCGGTGTCTGTCTTACATATTCAAAAGAATAATCTGAAGACTCAGTATATAATTCTGCTATGCTAATGGGGTTAAAATAATTCTTGTACTTCATGAGAAAAACATCTAATCCCAAAAAACTGCTTAAGAGAACTGCTTAAGACTAAAATACTCCAGGAAATTAAAAGTTTTCACTCTGGTTAGTCAGTTTGCCTTTAGGCATTCCAGGCATATATGAAATGATCCTGCTGGCTTGCTTTGCTGTGTTTGTGTGTTCTCACTTACACAACTGTTCTTATTAGCTTGTAAAATTCAAGGTTAATCCAAGTTCAAGTTTTGTTGAAGACTATACAATGAGTATATATGACAACAAAGCAATATGAATTTTCAATGTAATGAATATTATTTTGTGTGGATGTCATGAGAAAAATGGAAAGTTAAGCATCGGTCACAGCTGGGAAGCTTTTCATTATTGGCTTCAGATGCATATAAACATGTTGAGAGACTAATAACGTACATTACCAGTCACATTTTCCAATCTGGATACACTTAAATGTGTCATATATTTTTATGGCCTAGTTTATACAAATAAACTACAGGATATGCTGACACAATGGGGAGATACATCTATGAACTCTTAGTGGCACAAAATATGAACGTAGAGATATAAAATAAGTATTTGAAAATGCAGGTGCCAATTTAAAGTGAGTAAACTTTAAATATCTGCTTTGCACAGTGCCTTAAGTTGGGAGGCTACTTTTAGTATGCTTTCAGTATAAAGATAGTGATCCTTTCAATGTAGCAGTTCTGAATTGTCTTCAAGAGGGATTTCCTTCCTGCATTCAACAAGAGAGGAGTAAGACTGGCGCTCAATTTAGGAATGCAAATCAGGTGCCTAAAATTAGATTCTGTAAATAACTTTTTAAATGGTTGTGCATGCCAGAAATACCTCTTTGGTACCTGCACATTAGCTTTCCAGCTTCTTAAAAGGATATGAATAAAACAGCATTCAAACACCACTGAATATCTGAATCAATAAATAAAATTATTTAAAAACCTTAATTTAAGAGAGTTGCATTTGTTTTCTTTCCCCAGTACATTTTTTCTGCTTGGCAATATTTGAGCAGATGAAGTCCTCTAATCCCCTAATCTTGCAATTTTTCATTTTCAATGGTCAAGAAAATCTATTGCTTGCCATATTGCCTTTTTGTGCTCAGAATGGCCCTTTGACAGAAGCCGTATTTAAAGAAAAGAAATATGTCTTTTTGGTACAGATGTTTACTTTTATCAACTGAAAGCTAGTCTGGGCTACATCACATAATTCTTTCTTTCAGAGACTCATTGGTGATGCACTCTCTGGCAGTGTTAGGCAGGGAAGAGGTGGAGGGAAAGCAATGGTTGTTATTCCAAGGGTGTTCCCAGTAGTGTAGGCACATCAACATGAGAGGGGAAGCAGAGTTTGAGCACTGCCACAGAGGTCTTCAGCAGGAACATAATAGGGAACAAGACGGGCTGTACCATAAAGGCAGGAAGGAGGCAGGATCCTGGG
Organism: Larus michahellis; assembly: GCF_964199755.1. Lineage (NCBI taxonomy): Eukaryota > Metazoa > Chordata > Aves > Charadriiformes > Laridae > Larus > Larus michahellis. Next base: position 143,749,253 of record NC_133896.1, read on the forward strand.
AAGCTATGAGAGGGAATCAGGATATTTCCTCTTTCTGACTAGAATCACAGCAACAGGAGCAAAACGTAGCCCAAGAGTGGCAGTGCATACAGCTTTCTGTCCTTAAAGGCACCCAGAATGGGGGCTATAAAGCTAGGTGGGATTTGGCTTGAGCAGCTGCAGGTAACCCTTAGGCAGCTGCTTGCTTTTACCTTTGTTAGATGTTACTGGCCTTATAAACACAGCTGAATGTACCTCTTCCTGAACTATTACACCTTATTGGGTTACATGATACACCTTAAGATGCATGACTGATCCTACAACACCTGCTACAGCCCTTTGGGGAGAGTGAGAAAGTCACTGCTAAAGTTGAGCTAACACCTGCAGTATGTGGGACTGACTTAGTTGCTGAACTGTCTGTTTTAAGAATCCCAAATAAACATAAGCAGAAGTTGTAAGATTTCCCAAGTCATGTGAAGAACTGATAGTTATTTATGTGTGTAAAATCGTCTCATTTCAAAGGTTATTTGAAATCTAAGTGTCTTAAAGGGTCTGGATCTAAAGACTAAGGCTGCTCCCAAGACTTAAGATATATGTAGCTGTTGTGTTTCTAATAGCACTGAGGGTGGTATTTCACAATGACTTAATATTGTGCTTGGTTTTTTTACTAATTAAAATTAAGAAATTTCTAAAAAATGCCATGTCTTCTCCAAGGTTTAGGCACTTAAAGCCTGACAATATGAACAGAAACATTTTGAAGTTGCTGAAAAATGTCCATTCATGTTCATTTCCCTATAATACTGTTGTATGGCAAAATCACACAGCTGATTATTTCTGTTCCATGAATCCTGTTATTATCTCAGGGTACCACTTGAATTTACTTATTTAATAAAATAGTATGTATACTAAATAATATATTTTAGGGGGAAAAAAACCCAAACCATTTGTGAATGTATTAAATGTCCTGAAATTTGGGCTTTATTAGAAAATTATATACAGACCAATTAATAAAGCAACAGAAAACACCAACAGGTCTGTATGCATTATTCTCAGTTTGATATATGAAGTACTCCCAGTCACAAAGAATCTCATATTTAATGGACGTTTTCTGTTTTAAAAAAAATAATCTTTTGACAATGCTTTATAAACTTACAAATGTTTGCAAAAATCGACCGATTTGCTCAGTTTCATGTTAAATAGTCTCTTCCACAGGCTCTTGTATCTTTTCATTTAATTATAGAGGAATCATCTTTTAAACTGACTCAAAGTGATTATGTTTTTTATTTTTCTAGGCTAAGGAACATCTAACTTACATTTCTTAACAGATCCTGGAAGATCTCATAAGGAATATCTATTTCATGAAACATACAAAAGCCCTTAGGAACATACTAAGATTAAAGGATCTAGCCTCTGACCTTAAAATGATTGTTTTTTTCTATAAATAAAAATATGCTGAGATGTAAAGGAAATGACTAATATAAAAAATTATGTGCACTACTGCTCTGAATGATTTGCCAACCCCCTTTAAAAGTTAGACATTGGCACTTGTGGTCAAAAAGAGCTTTTGATCCCAGCTTCCTGCACAAATTAGAGAATGCATATCTGAATAGCTGTATCATAGAAAAAGAAGTAGAGCAGAATGTACATCAATACTTTAAAAGTCAGAAATGACCTGAGGCAATCAGCACAAGATAGGGGAACAGTTAAATTTGTAAGTCTGCTTTGTTGTAGATATCGCTTGGCAGGCTTTTACATTCCTGGTTTTGTGCTTCCTCATGTAAGATGTGATCCTGGAACTCCCCTTCAGTTCTAGTCCTCAGGAAAAAGCAACAGCACTTTGGGTCATATACCAGCCAGGATTTTAATCACTTTCCTTGGAATCTACCAGGCAATGTCTGATTGATTGAGAAGACATACTCCAGAGGAAGAAATTGCTAATCACAGAAGAAAATGAAATTCTGATAATGCCTCAAATAACACAAGAAGAAAAAACATCAAAGTGTAAAGATAAATACCACCTCAAAAAGCTACTCTCCAGACTGTTATCGGCAGTGGGTGGATGAGCAAGAATCCTGCCAGAATGCTATTTTCAGAGAAGTATAATTATAAAGTGATTTCCTCTGCTCTTAAGATACCATCTGGGCAAACTTTCCGATCTTGAAAAGCAGTTCAAAGGACCTCTCCAAAGTACTACACTTCAACACAAGATGAAGGAGCAGCAAAAACTAAGCTAATTCCAAATAAGTGAACAAGGTATCGTTAATTTCTAAGCAATCCGAGAGGGTTAAATGCCTCTCTTGAAACTGTGTGAAACCTTGGTCACTGCCGAACTCCATGAGAGCTTTGCAATTGCCGTTCAATGCACTGAGGATTTCACTCATTAGTTTGATTCCTTGTTAATAGACTACAGGATATGATCAAAGGAAAATGCCAACGAATTGGTTAGTGTGTGGAAAGGAAGCTGTGAAGGATATAAGGCTCCAGCCACTTGAGGGAGTCTCCTACTTTAGCAAGTTCTACAGGTTTATTAGAATGGAGAGTGATACTTCCTTTGAGATTGAATACCTGCAAAAGCACTTTCTAACTAAAAGATCCCAGTTTCAGTAGCCCAATAATCAAAATGGAATCAGGTTGGCTGGTTGAATGAGAAATTTTGAGGGACTTTCCAAAAACCATGTTCTCTCTATTTTGTACATCTATACTTCTACAGTGTCATATTATATTTGCAGTATGATTGATACTGCTTATAACATCATAAATCTGGTAGATCAAATGAAACAAATCAGTGCAGCCACTACTGACTTTAAAAAATATTGATATGTATTTCTTTTCCTATGTTAGATAAATCATCAAATAAATTATAAGTCAAGTTGGAGAAAAAAAAATCAGAATAATTTTTACTTAATCTAGTTATCCTAAATCACCTAATCCACTCTGATGGCCATTTGGAAGTAATATCTTTTTTCTATGACACTTTTTCATTATTTAGTGTCTTTCAATTGGCAAGAATAGTTTCTACTTATACCACTTATGAATAACAAAAACCAAAAACCAAGCCAAACCTCTTTATTCGGAACATGTAAATATCAGCAGTCTAGTTCTATTAAAACACAAAATGTTTCTTACGTATGGACTTTCTATGTATTTTTTTTTGTATTCCAGGTATCAGAACTGCTTCAATTATATGCTGGTATTTTGACTGTGAGATTGCTTTATTGCATGATCTCTTATTGACTGCAGCTTTTTAATAGTCACATGAATCAGTACGCTGTCATATGCTTTTAGCAATGACCCAGTACTGCAACATATGATTGTATATGGTTTCTCTCACAATCTATACTTTTGTTTCGACAGAATTTACACTTAAACAGACAAGTTGCACATACAAAACTGCGTCTGAACAAGCGTAGGGCTGTCACCAATAGTAGATCAAGCCATCCACGGGTGTGGCAGAGAACACGTCTGTTCTAGGAAGCCTGATCCAGTGTTGCACTACTCTCACAATGAACAAATTTTTTTTCTAACTTGAACTTCCTGAGTGACATATATGGCCATTACACTTCCTTTTTCTGTTTACCATAAATTAAATGTCATCTTTATTGTCTTCATAACCCCACCACACCTCAAGCACATACCACCCCACCCCCCTGCTACACTTTACAAGTCTAAACAAGTCCAGCTCCCCCAAAAGATCCCGATTAGGTTGTGTCTCCTATGCAACTCACCATCATGGTGAGCCTCCACTGGATCCTTTCCAGTGCCTCAGTGTCTATTTTGAGAAACTCAGTCTCACTTCTTTGTTTTACAAGAAAGAAAATATTTGTAGAAAGAAATATCCTTTAATGGGTTGACAATATTTTGGGACCTATTTCTAGGGAATAATTTTTTTCAGTCTGTAAATTTGTTTTTTTGCATTGTTGGTTGGTTGGTTTGTTTTTGCTTTCCAAGTCCAGACATCGGAGGAAAAGGATAACATGTAGTTACATCCATCAGGCATGGTCATTGTTTCAATACTGATTTCTGGTGGCTGACTTCAGCTTTGTTTCCACCTATTCAAACTGGGTGACATAGCATGAGTTCAGAAGAGGAAAAACCTCTGAATTCATCAGGAGAAAAACTTTGTAAAATTATATAAGATTAGTACCTCTTGTAAGCTGTGGCACAACTGGCAAATCACAGAATCACAGAATAGTTCAGGCAGAAGGCATCTCTGCATGTCATGCAGGCCAAGCCCTCTACTCAAAGCAGGTCCAGCCTCAGGGCAGTGTCTGATCAGGTTTTAAATATGTCCACAAATGGAGACTCCACAACCTCCCTGGACAGCCTGTTCCAGGGTTCAAACAACCTGCCAAATGTTGCTACCCATAAATTTTGCACATTTTTAAAAAATGTGGTGGGCAGCTCAAGAGCAGTGTTGGAGCATATGTAGGGTTGTTTTGAAGTGCTGAAGGGTGAACTAGTTCATTAAGGTACCAGATTTTCTTCCTTCTTTTGCTAGATATTCATCTCCTGGGGCCAGAACCATACTTTAGCTACTGGGCTATATCATGACACTTAAATTACTTTGTTTTTACCTGAACATCTGACTTTATATCAAATAGAGACTGTTAGGAATTTAAAGGGCAAAAGAGGTTGCAAGAAGCAGAAATATTTAATTTTCTTCTTTTTTTGTTTATCAGGAGCTGAGACGGTTCAGTTAGTACCCGCAAAAAAGAACTTCCTTGAGTTTTTTAGAAAAAAAAATAGTTGCATGTAACAGCAGGTGGACAATATTGATTAACTTTAAATTAATTTTATAATCTATTATGATTTTGATTTAACAAATTAGGTCATATAACAGTTTCTGTCATTGATATTTGTTAAATTAAAACAAAACAAATTTTGGGCAGCATGACCGACTTTATAAGACCCTGTTATGCATTATTGATATCCAGGCTTTGAGTTCTTTCCTGAGGCTTTCAGAAATACTCCTCTTTTAGCTTGTTTGTTTTCCAATTTATGGCCATCTATTGGGCATATGATGCAGATACCATTACATTTTCCACTTTACCAAACACTGATAAAAAACTGCTTGCTTCTTAAATCTGAAACTCTTTGGTTTTGAGCAGTGAAGATATCATGTCAACAAAAAATAATTTTGGAATTTGCCGTACTAAAACCTGCTAAAAATAGCAATACACTTTGCAGATACATATTTATTATATAGGACAATGTTAAAATTAAGAATCATTGATATGCCAGTCAATGAGATCACCTTTTCTCTGATCTTATTCTGCCAGTGTCTTTCATAGGCTTGAGTACTTTCCTCCAAGTCTTCTTCTCTTCTCCATTTTAACTTAGGCAGCCCTCTCTCCTGCCCCAATAGCTCTAAAAAGTACAAAGAAGGAGGAAATAAGAGCTTGGGATAGTATAATTGGGCGGGGGGACAGATGGACATGATTTGCAAGTAACTGATTGTAGTCCTTTACCTTCTCCCTGAATATAACAGTTTCATAACACAAAAGCTGATAACAAAACCTTCAAACTAAAATCCTCTCCCCTCCTTTGTCTAAGTTATCTCATGATCTGTGAATCTCATTTAAGTATCTGAAATCTTAGTTCCTAATCTTTTTCTGGATAGTTATATCCAGATGCAAACAGTGTCAGGGAAGGCTCAAGTCGCCTAGAAAAGTAAAGCTGCTAGATGCTGAATAAAAGAAATATGGAAGTAATTCTATATAGATATCCAGAGAGAGGAAGAGGAAAACAAAAAAAGTAATAATAAAAAAATAGAATCTAATATTACTTAGAAATATGCCCGTTCCAGAGGTATAGAATAATTGACTCTCAGTTAGGTATGAAAAAGGTGCATGTATAACTTCTTGTAGAAAAGACAGAAAACAAAAAATGCTGTATATTGTATTTACATACATAGTATATCATGTACATATATAACTATATTTAATTGCATTTATATGCAGATATATTTAAAAAAAAGGTAGATGGGGCACTTAGGGACATGGTTTAGAAGTGGCTCTTGTCAGGGTAGGCTAAAGGTTGGACTCGATGATCTTAAAGGTCCCTTCCAACCTCAACAATTCTATGATTCTATGATTCTATGATTCACTTTATGAAAATAAAACCTAATGCCCTCCGTAAGAGTAATTTCTTAATTCTTTGGAAACAATTATGATACTCATTCTATTTAAGCATATTTATTTGCATTTACTAATACATCAGTTTGTCCACTGTTAGGCAAGGAACTGAAGCAAATATGACTCCCTTCAACTGACTTTAGGAAGAAGATTGCTGTCATCCTTGGCATGGCAGAAAACAAAGAGAAGAAAAGCATGTAATTTTAAAATTCTCTAAAGTCCTTGAGCACCTTCTAAATGAAAGAGAAGTTGAAAGATAAGCAGATACACACGCGAAATACAAGACTATGAAGTAAGAGTCCTGTAGGAATCAGTGATGAAGAGATGCATCAGAGTTTCCAGTTCAGCTCTGGACTTGTTGCTTTTCCTCCTTCCCTCTGCTTTAGTGCAACATCTTGGTTCATTGAGCTTCCTTTCAGAATTAAACAGGAAAAGACAGAATATTTTTACAATTGTAAGTGACTAGCACATATTTTTTATATTAATAGCAGCAAGCAATCACACTACATTTGGTCTGAAAAGTACACATAAGCTGGGTTCAATTCATACTTCATAAAATTTTTTAAAGCTCTTCTTTTACTCCACTAATTCTGTTGAATACTGCTGCTCAGTTTGCAGTGGCCTTAACACTGTTAGAACACAGTAGGAGTTGTTTTGGATTACACTCCATCTATGAAAAGATGAAGGTACAGCCAAAGATCGATATGAAACAAGGAGAGCAGTCTCTGGCAACAAGGAAAATACGAGAAGGAATGCCTTCTTTTAAACTGTCTGGATGATCACCTTAATGTGAGGCAAACTGCCACCTGTGAGATGAAGTACTAAAACATGGTTATATTATAGGGCTGAAGCTTCCTGAAAACATTCTGCAAGTGACAGTGAGACACTGCAAACAAAACCAATAGGTACCATATTTGTGGTTGAGAATCAGTTGCTTTAACAGAGGCAGAGCGAGCTATTTGGTGAGATCTAGTATATCTGCCCTACTCTCCAGCTGCTACTTCAGAAGGCAGAGGTCACCTCTTCACCTCTTGTCCTGTCTATCAGCCCCTTAGCAGTGTCTCAGAGACTCTAGGTGATGACAAATATTTCTTAGTGTTGATGGTTAGATGACTGGCTCCTGCTCTCCGAAGTCCTGGCTGTAAAAGTGGGATATAGATAGTCCGTTGCCCAGGTTTCTTTCATCAACAGGACAGATTTTTTTCTGAAGCCTTCTTCATGGACAGACCAGTATCTCCCTGACACTGCACAGTCTGTACACTATGTATTCACGACATCTGTACAAATAATTTTTCTTCAGCATAAATATAAGCATGATGGAAGAAAAACTAACTCGAAGCTTGTTAACACTTGCAACTATGAATTTGTCTGCACTGAGGATGAAGGGCGAAGCCTGAGACAAGACCAGGGAGAGCCTGATTGTCACTGCTTTTTCTAGCAAGAGGCATAAGCAGTGTTCCCCAGGAGCAGCTGCTGCCTGACCTGGATTCTCAGGGCTATGGCATAAACTAAGGACACCTAAAAATCACACCTATAGAATGCTACAACCCTGCATAACTGCTTTTCTTTTGAGCAGAGACAGTCCAGCATCAGAAAAATAAGTAGGGTGTTGACAGAATATCAGAAATCTGCTAACAGTAATAGTTTTGTTCACATATTTAATTTTAGATAAATTAATTTTAGCCTTTTATAATGAATGATTTTTTATAGTGACTGTATCTAGGCCAAACTGTATATGAATTTTTATTCCAGCTCAGGGCTCAATAAAAATGGTGTGATGTGTGGAATGGCTAGAAGAGACAGTTTTAAAATAAAAAGCCTCTCTGACAGTTGAATTGCTTTTAAACAATATGCCATATTCTAATACTAGTGTCATTTTCTGACAATGAAAGAAGGAAGAGTGCCGAGATTCAGGCTTGAGCTGCAAAGCTCTGCTTCATGTTTCCACTACCACACTTTCTCCAAGTTCTGCCATGTGAAATGTTAGGGTACTGAAAGGAGTCACTTTCATGTTTTTGTCTCAGCTCACTTGTCACTGAGTAGATCTCCATGAGAACATGAATAACGTGCTAAAGGTGGGAGGCCCTTTGTCTTATCACCACCTACCATCCCTTTATCCCGCCACCACCAATAGACTCCTTTCATTCCCATTCACCCAAAGATTTAAAGTGGCCAGTGGGAGTGATGTTAGAAGAGTGGAAAATTAGCGTGCTGTAGCTAAGGAGAAAAATGAGCATATCTGAAAAGCTGTAAAATAATGTTAAATTAAAGCAGACCAAAAGAAATAAAAAACTCTAATATGCAGTTCACTGTTCCGTCATGTTCAATTTATCTTATAACATCTTGTCATTACTCACTGATGGCAATGCCTCACACCTACTGTTTTAGAAAGATGTAAATGTTCCCGGTGGTATAAAGGACAAGCTTTTATACAAGCTATTTCAAATCTATTACTTTGCAAAGGGAAAGATTTCTTTCCTGACCCCACGAAGTGACTGTTGACTAGATTCTCATAGCTCCTGTTATTGCAAATGTTATTCATAGTCATAAAATTATATAGACTTTTTTAAAATTTTGCTATCCAGTAAGTCAAGTGCTTGCTAAAAAAACTGATGCATTCCTTTTCTTGTCACATGAAACAGTTTGGTTTTTTTTAAATTTTAGCTTAATATATTCTTCCTCTATAGATCCTATAAAAGTAAAATATAGATTAAATCTGTGTGATTTGATGCCATAAAAGCTTGATATGAAAGATCATCTGTTTATCCTTTATAATCTTCAGCTACTACCCCATCAAATAAAGCTCTGCATTTTGAAGTCTTTGGTTGAAGCAGCATCACGCTGTTAGTTCGTTACTATATGAAGAATCATACAACACATGCATTTAGGTAAAATAGAATACAATTAAGGGCATAAGTTACCATGATACACTGTATGGGGATCAAGCAGCATTTTGCAATCTAGTTCCCCTTTAATGCACACCAAATGCTTGTGCTGTTCTACCTCTAAACACTTTTATTGTTTAAAAAGCAGTTAAGGTAGTCTAATAGAATTTGCTTTTCATTTGCATTTGTTTTGAGCAGATGATGGAAAGACAAATGCTGGCTTTTACTGATTTATTTTATAAGAACATTATGGAACTTAGAAGGAAATCAACATATAATCAGGAAATCCATGATATAAACATTTAATGACCTCAGATAAGTGCATAAACCCCAAATATGTTGGGTTTTTAGATAAGCTTATGCAAGGATTTTGGTGGTCATCAGTGCAATTTTTTTTTGAAGTTAAGACCTACCATTTCCATTAAGCTTAAGGGTTTACGCATAACTTAGACCACCAGCCTGCAACTTTGTGATATTTTTACTTTTCTTTATTTTATTTTTTTAATGGGAAATTAATTTCGTAGCTCAATGACTCTTTCTTTGAAGGCCTCTCAGATCCTGTGTTTGCTCTTTGCTTGAGAGTATCTATTTGACATTAAAGGAACTCAAAAACCATCCGCTATTTGGTTGGCTACAAAACAATTCCACAGCAGTGGGTTTCTGCTCCAGCACTACTTCAGTCTTCACCTGATGCTCAAGTACCTCTGAGGAAAAGTGAAAAAAGTGAATAATTGAAAAGCAGCATATTGTCTCAGCTCAAAGCTGTTATGGGCGAGGACAGGTAGTAATGATACCAGAGGGGACTGTCCCTCTGTCTGGGGCTCTGGTTACATGGGCTGGACATGTGTCTTCCAAAGTCCACCTTCAGTGCATCAAATGTCAGTGTGAGGTTGATGGTTGGACTCGATTATCTGAAAGGTCCCTTCCGGCCTATGTGATTCTATGATTCTATGAAAATATTCACAAAACGTATTTTTCAGGAGTAGACTGTGAGAATCATTTACAGTACTTAGGTTTCTCTGGATCACTTCTATACAAGTGGTGCAACCAGCTTTCCTCACCATAAATTTTCATTATAAGCTATTCTTCTATTTCCTCAGGTACCCGTTGAATTTCTTTTGCACTCTATGAAGAAGCTGTAATACAATTATTGAAACCTCAACTAGTTGCAGGAAGGGTAAAGGTAAAGAAGTAGACTAGTATGACTTTGCCCCAGACCCTTATTTTTTAAAGTCCTGGATTTCTGTTTTAAAGGGTAAAGTAGGATTTAATAAATTTTACTCGGGGTTTCTCAGAGCTGCCCTTTTGCAGAGAAAGAAGGGTTACAGCTACGACAGCTATACTAATTTAGAAATCATAACTTACCATGCTAGCAAATATATAACACCTAATCTTGCTACCATTGAAGATAATACTGCAGAGACGGCGTAAAAAAGAATAGAAGCGCATTAAAAGTGAAGAAGGGAGGGAGGGAGGAAGGGAAAGAGAACATTGATCATATTCTTTTAAGGGATTTAATTTTACATGTTTGTGAGGGAAATACAAACTAACAGCATTTCGGTGGGATAATAAAACTCAGAAGGACTTTAATGGTAAAAAAATATATGCATGTATGCATATATACCTGCGTATACATCTTTATACATACACATATACGAACCAAAAGAATAGCTAGCCAGACTTCTGAAATTTCCTTTTCATTAAGAAGTGCGCACATGCTCAGATACACGCATACTCTCAGGCATGTTGAGCTGAAGCGCAGTTTTAAAAGGGTGCATTTATAAGAAACAAGAGTTTCCAAGGGCCTGGTATTTCAATCATTATACATGACAAACACTTGGAGCTGGCATGGAAAAAAAATCTATTCCTCGTTTGCAAACCTGCCAGACTACAAGTCTCCTGTGTACTTTTGAATGAACTGATGAGTGAAAAATTAAAGAAAACAGCATTTAACTATTTGCATGTGCCAAGCTCAGGGTGCAGTAGCAGAGTATGAAGATGAAATGGTGCAACACTCTACAAAAGCTTTTGCTTGCGTTCAAAGGTATATTGTACCTTTATTTGTTAAGTAGTGCATAGATGACACAGAACACTAATGGCAGTTGTTATTTGCCCACCATCAGTTGTTTTAATGTCTGGGAGTAAAATGAAAATTCCACTGAGGATTTAACAGAGACAATTGTATGGATTCTTGCTCCGTACTGACACTAAACAACTCTTTGGAAGCTCAGCTGCAGGTGATGTGCAGCACCATCAGCCTAGTGTTTCCAGGTCAGATGCTGTTGAAAGCACTTGGTGACTTTTCATTTGATAAAACAATAATTCAGAGATGACTGAACATGTCTAGCTGATGAAGACAGATCAAATATTCTGCTCATCTCTGAGCTGATCTTTCTGACAGAAGAGTACAATATTTATACTAAATCATACTTTTCTTTAATGCTAATATTATCTGGAAAATAGTGACCATTATTTATTCTCATTCCATGAACTTAGTCTTCAGTATTACACTAGCAACAGCTATATTTGTCTGATTTTTCTTTTTAATTTTCTGAGATAAGTATGCTTTTGAATGTCTGGCTTTGACTTTCCAAAAGTCTTCCTTTAAAAAAAATACAATTATTCAAGTCACCTTTCAGATGAGATAATTCACAGTACTGACTTCCTTATAGCTGCTTATTCAATACTTTTATTAAACTTGAGAGTGCTCTGTCGAATTTTAGATTGGCTCACCAAATACATACACAAAGTACAGGCAAAGTACATGTTCATTCACCATCTTAAATTTGTATCAATACTGGTCATCTCCTGACAGCTATTTGCTGTTTTCTAGTTAGTAGTTCTTTAAGAGTAAATGACAGGAGCTACTATGATTAGTCTGGGACTACAGAAAGTAGGGAGGAGAAAGCTAAAAGTGTCTCTGAACCATCTTCTGTGCAGCAGAAAGGAGATCCACATAGAACTGAGGAGATGAGAATTGCTTTTTTAAGCTTTTCTCTGAAATATCTAGAACTTTATTCTAAAATTGACAGAAGGTTCATAATCTCTCAAATATTTTTCAGTCCTCCCATTTCTAATCTGGAGACTGATTCCATAAAATGAAGGAGTTGAAGCCTTTATTTAAGATATAATCTGGTTTTACCATGTGCCTTATTCCCAAGTGTATTCCCAAGAGTTTAAAACTGTGAGAAAAACAAATTCAGAGAAACATGAAAGGTCTCCTAATGTCTGGTGACAATAAAATGACAGTAACACTAAATGTTCCACACTAAATGTTCCACACTAAATGTTCCTAAGCTTGAAGGAGCCTCCTTCCTTGAAAAGGACTACCTCCAGAAGTATGGTCAAAGATTCAAGAACAATATCAAGGACCAGATAAAGTGAGGGAAACCATAAATGTTTCAATGCAGTTTATCTTTAAAAAAACTGAAATGATATATCCATACCTCTTCCCAACCCTCGTATTTAACTAGACATGCAAATAAATTTAAAAATTAAAAAGGAAAAGAAAGACAAACCATATGTTTGGTTAAAAAACCCCGTCTCATTTACAATAAGAAAGAAAAAAAATGTAAGTGTTTTATGGTTTTATGGAGCACAAGTCTTATGAGGAGCAGATGAGAGAACTGGGGATGTTTAGCCTGGACAAAAGGAGGCTGAGGGGAGACCTTATCGCTCTCTACAACTACCTGAAAGGAGGCTGTAGAGAGGTGAGGGTCAGTCTGTTCTCTCAAGTAACAGGTGATAGGGCAGGAGGAAATGGCCTCAAGTTGTGCCAGGGGAGGTTTAGACTGGATATTCGGAAAAAAATTTACACTGAAAGGGTTATCAAGCATTGGAACAGGCTGCCCAGGGAGGTGGTTGAGGCACCATCCCTGGAGGTACATAAAAGACGAGTAGACATAATGCTTAGAGATATGCTTTAGTGATGGTTTTTGTCAGTGTTAGTTTGATGGTTGGACTCAATGATCTGAAAGGTCCCTTCCAACCTAGACAATTGTATGATTCTATGATTCCATGACTCCATGGTGGGAGTGTCTTCAAATTAAAAGGAAACCTCTGCAAAGGAAATAATCCAAAATGGATTAAAAACGTGTTTTTCTGTGTATACAGATTGACCTATACTTTCATGGGAAAATGAGTAGACAAAAATATTGTCTCAGACACTCGGCCTTTGCTAAATGAATACCTTGGGCTGGACTTCTTGGCTTGTATTTCTCCTTGGCTTGGTCTTTCGCTACATGTTCTCTCAATTTCATTAATCTCTCTCTCTGGCTATCGAGGCTTTCACAGTGTTTGCATCGTCTGAGCCAACTTGCCATTGGCCTTCATACAAAGAGACCACATTCCTGGAAATGGAGCATGAAACTGGCAGTCAGGAGAAGAGGGCTGTACTTTGTCCTTTCTTTATTTCTTAAGAAAACTCAGATCCTTTTTTCTTTAGATACAGTAAAGGAATGGAATTTATTTAGTATGAGAAAATACTTTGTCACTGTAAGTTTAACAAGTAAAGATAGGAATAATATTCTCATTACCCATTCTATTTAATTTACGCTTTTCTTTCTGTTTTCAATTTTTCCTTTGCTCTCTTTACCCATAACTATTTCAAGCCTTTGGCTTTCCCTTGTTTTGTGAAAATTTATCTTTTGACTACAATATAAAACAACTATTAAATATTCTTATAGCCATTCAAATATCAACAGTTGCCACTTAAAGTGAGCAAATGACCTGAAGCGCTGAAGTTATTTATTTTTGCAAGTATGAGGTTCATTTCAGATGTCACGAAGCACTGAATGTTGACAACTGTTGACTATTTAATGCAGGAGAGCACGCAATTCATACTACAAATATATTATGCAGAAGGCAGAATAATCTAGGTAGTCCAATCTACTCACACTTGATCTGTTAAAAGTATTGGCACTCAGGCTGCCTGTCTGAGCAGAGACTGAATGGCTCTGGAGACTGAATTATCCTTTCCATTTATGAGCTGGTCTACCTAACAATTTTCTATTAAAGCTGTGTAACACAGTGGAAAGGAGATGATGTAATTGACATGAGGTTCCCCAGTACTGCTAGTTCAGCATAGACTTAGTAAAATCATGTTTGACATTACATTGAGCAACTACTAGTAGAAAGGCTAGACATGTTGTATTTTATTTGTGATTGGTTGATGGGAAAATTCACTTCATCGTGCTGACCTTGAAGTCTAACCAGACTATTCAATAGCAAATCATCTTACTTTAAAATAACCAGTAATACTATGTAATAGAGATAAACCTTTGTTGGTCACCTTCTCCAAATGAGCGTAAATGCCATGAGGAGAACAAAAGTTTCCATCGGCAGCATCTCAGTGTGTCTGATCTGTGAACTATAAATTGCAGTATCATTGATCTAGTGTCATTCTTTTCCACAATAACTTGAATGTATTTATAAAAAGAATTGCTTGCTGGGCTTTTTTTTTTTTTAAATAGGCAGTGGACATGTGTATAAAAACAAACTTCCTAAATCCAAGAAACATTGGACAAGACAAAATAAGATAAAAGGGATTTTAATATATCCATAATTATTCTTTTTAAAGCAAAAAAAAATCTTTACTCTCAGCTAATTAATGAATAGATCGCCAATTTCAGACAATGATCGAATGGACTTACTTCACTACATGCAGCTGCATTTCATGTTTACAGAGATGAATATTACATGGTGGAGTAAACAATGACACCCAGTGGCCATACTGACTCAAAGCCTGTTTGTGCGGTTTTGGATTTTCTCAGCACAACGATGTCTATTGTTTCGGAGGGTTAAAATTGCTATTGTTTTGACTTGGTTTTGGTTGTTTGTGGGTTTTGGGGGTTTTTTTGGGGTTTTTTTACCCACAGTACTAATGACACAATAGATGACTTTTGTTTGGAGTCAAATGATGTAGCAGGTTTGACACACGGAGCTCCATCCTTCTAATGAGATGAATGATGACCAGTTCACCAATGACAAGATTCATGCATATAAATCTATACAAACCATGTTTATTAATGAAACTAACTGTTGAAAAATGTTGGAGCCCAAGATGTACTACATTAGTATGACAAGGCCAGGTAATGGATATTCATGCTGCTTGCCCGAGGATAAAAGCTGTTGGGTTGTTGTGTGCCATTATGTTACCCTCAGGGGAAAAAAACCAAAACAAACAAACACCAAAAAAAACCCCAAAAAACCCCCAACAACAAAAACCAAGCAAAAAACCCCCAATTCTTCTCCCCAAAAAACTTCACAAACAAAACCCACCAAAGTGGAACCTATATTAAGGATAAAAAGGATTTTAATGAGTTATGGTTTATCAGGAGATATGGGATATCTGACTCCAACTGAGACCAAAGCAAAAGCAGAGAGCACCTGACTCTAATGAAATTGGCTAGAAGATGCGGATCTGGAATGTCTTGTCTGGTTCTAACTTGCGTGATATGAAACTGCATATTTATTACTTCTGGCTTCTGCGGTGCATCGGTCACTGAATGATCTTTGGAACAAAGCTAGTATGTCATTTCTGTCATGAGCTGAACCCATGTCTGCTTTTATTACAGGCCTTCTCATTGATCTAGAAATAATGAAGTAATTTGGTGAATAAAATTTGTCTCATAAAGTACTGATTTTCTGAATGACACAATTTTAAGTTGGGCTTTCCTCTTTTTCTGCCCTTACTTCCCTCTCTGCCCGAAACCACCATATAGGCATCCCAAGACAGTGAAGCAACACAATGAATATGAAAATTATTTTATTTTCCACCTCAGTGCTCAGGAAAAGAAATACTCCTAGTGGTCCTAATGATAAATGTAAGCCAATATCATGGTGCATAGGCTGTAGTAAAAAGACTTTAGTAAGAACTAAACAATGTCATGTGGAATTGTTGCTGAAAGGTTCAGCCAGGAGGATGCTGTCCTAAGGCATTTTACAAGCAACAGCAAAACTTCATGCCTCAGGAGCACGGAGAGGCTGCTACAGAAGTGAAGGTAAAGATTTCCTTCAACAGGTGGCAGATGGGAGTTCCACAACAGAAAGTAGACCTAGTAATTCCTAAGAGGGAATGAAGAACGGTTGCTAGGCAGAGCCTATTACAGACTCCGCTAGGACTTAGTACCACTGCAAAGAGCTTGACTGGTTTGTGCAACCAATCCCCTAAATACAATAAAAGCAAATAAAAAAATAGCAGGTGAATAGGTATGGAGTAACCAACTGTAACTTGTGGGTGTTTGTAGTATAAATAATAGATTAATATTAGCCAGTAAAACTTTTAAATATTTTATTATAATACTTTTCCTCTCAACTACTTTGTACCTATATGTCAAAGTCTGTTTTCAGACTGACTCTATCTTACAAAATTAATCTAGGTAATTTCAATACCATTCTCCATTTTGATATATTCTGTTTCATGTAATTCTTTGTTTCATGCAATTTCTGTTGACTGCCAAATTTTCCCAGAAATAGAACATCTAGAATGCCCTCCATCACGTACCTTGCTGAGTCACCAGCCTAAGGACCTGTGATAGATTAGTGTGATTTATAAAAAAATCCATTAGATTCCAAGATAACAGAACCGATGTAATTGTTAATTACTGAGAATGGTGAAAGAGAAGAAAGGCTAAGATTTCCAACTCATGCTGAGAAACTGGTTTAGTGAGGTGTTTCCTATGTCCTTAAGAATATCTGTAAATGCATTACTAATGATGTCTGCTGAAAATGCTCTGGTGACATTTCTACTGGGAAATATGATCACAGAACCATTCAAGCTGTGAAGGGACATCAGAAGGTTTCTAGTCCAACCCCCTGCCCTAAGCAGGCACAGTTCTGGGGTCAGACCAGGCTGCTCAGGACTTGGACAGGTTGGGGCTTGAAAGCCTCTAGGGACAGAGATGGCGCAGACTGTCAAGGAGACCTGCTCCACTGCCATACTGTCCTCATGGGGAAATACGTTCTCTTTCTACCCTGTCTGAAACTCTCTTGCTTCCGTTTATGCCTGCATTCCAAATAGTACCCTTGTCTAACAAAGGAAGATCACGCTCCAACTCAAATCAGTGAACATTTTGTGATTGGTTCCCTCAAGAACTTGGTATTTCCCTTTTGCTTGTTTTCATTAATGTGGTTGTCTCTTCCATACTGAGAGCAGGTCTCCATGGCCACAGTCTTCCTCAGAGAGAAAATGAATGAGATGATTCTCTTAATTCATATGCCATTCTCTTTGTTTATTCTGCTTTCTTTACAGCCTACTTCTACAAATTAGACATGAAATACTCATGACAGTAAAGACGGGGGAATTCCAGATCTTCAGATTCATTAAACTGTATCCCCTGTGGGATACATTGGACAAGCTTTTCATTTAAAAGGCAAGTGAAATCAAACTGTCAGTTCTGTTCAATAAGAACCTAATGAAGAACAGCAACAATCACAACAACAAAAAGTAATCGTAATGGCAACAGCAGCTGTCTCTTCACGGGGTGCTCATGAGGCACTGTACAGAGCTTTTCTGAAAAAAAGAAAGAAAAAAACCCCAACAAACCCAAACCCAAACTAGAAAAAAGTGATCTATAAAACAGCCCTTATTTTCCTCCCAAATCGCTTAAGGGATTTGTGAAATCTACTGCTGCTACAGCTGTCACCCACACTTACCTTTTCTCAGTTAGGGAGCACAGCTGAGACCTTCATGTCTCTATATGGCCCTTCCAGTCATGCCATGTGTTGATTTAATTATAGTAACACACTGACGTGTCCTGAGAAAATGCTCTGCAACTGGGCAGGGTGATTTTCACTTTGGGAGTAGGAGAAAGCTTCATCTCTCACAGGGATGGTATTTTTAAACAGATTATTATTTACTTTTTAAGAATAACCTGGAACTAAAATAAAACAATCGCTTATTGATTTCACAGGAACCCATATGTATATATGAGTGCACATTTAATATTCCTTTTAATGCACGTTCTCATAGGGGTTTTTTTAATTCATTTGAAGGAGCAGAAAATTGGAAATGCCAAACTGAATTTTCCCTTCTCCTTTTTCTTATGATTCCCTTTTCTAATTGTCCAAAAACCTCCCAGAATCTCTTACGGCCATGATTCTTGCCAGCATAAGGGAAAAATCTGACGCCGAAAAGAAAAAAAGATGTTTTTTCATGAGATATTGTGAGGGAAAACCAAAAAGGCAGAGGCTTGCAAGTAAGTTGCACAGGCTTCTGTGCAAAGGCTAATGTACTGTACTCAGGGAGTTTAATAAAAGCACAAAGAAGGCATGAGAGCAGCCTGAACAGAACCGTGTGTCTATCACTACTCCCAGCTGGATCCTCCAGCCAAACTAAATTTAGGAAGTACATGTTTTGGCTTCAACAGTGAGTCATATGATAACAATTATTTTCTTGTTACTCAAACTTCGGAGGCTGCAAAGATACAGGATAAACAAGAGATAGAAGTTTTCTTTGTTTGCCACAAAAGAATGTCACAACTTTTGATACAATGCCTTCTCAAAAATATAAATCTTGATGTTATCAAACTTCAGAAAATGCAGGAATAATTAGAACATGAATTGTAAAGCTATTCAGAGTATTACTTTTTATTGTTTGTTTGTTTATTTTTGTTTACCTATGGTGTTCACCATTTTTCTCTTCATTATCACAATTATTGTATATAAGATGTGGTCCATGCACTTCTACAGCCTGGTCATAACAACAATTTTTAGATTGCAGACTCTGGTCTATGACATCAGCCTACACAGACTTATGATGTGTCCTCCTTTTAAATGAGAAAATTCTAAGATTTTTTTCCTCCAATAATTTAATGTTTCCTTCTGTCATGTTTTCCATCATGAAAGACCTAGAATATAAGGTCAGTTTATAGCAGCTGGGCCTGAAATTCATACCACATTGAATTTTAATATCTTTTTACTGCTAGTTCTTTAACTATGATTCTAAAAGACATATTCAATAAATTTCTTAAATTTGTTAATTAATTTAATTTTCAAAGAGTTTTGGATACCCCGCAGGAGAGTATGAAGTTTCTCAAGACTTTAATAGTTGTGGAAAATCATCTCTTTAAACAGACCAAGATCTGATATCTCAAAAAATGAAGCATGAAAATAAGGGATCGTTTTGGGATATGTGGGCTATAACCATTCTCAATTAGTAAAATGTAGATAATGATTTTTGTTATGCAACAAGGAGGATGTGAAAATTAATCTGTTAACGAGGACAAGATAATGATTTTGTCAGTTAAGCATTATAAAGCATTGATATTATTTTGCCTATAAATCTTTTCAGCAAGATCCTTATTTGTCATCCTGAGATGGAATACCAAAGTTTTTGAGATAATTAATTTAGGAGAATCTCTCAAGTGCTTCATTGGACTCTTTCAGTAGAGTCCTTGCCCTCTTGGCTGGGAAGAATTGCATTGTGTTTGAAATGTTAATGTTAGCTTTTCAAAAAGCTGTGTCAAGCAAACTTTAGTCCCAATGAGGTCAGTAAGTATATTGGTCACATCAGCTGTAAATGTAGAAGGTCAAGAATGAGAACTTCTGGAAATCCCATTCTGACTAGTTTTCAGGCTGATTTAAAAAAGAAAAAAAATCTGTTTGTTGCTTTTCCATTGGTTCCCCTTCCCCCCAAGCTATGTAACTCCATTAAGTACAAGACGGAAGAAAATATTTCTTTATAGGAGTTCTACAGCACAGATACCTCTGTGTGCAAATATGTGTATAAGTTTTCAGGGCAAAGTGTGTGCACATGTGTGGTTGTACTCGCACACATACATACACTCACACTTATATGCTAGATAATTTCTCAATTCCTCCTCAGTCCCCCTTTGTTCAGTTTTAGATATTCCCTGTGGCAATGATGGAACAGAATTGATGCAATACTTCATCTGAGAGAAATAAGGTCCAGTTTTCAATCCCTGCTCCACATGAGTTGAAATTCTTAAGCGTTAAACGGGCACTAACACTCACTTCTCTCAAGCCCAGCAAATGCCATAACTTCTACATGCTGGAGGCTCTGCAGATCAGTGAACATGTGAGAGCTGTGAATTTAAAGACATCTCAGAGTCAGTGACAAACACGACACAGGTCTCTACTTCAACCCCATGAAATAAAGACCAGGACAGTGATATTTTCTCAAAGTCTGATGCAGCCACACTAAGTCCAGGATCAAACCTGGGGCTGTGAATACTAAGCTGAAGAAAGACATTTCCACCTTTCCCACAGTCAGGAGTCTACACAAAGGAACTTGGCTAACCTGTGGATACCCAAGTGCCACTGGACAATTGTCAAAGGACCTGCCTACCCTCACAGGCACTCTATTGTCCTTAGCTACCCTAATACTTCACCTTAAGTGAACTGACCTGTAAAAACACCTTCTATACAGGTGTTCAGACAAATTCCCTGTAGCTCTGAGGATCCTGCTCTATTAGGCAACTGCGGCCTTCTTACATGTAGTGACGCTGAAATCCTTGAAGCATAACTCTTAATTGCAGATCCTGATGTCAGTCCCTGAAAGGGACTTTAGTCAGTCACTGATCCTCACCATTTGCTTCTAGGTATTTTTAAGAAACTCTCTGCTCAACAGTCTGTCTCCCATGAATTCCAGTTTTGGTCATTATTCTCTCCATTTATTGTAGCCTGTTTATCCATCTCAAGCTAGGCAGCAAGTCATTTAAAAGTTAATCAGTGCAGTGCTCAGCATTTCAATAGCTGTCTCCTTTTATGTGTCTAGACATTAGTTGAGGAAACCAACTCAAAGAAATGAGCTATAGCTGCTGTCTGAAACCTCATACCTCATCCCTTCTGAATTTCAGAAATGGTTCATCAGGAAGCTTCTGTTCCAGACCTTGAGTTTATTCTGAGTAAAATGCAAAACCAAAAGAGGTCATTTTCCATGCAGTTCACAGCACTGCCAGCCTCAGTAGGAGAGATGAATTTGTAAATTCTCCAGCATCCACAATATGAACTGATTGTGTATTATTTTTTCCTGTTGAGGGTCAACATTGTATGAGAACTGCTGTATAGGTCCTTACCATTAGATGACTTATTAAACTGGAACTCTAAACATTCCCCTAATCCTAATCAAGATGTAGATGTGAGAATCATCTGACTTATTTTTAAACAAGAACAAATGTTTCTATGGCTAAGAGGGAGCTTTAAAGAGTAAATTAGCTCATCAATTTTAGACTCACATACACATGAAATGTATTCAAAAAAACAGGCATATAAAACACAAGCAGTGGTCTGTTTGCCATGTCCAGTATAAGCAAATAAATCCAGTTCACATCTTTGGGAGTTACATAAGATATAAAAAGAAATTAGATACCATTTGCTTTTCCCCAAAGGAGAAAAAATGGTATTCATGATGCACCTCACCTTAGTATTTCCTAAGCATTTATTAGTTATTGATTGCTCCTTAGTGCGTTTGTTTCTGTAGCTCTTGCATAATTGGTGTGATTGCTGCAAAACATGTTCATTTATAACTGTTTCCAGTAAAAAAAAGCCCTGGATTTCATTTTCTAAATAAATGTTTTATTAACCAAGGTGATTATATCAGAAATTAGTAAATCCTCCAAAGAAGTAAAAGCCCCATTTCTTTTACCTATCTTTCTCTTTTTCTTTTTCTTTTTTATTTTTTTTATTTTTTTATTTTTTTATTTAATGAACATGAATTAGAGCTGCAGCAGGGTGGAAAGAACGCAGTCTGGTGTGCAAAAGCTCTCTATTGAAAAAAAAAAATATTACAAAAAGGCCTCCAACTCCTAAGCATACAAGAAAATAGTATGCATAAAATCAATGAAAGCATAAAACAAACAAACAAACAAACAAAAGTATTTTAAATACTAGTTTTGTAAAAGCTCAGAAGTTTTCTTTCTTTTTTAATTAGTTACTCTTACTAGTGGAAAAATAACCAAAAATATAATATTAAGTACTTCGTTGTCAGTTCCTTAGTTAAGGGAATATTAGCAAGTCAGTGTTAGTGCACTATTACTGGCTTAATTAAGGGACCAAAACAACAAACCCCAACATTTTTACTGTACTAAATTTAAGTGGGCAATCGAGGCCATACCTGTTTTTTTGGCTACATCTCATTCTGAGAGAGAATGCTGCTTCATAGCATCCCTGCTGATATTAAATGATAGCCTGAGCTTCTTCCATTCTCAGACAGACAGGTAATATAGAAAATAACAATTTAAAATTACTGTGTCACCATTTTTATTAAATATTTATTTGGTTAAATATTTTGTTTTGTTTTCATTTTGCCATTCTCTAGATGTGCTTTTCCTATCATAGGGGAAAAAAAATTAAGAAAAAGAATGTGGCATTTGGTTATGCTTTCATTTTTCAAACTCTGAAGCGGGAAATGTTTGAAAATTTTCCATGGGAACTTTTTTATTTTGGGAAATACTGCTTTTATGGAATAAAAATAGTTCATTTGGAATATATTAACTTGAATACATTCTTCACTGAAACACTGAATCATAGTAGTTTCTTACACTGTACTCCAAAGTAAAATTGGTGACAATTCTTTCAACAATTTGCATGTTTGTTTTTTTTTCACCTGTCCAAATGCGTTCTTCTTAAAATCTGAAATGTTTCACGTGTAAATATAAATTTTGATGAAAACAATTAACATTAAGAAAGGAAGAAAAAAGTTGACTAAAATGCCCAGCCTTTCAGAAAGGCCATTCTGCCACAATTCTTTGGTAAAACTTTCAAAAGGTTGTTTTTATTCCCCTACAACATATAACCCCTTCTTTTTAATATTAACCTAAGATCTCTGGCTAGCTTTAGTAAAAATACTTTCTTAAAAAGCAAAGAAACAAACAAACCCTCTTCGTTACAAATATTAAAGTAGCGTTTGAAATACTGTCGCAGAATAAGAGTTTTGGTCCTTTTAATATTTTTTATTATTCCCACATAGCTCTAAAGTTTCAGGTTCAGACTTTAGTTTTGTACTTATTTCATTACTTTGTCCTACTTTCTCTAAATTATTTCTAATTCACTTTTTCTTTCTGGAGTGATGTTATCTCAAGTTGCTGTCCTTGGGAAAGAAGACATTCAAACAAAAATCCATGCCAAAGCAAATTAAAATGTTGAAATGTAAAATTTATTTACTAGTACCTTCATAAGTCTTGCCTGTACAGCATTTAGTTTTATGTTTAGTAGATAAGGTGCAAGACTGGCAAACAAGGACATTTAATCTTGATTTATCTAAAGGCACATGAAGAGTAACAATTCTGGCTGCCTTTCCAGTGTACCTCAAGAAAGACCTGGAAGGACCACCTGCAAAGATGACATGAGAATGAAAATTGCTTAGTCAATTTAGTAATTGGCTTTTCTATATGAAATTGCCAATTACATTTAGAGGAACAATTACTGGCTTTTAAAGCGGGGGTTTTAGCACATAAACTATGTCTACTAGGAAATGAGCCGAGCCCAAGGAGTCATTTTTCTGAGGTATGAAAAAAGAATTACATATAGCCAAGCCTACATAATTCCTAACTTAAAATGTAACAGAATGAGCAGAAGAGAAGCTCTTTGTTAAGTCGAGTTGTTTGTCCTGGTGCAAGTGTAAACATTGGCACAAAGTGGACAACAAAGCAAGACAAAGAAAAGCCACACTGTGCAGAGTTCGTTGGGAGATTTAGTGATGAATTAAGAATGGCATACTAACTCATACAGGCTACTTGAAGGCAGCTCTACATTTTTCACTCAGGCCTGTAAAGTAAAATAAATAATCTCCCTCCTTCATATATTTGTTTGCTTAAAAAACAAAAGTAAATTCAAATTCAAATTAACAATTTGAGGCTGAATTTTCATCTCTGGATCTTGGGGAAATGACATGGACGGTTCAGGAGGTTTTCCAGAGAGATTTAGAAAGTTGTAATTTTCATTATTCTGATTCGAGGCTGAAATTCTGGTGCCACTGAGGCCAGCTGAAATTTTGGCATTTTATTCTTTAGGATCAGATCTCATCCATAGCAAAAAGGTACTTCTTACGACAGTCTCCCTACTTTTATTTCTCATTTAATTCCCTGTGATTGTATTTCTACAGAAAAATGTAAACTTCAGACCATGAAATCTGTTCCTATTTACACCAGATAGAAGGTGAGAGACAGAGGGATGCAGGGTCTTGCAGTTACAACAGCTTGAATTTTAAACCAAACACAGCTGTAGAGAAGTAAGAGGATCTTCCATGTGTTGGAAATGCTATCATTTCACATCTTATTTATCTATATACATTTATACAAAGAATTAAATAAATCTTCGTCAACTTCTAGATGAGCTCAAAAGACTAAGAGCAACAATTTAATTTACAACTTTTTCCTAAATTCGTTTTCTGCCAAATATTTTTACAAGCTGGTGCCTAACTCAATTTATGAAAATGTCACTTAGCAATGGGAAAACTGAAGTTACTTTTGGAAAATTCTATTGAATTAATTACATATGGTGTCTAATTTCTTTCTGGTATGGAATTCTAGTACATAGTAGTCACTTAAAATATGTTGTAATGAAACAGAGATTTTGTTTTTTAGTATTAAAAAAATATATTAAAAACACTGGTTGGTACAGAAAAGATGTTCAACAAAGACAGCTTTTTCTCTGGCTTTATGGACAGAGCAGTGAAGACTGCAGTGGTATTACTATACTCTTAAAACCTGCAAACCAACGTGTTAAGCAAAGGACAAAAGACCAGAGAATAAACTGGATAACTGCTCCGTATTTTCCAGTGGAATCTCTTGAATCAATTTTTTTTTTCCTTAAGAATCTAGAGGTTAGAACACAAATGCAAAATCCAGAAGCTGTGAATTAGGGTAAAAATAAACCTCCTAAACTCCTCTGTTAAATTATGGGTTTCTCAATGTAAAACACTGAAAAAAATTCCAAATAATGATCGCTTCCAGTGCAGGAATAATATAATAATATAAATCGAGATAACATTTAGATGAGTGGTGGCTAAGGTTGATTCTCCCCTGCCCCCGCCCAATACTCTCTTTTGGCTTTAGGATTGCTTATGAGTGATTTACAATCTGTTCTGAAAGGGAATCTTCGAAATGCAGAAGGAGAGAGAACAAAACTACACAGAAAGTCCTGTCTTCAGATCTGCTCATCCAAGAGTGTTCCAAATGAAACCGCTTTCTGGCCACTGCACTTCTCCCTGGACCAGCCTCAAAGGCGCTCAGCCTTTCATCACATTCAACTTTAATGTTCCCATATTCTTCTTTCTTCTCTTATGTCATCTGGAGATGGCTAGAGAAGAGTAAGCTTATTCCATTTGTTTTATCTTTTTTTTTTTTTTTACCTATACCCTAAGCAGCTGGTGAGAAGAGCAAAAGCCTGTAAAGAACATTTTTTAGAGTCCTGGAAGTTCTCTTACAGGCACTCTGGAGACAGAAGGACATAGCTTAGCAACCTAGGCTAGAAAAGAAGAACCTGCCACAGAATCTTTCTCTTTTGAAAAATTTCAGTGTTCTTCCTGTTATTTCTGACAACAATTGTGTGCATTATTGATTTCTAAAGAAATGAGCAGTTGGGGTTGGTTTTTCTTTTGGCAAACGTGGGATTCTTGTCCATTAGTGTATTTTCCCTTAGTTATAATGCATGTGCTGAAGTGAGGAAGAATAGCATGAACCAAAATATTTCTGACTGTATTTAAGGTTGCTGTATAACGTCAGCTTCCCAGGGAATATTTCTGAATAGGAAAAAATATATTTGCTTAATCATTTCTCTATAGTTGCAGCAACAGTTTGGAGATGTGTTTTACCCTGGTATGGAGTATTAACAACAGAAGTTATTTTTGCAGGATGCTTCAGAGTGTTAATGGTCTGATGAAGCCCAAGACTTAACATCAGTCTGACACTCTGGAGAATGATTAGAAAGTTTAGTGCATTGTTTCATCTATGTCTAAAACATCTCAGAGTTCTTTGAAACAATGCTGTGACCTAGGCCTGCACTTTATTGATATTCCTAGGCAAAAATGTTATTTCACTTATTTCTGATTGCATTCACTTCAATTCAAATTTAAAATAAAAATAAATGTGAGAGAAAAACACAAGACGGAAAAGTTTCTCTCCCATTTAAAAAAAAAAAGTTAGGAGCCAACAAAAAAAAGCATTTTTCGATGTCTGTCTGAAATATAAATAATTTTTAAATTCCTTAGAACTATAAGATGTAGATAAAGATTTTTTCATTGTTGTTAATGTAACTGAACAAGATCTTTTGACAAAGCATTTCCAGTTGGAAAATGATTATTCAATGAGCCTGAAAGAGTTTGTCGGAAAGGATTAGACTTACCCCATTTCCTTATGTAAATAAGGCATGAAAAAAATTTCAAAGCTATCAGGACATTTTCAAAATTAAGAATACAGGACAACTCTCAGCATGTAAAAGCTTTTAATTTTAAAATATAACAGAGCTACAATAAAAAGATTCTTCACTTAAGATTTTAAATTGTTTATAGAAACATTATTTATTTTACAATAATTGTTTCTAATAAATTGTATTTGATTTCTGGAACTGAGATAAAAATGTTTGAATTAACAGCAATTGAATCTCATATTGAAAGTACATATTCTATATCTACTTAACAAATGGTTTTGATAAAACTTTATGGTGCCACTCATTGCATTGCCTACGTTGTTCTTTAACTCACAAGTATGGGCTCCGAATAGTTGGGCTGAAGTCTTTGGAAATGACTGAAAAATAGGGCAAAGAGATTTGAGATGTGGTGAAAGGAAGACTAGTTTTAGAGGATATCTAACTTAAAGCAAAAATTGTTGAAGGAAGACAGAGACTCAGTCCCTTGTGTGTAGATAATATTTGGTTGATAAGACTCCAATTAGCCTTAATCCACCTCTTCATTTAAAATGAAAGGATGTTTTTAAACATTCATCCTGTTTGTTCTGGAAGGCAATTAAATATGTTAGTCACTAAGGAATGTGAACTTCGCTTCAATGTGAACCTGACATTATCGTTTCGATTTCTGGAACAAAAGTGTATAAAACAGGCAACAAAATGCACTGTATATGACAGTTTGAGAACAGATGTGTAATTTATGTGTAAGGACTTCAATAGCTATGAGCACTAACTGCTTTGCTTATGTGAAATAAAAGTGTAAAAGCAGTTTTCAGCAGCACGGCTGTTTTATGTGGGAAAAAAAAAAAAAAACCAAACCCAAAAGCAAAACCAAGGACTTTTTCTTCAGGTTTAGACTTGTAATTGTATAACACAGTGAATTTTGTTGCATGCTATTATTTCTTTTTAAACTGGTGCTAGTAAGATGCATTTCAGTGACCAACAAATCTTTCCAATAAAATCTCTGAAAAATGACAAGGTTTTAACATATACTTTTTATCGTTGGCCTAGACCTCTTATGCAAGAGACAGATTCTAGCTCTGACATATCTCTGTTTGATTACTGTGATGACACTAGATTTTTTTGGTATTCTGGTCATGTTTCAAAGAGAGGATTTATTACAGGGCGTGTTGTTAAATTATCCAGTCATAAGTGCTTGAATGTTCATCACATCAATGGAAGTAAACAATTACCTAAGACAATGATTTATCTCATCGTACTGTGAATGTTACTGAGTTGTGAAATTTAGGTGACACTGATGATGTGATGAACATTATCTTTTCTTATGATCAAAAACTACATGACAGATTCAAGGTCTCCTGTTCTGAAGTTTCTTCTCTCTTTTCTTTGTCGGATGAAAATCCATGGATTTCTGCTAACTTCAGCATAGGTTTTTCCCTTCCTAAGTGTTGGAATTAAATTGGATTTAAGTCTCTGTAAGCTTTGATAGGCTTTTTCTGAAGCTAAGAAATAGGGAAATAGAGAGTGATGAAGAATGCATTTAGTACTCAAATCTTGGGAGCATTATTCACAGCATAATTCACAGTTCAAATCACTACCAGTGATTTCCATTTAAAGTTTCACTCACTTTCCTTTCCAGGGTCCCAGACCCATTGCTTGGCACTCTTATTTTGGCTTCTATTACAGCCTATTGCTGTGTCAACTTTTGAAATTTTTTATCCTTTTGGAAAAATTTCTTCAGATGGAGTTTAAAGAGACAATGGCAAAATGCAGGGTTTCTTCAGAACCTGATGCGTAAGCAGGGAATTCAAGGTAGACTAAGAGAAAGGCTTCTGCTCTGAAACTGTGTTTTAGGCTATTACTGATACTAAAAAAGGAGGGTCAGAAACTTCCTTGCAGGCAATGGAAAAAAAAAATCAGCTCCATAAACTTTGGATATGAACAATTATTATGCTTCTACCCATTATATGTTTCTAACCAATATTTAAAATATTCTAGAAATACTAGTTACTTAACAGTCCTAGTTAACTACTACTGTTATTTAATGGATATATGAACAACACAGTTATTTATCCTCTGTTACCTGGCAAAAAGTCAATAAAATCAGTACTTGGCTGAAACTTTCAGAAACTTACTCAGTGGTATATTTCCCTTCTTCCTGCCTGTAAAATTCTCCTGCTGGGCTGATGTGATGGATTGACACGTTTTCCCCAACTATCTTAAGTAAGATCGGTTCTGGATGCTTGGTGCCCTCAGGCTGGCTGTCTTTTCCTCTGCTTTTCTTGTTGTCACTTGGCCAGTTAAAATGAATGACTTATCTGCTCTTCTTCTCTTGGATCTCTATTACGCTCTGAAGGGTCACAAGTAGAGCAAGACCACAAGCAAAATATTAAGAATTACCTCAGTTAAAACATTGTTGTGTCTTTTAAGAGATAATCGATTTGCAACATATACATAACAAAGGTTTGTACCGGGAGAAATAAAATTACTGTTAGCCCGGAACTACTCTCTATCACAAATTGTCTGATCAGTCTCAGGAAAAATATTACCCATAAAATACCTATGTGATAATAATACCCATAAATATCCAGGATGTACTGGAGAGAAGGAAATTGATACTTGTTGCACACAGTAACAGAAAAGAAGAAGATAATTACGTATAAAAGTGAAATCCTTTGTAAAAATAATTATTTTTATTTTGCGTTTCAAAATTTCAAGTCTCATTCCCAAGTGAAAAAAAGGAAATGGGAACTATCAGTGAGCAACAATAGAAATGTTTGCTTGCTTTAACTTACAACTTTCACTTGCAAGAGTTTCTGAGTTATTATTTATTAACACAAAAAGGTAGGCAAAAATTTAGGTCACAAACAAATATGTCTCAATATAATCTCCCAGGAAACATTTTTAATATATAATCAGCCATCATAGAAGTTAGTTTCTAGACATGTCTTCCTAATAGTGAGAGGCTGATTGTTGGATGAAAATACAGTACTTGATTCTAATCAACAGCTTTAAACCTCTGTGGCGTTTTTCTTTTTTTTGGGGGTGTATGTTTTTTTTCCATCAAGCATTAAAATTTATCTAGACTTTTTGAAGAGTTACTCCCTAAGAGCAACAGCCCATTCTGGTTTTAAATAAAGCCATTTTATTACAAACCTGAAAGTACTCTTAAAAAACTTTTGACCTTCTATGAAGTATAAAGTTGTTCTGGCTTATCTCAAGACTAAATTCTAGGAAATGTCTTTTGTTCCAGGGAGAAGTGAATTTTGCTGGTATTTAATGAATTCTGGGACTCATCACCAGGCTCTGACCATAAATAAGTTTGTGAACAGACTACCTGATATAAGATTTTAAACACGTGCCAGTCAATGTCTTACTTGTTAGTACAAATGTCAGAGTACTAAATTCTCTCTGACTCTCTTGGTATTTCCTGAAAACCTAAGTTTGCAATGGTAACCTGAGAGTTTTTAAAGAAAACATGTAGTCTTTAATAGGCATGGGATTCCAGGTCATTAAATTTTACATTCTGTAGTCATTGCTGTTTAATTATCAGCTAATACTGAGACTTCTCTGCCTGTTTTAATAAGATAGAGTACATTGAAATGGATTACGAATAAAGTACAGTTTTGCTTTTAGAAATCCAGTCTTTTTTTGATCAAACTTGGAACAGGCACTGAAAGCAATTCAGAAAGAACAATGATGAGGATATGTAGCAATTTGCTATCAGAATTGAAAATAAGTCACAAGATTGTTTTGTTAACTAAGTAAAAAAACAGAATACTCAAAGTTAAAATATTAAATTACTAATATTCTAAGATTCCTATATCATGTCAGAAAAAGATGAGAAATATGACTTACATGGAGCATCTGGTTTTGTTTTGTTTGAGAATTTGCAATTAGATGTTGTTTCAGATGTGCATCAAAGTATGGGAATGACAAAAACTTGTTGGTTGAGTTTTGTGGTATTCTGCAACAGATAATACCTAGTTTTATGTAAAGTAATTACCCCATGATCATCTTCTTCATCATCATCACCACCATCATCATCATCATCATATCTAAGCTCCTTTCTTTAGAAAATGAATCAAGGTTCTTGACATCTGCCATATAGTTTTGTTCTTGTCCTCCTTTTCTCTCCTGGTCTGCACAGAGCAAAGTGGTGTGTTTTCCTGACAGCAGTTTACTACAGAGAAAGAGCAGACTGAACATAGTCAAGTTTAAGACGTTCCTTTTATGTTCCATCTCATTGCTTTGAGACAAATCACAAGTAATATTTTTATGTGCAGGTATGCGTTGCTTTTATGATAGAAAGTTTCCGTATGTTAGAGAAGCGGAGTTGTTCCAGCACAGTGAACATAGTCGGCTTCTGGGTAAATGTCCAGGTAAGTATCAAAAAAACTGACATGTTGAAAATAGTAAGCAGCTGAAACGAAAAATGTTTTTGAATTTGTAGGTACAGTTTGAGCATCTATTTTACATTCTTTTGGAAGTAAATTAAGCAAAGATATTTGAAGACTTGTGCTGTAGGCCCTGAATTTGAATTAATAGACTCTGTAAAACCACTGGGAAGAGCAAAGGTGCTCACAGTATCCCACTCTCCCAGGCAACTATATTACTGCAAAGTTGGACTCTCCAAACCCTGGTGGGTTCAGTCCTGAAATGTTACAAAATTAGAATACAGACTGGACAAAACAAAAGTACATAGAACAGAAGCCACTTTGTCAGTGTGAAAGGGAAGCTCCCAAACAAGAAGTTCTCCCAACTTCCTTAGGGTCAAGGAACAGCAGCCCAATCAGCATGAAAAAAACTTGGCAGACAGACTTCTTTGTTTTGGAAAATTAGTATTAGGTGCATATGTGTCAAAATGTAAAAAAAAAAAAAAAACAAACAAAAAAAAGCAAGGATGAATTCCTGCCTAACATTGTGTAAACTCTGAACCTGCATTTCATGATTTTATTTTCTTTCTAAAAGTAAAAAGGGGAACAAGTATAGCCTAAACACGTGTCAGTAGTGGACTGACAATCCACAAAACAGTAGGACTGTATGGGTATCCATTCCCGTTGATTTCAACGCTTGATGATTTAAACAAAATTGCATACACTGATATGGTGGGATTGAATTGTATCAGAAGAAAATTATAAGATTAAATCCATTTATTTATTTTCTAAAATAATTGTCTAAAATCCATGAGACAGTTATAGAAGTTCAATTTATTCCTAAGTAAAGACTGAGAATTAACCAGTTCTTTTTAAGTAAGATATATAATTTAGCTAACAATTAGTATCAACAATTAATACAACAAACAAAACCGAGTCAAGCTGTTATAGTTTTGATGAAGTATGCTTAATAACAATATTATTACAAATTTACAATACATATTATAAATCCCTAAAATATTGCCTAAACAGCAATTTACTTGAGAAAATTGATGCATTAATGTACAGTAAGGGGTAAGGTATCCATTATTTCATATTAGCTCAATCAGTTAATGCATATCTTCAACAAACAGTGAGTAAAAATTGTTTTGTTCATCTCTAACAGCTAGAAACACTGTGAATTAATTCATGTAACAAAGACCCTTATGCAACACGGTTTTTCATGCCATACACACACAAAGTTTTATGTTATAAAAACACCACTCTGGAGGGTTGTAGTGAAACCCTGAAATGATTTGGGAAACTCTGAAATGGAAAACCACACAGAACAGCAATTTAGGTTTCAGGCCACAGAGCCACCAAACAGACTCGGTCAGAGGCTAAATGGTGTGGATGAAGCCAGTCTACTCCAGAGTGAACCAGTTCACAGCACTATGGTTGTGAATTAATTATGCCATTTGTCTTTTGGACTAGCGGCTTGTCCTTTGCCACCTTTTTGTTAGCAGTATACCCTTAGCAGCTCATGCGTATCTGGCCTTCACCTGTAACTTCCTGAAGGATGCTGAATATTGAACAACTTCTCAACACTTGTGCTATGTTCTGTGTGTCTGATGTTCTCTACTTAGCAGTTATAGGGCTGTATGTGAACAACTTGATGAGTTTGGGGCCTCCAGGTGCAAAAGAGACGTTGATAAACTGCAGAGGGTCCAGTGAAGATCTGCTAACATGGCTGGGGGCTGGAGCACATAATGTGTGAAGAGAGGTTAAGGGGACTGGGCTTGTTGGACAAGTAATTGTTCCTCATTCGGTTGAATACAAGAGGGTATTAAATCAAGCTAGTCCAAAATAAATAAAATGAAGTAGTTTTTCACACAACAGGTCATAATGCCATAAAGCTTCTTGCCCCACATAGCTGTGGATATTAACTCCATATCACTTCAAAAAATGATTGGAAGAAAATAAGAGAGAAATCTCTAACAAGGCCACTAAATGGGAAGATGTACTTTCTGTCTCAGAAAGAAATCCTGACTTTCAAATTGCATTAGAATGAAAGAATCCTGAGAAAGTATTCCTATATGCTTGTTGAATCCTTTCACTCTTCCCTAAGCGTCTGATGTTGGGCATCATCAGGAACTAAGTGAGATAGACCTTTAATCTGACGCTGTATGGTTGGTTTTATGTGTTGTATCTTTGATAACTAGAATGACAGACGAAGGAGGAGAGGGGGTCCAGATCATTCCCAGTGGAAAGATAAACAACTCATGTGTTTCCACTCTGCTCCATTATATAAAAGTGAAAACCTTGATCAGTTTGAGCAAAGGCAAAGAGAAGAAAGATTCCCCTTGAATCAAACAGGCAGCTGAAGAGCCAAGTATGTGGGTGATCTGTGAAAACTGGAGCTGTTTATTGAAGCACGTCATTACAACATACATAGTACTGACTGCTGAAATACCCCTATTGGGTTGGGGTAGGAAATCTGTTTTTCCATTCTCTCACTGCAGAGATGTGTCACTGTTTTGCATCCATATTCTTGTGTTTGAACCATCTAGGTTGGGGGCTAATGAAAAACAAAAGGCTGATAATCAGTGTTCTTAAAATGCAATGAATTAAAGAATGACAAATTGGACAGAAACAGTTGGAAATTCTTTGTATCATTCCTGGCTAAGAATTTGATTATCCAGCCAAGTTATGAAAGGAAAAAATATTTTCCTAACAATGTGAAACTGTTTAAGAGTATCTAGAGACCAAATACTCGACATAGTTAAGGAAATAACTGAACACTGATTAAGTTCGGGTAGACTATTCAGAAACTTAGAGACACAATCAGCATACTCCATTAAAACTTATAATTTGTATATAAATCTTATTTCCTCATTTTGATTTACATTTAAGAATAGTTTAGAAAAAGAATTCAGAACGTGAATCATAATGCTGCACAGATTCTATAATGTCTTCATGCTCAGTAGGAGACAAGAAATTTGAAAAGGAATTACTGGCAGTAATACAAGATGATTTTAGAATCACAGAATCATAGAATAGTTTGGGTTGGAAGGGACCTTTAAAGGTCACCTAGTCCAACCCCCCTGCAATGACCAGGGACGTCTTCAACCAGATGAGGTTGCTCAGAACCCTGTCCAGCCTGACCTTAAATGTTTCCAGGGATTGGGTATCTACCACCTCTCTGGGCAACCTCTTCCAGTGTTTCACCACCCTCATTGTAAAAAATTTCTTCTTGATATCTAGTTTAAATCTACCCTCTTTTAGTTTAAAACCATTACCCATTGTCCTGTTGCAACAGGCCCTGATAAAAAGTTTGTCCCCATCTTTCCTGTAGGACCCCTTTAAGTAGCAGCAGGGCTGCTCTCAATCCCTTCATGCCCCAGCCTATATTGATACCAGGGGTTGCCCCAGCCCATGTGTAGAATCCTGCACTTGACCTTGTTGAACCTCATGAGGTTCACATGGGCCCTCTTCTTGAGCTTGTCCAGGTCCCTCTGGATGGCATCCCATCTCTCAGTTGTGTCAACCACTCCACTCAACTTTGTGTCATCTGCTAACTTGATGAGGGTCTTGCTCTTGCTTGGGAGATAATAAATCCTAATGCTTTGGGAAAAGCCATAATACATATTACATGAGCATCTGCAACAGTATCTTCCATCGTTTTTCCAAATCCAAATCAACTCAGTTTGCAAGGACATTGCTTTTTCATGAATAATAAAAAGAGTAACTAGGGAGCTGCTTAAGTTGAAGGATATTGTTATATTGCTATTATGTTATTATTATTATTGTATACTGATACCAATACAAGGAGTGTCATGCCAATACAAAGAGTGTGCTATATAATGATAAGAATAAAATTTAGCAGGCCATTATTTCCTGACTTCGCTTTATTATTATTATTATTATTATTATTATTATTATTATTATTATTATTATTATTATTATTACAGAAAGTATACAGACATTTATCTAAAAAGAAAATGCTATTTGCCATTAGAGACCAAAATAATTTTTTTAAGAAAAATAAAACTTTTTTAAAGATAGATCAAAGAACTTGCTGCTGGCTGATAAATTTGATTATTTTTTCTATAATCATATAAATTTTAATGTTGGTTTGGTTATGGTAATATAGAACAGAGATAATTAACAGATTTCTGCCAAGTCTTTACCATGTTTAATGACTTGCTTGCTTTTTCTGCTCCATACTCTGTCTTTTCTTTCCAGTTTAAGAGTTACTTTATCTATTTTTGTGTATTCAAAACAAGTTCCAGTTCTGATTAAAGCTTTGGGCAATTGCATAAAATTGTCCACGACCAGCTGAACGTGGTCTTGTAAAGTGTTTCTTTAGCAGTGCCTTGCTGATGACCTTACTGAATTTTCTCTAATGAATCAAATAACACGCAAACCTCTGCCTCTAGCCTTGGCAATTTTTTAATGCTATTTCTGCCTCTAATTCTGCTCTGCATGCAGCCAAGGATAAAAAAAGCCTGTTCCCGGAGACAGTGCAACTCCACTTGCATAACTGTGCATATCACATCTCCAAACTTCTCCCTTCTCCTCCTGTTGAAGAACTCACTGCCTTACTGCTGAAGTTGCTCTTCCCCAACATTGTCAGTCCACATGGATGAGAAGAATGAGAAGAAAAAGAGTGGGCAAAGACAGTCTGAAAATTCTAAGTTGCTTAAACAACTGTTACCATGTTCACTGTAACTACCTCCTGCCCAACAGCACCTCCCCACTCTTTTCTTCAACAGTACCCCCCACCCTTCCTTCAATGAACAGTGCTCTCTACTTGCATGTAATTTTCATTATATGAGATGCCACCTGGGAGGCAACAGGAGAATCGTGAGCTCTGCAAAATCGTTAAAAAAAAAGAAAAAAAAATATTAAAAAAATCCATTTTTTCAATGGAACTTAATTAGTAGAATAGGAAACCTACCTGGCATTTGATGAGACTGAAACATGAATCATCAACAAAATAATGAAAAACGAGTTACAGACCAGGGTCAAAATCTTTAGACTAGATAATGACAGTAAGTGTTGCTTTAGGCTTTGTACATCTTTATTTAGGAACCTGCACATAGTATTCAGACACAAAATTTTAGCAATTTGTTTTTAAAAAAATTGGCCTAAAGCAATTTCATATTTGTGACATGCTGTTCATTGACATTGATCTGCTTCCTCAGTTTGAAATTTTCAATCGGCATGTGTTTGACATCCTGTCTAATTAGAATATAGCCCACTTGAAAAGCTAAGTACTTGTCTAGTTGGATAATTATATGGAACAGTATACTAAAGCAGTGATTTTTGAACTGTCAGACCTGATCAGGACAAAAGGCAAATATATATTAAAAGAGGATATAACCTTTTGGGAAAAAAAAAAAATCAAATACATTTATTTTCAAAAGAAATGTTTATTTTATTCTTCATTTTGTTGTTACTTGTGCTTGAAGCACAAATGAGCACATTTTTTTCCAGTATGAATGGAAAAGACGGGAGACCTGCTGATTTGGTTGTTAGACCTCTAGACCTACAATCCTATCACAATGGGTGGGAATCTGTTGGGTAAGTGGTAGGTAGGACTGCTTATCACCTAGAAACCCTGGAACAGTTGCCACTAGATATGCACAAAAAAAAGCTAAATTGTGTATCACTATGAGTATACTTATTTTATAACCTGTGCAATATTAAATGAATGTGTATGTGTGTAGTAATGTGTTGGGACTTACATTTATCTGTGTACTCAACATGCTGTACTGGGCATGGCTTTCTAAGAATTATCAGTTGCATAAGTTTAGCGGTAAACAAAGGCATGACAAAAAAAGCCCAATTGCTTTTAGAGCTGTTGGGTTAAACAAACATGACACTCAAAAAAGGAAGAGAGAGAGCTCCAAATGATGACATTCAGACCTGAACATAAGCCCCTCTAAAGGACAAGTTTTGGTTTAACTCATCTGGCACAGAAATTGTTCCTGCTTTGATTTTGAATCCTGTGACAAGACATGGCTTTCTTTAAATTCCCAGAAGTAATTTCAGTCACAGTGGTCACATGGAGGGTTCATAAAATGATTTATCAGTGTAATAGCACCATAAGAGTTAATTTTCACAAATGATATGTAATTCCAGCTACTCTTCTAGTTAAGTCTGTTTTCAAAAAGTCACTGGTCGCTCCACCTAGGAAATTGACTGTTCTTAAGATAGGCATGACTAAAAATACCCAAATCACTAGTTGCTAGAAAAACACAGCTCAGACAACCAAACAAAAGGGATAGGGATGAAAATTAAGAGCAGCCAAATAAATTTTCCAATACCAATGAAAAAGGAAGCTTAAAATAATAAAGCTTATTTTAGAAGTTCTGTGCAATACCTCATCTACAGTGAATGCTGAGGAAAACACAGCATATAAGAGGAAATTAGACTGCTATTAAAGTTACAGATAAGTAATTTTCTGAATGGTCTTGCATTAAGATTATTTGGCTCATATAGTAATAGATACAGTGGGATTTATTTTACTTTTATGGACTTTATTATTTTTACAGATTTCAGAATTCCATGGTCAGGTTAGCAAAAAAAAAAAAAGAATAAAGGTCATTTCTCATGCTTTTTAACAGAAGAAGCGATAAAATGGAGAGCAAACTTCTTGGTAAATGTAAGGAGGAAACTGTAGTTCAGGACTTCTGCTCAGTCTTTTGGGTTTTTTAAATTAAGTCTTTAGCTGATATTTACACTTAACACAAAATATATAATTTCTCCACAGTCTACTGTGATATGTAACATTTCTGATAGCAGTTTTTTTCTACCTAAGCAGATAAGAGTTAATGTATTACTTGTGTAGCTTAAAGGCACCCACTAGATCAGATTTTCACAGGGTTGTACCACACATTGTTTCACTGGTTCCTCCTGCCCAGGGTAAATGTTCCAGGCGTTTCAGTTTTGTTCCATTCTTCGTGTCTCTAGAAAAGAAACTGGCAGTCATGACAGATTTTGCAAAATTTAATCTTCTGTTTTGCTAGAAATACCTTTTTCCTTTTCTTTTTTTTTTTTTAAGTTGTACAAATCTAAAAGTATCAGTATCCTTGAAACCTGCAGTAGGCGTTGACTGGTGCTTCCCAGTACTTAGATGAAAAGAGGATTTTAATCTTTCAGCCCATCAATCACACATTTTTCCCAGCCCTGAAAAAAGAAAAGGAAAAATGGATGATGGTGTAAGTCCCACTAAACTTCACCACTAAGAGATTTTATCACTTTCACATTGAAATCTCGTACTTACAAGGAAAACTTGCAAAGAATAAAGATATTCATCTCCAGCAGTGTTAAAAGTAAAGTGTAGTTGTGCACCAAATTGTTCTGGTCAGAGTGATTGACCTTGGGACTGTAATGAGAACTTGAGTGACACGTTGGACACAGTAGTCTGGGTCTTATCCCAAACTTGAAACCCTTTCAAAATTCCTCTTCCTGCTCCTTTGGTACAGAACTGTTTAATTCTTCCTGCTGATATGTTCAAAACCTTCACTTGCCTTGAAGGTAAATATAGCCTTGGGGGGGCCTGTAATAAGATTAGGAACCAACTAAAAGCTTAAATTGCCATCTTGTTGAGAATTTCAAACTCATGCTTGCAATTTGCAAGTTGCAACCCTCCATCTAAGCCTTGTGGTAGGGACTAATACAATTTATCAATTTCTATGAAGGAAAAATGATCCTAAAATATGTGATTTTACTTCTGGATGATGTGATTAAGACAAAACTGAGAAATAAACTTGGACGAATGAAGAATTACTGAAATTAATGTTGCATCCCTTTTCACTATTCTTTGACACCTAAAAAGATATGTGATTTCTGTGTGTTGGAGTGCAATAGTCAAAATAGAGGTGCTAGAGACAAAGTTAAGGTACAATAGTGGCATAGAACTGCCTTAAAAAACAAGTAACCAATACCAGGGGAAAAAAAGCATAGGCCACATCTTCAGTTCCTAATCATGGCTGCTAAGTGCCAGGTGTAAATTATTGCTTCTTATAATATGTATAGTGTGGTTTTTGATTTGCTTATGAGTCACTATATAATACCAGATATATTATATATATATATACACCTAGGTATATAGGTGTATATATATATATATACACACATATATATATATACTAGGTGTATATATATATATGCCTAGACAATATAATGCTGTAGTCACTGGACTCATCTCTTCTGCCACGAGATTGATCACGCACAGCTAGACTGGAGTTGATAAGGTGGAGCTGATCTCTAAGGGAGTATCCTCAGTGCAAGACAGAATTTACACAGTATTTAAACTCACTGCCCCAAAAGAAAAAATGCTAAACTCAGCATACTCCTAATTAATTGAAGAATTCATACCTATTCATTTCCACTTAGATTTTGTTCTCTCTACCATATAGGTAAGAAAATGGGCAGTTAGATACATCAATGTTCTTTCCACTTTTGTTTTGTATACTTGTGTAGAAACAGAAAACACTTTATAAATTTTTAATAATTTAGGATTTGATTCATCAATATATCCCTGTCATATGTTGGTAGAGTTTAACCAAAGTTAGCGGAGCTTTGTTAACATAAATATTGATCAATACAGTGGTGAACAAAGCCTTTTAAGCATCGTTTTCAAAAAGCACTCAGATGATTCACACCACTAACTTTTTTTTTTTTAATGTTATTCTTGGAATACTTTTTTCTTCTTCTGAAGTCAAAGGAGAAATAAAACTCCAAAAGAGAATAAATCAGAGTACCTAAGCTTGGGCTTCTGCCCTGAACCATTTTGTTGGAGGCTATTATTCACAGTTGGCCATAGATTTAATTTCTTCTCATTAAAGTCCTTCTTTTAAAATGTACCACCCTAGTATTACTGCTATTAAAACTAATGGAAGCTTTACACCAATGCAGAATACCTTTGAAAATCCTGCTTTTTGTATCCAAGCTACTTCTTCTGCATGCCTTCACAGAATCTCTTGTAATTACATCATCTCCTGTTTATTTTCCTTAATACCTCTGCTTTTGTAGCTATACTGCAAGATTTTCATCCACTTGCACTAGCTGCAGGGGGTGGCACCCTACCACAACTCATCCACCATGTCAGAATGCAATACCTCTTACAGGTGTGTCAGATCCTGTTTATGTAATGCTCTCTGGATGAGTGTAAAAGATGGACAATTTGCATGAGTTTTACTTGTGCAAAACTATTGCAAACACTGTATCCATCAACCAAGCCAACTATCTTACTGACTTTTTGTATTTAAATCCATTTCAAGAGCCTTAGTGACATTCTGTGGATCTGGGTTGTTATTACTTATCATCATCATCATTGTCGTCAACATTATTATTATTATTATTATTGTCATTTTCAACTTTGCACAATACCATCAGTAAGAGTCTCCCACCATATTCCATAAATGTCCAGAAGCATGTTTACATGTCCCGTAGGAAAAGTACTTTTCCATGGATAGTGTCTATGTCAAGCAAGCTGCTGAAGTAGATGCCTCCGAGCATGAGGCAGTATGTTCATGTACCATCTACAAAGGCTTCTTGGCACTGAAGAAGTCCTTGAAGCAAAAAGCTTAGGATATTAGGAAATCTAGACTCAGGTGGATAGATCCTGTATGGATTTCCCAGTAGCCCTTAAGTACTGATGAATGTTAGTGCAATGGGCATTCAATAATTACCTGCTTAGTATGAAGTTCCATCAAAAGATATACATCTATTGATGCTAATAATATTAAATATATGCACAAATGTTTGCAGGGCCAAGGCTATATCAAACCATGTAGACTATTGGAAAGTGGAAATTTTTGCAGATGTGAATTAGACTGTGATTTCAGTTGGTCTCATGTCCATCCAGTTGCTTCAGTTGAAATCCCAGCGCTGAAACTACCTATGAAGTGTGCAGCCACAGCACAATGTGTTGCGCTGAAAATGCCTGAGGTACAACCAATTCAAGCCCAAAAGCTGCCCCACTGTGAACAGCCTCTCATTTTATTATGGAAAAAGTAAATTGCATCCCAGCATTCTGTATAATGGGAAATATGAATGATATTACAGAAAAATAGTGTAATATATTTCTGCTGCAGTACTGTAAGGTCATCCACCTATGCACTGAAGCTGTTTTCTCTACATACCGTGAGATGAAACACGAAGGCTCAAGCACCAGTAGCTCTAGCTCAAATTCCACATCTGGAACTGCTTAGTAATGTATATGTAAAAATTATCTTGATAGACAACACAATATAATCCCACTCAGACAGCATTATGCTCCTAAGTAATGTTGTTGGCTCAACTCAATAATTCTAGCACCGTCGCTCGATATAGATTTTCTACTGTAGTATTTGCTACATCTCTTGGTTAAGTTAAGCTTTTAGTAAAGGACTGGAGGCATTGATCACATAGGACACATGTAAAGTAGGAAGTGCATCTTTCCACAGATTAATTCCCCCTGCTGGTTTATGAATAGCTGATGTCCCAGCATAACAGAGAAATCCAAGCAGCTGTAGCAATTAGACATGACAAGACATTTTCCACATACTGTTTTGTCTAATGAACTGTCAGAGAGTGCAGTTTCCCTGACTTTTAATTACTGCACCACCCACAGTTAGGACAAGTTCACCTACCTCTTCTGTCTGAGACTTAATTCATCTTCTTAAATGCATCCTTATTAAAAGTGATGGGTCCCAGTTTGGGCTCTTGCTAAACAGTGTAATATAACAAAAAAGCAAAGTTATGGTATGCAGTATCTTTCAGAGCAGCCATTCTTTTTCACTTAGAAAAAACATTCTTTTTCCTTTTTAATGGTCCAGTTCTCTGCCTTCTCAAATCAATGAGAGTTTTCTCATCAAAAGTAGGTTCAGGCTTTATTTGACAAATGTTAAGCATTTATCTTAGAAAATCTTGGATAAAGTATTAGACTGAAAGGGAAAAAATCCTTTATACTGTCCTGTATCTAAGATCCTAAGGAAATTCTCTTTAATAATTTTGGTGCATTTTATAAAGCTTAATTTTAACTATTAAAAAAAAAAGTCTGTCATTTCATGGCTCAACATACATTAGGGCTGAAATCTGGCAAGTGTGAGAAATATAACTTTTTAGGTAAAACGTTACTGCATGAATCTGAAATAAAAAGCTGTTTGCATTACACTTTCAGAAATATTTTCCTTATTATCTTTTTCTGTATTTACTATTTTATTAAAAGGATTCCTCTCAAGATGAAAACCACAGGATTTTGTATTCTTTTTGCCATCTGTAAAAGTCTTACATGATATGAAGGATGTTTTTATAGTAATGTTATAACACATCCAATAAGAACATAAATTAATGTTGAAACAAGGAATCTGCACACATAGGCTATAAGTATATACTGTATATTTTTTGGTAACTACAGTGTTCCAATAGATATGAGACCAAAAAAATTAATTCCAAACCAAAATCTTCTTAGTACAAAACAAAAGAGATCTCTGCTGGTCTCCCTTAGCACGGACTTTAGTTTTAGGACTAAATCCAAAGCAGGATCAGCGCCAGCCTCAACGCCTAACTGGTCTGTAGACACTTGCTTACTGACAGCCACAGGTTAAAGAGAGTTTGGGGAAACTCTACCAAGCTCAGCTTCCCACACTCACGGGCAAGACCAATTATTCTCCAGGATTGGAAGGCTAGTGATTCTGAGACAAATTGAAGTGCAACTATAATTATAAACAGGAAGATTAAGAGAGCACAAGGTGCTCTCTGCAAGAGTATTTTAGGCCTGTGGAACCCCTTCCAGAAATTCTTTATGAAGAAACACCTGCATTGCCTCAGACAAAAATGCCAAATGATGACAGGTATGAATATGCGTGTGCTTTTGGATGAGTGGTATGCGCATTTGTGGTTAGTTACAAAGAGAAGAATGGTAAACAAAACCATGGTACAGGGAGTCAAGAGGAGACCAGGAAATCCCACAGATAATGCTGAAGGAAATCAGGCTGTAGCCTGAGCAGTTTTTCTTGCAGCTGCCTGAACCAACCCCTTAAACTATATGAACCAGTGAAAACATTAATCTGTTCTTTTAGGACTCTACTAAGCAATGCTTGCTGAGGAAGTCTGGCAGAGGGAAAGAAAAAAATACTCGGTGGCAGGAAGGCTGAGCAAGAAGATTTATCCTTCTACAATTTTTATGTTTGAAAAGTTTTAGTCCTGGAGGAAAGCAAGACCTTTTGAAAAACAGTGCTTAAAGACGCATAGTTTTGCATCTTCTGTGAGGTGACAATTTTATGTACATAAGATAAAATTTAGAAAGGAGATCACATTTGAAATTAACAGAGGTGATCATATCCTACCTTGTGTTCAAATTGTAACTACTTATTTCTGCAGATAGGGACCTTCCAAAGTTCCAGCAAAGCAAGCATTGACCCATCTTCTCTTGAAAAAGGAGTTTCCTGCATTGCTTTCCTATCATTTGGGATCATCAGTGTGATTATCTACTGAGGAGGAAAATCTAATGTAAATATTGTTTTCAAAGGTGCACTAATCCTATGGCATCATATGTTATGACTCCAGAGAGGGTTTAAACAATAATATAAAAAACTTAGTGTTCCTTATTTCCTTTTGGAAAAAAAATCTGTTAAATTCTCAGTAAAATGAAAATCAGAATATTTGAGTGTCAAAATATGTTTCTTTCTCAAGAGAGACACTGGTAAAGGATGTAATGGGATTAAAAGATCTAAAATTATGTGCACTGGTTGAGTGATCTTGGGTCTTTATTACATATCATATACCGAAACATGGAAACATTTGTTACAAGTTGCTTGTTATAAACCACACAGACAGTCTTGATCAGCAAAATTTTTTATAGCTGACAAAGAAAATTAATTCTACAAACTATGTGGCAAACTGCTCTGTCAGCAACAGTAAATCTAGGCTAATCCCTCCTTGAAAACTCTCAAGACTACATTACTTGTTTAGTGTTGCCCTATAACTGTACAGGTTCTGTACTGAGGTTCCATTGTGAATACAAAGAAAACCGTCCTAAAAATAATGTTAATTTATGAAAGTCTTAATTCCATTTTCACAGAGACATCCATATAAACACAAAAATGCGTATTTCATAAATTCTGGTGAAAGAGGAGAGGATATAATTCAAAGTGTGGTGTTGGGTTTTTTTAATTGTAAATTCCTTATGATACTAAATTTCACATTTTTGTATTCCAAAGAACTGAGCAAAGTTTTGCCTTGCACTGCTAGTAAGAATATCCAAGGAAAATCTTGCATATCTTTAGGCAGAAAGCAGTTGTTATGTCTTTGCTCACTTTTTACTCTGACTGTGCAGTTCTTAGAAATTAAGGCTACACTTTCATAGTAAAACAAACAAACAAATAATCTAACAGTTTGTTTGATTGGTTGTTTAACAAGGAAAGAAGACAAAGAAAAAAATCAGACCTATAGATTTTCTAGGGCCATATTTAAACAGGATGAGGAACTGTTTTACCAAGACAAAGGAATGCTGTGCTTTAGATTGGTAAAACAGTTTTACAGTTTTTCTTTATTAAAATTCTGAGGACTTTTTTTTCTTGAATAGCAAGAACCTTAGATTTGTGCCAAAGTGATCTTAAGGGATGGTGTTTTATCTTTTTACTGAATTCCATCATTTTTCACATCTTTGTAATTACATTTAAAAGGCAGAATGCACACTTAATGTGCAGCACTGTTGTTAGTAAAAAAACAAGCCCTGAAAATGCATATGGCTTGATAACTTATAAATATTGAAGGACTCGGATGTTGTGATTTATTTTACTGTATCTTTATTTTCCATGTATTTGGTGTTATCTACAGATCTCACAGTATATCTCCCAATATCAAATGAACTGTGGGAGGGAGGGGGAGAATAGCAAGGGAAAGGCTATTTTTCTGTTTTAGAAATATAACTCACTAACCCTGTATTAAAAATCGCACATTAATAGTACTTTGGTTTATATTTTTTTTGTTATAGTTCA
Source organism: Larus michahellis (assembly GCF_964199755.1). Classification (NCBI taxonomy): domain Eukaryota; kingdom Metazoa; phylum Chordata; class Aves; order Charadriiformes; family Laridae; genus Larus; species Larus michahellis. The sequence continues at coordinate 143,793,928 of NC_133896.1, forward strand.
ATACTCACCTGTATCTCCTTATGGGTGCTTACCACAATAAAAATACGGTTCCCATACTTAATTTTTTGCATACTAATCATATTTTGCATATCTAATTAATGCTATACAGATGAGGACTACAATACAAATACTATTACACATCCCTAAGTGCTTGCTACAAAAATATAAAGCTGCTTTTCATAGGAAATACAAGTGATAGCTTGTTTGTATTTTCCCTCAAAAATATCAGTGAAAATCTGTGCTGCTTTGCCAAAGAAAGCCATTTAATGGCTTTCACAGCACAACAGCAAAGGCCGCATGGTATTAAAATGTATACAGCTGGAACTGTTACATCAGTAACTTGTCTGCCTAATTCTCCCATCTCTGTTTTTCTCTTTAAGACCCTAACTCAATTCCTGTCACTAAATCTTTTGTCAATGAGGTGAGAAGCCCGTTGAGCACAGGTTTAGGGAAGCACAATTATTCTGAGTGAGATTTGACTACAAAGGGAGGGAGGGAGCAGACTACTTGCATCAAACTCATGTCCTCAGAAATAGTGAGCCCTCATCAAAGACGCACTTTCCTCTTCAAAAGAGGAACACATTCACACGTTAACAAACCTTGGGGAAGACTGCAGTTAATGGCACACTTGATAGATGTGGAAGGCAGTAGCAGGGGAGACTAGTGCCAGTCCCACTGGAAAAAACCCACCTGCCTTCTTGAAAGACCCCATGGAGCTGCTCCAGAGAAACCTGGCCCATAGCCTGGGGCAGGGACTGCGCTGAAGAAAACGACTTGGCTGTGACTCACAGGCTGAAGCCTGCTACAGATCATAGCACAACAAAGTCTTGTCAGACCTCTTTCACTTCCTGCAAGTCCAAGGTTACTGCAGTTTGCAGATGCAGACCCCGTTAGGATAGTTTTGATAAAAGAGACACCATCTGCATCCTTAACAGATATATAGCTTTAAACCTCCATGTCCTCATGGCACAATCTGTGCTCCTCTAGAGTAGCATGACTGTCATGAGCATGATCTAGTCCTTGTCATAGTCTCCAAATGAAGCTACTAGGAGATGGTCCCACAAATGTATAATAGAATGGAATTATATACTAATTCAAATCAAAAACATAAAAAAAAGTAACTGTAAATACTTTTTAAAAATTCTTCATTAAAAAATTAATCACTTTTTAGAATAGAACAGGACAGGACAGGACAGAACAGAAGAGAACAGAATATTCCAGTTGGAAAGAACCTACAATGATCATCTAGTTCAACTGCCTGAACAATTCAGAGCTGACCAGAAGATAAAGCATGCTATTAAGAGCATTGTCCAAATGCCTCTTGGACACTCACATGTATGGAGCATCAACCACCTCTGTAGGAAGCCTGTTCCTGGTGAAGAAATGCTTACCCCCTCCCAGTAAAGAAATGTTTCCTAATGTCGTCTAACTCTCCCCTGGCGCAGCTTTGAACCGTTCCCTCCCGTCCTGTCACTAGATCCCAGGCAGAAGAGCTCAGCACCTCCCTCTCCACTTCCCCTCCGCAGGAAGCTGTAGAGAGCAACAAGGTCACCCCTCAGCCACCTTTTCTCCAAACTAGATAAACAGTTTTTAATAAACCAAGGCACTAACCCAGACTTCAGTGAAAACAATGGGCTGTCCTTCCTCCCTCACCCCACTCCAGGAACAATTAAATTTTCTAATCATATAAACTTTCAGTGATATTTCATATCTTCAGGGTGTCAGACATTCACATAGGACCAACAGATGTGATGGGGTCAGAAAAGACCCTTAGTGGCAGGTGGAGGCCAGGTAAGAGACCTGCAGTACCTAACATGGCTTAGATATCTACGGTAAGAGTATCAGATTCCAGCCACCTAGGGTGAAGCCTGTGAGACACAATTTGCTGTGTTGACACCTCAGACTGGATGGAGAAGCCAAGAGATTTTGATATTCAATCCTCGGGAAAAAACAAAAACAAAAAACAAAACCAACAAAACCAACAAACCAACCCCAAGAACGTTTGACTTCTGTACAAATTGTTTAACTGTCTTTGACAATTTTCATGTTAAATTCTTTCATAGACATGCATTTTCAAAGCAATTTTGTGCAATTCTTTGTAAGAACAGTGCACACATTTTTAGTAGATTTAATGATTTATTGTTTACAGACTGCACAAACTGTGTAATCACACAGCATGCAAGTACAGAATTTTTTTTTATGGATAAATCAGTCTAAAAATTATTTATTTTATAGAGATTTTAGAGACTAAGATTTCTGAAGAAGTTTGGGAGAATGATGTCTGTTCAGAAAAGTCAGGTGATTTCGAATTATATTTGATCAAAAGAAACAGCATTCAAAATCAGATTGAACTAATCCTTAAGAGAGAGTTGTTCAAAGTTTAGGGTGGAAAGGAATCAGAGCTGCAGTTAGAGGATGGGGCCACAATGAATTCTTCTCATAGCAAGAACTTAGGTCTGGATTTCTGCCATCTTTCTCTCTGATTGATGTTTTTCATGTGATTTCAGCCTTGGGCAAAACAAGCAAAACAATAAAAAACTCCAGATCCTCTAGGAGTAGGTTAAAATCAGGAATTTTGTTTGACAGAGACTAAAAATTAAGAATATTCACGATGGAACCTGCAGGTTAGTAGGGAATATCCAAGTTCCCTTTGTTCTAACTACATGAAGGAACCACTTTCTTGACTATGGGACTCTTGAGAATACTGTCCTCTGATGTTCTGCTCCTGGCTTGCGAAACCAAGTACATTGCTCAATAGCATGTGTGATGCTTAGTGGCTGAAAAAAAAACTCATTCAGTTTCAAATGACTGAGAATGGATGGTTGTTTTCCATTTACTTATTCTAAACACATTTAAATTATATTATTTCAAATGATGCTTTTATATGAGGCAATGGGAAGATGCAGATAAAATCTACAATAATCTTGTTCCTATACAGGTTCCCCTTAAAATACTACATGAAATAATAAACATACAGCTGAAATTGAATATATTTTTGTATGGAATGCCAAGGTCATGTTAAGGTGGAAAACAACATAGAAATTGAGATGGAAACATTTTAAGAGTTTAAATTAACATCATAGCCAAGAACAAAAATAGTTTTAGGCTCCATCCACAGTATCTATATTTCAATCTTATGTAGCATTTTTTACCAGAAGCGCCCCAGAGAAATTCTGTGGAAACATCAAGAAGTAGGTAAAATTTCCATGGCCGTTTAGTAATGAAGGAAAGCCTTTGTCTTTCAGGTCTTTCTCTAGGTCATCATTTCTCAAATGGTTGTGGTGTCATGGTGCCCTTTAGATTTACACTTAAGTCCATGGACACATGGTTCTAATGAATTTTAATGAATCCTTAGAAGTTTTTTAACGTTAGTCAGTAGTTTGTAGGGGCAGAGCATATTGTGTATTAATAATAGACATTTTTCCATTTCCAAGCCAGCTATTGAACAGCATATGTTCTTCTTAAAAGAATAGATTGGGAAAAATGTTACACTAATTGCTCTGAAAATAATAATTAAAAGGTCCAATGGCAATGAAGTTGAGTAAAAGGCAACTATTACTGAAGTGGGGCCTTAATTCAGAAGTCCGTTGGTAGAGAATTTCAAAGCAATTTGTACGTAAGTATGTGGTGGATCAGACTTTATGTAGGTTACAGTCTAAAGAGAAGGGATTAGGAAAAGTGACATGTTGCTACAGAAGTGATGAGACTTATTCTTGTTCATTAGAGCACCAGTCCTTCTCAATTTAAAAGCAGACACAATCCATTGAAGTTTTATCAAATGCATCTGGCCATGATCATTCTGACTGACTTTTGGCACTGGGTGAAGCAATCAGAAGTCACCTGGAGGAAGTCAGGCCCCATATCCATCACAAGTAGTCTTGGATGGTGAGTCGACTTTGAGGGGCTAAATGTCATTGAAGTCATGACATTCTCTGTCCTTTGGTCATAGAGGACAATGTTAATTAGGACAGCTGCAACCCGATCAGCTAGTCTCCCATTCTAGACAGGTGACTCTTGTGAGAAAGAATGATACCAGTGTCTCTTTGGACCCTGCAGTTGGGTCGCCCACAGGTTTTTCTCTAAGCAGGTGCAACTCCATTATCTGACATGAATTAGTGAAGACCTCTTCCTACCTTTGTTCTGCTGCTTTTATAAGAGAGATAATAGAGTTAGGGACTATCTAGATTTTGTTCTTTTCTTATGCATGAGCTAGAAGTAATTCCATATGGTGTTTCACAGCTACATAACTATTACTATCATCCATTTTTTCTGCATTCAGTAGACTGGTATGCAAAGGACCTTTTGCTGACATTCAATGACAATGACATACTGGGTCACTAACGAGAGCCCTGTCAGCTGTAGGGGAGCCACTTCCCATGTGGTCTGTATCCCTGAGAGCCTCCAGGAGTCCTGCTTATTCCCATCGGTCTGCTCCACAATAGGAATAAGGCAGAAGCCACAGTGACCCAACCAGCAGCAGGGCAAAGCCATCGGCAAGGAAGGCTTAGTCTGGTGGCACCTGAACATGGCAAGCAGGGCCGTGCTACTGACAGTAACAGATTGTGCCAGCAGTCCAGTGGCCTCCAGACAAATTCAGAATGGCAAGACAGGTCCAACATCCACCCAAGAAGCCCAGCCAAGTCAGAAACAGCAGAAGGCAGACATCAGTCTGGAGGCAGCAGCAGCAGCAGCAGCACAGCCCAAGCAGGGAATGGGGATTCAGCCTGAGCTGAAGTAGGGCTCCTGGGCCATAGGCAAGGGAACAGGGGAGGTCCCTGGTGAAGCCAGTCAGGGCTATTAGGACCTTCTTACTGCAGCATCTCCAGGCCCTCCAACTCATGCCTTTTAACTCAGGCATTGCTCAGAGTGAAAGGAGAGATGCAGCAGGTATAAATCAGTTGGTCTGTAGTGTAGATAGCCAAGGGCCATTATTATGATCTATTATTTCTACTACAGGAGCAGTTACCAACCAAGGCTCCATTGTTCTTGGCACTGTAGACTAGAGGTCTTCCACACATGGGTCACAGCTCAGCTTCATAAGGAAGGTAGGGAAACAAGAGCATAAAGGGGGAGAAAGATGGGTGAAACATATATAATTCTGTGCAATGAACAGCATTCTCACACTGGCTCCTGCTTAAGTGGTTATCACAGAATTGCTCAGTGTTTCTTTGCTCCCTTCAGTGACTGAGGTTCATAAAGCCAACTGTGGGAGCTCTGAACTGTTAAAGAGAATCCAATTAACTCTCATTTTTCTCATTGAACTTGACAATTTAAGTGTTTTCGCTGTTTATAATTTGTATGTTTATAGATATATGTTTATCTCTACATACCGGTGATATCCTTAAACAACTGTACTGGGTTGTTTCTTTTGGGGTTTGGCCTTAGGGGTTTTTTTCCCCTGTAGATTTTCTTTCTGATTTCTGATATGGGAAATCTTTTGGATTATACAATGTGATAGGTCTTCCAGAATAGTCCTTCTGTCCTTGAGTACTTACGTCTAGTAAGATTGCCAGTACAAAGTATTTACAAGTTAGTCAGGAAATGGGGGAGAGCACTGATGACCAATTACCAGGACAAAGTAAATTTGCCTTCTGACCTTTTATTTTAAGAACATAACTCACATCACCTACCTAATTTTTATGACTGACCCTTTCCTGTCTACACACAGTTGAATTAATTGGGTATGATTTTTTCAGAGGACTTCTGTATGTCTTACTGTTTTCTTATGACAAGCTCTGGGTTCAATTAAATTAAAATGATTGTGTTTGTCTTGTTTCATTTACTTTGCAATGCTTAATTAGGTTGATAGAGAAATAATGTCAGTCTGCGTGAAAGGCATTGATATTTATATTCTGTCCCTGTGAAGACACGATTTTTGAGTGGAAGCCTGCTATTAATTCTCAGCTTTCAATATGGGACAGATTGAAATCCATCTATGCTCAAAAAGTTTTAGCCTATTCAAATACTGGCAGCCAGACCCATTCTGAGATGAGTTACTGGTGACACAGTATTACTTTTTAGAACATGCAGAATTGGTTCTGAAAAGAACAGGGAACAACGAAACCATTACATTGTTCAGCTTTGTATATTATTAAACATGGTTATAGGCCACATGCCTGGAAAATAACCAGAAATAACATTTTTTTCACCAAAGAAATGAAGTGTCATGTATCTATATGCAAAAGGAGGAGAGAAAAAAAGGCATAGAGCAGATTACAGACAAATTGGAGGTGCAGTCTGTCACATGCACACACAGCTGTAAATCTTTTGGTTGCTTCCTATGTAGGTAAGAGGTTTTTGATCATACTGATCATCCTTTGGCCGTAGTTTGGGGACTTACAGATTGAGCCAATGTAATTCTAAGGACCAATTCATCTCAGTGGGAGCTATAGCAGTAACATGTGAGAAGTACTGCTAAAATGAACTTTTATGTGACTTTTACAGTTTTCAAGTACTGTTGAATGAAGGAAATATGTGTTCATGGATAATTAATAATAAAGGCTGGAGGCATCATGTAGTGAACATCAAAGTTGGCAAATACATTTTTTTTCTAGAGGATAAAGTCCCTACTGTTAGCTAATAATATTAGTTAAAGTACTGCTAGTAAAGTATTAGTAAACTAGCTATTACTAATTAATAGCACAGAGTGAAAATTCAGACTTTTAAAATAATGGCATAACTTGTTTTGGCTTCAGTATGGTTAATAGCAATGAATACCTCTTTATGTAAGTAGCAATTAAATAAGTACATAAATAAATTACTTATTATCTTGCCAAATGTTTGTTAAAATTCAGCTGCACTAAGCAATAATTTATTATCAACTACTCTCCGTATCAAAGGAGGATTCTGTGCTCAAAAATGAGCCAATTACTGAAGTCAGTGACAGCAGTCACTCATATTTATTCAAGTTTCTTCATGACTGAATGTGGAAACTTATTTCACTTCTCAGTGGTCTGGTATCCAAACAAAAGTTTAAGCTGTAACCTTTTTACAGTCCTTTAAATGCATTGTTTCCACCAGACAGAAGGTTCTGCTATATGCCTCACAAAAAAAGGGGGAAAAAATCACCCCTTCCCACATCCATTTTTTTTCTGCTGACATACGTGGTTGTATGTTGTGGCCAACATATTTTGTAAGTGACATTCATATAGATTTAACAGGCAATAGGGACTAGCTCATTGGTAAACCTTGTTTCATTTATACATACATTTATTGATCTGAGAGGTCACCCAGCATATAAATTTAAAAATGCGGTGGCATTAATTTCTCTAAAACACACAGAAACCTCCCCCTTTGTGCTTAAGTAGCCATCTGAGGCCACACAGGAACGGTCATGGTGTGGTTAAATCTCTCATTATTCCAGCCTTGCAGAGGCCGTCTTGTGCTAAACAGCTAATGCATTTGTCTCACCGTGATGGATTAAATGGACAACATGGAGCTGGGAGCCTGCAGAGGGTGCTTCATTAGCCTAAAGCCCTCACATTCTCACCCATGCCATACGTAGCTCCGACAAAAGGTTAGAAGCACCAAGATTTAGGTGCTCCTTCAGGATGTGAACTTATTACCCATCTCAGGAGAGAAATGCAGTAAGAATATAATACTTCCTAGAACAGCACTAGGTCAGCCAGCAAGGCCTTGAGTGTTATGGTGAAATGTTAACCTCAGTGAGTGCAGAAGGAATGCTTTCAATAATAAACTCACATACTGGGTTAGGTAGAGGAGCAGATGGTGGTTTCCTCATCTCCAGAGATCTTTTCCCCTTGCATGTAATACATACAGCAGATTGTACTGTCAATTTGCAGCTCCCCTCCTCCCTCTAATACTGATCTCAGGTACTAGGAAAGGATAAAGGTAAATATTGATTTTCAAGAGGGTGGCTTGCCTCTTTCATACAGCCCACCGCTGCCCTTTTCCACATCTTTCATCATATGATTTGACACCTGCCTGAAAATAGACCCATCTACTCCCATGTGTCAGACAGAGCATCAACACAGACAGAGACTTTTAAGAGAAGAAAAGAAAAAAAAAAAAACAACCACTGAGGAAAAGGGATGATGAATGCCACAGATCTAGAAGAATCCATTCAGTCAGTCCATTAATTTCTTGTCAAATCTCATCAAGGAAGAGATTAGCCACTTCAGATATCATATCTGAAGGGTTTGAGTTACTATCACTTTCTTTAGAGAATCAAGGCATGATGTTAGTCTTTGTATGTGGGAGAGGACACTCCCAGATCCAAAAAATGACCCATCTAGTCCTGTATTGTTTTTCTCACAGTTCACAGATACTCAGAGGCAAAACCCCTCTGATGCTGCTAATTTTTAAACGGTATGTCCGTAAGACCTTTTTTTCCCTTAAAAATTCATCTATTTATTTCCAGAAACAGAATCTTCCAAAAGAAGTACAGCAGAAGCAGCATTACCATCACTCCTTCCCAGCAGCTCTGCACAAGGCTAGTACAGAAATAACAAGGTACAGTAGGTGGTAAGGAAAAGTTACTTATTTGTGACAAGAGAACGTTTCGACTTCTAAAATTTTCTGCTTGAACAACTTGGGGGTAGCCAGCTGTTATTGTATACTTTCTTATGCCTTGCTTTCAGCTTGCCCGGAGTTTAAGAATTATTGTATCCAGACCTACTGAACACTACAAATCATTCGGTTTCATCCAGAAAACATGTATTATGTCCACACAAGTTCACAAAGTCATTTTATTACTCAATATTCTCAGCTTCATATCAGTGGCACAGCTGAGACCAGTGTTTACCTGAAGTCGTAAGAGGCAGGCAATGGACATGCGAGGTACAGGTGAAGTGAACCCAGATGACCTCTCCAAGATCTATGATATAAACAAAGCCAATCAAAAACTTCTTAACCTTAATGACCCAAAATCAGGTGATCAGTAATCAGCCACCTGAAAATTAAAATTCTCTGTAACCTCCCAACACATGGGGCTATGCTGTTAATTGCCCCATCTTTGACAATAGCTAATATTTTAAAGGTCCCTTCCAACCTCAGCAATTCTATGATTCTATTTCATTCTCCAGAGGAAAAACATCCCCCCCAGACTTTGCACCATATTTGTGTAGGTTTCTCTGCACCTAAAGTTGAGGAATGAAATAATTGTTAAGCTTTAGAGAATGATATTTAATTGTAGTTGCTAACTTTAAGCAAAGTGTTATTTGGCATGTTGAGTGCTAGGTAGGTGCCCTGATCTTCATTAATGGCCGTGAAGGTAGGGGATGAAACTCATGGGTTTGAAAAGCAAAGGGAGAATCCCAACAACCCTCCTCTTCTTCACTCCCCTTTCTGCCCTAGATATTCTTATTCAAGCACAACCACACAGAACTTAAAAAATTGCTTTTAAATGAGTTTGCTTCAAATGATATCAAACCTGATTCTAGAGTCCCTAAAGGTAAGTGAACCTTCTCGACGTTCGGTGTTCAGTTGCATAGCTACTTCTGCAGAGAAAAAGTCTTCTATAATTATATATCTGTGAGTATTTTCACATAAACAGACACAAACAGAATTAATATATCTGAAGAGCAAGATTTATCTTCCCTAATTTAGTATTCTAAAAGTTAACTACCTTATCTAAATTGACTGATTAGTGCATAGCCCCCAAAAGACAGGCATACACCCAGTTTATTCATTCACACCTCAATTAGTTAATTAATACACACCATCTGCCTCCCTTACTACTACCACCTAGAAGTTTCACCTCTCAAGGTGCCCAAATGAGATGACTAGTTACCTATTTCTGAGATAGCTAACATTTCAGCGCATGCGTCCCTGTTCCACTGTCCTAGGATGTAAGTGAAACAGGGGTGCAGACAGGTGCGTTCTGCAAACAGCTGTTTCCACTGAGAGGGTCACCACTTGCCAGCTGTCTCACAGCTGTTGGACACACTCTCTTGCCAGTTTGCTGATAGAGCTCCTTTGCAGATTTCAGGTGCAACAAGTTGTACTGCTTGGATGAGCTATTTAAAATGTCTAATCTGATTTTGAGTGAAATATGTTAGGGCTCCCCAGGGTTGGGGTAAATGAGCTAGTTTAATTTAGGCAGTTTAAAAAGTAAATCCTGAATAACTCAGCACATTTTGACTGAAAAGGGGTGCATGAGCAGCACAGCTAGGCGATCAGTCACCGTTATATTCACACTTTAGTTGCAAATGAGACAGAATAAAGACTGGGGTGACTTACTGTTGGCACTAAAGCAACATTGGTAATGCACCTCACATTTCATCTCCCTAGTCTTACAGAGGTCAAACGTTTATTGGAACACTGCTGATACTCACAGCAGTTCAGTGTTTACTATTGACCAGGGCAAGAATTTAGTCCTTCTTTTATTACCTTACTTGCTGTAAATCCCTGGCCTTTGTAAACCTCATCAGAGTTAAGGAAGTATGGCGTCATGTGGGTTTGTATCTCTCACCTGGATTCTCTGGTATCTCATATGTTTTAAGTTCTAATCAGGGTATTTCAAACCCCTCTCTCAGGCAGTGATCCTCAGGTGTCAGATTAGACCCGCCCCTCCAGAGGTGGCACCAGTAGGGTCTTCCTTTCCTCTTCCAGAGACCTTGTCCACGATGTGTATCTTGGAGGCATCTGAGGCTGTCACATCCTGTTGCTGCTTTGTTCAAAAAGCTTTGGGGTACAACAGGTGTGGATACACTTACATATGTAAATATCCACAAAAGAATGATCATATATGTTTTGTTCTCTTATGAAAGTCCTGATGCATCACCACAAAACTATTACAGTTCACTAAGACCAAAAATTTAAGTTGTTTACATGAAAATGCTAACAAAACTACATGATCCTTTGAGATAGCTGCAAACGTGATATAAGCTTCTGCCTTCGTAATGACTCATATCTTACTGAAAAAATAAGTATTTATCTTTAATCCAGATGGAGTTTTCTCCAGAGGATTTTTTTTATCTTAGTGTATGTAACACTCCTTGCAAAAGATTAGTGTGTCCCTTGCATTTAAATATTCTGTACAGATCAGCAACATTATCAGAAATATCTCTGGGGAACAAACACGATTATGAAACGACTGAAAACATTTTTTATTTTTACATTAACACTGATTTAAACTATAACCTTTAATGATTTTATGCTATAAAAGCCTTTCACTTCATAGAATTCAGGAAAGAGAAGACTAAGAGTTTCATTATAAACAAATGTTTGACTTGTTCTTTGCAGCATCATGCAGTATGCCTCCACCAGGTCTCACCTAGAAATGAACAGTGTTCTTAAAGTGACTATTTTTCCCCATTGACTATATATAAAAACTAGAACAATAAGTTAAATATACATACATACATACATATATAAAATTAGATGAGAGAAGCCTCAGCCACAAAGTCCTGAAAAACAATCACTTTTGTATGTAAGCAAAGGTTTAACAGAAAGGAAATCTCTGAAGAATCATAGAATGTGTTGGGTTGGAAGGGACCTTTAAAGGCCATCTAGTCCAACCCCCCTGCAGTAAGCAGGGACATTTTCAACTAGAACAAGTTGCTCAGAGCCTCATCAAGCCTGGCCTTGAATGTCTCCAGGGATGGGGCCTCCACCACCTCTCTGGGCAACCTCTTCCAGTGTCTCACCACCCTCATTGTAAAGAATTTCTTCCTAATGTCTAATCTAAACCTACACTGCTCTAGTTTAAAACCATTGCCCCTCGTCCTATCGCTACATGCCCTTGCAAACAGCCCCTCCCCAGCTTTCCTGTAGGCCCCCTTTAGGTACTGGAAGGCCACTATAAGGTCTCCCCGAGCCTTCTCTTCTCCAGGCTGAACAACCCCAACTCTCTCAGCCTGTCAAGAAGTTGTTATTTCTGTCTAAAGTCATGCAAGCGTTTTAGTCTCAGCTGTGAGACTGGTAATGGACTCTTAAAAACCCTTGCTTGATTTTATGTTTATGTGTGTTTATTCAGCAGGTTAACAAGTACAATGGACATGTCTATTCTGCAAAAACAGGCACTGAGCCTGGACGTGAGAGCTTTGATCATCCACCCTGCTCAGTTCTTAGCTCCTTTGCTGCTTTGGGCTACCCTAGTTAGACCTCTCAAAGACAATGCCAGTTTATGGTTCTGGAAATAATTCACTCTGGGGACTGATCCCAAAAGTCAGTATGGCTGAAGCAAGAGACAGAAGCAGAGTTTGACTCTGTATGAACCCCAACAGGTTTTGTCCCCAGATGCACTTATGTCACTCTGGGTCTCATGCAATACCACCCCTCAGTTTCATGCTATAGGAATATCACTGCTACATATCCTTACATTACTTCAGAAACTTTGAATTAAAAAATTAAAAAATACTAAAAAAAAGATTCTGTCCAGAGCAAAATCCCAGAAGAAAACTCAGGATTAATCGCAAGGCAATTTAGCGTAAAAGAGGCTAGCTGTCAGCAAAGAGCACACACAAGCGAGTCTGTACCTCTCGATTTCTGAACTAGGGATCTTTTCCTGGCACCTCCTTGTTTCTCAGTGTCAGTGCAGGCACTGGGAATGCCCCTGATAACACCCGTAAGGATGAAGATCTGCACAAACTCTACCCCAGTGCACAAGCAACAATTGTCTCTTGTGAGGAGAGGCAATGCCCCAGGGCCCAGTCTGGATACCTTCTCTGCCTTCCTCCGCTCCAGCGGCTACCAGAGTCTCCTCTAGCAAGAACTGCTCTAGGTTTCCTTCCCACAGGATGACAATTAAAACCCTTGGGAGGAGACATGCTTTTCCTCACTGATTTTATATGATATAATCAGATTATCCCCCCCCTCCCGCCTTGACCTCCACGTTTGCAGATCTCTATTGATCATTTTCAGGGTGCTAATATATTTAGCTATTCAATGTTCTTTCCTTTACTGGCAATAGAGGGGAAGTAGTTTTTACATAGCTGGGATAAATGGAAATTGTTATTCCATTCATGCTCTGATTCCATTCATTGGGAAAATTTATATGGTGTGCAACAGATCTCACAGCGTTTAAATTAAGTTTGCTAAAAATCTAAGTTGTTTTTTTTTTTAATAATAGGGTGGGGTTCTAAGTCTCAAAGCTTGGCCTAGCCTATCATCATATATTATAATCAAGCTGTCAAATGTTTTCCTACAAGCTGTGGTAATTTGGAAAATCTTTTTATGCACCATTTGTGGTCTCCAGCTGATATCTCGCTATTAAATTGACGTATTATGAAATTACAGAGTATGGATGTGACTTTTGATACTGTGATACACGCTTTTCCTTTCCACAGCAGGGCAGCCTGCGCGGATTTTTGGGCTTAGGCACTGAGCTATAGGGTCCTGACTTCACAGAAGGGCGTCAGATGTGAGCTGTGCACTTGGGGGGAACATGCCTCAGAGCCCAGAGCCAGAAGCAGTGCTAGCGCTGTGCTCAGCCTTTGGAGATTTACAGCATGTGAGATGCCATAAAATGTAATGCTAACACAACCGTCTGGAGAGCATCCAGTCAGGGAGGGAGCTCTCCTGGAGCCGTGTGCCTGACACAAGCCAGAGTCAAACTGAGCATACTAATTTTGATAGAATTTGGGTTTCTTTTTTTTTTTTTTTACTTTATCATGTATTATTAACACAGTGCCTAAATAGTTCCTTTAATTATACTTGAGACATTGAAAAAAATGAAAAGTCCTTCAACAAAGAGAAAACTGAGAACAACAGGAGAGAGGTATAAACAGCAGGGCAGAACATGAGCTATTTAAGCAAAACAGTAACATGGGTATAACACACTGAGAGGCAATGGAGAGAACTTTCGAACAGAAATGATACAGGAAAAAGTATGCCAGTTTTCAGATGATGACAATGAATTTACGAACGAGACTAGAGGACCTAGGTACCTGTAATGGCTCAGGTTCCTAGTCATGTCTCTCTGTGAATGCATTGGGGATTTGAACTGTTTAGTTATGTTTCTGCACAACTAATTGTGCTTTTGACTCCTTTGAAAAAAGTAATTTACTGATAATGTTGGGGTTTCTTTTGTGGGGACGTAGAAACTAATCACTTCAATAGTAACAGTTTCTCCTCTCTGGCATAGCACATAACCCTCCCATCGCCTGGAACAATGAGTTGGTTGGGAAAGACACAATTGATTTATTTTTCTGAAACAAGCTACTCCTTTTTACATTTTGGAATACTTAAAAACTTTCAGTTGTTCTATAAAGTGGCTGGAAATCATGGCAGAACTCATAAATATTTCCTTTTTTTTTCTTCTTTTTTTTTCTTCCCACTCTTCCCAAAAATATCTGAAACGCATGTGTTTCCACCAGGTCTAGTGAACTCAGTGGAGGCTAATAAGAAAAGATTCCCATGAGCATGCCTGGCCCCGCTCCACAGTGTGCGGGCAGCAGGAGAGGGAGAGAGGCTGCGCTTTCACCCATCCATGCAGCCCTTGGGTAAAAGTGTGCAGGATAAAGTATTTGCTCTGTATAGGTGCTAGAGAGAGGGGAAGAAGACCACACAAGTACGGCTAAATAGTGTGGTCTTGAAAGAAGCACTTCAGTATGCAGCTCAGCTGAATCTTCAAATACTCTACGTGAGAAATCTGGGTGTTGCAAAAACTTTCTGACACATAAACTGGAAGAATCTGGCCCGCAGCCGGGGGCTTGAGTGTGTTCAAAGTATCCTATACCAAAAATACGGTTTTGGGACAATTTTCATTCATATAATACTTGTGAACTGTAATGTAATTTTACTTAAATGTTCATAGGTTTTTGGTCTTTAAATCCTTTAACTCCTGTATATCACCATATTTACAGAGCACAATACTCATTTCTAAGCAGTATTTGCTTATTTAAGACCAGCTGCTTCCTGACCCAAAATGCCATTTAAACAAGTAATCCTAGCTCTCTGACAGCCTTACTATTTGCCCTTTCAGTAAACTTTTTTTTTTCTTTCTGGTATGTGAGCACTTGCACTCTCACCTGCAGTTCAGATCAGCTCCCAGTACCTCGAAAGACTACTGCTTTGCTGCGAGGGGTGTGACTGTAAAAAACCCTAGCTTTTATTAGCAGTAGTGGTCTTATTCACACCCCCAATCAACCCCGAAATTGATATTCTTCATCTGATCTGCATAGGTCATCTGGCAGGTCACTGCCTGTGTTACATTACACCGGTGTTTTTCCACTAACCCAGTTAACAAGGTTAACTCGAAACGTGACAGACAGAAGAGAGAAGCTGGACACATGGCACGTATTATTTGGTTTAGAAACTAGTGGAGGTTTCTTTGTGGCAAGAACATAAGAATAAATGATTTCTGACTCAGTCAAAATAATTTCTGTTTCTTGGGGTTTTTTTCTGAATGTCAAAACTCTTGAGAAACCCAATCATGTCCCTCTCTACCCTCTTGACTACAGCAAACTCATCTTGAAATAAACTGTTGGCCTGAAAGCAAAAGAAAAAAAAAAAAAGGAAAAAAAAAAAAGGAAAAAAAGCTATTTCGCTTACTGGCGAGACTTGAGAGAGGAGTTTTATAAATTTAACTGCCAATATACCATCTGCCTCTGCTGCTCCTTTGAGTCTAGTTCTTCTAATTGTGTCTTTAACAGATCACAAAAACCCTACATGCCTCTTGGGCACTGTAAAATAATAACAATTAAAACATGAATAATAATAATTAATGAAGCACACATGGTGCAGTAAGTCTGCAGTCTGAATAGGCTGCTTATTCTGCAGGAAGTCTGTGCATATCTCGTCTTGAGAGATAACCTGAAGAGGCGCTCCATTGGGTGCCTGGAGCTGGAGCCACCAGCCTTGGGAGGGCAGCTGTGCTCAGCGAGTGACACACTGCGGAAAACTCTGTGTTCCGCATCACTTTATGCTTTTTAGTTTCTACTGAAAATAAGCAATTTTAGTGGGTGGACACCCAACCCGTAGTCTGAGCAAGCTGTGTTTTAAACATGAAACTTGTTTGAGGATAGCTACCCTTTTTTCCACCTGTTATGGTCGGCGCCCCAAAGCCAAAGTGAAAAATCAGTTTGTTGCAGTTCTTAGCTGTGTTCCAGTTAATTTTTTGCAGCTCTGGTAGTTTAGAACACCATGCTACTTCAGACACTTGGCAATGGAAGTACCAGTCTTATGTAAGAGGTCTGGGGAAAATCCGCTGGGAAAAAATTGATGTCACTTTTCCCAGCTGTAACATGTGTTGAGGGAACCGGGGTTGTGAACTCCAATGATCTCCAGGTGATCTGTGAGTCTTTAGGATAATTGGTATGCGTTATAAATAAGAATAAGCCTTCGGCTTCTTTAAAATGTGCTGGCAGGCTGATCTGACTTAGGCCGTGGCTGTTGCTCGGAGTTACAGAGCGGCTCCCCCAGTCCATCCAGCATGGCCTGTTTGGGCCACGAGCGCAGCCAAGCACTGAGCTGTGACCAGCGCTCCAGCCTGCAGCAGCAGACTGTGATGGAGAAATTCCACCTTTGTCCTAAGGCTAGGGCACAGGACACTCCTATGAAATTTTTCTGAAGACTTTTCCAAACTTTTAGAGGCTTTTGTTTCTTAATTTGTGTTTTTAGTTAGACCCATTCAGAGCATCCAGGAAGAACTTTTTCTGGGGAAGGTTAAAACTTCCATGGAAACTGCTGGAATTCCAGAGTAAGAATATCCGTAACTTGTGATTAACTTCATGCAATAACCCATGTGTTCATATATTCAATCCATTAGAAATGTTTCCCATTTTGGCCACAGCTGTTCAGTGAAGATGCTGGCTGTTTTTCTTCTCCCTGGTGGCATCATGGCTGTGTCCCAAAAGACATTTTGACATTTTAGCATTGAAGACTGCTTTTCAGCAAAATTACCCTCCCACAATATGGAATTTTCTTCTCTCTTTCATGTGAAATTTGAAGCATGACTGTGAAATGCTCAGTTTTCTGCAAAACCGAAGTATTAATTTTCCTAACTTTCCTGATCCCTGGTCTATGTTCGGTCCTGGAGTAAGGTTCACAGAGGAAAAGAATTAAAAAATATTTGTGTATGTGGCTGCATGTCCATTTGGTCTCCTCTTCTGGCTAATTGGGATGTAAGCAGCCATGAAGTTAGAAACAACTATTTAAAAAATCCTATATTGATGGAGGAAAGCAGATTAAATATAACTCGAAAAGTGTCACCAGATTAATGACACCCAGAATTTCCTCAACTGGCATTAAAGAAAGGAACATTCAGGTCTTGTGGTCAAATGCCTTTTCCTCATGCTTTTTTATTTTTCATGCTGACTGTAATCTAATAGTAGAGTGAAGCCCAGACAGATGACGATTATCTGCGTTCTAAGCCTACTCAGCAACTTTTTCTGTTGCCTGAAGTTAGTGACTTCTAAGTGAGTTGAAAACAGTGGAAAACACATTTTGTCTAAGAAGACCACTTCCTTTTTATATTTATTAGAGCTTATCAAATGTTGCAGCAAAATGCAACTATAATCATAAGTTGTTTGACAGCTTATTATATTGGTGGATCAATTAAGCCTCATGATTTTTATTGGAGATTCCCTGAATTGACATTCAAGTAAAACTTGCAGTATGGATAAAGATAAATAATTTGCTTGTAGACTTCTTCACAATGCAAATTTCATAAAGCACTGAGAGCTATATACTAAAATGCATTTCATTTAGATCCAGGATTTGCCATAGATTTTTAATCTCCCATAGTTCTAATTTTAATGATTTCTGCTAGCTACATAAAAATGAATTGGTCTGTATCTGCACTTCTCTATCTTACGTAAAGCAACTTTGCACTTAGCAGAAATATTTAACAACCTTTTTTGTTAAATGATCATTACATAATAAATACTTATGTAATTAATGCCTTACTTCTAGGGAGATGTTGGCATGAGCTGTAAGCAGATTTCTGCCATGTGCTGTAAGAGAACTTCTTTTTTCAAGATAAATTTCTATTTGCAGTTTTCAACGTCACCATTTTACTTGGTGAAGAAAGCATATGCCTGCTTGCAGCCCATTTAACAACTAAATTTGCCATAAAAGCCTTTGAGGAAATAGACTTAGAAAATCTTTGGAAATCATGGAAACACTGCGGTCATGGTACCTGTGTTAAAGTGTCTAAGAGCTCACTTCCTTCGCTGTGATGGAGTTACAATAAATACAGTAAGTCTGACGCATCAACATTTATCTTCGGCTCTTCAGATAGGTGAAGTGAGGTTCACTTCACTCAGATAAATGGTTTAGCTGGCAATATTCCCTGCCTCATCTGGGGCATGAGAGAAGTGGCTCCCACATGGCAGCAGTAAAGAATAACTGTCTGGTAAAACCAAAAGTAAAGAGCCTAAATACCTTCTTCCAGGAGTCTTCACCGGTGGCTGGCATAGGCAGATAATAAAAATGCATAATAACAGGCCAGGCATCCAATGGACCAGTCAGGTAAATCAATTTTATTATGTGCTCCAAGCCTCTGTGTTGAATGGAGGAAACAAGTCTTACTGAAGAGAATCAGCTTATAGAAACAAAAGGAAATACAGATCCCCAGTTATTCACTGAGGGAAGCAAAGAAAGCATGATAAGAGCACAGGGCCCATTAATTTTAAGGCAAGTCACAGGGTCACCGTAATAGGGAAAATATGAGGCTGTCTCTAGTCTTGGGAATTAAAGACAGCCTGGAAAGAGGCAATGAGAATATTATATAAAAGAAATGTGCCAGAAGTTGACTGTGGAACAGAACAGTAAAACCTTGGCCATACAAAGGCTTTGGTTAAATTTGGGGACGATCTGTGGCAGGACGTTCTCTAAGGGCTCATACGAGCAGAGACTTCACCAGTAGCTACCACATGCGTCTTGCTCTACTGAGGCAGCGCAAGGATCAGGGAGAACCACCTTAGGGCTAAGTAGATCTTGACCATTTAAAGACTACTTCAGCTAAATTTGTGCTGTTAAACAACAAATGCTCCCAAAAGAAAGAAATCTTTAACTTTTGATTGTTTCTGGAGATTTGCTTTTTTTTTGGCTTTGTGTAGTGGGATATTTTTCTCTATGTGTACTACTTTGAATTTTTGTTTCATTGTTTTATATCTACCTAATCTGTGACCTAACCTATGTACTGTAATAATGAAAATACCATTCCAAATGGCTGTATTGTATTGTATCTTTCTTTGAGTCATTTACTGCATACTATATTCTTCCCGAAATTGATATAAGGTCTCAAGCTGGTAAGAAACGATCTGAACCTTCACCTTCATTCTCTTTCCAACTGTTTCATTAACCAAAGCAGAATGAATATACATATGGATTGCTGAAGTCCTCTAGGCTATCGGTCTCCTGTTTTCATAATCTTATTTTTAAAGGTCAGAACATCCTGCAATGCAACTGAGATGAATGCGTGGGGGAAATGAAAGATTCTTACTATTCCTCAAAGACTGGAAGTGGCGTAGTACTTTTTTTACCTGGGGAGAGCAAATTCTGAATGCTAGTGTCACGAGCAGATTTTACACTGAACTTTTAATGCCAGCCAGGCAAGGTGCTACAGCATCTGTCTTGTTTACTAGTCCTTCCCTGCTAAAAGCTGACTGCAGAAGAACCTTGGCCCTTTCTTGTGACACTGAGCAAATCCCCCTCTGCCCGGAGCCTGCCACGCTGGCAGCATCCTCTGTCAGGATGTGACCTGCTGAGGGGCAGCACTGCACAGCAGAGCTCGGGCAGCCGCCCACGACAGGCGATCACTCAACGGCCTGACGTCTCCCCAGCTGAGTTTTATGAGAAGAGGAAAAGACTCAGTGGGAGAAAACAGACAAATGAGAGAATGAGAGGTCAAATATTTACAGCAGAGCTGCAAGACAAGAGGTTTGGAATCCCAGGGCAAATGGGTAACAGGGTGGCAGGGAAAACAAAATATGGGGTGAAGTATAAACACACAATAATTCACTGTAGATTGCGATGCAACATGGTATCAAATAACATCATTTACCATGCTGATAATTCATGGATACAAGTTACACTTTCCAACACTTTAGACTTTTGCATGCAGTTACAGAAATAGGCTTTAAAACTTCCAGGAATCTGTGTTCCAGGTCACCATACAGGCTCTTGCCAAGTACTTCGTATAGGTTTTCAAAAGGAAATGGATCAGAGATTTATAAATGTTTTCTTCCAAAAGGAAAAAGTATTAATTAAGATTTGTTACATCTGGAAACATTTCTAGGTGAGAGGTGAAATTAATCTTTAGTTTTAGTTCACATAAATCAACAGGTAGATATATGGTGCTTAAAGCTGAATGTATCCTTTGTTTTAGTTGCCATACAAAATGTCAATCACATTTTTAAAAGGATTTAAAAAGGAATAAAGCTACAAACTGTATCTGCCAATATAAAAGAAAAAAAAAATCTTACAAGTTCCTACTTGAAAGCAAAAAGTTTTCAATCCAAAGAAACAAAAGTAAATTCATATTCAACAAACTAAAGATTAGGTGAGGAGGAGTTGGATTAAAAGTTTTATACCCCTGAATGTATGTTAAAAAATCTATAAAATAAAATAACTCTAGTCTTTACAGTGATGATTTAATCTTCTGCTATATAATTTAGGCCTACACCTAGCAATCAAGCTTCATGATCATCATTGTGCAGAGAAGGATATAGGAAAAGGTAACCCCAGACTCAGAAACCTTGTCACTAAGTAGGACTCATCTGGATGAGGATCCCACACAAATCCAGCCCAAAGGGCACCAACTGCTGAACAACTCCAATTTTAATATTTAGCTTGTCTGGAGAAACTACTGCAGTTCAGGTCAATGGCTTTACTGAAGAAACTTTGTGGCCTCTACATGAACTGGGCAAAACACTGGAAAGCAAAAGATAAGAAAACATCTATTTTTATTTATAAGGGCGTTGAGTCCTCCTTTAAAGCACTTGGGCACTTCAGCAGAATGCAAAGATTTTGGAAGGAAGTGGTGCTCCCAGTTGGTGGGATCTTCTGTCAGGTTAAGTGTGAATCTTCCTCACACAAATGCTACCCAGGAAATTCTCTCCTCTCCTCTTCTCTCCACATCAGAAGTGTCAAGGTGATTTGTGTCACCTCTACAAAAGTGAAGATAAACTTTCCTGACCACTGCAGGCTGAAATGTGTCAGACACGCTCTGGAGTGATTTTGACTTATCTGTATTCTGTTCTCATTCTTGAAGTTGAAAGAAGAAACTAAGTGCAATCATTAGCAGCTTTGCTTCGTTAGCAACCCTTGGAGAAATCTAAGCTGACCTCTTAGACACAAAATGCTTTTCATAAAGGACAGCAAAATGCTTTCTTTTTAACAGCTCAGTTAGGGCTTGAACAGTTCTTGAATGACTCTGATATTCTGGATATTAATAAAAAAAAAAAGCACAAAAACCATAGTCTGATAACTGATTTCTCTGAGAGGCAGCATTTTCTGTGAAATTCATACTTTGGGAACAAATCCATATTTTGCAAGCAACTATGCAGTTGATTTAATTAAGTTAAAATCCACTCAGCTCTCTTTCGGGAAAAATATGTTCTGTAGTGCTGCTTTTTATAACATTTTTTAGATAGATAGTTTCCTAAAATGGAATGGAAGATTATGAAAGAACCAAGATACTGCGAAATGGGATCAGAATATGGATTACTTTAAAATAATCACGTGTAATACCTGCAAGTTTTTATAGTGCTTGGCTAAAAACACCTGCTAAATACTAACAGCCCATTGTTTCAGGTAAAGCAGGTAAATCAACACTCACAGAGGAAAAATTTAAAGTTTGTTGTTTAAAGAGATAAATGTTGAAATACACACATACACAACTTCCCCAGTCAAAAACAAGGTAGCAGTTCGCCTCCTTCCAATTAAATCACCAACCTCTGCTTTTTGCTGCCTGAAATTATTGTTTTGTAGAGCTCATTATTTTGTAAGTTCATTTTAAAAGCAATATTATGTTCTGTCTTTGCAGTACTGCAGCTATGTCTGAACTAGAAAATTAACTAGTGCAACAGCTCAGATTTGAGTCCTCTGACTTGATCATCTATTGACAGAAGAGTCCCAGCAGGCTTTTAAATGAAACAAACATTACTCTCCCAAACAACTTCTGTGCAAGGTTCATGAATGAGCGCATGCAAGGGACTATTCCCAATAATTATTTTGCCTGCCACCACTCTCTTTTGGAGGCTGAGTTTAATTGTATGGATACAGACCATTTCACACCAGCTGGCCTTGCTGACAGACTAGAATGCGCTAGACTACATCAGTGAAAAGATTAATACTGCCATGTAAGTTAGAACTTTCCGTCTGAAGATAAAAAAGGACACATAAGAATGCCTTTCTTCAAAACCCACTTTCTCTTCAGTGTTTTGGTGACAGACTGAGCCTTGTCAAACCCTTACAAGAAGCCTTGCTGAAATAAAGGTGTCTCTGCAGTTTGCCTTGAGAAAAATCTTTCAAAAATGCAAAGAAATCTGAAAAGCCATCAAAATGAGATTTCTTTGTTGTTCAAAGACATTTTAACAAACTCTGGATTTTTAAACCCAATAGGTGAATTAACAGAAGTCTTCCAAAAATAAAAATGTTCCCTTCACATCTGTTGTTTACTGTGACAAATCCTAGCCTATATCTGCAAGAAGCTCAGGAGAAAATTCACAGTACATGTCGGGGTGGATATCTTGAAAGCTTATATGTCCCCATACCTGTGTCCTACCAAAAGTGTCCCATGGTGCCCAGGATCTTGCCAGGAGCAGGGCAGCCTGTGTGGGTCTCTGCAGAAACTCTCACCAGCCCCAGAGTTTCAGATGTGCTCAATGCTGTGGTCCACAGAGATGTACAGCTCTTAACTCCCTCTTTTGGAAGGATTGAGGACTGCAGTACATGTACACAGCTTTCTTCTGCTTATATGTAGAAAGGGACCTTCTACACCTTGGTAAAGGCCTTCTAGAGCCATTTTATGCTGCTCAGCATTTTCCTTTGCTTTGAGTACAAATAACTAGTAAGTAACAAAGCAGCAAAGTATTGGCTGCTTCTGTAACTGCTGAGAAGCATTGACAATATTAGGTCCCATTCTGATACTTACTCTTTTTTATCTACACCAAGATGAAACACCTCATTTTCAGAAAAAAATAATGCAAAAGCACTTTTGGCACACATTCTGCACAGCATTCTGGAGAAACTGGCTGCTCATGGCTTGGGTGGGTGTATTTTCGCTAGGTTAAAACTGTCTGGATGGCTGGGCCCAACAAGTTCTGGTGAATGCAGTTAAATCCAGTTGGCAGTTGTCACAAGTGGTGTTTCCCAGGGATCAGTACTAGGGCAAGTTCTCTTTAATATCTTTATCAATGGTCTGGACAAGGGGATCCAGTGCACCCTCAGTAAGTTTGCAGACGACACCAAGTTGGGCATGAGTGTCAACCTGCTTCAGGGTAGGAAGGCTCTACAGAGGGATCTGGACAGGCTGGATCAATGGGCTGAGGACAATGGTGTGAGGTTCAACAAGGCCAAGCGCCGGGTCCTCTACTTGGGTCACAGCAACACCATGCAGCGCTACAGGCTTGGGGAAGAGTAACTGGAGAGCTGCCCAGTGGAAAAGAACCTGGGGGTATTGGCTGACTGCCGGTTGAATATGAGACAGCAGTGTGGCCAGGTGGCCAAAAAGGCCAATAGTATCCTGGCTTGTATCAGGAATAGTGTGGCCAGCAGGGCTAGGGAAGTTATTTTTCCCCTGTATTTGACACTGGTGAAGTCACTCCTCAAATACCATGTTCAGTTCTAGGCCCCTCACTACAAGAAAGACATTGAGGTGCTGGAGAGTGTCAAAGGAAGGGAAACAACTCTGGTGAGGGGTCTAGAGAATAAGTCTTATGAGGAGCAGCTGAGAGAACTGGGGATGTTTAGCCTGGACAAAAGGAGGCTGAGGGAGGTGCTCCCTACAACTACCTGAAAGGAGGCTGTAGAGAGGTGCGGGTCGGTCTCTTCTCCCAAGTAACAGGCGACAGGACAAGATGAAATTTGTGCCAGGGGAGGTTTAGGTTAGATATTACGAAAAGTTTCTTCACTGAAAGTGTTGTCAAGCATTGGAACAGGCTGCCCAGGGAAGTGGTTGAATCACCATCCCTGGAAGTATTTAAAAGACCTGTAGATGTGGTGCTTAGGGACATGGTTTAGTGGTGGACTTGGCAGTGTTAGGTTTATGGTTGGACTCAATGATCTTAAAGGTCTTTTCCAACCTAAAAGACTCTATGATTCTAAAAGTTAACAACAGTGGTTGAATTACAAATGAAACAACTTTTGATCCAGACAGTTTTGCAGTCTAACAGTCTCATACACTGTTTTCTGCAAGTAACTATAAGAGCAGTTGAGCACTCAGCTATTTGTTTTTCTACATATATATGCATACACATATATACATCTATGTAGCTTCTCTTGTACATACTCTGTATGTACCATATATACACACATAAATATACACATAATATAAATATATATACACCATGGATATATATATATAAAAAAATAAATACATAATGCATCGTTATTGTGTACACATACATATAAAATCTACAATTAGTGCATGATATTAGTGCACAATATGCATATGTATGCACTAATTGTCATCTAATTAAATGTCTAAGTAGCGACCCTGGTGCTCACAGTTTCAAGAAAACATACATATTCAGGGAATTACTTAACTCTAAATGGATATTTTCCAGAGAAAAGCCAACAGCAAGTGAAAAGATCAAAAATGCAGCTGCAGTAATGCAAGCTCATTTTGAAATTAAAAGCCAATTAATAAAAAGTAGTGACTGTATATTAGTTGTCCACAAAATTTATCAACATCTTTATATCTTACATGACATATTCTAGCTACATGTTTTTAAACCCACTTATGCATTTCTAATTGTATATATATTTGAGAGAAAAATTCTAAATAAAAATATCCTGACATTCATTATATTTATGTTACCTTTATGAAGCTTACAGGTTGTGTGAACGACAACAAAACTTGGCTTTAGAAAACGAAATAATTTATTTCCACAAAAATGTGCATGAAAATATATGGTTTTCATGATGTATTTAGGTTGTAACATACTGCAGGTAATAATTTTGATATCTGTTTTAAACTTGGTTGTTTTTTTTTTTAATTTGAATTTCACAGAGCAGTAATTTCTTACGCAGGTAATGGAGAAAAACAGAAGTGAAAAGTGTTAGCTCTATAAACAAACTAAATAAGCCACAATTAGGTTTAAATTCCTCTCACACCCAAGGGATTATGAAATAACATATGGGAGACCTAAACTGAATGAGGGAAAATAAATAATCTAATAATGTCTTGGTTAACTTGGTAACAACATTTACCATTCAAAATAATAATGTGCCATGCTTAAACTGGCTGATTAATGATTGACGCTGTAACATTTTAAACCTGACTGATAGATCTATCAGTGTTTTACAGCCTTTGCTGTGCTTTACTCTTATGTTGGGCTGGTGAAAAAGGTAAATGAGCAAGTTTCCTAGAGAGCCAGAATGCAGAACAAAGGTGGATTAAATATCTTCCTTTATATATGCACGTACACATATTAAGAGTAACATAAATAATATTTATAAAAACTAGTCTGTAATAGAATGAAAGATGTTTAGCTCAGTTAACAAGCTGGATGTTTCACACATTTTTGTTTGGATCCACTACAAAATATTATGCTAATTCAGAGAGCTAAACCAAAACTCAACTGAGAAATATTTCAACTAATATCAGTACAATCTGGACCAAGCACTCATTCTTCATGGAAAGAAAAACAGGTGATTATTGAAAATCTTTGTTGTTAACTAGCAGGAAAAAATATCTTTTGTTGCACTCTTTCCAACAGCAGCTGACTCTAAAAGAAATTCACAATTCCTGAATCTTCTCTTGTCTACTTTCTTTTGAAGAGAAGCTAACTTGAAGAGAAGCTAAATTTCAAATCTTCAGTGACTTACTATTTTAGCTTAAAGTCTAAGCTATCAGTTTTGTATTTGAGACTTTTCACATGTTTTAAAATGTATCTTTTACTCTTGCATTCATAAATCTTTTTTAGTGAAAGCTTGGAATGTGATGGCCTTTCTAAGGTAGTATTTGTTACTTTAGTGCTGGAAATCGAGATAAAATTGGAAGTTTAAACACTGCAGACTTTAAAAATATCTTATTGTAAATTCTGGAAGAAATTATCTAAATTCTGGAAGAAATTATCTAAGTTCTGGAATGTATTTTTCATAAAGAATATGATGTGACAGGCAGTCATATAATTTTATTTCATGTGTAGTCATCCTAGAATGAATGAAGAAAGTCAAACTCAAATGTACAAAAAAACATGATGAAAACTAGTATTTTCAGGAATGTTTTCCTAATTATTCTTTATATTCCAATCTCACCTTAAATTTTTAGAGCATTATTGACGTTGTTATAGCATTACATAGTTGTGGGGGGGTGTAAAAAGAAAAGTGTATCATATCATATGTATATATAACAAATAGCACATTTTATTAAATGTAAAGTTCATATTAATTATATGCTATACTCTACATGTAGACAGTAATAAATATGCATGTGTATTGATTATATACATCAGAAACTGAAATCAGATCTGTGGATTTTGTACCATTTTTTATCATTATTTGATATATTTTAGGCATTTGTGTATCATAGGAACACAATCATTTTTTCATCCAACAGTATGCACAAAAGTACAGACTTGAGAAAGAAAGAACAAAACACCAAAGAAATCACCGTCCTGAGAAATCCTGAACAACGAGCTTTAGAAAGTGCAAAAAAAAATAATCAGCACAATAACTTGATTTTTTTTTTCTGAATTGATGAAAATAGCTTTCTGATAGTCCTGAATCCCAGTATTCAAGTCCTGAAAAAGTTCACCTGTGAAAAGGGTAAATGTGAAAACCATGGCCTGATACTACCATACTAGTTGACTATTTTGCATCTCAAAGCAGGATAATAAAGAAAATGTACTCAGTACAGAGCTGCTGGAAGGTGTTCAGTCGTTTGGTATGTGGACAGACACAAGCAAGAAGTTTCAGAAAAGTGCCAATCAAGAATCCAGTGAATCACAGAATCACAGAATCACAGAAACTTCAGAGTTGGAAGGGACCTCTAGAGATCATCTAGTCCAACTCCCCTGCTAAAGCAGGATTGCCTAGAGCACATTACTCAGGACTGCATCCAGGCGGGTCTTGAAAATCTCCAGAGAAGGGGACTCCACAACCTCCCTGGGCAGCCTGTTCCAGTGCTCTGTCACCCTCACTGTAAAGAAGTTTTTCCGTGTATTTGAACGGAACTTCCTATGTTCTAACTTGTGCCCGTTGCCCCTCGTCCTGTCACTGGGATACAATGAAAAGAGTCAGGCACCATCCTCCTTCAACCCACCCTTTAGATACTTGTATGCCATAATAAGGTCTCCCCTCAGCCTTCTCTTCTCCAGGCTAAAGAGTCCCAGCTCTCTCAGCCTTTCCTCATAAGGGAGATGCTCCAATCCCTCAATCATCTTTGTTGCCCTTTGCTGGACTCTCTCCAGCAGTTCCCTGTCCCTCTTGAACTGGGGAGCCCAAAACTGGATGCAGTATTCCAGTTGTGGCCTCACCAGTGCAGAGTAGAGGGGGAGAATGACCTCCCTCGACCTACTGGCCACACTCTTCCCTATGCAGCCCAGGATTCCATTGGCCTTTTTGGCAACAAGGGCACATTGTTGGCTCATGGATAGTTTACTGTCTACCAGGACCCCCAGATCCTTCTCCTCAGAACTACTTCCCAGCAGGTCCACCCCTAACCTATACTGGTGCTTAGCATTCTTCCTCCCCAGGTGGAGTACCTTGCACTTGCTTTTGTTGAACCTCATTAGGTTCTTCTCTGCCCAGCTCTCCAGCTTGTCCAGGTCACGCTGGATGGCAGCACGGCCCTCTGGAGTGTCAGCCACCCCTCCCAGCTTGGTATCATCAGCGAACTTGCTGAGGATACACTCTGTCCCATCATCCAAGTCATTAATGAATATACTGAACAAAATTGGACCAAGTATTGACCCCCGGGGACACCACTTCTTTCTGTAACATATCGATAAGTTTTGTCTTAGCCATACCAAGTTTTACCTCTACTAAGTGTTTGAAGATCACGGAGCGTCTATAAGTTATAGAGCTAAGCATATGAAACACTTATTTAGTTGCTCAGTAAAATTTGTTTGAAAACATTAAGGTTCCTGGCTCCACTGTAAGTCTAGTCCTCTTTTGGACCATGCTTCTTATGACCAGCATACAGACAAATCTTCAGAATAATGAGGCCACGGTTACCCTTTGTATAATTTAGGAGTTGACTCAGAGCTTGATTCTGACCTGAATAAGAAGGGTGAAAAAATGAATGAAGTGCCAAAGCAGTGCCTGAAATAGACTGATTCAAGCTCATGGCTCTTGATTTGTATTTTACAGTACATATAGTAAAACCTTATTTTCTTGAGTATGAGTAAGTATATTCCTGCTACCAGGTTAGTCAAGAAATGTGTGTGGTTAAGCCAGTTATAAAATAATTACTATAAGATATAATCATTAAGAACAACTGAAATGGAGGCAATGGTCAGATGTTACAATAAATTCAGATTTCCTGGACCATATCAAAATTGCTGAAGCTACATGGGAAAAGTAGCCTATTGGGTAAAATTTGTTTAAGAAAATGTGTGGTAA
Source organism: Larus michahellis (assembly GCF_964199755.1). Lineage (NCBI taxonomy): Eukaryota > Metazoa > Chordata > Aves > Charadriiformes > Laridae > Larus > Larus michahellis. The sequence goes on from NC_133896.1 coordinate 143,822,569, forward strand.
TAACTTTGAGTAGACAGATTTTCTTAAATTGTCCATTGCATTAGCAGGCTTAGCCTGATCACACATCCTGAAGCCAGTGTGTATCTTTTTCCTTTTTCTTGCTTATGCCTCTTCTATTTTCTAAGCCCAGAACCCACAAGCAGATGCTGGCCCACGCCTTGTCCCTCTTTGCCAGAACCACTTCTCAGAGTCAGGCCTCTCCTCACCCACCACCACGTTCTCTGAGCCAGAACCGCTACTCAGAACAACCTTTTTGTCCTGGTACTCAATCAAACCCCTCCTATGATTTTCAAAGACATTTAAGAAATAGCTCCTTCCTTTTTTTTATTCCAGAATCTCTGTCTCTTGACTATCCTGACAACAAAGAGCTTCAGTCACCCACACCAAATGGCAACCAGAATTACACCTCAGCTGTGAGCTGGTCCTAACAGCGAGTGAGGATGCTAACTGCTCTAAGGCTGCTTGCACTCTGCCATTTCTGTTTGCCATGTTCCCCACCGGACCCCTACAGGAGCAGTGAACCTGTTAGAAAGAGAGGGAGGCAGTCCAGTAATCATATACTGAAGGAACAACAGTCTCTTCTATTTTCTTGATGAAGTCTCAGCCACTACGCATGGAACAAGACTGACACATGTACTATATGCTATAGTTGAGACAGAGAGAGCAAACTGGAGGAGGCTTGTGATAGAATGGGCAACTGTAAAGCAAAAGGACACAGCCTTGAAAGGGAAAGTGTGAACAAATGGCCAATTTAATAAGGTATTATTTCCCATCATGTAGGAATTAGTCTGCAAACGCATAGTCCTCACTATGGAAGGAGCAGGAGCTGTCGAAAGAAATGCTGATGCTCACAGATGATTCTAGCAAGTGCAACATCTGCAAGTGCAAGAGCTTTGCAAAGTCAAGCTGTGCTCAAAGTTTTTTTCAAAGTGTTGGTCTTCTCTTTTATTTTTCTGACAACTTTACACTGATATTTCTAGAGGAACAGATCTGTTAGCAGGGCTTGGAAAAAGAGTCTATGGGATGTCAGGAAAGGAGACTGGAAAGTCGGGAAAGGCTGGAGGTAGACAGAAAAAAGTGAAGATAGGAACAGGAGATAGACCTATGAGGGTTTATTTATTTCAAATTAATAAGCACACTCATTCACAAAGAGCAATTAGGCTTTTTGCACAAAAATTTCACCAGAGCATCAAACAGGAGTTAGCTTTCCTGGAGGACATGAGAGAAATGACCAAAAAAAAAAAAAAAGCTAGTAGTCAGTGCTCTTTGCATTTGTCTTTTTCTCACTCCCAAAATTCAACTACACGCTCTTCCATGGCAAATACTGTGGAGGTCACTCTAGAAATGATGACATTTACAGACTGCTGAGATGTATGTTCTATAAGCACCTCACTTCAGAAACTAGCAATGTAGAAGTATTCAGACTTTTTTTTTACCTTCCACTATATCCAAGACCTTGGACAGTAAGGGACAGCAGAGATGGATTAAACCTGAGAAGGCAGGACTAGCCATATCACTGTAGCAACAACTCAGTGAGACCCGATGGAAGGTGAAGGTAATTTTATTTTATAAAAACACTGAAACAAAATTGATTTCAAGCACCAAGAAGATGTCTGCCCATGCTGTAGACACCAAGACCTTTGACCCCAGGAAGTCTGCCTAGGTTTCCTTGTTAATGCAGGGGGGGCGAGGGATGCCAGCTATTGAGTTCTCCTGATGTTTCTTGGGTCTTGCTCAAGTATGCTACCCCCGATGGTTTTAGGTCTGCCTTTTGTATGTTTGTATTGACTGACCGTGACTGTGTTTTTTGTATTTCCATCTGCCCCAGTCAGGGACTCATTAGGATCTACTCACTGTCCTTTCCTACTTATCTAGGTGTATTTTGGCTCCTAGCCTGTTCTCTGTCTTCCTTTCACCACCTTTTAATGGATTGAGTCTATTTAGCATTGTCTTACGCTATTCCTTGTTTCAAGCTTTCCCTTTTCTTAGGCTGTTATTTTCAGAGAAGCAGCACATCCACGTGCTAGAGTCTTTGTTACCTCCTATTCAAAATGCCATTGAGTCTTGTCCTGCTCACAGCCCTTTTACTGCCCTCTGTTCCTTCTGGTGCTTCCCGAGCCAGACATTGCCCTTCTTTCTTCATTCAGACTGGCCATCAGGATTCTATGACAAATTTATACATTAACTTATATTGTTTCAAGAACCCTTTTGTACTTTTTGGACATGTTCCCACACACAGAAGTAGTGTAGAAAACAGATACTGACTCAAGCTCTAGCTGGTTTTTTTGGTTACTAGAAGAGTCACCGCAGTTACTTGCAGACCAGTATTGACTATTGCACTCTGTTTTTTCAACAATTAAAATGGTTGAAACACTGAGTGAAGCTGAACTAAAACTGACGACTTTTTTAACCTGTCTTGAGTTATTTGCTTCTTTTATTACAGTTAATAATAAAGGAGCTATAGACTAAAATTATCTCAGGTATGTGATCCCCACCCTTTTGGCACAGTAGTGATTACTCAGTAAATTACTCTTGAGCCCAACTATGTGTGGAATGACATGGACAACGACTAAGAAAAAATTTTGTGAACTGGAAACATAATATTTCTGAATTTCTAACTTAGAAACAGCCCCTAGATTTGTTTCAAATCTTGTCTAAAGTCTCTCTTCATGCAAAATCTGCTGCGAGAAGTAGTTGAAGGAAGATTTTAACCTAAAAACTTTGACATAGAACTCACCTTTACTGCAATTTCATAATTTACCAAATCGGCAGTGAGAAAGCCTAGCAACTTAGCAAGCAGTAGCTATAGAGTTGTACAGTTTGTGTTTCACTGACAGAGCTGTACATGAAGTATAATTTATACATGTAGTTCAAAAAACTATGTAAAGAGCCAGAGGTTATCTGGCAAAGCTTCTGATGAGCTTGTTTTATGTTAAGAGTTGCCAGTGTAGAAACCATTAAATGCAGTAATTGATGTGCCACATCCTTAGAGCTTACAAAAAAATTCTTTACTTCCAAATGCCCCTATAATCTTCTTCTTACTTTCTTTGGTATTGATCATAAATCTCCATACTTCATCTCAAAATTAATCTATAGTCCATATACTTCTGATTAAACCATCTATATTTTCATCTTTCCAATACCTACTTCTCTCTCCCATCCTTTTTTTTTTCAGATCTGACTTCCTCATAGTAATTTTTTACAGAAAGCTCCATTAGAAATCTAACACGAGACTGTCTGATGGTAAAGGCTGTGAGTACAGCTTTAAAGTCTAAACACCTCATCACTTCAATAATGTGGTTGGCCTTTGAAGCTTTATTAGACTTGAGACAGAAAGTCTGATCACTTTCACAGTTTTCCCACTTGGCAGCCATTGACTGTTAACACATCATTGAAACAGTTACTTAAGAAACTTGTGTTTTATTGGGTTAAACACTTTTCAACATACTAGGAGTGAGAGAATAAATATAGATTAAAGAAGCTCAACTATTTTTGTCTCCATTTGATGAGTTCTTCCTGCAATAATAACTTGGAGCAAGATAACCTGATTTTTTAAGCATTTAAATGGCAGGCTAGAAAAAGTATTTGAATAAAAAAAGGTTCTATCAGAGAGTAACAACCAGGTATTTAGAATGGAACATCTCAGCCATGTAATGGCCACCTGTTAGACATATATTAGGATTTCATAAAACATTTATGAAAAGTCTTTTAAAGCTTCTTGGACAACTTTATTCTCCTCAACACTGAAAGAACTGTGATTTGAATGAGGAAAGTAAATTTAATATTAAGGAAAATCAAAGAAGGAAAGGAAATTAAAGGATAACCACAAAAATATACAGTAGCTGAGATTTTTCAACCACTTTCACCTCCATTGATACAGTGTAAGAAGCAAAATAGAAAATCTCTCCTGGTGTCATTCACCATAGTTGCACTGGAGCTGGTGGATTTATGCCCACTGGTGTTAGGCTCTGTATCCCTACTGCACAACTCTCCTAAATCCATTTTTCTCCATCTTCACACCCACCTCTCCCAATACCTCCTCTTACATGTTCCTGCTCATGTTGAAAAGCAGTGGAAAACTTCCATTGTACATGAGGGACTGAATTTCTCAGATATCAGCCCCTGAGTATTTTTTGCTCATCAAAGGAACTGAAGATAGGATTAAGACAATGAAGACATATCCCCTTCATATTATGGAAAGACACTTTCAAGCTTCTGTGTTTTCCATCTTCTGTATTTTCCTGAAATGACTGAACCTCATTCTTCTGTGGACACTGATAACTTTAAAGGGTAACTGTTGCCTACCACTATCACACCATGAACACTCAAGATCAGAAATTAGATGAAAGGCTCTATATGAAACACTACAGTGGTAGGAAACCAAACAACACAGATGAAATAAAAATTAATGTTTAAGATGCTTTTTCTACCATGAATATTTCAGACAGTGCTTTTTTCAGATTCAGAGCTTCGGTATTCTTTCTGTTAATGGCAAGTAATACATTATGAAACTATCAGTACTCTTAATTAGAAGGTGTTTTTCCTTTCTGGACTTTTTCTCTGAAACAAGGGTGTTTCACAAACACACGCACACACGTCTCCCACACTGATAAAATATTTGTAACCTATATTGCAATATTGCAGGATATAGCACTACATAATACAATCCAACACCAGAATTTTCTTTTTGTCTTGCAAATATAAATCAAACATCATTTGCCAAAACAAGATAATGTGTGAAAATATCATCAGTAATAGCATTGGATTGGGTGAGATAGCACATGGGCCATAAAGGACAGTTTATATTTATACATTCCATAATAACTAGATTTAAGAAAGATAGTGATTGTTAACATCCAAAACCTTTTCTACAAGTGGGAGTGGAAAAATAGTAAGGCTCAAGTCTATATACAGGGTCAATAACCCAAAACAAGTCCTTTTTGCCTTACTGTAGTTTCATTGCATTGACATTATGGTCTATAATTAATGCTTCAGGAGTGAAAATAAGCAATGAAATGGAGATGACTAAAAAGGAGAACGTACATCAATTTGCAGATAGTATAAATACTTGGTGCAAAGTACAGATCTTAAAATGACTTCACTATAGACACTGGAAATGGTAAACCTCAACAGAATTTGTGCAAAAAAGGTCTTGTTATTTCTTTCAAACTCTTAGACTTAAACATTCCCAAGACAGTAATATCTCTACACAAACGTTTATTGAAAGTGTAGCATAGCTTATTCCCCATGTCATAATACCCACTAAGATGACTGAAAAATTGGAAAGCGAGCAAATTATTTTCTTCTCATGGTAGTACGCTGCTGAGTCTTATTTCTTCCAAATTGCAAGCTAATCTCTTCTATTACTTGGGAGGTAAGCAGGGATATTCAATGTTGCTTAAGAAAACACCAAACTTTTAGAAAATGGATTGCCTTAATTTCATCTTATATAAATCAACCTGTTAAATATGATAAAATTAATCTTATCGTTGTCATATGATTCTGTTTTGAAAGTTAAGTCAATACTCTGGATTGAATGCATTGTACTGCTCCACAGTACTCAGAAAAATCTTCTAGGCCAAATGTTGTGTGAGGGTAACAGCCTATCAAGTTCCCATGGATACTCATAACGCATGAAGGCCCAAAGGTCAACAGGTCATGAGAAAAAAGAGTCACCAACCTGAAGAGTACAGTTGCTGCATCTGTGAGTAAGTTCCCAAGAGCAGCCGTGGTGCATGAGCAGTTGGAGGTCACGAGGGCATGAGAATTTGGGGGATTCCTGCACAGTGAGGTCCACCCCTGGAGCTCACCAACTTCACTCTAACTAGGACTCATGTAACCACATATTACAACTAGATTTGCTCTTCAGCAACTTTAGGATGTTAACAAAGACTCAACATACTACTGTTACTTCTTGAAAAGTAAGAGATCTAATGGCGATTGTGCAACCATACTTCTCTAAAATGGATAACATAATTTTCGCAATATATATAAAGCATATATCAGAACACATACATGTAATATAAGTTTCAGGATGCATAAGCCCTAAAAGCATCACTGAATAACCCAAGTATTTCTTATCTTTGCAAAAAAAAGTAAACACCCAACAACAAAAACCTCTTGCCAAGTGATGCCTTTTTTCTCCCCTTAATCATTTGCTTCATCATTTGCTCACACAGCCAGTATATCTGAAATACCTGAAAATATTATCAAGAGTTAAAGACTAAGTAGCAAAATTCAGAAAAATATTGGGTTAGAGAGTTGAAGTTGCCTCAATATACAAATGCCTTCGTATATCTATGCTTACTTTCAGGACAAAAAGGTTCCACATAGTGTTTCACAGGAACCTCAAGCTAAAATATAGACAATATAGACATACGAGTAAATAAGCAAGCAAAACATTACTTCTGAGAATGTGTCAGAGTGAATGTGCTGTGAAACGTACAGGTGTACAACTAACTTGGATGCCAGATAAAATGGAAGAATTAGAAATAGGAGAACTTAATCTGAAGGCAAGAGTTTTTGGGGGATTATGAAAACGGTATAAAAGAAGAAAACATTCCTTTTACTAATGGAAAGAGGTGTTTTTTGTTCATGGAGAATGCAACAGAGGCCATTTGTATATTTAAATAGAGGTCATATGGATGGGGTCTGATTACCTATTAAAAAACCCTGAAACAACATAGCATTACTTAATTTTTGTGTTTGGTTCTGGTTTGGTGACAGATGGTTGTCAGAAAAAAGCAAGGAACATAACATTTTGCTCAGTGGCATATTCTTAAACAAAACACAATCAAACAACATTTTTGCCTACTTTTGTTGGAGACTGTAAAACAGAACAACAGAGAAGATATATTTTTTTAAAATAAAATTGTGTTGCATGATTATTCCAATAATTTTTTTCATTAATATATTTTGAAAAGGGACATGACATTTTGTCATGCTTTTTGAAGACACAAAAATTAAAAACAGTACAGAGGAAATACATAACAGTGCAAGAGGTCTTTCATTATTTGACTTTGGGTCTGAATTATTTGTATTTTATTATAGTAAGCATTCTTATTAATACAGCTACTAAAATTTTTTACATAAAAGAATTTTGGGGAAAACATACATGGGTTTAAGATGAAAAAAATACTTCCCTCATGTATTTAATAGGTAGACATTCACAAGTTCAAATAATATGTTTTTTCCTAAATTAAAGCCTTTTTTTTTTTAATTTTTGGATCAGTTAAAATATACGCTTACTTTTCTTGTCTCATTGATTTTTGGATGTCTGTCATACAACTTCAAAAAATAATGTGGTCTGATTTCAGGACTGTAGTCCAGTGAAGTTTACAAATTAGAAGGGATCTGTTTGTATTACAGTTATTGAACACTAGGAAGAAATATCTTCTTTGACATATTAATGAAGTGGGGTGAGAGAAGACAACTGCAGGATTGAACTGGGCTTGGCTGAAGAAAGAGGAGGTCAGGAAGGAATTATGATGATTAAAAAGTAAAAATTATGTTGAAAAATCAACTGAAAAACTGATTTTTCATTAAAGAAAAAAAAGAACATCCCAATCTTAATCTCCTCTCCTTATTAAGACATCCATCAAACCCACGATCTTCCCAAGAGTCAGATGCAGAAGACTGGCTTCTCTGTCTGGAACAACACTTACGTGCCAGGGCATGATACAAAATTTCCTGGATTGCAAGACTTGTTTCTCAGATCATATGTATGTAACGGCACGTGGCATGGATGCCTTGTTTTCCTCTCTAAGAAAACCAGAGCATGTGGTCATGACAGCCTACTGCTTATGTAGTTTTAATTCAGATAGAGTCAGAACATAGCTGGACTGCATCTAGGGATGGAGGCAGCTGGAGCTGGGAAACTGGCAATACTCCTGAATCCTGCCATCCATATTTAGCTTCTCACAATGTCAATACAGTTACAGTTAATAAGCTTGGATTCACTGTTTTTTGTCTGTAAATCTGGATTATGGCCAATCACTGTGCCAAAGCTAACCAATAAATGACATGAAGTAAGTTTCTGCCACTTAGACTGCATCACGCTGTTTGCTTTGGTTCCTTACAGAGAATCCTAGATCTCTCAGATGAGTTTCAGTGCTATTCTCAGTTGCAAGTCTTGTTTTGGTGATAAACTCCTCAACAATTACATTTACTAGAATCAATGATAATTTCCTCAAAGACTTACACTCTTGGCTTTTTTGGGCATGTTATCCAGTTATCTTATCATTAAAAAAATAAATAACTTTCCATTGAGGAACAAATCCCCCCACTCTTTGTTGTCAGAATCTGCAGCAGAAATGTATCTTACAAAATTACCAATTTCAAGTAAAGCACAACTGCAACTAGATTTAAAATGTTTATCAGCTTTTGCTTCCACGGATGAAAATCTTAATCTTCCCAGTAACTCATAATTTCTTATTAATATTGAACATTCAAATTAAGTATTTTTTCTTACCTTTCCTCAGGTATCAAAACTCTATGGTTAGCAAAACAATCTTTGCTAAGATTATTCATAATAAACCAGTGACAATTACTGTAGGAGGCCTTGACAATAACAGAAGTCCTCAAAGTTTGTTTCAAAAGCTCCCCATTGCAAGTGTACAGTTTTAATAACAGCATAAGTGGACTCCCTAGGAAAAGGGTTCAGAATTGTCTTGACTAGTTGTTAGGACACTTAGCTTAGATCTTTCAAAATACCTATGTCAACAACAGGGAAAAAACTTCATGAAGAAGTAGAATTCTGGTTCCTCTTTCCTATTGCACACTTGGTGAATCGCAGGCTTTTTCTTTTTCCTGTGATAACTCACACCACCAAACTGAAACTATATGTAGTGAAAGAGAGAACAACCTCATAATGAAGGACTTCAAATATGCATGGATGTTTGTGAAGGGGAAAAAAGCAAAGCTAGCTGTCAAGGCCTGGAGAGCTCTCCATCAGTGTAGGAGTTTTCCTCTCGTTGCTCAAGGCCACCTCTTTTAAAAGGCTCTTTGAGATGCCTCAGCCAGATGGGGAGCTCTTGGAGAAAAGCTGGAAGCCTCAGTGAAGGCTCCCTCACCTTCCCTCGTGAGCTACTCTTTAAGGCTCTCCAGGCTGGTGGGTGTCTGAGGCACATTGCATCTGTATTGCAACCATTTCCATGCCCAGCAATTTACCACATTAATCTTGACCTTAACCCACAGACTGCCTACTCTGGCCTTTGACCTCAGCACCTCGGGCTCACTCTGGTTCCTGTCTCCAGACCTGATCCTGACCCTAACCTGGAGGCTGACTCCCTGGCCGGACTTCAGCCCTCCCTGTCACCATAACCTTGCTGGGCGGACATACAGCTCTGGGCTGGTCCTGGTCACCATCCTCCTCCCAGCTCGGCTCCTTCACTGGGTGCTGTGGGATGTGGCTGTCATTACAGAGGGCCCAGACCTGCTGGCTCTGTGACCACCCTTTGCTCCCAGTTCTCTCCCTTGGCTGCACCCTAACCATAAAACCTGTTAGGAAAAGAACCTGGGGGAGTATGTCTTCTGACAATAGGAATTGAGTGTTTAGGGTGTTTCAGCATCCTAAAAGTGGATTCCAGAGAACAGTCCACGCAATCTCAGTGGGGTTCCTCAGATGATGGCCAGTTGACTTCCTAACTTCTCAAGGACAAAAGCTATTACACACGATATTGCCTTGAGAATCCAAGGCAGCGCTTTGGAAAAAAGACTTCAGGTGGATGTAGAGGTTCTTAACACTGGTCATGTTAAACCACTGTCGATCTCTTGGCCAGATGCAGTTTTTATTGATCAGCATTGTTTACTCCATATTGAGCAGAAATTATGGTAAGGATATGTCCACTTGAGTTTAAGGTGGCAAAAAATCTTGCCATGCCACAGCCAGTTCAAGGGTCGGTGTCACTTCAATACGGAAGTTTTAAGACCCTAATATATTTCTGATCCTTTGCAATTTCACTAGATTCAATAGCAAAGCCTGTAAAGGTATAAATGTTCATAAGAACCTAAGCTCTCTGGAATTTCATGTTATCTTTTATTTTATAAAAATAGTCTCAGAAAATAAATACTCCTACAGTTTATACACCTTCTAAAGTTAATCAGCCATATTCTAACTAGGCGTTTCTTTCTCTGCTGTCATGTATGTATGATATGTGTTCAACGTTAATGAAGAATATTAATTAGGTCATTAGACTGAGAAGTCTGTTAGAAAGTTAGACAATGCAATGAAAATAACACTTCTCTAAATTAATTTCTCTGCATGAAATATTTTTATAACATGAACCATCATAAGATTCAAAAATAAGGATTTTTTTGTTCATTTCAACCTCAAGTAATACAATGAATTCTGTTATTTTCATAATTTTATGCTCAAGAGATGCCATTTATGAGTTGGGACTGACAAAATGTCTGCCTCTAGTCATCAGTACGCTTTAACTTTTCTGAAGATAAAGTCTTCCTGAAAATTAGATTTGAAAGAAGACACCATTCATGCAAATGTGTGACTGTTGATCATCCTGTTTTTCTGAATACCCTATTTCTAATCCATAACCACAAACTGACTGCATTCTTCTGTGGCTGTCCCTCACCATCTGAGGGAATAGCTTCAGTTTTAATATATAACATCAAGTCATAGACAGGCAAACTTATTCATAATATGCCTGATATAAGCCAGGTCTTACCTTATGAAAATTGTCATCAAATGATACCACAGAAAGTCTTTGCATACAAGACAAATATTACAATTTTTATACAGTTTAGTAAGTTTTAAGAATGTATTTTGGAAGTGTGATCATAATTTAGTTCTGCTTCTGGAATAGGCTTTTAAGGTCAATAAGGGACGATATATTCCAGGGAAAATAGAAATCTCATTTTTCTCCTATGAGATAGCTAGTGATATTTTTGAGAGGGAGGCCTACATGTTTCATATTAAAGTATGAAATCACCTTGCAATATACACTTTAACTTTCTGGTCACAAGTTATTTTTTCTTTTGCTGTGCATGAGGAGGAAAGGAGGAATCACCACTACACTGAAAAGTGATTCCACAAACAATCTTTCTGATTTCCTGGAAGTACTGTGTACTTGCTTGGACCTGCACCTGACCACTACTCTTCTGAAGCATTTCTAGTGCTCTGTACCATGGTAGCAGGGAATACTTCATCTGGGAAGAATGAATCTTGCTTTACTTACACCAAGGAATGGGCTAAATGAAAACTGAAAAGAAGAGCAGAGAAACAAATGAAGAAGCTTTTTCAAAAAATAAATAATTAAAAAAAAAAATTCTATTTATTCTCCCTTTGAAAGAGAGAGAATTTGATGTACTGCAGGGTTTGGTTACCAAGAGATGAGTAGTCAAAGCTATGAACCTGGGGTTACCTTCTGTTTTAGTCTAAGATGCCAGGGGTTGGCTTGCCGTGAATGTCTATGCTTCCCTCATCAGTACCCAAACGCAAAATAGTGCCTTTCCGCAAGAGACTTGTAACAGCTATGTACCTGAGAGTCTCTTGCATGGTTCACTTCCTTGATTCCACACCTGATTTAGAGACTAGGATGAAGAGTGAATTTCTCTGTTTCTCATGAGCTGGCATATCCTAGCCCTGCCAAGCCTTTGGTAGTGTTCACCTTTCCTCATGCCAGATCGTTTGACTTTATCACATCCTGAAGACCTCTTCTATTGCAGAAAGTTTGTGGGTGTCTTAAATGCTCTTTTTTTTTTTTTTTAATTTTCTTTCCCTTCAGCCAAGTTACCAGGCTATTTCATAATACAAAATGGAGATAGAGAATGTTCTTTTGACTTCCCCTACCGTCTAGTGCAACCCATTGTAACAAGGAAGTAAAAGACTCAGTGTCCTGACTGGCTGAAGGCAAACAGGGTCACTTTGCCAGTGTCAAGTCTGTCTTGAATTCTCAGAAAAGATGAAGAAAATCAGGACTTGCTAACTCCCTGTCTGTAGAAGGAAAGCTACCTTCTATAGGATGTCAAAGATTAGCAGATCTAAGGATCTGACCAGATTGTGGGATTACCACCAAGGCAGAGTAGTTATTTCAAAGTGTTGCCAGTAATAAACACTAGAGAAAATCAGTTTTCTCCGCTGTGGCTAATTCTTGGGTCTTTGGCAGTAGCAATGGTATGGAAACTATGAATTAAGGTGTTTGAAACAATGACAATGAGATTCATACCTCAACCTCACCTGAGACAGAACAAAAGAAAATTTTTGAATGCAAAAGAACTTTCTCTGTGCTGGTAGTAAAGAGTCCTGTCCTAAAGCGCCGGCAGTATTAAGGCTTTTTTATTATTATTATTACAGATTTGTTAACTCCAGGTTTAAAAACTTAACCAATTTTTGTCAAAGTTGCCTTCTGACATCACTATTCGATGTAAAGATTATACTAGAGCAATCTAGGAGTCATAAACTCCTTCTCACTAGAAAATTAAATACACAGCTGCCTTTATGTGTTTACCACCTGAGATTAGGGCAAGCAATTCATGTACCTGGCTCTACATTAAGTGATCAAATATTTTATAGCTAACCAAAGACATTGTGATTTTATAACGTGAGCTTTCAGATTCCTTTCGCATTCAGTAATAAAGGAATTACGTTGTAACTGTCCTAAGCCAATCATCTTTCCTGGTCAGTATAGCTTTTCAATAGATGTCATTCTAGATAAAGGAATTTGAACATGGGAAAATCTGCTATGTAACTTACAAGTGAACACTGTTGATAACAAGATGCATATTTTCTATCTTCACTTTGTTGTACTGTTTTTTGATACGTCTTTGTCAGCTTTCTGTTACGGAAGAAGGAAAGATTAGCTGTAAACCTTCAAAATGATATAAAATGGAAATAAAGAGATGTATATTTGTAGTCTTCTATTCCATCACTGTTGTCCATAAAATTCTATGGTTTGGATCTTGTAAAATCCCCATGAACAAAGAAATAATTATCTTATTCACATAACAGTTGTAAAGGGCTTCAAATTGTGGTAAATGTGGAAAATGTATTTTAAGCCAAACCTTCAAGTATGAATTCTTGGGATTCAACCTGAATGCCAGAGCCCTGACCTTTAACACTTCCTAGACCAAATGGGAAACTATAACAAATATGTGTCAAGAGGTGATGACTCTTCTCTCTGTCATCTTAAGAAACTTAGAAGTATATCTGCCCTTCCAAGCATAAGCATTAGTACATCAATAACAAGTGATGTCCAGATGAAGCAAGCAAATCTTTAACTAATTAAGAATTAAGCTGTTTCATATTGCTTACTATTTGGTTAGCTTTCATTTGGCGAATGCTTTCAAGATCTTTCTCCTTCCTAATTTTTCTCATTTTGGAAATGTTATCTCAAAAATAATCATAGAAACCTACTTTTGATCATCATAACATTTGATGTTATGATGATCGTAACTTAGACTTACCAGTTGCTTTTTTAAGAATAAAAAAAAAATACATCTGCTTTCAGTCTAGAGGGCTATTAATGGAATACGGATGACTAAGTAAAGAGGTACTTACAAATAGAATACAGCCTTGTCTGAACAAACTGTTGGGGAAATCTCTAAGAAAACCCCACAACTGGTTTAAAAAATGTGGAAGTTAAGTCAGTTCAGAAATTTGTATACATTAAATGCACATCTGAAATAGATAATGTCACTATATTAGTGTGGATAATATATTTTCCTTTTTGTGGGGTTTATATGAAGCTACAGGCGTTTTCCATGCCTAACAGTAATGTAACTCCAATGCTAGTTTTTCTTTTTCCTAGAACTATGTCAAAGAGAGAAGAAAATGGTAAAAAAGAAATACTTGTTTTATTCTTTACAATGTGACAGAAAATGCAACCAAAAGTACTGAAACACTAATGCAGGAAAAAATACAGTAAGTGAATGCTAATGGTCTTTCATTTAATATTGGCAAAGTTAGAGATAGGGATCCACTGCAAGAACACAACGGTTCTTTCAATGCAGAGAATTTATCAGAAAATGCAGCATATCAAACACATGGTGTCAAGTATTTGCTTTAAGACTACAGAGAACCACCCAAAAAATCAATAGCGTTTATAAGCAGTTTACAGATAAATCCTGGAAATAAAATGATCTCGTCTCAGTTAAGCCTCTAATCTATGATTATTGTACCATCAAAACAGGTCTTCCATTTTCCCTGGGTATAACTGGATACAAGCAAATTTGTAACCATGACTGACTCCATTTTGAAAGAATAACAGTCTGCTATCATAAATCACACTGCAACTAAACTTTATTAAGTCATTACAATTTGACTGCTGGTGGGAGAAGCGGAGAGACACAAAAAATGTCATTTTAGGAGTGAAAGGGAGTAAAATAAGCTGAAATTGCATAGAACTACTGTCAATCGTGCAGCTACCACTACAGCCATTCTACTGTACTTGCAGAGCTTGAATAGTCTTTTCCTTTTGAGCAGTTAGTAAATCCATCTAATCAGCTTTTTCCTCTCAGTGACAGCTCTCAAGCCTGGCCAACTTCCCTTTTTGCTGACAGTTACAGCATTTTTGTCTGCTTCTAAGAACAATTTTCCATAAGTGAGAAGCAGACAATGGTTGACGTAGTGTTGACAAATCAATAAAATCTGTATGAGGCCACTTGATCATCATATTCTGCTGGTATACAGAATCATATGTACATATCTTGGCTATCCTAGGAGCATAATTCCATAATACCCAATGTTTATATCTATAAGAGTCAATCTATTATTATATGTGAAGTAGAAGTTACATATCAGCACTCACTGTAGGTTACAAATATCACAGAATCACAGAATGGTAGGGTTGGAAGGGACCTCTGGAGATCATCTAGTCCAACCCCCCTGCCAGAGCAGGGTTGCACCTAGACCAGGTTGCACAGGAACGCGTCCAGGCGGGTTTGGAATGTCTCCAGAGACAGAGACTCCACCACCTCTCTGGGCAGCCTGTGCCAGTGCTCTGCCACCCTCAGAGTAAAGAAGTTCCTCCTCATGTTGAGGTGGAACTTCCTATGTGCAAGTCTGTGCCTGTTACCTCTTGTCCTGTCACTGGGCACCACTGGAAAAAAAAAAGTAAAATTCTATTACAGATAGTACTTAATGAAACATGTTTAATGACTTCTATGAAGAATGACAAGCTATCTAACAGCACTCTCATATATGTGCATAACACATTAGCTAACAATTTATGTCAGAACTGCTGGACAGCTAAGATGCCATTTCTTATTTCCTCTACATAAATGTAATTATAGGTATAAAAAAATCATAGCGAGAGATTCATAATGTTTATAGACTAACTAGAATCACCAAATTAGTGCAGATGTTTGAAATGTTATTAATGGATCATTTACAAACTCTTTTTCTACAGCACAAAAACTATCATCTGCATTTTATGTCCCATTTTAATACCATTATCCCAATGTTCTCATCAATATCAGTAAGTGCAAGAATACTGTATTTTGTATTTAGAATGTAATTTAAATCTTCTTCCTACTGTAACTTAAAAAAAAAAAACAAACGAAAACCAAACTTATTAATGGCTTCAAAACAACTTACCACGTTTTAAAAAAAAAAAAAAAAAAGAGTCCAACCCTGACTGTCAAGTGTCATAAAGTGTTATCGGACAAATCGGTTGGAAAAAGTCTCAACAGCTTTCATTGCTCCTTTTCTTTGTATTGCAATGCCCCCTGCAGGTACAAAAGATTCTGTGTTTCTCCATAGCATTTTCTTTATCTCTTTGAGTGCAGTATCTCACCTGAGAAACACGACTACCAAACCCCTTCCTAATTGCAATCCTAAAATACTGTTTGAATCACAGAACGAACTTATAAAGTAGAAAACGAATGTAGCGAAAAAAATAGCTTCTATACACTGTATCTTAGATGGGGAAAACTATACGCAGATATAACACAGAGGAAAAAAAAAAAAAACAAAAAACAAAAAAACAACAAAAACCAAACACACCTTACAGAGTTTAGTGAAAACTTGTCTCCTGTCCTGTACTCTGTAGGTCACAAGGGGCTTAAACTGGAGGGAAATATGATGGTCCTCTAATACAATTTGAATACAAAACCTCTGGCCTCCATCTTTAATGAACTGCATGTTGTTATTATTTTTCTTAAATGAACACAAGAAAAAAAGTAAATGAACTCTCTCAGCAAGTTAGATTTTGTGATCTACCCAACCCTGCCAATATATGTTAAGCATGAACACAGACCACTGACTTTATGTGATTACCATTATATCGCAGAACATACTTTGACAAATGGTGGATGCTCATACCTCTTTGACAGGTTTCAGAGCGGGAGCTATGGAGCAGACAATGGAAAAGGCTTCTGACACGCAGGTGGGAGCCTGGTGCCACTCAACAGCAGTTTGCTGGTGTGGTTAGAGTGATTCCTGGTCTGTTCTAAGTTGTTAAAACTAGGTAAATTGAGGGATTTGTGGACATCATTCACAGACTAGTAGTTTGATTAAGGAAGCATGTAAGAAAGGCGAGAAAGCAAGGAGATTTCACCGTTGTTGGCAGGTAATATTTGATTACATTAGTTGTTTCACGTTTCCTACTGTGTTAAACTCTGTAAAGATGTTAAGCAGAAGCTCCATGAAGTAGTTACAACATACACCAGATCGGGCATAGCTGAGACAAGAAGGAGTGGATACAAGCGGATACAGATGTTTCTCCATTTTTGTGGAACATACACAGTCTCAAGGTAGGGACACATGAAGCTGCAACACCACGGGCAGCACATGAGGGTAACATAGAGGGGTCTACAGGTGTGGTCTCTTGGCTGTCACCCATCCATAAATTTGAAATATGTAACTAAAAATAATAAATTGATGTCTGTACTCTGTGAATTGTTTTCCCAAAGAAGATGCTTTCATATAACTAGTACTGAAGTCAGAGAATAGTAATTCAGTTCTAGCTGAAGCTATGTAAATATATTATAGATTATAAAAAATGAATAACTAATGTTCCAAAATACTTTTGTATTTACAGGTAGTTTCTTCTAAATTTAAATAAACTTGGCCTTCAGCAGCACTGCATTATAACTTTGGATGAGTAGAAGAGTGCATTCCGGTTCTAAACCTGTGATTGTAAATTTTTTCCTTCAATTATACAAATAGCTATTGCAGCTGATTAATTAGTAGTGACTGGTGGAGTTGGTCGAATTCTATTTTTTTACCCCTTAGACTTATATTACAGACTTTGGAATTGAAAATACAGGACATTCATAAAACTAGATGACAGAAATCTCATTAAGGAAGTGTCTGTAAACAGATTTAGCTCAACCTCAGATTCAGTGATCTCAGGTTACGAAGTGAGGGGCTACAGTACAACTATGGTGAGATATATAAATATATATATACACCGACATATAGATGCACATAAATGCATATATATGGGCATGTCCTTCAGTTCAGAACTATTTCATACCTGTACTAGGCTGTATCTCCACCTTGAAAATCAAACACAAAATGCCCATGTGGAATTTTATTATCCTTAACCTTTTCGACAGTGACAGATTCAGTAAGGATTTATACTCCAGAAACAGAAGAGCATAAGATTTAGGAAAGGGGGGAGGGGAACAGTTGTCACATGTAAGTACCTTGCCTACCTTCCAGCTTCCTCTAGGATCACCTGCTTTATCTGCTTTTCTACTCACCTTTCTTTTATTTCTGTATTTCTTCCAGTAGGTCTTAAGATGGTAGATGAGGATATTATTACATAGAATCATAGAGGCACAGAATGGTTTGGGTTGGAAGGGACCTTAAAGATCATCTAGTTCCAACCCCCCTGCTATGGGCAGGGACACCTCCCACCAGACCAGGCTGCTCAAAGCCCCATCCAGCCTGGCCTTGAACACGTCCAGGGATGGGGCATCCACAGCTTCCCTGGGCAACCTGTTCCAGTGCCTCACCACCCCCATAGTGAAAAATTTCTTCCTAATATCTAATCTAAATCTACCCTCTTCCAGTTTAAAACTGTTACCCCTCATCCTATCGCTCCACTCCCTGATAAAGAGTCCCTCCCCATCTTTCCTGTGGGCACCCTTTAGGTACTGGAAGGCCACTATAAGGTCTCCCCAGAGCCTTCTCTTCTCCAGGCTGAATAACACCAACTGTCTCAGCCTGTCTTCATACCATAGGTGCTCCATCCCTCTGATCGTCTTTGTGGTCCTCCTCTAGACTTGCTCCGGCAGGTCATCAACATTTTTCTTTAGGGTCTATAAAGAGGTGGCCATTTGCTACACATACCTAATACCCCAGGTTTTGTTGTGTCTTGGGACCAAATTACATACCTTGGTAATCAGTGAGGTTTTTGGCATGACTTAGTCCTTGCAAACTGGATGCCAGCAAATGACATTAAATTAGTTAATTTAACATGTATCACCTATAAGGTTGGTTTTCTTTTTCAATTCAAATCCTAATCAGAATAATTAAAGAAAATAACATACTTGAAGCAGTACATTATTTCCTAAGCAAATACAGAAGGTTAAATCAAAAGAAATTTTTTATTGGCCTGAAGAGAACTGGAAATTCTGGAATGAATTTGCTGCAGACTTGGTTTAACAACCATGTCTCATCTTATGGTTTCTCTAAGTACTCTTACACCATAATATAAAACCACATTAAAAAAACCACAAATACAAAAATTTCAGAATGAGATGTAAAGGCTGCCCAACTATTCTTTCTGTTCAGCGCTGAAGGGACACAGGAGATTAGAAGCAAAGCTTATTTTAATGCTTTTTGTGATTCATGTCACTGAATTTGATTCTTCTGATTGAACTTTAGATATCTACTCAGACAAATACAATGCTAAGCATCCGAAAGGAAGGTGTTTAGTTGAAACTTGTTCAAGGCTCCCTCTGCAGTCTGCAGGATATGGCAACCCATCCTGTGGCAGATGTCTAGAGGTCAATGCCATTGGTTGTTACCTGCAGATATCTATCCCTTTCTCCAGCACAGCAATCCAGGAGAGTAACAGTAAATAACAAGCAAACAGTGTTGGTTTTCAGTGAATATTTTGAGATATGAAAGTGGGTAAGTGGAATCTTCTCACGCAATAAGAAGAATGTATGAATATAATTAGATATACAGAGCCTTTAGTGTTAAAGAAAATCACTGAATAATCAGAATTAATGGATATACAACAGCTGCATGGAAGGAATTACATTAGGTTTGTAAAAGTTCCATCAGACTAAGAGGACAATGACAATCAGTACATAAAACACAGTTAAAATTGTTGCCTAAGAAATGACCAGCATACATACACTTTTGCTTAGGGAATTACTCATAGAAAAATTGAAAGGAAGATAGCATATTAAAAATTCTTAATCTATAGGAATAAACTACAACTATATTTATTTAAATATTGCAAAGTGAATCATATAGAATAACTACATGTGATCAGGAGCACACAATCATTTCAACCTGTTCCTCTGGAATGTGAAACAGCTTTTTTAAAAAAAAAAATAAATTTTTTTGTTGTTTATTTGTTGGCAGGACTGGATTGTGAGTGATGGAGGAGTTAGAAAGAAGAAAGACTCCCTTTTCAACAGTAACACAGATCTTCTGCAAGTTTTAGGGAACCCCGTAACTATGGGCTTCAGCTTGCAGGGAACTAGATACAGAGAGCAAGAAATCTCTCCCACTTCTATATATCACTGAAAGTACTCAGAAACTGATGACAACTAAGAATTTATGGGGGAGGTTGAAAGCAAAAGCATGATGAATTTACCGTAGATTAATATCCTTCCATAATCAGTGAATAAAAATGGACCAGAGGCTATGTTTGAGTTTAGCAACTACACGTAATTAACCACAGCACCAATATTTTGCTGTAATTCTGGAAGTCTTTGAAACTAAATCCTTTAATGTTCATGTGGGTGAAAGTGAAACAGGTTCCCTGTGTAGCACTGACAGTATCCAGGTATGTTGTTGCCTAAGATTATAACCGCTTTTGGATAATAAACACTTGCTTAAGGTCTTTAATGATATAAATTAAACTCCAGACTAATTTGGTTGTGTTTGATTTCCCTAACAGTCAAAAGATTGTGTCTGTGTTACTGAAAGAAGAGCTGAAGTAAACAAAATTAGTGACTTTTACTTTCATATGCCTGACTCATGGAGATATGCTTCTCTATTGGTACAGAAAATGATACCGACCATCTTCTTTATTTTCAGAGAAATCCAAAAGCTAGGGCTACGTTCGTAACTTAGGCTAACCTCTGCTTTTACTCTGTAAAACGAGTATGACATCAGTGATGGTGTTTGATGTTCAAAGACGAGAGAATAAGGTGAACTTGTAACAAGGGCACTAATAAACTATCAGGACTAAGTTCTGTAAAGTCCTAATGCTTTTCTGAAAAACACTAGAAAAACCTTAATCCAGAGAAGTCATATGTGCTGATTTATGGCTTACAAATAGCTCAAAGGCGGTGCTGTTCCATTAGCTGAAAGAAGAAAGATACCTATATACATTTCTTGAAAAAAACTAGCAGAAAATGCAGCACTTGACATTCTACTTCTCACACTTTCCCCTGGAGTAAACTCCAACAATATTTGTCTGAATTCAGACTGAAGGCATCTATCCATCCATACTGACTGGAAGTGCTAAAAATTAATCAAACACTTAAGATGTTTCAATCTAGCTTTATAAATACTGAATATCAAGATTTGGCAGCTCAACAATAATAACTGGCATAAGTAGGACTCTTGCCCTATAATGGTGAAATAGCACTGGAATTTTGGAGTGAGTTACTTTATTAAAAATTATAAATCTAGTTCCATAATATCCTTTCCTTGGTTTAATTTAAAATTAGATCTCTTTTTTATTCAAAATAGAAAAGCACAGAAAGCTGGAACTTCAATAAATGTTATGCATAGGTATCCCCTGTCAGAACATCTGATGATATAGCCCTAAGGTTTTATTTCTACAATAAAACAGCTTTTCTTCCTACTGCAGTGCAAGGTCCAAGCTACTATACTCTTACAAACGTGTCACACCCAGATCAATTTCTGACATCAAAAATGAAATAACTGCTATTAATTCTGCTGTTAGTTGATCTTCTTATTAAGAGGTGGTGTGTTGGTTTTTTGTTTTTTGTTTTTTTGTTTTTATAGATACATATTTAATGTTACAACTGAATCTCAGTTCTGTTTTTCTTCAAAGTTTGGTTTTATTTTGTCTTACAACTTTACAGTACCATGAAAGTTTTTCAGTTCTAGACCACAGAAATTAGGCAGGCAGAGATAAATAGTACAGAAAAGGGAAATACAATGGGAGATATGCAAACCTGCAATCAAACTTATCCCAAGAACATTACCACACAGATTGAACTAGTCCAAGAGCAGGCAAAAATGATAGAGGTTATTCCCGTTTGAGAATATTTGCACCCTCACATTTTAAGCCAAGCATATGCAAATTTCTTCATCTCGTACAGCTCATAATTACAAGATAAGGATGATCTCCTCCTGGATTCAGCTGATTTGAAAGCATAAATACCCAGAAACTGTCAAAATATAATCTGTCAATCTTAATTTAAAATTTAATAAATCAGACTCTAAACAATGATAAGCAAAATCCTTTTTTAGTAAAAAAGCCTGAAGGAAAAAGTCCTAAAATTACTTTTAGTAAAAAAAGTAATATACAAGAAGAAGAAGATTTTTGCCTCACATAGTTGCAAGAATGTCATGGATTTTTGCTGAATGAACTTCACCTTTTGTAGCACAAAGCCTACGTGGCAACAGGCTGGATTTACAGCATTTCACTCTCTGACAGCTTGCACTTCAAAAGCTTCCAGTTGCATGGAATTATCTGAACATGGACTGTCATAACTAAAACTAATCAAAACAGTAAATGAGTCATATATATAGAGAGAGAGAGACAACTATGAAATTGTAAACAAACAGCAACTGAAAAATTTGATTTTTTTGAGAGGTTTATCTAACTCTTATCAGACCTTCAGTCAGCATATACCCTGATTTAAACAGAGTGGCATCACAGCGTCTGTCCATGAAGGTCTCATCCAGATTGCAACAGTACACGCATTGCCATGCTTTCTGCAGTGACAACTGCTTTACCTTGTGGTTTTGTTTGGCTGCAAGGGGAAAGAATTATTTTTGCCCTCAGATACTTTAAGGTCAATTAACACTTCTGCAAGCACTAAAGCAAATTAAATGTAGCTGAAGGTTGGGGTTTTTTTATTTTATTTTTACACATTCATGCAAAAGTGCAAAGAATGATCATTGTATATAGTATAATTCCAAAGCTATAGTATTATTATTTATTAAAAAAACTGAACTTTACATTGCTTAAGGAAACAGAATGCTTCAAGGGGCCTTCAATACATATTTGAAGGCTGCATACCTATTAAAACATCTTAAAATGTACTTTTCCCTGCCAGCTGCACTGACTGATCAAGAGAAAATAAAAATGTAGCTCCTTTCTTCCTCAGGTTCTGTGGATTCCCATGCAGTCAGAGAGAAGCAGAGACAGCCCATCTTCCCATCTTCCAAATCCACGAGCTATGTTTTCACCTATTCCGTACATGAAAGAGGCACTTAAGCCAAAGTTCCTTATATGTCTCTTTTAAAAATATGTAAAAAGACATTCTTTTATTCCCAACCTGTATAAGATGTTCATCAGGGGTTCTAACACTGCACTGTCATTACTTCTCCTGTGTATTCTGTAAACATATTTACCTGTAACTGGCTGTCACAAATGGGTGATTTAGATGGCTTAAAGAAGCACTGTCAAAGGTATTAGCAAAATTGGTTTTAATATGATGTTGTAAAAATACGACTTAACAAAGTTCAATGGCAAGTTTCACTCTATTACTGTATGGCAGAATCAGTTGAACAATGATTCAAAACTACCAAGGCATAAATCAAGAAGACAAGGATCAAAGTTACCACGACAAAAACTGAAGGTACGAAGGCTCAAATCAGTCACCAAGACAAAATCAAAGTTACCATACTACAAGGTTATGCGCAGTATTGGTCACTTAACAAAGATCTGTCATTGTTAAAAGGCCTCTCTGCCTCGAGAAGCAACTTGGAGAGGCGTCCCAGCTCCAGGGGAGATCATTGACATGCAGCCAGGCTGCTAAGCCAGGAGAGCTCAAAAAAGGCTCACTTAGCCTGTCACGTTTATGGAATAAAGCGATTCGTAGTCAAATTACATGGGATGGAAAAGGTATGCATGAGACTCCTTGTACACACAACTTGCTTCGTTCCTTAATAAATGAGTCTTGGAAAAGCCACCTGCTATTCATATGTTAATTGCATGATTGGTGTTCCAGGCTAATATACATCGATGCTCACTGTGTCAGTCTGCTCCTTTGTGGGTTTTCAGGGAACAAATTGAAACCAGAGGAGTTCTTGTCCCATTTACAGGTTAGGCCTTTACACTCCTTGGAGCCTGTATGGAACCACTGCTCGTCTGGTTAAGGGGTCAAGTGCATCTGTCACACCGGCACTTCTCATGAGGATTGTGATCATGAAGATTGTCATGTATTTTAAAACTAGCAGGATTTATTTGTTCACAGAACAATGGTGACAGAAGAGACTTTTTTGTGTGTTTTGTCACTAACACTTCCAGCAAGGAGAAATGCTTTGTCCAGTAAGGACAAAGAAAATGCATGAAATGACGTATTTCTGATTAAAGAGTTAGTTTCATGCTTATTTAACTACCTGAACTTATAAGATGCTTTCAACAGTTCATGCTGAAGTTATTCATAAAGTGATTTTCACCCATCTCTAATGATTCCAGAAAAGAATTTGCAGTTTCCGTTCAGTTTTTTTGCTCCAGTTCAACAAATACTCAGGGAAATCTATTCACTGGTTTTTAAATTATAAAAGAATGAATTTAAAATTCAATTTTTACCAATTAACAAATTCACTGAATATCTAAACCATGATCAAAACCAAGAGGATATACCCTAAAGTACAGTTTCTGAAATTATGTTCATTTCTGGAATTTTTTATTATTCTACTGTGATTTCTAGCACTGGACTTTTTTTTGTAACAAACATTTAATAAATTAAATTGCTTGGATATTAGTTTACTATCAAATATGAAAACATTAAAAAAAAAAAAAAGGAGTGAGTGCCAGTAACTTGTAGCAAAATATCCCAATATTAAGACATATTCGGATACCACTCACTTAGAACACACTGATGCCAAAAGTCACCATGGACTATTTAAAAGTTGTCATAAAATAGCAAATTATATTGAAAGCATTGTGGTATTTTTAAGTGTGTTTGTAAGGAAAGAAATATTTTTAGTTTGAATTTCACCTGTAAAGAATTCCTTCACTCTGAAATTACTTTGTTATTCCCAAAGTGCTACGGTCTCCCCCATGTTTCCCAGAGGTGACAAGCCCTACCCTGGTATGAGAAGGGTCTGGGCTGAGAAGTGAGAAGTCCTTTCTCTCACAGGCAGACCTCTTTGCTCCTGCTTAGGATTCCTGAGAACCAGAGTCAGAGAACCATCATGCGACGGCAGCTCCTGCTGCTTGCTGCCACATGTAGCCTTGATTCAGAGAGACTTGACCCTTTCCCTGCTCAACAGTGGAAAACACTGTGAGGTTGCTTATACAATGCCTATGAGGCCCCTGCAAAGGCTCCTGAGGATACACAGCAAGAGAATACAGTCAGAGAGGTTTGCCATGCAAAGACACAGGAATTTTTCAACAAATTCTTTTTACCTATAGCAGCAGAACCATTCAACGAAGTCTTACCTAGAAAAAATTCTCAGGATGCTATTTCTGGTAGAAGAGCGTGGCCTCCCCCCAGAGTGACTTCATGTTAGACAATGGTCTTCATTCTAAACCCAGCTCTGCCCCATCTGGAACAGATTTCAACTCAGATGAGCTTTTCATCGCTTAGCTATTTCAGGTAGGTGTATTTCCAGAGTTTGTGTTGGAGCTGAGCTATTTAAATGCCTACTAAATTTAATTCATGTATCAAGAAAAAAAATTTTATGGAGATCAGAAACTATGACCAAAGAGGACTTTTTATGTCTAGAATTCACATCTTAGAAATATTTATAAAACACTAGCACTGACAACATAATTCAACTGATGGAAGCAGAGAGTTCTTTTATCCTTTTCATACAAACCTTATTTAGACTGTCACAACTTCATCTTTCCTATATTCCCCAGCAGCAAGCTTTCCACTTGTTTCAGGATATCTTAAGTCAGGCAGAGAACTGGATAACATTTCATCAAACCCCCTGCTTTGTCGGGTTAAAATCTTGATCTCCTGGTAGATAATGTTATCAAAATAATCACGCTTTGTTCAACTTTACCTCCCAGGAAAATTCAGCAAATCTGTCAGAAAATGTTAGCACAGCAGTCATCTTTAGCAAAGATATCCCAGAGAGTGACAGATTCAATTTTCCAATTTTTTTAAAGACATCAGATAGTTTAAAGTAAACATTACTAAACTCTGGATATTTCACAATTTTTTTCTGTCTGGCTTCAGTTCCTCACTTAATTCCTTGAGTCTGGTAACTTATTATTTTGTAGTCATGGTTGGAAAGCAGAGGACACACACAAAACACTCAGCACATGAACTTCATGCAGGTTGCTTTGAATGGCTGAAATTTTACATTTACTTTTGCCTCCTTTTTAAAACTATTTGTTGCATGAATATATTTTATTTAGACACGTGTCTATTACAACATTTCCAACTCATTTAAGCAAATGGTTACTATTATAGTGTGGGCATCATGTCAGACTGGTGGTAGAATCCTAAGAAAGAAGTGGTCCTGCAAACAAGTCATATTTATAGCTTTGTTCTATCTCTGTTGTAGAGTACAAATTATATCTGACCTTGGTGTACTACAGTAATGTAGAAAGATCTTCAATTAGCCAGTGTTTGTCTTATGCAAATGTTGTTCAATAGCTTTTAATGATACTGCTAAGTATCATTACAATAATGTCTTTTGCTCATTTTACAGTGATGGAGATAATTTTAGCTCATAAAGTTTACTGGCATAAAATAGGAAGTGAAATATAGAGTTGAAGGAGCTGTGGAGCTAAAGCAGAACTCGGAACAGACAGATCTGATATTTTAAAAAAATTACCCAAAACCATATGTGCCAAAACAGATCAAAATAAAAACAGGGATTCAGATAATTTTGCCTTCTGTCTCCTTCTGTCTATAGAATGTCTTATTCAGTCTCACTCAGCCCTTTCCTATTGCCCCGCTCAGCAAATTTTCTCTTGCTTTGCATTGAACATGCCACAATTCCTTGCAAACATGTTATTTTTAGATAAGAAGAATGTTTTGTCGTAGTAAATCAACAAATAACATTCTTCTTGCAGTCTACTACTGTCTCAGCCAGAAAAGGAGACATGTAAGTTAAATGTTAGTGATGCTGTAGTTAACAGTATCTGTACAACACATGTACAATAATATAACAAGATCACGTGCGCTTGGGGTGTGTTGCCTGGTGAAAGAGAGGACAAGTCTCTTCGGTCGCTAAATGCCATTCGTGAGCACTTTGAGGCTGTGTTGACCCATCGCATACTGCCTGTATGCAAAGAGGAAGCTGTGTTTTCACAATGAGGGGAGACAATAGGTCATATGGACATTAAAAGTGGACCAAAAAAGCTGAGGTGATCATTCATGTCCTTACTCGGAGAGTCTGGCTTTTTCCTCAGTTACTTTTCTGTATTTTTACAAAGTTCAAAACCCTGCCTAAGTACAGGAATCAAAGTCTTATCTGTTCTTTTTACCTTTCTATGCACAGAAACAGAAAACAAAGAAGAAAATGCTTTAGAGTGTTTTGAGAGCTCTGTTTTAACATTCAAACATTTTTTATGTCTACAGGCTCAGTTATGACCTTTTTAATTATGAATCAGTAGCTACAAAGAATTAATGAGGCCTAACTAATCCACTTCATATTCACACCATTAGTTTATTTAGATAAATTTTCTTCACTGTTCCTATGTGGACAAAAGCTTAAAAAAGACTAATAAATTAATAGAAAGCATATTACAAAAAAATAAACCGAGTGGTAATTTGCTTAATTAGTCACTGAAAGACAAATGTTGTTACAAGCAACACTATGTTTAGAGATGTCACATGCAAAATGTAGTGGATACATAGGAAATACTCATAAAGAGACATGAAGCACGCATACTCATTAAGTTCACCACTGTAAATGCTTTCAATTACTTTAACACACAATATATAAAGAAGACAAGATAAAGCAATGGGAAGATGAGATAAAGGGTCAAAAGAGGACAGACGGCAAAAGGTGGAAAAACAGATGAAAATTAATGACTTTGGTAACTGCATGTACAATCTGTTATGCAATAAAGGGAAGTTACCAATAGTATAAAGATTTTAAAATCTTTTCCAATCCACATAAAAATTGGTTTTGGAAAAGTAGTACAGGGCTGGGGAACGAAAATATAACTTCATAGAGAATCAGGCAAAAAAATTTAATAACTTATCAATCTGCTAAAGCTGAAGTATTAGGGGCTGTGAAAGATGCAAAAAACCTAACTACTTGCACATTGAACTGGAACTTGGTAACCTACACATCAATAGTGATGATTATGAGCTGTCACTCTTTACAAACAAATCTCATTCCTGTACTGAATCTCAGCTACTCATTCAACAGAAGAAACAACAAACCAACATCTACAGAAGGGTTGTCAGAGGAAGCGGTAGGGAGAAGAACACAAAATCACAGAATCACAGAATGGTTTGAGTTGGAAGGGACCTTTAAAGGTCACCTAGTCCAACCCCATGGGTAGGGGCAACCTTCACTAGACCAGGTTGCTCAAAGCCCCATCCAACCAGACCTTGAACACTTCCGGGGACGGGGCATCCACAGTTCCTCTGGTGGCATGTTCATGGGCCTGGCAGCTGTGAACCTGAAGGTAGGCATCCACGCAGGCTGTGAAAAGAGGAAAAAGATGGAGTGCAAAAGTAGACATTTTAAATAATGTGTTAGGAAATGAAATGAGACAAATTGATAGCAGATGGAGTGATTTAACAGCAATGTGCCATTTCCCTTCTAGAGTGTCCATTTTTCTCACTGAATTTTCTATTTAATGGCTAATTTCAGGTTTTGTTCTCTGGCTTCCAGACAGTAATTCATCTCACCTCAGAATTTCAAGTGATGGCGGACTCAGCATTTGGCAACCAAGTGAGTCTACACCGTTGCCAGGACAGAGGCTTCTTCTGCCAAACTTCAATCATTTACCTCTGAGGCGGTTTTCTTAGACCTTCTTCAATGTCAATAAGAAAAATAAGCAGTTTTAGAGAATGATTCACGTAACATATTTTAAAGGTCTACTCTGGGTTGAAATGAATTCCTTTCCAAAAATGTCTATTTCTCTTCACTGACCAGTGAGGCAGCTTAGAATGACTAGCTCAAATATCCATGTCTAGACTGTAGCCCATGTCTGCATTCCTTTGATGAATCCCACCCAAGATGTCAAAAACTGAGAGGGAAAACTGTCTGTTTATATGAAAAGAAACAAGCAAAAAGTCATTGGGCCTTTTGTGAGCTACGTGGACATTTTTAACTGTTAATATTAAACAACATGCATACCTTTGGGATACAAAAAATCCCTTTATTTGGGGGAGATTAAAGAAATAGGAGCAACTATAGATTGCCTGACAAGAATCTTCATTGTCACTTAGGCTTTTGGCTTCAGCTATAATAAAATCAAGCAAAAATAGAATAGAAAAAGAACAAAAAAGCAAAACCACGATCCCTGTTGTGACTGCTCCAAATTTCATTAAACATTCCTATGTTTTGTTCAATAGGTCATAAGATTACTGGGAAATTTTTAAAGACAATTTGCAAGATATGACACAGGTCTGTTGCATATTTGCAGATTTATAATAATTTCTTGATATTTTTTTCCCCAAATTAATCCCTTAGCGATATTGAACAGATTTTTTTATTATTTTTATTTAGAAAAGATTTGCATTTCAGATTTCCCCTTGACTCCTTGGCCAGATCAAGGTTACTATGAAGTGGCAAGTGGAAAAGGCAAATGCCACTTAGGTTGACAATATTGATCTATAAAGACTAGACAAACAGCAGTGCCACCTACTGTTTAGACTTTAAATACAGAAGCTCCTAAGAGCTGGGTCCAGGTACCTTATGCATGATTTACACACTATGTGGGAAGTTCACTTGGAGAAGGAATTGCTTTCTGTAACTGATAAAGCACAGCTTAAAAAAAATAAGTTTAAAAGCAAAATTAAAACTAAATAGCTGTGCATGGGTGAGATCACTGTCTTCCACTTCTGTCTTATTTTTTCATGCAAATTATTCCAGTCAGGGAAATAAGAAATTTTAAAAAGTTTTTAAATTAAGGGATGAAGTGGGAAGGCAACTGCTTTCACAGTCAAATGGCCCTTTGATTTTTTATATGATTTTGGAACATTGCAGCACCACTTGGGAGGGAGAGAGAGACATACGCTCTATGTCTCTCCCCCTCACTCATTCACAACACACACACAAGAAATGGACTTGAAGACTGAGGTATTCCTGAAATTAATGATTTGTTCTCATTCATACAGACAACTTACAGAAAATTATGTTATTTTCAGATTAATTGACAAAGGGCACATAAAATACTAGCAGATCTTATTTGGAGGAAATGTTTGTACTGACATGTTTAATAAGGTATCCAGGAGCAGCTTTAGCCGTAGGGGTAGTGGGGTCCATCTGCACGAGAACTTTATAGCCCCTCAGTAAATCTTTGAGCCTGATTTCATTCCTGTGTCGGGCTGAGGCATGGCACAAGCACCCAGCACCGCAGATGCCAGGATAGGAAGAGCATCGTGCCCACACATTAGCCCCTGGTGAGGATTTCCCTGCTATCCCCCCAGCCCCCTACTCCCACCAACAGGCATAGGGCATGCGGGGCTCAGCATGGAAAGTAGCACGAAGGAAAATGTTACCGGGTCCTTTGGGAAGTAATGGCCATTTGTAGTGGTGGAGGTGTTTTTCCAGCTTATAACAACTAACTGTCCTCCACTCGTATTAGTCAGGTAATGAATATCCTCTGGTGCTCTTTCTTTGTGTGTTTGTTCTCTCAAACCTTGGTCGCACTACACACAGGCACACATACACACACCAGCCTGTTACAAAATCTTCTGTTGAGATCACCACCAGCGAAAAAAGCCTTAGAGGGGCTCCTGGAAACACCATTCTAGAAAGCTGGGAGTTTTAGATTCTCCATCCCTCTTGTAAAATGATTACAATATTCCAGTAATATGCGAGTCCCTAAATATAGGGTACGTGCTAATTGTTGAAGTCACCTGACACTGAGGCTTCTAATTCAACCACCTCGAGTCAAAGAAGAGAGGCCATTCAGAGGATGAGTTGCTTCATCTTAAGATATGGTATGAGCTGATTTAGCTTACCGCAGACATATGTCAATATTTACCTTACATTAAACAAATAAATGAAGAAAAAATTCTGGCCAAAATTAATAGGGCAGGAAAACCTTTAATATGGATCTTTCAAAATGAAGAATTTCAAGTCTCATTTCAGAGCAATACTTTAAAATTTATGACAGTTATTTTTAATAAAATAAATTACACCTTGGCCTGCAATTTTTGGTTTTGTGTAGAAAACAGGAAGTGTCTCTATTCACTATCATTCCTTTTGAACAAACTCCTTAGCACATTTGCTATGCATGGCAAAGAAAAACACAGATTAGCATTACAGGCTAAGTGTCAGTCCAGATGAATTTTCTAGTCTGAAGTGGTCAGTTGTATACCACAAAAGACAAGTAAACTCTTATCTTACTTCCTGTATCAGTGGTACGATGATAATCAATGTTAAAAACAACTTTTAATATTATAACCAGACCACAGAATCATAGAATGGTTGGAAGGGACCTTAAAGATCACCTTGTTCCAACTCCCACTAGACCAGGCTGCTCAAAGCCCCACCCAGCCTGGCCTTGAACACTTCCAGGCTAGATGCCCAACACTTGTCTGGGCAGCCTGTTCCAGCACCTCACCAACCTGATGTATGTGATAATACAGATATGTAAAGGCACGACCTGGACTCCCAGAGGCCATTGGGAGATGTAAAGTGCTGAAAGGCTGGCCTAGTAGAGTATCTAGGTGGCAAAAGAAGATCAAATGTATGATTTAAATAATGCTACTCATTTCAATCTAGATAGATGAGGCCTTTGGAAACTGAAGAAGAACTATCTTCTCTTTGATATGTAGAAGTAACTTGAACGTGTCATCTTTGGACTAGGTAGCAGCTGTGAGTCAACCCAGGGGAAATCTCACCCTCTTGTCTTTTTGTTGCTGCTACTCAGTTTTAATTAAAAGAATGCTACAGATAAAGCACAGACAGGTGCAAGGGAATAAAAATGAAGAGTATCTTGCCTAGTCAGCTTGATCAAAGTAAATTTAAGTGGCACCCAAGTAATAAACTGAGGGCAGAGGGGAACAGGCAGAAATCAAAATAAAGACAAACTTTAATTAATACAAGCATGAAAAACTAGTGTTATATGTTCCTCATAAACAATATTGTACTGTTTTATTTAAGGAGCCTTAAATTACACAATGTCAGTAAGTCGTCACGATAATTATGTGTTGTTTAGTTAACTATGTCAATTATATCCTCACTTGCTTCTCAAGTCAACTACAGGCTGGTCAGTCTTCAAGTTACATCATATAAAGCTGGTATGCACCGCTGGATGTGACTAAACTCAAACAAATGCCTCCAGGCTTGGACTGAACCTCTGGTAGGGTTCAGCAGATCTAACCAACTACTATGTACCACCTGTATACCATATTGTATAGTACCTTTTTGTTCAGAAAGACTGAGACTGTTAGCCTTCTGCCTTGAATGATTTGCTTGGCTTAAATTAACTAAATAGGAGAACTGTCTCACACTTTATATATTTTTTGTTCTGATTCCTCCACCTGAGAGGCCATAATACAGGGCTGCATCTGGAAAGTCCATTGTTCAATGGACTTCTGGTAATCTATGTTCCGGCTTTCTAAATTGCAGCTTAAGATAGGTTCTTATTTCATAGGATATGAAAAATAAAATAAGCATTTCTATGGACAATTTAAATTAGGTAATTCAGGGTTTTTTTCCCCTTTAGTCAGAATCCTATGACTCTTATTTACCAGTTAAAATTTTAGATTTAGCAGATAACAGAGATTTTAGATTTCTAAAATTTATTCAAACTACTAATGCAATGTCTATCCAGTTGATAATGATGGTTTTCTTCTGCTTATATACTGTTGAGAGACTTGGCTTCAAATACTGGGAGACACTGCATTATTCAGCTTATAATCAAAAGAATAGTCAGAAACTGGCACGTAGTAATTAATAATACAATGTCATGGTAATTACTATTGTAACTGAAGTTACTTGTTTTCTTAAGCAGCAGCTAAATCTACTTTCTTCTTCTTTGTCACTTTTGGATGTTCTTCTGACATGGATATATCACCATTTTCCTTTCATCTTCACACTGTTGGATCAACTGTGGTATAGCTTTCTGAAACTTTTAACTTCAAGTACATGCATCTAACTCTTCTTCCCAGTAATCAAAAATCTTTCTCTTTTTTACTTTCTCTGGAATTCGACTCTTTTTTCATTTGCCATGACAAACCCAGAAATTAATGCAAGCTATACCTATTGTATGAAATTCAATTCTTAATTGTGGACTGTTCCTGCACTGTTGCCTTGGCTTTAGTAACGTTACCACTTAGTAACAAAGTTCACTAGCAAAAATGTAGTCCCCATGTTACATATTTGTTTCCCACAGGCTTGAAAAGAAGCAGGACAGGAACTGGGAAAAGCAACTAATGAAAACAAACAACTGCACCCACTGCTCTGAGAAATTATCTTCCCATACGATGCCCCAAACTGCTTTTCACCTTCATACTTATTTACAGTCAAACTAAGACTTTTTTTTTTTTCTTTTCTTGTAGGTATCATTCACAAAATATGTACCTTTTCCTGAAAATTCTCTTTGGAAGTACACCTTAGAAAGATTTCGGTCATGACTCAATGATGACCTCGATCTATTTTCACCTTGCCTTTCAACAAGGTGAACTTTTTTTTCCCCCCTATTTTTCCCTTTTTATTAAATATTTCAATATTATGTCTATATCATTTGGAGATCTTTGCTAGAGGTTGCTTACTCTAATTTCATAAAATTCACCACTAGCATTACAGCTGGTTTCCAAGCCACCTGTTGAACTTTACCGTCTGAAAGACTCCTGCTACTGCTCCTCTCTCTCATGAGCCTCAACACATCTTCATCTTTGTTAACAACTCCTTTCTCCTGCAGTTCCTTTGTAGCTAGACATTTCCACCCCAAGCCACACACACACACACACCCCGACCCTTCCACCCTATGAAGTCACCAGCCTCCCTCCAAAAACAGTTGGTTTTTAATCTGGAAGCACTTATGTTCCTTTAAGCTCACTTTTTCAGGGGACAATTCCTACATTTGTTTTATCTGTGAACTTCTGTCTCCTGTAATCTTTCCTCTCTGTGTCACTGTTTGGGTCACACCTTAGCCCAGCACAAAGTGATTCTGCAAGCAGAATATACGCACCTTAGACGTAGAAAAATTATGTATTGGTTATGATACAGAAATGATCGCCACTAGGTTAGGCATTAATATGCTCACCACCTCTGCTAGTCAGGCAGGCAAGAGTCAGGAGGAGACGGGGCAGTTCCTGCAGTTGTGCCATCTTCTGACACCCTGGTTTTTCTTTATGTTTTTATACTTGCCCATGTTGGTGCTTTTCCCTCTCTTGCCCTGTCTCCAATTTCAGCTTTTTCATCTCACACAAACCTCTTCTCCAGACTTTCTGACAGCTTCCCCCCCACCACCCCAACTCAGCAATTTCCTCAGAAGTCTGCTCCATGGTTACGTAGCTGTGTAGTATCAGCAATGGCCCTGGTATCCTTAGAGCAGAAATACACAGTCTTCAGGACAGAGGGAGTCACCATCCTCTTTTTTAGCACCAAGATGACTGTGACACAGGAGGAAAGGAAATGGATTATAGGTGGCTACCAGCCAAACCCGTCAGTTTTCTTATCAGTTGCTCAACAGTAAGCTTCTATACGCTCCTGCCTACCCTATAAGAAAAGCATATCCTTTTCCTTGTGATACACCACTAGACATTTCTTCAGATCTTAATGTACTGCAATAAATCATTACATTTTCTTGAACTTTTCAATCCATGTTATCAGCATTTGGATCTAGGCCAATTTGAATTAATGTTGCAAAAAACTGCATTAAATCCTTTAATGACACCTATCCAAAACAGAATCTTCCATCCTCCCCATGAACATTTATTATGCAGAGATCATAGAAAAGAGACATTCAGTAGGAGACATAATTTTTAAATATATACAATTCTGAGTAATACGAATAACATCTTTGTCAGCGCTAAAAGAAGTCTTCCAAGTTAAGTTTCCCTCTCAATGATTTTCTTTATATATTTCCTCGTTTTCCACGTAGGACTTAATCTGTGACATAAGAATTCACAGTCACGCTGGCAGAGACATGTTATAGTAGTCACACCAGTAACCCACTTAATCATGCTGACCAAAAATGTAACAAAGTTACAGTCATATTACCAAAAGCTCCTTTTGCTGCTGTAGCTTAGCCTGTTAAGGGAACTGATTTTGCACACACCTCCGAATAACTTTTAACCTAACTATATCCATGCTCCAAAATACCTATTCTGGCAAACATCATGTTGTAAAACCACTGAAATGTTTATATAATTCACACAAGCCTTTTTTGGTGCGTTTGATTCTTAAGGAAATGGCAGAGTATTACGAAGAACAACTGTTAAAGGAGCAAAGAGTGAAATATCTTTCACTCATCATGCTATAAAGATGTTGAATACAGATAAATTTATCTAAACATGAAGACGCAGCAGATAAAAGAAGCTTTGATGCTTGAAGGATAAGGGTCTGATCAAGTCTAGCTATGGGAAAGGGAAAGAGAAAGGATTGAGGGAGCCAAAGAAGCCTTGTTTATACTTCTAAAAGGGCAAAAGAGACATGAGTGCCAGCTGCTATATTTAGGAGACACTACCTCTGTTTGCTGTCCTTGGCAATTACTTGCTCTGCCTGTACTTGTATCTACCCCTGATTAAAGGTTTAATTCTCACCAACTCAGAAAGCTTAATCTACATCACTTATTTTCCAATTCATTAATAGATCACAGTACAGAAGGAACAAGAAGCTAACTGATGTAATTGAGTCTACACCTGGCAGGATGAGAATAAAAAGTGTCCTGCTGCCATGTTTGTGACCTTTGTACTTGCCATAGCCACCAACCAAACTGTCAATTTAGATGCAAGTGTGGCCCTAATGATACTACTGCCCACTACAAATTAGAACTCCATCTATAATTAAAGCAGGATTTTTTCCCCACCACTAGGGGGTGGGGACTGGCTTTCTCGTCTACAAGCTCATCCTGAAAATAGGAGGCAAGAGTGCAGCATGATGAAAAGAGAAGGCAGTAACTCCATCACGAGACGGTTTGGTTGTGTAAGACAATCCTAGGGCACTGTTTGCAACTATTGCTTTTTATTTTGCATTCGGGCTGCAAGCCAGTTGCTGTTATTGCTGCTTCATCTTCAGTCTCATACAAAATTTTTACAGCAAATTTCAGTTTAAGTAAACCCCAACCAATCAAAACCACCCACAACTCCCTTTGTAAGGTATTAAAAGACTACTCCTTACAGACACTGAAAATTCAAAGGAAACAGTGCTTTACACAGAAAGGTTTCAGTACAACTTTCACCGGTTCCATGGAATTTGTTCCTGTTTTATTGCAAACTGAAGTTCAGACTGCTGCCTTCACTTTCATAAAAAAGCTGGATGCAGAACTTTTTTTTTTCTTTTTGCAGAGAGAGATGGACAGCACTACATGCAGGCTGTTTAGTGTAGTGATCTTTCTTTGGGGATGGGTCTATTTTATAACTGCATGTATGTCACAGGTTTAATAAAAGTTAAATACTTTTGTGGGAAAAAGATTGTAGAAAACTTAAATTACCTCAAGAAATTCAGTGTTTGTCTATATGATTACAATTGTATTAACACATTGCAATGAAAAAGAGGTTCCTTTGTTTCTGAAATACTTTCCATTTTACATTTCCTATCCTGAGTAATGAAACAATGTATTTTACTAATCATCTGAAGTGGCATGTAATATCGCTAATTATGCCAATCATTTAAATTAGGGTAAGAATGAGATAAAAGCAATGGACAACAGACGTGGAAAAGGTAGAAAGAAGAGGGAAAAAAAGGGGGTTAATTAGTGGGAGACATTCTCAGGTCTGTATTTTCTTTTGGTTTTTTTTGTCAAGCTTTTACAGATCACCATTCATGTGAAAATGAATGAAAGGAAATGTGGCTATTCTTT
Source organism: Larus michahellis (assembly GCF_964199755.1). Classification (NCBI taxonomy): domain Eukaryota; kingdom Metazoa; phylum Chordata; class Aves; order Charadriiformes; family Laridae; genus Larus; species Larus michahellis. The sequence continues at coordinate 143,858,991 of NC_133896.1, forward strand.
CATCCTATAGTCTACAACAGACTAAATTGAAGCTCAAAGTAATAATTACTTGTATAAACTTAGTAGTTGAAAAGATGACTAAACTGTACACAACCACTTTAGACAGCAGAAACTGTCAAGGTTCCCCCTAAAAACAGTTGTACCCCCTTCTATCCCAGACCTGTATCAGCCCCTCCCATACACCAGTAAGAAGTAAAGAGCAACAGCTGCTTGAGGTGGAAGAGGCTAATCTGCGTGATATCTAACATTTTATTTTTTTTCCCTGGCTAGTTTAGTTCTAACCTGAGCCAGGCCCCTGGGAGAGTTCACACATCTACATTCTCATCTCACAGGCATAGAATCATAGAATGGTTTGGGTTGGAAGGGACCTTAAAGACCATCCAGTTCCCACCCCCCTGCCCTGGGCAGGGACACCTCCCACCAGACCAGGCTGCTCAAAGCCCCATCCAGCCTGGCCTTGAACACTTCCAGGGATGGGCCATCCACAGCTTTCCTGGGCAACCTGTTCTAGTGCCTCACCAGCCTCGTAGTGAAAAATTTCTTCCAAATATCTAATCTAAATCTACTCTCTTCCAGTTTGAAGCCATTACTCCTCATCCTACCACTACATGCCCTTGTAAAAAGTCCCTCTCTGGCTGTCTTCGCTATCCCCAGTTTTCTTCACCCACTGCTGGATAAGGGATCCCCCTCCATCTTGAATCTGTGTAAAATAAAGAAAAACAAACACAATCAACTTTATTGCCGCCCTGAGGTCACTCCGCCAGCAACGGGGAGACCCTACACGGCACCGGCCGCACTGTGCGGCTCCCCGCCGCTGCCCGGCCCGGTACGAGGGCGGCGCTGGGGAGCGCCGCCACCCGCCCACACGACGTCTCCCGGCGACGGCTCACAGGCTGAGGGCGTGAGGCGGGCAGAGGGGCAGCCCGCGGGCCTTCTCCCCGGGGAGGCCAGCCCCGGCAGGCAGGAGGGCAGACAGACAGACCGATCACCAAACACCCAACACCGGGCAGCCGGGTGGCCACGGCGGGGCAACCCCAACTCGCCCGCCGACAGTAGCGCGACAGAAGCTCGCCCCCGCTCCCACCGCCGCTGGGGACGTAACTGACGCGGGGGCAACGGCTGCGCACGCGCGCAGGGGCAGCGTCACGGGGGAGGAGCCGGCGCCCCCCCCCGGCCGGCCCCCGCAAGGTTCCGCGGGCATCCGCCCCCCGTGCTCCCCGTGCCGCCGCCGGGGGAGGTAGCGCGGCGCGGCGCGGGAGCGCGTTCAGGGCTGGGGCCGCCCGGGGCTCTGCCGCGACCCGCCGAGCAGGGGAGGGGCGAGCCGTCTGCGGCCTCCGCTGGTGCCCGGCCGGAGCTGTGTCCGTGAGGGGGGTCCCGGCTGGGAGCTGAGAGGGGCAGGGCCCTGCCGCCGTGTGGCGTAGGTCGTGTTAGACCTTTCCGGGGGGGGGGGGGGGGACGTTGGTCTGAAGTGGGGGCCTGCGCGAAGGCAAAAGGGGAAAGATTGTGGCGTTTGAGATAAAAATTTGAACGGGCGCAGACGGCTTAAAAATCGCCCTCCTGCCGCAGGTTTACGGGTTGTAAGGAGGCAGTGACTTTTCCTAGTGTTGCGTTCGCTCCAGTTGTCACTTAGCGTTCTCTGGTTGTTACGTTTAACAACTTTGTCTCGTCGTTTCAGCGCTGTTTTGCTGTTTTATGCTGGTTGTTGACTGAGCAAAAGTGGGAGAAGGAAAAATGAAACTGGACTGTAGGCCTCGTGGCACGCGCTACGAAGCGGAAAAAACTGAAACTTGCTTATTTGATGGGGGTTAATGTGGAGTTGATAGGGTGCCTCTGAGACTCAGCGACACAGAATCACACCGGGTTTGTTTGCACTGGTTGTCAGGGCAATAACCTGCTCTGCTTTTCGTCTGAACGAGTGCATTTCCACGTTACTCTTTATGGTCAAAGTCTTGCTAGGTGTAAACCGCAGTTACATTTGATTTGTTTGTCGCTCCCACGGTATCCTTGTGGCATAGAAGGTGACAAGGCTTGCCTCGTACAGGCCAGCGTGCTGGAGGTTTTCTTACTAGGATCTTGCCATCAGCACTTTGTTTCTGTGAACAGTTGGCTTGAAGTTGCGGGAGCGCTCCTTGAGCGTTTTTTACCTGAGGTGGAAGGAACAGTGTATTCACGTTGCTAATTATAAGGGGCAGTTTGTTTGCTTGTTCTTTGCATAATTAACCATTTTAGTCCTTCCTGTTTCCGAAAGGAATAGCTGACTTTATGGTTAGTGGTGAACACTACAGTGCCAGATGGAGGCTGGTGAGAGGGAGTAGCTGCTGAACAAAAGTTCTGACTACAGCTGTTTCCATGTCAAGTGAATCAACTGTTAATCCATCTGTGTTTTAAGTGAGAGGGTGGTAAAGGGGACCATGTTACAGTATTAAGGCCTTGATGTGCAACTACCTTTCAACTACTCTTCTCTTTTTTTCTCCCCTCCCGCCCCTTAATGTTTTTAAACAGGTTATGTTTAGAAGAGAGAAGGTTTCTACTGTGTACTTCTATGCTGTCCAAGCAACTTGTCAGTTGATACTTCCTTTGTAACTCCATGCTAAAACAGCTTCTGAGGGTATCAGTTTGGTTACCACATCCAGAGGTCACTTTTGAGAAAATGTGGACTGCTAAAAGTCTTTGTAGTGCTCAAATACTGTTGCTTCGGTTGAAAGAAGGCAGATTGTGTAGTTGCATGTTTCCAAAAACTCATCAGTTCTGGATTGGAATTCTAGACTATTGCACCATAAGAGAGCCACGTAACAAAGTTAAATTCCAGGTAAGTATTTTTGTGGTGCTCTAGCTGTAAGTGATGTGCATCAACACAGTGATAGTAGTGTTTCTTTTAGAATCTACAGAGCTGAGCTTTTGATCTTGCAGCCTTATTTGTGAATTGAAGATGCCTATCAGGGTGAAGGGGCAGGCAGCAAGAAGTTGTAGGAGAACCAGTGTTTCAGAAATAACTTTTTGTGTCTGATAGTTCAAACTTAGGGAGAAACATTATTTTTTTTTTCAAATTGTTCTTCAGACAATACTGCACGATAACTGACAGGCATATTAGTTAGAGTGACAGCCATTTAGTGAAGAGTAGGACCAGAGTTCTCTGGAAAACTTTTTACTAATGCAATATTGCACAAAAAAAGGAGGGCAAAAAGACAGTTTTTATTGTATTGGCAAGGGAGGGTAAAAACTTAAGAGTTTGATTTATAAAAAAAAATAATCTCTAGGTATAAACAAAAATAGTGGGAAATGATACAAAATTAAGGCTAATTTTGGACACTGGCAATTCCAAATGATAATGCTTTTCTAGATGTCTAATTAACTTAATCTTTAAATATAAATTCCTGCATGTACTTTATAAATATTAGAGTATTGTGGTTTCAACTAGTTTGGGGGGGGGGCTAAGCAATTGAGAAATTCATCTACATGGTTTTACAACTATTTTAATTCACTTTATTAATCTGTTTAAGGATAAATAATGTTCCTCTTATATTTGCCTGTTGTTTCTCTCTTAAATAGTAATATTTGACTGTATGATTGTAGGTTTCCAATGTAAATGATAAACAATTGGTAGCAGATAGAAGAATGGCTACTAGTGCACAGGGAACAAAAATAGCTGCTGGAAAAAGTCCCAGTGGAGCAGGTGATGGAAGCCAACATTCATTAGAAGGTATTGAACCTTTTGCTACTTTCTTCTTAAGAAGTCAGCCTTCCCTGCCCTCTCTAGACATCTTTTGTTAATGATCAAGATGGTCTAAACTCTTACTTTGAAAGTTTTGTATCACGTGATGTGTTTATTTTTTAATATTAAGGGGACTGTACACCATTTTTATAGTTTACAAAGACACATTTGATTTTCCTAAGTGTCTTAATGGATGATTGGATTGCGTACTGATTATTTTCTGTTATTGTTGTTTTAAAGGTTTTTCTTCAACTTCATCAAGCTCTTACAATGCTTATTCTGTGTGACTGTATAGATGCAAAACTCGGTTATTCCGTTTTCTTGCTAGCAACTGTGGTGACTCTTTAGTAGAGTAGTCTACTGGATGGGTGGTTGTTTTGTGTGAGCCTGTTTTTGACTGGGAGAATGAACTTTTTTTTCTGTTATAACTGTGAAAAAATGAATATTCCTGTGTGAGTGATGATTTCTGGTTCAGGTAAATTAGTATTTTCAATTATGACCTTTATTTTAGCAATGCTGCCTAGCTAAACAGTTCTTTCCATAACTTTGCTTGTTTTGTCATTACTAGCTAATAACTCATCCTCAAATACGCTTTTATGCATCATACATTTCAGCTCCTGTGCTTCAGGGTGCTTGGTCATTCGCATTCTATGTATATTTAATTTCTGTTTGCAAAGGTTTTTTAGTCAGTTGCTTTGGGCATTTTCAGCTTTTGTTTACAAATGGGATGACATAGAGGTAGTTATGACTGGTTAAGACACTGAGATCGTGTACTGTTTATATAATTATATTGCTCAGGAAACAGCAGCATGAGAAACTGCTGTGCTATTTCTTGTGTTTGACTATTAGGAAGACGGTACCTATCCTGAAAAAGCCATATTGTACCATATCATAATTCTGCTGTACAGACTTGTCCCCTTACATACATTCTTTTGTAAGTTACAAATGGATGAGATACTGCTGACTAATCAGAAATGTCCTCCCCAACCTACTCAGTATATTTTTAATCACCAGTGAATTCTTTTTTCACAGATCTTTTAAATAGAACTCTTAGGTTTACGTTTATTCCTGAATGCTCCTGCACTGTCTGTAAAGTAATGAGATTGAACAGCCCAAGTGTCCTTCTAGTTTCTTCTTGTACCTTTTCTTATGCTTTTTTTTTTCTTGTAGACAACAGAAGCATACCTATTCCCTTAGCCAGTTAAAAGCTTTATATTTTGAAATTTTCTGATCATGTAAGATGATTTTTGAAAAGCAGTGGCAAAAGCATTTGCTATGTCCTGTTTCCATCGTATCTCTGACATGTGCTTGTGCATCTTTTAAGGTTCATTGATTTATTTTTTTTAACACATGCCAATATAACTTTGAGTTAATAGATAATATATTTAGTAGTCAGAACTTGGTTTAACCCTTTAAGACTATTTGGTCTGAAGTCTTGTAGAAGAGGTGTTTTGTACCATTTCTAAGATAGCAAGATTTCTGCTGTTTGCTCAGGCAGCTGAAAAAATGGCGTATGTCCAGATGTGAGTGTGCTCCTATTTCTGGTACTCTGGAACAAATTGGCAGGGAATATTCATACTGTAGACTTAATTAAGTTTCTCAATATGCCCTCTTGGGAGTTGTTATAACTCTGCTATTCTTTTTGATCAAGAGAGCAGTGATCTACCAGATCATCAAAGCAAAAGAAACTTTTGAATCATTCTGTCTCTGAAATAAACCATTCTAACTTGCAAATCAAGTGTTGCCATGATGTATTTGCAAGAATCAAAAGAAATGGGAAAGTTTATAGTCTTATAAAAGTGAGTATCTTGGTTTCCTATTTCTTGCTTTTCTGATTTTTACAGGACATTCATCTAATGAATGCTTCCTTACCTTTTCCTTTTACTCAGAGATTCCTTTGCAAGTTGAAATGACATTGCTTAACTGCATCTGTCAACCAGATAGTTCCTTATAGAACCATGATTGTTACTCATCTGTGTCATCCTTGTAGGTTAAGTGCTTTGTTACAGACTTGTTGTAAGAGGCCCTCAATTCAATGTACAGAACCTCCTCGCAGGTAGATGCATAGTGCTGAATGAAGATATTAATGTTCTGTTGTTTCTTCTCTATAACGCTGATTATTTGCAATACTCTACTGATTTTAATATTCTGAACATATGAAAGAAGACCTGGTTGTTTCACCCAGCAACAGGTACTAGCTATCACTTAGGAGCTAAACATTACGTGATTTTTCAATTAAAAACTGGATAAAGCCCTGAGCAACCCAATTTGATCTGGTAGCTGACCCTACTTCGAGCAGAAGGTTCTGCTGTCCCATGGGCAGGGACACCTCCGACTAGACCAGGTTGCTTAAAGCCCCATGCAGCCTGGCCTAGATGAAGTATAGGTCTGAGTATACTGATTTACTTTTTTTAGTCCCATTTGTATTGATGTGTACTCAAATGTACTAGGAGTTTATTTTTCATTCAGTACTAAGATAATCTGTACAATAGCTTGTATGTCTTTACAGTATAATCTGTGGATTCGCTTGCACTCGTAATTGTTGTTATTTGCAGAAGCAGAAGACTTAATAAAATATACATTTTTTTTTTTTTTTAAATAAACCACCCCTAAGGATTTGAACTTAGGCTTCCTGTTTGTGTTTTGTTAGATTTAAATTCTGTCCTGATACCTTCAGAGTTTGTCTTGCCATACATTTAGTGCTTTGTATTTTACTTTGATGTTTTCTTATTCTTTCTTATTTTAACATTAGCAACAATATGTTGTGTGCTTTTCTCTTAATAAGAAATGACTTTAAATAAGAATTTGTCTATTAATGATTACTAATAATACTAGTGAGCAAATGAGTTCCAAGGGTGAAAGAAAAAATTGCTTTGTTAGAGAATTATATTGGATTGAAGCCTGTGTGCGTGAAGGGAGTATATTGACACAGTAGCCAGCAGTTTTATAATTAATTTGATTTTTACTCTAGGTGGCTAACAGTGTTGGCTCTCTAACAGCATTCTTTTATCAGTTTTTAGTAGCTACTTTTGTTTTGTATTTCTTTGACAAATTGGATCAAAATGTGCAGTTACGTTGTATATAGAGAGATATATATTTCCTGATTGAAAAAGTGATCTGTGCTAAGGAGGATTTTAGAGTTGTTTTAAATTTCGGAGAGGCTAGACTAACTGCTACTTGTTTGGTGTATTTGGTGATCAAAAGTTTTTACTGTTCTTAAATAAACTGCTTTTTGTTATATAGGTATACTATATTATGTATTCCGTGCAAAAAGAATAAATATATAGTATAAGATAAAACTATAAAATAATTTAATCTTTCTTATTATTATATTTTATTTATATGATTATATTTGTTATATTATAATTATATATTATATTATTATATTATAATATTATTTTAAAATAAAATAATAAATTATATAAAACTAGTCTTTTTTCTGACTGTGAAACTTTATTTCCACAGCAAAAATGAAACATATCAATCTGTCGTTTGCAGCCTGTGGGTTTCTGGGTATTTACCACTTGGGGGCAGCAGCTGCTTTTTACAGGCATGGTAAGAAGTTACTGAAAGTTGTGAAAGCTTTTGCGGGAGCTTCAGCGGGATCACTGGCTGCCACTGTCTTATTAGCAGTACCAGAAAATATAGAGGTAAATTAATAAACTCGTAGGTATAGGACATGATCATTTTCAAAGGATAGTTTTGATATAATCATCTACCATTAAGTTTTCTTAAATATTTTGGTTCTTGGTTTTCTTCTTGCTTCTTATAAAGAAACAGAACTCGTGTATGTGTTTTCATTAACAAAATCTGTGACTTGTGGGCAGAAATGTTTATGAATCAAGTATTTCTTTATGATAAAAGTCTGTCATATGAACTTTATATTTTAAGCTATGTAAATATAAATTTCATGTGTATGTATCTGGTTGCATACAACTCAACACTTACTTTAATATACTGAAATGTATATGCACTCAATCAGCGTACGTTACAAAGTTAATAATTGTTTTCTTGGCTAGAGGTAGGCTTTGTTAAGCAAATGCATAGCACCATCCTTTCGTGAAAGGAGATGAAGATGGCAGATGGACTGTATCTTCATAAAGTCAGAGAACACCACGCACTGAATCATTTTTTTTCCTTGCTGTCTGTGCTCCATTAGACAGTGCAAGAAGTGGTTTGTGCACCTCCTTTAGGCTCGGTATAGTTCATGATTTAACAGCAGTAGCCCCACTGTATGCCAGGGAGGGTTAACCCTCACAGTGTTCTGTTCTAACATGCTGCATACATTTCTATTTGAGGGTTTTTTTTTCCTCCAGAGACGCTACCCTTTTCTCACCATTGATATGGTGTCATGTAGAGACAGAAAAGTGATATTCAGTGAGTAGTCTGTTACAGGTTCTGTGGGAGAGCATTGGCTTTTCTTTGTTTGTTTCTCCCCTTCAGTTAAGGCTGCTTTGCCCTCTGAGATGCCTGTGGTGACTTTGCCTTAACATATGTAGAGAACTAGGCCTTGCCAAAATGTTAATATTTCTATAATATTTTTAATTATAATAAACTGCATTATTGTGGGTGGAAAAAAAGGCTGCTAGATTTTTGTTCGAAGTACACTTACGTTTCAGTCCAGTGAGCATCAGGTAAGTTTCTCTGGGCCTCGCTTCTTAGAACTTTCACTGTGTTTGATTCAAACAAAAGTCACAGACAATACCACACTCTGCCACTGATCTTTCTGCTTGGTTTTTTCTGCTGTGATATGAACTTAGCTTGCAGTTAGCTCTACTTCTGTTGCTTTCAGCAGTAGGTTCTTCCCTGGCCAGTTTCCGTCCCACAACTCCCTAGGTGCATTCTTTAGACAATTTGGTGTTAGGAAAATCCACTCTTCTGTGAAGAGAACCTTACTTGTATTCTCTTCAGGTGTTACTCCTTTTCTGTAGCCTCTGACTAATAGTTCAGTTTCAGTTTTGCCTGGTATAATGCATACCTCTGACTTTAATTTCCTTTAGGGTGAGCACAGCAGCTAGCCTTTTCTTAGCCCAATGAAATTTTTCTGCTTATACTAGGTTCTGGGTATGAACATTTGTTCCCAGCCTGATCCAACTTACAAAGATCTTTCTAAGTAAAAACATTACAAGAGTGTTTATTTTTTATGCTTGTGGAAACTAAGCCTATATTACAGTGAGCCTGATGGATTTTTCCGTGCAAATACATCATTTTAAATAAACTGAAGGATGCTTTTTAGTCCTTTTAATTTTTATTATTATTTAGTCATTCTCTTATATTGTTTAAATGGAAAATTTAGAGGTATTTTTTGGGAGGAATAATTCTTAATTCTCATAGAATTTAAGTGAAGGCAGTGTTAGGTACTGAATAGAATTAAATTTTCATATCAAGTAATTATATTATTACTTCTATTACATTTCTAACTTGAAATATTTTATATCCAAAAATATAACTCTTCCATCATTTAATTATTTTTAATTTTTTCCCCGGAGATGGCTGTTAGACAACCTATAATTAGGACGTCCTCCATCTCCTAGTCTCAAAGCTCTAGTACAACCTTTCCTTATTTTGGAGAGAATGTAACATTGAGGATTTCTTGTTTTGACTGTTGCTGTTCTAATATGACAGTTCGCAAATGTTTTTCAGTTGTATCTTAGATTTTTGTCACTGTTGAAAAGGCATGGGACTTAAGAATTCTAGGGAGGCTTATATAGAGTTACAGATAAGTACCTATTTATTTCAAAAGTACCTTGATCGTGTTTGATGTCAGGTTTGCTTTACTCAATACAAGTAGTTATAATTTCTAAACACATCCTCAGTCACTATATTTAAAATTTAGATGTATTGTTTAATGCTTCTAGCAGTAAAATTATAAACAATTCATAGCTGTAAGAAGTTTTCCCTTTTGGCAGCAAGAATTGAGAGTGTAGGTAGGGTCTATTCTTAAACTTGTAATATGGAAAGTAGTTTTCTGTCCTTCTCCTAGGTTTGGATTCATGTACCTCCCTGTTACTCTTAGCTCCTTGTCACTTTATTAAAGCATCTTAGATATACAGATAGTAGTTTTCATGCGCTTCTGTGTAGGGTTTTGTGTGTTTCTTCTCTGTTAAGAGAGAGAGGTGTCTGAATGTGCCTCTTTCCAACTGATTGACTAGAGAAGAAGCCTAACTGCCTAATGTAGAATAAATTCCAAGACGGGATGCATGTAACTAGTTTTACGTATTTGAATTGGCTTGGAACGGGCAATGGCAAATACCTCCTAGGGTAGACATGCTAATCTAACCTATGTGAAACAGAATAGCACAAATCTTTACAGTGATTATTGATTTAAGAGGTATGGGCCTCTTAACAAACCTTTTTCATACATTTATCAGAAGGCCATATAGAGAAAGTCGATGTGAGAACTACATTTCTGCCTTTCACCTAGGTATGACTGCTCTGTTATACGAATGATCTGAGAAAGTTAACCTGCTCCAACCAGCTTGTTCCTGATCTCATACTAATCGTCACTCCAACTCTTTCCTCTTTTTCCATTCATTAAATCCTGCACCTTCCTCCTCAGTAGAACACATTCACTTCTCTTTATTTTTTTTTTTTAATTCCCTGGCCACGTCAATCATTTATTTTGTTACTACCAACATACTTGTTTTTCATGCAGGAAGCTAGTAAGCTAGGAACCCCAGACTATCCATAGACAAATCTGTTATTCTGTAAACGTGTGGTTAAATAGGTGAATATGGATATAATGTATTTATTGAGTACCAATTTCAGAAAGTTGCGTAAGATTGGATTTAGTTTTTTCCCCAAGTCCCTAAAATCGTTGGAGAACTCTGCATGAAAGGATAAAAAAAGGTATATGAATACTGAATAGTGAGTCTTAAGCATTCAGAATCATAATTCATTGTTTCAGAATCTTTTTGCTAAAAAATAAATGCTACCTATTGCTTTACTCTCCTTTAGGACTTCTTACGGGTCACGCTTCAAGGTATTTTTCTGCAGTTGTTAACACTGTGCATTTCAGCTTGCACAAAAGAGTTTCTCTGTGCAGTGGAATCTTTTGTCTGGTTTTCTGCAGTTGTCTTTTCTTCCCTTGTCTTCTATCATAGTATTCCATTCAGTAAATACTTCTGGTTTTATTCATTAAATATTTGTATTTGTTAGTAGCAGGTTTTTTGCATTAGTGAGAAGAAATTGTAGTAATTGTAGGGTTTTTTTAATGCTTATAGGTATCTTAAGGTACTTGTGTCTGGTTTTAGTCCCAAAGTAGTCTTTAAAATAAAAGGTGTCTTTACACTTGAAATATAAATGATTGTTCTTGTAGTGACATGGTTCAGAGAACTGATGATTTAGCAGTGGTTATACATAGAAAAATAGCCTTTAGCTTTCCTTGATTGTTAAACTGGTATTCTTGTGAGGGTTGTTTATTATTATTATTATTTTATTATTTTTTAATTCTGGATCTTGTTTTCTTACAAATTAGTTCTTATAAAAGGATCAACATTTTGTTATGCATATGTTGTTAGAAACCCAGCACATATGGGAAAATATTTTAGTCTGATCTTATAGCTCTCTCTTCATTAAAGCTTTAGCTGCTAGTAAGTTTTAGATACCACAGTTGAACATACTTCCCATAGCTAAAATATCCTTAATTGTGAATATTTTAATTTGCAGAAATGTAAGCAGTTTGCCTATGGATTTGCAGAGGAAGTTAGAAAATTGGACTTCGGTGCTGTAACGCCTGGTTATGATTTTATGAAAACACTTAGGTACCTATCTGTAAGATAATTTTTGTGTGAAGCTCTGTAAGTGAGAATGGAGAGCGTGCATGTTTTTGCTGTGCTGTGGGGAGCTCAGCACTATTTCACCCCTAACTTATTTGCAAGGTTTTTAAATAGTGATGGTGAATAATGTTTAGCGTTTTCTTTGCTCTAGGGAAGGCATAGAGTCTATTCTTCCTTCTAATGCTCATGAGATAGCTGAGAACCGGCTCTATGTGTCAGTCACTAACACGAAAAATGGGGAAAATCACTTGGTTTCAAATTTTGCCTCCAGGGAGGACCTCATTAAGGTAATGAATATTGCTGCTTTAAATAAAAATGCTTGAGTTTTTTCAAGGTTTAGGAGTATGTTATTAGCTGTACAATAAGTCACTGTTTTACTCAAGTAATCACTTATACTATCAGTGGTGCTACAACCATGACATAAGTAATGGAAACAGAATTTGATCCTTCAGTTTCATAAATTTTGCAAAATTTTATTTTTGTGTGTGTTTTTTCCATCTGTTTTTAAAGTCTGATTTAAAACAGACTACCTTGTAGGCAAAGTCTGTTTAAAAAGTAACCAGATAACTAACGGTTATAGTAAATGAGAATAAAATAGAGGATCTCCAAATTTTATAACAATTCTCAGAGTCTTTTTGTATCTCTTACGTCATTGATACCATTTATATCATGTTTCATCGCAAAAGGAAGTAAGGAAAGAAAGTTCCTGTCTTAAAACAATAATAAAATCCAGCACTTTCTACAAGTCCTTGTGGGGAATAGATATAATGTAATGTTAAGTACCATAGATAAACTGTATTTTAACTGTCGCTGGAAAGTATATCTTTTACTGCCCATCTATTTTCTTTTGAATACCACTTTTTAAATTTGGATCAGGATTGTATACATAAGCTGATATGAAATTGTAGGATGAATTTAGATGCATGTAAGGCAAATGTTCTTTCTAATAATTGATTATATCTTAGTGGAGGACATCATAAGATACAGCAGAATAAAGGAGGAAATAGAATAAGAATGATTTTCTTCTTTCTCTGTCCTTGTGGATGCTTAGAGTAAGAAAGAGATTCCTTTTAATTAACACTTAAAGGAAAAAAAAAACAACACTTGTTAACAAAATCTCAAAGTATGCATGGGAAGTTTGCCTTTAACGTGTCATTTTTAAAAATCTTGACCCGTTATATTCTACACAGTCAATCAGTTCTCATAATTTTTAGGACTTAAAATTTTTGCATAATTATCTTTGCATAACTATCTCAGATTATGCAATGTTATTTCTAGCTATGCTAGCCAGCAGTGACAAGCATGGAGATTATTATTCTGTAGGTTTATAGTTTCTCCAGTGATCTCTTCTAACCTGAAGACAGTTAGAAGCTTCAAGATAATCTTGGAAACACGTATATTTTATTAGTACTTTAATAGTTCCTTAATTGACTTAACGATTTCTGTTCTATTCTTTTGTTCCATAAGCTAGCAGTGGAATGGATTGGAATAACAGTAATAAAATTCAGAATAATTGCACATTGAAAAGTGTTCATGTTGTCTGTTCTTTCAGTGTAATATATGCTTTTGTGCATGGCTTCAGCTAAGTGTGCATCGTTTATACAGCAGCCTGAATATTGGTGGCTGCCCCGGTAGCGTGGCGGGTAGAGCTGCTTAGGTTATATAAGCGTATTATGCTTCTCCTAGACATGATGTACTATATCCAAGGCATGGGAAAAGGTACTGCTGGGCAGGCAGCGTTTTATAGCAGCAAAACTTGGGTATCCTCTGCCAAAAATCTTTCCACTTCCATATGCAGTTGGTTTCAACACTTAGCAAGCCTTATGGTTCCAAAATTTTTCATTGTGGCCAAACTGAGTATGTGTTGATACAATTTTAAGTTCTTACTTTCTTTTACTATTCCCAGTGGACGTGGAAAGGCAGTTAATAATCTCCCGCTTTTGAAATAGCCTTTACAATCATCATGTAGCAGCATTCCTAGACTTGCAGTTCTTAAACTGGAGGTGAGGGGGAAGAGAGGCATGATCTGTATATTTGTGACAGAGCAGTGCACAGAGCACTATTTTATTTAAATGAACTTTAAATTCCCTTCCAACCTAAACCATTCTATGATTCTATTTAGTTTGGAAAAGTGGGAGCCGTGAAATAGGAGTCCACACTGGTCTGTTAGTGTTAGGGAAATACTGAAAATGTTAGATAAAGATATACATATGTGAATTTTCAGGCTGTTCATAGTATTTTGGAAATTTTGAATTCTTAAAAAATCTGGTTAATTAGAAGAGTAAACACTATATAAGTATTTTAGCAGAAAGACTGGATCAGCATCTTTGACAATACTCTAGATTGCATTTTTTTTTTGGCATATGCATATTTAGTTTCTGCAAAATCATAGATTTACTTCACATTGTGTAAAACTAAGTTTGTATGCTTTTGAACCGTAGAGCTGGAAGGGACCTTAAAGATCATCTAGTTCCAACCCCCCTGTCATGGGCAGGGACACCTCCCACTAGACCAGGTTGCTCAAGGCCCCATCCAGCCTGGCCTTGAACGCTTCCAGGGATGGGGCATCCACAACTTCACGGGGCAACCTGTTCCAGTGTCTCACCACCCTCACAGTAAAGAATTTCTTTCTAATATCTAATCTAAATCTCCCGTCTTTCAGTTTAAAACCATTACCCTTTGTCCTATTGCTCCATTCCCTGATAGAGAGTCCCTCCCCGTCTTTCCTGTAGGCCCCCTTTAAGTACTGGAAGGCCACTATAAGGTCTCCCCAGAGCCTTCTTTTCTCCAGGCTGAACAACTGAAACTCTCTCAGCCTCTCTTCATGGGAGAGGTGCTCCAGCCCTCTGATCATCTTTGTGGCCCTCTTCTGGACCCACTCCAACAGGTCCATGTCCTTCTTATTTTGAGGACCCCAGAGGTGGGATCACATTAATCAGTGAGTTATTTTGTGGTATTTTGTTTTGAGAGTTGTCACTGTCAAGTCATAAAAAAATGAACCCTATTGAATAGTTTTGTTCACATTTCGACATACCATAACAAGAAGACATTTTGAGATAACAATGGGTTTATGTAAAACTAATGCATTGATTGATTACTGCCCTATTATTTAATATAGATAAATATCTATGGAAATTTGCATTGTTTCAGAATTACTTTGTTACCTTTTCTTCAGTTTTATTCTCTAGTCTTTCTCCTTTTTTTTTTTTCCTATAGGTCCTGCTAGCAAGTAGTTTTGTACCAGTATATGCAGGAATTAAGCCAGTGGAATATAAAGGAGAGGTAATTTTTCATTAAGTTTAACTTCCAACTTTTTTCTGTGTTTGTGTAAAAGCATTCTTCATTTATGATGTAATTATTTGATCTTAAGGGAAGGCAATTGCAGTACTATATTTTGTAGAACAGTTCTTGTTTCTGTTGATACTGTAGATTAACACCATGAAAGAAGACATGAGCTTGTTCATGTGTTGTTTGGAAAATTGTGGGTGCTGAGACTGAGATGATCTCTGTAGCATGAATCTGTTTCCTTAAAGATAATGTCTAACACTTACCACAAGAGGAAAGTTCTCTTAGTAAAGATGCTTCTCATGACAAGCTGTTACCATCTCTGAAATGTTTTATGCAACTTAAAGGACCACCATTCTGCTTTTCTGTTTAATGGAAGGAATAAGGGAGATCTTAGCAGATTGGACACTGCTGGAGTACATGTGTGTGTTTATGTATGTGTTGTTCTCATGTTCTGTACAGAGTTACATGCTTACCAGGTACCTTCAAATCTCTTATCTCTGGACAAGCATAAATAATAAACCTTTTTTTTTTCCCCTATAGTAACGTGGCTACGAAGTTTTGAGAGGTATACGCTACTGTAAAGAGAACTTTTTCACAGTTGCCTGTTCTTGTTTTAGCTTCAAGAACTGTTTTGTCTTTCTTCCATAAATATATTAAGAATATTCTTGACTGTTTACTCTGTATTTACTAGAAGCATGAAAACAGATATTTATTTATTTCTGAGAAGTGCTACATGATACTCTCTCCTTTATTTCCTCATACACATCCAAATGATACCTTTAGGACATCTGTAATCCTCACAGCCACCCTGCCAAAAAATCCACACAAAACCACATGCATTTGTCTCTAGCAAGAGGGAGTTGGAGTTCGTTATGTCAGAAAGCTTCTCAGCTTTAGAATTATGTATACAGCAATACATATCAGCTAAAATGTTTGAAGGGTTTAAATCAGTATTGCCTCACTGCTTGAGTTTAATTGAGACTGCTTGCAGCTTCCCAGGGTCTGGAAATTTTGTTGATTGGAGTCTTTATATGTTGCTTGTGCAGTTCAAAGGGCATACATGCATGTTTTAGGTTAATTTTGCCAATAGTTAAAGGGAAGTGTTGTTGTTAAATTTCTTGTGGTGGTCTTTTAATTAAGAAAATGAAATGTTGTCTCAGACTTTTGTCCTAAACTTATTTAAAACACATTTTACTGGATGAACACTGTTGTTATGATTTGCCTGGGTACTGTAGTATTTACTGAAACACCTGCAGCCTCTTCGTAGTGGACAGTTCTTGTTCCTGCCCAACTTTATTTTTTGTATTCAGAAGTGAAATCAATTAGTATTTCATGGAAACTGGTTCTTCTGTTACTTGAAAGCTTCTTGTCATTCCCAAAGCTTCTTACTACTCTTCTTAAGTGAGATTCAGAAAAGGTGGTTTGAGAAGAATGTTGCTTTCATTTATTGTAATTTTTTAGAATGATTAGTTCTGCATGGCTGCACTGACTTTTCTTGTACTCTGTAAAACGGTATATTTGTGGTATGAGGAATTTTTTTTTTTTTTTTTGAGAAAACCATTGCCCATAAATGAGTGACTTCCATTCTTCGGTCCAGAATACTGGTGAGAGCATAAACCATAGGATCTCTATAGCAGTAGTAGTTCCATGGCTTGGATTAACGGGTAATGAGCATACGCGAGGGGGTAATAGGGGCCCTAAAGCCTGCAGTATAGAGCCAGATGCATGGCATGTAATCTAATGATCCAGAAATGGTAAGCACTGAAGTCAGTAAGACAGAATGGATATTGATTTGGCTCTGTGAGGCCACCTATCATATTCACAGAATCACAGAGTGGTAGGGGTTGGAAGGGACCTTGGGACATCATCTAGTCCAACCCCCTGCCAAAGCAGGTTCACCTAGAGCAGGCTGGACAGGAACTCATCCAGGTGGGTTTTGAATATCTCCAGAGAAGGAGACCCCACCACCTCTCTGGGCAGCCTGTGCCAGTGCTCTGTCACCCCCAAAGTAAAGAAATTTTTTCTCGTGTTGAAATGGAATTTCCTGTGTTCTTGCTTGTGTCCGTTGCCCCTTGTCCTGTCACTGGGCTCCACTGAGAAGAGTCTGACCCCATCCTCTTGACACCTGCCCTTTAGATATTTATAACCCTTGATGAGATCCCCTCTCAGTCTTCTCCAGACTAAACAGACCCAGATGTCTCCGCCTTTCCTCATAAGAGAGGTGTTCCAGTCCCTCGATCATCTCTGTAGCCCTCTGTTGGACTTTCTCGAGTAGTCCCCTGTCTAGCATCATATTTCAAGTTTCCTGAAAGCTTTACTGTAACAGACCAAAGCGCTCTCTGTGTGCATTTACACTCTTTTCAGGGAGTAAATTCCTTAGGCCATATGGTCTATGGCAGTATGGAATAGAGCTTACTCCCTGCTAACTGCTCGAGTCTACTGGCCTTATCAGCGCGCTTCAGGACAGTTGATCTGAATCTTGTCTGGCTACATACATCACCTGCGTACCTGTCACCAGGTCGTCTGGGAGTGTTTTTGAAATGTGTTCCAGTATGTAATCTGAAGTCAGGTTGCATGATACGTAAGGAAGTATGTGGCAGTTTTGCTGGAATAGTATCAGGAAATAGCCAAACCTGTTGCTAGTCTGTCCTTACTGCCTATAGAGAGTGAAACCCTGGGTAAACTGTTCCCAGCATTGCAATTTTCTTTTTAGGACAAATGCTTTTTGGCAAGCATTTGGCTCACACTGGAATTAGCTAGCATAGCTGTAGCATGCATGATTGGAGGCTAGACTTTTGGGGTGAATAAGCTAAATTGCATGGTAGCATAGACGTAACATCGATCTATTCATAGTGTGTTTTCTTCTGGTTTGATGACCCTAAAAATAATCTGAAGGAAAATGAAGTGTAAAATAACATCTAAGAGTTTATAGTCTATTAATGGCCTCAAGTTACTTTTTACCTGGATTGGGTATTTAAGGTGCCCTTGGACTAGGCTTCCAGTAATAGCAGGGTAAACTTGCTCCATGGGAAATTATCTTTCTTTGAGTTGGTTAGGTGTCCTCTGAATCTCTGGCAAGGTTAATCTTTAAGACAGATGAAGATCCGCAGGTGACTGAGTTGACTGTATCTGATGATGAGGCTGTAGTTTGTGACACTGTAGTTCTTACAGAACAGCTTTGTAAAAACCATCTACTGGTAAAGGGTAGATTCTATTAGGTCCAGCCCTCATCCTCAGTTTCGTTGCCTGGTTTGGTTTTCGTTGCGCATTATTTCAGAATTTTCTCTGTCTTTGCACTGTACTTACAAAAGAGAAACTGATTCAGAAGTTACCAGGAATTTGCCTCATCAGCTAAGAAGCATTTTTCAAGAATTGGTTAATGGAATTAAAAGAATCTGGGGCATCTCATCTCTTTATTTGCAGTGTATCTATGTTTTATTTTAACTATGTAACATGAGGGACTGTGGAGCCAAAATATTTTTGACTGAGAAGACATTTCTCACAAATACTTGAAAGAAAATAAAATGACAGAGGGCATGTCAGCCAGGAATAACAGAATCAATGAAAGATAGTGCTTAATAAAAAGTATTGCCCTTCTCTTGGTAAATGTTTTGATTTTCAAATAAATATTGAAGTTACATAAGAAGGGGGGGGGAACATAAATAATCAGATTTTTTTAAAGTGGGAGAACTTTTAAGTGGTAAAATTACTAAGCTAGACTTGTGAAAGATATTAATGATGTCATCTGCTAGTGTCTTTGGCTTGGCTTAGGTGGGGACTCCACTGTTCTTGTCATTGTAGGAATTGCAACAAAAAGCCACTTAGTACTCCAAGGAACATTGCATATAAATCAATAATAAATGACTATTTATAGACACACACGCACAAAAGAAAAAAAGCCTGGGTGTTAGAAACGTTAAGGTGTGTTGCAGCTTCACTCACAGTTAGCACAGCGATGGTGTAATAGATGTTGAGAAGTCTGGAAGATAGCTTTGAAAGGTTTAGGAATTTTACTTTTTTTTGCCCCCTTTTCTAAGGCAAAACAATTTGAATCTTAAGCATTGAGAAATATGACTTTTGTGGAAGGCGAAGGAATTAAATGGTGGATTGTAGGTACTGACATCAGGAGCTAATGTCAAGAGTCAAGCTCTAAAGCATATTATGAAATAATAGAGTGAAAAGGACCATGGAGACTACTGAATGGGAATATTTGCAGCTCATATTTTAGGAGCATAACAGAAGTGTGGAATGGCAAATTTCATCTGAGAAAGTGAAGAAAAGGGTGGGGTAGAATGACAAAGCAGCCTCCCCAGATGGTATTTGCTATATATCCATGTGTAAAAGAGTAAATCCACTTATCACGAGATATGGAGTTGACAGTGGAAGGAGGGGCAGGTGACAACAAAGTAATTTGATTGCATGAACTTAGATGAGGCACTGGGAGAAATTTATACTTACAGAATTAAGAGGAAGTTTGCTTTAAGCGAGAGTAAAGGACACAGCTGAGAGGGATCTATACCACTAAGTGATGCACCTCAGAGAATCTCAGGGGCTTCTGAAGACCACACACTGTAACCTGAGATAATGCGTTCTGTATGGCACTACATTGAAAGCCAGTGTCTTGCTAAGAATTTGAAGACAACTTTAATTTAGACGGCATAAAGAACTTTCTAATAGTATACTTTTTGTGGAAGATTTTTTTGTTTTTTAATTTTGTGACTAAATTTCTATGACATTTTCAGTAATCTTGTGGGAAAACTTGCATTATTTTGCCATTTCGTAGCGGTCACATATAGTATCACCTACAGCAGAAAACCTGATTGGTGCTAAAGAATACTAGTAAAATTTATCATTTGTTTGTAGTGTTCTGTGTTAACGAAACTTGAAGCCGATATCCTGGATTATTCAGTTTATCTTTGGGGAGGTCAAACCCTTAAGAAAACACTAAGGTGAATCTTATATTATTTCTTACAACATTTCAACTTGCCTAGCTTTCAGTGTCCGTAGTAGTCTACTTAGTTAATGTATGTTTCCTTTTTAATAAGCGGAGAAGAAAAGAACTATTTCAGTACAACTCGAATCAGATGTAAATGCCTTTTTTAGGATAAGGTGAATCATGTGCTAAAAGCGTTTTCTCTTCTTTGACGATAAAGGAAGTGTAGAATGAGTAATTTGTCTGTAGATGTATTAACTTCAGTGAGATGCATCTGACCACCAGACCTCATGTATGGTGTCAGTGAATGCATGTATCCAGTAGACTGATGTTGAGTTTTGGATTATGCATATAAGGACAGAAAGAAATATGAATGTATAAAATACATTGGAAAGAGATGTCACAGTTGTTGCTGCTTATACTGGGGTGGAATTTGGCTGTGGTCCCTGTGAAGATCAGGCTTGTGCCCCTAGACTGCCTTTAGAACCAAGACATATGTGGAGCTTTGCAAGATATTTATTAGTTGCTTTTGTTTTTTCTTCCTCGTTCTTTCCTGTACTCAACTCCTGTAGCAGACTTGATGTCTTCACCCTCTTATGTGCTGTATTTGTTCAGCTTCTTCTCACGTTTACCCTCCACTTTCTAGCTATTGCTGTCCTGTGTTGTGTGTCTAAGAAGACAGGAGGCTCTGGACGAAGAAGAGAGAAGGCATGTTTGGGTTAGCTTGTGCAGTCAGTTTGCCTGCACATACAGATTGTCCAGCTCCTAGTTTGAATCAGAGTAATGTAGAGGAGTATTCATTATCTAATGTAGTTGCCATGTAATATTAACAATCTTCTCATTTCACGTATGTGTTGAGAAAAATTCTGCATGGGGCATTTTGTTAGTAGATCAACTAACAAGCCTTATTAATAGCTCAATAAATTTAGTACACATGTATTTACACATTGTGCCAAACGCTCATTAATTAAACACTCTGTGTGTACATTGTCAGTTCCTTGGTTTTTATGTCTCAGGCTCAAGCCTGTGCGTGATATTCTGAGAAGGAAACTTGTAAGTTTTCTTTAGGGTGGTGTGGAGAAGGCAGGGACAGGAAGGATGAAGTATGCAGTTAATGAACATACTGTACTAAGATTACTTTGAAATTTTTATTTTTTTTTTTTCCCAATAGAAGTGGGTTGATGGTGGCCTTACCAATGGCCTTCCTATCTTGCCGATTGGAAGAACTGTGACAATTTCTCCTTTCAGCGGTCGATTAGATATCTGTCCGCAGGATAAAGGACGTGTGGATCTTTATGTTAAATTTGCAAAACAAGATATAATGGTGAGTTGATTTTTTTAATTAAATAACTTTAGAAGAAAAAGTTGTTGAGCAGTTGAGGTTATACTTATTTTTAAGTGTTTATTTTCTGTTTATGTATCAACTAGGATTGCTTTAAGTATCAGCTGTATCTGGCTAGGCAGAGTGTTTATAGGGGGGAAAAAAAAAGACTTCTTTAGAATACCTCAAGAGGGTGAAACTACAGAACATCCTGCTATACTTGCTGACATTAACTGCTCTAACTGAATTTGAAATACAAATTTGTCATACATTTGAAATGGTATAAAATGACTTGTCACCTTATTGCTCAAGAGAGCTGGTGTTAGGATTTTGAATATTTGAGACCACAACATTTTTCCAGAAGTTACTTTGTTAGATGTTACAGAAACATTTCTGTATATTGAAATATAGGCTAAGACTGATTTTTATGGTCTGCTTTTCATCATTGAAATTTCTATCTTTGCAAGCTCCCTTTGACATGATGGAAGAAAATATTGAATAGCAGTAGCTGTCAAAAAAACTCCCAATAGAAAGAAAAAATAAAGCTTAGCAATAATTTGTACTATTTTTAAAAAAAATTATTTTAGGCATTTCTTAATATGTTTTTCTTAATTTGAGTAATGTTGTCCTAAATTGAACCGATTTCTGAATCTATAATGTTTCTCAGAGAGATTTTAAACATGATAGTGCTGATGATCATGATCATAAAGCATAAGATTATTGATCTTGTATGTATTGAAAATATATGCAATCGCTTACTGTATATTTCTTGATTGTGATTTGTATCTAATATCTAGTGCATCTAGAGGAGGGAAAATGAGCTTGTGATTAGATTAGCTTAGAGATAGAAAATTAATTGCAGAGTTACATTGCGTCTAGGCTCCTGGAAGTGCAGGCTTGTGCAGAATCTCGGGCGACATTTTAAATTATTCCATTTGAAGCACCGTAGCTTTTAGAGCTGCAAAAATTTAAACTAAGAACTAAACTAAAATTTAAACTAAAACTTAAACTAAAATTTAAACTATCATTTTGATACTGTTTTTCAGAATTTTGTATAATACAGTACGTGGCTGAAGTATTAAATTAATCATAAAAGTCAAGCATTCAGAACTTTAATTATTTTTTTTGTAAACAATTTAATAATATCTTTATTCAAGAACAAAGTTATGAAGTCTCTTTACACCATCAGAGTGACGAGTTGAGATGCCGAGTAGTTCTTAATTTGTTGGTAATACAAGCTACATTTATATGTTAAACGTTGCCTGGGAATGTTCCCAAGAATGTGGTTGTTTGCACTAGTAAGCTGTCAAAATGTTTCCTTGCACAAGTTTAGCGTGTGCCAGCTACCACTCTGCCAGACAGTTCTGGGAATGTTTCTGAAGTTAAAATGTTTCAGAAACTTGGGGCAGTTTTACAGGCAGTCTGTCTTGGAGGCTGTGAGTTCAGCAATTCATATGCCAACTCTTTGTGCCAGTTTGTCCTGGCGCTCAGCAGTACACCTGAACACAGTTAATGTACTAGCGTAGACATAGCCATGCTGGGCTTTTGTTTTTAACGTGGTTAATTTACTAGCGTAGACATAGCCATGCTGGTCTTTTGTTTTTACATATGGCACAGGAAACATGACAGAACAGACAGCAACACAGTCAATTCTACATAAGTTACTTTGAGCTAATTTATAATTTCTCGCTCTGTTGCAGCTGTCTTTAGCCAACCTAGTAAGGCTTAATCAAGCCTTGTTCCCACCAAACCACGAGAAAATGGAATCGTTATACCAAAATGGATTTGATGATGCTGTACATTTTTTACTGAAAGAAAACTGGTTTGAATAGATGGTGCTTAGAAAATTAACAAAACCTCGTGGCTGTCAAAACATAGCTACAGGTATCCTACAGAATCTAAGGGCTTGCTGTTCCAATTCCAGTTTATGGAAATAAAAATCCCGATGGAATTGCATCTGCTTCTGCCAAGAAACTATGACTTGCACTCTGAAGATCTATATGAACATGTCGTAATGGAATCAAACTTACTTGGTAGTTGTCTTGTTTTGAGGAGGTTCAAACTTAGACCCATTTTGCTTCAGCTGAGGACCTGAGCATGGGATTTGTAAAAGCTCGTGTTGTCATGATTGGAGAAATTTGGAAAAGTCTTTTTCAATGTTATCTGAGCGACAAATCAAGGTTCTATCATGAAAAATTACAATCTGTATTGTTCACTTAATATAATAGTTATGTGTGCTACTTGGAAACTTGCAATATTACTGATCTAATACGTATCTTGCAGTGTTCTGAGGACTTGAATACTTAACACTAGCCACAATACATAAAACGTTTGCACTCTTTGATATGTGTTATTTTTTAACATTAAAATTTCTTGCATTTTTCAGTGAATGTAGTCTTTTAAAATTTGAAATACTAGTTGAAATTTGTAACAGGAATGTGGTTTGAATGTAAAAATATCTTGTAAAGAAGGCTGTAAGAAATTGTTATATTTATTATGTTTTCTTCCTCTGCTAAAATGGAATAAATATATTTTCTTGAAACTTTTGTCGAGCTCATTTTTAAGTTTCTCAGAATGCTGTAACAACGTGATTGCCAAAAAAACAGTCTGTTGGAGAGAAGTTGAAGTAAGTCAGCAAGTAATGAACTTGGACTCGAGAATCTCGTTCTTTTACCATTCATCTTGCATTGGCTACCTTAAGTGGAAGTTCAGGATTTTCAGTCTTAATGCTGAAATCCTAAAATCCACAATTGTTTATTTAAAAGCAAACAGTGTTTGTTTTTGAAGTGTATTTTTAAGTTGATTTCTTAATGTGTAAAAAAAAAAAATAAAAAAAATTATAGCATTTCAAAAAATCTAACAGAAAATCTGGGGAGGTGAGAAATAAGCTTTAAAAAAAATAAGAATCCAATATAGCTGAAAGCCTCTTCAGCACATACTCGTATGTAGATTGCATCAGATTAGGATTCATGTGGTATGGATGGAATTATTTTATTACTGGTTTTGATAGTGAAAGAAATAATTAAATAAAAAAATGCTGATGGAAAGCATCTTACTTTCATTTTAGAACAGCAACTCTTTCTAGATGCACAAGGTTCTGTATATAGTTTGCAAGATTTCCAGATCTGTAGGACAGCATTTTTCCATGTAAAACTGAAATAAATTACCTTTGTGCTGCCAAGACACATGTGCCTGGCTCACTTGCACGCTCCTTTATACAGAGAATAACTTAGCATGAATAGAAAGAGTAAATAATGCTGGTAAGAAATTGTTTATGTTGTTTTATCTGGATGCAGTTTTCTTAAGAGTTTTAAAGGAGAAGGTTGTTAAATGCAAAGTTCGCTTACCGATGATGCATATTGCTTTTGAGCATCAACACTGTCAGTTTGCTATGCTCTTTAATCCATAAAAATCTGACTTATTTCAGCACGCGTATTAATTCAGCACACAGGGTAATGTTGGGTGCTTTAGAAATCAACCTTCGTAGGTTTATAATAAGATGACACAAGATTTTTCAGGAAGAATAAAATCACGAAGAATAAAATCATATTAATGCAGAGATAAGATGCAGGAGTGTTCACTGTGATACGATAAAGTGGGTTTATTTTTTTGTGTGCTGGAGCATAAAAGTTGAAGGAGAACAGAAATCTGTTCAGTCATAACACTAGTGTTCAGAGGGGATACTGCTGTGTGCATTTAAAGACTCAGATTTTTCAGTTACCACCATTTTATGAATGTTTTTTGATTGTGTACGACCTACCCAAGCAGAAGGATGCAACACTATTCTGTAAGTCGTTCAACCGGTCCTGATGAAGCATAGTAAAGCACATTCAGAAATGCATTATTTTCAGCCAGCTATGTTTAAATCCATTTTGTTTGTGTGAAAAATGAGATCTTGTTTGTAAAAAGGGATATTTCTTGATCGATTAGTGTATTTGGGAAATATTTGCAAAAGGTAAATCGACTGTCCTATGGGAGGATAGTCACAGACTGTTTCACGTAAGAAGCCAAGGCTGCTTCTAAGCATTCAGGTGTTGTGACTTATACCCATTCTATTTCCTCCTTCCCTCAACCCCTCCGCTGTATCACCTTGAAAATATCAGATTTAAAGTTTAAAGAAAACCTGTTTTTTCTAAGCAAAGTAGCGTTTTTACAATAGAGACATAACCTTATTAAAGGTGACTCTGCTTGCTTTCTGGTTTAGTGTGAATTGGTCATGATTTCTTTGTCAACTTCAAAGCCTCCTAATTCAGTTTTGTGCTTGGATCTGTATTTGCTGACTTGAATGTTTGAGCCTGGACAGAACTTTCATTTCAAAATCTCTGGTTTTAAGTGCAGTTCCCATACCTGATAAAATAGCATATGTTTCTAGTTTTGTGGCATGTTTGTGCCATTCACGTTCACTACACAAATGAGGGGTAACTGAGGAGTGTTTGCAAAGGCTGCTTCCAGGGTAGGAAGGTGAATAAGTGCCTTTACTTAAGTCAATCTGTTTCACTGGAAAAAATCTGATCCCTTTTCAATAGTCTCCTACCTGTCTTCATCGGTGTTAGTACTAATCCTATCCATACCCCATCCCAGCTTTCCTAGTTGGAATATGTATGGCTGCTTATGTTCCTAACTTAATCCTTTTTCTGTTTTAAACCTCTTCTATGAACAGTCTTGCTGGGCAATTACACTTGTACATTTTTATTGGTTAAATATTTTCTATTTGAAAGAGAAACAGTGAGAAATCTAACAAGATGAGCGCCTCTTAGACTTTGTTTTCTGTTAACAGTACTTGTATTCTTCAAGCAGTGAATGTTATCCTTTCTGAATGGAAGTAAATTCAGGGGTTTATTATCACTTTTCAGGTTCTTCAGTTTGGTATGAATCTTTCACGGCTAATTATGCTGACTAAAAGCTGGAATATTCTTTTAGAACGTCATAAATCGGTTCTGCTGAAAAAGGATCCTAGCTACCTTGTTTAAGTTTTTCAGAAAAGCCTAAGGTAGTAGGGAGTCCTCTTTCAAAGAGTCCTAAACAAATGGAGTTGAAAATCCGTTCGTGATCTCTTTTGTCAAAACAAACCACAATGAAATATGTTAATTTGTAATTTTAAGAATACTTCTTAAACAGATTCTGTTGTTCTGTTCTGTTCTGTTTGGGGTGTAGTCCTTGTATGGCTGAAAGCAGAACCTGCACTTGTCAGAATTTCATTTTCTGGTGGACTTGCTGCACAAATAGGCTGTATAACTTTTAAAAAATACGTTAATATCTTAAAAGGCTGAAGGAAGTTAAACTTGCTAAAACGCATGCCTATTTTGTACCATGATGCTGTTGATAAGCGGTTGCAATGAAGATAATTACAAACAATACTTAACAATTTTTGAAAAAAAAGGCACCATTTCTGCTGAAACGTTACTAGCTCTGGTAGCTGTGTTGTCTGGGAAACCATTTTGTTGGGTTTTGTTTAAACTCAGATTTCACAAATGCTTTTGAAAAATCATTAGTACAAACACAGTCAAATCTAGAAGATGAAACAGGATAAGGTAATATTTTGTCCTGAGGATGAACATATTTTTATGATAAAGCCCAATGTTAATATATCTGTTCTGATATTACTTCAGATTATGTTAAAAATACGCTAAGGTATTTTTCTAATATTTAAATATTCCATACAGAAGTATATTTAAGCAGACAAGACATAAAAATCTTAAGAGATTATTAAAAATAGTTAATTTCTGTACCACATCTGTGTATTTCCCTCTTGGTCTATAGATAGTAAAGAGTCCTTAAGGCATCACAGATCCTTCTATGCTTAAGTATTTTTACTTATTTTAGTAAACTAGTCTGAGATCCTGTTCTATTTCAGAGATGTGCTCTATGTGATATTTTTTTGTTCCATGATTTAGGTATTAATTGGTCAGGGAGTAATTTTTTTCTCAAATGGTTTCAAATTTTCCCAAAGAATAGATTTGTGTTTGAGAATGTAAGCTGTATGTAGATACTGTTTCTCATCTAGTCAGATCAGTTACCACCATTTTTTTTCATATGCCACAAAATAGTGACAAATTTGAAATATATTTTTTTTTAGTCTTAGCTACTTACAAAGGAGAGAATTTGTGCAATTGTAACTGCTACTAGGGAAAGACAGAGAAGCATTAAGAAAATTATTTTCCTTATTTGTGAATTGGACAGCTGTGTGAGACTTCATGCTTTCCATTTTAGTTATAATCTTGATAAGGATATACAACATGACACCTACTGAGATCAGAAAATTGGAGTTTCAATGTGAGAACAGAAAACAACAGAAAGTTTCCATCTTTCCTCATTAAGCTAAAAATAAATTATGGAAAAGCTACCAACTATAGAAGCAAAACATGAAAGTACCCCAAAAAGCCATGGAAGTCTGTCTTTTAACTATTTTTCTTCTCCATAATTAATGAAGTTATGGATGACCTGCTCCTGGTTTTCTCTCTCCATCCCCTGTTCATATGTAGCTACATGCGTGCGTTCTCTCAGATGGCAGAAAGCTTAGTCTTCAGTTTCCTTAACTTCGCCTAGCCACGACGGCTCAGGTTTTGCCTGAAGAAAGCAGCAAACACCAGAGCTTGTTTCACAGGGAGAAAGTGGTGCTCACCTCCGGGAACTCGAGCCAGACCTGCAGTGCTGTGAAGTGGAAATCACCCTGATATTCACTGGGAAACACGTGCGATGAAGGGAGAGGAGAAGAGAGGTGCTCTTGGTGAGCTCTGTTGCTAGGAGGTTACTGCGGCATTTTTCATGAGTTAGTGATCCTGATAATTTCAGTCTGAAGTACAGTTGTGTTGCAGTCGCAGTCCAGGAGCCTCCCAACAGGGAGCATTGAGTGCATTGGAACTTGAGCTACAGTTTTAACTTTCTACCCTGTTAGACTTGGACCAGGTAACAATCCAACTGTGGCTTTTTCTGTTTTTTTTTTTGTTTGGTGGGGTTTTTTTGTTTTGGTTTTTGGTTTTTTTTGTAATTTTTCTTTACACTGTTCATTCTAGTCTAATGAAAGCTTTATCATTTCTGATATTGTAATGAAAACAGGATGATCTTCTTGAGGCCTTGAACGTGTGCATGTAGCATGCTGCAGGTGTTTGAAAAGGAAATACTGCAGCCTCAGGCTTTTGGTATAGGCATGCCCTCTAAAAAGGCACTTTGCACTGAGTCTTCAGTTAAAACTTCGATCTCTTGGCAGGCTGAGGCAAACAGGACAGCTTCACCTCTTTTTAGATCTGTTGAGGAGGATCACTTCAGTTCTTGAAATGAAATGATTTTTGCCTGGAAATTGTATAGTGGTCAGGATGTTGCATTCAATTAATGCATGCATTCTTGAATTTCATAATTTTCTATTTTTCAGAAATGCAATGAATTTCTATCTGAACACGTCAATGCCCTGTCTAGGATATTCAGGAGTAATTCTGCCTTTTCTAACAGCTCTTGTTTTCCTAAAAGGATTCTGAACTCCGCTCTGACCTTCAAACCTTTGGTTGGCTTTGTGTGTGAAGACTGGAAATGAAGATCACTATAAGTATGCAACAATTATTTTATTGGCTGGGACTACTAAGCTGAGCAGTAATGTTCATCATCCAAATGTGGGCACTCTATGAATGTCTGATGCCTAGACTGGTACTTTATTCTAACTGCAATACTCATCCTTTCTTCTATCTCATTCTTGATATGAACATCAGTTTCAATCCTTTTTCCCAACTCTGGTTCTCTAGAATGAGGACCTATATGGTATTACTATATGCCTTTTTCCAGGGTCCAAAAATTCCATGAAGGTGATTTCAGACCAGTTTTCCACACTCTAAATGTCTTTATACATAATACATCTTGAAATCTGATATTACTGTTAAACTCCTAGCTGAGCATATATTTGATAATGCTTAATATCAGAAGTAATTGCAAATTACTGTTTCAGTTACTATTTTCCTTTAGCTGGTCTACGTGTTTCCTGTCAGAGTATATATTCAAGAGATTTGAAAGTAAACATCAGTCCTACTAAAATTAGCAGGAGTTCTGTCTCTAGTTCCCAGAGGACTAAGGCTCCATCCTTCATATATTAGATCATGAACTTGAGACTCTTTGTTTGAGTCACTTGGAATTGAAGATAAATATGTGGTCCAGAGGGACTTGGACAGGCTGGAGAATTGGGCTGCAGAGAATGGAATCAAGCTCAAAAAAAGGGACATGCAAAGTCCTGCATCTGCTTTGCACAGAAGGACCTGCAGGTACTGGGGATAACAAACAGACTGTGACCCAACGATGTGCCTTCAACATCCTGCCCTGCATTACCAGAGCATTGTCAGAAGTTCAAAGCCGGTGATCCTTCCTCTCTACATAGCAGAGGCTACACCATATCTGGGGTGCTGGGTCCAGTTCTGGGTTCCCCAGTACGAGAAAGTTATGGACTTAATGGAGTAAGTCCGCTGCATGCCCACAAATATTATTAAGGACTGGAGCATCTGATGTATGAAAGACTGAGAGAGCTGACACTGTATAGCCTGAAGCAGGCTCAGGGGAACGCTACCAATTTGTATAAATACCTGATGGGAAGGAATGAAGAAAACGAGGCCAGGTTCTACTCAGTGGTGCCCAGTGACAGGATGAGAGGCAATTGACACAACCTGAACCACAGGAGGTTCCATCTGAACATCAGGAAACACTTTACTGTGAGAGTGACTGGTTACCCAGAGAGGTTGTGGAGTCTCCCTCCTTGTAGGTATTCAAAAGCCACCTGGACACGGTCCAGGACAACCAGCCCTATCTTACCCTGATTGAGTTAGGGGTGTTAGAATACATGATCTCCAGAGGTCCCCTCTAACCAATGGTTCTCTGATTCTTTGACTTACTGTAGGATCAGCACTTAACGCTACAAAGTGCACTTTTTAAAAAAGAAGTATAAACAGAAAAAAAAAGATATTTCACATGTCTAACATTAAGAATTGTTTGTATTCTAAACTCACTCTGAATTCGGTCCTGATGTTTCATTCTATACTAAGCTGCTATAAAAATCCATGACCTTGCTGACTGCAATATAGCAAATAATGTCTTTTTACTATCCTTGTGATGTTGGTGTTAGATGATGGAACATATTACCTATTACTTGTTTTCAGTCCCCCAGAACTTTCAGAATATTTAACCTTTCAGACTGGAAGTTTATGTCCAACTTCTTTGGAAACACTATGTAGAAAATAGCTCAGCTGTTTCTGAGAAGCATGTGGAAAAAGTGCAGAAATCACATTGACCTTCATTTGAAGGGCCATTGATCTGAACTGGAGGCAGTGTTATAAAGTAGAAAGAAAACAGCCCTATTCGAGTATATGAGTTATCTGAATGAGGTGCTTTTTAAATGTACCTTCTAGTTACGTCTGCTAGATTAGGTAGGAATTCTTGTCATTTTTGCCAAAATGCCAGAGCTGGAAGGTTTCACTGAATGCACTGACCTCTTTGTGCTTCTTGTACTTGAAGGTGACTTTTGTTCAGTGACTGTTGCCTTCAGTTCTTCTCTTCACAGAACTTCATCTTTGCCTCAGATGGACTTCACATCTTGCACTTTAAAGGATGGAATGGCTATTTCCCTCTCCTCTAAAGCTCCATGTTAAATTCCCTGAACTTAACCCATTCATATTTAACCCAACTTATAATTTTAACTTCAAAATGAAGAGTTAGACGTATGCAACAAGGATTTTATTTTTAAAAGGTTCTTAAAATAGAAAATTTGAAGTGCTTCTGAAGAGATAGTTTTGCTGGAAAAGAAGTGAATTACATATTTACACCCACAAACTAGAGTTTGATTTACTGACTCTGGAAACCTAAATACATATGACTGCAGATGCAGTCAGTTCCCAGTTTAGGTAGAGGAGGAGGGAAGACCATTGTTTAATTCCCATAGTCCAAATAAAAAATAATAAATAAAAAAAATATATTCTTCATGACTGCGCCCCTCCCCTCCAAGTGCTCAAGCACAGTCTCTCTGTTCCTCTGAAAGTCACATTTCACTTTTTCTAAGTGTATGAGCCAGCACTTTCACCGAAGGGAATCAAATGCTCAGATCAATTTCTTAAATGGAAATTATTTTATTTGGTGTCTTTACTGATAGAACAAGGAAATATTTTAGAAAAAGAGGCTAGTGATGAAGTTGAAGCTTAATCCAGCTAGCAGTGTGTATCCGCTTCTTAATGTCCAGCCCTGAGTGTCAAGTATGTGACTTACTGTCCCCTTTTAAGTGAACAGAATTTAATCACTTTTTTACAATTACTGCAACAATTAATGTATAAGGCTGTAACCTCTGCCATTTTATTCTGTGAACTGTTTCCTTTCACATAATATATATTTGCAGTGGTAAGCAAATTTGAAACACAACATTCAGCTTGCAATATTTGACTGAGAAAAAAAAGAAAAAAATCATTTTTGACAATTTAAATACTTCGTCAAAGTTTTAATTTCCTTCAAGTCATAGATACATAACTACACCAAGGCAGCACTTCCTCAAGTACTTCATTACTATGCAAATTATGATAATCTTTTTATATACAACTTAGTTCTATTGTTGTTGTTTACATACATTCCACAAGTATTCTAAGTACGTTAAAACAAGTTTAAAAGACACTTTTCTAATCCAAGTATTTTATATTACGGTCTGAGATATGGTGCATAAGCAGTAAAGATAAGCCGTACAGCAGTAAACATACATCTATGTAGCCTATCTACACGTCAAGATGATTTCAGTAATAAATGTTTCTTCAGAAAACATGTAAGTTACAACTTTTAAAAACACATCTAAGTGTTTTCATTCTACTGGGAGATGCATGTGCCCAATATGCATTACATGAGTGGCATAGCTGGCTGAATAGCTGCGAGTAGAAGAAGTCACAGGGATTTGCAAACACGGGGGATGTGTAAATGGGGGGAGTTAGAAATAAGGTCAGACAGCGGACTGGGAGCACGAGAGGAATTCCTCTCGGACAAACTCTTCTTTAAATCTGTCACTACAGCAGACAGATACTGTATTACAGAATTGCATTTGTAAAGCAAAGAAGCTGTCTTAAACTGGATTAAAAAAATAATAATAAATCCAACTGTGTCCTTGTGTTTAAAGTAGAAAAAACCCAGTATGTACCGTCAGGTTTGTTAGCATTGAAAAGAGGTTTGAATACCTTTAGCTTTTACTGTGTTTTGATGACAGTTACATACATTAAAGCTCATGTCATTTGTAGCTTCATGGAGTGGTAACTTCTTTAGTTTGAAATAAATACATTAACAGATAAAAAAACCTTGAACAAAAGTTAATGAAGTGATCTATGTGTATGTTCCTTTTCTGTCTTGATAGAAGTAGCACATCACACATGCTCATGTCTCAGTTACAACTGCACGCACCTTGGTTTTTTATATCATTTTCCTTCCAATGTCACTGAGAGTTCTTACTAGTGACATATCTTCATATTCTT
This sequence comes from Larus michahellis, assembly GCF_964199755.1. Lineage (NCBI taxonomy): Eukaryota > Metazoa > Chordata > Aves > Charadriiformes > Laridae > Larus > Larus michahellis. The sequence goes on from NC_133896.1 coordinate 143,891,485, forward strand.
GATTAAACCCATTATTAACTGGTCTGGACGGCTGGTCATAAATCCATTCACTTGGCAGAGTAGCGCTGCTATCTGTGTTTCTTGATTCATTCTTGCATTTTTTACGGCACTGGTGAATCTGTTGCAATATTCCATAAAATATATTGTTAAGCAGTAAAAATATTTCCATTAGATACCTAAATTTACTGGGATAGCCATCCAGCATTCGTTCTGAATTTTTTTTAAAGTTGTGTATCAAAGTTAAAAAGAAACATGGCAAAACCTAATTTTAACTACACCTTCATGAACTGACTTAACGAATTATTATTAATAATAAATGTTGTGGGTGTTAAGTAAGCTAAGATACTAATACCTATGTAGTTATTGTTTTATAGTTTAGCTGGTTCCAACTTAACGAACACATTGAATATGGTCAGATGTGGGACACTATGATACAGCATTATTATGGTACATTTTGGTTTAAAGTAGGAGAACTAATATCGGACAGTGTTAACTGATTTCAGTGAATTAGCTTCTTATATGCAGAATTCTGAGGCTTTCCAGGTTGTTTCATATTCTGGTCAAGAAATAGTCAGAAAGGGTGCCCGACTGTACAGCAGTGATTTCATTTAATACTTCTCCAATTCCCAATGCTATCTTTGGACAGATGTGTGCTGTTACTTTAGAAAAAATAGATTGGAGGGAAAAAAATTTTCATCCATTCTTTATTCTTGTATAGCATAACATAGCATAAACATATTTTTTGGAGAGTGGCCGAGGTGGGTGTCTTTTTTTGGGGAGAATCCCTCAGCGACTGCTGTAATGGCTTCTGCGTAAAACAGACACAACTGTCACACAGGTGTCATTGGGATAGCATGTTGCTGTGCCCTAGTCTTGACTTGGAAGCACAGGAAAAGTTTGGCAGAAGTAAGAAGCTAGGGAAGAGATGAGAGGACTTTAGACTCAGAAAAGACAGGTCAGACATCTTCTTGAGGTTAACAGCTCCATACAGAAGCTCCCTGAAGGTCTCAACCAGCCATGACATGCCAGAATTAAGTAGTGGCCTGTAAGGGCCACAGGGCCTTGAGTCCCACCTTCATTAGTTTACACTCTGATTTTGACACAACATACATTTTCATGACAGGAAACATTTTTAATTTAGTAAATAAATTACTTCTAAAAATTATAAACTTCCTAACTTTGTAAATTTCAGTGTAGGTCTGTGTGGCAACCCCGGCCAGCAGCTGAGCATCCGCAGAGCTGCTTGCTCACTCACTCCCCCATCCCCAGTGAGACTGGGGAGAGAGTATGAAGAACAAAAGCAAAAAACCTCATGGGTCAAGATAAAGACAATTTAACGGGTGAAGGAGAGAGGAAAAAATAAACTGAAAACCATGACAAAAAGCCAAAGCGATAACAAGGAAATCACTCATCACCTCCATCCAACAGACCAATGCCCCGCCAGTTTCTGAGCAATGATCACCTCAGAAGCAAAAAAAAACCCCTTTGATCTTTTTCCCCTACCCCAGATGTTATTGCTGAGCACGACATTATAAGGTATGGGATATCCCATTGGTCAGTTGGAGTCAGCTGTCCTGGCTGCGTCCTCTCCCAGCCTCTTGCCCACCCCAGCCTACTTGCTGGGCCGGCAGAGCGAGGAAGCCTTGATGCTATTTAAGCACGGTTCAGCCAAAGCATTAGTGCGTAATTAACACTGTTTTGACTACAAATCCAAAATGCAGCACCATGAGGGCTGCTATGAAGAAAGTTAAACTCCATCCCAGCCAGATCCAGTAACAGTTTGCTACGGCTTGCTAATTGTGCTCGCAGTGACTCATTTTAGGAGTCACTAGATTGGCTCACTTTGTATATTCGGATGTGAAACAGCTTCTGGCAGGCTTCTGATATTGTATTTTAGCAAGGTTTGACTGTTTATGTCTCTCTCTGGCACGAGTTTACTGTCTCCCTGAGTACACCTACCTTGTCTCCTGTGTGAACATTTCTGTTTTTGATGTGGCTTTGAGGTAACATTACTTAACAACGTGTTGCTAAAGAAAACAAAACCCAAACCTTACTTGACCTAGAAGGGCAATCAGATACCGTAAGCGTCTTTGTAAGTCTTGTAACTTATGTCACTGGTGCTGAGCCTTATATAATAATGAAGTGCTTGGCTGTGCAGCAGCATCAGCAGAAAGGGAGCTGTTGCCGCCATGCCAGGTTCAGTGACACTGAAGTAGCCCCTTTAAACTGCACAGGCTGAGAAAGAGAAGACAAGGTGAAGGAAATCCTGCCTTTCAGTCAGGGCTCAGCTACCTGGAAGAACCCTCTTTCTGGACCTAAAATGGCTACTGGTTTAAAACAATAATGATTCCTCAAGAGTTAAGTTTTCTTCCTCTAAGCCTGTTAAGTTTGGTAACTTGGTACTTTTTAGCCTGTGTTTTTTAACTTTTAAGGAACTCTACAACAGTGGTTTTGAGGAGAGACATTGTTGGTGAAGCACAAGGAATTTTTTTAGGTCTCCTATAAATAATAATCTTCGAATTACAGTTGCAAGTAAGAACCTTGTAAGTATAAGCAGAGCACGTTGTACTGTTGAGGGTTAGGCATGAGTGTAGTGCCATCCATGCCTTCAAAGACTATGATGCTCATTTGCGTCAAGTTACGGCATAGTTCACATTTCTCCAGCTCATGTTTATTTCCTTCCAGATGGTTTAATTTACATAAAAGTTATTCCCAGGTAGAATCAAAGTAGAGCTATTCATTAATAGCTGGCTTTTTAGGTTTCGGTTCCACAGAAACTAACTCATTTAAACGATTATGAAGTTTTTCCTTGAAGTGAGTAACACAGCCACAACTAGGAAAGAGGGAAAGATTTTTAAAACACCATGAGTAGCATAAGAAAGCACCCTGGGCTTAGACAATTTTGCATCCAAAAAATGTTTTCTCCTTCTCTTGCAAAATATTTTCAAATTTTCAAGTTGCTACGGCGCTGCTCTGCTGGCCAGATAAACGTCAGGCCGTGGCCCACACCAACTAGTGGGTGGGAGTGGACATAAACCCTGGCATTACTGGGGATTACAGAAAAAAGTGTAATTTATATGTCACAGCTGCTTTTTTTTTTTTTTTTAATCCATGGCTATGCCCTCAAAACATTCACAGGCAGGGGGTTTTACCTCTAAATCTTTAGTTAACAGAAAACAGAGTGACTTTTTACTTTGCCACAGGTGCGTATTCAGGCTAATCTCTCTATGATTTTCTTCCATCAGAAGATGACACCCATCTTTAAGTTTGTAGTATTTATTTCTGAAAATACTACTTACACCGAAAGCTATGATAACTGTGGTGACAAAGATGGTGTATCCAAGAAGAAGGAACCAACCCCACCAGGTCTTATCAGATCTTATACAGTCCTTGCATTTGAAATCTGAAACAAAGAGAAAGAATATTAAGTATTTGAAAAAGAAAAAAGCAAGTTGCTTTTCTGATAAGATTTCATTTGAGGTATTAGTGAGGATCGATCAAGCAGCGCATTTGTCTATTTTTATCACATTTTCTTTCACTGTTTTTCAGGCTAAAAGTTTAAGCTTCTCGTGAGACAACTGTTGTCTTCTTTTTACTTCAGACATGAGATTTTTGAACTGTTGTAAGCTACTTACAAAATGGATAGTAAACAAGATTCTCAGTTTACTAAAAGTGTCATATCCAAACCCATCCTTATTATGCAGCACACACTTACGTAATAATGAAAAAGCCAAATTAAATGACATTTATCTTACGAAGTCTCAGACAACTTTTTCTTCTATCTTTATAAAAAACTAAACCAAACATATGCTTATGTTGCTATAGTCAGAAGACTTCATTGGCTGCTGTGTTTTTTTACAGGCTCAGAAGAATTGCGTTGGACAATTGTTAAACATAATGTGAGATCTAAAATGAGAAAGATGCTTTGTGGCATTTAGCATTTGCTAGTCTGGAAAATCTACAGGAAGAAAACTTGGATCATCTGAAATAGTGTATCTCGGTCACTGAGGTCACATTCCCAGCAGCGTTACAGAAACTGGATTCATAATTTGAGGATAGGGGTAGAGTTATAAGGTGTTGAAACTGATTTTACAGTCAAATGGAAAGAAAGTTTCTCTCCCACATATCCCTACTTTCACGTACACTCTATCTAAAAGCCCTCACACTGCTCTGTGAATTTACTGTTCATTTTTCAGTAACTGGAGGAGCAAGCACAAACTATATATTTCAAAAGAGACCACTGGCTTTTAAAGAATAAAGAAAATGACAAAAAAAGATAATGAAAGATTGTCGGGGATTTTATTTTTTATTTGTTTGTTTGTTTGTTTAGGTATGGAGTAAAGGTACAGCAAATGTTTGTGTAAAATATTAAGAAAAAATTTTTTTTATACATATATATAATAATTAATGTTATATTTATATAAATGTATAGAGTCAATGTTGTACTGCACAGCGAACTGGTTTAGATCCAAAGAAAAGTCTCTGTCCCTGAGAAGTCTGTCTGTCCAGCTGTATAACGGTTCAAACAAAAAGCATCCCTTCCCTTTCCTACTCATACGACTGCAGACTGCTTTTTGCCACCCTTCTTACAGCTGAGATGAGCGGTGAGAGAGAAGGCTGAAAGAAAATTTAATTCAACTTGCACACATCAAGTCCATTTTTGTCATTCCCAAACGCTCCTTACCATGCACGGTCAGCTTGGTGCCGTTTCCACGTTTGCCCTGGATTTTCTGCGTTAGCGTCACGTCGCAGAAATAGGAGTTACTGGCATTCTGGTCGACGTTGCTCAGTTTTAAGATGGAGAATCCCCTGAGAGTGTTCTTTATAATTTGTACCTGTGGCCTGCCTGCGTCATGGCTCGACTGGAGGCTCTGCTGGTTGCGGCAGTTGGGGCCTTTCCTCCAGTACACGACTGGCTCCTCGTTCTCCTCGCTGGGGTACTCAAATACACACAGCATCCACACCGTGGAGTTAAGGAGCACGCTGGCATCTTCAGGGTATTGCATCACCAAAAGCTCTGACCCAGTGCTGTCTGTAAGGTGCAAATAAAGCACATTCAAGTAAACAGAGGTATGCTTTCTTAGGAAGGGTTGTCTTGGCCGGCTGAATACGTGGGTGTAGTCGATATACGGACGTACAGAAAGCCACAGCTACAAGCACAAAAGGTCCACTTGAGTGAGGCAAACAACTGCCTTCCGAGGAACAAACGCTGCACTCAGCTTTCAAAACAGAGTTAGACAGTCAGTAACTTTGCCTAAAGATTGTATACCGAGTAAATTCCATGTAATGTATAAGAACTGCAAGCCTGGGAGGTGACAATGTAGGAATTGCGAACAGAACTGAGGACTACATTAATTTTGTGTACAGTTATTATTCTTAAACTTCTGGGATTCCTTCATAACAAAGCTTTGATCTGGGAAATTTCAGACAATATTTTCCACTTGCAAAAAATCCTGGAAAATACGCACTTACTTTTACAAAGTTCAAATGTTGTTCTGCAAGTGTCTGCGTATTTCCTATGTATACAATAGTTTCTGGCTCAAATGTTATTGTCTCTATAAAATTTTGTCAGACACAGTATTTAAACAATTAAGAATGACTTGATAGTCATTGGGCATATTAAAGTTTGTATAAAAATTAAGGATGATACTAAAACTCATTTTGGTAATAATTTACTGAAAAAGCTCTCAAATACCTTTATTCTGATCAATGTGCAAAACTGAAATGCTCTTTTCACAATTGCTGGATATGTGCATATAGTACTTTTAATGAAGGATTTTTACCAGGAAATACATATTACCAATAGCACAGATAAAATTTAGAATATAATATAGATATTATTAAACTAAGGAAAAGATGTGAAAAATCTCTTTCCATGCTGTGAATTTGAAGGAGATCTAGGGAAAAATGGCAGTTACAACTGTTCTAGAGGGGGGTGTGTGTGTGAATATATATATATATATATATATATATATGTAAAGACAGGATTATATTAAAATGGGATTAGACCGAAGGAAACTAAAGATCATTATTACCTTCATTAGAAGTAATTTTAATTATCCGTTAATTTTACCTTATTATTTCAATACATTGTTATTTAAATATTTGCATACATTTTGCTATGGGCAGAAATACTGTAAAACAAGGTAACACAATTACAGTGAAATAGAGTAAAAATTAAAAATGGAATAAACACAACAGTAATAAGTACTTCATGAAAAAAAAAGAAATTCTGTGCTTGTATTCAGCTACTGACTCACTGCTTGGAATATTTTCTATACAATCTCAAAACAATCTTCAATTTCTATAATTTTTCAGCTTTGGTAGTTCCTGACATCACATTCCAGGGTCTTTGGGTATTTTTTTTGATTTTTCAAGTAAAGCCTTATATGGATAGGTGATGGAGATTTTGAAAAAAAAAAAATCTTGCACATATACAGGCAACAATGACCAAAATGACTGAGCGCGCCTGAAGGAAATCTACTGCTGTGCTTTGAATAGATAAAGGAAAAAAAAGAAAGTGTGTGTGTGTGTGCGTGTGCACAAAAAGCATCGTGCTACAATACACCTCAAGAAACAAATCTGATATTAATTGCAAAGGATCCAGAAGGCTAAACTGATAATGCATTTAGACAGTCCCTCTTCCAGAGGCAATCGCTAGCCTGTCTAATACTTGGCAGGCTTCAATGTCTGCATTTCCTCCCTCACCACAGGCATGATGGCATGAGCCAACTCCTGGAGGTCACTGAAAGGCATTCTACTTAAGCAATCCTCACCTGGAGAATAGTTTGAAGGGGCTTTTTCAGGCAGTGTAGTGATGAACTCTTACTATTTCTTCTGAATAACAGAACTGCCCCTTGACACCCACTTCAGGTCACATCTCACTCTTTTTAGCTCCTTACATGACTAAATTTTATCTACATTTGAGATTTGAAATTTTAACTAATACATCACGTGAGATTATTCTACCTTTAAACTCAATTATTTATACTTTAAATGGCCACATTTAAATGCCTACATTTAACCGTGCTCTCCCTTTGTAGTCAATAAACAAAAATAGTAACTTAAAGGCAAGATTAATCTCATCCCACAATAAAGGTTTAAGCAGATAAAATGTTGGTTGTTTTTACCACAAATGTTCTTGTATTTATGGAATTCCTTTCAAATAAAACAGAGTTTGTCTTTTAAGTTTTACATCAGCATTTTTATATGGAGTACAAAAAATTGGAAAGTTATTACTAAGAACAGACAAAATACGATTTTAAAAGTATAAGAACAAATCAATAAAATGTTTTAAAACAGCTGGTTACTCCTCTTTTATACAGTCATTCTTTTTAGACTTTTTATCATTTGAAATTATACACTAATAAATGTATGTTCAGAAATGACTGAGCTGTACTTGGAAGAGTTTCCTGAAAGCCAAACGTGAAAAATGTTTTAAAATTGAAATAATCCAGAAGAGTTTCTAGGACACACCTTTCATTTGGGTGAAAAATAAGTATCTTAAAAATCAATATATCACATTGATAGCAATATTTCATTACCCACAGAAAATCAGTCTCACCTCAGTCAATGATGTAGCGAACTTTGTGAAAAGAAACAGTTGACTCATACCTGAAATATCTTTGCATTTTCATCAGGCTATACAATTAAAAAAAAAATATATAGTCCCAATTAATTTTTATGCTGTTGTTTGTGTTTGTTTTTTTTTTTCTTTTTTTTTTTTTAAGTTTCTTGGTTTAAGTGAATACATACACTTTTAAAAGTACTCCAAGACACAGTTTTTAAAAAATCCTGAAATAACATGTTGTCCGGTTGACCTATATATAGAAACATCAGTATAGACTCCTAACATACAAAAATGAACCCATATTTTTCTCCTTTTTCATTCACATGTAATTTTAATTTTGTGTCAGTCAGATGTAATTTTAATTTCTACCTACTCTTTTAAGTACTTTCATACTTTTTTTCTCGTTTTTGCTTCCCTCCATAAGAGGGAATTGAAGAATTTACAAAGTAAAACTGAGCAACTGACGCTTTCATCCTTGATTAAAAACTAGCACTGCCTTCCACACACACAAAAAGAATACAAACCAAAAACTAAAAAACCCAACAAAACCCCCCTACTTACCTGCAGAGTGAGCAAAGTAAGCTATTGTAATTAATATACAAAGCCTCGTCATTTTCTTGGGATTGCTAACGCAGAGGTTTTAAAACCTCAGGCAAGATGAGTGATACCACAGCTTTCAGCAAGTAGTAAATTAAAGGTCTCCTAAAAACATGTTTTTAACCTTGTTTCTAAGGGGAGGTTCTTGTGGTTTCATTCACTGTAACTATTTCCCTTTGTACCATCACACATCCTGGACATTGCAACATATTACCTTCTAATATCATAGTTTCAAATTGAACTCCACTGGGACTATTTTTCCATTCTGAGTGTTTTCTTCAGATGACTAGGAGGAGGATCAGTTTCATATGGCAAATTTAATCAAAGCTGCCGATGTGAAAAAAAAAAAAAAAAAAGAAATACTAAAACTGCCCAAGATTGGGAGCAGTGGTTACAATGTAATACAGCAAAGTTTGTAATAGATATCTAACTCTGATCCTCTTGCTCAAAGTCCCATTTGTGCCTTAAACACCACATGGATGAAGATGACTTCACTTTATCTAGTATTGGTCCAATTAGAAAAATCAAATATACCACAGTGATGCTTCAGAAGAACCATTATTTCTCTTTGCTGAAATGATACTGCGAGTCTAATTATCATCCCGCAGTCCAGGATATATGAACAATAGCTGCCAAAAACTATAGCATGTCAAAGAGGGCAGTGTAGTTACCCTGCTAATACATACCTTCTGAATTTACAGGAGCCCATTAGATTGGCTAATGTCCTTGTAGCCCCTTGAATACACTTAAATTTTAATTCAGCAAGGTTAACCCTGGGCTTAACTGAAACTTGTTGTCATCAAGCTACACTACCTACAGATTTGAATGTCTGGGTTTGACTAAGAGACAACTTCCATGGAATTATCCAGTTTTAATCTGAGGGCTTTCAGAGAGAGAGAATCAGTTGGTACTGAATGGTTAGCTGTTGCGATGACTAGTCACTGTCACTGTGAAAGGCTGTGTCCTCATTTCTATTCTGATCTCTGTCTATCTCATCACTGAAATAGCTTTGACACTTCTTCTAGAGCCCTTAAAAAAAAAAAAAAAAAAGGAGGTATGAAAGATTATATTTATGCACTCTATAGGATAATCGCCTGACATCCTTTTGTTTGTTTGTTTGTTTTTTAGGAAAAGAAATGCATGCAAATCTCCTTCTGTAAGACATCTCCATCCTGGAATAAGGTATCTCATTCTGTTTCTTGTATCTGGTATGCTTAAAGCTGGACTCCTTAAAACGCCTTTATTCAGGGTTAAAATCAAATTCCTACTCTTCTATAGGAATTGTTTACAGATCCAAGGATGTTCCTCCACAGAGTATCACTGGGAGGTCACAGTCCGCTGATTTTCTACTTGAAAAGTTACGTATCTATTCAGAGTCACTGCTTTCTAGAAGGGGTACGGGTGTATCGTGCATTGCTTAGATAGCATTAAGGCTACAACCAAACCCTCTGGCTTTCCAGTAGATACTATTTAATGATGTCTCCTCAGTGATAACTTTTAGAGATGTTTGGTAAACTGATCTTAAATCACTGATTGTATACTGTAATAATTTTAATTATTTGCATTTACGTCTTAAAGAATTCCATTCTCTTAATTCACATTCATTTAAAGTACCTCTCAGAAAAAAAAAAAAAAAACAACAAACAAAAAACCGAAAAAAACAGTTACTTTGTTTTGTTATCAGCAGAGAAAGAGATGTATTTAATTATTTTTACCAACATCTGAATATAACAACGTCTAATTGATATGATCCTTATTGATCACATCTGATACTAATCAGGTTGAAGAGAGAAACAAAAAAAGTGCAAAGCTCTTAAAATTTCCTGATTCTAGATAGTAACTCCTCAGCTAACACTCTGTTTTTATCTGTTACATTTTTAACAGCAGTGATAAAATATCTTTAAGATACTGTCTTGAATAAGAAATAACTGATTCAGAGAAAACCGATCAAAGACAAGCATAAGACATTTAATGCAGCTGGTCTGGGATTCACACGTGCATTTAAGCAGCTATTCAGTATCAGAACAAACAAGGTGGGGTTGGGTTTTTTCGTTTGTTTGTGGTGTTTGTTGGGTTTTTTTTCTAAAAATTCATTTAATTAATCAGATAGCAATAGAGCTATTCCATACTCTAACTCAGTGTTTATCTTGGTATCCTGATACAATGAATTTGTCTCAGCTAAAGTTTAACCAGGTTTTAATAATATGTAAGTAAAACAGTGCTGAGCTATACTAAGTAGAATCTCGGGCTGTAAATGATCATTCATTTATTGGCTGAGTATTCAGTAAATGGAAAGGCTTGTCTACAATTGTAACTAACTAAGCCATTAAAAATTACTATTTTAATTGCCTTGAAGTTTATGTGTTAATGTTAAACAAGCCAAAAACTATACATCATCTTTCTAAAATAGCAGAGAAAATACCTAATGAGCTGAAATCCTGCCAGAGCTTTGAGTTTCAGCTAACCAAAAGATTTATGGTCATACTTAGTGATCAGCATGTGCTTAAGTCTTTTTCTATTCATTAAAGATGTTTGAGAAGAAACTGTGTCCCGTAGGAGTGATATGCGTGTGGCATAAGCACTTTTGAGAAGAGACATCAGATGACTTTTGTACTTTGCTATGCGAGGGAAACTTGTGACCAAGAAAACATGACAGAAGACTTGGAATAATGAAGAGTTTAAATTAGATGAAATCTAAAAATGCTCTTTTATGGCATAGAATAGGAACTATTAAATTGCCATTGCATAAAAAGTACTTTTACTCTCTAGCACTGAAGAGATATTAATATTTAAATATTTTATAATTTTTCTGTGCATGAAATGGCTGACAGAGAAGAATTTTAAGATAAGTTAAGAACTGGACAATGACCTTCTAACTCTTAAAAGAAGTGCAAAATTTGAGATACCTAAGGATTAGAGGATCAATAAGTAGATCTATTTCAAGACCATCTCATGGTCATGAAAATAAGAATCAGCTCTATGAAAATCTTACAGAGATGCCAATATATAAGTACAGTCACATTTAGATTTTCTGTCACTCCTGCTTGGTTTCTCAAGAGGAAATAAATTTTGTGCCAATTTCCAACTGAAGCAATGAAAAAGGACAAGAAGACATGAGCGAAGAACCCAACAATCTCAGACAATGGTATCGCTTCACCAGTCCTCATTTGGAGGTATTTGTCCATGAGAGGTAATTAAGCATTTTATGAGGTCTGTAAAACTGTAGGTAAATGTGGTTGTGTGAAATAAAACAATGTCTTATAGTCTGGCAACTACCCCAAAACAGCTGCTTTACGGTATAGAACAGTTTGAAGTAGGCATCTCCTTAGCATACCTTAAACAAGTAGCATAACTTGCATCCAGTTCATTGTTTAGGTTTATTCATCATAAATTTCGAGTCCAACAAAGCAAGCAAACAGTATAAAAGCTTCCTAACAGTAAGGAATGGCAGATCTCTAGAATAGCTTTTCTGGGAAGGCTTTGAGAAAGACGAGACAAGCACGTGCAAAGAATGATGTGCATGTAGTGGATCCTGCACTGGCCAGCGGTGGAGGACAGGATTCGTTGCCAACAAGTGCATATGGCTGCAGGATTTCTCAGTGTTTTTTAATCAGATGTACAAGGTGTGAGAGGGCAGCCACAATAGCACAGAGTGAGGTATTTCCTGTGACTGTTTCGGAAAACTTCAGAGAAAATCTGCAGGTTCCCTAGTTAATGCAGAATGTGTAAACTCTTGCTGCGTGTTTCCATAATGATACATCGTTTAGCCTACTAGAAAGTTAAAGGCACTGCAGGATCCTTTCTAATGATAACCAGAACAGAATAGGAGCAAAAATTAAATTCAGAAGGAAAAAGCAAATACTTTAATGGTACCCTACATTCACAATTAGGAGAGAAACTGGATGAAATCACAGGTGAAATATGGGAAGAGTGTGTAGTCTTGTTTGACCAAATTTACAAGCTTAGTTTAATTATTTAGCAGTTCCTAATTCTTATAGCCAAGAGAGGAAAATCCATCAATACCAGAACATTTACCACGTTACCATGGTTTCAGCTGGGATAGAATTAACTTTTTGCTACCAGGTGGTGTAATGCTGTGTTTTGGATTTGGGATGGGAATAGTGTGATAGGACACTGGTGGTTTTGCTTGTTGCTAAGCAATCAAGGCCTTTTCTGCTCCTCACACCACCCTGCCAGTGAGTAGGCTGGGAATACACAAGCAGTTGTGAAGAGATACACTGGGGACAGCTGATCCCAACTGACCAAAGAGATATTTCGTACCGTATGATGTCATGCTCAGTATATCATCTCTAGTGGCAGAGACTGTAGGTTGTTTGGTTGGACTCGATGATCTCAAAGGTCCTTTCCAACCATGAAGATTCTATGATTCTCTGTAAAGCTGGGGGAAGAAGGAGGAAGACGGGTGGTGTGTGTGTGTGTGTGACATTTGGAGTTATGATGTTTGTCTTCCCAAGTAACCATTACATGTAATGGAGTCCTGCCTTCCTGGAGAGGGCTGAACATCTGCCTGCTGACAGGAAGCAGTGAATTAATTCCTTGTTTCACTTTTCTTGTGTGATGTGGCTTTTGCTTTACTTATTAAACTGTCTTTATCTCAAACTATGATTTTTTTTTTTCCTCACTTTTACTTTTTCTGATTCTCTTCCCCACCCAAAATGAGGGGGGTGAGCGAGCAGCTGTGTGGTCTAGTTGCCTGTTGTGATTGAACCATGACACGTGTATCCATTTCTTTACTTACCACTATGGGTTAAAAGTACCATTAATCATTTGAAATCTGGAGAAAAAATTTGTGCAGTGTTCCTTTCAATAAGCAGGAAGATGCCAATGAATGGAGATGCCAACAGTGCATATCAGTAGTAGATCTGTAGCTTGTCAATTGGAGTAAGAGCAAGTTGCTTATATGAAGTCAACCAATTTCAGCCCCCAGGACTGCTGTGTGTTATTAATAAATAATAAAAAAACCCTACTTACTGTTTAAACAAGATCATTGGAGGAAAATATCTTTATTGGATTTAAAAAAGAAAAGCTGCGAAATTAAGAAGACTGTCTCTTAATGAACATTACTGGGTGGCATCTTGGCTTCTGGTTTAATCAAAATACTTGGAGATGAGGAATTTGAGACTTTCTACACAGAGGAATCTGGAACCTGCTATCAGTCCATTGCTCTCTGTGGACACGTCTGCACACAGAGCTACTTTTTCCTCTGTGATGAAGCATACTTCCACATTCTGGTGGCTTCCTCCCATATTCTCTGAGTAGGAGTGGAATAAGCTTGAGACTAAAACATTTAGCTATCTGCATGAGTAAGGAGCATTTGAGCTGCCACTATACTCAGTGGAAATGCAGTCAGTGTATGCAGGGGACTCTATGAGACATTTCAGCTGACCAGCCGATAGGAGTCTACAGTATGTTGGGATGAATTACTCTTCCCAGTGCAGAGGGATCCAAAATATTAGTTAAATCCTTAACAAACAACCCAAGCAGGAAAGTGGCACTAAATTTTAGCAGGCTGCATCAATCGAAATATTTCTGCCACAACACAGTAGTTCAACGTCCTGATCCTGGAGATACCCAAAAGGGATAATTCCACAGTTTCACTAATCATATATGATCCTTTGAGATGTCATGCATAGACCCACCCCAACCCTTCACATGCGCTCAGAGGATTCTTAATGTACATGGTCAGCTCTGAACTGTCTCAAAAATGCTGCAATGAACATATTTTTTCCTGATGTTGTACAGCACTTACTTATATAAGAAATGGAAAACTGCAGTCAGTCCTTCCTCAGCTTATCAAGGTGAAGTTTTGCATCTCACAAAGCCCCAGAGTGCAATACGAATCAAGCTATTAAGGAGGCAAAGCACCCTTCCTTTGTTTTTCTTTCTCTGTCCTCATTCCCTTTGCTCTCTTCTGTATTGATAATGGAGAACACCTTGAAAGTGGCCCTCTGACCTAGAAATACCATTTACTCGGTGAAACTGAGGACATTTTACTGCAGTGTTTTTCATTGTCTACTGCTGTACCATAGAAGGGAAGCAGTTTATCAAATAGGCAGAAACCAAACTATTTTGGTCTTTATAGATAAATATCAAACTCTTAAATTCCACCCAGAGATCTGAAGGCAGCTAGTGCAAAGCACAAAATTATCATATATATTCCCACTGAGAAATCAACTCAATAAAGAAGCCACAGATTTTTATATTGGTTTTGGTTTCTAAACTGGCCTGAGGTGTAAATATGTTTAGGGTACCCTGCAGCAAGATAGTCTCAAAACTGTAAACACAAGAGTCCCAGTAAACCAATAAGAATACCTCTTTAGATAAGAGTTATCATGTTCAGATGGTAGGACATTATCACACGGGAAAAAAACAAAAAAGAAAAAGAAGAAAAAGAAAAATGCCTTCTTGCACATCTTGTTTGCACATGACTGATGTTACAGTGCCTGGAAATCTCACTCCTTCACTGTAAAAAAACTGGCAACCATGCACTGCAGGAAAAATCTTCACCTTGCCTTATGTTTTGAATCATCTACCCTAACAGTTATATTGAGAATTTATTTGGACTGAGCTTCATCTGCCCAGCTGTAACTTTCTCATTGGTTAAGAGTGTGATAGCTGTTGTAAGTCTGTCAATCTCCTGAATGCTACCACCGCAGTGAAAATTCTGGGGAAAGTGCTCCTACACTTCACAGTCCTGCTGGCCAGAGAAAAGACTAAGCCAAGAATAAGACAGTCCTTATATGATATACAAAAGAATTTTTTATCAGAACTACCCTTTGAAATGTCCAACAGAAAAGATGAAACCTTTTCAAGAGTAGCTCTGTTCACTCCCAAGTCAAAAGTTCTTTGTGCTTTCTCATATCAAAAGTAAGCAACACACTCATCAAGCCTAACATAAACGTTCTTTATCTACTGGCAGGAAGAGTGAAAAAACGATGAGGTCTTTCTACACTATACATCAGTTTCAACCTGAGACATGTTCACTCTTTTTGTAGCAATTCCTCTGACAGAATCTGATGATTTTCCCCTTTTAAGAAAGTATTAATTTCATTACCTAGCAACGAACAAAAATCTTACTTTTTTTTTTCAGTTAACTTCATAAACACCTTGAGATGCAAGATATAAGTCTGAAATACGACTGTTCCTTGAAGTATAGGTACTTTCTCTAGCACTTATGTCAGTGTTGGTGGACTAGTATTGAACAAGACAATCCCTCCAATTTAGAAAGCACTGCGTTAATGCCCTTCAAATCCCACTCACATTATCACAATATTTAGGCATTCTACCACTTGGATATCAAGCTATGGACTTTTATCTCTACAGAAACTATATTTCATGCATGGAAATAGAAAACTCAAAGAGAGGAGGTAGAGGGAGTAAATGTTAAATGGAGGATAAAAAAGAGGAAGAGCATCCTAAAGATAAACCTAAAACTTATTTACATATCTTTAGATTAGTGGTCCCCAACCTACAGCTCCCAGACAAAATGTTTCCTGTAAGACTCTTTCATGTTATTCACAGCTGCACAAATTAAATTACCTGATGAGGATTGGTTTATTGTATGAGATTAAAGGCTCCAATTCCTAATAATAGTTTTGCAATAGATAATGAAAAAATAATTATGAAGCCAATATTATTTTAATCCTGTACTTTGATTTATCTGTAAACCAGTAATCTACATTGTCAGAAATGATCTTCTGTTTGATGGAGATACCAAAATGTAATTCTAACAATTGAATAAATATCCACATTTCTTTTTGCGTGAGGCTCCTTGTAATTCATAGAGTTTTTCCGATTGAACTGATGAAGAAAATGTACTTTGTTTATTATAAGGAAATAAAGAAGGAAAATGGCTGGATTTTGAGAATTTGGATCTCCAGATTCTACTATTAAAAATGTGAAATGAGTTTTTAAAAAATTACTTAATTATTCAAGGTACTGTACTTCCCTCAGTGTAAAACTTCAGGTGTTGTCCAAATATCTGGAATGTAGAGTTCATGGTACTAATTTTTGCTAATTCCCTTGAGACAACCCATTGATCCATAAATTGAAACAAACAAACAAACAAACAAACCCAAACACACAGAAAAAAACCCCAACACCTTAAATGATGGAATAAAACTTAAGCCAGAACTCGATTATATTGGCAGGGTAATATACAGAAGCTTATATTAGCTTATCAAGAGTTTCCAGTGGTAGTAACCTTCTACCTTTGCCCAGCATTAAATGATCTTCTAAGAGTAGGGACCTGAAAGCTAGTATAGCTTTTTCACGAACCAAGCATATTTGTACTTAGCCAGCAAAAATCACAGGTGTTAATAATGAGGCAACTAAATTACTGTTTTCTATCCCTGTGGAGAAGCCAGCAGCAATGAGGGAAACAGATGGGCTAGCAAGAGTGGTAATTCAGACTTTTATACACATATGAGATTAAACTGCAAAATAGTTGGTTCTTACTTTAATCATCAAGTGTTTTATATGTTACATTGTCAAACCGAAACTGAAAATGCTGCGTGATAAAGCACCAATAGTGACTGGAGAGATAAAACTTCCTCTTTTTAATTTGCTTCCTTATTGTTTTTTTTTTTAAAGGCTAGAAAAAATCTCAGAAAAAGTAATGCTTTCTACTGCTAGTCTAGTGGGGATTTTTTTCCCCTTAATTTTAAAACAGAAATTAAAAAAGATAAATACATAAAGCATACTCCAAAGAGCAGTACTATTAGAAGCGATACCATGAGATCCATAGAGAAACATTACATTGGCCCATGTAATATTTTCCTTTAATATAGCATTTAATCCACTCCTCCTGCAGACACAAAATATCCAGGGAGCTGTCAGACTTTGTGCATGTTTTTTAAGTGTTGCCTTTTTTTAAACCATTTTATCTGTTTCGGTTGTGAAAGCAGTTTTCCTTCCTCCCAATTCTTTTTCAGTCTCTGGAGATTTCCTATGTAAACAGTTTTCAGCCTGAGTAAATGTTTAATATGGAATTAGCCTCAATATCACAAGTACAATGTAATTACTTCAAGTGTAATAAAGGCAAAGTTTAAGAACATGAGTCAAAGAGAGAGCTTATAAAAACCCTGCTGAGCTTGCTTAGGTCCTGAATGACTGTTGAAAGCCAAGAATCATGACTTGACTATTCCATTTCTAACACTACATGGTCTTTCCAAATTAAGTCTCTTTCTATGTAAGTGAATCCCCTGGAGAGGCCCATGCAATCTGAGAGCAACGTAGACCGATGTGACTGAGTTCATCAGAAGCACCCACCACAAGCACCCACCACAACTTTCATTCAGTAATGCAACCAGCGAAAGGGAGGGTGCTGTAAGACACGTGTTATGACAGGCAGATGCTGGAAGGTCTGCAGCGGAACAGAGGGATTTGGGCTCTGGGTTTCAGTCTGAAAGTGCTTTACTGGCTGTACACCACTTCTTGTTCTAGCTAGCTGAAGCTAAATTTGGAACCTCAGGAGACAAGAAATGTTTTTCAGTTAAAAAAAAATTGCCTAAAGCAGGGCAAAAAAAAGTCATTTTTTATCTCCATAAAGCTCACAGCATTATTAACCATTCTGAACAGCATTTGTTGTTTGAAGTAGGGGCATCTTTAGAATGCCTGCAGGTGTCTACTCTGGTTATCAGACTGCATTGTGTGCTTATGGCAATGAAAGTAAACAAAAAAGAAACCATTTCTTCGCATTCTCTAATATTTCCATCCACCAGAAATTTGAAGGCCCAGTTCTCTGTTATGTGATGTTGGTTTGTTGTAGAGGAGGCAAACATTTTCAGAGTCAGATTTGAAATAACTTTTGAGCCTTTGAGGCAAGCCATGCTGCAGTCCTAAAGGGGTGAACCTGAAAGGAAAAAGCAACACTTTGATTTTACACGTCTGTTGTGGGATTTCTCTCTTCTATCTGTGATGAGCACACATACATTTTCCAGTAGTAGGAACTCATTGACAGCATCAGCCTTTCTCGTTGTGCTTCAGGAGCTAAGGCACAGATGCCTCTGATGTTTGCAAACCCTGCTTTTGAAAAGGAAATTTGGGCATTATTGACATTCTCTTCAACAGCGTTTAATAATGGAAAGTGTCTGACCAATTCAATGGCAAGTAAGGTAATCACGTGAGAGATGATTGAGGAGGCTGGGAAAGATAAATGTAGACAATCTTTCAATTCTGTTTCCCTCCTCTTTTCCCCCTGTTTCAATTACATTTTGTACTTTGTATAGGAGCATTGTGTCCTGTTTGAGCAGTTAAATGTGGTAAGAATAATGGAATTGCACATAGTCCTCTTTTTTTCATAATTCTCTTATTCTATACATCATCACCTTTTTAATTATATTGATTTTTAAAAATAGAAACAAACCTAGTATTAAAGCCATGTAATTTCAATTTCTATTTTTACACATAACACATTATGTTGCTATTAAAATGTATCCAGTTTTGTCACCTATATCATATTTAGATCACGATAAGCACACTGCATTGCTTAATTTACTTTTATTGATCACGTATATTGAACTAGATCTACAGACATACACTTATTAAAAAGTCAAATTTTATTTTTGTTGCTTTAATCAGCTTTATATTGTAGAAATGTGGATAATTATCTGTGGAAGATATATAGGGACATTTCATCATAAGCAAGTAACTAAGGAACAAATCGGTACATAACCTTTACTAAACCATTTAAACTTTTAGTCTCAATTTACCTTTTGTAAATTTGGAGGAACAGCAATTTTGTTTGTAATTTTCGTCCTGTAGATTTCTAAGGTTTTCAGACCACCAACTGCATCCTATTATTTACGTATATACTGCAAGAGAGAACAAGAATCTCTCTTGATATGTTGTGTTTTTAGTGTTATGATGGCATCTGAAGATCATGGGTAACCTCTGCTGAAACAAAGTTGTAGAGGTAGTCAGGGAAAAACAGACTAAGTCTGGCTTTTCCCAAAAGGTTACACTCTAACAGACCTGACACTGTCATGAAGTTTATTATCTATTTAAAACTGGCAGCTTCTCAGTTTCTTTCTTTTTTTGTGGGATGGGAAGACACTGTTAAATTAGCGAGTACAAGACTGGGAAGTTTAAAACTGTTAACATTACAGTTAAATTGTAATGTTTAAGCTCCCAAAAGATCATTCCTGAGTGCTGCAGGGTCTGTACTTAAGAAATGTCCAATTACTTAGAATAGTAAAGAGGAAACTAAAAAAACTAGATATCCATGCTGCAAGATAGAGCACTGAAGATAAGGGAAAAGGTCGGTACTTTTAGTAAGTTGTAAATAACAGGAGTGACAGGAAATTCTTAGAAGTCTTCAGTTGATAGCTGTGAAACTATAGTATTTTAGTTTATCACTGTGATGATAAATGAAACAGAGTTTCATTTTTGTCTTTGTGACTTGAAATAAATATTCTCATCACATGAGAAATATTTAGAATTTTTTATTTTATATAGCCAGGCAGGTTAGGAGCCAAGTTTTCTGTAGCTGGTGTAGTAGCGGAATGCTTTTTTCATTCAAGCTTTGCCTCCATTTGCTGAATTGTAAGTGTTGTATAAATGGCAGCAATTGGCCATTATGATGCATCAGTAACATCACTCTCAGGTGACATTCCTAACTGGTATCTAAACCAGATGTCAGACCCTGGTAAGTAGAGGTCAGAACAGCACCCGTCTCTATTAGTGCAGACTTGCTGACATGCAACAAAGCTCATTTAAGTTTTGTTGTTGCTGTTGGTTTAGTATGGAATGGTCTTTTAATGAAAATATAAGATGATAAATTGCAAGTAAACAGCCCAGCTGTCTTCCTGTGTGGCTTATGCATTTTAAATTCAAGTAGCAGGTACTGTTCATAATTGTTTGCTGTAAGTGTATGCCCAAAAATCTTTTTCAGCAGATTGATAAAGACTCCACCTCGTTTCAAGATGAGACTCACGATTTCTAGTCAAGAGCCTCAGTATTATTTGATGGGAACTATGTTGAAGTGTCACCGAAGTGCTATGATTTTTATGTAAAAAAATTGGTTCAGAGGCATAGTAAATCTAGGTGGATTTAGTGACTTCTGAATGTCAAATATGACTCTCAAATACGGCTCCTGCTTCATGATTGTGTTTGTCCCTTAATGTTAAAAGGGGCTTGTTCCCTGAGATTTTAGAGGTCATCGCGGATGTATGTGCACTGAAAAAGTGGAAGCTTAATTCAAGTGTGAAAAATTATTTCTATATGATATATTCCTACTCCATATTTTTTGTGTGATCTTGTCTTTCCAAAGTTTATCTGTCTGTGGAGGCAGAGGGAGAAGAAGAGGGAGAAGAGGAGGGATGGAACACAGAGGCAGAAGCAGAGAGGGAGTGGGAAAGGGAAGAAAAACATTAGGAAAGGAGAAGGAGAAATGAGATGGGGAGAGTGTAAAGCGTGTTATGCATGATGAAGGATTGACAGGACATTTTGAAATTACCAGGGCCCATTGCTGAAGAAAGAAGTAGCAAGTTTCATATGTCTACGTCATATGCCTATGCAGTGTATTAAGGGGAAGCTTAGTGTTTTTAAGTGTCTTTTTATATTTTCCATCTTTCTCTGCCGTGATGAAATTGGAAGTGTTAACAAACTTCTCAAATATTGTTAGATATGTAGTCATATTTTTCATTAGAGATCTGTGTTTTGACTTTGTGAGCTAGAAAGGCAGGGTTAAATGGTCAAGATTTGACATGTTGTAAGAAAAGCTTCTCCTCTTCAATGCAAGAAGGACACCACCAGACTGGCCAAGGGATGCAGTTCTCTGAGGGTGACTTGCCAGAGCTACTTAGTAGGTGGTAAAAAAATTCTGAAACATTTCCTTTTGAAGAAATCTGAGCTAGCCATAATTTCAGTTCTGCCCTCTGCCTGTTACCTGTCTTGCTGTAATGTTATTGTCATCAGTTAGAAAGAATTGTCAGGGTTTTTTTACTACTTTTTATTTTAATATTTCTTTTCTTCTTGATCACCACTGCAAGAGCGCTAACGTTTTCTAACACAGCCTGTTACTGCCTTAATCGATTGGCAGCCTGCCCCCAGCTATGTTGTTTTATTACTGGTACCAGTTGAGATATGAGAGGTACATAGTTCCCAATGGCGACAAATGTAAACAGAAAGCAAACAGACTTGTCTGTGAAACCCTCAAAATAAACAGCGCTAGCCAAAGAAACCACATAATATTCATGGGGCCCTAAATGAGATGGCCTTCCTTTAACCCTTTAGCTAGGCGAAATGTTTTTACAGTCGGCAGGACAGGCTCTCTTCAAAAGTTGCAGAGAAGGATTTCTCTTTTCTTTAGATGGAACGTTGATTTTGTGGCTACTTCATCATAATGGGCAATATCACAAAAGCTTGCATTGTGTCATGTGGCAGGATACTATTACAAGGGGAACCATGTTATATTTCCTAACATCAATATGTTTTCTGCTCCACTTTATCTAATAGCCCTTTTATCACTGAAGACATTCAGTTATATATTTTGTCGCAAATACTACAGCAAATTAATCCCCCATTTCTCCTTTTCAGCAAGAACTGTTTCAGACGGAGGTGCCCCTTAAGCTCTGCACATCCTTGCGCCTCTGCTGCATCATTTGCAATGTAGCTTTGTTGCGCCACTGCTGTTTGCTTTGAAAGTCACTTCAGGGTGAGATTCTGATTGTGGAGAAGCTGTGCAGAGATGGTACTGCTTTGGCTTAATGTCAGGGTGAAGCAGTGCGTGCGGTGTTGTATGTCTTCATAGAGATCCAGGATTCAACATCTTTCCTGCTCATTGCTGGACCTTACTCTGTGATCAGGTCTAGTGCTGTAATCCTGACTTGTTTCAGAAACATCAGCAACAATGAATGTGCTGCTACAGGGACAATAAAACCCCAAAAGTGTGGTTGTTGCCCACCTCTAGGTCTGGAAGATCACTTACTGCAATATTTTGTTTTGAGGGAGGATGTCACTCTTCTGTCACCTTGCACAGAGTAACTCTGCCAGGACTCTTTCTCCTTAGAATTTTCTGTGTAGCTGAAAGCCAGGCTTGGTCCTGCAGCTGACCTCATCTCAGGACTGAGATTCAATAGGTTAATGCCAGGAAACGAAACGCTGTCTTGGGGCTGCTCTCCAGGAAGCTCTGGACACTCCCATTGAGGCAAGCATGTTGTCTAAAATGCCATGTAAGCAGCAGATCCTAACTGAAAAAGAACCAAGGGCAAAGGATTATAAGCACTTAGGACTGGAAACTAAGTCTTCCTGCAATTTTACCCGAATGTTTAAATAGAGGGAGGGAAACTAACGTCTGTAAATTGCCTTACAAATGATGTCACCTCTGATGTTGAGGTCCAGACCCAATAATTTTCTGTTTAAAATTCCTTCCCTGTGCTATGAGGTTACTTATTGGAAGCATTTGGGAGCTACCTTTGGATAAAAGCTTTTAATTTTAATGTGTTCTATGCCATAGTTTAAAGAGAGATTTCTGGAGGAATCACTTGTGGCTGGCAATGTGTTGGACTGTGGAAAAGGCATGTGACAACTAAGCTGTTGTGTTGAACACCATTTCTAATGTTACAAAGCCATACAGTAAGCCTCTTTTCCTGCTACTGCTCCATTCACAGACTAATTTTCTTCGTCTGTCTTTATACTTTCTTCTCTAAGTGTGCTGACATTTGCCATTTATGCATTAGGTGCTTTTTAGAACAAACCTAATCTATCATTTAAAAGACCTAGACTTCATAAAGTATAGATATTTTCTGTCTTTCTAGATCCCTTCCAGCATACAAATTTATGCCTTATTCTGAGTTAACATTTGTTCACAAAACAAAAACTTGGTTAAGATTTCTGAAGCCTATAGATCTCACTAAATTAGCACACATGTATTTTGAGCCATTAGGCCTTCAGCACACAAAATGGTCTCTGCAGAATTAATGAGAAAGGAGTTTGCTTATTGAGCAGTGAGAATGAAAACAAATATTATTCCTTTCTCCAGTTTACACTGCACTACCTATCTTAAATTTTGTTGTTTCTTTGTTTTTTGAATGCTGACTTTTGCAGCCAGAATGTTCCCTTCATGCTTTTGATTTTAATTTAGTTTCATAGTTATATTAAAGAACACTGGTAAGATAATCAATATTTTAAATTGTGTAGCAACTTGAACCTTAAGAACAAGGTTCAAAGTCTACTTATTACCCGGTTTGATATTTTAACATAGCTTGGCATTTTAACTTGTCTCACAGCACCAACACGTGAGTCTCCATGCAAAAGTAATTCTCAAGAATTATGGAGTAGGTACTTTTGTATTTTGTTTCTGTCTGTGTTGTACTAAGAGCTTTGAACTTTCTTTCTATGGTAAGAAAGATGCGCTCTTGGATCTAGAGACTTTCAAGGAACTTTCTACGCTAATGTCTGGCATTAAAAAAGATAGGGACATTTGGACAGGTTTCAGAAATAAGGTATTCCAAAATGTTTTACTTTTGAACCTATTTATTATGTATATCTATTTATGTGTGTAGTTATAGATTTGAATTTATGTATATATTTAGATTTACATTTATGTTTTAAGCATTCCATACAGGAACTGTCCTATTGCAGGAGAAATATTTATGAAGATTCAATGCTACCTTTGTTCTAGCTTTTTTTAGCCTGAATTGAATGTACAGTTCCTCCTTGGTTATCAACACTGAGCATGACTACCTCTGCTAGCTCCTACAGAGAGAAGAGCTTGTACTGTAGGAAGTTGTGCACACATGAATGTAACACACAAAACAGAGCATGGAGAATTTAAAAGAGACAGACTGTAAGTCTTAACTGATTGCCTAAAACATTTTGCTGTAGACCGAACATTTCCATGTATATCAGAGGTAGAATTAATTATAATTTATCTGCTTGATATTTTCTCAGTTTCTCAGGTTTATTTGTACATTTTGACTTTGGCTACACTCCATTAGTCTTGTTAGAAATGTGCCATTTCTGAAATGCAGTGTTCAGGAGCAGCTACCATCCAGAGCTTCCCCTGAGTTACTAACTAACTAACTAACTAACTAACTAACTAACTTACTTATCTTAGTTGAAGAGATCATAATTTTTGAACTATGGGCTTCATATAGTACTACCACCAAAAGTACTGATAAATCAAATCCCTCAGTTAGGAATTGGCTAAGTGTATAGGTTCAAGAGGTCTAACTTTCCTTTCCAGGGGTTTGCAGTCTAGATAATACAGTGACTGTATCCATTTATGTTGCTATAGCATAGACAAAAAATGTCTTGGCTATTAAGTACTGTGATTTTCAGTTCATAATTTTCTCTTTTTTTTCATTTCTTCTTTTATCAAACCATACGGTGACATAGTTAGTTTTATAAAATATTGTATATATAAAATAAATATATGAGACTGAGGACAAAGGCATGTATTTCTGCTTAAAAAAGATTGTTGCTTTTACCAGCTCTACCTTCAACATAATTTCTACAGCTTCAGCAAACATCATATCTGCACACACGGTAACTGTCATTTTTTCTTCGCTACTTTAATTAAGCAAATCCAAAACTATTACATGCACATCAATTTTGTTCACCAATTAAATGCCTTTAACAATATTTTCCCCACAGCTTCATTATATTTACCAAGTGCTGATGTGCTTTTTATGCATCTAAAGGGCCGAGCATCTGTTTGTATGGGAAAGTTCCATTAGACCATAATAATCTCCAGTTAATTGCACAGCAAATATTTATTTCTCACACAGCAAATTAATGAAACAGGTTCAGTGAGAGAAAAATCACATCAGCTTGGCAAACAACACCTATCAAGCTATTTAAAACTTCCAATGAATTCTTGGCAGAAATCCTGTATCTAGAAGAATTGTGTACCTTCGGGAATACTGTCATTATTTAATTAGTAGACAATAATATTGTTGTAAGTTTGTTTATTGATGTTTTGTTTTTTGCCTAGAAAGAATAAAATACAAAATTGTTTTTCTGAGTTGACTAATGTGCCATACCATGGCTACAAGAGTGTAATTGAAGAATGATCATTTTCAAGCTACTACAAACACCATTTGATCTAAATGTTAAAAAAGATTAATATTATACTAGTATTTAATTCCTAGAGCACTTACTCCTCCTCATACATAAATGTGAAAGGAGCTTTAAAAATCAATTTTCAAAATCACCACTTGTATTACAATAATGACTTTGTCTTTCCTGTCTAAGAGCAATGTGGATGTTTTTCATGTGTCTGCAACAATGATTGTTTCATATCCCACACATATTTTTGTATTCCCTTCCC
Source organism: Larus michahellis (assembly GCF_964199755.1). Classification (NCBI taxonomy): domain Eukaryota; kingdom Metazoa; phylum Chordata; class Aves; order Charadriiformes; family Laridae; genus Larus; species Larus michahellis. The sequence continues at coordinate 143,916,948 of NC_133896.1, forward strand.
ATCAGTGCTAATATTCCCTGTGCTGTGTCATGTGTGAAGGCGATGACACTGTGCGCAACTGCTTGTAACAGCAAAGGACAATGATGCATAGAGTCATAAAGTTTTTTGAGCAGAGGAAGCAGAAAGCCTAGCTTGATCTCTCACTATTTAGGTTCCTTTTGTTACTATAAATGTTTTACCATTTTTCTTAACATAAGTTTCTGAGTGCCTCATAAATATGTATTTTTGCTTACACAAACTTTGCTTTTTATGCTTCTTACCTGCTTCTTCTGAAGCTGACCCAAAAGTAGGTGCATGGGATTTTTATCACACATAAGGGCTCTTAGTCTGCCCATAGAGATTCAACATTAATTACTAGGAATTAAATTAACAACTAGGAATTAACTTAACATTTTAAGTTAATTGAATTTGATATCAACTACCTGGACTTACTAACCCAATTGTTTTTTAAACATGGATGAAAACAATGAGATTTGTTAAATTTCTTTCTTTTTTTTTTCCTTGAAATTGTTTAAATCACAATTAAAAATACGCCTTTATCCAAGCACTATTCACTTGTTATTTACTGTGTGAAGCACACATAGAACTCTGTTCATTCATGAAGGTGTAAAATTAATTGTAAGATGTCCCTGGCTGTACATAAAAATATTACAGCATTCACTAAGAGATATGGTAATTACAAATAAGGAGAGAAACCCTGAAAAAAGCAAAATTCGTAAGATCTTTCAGTAAAATCAGTATTTCTTCTGAAATGGCAGATCTTTAAGGATGCTTTCCATGGAGTGCAAGAGCTCTCAGTCCCCAGGTGTAAGAAATCAGGAAAGGAAGACAAGAGACTGGCATGGCTGAGCTGAGATCTGCTGGTCAAACTAAAGGGCAAGAAGGAAACGCACAGGCAGTGGAAGTAGGGACAAGTATCCTGGGAAGAGTACAGGGACACTGCCCGGTTGTGTAGGGATGGGGTCAGGAAGATGAAGGTGCAGCTGGAATTGAACTTGGCACAGGATGCAAAGAATGACAAGAAAGGCATGTACAGGTATGTCAGCCAGAAAAGGAAGGTAAAAGAAAGTGTACCAGCCTCAACAAACATGACTAGAAAACTGATAACAATCAGATGGAGATCAGTGACAAGTGGTGTCCCTCAGGGGTCCATACTGGGACCAGTACTGTTCAATATTTTCATCAATGACATAGACGGTGGGATTGAGTGCACTCTCATCAAGTTTGCAGACGACACCAAGCTGAGTGGTGTGGTTGACATGCCTGAGGGACAGGATGCCATCCAGAGGGCCCTGGACAGGCTAGAGAAGTGGGCCTGTGTGAACTTCATGAGGTTCGACAAGGTCAAGTGCAGGGTCCTGCACCTTGGTGCAACTCCCAGTGTCAATACAGGCTGAGGGATGAAGGGATTGAGAGCAGCCATGCTGAGAAGGATTTGGGTGGATGAAAAGCTGGACATGAACCGACAATGTGCACTTGCAGCTCAGAAGGCCAATCGCATCCTGGGCTGCATCAAAAGAAGTGTGGCCAGCAGGTGGAAGGAGGTGATTCTGTTCCTCTACCCTGCTCTGGTGAGACCCCACCTGGAGTATTGCCTCCAGCTCTGGACATAGGAAAGGAATGGACCTGCTGGAGTGGGTCCACAGGAGGGCCCCACAAATGATGAGAGTGCTGAAGCACCTCTCCTATGAGGACAGGCTGAGAGAGTTGGGGTTGTTCAGCCTGGAGAAGAGAACGCTCTGGGGAGACCTTATAGCAGCATTCCAGTATTTAAAGGGGGCTTATAAGAAAAATGGGGACAAAGTTTTTAGCAGAGTTTGTTGCAATAGGACAAGAAGTAATGTTTTTAAACTAAAAGAGGGTAGATTTAGACTAGGTAGAAGGAAGAAATGTTTTACAATGAGGGTGGTGAAACACTGGAACAGGTTGCCCAAAAAGGTGGTAGATACCCAATCCCTGGAAACAAGTTCAGGCTGGACGGGGTGCTGAGCAACTTGATCTAGTTGAAGAAGTCCCTGCTTATTGCAGGGGAGGATGGACTAGATGACCTTTAAAGGTCCCTTCCAAGGCAAATTATTCTATGATTCTACGATTCTACAATTCTATGATTCTACAATTCTAAATGTTCATAAGAAATGTCTTTTGAAAGTAGGTCAGGCACAATTTTAAAGTCTTGTAATTTGAAAGGATTAAGATAAGTTAGGACTTCAGTTCTCTGGCCCATGGGTTAGATAGTTTATCTAGAAGTGAGGACTAGCTGCAACGTATTTTTTAATCAAATTTAAATCAAAAAGACTTATTTCTTAATGTTGTATCAAATCTTTGTTGATTTATCCTCAGGAAGAAATGTTCCTTATTTAAATATAAATCTTTTTTGAAAAAATCAATGCATAGAATAGATTAAATAAATCATGTAAAGATAACACAAAGAAAAACTTACTATATTCTTATATATGTTGTTATTGTATATATTTATATTGCTGATGAAATACTGCCACGTTACAGAGATGTAATGTGAAGCAGTCAATCTTAAAGATGTTGTTTCAAATGGGAATTCTCCTTGAATATGTTGTTAGTCTTCAAATCTCCCTGTGTTTTGGAAATGATTAATTTTGGGGGACATACATCAAGCAAACTAAAACAAAGTGTAAGTTTCTATATCTCTTTAAAAAAAAAAACACTCCAGAAATACTGCAAATCCATGTTATCTTCACCAGTTTTACATTGAGATTATGGATAGAAATACACAACCAAAAAGATAATAACCTGTTATATATGCAATGATCTGCACCTAAAATAGCTTTTCTGTATTATATGTGTTACTGCAGAGTGGGGTAGGGAAGCATGGTGTGACATTTTCATCTGATTTCCTTGGGGGAAGCCTTATTGCCTTGCTCTTACTAAGGACTAAAGTGATTATCCCAAACTCCTATGGCATAAAATCTTAATATTGCACCACCGAATATTCTATAGGTAAGGAATAAAGATGTAGCATTAGAAGTTTGGTAACATTCAGTAAATGCAAAGAGGAAATGTACATCATGCTTGGCTGAAGAAAAAGATCTTCTTGAATCCCTCCCCACTTCTCCCTCTCCCTCCTTCCTGCTCCCATGTATTACCTATGCTATCTGTTGTTATGGAGACATATACATGAGAGCTGATGGCTTGGTCTAAGTCAGAAGAAAAAAAAAATCAAATATTAGAAGCACATGAAATAAAAACAACCTGTCAAATCAACTTAAAGTGAATTTAAATATCCATTTGTCACGGAGGTAACAAAAAACAGTAGACTACTCATTAGTAGCGATATAGAACTGCTGTTTGCCTGCTTTGTGCATTTTAGAAACCATAGCACTGTAATTTTGAAAGCAAAAAATTCTCAACTGGCTAAACTGTGTCATATGAAACTTATTGCAGTTGTACTGTGTATTTGCTAAAGTGTATGAATATGGAAGTTCAGAGGCTGCAGATGGAGAAAGAGACAGGGAGAGAGAAAGAGAAAAAAGAAATAATGAACATGTTTTCAGTGAGAAGAAGATCGAGAGATTGTGTACAGAAAATTATTTTACAGTCTCTGTTTCTGGCTACAACTGACTCAGTTTTTGTCCACTGCTTCTGGACTGGTTGCAAAGCCTGAGATTTTCAGGTGGCGCTGAACCCCCTGTCCGAGACTTCAGGCTGTGAGGAAAACCCATGCACAGAAAGAAAGAGTGGACAGAAGACAGTGGGCTTTTGAGTGGCTTCAGCAGGAATTACCACCAGACAGATTTTGTGTTAGGCCTGTTATGCTCCAAAACAAGACTACTGAGTGGTCTTTTTCAAAACACTTTACTGGGGTAGACCTTTCCTTACTTCTGCTGAGTGGAAGAACAACAAAGTTACCTGAATTCATCAGTCCTTGACATCTTAGTGTACCAATAGAAATCTCGTAAGTCTTTTTGCAAAATCTATCCTCTTTTCACAGTTTTTAGTTTGAAGTGGTTCTCAGCAAATACTAATCAGCTAAATGCTTCATTACATAAAAATCTGACACTATTGCAGAACAAGAACAATGAAATATCTGCCCACTTTTTGTTTAAAAACTAAATCGAAATTTACATGATTCTTAAATTAAATCCCAAGCAATGTCATCTCAGTCACTGAAAGGTTTTTATCTCTTTGCCTCACAAAACATGCCACGAAGACTTTAACAGTTGAATTCAGTAGGTAAGTGAATGTAGAAAATAAATTACTTTATTGTTATGTTTCAGTTATTCTTAATTACACAATGTCTCAAATTCAAATGCAGATCTCCCACAATTGCAGTTTCCTCCTTATCTTAGTTTTGTACAAGAAATACAACCATGTAGCATGCCTGTTGGACAGATTTATTTTTTTCAAGTGACAAAAGAAAAATACAGCAATTATTCCTATTTCTTAGAAATATACAAAATCTGAACTGAAACACCTATGTACTCTGAGGCATGGGGTGTTTTATTTTCTGTTATTAGGTTGATACTGAATGCAAATTTCCTCAGTTCACATACAAAGTTTGCACTGTATGGAATGACAGTTCTTTTGTCAGAAAACGTTGAGAACACTGTAAGGGTTCTCCCTGAGTTAATCAGTAGAAATGTTTCTTCTGCTTTCAGCAAGAATAGGATTTAATTCTTAATTTCCAGTCAGTTTTTATATACCTACACTGTAATTATTCTTTTGAAATCAAACTAACAAAGTCCTTAACCTCGTGAAAGTTCAGTCTTCTGAAGCTTGGTATTCTTTCTCTCTCTCTGTCTTTTTTTTTTTTTTTTAAATTTTAAAGTATTAAGGATTGGCTCTTCAGTTTCTGTGAGACATGCTGGGTGAGTAGCTGTTGCGGATGAGCTGGCACAAGATTAGCAAAGGCAGAACAGCTACAACCTATACACTTCCTTAGATTATGAACTGAAGTTCAGCAAATTTGAGGTGTTTCAGCACTTTTCTATTATCATGCCTTTAACCTATCTTTTGTGATTATCAAATATGCCAGTGTTAAAAGCTGCCTTCTGAATTTGATAGCTGGAACCAAAATACAAGGGGTAAAAAAAAAGTAGCACAGGATTTAAAAAATTCCAACAACCAAAGCAAAGCAAAAGAAAACATCTTGAAGCCCCAGGAATGTTTTAGAAAGAACAACATTTGCTCCTAACTCAGATACAATTCACAGATCTAACAGGAAATAGCTCTTCGTCTTTTCTCAAACTTATCAAAAGGTTTCCTTAATCTTCACCTATGAAAAGAAAACATGTATATGCAATTTTCTCTTCTCTGTCTATTCTCTCGATTTTGAGTAAAATAACACACCTTGCAGCAGAAAACATAAAGTCAAGAATTTATCCATATTATGTTGTACACTCAAATTTTTTTTGGAGATCAAAAATATTAAATTAATAATATAATCATTCCTGTGTTTTTTCTATTAATCTTTCCTTTAGATTCATTGAAAATGACAATTTTCCCTATGTATGTGAGTGTTTGATGTAATCATGATGCTGAAAAACAGAGGAGAAAAACAAGCATCCCTTAAAAGGAGACCTGTCTCCCAAAGAAAGCTCTGGGAAGTGGTATGAATTACACATTGCACTGAATTTGGTCTTAACTGAAAATATCATTAGGAATTGGTACCTTTTAAACCAAATGTGTTAATCAATTGTTTTCTCCACCAGTTGTGAAAAAGAAAAAAACACACCCTGTGACCAAGGAATATAAAGACTGTGTGTGTTTGCAGGGGGTATTGTACAGCAAGAAAAGAAACTCAGAAAATGGCACACATAATATAAGGGAAGCTTCATATCAAGTGTTTTATCTTTTCCTGCTACACCCATAGCTCTTCCTGCTAACTCACGTTCTCACACTTGCATCTAGTGTAATCTGTATGTAACAATTATTTTCTGCATCATCAGAATGTCAGTTTATGGCACAAATGCTGTCAATTTTCCAGTAGGTGGTTCTGACAGATCCAGACATGTCAATGTGAAAATGAGAGCAGAGGAGAGCACTTTGTGTTGAAAGGATAAGGGCTCCCTTATTACACAGCTATGAGAAAGGGATTCTTTTAAAGTGAATAAACCTCTGTGAAGTTTTTTGCTCAGTAAAAACATAGGAGTTCCAAGGTTAAAAAAATACACCGTCCAGTTTTTTGTTTTTTAATTTTTGGGGTTTTTTTGTTGGTTTTTTTTTTGTTTTTTAAATTAGGATTTGATAAGCCATGTATCCATGGGCTTGTGAATGTCAAGGTGATTGCTCATTTCTCTGTCTTAACAGGATTAATCTATAGTGGTACCTGTATTTCCATACTGTGGAAAGAAGAAGGGTACCAATATTTTACTTAACATGTGAAAGATGGGTAAGACATGGACCACGAAAAAAGAGTTTTAATGGATTCAAATTATTAAATGTTTGGAAATCCTTGTTCACTTGGACCGGTGTAAAACCTTTCAAATTTGGCAAAGAAGATTTAAACCTTATCATGTAAAGTATGTTGCAGCTGCTATTATTGATGAATGGGTTTTGCTAGTAGGCTGTTTTAGTTCTGTTCAAATTTTATAGTGAGATAAGATCATAGCTTTTAACAGGATGCAGAAACATGTTGTAGGTTAGATTAGAGCACAGTCAGTCTCCTAGAAGGAGAGTGATGCTATAGACCTGCCTGGATCTTCAATGGTATGGGAATATGAGAAGCAACATTATTATTTCCAGTGGAAAAGATGGAAAAATGTGAACAGTTGTAATAAATTAGTCTCCTTTTCTTAATACTAAAACTGAGATTTTTTTTTTGCGTCAAAAAAGAAAAATACTTGAAGAATGATGACAGTTTTGGCTTAAAATTGGAAAAGACTAAGGAAATTAAGAATACTCTGTTCTTTTGCACCTTCTTTCCTTATCAAGAGAAAGACAGCAGTAAATTTTTCCAGACTCTCCATGTTCCTGTGCAGGTCACAAAAAACATCCCAAGGTATCTGTCACATGAAAAAAATGAACCTTCTCTTTGCTACAAATTTCCTAAATACAATAGGCTGCTATTTTTGCAGATTCTAGTTTTAAATTTTGAGTAGTGGGAACTATCTGGGCTCAGCCTTACCTTCCAGGAACAGTTGTCCCCTACTCAGTGGTTGCTTTGTAGGAAAATACAGAACAGATTAGAATTGTTAAATGTTTTCCTTTATCACCATGTAAAGTGAAGCTATTAGTCACTTAACTTTTGTCAGAAGACTTTTGCTGCCCTGCCTCTTCTCTTGCATGAATAAAATTTCATTTTTTCTTTGTTTTGTCTTTCTCAAACCTATTATTAGCCTTGATTCCACTAGGCATATATAATTTGGTTGCAGTGTAACTGGAAGATTGATTTTCTCTTGCATTTATACATGCAGCAATGAACATCTCAGATGTACATAAATGATATGAATCATCTTCCATTTTGAAGTATATTCTGGCATTTATATACGAAAAGAACAAGATGGGAAGGAAAGCAAAAGAATAGGGCCAATATACCTTTTCATTTCACAGGGGAGGATAGGTGATTCAGTATAATTCTGTGCAAATGCAGAACATTAATCCCATCAAGTAAAGAAAGTGATATTTTATGTGCTCTGAAGAGGCTCGTGCTTTTAAATGTTATAAAATAATTGGGTTCACAAGGAAACAAACAAACAAAAAACATAAAAGTAATAAATTGGCAGAGCAACAATCTGTGGATCTGACTTTGTTTTTCATATCACTGCAGTAGCCCCATTGACTTCAACAGGGTTCAACTAGATTTCCCCTTGCCTGCCAAAGAAAAGAATTTCTCCCATGCCAGGAACAACCAATTCAGTTCACAAACACACAGCATGCAAGTACTCTGAACTCCTGGGAACACACACGAAAGATTTATATTTGACAGAAGAAATTTGACCAGCAGGAAATGAGTTTGGAAAACAGCTGTAGTTCTTAATATTTAAAAGACTTTCCAATTTAGAGAAGTCAAACCAGAAATTCCTGAGTCTGCACTACTGTGGGTTGGCCTTTTTTTTCCCTCACAAGGATCAGGGACCACCTTCAGAATTACCTTAGATGGAATATTTTGATAAAAATATCAAAATATCAAAATAGGTCCTTGTTTTAGGAAAGGAGTCAAAGAAACAGGTGAGGAACAAGGAGCATACTACATCTCAGTGATTCCCAGCTGTTGTTCGGTGTGCTGGGAAATAATGACAATGAAAAAACATTAAAGAATGTGATAAACTTTAGTCATAGTTGCAGCTACAGACTCAGGAATCTGTCTCTGTGTCTTGCTAAAAAATTTACTAGCTTTTGGTGCAGGAGTGATCCAAGGCTACATTATCTGTTTATACTCCCTGGAGATGTCCGCGCTGACATCAGTGGAACGAAGACATCCTTGACTGCAACCTTGACTCATGAGATGAGTGCCATACAGATAGGTTGCCTTTCACCTTTTTTCCCTATAATGCTCCTGAGCATCCATGCCAGTAGCTAGCTGATAAGAACTTCATGTGGTAAATACTGGGTTTGAATTCAGAAGTGCTTTTTGGTATCAGAAATTTCATAAACAGTGCTAAGCATTGGCAAAAGCAAAATGTTCCGAGAAAGGTGTATTCGAAAAGAATGTCGAGTATGTTATATGACAAATAATATGCTTGTGAATTATTTAACAATCTTCTAAAGGCAGTATTATAGAAGTGTTCCAGAATAGCAGTACTTTCTTTAGATAGCTGTAAATGACTTTGCTAGGGTATTTTTGTTTGTTTATTTGTTTTTCTGTGTTATGGTTGTTTTTGTTTTTTTTTAATAAACAGCTTTGTTTCTGTCTGGTTTTGATAGATGATAAATATTGCATCTAGCAATGGGATCATATAGATTTTGTACATTACTATCAATTTACTATATGTAAGAACTGATTTTTATCCTTATTCATTCATTTCAGTATTTTTTCCAACGGTACATTTTATCAAGATTTATTTTGTCACAATTGCTAACATGTGATTATCAGTGATATCATATCAAGATTTACATTCCTTTCTTGTTACACTACAGAACAAAACACTTATCTGTCCTCCTTCGATTTAAATGTGCATTGTGCACAGTCAACAATTTTTTTTTTATCAGTTGGAAGATGCAGCCTCTGTTTGAATAGCATAAGTATTGTAACTTGAAGAAGAAAGCAGCCTATGATATTTATGCTATGATATTGCATTAGAGTTGGAAGGGACCTTAAAGATCATCTAGTTCCAACCCCCCTGTCATGGCTCCAGGCTGAACAATCTCAAGTCTCTCAGCCTGACTTCACTGGAGATGTGTTCCTGCCCTCTGATCATCTTCATGGCCCTCCTCTGGACTCGCTCGAACAGGTCCATGCCCTCCTGGATGCAGTACATGGGGTCTCACGGGAGCAGAGTAATGGGGCAGAATCACCTCCCTCGACCTGCTGGCCACGCTTCTTTTGATGCAGCCCAGGATGCGGTTGGCTTTCTGGGATGTGGGCACACATTGCCAGCTCATGATGCCTCTTTTTGGAGAGTAACCTTTTTTTTCTCTTCAGACCAGTCATGTATGGCCCCGTCAGTGCCCAGGTCCTTGCATGTCACTTTTGGGCAAGAAGAACAAGAGTTAGTCATTCATGTAGGCATAGGAAGAATATTGATTCTTGAAACAAATGCTCAGTTCTCCATGTGATTTGGCCTTCCTCAAGGTTAAAGGTGCTCTTCCCATCATTATTTCTCCATGGCAAATCTCTGAACAGGGATAGTTTTCTCTCTGAAGGAGAAGGAAGGACTGGTGTGTATCCTTTTGAATACTAATTCTGAACAAATTATAATAGTTATAGACCAATGACCATTAAAGGCAGAAAGACCTCTCAGAACAACTCCAGTTGTACACTATGATTCCTTTCCTAGCTACCTTTATTTATGGATGGTCTGTAAATTAATTTTTTTTGGGGGGGGGATGATACTGTGCTTGACTTTAAAAAACCGTAAAGTTCAAGAAGCAGCGGACACTTTTGTTCATGGATACTGATCCTGGCACTTTACGCTATCTTGTACTGATACATTCCAGCACTTCTGGAGCTAAGGAGAGTAAAGAAATGAAGGAAACAGAGAGCATATATATATATAGCATCTCAGCAAGCACTTACAGATCTTTTGTAAAACTTGAAAAGGAATGCAAATGCTTCTTTCTATTTTACTGAATTGCTTCATGACTCCAGGTCAGATTAGGAAGGCTCTGCTAGATGATGATTCACTAATTATTCTGCTTTGGAGACTCTGTTTAGCATTGGATAATGCTGCTTCAGGCAGAAAAGACCATCAAATAGTCTATTCTGCTTGATTTGTAGATTAAATATAACACAACTGTTACTTCTAATGTCATTTTTGGAAAATTATTCCTAAGGAGAGATGTGGTGGTTAAAAATTATGCTGGAGGGGTACCGTGTAGGTCCTGCAGCAGTGGAGGACCATTGCCAGAATGTTGTTCTGCCTTTCGATTTGTGCAGCTCTGCCAGGGACAGGTTTACAAATATTTATGCACAGAGCACAGAGGAAACACAGAAAGCAAAAGAGAAAGAAGGCATTGAAGTATCTGCAGGGGAAAATGAGGTTGTTTTTTTGTTTTTCCAGTGAATCTGTAGACTACGAAAAGGCTAAATTGGAGGTAATGCAGTGAGGCATCAATCTGATAAACAGTAGTCTTTTTCCAGTGGATCAATCTCTTTCAATTTCAGATTCCTTTCTGTCAGACCTGTAAAAGCTAAAATGCATCACTGTGAAACACAAATTCAAGATGAAAGAGAGAGTTGGAAGAAGAGGCGTCTTTCTCCCTTACAGAGAGAGGGGAACAGGAGTGAACAGGCACTGGAATGGATATTTGCCTTCAGCTGGGTAGCTTGACTGAAAATATAATAGAAGAGCTTATTACATACCTCCTGCTAAAACAACTGAGGAGATATTTCTTTTCCAAGGAAAAGATAAATATCATTTTGATAATAATGATTATGCAATTACTTAATTAGTAGAAAAGACCAGTCAAGAACTTTATGGTTCATCTTAGCTAGTGGTCCTGAGGCAGTTTAGCTGTTAATATAATAATAGTTTGGGTTTCTGTTACTACCTTAATGAACTTGAATACTTGCGACAATACTTGCAATCATTTTCAAATTTAAGGTTTCTTCCTGCTCAGAAGAGAAAACATGCTCACAAGAGTATGAGAATCATAAGTAGTAATGCTATAGTCTTACATTAGAAATTCATCCACGTTCTTGAGATTGTATTTAATAATTAGCAATGGTAGACTCAGTTACCAATGAAAATTATTGAAAAAGTACTTTACCCTTGTTGTCTTTTTATTAAAAATTAACATTGAAACGCCTAAATTTTGGAAATATGTACATTTGATATTTAATAAAAGTTAAATTAAAAAAATAAAATCTGGCTTTATATATTTCTCAGCAGACGATAGAAGAAGATGAAAGCAAGGAAATGTGTTGTCATTCAGAAAAGTTCTAAAAGACCAGCAAGTCTTGGGCTGTTTATCCTTTGCAGAACAAGAAATACACAGTGGAAAGTCATTCTAGTGCTGAACCACGAGAGTAAAATGTGTCTTACTGAAGTTTGTCTAGATATTTCCGTGTTCTTGCCTAACTTGGCTTCACCCAGAGATTCTAGATGACCTTGATTCCCTGGTTTAGTCAGGATCTGCTGAAAGATGTTATTCTTTTCCAATAACAAGATTTCAGGTTTTAGTACATGTATGCTATAGTAGCTGCCAGTGCAGCTCCTGTTTAAAAATATGCCTTTTCCCCCTGCCTATTATTGAAATAAAAATACAGGGGAGTTCCTCAAATATTAAAAAATGTTCCAAACTTGAAATAAGTCTTCTAGATGGTAACATAGAAAATAGAATAAAACCAGTATTTCTGCGTAGCACAATAGTTTCCAGATATTAGTCAGCTGCCACCAGAGTATTCTGCTAGTGTGATACGCAGGGTTATTTACCAGAGTGTATTTACACACTCAGCAGCATTGACACCACAAATGTGCCAGAATGAGAACTGAAAAATCACACTGAAGTTAACAGCCATCCTCAGTTTTTGCCATGTTAAAACTTACATTTACAATTGATCCCTGCATTATGTTTAACTGGGACATATATATCTTTACTGTTATGCATGGAAGTTTTTCAAAATGTAAGAGAATTTCAGATAACTGTATCCATTTTACCATAATATTATTATTTGCTGCCCACAACGTACCAGTCCCTCGCTGTGCCATATAGTGTTTCGGCAAAATCTCTCTTCCTATTCAGATATTATTCAGACATAAAAACCTGTTCAACAGTCCTCTCATTTCAAATATTCAGTTGCATGCAAAATTATGGGTATCAATTTAGTAAAAAGAATACAGTTCTGTCTGCAATTTTAAAATTACCATAATTCATAATTTTTCACATTGTACCATGCTTTTGTTTGCAGTGGTTCTTTTGCATTCACTGTTCTGCTTTTTATCTGCATAAGTTACGTTTGGTTTTGTAAATATGTAGTCCTAGATAATTATGACTATAGTGTGCTGGACTGTTGAAATATAACGTAATCATGAACCTGTGACTGGACATAGTGCTCAATCCAGTTTTATACACACAAAAAAAAATAGTGGAAATATATAATTAAAAACAATCTTTACCCTTTGACTTTAATCCTTTGAGAAAATATTTTACCAATAATCCTTTAATAAGTCTTCAGAAAAATTTATCTTTTGATCTGAAATGTGAATGAACATGCTACTATTTTTTAATGTTGTCAGGTTTTTAACAAATAGATCTTAGAATGGTTAGAATTGGAAAAGACCTTGAAGATCACCTAGTTCCAAGCCCCTTGCCCTGGGCAGGGACACCTCCCACTAGACCAGGTTACTCAAAGCCTTGTGTCCCTCCTCTGGACCCACTCCAACAGGTCCATGTCCTTCTTATGTTGGGGACTCCAGAGCTGGACACCAGTACTCCAGGTGGTGTCTCACAAAAGTGGAGTAAAGGGGCAGAATCACTTCCTTTGACTTGCTGGTCATGCTTCTTTTGATATAGCCCAGGATGCAGCCCAGAACACGCCCAAGTCCTTCTCAGCAGGACTGCTCTCAATTCATTCTCCGCCCAGCCTGTATTTGTGCTTGGGATTGCCCTGACCCACATGTAGACCTTTTTCAGTTTCATGAGGTTTGCACGTGCCCAGCTCTCAAGCCTGTCCAAGTCCCTCTGGACGGCATCCCATCCCTCCAGTGTGTTGACTGCTCCACAAAGCTTGGTGTCGTTGTCAAATTGTTGAAGGTGCACCCATCCCCACTGCCCCTGTCACCAACAAAGATGTTTAACAGCACCAGTCCCAATACCAACTCCACCCGTCACTGGTCTCCACTTGGATATCGAGCCATTGACCACAAGTCTTTGAGTGCGACCATGCAGCTAATTCCTTATCCACTGAGTGATCCACCCATCAAATCCACGTGTCTCCAGTTTCGAGACAAGGATGTCCTGTGGGACAGTGTCAAATGCCTTGCACAAGTCCAGGTAGGTGATGTCAGTTGCTCTTCCTTTGTCCATCAACACTGTAACGCCATTGTAGAAGTCCACCAAATTCGTCAGGCATGATTTGACCTTGGTGAGACCATGTTGACTGTCACCAGTCACCTCCTTACTTTCCATGTGCCTTAGTAGACTTTCTAGGAGGATCTGCTCCATGATCTTGCTGGGCAGGGAGTTAAGACTGACTGGCCTGTAGTTGCCTGGGTCTTCCTTTTTTCCCTTTATAAAAATGGGGGTTATGCTTCCCTTATTCCAATCAGTGGGCACCAAAGTGCCACAGCTTCTCAAATATGATGGATAGTGGCTTAGAAACTTCATCTGCTAGTTCCCTCAGGACATGTGGATGAATGTCATCAGGTCTCATGGATTTGTGCACCTTCAGGTTTCTCAGCTGGTCTCAAACCTGATCTTCTCCTACAGTGGGCAGTTCTTCATTCTCCCAGTCCTTGCTTTTGCCTTATATGACTTGGGCGGTGTGGCTAGAGCACTTGCCAGCGAAGACTGAGGCAAAAAAGTCTTTTAGCACCTCAGCCTTCTCCCTATCCCATGTGACGAAGTCTCCTGTTTCCTTCCATAGAGGGCCCACATTTTCCCTAGTCTTCCTTTTGTCACTGACGTACCTATAGAAGCTTTTCTTGTTGCCCTTAATGGCCCTGGCCAGATTTAAATCTACCAGAGCTTTAGCTTTCCTAACCCGATTCTCTGTATTCCTCCTTATTCTTTACAAACCTGATTCTCTGTATTCCTCCTGAGATACCTGTCCTTCCCTCCACCCTCTATAGGCTTCCTTTTTGAGTCTGATATAGTTTTAGATATAGAATTAGATATAGTTTTTTGGAAAGATTTAATCCTTAACTTGTCAACCGGTCTAGTAAAAAGATAAAATATATTATATTTATATTTAAGTACACTAATAACAAATTCACACAGAGGAAAGTGTTTCTAAGTCATGTCTTTGTTTTGTACAAACTTACATACTATGTTAGGACATCCATCTGTTTCCCTCTCTTAAAGATGCTGAGAATCTCAGTGTCTGTGCTCATATACAATTGAAAATGTATTGTAAATGTATACTAATTACATTGAGAGTGTGATTTAAACCCAGGGACATGAGCAAGTAATTCAGATGCAAACCTGAGAACTCTTTGGTCTTTACTTAAATGTCTCCATACATGTACAATTGACTTTGACTATTCAGTTGTTGTATCTCTTGTGACCACAAGGATAAAAACCTAATTATTCTATTAAATAACCATAAAGGGTTTCTTGGAAAAAAACCCAAAATATTTCCAGCTTAAGGCATGACAAGGCTGTATGATCCACTTTAAAAAGCATTTAAAATTATCAACTAATAATCACAACTCAAACTGAGATAACAGTAGTGCAAGCTAATATAGAATATCAGTTGGGAGGATGAGACTGATTAGGAAGGAGAAAATTTCTGTTAAGATACACATATTTCTTGATTCTTAGCAGTGAAGAAAGAGAAAATGCAGATAAAACCACCCTGAATTTGATGAAATTTTTGGTGTATATATTCACTTTTGGTGCTCATTTCAGTGTGGCCTTTTTTTCCCTAAATTTATTGTAATGGCATTTGTAAATCTCTTACTGCAAAACATACTTTAAGGTCAAAATTCCAAAACCTGGGGATATTAAAGCAGGTGATCACAATCACAATGCATAGAAGGTGTAAATACTGGGGTTAAGAACTGTTACAAGACTTTTTGGCAGCTGGGGCTGCTTCTGCGTAGGGTTGTAATTGGACAGCAAAAAGAACTAGGTCGCTCTTACTGTTACTTAGTTTGTGTTAATTTGGTTAATCCTAAGTGATGTTCTGGGTAAGGTCCCCATGAGTTTATTTCACCTTCTCAACATGGAGTTTCAGCTCCTTTCCCTCTTTATGCTTTCATATTGCTTTTGTTTGATTCTTGAGGGAAAACACATTGAAGAATAGAAAAGAACTACGTGAACTTCCCTAGTTTTGCCTGCTGCAACAAGAAACTGATTTAAAAAAAAACCAACACTTCATCTTCTGGTTCTCAGGCTTTCCTTGCCTGCAAGCTGGGTGGCTCTGTTGACCACCCTTCCCTCCGAAGACTTCTGTAGGTTCAGACAGATTCAGTCTTCAACCCTAAGCCAATTTATTTATTCAGGAGACTGTCTGTTCTTTTAAATTAAAAGTAAGATCTGCTCCGCTTCCTGGCAGATGTAAAGGTTTCTTTGTCAAACTTTGAGTCATGTGTACTTAATGAGATAGTAAATAACCTTATCAATGAGGGATAGAAATGCCCCCTTCCCTTTGCTGTGACTCCATTGGAATATGTTCTCCGCCAGATCAACACGCTGTGTCCATCCAACCATTAAATGTGTACATCAGATAAGCTTCAGAATTGAATAGATGTTGGTAAACATTGGCTATTGAGACCAAATGTGAATGTAATTATCCACTTCCAGATGACCGTGTGTTTGAGGTAAGGAATTTCAGCCTCTTTCTCTTAAACACACTGCAAAAATAAGGTACATACCCTTGCTTCCTGGAGTGGTATATCAGTATATCAGAAAGGATGTAAATAAGAACAGGTGGTATGTAATGAAGGAACGGAAAGAGGAAGAACAGAGCATAACCATGGCCACACGATTCATCATGTAGACACCTCATGTATTTTTCTTGCTTTTATTTTGCCCCCACCCTTCACATTTTTCTCTGTTTCTGAATTGATTTGCTATGTGTTGTTCTTGGTTTTGTGTACTTTTAACCGAGTATTACCTCACTTCTTGGAGGGGTGGTGGGAAATCCAGTACAGTCACATGTTTTTTCCTGTTTGGTTTTTAATAGCCATTTGCAGTTATATGGTTGGTTTGTTCAAACAGTTGGGGGTTTTTGTTTGGTTGTTTTTTTTTTTTTCCTGTGTTGTTTTTATCTCTTGGTCTGTATCTCCTGTTTTGCTATGTTCTAACTGTCAGGCGTTAGGTTGTATTTTTCCTCAGTGGAAACGAAGGGGCTTACTCAATATTTTTCTCCACACATGCTACAGTTGTGGGGGCAGGTGGGCTGCCCATGGGAAGAAAAAGGGCATAGAAGGATAAGAATCATTCAGGGCCTCTCTGAAGGAGGGAACCAGCATACAAAAGTCATGAAGAAAACCACTGGCTACCCTCTTACAGACGTTTGTCTGTTGGGTTTAGTAGGTGCTTCTTTTGGCATGTGCCCATCCCTTGGTCTCTGCAGGTAGCTTTCTCAGAGTTGGAGCAAACTTACTGAGTTAAAATAGAAAAGAACACATGAGGACAAAAGATTATAAGAACTAACGCCTTTTTTCTTGAAGGTTTTGGGTTTTGGAAGAAAGGAAAACATTTTTTTCAGTTCTTGGTTTGGGAAAAGATTGATTGAAAAAATTAAAAAAGTTTTCTTCTACTTAATTTCCAGCCTCTTCACCTGTATAAATTATAAGAAAATAACATTACCATGGGGGATGGCTGAGGACATTGAAACAAATGAAAGCAATGTCTTTTTCTGCTGTGTGAATAGGAAGCCTCTGTACTGCTGGCTGTGAAATCTGTCTTGGATAGCTAATGGCTAGAATAACCAATTTTCTAGCCATGCAGGAATAAGTCTTGTTTATGAGACTACGCTGATACTGCAGCTGAGTGAGTGGCCGCAAACTGCCGTTCTGGGTGGAGCTTGAACCAGACTGTGCTTCTGTCATTGCCCAAGAGACCAAAACAATACAGAAAGGCATGGCCCTGACTCCAAATCAGGTGACATGGAACACTACCATTTTTACTCGGGTCTTGCAAGATGCTAGTATTAGACTACCTCTCAGACTCTCACAGTACTCAGCCAACCAGATGAGCAGTTTATTTTGATGCTGTGAGAGCTCAGGGCCTAGACGTAGGTGTTTGTGATCCTTGGTTGTGCAGGAACTGTGACATTTATGGGTGTCGTGATGCTTACATTGTGCTACCCGCGCTGAAGATTTCACACAGGATTCAGAGATGATATCGCTTGGGGAAAGGAGGTCCCAGACTATCCATGTTTGAAGACCCTTGAACTGTGGAAAGCATAGTCATTACAAATTTATCTGCAGTGAGTGTTTATGGCACCTATAAATCTGCAGAAGCCATCTCTAGGAGGGCATTAGGTTTCATTACAACTTGATATATTGCCACCTGGCTTTGAAACACTGGTTTTGTGAGAAGCAGATGAATTGCAAGCATGATGTGTGCTAGAAAGGCCTTTAGGCACAGAGGTTATAAGGAGATGTGCTAAGTGTGCCTATATATATTGATCCCAAAACCAGAACTCATTCCCTGGAACCGGCTATTAACATGCTATAAATATGCTCGTTAACTGGTTGATGTGTTCCTTTTATCATCAAGTTTCTCACTAAAATCAGAACGTCCCCTCTTTGTCCCTATTTTACAATTAGAAAATCTAGTTTTATTGGGGATGTGGCTCTGTTCATATTCTTCTTGCAGACATCAGACAATCTACCATTTACAGTGCTTTTTTATTATATGAAACATGCTGGTTTCCAATGTGGGACAGTGGATACAAAAGGCAAAACCAAAATGGCAAACATGCTCTGACCATTGTTAGACTTTTGCCACTGATCATAATAGGAAAATATGGGTTTCTGGCTGAATTGCTCTGAAATCTGACTTACATATTAATACAGACGGGGGTCTGGGTAGGCAGGATCTCCTGGACCAGACTACAGTGACTCTCTTATTGTAAAGCACTTTTGTCTCCAGGGAATAGAAAGCTAGATGAATTAATGAATGATCAGTTGCATTCTCTTGCTGGCATTTTTTGCTATCCACACTGTTTTTGATAAAAGGATTTGCTTCTTCACTTCATGTGTTTTGATTGTACCTGTCCATATAGCCAGCAATTGCTGTGCTCATTGAGTATAAAACAATTATAGTAATGCCTAACATTTATGACACCTTTATTCCATTTGTCTCATCAGTCCAGCAGGTTGCAGAGGTGGAACAACTCTCAGCTATTTTGTGGTCTGTGTTAATGGGAGTCATGATTTATGAGCCAGTTTATGAATGCTTACGTACATAGCGTTCAAGGTTGCAATATTCTTACTGTTGCCATTCTTATAGTTAAAGGCAATCAGATGTATAATTCTGAAAACTGTAAGATGACCATTTCTGACAAATATATGCAGCCTGACCAGCATCAGAAAACAACCTTTTTGATGCCACTCTTGCAAGAGTTGTCACTCTGCTAGACTTGGCTGTTGTTGATTTTGTACAGGTCCTTTGCCTAGTCTCATTACCAACAACTCGAGTGCTAAAGTCAAAACTATCATTGACACCACATGCAGCATGCATTGTTTTCTTAGTCGCTCTGTCAAATCTGCTCAAATTGTTGTGATCTGTCATGGTTTAATCCCAGCCAGCAACTAGGACCACACAGCCTCTCGCTCAGCCCCCCTTCCTTCCCAGAGAGGGGTGGGGAGAAGAGGGAGAAAAGGAGGGGAAAAGGAAAAAAACATGAGATAAAGACAGTTTAATAGAACAATAGTGGAAAAGGAAAATAACAATAACAATAGTAAAAGAATACACAAGACACAAGTCACACTTGCCACCCGGTGAATTGGTTGCCCAGTCCGACCCAAGCAGTGATTGCAGATTCCCGCGCTCTGGCCAACCCCCATACATATACCAAGCATGATGCCTATAGTACAGAATATTCCATTGACCATTCTGTAGTTCTGTCTATGCTCCTCAGCTTCTATGGGAAGCTGAAAAAGTCCTTGAATAGTATAAACATCACTTAACAGCAACTAAAAAATATGCTTTATTGGCATTTCTTTAATACTGAATCTGAAAACACAGCAGTAACTAGAGAGAAAATAAATTCTATCTCAGCTGAAACCAGGCCACAACTATACTCAGAGGTGAAGTTATTAAAAGTAAACTGCCATGTAGAAAAAGCACTATAACATGTTACAAGGCCAACTGCAGGGTACAAAAATTATTTTAACTGCTTGCAATCCACTTTTCATACAAGTAAATCTCTTTCTCCATAGTAATGAAATAATCTGGTGTGGACCTTTCTGGACAGCCTCTTTAAATATATTCCAGATTAACATATAAGTATATTCCAGATTAATTTCCATAAACAAAAGGAACAAAAAAAGCAGAACAGCTCATTTGCTGAGACTGAATTGTCTGATAATTACTGACTGATGTGTGCATGGCTATTGCAGCTGAGCTCACCTGCTCGATTTTTTTCTTCGTTGTTGTCACTCATGTATGCTTTCAATCCTAAACCCACTGAACACAGCAAAACATCAAGCAGTATGTCGTCTAAAATGTATTACAATTAAAAGAATCAAGTACAGATAAATTGATTTATAACATACTTTTCAAAATGAATCATTTAGAAAAAAGTTGTATCGAACGGCAAACTCTAGCTGCACGGGAAATAGAGGATGTATTTTCAGTTCATAAGAAATATCATTTATTCATAAGACAGCTTTAATTTTGTCAACAAGACTCTTATACTTACATTTTAATACTGTGTCTGTTAATATTTATATCAAAATATACTGATAAATCTACAGGACATGGATGTAAATTAAGAAAAAGTACCAGGCTGAGGTCTGCTTACTCATAATGTGAATATTTATAAAACGCTTTTATTTCCGATAGGCATTCATTTTTCCTATCTCTTTTTTAAGTATAAATAGGTTTGTGCTAATCAAGAGCTAGAGATATTTGATTACCCACAAACTCCTTTTTAAGTGTATTATATTGACTTATTGTCTTTCTCCTTGTATCCCCCAGTATGGCCAATATCATGTTATCTGAAATTTTAGCCTAATTCCCGTCATATAGAAATGACCACAAGCTTCTGTTTCATTGTGTGTATTCTTGCCAATCTTCTCATATGTCTGTATCTGTAACAGATTTATCGATTTTAATCACATTTTAAATTTTCTTACACATGCTTTGGACTACTACAGTAACAAATGCAAAAATGAAAACAAGTCAATATTTCATGCAAAACCATATGCAAAGCAACAGCCTTTTCTGAAACAGATTTCAGTTATGCAGAGTTGGAACGATTTTCAGTTATGCACAACGGTTATTTTTGTCATAAGGTCATACAAACTCCCCTAGGAGTAGTGGCAAGATCTTTGCCTTGGTGGAGGATAAAGATAAGCAAAAGTTTCAGTGTCAGGGAAGGGCTGCTGGAGCACAAAATAAATAGACAGAAAACTTTACTGTAATTATTTTACTGTTTCATACAAGTTGGCAATCTTTCCATGCTTCTTGACAGGGAAGTGTGTGGATGGCTAATAAGGAGACTGGCAGAAAAAACCCTCGATCTAATTTATTTATTTATTTTTATTTTTTATGCCAAGCCCTTGCTTGGAAAAGTTAAAGTAAGGCACGGAAAAGAAATAACATTTTACTTTCCGAGTGAGATTCATTTAGCTAAACGTATACATCTTATGTCACTTTAGGCAACACAGGATCTCCAGACTTAGCCTCTGAAACATTCCAGAAGGTTGCCATAGATCACACATCATAACTGCTAGGCTCATACAGAGGTTTTTAGGCATCTGCAGGAATCTAGTTGGCACTAGTTATCTGTAAGCGGGGAACAGAACCCTGGCCTCTGTCTCCTATTTATCTGTCAGCCATTACTTTTCCTTACTCCCTCTTAAAAAAGAATTATGGTTCTATCCTTATTTCTCCAGAATGTCGTCTTCTACTAACACTCATCCATTCATGGGGATGCCGCCAGTTAGTTCAAACCTGCATCCACCAATCTGCACAATCCCTTTTTCCAGCTTCCTGGCTCCACCTCAGGTTTGGTTTGTTGTTTGGTTTTTTTTGTTTGTTTGTTTTTTTGCCTAGTTCATTGATTGTGAGTACTAGGAACAAGAAGTAGATTAGTTTCACAACCTGGTGTTAAAGATCCGGAATCCTTTCACTGGATTGGCTTTTTTCCTGCAGTCTGCAGTCTACTCAGAATTCCTCTTGCTGAGCAGCCATTATCAACTCTCATAAACTGAACCAGCTGTGAGATTGCTCCGAACTCACAGAAGCGCAAAAAGAATGGAAAATCTTCATAGTTCACACACTTTGCATTTGCAGAGCATTGCTCTGACACTGAAAGATACATATTCAGTTATTGAGATGCACCAAAAAACAAAGAAAATCTGGTAAATTTATCCCTTCTATTGAGTGCTTTCCCTTAGTCTTGATACGCACAAAGGCTTTGGGTTTGAAACACAGTGCAATATATGTTTACATGTTGTCATTTCAAAGAACGCAGAGATTACTAATTAAATTTAAGAATGCTATATCATCATCAGATGACAATCTGACTACCTCATTAAGCTACAGGATCTGAAGTGTTAGACTGGAACATGTTCTCTTTTTAAAGCCTGTGTTATACAGTTTTGTAGTGTAGATAGACAATAATATCTTGAATGGGTTTTATAGCTGTTGTATTAGGAAGCATTATTTCTAATAGAAATCAGGGAATAGCATGACTACAAGAGAGTGGCTACAAGAGAATGTGCTTGTGAAGGAAATGTGTTTCAAAGTGATAGATAGCAGAATAGTCACATTCAAATGTAGATGAACTTCAAATCTTTCAGTGGAAAGGGAGCAATTTACTTTCCTACAAATATGATATTCTTCTACCCACGTATCAGAAGGTTAGTTTTGTCTTAGTGAAGAATTTTTACTTCTGTATCACTGTATAGTAAGAATTGGAAAGATAAATAAACTTTATTGTATAAATATTAATTTTTTCTGTGGAGGCCAGCGGTATTTGATCTCACACAGTGTGCAAGGCAAATTACTTTTTTAATGTATACTATGCTTAAACCCACCTGGGCTGTTTTCCAGAAGTGCCAGCAGTATTGGAATTGCACTAGAATACACAGCTTGAAGCTGAACCTAGGGATGAACTCCATCATACAGAAATTGCTTTGAAAAAAAGAAAACTATAGGTTACTACAGGGAAGAGCAAAACAAAACCTTGGATTAGTTTTTCTTTTTTTTCCTTGTGTTACTGCTTTGCAGCTGTATCAAAGGACAAGTCTAACTCTCTCTCTCTCTTTTTTTTTTTTTTTTCCTGAAGTGTGACTTTGGTCTTTGGTAAAGTTATAACTTCTTCACAGCAATCCAAGCAACAGAACAAACTTCAGACATCAAATTAAAGTCAGTGCTAGAAAATTAAGTGCAAAATGACGTGTATTGCACATAACACATCTGCAGTGTTTGGGGTTAAAACCAGGGACTTGCTGCAGCTTACAATAAGCATTGCTACTGAGACATCACTATTCAAATGAAATATCATGAATGCAGTATCTGACCCTCTGTATATTTTTGTATTACCTCAGTGCTTGCTTTAGTGATCAGTTCCTTTAAGAACAATTCAACTCCAAGATCAATAATTATTCTTCAGATATCATTAATGGTTAGCCATTAGTACATGGACCTATTCCTATAAGTCTTTGGAGAAGATTTAGAAGGAAAACCTTGCTGAGTTGGAAAAGAAAAGGGGATTTATTTAGCTTCTACTGAAGCTGGGAGGTGGGGGAGGGATTGCTGGGATTTTTGTGTGGTGTTTTGTTTTGTTTTGTTTTTCTTTGCTTTTATTACAATGATAAAACGGTTCAAATCTCAAAACTTGTTTTAACTGTGTTCAGAATGAGGATGTCCACATGCAGTTTTGAGCAATACATATAATAATTGTAGAAATGATCACATATAAGATTTGAATTCCATTTTCACTTATTGCCTTGCATTTATACAAGTATAAATGAGAACAGAATTAAACTCTGCAGAGGACCATGTCCCCTGCTTCAGTGAAATCAGGTGAATCCTTTCAAAGCTGCACTCCCTGCTGTGATGTGTACTCACCACTCCTGAGCATTCCTTTGCCCCAGAACAGTCCCTGCAGAACTCACCTTCATGGGACAGGTTTGTGGCAGAAAAGGATGAAATAAAGAAATTCACGATTCTTGCTGACCCAGGGGGTACCAGGAATAAGCTTCTGTATGCATGAACAGTAACAAAAATCCAGTTCTGAAGTAGAATCGTCTGTCTGAAAACTAATGCAGTATCTCTGAAAGCAGCCATATCTATAAATTGCCCAAACATGATGACCTGAGAAATCTGTCCGAGTATTATAGGTTGCACAGAGAAAGTGATCGGGACAGTATTTTGCTTTCTTTGTTTCTCTAGCATGGACAAAATGAAAACGTTGCCATCCCAGTGGAATTATTACACAATAGCCAAAGAAAAATGATAGTAAACATCTATGTACTGTAGCATTCAGGTTTCTTTTTTTGCTTCCTGTAAAATCTTCATGATAGGTCTCTGCCCAAGGCTGGCTGGAGGGCATAAGCATTTAAGCTGAAGCACGCTTGTTGAAAAATGACTGCAGAGAGACGAGATCACTTCTGAGCTCTGAATGATAGGAGGTTCTTGCATACAGGCTTGAATCTCAAGGTCATTGGTCTCCATTTAAACAGTCATACTGAGTGATCCTGAACAAAAAACTTGATTTTCTGTTCCCTGCTTGGTGAAAGCCAGTGGTGTTCTGACTGGGGAGAAAAATCTGAGTGATTTTACAACTGGAAGAGCATTCCCATCAAAATTGAAACCTTGGCATGTCATTTCAAAGCATAGGAGAGTTTGCAACAGTGCATTAATTAATTGGCTTTTTAAGTTCCTAGTTGTAGAAGTTGTCTGTCAGAAGCGTGGGACAAACGCTCTCGATTTCAATTTGGTTCAGTTTAGCTCTTACCGCACTTGTGGTCATTAAATAACCTTTTTTATCTATGTTTCAGTTTTAAGAGAACGAAGTTGCACATTTTATTCAGGGATTAGAATTTGGCAGGAAACTGGAACTTAGTATCCAATTTTCTGTAGTATAAGTAGTTTGATAAATGATCAGTGCTGTATTTCTTTCCTAAGTCTTTCTTAGCCATTGTTTGTCTTATATTCACTTTTTTGTTTCTTCTCTGAGCGTGCCACAGTTGCAAAGATACTGTACTTTCTTCAGTTCTGTGTTTAGCTTCACAAATAGGTACTATGCAGATGCCAAAAGCACTAGACATAATAACTGCATCTGTTAGTTAGAAAAAAGTACATAGCTGGCAGTTGCCATATTTTTTTTCAGGTAATACCAAACTGCAATATGCTCAATGCTCCATTTAACTTGCTACTATGTAGTGAATATTTGCTTTATAAACAAATAAAGCCACTTTTAAATTATGGGGGGAAAAAAATAAAAAAAATAAAGAGACACCAGAGGTGAAACAAAGTTTCTTTATCACTACTGTCCCATATAAATCTTCTAAAAGACAGCTGTATTGAGTAGAATTGGACTGCTGCATTTTAGAAGTTAAGGGTGATTGCATTTTCTCATTGACATCAATGGAATAAAGATGTTACCTGAATTGGGAGAATTACTTGTTGTTTAAATGTAATTTTTAGATTTACAAGCTCACTCTTAAAAAAACTTTCCCCTTGAAAAATCTGATAATTATTCATTGGGAAGATGATAACTTTAGCTCTGTATTTGCTCATGTATTTGCCATTTTTAGTTCCCCGTTCTGGTTACGTGACAAGGTTTAGATATTGAAGTATCTACATTTTCATTAAGTTTATTGAAGGAAGACATATATGATATATAAGTTTAGATACGTACAAATAGCAAATTTTAGAGCATGACTTTTATTGACAAAAAATTATTTACAGGGAAATGTTTCACACTCAAAAGACAACAGGGCTTTTTAGCAGTGAAATATTGCAATTATCATCAGAACTTGTGTACCAAACTCCTCTAAAAACATAGTGTCATTAAGTGTAAATTTACTTTGACTGTACAACCTGTATCGTCAGATAAAGCCCTCATCTGACAATGTCAAATGATTTCTAAAATCTTATGGTGCTTAAAAAGAATGTACTATTTAATGCTCTCCTTAGTGATCATTAGGGTAAAGTATGGGTCATTACATGGCCATCAAAATTACATACTCAGCCTTTCCTTCTTCTGTCTTTAGCTGAATAGCTTTTTTTATTCCAAATTCCCCATAAAAATGTATGTATTCCTGAAAGGATTACAGTACTCTGCTACTTTTTGTAATCGTTAACGTAATTTTTCTTTGGTACTTTTTTTCCCCATGTTGTTTTGAAGGTTTGTTACCCTTGTGCATTTTTTTCCCAACACAAGACACCTTTCCTTTGACAGCCACAAAACCTGGGCATAGTGATGGGTGCAGGGAGTGCTCAGGAGAGGCCCAAACTTCCAGCTGAGAAGGAGCCTCAGCAGGCAGAGAGCGCATCAAGATATTCCATTCATAGGCTAATGGCTTAGAAAAGCAGGAAACTTAAATGGTCTTTTGTAACAAACTAGTCTAGTTGTCGTGGTAGATGAATGTTTAAATGACAGAGGAATAGTTGCTTACCGAATCACACTGAAGACATTTTAATTGATTTGGAAATGCACTTGTATACAGTTAAGTATTTAAAACGATCATTGTTCAATTTCTCTTTTAACAGGAACATATATTTATTAAAAAACAAAAGGAATATTTTTTTTCCCTAAATAATGGACAGGGGATGAAAAAGGAAAAAAAAACCAACAGCCTTCAGTATATTTAGGAGTCAGTTATTATGACATTGCCTGATAACATTTTTATTGACAACATTAAGTCATGAATCATGATAATCAGATTCTTTTAAAGTGTTGTTTCAGGTCAGAGGGATGTGTGGATGCCTTTCCATACCAAAGGACATTTTCACTTCAGTCTTAAATACTTATACCCAGAATTGATTAACGCTAATTTCGCAATAGCTACAGAATTCTTGTATTATTTGGCCTTTACAGATCATTTAAATGCCCTAATGTGTTTAACTATTCTATATCAATATGGTAATTGTACAGGAAAAATAAAGAACTTGATTCAAAGCTGGGGAACATAACCATTGCAAAACTCAGTCAAAAAGACTTGATGCTCTATCTAGATACATAATTAATTCTATATTTTCTGCATTTTCGCCAGAGGTTTTTCATATGCAAAACTGGAAACTCAAAGGTACTGATGACCTTTGAAGAATTTGTCTTAGGTCATACCTGAATCCAAAGGTTCCAGCATCCAAATGTACCCAGATTCACTGGTATAAACCAGGTAAATATAAAAAAGTTAGGACAAGTTGCAAAATTTTATTTCATTTCAGGATTCCTTCTGTCGCAAAGTGCAGTGTGCAGGGCCCAATCTAGGACCATAAGCTAAATAAGTACCATTTACAAACCTTGCATTTAGGAAATGAAATGAAGAAAAATTAAAACAAGGATAAATCTCTACAAAATCTTAACAAAAAATTACTTGCACTCTGGCAAAGGAAGTAGTAGGAAAAAAAAGTCACATGTGATTTATACAAAACTTCATAATGCTTTAGAGTCTTATAGAGATCAGAGAACACAGCTACCCAGGGTGTGCCAAATGAGCTAACTATTTATTTCTTGAAATTCTTCTATTCTGTTTCAATTATTCTTGTTCCCCTCAAAGCTAACAAGGAATTTTCTCTTGGTAGAGCACAAGGAGCTTCCTTGTGGAAAAACTCGCTGTAGACTCCACAAAAATAGAGAAAACATACCCTAATAGAGAAAGGGGAGTGTAAGAAGTTCCTTGGCTTCATTGTTAAATATGGTTCCTTGGAAACTTAGTTTGAAAAGGCTATGAGGAATTATGGGAGATGGCCAAGTAATAAAGAGATAAAGGTAACTTTATCAAGAACGCATCAAAGAACTGGGAAAGAAATGGATTGAATTATCACATAATATTTTGCAAAAAAAATTCTAGTTTTAATACTTCCCTGACAGATTGCCAACACCTGACATTATTGTATCTATTTATTCTAAAATAGATTACTGTAAGTTCATTCTATGTCCTTGATTAAAGCTTGTGGAACATCATCTCTTTTTGAATACATATTTCTGTTTGTCCAAATGGACTTTTCACAAAGATTTGATTTATTGATAAGTATAATAGCACTCACAATATCAGCTGCAGAATTCTTTTACTAACTTTTTCCTGTGAAAGCCTAGAAGTTTTCTCTGAAACCTGAAGGTTGATTTCACCTCCTTAATAATGACACTATCGCTAATTTCTCTTGCTCACTCCAGGGAGTGATTATGAATGCAATAAGAACCACCTAATGTTTCCACCAGCTTCTAAGAAGGTGGCCAGGATAGGAATATCATTAGTGGTTGCACATATATTGGTGAGCTGCATGAGACAGGTTGTCTTATTCCTCCTGGTCTGATAGTTTCATTACTATGGATCACTGAGCATTAGAAATGTACACTTCAGGAGGTTAAATTGCAGTATCAGGTTTACTGGCAAATACAGCACAAAACCATGGAAGAGATTAAATGGCTGTAATGTATGTGAAATTATTACAAATATATTTACAATACTTTTCCACTGCAGTGATTTTAGAAGTATGAAACAAATTTAGTCCCAAGATATCAGCTGCTGCAAATGTGCAGAATACCTGGATTCAAATCGAGTTAGTAAATAGAGAAGATTGAAAAAATACTCAGTGGTGTATATTTAAGAACAATTTATTGTAAATTGCTGGAGAAAGAAGAAATATCTTGTTTTTCCAAAACATGGGATTATAGTATAGCTGAATTGACATGAAATCAAATGATAATGACCTGATAGAAGCTAGTTCTAAAATTCTATTTGCTGATGGTGCAGTTAATGTCTGTGGACCCATCTGGCCCTAACACCTAATGCAATGGCTTTTCTATTGACCTCCAGTGGAGCTATTTGCTGAATGATGTTCATCTGCTTCTTTCATTCCCTTGAAATTTGCAATCTCTACTAGATAGGCATGATTTAAGATTGATTTTTATACTACTAAGAAAGCCAGAATGATAGATGAGGGCAAGCTGGAATGCACCCCTAAGTGGCCCATCCAACTTGTGAAACTCTTTCTTAAACGCTGAAGTGCCCTTTTCTAGCAAAAGATGCCTGGTTGTTTTTTTTTTTTTTCTCTCTGTAAACTGATTTCTTCTAACTTTACCAAAAAAAGAAAAGTGTATAGCATTTTACAGATTAAACTGACATCTACATGAAGAAATACTGTAGACTAAAAATGCAATCATCTGAGAGGTAGTTCTTTATCAGAAGCTGAAGCTAGATCAAGGTAATGCAACTTCCTTGAGATATGAATATTTTCTGAACTTGCAAATTGCACCAGGAAGGATTTATTTCACAGTTCTTTGACTATACATCATTAATTAGAAACAAATGCTGGTTTTAGGATAAGTACTTGGAAGAAATACTTGGAGTTCCCTCGGTCATGGACATTGAGGTCTCAAAGGATGTTTAAACTAAACAGTAGCTGATTCTTGAATTCTAAGGGCCTTAAGATGAAAAGAAAGGTACCTTTTGCCCTATACAGATCTTGCTTTTTTCTTGTAGTATTTTTAGTAGAATCTAGTCAGTGCTTAAATGGACTCTGTGTAGGAGGCAATCTCATTAATTTCTAGTGTAGTAATGCTGTAGTGGTAAGAAAAGTATTCACAAGTTTCTGAAATGTACGAGGTTATCATAAATCTTTGTACAACTAACTAAGGAAAAAATAATATCTTTACTTTGTGCATCACTTCAGTTTGATCTGAGAAACATTCCAAAGTGAAAAAAATTGTGTAAATTTCAAAAGATCTGTGAAAGTATATATATAATTTTAATAAAAGAGTTATTGTAAAATGTTTCCTTTGTGTTTTGCTCAGCATCATGATGTGATCCTGCAATATGAGGTTTTTTACTATCATTCATTTTTGTATAGCTGAAATATCTTCTTAAATATTACTAAAAAGTACAAGGAGGAAAAATAAAATGAGAATTCAAGATAAATCCTGTAAATTTAAAAGTATATAAATGTTTCATTGAAATTTTAAGCAGTTTTTAATGAGAAAGTTCTAGAATACTTTGTGAAACAAGATTTATAATGTAGGAACATGAATGTCTAGGTATGCGTTCCTGCATATGCCAACAAAATCAACAGTCTAGTAAGATTCAAATTTCAGTAACTTATTTTAGTTTGATTTGTATGGTATTTGATACTATCCTTCACTCTATGAGTATCTGACAGTTAGAGGCTTCATTATCCGAACATTGGAAAATATGTTTATCTTTGTGAGAATGTGAAATATTAATCTATTTTGATAGATGAGCAATTGAGGCAGAATGAGGACTAATGGGTTCACTCAGCAATAACCTCAGAATTGAAACCCCTTTCAACTGGTAAAAATTACCATAGGCCCAATTAAGTCAGTGGAACTTTTTCTCAGAAATGCAAGCTAGTGCAAGTGTTACAATTTTGTTGTTCTTTAGCTAGTACTCTTATCTTAGAAGTTCCTGTTTAGATTCTCTCCGGTGAAGATGATGGAACAACTAGTCTTGGAAACCATTTCCAGGCAAATGAAGGATGTGAAGGTGGTAAGGAATAGTTAGCATGGATTAACAAAGGGAAAGCCATGCTTGAGCAGCCAGGTAATCTACAATGAAATGTCTCTCTTGGTAGATGAGGGGAGAGCAGTGGATATTGTCTACCTGGACTTCACCAAGGCTTTCAACACTGCCTCCCGTAAGTAGAGGACTTTTCAGGACCAAAAACTGGCTTAACGGCAGGGCCCAGAGAGTGGTGATCAATAGCATGAAGACTTGTTGGTAGCTGAACTAGTATTGTACCCCAGGGGTCCATACTGGGTCCAATACTGTTCGCTAATGATCTGAATGATGGGGCAGAGTTGTACCCTCAGCAAGTTTGCAGATGACACCAAACTGGAAGGAGAGGCTAATACGCCAGAGGGTTGTACAACCATCCAGAAGGACCTCAAAAAGCTGGAGAAAGGGGCTGACAGGAACCTCATGGAGTTCAACAAAGAAGTGCAGTTTCGTGCACCTGGGAAAGAACAACTCCAAGCACCAGAACAGACTAGGGGACAACCAGCTGGAAAGCAGCTTTTCAGAAAAGGATCTGGGGGTTCTTGTGGACACCAAGTTGAATGTGAGCCAGCAGCAAAGGTCAACAGTATCCTGGGCTTCATTAGGACACATGTTGCCAGCAGAATGAGGGAGGTGATTCTTCCCTTCTACTCAGCACTGGTGAGGCCAGTATTGAGTACCTGGAATACTATGTCGAGTTCTGGGCTCCCCAGTACAAGAGACATGTGGAGCTACTGCAGGGACTCTAGCAAAGGGTCAATAAATGGATTAAGGGACCGAAGCATCTCTTCTTTGAGGAAAGGCTGACAGAGCTGGGACTGCTCAGCCTGGAGAAAAGGCTCAACAGGATCTCATCAATGTGTACAAATACTTGAAGAGAGGGTGCAAAGAAGACAGAGACAGGCTCTTTTCAGTGGTGTCCAGTGACAAGACCAGAGGCAAACAGAGGAAGTTCTGTTTGAGCACAAGGAAACACTTATTTACTATGAGAGTAACTGAGTGATGGCACAGGTTTCCTTGAGAGGTGGTGGTCTTGCCATCCTTGGAGATATTCAAAAGCCAACTGGACATGGTCCTGAGCAAAGGGCTCTAGGTGGCCCCGCTAAAGCAGTCGGGTTGGACCAGATGAGCTCTGGAGGTCCCTTCCAATCTCAACAAATTTGTGATTCTGTAAAGGAATATGAGCTATTTTAGGTGGCCGTCAGATGATAAAGAACATATAGGGGATGCATGCTCTTCTGGAATTGGCAACTGGATACCACAAAGCACTGAAAATATCATGAGCTGCCTGTGTTTATGCAGGTGATTTTTGTCCTTAACAGCAGGTTAATTTACTTGTTCTCTGGAGACACTATAACTTTTCTGTAGTGATTCACCTAGACTTTTAGAATAAGTTTATAGTGTAGCAAAGATATTTTTCTATATATGAGCACAATTATTTTTCAAAATAAAACTGCAAAATAATTTGCACTAAAGGGATTTTTCCTAGGACTTTTAAAGTTTTTTCCAGTATATTTTACTCAAAAGATTATAAAATATGTCACTCAAAAGTCATCCAAAAGATTACATTATCCATGAAATAACAATAATAACAACGAAAACAGTCTTTCTTTTTTGTCTTTAATAGCTATTATTATTTATTAATTTTATTCATTATTAATAATTAATATTTATTAAAGAAGGAAAAAATCTTTTTGGGTTGTTATCAGTAACCTATAAGTTCCAGTAAGGATGCAAGAATAATTGCTAGTTCAAGACCAAAAATAAAAATGTCTGTCATGGTTCTGGCCGGATTGGCCAATCAGAATGACAGACGGCCCTCCCCACCCTCTCTCTCCAAAGAGAGGAGAGGAAGAGATAAAGAAATTTACGAGTTTAGAAAAAGAACTGAAGTACTTTAATGAAAACATTAATAAATAAGGAAATAATAAAAAATAATAAAATACATATTAAAAAAAAAAGTGTAGAATATATACAAAACTGTATCCAGCTCCCAGGATGATGATCGCGTCACCAGCAGGCACAGGAAAGTCCCAGACTGGAGTCAGTGGCAGACAGGGCTGAATTCCAGATCTGGAGTCAGGAATGCTTGGATTGGGATCAAAGGCAGACGAACAGACAGAGTCCTCCTTGGACGCTGGCCATTGAAGAAAGAGAGTTGGCCTATTGATCCCTCAGCTTTTATACTGAGCGTGATGCATATGGGATGGAATACCCTGTTGGTCAGCTTTGGGTCACCTGCCTTGTCCGCTCCTCCCTACAGGTGTGACCCCTCTACGCTTCTCCACTTCTGACCCTCTAACGGGGCAAATAGCAAAGTGAGCTGACCTTGGTTGTTATAGCAAGAAGTCTAAGCAAGAGCCTCTCTGCGTACCATTCCTTGGTATAATCAGGTCTTATCACTCTGAGAGTGAAGAGTTTCTGAACAATGCACTTTTAATTTCAGAGCTTAGTCAGTTAGAAGAGGCCCAGCTAAAAAGTAAAATTACAAATCAGAAAGTTGGTTCTGTTTTACCTCAAACCAGGACAATGACAATATTCATTTCCGTATGCTGTATTATGTTACAGTCTGTGAAGCAAGCAAAAAATCAACTGCAATATGTTTAGCACAGTTTATTTTCAAAGTATTAAGTACTACTTTCGTCAATAGAATTACATGACAGATTAAGTGTAGGTGAACTGGATATAACATTGAAACATAGTAAACTGTGTGGTAACTAGAAACACCAAACTGATTTAATAACATATATTTTTAAAGTTACTTACAAGGGTTTTATCTAGAATAGAAAGACAAATGATCTTATCCAACATTTGAACCAAGTAACATAATTTGGATATTCGATCTACTTGTAATATAGATTAAAAAAATGATAAAAGGATTCTTAACTCATCTGAACAATTGAAAATAAAGGGGTTAAAAAACTGCTGAGTTTTAATGAAAAAAATTTTGATGCTGTCATTTGATTGCTATCATTGTTAAAGAAAATTAAGATAGAATGGGAAGAAGAAGTGAAGCCAAATATGACTCCGTGCATCACAGTGTAACTATATATGGAGTTCATAAAAAATAAAAAGTGTTATAGCTTTGAACTGTTGTCTTTACATGCAAATGCTTAGGATACCACCACTGAAATTCTGTCATTTGTTGGAAGTGATTTATCTTTCAATATGAATAAAGCTAGTATTTTTCTTTGCAAAATGAAGATTAAAATGATTAATGAAAAAGGTTGGTACAGTCATCCCACAAACTGGGCAGGGGTTGATCTGTCCCATATATCAGATAATGGATTTGTGGCTCTTTAATTATTATCTATAAAAGGGAAAATTGTCATCATAAAAATAATGTGTGCAGGCAGTTATAACTGATACATTCCAATCCTTCTAATAACTTCAATAACTTTTTTTTTTTTTCCCCGAAATCTGATATTAGACTTTTGCCGAGGAAGCTGGAAGCTGTATATCTTTATTAGTAATTGATTGAAGACTAATTGATACTTGGTGAAATAAGAAGTCAGTAGGGATTGTCATCTGAAGTGCAAAGCATTTTATGTAAGCTTAGAAGGGTTAGAAGCTTATACTTCATTCTAAGATACAAGAAATGTGACTTGTGGTCTGGTTTTCTAATATAGCTTTTTATGTTTGAATGATAGACAATAAGAGTCATAACTTCAAAGCTAATGGTGTCTGTAGAGTTTCTTTATGTCTACTGTGACTAGACAATATAACTACACTCTCAAAGGAAACAAAATGAATCAAAATTACTCTAAACAGCTATATGGCATTGCTATGGATATTTTATTTAAATACAAAGTAATCTTTTTAGACATTAAAACACCTACACCAAGCAATCAGATATTATCTGTGCTTATATAAAATATTTTCCTGCCATCACTGATGGGGACAGTGCAAGAAAAATACATATAATGCAACATCTTTTTTTATCTGCTTCCTCATTACTTGAGCGTGGCTTAAGAAATATAACTGAGAGCAGAATATAGCCTGGGTTGGTTGGTTTGTAATAATCCAAATAAGAAGTGCATATACTGTCTCATTATGCCACTCTGAAACAACCGTAGCTTGAATAATATACCTTGTCTTGAATAAAAAGTAAAGATGTTTGAAAGAGAGAGAGAGGAACAGGTGGAAGACATGTACAATGTTTACCATGGAAATTACCCATGTATTCTCTTCATAAAACAGAAGGTGTAGATAGGTGTAGATGCACAAGTAAAAGAGACATAACAGGGTAATAAAAATAATTTGGATAAAACAATGTACCAATGCATACGCGCTGAGATTGTATTGCAGCGTTATTGACTGAGCTGGTCTCTGCAATGACTTTCTTTGGAAGGTGGGTTACACAGGCTTTGGATACTCCCATATATACATGGAGAGACTCTAGAAAGACCTTTTGCGTGAAGAATGTCAGGGGGTGTATATGCTTGGGAAGATTGTTTTGGCCTTGTCACAGGTTACAAGAGTAAAGCACAGAATATTTGTTTTTCCTAATTACCCCAGTGTTGGACTGTTTTCCATTGTATGTACATAAGGAAGTGAGAAAACGTGGATTAAATACTACTCTTCTGTCTGAGTAGTGGTCTTTAAGTGGATTTTAGTGTGGAAGACAGGCCCTTTTTCATGAGAATTTGTCTGGCAGCTAGCCTGAAGTTGCACATCAGGTCATCACCTGGAGTGCTCCAATTGCAGTGAGGATGCAAGGTCCCTCAGCATTCACCTATCTATGAATCAGTGCTGTACACCCGACAACCGGTGTGAGCTTCATTGCTGTTAGAGACGCAATGTGGTTATCCCCTAGAACCCTGAGGGATTGCAGCAAATCAAAATTTAATTTTTTTTTTTTGATGCATCAGTTGCACCTTATGGGAAAGTGTTTGTACAGCAAGTTTCACAACAGAGGTGAAAGAAACTTAGAGGAAATAGAGCTAATCAGCTAGACGACTTAAGCTTATCTGATTCTTGAAGGATCCAGAGGACAGAAAAAAAGTATCTTTGTGCTAATCTTTTTTACCATGACTGTTTCGGCTCCAGAGCTTCCTGCACAAGAACAAGTTCGGTTAAGATGTATGACAGATTGCTGGGGCTTTCAGTGGAAACAGATTTCACACCTCAAGCTGTAGGACTCCTTCCTCCCAGTTCCTTATGTAAATTCTCAGCTGTCTGTACATGCTAAGCCTGCACAGTCAGCTCTTATGTGCCTGCAAATCACATAGGCACTATCCTCTCCTCTCGATAAGGATACATAAGACCAACTTATAGAAGATGGTTTAGCAGAACACAGTGGTTACAATCCTCTTCATCTGGACTCCCAACTGGAGGATGAAAGAGGTTAGAGCTTTTGCTTTCAGAAGTAGGCAGTCTCATAAGTTCTGTCTGGTTAGGACAGGCGTCATAACTGTGAGGCTTTCTGTAGAATATTTCTTCTTTTTTTAATACTTTTTCTGCTCTTCAGTATGACTGAGTCTTTCTTCTGTATTCTACATGAAGCCACCTGAATAAAATGCACACAGGGTACCAGGGGCGGAATGTAAGATTCGCTGTAATCATTGACCTTAAACTAATTCTTCTTCTTTTTCCTTGCAGAACAAGAGAGGCGTATGTATCCATAGCTTGTTGAATAGGATCGCTTCTGGGAGGTGGAAGAAGTCAGTTCAAAACCCAAAAAGCTGAGTGAACTGATTCTAAATCTCACACTTCTGAAGTGGTTTGTCCGAGTTCTTATATGTTAGCATACAGCAAACCACCAGCACAATACTAAAAGGAAAGGAAAAAGCAACTTGTTCTGCATTTCTAAAAGGAATAATTCAAGTCCTAGAGAAAGGGTTCTGGGCTGTGAATCAATCACATCAGTTCCCAGTTCTGAACTCTTGGATCCCCACTTCACTTTTTTTAAATGTTATCATGCACCTAAATAAAAAAAAACACACCTCCATTTATTTTCAGCACTCTAAGACTTTGATGGTACTGTTAAAATACCATATTTAATATCTCACTTTGCAAATTAACTAAAGCTATCAGTGAGACTAAAAAGTAGCCAAAGAATATAAAAAAACCCCAAACAACAATGATTCATATTCGAGGTAATGAGGAATCCAGAATCAAATTTCAATCCAATTTTACTTTTCATCCTGGACACACAAAAGGAACCGAACATATACTTTAATATAACAACTGTTACTAATTTGAAATAAATTGTAAATAGCAATAGAACATTGCAGATATATAAAGGCTGTAGGGAAGCAAAACATCATAGAACCATAGAAGATAATGCTGCAGTGTACTTTAAACAGACGCATGCAAGCTATTCCACTGTATCAAAGCACGTGATTATTAAAAAAGAAACCGAAAGAAAAAAACCCAACAAACTACTGGAGAAAGCTGAAAGCATATTATCTATGAAATGGCAAATCACAACAGCTAAGGGAGAAAAGATGCAACTGACAGGTTGAAATAATGCAAGAAAAATGTAGAAACATCAGGACACAAGTTGTAAGGGACGGACTGTAAATTCCCTGACGAGGGGCAGAAGGCCCTCCAAGCCTTCAATGGAATGCCTCAAACACTCACAAGGAAATAAATAATGCAGGCCTGGCCTTCAAAGAACTGATAAGGCTGACTCTTCACTGTCTTGTGAAGACAGGATAGTTCTGCCACTCGTGTGGTGAGCTTGCTAGTTCTCAGTTCTCAAGGCCATTCTGTCCGATGAGTGACCTTTGCTTCATTATCTGCGAAATGCATACGAAAGCGCACACCCCTGCATATGCTAATGAAGATTATAGAGATCATGCTAAACATGTATGACTATGGCACTCATCTCTCCACCCAAATCATGCTACATGCCACCTGGGAGAAGGGAGAAACCTGAGATCAGGCTGTCCTCAGCAATGGGGGTGGACCATGCTAATTCAGCAAACATAAAAGGGGAAAATAAGTGCCCCTAGGGGGAACAAAGAAGAAACAATAGAAGAAGATAGTGCCTGGGAAGATTCTTCCCAAGAAAGAAGATTGTGCCTGGGAAGATTCTTCCCAAGACAGAAGACCGTGCCTGGGAAGATTTTTCCAAGAAAGAAGAAGATTATGCCTGGGAAGATTCCCAGACAAAGACCCTGGAACCAGGAGCGGTGATCTCTTTATCTCTGTCTTTTTCTCCGTCTTTTCCTTTCTCTGTCCCTCAGTTTCTCTTTTCTCTTAGAATTGTTAAGTAACGGTTAGAGTTGTTAAGTAACGACCTTAAGTACCGCTTGCCATAAGTTGTCCTATACCTGTTGTTAAGTAACACAATGCATACCTCACCACTTGCCATAATTTGTTATATACCTAACCAATTATTGTGGACTTTTTAAGACCTATACTAACCATTTTGGTAAGCTAATAAATGTTTCTATATGGACCTTGAGATTTATCTCACCTTAGTCCGCACCGTTGAGAATATATGAATCTGAAGTCACCCTCCCTCTTTACTGGGGGTGAGACATGGCACACGTGTGTAGTGAAATTAATTGGAAGGGTTTGCTTTTTTTCATATGTGTGATTTATGGAAGAACAGCCCTAATGATTTTGATCATAAAAGGCTGAAGTTGCAATGAGAGTCATCATAAGAATTTTGATAACTTAAAGTCCTTATTTCTTCACTGGCAGGAATCAGAACACATGTCACTTTTTCCCCCCATCATTTCCTTCAGTTCATAGCATGACTCACATACCCATTAGCACAGCAACTACAGTTTTGAGAAGATGAAAAGAAGCATGACGTTTCTGAATGAATTTAATTCTGTCAGTAGCTGACACGATTCTTCACTGTTCTCAATGTCACATGTCTTATGTTACAGTGTGCTTTGCTTTCATTTTATACCTCTGAGAGCCTTTGTCACCTAATTGCAGGTATGGCAAGACTGTGAGGGAAGCATTACCAATTTAACTGCTCAGATTGATGGCATTGAAGATGCTATTGACAACTTACATCAAGTCACTACTTAGCGCTTTGCAGCTGTTCCCTCTACTAAATGGTGAATTATAGCTATTAATTTTCGCCAGGACTGTTATGAAATATGCATACACTTACGTGGAGTGTGGACCGTGTATTATGGATTTACTGGAAGAGAATGATGACTTAAGTATGGTTCACTACACATCCATAAACACAGAGGAGTTGGAACAGGCGACCAAGGTAATCGAAGATGACCGAGCCCAACCTTATGTTCTATTCAACGTGGAATCTCTGCAATTCTGGAAACTGGTTTAACTTACAGCATGCCAAGGACTGCAGTAATTTACAATTGTTCAACACGGTATCAGCAACCAATGCTGGAAGAAGAACTTGGCTGGATCATAGTGTGGTCCCTGAGCTGCAAGAAGACTGCAAAGAGGGATAAGACAATGTTGCAGAACCTAACAAAACCAAGCCAGACCGACTAACAAACTAAAAATGGGATTCATTTTTACAAGTTGATAACAAAATCAAACTACGTTTTGCTCTAAGCAAAACTACTTTGAGGCTCCGACAAACATTAATGATCCATAGGTTCAGAATGTCATTTGAGAATTACTACTACACAACTGATTTAAGAATTCTTAAGGTTATGGCCAATGACCCAAAATGTGAAATCACTCACATAATAAGGGAGGACTCTTAACCTCAAGGAGTTTCCTTGGGCAGCACCCCAACCCAAGGGGAGAGTCCCTGACTGCAGGCCTGCTGCTCTAAGGAGGACCAACTCAAAATGGCTCTCCGGAGGGGCTTTGTTTATACCCTAGCTAAATATGATCTGTTGTCAAATATGGTCATGTGGCCCCCGCATTGGCTGAGGACCCCAACTTCCTTACCTTTTGACCAAAATGTGTACATCCTAACCACCACTGTGTGGGTGTTACAAGCGCTGTGGTGCAAAGTTTTTGCGGGCTTTTGTAGGGTCTTTTTTAGGTCTTTGTCAGGGGGAGTGCATCTGCCACAGACAACCAGATGTTTGTCAACATATTCCTGTGAAACAAGACTGAAAAACCTAGGACTAGTTTGTGTAGAAAAATGGTATATGTTTAAATCCATAGTGGTTTGATATATTAAAGCTTTAAACTAATTGAAGTAGGTGCCTAATATATTAGAACTGTAAATTAGAGTAGGACCTTAATTTAAGAGACTGGGTTCCTTAAGGCTGTACAAAGAGCAGATGCAACAGTTGTAGTAATAAATGTTAGAACTTATCTCCTATTTTTTAAGAAAGAATGCTTTAGGTTAGTATAACCTTGTAATAGAAGTTTATCTCTCAAAACAAGGGGCATAGGGTTACGGAGGAATGTAGAGACTAGTCAAAACTAGAACTTTTGATGTGCCAGCAAGAATAAAGACGTAGAGCAGAGGCCTGCAGTTCACCCAGTCACAACAATG
The DNA here is from genome assembly GCF_964199755.1 of Larus michahellis. Classification (NCBI taxonomy): domain Eukaryota; kingdom Metazoa; phylum Chordata; class Aves; order Charadriiformes; family Laridae; genus Larus; species Larus michahellis. The sequence continues at coordinate 143,956,458 of NC_133896.1, forward strand.
AAGAGGAGTGGAGGAAGTAAACGACCACCAGATGTCTCTGAAGACCACCGAGAGACTCTAGTGTGCACGCAGGAGTGGGCAATAACCTGTAATGAGTTAATGAATAGGTAATCATTTATTGGAAAACTAGTGAATATACATACATAGTATGTATTTAAACTGTACATCTAAATCGGTTGGCGTGCACATTAGGTGGACCAATCCCCTGTGTGTCCGGTGCTGCAATAAACAATACCTGCTTAATAGTCACCAAGGCTATGGAGTCTTAACTTTGGCATTTCACTGCATCATGTTCATCGTAAACAGATCCGGAGGGAAGCTCAAGAAGATTCATTTAGCAAGGCTCATCTTGAACTTGGCCCTCATTTAGCAAGGCTCATCTTGAACTTGGCCCTCACGAAGCTTTAATTTGTCCTACTTTCTTTTCCTTTTTCTTATGCCTGAATGAACAAGAGCTCCTTCTGCAGCTGGAGGCACAAGGGAGATGGTAGGGACAGAGATGGGACACAGGAGTGCCTCTATCCTGGAGATGGGCTGGGAGACGGAGAGGAAAGTGTGAAAGAAGGCGTCAGAGAGGGCAGAGGAAGAGGAAAGGAAGGAAGTTGGAAAGAACAGCCAAAACTAGAATCTACGTATTTTCTACACCTACAATTCTGCCTGGGTTTCTGCTGGCTGCTAATCTGAAGAACAACCCAGTTCATTTTAGGCAGTGCCCGTTTCATTCTGCGTATTGAACCATACGGAAGTGAAAAAGATCAGAAGGGGTCAGTGAGTTCATCCTGAAGTCTCTAGCTAGACATTAATATGCCTAAACTTTACATTGCTGTAACATGCTAACCTTGGCTGACTGCCAGGTGCCCACCGAGCTGTTCTCTCACTCCTCAGCAGGACAGGGAGAGAAAATATGAGGAAAACACTTGTGGGTTGAGATAAGGAAAGGGAGATCACTTCCAATTACTATCACGGGAAAAACACTTGGCTTGGGGAAGACTAATTTATTTTATTGAAAATTAAAAATAGAATAGGATAGTGAGAAACAAAACAAAGCTAAAACCAGTTTTCTCACACCTTCCTAGGCTCAACTGAATTCTCAACTCTTCTACCTTTTACCCTCAAAGCAGTGCATGTGGGATGGGGAATGGGGTTTGTGATCAGTTCATAACACTTTGCCATTGCCTCTCCTTCCTCCTCACATTCTTGCCCTGCTCCAGCGTGGGATCCTTTCCACGGGGTACAGTTCTTCAGGAATAGACTGCTCCAGCATGGGTGATCCCCCATGGGCCACAGGTCCTGCCAGGAACCTGCTCCGGTGTGCACTCCTTCCTCTCCATGGGCTGCAGCTTAGTTACCTTTACTGGGTAAGGCCCTACACTTACTACTGAGGCGCCCAGTGTTCCTCCTTGACCCCAGTTCAACTTCTCCAATCATCTGTTATCTTCACAGGACATCAGCTCTCCCTGAAGCTTTAGCACACAGGTGAGACAATGCACAGCAATAGTCCAGGATTTTTCACCAGAAGATTCAATATTAGGAAAAATTTGTTCACTGAAAGGGTTATCAAGAATTGAAACAGGCTGCCCAGGGAAGGGGTTGAGTCACCATTCCCAGAGGTATTTAAAAGACACGTGAATGTGGTGCAGAGGGACATGGTTTAGTGGTGGACTTGGCAGTGTTAGGTTTACTGTTGGACTTGGTGATCTTAAAGGTCTTTTCCAACTTCAATGATTCTATGATTCTAAGGCACATCCACCTACTCTGATGTGGTCCTCCATGGGATGCAGTTTGTATATCTGCTCCATTGTGGTCCTCCATGAGCTGCAGGGGTTCAGCAGTATTTCACCACAGCCTTCTGCCTGGGCTGCAGGCGAATGCTTGATCCGGTGCCTGGAGCACCTCCTCCCCTCCTTCTTAGCTGACTTGAGTTTCTGCAAGGTTGTTTTTCACACATTTTCTCACTTTTCCCCCTTACAGCTGCTCTGCGGTGCTGTTTTTTACCCTTTCTTAAATACATTATGACAGAGGTGCCACCAGCATCACTCATGGGCTCAGTTTTGGCCAGCAGCAGGTCCATTTTGGAGCTGGCTGGAACCAGTTGTGTCCAACATGGGGGTAGCTCCTGGTTTCTTCTCCCAGGGGCCACCCTTGAAGCCCCCCTGCTACCAGAACCTTGCCATGTAATGAGCAATACAATTAGTCATTAGTGCACTGTCTAAGCCTAGTTCTCTTTCATTTCCAAGGAAAATTTAAATGATTTGTGTAATGAACTAAAACAAAAAGAATGAAAGTAAGGCTTCTTTTCCAATGATAGAAAGCATGTTTTCAGAAATTAATTGTTTGTACCACTTCCAGATGTAACTTCCACAAGCATCTTCTAGGGTAGTTTGTTTATGTAATTTCTCTCAAGTAGTTTTGTAAGTCTTTAGAGGCAAAGTTTCAACACTTCCTTTCATGGCTACTCTACAGTAAATGTCACAGTCAGGGAGCTTTTCATGATAAAAAGTCTTTATGAGCCAGGAACAAATAAACCATAATAAAATGACTGCATATCTAATTATATGCCACTTAAATGATTCACAAATGACATACTTGTAATAAAGTTTTTATATTTTCAGATTTTTAATTTACAAGCTTGTCACTTGCAGTTTAGTCATTTTGTTCAGATAGGGTGAAAAATTGCTTAAGGTTCCTCTAATTGCCAATTCTTATTTATCAGTTCTAATTATGCATAATACTTGCATTAACAGCCCCCCCCCACACACACACACAGAGCAAACTGTGGTACAGAATTTGAGAAGGCAAGTCTTGAGTGTAGAGGACTGTGGTAGATTATATATGGTGAATATTAATATCAAATGCTGAAAAATGCCTTCTCTAGCAGAGAAGATTTCTGACTGCTGTACACTTACAGAGCGTCACTTAAAAAATGGTGCTGGGACAGTGCTACATTCTTTGTAGTTACATGGGATTGGAAGAAAGCTGATAATTAGAGAACTGTTAAATAATTTTATAACTGGGGAGCACGCTACTCACACTTCTTGTGGAGTAAAGAAAAGCCCTGACTATTGGAAAACTGCAGGTGGGCAAAGCTTGCATGGAAGGCTGTCTGGATAAAACCCCTCTGCTGACAAGTTTTACAAGAAAGTGGTAACTGGTTAGTTTTGCAAGGTTCAGTTTACAGATCTTCTCTGTGACAGCCCGGGTCACTTTTCTCATATGCCGTCACAGTCTTAGCTGTAAAATAGCGTTCCTGCTCACACTTGATATGCTTTGTTGATATGCCCTATTGGTACCCTTGGCTAGTCTGCCTCAGCAGCAAATGGAGGTGGGAATGTTGCAGAAGGCATATGAGAGAGTAGAGAGGGAGACTGGCCAGCAGTGGTTTCCTGTTACTACAAGGGTTTAGGGGAAGGATCTTGTTTACTGCTGATTCTTCCCTGAAAATCTGTAACGGGTGACCGGTGAGAAGTAATGACAAGGATTTGAATGGAGACACCGTGGCAATCACAGTGAAGTAATAAGGGCAGTAAGGAGCTACCTGATGACAGTGTTGGGAAGACTATTGGACTCCCAACTGGTATCTTGGGGAAGATAATCCAGACACTGGCTAATTTAGGTTTCTCTGAACTGACATTTATTTTCCCCGATTCCCCATAAAGTTTTGTTTGTTTAATTCCCTTTTTTTGCAACTGGAAAATAGAGTTAATCATGGGTGCCCCAATGATGTCATTTGTTTACTTAGCTCTTTGGGTGATGATGCTCTTTGAGCTCATGCACAATCTTTCTGTCCAGCTTTAATTTTCCTTTGAATGTTCTCAGACCATTCCTTTTCTATTTTGCTTTCTTCTGCTGAAACTGACAAAAACAGTGTAATTTTTTTTTCTGACATGGACTCACTCTTCCCCGCTCACTCTCTCACTCCTCATGTATGCCTCTCTGGTGCACTCCAAGAGAATAAAAGAAAAGGGCTATGTGATGTCAACACTGCTTGTTCACTAATATTCTCAAGTGGACCAGCGCCAGAAAGGAAATAGGATATTCCATTGCTGGTCCTGTAAATACCGAGTTCTCTACTTAACTGTTTCACCTTCACTTTACAGGCCTTATTCTTCCATAGGCTCATAGGCTTTTCACTTTAAAGTTCTCTGTTTAAATTGTCTGTACTTGAATGATCAGTCCTTGGAACATAATACTGTTGTTAAGCCTTACAAGAAAAGAATTGCAATTTTTCTTGGTTAGAAGGGGTTATTCTGAGTAGTGCAACTCAGTGCTGAAATTCCTCTCCTTGAGGGCTATTTCTGAAAGCCCTTCATGTGCAGAACTCTGATCGTGCGCCCCATAATATCAGTCTGTGGAAATTGCACTCCATAATTCCTAACAGGATTTTTCAGAGAATTTATTTGTATTGATTAAAAATTGGAGAAAATCATTATGTTAAATCGGTAAGGTACATTTCAAGATTACAGTACTTAACATTTTTAAAATATGTTAAAAATTAAATGGAACCCCTATTGTGGTGTCACACAACCATATCCTGGAATGTCAAGGGATGATAAATCACAGTTCATTATTTTCTCTCAAAAACAGACAACATTAAATGTTCACAGAAACAAGTAATAGTGAAAACTAATAAGTATTCAATATGATGATAACTAAAGAGGATGACTAATATTTTCTTTTAATTTTCTTTTAACAAAAAAGGTGTTTTTTTGAAATAGAAGATTAATATGATAATTAATTTAGATTTAGTAATTCCCTAGGACTTAATCTATGTACATTTTTGTTTGTATACATCATAACTCTCCAGCAAACAACTATTTGAGCCAAAAAGCACACAGTCCAGATTTCAAATATTTGAGTATCAACATGCAAGCCCAGAGTTTCAGCAGTAAACTTAATTTCATGTTTTTAAAATCTCCTAAATCACCCAGTAGGTTGAACTTTACTGAAAGTCAAATAAACAAAATTTGTAAAAACATCTGATAAATTATCATATTATAATGCTGACAGGCAAAACAATGAAATTCAGTTTTGAAATTCAATATATCAGTCGTGTAACCAGTGAATTTATCAATCACAGTTTGGTGTTTGTGACTGCTGAATCTATAGTGTCTTCAGAATCCTCATTTATTTTTGGTAAGACTGTGGCTACAGAAGAGAAATTAGTTTCTGAATATAGGTGTAATAAATACAGTGTTGCAAAGATTTAATCTTTACTTTAATATAATCTGTAAATCTGCTATATAGATTATGAAGTTCTTGAAGCTTTAAGAATAGATGACTTTCAGGAATTTACCAGGACTACATATGCTATAAACAGATTATGATATATACATATATATATATATGCAGAAAAATATGGATGATTGTGAAGAAGCAAGATCCTATAACCTCTCTTTGGTATTGGCAGAAGGGAAATCTGCATACAGGAGTATTTTTGGTCCCAAGATTGTATTAATAACTGTTCTTTCAGGAGCTAAAACATGGAAAAATGCAGTATTTTTTTCCAGAAGCTAGATCTAGATTTAATGTCTGTATTTTCTTTCTGCTTGTTCCTATTAGAGTAATGGACCTCGTGGTCCCTGGGGATAATATTCTTGACAAACACTGTAGACAACTGATTCATTATTAAAAAATCATAGCCATAAATTGTGTGACATTAGCCTGAGCCTAAGCCCAAGTTGCTTAGTAGCAGCATTCTTACTTCGTTTCATCAAGATATTTCAATAACCTAGAAAACAGTGATTTTCTACTGTTAGCCAGCATGTCTAAATACTACCACCAGTGGGCAATAACGGGCCTTTTATGCTCATTTTGAGGATAACTGTATCCAAGAGAGAAAAAGAAATAGGAATCTCTATCGTGTCTGACAGCTGGTCCTGTTCTATTAACTCTTGACTAAAATTGGTCTGTTTATTTTCTTTGTAGTGCCTTTCTAGAGCACGACTCTCTCTCGGTCCAGCATTAGATGCCTGTATAACATTAAATATAATCAGTTATTTATAAACTCATCTTTCTTCTCTTCCTCTTCTTCCCATCTGAACTTGATAATTAAGCTCTTTCATTGCTGCTGCAGAAGTATTTCGACATGCTGAATACACGCAAAACCTGTAGCCAATACAGTGAGCTAAGCACTTTAAACAAAGATAACAGCAGTAAAGGAGTGGGAGAGGGGAGAGAGAAGGAGAGGGAAAAGCTATATTGAGAAATTCTGTCAGGGAGATGGAAATCTTGATCAGCCTTGAGTCTGCTCCGTGACTTTACTGTATACCAGAGCCCATAGCTATAGGTATGATTCAATCTCTCAGCCCTGTTTCTTAGTTGACCATGTATGCTGCTTGTTGAACTGTCCTACCAACTTTGATGTTTTACTCTCTTGGACTTCAACTAACGGCTCTCATCCCATCTGAAGTGTATTTTAGTATTTATGACTGCATCATAGTCTCTTATTCCTCCTTATTCAGTTGTGCTTGAGAGCCAGCTAAAATAAGACTTCTTATATAAGCAGCATTGAATACACTGACAGGACAAAAACCCAACTGTCTCTGTACAAACAGAATAAGAAATACTTTTGACTGCCAAAATAGGTAGCAACAATGATGAAACTGTTGGACTAGTATGAACATGGAACTTACAGCCACTATTAGCAAAGAGTTTCCAGCAGAAGTATTATGAAAGGGGAGAAATGCTACGCAACCAACAAGCTTTTGACATAAACTGCAGGGCAAGTGTACTACGGGTAGCATGGGCATGTAGCAAGTTACGTGTCAGGTGTTTAGTGTTTAGTTGTCTTAGTTACTTTTCAATAGGCATGAGTTTTAAGGTTTTTATTATATCTGCTAACATTTCCATAGGGGACCTTATGCTAGTGGCATCCTGTGTGGGACTGAATCACAGAATCACAGAATAGTAGGGATTGGAAGGGACCTCTGGAGATCATCTAGTCCAACCCCCAGCCAGAGCAGCGTCACCCAGAGCAGGTTGCACAGGAACGTGTGTCCAGGTGGGTTTTGAATGTCTCCAGAGATGGAGACTCCACCGCCTTTCTGGGCAGCCTGTTCCAGTGCTCTGTCACCCTCAAAGTAAAGAAGTTCCTCCTCATGTTTAGGTGGAACTTCCTATGTTCAAGTTTGTGCCCATTAAAGGAGGGCGGGGAAGAGAGGTGTTCCAGGAAACCCTAGGAAACCACAAAAACAGGACTTAATTAAGAGGACTCCATCTCTCTCTACTGGTCTCAAAAAGTACGTATTTTACAGAAAATTGTCTCAGAGGTGTCATTTTAGCTGCTGTCATCTCTGGGATTGAATGTCTAAACTTGGGAACTGGAGAAAGGGGACAGGATGCCTTTCACCTAAAAGAGAATCCACATAGAAACTTTATTAATGTATACCTTATATTCAGAGGTGAAAATAAGCAGCAAAAGAGAGGAATAAATTTAAAATATGAGCAGGAATTTTCCTTGTGTTCCATTTTAAATGTACTAAACCATGGAAGGATAAAAAAAAAAAAGAGAAAAAATGCTGGGTGTTCTTTTTTTTGATGGCTTTTGCAAACCAGTAAACATCACTGATTCACAGAATTAGCTGAGGCAGCTTGCTTCAGTGGTTCTCTTGGGATATGGTCAGATGCATAATGCTTTGATTTATCAATAGACAATTCTCACTTTACAGCAATATGTTTATAGTTTCCTGTTTACTGGTAAACTGCTCATTCAATCAATATTAAAATTGCTCTAATAAACAACACATATAATATGGAAGGCTTATAAAAAGATAAGGAAGAAAAAGAACTGGATGTCAAGGAAGATTTTGTAACCAATCACTTACTGTAGTTATGTGCAGATTTGTACATGTATTTGTCTATTAATATCTTTGCAGGAGGAAAATATAGAAAGAGTTATCTGGTATTAATCATCTTATTAGTTCCGGTGTCCATCTGAATTGAAGGTGGGACAACATTGAAAAAAATACATTCAGAAATACTCATTCAAAATCTCTGAGAGGATAATTCTTTTGTTTAAGAAAAGAGATTTGAATATTTGTGATGCAAATAAGCCGCATACAAATATTCATTCAGACACGCATTCACACAGGAAGATTTTGCAAAGCCGTTTTGAAAGCTCTATATAGATTTAATAATCGTCTGATGAGGAAAAGAAACATGTGATTTAGGAGATTAATTACACAGCATGAACATCAGTCATAAGCTCCTACTATTCAAACAATAACCCCAGCTCATCCACAGTCTATGTTATGCTTTTACTTGGCATTCGTCAAATAACAAGCAAATTGTTGTCATTGAGTGAAAATAACAAGGAAAACAGATCATAAACAGACCGTCTAACAGACTCCCGAGTTTCCTTAGAGACAGTGTGAATTAGTGGAAGATACTGAGGATGGGCAGGCTTGGGGGCACAGGATGTTTGGTGTGTTGTTTGCTGCTGATCAGCATCCTGCCTTCTCCTGGGTGAGAGGGGCACAGGTACTGTAATGGACTTTGATCTTTCTGCGAGCACAGCAACAGCATCAGTAACAAGGCCAAGCTGTTGGTGATTGACTGCAAACAAGAATATAGATAAGAATTCAAAGTTCAGTCTAGATGGCCCCTTATTTTAACTCCTCTCTTCTGTCTGGGGGGAAAGGCAGGGATATGTTAATTTGCATGTGCAGCAGCAAGATCTGCTTACTATTCAGCCTCACAAGCTACACTCTATACCTACACCAAAACAGCATTTTGAGTATATTTGATGGGAATGGGAAATAAAAAGAAACTTGCTTTTTCTCTGACCAGGTAAGGAGACCTTGTGTGCGGCGTAGCAAGGTAATGAACGAGTTGCGGTTAAGGAGGCCGATTCTTTACACTTCGAAGCAGCTAAGATCCGTCTGAGAAGTGGAGAGAGTGTGGATAACAAAATGGACCTGTGCATTAAGTACATACTGGAAAAAGCACTTGACTGAAAACAGGGAGCTGCGTAACCAGAAGAGGATTCCAGCTCATATAATTATTCCTCAACAAATGTGCGTGTCAGGACTACAAATCTCCTTACCAGACCTCTATACCTCACCATGAAATATGTAGGAAGACATACATACAGAAGTTGAGTTTAAGCAGAACAAAAATTTAGATATAGATCATTGCCCTTCATAAGATAACTAGAAGCCCTAAATTAAGAAGTAGTTCAGGGTGTAATGTGCTGGGAACGTGTCATCACACTTACATTACCCAGAGAGTGTAGAGACAAATGAAATTTTACAGAGGGTCTGGTGATCATCATAAATGAAATTGCCTTTAAGAGGGCATAGTCTGTATGATTTTTTTTCCCCAGGGAACTAGTCTTCTGTGTTAATTTTCTCAGGAAAAGAAACTGAGGGCCAAAAGTTTTGCAAGAAGAAATTGGAAATTCCAACATGAAACGTAAAATAAGAAGAATAGTGCCTTGTAAAACAAGGAAATGCTTTGTAGGCACTTGGGATTTAAAAGCAAGACGACACAGATTCTCACAGTGAGTTGATGCACAACTTACCCTGAAAGCACAAAGCAAAAGGGCCTGGGCTGAAATTCAGCACTCAGTCTCAAACGCCAGGACCCTGTATAAGTCCTGTAATTAAAGTTAAGTTTCTTGGAAGAATAATTTACTTAACTCTGTATAGCAAGTAAGCAGGAGTTGCATAGGTTTAGCCCACAGGAAGCGCTAAACACCAGGCTGTGCTGGTATCTCCCTGTCTCTGGTGGCTGGTTCAGGGCTGCAGGGGAGCTGCCTTCACTCAGTTGGGAATTATAGCTGAGAAACTTGCTTGAAGACTGTCATCTGCAAATTTGCTTTGAATGTAACGAACAAGGCTATTTTATTATTTTATTTAAAAATATGATTGTAAATGTGATCCAATGTGTCTTTTGAGCCCACTGACCAGAGGCAAACTTTTGTCCTGTCCCCTAGTCTATGTGAGGGACTTCAATCACACTTCTTCCTTCCTCACTGTAGTACCCTTGCTATCAGCTTTACAGCTATGAGGAGGGATAAATTCTCTCCAGGGCTGCTGTCACAGCTGAGCACTTATGCAGCTGGGAGTGTTAAGCTCAGAGGGAGGAGAGCATGCTTCTGTAGACTATTGGTCATATTATCTAGTTTGAAGTTGGAGGACCTGAGAACAAGGAAAACTAGAAACTGTGTTAATGCATTTTATTTTGAGCAGCAACTAGATGAAAATCAGATATAATCCTTAAGGCTTATTTAGAAACAAAAATAAGCATCCTGATAGTAACCACTCTCTCCTCTGCATTGCAGTAAAAATGTGCCATTTGCAAGTACACCCCGCTGACCTGTGTAATCTTCCTGCCTACAGGGAAGATTACTACAACTGTGATGGTTGCAGTCAAGTCATTGTGTACCTGACAGAGAGTTTCCCATGAACACTAGCCTATCCCTTCCCTAAAAAAATCTAGCACCAAACTACGGTTACCAGCACTCCTGAGTTCAGAAGCCCTACATGCCACATTCGCTCCTTCAGTTGGTGATGCCAAAGCTCAAGTGGGACAGGACACTACATGAAACTGATGAATCTCAAACATATTTTTATTTTTTGTAGGTAAATAATGGCATACTAGATATTTATAGGTGTCTGAGACAGAAGAAGAATAGTTCTAATAATCTTTATCTCTTCATCTGCGATATAATCAGTCTTGGAAGGAACTGAATGGGACAAAGATCCACAAAATTCTATTCTGAACTACTTTATTCAGCCCAGAATGAAAATAAAGAAGTGTCATACCTACTTATGTACTTGCATGGTGACATATTGGACCCTAAAGTTCTGAGAGCACTTTGGAACTTCAGGTCATATTTGTACATGACACTTTCTGTGGAAATATCAACCTTCTGTACTGAAATGCAAGAATCTTTGCTCTGCCCACATGCAGCATCCTTTGCCGAATCCTTCCAAGGTGACACACTTCCACCAGTTTTACCTCACATCAAATTTACAATGGATTCACCCTTTGACAGAGTGTGTGGCTCTTGTGTGGCACTTTGTAGCTTAGCATGACTGACACATGGTAGTAACACAAAGCATCTCTTCCGTTGTATCAATTTTATATGTTGCCCAACACAACTTCAGTTCCTTCTCTGAAATTTTATTACTTCTTTTTTTTTAGTCAAACTATTTTCTGTTTTATTCATTCTCTGTGAATGAAGAAGTATTAATTCATTCTTCTGTTTCATTTTTTAACCCCGGCTGTTGTTACACCGCTCTATGATTCTAACCATTCTATGGTTCTAACCATTCTATGATTATATACTTCAACTTTTTAACTCGGAAGTTCTGAGCAGATAAAATTTCATATTTGCTATATGTGACTTGGATGCAGGCAGCAGTCTTTCCCCGAGGATTACACAGGAGCTCATCTGTGAATGTAAAGGAGCTCTGGACTGTGAGAAGTATTGGTGATTTGGTAGACCAGAGTCATTTTCTGGGTGTCAAGGCTGAAGTAATCATTTGACATTCCAGGTAAACTCTACACTTTTTATCCATGCTACCAAAACTCAGTCCTCCAGGTCTTGCTAAGAGCAGAAGAAATGGTTGTTCCTATGTGTCTCTGTGATTTAACCTCTCCTGATGTATTACAGCATATTCGTCATTTGACATTAGGAGAAACATAGCTTTTTATAAGGAAGTACGAGTGAATGATTGCCACCAAATGCACTTTGTGGTTTATCTTTGTCCTTGGGGATGAAACAAGTGGCAGAGTTTCGCCTGTCTAGCTGTGATATCTGAAGACTGTCGAGTTAGGCAGACTTACAACACCGCAAATCGCTATGAGGCAATGTTGAGTTTTGAAAGCAGAAAATGTACAGAAGAATAAAAAAATTGTGAGGACGCACAGGAAATCTAAAGATGACAGAAGTCAAACCACTTGCAGAGAAATGTTATCTAGGGCATGACCTCTTCTTAACTTTGGTGATATAAGTGTGACAATTGAGAGAGCATGTCAATTCTTACTAGCTACAGTTTCAGAAATGTTATAGAAAGTATAGTGGTACGGCTGTGGTCAGGTTTTGTGGTGGAAGAAATGGTATGTGTCAGGGTAAAATAACTCAATGTAGGAAGTCATCTATAAATTGTGACTTGGATAACTGTAGCTTCTCTGCCTTCACCTCTAAGACTGTAAGAAACCTGTCTATGCTAATATGATATTATTACCTCTTAGACTAACCTGCAAGTATAATAAGTAATCAGTAATTAAATAAGCAATAAGTAAACAACTCTTCTCATACTTATGAAATCACTTAAAACCAGGATTACTAAGCAAAAACATTTAGCAATCTGCACAAAATGTGGAGACATGCACAATATTCCTTTTAGCTAGGATTGAAACAAATCCAGAGGGGTGGATATTAACCTGAAGGTGCCTTTTGTTTTCTTAATGGAAACCTAAATGTTAGGATTTCTTCCTGTTTATACAGTTGCTGTTTTGTTGGAAACAACATCAAAAGAGGCGTAGTTGAAGACTTTAATGTTATACTTTATTATAGCATTCTTTTCTCTGTTGAATGTGAGAAACATAAAATGTACTAGGAGTATATATTGCTGCAATGCACATTGAAAAATTCATGTAACGATTCTGAACGCAGCAGCTCCATACTAGAATGACCCCATTGAAATCAGTGCAGTGGTGAATTAGGCAGCAGTATTAAACTACAATGACACCATATTGGTTTTGGCTCTGAAATATAAAAGTGTCTTACGAGCTGCAAGTCAAGAGACATACTCTGAAAACAATAATGTTAGGATGGACTCAGGGGCTGAAATATCATGGCTGATTTATAATGGAAGGCTTCCATGCACAGAGCTGTATCCAATCCTTCTCTCCCTGGAATCCATAGAAAGTAAGTTAAAAGCATGATCTGACACACAGCTGGAACCAAGCAGCAAGTCATAATATTCCTACACTCCTGAGGACTGAAATCTGTCTTACTGGATGTTGGTATGACTGAGGCATACAGTTAACGTCATGTGTAAACTGTGTCAGTTAATTTTTATTTCATGGGAGAAAGCAGTTTCACAAAGACACAAAAAGGCATAGCTTGATTTTCTTTTTACTGTCGGTGATGGTAGTAAGTTACAGTTTGCAAAGAAAAGCAAGCATCAGTGACTGTGTAGTTGCTGTACTAATTTGGCAGCAAAAGGTGTGACAGAGGAATTTTATTTATATGCCTGGAGTGTGCTGTTGCCAATATTCTGCCTAGCGTGTTTGCACCTAGGGCATCTTCCTCATTATTAGGAAAGTGCTTTTCTGCCAGCTCGCCTTACAGTCACTTTATCACCATGCTCAACCATTTTCTAATGCTGTTTGATTTCATCTCTGTGAATTTAAACTCTGGATGGTGTTGTCACATTAAGCTTTGCAATCTTTTTTTGATGGCAAGAAAATTCCATAGCATTAAACTATTTCTAGTAAAAAGTGGGGCTTAGCTCTTGTAATTTTTTGTGAACAGGTTTTTTTATCTTTTACCTTTAGCACAAACCTAGCCCTCATGTTAATGCTCACAATTTCTCTTGTCGAAGGTATCCAGCAAGATCTTTTTGTCAGAAGTACCAAAAGCACATACTTTCATATAGCACTGCTTTCACAGACCAAATCTTTATCCTGTTTTTGAAGAGCATTCACATTCTTTTTCATTCTTTGAGAAATGAAAAGATTTAAAATATGCCTTATTTATTTTTTTTGCTAAGAGGTATGACAGCACATTTGGACATTTCCAATTTCTTTCTTCAGCCTTTTAACTTGCTGGAGTCTAGAAACTCTTGTTTTCTATGCTTACCAAAGTGTTCTCATGAACAAAAATGTCACTTAGATAGTCCTTCAGAATGTGAATAAGTGTGTAACTTTGAATCCTTTACACCTGAACCTTCCCATGCTATTTTGCTAATGCAGCAACGTCCTCTTCTGTGCAAAGGTCTAATTTAAGTTGTGGCTGTTTTCAGGTTAAAGCCTCCTACAACAGCTGCTGTGGAGGAGTCCATGTTAAAAAAAACCCCAAGTATTCTATTGAAACTGTTGTTAAAGTTTCCTCTGTCTATGTCGTAACATTTTCATTAAGTGTTTCTTAATTTTATCCCTCAGCATATAACAGATGTAATATGGTCAAAAGTCTGACTCCTTGAACACAGGCTTATATCATACTAGGGAAAGTAATTTCAAGTAGAAAGTAGTCATACTAGTTTGAAAGACATAGAAATGGCTCCTGCCTGTAGAAACTGGGCAACAAAATATCTTTTATAACTTTGACAATCTCTCCACCAAAGTTCATCTTTGCTCCCAGTTCCAACCTTCATGGTTTCCATTTCTTCAGAAAGTAAGGGTGAGCTAGGAGGATGAACTGACCTTTGCAGTAAGATGCTTTATGGTCTTGTAGAGTCTTTTAAAAGTGTCTCTCAGTTGTGCCATTTATTCCCATTACTGATATATTTCATTCCAATTAGATGGAGTCAGTTCTGCTCAGCACCGCTGAAGGCACAAAGAAATAAGTGGTAGTGGTAGTTTTGTCAGTTTGTTAAAGGTATGGAGGAAGAGCCTCCATGAATCCAGACAGGATGGTAATCCATGTCTCTCGGGAATACCTAAACTCTTCTCTCTTTATTCCCTGGAGCTGAGAAGGGATGGGTTGAAGCTGAAGCCTCAGCATCTGCTGTCCCCTGAACCAGGCTGTGCCTGCAGGGAAGTATAGAAATCCCTATGCTCCCCAGGGCCCATGGGGCAGAACCGTGTTCCACACAGCCACAGTGACTCTGCAGTGCCAAATGCCTCTGTGGATCCCATGTGGGGCGTGTATGCCAAATATCTCCGCTCAAAGTAGCATTAATCATCACCCATACTGCGCAAAGGTGTTGAGCAATAAAAAACAGCTTGACAGAGAGAGAAAAAAAAGATGTGGATTAAGGACGTTTAAGGCTATTGCTGCCAGGGTTCAGCCACACAAGGTGCTGCTCTTGGTCTGGTAATGAAGTCCTGGGGCGTGCTTGTTTTCCCAGGACCTGCGCTGCCCCCATGCCTGCCTTCTCCTCTCACTGGTATTGATGTACTGGTGTCACTCGGACAACCTTTGTTTTCTGCTTCTGAACACTTTGAACGGAATGAGCAATTCTCATGTCTAAAATTTGCCACAAGCCCTATCCTTCTATTTCTTGTGCTCTCAGGTTTGCTTGGGTAACAGGGCTGCCATCTTAAGAATGGGTACCTTGGGTACCCATTTTAGGCACTTGATTTTTTATATGCCTTCTTTATTTGTGAGTGGCTGCTTCTTCTGACTGCTCTTTATGGTCAGTTGGCCTAAAATGCTTTTTCTGTAATCAGCATTCTCTGTGAAACAGGTCTTGAGTCCATAATGCTGCAATCCTTTCCCTTTCTTTTTCCATCTTCTGGAGTTAACTCTCATTAGTGCTTCACAACATATTCTGGATCATTTCAAAATATTTCCAAATATCTACGTGCCTGAACTTATTTAAGACCTGGTGGCACACACACAAATAAGTGCAAGGCGAGTCAAGCTATGCATAAAAATGCCTACTAGGGACATTATCTCTAAGGTTCTAGCCAGTCTTGGACAAAAAGTGATCCTGAGATGTTGCTGTGTGAATGTCAGAATTCCATTGCCTATCTGGACCTGCCTGGTAGAGTAATTTTGGGATGAATTTGTTCCTCACACCATATGCGTGAATTTCATAGAACTAATGATGTAACTAATGTGAATTTCATACAACTAACGTTGTAACTAATGTACTCTAAGTCACAAAATTCTATATATTGGAATTTCATTTTACGAAATACTTTCACAGTACTACTGTAAAAAAAACCCAAACCACACTTCTCTCTTCCAAGGCTGAACTACGTGAGATGTACTTTAGTTTTATATGGTTTCTTGACATAGTGTTCATGAATTCAAGATCTGGAAGGTAACCTTAAGGAAGGGCCTGAGGCCTTCAGCAAAGTCCAGGGTGAAAATTGAGATCATGTCTCTCTGACTGCTGGCGGTATGTGTTTGGAACAGCAGCCAGGTTTGTAGTCTGTTCTTGTCTTAGTTTGTTATTATATTTTTGGGCATGTAAACCATTATAATTTGAATCTAGAGGCCTATTACACGTGAGAAATGGATTTTTTTTTTATCCAGCTGACTTTCTTGGTTTTGGTACATATTAATGCTAAAATCTCTGAGAATTTGTATAGTTTACCTGGTGGAAATAGGTGGTACCTTTATGAATGACTATGTCTAATTATGATTATTTTTTTAAATTATGATATTATTAAGATATACTACACTATATGTTCCTAGAACTGTAATTAATTCATTAATAATTGAAGAATATAATTTCCACTAAAGACTTGACTTCATCAATAGCCAGAAAACCTAAATAGCCACCAACCTGCATAAATAACTTACTTATAAATTACTTATATTAACCTAAACATAATGAATGTGGACTGCTGTGTTGTACCTCCATGAAGTGTACTAACTTCTGTTTCCTCACAGGATTCATGGACCTCATCAAATATGGTGTGGCAGAACATATGTTAAGGGATTGCAAGCCAATGTTATAAAATACAGTGAGTGACATGATTGTGGACGGTGCTGCTGCATTTGAGAACAAGTTGGCAAATAGCAGAGATAAAGGAGAACAAGCTGACATTTATCTGGGCTTGAAAAAAACCTTTTAAGGAAGTCCATTGCAGAAGATTGAAAAGGGATGCTAGCAGTCACCAGATTCAAAGTAAAGCCACTATTGACATAGTGGGAGTGATTAATTAAAAAAACCCCATCAAATAGGAATAAAAGAGCATTAGGAAAACAAAAATGTTCTAAGAATGCTGTGGTGGGAAAAAATTTGCCAAGGACAGAGAATCATTTTATGTTCTCCATAGTTAAAGGTGGTCAATAAGGGACCTCTCGGGTAATAAAATATGGAATCTTTTTCTATGTTTGTTTCTCTCTTTCTCTGTTGAATGAAAAATTATATAAGAAAATAAGCAAAGAAATAGAAAAAATGTTTCAGTGGAAGCTGTAATTTTGCTGCCTGGTCTTTAAAAAAGTTAGTGTATGTCACCATCAGATTCTGTTTCGGAAAAAACAAAACAAAACAAAACAAAACAAAACATCAGAAAGGCTGTGCATCTGTTATTGATGGGATGATACTAATCTACTTTGTAAACACTGAGAAGAAATACCGTGAATTCAGACTCGGATTATTTGTTTCTTCAGAGGAAAAGTCTATATAGTGTTTTCTTGGGAGCTCACACATCAATGATTTTGGGATATAGAAGAGTTGAGTTGTGAAAGCAGTCATTCCAGTGAAGTTTTCTCTTGGAGTGAGAAATTTTATAGTATTAAAATGTGCTGAGCCAATCTTCGGTTCTACTGAAGTCAAGGGAGAATTATGCCATTGCCTTCAATAGGATCAGGATTTAGCCTCATGTGTTTATAGAGCAGAAATCCTTTAGACAAACACTGCATCATATTTACACAGATCGCTAATCCACTTCTCTGAACCAAAACACAATTCCACTTTACTTTTGTGTTTGCTCCTTTCTCAAGCAAGACCAGCATTACAGAAGTCAGCAAACAATGTCATTCTGTTCACAGTAAACATGCTCTATTTTCAGAGACAATGACTGCAAAAATATCAGCCTTACTTTTTATCTCTGAACATGCCAAAACAAAGTTTGAGAGCATGTGAATAAGCAAAAGCTTACGTCCATTTTATTTTTCCTTTTCAGTAAGTTGTACGGGATGCAAAATGTGGTTGTTCCATTTAATATTTGTTCTTAATCATTTCAGGTTACATGTACTTCATCTTTTACTTAAGTAGACTATATCATAATATTACAGTAATCAGTTTCTGTTTTGCTATGTTTTTGATACTGTCTGAATCTCTTTTTCTGAGATAGCATAACCCTTTAGCTTTAATAAACCACATATTAGTTGAGGAATATTTAGGCTTTTGGAAAAAAAAAAAAAGAATTTTGTCTAGAAGCAGAAATTAAGATATTGTGAAGCTCTTTGCCTTTTTTTTTAAATAACTTTACCTTATGTGATCACAAAAAGACCTTGTGACATTGCCAGTTTAATTGATGTTTTAGTCTTTTCCCATGCAGCCAGTTTATTTCCCCAGATAACTGTATCTGCAAAGATTCACACTAGAGTCCTTTAGAAGTCACTTTCTTCTCTACAGTCTCTCCAGTGCCTCTCACTCCGTTTTCTGTGACGTTTATTGTGTAATACAATAAGAATATTTTTTCTTGCTTACATAATTTTTCTTCTAGTGAAACTTTATCAATTTACTGGCATTAGTTAATTGAATTTCTCAAATCTCACAAGTCAAGCCTGTGTTTAAGTGATTTAAAGGTATTGACCACAATAAAACTAATTACATTAATTTTATTTGATTGGGCAGAGCAAGTATTTGTGTATTAATCTGTGGTCCCTTTTTCCAAAGGCCCTCTTTAAACTTAGCTAATCATGTCCAGGAGACACTTGTTTAATTCCCTGGCCAGAATTAAGGCAAAATTTTTACTGTCATTAGTCTCTACCTTTTTAGTTCCACATAATTCTTGGTTCACCTAGTTAAGGCACCTCTGCAGGCACCTCATAACTGGTATGAAATGGAGTTCTTACTCATTAAAACTCTTGTACCTCTAACTGAGTATAAATGTTGGAAAAAACTCATGTGTATGTGTGTATATATTGTAAGAAGACATAAAATTCGTTTTTGCTCTGAAAAAAAAAAAGAAATTTAGAATCATACATTTAATTTCACCATTTTTTTCAGCAATGTTTAGGCAATCCATTTATCTCCATTCATCTACAACGTGGTCCTGGTTTCTGTGAGTGTTTAGCATAGATGAAGCACAAGCATTTGAGTAGGCATTTGACATCAAACCACTTTTTTCTCATTCTCACAATTTTCCTCGCTAACCTCCTACTTCTAGTAACTGGTACAGAAATGCAGGACATTCTAGCGTAAAACAGAACTAAAGGCAAGATTCTCCTTGTAAGGTTATTTCCTTTCTAGCTTTTGCCATAGCTAAAACTAGCAATAGAAACAGGCAAAACACTGTTATCTAATCATTGACCTGAAGGTCTTTTCTGAAGACATTATGAATTTTCCACCTTATTGATTTTCTTTCGTTTCTACAATCCTATATACTCACATGTTTGTCACTGATTTTACGTAAAGCAGGAATAGCCTTACATTCTTTCAGTAGAAACAGTCTTCCTATGGAAAGAATTGTGACAGCGAAAGCTGGACTATGATGGATATTGAGGATGAGAGCAGAGATTTGCACTAATGCAGCAGAGCACGACAGAATGAGGGAAGCAGAATTGCAGATATTAGTACTTGAAATTCAATGATGATGTCAAAAATTAAAGAAAAGTCCCATGGAACAGCGACTATTTCTGCCATGTGTGAGGTTGAAATATTAAAAATGTTTTAAAAGATGAAGTGCTGAGCATCTGTGATCCCAAAACATGTATACTTCTTCCCTTTGTACTCATTCATTTGGAGCCCCTCTCCTCTGCAGAATATTATTTAGAGGACTGACTTGAGCTGTTGTGTGTCTGAAGCTGTCAGTGGTGTATGACAGTCAGTCACAAACACATTGACTCCATTGGGATTTGCACGTATGATGGATTTTGACCTTTGACTACCATTTACGAAAAAAATATTTGAAATTTACTATCCCCTTGGTTTATAGCTTGCCCTTTCAGAGGCTGTCAGTCTGCTTCACCTTGATTCAAACTCTGCTTTAATTTCTTAGTGAAACAGAAAAATTCCTACTTAGATCATATAAAATGTTTATTTAATCCTGTATCCTTCCCTCATTAAACAAATGAATATTTCGACATTGTATAAAACAAAAACATGACTTCTTTCTAAAGGAAAAAGATTAAAAATTTTTATCTCAAGTAGCATCACTAGTCTCTTTGTTTTCTCCCATTCAAGTTATCCTCTGAATTCATACGAGATGAATTAGCGAGTAGTTTTGGTGCTGACTAAAATGGCATTTTTGTTCAATTGGCCTTTCTTTACTGAGTGAAAGAAATTCATCCATGCCTACAACTTCAGTCTTTACAAACACTCCTGGTGTGTTTTTTCTGTTTGTTTATTTTTCCCTACTGACTTTTATGAAATCAAAATCAGTCAATGGGATTTTACTGGTAAATACTTAAAAAGGACCTTTGCTGTATATTCCCAATGTGATAAATCAAATGTATGAGATTCAGTCTCCAATTAAGAACTACAATTAGTACCAACAACTAATGATATTGTCCTTAATTTTTATATTGACAGTTTTCTTAATTCATAATCTCTCAGTGTGTAAAATTAATTCATTGTAACACAAAACTCTGCCTTCATTCAGGATTGACAACATGGAGGGAGGAATGCGGGACAAGGCTGCAGCAGTGGCATGGCATAGTTCCCGTGTCACTAATTCTCTTGTGTTTCATTACGCAGTATGTTGAGTTACTTGAATTTGCATAAATGCAACTTAGGGGAATTGCCCCATAGTCACCCTACACGGCTACTTGTTTTTCGGTACAAGGTCTATGAGACGACTTTTCCAGCGTCCACAGAGGTATCCACAGAAACCAGATAAGGCTCCTTTAATCTGGTGGAAAAACAGTCCAGATAGCTTGAATCACCTAAGAAAATCACATTCAAAAAGCATACTTGTATGCTGTGGAATTTTTGTTTCAGATAGTATTAGCCAAACATAATTCTAGGCATGTTTTTATTTTTACCCGGTTACTGTGGAATCCCAATGACAAATTATACGACACAATCAGAAGCAGCGTAGTAAAAATTTCAGTAAGTTTTTGCTGTCTAGCTGTAGTGCTATGTAAGCCAAATTAACTGAATTTAATAATTTAGAGAAATGTTTTATTTCAGATGCACACAGATTTCTGTTGTTCTGTGCCCCTCCATTCCTCATCAACACACAAATACACAAACTTCTTTTACAGCCTTCACAGTGTGTCTTTTCACAGTCCTCTGGCTTCCAAGATAACCAGCACTACTTCCTACAGTGCAGTGCAAGAGAGAAGCTAGGGATGAAGTTGATAGCAGGACGCAGTGCATGCATTTATGTATTTGGATAGGAGGTAGGGTAAAATTTTAGGATTATATACCCTTAAAATGCTTGACCTGAGGTGAAATAAATCACATCCACGGTTTCTAAAGCTGGCACAGATAAGCCTTCTCCTGCTGGACTGCTGACTGCTGGTCTACTGCTAGACTAAAGACGTTCTTTCAGTCAGATTTACCAAGCTGTTAGTAACCTGCAGATTTCACAACTGTCATTTTGTATAAACCATTTCCTTCTACAAAAGGGAATGTAAGTGTTACGCTTATGGTACAAGGGCTGGCAAATCTTCAAAACCCTATCTGCTTACATATGCCAAGGTCTATATTTCAGAACAAAAAGACACTGTGTAAAGCTGAGATACAATTGATGAATTTCGTATTGAAATGGACTGGCAAGCTCTTAATAGTAACAAATAAATTGAATTTTTATAAAAAGTTCTATGATCGTTATAGGACAAAATCTTGCTCTAGAGTCCTGGGCATATTAAATTCAGTAGACCAGCAATTTCAAAGTGTTCAAACACATAAAGCAGCTTTTGTGAGATATGTTTCCCTGGTGCCAAGTAGCTTATTTAGTTCTATGTTCAGGCTTCAATGACTTCAATGAAAGGGAGGGGAAATGGGATTTTACACAGCATGTAATAACTCCCATACAGGAAACAGCCTGATTTTATTGATACTTCTTTAATATTGCAGGTGGCCCAATCAATTACGTTGAAACTGTTTTGCATCTGCCAAAGAACTAAGTTTTTATTTAGTGTCTTATGTGTTCATTTTTGTAAATAATAAAGCAGCTTGTCTGTTTTACACTGAGAAAGAAGTCTTGCCACCAAACTTTATCAAGGCATGAAAAAATGTTAATCTACAGTATGGTAAATGAGCTGATCTGGAGATTTCACTTCTCTGTCTAGATTAATTCTATTGTTTGAGACAGGTTAAATATTTCTGTGCTGTATTGAACTTGCCTGCACAGATGGCCGGAGTCAAGTGCAATACTCTCATTGCCCTCCCTGGTGTGTATTGCCTGCTGATCTACTTCTTTCTGCAGACTCTAAATGTCTTTAGTCTACAAGTAATGTTGATTCTGCCATGCAAAAGTCCCATGGGCCTGGACATCATAAATGTTCTCAGCACCTGTGCTGGAATCATAGCTGCTCTTGGATTTCTTTATGCTGAAGGAAAAAGGTCAGATCCTCCAAAGGGCAATTCAAGTCTTTTGTGAGCTTAATTATTCTCTCACTGTGTGTATATTTTCCTATGCGTTGCACAATATGCTTAGACCGCTTAGACAGGTGACCCCTCGGAGAGTTTTTCAGTGCATAGGACACAGACTTTCAAGGGATTTAAATGTAGTCATGGTGACCTGAGATATAGTTAAGCATCCAGATGGATTTTCAAGAACGCTGAAAAACTGCCTCACAGGAGGCGTCTGTCTGTATGCCTTTTATGCCTAATTATCCTTAAAAATTTGACCTACTTGCTATAAAATGTTCATTTATTTATAGTTGTTTCTGGAAATAGGTTATTTGTGTGTACAGAGCTGCAAGAACAGCTTCACGGGTACATTAGGTTAATTACGTTCTTGATTATAGCATATATTTATAGATAGAAAGGCAGAGGATTTAAGAACAATCTACTGATAAGAAAGTCATTGATTCTATTTCAGTTGTTCATCAGAGTGCTCAAAAATAAATAATAGTTTTAAAAGGAAGCTCACTGGATCTCTTCACAGTCTGGTCCCTAGGAAGTTTCTCTTTTTGTCACACCCAGAGTGTGCAAAGATACACTGCTGATGGGACTATATCAGTCTCTATCTGATCTATGAAACCTTGGTGTATTGCATCTTTCTCCCCTCATCCCTTTAGGAGGAGCATTTGCTCACCAGGAAAGGAGGAATTTCCCTTGTCTGTCCCACTCCCTCCTGCAGGATCCATCTGAACCTATTGTAAGTCTTAAAGGACTTCTGGCAGAAAATTAATTAATTAAATTTAAAGTATTCTGTGGAAACCTATTTATTTCAAATGATGTATTAGAAGATTTATATTTAATACGATTCATTAATATTTTCATGATGTTTATAATTATCAAATTGAAGTTTTAAATCTTATTAAAGCAATATTATTGTTTTTTTCAAATTGAAATTAAAGTGGTTTTCCTTATGAGAAGAGTTGAGCAGTGAAGCAGGTTGTTCTAGGAGTTTGTGTAGTCTCCTTCTCTGAAGGTTTTCGAGACTGGACAGGAGAAAGACCTGAGCAGCATGGCCTGCTGACTTTGAGCAGGGGGTTGGATGAGAGACCTGCTGAGATCACACACAGACTGGATTATCCTGGATGGATACAGAATTTTTGGGAAGAATGGGCTAGGACAGCAAGGAGGGGCATTCACCCTTTATGTGAGAGAGAAGCGTGGGTGTGTGGAGCTTTGCCTTGGCACAAGTAAAGAGCCAGTTGAGCTTGTGAGTCATGATTATCAGGCAGATCAACATCAGTGATGTTGTGGATGTCTGCTATAAAGCACTTGGTCAGGAGCAAGAGGTTCTCCCTGAGGAACATTTTTCCTAAAGATCAAGCAAAAAGCAGGATCTCAACCCTGGACTTCAGAAGAGTGGACTTTGTCCTGTTCGTGCCTCTTATTGGAAGACTCACATAAGAGATGGCCCTGGAGAGAAGAGGGGTCCGGAAAAGCTGCCTGATATTCAACATTCATCCCTGATTATCAGGGAGTCAAGTAAATTTGTCATGAGGCCTGCATAGATGAGCAAGGGTCTTATGAAAAAATTCAGACATAAAAAGGAAGTGTACAAGAGGTAGAAACAGGCACAGATGACCTGGGAGGAATACAGAAACTTTGTCTGAGCAGGGATAGAGTTAGGAAAGCCAAAACCCACCTGAATCTGCCATGGCACTTGAAGGGAAAAAAATGTTTTTACAGATATATCAGCAGCAAAAGGTTAGGAAGAATGTGGGCCTCACCCTGAATGGCGCAGGGGAACTGGTTACAAAGGACATGGAGAAGGTCAAGATATTCAATGCATTCCTTGGCTCAGTCTTTACTGGTAAGACCCATCCCTAGAAGTGTTCAAGGCCAGGCTGGATGGGGATTTGAGCAGCCTAATCTGGTGGAAAGTGTCCCTGGCCGTTGCAGGGGGGTTGGAACTAGATGATCTTTAAGATTACTTCCAACTCTAACCATTCAATGATTCTATGATTCTATATCTGGGACCAGTGAGAAAGTCTGAAGCAAGGAAGACTTACCCTCGGTGGAGAAGGATCTGATTAGGTAACATTTAAACAAACTGGATGGACATAAGCCCAAGGGACCTAACAGGATGCACCCACAAGTGCTGAGGGAGCTGACTGATGTCACTGGGAGGCCACTCTTGGTTATCTATGAAAGGTCATGGTGAATGGGAGAGGTTGCTGAGGACTAGAAGAAAGCAAATGTCCCTATCTTCAAGAAGGCAAAGAAGGGGTATTCAGAGAACTGCAAGTCTATCAGCCTCACCTTAGTCCCTGTGAATGTGAAGGAGGAAATGCTCCTGGAAATAATTTCTAGACCCATGAAGTACAAGAAGGTGATTTGGAGTCATCAGCATAGATCTACAAAGGGGAAATCTTGCTTAATCAACCTAATAGCTTTCTCTGATGAGATGACTGGCTTGGTGGATGAGTGGATAGTGGCGGATGTTGTTTATCTTCACGTTAGCAAGGTTTTTGACATCATCTCCACTAACATCATTGTAGACAAACTGGTAAAGTACAGCTTTTACAGATAGGGAGGTGAATTAAAAACTGTCGGAATTGTTGGCATCAAAGTTCCATAATCAGCAGCAGTATGAGGCTGAGTACACTAGCAGCGTATCCCAGGGGTCACTACTGGGGTAATCTTTAACACTGATTAACATCTTCATTAATGATTTGGATGATGTGTCTGTGTGCACCCTCAGCAGATTAAACAAAACTGGGAGCAGTGGCTGATACACCATATGGTTTTGCTGTCTCAACAGACAGGCCTTGACTAGCTGGAGAACTGAGCAGACCAGAATCTTGCAAAGTTCAGGCAGAGATAATGTCACATCCTACACCTGGGGAGGAATAACCCCAGGCACCAGTACAGGCTACGGGCTGACTGGAAAGGAACTCTACAAGATAAGGACCTGGGGGTCCTAATGGACAGCAAGCTGATCATGAGTGAGCAACGTGCCCTTGCAGCAAAGGCGGCCAACTATACCCTGGGCTGCATCAGGAGGTGCATAGCCAACAGGTTGAGGGAGGTGATCCTTTCCCTTTCCTCAGCACTGGTGAGACTCATCTGGACTGCTGTGACCAGTTCTGGGCTCCCTAGAATGAGAGACATGGACTTAATGGAGAAAGTCCAGCAAAAAGCCACTAAGATGATTAAGGGGCTGGAGCATCTCTCCTATGAGGAAGGGCTCAGAGAGCTGGGACTGTTCAGTCTGGAGAAGAGAAGGCTGAGGGGGATCTTACCAAAGTGTATAAATACCTTAACACTGGGAATATAGAAGCTGGAACCAGTTTCTTCTCAGTGGTGTTCAGTGACAGAACCAAAGGCAATGGGCACAAACTGAAACACAGGCAGTTCCCTCTGAACATCAGGAAATGCTTTTTTACTGTGAGGGTGACCGAGATTGCCCAGAGAGGTTGTGGAGTTCCCATCCTTGGAGGTATTCAACACCTGACTGAACACAGCCAAGAGCAATCCCCATCTCACCCTGTTCTGCAGGGGGTTGGACTAGACACCTCCTTAGCTGCCTTTCAACCTCAGCCATCCAATGATCTTGTAGTTCTAAAATTTAGTTATTACTGGAAATGTCAGCATTTAAATTTTTCCATCAGACTTGGAAAGATATCAAACTTGAAATGACTGGATTTTCCCCCGGGACAGAAAATTTGTCTCCCAAGCAGTGATCATTATGCAGTTTTAGTTGTGCATAACCACAGACACTTGAATCTTGACGTATTTATCTGAAACATTGCTGATGCAAATTCAAATACAATTAAAATAACAGATTTGCCAAAGGGGAAGGCAGGGGAGAGGAATGCATTCCTCCCACTTTTCCACAGCCCATCAAGAAGCATAATTTAGTTCATTTACCAGAGAAGCAGCTGAGCAACTATATGAAGCCTTTACCCATATCATGGCTGCATCCTACCCTGAATCATTAAGAATACTCAGAGGATCGCTTAAGAGAAAAATAATGACAAAAAGAAGTTAAGCAACAAACATTATACGGCACGCTGTTTGCACTTTACCTTGACAATTTACGAAGAGGAATTTAGGACTTCTGTGATGTCTTGACATAACAGTAATATATGTCCTGGCTACCTTTCACTGGCAAAACAGTTGATCAGGTGAAGGTGGAAGGGCAATCGCACCGTTATCCAGTCTCCTCCTCTGACAGGGATTAGCTTCAAGGTTCCCTGGGGCGTCAGTGAACAGCAAGGTTATACAAAAAAATGAAAGCACAGACTTTCTGACAAGGAGGCAGCAAGATCATTCTTTCCTATGAAACCCAAACCTAGTGCTGCATAATATTCAAGCAGATAAAAAGCCAGGATCCTAACTTCTGACTATTTTTTTGTATATCATAACAGCTACATGATAAACACACAAGTATAGGTGCATTTCTGAAAAAGGAAATCCAACCAAAGAATCCAACCAAAGCAGACAAACCCTTCTCAAGGAAACCTAGAAAATGTAAAAGGAACTTAGAAAATACAATGAAAATCTCTCAACTGTTTCTGTTTTTAAATGACCTATATAGTGTAACAAAGAATTTGTGTCATAGGAAACACAACCTAATTTAATTATACAGGAAATATTATTCTATGTTTAAATACATGCCATTTTCTTAAGGGGAAAAAAAAAACAAAAAACAACAAAACCAACAACCCAACAAATAGTTCAATTCTGAAAATGTTCAAAAAAGTTAAAATTCCATCTCTTTTCTCCTCAAACAATTATAGTTAAGCTCATGAATCATATTATTGGAGGTAAATAACCTAAATTAATTGACTGGAAAACCTATACTATAGCGCTAGTGGTCTCATATTAGCCCTCCAGAATGCAAGTGCCTATTTCAAAAGGAAAAATAGAAAAAATCTGAACACAAATCTTCACATAATAAAAGCTCTTTGATGCAGATAAAATCAATCTACAGTTATAATCAATATTAGCAGAGCACCCACCTAGCATGTTAATTTTTTGTATATATGAATCAACAGTAGTTTCACCCTTAATTAAAGTAGGTATTGCAAAAGATGTGTCCCTTTTCTCATTTATTCTTTTTATCTTATTCCATGTCTTTTCTGCTGAAGTATGGTGATTAACACAGCTACAGAAGTATTGCCAGCATGATTTCTTAGATCTTCTAATAACCCCCTGAGCCTTAATACGTTTTCCTTTTATAACCTATCAAATCCTGAAGTTTTAACAAATATCTTGCCTTATTCAAAGCCTTTCTCCTTTCTTCAAATGCTTTGTAACAATTTCTTAGCAGAGCTCTAGAGGGTTGCTTTTTTTCTTAAATGTTATGGGGAATGTAGTTGATATATATGCCACAAAGTCCCCTTACAATTGTAGCAGGAAACACAAAATCCCCAAAAGAGAGCAGAGAAAAATACTGATCTTAATTTAGAAAATACAAAAAAAAAAAAAAAAAAAAAAAAAAAAAGAAACAATCTACAACCAAACGAAATCTTCCTGCTGAAAGCTTTTTGTTTGTTTCAGTTTTTTCCATTTATATTTATCAGAGGGTAGTATCAAAGAGGAGGGAGAGTATTTCATCAAAAACATGTTCCAGTTTTGATCTTGTACATTTATGATTCTGTTAGCTTTACAAAGAATGGTACTTAACCATCAAACTTCTTCCTGTAGAGAGAGAATTACAAATGTATTACTGGTCTTATAAGGCATTTGTAATATATTTAGATAATTTTCTTTCATGTTTCTTCCTCAATGAATTTTTTACAACTTGTTTAACTTCTGCTATCTACCATGTGGTTTTCTACACTGTTAGTCACTAGGAAAAAATGCCATACCTATAACATAACTTATTCCAGACACCTTAAGTACCTCAGGCAAATAAAATTGCCAGTTTATTTCCACTGAATCCCTATGTAAGGATTTTAATTTGATTAGCTCAGATGTAAAACTAGAGGAGATAAATTCCAGTCTCTGACAACTGCTGCAGAAGTGTCGTGCCTTCTTTCCTTCTAAAAACTGTTTTCTTTCTTCAGAGACTTTCTTCCCCTCAATTACTCAGTTTCCTTTCCTTTCCTTTCCTTTCCTTTCCTTTCCTTTCCTTTCCTTTCCTTTCCTTTCCTTTCCTTTCCTTTCCTTTCCTTTCCTTTCCTTTCCTTTCCTTTCCTTTCCTTTCCTTTCCTTTCCTTTCCTTTCCTTTCCTTTCCTTTCCTTTCCTTTCCTTTCCTTGCCTTGCCTTGCCTTGCCTTGCCTTGCCTTGCCTTGCCTTGCCTTGCCTTGCCTTTCTTTCCACTAGAAACATGCAACCACTCACTCAATCCCTTTCCCCCCCTGAGAAAGGGAGAAGAGGGAGAAAAGGAGAGGAAAGGGAAAAAAAGATCAAGATGAGATCAAGACAGTTTAATAGAACAATAAGGGAAAATGTAAGTGAAAAATGAAAATGAAGATAATGTTGATGTTGATGATGATGATGATGATGATGATAATAATAATAATAATAATAATAAAAAATAATAGTGGTAAAGGATTATACAAGACATGAGTTGCTCTCACTGCCCAGTGAATTGGTTGCCCAGCCTGACCAGAGCAGTGATCGTAGATTCCCGCCCCCTGGCCAACCCCCACTTACATACCAATCATGACGTCTATGTTATGGAATATTCTATTGGCTATTCCCTTGTTCTGTCTATGCTTCTCTTTCTGGCTTCTACGGGAAGCTGAAAAAAGTCCTTGAATAATATAAACATCACTTAGTAACAACTAAAACAATATGTATTATTGACATTCCTTTCATGACAAATATGAAAACACAGCAACCACTAGAAAGGAAATTAACTATCACAGCTGAAATCAGGACAGGAATATACTTTATTTTTTTGATGTCTGAAGGCTCTTTCATCAGATCTGTCTTCTGTTCCTTGCATATCGCATAAATAGCTTTCCACAAAGCTTTGAGTAAGCTTTTCCTTATAGATACTCCATCATTCTTCTCCTTAAACAGCTAGTTTAATGTTTTCAACATTAGGTATGATGTTTCCCAGATGTTTGTCTCCCTATCCTCTAACAATAGAAACACTTTCTGTCTTGGGTTTCATCATCTTTTTAGGAATATTTCAGCCCGAAACACTACTGCTGTCTTCCATGCAGCAATTAGATATGTCTATAACTTTACACAAGGACAGATTATTGTCTGTTCAGTCTTCCTTAAAACATTTCTTAATGTAATATTAATCTTGTCGATGATTAAACAGAAGTGACAGGATTTAACTTCAGTCAACTATTGATGTTTACCTATGAGTTAGTTACCCCAAATTTTCCTTATAAACAATGGAGAAAAAAAAAAAATACTGTGTAGTAAGTTTGATCTGTTTTGATGTCTGCCTTAGGATGAGATGAGGCATGTTCTAACAGTTCTTTTTTCTCCTTTTTTACTATAAAACGATCTTGGCTGACCAGTTCAGATACATATGTCTATACTGCAGAAAACCCTGTGGTGCTTTATCATACAGAATTATACCATCTTGTTGTTGTCTTCCATTGCTAGACCTCTTTGTGGTGACTGTGGTTGTCTCTTGCCTTTGCTTGTAAACTCTTCAGAGCAATATAAAACAGAGGACAGTGGATGACAGGTTATGTTGAGTGAGTATATACAATACCACATTATGGGATAAAGACTAACAGTAGCAAAAAATAGAATAAAAATATTGTTATAGGTTGAATGGAAGAGAATGAGAAATTGGCAGTATTTTTTGTTTAATTAGAGGACATTAATGTGTTATTGTAATAATGTTATTGGGAAAATGTAGGTTAAGAAAAAATTACTCAAGTACTCCCGACAAAAGATGGCAGAAATGGGCAGCTAATAAATATTTTGTTCAAGCGATTGACCACTGACATTGCAGAATTCTGGGCTTTGGCTTGGAATAAATTAATCTTGATTAATACTTCATATTTAATACAGATCAGCAGAGATGGAAAAAAAATATTCTCAGAGCCTCAAATCCTGCCACAAACTCTCCACACTCTCATATGTCCAAGCTAGGATTGAAATGATCTTCTAGGAACCAGTCTACTACATATTGGTATGTCTTGTTAGGGTTATTTCTACTTGCTTTAAGTAAATGTGAAAGGAAGGTGCAGAAGGGACAGAAGACAGGATTGCATTTGAAACACCCATCCAAATATGAAATCCACTTATAATAAAAAAGGAGGGATTACTACCAAAAGCAATCAAATCACGCATTAGTGTCATGACATACACTTAAGTTACAATTCAACATATTCTGATTAGTAGTTTTTCTAAATATTAATAAATTACAACTACAGAATTCTTAATCTAACAGCATGGAGCACTACAGTTTCTGGAGGGTGACATTTAATTTGCTATAGTCAAAGGATTATAACATCTCTCTAATTCTCAAGTGGAGAGATTTTCATGCAATTAACTTAAATGTCTTTCTCCCCTTTAGAATTACCAAGTAAATCTCTTTACAAAAAGGATAAAGTGATGCATCCAATCATTTATAACAAATGCGTATATTTTTATTAACTTAAACCCTAGTCATGAACTGGAAAAAGAACAGCCAGAGTGACTCTTTCAGGGTGACTTTAATCTGTTAATAATGTCATTTTCACACTGAAAAAGAGAAGTTGTGAAAGTAAAGCTCAACAAAACACATGAATTCTGTTGCTTCAAAGACCTAGCCTAACATTTTTAAAGAACAGTAAACTATCTATCTGCTATGTTCCAGTTCTTTTCACATAGAGGTTGACAAAGAGGAAGGCAAGATGCAGGACAGAATAGAAAATGAAATGAGAAAACATTTCCAGAATTGTCATGGAAGGTATAGCTTGCAGCAGAAAATTATCCAAGTGGGTTTATTATATATTACATTGCTGAATGTATCTATAATCTTCATGGTCTCAGGGAATGACCTTCTGTTTAGCAAACCCAACAAAAAGACCAGAAACTCAAAAAACCAAGGCTAAAGCGAACGGAGGAAGTTGTTACATTTGACACTGAAGACTGTGTCTCAGACCAGCTGACAATCAGACCTGTCCAACAAAAAGCAGTTATTGAGCTGTTTGATATCAAAAAATATCAGGGAAGTATCTAATTCATGTTGAATATAATATATATATATGTACTCCCTTAATTAACTCTTCTTAAATCAGATTAGATAAACTAAATTTATGTTTTCTTTGTTTTGAAAAAATACTCACTTTGCATTATTTATTTTTTTGATTGTATGTTTGGTTTAATCTACAATGCTCTATTACTTCTGGTGATTTAGTATTTATATTTAACAGTATTTTATTGTTATAGGCACCCAGACAAAAACACAGGCAAAATCTGACAAGCTTTATACAAGGTCTTTTTGTGTATCTCTTTGTTAGTAGCTATAGCCTTTAGGCTGGTCAAATCACATATATTAACTATGGTCTGAGATCAATAACAGACAACTGTAGACAAAAGTCAGTATTAATAGCCAAATGGTATAGTATTTTTCCATAATTGGAGTGTTTACAATAAAAGCTTTAATATCTGAAGTAAGCACACTGAACCTTCTATAGCCAATAAACAGATACAAAACTTCCAATGAACTCTCACTGGACCTCTTTTACACAGGACCTTCACATTAATGTCCAATATCACATCAAGTGACATGAATCCACTTTACCAGAGTAAACCATAAAATTCTGATGCATTTCTTTTCTGAACTCAGTCTTATTTTTCAACATCTTTTCGAGACAAGAACTCCAGAACAGAAGAGACCATAGTAACCAGCTTTTGGTTTCCATAATGCCATTCAAAGAAGTTATTTAGTCTAATTTGTTGTTCCAAGAAATTCCTCCTTAGTGCACTCAAGAACACTCATTTCTCTGTTAGACCAGTTCATATATAACTTGTACTCTGTCAAGCATTGATTCAGAGCCTTAAACATTTTGATTTTATCATACACCAGTGCTTTTCAAAATATAAGCTTTTGTCCATGGTTCAGAAGCACCACCTGCATGATGCCAGATGTCTGCCTTAAATACCTAAATCAGACTACGGAAATATGTAATTGAAAAAATTCATCTACTCACATCTTCCCACTGATCACAAACTGAATCTAGACACCCACCCACGTAGGCAGATACCTACATTCCGGAGGACTGAATCTGTCAGATGAATCCCTCCCTTGATGTCTGGACTTGCATCAATCTTCACTTAACATTTCAAAAGAGAATATTTTGGAGTTTGTCATTTGATCTATACTGTAAACTTGTGCAAGACTATGATGTTGACAAAATCCCTGTTATATTTTGGGAATTATTACTATCTCTGCCTGGTTCCTCAACTTGGCAGGCCATTGAGGAGCTCAGGCTTCCAGTTCAACTCTTTGAAAGTTCTCAGAAGGGGAGGATGTTAAGAGATTTGAAATTTCCGGTTCTGAGCTTCATTTCCAGCACAGCTACAGCTGCTATTTGGGTTGCTGGTTCTGAGGCAGTCAATAGTTTCTTGGAACTGGGAAGGCAGGGGCAATTAACTTTAGCTAGAAGCTTTGAAATATCTTGACTTTGTTCTGAATCAGAATAAAATTATATTACAAAGATCGAATTTTTAGTCCTCTTAAACATGAAATTGCTAATCACATCAAAGCTCTATTTAAAATGCAATTTGTTCAGATTATCTTACTTCAGTACATGATCAAATATCTTTGTATAACTAATCAACCCTCTTCTTTACATACTTCTCCAACTTTTATATAAGATTTACTAGTAAATATTTTATTAATTATTTCAAAGGTATTGATAAAAATATTGACCCAGTTAGTTTGCAATATAAACATGAATCTCTGCATAATCATAATAGATGCTCTCAAAACACAATAATTTTTAAATGAAAGCTTGTGATCGATCGTTAAAACAGCTTTGTTTGGTTGGGTTTTTTTAACGCATTTATCCTGGGCTGCATTGATTTTGTGTAGCAATGCTCTTATCAGAATTTTCAGGCTGGACTCAGTATGACGACTTACAGAATTAATTGTATTATGGCAATAACATTGACTGCACTATGGCAAGAACTATCAAGTTATAAGTACAAAATTCGAAGTTGTTCTTTACTTATAACTGTGATGCAGATGGGTATCAGGGTTGTGCCTGTGTGTCCATCTTTAAGTCATTAATTCCTTGGGTAGTGAGGAAGTCCTCTGCTACTCGTTTTCATAGACGAGGCAATGCACTGGCTTGAAACCGGGTGACTGAAGTGACTGAACCCCTAGACACCTTCACAACTACGTATTTGACTTATCAGTGCAGGAGCACTCCTTGTGGGACTTTCAGACTGTCCTGAAGAGTTCCCCCAGGCAGCATCTGCTGTGCCTAAACTAACTGGTATTCTTAAAAGTCTTGAATGACAAGCTAAGTGGAGAATCTGGCCCCTGTGGGCCCTTTCTGTTAGGTGCCTTTTGCTGCAAATTGATCAGATGATAGCGCACAGATAAGTCATTTGTAAATGGTCAGTAGAAACTGTTCCTGCAGATGCAGAAAATGTCTTGTACTTTGCTAAGATAATTAATGTAGATTAAGATATTCAACAATGATGGGTCATGCATGTTCTGGAGTAATAGGACTACAGACCAGCAAGTCCTGGGTAAGTCTCACCTATTCCAACTGAAGGTGCCATTCTAAGAACCCTTACAGGAGCTCTTGTCACTATCCAGATAGTAACTGACCATCCTGTTCAAGAGATTTGATTTCCAATATGGGACTTACTTTATTTGAAGACACCAAAAAAATATTTCTTTAACAAATTTTCTTTCAGTGTCAGCCCAAGAACATCAAAAAATCTCATTTTAAAAAAAATGAAATTGCTTCTTTGGATTTATTTTAAATTAAATATAAATATACACACATACATATTCATTAATATATAGATGCATAATCATTAACATTCCACTAAAATTTCTTAATTACTTGCTTATTCTAGCCTTTAGCTTTTCCTGGCATTTTTCCAGGATTGTTGTTAAGAGTACGTGGCTCTCAGTTACTCAAATCAGGCTGTTTGCCTTTTTTAGAAATAATGACATGATACACTCTTTTCAAATTGGAAATTCCCCCAAATCCCATGATTTGTAGAACATTAACTCCTAACCATTCAAAGAGCTCCACAGATACTGCTTGACTTTAGGGAACTGCCCAGAAGATGTCTGTTTGCATCACAGTGTTTCTGTATCAGCCCTGGCTTCTGTATAATACTGAATCAAGTGAAGGATTTATTTGGAAGGTTTGTAGGCATTTTCAGGCAACAAGCAGTCTGTTTTTAATTTGTTTGTACCTAACAAACAAGCCAAATTGGTGTCCTGCTTTATACCCAGGCTTTTTTATTTATATATATAAAAAAGTTACAATAATAACGAAAATAAGTTTGGAGATTGAAAAGGAACCACAAATCCCCACATTTTGATAGATGAATACCAGTCTAAGCCCATTTCCTAAAACAAAACAAACTGTCTTGCTAAGAAAAACTTAATAAACACTTCTTAAATAATTTCTCTGAATTTAAAGAAAAAAAAAAAATAAAAGGATTTTATATTGCAGCTAAACTCCAAGTGAAAAGTATTCAAAGGATTTTTTAATGAAAGAAAAAGGGCAACCTAATAGCTGTGAGAATCCATCAAAATAAATTCTTTTGTGGTATTCAATTATTATTAAAAAGCATTCAGTCTTCTAAATTTGAATCTCATAATTCTGGAATAAGATAAGATGCTGCTTCCCTTGAGCCTTCAGCAACAGACATCTGAATAAGTATCATAGAAATTAATAAGCTTAAACCAAAGAAGTAATCAATGTAATCTTGATTTAAATTGGAAATCTCATTGGAAACCAGAAAAGGTTTGCACAGATATAGTTTCTGTATCTAGTTCCCTAAAAGTCTGCCTATTACAAGTAAGAAATCTTGCTAGTAAACCAGAAATACTTTCTTAATTCCCCTTTTCCCCATTGTTACAAAAACTAATGATTATGAACTCTAGTGTTACCAGGTTTGGTCTAAATCAAAACAATTTCCAAAAAGTTAAGATAGGAGCACTGCAATTTACTATAAAGATTAATAGTTTTAGGCCATGCTGGCTACAGAGGGAATTAAAAAAAAAAGTTTCAAAGCCTGTAAGCTTTTCCCTAAAATCAATTCAATCAATTACTACAATTTAGTACTGATCAGTTTTCAACACCGAAGAAAATTGTCTCATCGATCTATAGACTTAGTCGTTTATAATGAAAATGTGACTGGGCTAACTCTAAATCTGTTGTCCAGAAACTGATTTCTACTTTTGTCTCTTCCACTGTACTGTAGATGATACTAATTAATCCCAAACCATCGTAGAACTATTCCCGTGATCACCAATGACCAATTAACGATGACTAACTGGCTGTGACATGGGGTCCCATTATGCAGAGAACACATCTTGGTGCCTTCACTGATCTTCCTTTCAATGACAGCTGCATAATATGTGATAATTCCAGTGCTGGTTGTGTCCCGAAATGCTTCCTTCTTAAATTAAACTTATAACTGTTAAGTATGAGAACATGATAAATGATGTATAGAGTAAAATCTGCCTTAAATGTCAAGCGTTCATACTCTAACTTGTTTTGTGTATGCACAAATATGTTTAGCATATTATTGTAGTTATTTAATTACTATCTGGGTTTAAAATGTAGGTCTTATTAAAACAGTATTTTTACATGGAGAAAAGCCATATTCCATGTCCTTGATTTTGGCTTTCTGAAAAGACATTTACCTTACCCCAATATAGAGATGGAGAATGACGCAGTAAGGAAGGTTGCTAAGGGAGGTAAGATCTCCTAATTATCATGACACTATAAGATCAAAATAACCTGGGGAAAAAAGGAAAAAAAAAAAAAGAAGAAAAAAAGAAAAAAAAGAAGAAAAATAATTTATTGTACATAAATAACTTATTAGAGAAAGTGCTCACAAGCACAACCCTCTGTAAACAACTGGCTCACGAAGGAAGAAAAAGGAGGAACTGGAGGAAGCTGTGTATTTATTTCATTGTAAAATTAATTATAGGGATCTAGGGTGTTTATCTGTGGTGTTTATGATGGAAATATAGAAAACAATAAAGTGCAGGTTCATCAGAATTAAATAACTACTCTCCTATGGGAAAGCTTGGTTCATTACTATGCACAATATTTTCTTTTTTCTCTGGGAAAAAAAATATGTCTTAGTTACAGTTTAGGCACTGCATTAACGGTTCCAAGGAGAACCTGAATAGTCTGAGTTTCACCACACCTCAAGTTCCTTAGCTTTTCTCAGGGTCAGGGAGGGTTCAGCAATGCAAACATTCAGCCCTGCAGAATTTTCTATGTCCAAAGGCCTTGATAAATTAGTTTAATCTCATTACTTTCCCTGCATTAGCACGCAGGTTTTCCCCATACTTTTTCCTTATGAAGAACCGGCCTGAAATTAGAGGTTAGGTATTTAATACAAGTAAGCAGGAAAATTACACTTTAAAATCTATGTAATATTGCAGTATATCACAAACATAATAGCAATGCAGTTTCCATGAAAACTATGCACATTGAATATAAATATAAGGACAAGAAATGTAACAGTATATAGTGACAGCAGTACCGAATATGTAAATAATAGTTGAGTTTTCTTTGTTAATCGTTCTTTTTGAATATCAGTCTTTGAACACGTAAATTCCCAGTAACATTGCCTGACCATAGGGCATTTTGTGCAAAGAAGAGGCTAAATTTGAGTGCTTGCCCCTCACACTGGAAAGAGGAAAGCTTCTGTATTTTTTTCTTTATGCTTTTAAAGAAGATTAGATATTTTTGTAATGCATTTCATTAACATGTCCTCAGAGAGAAAGATCATAGTGATCAGAACATTAAATAAGAATCTTATTGAAAGGAATGGTGTATTAAATATCAGCAAATAAGTTAGAGTCATAATAGCTGTAACCCCTTATCAGCTCTATGCAGTTATACCTTTGTATTTCAGACAAATTTAACAAAAGACTTGCAACCTGATGAAGATCACAAATTCTTTGGAATCTGAGAAAGTCTGGGCCTGCAAACCCTGCAAGATATAAAAACCTACTAACATGAAGACAATCTTGGCACTGTCTATAGTTGCAGGGCTTTATTTTCATCCTTAAGAAAAAGAAGTCATTTTCTCAGACACTGAGGAACTGTATCAAACAAATTCACACTCCAAGTCTTTTTAAAAATTCACTTTGCCATCTATTATCTTTTACACAATGTCTCTCTGGACTGCTCGGGTCTAGTGATGAAAAAAGGACTTAAGCAGCAAACAAGACAAGAAGTGGGCCAGTTTTAATAATTAAATGGATTAGACCTCACTCACCTCATGAAAGGGAAAATGTTTTTTTATGAAAGGGAAACCACAGCTTCTTTATTTATTCATAGTGATCTGTGTGATATAACTGTCAGAATGTAGTCAAACTCCACAGATACCGCTGTCTTTCTGCCAAGAGAGAATCTGCCTTTCGGGGCACCTGTGACAGAACCTGGTCAAAAAATTTAATATTAAAAAAAAAAAAAAATCAGCTTCAGTAAAATAAGTTACCTGCAGGCTAATTGCACAGGCAGCAGTTAATTTAACAGCATTTTATTTCTGATCCTGAACCTCTTCTATATAGTAGTTCATACCAGTGTCACACAGCTGAATTTCAAGGACACTTGAAACACAATGAACCACCTGGTAAACCCTGAAAAACATTGAAATACATTTTCAAGAACAGTTCAGGTGATGGTTTGTGAGTGTTTTGTTGTAGCAACTCAGGCCTTGACCTGATAACAGGAGTGAATGGAGGAAAGAAGTGGGTCGCTGAGTTTTTATGATTTCCAACCCTGTTGGCAGTAAAGTTAAAAATGTTTCTAAAATCTTTTCTTTATCTTGCTGATGTTGTTCAACTTAAAAAAAATGAGTTTTCACACTGAAGGAACAGTGTGTTTCAATTTGCTGTCCTTGCTTTTCTTAAAGAAGCACAAAAAAGAGATGTTTATGCTTGGGTTAAAATAGGTCTATTTTTTAAATAGCATAATAAAAGCCACGCAGGAAACAATTTATGGGCAATCAAACTTCTGAGCAATGGAGCCAATTTTTTTAAGCTAATGTTGGGGATTGAAACATGACCCTGGACTGAACGGAAACATGAAGTATAAACGGACAAGTAAATAAACACTAAAGCTCTCCTTCTTCACAATATAATCAGTGGGCATATTGACATTTGGGGTTACTGGCAATAACTAATTTCCTACCTTCTGGTTTGGTCAAATATTTCCCAAGTTAAAGTGCTGACTGCAATAAATACAGCAAAGACAATTTCATTGTTGCAGCCAAACAAAGCCAGAAAGCCAAACACCAAAACTTCCAAGGATGTATAGCAATTGTTTCAATTTTCTAAATGTCAGGGATGAAGATATACAACCCAGTCATCTTCAGGTGATCATCCCTCAAAAAGGCTGTACAGCTAATACCCTATAACCCATCCAGTAACTCTAATACAGTCAGGAGGCCCAAATTCATAAGACCCAAGACCTTTCACACTGGTGAAAAAGATGCTGAGAGCTGGATGCACATTCTGAAAGTGACAATTCATTAGATTGAATTTAGATACCTCAAGTTCCTTGAACATTAAATAGAGAGAATTTTGTGCCCCAGAATGCACCAGAATTATTCTGTATACTAAACAAGGAAGCCTAAACCAGTAAGAAATATAAAAAATATAAAAAAAGTCTCTTCCAGAACATGGTAATGTCCTGAGCTCTAAAGGTAAACATTCAGGGAGAACTGGTGGATTGTGTTGTTTCCTACATATTCATAATGGCTGCAGGGTTATAAAGTTCATCTGGGAAGCAGATCTGGTACACCATCAGACACAGTCATAATCCATAGTTTCTACATTTGTTACAAAAAAACTTCAGGCTAAGCAATAGTCTGTATATTCTTTGCTGCTGGGCAGAGGCTAGGCCACTGCATAGAGAACAGTGGAATATGCGTGGGTCCAGAGAGAGACAGCGCTGAAGGGAGGTTGTCCTTGTAGCCCACTAATGAGTGATGCCTTCAGGAAAAAGTGATTTTCTACTTTGAACCAAGAGTCAGAATGAACAGCCTACCGAGGTTCTTGCCTACACAGCTAAACAAAAGCAGGCCAAGAAATAAGCCCAAGGGCTCGGTCCCTTATTGCATAGTTTGCCAAAGTCTTGGCCATCTTTCTCCCCACTTGAGCACGTTCCATTCAGCTGTGCCAGCACATTTGCAATTCAAATGAGGAGCTGCTGCCCAGGGATGAAACTGTGCTTGATTGCACTCTTGCACTAGATTTGTCTCCCTCTGTAGTCCCAGAATCCTTTTCATTTGCTGTCATAGAATCATAGGATGGTTGGAGTTGGAAGGGATCTTAAAGATCACCTAGTTCCAACACCCCTGCCATGGGCAGGGACACCTCCCACTAGACCAGGTTACTCCCCATCCAACCGGGTCTTGAACACTTCCAGGGATGGGGCATCCGCAGCTTCTCTGGGCAACCTGTTCCAGCGTTTCACCACTCTCACCACAAAGAATTTTGTCCTAATATCTAATCTAAATCTACCTTCATTCAGTTAAAACAGTTACCCCTTGTCCTATCACTATGCTCC
Organism: Larus michahellis; assembly: GCF_964199755.1. Taxonomy (NCBI): domain Eukaryota; kingdom Metazoa; phylum Chordata; class Aves; order Charadriiformes; family Laridae; genus Larus; species Larus michahellis. Next base: position 143,996,492 of record NC_133896.1, read on the forward strand.
CTGACAAAGAGTCCCTCCCCAACTCTCCTGTAGGCCCTCTTCAGATACCAGAAGGCTATTACAAGGGGTGGGGTGGTAGGTGATGTGGATACAGCCAGTCTGCTTTAGATGGTGCTAGCTATGATTATTCATGTCACTTTTCTCTTTTATTTAGCAATACAGATGTAGCAAAAGATCCCTTTTCTTCTTTGGCAAGTTTTTTCATTGTTTATACATTTGTTTTCTTTTTTTTTCCTCTAACAAAAATGCACCAATGTTACAGTTTGCTAATTTGCAATTTTTCACAATCATCCGTTAAGAGCAGCTCATTGTACAAGCACTAGAGCAGCTGAGTCACAAACAAAAGTGTCTAACTAAAAACAGAGGGACAGGAAGGAGATGAGCATTGTGAAGCAGCAGCTAATAGCAGCTGCCATGAAGGTGGAACTCTGAGGAATGCAATATGTGACTTAAAGAAGTTTAAATTAGGCCTTTTAGTTGTGGAAATTTTTGTGAAATCCCTAAAAGAGTAAAAAAATACAGTGGAAATCATAGCCACAAATTCAAAAAAGACCATTCTGATTCATATCAGTTCCCGTTCGGGCCTGATAAAAATGTAAGTTTTTCCCAGAATGCAAAAAAGAATGAAGCAAGATGCTGGAACAAAGACAAGACAATGTTACAATAGAGAAGATTAAATGAGAAATATGGATTGCAGCAGCAGAAGCACATGAAAGAAAAAATTACTTAAAAGGAGAAGTCTGTATCCGAAAGGAACAGTATGAGTGACTGATTAAGCAACGCAAAAAACCACTGACCTAAGCATTGTCCAGCTGCTCAGCAAAACTGTTGTATCTGAACAGAAAACCATACAAAAATTGTAGACAAATATTACAACTATCCAAAAAGAACCAAAATACATATATGGCATGAAATTTTTATGAAGTGTTTTATAAAGATTATGAAAACATTAAAGAAATAGCTAAGGTAGCATCTTGAGTGCAAGTGAAACCCTAAATAAGTTAATTAGTCATTGCAGACTATATGAAACCATTACAATAGTCCTACTGGAAGATATTAGAGGGGTTAGCCTTTTCACAGTTACATTTGTTAGCTAATTACCATTACATTTGACCTCAGTAAAAAAAAAAATCAGTAATGAGCTATATGATTTTATCCCATTTGTCTGTTAATACAAAGATTCTGTGAACTTTCATACAGATATAAATAAAAGTTCAGTACATGGACACACTTCACAATGAAATGTGCACCTTGAGTCACCAAGGTCAAAGGAAAGGAAGAATTTTACCATTGCTGAATAAAGAAAATGCTAATTGATGAGCCCAGTACATGAGAAGGCACCTGGCCTGAATAAGTGTGATTTATGTATCTCCTGACAGGTGATATAGTCCTTAAATTAGTAATAAAAGTGTCAAGCCTGCCTTTGAATAGGGAAGAAATAATTATAAAGAGGAAGTATTAATAAGAAAGATTAAATATGCCTAGACTTCCAGGAAAGTTCAGCTATAGTGAACAGCTACAAAATGACCATACTCCACCAATGAAATGCTCTTTGTAATAAGTGCAATTTGAGACATAAAGTAACGTGGGGGAGGAATTCTTGATTGGATGACTGCCAGGAAAACATTCCGAGCAAACTGTCTGATTTCAGGGAGAGTCTTTTCATCTTAAATTTGAAGTGAAAAGATCAAGATGAATTTTTCCTTCTATTTTTTTTCTTCGTCTTTGTCTTCTGTAAGTGTTTAAAACTGTTTTTCTCATTTAAGGCATAGCAAATACATGTTTTTATTTGCATTTCACCTTGGCTTTAATTGCATTAAGGATGATTTCAAGACAGGTGGCTGGTAAGAGTTCATTCCTTGGGAGTGGGTTTTCAAACAAAAAAGGTATGGGAATACTTCAACAAATGCCCAACTCATAATAGCATTCCTCAGAGTACTGCAAATACGCAGGTTGTTTCCCTCCAGCGGTTTTATGGCTATCAAGAGAAGCATCTTCTCTGGGTTGGCTCTCTGAAATGCTGTAAAATAGCAAGAAGCAGGCCTGCAAAGGTTCTTAGAAATGCTGTAATGAAAGACTGTTGGTAAATTCATGGTGCAGGTGGAAAGGAGCCAGGCTTGTGAGAGGCCTGGCTAATTGGGATCTTTGTTGGGGAAAAAAATTGAAGAAGCAACTAATCGACTTTGAAACAAGATAAAGCCTTTGCTTCTGTTTATCAGGTGAAGGGCAATAAAACCTTTTCTTGTATTAATTTCTTACATAGCAATAAGTTTATTCTCAGAGATGAGCATGTTATGAAACAATTCTTTTTTCTTGTTTTTCCCCTGTTTTAACACATAAGAAATTTTGAAATAAATGGATTCCTAATGAAGAAAAAAAATATTTGAAAGACTGAAAGTTCCTTTTTTCACAGCCTCAGCATAAGAAAAGTTTAACAATCTTGATGCTTTTCAATGGGGAAAACTTCATTCTGTTTCACTCTAACTGAAAAGGTAAAAATGCGTGCAAAGAATTAACATTATCTTAATAACAATAAAAAGTTGAGATAATTTTCCATATATTCAGATTTTTAATTGAAAAAGACAACTAATATGTCTTTACTGTGTGATCAATCATATCTCTACGTTAAAGAGCATATTTTGAGTTATGTTCAAAGGATGTCTTAATACTAAATTAGAGGTACCCTTCTGGTTGAACATCTTCACTGTAGAGGATAAGGATAAGGATACACAAAGATGTGTATTTTCAATGCATTTCCTTATGACTGTGGTATTTCTAATGGAATAGACCTTTTCTTTATTAAAAACTAAAATTAAAAAAAACAGGGATGAAAGATAATTTCTTCCAGAAATTATCAAAAGAAATTAACAGAAGAATATACTTTTTTTTTTTTTTTTTCTTTTCTGGAACCTGTCAAAGCATTCTAAAGTCAGTTCTTTGGGATCATCAAATCAAACTCTCAAGTGAGCACTGATCAAGTCAGAGATGACTTTTTCAAACAAGTTAATTTTTGGAATATTTTTCTCATGATTCCATTTTTACTGGCTTTAAACAACAGTTTCTCTTTCCACCCAAAGTTCTCATTTTTTGAATTTTTTCTGTATCTATTTCCTTCTGGTTCTTTTACAGCATTTATCAAGTAAAAGACTTCCTTTCCTGTAAGCCCTTCCTTTCCCTGTAAGAACATGGAAAATACGCTGTGTTTAAGCTTTAGATGAGGCCCAGCTAAAAAGTAAAATTACAAATCAGAAAATTGGTTCTGTTTTACCTCAAACCAGGACACAATATTAGTGTCTTGGTTTGGACCATATTGTCCAATGACAAGAGAACAGATGATCTCATCTTTGAAACTTTGAAAATTATCTTTGCTAACCTTTTGTCTTCAATTCTGATTTGAACTCCAGCAGTTTCCAAGTTATCACTAGCATCAAATTCTATATTTTTATTTCTTTCAAAACATAGAGTTTTCAAAATATAGAGTACTGCTCTTCAAATTAGTTATGTACGGCATTACTAGTGTTTCTAGCACCGTATCTTGGTGTTTTCAGGTGTTTCTGCAGTTTTCTTATCCTCTTGAAAATACTACTGCAGCAAGTCAGAGATGTGGAGGATCACAGATTGAAAAGATTGAAATTCTTTCATATATATCACATTTCACAAGGCATGTGCAATATTTGAGTAGGCTTCCTGGCACTCTTACAAAGAAATAAGATTAGTCCCATTTTATATGAAGAAATGAAGCTTGAGGAGTTGTACAAGGAGAATCAACAGCTGACTGGTGGTTACAGATTAAGGACCAGATGCTCATTGACCTCTTTCCACTGTGTTTGAGGAGCCATAAAAATCCCAGCTGGAGTCAGGAAGGAATTCCCTGATCCTGGAGTTACAGCAGTTGTGCGACAGCTTGCCGAGGAGCCAGCTATGAGGTTATATGCCTGAACGAGAGAAGTATACTGAGCACACCTATAGCTGGAAAGGTGGTGCTTCCATGCACAGAGTGCCCTGAGAAGAGCAGCAGATCGGTGGGTGTGCCTCCATTGTCAGATGCAGACAATTGCATGGCAGTTCTACCTTCACAGAGTAGCTTTGATCTGGAAACCAGACTCAGTCTTGCCTCTGACTGAAATGTACATATGAAATTTAGAATCATAGAATCTTCACAGTTGGAAAGGAGCTTTGAGATCATTTGTCCATTTCAGAGCCACAGGAAGCAGGGATGCAAAGAAGACGTAAAAAAAAAAAATGCTGGGTTTTACTAAATCTCATTTTTTATTGATTGGGGTAAACTTTATGACAATGTCAGCCCTGCTCCTGTAAATCACAATGCTGGCCCTCCAGCCCTTATTCTTATCTGGGATTTTCAAACAGACTCCCAAACAGGCTTAACTGGACATCACTTCTAGCATTTTCCAGAGAACATAACAAAGAATGGAACAGATTAAATGAATCTGCTAACAGTTGGCCACTTGCATCCACTGAGGTTAAATATTACCTCAATCTTAAATTTCAGGTGTATAAAGTCTCCTTTTTACCTTCTGAACTATGCATTTCAAAGAGTGCCTCATTAGATTGCAGAGCTGCTCGGAGTAGCTCACGTGAAAAAAGCTGCTCAGACTACATTAACAAACGTGTAGGATTTTTTCCTCCAGGAGTGGCACCTATCCCAAGGGCTCCATTATCCAGTTCCCCTTGGCTGTGTGGAAATAATTAACTTCACTTGAGTGACTTTTATTTAGAAAAATGTTCAGCTAAATATATTTTGGTTTCAAGGCTGAATTTCCTGGGTTTGATTATTGTGCAAAAATGGATCTACTGTGTTTTAAATGGAAGACATAGTTATAAACCTCTTCTGTCCATTAATTCCAGGTTGCTGTGCTGGCATCAATTGTATATTGAACTACTGAAGAGATTTCTGTTTCCTGTAGCTTTCTTCTCTTCTCAGGCACCCCTGAGATCCCTCTATAGTTTAGTAGATAAAAACATGATCTCATTCTACTTGTGTGTCTGTTTTATTCTTCTTAAATATTTAGTGTATATAATAAGAGAGGAGTGGCACAGAAAAAAGCGTCCGGAGTTAGTATTCCAATAGTATACTGGAGAAGAAAAGATTAAAGTACCAGTTAAGGGGAAAAAATCACAGACTTTTATAATGACATATTTTTGCTTAACTCTTTAGTAAATAATTTTGATAAATATAGATATTTTGATAATAATTCTGGTAAATAATAGACATTAGTTCATTTCACTATTTTTTCATGCAGAATTTCTTCATAAATAATGATATTAAGTTATCATCATGGTAACCCTCTGATATAGACACCCCAAACCTGTAAAAACTAATACATTAATTTTGATGTGCATATTTTCAATCATATATTTAGTTTCATCCTGACCAAATCTAAAGCTGCATTGGTCATCCTCAGCTCTTTTTAGTGAAAGGAAATGAGCAGGTCCTTTTCATTACATCATGCCCTGATATATTTTAAGCTAACCACCTTGAGAGGTTATCTCAATCTAGGAATCTCAAATGTAACTTTTTCCAGAGCTTCCTAGAGATCTCATCAGGAGGGGTCCACAGAGGACCACTGAAGGGCATATTTTATCACTGAAGAAGCAATCACCCAAGCTCAAGTTGAGATGTCTGGTTTTTTGGGACTGGGCAATGAAGTATGCTCTCAAAAGGGCTAATTGTTCTGTATGTATCTTACACCTGATGACCTGTTAGAAGAGAAAGCAATCATTTCATGGCTGAAGAGGAGAAGGCAGGTACACAATGTGAACAGATTCACTAGGCCACTACATAAATACTGTGTCATTACTAGAAAAAAGTCTGATCATACTAATATTAGCAAAAGTAGGGATCAACACTCTGCAAAAGCAGTTGGTGAAACAGGAATGAAAGGAAGGACAAGTTTTATTTTCTAAGATATTCATTATTAAATAACAGAACTTAAAAAAGCATGGGGCAAATGAATCAAAAGTAGAACTTACGGTCAGTCCTTGCAGCTACGGAAAGATTGACAGGTCTGAAAATGCAAGATTTAGTGCTTTCTACAATGCACATGATCTGCACATATAAGGTAGGCATTTTGAGGTGTCTAAGAAAATGATATGTCAGTGACTAGAGGTGGGACGGTATACTTTTTCTAGAAGTCGTATTTCTGCAATCTCTGGTAAATATTAGAAATTGCTTGGGCATTTGTTGGTGCATTTTCTTCTGCCATTCCAGATACATGTAGTGATCGGTTGTCTTGTCCAAGTGTCGTATAGACTGTTACAGCAAAGACCTGGCACTGTGGCACCTGAGAATAAGCCTGCAGTGTTGATGTCGTATACCTGATTCCAGTCCCTTAATACTGAGAAAGTCCTACTATCTGGAGTAGATTTTCTGGGCCTGGTACCACTATCCTGTGATAATCAGGAACATTTTAAATTGCACACCTTTTAGGTGAAGGAAAAAAAAAGTATTACCCATCCTTCTGTCTTCTGCATCATGGTGTAAATATCATCTGTGGATCTTGCCTGAGACATTACAGAGGGCAGTTTCACGGACTGTGTTGTTTTATGGGGTGATCGTTCTGTAGGAACGTGAATGAAAATTACTGTGTACCAGGTCAGGCAGAAAGTAATTAAACTGTCTCTGGACTTATCTGGCCTTCGGCTTTGCTAAAAGTATATGCTGAAGATCAAATTAGCTGAGAAACTTTATAAAAGTTGACAGATGCCATTGCTGCATCTATGTACAGCGTCAATTTTGCTAGATGTTTCTAAAAAGCTTTCAACTCCTGAATGACTAACAGTGTAACCTCAGCACTACTTAAATCAGTAAGATCTATTAAGCCCTGAAAAGATCCATACTTGAGAAGACAGTGCACTTTATTCCTTGTTACTTCCAGGTATACCTGCTTGAGGTTAGCTATTCCTATTTGATGTAGCTGAAACTGTTCAAACGATGATCAGGTATGTTTAGGTATCTGGTGCACATGATGCAATCCCCTTTTATGGGTCCATGAAGTCAGCAATCCGTAGCAATGCCAACAGAGGGCTAAAGCCCTGATCCCCTCAGCTACTGAATTGCGTAAATTTTGGATTTCAAGATATCTGTAGGATGTTCTTGATGCAGCATTGTATCAAGTGACAAAAAAAAATGAACAAGAGAGTCAGGAATTTCAGGCAAGTACCAGCTCAGACTGGTCTGAGGTAGGTCTGTGTAGCCCAGGGCGCCAGCATGCAAAGATGCTGACAGCAGCTTAGCTGCATCGTCCTGTCATCTGGGCTCGTCATGTTGGGCTCGGTGCTACACCAGGGGGTCCTGCGCTGTTTCTGATTCTCTGCTGGGTTTAGTCAGCAGTAGCTCAGACCACTACTGTGATACCAAAATGCCCTAAGAGTGTCTAAATTCATGGTTCTCTCTGTCTTGAAAAGACTTCCTGAGGGTAAAATTTGGGAAAATCAGTCCTGTGCCTAGCAGTTTGTTTTCTTCAGAGGATGTGTTTTACTACCTGCAGGACTCTGGGATTTTCAGCAAGTAGAAAATAAGTCAGCAACCTCCAACAGATGCCATGAATAGGTGGGGTGAGCGTCTCCCATCAGCTCTTCTAAAAGCACTCATGTGTCTAGGTCTAATCGTGTGCCAGGAAAGAACAATTATCCTTAAAACTCCCAGACCACAGGTCACCTCATGCCTAGCACTTCTGCAGGGCACCCTGAGGCCCATGAGAGTGCCTTGAGTGAAAAAGGTGGTATCCTATGGATGCTGTGGTTAGAGGGACTTCACTTCGTTCCTTCTGTCTGGCAGTAATGTGACGTACACACACTTAGAAAAAAAAATGAGCAAAGTCAGGTATGCCAAGTATTGCATTTTCTCAGTATGACCATATATATTTCTGTGATATCGGATGGGAATAAAAACACAAGATTAGACTGAAAATTATGGTAGTGTCAGAAGCATCTCCATGCTGGGAAGTGGACTCTTATTATAAATAGCACCAGACATACACAGTGAAACTCGGAAATCTGCTAACTAGATAAATCATTAGTACTCATCATTAGGCAAAACTGGGACACGTTGATTGACATAGTTAGAGGGGAACAGCATGGAAGCTCATGAGGAAGGTTTACTTCCTTTTCTTGGAAGTGAGAACTCATTTGTGCTAGCAGAAGGCACTGAAAGCTAACAATGAAAGTGGCAATTTGAAATGCATGTAGTAACGATTACATCGTTGCATTTTCTGAGTTTCTGGTAACATATCCCTCCAGTCCCCTTCAAAATAGATACCCTTATATGTGTTGAATATCGTGTGTAATAGGTCATCCTGCAGAAAACCAACAAATGAATTCATGGTCATAATGTTCTATAATAATATTTAAAGAATATTTTGCTTACACATCTTTTAGGGATACCGGATTTTCTTTGTGGCTCTGTGGTGCAAGGCTAAGGTAAAAACAACAAGTGGTAAGAATTGTACCTGAAATTCATAACAGAGTATGTGATTTTGCTATTAATACTTCTATAAAAATTTTGATTTTTAAATGAAAGGGTGCTCATGTATTTTTTCAATCCTTTAAGAAAAATGTTCCATATTGACTGCTTATATGAAGTAAACAGTACTCAGAAAGCTAAAGATTCAAAAAATACATTCCAACTGAATAATTTATTATTCTATTTACAGTCTGAGAACAATATTGTGAAAAATATTGTTTGTAATTTAACATGGTTGCTAGAAGTCCTATCCTCAAAGCATTGTATTTATTAACCACATCTGCTTTTAACTTCTTCAGGCTACAGTAATAGTAATGTATCTGTCATCTACCTCAAAGAAACATTCTGATGATTAATCATTCTATTCTAGATTTCAAACAGCAGCCTGCAGTTAGCTTCTGAAACTTATATTTAGGTATTCCCCAGTTTTCACTTCCTGATAAAGTTAGCCAATTTAAAAAAATTATAACGTTCTTCTTAAAACAGTTTTGCTGTTTGAAAAGCTATACGAGGCTGCAAACACTGTGGTTTTAAGGGCTAGAAGAGATTTATATTTGTTATTAATGATTTTCTCTAGTGGGAAGAAGAATGGATACCCATGTTACTTCAGGATGTGCATAAATACTAATTTTTACTGTAAGCACAAGGAAAATCAGAGGCATGAATTTTTGTTTTACTAATTGTTAATATGATTACATGAAAAAGATGTTTCCAATCTGATGAATGAATATTTGGTTTCAGACTAGACTACTAAATTTTACATTAATGCATATGGCAACACTTCTCTGCCTTATAGCATCAGACTATGTCTGAAGCTATAGCTGTAAACAAAGGCAGTCACGTTTCATTCAAAAAGTGTATTTCCATAGAGTAGACTAAAATACTAAAATATGAGCTTGTTATAATTAGTTTTTTCATGCATATTTCCACCTCATCTTTATTCATTTTTTGACTACTTAGTCCAACTTTCCTTGGAAGAATCAACACTTAAAGAAACATCATAGTCACTTGCCTTCAAACCAAAGTCACTCAACATAGGTGACCCAGACAACTTAGGTAAACGTGTGAAATACCTTGTCATGAAAAATCAATTTCTGTGATGACCATTACACAAAAAACCAAACCAAACCAAAACATTTCTATGCCTCTACCGTAGAATTTACTTTGAATAAGGTAATAAAGATCTACAAAAGTGAGTTTCAAAGTCAGTTCTGTCATGTACAAATAGTGTGTTAAGGGCACGGATATGGCTATATACTTTTTCTTCCTAAAGACCTTTTCAGTTTCTGTCACTTTTATCCCACTGAATCACTATGCAGAGTGGTAGTGCATGGTATTTCTATATATCATCTATTTTTATATATTTTTATGTGTCATATAGAATGATCTATTGCAAGGCAGAACTAAAACAGATACTGAGAACCTATTTTGCATCTATGATAATGAAAAACTCTGCAGATAGTATTAGCTGGGTTTTTTTTCATTTTTTTTACTTTTTTTTTTTCATCCCTTAGTTATCAAATTTTGATAAATAACTGCAAGGATAAGTTTCTGACATTATCTTCCATGTTCACCAGTGATAATTTCTGCTACACTATCAGCTCTAAAATGCAATCAAAACAATACTTTTTTGGTGGCACTCAGTAAAGACGGAAATACAGTCTTATTCTGAAGAGTGTGACAACTTTGTCAGTTAAATAATGATGACTTCTCCTGAGGAATACTTGTGTTTGTGCTTCTTACAAGGAGATCTCCAAAACAAATAAAAATATTTCAGCACACAAGTGGTATTGCTTGCTTGTTACTGATGATGGACCAGGTAAGTGTGTTCTTGATGAAAATGAAAGCGCAACTAAAATTCAGTTATTCATTTATTTGTCTTCATCCATTCCTTTACAGCAGGAAGGTGAGCACGATGATAAGAACTGATTGGTTTTTGTCTGTGCTGAGGGAATCTGCAAGGCCAAGGGTTAGAGGCTGTGCATATAGATAAAAAAGGTCAGGCATTATACTGACTAGATGAAAATCAAAAAATAAACTGAAGATAACTGCTTGAGAAACACACAAGTACGAAGAAAAGAGAATGCAAGGAAATAATGAGGCCATATTAAGAAAACACAAAAGGCAGCAGTGACAGAGCAGAAACGCTATGTCTTGCCACACTTCTGAAGATGAGCTGGAGGCTACATGTACTAATCCCTTCATAAGCAATAGTGAAATTACTGATTTAACTTTTGTGAAATCATTTTTTTATTTTTTTTTTATTTTTTACAAAGGAAATCTATAAATGCAGTGCTAAATGCTACTAACGAACCTAGCAAATCTGCTTAAGGTGGTGCTGCTTCTAGCAAATATTAACGTGTTTGGAATATTTGACAAGACATGTGTGACTCCTGACAAGAACATTTATCATATATTGCTCTGTGCTCCCATGGGTAACTGTCTGAGATCATTTCGCCACACTTTCTTTGGAAGGATGTAAAACCAGTTAGTTAAGCTCCTCTCATCCTTCTGCCTCTTATCCCTCCCATAGTCATTGACCAATCCCAAGCCTCTGCCTAAATATGCTGTTAGGACACCCTGTAAACCAAATCACTAAAACTGTGATTATTTTTTAAGCATTCAGGGATTTGGTAATGATCCCTGAAAGTGGCCTCACAACCACTTGTAAAGGAAGAAATGAAAGACCGTGGTAATGGATAATGGTAAATGTGGCAGAAATTCAGAATGTCTTTAGGAAGAAAAAGTATATAGCCATGCCCTGACTATTACCTCAGTTCCTCAGGTGTGCTTGCCTCCTACAGTGCACTCCACATTGCCAGCACAAAGCCTTTATTTGAAAGTGAGTGGAGGGATGCTCCATTCACCAGAGGCTTTCAACTTCCCCATCACTACTTTTAGTAGTGTTCAGAGGACTACCAAAGGAAATAATCCTTTTAATTGGTTCCTAATGGTGGAACACTGGAATAGTTTCGTTGGAGTTTATTTGTTGTTTCTTTGATTTTTTCTGAGTGCCTTAGCAAACTATTATTTATACCTGATTTGTACAATTGGGAAACACTGAAATGGAATTTAGAAGACTATCTCTGTCTTAGATAACAGGTGGACCTACTATGACACCCTTAATATACCACAGACAAAGAAAAGTCACTATGGTTTCAACACAGCCTTTCCAAGAAAAGGTCTGTAGAAAGTCAATGGAGAGAACAGACGTCCCTAAGAAGATGGTTTAGTTCACCTGTGGTAGGTGTATATTTATCTTCAATCTAACGTTTAGAGAAAAAAAAAATATTTTAAGTGCGTAACTTAATGGAATAGTGCCAAACCCTAATGGAATAGAGTGCCTAAAGCAGTATTTTTATTTTTAAAATTATGGCAACAATAGCTTTCCATCTGTGTTTACATAAAAGACCAGTGTTTAGACTCTGAGGAAGTGTGAAGGCCATAATATAAGCTTTTTCCAGTTCAAACATACATCTAATAATGCCAGCAAAGCACTTTCTTCCAGCAGAAATCTGCAGAGAGATTTCCCCCTTCATCCTGTGAAAGCCAGGTCACTGCTGGGCCAGGAATGAGAGAGTTTTGAAGCAGCCCAGTGACCCTGATTCTCACCCATTACAGAGGATCTTCACCTGATCCCAGCAGTGTTTCTTCACTTTGTGTTAGACTGTCACTGAAACAGTCCTGGCACTGAGGATCAGAAGTCTCTCGTACTTCTCAGATGGCTGCTGTAACCACCAGGCTGAAGTTAAGCCCCTCCTCCTTGATAACTTCTGTATTGATGATGGCCCAAGTGTCTGGGTTTGAAGAAATGAGTTGGGACATGATTTGATGCACTGCATTTGTGTGTTTGGCAGCTGTGGTGCCCTCCTGGAACGTTATCGACCCAGAACAACAACCTCCAGTGCCAGGGACTCGAGCTAGTCAGCTTTCTTCCACAGAATTAAATAAGAAGCTTCTTGGGTGGCAGTGGAGTGCTGGGTAAAAAAGCAGTCCTTATATGGCTGCAAAAGGTACTTCAGCACAGGACCAAGTGCCTTGGGACCTTGGAGACCAATCAGGGAGACATTTAGCCAATTTAGAAACTTACAGGATAGACAGTGCTAGAGAGTGGTCAAACTGAATTTCAATATTGGGCATGAGGGTTTTTTTTCATTATTTAATTCCAAGTTTATGGCATTTTTTTCCTTGTAGACACCTCTTTTTTTCTCATATGTAAAATAAAGAGAATGATACTGACCTCCTTTTTAAAGTACTTCAGAAATCCACCGAAGAAAAAGGCAATTAAAAATACATGCAGTAATGACACTCGAGATTACTTTTACACTACTTAATGTGCTTCAGATCAAATATATATTAATCATTGAAGTGAAAACGTATAAGGACTTGTACACTCAGGCAGATATATTATGCATGCAGTGAATTCTTGTCTGTTGTGCATTGATTTATGGCATCTGAAATGAACCAAAATGGAGGACTTAGGAGCTATCTTTTGGAAAAAAGATGATGAAAAGACATAATGTACAGCACAATAGAATTAGGAAAGGAAAAGTAAGGAAAATATCAATTTTGCATCAAAGCAAAGTAAACTTTTCAATGGTTTATACTAGGGATACTTATCCAAACTTCACCCATGTTGTCTAGAAAAAGGTCTACATGGCATACAAATTATTTTTTTCTTCGTCAGTTTGCATTAATATGGCATGGTTTCAAGCAAGTTGACTCTTTAGCAATACTATCCACTCTCAGCTCTACACACTCCTCTCAGCATAACTAAATAGAAGTCAGATTTTTGCAGACGAAAAATATCATGCATGAAACAAACAAACAAAAAAAACCCAAACCCAAAACCAAAACCAGCTATGCAGAAATTATGTGAATATAAATTCTCAGATTTTGGGCAAAAATGTCTCATTTACCAAGATTTTGCAGCATATTCACTGCAAGATAAAACTCTCCAGCTCCATAGTTGCTTCCCTCTTTCCCTACACTTTCAAAAATAATCATCCAAAGACATCAAAACAAGAAACAAGGATTTGCTTCCCAGAAGTGGTGTCATCACCATCATCCAGCTAGAGTCAGGCAACCTGGTTTATTCCGAAGGCATGTTCAGTCTGAAGTTATGGTAAGATGTGATTCTCATTAACACATCATTTTTTATTTTTTTTTTGCTACTATGAAATATGTATCAATATTCTCACGGAGGGGAGATTACCTGATACGCTTCAGCCACATGCTGCAAAGAAGCAGACCAGACCTCATGCACTCCTGGCATCCAGTTATAGTAGTTGAAACACAACACTGATTGGATTTCCCAGTTTCCCAGAAAGTCACTATTTACTGTACAGCTTCTCTGCATCTTCAGACATGCAGTTCCTCGTCTCACCACTTCCGGCTGCAATTACTGCCTTGAGTAACGTTTCCAGTACTGTGATGTTCTGCAGCTGCTGAATACTCTTAAGATGTTAAAGCTTAAAGATTAAATTTTTTGCATGGTTGTCTGTGATGTGTAATTTATATCAGAAGTGGAAGCACAGAATAACAAGTTAATTCAGACAGGAAGGGACCTTGGGTTGTCTCTAGTCTGACCCCCTGCTCAAATCAGGGTCAGTTCTAGGATCAGACCAGGCTGCTTGTGGCTTGCTCCAGCTGGGGCTTGAATTCCCCCAGAGAGAGAGATGGCACAGCATCTTGGGGCAAACTCAATGACCCCTCATAGGCTGTGGAGGTCTGTTAGATATAACTTAAAATCTATCCCTTCTCCAGGTTGAACTAGTCCAGCTTCCCCAGCCTCTCCTCATGGGGCACGTGCTCCAGCCCTACCACCATGGAGGGCCTCTCCAAGCTCCTTCCATGTTTGACCATGTCTTTGCTGTGCTGGGGCCACCAAATTGCATGGGGTATCTAGATGAGGTCTGATGAGTGACACATAGAGGGGGACAATCTCTCCCCTCAGCCTATGGGCTGTGTCCCTGTTCATGCAGCCCAGGAGGCTGCTGGCTGCCTTTGCTGCCAGGGCACACCGTGGGCTCACGTTCACCTCGCTGCCCAGTAGTACCCCAAAGCTTTTCCCGCAGACCTGCTCCCCGGCCCCTGCAGCCTCAGCCTGTCTCATCAGAGGGGTTCTTCCCTCCCTGGAGCGCTACTTGGCATTTGCACTTGCTGACTTTCATGGGGTTCCTGTCAGCCCATCCCTGCAGGTCCCTCTGGCCCTGCCTGCAGGCGTGCTGAGTTCCATGGTGGCAGATTGTATGGAAATGTGATCATAGATCTAAGGGTTCCCAGACTGACCTTAAAAATTAATCTAAAAGCAAAAGCTTATGAATAAACATTAGGAATAGCCACAATGCAGTCAAGCTCTTTGCCATAATAGTCTTATTATAAAGGGCGCTGAGGAATACAGAGAATAGCTGTGGATAGGCTCAAAAAATTTGAAATAATTGCAAGGTTAGAGACTAGCATACTCCCCCATCACTTCCACAGATCTGATTAAACAGTCTCTTAAAGAAGAAAAAAAGGAAGGGAAAAAAAAAGGAAAGTCTAATGTTGTACTCTATTTATTTTATAGAAAATTACTTTGGCTTCCCTCAGGATGATAATAATTAAGGAAACAAAAGAAAAAAAAATTATCTGAAGATAGACAGCATCTTTTTTACATGTGTAAGGAAGAGCATCAGAGACTTTAATCTTTTTGCCCCTTGTGACATGTGCTTTGAAGGAGAAAGGGAAAGAAAGACTTTTAACACCCGGGAAAGGAGCTGTAATCCTTCACTCTCACCCCCAAAGACACCCACAAAATATAGGTATTTGCTATATTCAAACACTGTGTTGACAACTACCGGTCTACTGTAGATCTACAGATCTACTACAGAGTAGTAGAAGGAAAACATATTGTCCATGAAGGCTGCCTCGCATGAAGCTTTTTCCGAAATTGAAACTGTTGATCAGTGGAGTTTTTAATGAGCAAAATGCCCACACAGATCTAGAAAAACGAGTTGGGAACAGAAAGTTGAAATTCTGGAGCTCTGTACACAAATGTGACAAGGAAGGCAAAGAAAGAGTGAGATAAACAAATTGTTTTATGAATACCCTTTCGTATGAAGAGTTTCATTTCAATTTTGACTTTTTAAATTTTATTTATCGCATACTTTGTTTTCTGAGCAACTTTAAGTAATGTGTTAAGTAATTTACTGAATGTTTTTACAAGTAATTAATTCCCTGTGATTTAATTGCTGTGGAATATACACAAGAATTTTTATAGAGTGTTAGATAAAGCTGCCTGACTTATATTGAAAATATATTTAAATAAAAAGTCAATGGAATGGCTGAAGCTCAGCCCTTATGTGTACAGCCATTCTCATTTCCAAAATATTCAGATGCAGGAAGATCAGATGAGCATCCATATGTTACAGAAAATTTATGCTGAAATAATCTGCAGGGAGGGATTATGGCAGTTTTATAGGGGGTTATATCTTTAGTCATTTTAAATAGTTTTACATGGCTTGACTTATAACTATGAATTATAGTAGCTCTGTGGGCTAAGAAAAGCACTAGACATATCATGCAATTGATTTTTATGTTCAAACATTTATAATGTCAGATTTGATGGAAAGAGTGCAAGGTACTTTGGAAAGGAGGTGTTTCTATGGGTGTCCTTACACCTAGAGAAAAATCATAATTTAAATACACTCAAATAAAAGGGTATCTAGAGAAGCAAACAGCTTGCATCAATGACACTAGCTGATTTCACAAACAAACAAAAAAGGGTAGTAAGAATTGATACATTTGTATTCTATTTTGCTGTTTTCCCAATTGCAAACAGTGGAAGAGAACTGAATGAATCAAAAAAGGCTGTTATTGTATGCTATTCTACATCATCAGGAGATAAAGCAATAGCATTTTTGGGAAACACTAGAAGTCATAATTTCCTGACAACTATAAGCATTGGTCCACAAAAAAGGTCACAGTTATGCAATGCCACAGCCCACTGAATAAAATGAAATGCAATACTGTTCTGTCATAACTATCTGAGTTGAAAAGGGGAGTAACAATATACTGCATAGAATGAGTAGATGTGAAAAAATTCCAATGCTACAAAAGTTATTTTAATACCAGATATATTCTTACGTACGGCAGATGAGGATAAAACCATCTGAAGCAGAGTATTACACTAGGAGAGAAGCAGCATATGGCTACACTTACGCTGCACGGGAGATGGGATTGCAACACCATTGTGCTGCAAGAAGCCAGCATCATGATGCAGATAAAACTTTGTCCATGCAAACTTTATGGGGACTGTGCAAGCCATCTCTGACCGTACAAAACTACTGACATTGCTAAATGCTAGGATCTATGCTAGGAGTCTTGAGCTGTGTGGGCACAGCCTAGAGGATAGGCGGGGAGGGGAGAGCATTACCAGACCAGCTGTCAGTATGTAAATAATCTTCATGGCTGTGCTATATTGTTTACCGAAGGGTGAAATGATATTATACTGGTCTTCACAAAATGTTTTCCTCCCAAATTATTACTCACTACGTGTTGATGTTTAAAGAATAATAATGCTGTGGGTTGAGTTATACACAGCTGATACTGGTTAACATATTTTCTTCCTGCTTTTAAATTTCATTAAATTTCTTCATAGGACTAGCTATAGCTGAAACAATAATTGCCTCTAACTTGAGTTTAAGTATACATCCTTATAAAACAAGGACACACTCCTGAGGCTGCTGCACAATGTTATTTGCATGAGCAAAGGCAGCTTCTTATCTTGTTTTTGTAGAAGTGGTGTGTGAGGGTACTAATCACGTATTCATATGTAATCATGTAATCACAGAGCCAGGCTGGCTGAAGAGCTTATTACTTTGAGCTTTTCCTTTCTACTTCTTCTGTGGGCTGTTATTGCAGAAACTGTACTTGTACATAACTTGGCATATTAACTTAAACCAGCCATCAATTTGCATTTACATTATTATTTTCAAGCTTTAGCTGCGCTAGCTGAGGGCAAGACATACTGCCTGATGAAGGAGTAGACCAAATAGCTAGAGCCTAAAAGCTTTGCAGTCACTGCAGCTAAAATCCAACAGAGACTATGAGGCACAACTCAGGGGAGGGTGGAGGCAAGGCAGAAGAGAAGGACACCAGCAAGCCAGATGGGAATCTCCAGATTCAATCATAAAAGCCCTGGTGGCACAGCAGTGAAATCTTTTAGGTTAAATGTTGGCTGAAAGGAGTTTGACACCATAAGTAATATAATTTTTTCCTTTGTCCAGGGAACTGAGAGTTCAGCCATTCTTCAGCAGTTCCTCTTTTGCAGGAAACTGGTTTACAGAATTCCAAATTCTGGTTTAATTGCTTAGGTCAAATCAGAATAACAGTTTAGACTGCAACCTAACCTATGTTAAGTTCATGTCCTGTACAGAAAGCTAATTCACCCCAGACTTCACTGAAGACAATTATTCTTATTGTTTATAGTCCACTGTGGTATATTTAATAAGAAAATCCTGATTGATCTTCTTAAATCATCTTGGTGGGAAGAGCTATAGGTATGGACAGCATCCTCAACAAGTGGACATTGTCAAGAAAGTATATAATCTAGTCTTAAATAACTTGGTATCATACTAGACAAGATGGTAGAGCTAGAAATGAGAGAGTTTCCATCTATATGAGCGCAGAAGATAAAATCATCTGCTTCTCAGATCATTATGTCACTTCAAACAATCAAAATTTAAGTATTGCACAGGAACAAAACCCATAGAGATCAGGTTTAATACTTGAGTTAAGACTTTAATCTCCCAAGTACCTAAGTTACTGATGCCGCAATGTAGACTGCCATGTCTTCAGGCTTGTGAACAGTTGCACAACTGTCATAATCAAGTTGGGCCCAGGCGTAGCCTGATTATGATCTCTTATTTGCAATACAGAATGAACTAGGTCACATAATTCTTCTGAGATTATAAGCATGGAAGGAGTGTAGCTTTTTCTACTTCTCCGTGTTTCTCTGATATTATCTGCCTCTATTTTGCTGTCTTTTGTTTCTTTTCTTCTCCATATGCTAATAATTTTAAAGAATATAGCACTATGGATCACAGTATTTGCCATGTTCCTCATCAGCTGACATCTTTTTCCAAACTTAGATATTGTCCTGGTTTGAGGTTTTTTTGTTTATCAGTGCTGAATATTGTTTGCTTTTTTTTATTTATTGATATCCCTTTGTGGTACTAAGTCTGGAAAAGCTTCTGTATCTCTAGATAGTTAACAATATAGCCCTCTTCATCATAGTATTATTTTTCTCATCACAGTGTCATGTCATTAGGTTATATTAAATCAACAGTCAATTCAGTCAGTCTCAATGTGTTTGATAACTATGGAAAGTATTACAGCCTTCTAGCAAACAACCAAGTGCAGCAATACTTAAAGGCAACACATTTTTATACCAGGAAATTTAAAAAAAAACAATCCCAAAAGTGTGGGGTCTTTGAATTTGTTTCAATTCACCTTTTGGGGAGCTCCAAGCTCTGCTGACACCAGTAGCTCTTCTATGTAGCTTTTAAGTATAATTGGAGCTTAAATCACACAAACAACAAAAAAAATGCGATGCTTACTATCATCAGATAACAATGGGTGACAGAAAATGCAATCATTTACATGCAAATAGCTTTGAAGCTATACTGACTCTAAAGATGTAATGGACTGTATTTATTAGGGTTGTATTCCTTAGGGACATTATACTTGAATGTAGGCTCTATAAGCTGCTTGTGTTCATGCATGGCTTCCTGACAGCTATCTTGCCTTTACTCCTATGATTTCTTCACTTTTCCCACTTTTTCCTTATCTTTCATTAGTCTGTGTGTGTGTCAGTGTCTAACAACATAAATGAGCTGTGGCCTCAAAGCCTCAGGGATCTACACATGTCGCTTGAAGTAAATGGCTTACCTTGATACAACGTTTAAGTTACTGAATAAGCCTGCCGATCATTATCTTTGCTACTTTTTTTTTAATAAAAAAGGGTTGTTTTTTTCCTGTTTTTATCTTTTTACTATTGGAGTTCATTCATTCGAGTTCCTTACTATAGGGAAATTTTGAGTACTGCTGCTGACTATTATTGTAAGAATCCAGAAGGCAAAATATTTTCAGGTGAAAATACATCCAGTAATTTTTTCATAGTACCACTGACGGTAGTCACTGATAAATTGCAACAGATGTGCTAATGGAGAAACCACTGGTTCTAAGCTTGTTTAAGATCTTCATTAATGATCAGTGTGATGGGGCAGAGTGTACCCTCAGTAAGTTTGTAGATGACACCAAAGTGGCAGGATGGCTGATATGCCAGAGCATTGTGCTGCCATTCAAAGGGACCTCAACAGTTAGAGAAAGGGGCTGACAGGAACTTCAAGAAGTTCAACAAGGAGAAGTGCAAAATCCTGCACCTGGGGAGGAACAAAGCCAGGCACCAGAACAGGCTGGGGGCCACCCATCTGGAAAGTAGCTTTGCAGAAAAGGATGTGGAGGTCCTAGTGGACACCAAGTTGAACATAAGCCAGAAATGTGCCCTTGCTGCAGAGAAGGACAGCGGTATCCTGGGCTGCATTAGACAAAGTATTGCCAGCAGGTCAGATATTAATAAAGGCTTTTGCCCTGTTATGTATGTTAAAATCAACAATATATCTGATGAGCATTTGGCCTCACTCTTCAAGAAAGTGGAATTGTTCAAATGTGTTGCTAAAACTATCAAGGATGTAGAAAAACGAATGTTAGTCACCTGGTCTAACTCAGACCCTGGAGCAACCTTCCTCTCTTCATTAAGTATGCACCAAGGATCCTAATTTCTTCAAAGCAAAGTTAGCAATTGTGAATATCCCTGTAAGGGATAATTAGACTTTACACTAATCAACTATGCCTTTTGACTTCAAAGGTCAAGAATTACTCCAGCATGTCCTTGACACCTATTCACTTTAAGAAGAAAATAATTGGTAGGCAATTGAAAACAGGGATCTCCTAGGCAGTTATTGCCAAACTTTTGGGTTCAGTTAAAAGGAAACATTAGTTTTGAGGAATCAGGAGCTTATTAGCTGTATTTTAATCTGTTTCCTTTACTGAGCCTTCCAATTTATAGCACTGTTGGGACTCTTCACTGGATAACATGGATGGGGATCTCCTCTGCTACCAACTAATCAGGTATGTGAAACCTTTATAACAAATGCAAAAAATTTGGAATGATGATGCAAGCAGAACTCTAAATTTATCCACTCCTCTTCGGACTTCTGTTTTCATTATTACAAGGTGATTTTCTAATTGCCTTATATTTGTTTCCATTCCTTTCTCCCAAAGAATTCTAGAGGGACAGACACAAATATTTAATATTTTTCTGAATACCTGAAATGTTGTTGCACCTGCATTTGTACCAGTATTCACTCTCCAAAAGAATACTAGGAGAAAAAAAGGTCTGGAAGAACAGATGCTGACCTTAAAGGATGCTCAGGTGCTTGCTTTTTGCATAATATTTATTGATGGCTGAACCTGCAAACTGTGAGTGTGATCATTAACATGTTTCTTAAAAATTGTACATGAGTTAGCCCTTGATTTGGCATTGCACAAGCAGCCATCTTAATAACCTAAACCTCTGCTTTATGTACTAGGATATTTATTTGAGATCTAATGTTGTGGCAGAGTAAATAATATCTGCAGAATTGTCACAGTTGTTCTGTCAAGAACAGTGTAGAGTGGCTAGTATAAAATGGATTGAATATTTATCTAAATGATGCAAATTAATGCTGAAAGAATCTACTTATTTCTGCAAATTCAGTTTCTCATTCTGAGAGTGTATTATATATTTTAAGCATCTCTGTGGATCTCAGCAGCATTTTAAATATTTCTCTTTACTATTGGTAGCTCTAAGTACTTCCTATGGTGTTTGTGATAAACTGATTTAATCCATTACATGATTTTGAATGAAATATAAATTTTGAGAAGTCAGGTTTCCAAAACACCTTAAAATTTGGTAACCCAGTCTATTTATGGCATCTTTAACTGACTCACCTTATCTTTGTCCTAACTTAAGAACATTGTCAAAAATAAAGGTGTTATGATTATGGTAATTTTGAAAAAAATTTTGAAAAAAATTTAAAAGCAGCTAAACATTTTGGGTCTCATTTGTCTGCTGAAACCTCTTTGATGAGTTATTTCTCTTCACTTTGCATTGTTTAATTGAGTAAAGACCAATGGAAGCTAATTTAGACAGACATCCAAGTAGAAAACCTTCTACCAGTGTTTGCTTAAACATGTTGGGAAAAGGTTTTCACTGAAAGTGTGAGAATAATGAAATATATATATGTAAAAATTATATATGTTTATTATCAATTGTTAGATTTTAAAGCTGTATTATATAAAACCTTTGCTGTCAAAGTTTTATATTATTATCATCGTTATTATTATGTGGCTCAAAGTTTTCATAAAGGCTTGTGCTTGGGCAATACACAAATTGAGAGCTACTCATTACTAAAATTCCTTGCTTTGTCAATTTGTTACCATTTACTCTCATCCTCTTATAGATGTATTTTGCTGGAAACTTGATAAAGTGCAAATCTAGGGTGAGAGATATTTCTTCCCACTAATACATTTTGTTTTGACACAGTGGGTGGTTTTGCCTCTCTTTCTTACATAAGTTCAGACAATTTATGTACAATTTGTGTCATAGAAACTGCTTGATATTTTACAGTGTTGAACTCATTGATTAATGATGGAAGAAATGTAAACTACTAAACCAATCACTTCTAAATGTTGGGATAATGTAGAACATATTTTCAAACTAAGGCACAACACCCGCCCCCTCCCCCCTGCCAACTGATTTATTCTTTCCCAAGACCTTTGCCTATGAAGAAAAATTGATGGTATTTACATGTTATTTCACTTAGTGCAGTATTAACCATATTAAGAAATTTTTAGATAATTTTTATATTATTACATAGGTAGAAGAAGAAGCTGTTGTCTTCCCTCTGGCTGCAAGGACATTAAATACCCCAGGTAAAGGGTGGATGCAGATATCCTCATGAGGTCACCATTGGTATTCTGTCACCTTCCTATGTGCCAAATTTTGGACTTGAGAGCAATTTTTTAGAACTACTCCATATATTGATACTAGACTGCAAGTTGAGAGTGAAATTTAATTTGTGTGTCATGAACCCAGAGGCTGTCCTTGCTTGACTATCCTTAAAGATGGCCACAATGTAAAGTCTCCAGTTTTAATCAAGATCCTTCACAAATATGAGTCTACTTCCACTTCATATCAGGGGGAGGACTTTAGCTAATGTAAATTAGTATGTAAGTACTGAGATCAGTGATTACTTATACTTCTTGCAGCATGGCTCCTCCTTTCTCTCAGCTTCACATTCCTCCCTTGCTGACAGTGACAGCAAAGAATACATTTGTTTGTCTTTTTTACTCATTGTCATTTCCATTATTTCCTATTCAAGCTCTCTAAATGAATGTTCTTCTTGATAGCTACCTTTCCAGTTGGGCTTTTCCAGTATTCGAGTACATTAATTTACCTTTCCGACCTGTCTTTCTAGGAAACCTCCACTTCAGATTCCATGGTGGAAAATCAGATTTTCCAGGAAGGGATTTATTTTCGCATGATGTATTGCCATTGTGTAATTTTTAATATTTTCTTTTGCTAAAATCCAATAAAAAATACTCCAAAATACAAACATTTGAAATTCAGGAAGTTTTTCCTTATCCTTAAATACATGTTAAGTTATTATTTTTCTTTGAATACGTTTATTCCATTTCCATATTATTTTATGGTAATTAAAAATCATAAACCACAGCTATGGCAGAGTGATCCTGTTTTTTTAATGAAATATGACATGTTGAATTGTCCAGAGAAACAGAAAACAATATATGTTAGATAGCTACAAAAAATGCATTTGTACTCTTATGCTTTAATGAAAAACAAATCTGACTGGCAAAAAAAATCATGTTAGCATTTCATAATTTTAAAAGTACTCTATAGTGGGATCTTGATTTTAATGTGACTCATAAGAGTATGTACTTATTATGGCATCATTTGTTTTTTACAGTAAAGTGAGTCTATTGGAAACAGTTACCTCATCAGCATACAACAGAAACAAATAATTATATACACTTTTCATAGTGGTGATGCTATCTGAACCCACTTAACTGATGAATGAGACTGATCTGGGAGTTAATGTCAAGAGCTCAGTTGGTACAAGCCAAAACAGTCTGAGTAATGCCAGTGGAACCTGATGATTTGAATCCCCCATCACCGCTCCTGTGAACTAACTGTCCGTCTAGCTAGAGCAAAATTTTCCACCTACTGAAAGTCACAAGGGAAGAAAGCATATATATATGTATATACATATATATATGTGTGTGTGTGTGTGTATATATATATCCCATTATAACTTGAAAGGTGTGGGTCTCAAGGGCATTCTTTGTAACAACTTTATAATTTTCACACTCGAAGTACTGAGGACTGTTAATTATCTGTATCTTCTGGGCAAGGAAAACAAAACTGCTTTGTGTTAGAGCCCTTAGCATAGCTTTATAGCCCAGGGGATGAACATGCCACAGCCAGCTCCACTAAGCTGTGCTGTACTGAGGATGGAAAAAGCACCAGTCCTCTGTGAAGAAGGTGTGCAGTATGCTCATTAACAGTAAAAGTAATGAGCTGAACAACCTCAGCCCATTTCCCTGAATGGAATTTGCTCTTTGTCCTCCTTGTCTATGGCTTGGTAATAGCGTGGGCAAGAAGGAACACGCAGAGACACATTTAGTCATTTTCAGCATTTTTGCCAAAGAGAAGTAAGTGTACTGTACCACAGGAGCAATTGCTGTAGACTCTGCAACTGTAGGAGGGATGATCTCTATTGAAAGATCCGTACAGCGGCCCTCTATTTCTCATTTTGAAAGGAGCTATTGTCATCTGGCATAAAAATGATGCTTTAGAAATGCTGAATATGGTTTGATCCTCTCTTTGAGGGCCAAGATTTACCAGCCTAACCCAGACTGAGTATTATCCAAACATGACTTACACCAGCAACAAGAGACAAAGGTTTTTACACAGTTAGTTTCAAAAATCTGGATCAGTAAAAATTTTGCTTTTCCTCCTTAAAAAAAAAATATTTTTCCTATGCATCATTTCCACTGGATCACTCTGGGAAGAAAACACTGAAGATGAACACATTGGAGCATTCTGAAATCTCTCTATAAAGACACCCTTGTGCTGAAGACATGCTTATAGAGCACTTCAGAACTGCAGCGATGGTATAAAATGGTCACCTTTCTACTTACTGGTTTGCATGTGGAGAGTCTTTGATAGATAAATTCCACAGAACTTCATGGTCTCCATCTTACTTCCAAGTAGTTCACAGTGTAGGTGTATAGAGCTCCAATTAAGTTAAGAGCAAAGTTTAGATCCGAAAAAGGACATTCCTCTGCTGAAGTCATTCAAGTGGGATGATTTCAGAGCACACTGAATGTAAGCCCATTCAAACAGGCTCCATGAAAAGCAGCAGAGGAGAAAAGCTAACAGAGATGCTGGTGCTGCTCCTGTCACTATGATCACCTTCTTCCCCTGTTCCCTCCGGAGAAGCCCACATCAGTTGTCACTAACAAGTAGTGCAGAGCAATGCTGGCAAATCTGTAGAAGAAAATACACTTGGTGCTGAGGCCTCAATCTCTACACTGTAAGAATTTTGGAGAGCTTTCTTTTGGAATAGCCTTTGTTTGATCCAACTGGCATCTAGTTAGTGTGTTTCACCGTGTAACACAAACCAGGACACAGTAAGTGGTGAGAAGCGAGAGATTTACTTCAAAACCTCAGGTTTGACCTGAACATGCCTCCACAGCACAGAGAGGGGGCTTCAGATCTCCCTACAGCAGGGATCAAATTCAGTATTTCTCACCTCTCTTAAGCACACTAGACTGGCTATTCTGGGAAAGAGGATATAAATAGTAACTGACAGCTCTACAAAAAATAGAGGGGAAAAATCATGTAATTGACCAGAGAATGGGAATGTGACCCTGAGCACTAAGTAGGGAGGAAGAAGATGAAAAAGGAGTTCTGATGTCCAGTCCCAGCTCTTGTATTCTTTGTGCATTTTGGATAAATAAGAGTGGAGATAAAATGCATCGGCAACCCTAAAAATGGAAGTGTGTCCTGAGTTTGGCAGGTAAGCAGGTAAAAGGAGGAATATACCATGTTTTTCCTTCCCACCTTATAAAGTAGTCATCAGTGCAGGAGAGGCCA
Organism: Larus michahellis; assembly: GCF_964199755.1. NCBI lineage: Eukaryota > Metazoa > Chordata > Aves > Charadriiformes > Laridae > Larus > Larus michahellis. The sequence goes on from NC_133896.1 coordinate 144,022,240, forward strand.
CACGTGCCTGCTTTCAGAAAGGAGTCTCCAAGACATGGAAGGAATAACCACCCTGCACCTCACACCTGTTCTCAGAGCATGGAGCAGTGGCGAGTCTGCAGCTTCAAGCTTCTTCACAGGCCATGACATCTTCTATTGCCTCAGCACAGCAGGCCTACTGTAAGGCCATTGGGCCTAAATTTGAATGTAGCACCCTTAATTCTATTTTCTGAGCCATCATTTCAAAAATAAGGTGTTGCAAAACTCGGTGTCACAGTACCTATATTGTTCTTGGAGTTAGCCCTATGAGGAGCTTGACATTCAGAAGACGGAACATTGTATAAGCCCTAGAGCTGGAATGTGGTGTGCAGAGGAGGTTGTCATGCTGCCACTCAAACATTCACTGAGAAATATGTGCCTGGCTCCCTGTGGGCCTTTTCAGACCTCTGGTTTATAAAAATAAGTACCTATCAAATATCACGTCTCTAGAGACATCTTTGTAAGAGCTGAAGAAACTGGCTATCAATCACGCTACAATAAAAATACTCTTATGGGCCTTATTCCCCGAGGATTAAATAGAATTTTTAACCCACTTTCACCCCTGGTAAGAAAAGACATGAAAAAACATATCAACCCAAAACTTTGTATTCACATTTTAAAGCCACAATAACTCTATTGTGCAAAAAAAATTAAGTCTACCATTTAAGTTACCACTTAAAACTGCAGAGAGTTACTTTCCCATTTTGATTGACAGTGCTTCTGATATTCTCAACAAGCAGCAGCTGAACCCTTCAAAATTAAACCAGGACATCTTAAGAGGATGTTTTTTGGGGTGTCTGTGGTGGGAAGTTCCTGGATGTGTTGTTAAGACAGAATGGCGTGTTACACAGAGCCTACACAAGACTTCAGACAGAAGGAATGAAATGAAGGCAATCTGATGACAACTTTCATACTACGTACAGTACCAGAATAATGCAAATACCAGAGGAGAAAACAGTGACAGCTGCTAGAGAAACTGCTCAGCGCTGCAAATCTTTGGCAGCTATATGACATGTCATCGTAATATTTAGTGTCTTAATGGAAAATTAGTGTGTTGTGAATGCTGTGACACAGACAGCCTGGACTACCTTGTAGAAAAGTGAGTGACTACTGGACTCCTAGAACAACTTTGGCATTTTTAGAAAAAAAAAGACCCTCTTTTTATGTGGGTTTTATTCTATTGTTGTTGTTGCTCTGACTAAAGTTTAATGCAAAAGCTCAATAGGTACATTTTGAAAAAAGTAGACAGCATCAAAACAGAATGAAGTTTCAGGCAGGAGGATGGTTCTAACAGTGGTGTCCCCCCATTCCACTCAGCTGTTAAATATAAACACCATAGAGATGTTGGTGTGACCTGTGGGCAGCAAGATTAAGAAACGTTGTATGTCACAGGGCTATTGTCACAGGAAATTCTCTCTCATTTTACATAATTGTTAGAGATTCCCTCTTTATTTTTTTTCCCCCTGCATTGAGTGCTTTAGCTCCAGCAGAGAAAAACATATTAGCTTATGTCTCACCAACCATATTAAAATCACAAATCATGTTTTGGGACCAGATGTACAGGCAGATTGAACATAGTGGGAAATCATGTATTTCAGAAATCTACACAAAGAGGTTTTGGAATCTGGATACTTTTACCTTATATTGTCACTTTTACCACCACCACATCATTATTTTTCTGCAGGGATAGAGAAGCTGGGGTTTTGGTTTTGGTTTGTTGTTTTGTTTTTTTTTTTTTGTGTTTTAGCAACATGTTACATTTCTCCGTTTGCAAAACCTTATGTAGAATGCTGTGATTTAAAAAAGATCTGTTTCCATTCACAGTCTCACTGAGGGATTTGTGTCATCTGAAAGTCCACATCCATCTGGCTGGAGCTGTGTATGTTCCCTCAGGGGATTCCAAGCCCCAGTTACCTAGCAAGAGGGACCTACAAGCAAGAGAAAGGCTACATTTGTTTCTGATTATATCCAGTGACTTCAGTCAGATTGTCTGGGACATTAACAGAATTGCAGATTTTGGCCCCAGGAAGCAAATTAATGTCTGACATTATTTACTTACTGATAGTGTAGCAACCATTAACTCAAATTACTCTCCCTCTTACTTTGACTTCTCCAGAATCAAGGATGAACATAAATGGCAGCATATATCCAGTTCCTGAATCTACTTCTGGTGTTTGAATAAAATATTTATGATGTCCTTACTTATTCAGTTTGCAGTGGACCCACAGCCCACAGCCAAACAGCCAAAAAATCCCCCATCGGCACACACAGAAGCGAGGGGGACAGTAGTGCAGAAGAATGGAAGCTTGCAACAGCAAGGACCAGCAGGACAAAAATACTTCCACCAAAGCCTGAGGTGCCCTTGCAGAATTGCTTCACGGCTCCGCAGTCTGAAGAAGAAAGACCCCTCCCATCAGGAGAGATGCTGGAGCTGAGCAAGGCAGCCCAATCTGCCCCCCATATAACAACCAGCACAACTAAGGAAAGGTGACAGGTGATAGGAGTAGGTAACTTCCTCCTGAAAGGTATGGAGGCACCTATTTTCCCACCTGATGCACTGTCTAGAGAGGTGTGCTGCTTAGCAGGGGCTCATATCAGGGATGTCACAGAAAGACTCCCAAGCCTCGTACAGCCACTGACTATTATCCACTGCTGTTGTTTCATGTGGGCATCAGTGATACTGCCAGGAGCAGTCTGAGGAGTACCAAGAAGGATTACAGAGCCCTGGGAACAGCAGTCAGGGACCCTGGAACACAGGTAGTTTTTTCATCAGTCTCCCCGGTCAAAGGGAAGGGGCTTGAAAGGGCCAGCCAAATCTGGCAAATCAACAAATGACAGGAATGGTGCCACAACCAGGGGTTCAGCTACTTGGACCATGAGACTCACTTTGAGAAACCAGGCCTACTTGGGGCTGATGGCGTCCATCTGTCAGAGAAGGGGAAGAGCATCTTAGGTCATAGACTTGCCAAGCTGGTTGATAGGGCTTTAAACTAAAGCTGCTGAGGGAGAGGAACCTCAATCAATCCCACTGCTACAAGTTTGATGCCCCAGCAACAGATGCCCAGAGCTTGAAGAAGGATCACAGGCCAGCAGGAGAACATCCGGAGTGCAGCAGAAAGGAATTCCAGTCACTCCGGGTAGTAATTCAGCTTCATTGGGAGCCCAAATTAAATACCTCTATGCAAATACACCCAGCATGGGGAATGAACAAGAGAAGTTAGATGTGCATGCACCTGCAGGGCTGTGATCTTATTGACATCACAGAGATGTGGTGGGATGGTTCCTATGGCTGGAGCGTTGGAATGGATGTATACAAGCTGTTTAGGAAAGACAGGCAGGGGAGATGAGGATGGGGTGTCACTCTCTATGTCAATAACCAGCTGGGGTGCATGGACATCTGCCTGGGGATGGATGAGGAGCTGACTGAGAGCTTCTGGGTTAGGATTAAAGGGAGGGCAGGGACAGGTGTTGTTACAGTGGCAGTCTGCTACAGGCCATCTGACCAGGAAGACTGAGCAGATGAGGCCTTCTATAAACAGATAGGAGCAGCCTCACATTTACAAGCTCTGGTTGTCATGGGGGACTTCAACCATCCTGATATCTGTTGGAGGGACAACACAGAAGGGCATAAGCAATCCAGGAGGTTCCTGGAAGGCGTTGATGGTAACTTCCTTCTCCAAGTGACAGAGCAGTCACTGAGGAGAGGTGCCATGCTGGACATTGTTCTCACCAACAAGGAGGCGCTGGTGGGGAATGTGACACTCAAAGGCAGCCTTGGCTGCAGTGACCATGAAATGGAAAGGTTTAAGATCCTTAGGGCAGCAAGGAGGGAGCACAGCAAGCTCACTACCCTGAACTTCAGGGGAGCAAACTTTGTCCTCTTCCGGGATCTGCTTGGTAGAGTACCATGGGATAAAGCCCTGGAGGAAAAAGACACCCAAGAAAGCTGGCTAATATTCAAGGATCAACTCCCCCAAGCTCAGGATCAATGTGTCCCAGCAAAGAGGAAGTCAAGCAAAAACACCAGGAGGCTTGTATGGATAAACAAGGAGCTCCTGGACAAAGTCAAACTCAAAAATGAAGCCTACAGAGGGTGGAAGCAAGGACAGGTAGCCTGGGTGGAATACAGAGAAACTGTCCAAGCAGCTAGGGATCAGGTTAGGAAAGCTAAAGCCCTGGCAGATTTAAATCTGGCCAGGGACATCAAGGGCAACAAGAAAAGCTTCTAAAGGAATGTCAGTGATAAAAGGAAGACTAGGGAAAATGTGGTCCCTCTATGGAAGGAAACAGGAGACCTGGTCACCCGGGATATGGAGAAGGCTGAGGTACTCCATGACTTTTTTGCCTAAGTCTTCACTGGCAACTGCTCTAACCACACTGCCCAAATTGCAGAAGGCAAAGGCAGGGACAGGGAGAATGAGACACCTCCCAGTTCGAGAAGATCAGGCACAAGATCATCTAAGGAACCTGAAGGAGCACAAATCGGTGGGACCTGACGAAATTCATCCACATGTCCTGAGGGAACTAGCAGATGAAGTGCTAAGCCACTGTCCATCATATTTAAGAAGTTGTGGCAGTCTGGTGAAGTTGCCACTGACTGGAAATGGGGAAACATAACCCCCATTTTTTAAAAGTGAAAAAAAGTGAAAAAAAGTGAAAAAAGGAAGACCCGGAAACTACAGGCCAGTCAGTCTTTCCTCTGTGCCCAGCAGGATCATGGAGCAGATCCTCCTGGAAACTCTGCTAAGGCACATGGAAAATAAGGAGGTGACAGGTGACAGCCAAAATGGCTTCACTAAGGGCAAATCATGCCTTACAAATTTTGTGGCCTTCTACAACAGTATTACAGCATTGGTGGATAAGGGAAAAGAATCTGACACCATCTACCTGGATTTGTGTAAAGTATTTGACACTGTCCCACATGACATCCTTGTCTCTAAATTGGGAAGACATGTATTTGATGGGTGGACCTCTCAGTGAATAAGGAATTGGATGGATGGCTGCACTCGAAGAGTTGCAGTGAATGGCTCAATGTCCAAGTGGCGAGCAATGATGAGGGGCGTTCCTCAGGGGTTGGTACTGGGATCAGTTTAACATCTTTGTTGGTGACATGGACAGTGGGATTGAGTGCACCCTCAGAAAGTTTGCACCAAGCTGTGTGGTGCCATCAACATGCTGGAGGGAAGGGACGCCATTCAGAGGGACCTAGATAGGCCTGAGAGTTGGGCCTGTGTAAAACTCATGAAGTTCAACCAGGCCAAGCGCAAGGTCCTGTATGTAGGTCAGGGCAACCCCAACCAAGCACGAATACAAGCTGGGCAGAGAATGGCTTGAGAACAGCCCTGCCAAGAAGGACTTGGGGGTGTTGGTTGATGAGAAGCTCAACATGAGCCTTAAATGTGTGCTTACAGCCCAGAAGGCCAACCTGGACTGCATCAAAAGAAGTGTGCTCTGCAAGTTGGGGGAAGTGATTCTGCCGCTCTACTCTTGTGAAATCCCACCTGGAGGACTGCATCCAGATACTCTGGAGCCCTCAGCACAAGAAAGATAAGGACCTGTTTGAGAAGGTCCAGAAGAGGGACAAAAAAATGGTTAGAGGGGTGGAGCACCTCTCCTATGAAGACAGGCTGAGAGAGTTGGGGTTGTTCAGCCTGGAGAAGAGAAGGCTCCAGGGAGACCTTATAGCAGCCTTCCAGTACCTAAAGGGGGCCTATAAAAAAGGTGGAGAGGGAGTGTAGTGATAGGATGAGTGGTAACAGTTTTAACCTGAAAGGGGGTAGATTTAGATTAGATATTAGAAAGAAATTCTTTACTGTGAGGGTGGTGAGACCCTGGAAAAGGCTACCCATAGAAGCTGTCAGTGCTCCATCCCTGGAAGAGTCTAAGGCCAGGCTGGAAGGGGCTTTGAGCAACCTGGTGTAGTGGATTGTATCCCTGCCCATGGCAGGGGGGGTTGGAACAAAATGATCTTTAAGGTCCCTTCCAAGCCAAATCATTCTATGGTTTTATGATTCTATGACTGTTCCACTATTAAGTAGTCATGTTTGAGAACAAAAAATACAAGACTAATGAAAGTGAAAAATCCCCTCATACATTGTTATAATATAAATATATATATATCATGTATACATATTTTATATATCTCTTTGTATGCATATATGTGATTTATTAATGGACAAGGAAATATTCTTTTAGGTTATATTGCACTATAATCATTTTGGGCTATAAAACCTCCTATGTTACATCCTGTCACCTATCTTGATTCAGAAGACTGTTTACGAAGGAGCTATGCTATTTGAAAAGGTGGCGTCAATTTAGCTTTACATTCGACCTATAAGAATCTCAGTGTGACATAAAGCTGATTTCCCCCCATTTTCCTGTCCTTTGCGCTGAACAGAAAGACTCTGCACCTGAAAAAAGGCATAGTCTCAAAGGCCTCTTTGGCTGGCCTGAGACAGCACAGCTCAAGGATCTTTTTCATGTGGAGTTAAAGCAGGTGCTAGAAAACTCCAGAGAAGCGCAAGAAGAAAACCACCTTTGCCTTCCACTCAGCACACAAATAAAACCTGCGTCTTTTGCTGTCCTCAAGTCTTCTTTGGGGATTGATAAAAGAAGAACTAATGTCCACCTTGTGATTCCTGTGACAATTTCCTGGTGTACGGGCTATTCTCTGCCTGGTAGAGCCCATGGAACATGCAAACCACTGGAACTGCTAGTATGGGCTTCAGAAAGCTCCTGTAAATATCCACATTTGTCTCTGCATGATCACACAGGTCACGTTGTCAGTTTCATCACCCATGAATTCCTTAAAGAAACAGAAAAGAAATAAAAAATATGATAAAGGAGTTAGACTTACGTAATGCCTTGATATAATGTGTTCAATTTGTATATCTGTACTTAAAGCAAGGGTAGTTCTCCTGAATTTCCACATTCCATTCAGGAGAACTAAAGCACAGAAATACCAGTTGGTTTGCCCAACATTATCTTGTGTAGCAAACGTGACTGGAAAGGAAGCCCAGTCACCTGATAGCAGCCTTCTGGTATATACCCTGAGCTGAATGTACTATGGTATTTCCAAAAAACACAGTACAAAAGGCTTAATAGAAGAAAGTACCACTTTAAATAATGAAAAAAAGAGGTTCAATGTAATTATTTAACCAGTTGTTATTAACTTACAAAGGTATTTTTTAAATACCTGTGGTAGAGAGAGGGTGAGAGACAAAAGTAAGACTATGTTATGCATACTCATGAAGTGGAGTTTACAGTGATAGAGGCAATTGTCACTTGATGGTGCTGTGGCTCCATGGCTGTCTTTTACCAGCTTTGCCATATTACCACATCTGAGATGCAGAGTGTAAATCTTCTCCAGCAAATACGGATCTGAAAAGTTCAAATAAAGACCATAATATCGAAAGCGCCTTTAGCATGGAGCCAACCAACAGCAAGGCACTCAGGCCTGAGGAAAAGATTCGCTTGTCTGTCAATGAACAGTGGGTGCTTGATGGACTGCTTAGAGAATGGATGCAATTAGGTTCAAGTGCTAAATGTAAAGAAGAAATATAAGAAGATGATTAAACTAGTCATCTGAAACCAGGAACTGAAAGTCTAGTGTGTCACCAACATTTTAACTCTAATTTTACATTATTTTTTCCTGTATCTTAATATTGACTTTATCCACAAGAGGTAAACCTATAAAGCCAGACAGTTGAGTTGTAAAAGCAAATGGAAAAGCTCAGTCTTTAGAATACAAATAGCTGTCAAAAATTCACATCTACAGAGAGAACATTAGATGTTTGACTTGAGAATTAGCATAGTTAGAATAATTCAAACAATTACACTTTTGTAATTGTAAGTTTTCAGGGAAGATAGTTACCTAAAACTATGTTTAGATATTAACGCACAGGTTTTCATTAATTCCTCCCCCCAAACAAAGCGCCAAACCCATAATCTTTTATCAAAATCAAATTTCTAACTTCTTGGTTATTTTTATTTGTACATGGAAAAGAGGAGGCATCTGGGCAAAGTAAATATAGAATGCCTAATTACTAACGTTGCCCATCACTTCCATTTTTAAGACCCTGATTTCGTTTGTTTATAACTTTGCCAAACTTCAGCCATCTGGACTGAAATTTCCCAGCCTGTTGGCTGATTAAAAGAAAAAGAAGGAATAAAACTATCCAGGCATTTTTAGGGATTAGAATAGAGGAAAATAGTTTGTTCCAGCATTATAAAAAAAGTGGTGACCTTTTATTTGAAAATTCTGGTCCTTTTTCTGCCTTAGTGAAAGGACTTGCAACGTAGTAGAGAGAGGGCCCGTATAAGAAATGTGACTTTCTTGTCTATGTAACAAAAACCCACACAAGTATGTCAAATTTAAAGACTTTTTTTTATTGCAGTTGACACACGCCCTCTGAAGACTTGTTTGCTTTAAAATCTGAAATCTTCAACGATTTCAGTCCCACTGATCATGCTTCAGTCTGAGTGAAGAGAGTCCTTTAATCTATAGCTGGGCTCCTGTGGTCCACACAAAGTGCCTGTACTGGTCATGCAGACCCCATTTTCAGATATCATAAATTATTTTTTTTTCTTAGACAAACAGAATGGAAAAGAAAAAAAAGAAAGAGATGAACCTGAAACAAAAAAAAAAATAAAATAATAAACTAAGTCTTGGAATGGCTAAACCTGAAACTGAGGAAGGAAGAGGCCAGATGGAAGATCTGAGAAGAAAGGAGCAGAAGGGTTAAAGTTTTTAAGAAAAGCAGGGATGAGCCCAGAAACACCAGAAAGTAGTGCTTTTTAGAACGTGAAATGGTACCTAATGTTTCTCAGTCCCACCATGTCTCTGCTCTCAGTACAAGTCTGTGAAAGTCACAGGCCAAGTATTCTCTCTTTAATCCTAGTCTGCACAGGTGAGCACAATGTAAACTTGTTATTCTAGTAACTCAAGTGCTAAAGGTGTGTTTGGTGAACCTTATCCTTATTGACGATACCTTTATTACAACATTAAGCAAGCCTTGTTTTCAAGCGTTGTGTTTTTTTGTCTGATTTAACCAAGGAAATTTTACTATGTAAAGCCACCAATTCTTGATGTTGCAGACAAGTTTTTAAAAGAGCTCAATGTTGCCTGCATAATTAACAAATATATTATAATGCTCATGCACAGGAGGAGGTTTACACTAACATTCATAATCCTGATCTTCCATGGGGTTTTTTTGAGCACTTAAATTTGCAACACAACGAATATACCTTAAATAAGCAGTTTTAAGTAAAACCTGTGCTATATGCAATATCAGAAGTGAATTCTATTGAGAGGAATTTTGAAGATTAAACTTATGAGAGACATGTGTGGTTTTCTATATGTTTCCTGTGGAGTATAGAGATAGTAATTCTTATATTTTTAAAGTATACTCTTTTTTTCACACACATATGCAGAAAGGATTCTGTTTTGATGAAAAACATTTTACACCTTAGGATGTTTTCCGTAGGCTTTACAGGACTACTGTCTAGAAGGGTCTTCTTCATAGAAAGAGGCAGTCTGAGCACGTGTACAATGAACGAGATCTTGTTCAATTTTTGCTTCTGCTATAATCTGTGAAGTTGGGCAGCATGTTTAAGTATTTAAGCAAATGCAGGTATTTCAAATTATCTTTGACTTCAACATATACTTAAGTATTTGTCAGATTGTAGCAAAATGGAGTCTTGACTATTTTACAGTCTCCCTACTACAGAATAGGGATGAGGTTTTCCAGTGTATCACTTCCTGTTTTTCTGCAGCTAATTTAGATTGTAGAAACATTTCACTTCCTTGGTATACAACATTATCAAACACTCATAAAGCTTGGCATCCTTACGTAGTATAAGAACACTCATTTAACACCTTAAGCATGCTTTTAATATCTTATACAGCAGCTTAAAATTTCAACATTTTGCATAAAAATAACTGTCACGATTTCTGGTAAGGTTTTAGTGAAAATCGAAATAATATATGAAGAATGAACTTCAAAGAACAGACAGATACGTTCAGAATATTCGCTGTGAGAACTGCGGAACTGACAGCAGACACTTGTAAGAGTAATCAAACATCAGACTCATGAGGACAAGCATACCACCATAGTTACAATAAATATGATGAATAAAAAGCATGATATCCTTGCTGTTTAATGCAGAATATAAACAAAAAAAAAACAAAAAAAAAAAAAGAAAAATGCTTACGGTATGAATTTGTAAGCAGTAGCATTGCAAAATAAAGGATATAAAAAAACTGCTGGAAGTTGGCAGTTCAGAAGGAAAGAGATATTAACCTCAGGGTGATTTCCATCCGTTACTCCTAACTAATTTGAAACAGCTGAAGTCAAGCAATGTAATGTAAGTATATGTATAACAGGTAAAATTATAACTTTACTTTGTTTACACCTGTATAATATCTTATTAAAGTAGGCTTTATTTTACCCAGGAGCAAAAAAAATATCTTTTTGCTTTGGTTCTTTCTTTTATCTTCCATACCAACCTCTGTGTATTTCAAATATATCTAGTCATTAAGAACTTGTTGCTCTAATGAACTTAAATGACTGTTGCAATGAATGATAATTTAAAATCAGTGTATGACAATCACCCATCTTTTTATTCTGATCTTGTATGTAGCTTCTAAATGTTGCTATAAAACAGATCGGTGTAATGACATCTTAAACTGAAAAAAAAAATCCTTCTGGATTTTAGCAGAATTAGTTTTTTTTCTTTGATATACTTCTGACTTTAGTTTGTTCTTCAGTAAACAGGGAGATGAGTGCCTTTCAGAAGATGCATAGTAACAATTCTGTAGTGCTGTGCCAATGTGTAAAGGTCATGGTGTATCTGTGCTAAGAGCAAGAAACTGCATCCAGATTTCCAAACTTTGCTCCTCCATCCCCATACTCCCAGCACCCTGCATTTAGGAGTGTGAATACCATTTATTTTATAAACACAACAAGTTTTGCTTTTTCTTTACATTGCCAAAGCCAAAAATAGCAGCTTCATTTCTGTATCTGTGGCTTTAGAAACGTGTACAAAGTAACTCAGCAAGGAGAGTATTTTTAATTGATTTAAAAATAATAATTCCAAAAGATTTTGTATATCAGGATCATTTATTTATACATATTTGTGTATATTTATACAGCCTGTGTTACAAAACCCATGAGAATTACCTAATGAATGTAAATTATAAACGTTTTTCTTTCCACTGGGAAGGGAGGCAGGTGGAAATGTGCTGCCAGAAGTACTAACCAACCCATTTGTCATTTGGATGTATTTGCTTCGGAGACCTCTGTTATTTTGAGGGCAGAAGAGAGGAATGATACCTGGACATGCTCAGCACGAGGTATTGGGGGCCTTCTAGTACAGAATTCATTCCATACTTTATAGCTCCGAGTTCACAATATTCATCTGAAGGCGTAAGTGCACACATTCACACACTGAACACAACATAAAAACACTTAAGCAGTCAGGTATTTATTGTTCTTTGCCCCACAAAAGACAGACATAAGTGGTTGTTTCTCCTAAAGCTCTTTTTAGAGCCAGCTTGACAGAAGTTACAGTAAACTGTAACTGCAGTACCCTCAGTAACCCTTGTATCCGGCTGCTGGATCTGGTAGGGCTAAAATTGTCACATAGCAGCAAACTGTCGGTGTAGTTTTTATCATCTTCTGCATCTGCAGAGATCTGACACGTACTGGTTGATGATTTATGCTTACCTACCACAACCAGACATAACGTAACTTTTATTGGACTGCAAGGTTTCACTTTTCCCTCTACATCCCATAATAAGCTCTATCCCCTTTTAGTCAGCAGCCCCCTTCAGTCTGCAATGCTTTCTGGGGGGAGCTGGTTGGCTCCCCTCTGGGTTTCACACCACAGCAAGGAGCTTCTTGGTCTTTGACGGTCTGAGGAGTCATTCACTTGGGTGCCCCCTACTTGACCTCACCAGGTTATGAGGGGTTCCTCTGCACATCACTGCTCCTTCAGCCCCCCTTGTTCTCTGTATGCACTGGTCAGTCCTTGGCCACATAACCTACGAGCAACCTTGCTGTGCAAGAGAGCTGAAGCCCATGTCACGTCTAAAGGCCAGAATTAATCTTCTAAGCATGAAAAGTTTGTCACTCCTGATATTATATGCCTAAATAGTTAAATGTTGTTCTACTTTTGGTTTAGCGTGTATATATATATAAAATCATATATATATATTTATTTATATATATATTATATATAAAGGGCTGTCTTAATCCAGAAGACTAGATGAAGTCCCTTCAACCAAATGATTAGCCTGTGAGACTGGATTGTTACACCAACAAATAAATGAAATGAGGGATTAGAATTAGAAATCAACCAGTCTATTATTTCCTAAAAAAAAAGAAATAATAATATTGTTCTCTTGGGACAGCATTAGATTTATTTTTATTCGTTTATTTATTTTGTGGTAGCGGAGATAAAACCATTGCACTGTACATAAGGGAAGTGATTAGACTAGCTACACAGGAGCCATGTCTGGTGTGTATAAAAGATCTTCATTAAAGCCTAGCGAACACCATCAGGCAGGTAAGGGAACGACTGAAACAGGACTGAAATAGAAGAACAACTTCTCTTTTCTTGATAAAACTGTTTGACATTCAGTCTTGCAAAACTGCCTACACAGCCTAGAAAATGGTAAATGGATTGTAGGATTCAGACATAATGTGATAGAAGGGACTTAATCTAGTCCTGGCTTGTATGTTTTTTAGCCTGGAAAAGTTCTTTCCTTGTGGGAATGCCTGTAAATTTATCATTTATATCACATAGTCCAACCACAAGATCTCATCATTCTTCTTCATTCACAAATTAAGTTATAATCCTAGAACTCACTTAGCAATTTCTATGTATTTTATGCAGCTTCATAAGAATTAATGTGAAACAGTTTTAAAAAAAAAAAACAACTTGCAGAGAGGAAACTGAAGGGAAAAGTTAAGGTTCAAGAGAGTAAGACAGTCATTAATAAGAATGGATATCATGCTTTTATTATCAGACACAGTCAGGACAGTCATATTTGCAGCCTTCTACTCATCCTGACATGTTGTTTGTCCAGTTTATAATGTGGGCAAGCACTGATCTTACTGTTGCTACCTACCAGTTTCCAAATGTTCACAGTTTGCCTTCCAGGTGGTACTTCAGTGAATATATACCAAATAACACTTCCTTCACGTACTGTGTTGTTTTAATGCTCTTTCTATTGAAACTATTTCCATTACAAAGTGGGTATTATCATTATGTCGACTCTAATGACAGATAACACAATATAAAACTATTATGATGTAAGTGGTATTAGAGGTTTTATATTCAGCACAGATTATTAATTAATGCTATCTCAGTATGCTCAGTGGGGTGAAATGGAGGAGCAATAAATAGCAATAGCTCTAGTGGCCTATATTCACATCTCATGCTGGATTAAATCCAAAGGCCAATCCTTCATCTTGTTATGAATGGTCATTTGGGCTGAAGCACTGAAAATGGCCAGATATAATTTGAAAATTTGCTTTCTCATTTCAAAACTGACTGTAGAAAAGGTGGGAGAAAACTTTGATCTCAACCAATTAAGTCAGGATTTTCAAGTAATGGGTGATTTTATGATAGTATTTCTTAAGGAAAATAGAGAAAGCATATTGGCAGTGATTATATATGCTCAAAAATTGCCTACCACCTAGCAATAGCTACTTTTTTGTTTTGGTGTACAAACTTTCTCTAAACCAAAAAACAGTTGACTAGTTTTAGTCATATAATCATCGAAGAGTTTGCGTTGGAAGAAACCTTTAAATGTCATCTAATCCAACCCCCCTGCAATGAACGGGGACATCTTCAACTAGATCAGTTGCTCAGAGCCCCGTCCAACCTGACCTTGAATGTTTCCAGGGATGGGGCATCTACTACATCTCTGGGAAACCTGTTCCAGTGTTTCACCAACCTCATCGTAAAATATTTCTTATGTATGTCTAGTCTAAATCTTAAAACCATTACCCTTGTCCTATCCCAACAGGCTCTGCTAAAAAGTTTGTCCCTGTCTTTCTTTTAAGCACCCTTTAAGTACTGAAAGGCTGCAAGCTGGAGCCTTCTCAAGGCTAAACAATCCCAACTCTATCAGCCTTTCCTTATAGGAGAGGTGGTCTAGCCCACTCAGCATTTTTGTGACCCTCCTCTGGACCCTCTCCAACAGGTCCATGTCTATCTTGTGCTGAGGGCTCCAGAGCTCAACACTATATTCCGTGTGGGATCTCATGAAAGTAAAGTAGAGGGGGAGAATTACCTCCCTCGAAGCTGATGGCCATGCTTTTTTTATGCAGCTCAGAATATGGCTGGTTTTCTGGGCTGTGAACACACATTGCTAGCTCACAATGAGCTTTTCATCCACCTGTACCCCCAAGTCCTTCTCAGCAGGGCTGCTCTCAATCTTTTCATCCCCCAGCCTGTATTGATGCCCGGGGTTGCCCCAATTCATGTGTAGGACCCTGTGCTTGGCCTTGTTGAACTTCATGAGGTTCACACGGGCCCATTTCTTAAGCTTGTCCAGGTCCCTCTCAATGGTATCCCATCCCTCAGCCATATCAACCACACCACTCAGCTTGGTGTTTGCAAACTTGCTGAGGGTGCACTCAGTCCCACAGACTATGTAATTCATGAAGATATTAAACTGTACTGGTCCCAGTACAGAACCCTGAGGGATGCCACTTCTCACTGACCTCCATCTGGACATTGAGCCACTGGGCACTACCCTCTGGATGTGACCATGCAACCAGTTCCTCATCCACCAAACAGGTCACCCATCAAATCTGTCTCTCTCCAATTTAGAGAAGGATGTTGGGGGCACACTGTATCAAAGGACTTACAGAAGTTCAGATAGACAACATCCATAGTTTTTCCCTTGTCCACTGATGTCATCATTCCATCATAGAAGGCCACTAGGTCGGTCAGGCAAGACTGTCCCTTGGTGAAGCCATGCTGGCTGTCTTGAATCACCTCCCTGTCCTCCGTGTGCCTTAGCATAGCTTCTAGGAGGATCTGTTCCATGATCTTCGCAGGCACAGAGGTGAGGCTGACAGGTCAGTAGTTCCCAGGATCCTTGTTTCTACCCTTTTTAAAAACAGGTGCAATGTTTCCCCTTTTCCAGTCACTGGAGACTTCACCTGACTGCCATGACTTTTCAAATATCATGGAGAGTGTCTTGGCAACTACATCAGCCAATTCCTTCAGGACTCTGGGATGCATCTTGCCAGGTGCCATCGACTTCTGTATGTTCATGTTCCTAACATGGTCATGAGCCTGATCTTCTCTTATAGTGGGAGGGACTTTTCTTCTCCATTCCCTGCCTTGCAGTCCATCCACTTGAGAGGTGTGGAAACAGAGGTTGTCAATGAAGACTGAGGTAAAAATTTGAGTACCTCAGCCTTCTCCTTGTCCATTTTTACCAGTTTTCTAGTAGTGTTCGTAGGAGGTGGGGTGGTACCATTTCTTTGCCCCAGCACCTACCCGCCAAGTCCCAATCCAAATAAGAATAATCAAATCTTATCTATCCTTATTAGCAAAAAAGTCAAACACCATCATCCTGCTGCTACAATGACAAAGTAAGTCAATATAGCAAGACATTATTATTCTCAGGCTTCCATTCTTCTCTCCCTTCATCAGGTATTATGACAGACAGACAACGAAGTTGGCTTTATTTTCAATAGACTATGTATTTCCTTCAGTTTGACTGTTTTCCATTTGTACAACAAAAGGGAATTGTATTAAATGTTTCTGTTAAAGTATTTTATTTTAAACTATAGCTTCTGGATTGTATTTAATAACAAACCAGGGACAAGAAAAAAACATTAAGCAGCTACATAAAAGAGAAATTGGAAACTGCTGTGAAATTGTATCTAATGCAACAACTCTCCATGCATGCTAGTCGCAGAACTGAGTATTAGATTGGCAGATTTGCTCTTTTGTCTCCTAAAAGGGCTGTGAGCACAGCAAGAAGTAGTCTCAGTGTTTGCTCTGAGGCATAAATCACTGCGAAAACAACATCTTAGTCTGATAAACTGGTTTAGCCCACAGAATTTCCTTAGGTGTCTTGTGTACCCTCTGTTTAATTGCATTCTAGTTTCTCTTTAGACAAAAGAATTCCAGGTAATGAGATAAGAGACACCCAGATTTGCTATTAATCTAGTGCTTTGGTGACCTGCGGTAACTCAGTTATTCTTGCAGAAAGGAACGAGGAAAGCCAGAGATACACAGGACCGCACAAGACCCCACAATAACAGAGTGTGTTTGTAATGTTTAATCTATTGTCTATTGCATGCCTATGCAATATGTACGTATATATGTGTGTATATTATTTATATATATAAATATATTAAAATATACATATAAAATGAGCTATAGATGCAGTGCTATATATCTAATGGTCTATAGCAGACACTGCTTTGAAAGTGTGGTCTATGGAGTGGTACCTGGCATGCATGGTATATTCTGTGCCTTCCACAGTATAGATCGCATGGTTGTTACCCTATCAACAGAGACTTTTGCTTGTGTATAACATTAGAGGAACATTCTTGATGGCCCTGAACAGAATATCTGTACTCAGATTACATATTTTTGAGCATTTGAGGTCTATTTTAATTTTTTTTTCTGATTTTTGTTACATTCCTTAATAAAATTCATTTTAGAAGACTGTTTATTACTGTATAGCAAAGTCTTAGGAGAAAACTGCCTGTGTTCAGCAGGTTGAATGCTAGCTGGTGGACAAAGATACTGTGCAACATGCAGTTTACTTTTAGAAAACTGCAAATGACTGTGAATAGATGTTACTAAGCTACTTCCAGATTGGTTACTTTCCTGCGTTGTGATGTATGCTGCCTTCTGCATTAGTACACACGTCCTCAGATGTCTGGGACAGTCATAAACCAGGATGCAAAACAGAAGTTACAGAAATACTACACTAGATGGGCAATGGATCTACTCCATACAGATGTTTCTGTGTTCCTTTTTCTAACCTTAAATATGATAAGGTTCAAATCCTGAGTTTGAGTTTAACCCCCTCTTCCTCATGGTAATAATCACATCTCTAGATGATCATTTTCTGAATCCACATAGATGCCTGACCCCATTTTTCCTTCTGTTCAGAATTATAAGTTACTGTTTGTATTTGAAGCAAAGCAGATAAGAATACATCATTGCTTTATGATTTACATAGGTACAGGTTCTAAATATTTAGGAATGAAAGAAATCCAAGAAATTGCCTATCTCTATTCAGTTATGGGAGATGTTTCACTTTCAGTTATCCTAATAGTTGATTACTGGAATAAATCTCCTTGTGCTGAAGAACACGCTATTCCTGCAAAAAAGAATTAAATGATTGAAACTTATTCCTTTTCAAACAAAAAATGAATTTGTGAATATCTAAAAAAAATATATTTTTTTTCTTACTGCTTCTTAATTCTTGTTTTAACTTTACTATCTTCTGTCACTCAATTATTGTTGTCATTATGGAGGACAGATTATCTCATATTTCTATGGACACATCAATGTCCTTGACTTGTCTGTGATGTGACACTGCCTTCTCATGAGAGTCCTTACAATTACATTTGCTGATAAAAGAATGCTGTACTAGATCTACTATCGATCCAGTTCAGCATCTTTTCTACAGAAAAGCTCTTTGTAGTGACCAAAACTAAAGTCAATCATAGATGGTGAAATCTTTTCCCCCTTAGGTGATATTGAGGCTGTCTACTTCCATGAAGATCTCTTTTCAGTTCCCACTAAATATAAGATTAGGATTTCAGACATAAGATTTTGTCTGCTCTGAATATTTCTTCTGTTGGGGCTATTTTGTAAAGTGAACACACACAATTTTCGTTATAAAGGTTTTGTGGGGTTTTTTTAATGTATTTATAATAATTTAAGTAATAAATTGAATTTATAATTAAGCTGCAACTGCACATCCTTTTTTGTCTCCAACTACTCTATGAAAGAAGTTTATCAGCCTTAGGCCATCACTTGGTTGATTGTCCCTGACAGTGAATGGCCAAGGATGACCATTGCCTCAAATTTGCCAGCTGATTGCTCCCAAGTCTACTTCAGGGAAAATAAACCAGGTTAGTTTAAAACATTTAGATAGGCCCACTGCCGTTTTATTCATTTCGATTGAAAGTTTATGGAGCATATCAACTGGCAGACTCAAGAGGACACAACCTCCAGAAGGTGGGACATAGCAACATGATGGAAATTGGGACTAACACCTCTCCAGTGGCACGCCAGACCCTGAGGAGGTCATGTGTCTGCGTGGTTAGACATACCGAGATTTTTTGTTATGTTCCTTGACAGGATATTTTTATTCAGAATCTATGATCAAAGGAGACCTCCAGACTCTCCCTCCCTCCAGTTACTAGAGTTACTGACTTCCATGCTGACATTACAGAGTTTGAAATGGCAAATTACAGAAGTACTCCATATTCACCCACTACTCCTCACGACAGGGAAGGAAAGTTCCCATTTTTCGGATGATGAAGGAACAGTACCACTGCCTTTTTTTTAGCAGTTTTTTCTGCCTGACGAATCAGTGTGAATATGTTAGTAGTCTGCAGCAGCAGGACCAGAATGTTTTTCAGCTGGATAACCATGCCCGTTCCATCACAGTTCTCTCTTTTAGTTGCTCAGCTGGTAACAGAGCATTAACAGCAATCTACATTTCATCTCATCACTGATCGATCCCATTCACCCAGTTAACACCTCTGTCACAGAACAATGGAGGTATTCTCTAAAATATTGTTCTTGGCTCAATAGGATCAATTAAATATAAATGCCTGTTACTGTTCTGTGTTTCAATGTGTCTGGCTAGCTGCTAGCTCTCAAGCTGCCTGAAATTTTATAGTGCAACATCATCGTTTCTTTTCCTTTTACCTGAATGAGAAAAATTTGGAAACCAAAAGAAGAAGCAAATTTTATTTTATATTACTAGCAATTGCTGTTAGATGGCACATTTTAATAATGGCACTATTTTGTATTCTGGGGATTCATG
The DNA here is from genome assembly GCF_964199755.1 of Larus michahellis. Lineage (NCBI taxonomy): Eukaryota > Metazoa > Chordata > Aves > Charadriiformes > Laridae > Larus > Larus michahellis. The sequence continues at coordinate 144,041,309 of NC_133896.1, forward strand.
GTGGTATTATTCAAATACACTTTGATTTTAAACCAACAGAGGTTTGACAGACGTTTCCTGTTCTTCTCCTTGTCTGTCAGAAATCAGCCAACCTGAACAGCAGCCACTTTGCCTCCCATTCTTCTGTAGGCTAGTTGTAAGTTACATATATATGTGTATATCATTTTCATACTGGAAAAATGAATGCAAAATTATTCATCTGTTTCTAGTGGGTCTTATGAAATTTAAATGACAATGTGTTAGCTACAATTCTTAAGGCATTGCTTAGTGCCAGAAACATATTTATTTCGATGACCGTATGGCAACATCAGCTGAGAGTATGCCTTAAGAAGCCTTGGGCTATTCCTTTACCGCTAGTCCATGAGAAAGCAAGCTGAGTCTCGATCTTCAGTTCTGGACTTAGCATTTTAAAGTCAGAGGATGCCATACTTACTATTACCATGACTGGCTGCCAGTATGGAAAGCAGCACACCAGGTGAAGTCTCACCCCTCCATATTTCAGTGCATGTGGACAGACAGGAACTGTAGAAGAAACTGTGCAGATGCCAAATGCCATTTTTTTAAGGAACTTTCAGCTGAACAGAAACATTTCTAGAGACAAGCATGTTCTGAGTAGCAGGTTACATCTGGTTTTTTTGGATCTTGACTTAGCCTGTAGAAATGATAAAGTTCACCTAAGTCTTGGACTTAGGCTTTTATGTCTCTGGCAAACTCACAGCAAAAGTCCACAAAATCTTTGTTCAACTGCCTCTTATCCTTGTAATATTATAAAATCTTCAGGCATATGTACCTTCACCAATGAAAGCATCCAGAGTTATTTTCAGTGTTTGAGTGGTGTCTTCTGAAAGTAGCTGCACTTGGACAGCAGGTGGGATCCAGAGGCTAAAGGGTCCATACAACTTCCTCTGTAGGAGCACAGGGGGGTCATAGTTGTGAGAACATCACTGACAGACAATGGTTTGAAAAAATTAGAGGATATGCAGCTGATTTTTATATTCAGTATCCCGGTATTCAAATATAGGGCACTTAAGTCCAGTTCTATTCCTTGCCAACGTGGGAAGCAAATTGGTGAGCCAAAGGTGTAGGAGAAACTGGTTTATGTCTCCCCAAATACAGGACTTGGCTGGAGTAATCTCTGTCTTCTCTTTCCACACACACTGCACACTTCACATAAAGTGTTTCTAACGTTTGCCATCACCACTGTTATTCATCTCACATTTGTTGTAAATATAGTTTCAGAGCAAAGAAAGACCTCTTCTGTATTTTGGAGCTCTGTTTTGGTCTACCTGCCATTTGAAGCTGAGACTTGGGATAGTTGCACAGTAGCATTGACAGATCTCCTTATAGCTGAGTATCTTCCATTGAACAAATGCTCTCATTCTTTTACTTTTAATCAGCCTATAGACTATCTCATGTCAACTTTCCAGATGGGTTTGCTGGTATGGTCATAACAGAAATTAGCTAGCTGTTCTGTAAAGCTCGTGATCCATGAAACCTGGCCTTTGGTGGCTTTCGACAGGGAACACCTGTGATGGGTCATGCAGATGAGTCATTGATTAACAAACTGAGTAATATCTGATAGAATTTTGTCTTTTCCTGAATAACATCACTTCCTAGACTATTTGTGTAACACCAAATTTTTTTGAAAGTGTTTCACGTAGGGGAAGACATGGCTTTTTCATACATTTTGATACTGCTTACAGTTTTTTGTTCAGAAGACCATTTTGCAGAGACAGAAAACAGCCAAAATGCTGCATTTTAGAGAAACAATTGTTACATGAGAGTATGGAAAGTTATTCCAAAACCTGACACTTTGTGTAAGAAAAAACTTGTGTTGCTTTTAATTTGTTTTGGCCTTTTGTTTTGCGGTGAGGTTTTGGGTTTGGTTTGGTTTTGTTTTGTTTTTTTTTGTTGGTTTGGTTTGTTTTCTTCCCTGTTGGACCACTAATAGTTGCTCTGGTATCAGTCATTCTAAACCATTTATTTGCTACTGAAAATATTAATGGACGATTTATGGAGGTAAAAACACATCCTTAAGTGTTCCTCATTAATTAATGTAGCTAGAATCACATAGATAAAGTTTAATTGCTGAAACATAAGTTGCCTTAATTGTCTGACCACTACTGGGCATATTTGTGGCACTTAGAAGGTCTTCCAGCTTGGCAGCCCAATAAACTTATGAAATATTAATCAATTAGTATTGTACATAAAACCACAAATGTGTGCACTTGTTATTGCTAGCAATAATATAGATAAATATTTATTCTACCTAAATTGTCAGCATTTTTTTATGTCTAAAATATATTGGTCTAGTAATAATGACAATAAGCATTCTTTTATCTAATTTATTATCTAGTTCTCCTATATCACAAAACTCTCATTTCAGAAAGTCGTGATAAAGACACAAACCAGGTCTAAATATAAGTAATTTCTTATTTTGGTATGACAATTATCTTAAAGATGGTATATTTTTGCAGTACTGAAATAATACAGAAATGAGAAGTTGAGGGGAATCAGTAATGCTTTTGACCATTTAGTGCTTTTATAATAATATACATTTTTACCTGTTAGACTTCCTGGTTTGTAAGATCCAGGGGTTTTATTTGTATTCTGCATAGTGCTTGGCACAACGGGGAATATGACCTAATCTGAGGTCTGTAAACAATGTTGGAAAGCAGATAATTCTACTAGACAGCCATAACAAGGGGAAATTAATGAGACATCTTCACAGAGAGTAAAAGATACACAATCTAGCAAACACAGTAGCCAAGCAAGCTTTTCTTTCAGGAAGTTTTCTTTTTTACAAGTATAACTGCATTTTTTGTAGCTATTACACACGTGAATGTATTAACAGAACTATTGAAAACTCTTTTGGGCTTACATATAACACTATTTGTATGCCTCTTCCTATATGCAAAACCACAGTCCTCCCCTTTCCTGGGTCCTTACACTTCCAATGGCAGGGATAAACTTTAAAGCAGCCATGAGAGTTTTAATGCATGGGACCACAGCAGAAGGAACTAAAGGGGATGGAAAGTACTGAAGCTAGGGAAATTCTCTAGGTCATATGGAGCATCTCTAGATCATAAGGACCATTCTCATGGTCATATAGAACAGATAGGAACAACCTCACATTCACAAGTCCTTGTGAGGGACTTCTACCACACTGATATTTGCTGGAGAGACAACACAGCAGAGCATAAGCAATCCAAGAGGTTCCTGCATTGGTGATAACTTCCTCTTTAAAGAAGAGACAATAACAAGAGGTGCTCTGCTGGACCTCATACTGACTAACAACAGGCTTACTGGGGATGTGAAGGTCAAAGGCAGCCTTGGCTGCAATGACCGTGAGATGGTGGAATTCAGGATCCTGAGGGCAGTGAGGAGGGTGAAAAGCAAGCTCACAACCCTGGACTTCACGAGAGCAGACTTTGGCCTCTTTGAAGATCTGCTTGGAAGAGTCCCATGGGATAAGGCCCTGGAGGGAAGAGACAAAACAAAGACCAGGGAAAATGTGGGCCCATTGCTCAATGAGATAAAGGACCTGGTTACAGAGGACATGGCAAAGGCTGAGGTACTGAATGCCTTCTTTGTCTCAGTCTTTACTAGCAAGACCAGCCTTTAGGAACACCAGGTCTCAGAGACTGGAGTGAAGGGTTGAAGGAGAGAAGATGTACTCTTGGTGGCAGGAGGATCAGGTAAGGGAATACGTAAGCAAACTGGATATGAATAAGTCCATGGGCCCCAATGGGATGAACCCCTGATTGCTGAGGTAGCTGGCAGATGTCATTATGAGGCCCATCTCCGTAATCTTTGTTCCTTCATGGTGACTGAGAGAAGTGCCATAGACTGGAGAAAAGCAAGTGTCACTGCTGTCTTCAAGAACAGCAAGAAGGAGGACCCAGAGAACAACAGGCTGGTCAGCCTCACTTTGATCCCTGGCAAGGTGATGGAGCAACTAATCCTGGAAACTATTTCCAGGCACATTAAGGACAAGCAAATCATCTGGAGCAGTCAGCATGGTTTCTCCAAGGGGAAGCCATGCTCGACCAACTTGTTAAACTCCTTTGATTAAGTCACTGTCCTGGTAGACAAGGCAAGAGCTGTGGATGTTGTCTACTTGGACTACAGTTGGGCCTTTTAATACTCTCTCCTATGATTCTCATAGAGAAGCTGTTGGTGTAGAGGCTAGATGAGCAGACAGTGCAGTAGGTTGAAAATTAGCTGAATGGCTGAGCCTGGGGTGTGGTGGTCAGTGGCACAAAGTCTAGTTGTATGCCAGTGACTAGCAATGTATTCCAGGAGTCAATACCGGATCCAGTCCTGTTCAGCATCTTCATTAATGATCTGGATGATGGGGCAGAGTGTACCCTCAGGAAGTTTGCAAGTGACGCCAAACTAGAAGGAGTGTCTGATATGCCAGAGGGTTGTACAGCCATCCAGAGGGACGTCAACAGCTGAAGAAAGGGACCGTAAGGAACCTCGTTCACCTTGAAAGGGCCTGTAAGGAACCAACAAGGAGAAGTGCAAAATTCTGCACCTGCGGAAGAACAACCCCAGGCACCAATGTATGCTGGAGCCTGCCCATCTGGAAAGCAACTCTGCAGAAAAGGACCTGGCAGTCCTAGTGGACACCAGGTTGGATATGGGCCAGCAAGCTGCCCTTGCTGCAAAGGTAGCAAATGGGCCACAAGGTTGACTGAGGACTTGGAACACGTCAATATGAGGAAAGGCTGAGAGAGCTGGGACTGTTCAGCCTGGAGAAGAGAAGGCTGAAGGGGAATCTTAGAAATGCATATAAATACCTGAAGGGATGTTGCAGAGGGTGGACCCAGGCTCTTTTCTGTGGTGTCCAGTGACAGGACCAGAGGCAGTGAGCACAAACTTAAACACAGGACGTTCCCTCTGAACATCGGAAAATACTTTTTTATTGAGAGAGTTACCAAGCACTGGCACAGGTTACCAGAGCATCCAGAGGCAGGGAGGGCAAGTCTCCCTCCTTGGAAATATTCCAAAGCCATGTGGAGATGGTCCTGGGCAAGTGCTCTAGATGGCCCTGCTTGAGTAGCAAGATTGGAAAAGATGACCTCCAGATGTCTCTTCAGATCTTAATAATTTTGCGATTCTGTGTGAGTCTGTGATTATTTTTTTTTACATTAGTCACTAAAGTGTTTGTCACAGCAAACATGGCTATCCTCACCAACAGGCTGAGTAAGCGAAAGCACAAATAAGTTTCACTGACTGAAGATTTTAAACTTTCCCAACAACAATTCTTAGGAGTTTTAAAAGCTCCGACCTTCTTACAGTAAACTGAGTAACAAGGATTATTTTTTTTTTTCAGACAGCAAAGAAAAATATCCCAAAGTGAATTAAAATTCAATAACAGAATTTGATCAGCCAATTTGCTTCTAAACCCTCCCATCTGTGCAACCAATAATCACAACCGGTATAATTATCCAATTGTTGTTCAGTAAGTAGCAATCTTATTACTGTAAACAAAACACTGTGTTAACATTAATTGCTTTTTAATGATGCCTTTTGTGCAATGTCTACAAAATATCTATACTAAAATTAACAACTTGGAAATTAATGTTCTGTGTACCTTAGTTCCACCCACTCCTTTTACCTGGCTGGTAGAGAAGTACAGAGCACATCTGTGGCCTTTCAGTCCTTCTCATAATGTTTCAAAAATCTTTATCTATCTGTAGTTCCCCCCCACTAAGTATGAACTAGAAATATGACATCTCATCACTCTTTAAATATCTATTTTATCTCTTCTGTATCATTGTCATTTCAGTCATATTTTCCTGACATTGACTGTTCATATATCAATAAATCTTTCACACTCACATTGCCTCTTTCATTAACACTTTGCAGTATCCATATCTAAACCTTGTAATGTTTTGGTTTTGTTTTTTTTTCAGTTTTTTGGACTGATACCAAAATTAGTTCATTTGTTAGTATGGGCACTGGGTGTTCTTCCAGGGGAAAAAAAATATTCAGAGCCATCGCTTTCTGTCCTGCTGAGTATTTTCTGTGCATTAGTCTATTATCCTTCCTATCACTTGCATTTTATTTATTTCTTTCTCTCACTTCCATTAAGCAACTTCAAATTACCAACAGCAAAGACACTCTAAACGGGAAGCAATATAGGTAAATAGGTCTAATCTTCAGCTAGCTATTCATCCCCCTTGTGATAAAAATAACAGTTAATGCTAGGACTCTGGTTCTGCAAAGTACTTATTCAAGTTGGTAATTTAAAGGTACTTTGCTAGTTTAGAGACAATGAATGTTTTGTACTTAAATAAAAATCTGGCTCACTGATCATATTAGAGGTGGTATTTTCTTCTAGAACAGAAGCAACAACAGGTCGCCCCAACTCATACTACCAAAGGCTGGAGGTGACAGAACTCTCTACAGAAATCCATGGAAGGTGAATGCAAGTATTTGCTTCACATGTCAAAGATATTTCTTTCACCTTGTCATTTTTGAATTTTCTAGGGATAACAGTTATTTTTAGGTATGTTTGACTGGCATCAATTTTAAAATTAGAAATAGCTTTACAGTTGCTTGAACTACTATTCTAGGTAAAGGACCTGCTTCCTGTTGATTGCAGCATTACCACAGTTTTCCATTTAACCCCTTGCTATTGTTCAGATACATATATAGTGCATCAGTGGTTTTCCCTGAACTCTTTATTAAAGACAATACAAAGCTAGCATTTTCCTAGTCTATTTAGTTACATATTTTTTCACCCTGTCTCCAGGTTTGTCCTTCACTCTCCATTTGTCCCAATCAACTTTAAATGCCTAACTGTGTCACTTATACATGTACACTTGTACACACTGTACACCTTAACCTAATGTTCATTTCAGAAGCACCCCAGAGAAGGAGGTGCCTTCAGAGGAGATTTTCACTGACCTGTGTCACCAGTTTGGTCCCAGAGTGTGAAAATCAAAACCAAACACAGAGTTAACATTGTGATTACTGTAGTTAACCAGAGTGGGCGAGGGAAAGAATGTAACTTTTATGTAGAAAGTCTTGGACTTTGAAATTTAGCATTCCCTAAAGGTTAACTTTAGTTTTGAGTAGTTCTCTAAATTTCTCTAGTAAATTGGGACAACTGAGCTCCTTTAAAGGGTGGGATGAAAAATCAGTCATAAAATTCTTATATATCCCCAGTAAGTGTTCAGAGAACTGAGAGAGGATAGTTGCCTAGTTTTGTGGAAATACTTCTCTTAGCCTCGTTCTGTTGTATGCTGACAGTTGTAATAGTGACTATTTCAGTGAATCTGAAATGGTAATTTTGGGTTTTTTTTGACTTTTTCTTTAATTATAAAATAGTTTAACAAAAATTCAAAATAATGTGTAACACATTTTATCCTTTCTGGTAAGATTTTTAAAAACTAAATCCTGTATTAAAAGAAATGCAATCTATACGTACTTATGGACTATTTCAATTCCTTTTAGTTACTCTATACCACTGAAAACCAACTTTTCTGTTATTTTTCAACCAGTTTTACTGATTTCAATTAGTTCTACTTATTACATTGTCAAGTATGTATAGATTTAAGGAACCTTATCAAAGAAAAGTCCTGACACTGCCTTCAAAATGTACTTCAATATAGTTCTAAAGTTCACATTTACAGTATGGGAAACAGGATCACATGTTTAGTTAATTCATAGTTGGAGTGTACCAGCAATTCTGACATTGCATTTGGTGTGAAAGGAAAGAGACACTCCTGAGCCATATAGGTAACAATCATGGTTAACGCTGATATGTGCTAAATACAAACCATCTGACCTATGGAGAAAAACTTAATACTGTTTCTAACTTAGACTTCTAAATGAGAAAAATAATAAGTAAATAAATAAGCAAAAATTTCACCCAAAACCTGGTTTGAAGTCACTTTTATTTGTGGGGTTTAAAACAAAAATAATTGTTGTGTCTTTAACTTTCAGATACAACTCTGCAGAAAGATAGTTCATGCACATGAAACACATGCCACCAACAGAAGGCACTGCTGGGAAGAAAATTTTTAAAAACCCCAATTTTTCTGAAATAACAGTAACAAAATGTCACTGGGGGCCCTGAAGTGGCAACTACTTCATTTCTATTTATGACATTTTACAACAGGAGATATACAGAACACCTGGCATTATTTTTGAAATACAGATTATATTGTACATTCTATATTTTTAGTCATATAGAATATATTCTCATGCTTGGCCATTTTCCTCTCATATTTAATCAGGTAAAGTTATGCAGTTTGATCCCAGAATGATGTTACATTAGACAGTGGCATGATCGTGGTACTTTTTGTTGGGATTGGTTACTGTTTCAGTGCAAACAGTACACTTGAGCCTGGGACTGTTCTACACAGTCAGAGAAATACTGTTGTGAACCACAGATTTTTCTTTAAACTATATATATTTTTTTGATTTAGTCAATTTTGATGAAAAGAATTGTTTTTTGTTGAGCTTTAAACTAGAAAATTGGTGTAGTCAACTAAACTGAGTTTTACTACACAACGTTCTTATTAAAGGAATTAGAACTATTCAAAATCGACGTAGTACCTAGTCAATAGATGGCAAAGTGATAACTGACGGATATCAAAATGTAATCACTAATAGGAAGTCACAGAATGAATTTATAGCCTCAAGGATTGATCCTCAATCTAATACAACTCAATGTCTCCATCAGAGATGTGAAGAAAATATAAACCATTCTCAATCAAGGCTTATAGACAACCAAGGACTGGTGAAGTGATAGATAGTAACAGGGGTCATTTTTAAACTGAGCCAAACCATTTTTAAAGGGGTCACAGTCAAAGAGGAATAATGGGCTCTGTCAGCTACCATTTTTCCTAGAGTCAGATGAAAAGACATAAATATGGAGGGACAAAAGATTATTGAATGGGAACTGCATCCTGGGAAGAAGCAATGACCTTGCAAAGATTTAGTGTTTCGCCATGCTGCAGAACTATCTGACCATGAATTTCCAAAAGCATTAAAAAATTCAAGGGCTAAGATTGAAGATAGACAAATTCAAAAGAGAAGAAAGACGTATTATAACAGTGATTAACCTTTTGAAAAATTTCCCTAAAGAAGTGCTGGAGGCACCTTCATAAAATTTTTGAGCTAAGACTATCTTTGTAAAATCTGTACTTATTCATCCAAAAATTATTAGATTCAATGAAGGTATTGCAAGGTGAAATTTTATAGTGGATATTATATAGGAGCTTCAAATAGAAGTTCATTAAGGCTCATTTTAGCCTTAAAATTGGTGGAAGGAATAAAAAAATAAGAAGGGACCCACATTATAATCTGGATTTAGAATTTCTGTTGAAGCTGCTTTTCAAATGAAAAACACGTTTTGGGAAAAAAAAATCAAAAAACAAGTGGATGTTATTTTAGAGAATCATCATGTTTTTCATGTTATTCTTCTATGAAAACATCTTGTTTTCAGTATAGTGAAACTCTAAGTGACTGTGTTCAAGACTAAGAAAGCCACCAGTGCAAAGGATATATGTAATGAAGATGCAATAAAAATATCAGTGCAGAGAAAATGACACAAGAATGGGGATAATACAGCTAAGAGAACAATAATATAATTAAGGGCAATTGATGAGGGTAGACTTCAGTAACAGTGCTTCCATCCACCTCAGAGAGTCATATCCACTGTTGAGCGCATCAAGGAAGAACATAGCAAGACACCCTGTCTCTTTATTCAGTCTGTATTACAGAAAGCCTTACAGCTCAGAGGACTTTTCAGAGTACAGTTTGTGAATTCAGGGGAATAAACAGACTAGCCAAATTAGGACTTTTTTCCATTACAGACAAAAGGAATAGAGACAGCAGCAACCTCCTCGTCTCACTTTTCTAGTCACATTTCCTGTTTTTCCCTGTTCTTTTTGACGTTATTGGTTAGCTATGAAAAATCCACCTTCTCTCCTTCAGCATGACTTTCAGATTTACACATGATCCATTTTAGAACCCTGCTTTAATTAGGTATTGGTTAATTAATCCCTAAAGCTCCTGTGTAACTAATCCCTCATTAAAAAATCCCTATGAAAAATATGCATACTTTTGTTATGTATATTTTATACTGTCTTCTCTTTTTCGTGCTGTATATCATTTCAGTAGAAAAAGAAGACCAAGATACCCTGAGTTTAAAACACCAAATGAACTTTTACGAAAAACTTCAGAATAACACGGGTGAAACTTTGCCCACACTGAAATCTGTGTGCATTTGCTACTGATTTACTGTGGCCAGGTTTTCAAACCAGAACTTCCAAAAGCACTCTAGTGTTATCAAGTTTCTAAAAAACTTTTTAGTTTCAGCTAAGTGACTTCAGAGTAACATTTATGTGATAAGAACATCAGATTTATAATAAGGAAGGCAGCTCCAGCATTTGTTATGTATCTCCTGTCCTAATTATCTAGTATTCTGTAAAGTAGCTTGATTTATTTATTAATAAACAGGAGAAAACCAATGACAGAACATATGACACCTTTAAGTCATATATAGTATGTGCATCACCGGGAGGACTGTGCAGGGAATGCTTGTATATACAATAATGAGATTTGCTCTTAATCAAATAATTACATTGCTGCATGAAGATTGCCTGGAATACAAATGCAGCATTTAGAGAGATCGGTCTTAGTAAAAAATCTCTGGTATCTCAGTGGATGTGTTTATTGTCATACCACAAAAGCAAACTCTACGTGCTGCATGTCTGTGTCAGAGAGACAGCTTTAAGAGGTCATCTTTCTAAATAAGTAGAATATAAAAACATGCCAAGCACATACTGTACTAGACAAATACATTTTCTTCTTTCTACTGAAATTTTGTATCTAGGCAAAAGAATTTGCATGGCTAAAATGAAAAAAAAGCTCATATATGACAGCATGATTTACAAATTCCCTGGGGAACAACCATACATAAGACAGGAATAAAATAAAAGGCAATAAATAAATAATGTGTGAAAGAACATACAGGAGATTACAATTATGGTAGCTTTGATTCTTAATTTTATGCAGCATTGCTGTAGATGGAGGATGAGGTGAGAACACAAGGAGGCAAGATAAAAATTCCCAGAATAGGTGGCTAAAATTATTTAGCAGCTAATTTATTATTTCATGTGCCTATACAGTTACCCACATGACATATATGACATTTTTATATTATGATATGTTGATACTGAAATAGTTAGGATCATGAGTATTACTTGGTCAGCAAGGGAGGCAAAGGAGTTTCCAACAGGATGATGGTAGTCAAAATCAGAGATAACAGCAACATAATATAAATAAGAATACTCAGAAATTATGAGTACCCATATCATTAATTTAAAACCTATCGCTATTTCCAATAAGATGATCACACTAGAACTGGAAGAGTAAAGAGCTTTAAAAAATCATAGTAAGCAGGAGAGTGGGGAATGAGTTGTCAGAAACTATCTGGAGAGAAACGATGACAGAGAGAGGGACTCCATAATTCTCAGTAGGGTTTTTCCAGGAAGCAATAAACCTTAGGGAAGAGTGAATAGATATGTACAGTCTAGGTTTTTGTTGTTTGCATGCTTGCTTTGAGACCCCAAAGCCCTTTGTTTTACACAAACTGTTATTTCCTTTAGCAGGCTGCACTGTCAAGAGACCCCATTGCTGTTTCCCAGAGGGAAAAGAATCTCAGCACTGGAGCTAAGACAGACTATGGAGCTACGGCTGTAGGGCTGAGCACCAGTATTACAGGAAACAAGCACAGAGACCTCAAGGACTGCAGCTTAGTCTTCTGTCAGAGGTGGTGACTTAGAGCCTGAGATCATGAGAGTATTATATTCGCAGCTCCCAAAGAAATTGCTTAAATGCATGCTTCCAAGACATCTTGCACAAGTACGTCAAAATAATACAGGGAATGACACTTCAGTTTCAGCAGTCCTCATTTAACAGGTTGGTTTTTTGAGCCAGGTACATAATCAAATGTTGTATTTTTCAAAGATCTCACATTAAGGGTATTTCTGTGTTCATGAAAGAGCTACAACTAGAAAGGCATATGCTAACTAGGACTATTTGGTAATTTGAAAAAGTAACTTGAGTATCATCCTCTGATTAAGGACAATAGATTCTTTAGATAATTGCCTATGTAAGGTGCATCTGTATTTTGTAAGCATTATTGATGCTGTGCCGTTATTGCAGTCCCTTGCTTTGATTTAGTGCTCATCTTGAAACCAGCCAAGTCTATTTTGAGAGAGGGTATCTTGTGAACAATGATCAAAGTGTAAATTTATGCAAATTCAATGCTTCACCTTAATTACCTTGATGGCGCTTGTCAGCAGCCTTTTCCATGCTTTCACTGATTAGCAAGCTATCACAAATAATTATTATTTCATCTGCAATTACAATGATGCTGTGCATTGGCTTATTGCCCAGCCACTGCATTGCATCCCGCCCCTCAGCCTGCTCTTCTGGAGTTATGCCACACTGCACATCATGAACTATCAACCCTATTTTATTCAATCAATCACTATAAACTCCTGAACTTTATGATCCCATAAGGCAGGTTCTCTCTAAACTTCTACAAGTAGAATTACTACATAAAATTGTTAAATATAGCCTGGAAAAGTGCAAGGGCAAGAAAGGGCTGTTTTCTCCTTGTGTTCACTTCTCATAATCTCCACTTTCTCTTCAAAAATCCCTTTTGCTTCTCCCCTCCCCTTTTTTTCATCAGAGTACTTTACTTGAGCAAATCAAATGCCGCTACTGTTGGCAAATGAAATATGAACTTTAGAGGTTAACAACTTGCTTCCAGGCAGTCCAAGGTTATAATTGTAAAGTGGGCTCTCCAGCACAGAAATAGATTTGGTTCCATCTTGTTGGAGGCTTTGAGTAAACCCCAATATCAAGAGCAACTCAGGAAGTAAATAAATACCTCTTTTCTCCTTTTGCCAGTTGAGTAATGGAGCAGAAAAACTAGCATAACCCAGCCCTGCCCCCATTTCAAACAGTTTATTTGTCATTGCACTGGATATGCTTGCATGTATTGAGAAGGGCACAAAGAATGTAGGGAAGTGAATGGCTGGCTGGTTTTCTTTATGAATGCTTATATATCATCTTAAATCACTAGCTATGGCTAGCAAGCAAAAAGAAAGCAAATATAAAAGTAAAAGAAGTAATTAAGTAGCAACATATGTTCAAATATGTAATCTCTTAAAGCAGGAATAAAAAAGAAAAAACATTTAAAGAGAAGCCTGAAGCGTTATTTCCATACTTTAACTTGAAAACACTGTTTATTGATTCTTCGAGGTCAGAAGAAAAACATAAAAAGTGTTCGAGGTCAGAAGAAACATAAAAGTGCTCTAGCTGCACAAACCCATATTAAAAAAGGAAGATGAGGATGATACAGACAAACTGGAGTTAATAGCAGCCATCAGCTCTAAAATCATAAATGGCAACTGGCTGTAAAATATAAATCCAGCATTCCATAAATGGAAAGATACATTTCTAAGTAGTCCGTGAAACACAGCACAGGAGGTCGAGCAATACCCTAGAATTACTAATTTTATAATGATTAGACCAAAGGAAATCACTTTAATTAAACCTGCCATAAATTAAAAACATTCCAACTTAAACTAGAAACATCTGCAAGATATTACAACACAATGTTTACTACCACACATTTTGAAACTGCAAATCAGTGTCCCAGAATAACACACTCTGATCACAGGACAGAAGAGCCAGCATTAATTTAATCTAGAAAATTTGCAAAGAACACAAAGCTGGTAAAAATATGCAAATCCAGCTATTTGGGCTAATAAAGCATGGATAGGGTATTTCCAAGAGACATATAAAAGAAAACAGCATCCTAACTGGATTCAAATCAGAGCTGGAAAAGCAAGTCTGTTGAAGATTCAGAATGCCACTTATTAGTTTGCAACAAACAAATATTAAAAGCAATGTCAAGTCAGGAGACCAGGAATATCTAATGAAAATTTCCCATTTTAAAATGTGAAGACAAACAGGGGGTTGCAAATCTGCTGCCCTAGTATAACGTAAAGCAAAACAGTGTTACTTTCTGGTAACATCTGTGCTCAACTGAATCCAACAGACTCAAGAGAGCTACGCAGTTGAAACATGAACATCTACAGAAGGATGATCTAAATAACTTTCTATAATCCAATGACTGTATTTACCAGATTTCTCCTGGGCATGATGGGAACTTCTACCTCACATAATGACATCTAGACTGGAACATAAGGGTCTAGGGCCAATGAAGAAGTCTGCACAGTCTGTCAGATGTGGCACAGGACCTGTAGGAGAACTGTGCTTTCTGTTTTGGTATCTATAGGCCAGGTGGGCCTATAGATGCCAAAACATGATCTTAAAAATACACTTGATTCCTAAGATTAAGTAACTGACTCACACCATGTTGTAAATACTTAAATATTAATGTCCTAAATTGCATGTTGAATTCCTTCCCAAAAGTCTATTGGATTAAGTCAAAACCTGTCATGAACAAAATTCTAACAAGTGGATATATGTGCTTGCTACTCCCACAGTCCAATTTGGTGAAAGGCTCAAAGCAGAGAAAGAGCCTCAAATATGTACCTAAATTATCAGTAGAAACAGGAAGACACAAAACCCCATGTGTATAGCCCTCCATAAGTAGTGATTGTATAATTAGGAAAGTCAAGAAAAGACTGGAACAAAAGGAGTCATCATACTCCAATATCTAAAAATCCTTGTATGTGACAGAATGATATTCTTTCAAATCAGTGGTTTATAGGAAGCCACCAGCCATTACACACCTACACTCTCAACAAAAGAGAGAGAGCAGCAAAATGAACATTGAGTTATGTAGCAAACTGCCCCCACATTCCGAATTGAAAACTGTGATAAATAAAGATTACCATCCCAAATGTGTTTTATTGCCTCATCATTGTGAAGCCATGTCCAATCATTATTTGAAGGGTTTCCTCCTATAGAATCATAGAATCAATATGCGTTGGAAACTCTCTGGGGTCATGCCAGAAAGTATTTATGGCTATGTATGGAATTGCAGATTCCATACATAAAAAAAAAAAATTCCATACAAAATTCCATTCCATACAAGAAAAAAAAAAAGAATTGGCAATCCATTTCTTTTTCTACCACTGGGAAAAGTTGACAGGATTTCCTTTTCACTGATGGGCAGTCGAATCCTTCCTAATATTAAAGTGTTCCTGAATTAGTGAGCTGGAATAGAATGCACCAGTACTTAAGCTTTGGTTTGCGTAGTGGAAAATGCAGCTATGCATTTTGAAATGTTTTACTAAAAGATCAGTAATTTTTTTTCATATCCTAAAACTGTAGAAGTCTGAAACAGAAAAGAACTATATAATCTAATTAAGCTATTTCTGAAGTTTTCTCAATTGTACATTAACCGTGACTTTTGGTCAGCCTACCTTTAAAGGCATTAATGAGGTTATTTGCTGGGCTGGAAAATATTCCACAACCTTCCAGAACACAGGCAGGAAGTTGTTCCAGCTATTTGCGCTTCAATTATGTCATCTTCCTTCTTCACTGCTATGCCTTATTGACTGCCGTGAAGTTAAACATGAGGGTGCTGAGTATTACTGCAATGCAGTAAGCATATGTTGTATACGTTACTGAATTTTTTTCGTCACCCTTGGCAAACTGAAATGTTTGCAGCTCAAGTGTTGCATGCAGGTGATTTTACATGCCACGGAACAAGACACACTGCTAAACTGCTTTGCCCCACTAGATCTGATTTGTAAACCATCACTACTGACTGAGTGTTCCTTGCCATCGGTAGTACCATACCCATGGAGAAGAATTTTTATTAACAAGACAATGTAGATTAATGCATGGTGCAGAGCGCATGGATGATAATATAACAATTTGTACATAATAAACGTGAGTGAGCATTTGCTAATGGACTAATTCATTCTACTAGTGAAAGAATGCTTCTGACGAAATCTATGTCATACAAATCTGTTCACTAAATCTGCTTTTGACTACCACTTGCTCATTTTCCCAGTGCAGAAATCTTATCAGTAAAAACCTAGGAGTTAATGTATCCCCTCTGTCACATGTTTATACTAATGGGATTTTATCTGTGGATCATCTGCAGCCTGAAATGGTACTATATAAGTCAATTTTGTATTCTGTAGGATTCACCTTTACCTGAAAACTACAGTAGCAACACATTATATGTGAATTTACTGTTGCATTTGTCTTAGATGTACTGTCTTTATCTTCCCTACTTTCCATCTACAATTAACTCTGAAGTATGATTCAATTCACCCTGCTCCAAAGAGAAAAAATAAGAATTTAAGCTGGATAAATATAAACATCCTTCCATCTAACCCTGGTACAAATAAAGATGAGCTGGAAATCCAAAGACAAAATGAAGATGTGTCCTTCCAGAATGGCTGTAAAGTTCTGTCCACCTCTTGCTTACTTTATCACACAGCCTTCAAATGCCTCAGTCAGAGGCATGCAATCGTTTTTACTAACTTGTCCCTCTGCCTCATTGGCTAGTTTTAAAATCCATCGTTAATATAATATTTGACCACTGTAGGTCATTAAATAGTTAACACTTCCCTCTTCTGCCCAGAACTGCCTGCAAGGCTATATCTGTTCTATGGCCCTAGCTTGGAGCTGAGCACTGACCACCTGCACTGCACAGCTACCTCTGAGCCCAGACCAAGTGTGAAGTAAAGGAACTGGCTGCCCAGGAGGGGACTTAGGCAGGGGAGCATTGTGGATGGGTCAGAGAAAAGACTCCTGCACAGCCCATGCCTCTGTTGGCAGAGCCTGCTGTAGCCATCCTTCTCTCCAAAATCAAGCCTGAGTTTAAGAGTGTGTACCAAAGGCAGTGCAGACAAAGCCTCGGTCAGCTCATTTTCGTTGTCCCTCTATTGAAATTGGCATCTTCAGTTTCAGATGTTACAGCAACAGTTTCAGATCACCTTTAAAGGGCTCTAATTCTGCCCAGCCAATACGTAGATGAGGTTGCCTGGGCAGATTCTCCATGTTCCCCTGGCAAGCTTTTTGACTAGAAACACAGATAAAATTTATTCATACAGCTAGTGCAAAAAAGTTCAAAAAAAAATATTAAAAAACACCTTCATAATCATAACACAGATATCCAGAAATAGCCATCTGTCAGAAACAGCTACTGGCAGCAATATGAACAACATGAATTTCTGTTGTCACTTTATTTTGCTTGTACTATCACAATCACACCTTCAAGCACAGGTGCCTTGTGCCATATTCATTAGGAAACCAAAATATTCGAAGTCACCCTTAGCAAAAGACATGGACACAGGCAGTGGCTTTCTACTGAATGTTAAACTTCCTCTGAGATTATTTCCATGATATTGTATCAGGATAAATGGATTCTTTTAGCAACACAGACATGCAAGAGTCTTGAGGATCTCATTTTAGAGGGACTACAGAATATAGATGACATCCAGGAAAAAAAACTGCCATGGAAACAGTTTACCAGATTTCTTGTAAAAGCTTAGCAAACCTAATGTAGCCTAGGATGACTGCTGCATGTTTCACAACAGTATACCTGACCATTTTGCAGATAGAGGCTTTGCCACAGAGGGCATGACGAAAATGCAGTGCGTCTGCTTTACAGGGAAATCTGAGCAAAGATGACAGATCGAAAGGAACTGAATCAGGATGAAGTGTAATCCAACAGCAGGTACCGTTCTATGTAAGTAGAAAGGTAACAGATGAGTTCAGTCTGCAGGGAGGTGGTGATTTATACTTTGGTTTGGTCAGATTCCAGAAAGGTTGTATACGTGTTCATATCTGTTCTTTCTGATACACTTCTGCTGAGGTGGCCATCTCAGAAGCAAAATAAGTCATTTCCTGTAATACTGTATTAATACTACTGTAAATGGTTTCTTCTTGTCTTATAAAATGATGCCTCTAAATATGTGCACTTGTGCCATGTAACACATGGGTGTCCCATTCTCTATAAATGTCACTGCAATATGAATGCAAATACCTGTATGAGCATATGGATGGAGAAAATACATTTTTCTTCAATATAGTCTACTTAGTCAACAATTACACTGACTTATACCTAGTGTACCTAGTACTAAATTTTTTCCTGTCCTTCAAAAACTTAGAACAAAGAGAACACCCATCTGATAAGAACAGTGTAAGATGTACCAAATGTAGAATGTACCAAACCCAATTCTGAGACAGGGTCCTTATCATTCAGGAAATTGAAAACATTTCACTGAGACTATTCAAATTCAATAAACTCTAAGGACTTGTTGGCATAGATTTTTCAGTCTTCATAATTCCTCGACAATGTTTACATTTCCATTCAGAAGCTGTATTGAAAGTATTTTTCCCCCTTCCACTAAAATGAAGGTCTTTGAGAAACAAAAGTCCTCTTCTTCCTTCCTTTATAATAAAAAATCCCTGACTTGCTGAGGTTGTAAAAAGCCTATTTTGTAGAAAATGAAGAAATTCTGCAGGTGAAAAGCCTGGACTACATGAGAATCCTGTCTTTCATTTTCATTCTCATTAAGTTCATTTTCATTAAGTTACTTGGCCAGTTGTTATTTTAATGAACAGCTTCAAACTTTGGGTAAAGATAAAGCAGATTTTGCAGGTAGTGTGAAACAGTAAGTCTGAGAAACAACGTATACTGTGTCTGTTCTGGACTGCTTCATCTCTCCAGGTTCTTTGTGCTGGACAAGGGAATACTTTCTGAGGCCAGATATCCCAGAGATGCACAGATAAGCCCAAGTGACTGGTTTCATTATTTAATTTTCTAGTTTCTATAACCACCTGTCATCCTGACAGCTAAGTGCTCTGATTATGGAAAATTAAAGCACCAAACGAGAACCAAGCAAAAACAGTTAATCAAACGTTAACCACAAACAATGGGTCTTCTCTCCTGCCCCAAATTCATTCAAATTAACCATTGATTAGAGCTATAACAAAACATAAACTGTTCTACTCCATTGCCACATGCTTGACAATTAATAAGGCAATCCTTAGAAATTTTAAGTTTTTAAGTTCCCATTCCTAGGCATGAGGTGCAGTAGGCAACAAAATGCAACATAGACAGCACCTTTCTTAAGACTAATTAGTTGAAGATACTTTTGAATACATTCTCTTATTCCTTTTCATTTTTATCCAGGCTTCCCAAGAGAATGAGGTGTACGTGGTCAGGAGAGGTCAGCGTTTCAGGGGAAGAGGGAGGAAGCTGATGCATCTTTGGGTGGGCCAGCCATTGAACCTGATAGCATCCAAACAAGCTCAACAGAAGCTTCACATTGGGAATTACACTGAGAAACATCTCATGAAATAGGCAGTCATGCTGAGGAAACACATCTCCTCTGCTTGCTCTGAGGGAGACATTACAGTGGAAATTCTCATGTTGTTGAACAACTCAGTGAGCTCACATGGAGAAAAGATCATACAGATGCCCCAGCCATAGGAAAGCATTAATCAAAGTTTATGAACCAAATAAAAAAACTGTAGGAATTTGAATTTAATTCTTTATCACACTCCTGAGAACACTTATATATTAGTGTTCTGGTATTTCACAAAATCCTGCCCCAAAAATGGTGCAGGACCTCTGGAGGTCAGGCAGTCCAATCTCATAACATGGGACCAAAGCTGCTCTCTGTGTGTAGCCTGCAGAGGAAACTGGGCTGTGATACACTGGACTTTGTAGGAGTCTTATATGTCAGTTTTGTAAGAAGTTCCATGGCAAAGGCAGGGGTCTGCTTTCGTGCATTTAAAATTGACTCTATGGTAAAAAGCACGCTAAGGAAGCTTGATAAATGTAAGATAGGGAGAGATTGAACTGGAATTGAAACTGACTTGAAGTTTGTTATGAAAACTCTGTTCCGTGTACGACAAGCAGAAGTGAGGAAGTTCTGGTTTAGCATGCTGCAATTTGTAAGTGACCGTTTCTGTGGGAGTCTGAAAGTCTCTTCCCCAACTATATTTGTGTGCTTATTAATTATACTGCTGAGGTAATCTGTGTTGGACATAAATTCATGGCATGCTAACTATTATAACCGTCATTAAAACACCATTAAAATATAAGGCATCTGTAGTGCATTTTTGTCAATAGAAGAAGCAATAAAAAGTCTGTCTCATGCAGTTTAGCAGTCATGAAGTGATAATGAACAGCATGTTATAAACTACTAAATTCAGAGACTGTAGTAAAAAGTACTTTAACATCAGTAACTTTCAATCACTGGAACATTGGTCAGATTATAACATTTTATTAGACAAAAAGAAATTAATACGTAAAGATCAACAGATAAGGTAGATGTTAAATTTATCTTTACCGACTTGTAAAGTAGAACAACCTTTTAAAGATCAAGGAAAATGTAGAAAATCTTCAACATCATGATCATACCTACCATCTTTTGGTACATGATCTTTTGTATTGAGGCATCACTACCGACTATGTCTTCATCACCTGAATGTATTAACATACCTGAAAATTTATAACTTTAGCCTACTGTGGTCAGAATTCTTTTTCCCTTAAAATAAAAAATAACACTTTTTTTTTCTGTGTCTTCCATGGGTTTAGTCTAGCTTTAGCCTTCAGAATTTTTGCCTTTGGAGGTCACCACATAATCTTGAAAAGATTTTGTGGATACATGAATTGAAATAAAATGAAGTGAATGTAGTTAAACAGAAAGAAATCCCAAGATTCCAGGCCATAAGTATTACATGAAGAACCAGCAGACAATAAAGATCCTACAGCCTAGATTTGTCCTCAAATGCACTGAGATGTTTTATTCTCTACTCATACATTTAGACTCTGTGAACAGAAAATATGCCCACATGACCCTATTTTATTCGATGTAGTTGCGTACGTGAGAATGAGAGAAGAATTTAAAGACAGAGGGGTTCAACAACGGGTCTATAACTTGAATTGAGCTAAGATCCTGAAATAATATTGTTGGGTTTATGGCACATAAAGCTGGGGTTTTTGCTGGGTTTTTTTGGTTTGGTTTTTTTTTTTTTTTAGCCAGCTAAGAACTAGGTCCTGAAAATATACTTATTTAGCATATCACTAGCATGGTCTGTTTTATTTTTGTGTTTTTCTTTCTTAACTACATTGATTCTTCAGATATGCAGCTGTCTAGAGGTCAGAGCCAGCTGTGCAAACGTGCTATTATGCTGTGGCCATAAAGTAAAGTGAATTTTTCAAGCCCAGAGATTGCTAATATTTGCAAAATCTTTATGCTTATGTTCACACAACAGCATACTCCTCTCAGGAATGGAATCTAGTGTCACCTTTAATTGAAGTTTAAATGTTTTCAATAGCACTTCCACTCTCTCTCCCATCCACTTCTCTCTTAGATGCTCGTGAAAGACTCAGACAGGAAGGGGAACTTGAAACATTTTACAGTAGTTGGGGGTATGCTCTTTAAGGCTATTGTATGGTTAAGGCTTTCATCCTTCAAGCAAACCAAAAAAAGGTCTAAAAACCACAATCACTCAACTTACTATGGATATTTAAGGGAAAGATGAAGTAAGTTATCAATGATAGATTTTTCACTTGTTGCTTAGATAGTCTTGTGACATATACTATTTGGACAAAAATTCATGGTGTGCTGTTCAAAAGCTAAAGCTGGATTTCTTAAAGTGATTTCTGTGCAGCCATAGCTTCTTATAGCACAGAAAGTACCTGTCCAAATCCCACCACTTGCATGCAGCATGTAAAGACTTGACTTGGTAATTCACCATGAACAGAATAGGGCCGCAGCTCTAAGGCGCCTTGGAAAGGCACCTGGCACACAAGTAGATGAGACGGGATAGAAAACAAGTGATTAAGTGTGCAAGTTGCGATGCACAAGTCCTGGTAGGTCTGTACATCCAGGGAGCAAAATTGATGATTAAGATGAAATTTTCCACAGACACTGTGGAGACAGTTTAGTAAGTATCCTACAACTACCCTTGAGAATCACAGAAGCATGACAGCTAAATCCTGCTTGCTTGCAATGAGTGATAACAGGCATTTATTGCATTATAGTCTGTAATATTTCTGTTGTATATGCTATTATCTATAGGTTAAGATGGCTTGCATGTTTTCTTAAAGCTGATACCACTTACAAGAAAATAATTCACATTGGTAAGTCATTTTGCACTGGAAAGGTACACTACTTAGTTTGGGCATTAGAAAAGAACATACCACTAAAACCCATTGCTACTGAAAAAAAGTGAATTATGGCAACCTTAAATTATAAATCACTTCAGGAGGTGAATGCAAATAATTTCTAGCCAACCAAATGTTATCTATATTTCAATACAGTTTTCTTTCTTTTAATCTTTCTAGACACTACAGATCTCAGTTATGAACCTTAAAATCCAGATTAAGACTGTCACCAGTTCAAAACCTCCCAAAGAATCAAATCATATATTTTATCATTTCATGGGAAAATAGTAAAAGTAGATGTGCTTTCTATTACATATCAAACCACATTTTCTGTTGCACAGCAAAATGAAACCTGGGACTGAGATTGTTTCTCACTTACAAACAAAATATCCAATTTCTTTTATTAAGGAGAAAGGATAACATTGAGTATTTTTCATCTTGCTGTCCTCAGGGTAGCAGATATGAAAGGGCAACATCGAAATCACTTTCTAATAAAAAGATGATAAAATAGTCCATAAAAATGGAAATCAGTGAAGGACAGAGCACTGATTCCACCCCAGTAGTTTCTCTGAGCACATAACACCCCGGCATCTACACAAAGTTTTTAAATC
The DNA here is from genome assembly GCF_964199755.1 of Larus michahellis. NCBI lineage: Eukaryota > Metazoa > Chordata > Aves > Charadriiformes > Laridae > Larus > Larus michahellis. The sequence continues at coordinate 144,064,082 of NC_133896.1, forward strand.
TTCACAGAGCTCAGAATCACAGAATCACAGAATTGGGCTGGAAGGGACCTCTGGAGATCATCTAGTCCAATCCCCCTGCCAGAGCAGGGTCACCCAGAGCAGGTTGCACAGGAACGCGTCCAGGCGGGTTTTGAATGTCTCCAGAGACAGAGACTCCACCACCTCTCTGGGCAGCCTGTGCCAGTGCTCTGTCACCCTCAAAGTAAAGAAGTTCCTCCCCATGTTTAGGTGGAACTTCCTATGCTCAAGTTTGTGCCCATTACCTCTTGCCCTGTTGCCAGGCACCACTGAAAGAGCCTGGCCCCATCCTCCTGAAACCCACCCTCTAAGTATTTAGAAGTGTTGATAAGGTCACCCCTCAGACGTCTTTTTTTCCAGACTGAAGAGACCCAAATCCTTCAGGCTTTTTTCATAAGAGAGGTGTTCACATCCCCTAATCATCTTGGTAGCCCTTTGCTGCACCCTCTCCAGCAGTTCCCTGTCCTTCTTGAACCAGGGAGCCCAGAACTGGGCACAGGACTCCAGGTGCAGCCTCACCAAGGCAGAGTAGAGGGGGAGGATGACCTCCCTCGACCTGCTGGCCACACTCTTCTTGATGCACCCCAGGATGCCATTGGCCTTCTTGGCCACAAGGGCACATTGCTGCCTCATGGTCATCCTGTTGTCCACCAGGACTCCCAGGTCTTTTTCCTCAGAGCTGCTCTCCAGCAGTCAGCCCCCAACCTGTCCTGGTGCATGGGGTTATTCCTCCCCAGGTGCAGCACCCTACACTTGCCCTTGTTGAATTTCATAAGGTTCCTCTCTGCCCAAATCTTCAGCCTGTCTCTCTATATGGCGGCACACGCCCACTGGTGTCAGCCACCCCCCACAGCTTTGTGTTATTGACAAACTTGCTGAGGGTGCAAGAAAATCACAGAGCTTTATTATTTATATAACTAGGAACACAGGCCTGGGAGGTGCCATCCTAAAACAGTGACTCTAGCTGACCACAGGTTGTTGGAGTAAGTGCTTCACAGTCCTTGGGCCAGGGAGCTTCTCCTCTCCTGTAGTAAACAGAAGCCCTACCACAAAAGAGCAAAACCCAAAGTCAAAACGTGCCCTGGAAAAAAGAATAGGAGAGATTGAAGACCATCTGCTTCACAGCCAGGTTCTTAGATGATTCTAGGAAATATAACACTGCAAAGAAAGGCAGACTTCTTTGAAAAAATAATCCCTGCAGGCTTTGTCAGTCTGATCCAGGAGAAACATCCACTCTGTGCCTCACATCTGGAGAATGGATAAGCAACTGGCAATGGGCTCTCTGGCAGGAGGATAGTATTTAATCATGTTTAATGAATTCTTATCTAATTTTTCAGTGAAGGACAAGAATAGATATTACAAGTTGAGAAGAAAAGAGTCCTTTCACCAGCTCCCTCTTTTAAGAAGTAGTGACACATTACGAATGTAACTCTATTCTAAATGGTGGTCAGAGACTCGGCATCAGCTGTGTCACATATGTTTAGGCTGCTTCTTGTCAATCTTTACATCTGGAAATGTTTTTATGTCTAAAATCAGAGATTTCATGACTGCTTCAAGGGTAGTGGTCAGATTTCTAAACGTAGACATCAGCTTTCCATTACTAAGCTCAAACTGTCAAATAGGAGATATTAATTTCAGAAGGCTGCTTAATGCTTCATGTTGAAATGCATTGATCACAGTCTGGTTTCTAGTGGCCCAATTTTCCACATCAGAAAATGAATAAAAAATAAAAGAAAATACTGTAACGGTTTGCATTTGTTAACAACTTGGTTGGCTTTCTCAGCACAAAAGGAAAAGAACACAGATTGGGACTGAAAAGCAATTTGCTTTCATCCTTCAGAGGGTCTCATCACCAGGGCAAATCATGACAGTAGGTCAGATGTGAGAATTTTATTTCCTTTTACTACTTATCAGATTTTATTAAAAAAAAAGGGGTCCGTGTGTTCCAATCTGGCTGCTTTCACAGAGAGTGAAATTTACTTTAAGAACATACAGTAAAAAGAAGAATATATGAGCAATTTAGATCTCCACAAAAATGCCACAGTGAGAGGTCTCAGAAAATTACCAGTAGCAATGTTAATATATCTGTGCCACAGAACTGCGCAAGCCATTGATAGCCTTAAGCTCCTAGTTTAATGTTGTTGCTCAAAGAATTCTTGAATGAGTCAAGAATGAGTCAAGCAGCTTCATGTATTTGCTAACAAGGCGATTTACACTGCTGTACTAAAACCTTAAATAACAAAGCTATGCATTATTTTATCATGCCAAACATGTGAGAGAGGCAGAGAGGAGGAAAATGTTTTCACATGAGTCTTAAGAGAAAGTTAGTGAACTGCCAGAGTTTAAATGATGTTATCTATATAGATACTACATCAAATTAAACCCCAAACCACTTATTGACTTCTGTCAGAGCAGCCTAAAAATTCTTCTGTTACAGACCCCGGAGTGCCACAAGCAAAGAAAATGCACCTTCGTTTACACATACAATATGCACACACACACATATATAGCCATATGTTTACACACACTGTGAGTATAATAAAAGTCTTAATTTCCTAGGTGTTGTCATCTTTGTTGTGTCTTGCAGAACTTCTTCAGCCCATGCATCAGCACTCTGAGCAGATTCAGTTCAAAGGTATTGCAGTGCCTGATTCAGCCTTTTTCTGTCTCCACAGAGAAAAGCGAGGGAAGCATTGCTCATTGTTCTGAATATCAGCTTACAAGTTTCATGAATCATTGATTTCTTTTCACTGGACCCAGGATACCTTGATATAGGATTGGTATATACAAGGAATACGTGGTATCTGGAGGAATACTTCATGAATGTTTAATTTTTAACAGTCCACTGGAGTGCCTTGCAACTGTTTTCTATTACTGTTCATGCAATTCAACTTTGCCTTTGCCAGATTAATATGAAATATGTACTAATAGCTACGATGACAGTGTACAGGCAGTTTTATTGTAAAGAGGTGTCCAACTTATTTTCAACCCCAAAGCTAATTTAACCGAAAAGAGTGATAAAAGGCTATCTATTAGATCTTATCAGGCTAAACTTGCACAGGCACCCAGACACTGCAAACTGAAAATAGTTTGGAAATGACAGGCTCTGAACCTTTTTGCCTTTACAGCATTCTGTGGCAGGCTAAACCTATAAAGATGAAAAAGTCGTGAAGGAAAAAGGATGCTCCAAATCCTAAATCAATCAACAATCTTATTCTTACATTGCAAAGAGTTCTTTTGAGTAATCTCCGCAGAGTATAATATTGCAATATTATCCACGATTTACCATTTTCCTTACAATTATATAAATTGTGATATTATCAGCTATTTTGTCTCATTGATACTTTTTATGAGAATAGTTTGTGAATTCTTATGAGACTAGGAAACACTTCTCAATGCAAATCATATCATGCAGGAAGGAAAAAGTCAGGTAATGTGTTAAATCAATAGATTGCTTAAACTGCATAACAAATCTAAGCTGATAAATATTGAACATATTTCAATATTAACATATTGAGAAATCTTTGTGTAATTCTGGATAAACTTGAAACTGTATTTTAACCTGGATTCTTGTAAGTACCAGAGATAATCAAAGAAGTAATATGATGAACACATCCCCGGAAGTGCTTAAGACCAGGCTGGATGGGGCTTTGAGCAGCCTGGTCTAGTGGGAGGTGTCCCTACCCAGGGCAGGGGGGTTGGAACTAGATGGTCTTTAAGGTCCCTTCCAACCCAAACCATTCTATGATTCTACTGTTCTATGATTCTATGAAGTAGCCTACATGTATCACTGAGGTTAGAAGACAGGTAGGAGCAGATAGAAATCTCCAGGAATTGTTCTGAAGACTTATTTGCATACAGTGACATCACAACGATGTTAAAATTGGGATAAGAGAGCCCCAAAACTTGTCCTATCTCTAAAGGCAACACTGTAGGCATCTGCTATTGTTGAACAGTTCAGGGCTGAAAAAAGTGTCCTAGAGAAAGCTTAAATATGACCTGGGAAAGATTTGGTTCAGATATGTTGCACACTCCTTTAGGTGTTGGTTTTGTAATAGTCTTTCCAAGCTTGCCATCAGGAACATAAATTTTTCTAAGATTTGTTTTCATTTTGAGCTTTCCTCATGTTTAAGATTAATGCAGACGTGTTTGAGAGGACATGCATTACTTTTTATTTCTTGGTATAAGCAAACCTATGAAAAGCGATGCTGAAAGAAAAATATTACTACCTAAAATTTGATAGGATAATATATTCCTGTGGCTCTATACATTCATAAAAGAATAATGACAAATAACATAGTCACATAAAGAGGTTAACTGTGATGAAAAGGTAAGAAATATTGGCAATACTCTTCGCAGTGTTTCTTTCCTTGTTTGCTCTTTAAAAAACATTAATAAAGTTAATGAAAAAATGGACACAGTTAAATAGCTGGTAAATCAGAAGCAGAACAATAATACTAGCAATGCAATTATATCTTCCCTGATCTTCCACCAGTGGACAAAACCAAAAACCTGCAGGATTGCCAAAGGAATTTTCATCTCAGTTTTAGCACCAGCACCCTGAATAACGTCAGACTTCAGCTAAAACTGATTATACTAAGCTATGGGGAGCTAGAGGGGAAATTTTGAAAATATGTAAATTATGGCAATAAAGATCATTGACACTCATTTTCTTAGATTACCTGAGTGACAATGTAGAGCCTATATCTTATCAAAGCTTCCCAATGCTTTTCTCTTAGAGCAGTGATTCATACGTTTTTATTTACCTCTCTTCATTTGCAGAACAAAATGGACACCCAACAAGAATTTCTCTGAAGGATTTTTTTTTTCTTTTTCCCTTTTTCCCCTGATGTATATGGAAGAGTAGTAAAGGTCTTGAGGTCTGCTGGCAGATGATAAAGTGCATATTTCATTTGCTGGGTAGGATACACTTTGTAAGAGACGCCAGTTTCTTGAGGCTGACAGCCAAAAGGATGTAAAGTGAATGGAAATATTCCTGATTATTTTTTTCAGGGTTTTTTGAGGGAGGGAGTGTTGATAAAAGTGGATTTTTAACCTGTGGTGCAATATGATAACCGACAGCTAGCCACGCGCTGCAAGGCAGACTCTGAGTTATAGCAGCTTCTGAACAGTACTACATTTTCAAACGATGACTCTTTGAGCTTTGAATTTTGAGTGTCTGTCTGCCAAAGAAAAATCTCACTTCTGTTCTTTCTGTTTTAAAATAACTTTCTTCTATTAATTGTATTGAAGAGTTTGATTTGGGATTCAGCATAGAATCATAGAATGTGTTGGGTTGGAAGGGACCTTTAAAAGTTATCTAGGCCAACGCCCCTGCAGTAAGCAGGGACATCCTTAATTAGATGAGATCGCTCAGAGCCTCAACAAGCCTGGCCTTGAATGTCGCCAGGGATGGGGCTTCTACCACCTCTCTGGGCAACCTGTGCCAGTGTCTCACTACCCTCTTTGTAAAGAACTTCTTCCTAATGTCTAATCTAAACCTACCCTCTAGTTTAAAACCATTGCCCCTCGTCCTATTGCTACATGCCCTTGCAAACAGCCCCACCCCAGCTTTCTTATAGGCCCCCTTCAGGTACTGGAAGGCTGCTATAAGGTCTCCTCCCATCTAATAACAAGATTTGGATGGATGACAAAGAAAATTGTTATTCTGCTTGTGGGAATGCAAGTAACTATTTGCCCAAAGACATCCGTACCTGAATAGGTGCCAGTGCCTCTGTTCTTAGGGTTTGATATTTTTAATTTTCTCAAAAATATACTGTATTCAATTATTTATTTATTTCTGTTAATAACTGTTAATTCTGTTAATAATTCTGTTAATAACAATATTTCTGCTAATTTATGGTAGAAATTCAGCTAAGGCAATAAACAGGAATTTCTGGGGTTTAGAACGCTTATTTTGTTTCTTGGGAAAATAATCTAAGCCATAATAATGTTTTCTTCTGCTGAGTGCATTAGCTATTAGATATGGAGAGTGCCTGGCACTTGAGAAGGGAAAAGTATCTAATAATAGAAAGAGGAGATGGAGGCCAGCTGCCAAAAAAGGGTGGAATAGCTGGCAGCTGTGATGGATGACCTAGTAACAAAGATGAAGAAGTCTTAGCAGGAGTACACAGATAGCGAATAAAACACAGGGTAAAAGGAGAAGAGACAGAAGGGAGAAAATGGATCTGAAGTGGCAAAAAGGCATTGTTCAAAGGAGCAGGTGAAAAAAGTATCACTTTATTTGCCACAAACCAAAGAGGAGATAAAACTTATCTTACGAAATTCCCAAGATTTTTTTTTAATATTATTTTTCCGTGAGAAAAAAAAATGAAGACAGTAATTAGGGAATTTAAATTAACAACCGAAGAAAATCCATTAATGAGAAATAAAATTAGCCTACTTCACAAATCACAGACTGTGTCTGACAGGTACACTGTGCATTTGAGAGTCTTAAAAGGACAGAACGTGCACCAATTACATTCAATTTTGTAAGATATTGCATCTAACTCGTCTATGTAACAAAAAACCTAGATTCTACCATTTTCATGGATGCAAGAAAAAATTAAAAACAGTAAGTTGTGATTAATAATCAGTTGTACTTCAACGGAGTGTCTGGATTAAAGTGTTATCCTTAAGAAATAATTTCCATACATTAGAATTTTTCATATATTTAGAAATAATACAGAGGATGGATTAAGTAGGAATGCTTTCAAACTAACAGACAGTGAGAATCATACAGGCAACCATTATGGGAAAAAAATGAACTAAGGGAATTTTTAAAAAAAAGGCAATGTGATGTGTGCAATACAATGATGTTTAGCAATATCCAATATAATACAAAAGAAGTGGTAAAGTTGTATTAGATGAGCATTTTGCCCTACACTTCTTCCCCCCAGGAGGAAGCTTGCATACACTGTACTGAGTGAAAGGAGCCAAGGAATTTCAACCTCTGTCCTCCCACCACTTCCCTGCTGTCTGATGCATCACACATATTTGTACCACATCACCCCGCCTTGGCCATGTGCCTGCTTGTCCCTGTATATGAGGATGGAGTCCCCTGCTGAGACACCTTTATACACTTTACTATCATGATCGCTCACTTTTTCCTGTAGATTTATTTAACATTAGTTTATTCTCTCTTCCTTTCCATTACTTTTGGCAGCCTGAAATATACAATCTTCAGAAGGATACTAAAAAAAGTGCATAAAAGTCTATTAAGTGATTAGAAGAATTCCCTCACGTTAGTATCTGAAACCTACACAAAAACTAAATTGTCTTCCTCCTTGAGAAGCAGAATCCAATTACTTTCTCCGTTTTCTAGAGGAAATTAAAGGTAGTGACTTGACTAAGACCACATTAAAAAACTGTGATATAGGAATGCATTGAAATCAAGACCTTGGACCACTGATTATACTGGTATATGTAATTCCCACAAGCAGATGAAAAATTAGCAACAGAAATAAATTTATGAGTGGATAAATGTGAACTGACTTTGTTCACATTTACAGACACAAATCTGTAATAACTGAATAACTGAATCCCTGGGTTGTTTTACAAAATGCTTGTTTAGTCCAGGCAGATGGATGTTTATACTATGCAGTTACCATAGTGCTTGGTGTAGTGCTAAATCCTGCTGAAAAGACAGTAGGTTCAGCCGTGCTGTAATGTATCCATACCACTTCCAGTCAGCTCAAAATTTAAGCATAACTGGCTCCCATTCACCTACAAAAGCCTCCATAAACATACATAACAATAAATGATGGTCTTCTAGAAGCAGCCCACAGCCTTTCCACAAGAGATTTTTTTTGCTTCTGAGGAGATGTAATCAGCCACGTGGCCTGTTAACTCCAAAGGCAGTGAACAAAGGCGTCAAAAAAACCCACAGGCAACAGTTACCAGGTCTAAACATAATTATTTCTCTACTGCAGAAGCAAAATGATTGTCATATTTACCAAGGGGAAAACGGATGACTCAGAGCCTACCACAGACATTTGAATGTGCAGGTTATGAGATTTATTGAAGGCAGAACTAAACCATGGGTGTCTTGGTCCCGAGTATTGCACCTGAGGAAGTGTGTTGTAACTCTTAGACAGTGAGTATCATAACAGCACAGCTACAAAACACAAATTAAAAATTCAGGACATCTTCCATAGATTGTTAATGAGGTGTCTTTTTAAAATCCTGTTTTGGGGAACATTTTGATGAAGGCTACACTTTGTCTTTCAGATAAATATTAAGATTCCCACAAAGCCATAGGTTGAGGTTTAAGAAGCATGTCCAAGTATGAGGAAATTCGTAGCCAAATGTAAAAAATTATCAAGACTGTAACAGATGGATGTTCTAAAGTCCTGGTGAGTTTTATAGAGTTAGATGCCATCTTTCATTGGACCAGCTGATATTCCTAGAAAAATTGGCAAGCTTTTAAACTCTGTCTTTCTGTCAAGTCTGATAAAGTGTAACAAAAGGCTAAATTTGTAATATACAATCTTACTCTTAATAAAATCTAATTATGATTATATACATTGGTTAAATACATTGGTTGAAGTCATAAGCCTCTGAAACTGAGAGAGATAGATTTATTATGACTTTTGTCATCAGTAGGTATCATCAGGAAATTATAATCGGTTGTAAGAAAATACATCTATTATATATGTGATTTTAGTAACCACTAGAGTTATGGATTTTAGCTGATAGTCTCACGTTTAGGAAGTATCTCAGTGCTGCTTGTTGAAGAGCTGGTATAAAGAATTTGAAGTGGAATATTTGTTTCCAATGGTAACTGTGTTTCTGCATTTCATCATCAGGCTGCATGAATTCTTGTGCATAATGATTCTTTTTTTCAACCAGCCTTCTTCTGTTTCAAAGTCTTCATGAAAACATTTAGGAAAAGGAAAAACACACAGCTTCATCCACCTGGGCATCCTTTTGCAGGCTATCCATAGTGAACAAGCAGACAAACTTTGGCAGACTCATTGCATCTGAGAACGGAATCTTCCTCAACAGGTAACAGAATTGATGTGATGACAGGAACAGTCCTCAAAACACTCACTGCTCAGAGTGTGCCTTTTTTGGAAACACAATAAACATTTTCCAGAAACCATAGAGACTAAACAACGTTTCTTCTTATGCTATGGACATCACTGTGGGAATTACCAGCCTACAGACCAGCATCCCGTTCATTCCCTGGCACCCTTACCAGCTGTCTTTGTTAAGGAGTAGCTGAATCCAGTGCTGTTCAGGACTTCATGGGTTCCTCCTTCCTGGCCCAAGAGAGCCGAATCTGGTATACTTGCAGAGTCGGAGGTCTTACCTCTGCCAGCCTGATGTGTGCTGCTGCTACCCTGCCTTTGCAAGTCCAGCCAGCAGCGATGGAGAAGATGAACTCCAAGAGGTAGATACACACAATTCACACAACACACAGAGGATGGTAACACAGCCAGACACATGGACCAGCACAGGTGCCTTTACCAGTATCACATAAAACCCCACAGCACTGAGAAGAACACACACAGCCCAGTCTCGCTGCTCCTCTCTGGCTGAGGCTCACCGTTGATGTGCACACACTCTTGCTTTCTGTGATTGCAACACCCACAGATTCATGGGCCCCTTAAATATGAGCTGAGGCCCTAGATCCATTGGATCTCTATGCCCAGGTCCTGGCCCCCTCACCCAGACACTGGCTCTCACTTTGGTCTTTCCAGAATTTCTGCCTGAATTTCACTAGCGAGTTGCACAAACCCCAATGCACAAAGGGATGGGTTTCAGGAGGAGATCACACAGCCCAGTCGTTCCTGTTGTTGGCCCCCAGACCTACAGGCTGCTGTGATACTCTCTGAACACCAGGGCTGAAAGCCTGGGCTTCCTCAAGGATTTATTCAGCCTGAACATAATCAGGTGTAAACCTTGCTCTGAGATTCCTCCATCTTATCTCTGAAATAAAAATGGGCTTCTGCCCTGGCTGTTACTTAATAGGAGAGACTCTCTCTGAATAAAAGGATTTTGTTTATATGTGCTTCAGAGTCATGTTTATATGCGCTCTACTGTGAAGTTATTCACAAGGAAGCAAGAAAGAAGTGACTGTATTACGAGCTAAATTATTTTATGCTTATGTTTTTCTCCATATGTTTTCAGAGTCAGATACTTTTGTCTTAGGATAGCCTGGGCTGAGACTGTGTAATGAGACCTGTGTCTAATGAGACCTGTTTGTAATGAGAACTGTTTCTCTCTGGGATCATATAGGCTCAGAGAAAAGAATTTTTTATCTCCTTGTAATGCAAGATTTTTTTTTCCATGGGATATTTGCCATAGTTTGCCAAGATCTCATTATCTGACTTCCCTCTTACATCCAACTATCCTTACATTTCATACCAGACTGGATTTCTTTTCCTTCTCTGCATTGCATTTTCGCCTGGTGAGATCAAGCTCTGAGACAGTGCTCATTGTTTGGACAGGAGCGTGAAAGCTTTTGGCAAATAAGATTAGTGGGGCTCTGTGGGAGACAAGTATGTGCTTGAACATACTGTATTATTTAGATGTCTCGTTTTTAGATGTATCCTGTCTCATCAGTTCTGTGACAGAAGAGTGTACAGATGTATCAGCTTTCAAAAAACGAAAACTATAAAAGTCTATGAATTATCTTGCAATGTGCACTGTATATAAGAAAAACAATACTTATGGGCAAATTGTTATCAATTAACTGCATACTGAAGCTGTATCATTTTGCCACATGAATAGCAGAAATCACAGCATAAATAGACAATTAAAACATTCGTTATAACGGCTGTACACAAATGGCATTATCAAAATATAGGATCAAAATATTTTTCTCTGTTCTTTTCTTTTTTATTTCTCTTCAGTGACTTAACCATGGCACTAAAGTTAGAAGCCAGCTTCTCCAACCTGCCTAAGTAAGAGAGAGAGGGAGAGGCTACAGAAACCTGTGAAAGGTGATTCATATCTCCTAACTTCTGTGCCTAAAAATAGGTACCAATTTGATCACAATTGTGTTTTTCCAGCTTACTTTCTAGGAAGACTAAGAAATGTTGTTTACTCATGCAAAGTACATAAAAGTAGAGATTTGCAGCCATCACTCTGTTAAAATCTGTCAAGATAATACAATCTGTTAAAATACGACAGAATTGAGGTTTCCTTTACATGATCACATCCTATTTTTCCCTTTCCTTTTCCTTTGGATGTGCAGAGTAGATCTCCTATGTTAAAAACTCAGCATTATGTGGTGAAGAAAGCTGTTGATTGCAGGATTCTTGCTTGTTGCTGAATTTAGAAAGAGCGTACCGAGTGACTAATGTGATTGCAAGCAGAGAGAAAAGGTCTCATTAGTCAAAGCAAACGAATGATTCTATGGAAAATTCCAATGCCAAGTCAGTTAATCTGTCTCTTCACAGATGGTCACTATTATTTGTTTCTTATTTTCAGAATGCTCAGCTTGATGACATGATATCTAATTGATGGACATGCTACTCAGTCACAGTAACAAACAGCAATGAGTGGGAGATAAGTTTTGGACATAAGAAGTGCCATTCAGTACTAAGTGTTCTGCAAATAACAGGTACTAGAAATGTCAAATTAGGGACCTGATCTTGCAGAACATTTTCACATCTATCTTATCTGTTCTTGTCTTCCAGTGGCAAAATGGAACTCCTTTTTTGACAGAAAAGTTAGGGTAATACAGTAAAAATGTTTTAATTCTCAAATCAGTAGTGATAGGTGCTGAAGGAAAATCCAGAAGCAAATTTTGATTAAGGTCCCATAGAATAAGGGGTGGAAACATATGTTGAATATAGAGGGTGGAAAATATAGACATGCTGCTCTAAATACAGCTTATGATCACATTATTACAACTTCTTCACAGTGCACAAGCATCCTGATATAGGCATTACCTAGCTTTGATTTTCTTAGCTTATTGTTTTTAAACAGTTGAATCTAAGGCTGATTTAAGTATACAACTCATTTTGTAGTTCTAAGAGGGGCAATCTTCTAAAATTTACTTTACATAAAATGTTCTACAAATACTTTACATAAAGTGCTACTTAGATTCCTACATATTTGGTGTGAGGAGCCAGTATCTATTAGTTTCTGTTTAATCAATGTTTCTTGAAAACCACGACTAGTTCTTAAGAGCCTAAACATAAATTCTGCATCCTAACTTCAAGATCCTGTTACATCAGATCTTGACTGTCATACATAAAGATGCAAAACACAAAATGAAACATACTAAAAATGTACAACAGCGTTTAAATTTTAAAAATGCATTTGAATGATGAAGCTGACACAAAGCATTCCCACACATGCTTCAAAATGCCACTTTTATGTTCGCATCTCAATTTCACAATAAATTTCTGCAAATATTTAAGCACCAATTACATCCTGAGCTCAAATACTCAAGTTCTTTCCTCAGAAGTAATATGTTTTTCCCTGAATTGGGCAGATAGAGTGAGGTAAAAGGGTCCCTAATTTTCCTTACCCTCACCTTCTCAAAAAGCAATTCAGTGAAGTAGACAATGATCTATTTCCACTCTTCACAGGCCTGATCAATAGACAGAAGTGATGAGACAAAAAAAGCAGTTAAACGTAATTCTTTCACTGTGTCCCTGTCTCCCTCTCTCTCCCTCTCTCTATATATACATTCTCGTGATCACACACACTATGTGTATATATAATATGACTATTTATAAATATCATTTCAGGGAAACATGCTTTTGCATTCTCTGCAGTTAAAATATTCAAAACATTTAATTGGATTAACCAGTTGGCTTTACTCCCTCATCCTGAATGAGGTTCATTAATCTTGATGACCTAGATTTCCCTCTCTGCATACCCAGGTTCTCAAGTCTCTCCAAAACTTTATGACAAATAGAGGTTAAGAATAAACAATTGGCTGGATGTCCGCATCCAAAGAGTTTCAGTCAACAGCTCAACATCCAAATGGAGATCAGTAAGAACTGACATCCCTCAGGGAGCTGTATTGGGACTGGTACTGTTCAGTATCTTTATTAATGACATAGAGAGTGGGATTGAGTGCACCTTCAGCAAGTTTGCAGATGATACCAAGCTGAGTGCTGTATTTCATAAGCTTGAAGAATGGGATACCATCTAGAGGGACCTTGACAGGCTTCAGGAGTGGGCCCATGTGAAACTCATGAAGTTCAACAAGACCAAATGCAAGGACATACACCTGGATAGGGCAATTGTCAATATCAATACAGGCTGGGGCACGAAGTGATTGAGAGCAGCCCTATAGAGAACGACTTAGGGATGCTAGTGGATGAAAACTTGGACATGAGAAAGCAATGCGCGCTCAAAGCCCAGAAAGCCACTCATATCCTGGTCTGTATATAAAGAAGCATGGCCGGTAGTTTGAGGGAAGTTATTCTCCCCCTTTTCTCTACTCTCATGAGACCCCACCTGGAGTACTGCAGGTCTGGGGTCCCCAGCACAACAAAGTCACGGACCTGTTAGAATGAGTTCAGAGTAGGGTCACAAAAATTATTAGATAGCTGGAACACTTCTCCTCTGAAGAAAGGCTGAGAGAGTTGTGGTGTTTAGCCTGCAGAAGAGAAGGTTCCAGGGAGATCTTATTACAGCCTTTCAATATCTAAAGGGGGCTTAGAAGAAAGACGGATAGAGACTTTTTTACTAGGCCCTGTAGAGGTGTAACGAGGGGCAACAGTATTAAACTAAAAGAGGGTAGATTTAGACTAGATATAAGGAAGATATTTTTTACAATGAGAGTGGTGAGACACTGGGACAGGTTGCCCAGAGAAGCTGTGGATGCCCCATCTCTGGAAGTGTTCAAGGCCAGGCTGGATGGGGCCTTTGAACAATTTGATCTAGTGAAAGATGTCCCTACCCATGTCAGGGGAGTTGGACTAGAAGATCTTTAAAGGTTCATTCCCATCCAAAACATTCTATGATTCTATGATTCTGATTTTATGAAATAGACTTAGTATGGCATTTTAAATAGTAGGACATCTAGGACACCATAAAGGACACTGAGTTTAAGAGCAGTGCCAATTATTGTGATGCTGAAACATAGACTATCAATTATACTGTGAAGTGTCTTAGCAAAACATATAAAAAATACATCATTAGATGGCTCCTGCTAGAAAAAGTTAAAACAAGAAGAGGGAGAAAGACATTTAACCATAGCCATTGCCACTGTTTATTAACAGAATCTTCCTAATAAGTGCTTTTATGTCTCTCAGGTTTGCTTATGCAAAGTTCACATAACAGGTTTATAATTGTGAGAATTATCCTCTCTGGTGTGGTTCCCCATTAGGCATTTTAGGTCCTAAAAATTATGCATGTGTCCATTTGCACTTGAGGGTTGTCATCACCACATATCTTTCACGGAGCTGGTCAGCAGGAGTTACCTACACCCATTAAGCAGTCTTCATTCTGGGTCTGCTGCCAACAATGATCATTAACTGAACAATGTATTTAATCTCATAAACATTTGATATGCTCACAATTTGCTAATGTTAACTTGATAGAGACTGTAAAATTGCTATAATTTCTCCTGGGTTAAACAAGTCCTGTCCTATTATCCCTAATTCTGAAAGACTGTACAGATGAACGATAAAAGTGTGAGACCATAAACCAGAACCTTTGAATTTCCCTTGACAGGTAAATGCCCTAATTGTTGTTCTAGTCAATCTTGCACATGCTCTTGATCTCTGACACATTCAATATTTTGTACTGTTTTGCAGAGTGGAATGGTTTCAAAGGAAGGACATAGAATTAACAACATCCCTTCACTCTGAATGGGCTCCAGCTTGTGATTTTTGGTGCTATACAATGAAGGGAAAGCTAAGATGAGGGCAACAGAGGGAAGTGTACATGTTTTCCCTCTATTCAAATCTAGTGCTTTAGACTGAGACATGTTTTATTAATAAGGTGTTAATAAAGTGTAGGAGATTCCTAGGCTTCATCTGTCTCCATTTTCAAAGAAAGGTTTTGAGAAATTCCAGGCTGTAAACCCTGAGTGTAAAGGATCCTTTCTGAGGCTTAATAAAGTGCTGAGGTACAAGGGAGGGACATTTATCCCACAGCATTTTCAGTTAGTTACCTTAACAGTCTCTAGTTTATGTAACTGGGACTAATTTTTATGAGAACTACTGGAGATGTCTAGGCCTCAAAGCTAGAGAGTGGGCCTAAAAGACATTATTAAGCACTGACAGGTTTTCATTCCTTTTTAACTTGGGGTTGGTTCTGTCTTCACTTGGAGACCTTCACTTAAATGTGTTTATATGTTTGCCAGGTTTGTGTTGCAGTTGTGATTTACGGATGAGATTTTCAAAGTTGTCAGATTTGGTTTGTTGACTAGACAAAAGCATGCAGTTTGGGGGTCAAGGCTGGTTCAAAAAAGTCCTATTTTACATCAATACAGTTTTCTCTGTGGAAATCTTGGTCATAGCCCTGTCAAGAGGATGTTTGCTATTGACTTCAGTGAAGCCAGTTCTTCCATCCAGACGATTTTTCCTTTAAAGTAATCAACCATGACAACTGAGCAGAGGAGAGCTTTGGAGTATTTTCCTAATTATATTTCACATGTTTGTTTTGCAATAAGCATAATTCTGGATGATATTTTAAAGAACACAATGAGGCTTTGAAGCTGCAAAAGACTTTTCTGTTTTAATACACCTAACAAATGCAGACTTTGTCTTATGAAGGTAAATGTTCTATACAGAGAATATGGTGCATATGATTGAAAGACATAAATCAGAAGGTATATGCACACAGAAGAAGCTATTTTGTCTTATAAAAATTGAGGAAGCGTATAGCAGAGATGTTTTTAACAAATGATTATTTAAAGCATTTCAAGTAAATGGTCATATGGCCTTCTGACCCTAAAACTAGGATTAAAATAAGATGTAATTTACCAGCATAATTGACAGCTATACATGTAAGTAGCTCCAAACATTAGTTCTTATTTTAGCTCCTGTTTTTAATGCAGTCCAGATTTGCAGTTCGAAACAAAAATTTGCATGATTGTTTACTGAGTCTTTCCAATAAAAAGTTATTTCTCAACAAAAACTACCTGGCACGTAAAATCTGAGCACATTTATAATCACATAAAATTTTATTAGCCAAACTAGCTTTGTTCCAGTCTCAAAAACTTTGCTGCTTCCTCAATATATTTTTCCCAGACTGTCAAGATTTATTTAACTAAATAGTACTTTGACCAGTTGAAGCAAAGCATTCTGTCACTCAAGAATTTTTCTGTAATCTATTCCTAACTCTATCACGGTTTATTGGCGCTTTTCAGTGACTGACTCATGTAATGACTACAACAAAAGAAAATAAAGTGACTTTTAAGTGAGAACTATCCTCAAAGAAATGTTGGTTCTAGTTCAATTGCATACAGGTCCCTGTAAAAACCAAATTTTGACTTTCATATGCCTTTCAATCCCACTCCCTGATTCCAACAACAAACAGCAAAACTTGTCTAACAAGGCTTTTCTTTCCTTGAACAAGGCCACCCAGCAACACATAGAAAATTAATCCACTTGACGCTTGTACTGTGTAGTGAAGTATGAAACATGAACATCAACTAAATTCATTGGAGATTTACACAGAAAGAAACCCCCAAAAGAGATTCCCAATGCTCTAGGAAGTTGAGTCCTATAAACTGTAGTCAGAAAAGACTGCCACAGTGTTTAGGAGCGGAAGCTCATATTCTTTAGATTTTAATTTAAAGAATGCACTGAACTACATAGTAATAATTAAGTACTGAAAATATTGCATGGAAAATCTTGGCCAATAACATTCTTCCCATTAAATTAAGGAAATTTTTGTTTATGCATCATGGTACCTATCCTGATGTTTCTCTATCTCTTAGCTAACAGGCATTACTCACTATTTCATTTTTGCAGCTATAATGAAATAAGAAATATTAAAAAAGAAAAACAAAACCACAAACCAACAAACAGGCGAGCAAAATTCCTGGCATGGCAAGAACACCTGTAAAAAAAAGTAAACCTTTCTTTTCCTCTGCAAAACAAGTAGGTATATTTGCTTGTTTCATATTGGTTGGTACTGTCATACAGACAGCAGAGGACTTAGAGAATATGTAGTTCTTACCATCAAGAAACAACTACAAGAATAATACGGCATAAGGTGCCACCTCTCTACAGAGATTTAACTTTAGCTGAAGTCTTTTCCTGGGTTCATCTTGTCCCATAATATGAGTGAGCATAATATGTTTTTATGAAACTGTAGATAGTTTGGATAAATGTAGATTGTGGACAGCTGATGATTCAGACAGAGTTTTGACATCAAGGCAATATGTGTAGGTTTCCTCAAGCCCAAGAAGAAAGTCAGTTGTAGCTGTCTTCCTTAGGGAATCTGGTAAGGTTAGGCGTTAAATTTTTAGTATGCTACTAGATAACGCATTATAAAATATGATATCTCAAGAGCTCAGAAATTTACACAAAATGGAAAGGAATCAAAGGAGCAGTTATGTATACTGTTTAACTGCTAACAGGGGTAACACCAAAATGTTTTTTTTTTCCAAATAAATCAGCCTTCAGAAATCTAAATGCTACTGGAAACTTTCAGTAGTAATTTTTCTTCTCGCCTTTGTTTCAGTCAAAGATTAATTTTCAAATAGCTTTTAAGGGTACCTCTTTTGTTGGTGAATTTTTTTACCTACATCTATACCAAATATTACTGAAAGAAAACTTGCCTATGCTAAGGATGAAGTCTCATCAAAAGCAATGTTGCTGGGACCGTCTTTTCAACTAAAAATTGTCCTTGCAGTTTTCAAGATGGATTTTATGAAACGATAAACAAAACACAAGGAGATTTTTTTAAAGCCTTGAAGTGGAGTCCACTTCTCAAGGCTCTTATGCACTTACAATTAACTGAGTAACTGTCTCAGGTTAATTATCTATGATTAACTCTATGACTATGCTCTTACTTAAGAGAAACTCTTAGCATTTCAATTTATATCCAGGGAACTGTTTTTGTTTGTTTCTTGCATGCGTAAAGGGTTGATTTTTGTAACCTGAAAGAATTGGTCCCAAGACAATATTCAGCATGAGAAACTGGAACAAACCAAGATATTTTATCTGAATCTCTTCTTTGGGGACAACCGTTCAGATTCTCAATGGCTACATCCAAAATTATTTCAGAGTAAAACATGATCCTTATTTTTCCTAAGATCTTTAGGCAGTTATACAGAACCACATTTCTCTTTTGTGAGGATGAGATTATTAACTTTTAATTTTTATTATTTAAAAATTAAATAAATGGGAAGTGTTATCTCATAGTGGTTTATAAAGAAATAACTAAGCGAGAGGTAGGTAGGCATACTCATCTATAAATAAACGGATGGGTTTCTCAGGCACAAGTTATTATTCAAAGTAACCTCATCTGCTATTACTTTCAAAAAAGAGAAAAAAAGGCACAGGTATAACCAAAACATGGCTTACTATTTGATATTTCACAATGAGTTTCTGGATTCTGTGAGTTTTTTAGAAGAAAGAAACATTTCTGGGTTTTAGGTAGTATATTGTTCTGGTACTGTAGAATGTAATACATTACACAGAAAATAACAACAAAGTCCACACTATTGTCTCACCCTTGTTTTGTTCCATTATCAGGTTACATTTGTTTTGCTAAAACAGAGTTGATGAGAACAACATTTAAGTTAAAAAAACCCAAACATTCAGTTACCTGGAAAAAAAACCCAAATCTGTTTGCATGTATTTAACTATAGTAAAGAAAACACTAGAGCATTACTAAAATGTAAGACTTTTTTTTCTTAGAATTTAGGGCATTTAAAAGTTGCTTGCCTCAAGGTCACAAGACTTTCCAAAAATCTAAATTGTACAAACTATAGCTCTTCTGTGGCGATTTGAAAGCACTCACATTATGAAATACAACAAGTTTCCTAGGAAATCAGGTAGTTTAGATGTAAGGTCTCCATTTGATGTCAGAGTAAAGTACAGGGGATTGGCATGGTAACTAGTCACAGCAGGAAAAAAAAAAATCACAACTTTTTATTCAGTTTCCAAGCTCAAAAAGAAATGCTTATTTCAAGTAAAAATCGAAGTATAAGCTGCTACTACAGTAGGAACAGTGGAGGATCCTGTAACTTCAGTAATCCTTTGTCTGTTTCTAAACAGTTAAGAATGATCATATATACTGTATATGCGTGGAAAAAAAAACCACAACAAACAAAACTAGCAGTTCTATGAGAATTACATCCAGTTCCAACAACTGTATGCTTTTTGCTATGAATTGGTGAATGGCTGCTACTATGCAGTATTACTTCTGGGAATGCAATTACCTGTACCCTAGAGGTCAGAGAACATTTTGTAACACACAGGAAAAAAATATTTGTATTTTGACCTGCAGAACCAAATGGTCCATTAACGCCAAAAGCTTTTATGCAAATTTACCATTTGGTCTGCCTTCTCCCGTTTCCAGCCACTTGTAGATCACATAAAAAAGGATCCATGTGCTAGTCCTGCAATGCGTGAAACTCAGAGACTCCCATAATAGGTTGGAAAGGCAAATATCAAAGGAAAGAGAGGTATTGGATTTATGGAGTTTGCCAGGTAAAAAATGATACCACAAACCTTTGTGTTTTAACAAAGGAGAGCTCCTCAGGTTTTCTCTAAGGATACGCACCTGGATAACCACAAACACTATGGTTTAGTGCCAGTCTGGGCTATCAGAACTCAGTAGACAGATTTCTTATGGCTTTCTAGGATGTAATTGCAATTAATTGAACAAAGCTGCTTTGAAGGGGCCCCTCTAATTTTATTTTCCTATGTCCATATTGGTATGCTATGGGATAAGCTGTGTTAAAGAAACCAGGGGCCTGGTTTACAGTGCAGCTTAAATATGACCAGCACACAACTGCGATACTACTTCAAAATCAAAGAAGAAATGGACCAGCCAAGGCACAGAACATGTTCAGCCACCCTCACCATTGAGAAGAATAATGAGATTTTGGTCACTCATGCAAATCGATTAGTCCCTTCCAGGCAGCTAGTAGGCAGAATTTTATATTGCTCGTATGCTACTTTAGTTGGCCTCCTATATGAGCATTGATGTGCTAGATAGATATCTTTCCTCCATTGCCTTCCAATTTCTATTTCTGTCATATTCTCTATTGCACAGATGGGCTTATGTGGATAAGAAAAAACATGTCATTGCATGCAAATTATTCTGTATGTTATTCGAAGAACGTATTTTCATTTTAAGCCTTCATTTTTGTTGAAGGTAGAGCAAAGATGACAGTGTATTTCAAGAGCATCCCTGGTATAGTTTAGGTTCACTGGTACAATCTGAAGGAGCTTTTTTGAAGATTTTGTTGTTGTTTTTCTCTGCTACCATTTCTAACTCGCATAAGACCATAACATGAAATGGCAGATCTAACAGTTTAAACACAGACCAAAATCTACTGAAATCAAAAAGAAAAACTTAGATCCTGATGAACCAGGCTGCTGGATAAGTCCACAAATAAGATCTAAGGCTGAGAAAATAACTGAATTCTAAGTCTATGTATTTTACCTCGTGCTTTGCTGCGGACTGTGAGCATTGGTTCTTTATGGTATAGGATAAATCGCTGCACCGCAGTAATATGACTGCTTTCAGTGAAAAAATGAGGATCACAAAGGTCCATTTAGGTGGAATTTAGAGACCTCACAGACCATCTCAAGAAAATATCAACTGATTACAGCATGTGAAGTTTCAGATAATAGCTACAACTGTGCTGCATGGCATGCTTATCAACCCTCTGCTTATGGCTGAGCTGACTTAGGGGACTATTTCCTGCCAAAATCTATGCAACACAGAAATGAGATTTTTGTTTTTTATCTATGACTGTTAAAGCACTCCATTTGTTAGGTTTGCTCAAATATCCAGCTTATTTAGACTGCTTTGAACTGTAATGTTTATTTTTTTAATAATCTCCCAGGACAGAGGTTTCCAGTGAGGTGCATCCCTGCCAGCCATGACGTGAAGTGTAATGTAACATGAAATTGCCCCAGATAGTCTCAGCTAATAGATCAAAAACAGGCGGTTTCACACAAGGCCAGGTAGAGCATTTATTCCCTTTGATCTACTTGTGTAGACACAGGAGCGGCTCAGGACAGGATCATCCAGGTCCCAACATGGTGGTGCAATTCTGATAAGAACGAACAACAAAAATCAGTGGCAAGTGACAGCAAGCAGTATCAGCAGAAGTAATGTTACAGTCACATAGAGAGGGTGAAGAGGCAACAGGAAAAGTAAAAAAACATTGCAGAAGAGCTGAAGAGGAGAGAAGATGCACAAAGAGTATGTGTAAGCCAGATGATAGAAGAAAGGTCTAAAAGGCAGCAACAGCAGACTGGGGGACTGTGACAAGGCAAACAGAGCAGACTCCCAAGTCCTGAAAGCTGTCTCCAGGTATGCCTGTGTGAATAGTCCCTGGAATAGTTTCCTCACCAAACCTGGGAAGCTGGGTCCGTTCTAGTCCCTGAAAGACACTGCCCACTAATGGTCTCCTAAACAATTCCTAGTCATGGTTCATAGCTGACATGGCCTGGAGCTCACTCACCACAGTCAGTTGGGTTGTGGCTACCCTGTTTTGGGGGCTACAAGAGTTTAGCATAGATATGGACTATTCCATGAATCATTGGACTCTCTGTCAGTCAACGGTCTGAGTGACCTGCAATTTACTAGAGTAGCTGTAGCCTTTCGCTGTGAAGGACTTCCATCGTTTCACTGTACTGGAATTTTTCTCCTCTCCTAACTGCCTCAGACCAAAATACTTCCCTATTTTGATACAATTCCTAGAATAGGATATAACAGAACAGAACAATAGTACAACAATCTTATTGTTTAGTTAAATGGTATAGATGTAACCTTACAGTTCACAAATCATTCTTTATAAGAAATCTTTAACAATCATAATGGGAGACAACTTTCAGGACTGAGAATTCTACTTGCTCCTCTCCCTCTCTGATGCTCTGCTTACACCAGAGACGAGCACCAAAGAAGCACAACTGTAGATCTGTCCTATGTACTTATGTTTACCAGGAGTCTTCTTTCCTCAGGAAGCAAATTATACTTTTAAACTATGGAACCCAGCTTCTGCCCCAAAATCATCAGTGTTTTTCCAGCCAGAAACTAAATAGGATGCCAGGAGGATATTTTGTATGAGTGGACAAAATGCAAATGTGAACATTAAAGCCTGCAATTACTTCTTCAATGGAGTTTTCTTTGGGTTCTCTGTGGCAGGGGTGCTTCTATTTCATTTTTGTTGGCTTTCACTGCACACAGTATGTATTGATCCTGAATAGTCTGTCACTTCTGCTCATTTTCTGTCATTTAGAGGTATCTGAAGAAGTATGCTAACATCAAGAACCCTGCTACTTAAGTACCAGATGTTTTTTCTCCATTGGGAAAACTATTGTCTCAACAAAAAGAACTATGACTTAGTGTAGTCATTGCTTAATTTTCTTCCACGAATGTATGTATTTCCTTTCTTCCTTCCATTATCTGTCTTTCATATCGTTTAAAACAAAAGGATGACATTTTTTTGGGTTCATCCCAAAGAGGAATAAGTATGCACACACATAAACACACATATATGTTTAATTCGACATAAAATATGTACAATACGTGATTGTGTTTCAGTACTAAATACCTTGTTTCCTAGATATGTTAGTAATGCTTTTTGATATGGTCTCTTTTTTTCATATTCTCTTTTGTTTATTACTGATTTCTTTATATTTAAAGCTATAGATTTTCTCAAAACAATGGTTTTTAGAAAGAGAGATACTATGCAACTTTCAGTGTAATTCTTCCTGCAGGATAACCATTCATTTAATACTACCCCAATCCATTATATTTCCTCTGCTTTTAAGTCAGATCATTTTTGCATTTGTTTAAAAATGTAACATTATAATCTAGCACTATCCTTTATTTTAAGCTCAAAGCAGCAAACACAAAAGCCAATTGCTTGCTATTCCTGAGACAGACCTTTATACCCCTGGCCTCTTATTGTTTTGGTTGACAAGATCAGTTGTGTTTTGTCTGAAATGCGAAGTATTATCTTAAATTTAACATTTCCACTACTTAAAGACAAGAAAGTTCACCGTTCAAAGCTCTCCAAGAAAAACTACTTGAAAAGAGCTTTAGATAATAATTATTTTATATAGCTTTACACTGAAATTTCTCCTTATACTCTCTCTGTTGAAAGTATTTTTTTTCCGTCAAGATCCAGAGTTCATTTCATTCTCCTCCTTATATTCATGCCTGAAGTGTGAATGATGGTGTTGACCTACTTTAATAGGTTGATGTATACTAACGCTAAAACAAAGTGACATCTGTATTTTCATTTTTTTCAATTGTCACTCTTATGATGACTAATCGTATATAGTGATGTTTGGCCACAAAGGAAAGAAGGCTAGTCTGCTCTGCATTCCAGTTCTCCCTTCTTGGAGGATTTTGCAATACCTACTTTAAGGACAGCAGGTCCATTAGCCTTAGGCATTTACAAAATAGACCTCTACATGTCAGTAATACATCTAGGTCTCCATTACAGCAGATTAGCTAGTCCCATGAGGTTAGGATGCAATTATCTGATCAAATGTATATTCCTCATCACAGTGGAATGAATAAACCTCTGGAGGTTATGGATGTCACTGAGTAGGTCTCAATAGAATGACATGAAGGTCTAGATAGCTTAGCTTAAATGTTACACCTATGCTGGAGGCACCTTAAGGTAAGTGAGGTGTTGCCACTCTGAATATCAGACAAAATTTCAATGCCAAAAGATTTCAGCTCTTTGTAGATGTGCTAGTTCAGTGGGTCAGCAGCTAATATCTTTATTCATAAGTAGGACATATTTAACCATTCATTCTGACATTTCTGTATAATATGATGCCATAAATATTTAGTGAAACTAATCAATTTTTATCATGCTTAGTTTGAAATTTTTTTTTTTATTTTTTTTTTTTTTGCACCAGATGAAGAAGTATTTGTCAGGCATGCAATTTTAAAGGATTCAAAGGGCTTAATTTCTACTTTGCCATGTTTTTTAAATAACATTTTTAAGGTGACAACCTTTTTTTCATTGATGGGTTGAGATTATGTATAGCACATCTTCACTTGTTAAATCAAAAGGGTTAAGGGGAAGAGCAGACATAGTTTCAATCCATGAGAAGGAGAATTCTTGCCAAATCTTGTTTGTTGGCATTCATACAAAATCTTTTATGTTAATAGGAGTAATAATTATATTTCCCTTTACAGCATTTAACAATAACACAAAATTTCACAAAAATTACATAATTCCAATTCTGACTCTTACTAATAGCATTGTTCTTTTCTTCAGGGTGATGATGAAAAGTGTATACAATCTATGGGTAAAAGTTGACCTGATTTATTCATTTATATATACACTGAGATACAAGTGAAAAATAGTTAATGGTTTTGTAAAATATAGAATTAAAACCATGTATTTGGGAGGAATTGTGTGTGCATGTGTGCATATATAATTTTAAAGACCTAAGGAAAAGTAAAATATGTATTCCCTTTCTTTGAATCACTTAAAATATGACTATTGGGCTGATGAGAATCTTTTAATATTTTTATCATATACAATGTCAACAACATAAATAACCAGTGTCTAACACTTTTGTCTATTAGGCTACGTATTACCATATTAGTCCTATTCATTCCACATTCTAAAGTACATAAATACTACTTCTGGTTGCAGGTTATGGCCTAGGATTTGGTGGTGGACACTTATGTTGTAATCTTTAACATGAAATGAACCAAGATGCTTGACATAAATTCGTATTGTTAATATTACAGCAAAAAAATTTGTAAAATGACAGCTCATTCTTTTTACTCATTTTCACATATCTGCCTGCATTAACCTTGTTTTGAAAAAGGAAACTTTTAAGGAAAATAATAATTAGCTGTCAGTGGTATTTGTCAAAGACTTTACTCCCTAACATCTATTTAATCACAGCTGACTGTCAAGAACCAGGTTTCTGTTAATATCTTAGATTAATTCTTCTATTTTTCAGTCTAATGCAGAATTTTATTGTCAGATTATGTTAAAACAACGGAAACGTGTTGCTTTCTGATTCTAAGAAACTTCTTAGAGACTTTTTGCATTAAATATACTTCACTGTCATATAATTTTGAATTTTCATTGTACTAAGCCCTCTTTTCTCAGCCATATGTTTTTCATGGAGTTCCTTCAGTGAAAGGATGATGTTGCCACCTCCATGTAGTCCTTTAGTTAGTGTCACACTCTAACCTCAATGAAAGAAATGTAACAGAATCCACACCTCTCTCATCCACCCAGAGCACCATTGAAAAGGCGGAAGAGTCAAAACACCTGGAAATCTGTTCTATAGATCTTTTTGCTGTCCCCAGACCATAAAGTTTTACTTAGTGGAAACAGGAACAGATTTTACTGACATCAGGATGTCCTGATCCAACAGTAGTCCATGAACTACTATTGGATCAGCCTAATGTGTGTAGAGCAGCAGCAGAGGTGGTAGGTTTTGAAGCTAGTACACCACCACAGGGCGGGTACCACCCTGCCTTCTGAGCTGCAAGGAGGGTCATTTTCTTGCTTTAGCTCCTTTTCTATAGTAGTATCATACATACAGTGCTGCAAAAGAGAAAGTGCTATCCATCTTGCAGACCTGGTAACAAGTGGTACCCAAATGCGTAAAATCACCCCAGTGCTGTAGAGAAAGAAGAAAGGAGTTCCTAAGGCGATTTAGTCAACGTAATCCCATCTTTCAGTGTGCATTATCACATTTCTGGTGTGAGTTAGTAAATTTCTTGTGGATTTTTGTTTGTGAAGTTTTGATCACATTAAGTTGGTAGGCATTCTGTCTGCATTTTTGGTTATAAATATTTTTGTAGATATTTTTAGATCTAAGTTTTCAGTTAGCAGATTTTTAAGGCTTGTTCTCTGTTCATACCATGATATACAATTGATTAAATATAATCTACTGGGACCCTGTAATTCATCACAATTTATTTTGTAATTACAACACACTGAAAACAGCTTTGATATGATGGCTTCTTGATCCCTATGTCTGTTTCTCTGTCATGATCAGAATTGCAAAAGAATCCAGGCAGGGACATGGAACGTGGTCAGCAAATCTGGTCAGCAAATTGTATCTTCTTGGTTATTTAATAAATGCTCTTTTAGATCATGTTGTAAATTTTGCCAAAAGGCAACAGACTTAACACATTCATTTGATTGTTTTTCCTAATAGTGTAGGCAGAAAGACAAAAACTTTGTCAGTCGTATGTCATAAGGCTCTCTGGTGCTTTTGGTTAATATTCCAGTGATGCAAAAAAATAGATTAAGATATATTTTTTATTTGACTTCTTTCCATAACTTGTATTTTTTTAAAGCAGGACATTTCAACCCTGCTATAGTTGATAGCAACCCTGTCGCTGATCTAACTGGCACAAGCACTTAAACTACAATTTGATTTATGTTCCCCTTATGTAATTTGCATCAATTTTCTTGAGAGAAGTAAGAAAACCCTTGGTTATTAGTTAAAGTAGCATAACTAGCTTGAGAATAGTTAAAGGAGAATAAATCTTGTCAATCTGCTGAAAAAAAAAATTGCACTCCTCATGACAGTGATGTAACACCAAAGACCAGCAGTGGTGACACTGATTTGTCACAACTACACCTGTCAATGGAATTGGACTTGCTTTCACTGAAGACATTCTCAGGTCCGGACTGGATGATTTCTGATTATAAGTGGCATGAGTCTTCAGTACTCAACACCCAGTAAATCAAGTATATCTATAGGGTGTGGAAGAGCTGTACCAAAAGACCTTTTTCCCATCAAAGTTTATGAAGAAGGAGAGCCTTACTCCTGAAAAAACAATAACCAAGGCATTATATACCCCCTGGGAAACAACAGATCAGAAAAGGATATCGGAATAAGGTGAAAATACATGTCCACCACACTGACATAGCTCCAGGAAACCTGCTTAATCTTGATTACAAATGTCTAATTCTCACTGGCAACTCCTTTGCATATAGGGTAGCCCCATGTTTGCAAGCCAGCTAAATCTCTTCACTGGGAACAGTATTCAGCACTTACAGTGTCTGTTTGTATACTTTTGTGGGATCATTTTTAAATGGCTGTCCTTTTCATTTTTTGCATCAGAGAAGGTCAGGTTTTTCAAGCGAGGACTTGAGAGAACTTGTTCATTATTCACCAGTGCTTTTATTTTAAAACTGGCGGATGCTGGTAATCTACTTCACAGATCTTTCCCAGATTTATTTCTGTAGTAACAAATATTTGTATAAGGAAAGACAATTTTCACCTCCATGAGGTTAGCTGCAATGTGTGTGCGAGGTGATACTGGTTTTAAAACTCCATATTGACTGCATTAGTCTGGTCCTTATTTTTCTAGTCTCTGCACCTGCAAGGTAAATGCTTGCCACATTTAGTAACAGTAGGTCTTCAGCTGACAGGAATATAATATGACTGCAATACAGTTCCAGAAGATATTCCAATTTAGTAGTGTTAAAAATAGCATCATAAAGCATTTTCCTGGAGCAATTTTATTTTTTTCTCAAAACTCACTATAAAGGCTGATGAATTTTCATGCTCCCCTGGGAGGTTTGTTTGCTTTCGGTTTTCTGGATTTTTATTCTTTTGCTTTGTTTTTGTTTTATGTCTTTCATTGTTATCTTTTTTACTTTTGATGCTGCAGGAAATGACAAAAATTTTCAGAAGTGAGGATAAATACATTAACCTTCAGATTCTGTGGGTTTGCTTGAAACTATTCAAGCTGATAAAAAATATTCATTTTGACTAAAAGGTCATTTTTTACTAATGTGCATAAATGTTCTCATGAATTCTTCTCTCTACACTTACCTATTATCATCTTGAACCTTAGAAGAAAAAAATTTTCTTTTTCTTTATTCCCAAAGATCTTCACAAGGCCCAACATCCAGCACTATTTCCTAAATAGGCAAATGTCATCCCACATTTTTCCTCAGAGCAGGGAATCACAGAATCATTTAGATCGGAAAAGACCTTTAAGATTGAGTCCAATTGAAACCTAACACTGCCAAGTCCACCACTAAACCATGTCCCTAAGCACCAAATCTACAGATCTTTTAAATACCTCCAGGGATGGTGACTCAACCACTTCTCTGGGCAGCCTCTTCCAATGCTTGACAACAGTTTCAGTGAATAAATTTTTCCTAATATCCAATTTAAATCTCCTCTGGTGCAACTTGAGATGATCTCCTCTTGTCCTATCACCTGTCACTTGGGAGAAGAGACTGACCCCAACCTTGCTACAACCTCCTTTCAGGTCGTTGTAAAGAGCGATAAGGTCTCCCCTCAGCCTCCTTTTCTCCAGGCTAAGCATTCCCAGCTCCCTCAGCCTCTCCTCATAAGACCTGTGCTCTAGACCCCTCACCAGATTCGTTTCCCTTCTTTGGACATGCTCCAGCACCTCAACGTCTTTCATGTAGTGAGGGGCACAAACCTGAACACAGTACTCGAGGTGTGGCCTCACCAGTGCCAAGTACACGGGAACAATCACTTCCCTAGTGATCACCACGCTATTCCTGATACAGGCCAGGATGCTGTTGGCCTTCTTGGCCACTCTGCAAAGCTTTTCAACCCTCAAGCAGGTCAGCACTCCCACCCAACTTGGTGTTGTCTGCAGACTTACTGAGGGTGCACTGAATCCCTTCCTGCAGATCATTGTTAAAGATATTAAAGAGAACTGGCCCTAGTACTGGGCCCTGGAGGTCACCACTTCTGACCAGCTGCCGACTACAATTCTTTGGGCCCTGACATCTAGCCAGCTTTTTACCTAGTGAAGAATACTCGCATCCAAGCCATGGGCACCCATTTTCTCCAGGAGAATGATGTGCGAAATGGTGTCAAAGGCTTTACTAAAGTCCAGGTAGACAACATCCACAGTCTTTCCCTCTTCCACTAAGTGGGTCACCTTGTCATAGAAAGACATCATGTTAGTCAAGCAGGACTTGCCTTTCATAAACCCATCTGACTGGACCTGATGGCCTGGCTGTCCTGTATGTGCTATGTGATGGTGCTCAAGATGATCTGCTCCATAACATTCCCAGGCATCGAGGTCAGACTAACAGGCCTGTAGCTCCCTGGATCCTCCTTCCAGCCCTTCTTGTAGATGGGCGTCACAGTTGTTAGCCTCCAGTCAACTGGGACCTCTTCAATTAGCCAGAACTGCTTGATAAATGATTGAAAGTGGCTTGGTGAGTACTTCCGCCAGCTCTCTCAGTATCCTTGGGTGGACCCCATCCAGCTCCATAGATTTGTGTGTGTCTAAGTGGTGCGGCAGGTTGCTAACTTTTTCCCCTTGGATTATGGGGGCTTCATCTGCTCCCTGTCCCTATCTTCCAGCTCAGGGGGGTAGTAATTGGTCTTAATACTAAAGACTGAGGCAAAGAAGACATTAAAGACCTCATCCTTTTCCCTGTCCTTGGTCACTATGTTTCCCTCTGCACCCAACAAAGGATGGAGATTCTCCTTAGCCCTCCTTTTGTTGCTAATGTATTTATAGAAACATTTTTTTATTGTCTTTTATGGAAGTAGCCGGATTAAGTTCTAGTTGGGTTTTGGTCCTTCTAATTTTCTCCCTGCATAACTTCATGACGTCCTTTTAGTTCTGAGTGGCCTCCCCCTTGTTCCAAAGTTCTTAAACGCTCTTTTTATTCCTGAGTTCCAGCCAAAGCTCTCGGTTTAACCAGGTCAGTCTTCCCCACCAACTCATCTTTTGGCACATTGGGATGGCCTGCTCCTGCACCTTTATGGATTCCTTTTTGAAGAATGTCCAACCTTCCTGGACTCCTTTGTTTTTAAGGAATGCCTCCCAAGAGACTCTGACAACCAGTCTCCTAAACAGGTCAAAGTTTGCCCTCTGGAAGTCCAAGGTGGCAGTTCTGCTGACCTCCCTCTTTATTTCTCTGAATCAAAAACTCTATCATTTCACCATCATTATGCCCAAGATGGCTTCCAACCATCACACCACCCACAAGTCCTTCTCTGTTCATAAAAACAGGTCCAGCAAGGTGTCTTCCCTAGTTGGTTCACTCACCAACTGTGTCAGGAAATTATCACCGACACACTCCAGGAACCTCCTAGATTGTTTCCTCTCTGCTGTATTGTATTTCTAGCAGACATCTGATAAGTCTCCCATGAGAATAAGGGCTAGTGATTGTGAGACTTCTCCCAGCTGCTTATAGAATATTTCATCTGTCTCTTCATCCTGGTTCGGTGGTCTATAACAGACTTCCACCATGATATCTGCCTTGTTTGCCTTTCCCCTGATTCTTACCCATAACCACTCAACCCTTTCATCTCCACCAAGCTCCAGACAGTCAAAACATTCCCTAAT
This sequence comes from Larus michahellis, assembly GCF_964199755.1. NCBI lineage: Eukaryota > Metazoa > Chordata > Aves > Charadriiformes > Laridae > Larus > Larus michahellis. Next base: position 144,094,526 of record NC_133896.1, read on the forward strand.
GTACTCTCCTTCCTTGTCTATCCCTTCTGAAGAGTTTATAGCCATCCATTGCAGCACTCCAGTTGTGTGAGTCATCCCACCATGTTTCGGTGATGGCGACTGTATCATAGTTTTCCAGATGCAAAATGGCTTCCAGCTCCTCCTGTTTGTTGCCTATGCTGCATGCATAGGTGTAGATACACGTCAGATGGGCTATTGAACCCACACCTTCTTGGGGGGAGAAGTTCTAATTCCTACGTAACTGTTCTCAGGCGCTTCCATGGTTTCTAACACATCAATAACTTTAGCGTCTTTGCTGCTGCATGGATCTTCACCTCCTACCTCCACTGACATAGGAGGCCAAAGGAGCTCACTAGCACACCATCCCTCATACATTGGTGTTCTGCCCCCAGGCTTGTCTCTAATGAGCCTGGTTTTATCCCTTTCCCTCTTCAAATCTAGTTTAAAGCTCTTTCAATGAGCCTTGCCAACTTCTCAGCAAAGATCCTTTTCCCCCTTTGAGACAGGTGTACCCCATCTGTCAACAGCAGGTCTGGTGTTGTGTAGAATGGCTTGGGATCAAAAAAACCCAAATTTTCATGTTGATACCAGGCTCAGAGCCAGGTATTGATCTGCTGGCTCTTCCTGTTTTTCTCCTCATCATTCACTGCAACTGGAAGAATAGAGGTGAACAGTACTTATGCTCCTGATCCCTTAACCAGTCATCCCAAGGCCCTGAGTCTCCCTTGATTGCCCTTGGACTTTCTGTTGCAACTTCATTGCTGCCTACCTGAAAAATCAATAATGCATAATAATCTGATGGCCATACCAAGGTAGGAAGTTTTCTCTTCACATCTTTAACCCAGGCCCCAGGGAGGCAGCAGACTTCCCTAAGAAGTGTACTCAGTCTGCATATTAGGCCTTCTGTTTCCCTCAGGAGAGAGCACCCTGTGTCAATAACCTGTATTTTTTTCTTTATGGAAGCGGTTTTGTTGCAGGGCATAGACCAACTTAACCTTGGTGACACCTTCAACCTAGATCAACCATCTTGCAGATCCTCGTACCTATTGTGAAAGGGCACTTGGGAAGGTGGAATCCCTGTTTGCAGGTTGAAATACCTCCTGGAAAACTCCCACAGGAGCAGATGACACACGCCCGATTTCCCTTTTTATTTATTGCTCTCACAGACAGTCTGCCAACAGTAGCAAACACATATTTTTGGTAGCTTGCATGCTCCATCCTGCAGAGAGCAGTAGCAGTCACCAGGGAATGGCAGGAGCAGAAGTAATATATTACATTTAAGGCTGGGCCTGAGACTTCTAGCCATGTCTGTCATTACTCACAGAGGTAGATTTTATGATGGTGCCATTTTAGATTTTTCTGGCTTAAGAACTTGATATGGTATATGTTGTTTCCTCTTTTAGTAGCCCCTGGAGTGTCTCAGATATTACTTTATGTTATTGATAGCAGACACGGCCACAGTCTCTGTGGTATATGAGACATTTTTGGTGAAACTGCTATCATTTACTATTAAATCTAATTTGAGAAAAGAAACCAACTGCCTCACACATTGTGTATGTATTAGAAAAATAAAGGAACCAAACACTAATAACTCAAAATAATGGAAGTAGTAGGTTTCCTTCTGTGGAATCACAGACTGCTCTGTTGCAAGCCCTCTAAATTGTGCCCAAGCTTTCCAGACACCAGGGGTCTTCAAAAGGTCCCTTTGTGAATTTTTCTGCCGTGAAACACAATAAAGTAATGTTCTAAAAAAACAATGAAACCAATCTATTGTGAAATTTTTACCACAGTAATAAAAATACATTTCATTTCCTTTATGGCTCTAGCATAGTGTCAGTGCCATACAGAGACTCAGTATGGAGGTCCATAAGCAGTCTTATGTTCTAGTAGAGAAATTTCTGCACTAAATCATATAAATTATTGACAGTAGGTGCATGCAAACTTTTCAACTTTGAATTCTTACCTTTCATTCCTTGTAGCCTATTAAAAGGCATCACAGGTGTTTGAATCCAATCCATTTACTTCCCATAACACTTTCCCATAAAGACAGTCTTGACAAAAAGCAGCAGAGTTTTTAATTATTGCATTTTCTCAAGAGAAGGGAGTTATCCTGAGGATGAAAATGAGATATAAACCAGTCCAAATCTAAGTGTCCCCCAACACCACTTGAGTTTCATCTGTGATTAGACCAGAAATTAAACCAAACCTTTAATGAAGGTCTGAAATATTCAGATAATATTTTATTTTTATGTATGCAAATTTTCCTTCTGGGTTCCAGATGGAACTGCAAATGATGAAACACCAACATGGTTTCTTGTAGTATTTCAGAACCAAAAGCAAAACAGTTCTAAATTTCCCAAGAAAATCTCTTGTAAGATCTCCGGATTTGTTCTAAAACTCAAACTGTTCAAAGAGATCAGCTGAACTTTGTCTACTCAACAAAAATTACTATATTTAGATGAATGGTAAAACAGACAACTTTTATAATTTTACCCACTTTAATGAAAACCCATGTCAAATGTGTGTTTTCAGCATCAACGAGGATGAAAAGAGAAAAAATGAGACATGGAAGACTTGGAAAGATGTGTGTGGGGATGCTGAAACTTAGTTTTAGTGAGCAAGTTCTGGCAGGTATAGGGAGGAAAAATGGTCTCTGTTGTGGTGGTTTAAATGTATACTGAAATTATTAAGACTTTTGGTGATTTTAAGAGGTGCTGGATCACATTCTTAGTGAACAGGAAAAAATAGAAAGAGATCTAGAAAAGTACTATTATCCATCTGCCTTGTAATCAGCTATGACTGAAAAAAAGTGTTTAAGATCCAAAAATGCACCAATAGTGAAATTCACCAAAACCAGGGAATCAGATGTTTGCCCCTTTAACTTCTCATCCTAAGTGCTAGCAGTTACTGAGAGAACTTAAACTTGAAAGTCCCATTAACGGTGTACTTTATTATATGGGCTGAGAATGAAGAACTTTATGAAAGTATGTAAATAACTTTCCACTTTCTCAAGTCGAGGAACTGGAAAAGCCAGAAAAATTAAGTCTATCAGCAGGAATTTGTTGCCTTTGTGTGGTACATCAACCTACTTACTCAAAATCAAAGTAGTATGTGTGAACATAAATAAACCAGAGTTAATTTGGTGCATGCCATGCACCAAACCATGCCATACCATGTTAACCATTTTAAAAATATGATAAAGCATTGTACCCTGAGAATGAATCAAGAAATAAATGTATACGTTTTAAAATATGCCACGTTCCCAAGAAAACTTTAATAGGGCATGACTGTGTAATTTGCTCTGTATAACTCCTAATTCTCTTCCTGCTTTGTCTAGAAACTGGACTACCTTCCATTTGCTCTTTGTAACTTGGAATAATTAAAAATCCATTATACTTCCCTCTCTTCAATGACAGTACATAAATTAAGCCTCAGCAGTGTTGAAACACATGCAAAAAGTGATATGACCCTTTCAAAGTTTCCTGTATTTGCAATGCAAATTTCTTCTGGACAATGAGAAATTCAGCAAATATTTTTCATTTAGAACTCAATCTTTTACAGCTAAGTAGTGTTCATTTGTTGATTCACAGTTCAGAAGTTACTGAGGTGTTTATTTTTGTTAATCGAATGTGCAATTCTCCAGTTATTTTTATACTCCAGAACTCCCCATAGTCAGCCTCAAGGATGCCTCAGTGCCTCTCAGCACTAAGAGCTGCAGAAATATGCAGCCAGGATTTCACATTAAAAAGTGTCCATTTTCAGTAACCCAACAAGATGTAACATTAAGCCAATTCTGCTAAGTGTATGGCTTATCTACCTTTATTTCTCTTTTGTGTTTACATATTTCTCCTTTAGATGTAGGAAAAAGAAAACAACCTAACCTAGTGCTCCTCAGACCCCTTTGACTAAAACCTAGTAAATCAAACCTTGCAGTTGTGAAGTTGCATGAATCCAGCAGTCACAAAAAGGAAAAAGTACTTGTAGTTAGCCTAGATCAGATGCAAGCATCTGACATTATCTCCCTGTCTTGATTAGTGCGTTTCAGTTTTAGTTTTACCCGGTGAAAAAAATCGTTCTAAGTTTTTCCGAAGATGCTGCACAAGTTCTCTACTTCTCATTCTCAAACCTCAGCAAGTGCTACAAGGTCTGTACTGAAAATAATCATAGAAATGTTGGCTAGAAGCTCTCTAGAAATAAAACCTCTCCTTCAAAGTGCAATCAGATCATACAGGGCTTTGCCAAGGGTTCAGGAAGTCCAAGGCATGGCTGGAGCTGAACTTGTCAAGGGACACAAAGAATAACAAGAAGGGCTTCTATAGGTATGACAGTTAGAAAAGGAAGGTCAAAAACAGTGTACCAGCCCGATAAGCAAGACTGGCAAACTAGTAACGTCAGATGAAGAGAAGTCTAATGTACTCAGCAACTTTTTTGCCTCAGTCTTCACTAACAATCTCTCTCCCCACATCTCTGAGGTGGATGGACCACAAGGCAGGGACTGGGGGAGAAAAATCCCTCCCACTATAAGAGAAGATCAGGCTCATGACCATGTTAGGAACATGAACATACAGAAGTCGATGGCACCTGGCAAGATGCATCCCAGAGTCCTGAAGGAATTGGCTGATGTAGTTGCCAAGACACTCTCCATGATATTTGAAAAGTCATGGCAGTCAGGTGAAGTCTCCAGTGACTGGAAAAGGGGAAACATTGCACCTGTTTTTAAAAAGGATAGAAACAAGGATCCTGGGAACTACTGACCTGTCAGCCTCACCTCTGTGCCTGCGAAGATCATGGAACAGATCCTCCTAGAAGCTATGCTAAGGCACACGGAGGACAGGGAGGTGATTCAAGACAGCCAGCATGGCTTCACCAAGGGACAGTCTTGCCTGATGGACCTAGTGGCCTTCTATGATGGAATGATGACATCAGTGGACAAGGGAAAAACTATGGATGTTGTCTATCTGAACTTCTGTAAGTCCTTTGATACAGTGTGCCCCCAACATCCTTCTCTAAATTGGAGAGAGACAGATTTGATGGGTGAACTCTTTGGTGGATGAGGAACTGGTTGCATGGTCACATCCAGAGGGTAGTGCCCAACGGCTCAACGTCCAGATGGAGGTCAGTGAGAAGTGGCATCCCTCAGGGTTCTGTACTGGGACCAGTACAGTTTAATATCTTCATGAATTACATAGTCTGTGGGACTGAGTGCACCCTCAGCAAGTTTGCAAACACCAAGCTGAGTGGTGTGGTTGATATGGCTGAGGGATGGGATACCACTGAGAGGGACCTGGACAAGCTTGAAAACAGGAATTTATAGGCCTATCAGTCTTACTTCAGTCCTTGGGAAAGTTACGGAACAAATCCTCCTATCACAAGTCAAATGAAGCATGTGATTGGGAAAAGCCAGCACAGATTCACCAAGGGCAAACCATGCTTGACAAACCTAATCAACTTCTACAGCAAAGTAACCTGCTTGGCTGGTGTGGGATGAAGGGTGGACATTGTCTACCTGTATTTCTTCAAGGATTTTGATATGGTTTCCCACAGCCTCCTCTTAGAGAAACTGCTGTGTTATGGTCTAGACAAGTGGTCTGTGCGGTGGGTGGGGAACTGGCTGACAGGCCCCACCCAGAGGGTGGTGGTAAATAGCTCCTTTTCAAACTGGCAACCTGTCACAAGTGGGGTCCCCAGGGGATCCACATTAGGCCCAACGCTGTTTAGTATCTTCATAAGTGATCTGGATGAAGGGATCACGTGTACCCTGATGAAGTTTGCAGATGACACCAAACGGAGTGGTGAAGTGGACACTTCAGAAGGGAGAGCCACCCTGCAGGAAGAGCTGGATAGGCTGGAAGAGTGGGCTTACAAGAACCTTATGAAGTTCAACAAGGACTTGTTGACAACATTAAGGTCTTGCACCTGTTAAAAAACATAATCCAGGAATGCAGCACAGGCTGGGATCTACCCTTCTGGGGAACAACTCTATGGAAAGGGACCTGAGGGTCCTTGGACAGCAAGCTCAATATGAGTGAACAGTGTGCTGCTGCTGTAAAGCAAGCCAACAGGATGCTGGGTTGCATCAAGGGCATCGCCAGCAGAGACAAAGAAGTCATTATCCCACTCTACTCAGCACTTGTCACGCCACACCTGGAATTCTGTGTTCAGTTTTGATCCCCACTATACACAAAAGATGTGGACAGGCTGGAGAGGGTCCAGAGAAGGGCCACCAAGATGATTAAAAGACTGGGAAGCCTGTCATATGAGGAAAGGCTGAGAGAATTGAGCTCATTTAGCTTTGAGAAAAGAAGGTTTAGAGCAGACCTTATCACCATGTTCCAGTATTTAAAGGGTGGCTACAAAGAAGACGGAGACTTCCTTTTTACAAGGAGTCACTTGGAAAAGACGAGAGGTGATGGGTACAAGTTACTCCTGGGGAGATTCTGATGAGACACAAGAGTAAAATTTTTCACAATGAGACCAATCAGCCATTGGAATAATTTCCCCAGGGAAGTGGTGGATTTCCTAACATCGGACACTTTTAAGATGCAGCTGGATAGGGTGCTAGCCCATGCTTTTGGCAAGGAAGGTTGTACCAGATGATCCTTGAGGTTCCTTCCAACCTATGATTTTATGGTTGAAAATGAAGATGGTGGCAGCCAGGATCTCTTGCAGTAATACTGAAGTACTTTGTCCACACCAGTGAAAAAATGGTGGCTTATGTGCCAGGGGCCTTCCCATGACCCCAGGGCCCACCTGGCTGCCCATGCTCTGGACCAGACCTTCAGGCTCACTCCTGACCAGACCTCAGTCCACCCCATCACTGCGGTCTTGCCAGCAAGTTGTGGGCTCTGGGCTGGCCCAAGTCACTGTCCCCAACCTGGTCCTGCTCCCTTACTGGATACTGTGGGATGGGTCCCTGCTTCGTGAGGGCATGGCGCTGCCAGCCTCATGGCCACCCTCAGCTTCCTCCCATGGGGCAACTGACCCTCGATGGTCGGCTCCAGTCTGTCTGTAAGAACTTGATGCATTTTTGTGAACTAAAGAGCAGGTTGCATCTTTGAAGACCTCATTGCCTTTCAAAGAATGTAGTCATTTTTCTGCTTTCTGGTGCTTTAGCAGAAAAGTGTGAGGAAAAATCAAACACAATTATTCTTGTATCCCTAACATGTACTTTTCTATTCTTTGCTTCTAACCTTGTTTGAAGACTATGGATTTTTGTCTTCACGCGTGTTCCACCTCACTATGAGATCATGAGATCTTTACCAGACTATAGGTGCAGCTGTTGTCTTCTTCAATGAATCACAATTTCAACAACTCAGTTAAAAGAAAAATGTTGAAAATCCGCTAGTTCTGTCTGTAACTTATCTCTTTTGTATTGAGTAAGACAGGCTTCTAGGAAAAACAGAAATTTGAAAAACTAAAAAATAGGTATAAAATCTAGTAATTCTCACATAAAAAAAGGAAAAACTTTGAATACTTGACTTCATGACTAGCAGCTATAACTTTTTTTTTAGCTTTGCTTTGTGTTCTTGCAAATATGTGAGCAAATTTATCTTAACATGGAATGGAAACTTATGAGCAAGTTGTTTACTTTTCCTTATTTCTTTCAGTCATTGGCTTGAATCTTCCCCAAGGGCTGACTTGATTGAAGTCTTCACATTATTTTCTGATGGCTTGAACTCTTTGTGTTACTGCTGCACAGTGAGATGAGTAGAGGTCAAGGGTAAATCAAAGGGGGTAGACATTTACTTCAGAAGCGCTCATATCACTGTTGAGTCTCTGAAAACATTCTGTTCGTGTTTGGAAAGTTTCCTCCACATTTATTATATCAGCTAGAAGCCCTTTAGTTTAGTTTAGTTCAGTTTAGTTCAGTTTTTAATTAAATCTTAGGTTCTTTAAAAGGAGTTCATTATCACATATATTGTATGAATCATGAATATTTTCATTCACCACCGCACTTTTTAATGCATCTGCTCTCTGGTCTCATAATATCTATTGTCTTAATGTATTTGTAAAGAACCCTTGGGCAGCTTTAATTTATGTTCATTTATTTTTTGCTTGTCTTCACATTTTTTTTTGAACTGACTGTGAGATACCAGATTAATCTCAGATGTTTGAACAGCTATTATTATGCTATTGGTTGATTCTGGGCACCATAGGTAAGATTTCATTAAGAAATAATTCATAAGGCTTTAGAGGTAGCTTTGTTCTTGTGTTCTCTAGGTGGGATTTACCAGAATAAATGTAAAACTCAAGTTCTATCACTTACTTAGCTAAGTGGTTCAAGTAGGAACTTCCAGGTCATGATTAAACTTACTAATTAGCTAAAATAGATCAGATGAATAGAAGTCTAAAAATGCCTCCTTTTCTTCATTGACGATAGAAGTAGCCAATGAGAGTCAGTTCAACTTTAGATATTCATATGATGGGCAGCTAAATGAGGGTTAGAAGAAGATGGGTTAAATAAAAATTGCTTGGAAGCAATGGAGTCTGTGTGGGTGTTTTGTCTTATTTTTGATTCTATTTGGATTTAGCGGGAAATTATTTAAATTAAGAATATTTTGTGAAGCGCCAGAAAAGAGTGTTTAAGACATGTTGTATAATCCCAGTTACTGAAGGATTAAATGACAGGGTAGTTAAATATTTTTTTCCAGAATAAATTGAGGGACAGAGAAAGCAAAAGCCTCTTATAATTCAGGTAAAATATACTTGGAAAAGATGAGAAAAATATGTGGGTACATGTGGACACTCTTGCATTGGTATCAGGGACCCACTGCATTGATTTCTGATATTCTTTCCTCGTAACATGAGACTAAAAGGTCTAGGAAAAGAGTGCTTATCTATTTGTACATTGGATAATATGAAAGAATTTTTCTTATACTGGATATGAAGAACACCACATCATTTTCTACATCCCTGAGTAGGTCTTTCTTTCTAATACGCTTCCAATTAGAGTTCCTCAGGGAGCCAATATGTTGAACAAGTAAAAACACCTTGCAAGTGGAGACAACGTGAATCTTATAACCTACTCACCATCCTACACTCTTCTGGGATGAGGAAAATGTTTAATTTTATCCCTCAGGAAACTAGGACATCCTGAAACCTGCACCTATTATGATCTCAAAGCTGTGGGGTGGGGGTGGGAAAGGAAGAAATTAATCAGGATTTAGACAAGAATCTGAAACAGGCAGGATGACCTGGGGTGTCAGGTTGCCGTGATGGGGGGTCCGATGACAAACTGGTCTATACTGCAGTTTCTGTCTAATCATTCTGCCAAAACGCTTATAAGGAAGATGAAAACCTAAGGAAAAGGAAGGAAGCAGAGGGAGGGATAATTCGTAAAGGAGTATAAATTGGTTTCTGTTTGCCAGTTTAAGGTCTCCACTTTGGGATTACAAATAGAGAATGATTTTTCTTAGCCCTGGCTTAACAATTTTTGAAGTGGTGACAGGGTGGCAGGAAAGGGATAAGGTAAAGTTTGTGAGATAATAAGTGCTACAAGGACTTTGGGAAGAAAGGACAGAAAAGAACTTTTAAATGTGAATGTTCCAGTGAGCACTAGAAAAAGAGATAAAAGATATTACCCCCCAGTCTTTCCAGATGAAGGTTTGAAGAGAGAGAAAAATATTTTCTTCACACTATTTCTTGGTTGTGTCTGTGAGTTTATAGGAACTTGTCACACATCCCGATATATAATGCCAAGATTCACAGATATTTCTTTGTGCTCGCATAAAGTAGTTGTCTTCTGTAGAGAATAATCCAATTTTTCACTTTCAGAGCTACTTTGCTAAAATTTGCTGCCTGCAGCTGCCAGGTATCTCCTGAGAAGTTATTTTAAGCAAACAATGGCAACGGACAAAATATCAACAAAAATAGAACCAGTAAAAGCAAACTCTGCATGCTCCTCAAAATAAGTGTCCTTTTAGGTAATAAAAGAACCCCAGTCTTCAATTCCTCTGGTTCCAATTCCTTTCTAAGTTGCCTTTTGCTTTTGTATGCTTCTTTTCCTTCCCCCGTGATTGTTCCCTACGTGCAGCTGTTAAAGATATTTTTAGGTACAGACAGAGATTGCCTGTAGCACCGACTAAATGAGACTGTCACATAGGAAGGCTGTAAATGCACACAAATAATAAAGCAAAATCTAGGACTTTGGCTACAGCCACCTGTTCCTAATATTCTCTCATGGCCCCTGGCAAAGAAAGAAACTGAAGATGAAACAATACTTTCAGTTGCATAAGGGGGTTGTTTGGCCTGGGTGGCACTATGCAAAAGGTGTGTCGCAGGAATCGTTGTGGGGCTGGGCATAGAAAAGACAAAATGGGAATGCTGGCCAGTGTGAATGCTCCCAGATAAAGCTTGTAGAAAGCTGTGCAGCACCCTCCAGCAAGAAGCGCTAGCATTTGGCCTGTTTAAAGTTGAACGATGCAGTTTCCTGGTACATCGCCAGAAGGAAGAACCGGGCACTTGTAGGAGCATGGATGGGGCCAGAATGACTTTACTCCTTCTGCTCCAGAGGATCAGTGTGTGATGCCATGGGCATGGCTCAGTAAGAAGGGCCATAAGAGGCCATGGCCTCTTGGTATAAGGGTATGTTGTTTGCTCATGAGGAAAGGAAAGGCCACTTACTTAAGAACAAAAAAAAAGACGACATGTAAATTGTTACTGTTGGTCAGTCCTTACAGGGCCGTCTTCTCCGAACAGCTAGTGGCTGCTCTGCCCCACTGGCCGCTATCAGGTCTCCAGGACATTTCCACAGCTCTGCCCTACTCACGCTGTACCAGGCGCAGATGTTTTTCCCCTGCCCACAGTCGTCTGGTCCAGAGTTTACATCTAACTCTATCTTAAGGGAACACATTCATTTAGTGCTCTGTCAGCTTGATATTGCTTTTGTCAGTCAGAGTTCTTTAACTGGGGGCATTTATGGTGGTTAACAAACCTATACATAGCATTGTGATGAAACAGCACAAAATTGGATCTCCTTGGTCAGCAGTCAAATATAAATAATTGGGACTACAATTCCTCTTCACACAAGTAAGCAGTCCTTTATGCAGTACGCTATTCATTTCACATTGGTTGTCATATTCTAACACACATTTTCTGATTAGTTAATTATACGGTTTGTATGCTGAGTATGTGCATAAGCTACAGACGTTAGTAGCACATTATTCAGTACACATTGTATGTCTCTTAATGACACATTTGAACATTTTCCTCCATAAAGCACCATAAGAATCTTGTGTAGAGCTTTGCCAGTCTTTTGATAAATTACAACAACCTGCTCATTAGATTGCTCTCCAGCTATTTGATAGTCACATTTTCAAAGTACTTAGCTATCATATTTTTCAGACCTTAGCACTTTGGTTTAGCACAGTTACTAAATGAAGGCAACAGGCATTTATTAGTCACAAACCACTCTTATCAGAAATGTCTGGCTGAGGACTGCAGCAGTATCTGAAAAAATGTTTATATGCTCTGTCTTGGCTCTTGAGTCTTGACTTGTCCTAAATCGAAATACCTGAAACTGATATCAGAAAACTGTGTTGCCTTGTTAAGCTTCCTACCCGTCAGGGCTTCCGCCAAAAGAAGCATAGTTACATCCAAAAATGCAAGGGTGGGCCTAACCACCCCAGCCAGCTGTGGGCTACCATAGATGAACATCTGTCCAGCTCCAGATGTGTGTCTCCTGAGGGGCAGCACATGTCTATGTTTGAACTCAAGTGGGCAACACCTTGAGTGAGGGAGTCTGAAACCTGCCCTCACTACAACAGAGGCATACCCTGCCAGAAGCTGTGCAGAGAACTGCTGGGCTCCTTCCACTCCTGTGGAAAAAAAGTAAATAAAGTACACTTCCCAAACCCATAAATTCATGTCACGAAAAGGAGCTGCCACTCACATTTGATTGAGCACCTCTTCAATGAACAAAACTCTCTCTTTTCTGACATGCTTTGATGAACAGTGAAATAGTTAACAGACTTGACATTTATAGATTCCCAAGAACAAGTACACTCGCTGGAGCACACTGCCTCATGGTGGACCAAATCAAGCCTTCATTCTCGTTCTACTTACAAGCCTATAATAAGTCTGCATGCGAAGATTTTTATGAAATTAAAGAGAAGAACAAATAATAATTTTAAATGCCTCTGGCAGAAAGATTTTATACATTTAAATGTATACGCAGTGGTTTTTTTTTATATCTTTCCCAGAGATGAACTCTCTTCGATCAGAACTATTCTGTAATCACATGAAAATATGAGACATTAAGATTCAGCGAGCTCATCTAAACAGAAGATCGAATTCCCATGTTTCATAATCTTAAACATCTGCTGGGGCAAGAGCAAAACAAATAGCTTTGTGAAATAGAAGTAATTAGTACCTAAACTGAAAACGTGTGTATGTGTGTGTGAGCAAAAGAGAGACAGAAATCTTTAACAAACCCACATCTGTTCATTCCTCGACCAACAGTTAATTCTGCCCCTAAATCTCAGGATCAATATTGTTCTTTCCAGTGTGAACCCAGTAATTCTGTTCCTCCCTTGACTGTGTTTCTCACGTAGCTTCTGGGATTCTTTAACATCATTCCTAAGGTAGGGATGCTGGTCTGTGCCTCAGTCCTCTTTCTGCTTTTGCAGAGTCTCTGTATATGAGCATTTATTCGGGATCTGGGTAGTTAAGGATCTCTCTTGTTGCTGTCAGACAGATTGATGATGGAGGAACGAGTTGCACAGTCCTGGTTTCTGCTTTATTTTTTCCCCTTTTCCTGTCAATGGAACAAGTGATGGGAGCTCATTTTACTCTTCATAATGTCCCAGATTAGTTGTCCTTCTCCAGAGATGTGGTTTAAAAAAATAAAAATAAAAAACTTGTCCAACTAGAGAGAAAGCATCTGGCTTCATCAGATGACACTACATGTATGCATAATCTCCAGAAAGGAGGATCACATTGTAAGGACTGGGTTCTTTTGTGTGTGGCTCATAAGCACTGAAAATAATCAGTACATTTGTGTGTATGTTCAGGCAGTTATCCACTAACTTGAATTTCTGTTTTCAGAGCGCTATTATCAGAGCTTTTGTAAAACATGTTAATTTTCAAGCTTGACCATTCAGCAAGATATAGTGGCTTGCTGATTCTTTAAAATAATCTGGGATGATAATTTAATCCTCTGTAGCTGCATGGCTTGTGGTGATACTGACCATTAACATCTGGAAAAATGGACACCTGATAATGCTGTTCTTCATAGCCTATTTGTGAAAGACGAATAAAGTGGGTCCACCATTGCAGTGAAAACAATTTTCACCTGACCAGATACTGACACTGATTAAAGCTGATGATTAAGTAGATGTCCATTCTCTAGGCTCCTCCTAGAACCTGCATGAGAGCTCGATAGCCTGTCAGGTCTTTTCCAAACATAATTTTAGAGTAAAACCAATGTAATTGAGAAACAGAGAAGAAATACATCAGAGTATTAGGTTTGTCCTGTGTCCACTGTAAGAGATAGACAGGAAAACATCTGGAATATGCCAACTGGGTATTACATATACAGATCAGGTCAATTAGACTAGGTCTAATTTATGTTAGACAGTTCATGAGGCCATGTGAAATATTCAAACAGAAAACAGCTTACAATTTTTAAGCATATTTTCAGGCAGGATGCTGGGAAGAAAACTGAAAGTCTGAAGTGAAAATGACTGAGGTAGGTTTATTCACACCATACAAGATACATGGAAAAAATGTCATCCACCCAGCTCCATATTTAGGAAACATTCACAAATTTCTAGCAAGGCAGAAACTTTCTTGATACTGCCACAGCCATCCTCTAAAATGGATGTTGTTTTCCACTAATTCCACTTGTAGATTTGACAAGGCCATCAATAGCACTTAGCAGCTGACAGGGGCTCCCCAACCCACTGCTCCCAGCCAGAAGTGCCAATAGTCCCAGTGAGTGACCCTCCTTTGCAGCTCTGCCTTAAAAACAGAGAAGGTTCTCTGAACCCAAGACCTTTTTTTTTTTTTTTCTTTTATTTTAACATTTTGAGCTCAATAAATGCATGCTTTTTTCTGCAACTTTGCTTTTGTGAGAGTTTTGGGGTTTACTCTGGTGACAATTTACAGCTCTCTTGCTGATTTGGCAGCTGTGAAGAGGAAGGAGGTAGGGATACGCCTGTTGTAGGGTAGGTACTCCAGCAGGAAACAAGAGAAGGCATCTGATAAAAAAAGTAAGTGGACACTAATAATTAAGGGAGTATGAGTAGAAAAGGGAAATGAAGCAAAGGTAACACAAGAATATGAGGTGTCTACTGCAAATAAAGGTTCTTAAAAACAATTAAACAATCAAAGTTGGGGACAGAATTTGATTATCACTCATAACTGTGAAAAACTTAATAACTTCACGTCTCTCAACTGCTAGAAAACTAGCTAATATTCTAGTTCGATGATTTAAGATGTGTTGCAATACAAAGTGGAAAGTTTTTATTTAAATGACCGTGTAACCACATTGCAATCAAATGTACAAATAAACCTTTAAGCATTGCATAAAATACCTTCTAACTGATCTTATTCATATGTTCCCACTGAAATCTGTGGAAGTTTAGACCACAATTAAAAAGCTCCTTTTCCTTGTTCATTAAATATTCCCAGTGACATAGCACTTCAGAGGGATAAACCATATCAAAATAGTTTTGGATGCTTCAAAACTATATTGCAAAATCTGTCTATTAGCTGTTTTGTCATCACAGACTAATGTGGATAGCCTTAGTCATAAACAAAAATGTCTAGTAGCTGTTCAGATTTATTTTGAAAAGTCATGAAGATTTTCATCTGAGCACTAAAAGTGAAACATGAACTGCATTTTGAGGCTTGTGTTTTGAAAGCACATTCTGTATTAATATTTAATTTCTAATATAACAGTTTTATCATCTGTATTTATACAAAGCAGTAAGATGTTATAGTATAATAAAGAACTATGACATATTTGTAATATAGGCTATTTTTATGCATTAAGTTGTGGGTATACTTAAGGGATCACAATGCATGTACATTTTCACGCCTTCAAAAGATGGACAGTGTTTTGTTTAAAAGGGGCAGAGAAGTATATGTGGATCATTGCCTGAATTTCTGAAAATATGTTCAAACATTTCTGAGCTTATATTTCATCACAACACTGCACAAAAAAGTACAAGAATACAAAAAAAGTATGGAAAGAAAAAGTATGGAAAAATACAGTTTTTATCATCAGTAAGAAAAGACAATAATCAGACTAAAAGATGGGTGAATGTGCAAATAAAATTGTTTCTGAGTTTAATTTAACTATTGCTCTGCAAAGTCTTTCAATTGCTTTACACAGAATTTTTCCCTTGCCTTCAATATTCCTTGTATTTACTAATATGAAATATAAAGTATACCAATTACAGGAACTAAATTATGTATCAAATGCCATTTATTACATAAATATTTGTTTTACTTTGTTATCAATAATGTTAATTTCCTTAACTGAGTTAACTCCATGATATCAAAGCACTAAAAGGATTAAAGGTGACTCTGAGTTACATAGAAAATAATTTTTTGGCTGAATATATTTTCCTAAGGCTCTTACAGACTTTTCCCTTCAAAAATGATTTTTAAATAAAAAGCTCCTACATTTTCTGCAATTGAAATCCTACAGTTTCCATAATATTGTGCAAGATATGTATTGCAAACATTCAAAAAATTACTACAACTTTTTAAAATTGAAAAATTCGTCTAAAATTTAATCATGAATCATGGAATACTCATAATTCTTGAGATGCCCTTTAGACACTCTCTCAACAGTAACAAACTCACCAAAGCTTTGAGGGAGAGTACAAAAGGACATATCTGTATATATTTTATTTCCTGAAGTAGCTGATCTGCAAGTTGGGATTCATCTTATCTATGACACCTACGTTTAAGTGTCTGCTTGTGGATATTTCCATTTTTTAAAAATCTGAAAAAAGTCTATATATAGAAATCAAGATGTTTGAGGGGAAAGGATAGGCTTAGATAATTCTTTTCAGTTTTAAAAAGTGTCAGAGGAAATCCTTTAGATATTTTACAAGTAGCAGAGAGAGCTGATGATCTTCTGAGCTCTTTTCCAGCTTTGTATTTATAGACTGAGAAAAGTTGTAATTTTTTTCCAACAATGGCAGCCTAAGAAAATGTCATGATAAACTCAAGTGACTGAACTATGACTGACATGTGAGAAGATTCCAGGTCTACCTAAAATCTGACCTGTCCCTTCTGTCCATAGCAAAAGAGGGTGGATGACAAAATTTTATTCTTTCTCCTCCAGCTGCACTGGAGGTGAGGAGACGAGATCTTGGCAGAGGAGGTCTGGATGTATTAATGTCCTTAGACACAGATTATGTGTTAAGAATATCTGGCTACTCTGCATCACCTTGGAGTATTTTCCTCCAAATTTCAGTGGGGGAAAGGTCAATACAGAAGGAAGAGTGATTAGCTCAGTAAGTCAGTAATAAAATGATTAGGCATATAGGGTGTAGTGGATGCTTCACTTCCCAGCATCAAGAAATGCTTGACCTCAGTAGCCTTAGAGTGATCGGATAAGGAAACCTGTCCAAGAGAGGAAGAGTAACTTCACTAGCCACCTATCTAGAGGCCAACCTGACACAGCACTGCAGTGAACCCCTGCTCTGGGTGACCACAAAGAAGAGGACACTGGCTGACCTTCTTTCTTGTCAGCTGTAGTTTGGGCACTGTGATCTTGCTCAAGTGGAAAGAGGGTCTTGCCCTTCTGCACCATCATCATGAATCTCAAAAATTATGTAGGCTGGGGTTGGAGCACATGCCAATGCCCAGTCTAATGCCCTGGAAACCAGGAAAGTAGACTGCTCACTGATACATTTTCTTAATAAATAAGGATCTTTTCACAAGCTGTAGTATTCTCTGTGTGTTTCTAAGATATCTTATTTTACATCTACAAAGGATTCCTTGAAAATCAATTCTTCTATAAAAGTGTTTGAAATTGCAATGTATCATTTTATGTTGGTAGAGTAGGGTTTGCTGGGTTTTTGTTGGCTTTTCTGGCAGGGATTTTAGAAATGATTCAGAGATTATAAAGCAACATAGCGATAAAGACCAGCTTTGAAAGATAGGATATACAGCTCACTATGATTTGTATGAACTAATCTCTAATGCCTCTCTGGGAAAAAACATCAACTGAAGCTTATAGTCCATTGCATACATTAGCGATGACTACTTATTAATCTTATAACCTTTTCTAATTAACAGAATAAATTCTAAAATGAATACAAATTGAATGTATCCAAGGGTAAAATATATTCAGCTGTGAAATGTGCCCTTACATTTGCTGAAATATCTATGAAGTAAGTGGTGTGTCACAGAAATAATCTGTTTTATTTCTTTTTCGTTTGCTTATAGTCAACAAGAAAAGAAGTGCCAGCAGCTGGCACTTTGCAAGTAACACATCTGTGTCAATCTTATAGATTATTATAGGCATGGCTAGTAAAATTGCATTGTTGTTGTTGCCACTGTTGCCATTGCAGCTGTTGCTGTTTACTATGTGCTACAGTTCATTCTTCTAAATGCATGACCAACGAAAAGTAGAAGAGAAATCTGTAAGGGTAAATATAGAACAAACATCTCAAAGTCATAACGTGCAATATACTACAAATTAATCCCTGGCATGAGTGATGTTTATGAAAAAGATATAAGTATAAATTGACACTTTATGGAAATTCAGCTGGTGCGTGTTTCGACCAACAGTTTGTTCCATAAAATCCAGCACAGACAAAAGCTAGTGCACACAGGAACCATTACTATAGAGATCAGGACATGGCAAGATGCAGAAAAAATGGCTATGGTTATTTCCTAGCAGGAATCTAACTGTTATAGTCACATGTACATGAGGCAAAAAAATATACAGAGATAGGATCTAGTGGTAAAGAAAATTTTATGGTTTTGGTATCTCAAAGAAGAGAAAGAATTTATGTGCAGTCTTTTAGAGGCACCTGACTCTCATTCCACTATTTACACAAGGAATACAGAAGCTGCATTAAACAATCTAGCTTGAATTGTTCTTTCTTATCCAGGAATCAAACAGAGGTCCTAAAGCAGAGGTGATGCATCTCTTCAGCTGGCACCTATTTAGGCAAACTGAACTCTACAATAGCAGTATATATCTTTTACATTTGGGGCGAAACAACTCAAATTCCAGGGCACACCTGCAGAACCAGAATCAATGTCATATTGGAAAAAATTACTTAGAGAAAATGGGAAACATGAAGCACATAAGAATAAAATCAGAACCGTTTTTTATTTACACTTGCCATAACAAAACCTCTAAAATATCCAGTTAAGACCACTGTATCAATTACAGTGATACGCCAAACGAAATACGTAGCAAGAGGCATAAGTCTGAGAATAATAATTCTGGATAGATGTGTGTCTTTAAAAGTACATTTGCGTGTGTAAGAATATATGTGTATAGGCAGATAGGAGCCAGGCCCATTTCAGTGGTGTCCAGTGACAGAACCAGAGGCAACAGGCGCAAACTGAAACACAGGCTCTGTCTGAGCAGCAGAAAACACTTTTTTCCTGTGAGGGTGACCGAGGACTGGCACAGGTTGCCCGGAAGGTTGTGGAGTCTCCCTCCTTGGAGATATTCAAAAGCCATCTGGACATGGTCCTGAGCAACCAGATCTACGTAGCCCTGCTTGAGCAAGGGTTTGGACCAGATGACCTCTAGAGGCCCCTTCCCACCTCAACCAGTCTGTGATTCTGTGATAGCATCATCAAATCATATATGATCAAAATAAAAATCTATGAAGTTTTCTCTTTACTTGGGATACATCACTTCCATAGTAATGCCATAAAGCAAAATTATGACTCCTTTGCAGTTGAGTAAATTTATCCCAGAGACATTTTATAGGTGTTAATCTGTGTGGATGAATGTAGATATTAAATATGTTGAGTCTCTTCGAGCCATATCCCCAAAGGCATTTAGATGCTAAAGTTCCATGGTCTGCAATTGATGAAATTATGATTAAATTGAAATTAACTGATTTTTCAGTGCCTAAACCTCTCTGAGATATTTGGTCCTCTGTCTTCAACAGGAAACATGTCAAACAGGAAAATTCCATCACTACATAGTTGCCTTGGTATAGCTCTTTTTTTTCTTGAACTGTATGACTGACTTTGCATTCTGTAAAACTACCAAAATTAAAACTGGTTTTTGAATTGATTTTTTCTTCTTACTACCCCTCCAAAATATATACAAATACTAACAAAAGGATAACTTAAAATCAAATCAATTCAGCCAATGTACACACAGTTTTATATTCATATTTTCTTTCAAATAAGGCAGCTTGCTTATAACTTTCTTTGAATGATGCAAAGACAAAACCAGAGCTGTGATACTAGAAAAAATATTACATAAGCACAAAAACAAGAAAGAGCAGTGAAAAGTGTCAGCTAAAAATGTAGTACAACACACTTTTTCTTCAATTTTTACTGTATCTGGGTCCAAAAGACCACAGGATTCTGGGACACTTTTTCTGTCTTGTAAGGATTGCATTGTATGTGTATGTAATCATGTATTACCATGATTAGATGAGCATGTCCATGCAGACCAACATTAATATCTATTTAACAATTCATAAGAAAGATTTAATCTGTTTTTAATTTGCAGTCAATATTCATTCATCAGAAGAATACTTTGAGTTTTTATTTTAAGTTAGTATCCTGTATCCTACCACCTAGTTTGAGAATATTGGATATAGCTGACATAATTAAAGGAAGATTCTCACATCAAGTTTATTTGAGTTACATACATCTAAGTAAAGGATTTGGTATTAATTTGCCATATGGGATAAGAAAGGAGACAGAGCTTTGGACGGTATGGAAAAGCTGTCAGACATCTCAAAATATCAGTTTTGTAATTTGAAATCCAAGCACACAGGCAAAAATCATATTATTGCAGATGGGTGCTCCCTCGACTGAAAAGCAGCAACAACAAACAAACAAACACACACCCAGAAAACCCACATTTTGCATACAGAATAGAATATCTGCTGGAGGGAAATCAAAATATGTTAAGTATTATTTTGAGCAATACTAAACCCAGGGTTTTGTCACTCTTTTTAAAATAGAGTGATAGACAAACATGAACTAGAACTATGATAGACAAACAGAGCTATGGCAGGGAACACCACATGGCACCAATTCTTTTGTTTTATCATTCAAACCAGTCTTCACTATTAGAAAGATCTGTGTTCTCATTTGGAGATTCTTACAAGGTTTTTTTTGGTAAAAAAGAAACTGATTTTGCACTGAGAAGGAAATGCGGCAATGCAGAAAAGTCAGGTCTCCCCTCAGACAGCTGGAAAATTATTCTTCTCTGCCTGGCATCTTTTATCAGAAAATCCAGATTCCCCCCATGTTAAGCTTACCACCAGTGCAATTACGACTGTCACAACACAGTTGTCCCAGTGTAACGCGCTGAGTGCATCCCACTGAAATAAGAAAGAATTACTAATTAAAGTTCTCATTCTCACAGATTCTATTCCACACTGTCCTTTTGAGGAAAGGGGAGTTAAACACAACACCTAGCTGCTGTATAGGGTTCCTGACCCACCACAGGCCTGGGGTCGATACCCTTACTGTCTGAATTCATTCTGCTCCTTTGGAAAGAAATTCCAGCCGGCATTTTATACTCTTATGTTTCTTGTCTTCCTCAGCAAGTACTCTTTCTTTATTCCCTCTTGGTTATATTTAAGTCATTTCCTACTTTTCCTTTACTCATTTTCATGTTTCTTTTGTACTTTGGTTAACTTGGTTGATCTCCCTTCAAATATAGGATCAAAGTTTTATAAAGCAACACAAATACCCTCTAGAATATATACCAGGTCTGCTTGGTATAACACGGCACTTCATAGTCACCAGTTCTTGGGGGGTGATTACAAGGAATAATTCAATTTGGCTATCTTCTGCTGGCCTGCTCCATGTGATGGGAAAAATTCAGCCTCCGGTACTTTAGGAACCTGAGAGTGAGAAATATTTTGGTCTCTCTGCAGTATGTAGGCAATACATACCCAATGAAAGACCTTCTCCTTCCCTACCCTACCTCTTAACCACATGAAAGAGATGGCAATTCCACTTGTCCCAGAGCCAGCTGTTTGTTTTTAGTTTGTTTTTTTTTTTTTTTAATTAAAAAAAGAAAAGGAAAAAAAAAGAGAGAGAAAAAAAAGACCTATAACTTTCTCTTATTTGTTTGTTTTTTAAGCCTTTAAGGCTGGGCTGGGAAAGGAGAGGTTTCTCTCCTTTTGGGGAAACCAGGTGCTGGGGTTGGCAGTTCTAGATTTACTGCTGCTGCATTTATAAGGGGTGCC
This sequence comes from Larus michahellis, assembly GCF_964199755.1. NCBI lineage: Eukaryota > Metazoa > Chordata > Aves > Charadriiformes > Laridae > Larus > Larus michahellis. The sequence continues at coordinate 144,115,903 of NC_133896.1, forward strand.
TACCCTGTGCATCAGGTCTGAAGTAATGGAAAAATATAAGTAATATGTCATGATGATTTGATTGATGGCAAACAAGCTTGCAGTGAGGGGGCAGGAGAGTCAGAGCTCTTGCAAGACAATGCATAAGATTAATGCTAAGTTTATCAGTATTGATGTGGGCAGTAGATTACACATAATAAACTGTTTTAAACTATATCAACAACCAAAATATGAAAAGCAGAATGAAATGGATGCAAGGAACTCACACGGACTGATAAACAATTGAATTTCAGGTCTTTGCAAGATCACATGTATCATAGTAATGCAGAATAGTTACAGTTCAATTAGGAACTTCATCTTTATTGTTTCAGCATTGTAGCCAAAAGACTTGCATTCCAACATCAGAATGCATGGGAAAAAACATCAGAAACCTAAGAAAAAACTTCCCCCACAGTCCCTTCTTTCTCATCATTAGGAATCAGTACTATATCTGATGAACTTCTCCAGGATGAAGAATACAGTCGGTTGTTATCTTGTACCTTTTATGTGAGAGGCTGTTGCACACCCTATAAATTCAACGATATGGATGTGGTAAAAGTACTACATATGATAGAGACTAATTTCTTAGCCATATGGTTTTGCTCTGCTTCTGTAATCTTGTTCAAGAATCTGTTATCTAACACTGAGCTGAATGGGACCTATCTGTGCTCTGGCGGTAACAGAGTGCCCTACTGAAGTGTTGACTGAAATGATAACGTGTCTTGAGCACTGAAATAATGTACACTTCAAAGACCACAATATGCTTCTAGAAGTGATGGGCAGAGAGCAGGGAATACTCGCAGAGCAGTAAAAAAAATCACAAAAAAACCCTCACCCTTTAGTTGAGACAAAACTTTGTATTCCCTGGAGAAGAAAAATCTAAACTGGCTGAGAAACAACATTTGCAATCACAACAAAATGTTATATCTGGTAGCAAAACATATCATATCTAGCTCTCAGAGTTAAATCACAGATAGCTGGGACTACTTAGTATTTGAAAAATTATCTCCTTCTATTTATGAGTTGATATATGGATTTATATCCCTGATTGTAGACATCAGATGTGCATCCTTCCTTTTAACTTGCAATAATGCTTTCAGGGCATACACAAGAGCAGTGCCTTACAGAAAATAAGGGAATGACAACAGTGACTTACCAGCAAAATTGTTCTTATATTTTCCAGTAATGGATGATAACTTCTTTGTCAAAACATAGTCTTCATTAAAATATGTTCATGTTTGTCTCAAAAAAGGAAAGAGAAGAAAAAAAAAGCCTACATTTGCATAACCTTTAAAAAAAATCTCTCAACAAAAAAAAAAGGAGAAGGGAAAAGGAAGAAAAATGGGAAGGAATAGCTTGAGAAAGAAAAATAAGTTTGTCAAAATATTTAATTTAAGATTAAAAAAAGTGCGACCAGTTCTATTTAATCTTGTTTTCCTCTATAATTACACAACCAAATGTTTCATAATAAAAATAAAATTCACTAAGTCAGCCCCCTAGTACCATATTCATATCTTGCCCACCTTCAGATGAATATTCTGTTTCAGTACAGATAGTTCTTTGAAAATATTGTGATTGCTGGGAAATATTTGCCACCATGAATACATATCTCACAGTTTGAATCTCAACTAGTGTGATAAACATTTGAAAAATAATTTAAAATGAATATTCTATAACTAGCAATCATGACTTTACAAGTACCACACGACATTGCAAAGCTTTCAATCACCTCCTGCAGCTCCAGCCTTTCATAGAAAAATGTTTTTCTGCTACATTTTAAATTCCCTTTTTTTTCTGTGAAGAAAAACTGCTTACATTAAGAACCCATTTATGTTCCTAGATTCCTAACTCATAACATACATTTTCATTTTATGTTGTATTTTGTTTAAGATATTCCAAAGAGCACTTCATTCTTTGTGACACTGGTATGCACTTTACCATTCTTATCTTTTACAGGAAGATAGGTGCAATATTTTCTTAGAGGATCATAATTATTGGCGAAGACTTATTAGAATCATTTTTACCCATTGATACCATGGGTAAAATAAAGAACATATTGTCAATGTCACCTGTTCTGGCACTTTGCAGGAAGCAATTTAACGGCAACTGTGGAAAATGAGATCATAAAGGTTAACAGGGTAGAGATCATAACAATCATTTTAATGGAGTTTTAGAGATTCAAGTTATATCCTTTTTCTTTTTTTTTTTCTTTTTTTTTTTTCCCCAAAGAATATTCTGAAGGTTTATAAAGGAAACTTAATGATGTGCATGATTGTGCATGAAGAGAGTTTGTGCACCAGCACTGCAGAACTGAAAGCACAGCCAAGGAGACCTTTTTGCAGTATGTTAGTTGTTGGTGTGCCTTTAGGGTAAAATACTTACTTTGTTTTATCTGGGCGCCATGGCAACGTAGAGGTGCAAGATCAAGTACAGATTGAGTTCAAAGGATCAGGTTGTCAAGCAACATCTCTAAATGAACTCAAGTCTGGCATGGATTTCCAGATACATCTATGCAAGTTAAACCAAGGCTTTTTAACTGTCAGTATTATTTAATCTTACTGATTCAAGGACACTGAGGAAAAGATGAGAATAGACAATGTAGTTGAATAGGCAGCATCACACAATGGATTCAGTACCTGCTTTCAAAGGGCTCCAAATAGTAAATTAGTTTAACTAAATTAGACAATCCTTATTGTATGGAAAGCTCTAGAGCCTTTCCTCCAAATTTTTTCATGTTTAGTGTCTCTCATTGAATACAGTCATCATGAACCACTACATATTTTCATCATATGCCCTTGAATGATATACCCCTGAATGTAGCCAGGGAAACCATGTAGTCCAAGTCTATTAATAAAAAGTGTCATTCAAAGGACTGACAGAAATATTCACTTTACTTTTTAGGACTGAGATACTACTCTGCTTTCTCATTTGGTGAAAAGAGTATCTTTGTTGATACTATGGCTTTGTTTCTCTGGTGCATTTGCTATTTTGTTATGGTGCTTTGATCATACCTTCAAGTCTTTCTTCCCCTCACCTTCAACACTTTATCTGGTAGGTCTTCTCCTCACTCAGCTTGTATGCTGCCTCTCTAGTGATGGCTATCCAGCCCCCTCCTCTGCACTTACGCCCTTTGCCACTTCCACCTTAGCTTTCTTACTTTCCTTCTCTTAGGTCTGAGAGATATTTGTAGAGGAATGACAGTGTAGTGGAAGATTTAAAATCAATCAATATCACTGCACAGCTGTGAGCTTGGCAGTACTTCACCTGATTAAAGTTTACTTGGAAAAAAAAGAGAAAATGAGGAGAGGAGAGGAGAGGAGAGGAGAGGAGAGGAGAGGAGAGGAGAGGAGAGGAGAGGAGAGGAGAGGAGAGGAGAGGAGAGGAGAGGAGAGGAGAGGAGAGGAGAGGAGAGGAGAGGAGAGGAGAGGAGAGGAGAGGAGAGGAGAGGAGAGGAGAGGAGAGGAGAGGAGAGGAGAGGAGAGGAGAGGAGAGACCTGCAAATTCACTTAATTGCATGGGTGTATTTTTTAAAGCAGTAATTAAACCTTACTCCTGAACCTCATTCCCCCACTTCCCTGAATTTCCACTCTGAATACCCCCTGTTAATCACTTAAAGTTGGTAACTGTGTTCATATCTTCTTTAGAAAATGCTGCTTCTCATTGATGATAAAAATGAACAAAATCGCAATGGCATAAAGAGGACAAAAACTTGATGGATATTTTTTACATGGAAAACTTTTCTGTCACACCATTCTTACACTTTCCTACACTTCCCTTTGAGGACTGAGAGTCCTTTCATATACTGCACTTAAGAATCATTTCTGGCCAATCAAAGTGACAATGACAAAAAAGCTCTTCACTTCAAGATATATCAATCATCTGCATTGTTCGTGTCCGGGTAAGAATCTGAACATGGAAGATACGAACTTGAAAACTGCTTCTGGATTAGTGTTGGTCCTTAGAACTTTAGGATTCTGGGGAAAACAAAAAAAAAAAAAAAGGAGAGGAGAAAAAAAGAACAGAACGATCTCAACACCAAAATCAAATAATTACTAATTTAAACAATCAGGTTTGCAGAAGTGACCAAGTACATTGAAAGCAGCACTGCTGGGACTGAATGTTTCTGCCAGCTGCTTCACTAACTTTTAGAGTGCTGCTGACTGTACTACAGGAGGAGGGAAATTGCTAAACAGTACCATAATCCCTGTACAGTGCTGTCCTTTGCATCAGCCTGTGCATGTTTCACCACTGGTTATTATTCATTGCAGAAATAAGTGGTATTAGATATTGCATTATGTCCCCAAATAAAAATGAATTGTTGGAGTTTTGGGACACTTATCCGAAGTGCTTTCTTGTGTGTGAATTAGCAACCAGACAGAGATACTCAGAAATCCTATAGGTCATGTGGTGTGTGGTGAACTAGCAAAGTGCTTTCTGTAAATATCATGGCCACCTTTCAAATGACAGCATCTTCATAGAATCATAGAATCGCCTAGGTTGGAAGGGACCTTTCAGATCATCTAGTCCAACCATTAACCTAACTCTGACAAAAACCATCACTAAACCATATCTCTAAGCACCGTGTCTACCTGTCTTTTATATACCTGTAGGGATGGTGCCTCAACCATTTCCCTGGGCAGCCTGTTCCAATGCTTAATACATGCCATCTAATGTACGGGCAATGGTATGTGTCCATGAACTGGTCAGCTATGAATCATTTACATCTTAATAAGTATTATGTTAATCCCTTTTGTTATTTTAACACAAAATTTGAACAAATAGTCTATTTGATGTATTCTAGGCTTTCACAATGATGGTTTATGAGAAGATGATGGCTGTCATATGCTGTAAAATGAGATCACAGGACAAAAATAGAAGAAAAATACAGACAGACATTTCTGTGAAACTGAAATTAATCTTTCTCCTGAAATCAGGTTACTGACTTCTTAACTATTTGACACACATTTATTCCAATTTATTTCAATTACGCAAAAATAAATGCAAATGAATATTCAAACATGGATAAAGGAACCATACTCATTGTCTAGGCATGATTTTCATCTAAGGTGATTAGTGGAACTTGCAGACAGTCCACTAAAAATTGCAAATTATCTCCCCTAAACAATCAGTTACATTGGGTAGGCTTCATAATATGACAGTCCCTAAATAGATTAAAATGCTTTGAATTTTCTAATGAATGTTGACATGTACATGCTACTTTTGTTAAGACAATTAATAATGCATAAGGATGGAGAGTCTGCTGCTTCAACTCTGAACTCTCTATTTTTTACTACTTTATGTTCCAGAAAATTTCACACAGTAGAATCTTCAGATATATCTCTTTCTCTTATTGTTTTCTGGAGGATGCCGTGCTAATTTCTGTATTGTGTTCTTCTGTGAATTAGGAATTGTTAGAAACAGAAACGAACAATCTGGATTGTAGCCCATTGAGACAGTTATCTGTCCTTTCCATCAGAGGAAATCTGCATCATCCTTTGGATATATTATTTCTTGGATATATTTTATCTTACTACATTGTCTGTTCTCTGTAGTAGAGACAGTGCCAATAACTCATAAAAATATGAGGGAAAATGTATGCTTATAATATTCACGCAAAGAGAAAAGTGTGTGCTATAGGTCTGTGGTGGTGTGCTCTCCCCTTTTCCCCCGCCGGCTCCTGCTCAAGCCATGGCCATCAGCGGGAGCTGTTGTGACTTGCACTTGAACTGTGGGAGATGGCTGGCAACATAACCAAAACACTGTCTGGAGTGGGGACCTAGGTATCTTGCTCCCATGAGAATATGACTATAGGTCAATTATCGTACTCCATAAATGGTGGACAGCCCAAGAGCCCTTTGAGCTCTCCTGCACGGCAGCGGCCTGCACGACAGGATCTCCCCTTGAGTGGGGACGCTCGCTTAATGTTCTTCTCCTCGAGGTTGAGAGATTCCTTGCCACAACAGATTCTCGGTAAGTGACTAATAGCATGCTAAACTTTGAAATCTTAGCTACGTGATCTAAGGATTGATTGCGCATATATAATCCTTTAGGCATAAACCGTTGACCAAGTCTGGGGCTAGGACTGGATCCAGCCGCACCGAGACTCCTTTCTGAGAAGGAGTTTAGAAAGCAAGGGGGTCCTTTCTGAACATCGTGACTCAACGGGAGGGTCTCCCTGACAGCTTGTCTGACCCTGGCCTCTATGCAGTAAATAATCAAGTACCCTGGCATTGAATCTCGTAAAACACTGTCGCATTCACTACTAACTTTGTTAAATCACCGGTTTATGTTAATAAACATTTCACTACCCTCTTACAAGTGAAGTTATTCACTCCGTCCGCGACAAGGTCTGAATCAGATATTTTGCTAACATCAAATTACTTCAGTTTGGGATATGGCTGTACTTCAGATTTCACTGTAGCTAATGTAGACAGAAAGCATTTTTACTGAGCTTACCCAGCTGCTGGTTAGCAGTTTAACCTTGTCAGCAGAGAACTAAGCAAGGGTTAATTTGTGCTGCTAAGCAATGTTATTCACTGTTCCTTTTGGAAGGTACATTTTAAGAGGCTTTAGAATTTTATTTACTAGTAGTAGTACTGGTAATAGTTCTAGTAATAGTAATTATTTGTATTTGTATTTTCTTTGGCATTATACTGACATGTCATTTGGCCATACTTAGGATCATGATGTTACATTGTCATGGAAGCAGGTAAAAAGCACAGTTAAAGTGGGGGAGAGAAAGGAGAATGCAGAATTAATGACTTAGTGATTCATACCGAAACAAACTTACATGTCCCTAAACATAGATATGTTTTAAACAAAATTGAAAATACATGTATATATTAAATTTTCAGATCAGAGCATTTAGTCCAACAAATCTGAGTTGGTTCCCGTTTGTGGAATAATTACTAAAATGATCAAAAATACAGCATTGTTCACAAATTAAGGAAAGGTATAAAATCAAAAAGCTTCTAGGGTAGAATACAGCCGCAGCTGGTATGTGAAGAATCCACTACATCTGCGAATCCCTGTACAATATTGCTTGCAAAGCAACACGGGGAGGGGAGTGGGATGGAAAATCCACGGCCCAGCCCTGTGATAATACAGCAGATATAAGAATGAGATGGTACTATGGAAATGATAAGCTGCATACTTACTACCCTGAGCCAACAGTTTGTTAAATTTTGACAAAATGCTGTCCTTTGTGTGAACTTTGCTCATTATAATGTCTTTATAATACCAAAACACACCTCCATCCCAAAGGCTACCTGCCTCCAAGGTGCGACCACTCCTCTTGAGTCTGCATCCTGAATTTTTCGTAAACTATACCTTTAAATGTCAAGTGAGAGAATTTTACACCAATCATAATAATGGTGTTTATGACTAAAGTCACTCAAACTCCACCTTGAAGGTAAAAAATAGTATAAAAATATCCCAAGAAAGGGGGGATATCAGGGAAGACACCATCGTGAACAAGTCAAGGAGAACTCCATCACACACTGCCTTTGACTTCCGGGACCAGTAGAGGGGCTGAGCCTTTCTTCCCCTCCATAGGGATGCCTTTGTGTAAGACTTAGACTATACCGAGTGCTTCCTCGGGAAACTTAGAAATCTCTCTAGAGAGTCTCTTTCCTGCATTTATAGCCAGGCCGTATTGTTTATGACTTTGTTGCGCATTTTGTATATTTAACAGTACTTTTTTTGCACGTGCTTTGCAGACAGTGTATTTATCACTGGCAATCATAAGAACCTGTATATCTGTTGTTTAAATAAACTGCACTGTTTAAGTCGCTAGTTGTTCCGGTTTCTCACTGAACGTGACCAAAGACTCAAGAATGGCCGTGCTAGTTCAGGAGCACGACTAGACTGAAGGTGCAGTCCACTATTAGTGTATCCAAATCATAACAGTTAAGTACATATTAAACGTGACTGGACCGATGGTGGTGAATTGGGCATCACTCAGAATTTAAACCTAGCTGCACCTAGCCTCCCACCTCGGTGAGGAGTGTTAGAACGCAAGGGGGTTTATCTTCTGCCAAAACTACTTTGCCTATTAATACAACATCGTTAAGGTCTTTCATTCAGAAAAGATAGAAACAAATGAAAATAAGAGACTTGTCCAAACGAAAAATATTTTGAACACAGATGAAGTAAAGAATAATTTCTTCATCTCCCCAGACAGTCATCATGTTTCTTAAATTAACATGTTTTATCTGCCCCAATATTTATTTTGTCTGTCTAATTATTTGGCCTATTATAACCTTGACCAAAATACTCTGGTGAAATCACACCTAAATGTTTATTTCATTTTATTCAGGGAATAAAAAAAGACTAACCATTAATGCTATTGGTGGCACTGGAAGATATCCTCTGTTCCAGATCTCCAACAACTTCAAAACCACTACTTCTGGATTGCTTTTTACTCTAAAATTAGCCTTGAAAACTTCTATTTCTGTGCTTCTGGAGGGGGAACCTGTGTGTTTAATTTCGTTGCTTACAATTAACACAAATATGGCCTTCCTCTAGAAACATTCAAAGGTTCTAGCACATTTCTGCACTAAATATATGTCTGAAAAGTATGCATTTAGAGGGACTTCCTCCACTCTGCACCCAATAACTGCTTCATAGGTGTCTAAATTCAACAGATCTTTTCCCATCCAAGTATAAGATTACAGGATAAGCCAGGCATCTGTCTTTCCCTACTCATTTCAATGAGAAATGTTTCTCCCTAATGTAGCACCCACAGCAATAATTGTAAACATGCTTTCTTATTCTGGTCTAGATTTTTTAATTTCATGTTTTCCTCTCTGTTCTGCTTATGAAGGTCAGTGGAGCGGCGTACATTTTTTTTTTTTTTTTATATCTTTCTCTGGTTACTTGTCTAGTTCACATACTTCATGCTGAATCCAGTTTTTCTGTCTTTCAATTTATTTCCTGTCCTGCCAACAGCGTTTTATTTCTATACAGCCATAAGCCAATGTGATGGTAGTTAACGCTGGGCTTAGCTCGTTTCTAGCTCTGTGTGAAAAACGCTTCTTTCATCTCTCATTTAAATATTTTTTTGTCCTCTGTTTTTAACAGTGGAATCTAACAGATTCAGCGTTGCTTCTTGTGACCCATGTAAAAAGGCACATTTTATAGCTGGATAGTAGTTGACCCTCAGTGCCTTTGGATTTATCCCCTCTGAAAGCTTTTCATTGTTCTGTTAGTTTTTTATTATTTTTTTAGCCAGTACATTCTACATCATGATCTTTATGGTAAACAGTATCCTAGTAACAGAAGTAATTGGCTGTTGAACTAAAAAAAAATATTAGCTTGCATTGTATTTCTAACAAAAAGCAAGGCTGGAGGCAAGCTTAAAAATATCTGATGGACACAGCCTGAAATCATGGAATAGGAAAGGCTGGAAACACCCGGCATTTAAAACACATACAACATTTTTGGTTTAGAGTAAATTAAAAATATTGACAGTGAGAGTGAAATATTGCACATGACTCAGTCAGTGAGACCGATCTGGTGAAGAATCTCACTCAGCAAAGTTCCTGAACATAGTGGGATGATGAAGATAGCTAAATTGCAAGCCTGTATTCAAATGCCTTGCTGAACTAGGATCTTTCTGCTCGTATTCTTATTAGATATGTAGTTAGTCATGTGATAATACAGAATATTAAGAAATAAAATCCATTAAGGTGCTGCAACTAGTTTTGTACCAATGTAATGCATGGTAAACATTTTTAACTTAAGAAACAAACTAAACAATACTTAGCAGATGGAGCCCCGAAATAATTCTTCATGCATAATTCAGAGCAGTTTATTTGTTTGCTTGGCTAGGAAGTATTTCTGAAGATACAAGAAGATGGAAAATGTACAGTATGCATATAACAATGGAAACTTTTTAGCATGGCAAATAAACATTCACTAAAGTAGAGATTGACAGTTGTATATTAAATGTCATGACTTTTTTCCAGACGTTGAACAGTATTCTATGAGTTGAGTTCTTTCAACACAATCATAATTGATGTTAACAGAAAATGTAAATTGGAAAAGATCTTAATTTACTGTTGCAAAGCTCTATTTTAATTGAAATATCTTACCCTAGTAGAATAATTAAAATGTTGGCATACGAAATGATTAATATGACCTTAAAAACAAATTGCTTGACCTGTGTAACGATGATACTTCTTTTAAATATTTTCAATAGGATATTTCTTCACTGATTTGCAAAGCATGGTAGAGACAAGAAGACCTGAAAGTCAGAGCCAAAACCCAAGCAAATAAACAAGCAAACAAAGAAGGTTAGCCTTTAAAAAAGTGCTTTAAGGCATTTAGTTGCAAAATTCTGATTGTGAAAATCTCTGTTTGGGTACTGCTGAAAATTTCATACATGCCTCCCTTTTTAAAAAAGATTTTAAAGATTCCAGGAGACAGGAGTGGGATTCAACTCTCTAAACACAGATGTCTTGAGATTTATGCTGTTTATACTGGTTATCCTGACTTTTTTTTCATCTATGAAAAAGCAAAAAAAGAATATTCTTAGGCATGACTGCTATAATCTTCACCTAGCCATACAAGCTAGGCTAGACACATCTTGTTTTACTCTCCCCTAGGTAGAAATGGAGGCAAGCTCAGGTGTAGATATCTTCATTGTAAGTGTATGAACTTAAATTACATAAATCTCAGACCTACAACTACGCTTCTACCTACAGTGATTTCTAAATCCTTCTGGAGCCAGGGAATACATCTTCCCTTTGACATCTAAGGACTCTGATCCTACTTTCAGAGGACTCCAGGCAATGCAAGAATGAGGTTCTTCCTGCACAAGCACTGTTTTCTTTCAAACCCTGGGATCAAAGAAGACAGATAATTCTTTCAAGCCTTCCCTCCTCGATATTTTTCTAGATGGGAAATGCAGTTAAAACAAAGCATTCCTAAGCAGCTGGCTGGGTGTGAGAAGAGGGTGGGCAAGGAGAAACACGAAACGCTTTCTGCCCTTCCTGTACAAGCTTTGCCGCTCTTCAGGAAAGACTCCTGGACTCACTGGGTCAGGGAGCGAGTAACAGTGACAGAAAGTGACTTCATAGCCATAAGGTATGTCCCTCTCTGCTCCAGAGGCAATCTATGTACCTCATGTGACTAAAAATACTTAATCAGTCTTGAAGTTCCATAGCAAAGCTGTCATCACAACCCAGGTGAGTGCCCTTACCGCTAGGGAATATTACCCTCTTCCTGATTCCTTGGATTTAAAATTGTTTACTACTCAGTGCCACAGTTTCAACCAGAAGATGAAGAGTGATTTTTTTCATTCCCAGCCTGTACACTTTCCTAGATCTTGATTTCATCCCTCACCCTCCTGATAACATTCTTGCCTCCTCTAAACTGGCTTGTAGATGCATGCTGTGATGAACTTCACAGTCTTCTTTTAAAAAAAAAAAATAAAAAAAAAATAAATTAGGCACTATGTGGGTTTGCCTATGTCCATTTGGTCCACGGACTGTGTACCTTCTCTGCTAGCAGAGCAAGGCCAGTCAGTACGGAATGAGATCATGGCTGGGGCCTATAGCCAGCGTCAGAAGATGGAAAGCATGCCCAAAGTCCCATTCTGCAAACATACTCTGCGTCTCTTGAAAAGCTTCCTTACTCTACCTCTTTCCTGATTATGTATTCCTTTGGCTTTGTCAGGCTTCTTTCAGGAAAGCTGAAGCTTCAGTGCTCTGAGAATCAATTGGATAAAAGTTTAAGCCACAGCTTGTATTAGAGAGTTGGTGCCTTAAGAGTCTCTGATCAGAAGAGATTTACTGGTGGCAAGATTTCAATGAATAGCAAAAATTCTGCTCCAGTTTGCATTGCTTTCAAGACATAACAGGAGCCTTGGCTTAATGACATACAATTCCTCAAGAGGCTCCTACAACATTGCTGCCTTTGTATGGGTTTACCTAAGACAGTTTTATGGATGCAAACCGTTTCTTTGCATGAAAAGAGGTTGTTATACCATTAGATCAAGGTGATCGTTTATTAAGATGTGGACCTTGGCTTTAATCTGTGAAGGGCAGCGTCTGGATCTCAATGGATGATCACCTTGATTCATATTATGGTGTAAGAATCTTTCATGCTAAGAAAGGATTTACACTTTCATAAAGCAGTCAGGTAAATCTGCCAAGCCAACTTTTTAAAGAGAAACTGCATTCCCCAATATGAGTTTGGAGAGCAAAAAGGAGAAACACAGGAGATACCTGAAACTGAGCATGGGTTTAAAATGCGAAGATGACATCCCTCTACACAGTCTGGTACTGAGTGCTTAAAAACTGACATGCCTGCACATCTGTGTCTGCAGCATTCATTTATTGTACATTAATGCAGCTGCCTGAGCTCTGGCAAAAGACTTTTATCATTGTCATTAATTTCCAGAACAGGCAGAATACGATCTAGCTTCTAGGGATGGCCTCTTCTGACCTAATTTTGTTGAAAGGTAATCAAAGAGGGTTGTCATTCAGTAGCATAAATCTTAGTTTCAGAGAGGATTTCCCTTTATTTTTAGTAAGTATCATAGAGGAGAAGGATGGGGCATGAAGCAGCTCTTTTTGCAGAATAATATGCTTTTTAAAAGCTTGGTGAGTGATGACATCCCACTGGATGACTGTGCTTTTCATGTGTATCACACTGGAAGGTGTTAGGATCTAAAATTCCTATTCTAACAATCTCCCTGGAGCTTAAACAATTATCTGAACAGTGGTATTAATCAGTTACTTCCCAATGCATTACATATGACAGTGTAAGGATGACAATTACAAACCAATCAGTACATTTTCCTAAACCTGAATATTTTGCCTTTTAGCAGGAGGAGATATACCATAAGAGATAAAATAAGAAAAAAAATCAAAGAAGTTCTCACACATGGTACAAACTTCTAGTATTCTTTTTATCACTATCAGGACAGGCAAACCATTTTTAAAGTTGGGATTTTTTTCCTTCATAGCTTCGTTTTTCATTTGTAAGCAACGAAGAGCACATTAAACCAAAGTTATTCTCTTGCAGCCCAACTTGAGTCCAGAAGGCTTTTGAGATGCTTTGTTCTAATCTTTTGTAACAAATATTGCTACCCAAAGCAAATTCATATCAAATTCTCTTAAAATAAGTGTCACAATGAAGAGCTCTGCCTTATAATTTCAACTACTTCACAGTATTTTTACATACATCAGGTACAATAAAATACTATTCGGATAAAATGTTTTATTATTTGGTAACTGTAGAATAAATGATGTTGGAGGGTGGTTTTTTTTGTAACTGATCTGACCATACATGGTGAATCTGTTCTCTTCAAAAATAGTTTTCTTTCTCAAGGAGAATACCTGTGGCACCGTTCTTTTATAAAAAAGACTAACATTAATCTACTAGGGAATCTACATAGGGAATCTAGCATGATTTATATTAAAGGAATGCTTTTTAAGTATTCAGGAGCTGCTTTATAAGCATTGCAGGGCTTATAGTCCACATCTTGCAAGGTCTGCAATGTTTCCTAACTTTGACAGTACTATTAGAGACGTGAGGATAATCAAGCCAGTTTTTATCTTACTAGCCAGCATACTGCAAACTTCAGTGGGATTCTGGAGTTCAGCACCTTTTCATATGCACAAGAAACCTTCAGTCAACGAACCTTTTGTTGGCACGAGCTCACTGCTCTCAGTACTGAACCAGCAAGTTAAAACTATTGGGTGTAGTTTTGAGAACAATTTGCAGCATCCTTTGTTTACTCTACACATGAAGTTTTAGGCAGATTTTTATTGGTTTTGATGTAAATAAAAGCTATCAAGAACACCAAAGTGTTTTGGAAAAGGATATGATCTATCAGGACTCCATGAATTATTTGCAGTTTCAGCAGCCTGTAAAACTGAGAGTCCCTAGAGCCTGGCTCAGGTCTTCTGGTCCACAGCTCAGTCAAATGCATGACTGTTGCTGTCTTAGACCCAGAGCTCCGGATTAAGATCTGTCACCTCCTGAATAATGATTCAGGAGTAGCCTGCTTGGGGTGTTTACTGAGAGGCAAAGGGTCCTCCATCTTGTGGGCCCCCAGCAAATTTCCATCTGACAATCTGACACTGAAGGATGCTGCTGCAGAATACACTGCAGTTTGGTCGGCTGCAGAGGTGTCCTCATTCCTCCTGGTCACCTGCAGTCCCTGACAGACCCAGAGGAACCAGCAATTCGAAGGCCTCTGTCTTCAGGTTGGAGATAACCCCCAGAAACCGTTTGCTCCCTGGAGGTTCCCAGGGCAGAGGTTTCTATGCCAGCCTTTCCTCTTGCCCACACGGCCGGCCACTCTGCTCGTAGTGTACTCGGGCAGGGTGTATTCCGCTTGAAAGTGAGATCCTCAGAACATATTTCAGATGCTGCGCAGGCAATGCCAGATGAAAGGGAAATGACAGAAAAGATGAAAAGGTCTGTGTTATGCACAGAACTATCATGTCCTAATGTGTTGGGGGATACGGCGGGCCCGTAGACCCCTTGTCAGAAGAGATAGAGATTGCAGTGTACCCATAAGAAGGCCGCGAGTTGCATCATATAAGGACAATGTAACAAAAAGGAGAAAGAAGAAGATCGCTTCAGAGAACAAGGAGAGTTAGGCTGTGAGAAAGCCAGATTTTGAGCAATCTGAACAGGATTTCAATAACCAATCGTATTGTAGCTACGAGCGCGTGTGCTATGTAACCTATACAATTGAAAGTATAGAATGAACGCGTGAACGGAGCGTGAACAAAAGATTAGATATATAAGAAAGCCAAGTTTGTAATAAAGAGAGAGCTTAACTTAACCCTTCAAGGAGAGTCTTGTCGTTTGTCCGTCCCGACTGAAACGACACTAATGTAAGCCAAAACCCCCTATGTTTTAATATATGTACTCTATTAGAACATAGGATTTTTGTAGCTATGCTTGCCCTCTTTTTCTTTCTTTTTCCATTTCTTCCTATATCAGGTGAAATCTCATGTGAACTTTTCTACATTGTCCACACATCTGAACACCCAGATCTCACATTACTACAATGTGAAATAAACTATTGCTGGCAAGTGATGATTCTTACTGAGCTGTGAAGGAATATGGACCATATTCACTTAGTTCTTTGCAAACTTTCAGTTGGATTTCAGTGAGCTGACACCTATCTCCAAAGGCTCATATTTCCCTTTTTTTTTTTGTTCCCTTTTTTTTTTTTCCCTTTTCTGACACAGCAATTTGAGGCAAGTCAGGACATCTCCATTTTTAAGAGCCAGGTACCTGTGACACCCAGTCGACAAGGGGGAAATATTATTTAAATAATTCCATGTAGTCTCCTATGTCTGCTAAAAGAGAGAATAAATATAATTAGAAAAATCTGACTAGTGTCTTTCTCTGAATCCCCAGTGTGCATCTTTTTTAGCCATCTATTCTCTCTCCTCCAGGCCCTGATCCCACACGTGCTAAACAGTAAGCACAGGACCTATCTGCAAACCTGAAGCTAAGGGTATCTTATACCTCCTAGTATAGGGACATCTGGATCCTAGTTTTCCAGCACTTTTTAGTGCCTTAGGGACTAGAAAGTGCACCTTTGCCAGATTACCACTTTCAGTATTTTTTATTCTTTCAGCATTTGCAACGGTTAGAGAAATACTGTATCCTTCTCTGGGCACAGAGAAGGAACTGAGAAACAGAGCTGAATGACTTGCTCTGAGCCATACAGGGACTCTGCGACAAACTAAGATGTGATACTGTTGAATAATACTGTAGAGGAGGACACTTCCCTCTGAAGCTCAACTCCCAGTTTACACTGACATATTCTACAACCAGGCACCATGTTACAATACCAATGCTCGTTAAATGATAGATTGAAAGTCAGTCTCAAAGTACCAGTGCAGCACATCCTCCTTGAGCCTTCATTCTTAATAAATTGTGAATCACGTATATCCCATCAATAACCTGTTGTGAAAAAACAAAACTTTTCCTTGTTAGATCAGACAGTGCCATTACAAAAAAGGTATATTGTGCTTCTTGTTTTATTTTGCAAACAAACAAGACTACTTTAATTACCATGATCTGACACGCCGTCTCCAGAACAGAAGGTACAGTACTGAAAGGCATAATACATTTGCAATACAGCGATGGTTTATTTTAGACATTAAATGAAATGGCATTAACATAGAGTATGAAAAATACTGCCCTATTCTTAATAGAATCTTTCTTGAAGGAACAATTGTAAAAATGGATTTCAGATTTTACTGCTTAAGTCAAAATATTAAATGTTGTACTAAATTATATTTTGAAAAATACAAAGCTTGTGCCACAAACAAGAAATAACTTTTATTATTCAGGGTGTCTTAGGTGTGTTTTAATTTCTTAGATTTCATGACACAAAGTTAGTCCTTGTTAGACCTTAAATAAGTAGGAGGTTAGCAGAGGCAAGGAGACCTAAAAGTCAAATCTTTTCACAAAGATGACTTTTAATTTTCTGATTGATTAGAGCAAAATAGCCACCACAATCAATATGACAAGCAAATGGGAGGACTGAGTGGCAAACAAATAGGTGGAAAAGTATTTGAGGGGTGTGAATGCTTTAAGAAAGGAGGGTATAAAATGAAGGCCATATTCAGCCAAGAAGAAATCAGAGCAGTAGAAAAATTATAATTTTTAATACCTGTCAGGCAGCACAGCACATCTGCTATGCCTAACAGAACAAACAATTCTTGCACCTGCAGAAAGAAAAGAAATAATAGCCACATAGCATCTTCCCAATGAAAAGAAGTAGACCTGGATGTCCTTAAGAATATAAATTGAGATCCCTGTTAAGGTCACAGCCCAGCAATCGTGGGAACAAAACAGATCCAATGACATCAAACACCTTGTCTGCATTACTGCTGTATACCTCACATACAACATTTTCTCCCACACGCTTCAGTAGGCATATTTGCTTGAAAAGTTTTGTGTGAGCTGCAGCAGAGTGGCAAGAGCTGGAGAGAGCATCCCCCCACAGCCAGGCTGCCCACCCACTGCAGGGGGAGGCACGCAGGCACCAGCGCTGAGCCCCAAGGGGTTCTTGGGCCACATGGTGAGGACCAAAAATTTGGGATGTATGCATCCTGCCATGGTGTTGAGAGACAGCCACTGATCAGTGCAGAACAGTATTTGTATTCAAACTGCAGGCATCTTCCTTCCTAAATTCATGTAGTACATTCAGTGATTAAATAAAGCAAACTGGGAATTACGCCACACGAATGGCCATCTGGCGACTTTCCAGGTACAATATAAACAGTCCTGAGGGGAAATACCTGAACAGACTAACTGTATCAGCATACACAGGACTTTGCTACCTACAGAGAACTTGCAGAGCACATATTTAAGATACACAATCACGAACACAAAGTGAAATATCAAAAATAGGACTTCAAGGGAAATGTACAACATTTCCCGGGACAGGCATCTGGATATTGTGGAGAATGAAATTTTGAAGGAAACTGCATCAGAAAAATCAAATAAAGCCTAGGTTTTACAGACAGAGAAATATACCATATATCACAACACATTTTTATAGGACAGGCTTCAACAGCTCCCAAGAACCAGGTCACAACCTTAATGTTGGCTGACTGAAGCTATTGCATTACTATCATCACAGATCACTTTTGCATTAGTGATGTGCTAATACCACCAAACGGATTTTAATACATTATAATGTTGGAATTAACCGGTGTTTTCTGATAAGAAGCAAGTCACCTTCTATTATCAGACATCAAATCACTTTAGTATTTTGCTGATATGTTCTCCTCTGGTACAATCTGCCAAAGAAAATAGTTTGCCTGCCTGTAGAGTGGAAAGAAAATGTGCCTGAATAAGATGCAGATAAAAATGGATACAGAAATTAGCCCTGGAGCACCGTAGATTTCCCAAGGCCTTGCTAAAAACTCAGAGACAATAATATTTGGCTTTAAGTGCTCAAGCCCAAGTTTCTCCTCAGAAAATGATAGATCCTATTCAGAGAGCTTAAACGACAGCAAAGATATTTAAAGGAAGACCAAATTTTATTTATTTGCTGGTGCACACTACGTTCATCAAGAACAGGTGTAAGAATAGGTAATGGTAGATAGTGAAAGATATCTTTGTAGTATCATGTGAATTTGTAACTCAGTTATCAAGTATGGACCAAGTCTTTCATTTTAGCAATTGGGCTATGACCATAAGCGTGTGTCTATATCAGGGACTGAAGGATTTGGGAGGGTTTTGGGGGTTACGAATTTGGCTTGCATATATAGAGAGAGAATTATGGTACACACTCAAGCACACAACTGGTGCACTTGAAGTGTTTTCCTTTTGAAACTAAGGTTGCTGCCATGCAACAGAACACTAGCTAGGGAGCACAATTTTGATGTGGACACAAGGTCTTCCGCTACATCACTCTCTACATTTTTATGGCACGTGCAATGTTAGATTGCTGGCAATCTGTTTATTTCATATCTGTGATGCTTGTTGATGGTGACGCTGTTACAGGTCTACTCTTTACCTGTGTATCAGTTATCAAATTATAGTCACGGGTGGACCTCTCCACAATTATCTCTCTATTTTTAATTACTCGGTGCTATGTTCTAGTAATGGTTGATAATACTTAGTAAAAAGGACAGGGAAGTGTGCACTTAGTGGTTGTAATTCACAGAAACTATAGGTAAATTCCTTGCTGTGTAAGAAAAAAGCTGAAGCTGAAGATCTAGAAAATGATCTCATCTGGAAGATGCCTACAGCCTACCCATTTGTAGATGAGGATGGCAACATGTGCTTCATACTGATTCTTGTATCATAAAGACAGAAAAGGTTATGTCTTGCCCTCCTTCTCTTGGCACATTTTATTGACTGAAATTCCCTTCTACTGCAATGATGTATTTAAAGACAGGTCCTTTTGCACAACAAAACCTTCTGAAGGATACTACCCCAGTGGTGGAAGTCAGCTACCCACACTTCAGTTTCTGAAAGGGAATTGCAGCTTGTTTACCCTGAATGCACCTCCGGCAGGCTCCCTTCTGAGTCATAGTCACAGTAGCAAGACTGAAAGAGAGAGGAGCAGCACGGCTGGAGCCATGGCTTCCAGAAAAGGTTGTCCCATGACAGCTGGTCAGGGACAGCATGCAGGGATCTGGTGTGGTTGTCTGCTGCTACGTGTATGACTCTGAGAATTTCGTAGAAACGGCTCTCCGTTTCTGGAGTCAGTGGGACTTTCTCTTCAGGGTCTCTGGAAAGATCGAAGAGCAGTGGGGGATCATGCCGTGTGATGAATCCTCCATGGCAGAAGCAAACATGGGAATCGTAGCAACCATTGGAGTCTTCAGGACTAAAGTTTGGAGTGAAGAAGAAGACTTTCCAGACAGATTCACCTGCAATTTACAGACACAAAACAGCTGGTGGTAAAATGACAAACTAAAAGTTCCCTACTCTTACAAAACTCTAATTTTCACCACAGTAAATCAGTCTTTTGGTATAATCTCACTCTGTACAGGAACTGCAATATAATGAAAGAGTAAAACAAAATTGAGCAAAACAAAAATAAGCAAAACATGGCAATTTTCATGCTACACATATTTATGGAAAAATTATGATCATTTCATTCCCTTGGAAGAATTCTGATTAACTAAATCATAGAAGACTTAAAAGAACTTTACGTTTTTACATAAACAGTTCTAAGAAGATTTGCATAAATATTTACTAAGCCATTGTACTGTCTTCTTCAAGACTTATTAAAATGTACCTTTGCTCCTTGACCATAACCAGACACTGTTGGGCCATGCCTGCTTCTCATTTTGCTACTCAAAATAATTTCATTTTTACTTTTTTCTCTCTTCCTCTCTTTGTTGCATTAACCCATTACCCTCTGCCACATGCTTTCACTGCAAACACCTGGAGACAGCGTTTCTCATTTTATTAAATGGGATGACATGAAAAAGTATAATGGATGCTACATTCCTGTCTTAGGCCTCTAGATTTTTTTTTTTTCCAGAAATAAGTAACTGTTACGGCAGTGCAATTTTTACATGACATTCTGCTTTGTAAAATGGGAACCAAAGGTCTTAATTTATAGGTGGGTCATTCTCTCTCAACTTAATCTGCTGTGTACAGAAACTGAACTGTCTGCACTAGTGTAACTTCAGTCAGTATGTTCACTGTTTAGAAATACTAATTATTTCATCAATTAAGAATAAGCAGATATCAGTTGGTTCCTTCAAGAAGCACTCTTGATCAGAAGGTACACTGGAAAATCTGTAAATACTTACAGGAAAGGAGTAAACAAAAAATGGCTCCTGTTTTCCACAAGTATCACAGATGAGACAGGTAGGGTAGGAACAGACAGGCACTTCCAGGGAAGCACACTGTCTTCCCACAGCCAGGGAAGATTACAGTTCTCCAGAAATGGACAAGAGAATAATTAATTAGAGTAAAAAATCTGTACTCTGTTCTTAACAACAGTAGGATACTAAACAGCTGAGGTCTGTGATGTCAGACTACCTACCCGTTTGAGTGTATACAGACATCAGAAATACATATTCATCAGTAATTTACATTACTCAGCACCCTATTATGAAAAACATTTTTTGTATCAACTCATTTTTTTAAATACTTGGGGAAAAACTCTTTTTGGTATTTTGTTGAATTTTGTTAAGTTCACAGAAAGCTTGTTAATCTAGTAACAGATTGTCACAGATTTATGTGTGCTACGGTGGTTAATATTCATTAATCAATTCATCAATTCAATAAAATCGAAAACACTAAAAATTGTGGGAAGGGCAGAGATGGGCTGCTACATGCTATGCTGTAACTACATCACACTCAATTTTTAAAGATAAAAACAGGCTTAAAGAAAGAAATGTTTCAGTGGACTAAAGAGTCACAGGCTGCAGTTCTAGTCTATATCATGAATTTAAAGGACAGTAGGTGACCTTAAGATCCTTTACAGCTTCTTCTATCCCACAGTATTTTTCACCTTATAAGAGATTTTACCTTTAGGAACCAATTCAATGACAGAGCCTGGAGACTTCCAGTTCACTTAGTCTGCACTTAAATCAGGGTCGGAGGGGTGGTGGTTGTTACACACATTAGACTGGGAGAACCTTCTGAACGCTGCTTGGAAGTCAGCAAAGGGGAAGGAGCTCTAAAGGCCGAGAGTGACTTGCTGGCACAGACAATAGGACTTGGCAGGCTTTAAAAGGCTCTGGCTGTGACAGCAGCCGTGGCACAGTCTTGCTGGGGAAAAGGGAAGGGAAAGGGAAGGCAAGGCAGCATTCCTCCATCTATGTTTCCAATAACATTTTGAAAGGTTGGTTTGGTACTTGAACTTTTTGCTCTTTCCTCAGAATTAAAATAAACAAACAAAATCTAAGACACCCCCTTTAAAATTCTTTGAACTTATGCATGGAAAATTTCCCAGAGCAGAAACATGCCTCTCATTTACTGAGATTTAGAATTTACACTCTGGGGAGGTATGTAATTCTATACTAAGCATTCCTTCGGGATGTTTGAAAGTGTTTAATTGGCACGTTGGACAATGAAGAACAGAAAAAGCCAAAAGGTGTTATTAATCAGTGCACCATGTCCTCTGTAGACCATGCAACATTTGCCCCACCTGAGAATTTGATTCGGGGCATTCAACACCTTGATAGAAGAAGAGCAGAAAAAATTTATATAGCTATTAAAATGTGAACTAAAAGAAGCTCCAGTAAAGCCATGCATACGAGAACTTTGTGGCCAGGCTGTCTTACCATGCATCTATCTTTGTGCTGAATTATGTTGAAAAGAAATTTTAGCCAGCCTTTTTTGGTGTTGGGCACTGTAGCACCAGGCCAGTTCAAGGACTTGCAGATAGCAATATAAAGTTGGGGATTCTGAATTAATGCAAGTCAGTACAAGCAGCTCTGATAGGTAAGACATGGGGAAAAGAAAGGAAGTTATACCGGGATTTATTTTCCCCACAGAATAAGGAACCGTTCAGGTTTGCCTATTTACAGAGCATACGGCATGTTGCAAAATCACGTGTGGGGTCAGGGACAGCGCGTGTGTGACGCCACATCACGTCTGAATCACCTCGCTAGTATTTTGAAGAGCTGATGCTACTTTATGAGCTATGCAGCTATATAATGTCATGGCCATACTGCGCATAACACTCCGCTCTGGGAGCGCAAAGCCTGTTATTGTGCAATGTTTGTCTGTTGGACTGCAGGGATGTTTCAGCGAGGATCTGGAACTTCATGTGGTGCTGGAGGAGCAGCAGCACAGGCTTTAACCACCGATTTCCTAAGCATTATAAAAACAACAGCATATCTGTCAGTGTCTGTGACTGTGGAGCAGCCAGTGTAATATACTAGGAGACACAAAGAGCTGTCAGACCTGTAAAGCTGATGAACTGTATAAGGCTCGGTATTAGAAAGAGAGAGCTCTCTCCCAGTCTCTCCTGGCTGACATAAAACCTCATTTTGTCAGAGGGTTAACTACAAGGATCAAATTAATCTCTGAGTAATTAACGATACCTTTGTTCTGCGAAGCATCTGGATAGTAAACTCTCTTTATATAAAAAGATAACTATATATCTCTTCCTCAGTGAAGTGAGTAGCAAAATTGTCAGGGCTCCCCCACAGTCAAGTATATCAAGTCCTTTCTAAAACAGCAGGCAAGCCCCAAGCCTGCAGGACCCTTCAAGATCCTGTCCCAACACTTCACAGCTACTTCATTTGGCGTCCATTTTTTCTGCAATTCTCCAGCTCTCTGAATTGTCCAACAGTTTCACCTATTCAGCTCTCAGAATAACTCTTTCCTTTGAGAAAAACAAAAGCTAGTTGTACATATAAATAGTCTCAAATTAAAATAGGTTGCAATTAGTTCAAGGAAATCTGCTCTGAACATAATTGTTCAGAGTTCGGTCTCCCTAACAGACTCCTCTTCTGTTTTATTATCCTTCACCCGCATGTTTATCCTCTCATACAGTCAACCGTAGCTCCCACAGACAGGTAGCAACTGTGAGATTAAATAAAAGTGTCTCAGTAAGTTATATTAATATTTCCAAGATGAAGTGACACACTGGATATGGATGTCATTTCTCCTATAATAGCACTGTTCTTAATCACGGATGGCTAAATGGTGTTTTCTGATAAACGGTTCTTGAAGTGAATAGAAGCTATTGCTGTGTTATTGCCTGGACTTCATTTTTGCTGCATTTAATCTATGACATTATCTTTATAGGTTTGCTGCTACTGCCTTCTCTTTTGTTTATATTATTTTGCTTCTTCTTTCTGTAGAAGAACAAGTTAAACAAGTCTGTTCTTCACTGTAAACTGAGGAGCTGGTCTCTCCTTCACTTCAGATGCCTTTGAGCATAACCAGTGGGGTGTAGTGTACCAGTGCAAACTGCCCACAGGCTTTTCCTGAATCCTGAGTGTGCTCTGTAGCCATTGTCAGCTCCCACGCTCTAACTCTCGCCAGCTCTTCTTCATTTATACAGAGAAGCAGACTAAAGCTGCAAGTCACTTGAAAATGACATTTTTCAAGATAACTCTTGTTATTGTTTGACTGAATCCTTTCTTCCCGCTTCCCTATTCATTTAGAATTGTTAGGTTCTCTGGTAATGTTATATAAAGTTGGTATCACTTATATGTATATATTCAGCTCTTCAATAATGTAACAATTTAGAAAAGGTTTCAGTAGCTAAATTCTTGTAGAACTATATATAGCACATAGAGAACACTATTTGGTTACAATAAAGAAAACATACATATTATTTTCATGACTTCGTGCATTCCTCAAACAGCTAATAAAAATTTGCTATTTGAGTTTTAAAATTTGTAACTTTATTGCTCTTTCAGTGAAAATTTGTATTTTTTTAGATACTTCTTTTAAGTATCTGTGTCTCTTACGATGTTGTATTGTTACATCAGTCAGAAGACAGCACATTATGTCCCAGTGTAGGTGGAGAATAACTGAGTGATATTCAAAGACATAATGTTAGTTTATGAGAACCAGTTGTTGCTAGAAGAGGCTTGCATAAAGAACTGTGCAGAACATGCGGTATTTGAGGTAAAACCATGAAAAAAGACAGTAGTAGCAGGGATTTTAAAATCTTAAGGATAGAAACTGTGACAAGGAACTGTTCAGGTTTGCCTATATACAGAGCACATGGCACGTTGCATGTTAAGTGAAAACAGAAAGGATTGCATGTTGGTGGACAACTGGTAATAACTGAACAACTGCTGGAGGAAAAATATAAGATATAGTGAAATCACGCTCAGGCTGCTGGAGTCAAGACCGAAATCTCATGACTTATTATCTAAAGTGCTGTGGTACAAGAAATTCCACTGAATTCTGTTCAAAAGTCAAGATTATCTGCTGAACGGTAGCAGCTAACAAAGAATTATTTTCCTGAATTTTTCATCATCATCTTCAAAAAGAATTGATTGATCATTTACAGTGTTCTCCTTTCTTCTTGAAGAAAGTCCCATATGGGAAGAATCTGTGGGTATAGAAACTATGCTGCTAAAACAGGAAGTGCTATAATGCAATGTTATGCCTCATATTTGGAAGTCTTAATTAACAGCAACATGGAAGAATACAAGTTGCCCTGGAAAAAAATTCCATCCGCAGTAATGTGATGCACATAATCCAGACACTTGTTAAAGATCTATTTGAAGACTCTATTTACTTGCTGAATGGTCCATGTAATTTTCGGTTCGTCCAAGCAGCAGTCGATGCCATGCTGAAGACAGAAGATAATGTTGGCACACAAAAAAATTACCGGTCATTTCCAACCTATATTCAAAAGTCCTTGAAAACAGAAAAGCCTTACTTTATTGCTTGTGAGAGAAATAGTATTAATTTGCATGTACTGGTTTTCCGTTGGAGTCATTAAGAGATACAGTTAAGAACCAAGAGAGCAACACACTTAAAAAACAAAGATGGCAAAAAACAAAGAGAAACCTATTCGAAATTGTGTTTTGCCTTTTGTTCTTTCTGTCCTTCAAAAATGCATTTTATTAAGAGAAAATAAATTGAGGGCAATCATTACGCTCTTACATAGAGTGGATGCAATCATTCTGAGTGAAATGAACAGATCTGCAAGATTCAGACAGCAATTTTCCTGATACTGAGCAAACGTACGAGACAAAGATGCAAAGAAGTCCAAAGAAACTTCTGCAAATATTTTCAGACAAGTTTGAAACAACCAAAACCATCCCCAGGAATTTGTTTGTAAGTTATTTTCTCCAGACCTTTTTCAAAATTTGGATGTCAAAAAATCCTTTGATGCACAAAATGCTGATGAAGTATTTCAAATCATTAATCTGAAAACTGACAGTGGGTTTAACCTTTAAATAGCAAGAAGAATATCTAAAACCAAAGAAATAACCATGCAAAGTCACTTTAAAAGTTAAAAGTAGAAATAGTAGCCTAGAATTTTGTGCTCTGCCAAAGAATACTGAATACTTATTTGTCTTGTTTTAAAAAGTTGAGGACAAAGGTGAATTATGCTTCCTTACAGCTATTTCAGGTATTTGAGCTAAATACTTATTTATTTTTACTTTTAGAAAGCTACTAGGATACTTGGGAAATCTTCTAGGAAAATATTTTTTGTTTTATTTTGAAAATTGCATCAGTTAAGCATAAATTACATAAAAAGGGGTTCCCTTTGTCAGAGTAAAAAAAAATGAGTTAAAGAAAGCAACCATTTCTAAGTGATATGGTGCAAAAATCTCAGTATAAGTGAGCCCTAAGCATAAAAAATAAAAGACTGTGAATGACTGAATTTTCGTTTTATTGTAAAGACTATAGTATGTGTAGTTTAGTATCTGAAATATGTGACAATAGTTTCTGTCCCACTGTTAGAAAATGCACGTGTTTGCCAGAATCTAAAACCAGCAAAACATTACAAATGGTGTTAAACTTTGGGGAGAACAGCTGAAAGTAAATAGGAATTTGCGTCCTTAGAAAGAAAAGCTGGAAAAATTGTGCAGGTATTAAGACAAATAGAACTAAAAAAGGGTATTACCTGATAGCTTGGGGATGTTATAATACCAGTGTTTCAGCTGGAAATTGAGTCTTGAGGGATATTGAGAAGTTTAAACCTATTTCATTAAGGTTCTTATGAGCCTATAATTTGGAACTAACACATTTGAAGAAATGGAAAGTACAAGTTTTCTGAAGGTCTGTGATGCAGATTAATGTGACTAATGAGCATATGTTCAAACAATGTAAAAATCCCTCAAAATCCTGAATTAAACCTAAACACCAAAAGTACATATCACAGGATGTTCTCTCAAAGATGATCTGCAGGGATTCTTATATAAGTTTATTCCTAAGAAAATTTCTAGAAGTCTATTTTTATTTTCTGTTTTCCGACCTGCTCAAGGTTAAGGTATTTCAGAGAAATACAGTAATTTGTCAGTGTGGACCTCTATGCAAAAAACAAACTTCATTTCACAGTTCTCCAGTCAGCACGAATGCTTGAGTTTGAAGAGAAGAGTTTTAGGAAAGCAATGGGAATATTTTCTCATCTTGGTGGTATGGGAGATGGATGCAGAGATCTTCAGATGACCTCCAGATGACAGTAAGTGATGGAAAAGGGAAAGAACCTTGACTCTCCTCCCAATTTCCAGACTTAAGGAATGCATTTGTGCAGCATAGTGAAAAACAGGCTTTATCCTTCTGAAGTGCTATAACCTGCTAAAATCTCTTTCCTACTTAAAACGAGAACAGAGAAGGGTCTCCTGGGGCTCCAGATGAGATGAATACATTTTAACTGTTCCTTATATAGGACTTAAATGGAGAGGTCAGAATTGTTTTGATGAAAGGTTACTTCAGAACTGTCACTCAATACAAAATAACTTTGGCTTGTGAACTCTGTTCAGTCATGCACGAAGTAAACAAAATAATCAAAGGGTTTTTTGGGTTTTGTTTGATTGGAGTTTTTTGGTTTATTTGGTTTTTTAATGGTTCATTGCATTGGTGTATAGGAGGTTTGGCTTGTGCCTTCCATGCTGCAGCCGTTCCTGCCCTTTAGTTTGCGATCTAAACCAGGAACAAGGGAAGTGCAAATAAGGGGGAAAAAAAAACCAAACCAAACCAAACCACAAAAACAAAACAGAAAGAAGGTCTCTTATTTCATCTTATTTCATTTCAGTTTAACCAACTGGACTGGGAAGCTGGGTTTATGTTCTTACTATGATTAGGAATAGCGTAAATATTTAAAAAAACAGGTGGGGATTTAATTTTTTTTTTCCCCTTTGTCTGTGTCTGTCTCCCAGAGCAAGTAGGGGCGTGCTGGTGCGGAGTGGAGCACTGCAAATCCCAAGGTACAAATAGCTCTGCCTGAGCCTAACAATAAGTCTGCTGCCACTGTCACAGAGCAGAGCAGAGGCAAGAAAATGCTGTAACAGTATTTGTCATGATTGTCAGGAGAAGCACTTTCCTACCTAAAATATTGTTAGCAGAAATGTGTATCGGTTGATTGGGTCAATTTTCTTGAGCTTGATATAAACAGTTTTGTGATGTCTGTTCAAGCTAGAAATGCTCTTCTTCCCTTCGGCCGTTCCATTATTTCACACTTACCAAATGATATACCCATACTGTGTCACCCAAATTCAGCTGCAACTGCGCTGATATGAGGATCAAGATAGCAAATTAAAATACTTAATGAGATGGTTTAGGTAAATGACACTTGATGCTTGTTCTGCTTTTTCCAACTGTTGTGGTTGAAACACTGAACACAAACTAGGGATTTGGGAGACCATTTGGGATGCCTCCATGAAATGGGCAAGATCAGGTAGACAGAGGAAAAGAAAAACCAACCAAGGGTGCAAATGAAGAGTGAAGATGATGCTCACAAAGCAAGTTAGGAAGCAGGCAAAACAAAATATGTTCAATAATCAAGTAGATGAAAAGATCATAATGGACTTCATCGAAAAACAGTAATGAGCGATTCAGATGTTTGATACGGTGCAAAAAGGTATGCCTTCTTTACATTATCAAAGAAGAAAACCATGAGCAAAGAAAGAAGGCAAAAAGAACTTAACCCCCCCAAAAAAATAAACAAGCAAAAAACCAAAAAAAACACTTGTAAGATAACACACTTCTCTAGAGAACAGTGGAAGTGAGGGAACTTATGAGACTGAAAAACAGAAAAGGCAAATGACAGGAAAAGCCTCATGAGGGTCAGTGTTTATTACAGCTTCTGCAGTTGCAGAAGGGAAAGATTCACACAAGGGTGTGATCAATTACGAGGATCACAAGGAGTTTCACTACCAGTGAGAATGGAAGCTCAGAAATGGGGACAGAAAGGGGAATAAACAGATGGGGAAAGGATGAAAACAGGGTAAAAGGACATAGTTCAGAGGGGAGAAAAGGGCTGCTCTTTATCCAACAAAAATGTGATGTAAGTAACTTGAAGACTCATGGGTTATTACTGAAGGAAAAGTAAGTTTTCTACCATCAATTAGATAATTGATGTCATTTAACTCTTTCATGGGATTGTGCAGCTGAACCAGTGGAGAACAGACATAAATCCACATCACACTGACACTTCATGATGACCCTCAAAACTAGAAAAGTGGTCTGCACCACTTGCCTTCGACTGTTGAGGAAATCTCAAGGAAAAGTTTTGCTCATCGAGTCCAACCGTTAACCTAGCATTAACAAGTCCACCACTAAACCATGTCCCCAAGCACCACCACATCTATACTTCTTTTAAATACCTCCAGGGATGGCGATTCAACCTCTTCCCTGGGCAGCCTGTTCCAATGCTTGATAACCCTTTCAGTGAAGACATTTTTCCTAATATCCAATCTAAACCTCCCCTGTGCAACCTGAGGCTATTTCTGCTTGTGACCTGGGAGAAGAGACTGACCCCTACTTCTCTACAACCTCCTTTTGGGTAGCTGTAGAGATAATGTCCCTACATTAGAGCTCCTTTTCTCCAGGCTAAACAACCCCAGCTCCCTCAGCCCCTCCTCATAAGCTCTGTGCTCGAGACCCCTCACCAGCTTCATTTCCCTTCTTTGGACATGCTCCAGCACCTCAATGTCTTCCTTGTAGTGAGGGGCCCAAAACTGAACACAGTATTCCAGGTGTTACAAGTTTCTGTACGATTTCGCTGATAGAGTACATTACATTGCCACTGAATGTTGCTATTAAGACAAAGACTGGTGACAAGGAATGAGGTTTAATGAGACTTAATGGAGTTTATAAAGTCATTAGGGGGAAGGACATCTATGGCTCCACATTAAGAGCTGCCCCAATAACCAACAACATTTACCTGTAAGAAAGAATAAAAAGCTTCTCAGAGAGCTGATAGCTGACAGACAAGGTAAATGACTGGTTTAGTCTTGTGTTAAAAGGAAAGCAAGTGGCACTTTCTTAATTAGATTTTAAAGATCTTTATGTCACTGTAACTCAAATCAGGATCTGTATCTCATCCATATTTTTCTTTTCTGGCCATTCTTTTCACTTCTTTCACAACACTGATGCATGGATAAAATGCCATTCTCTACTATAATTCACTCTTTGTGTTTTACTACACAGTCTAACTTGGCTATCTTATGTATTGCGTATTTGTAGACAGGCCCTTATTTGAACCTCTGCTAATTTAAAAGAAAAATTACATTAATTAAATGAGACGATCTTAAAATTCCCAGTCAATCTCAAGAGACTCCCATAATGCCATTCCTGACACTTAGCAAAATATTAACGTCTTTCACATTGTGCAAAAGGTGGCAAGGCATTTCTAATTTTAAATTCAAGGTACTGAGTAGGATTTATTGCTCATCACCATGCTGTTTCTTAGTATGCAATCTGACAACCTGGTCACCTCACCTAATTTTGGATCACTGCAAAGTGGAGGTCTTTACGTAAGCTAGTTACCAGCCTATACTGATCTACTTCTTACCTTTGTTAGAGGCCTGCTTCAGGCTGAGAAGCAGCTTGTGAGAGAAGCTTGTTTTTCTTTTGATGAGACTGATCAGCTCAGGTTAGCTCAGCTGTAGGTGTTTACACTGTAGACATCTACATGTTGTCATTGCCAACCTCATTATTTGCCAAAACTCTGAGGTGTCAAGAGCCTTGAGGGCACTAAAGAGCCTCACTGGCCCTGACCAGCCCTAGGGTGGACCCCCATCCACGCACCCTGCCCATGGACCAGGATTCCCATTTCAGCTCAGCCTGAGGCCATCAGTCCCTGCCTGAGTGGTGCTGCAGGAGTGCCAGTTCCCAGCCCTGTCTCTGGATGGCCCTAGGTAGTAGCCTTTCTTCCAGCTCTGTGATGCTCCCATCTCCTCCTGTTCCTGACTGGACTCCCTGGATAGACCTTGAACCCGAATCACCACTTTGCCTAGGTTGGAGACTAGTGATGGACTCTGGTATCAGCACTCAGCTCTGCTCGCTCTGCTTGGGTGCTGGAAGTCGTTGCTTTTTCAGTAAAAGCACTACAAGTGCTGGGGTCACTTACAGTTTTGTTGGAGTCACTTTTAGAGTGAAGCATCACCCCAAGTTAGAAAGTTGAACTTCTTATCTCTCCAGCATTCTCCAGTCCATCTTTAATTTTGCTAAGATCAAATATCTATCTACAAGGTGCAGCTGCTTATGAAAGATCACACAGTGTCCATAGATAGTGGGTTAAACATCTCCTCTCAAGTATGTGGAAAACCTACATATTTAGCTGATGTGGCCAGAGGTTTTGCCTTCCTTGTTCATATATGTTACTTCTGTATACTTTTTTTTAATGTCTTACTGATCATTAACAATCAGTCAATGACCTTTGATATACGATCACTAGCTACAGTACATCTGCATTGACTCCGCTTACGCGATGTCTGTATCTTTATCATATCAATGTATGCAGTTTCATCTGTTCCAGTTGTAGCAAATAAGAACAAAAGCTTATTTCTGATATTTCAAATGAATTTTCTTTTTGTCATCTAATTCACCCCCCTGCCACTGCACAATTGTTCCCTACAATGTATTTTTTAAGAGCTCTCTTGATGGATGGTGTCTTCTATTGTAACTTTTGTGCTACTATCATTCATTTCCTTTATTGCGGAAGACAAAGACATTTTATTGGCACACTCTTTTCACTTAGTGTTCTATTTACTAACTTTTTCAAATACAAATCCTTCACAAACTTTTGCTGGAGTTTAAATAAAGGTTTTGGTGCAGGTGATTGTCTCAGACTTCATAGAATCACAGAATCATAGAATGGTTAGACTTGGAAAGGACCTTAAAGATCATCTAGTTCTAAGCCCCCTGCCATGGGCAGGGACACCTCCCACTAGACCAGGCTGCTCAAAGCCCCATCCAGCCTGGCCTGAAACAATGCCAGGGATGGGGCATCCACCAAGTTCTTTCAGGTTGCCCCATCCCTCAATTACCTGTTGCATTGTCTATTGTAGATTTCATTTCTACACCTTTTATAGAGTTGTGCTGCACTGAAATGAATGATAAAATCCCTGTGAATTTACTGAGAGGATGATTTCATCTTGTTTGCCTTCAGTTCAACAGAGTATTTCTATCTTAACTTAAAAATACAAATAATAACCTCATGCTTAAATTCAGCAAAGTACAATGTAATCTGTGACTGAAGCTGCTGTGTGCTCAACTAATTCTTTAAGCAAGGATCTACATATGCTCCTCAACTCCCATCAAATCTCCTACTTCAAACTATTTGAGAAAAAAATAATTGAGTAAATTATTTTTTCAGCTACCTGTGTTGTTGCTTAATAAAACAGTTAATAAAAACTGTTTTATTTCTTTGCTACCCTGATACTGATGGATACACCGTGAGTGATTTACTTAATATTGCCCCAAGGCCTACAGGAAGAAGAAACCTGAATCGAGTTTTACCAAGTGTCTTGTTCACTAGACAACTTAGCTTGTAGAAAAATCAGTGTTCAGCATTTAGATCCTAGCTCCCTGAAGATTAAATTCATGTCTGCTTAGCAACATCCTCTAACTCCAGACATAAATTCCTCAGTTACTCAAGTTCCCATTGGTAAAATCTGGTTGCCTTTTCTTCTTCTGGCACGTACATGAATATGCATATATGACATATTACCTGGTATGTCCAGGTAAGTCCAGGTGGTTCTGAGCTGTGTGGTGCATGGACCTGCGTGCAGTATTTGAACAACGTCCTTCCCACCTCAAGCCTGCTGGAGAGATTCAGCAGCATAGAACAGTCCTACACAATGTCCAACGTGCTCAACTGAGATGTCATCAGCCCTGGAGTGAGTTCATCTCAAGCTAGAAGAAAGCAGCAATGGAGCTGGGAAACTCCAGTTATTGTCTTTCACTCTCTGCATCATATCTCTTTACACTTTTATGTGTAAAAAAAAGACAAAATTGCTAGGATTTAAGGCAGTGTTTGATTTCTCTCCTAAAAATGACTATAAACCAGATTCTAACTTAAAAATTCTAGCCAGTCATTTTCATGGATCACAAAGGGTGGGCTTTTTTTGTTTACTTCCCATAATACACGAGTGGCAAAATTAATTCTCTTTTTTTTTTTCCCCCTCCAATCTCTGAAGCACAGTTGAAGGAGGGTATGTAGACCATTGCTGTGAATGAGGTGGCAGAGACAATGTTCGTTCCCTTTGGCTTGATCTCTTATTTTTAACTAACTGCATAATTCAATGTAGTAATTCTAGCATGCCTCAATATATCTTTGAAGAGGGCATTTATGTCACAAACTTAATCCAACATTTATTATATTTTATTGTGGCACCATTACAGATCTGTTATGCAAGACAGTTACAAAGATGAGTTAAACAAAGCCTCATCCTTGAGCATGAAATCCTACACCTTTAACCAGCCTAAGAGTATATTCCCATAGATTACTGTTTAGTTTAATGGCTTTGACCCAATATTTTAGGAAGTAATATAAATAAATATAAACCAGCTTGCAACCTAAAGTCACTCAGTGACACATTGTACTTCCTCAAAACTACTGAAAGTGCTTTTGGCATTACATGACAAGATATAAATTTTATATATGTCCTCCCTCCTCACTGCAGTTAAGAGTGATGACAGCACTCAAAGGATATTGTGAAATACAAACATCTGCATACTGGTAGTTGTTTTTTGGCTTTTGAATCTTACATTCAATTTTTAATTCACAGTTCTGCAAACTCAGCCTTCATCTGTAAATTTTAGCTGGTTTATTTGTCAAAATACTCTGTAAAGATCTGTGACAATAGTAGTGGTAGCAGGAAACACCAGGAAATGTTTTCCTATTGTATTCGCTACTGTGGCTCCTTCTATGCATTTTTATGCTATTCTCCACAAGGCATGTAACCATACACACATTCCTCATCTGTTGCAATGGAAAAGAAAATTAACTACATACATGATTTTCAGCAGTAAAACAGGTTTACTTCAGCTTTCAGCAGTAATCCATTCTGCTTCATACTTTAGTGCATTGCACACTGACAGACGTTTATCAAAACCTCAGTCTAGTCATTACTTGAAACACAAATTCAGGCAATGTTTACACAGGTGCTTAACTTTCTCTTACACTACCAAAGATGTCTCTAAGTGTCTGGCATTCATACTGAGCGTGTCCAAGCTTAAACTCTGTTTCTTTACTGATACTGAGTCAGTATTCCTAACCGAGGTCCTGGCACTTAGGCTGTGTAGACGTAAAAAGGAACCTGAAATTCAGTTAGGATTAGAGATTAGGAAATCTCCCAATAAAAGTGCATTCAAATGGAGATAAAGCCAGGTGAATGGACTCGGTAAACAATTTTCCTGTCACCCATATCCTCACCTTCACTTTGAAAGATTTTCCTGTCTTGATGAATCTCAAAGGTCTGCCTAGTTTTAACTTCATAAGTTTGGATCACTACTTTCTTCTTGTCTATCTAAATAAAAATACCAAAAACTTAAATGTAAAAAAGGCTGTCTGCCTCCACAACCATCTCCCCACAAACAGATCAAAATTTATCAGAGAAATAAGATGCCCCTACACAGCCATGTAGATCCTCGTATGACCAAACAACAAAGGTGATTCTAGCCTTCCTAAAGGTGCTCTTCCTGCCTGAGACACAATGTGTTCTCATACACTTTGCCAGAATATGTAGCAATTGAAATACAAAATCTAACAACGAATAGTGGTAAAGATATATCTGAGGTCAGTTTGGTCCACAAAGTGAAAAAATAGCTTGAAATTGGTTAGGAAAGACCAAGTATAATTGCCATGGGAACTTCTTCTTGTGTGTCAAGCCAGAGGCTTCTCTGCTGGGCTCAGCCAAGCACTGAGGTTCACATGTTGATGAGGTACAAACCTGTTGCTGGCTCTTTCATGCCACAGCAATAACCCTTCTGTATGAAATAATTAGTATTTATATATCAAGCTTGACAACACAAAGAAATACTTATCAGGGAATACTCAAGTCAGTTTTGCATGTAGACACTATCCTTGCTAGTTGTAATCATTCGCCAGCATCCTAAGTTTGAGGACTACCTACTAATGGAATAATCATTTGCAGCATTCAAATAATTTATACTTAAATTTTTCATTTGATTACAAGATAACAATTTATAAGGTTTTTCATGTTAAACTATGTTAAAGAGACACAGGAATATGTTGGCTTTTGCATATTTTTCGATCTTCAAAATATGAACACTTCTCATAGTTACTTAAAATTGGATTAAATGCTTTGAAAACATGTACTCAAAAATATTCTGTCAAATATGAGTGGTATATTTACTTTTCTTTAGTTCAACCTGCCAGTTGCTAAACATTCAGATATACTTCTCAGAACTTCTTCCTATTTATTTTTTTTTTGCCAAAACTCAGTATACCGTAAGTATTTAAAAGCACTGGCAGAAATTAAAACACTTCCTAACTATAGACCTGAAAAATTTTGACATATGAAAGGGGAAAAAAAAAAGGACTTTGATAATACTCAGGAGCTACAGGCATTGTATCTATTATCAAGTTCCAAAATCCAGTTAAAGCCTTTCTCAGCACTTTTTCTTGATTATTACAGCCTCATTGTGAACACCACCATTGTTTTCTAAGACGGCCTTTTCTTGTCACTACAAGTCCAAGATGTTTGCAGCTATTTGGCATTCTTGAGATCCACAGAACTTCTAAATGACCTAGAAGCTCTGCTAGGGCAGAGCTGAATGAACTGAAGCAGATGAACGAACAACCTGTATTCTTGTACAATTGTTTGCAATTCCCAGTTGCTTTTCTATCCACCGACTGATTATGTTACCGTTGCCCGTGAAACTAAACTCAGACATTTGTGTTCAGTACTTACTCTTGTGCTAAGATAAGGCCATTACTGGACTTTGCAAGATTTTCAGAAGGATAAACCTGCAAACTGTCAAAGTATGATATTCAATAGAATAATTTTAGTTGTAAAAAAACCTGTAAATGTTGCTGATTTAGATAAACTCAAATGTCATAATCCAAGTATTTCAAGCATCATAATCCATTTTTCATCATGTATTTCATTTTACTATAATCCATGTTTTAAGTATTGTAATGCATTTTCTACAACTAAAGATAAACTAAAGATTACTAACCTTTTTTCCAAACTAAAAAGATAAAACTTGAGAATGAAAATCAAAACAATGCATGAAGTCTCAAAGTTTTCCTTTGAAGTTTAAAAGTGACCATTGCAAACAGGACTCCAAACAGAATTCTATGTGCTTTCTATATTTGTTTAAAAAAAGAAAAAAGATCAGCTATTCAAACCCTCAATTTCAGCATGACACAACAGCTACATTTTCTTCTCTCCCTCATTCTCTTGATTCTAACCTTAGTCGTCTTACGTTGACCAGCTCTGTTAGGATGAATTCTTGCAGATAATTTTTTTTTAGGAAATTCCAAGCCTTTATGGTAAAACGTCCCTCTCTCAGCACAATCCAAACCATCTTCACTTCTGTGAAACATGTTTCTCCACATCCTCATGCATAAGCCCATGCCTTCATGGCAGACATACAAATAGTCCTTACTGATGAAACTGATTTTCTCTGGAAAAAAAAGTTTTGTTTATCTTTGGCCGCCTTCTAAGTTGCTTTTTGAAAACTGACCTGAACACACATGGGCTACAGTTGTTTCTGAATCATAAAGGTAGATGCTCTTAGAGCCTTTGGCTACAGCTGAAAATTGGCTTTAGTAGCAACTGCATTGTTTTCACTATCCAAAAATCATTGTCAACTATAAATATGACATGCAATTTACCACTCAGTATTATAAAACTGTCAGTATCATCCTCTACAGGTGTAACTCATAACTTTAAACTTTTATACAATACTTCTGGATCAAAATTAAGTTTGGGGATTAGGCTTTGAGTAATCAGACAATAAAAACATGTTATTGCATAGTACACCTAATGCAAATAAAAAAATGGGAGGAGCTTTCACGCAAAAAGCATTGTTTTAGCTTCTAAGTTGGGGATGCTGCATAACACAGACAGGGAAATGGTACAGCAAATTCCATTTTTATATAAATGCCTTAATATCCACAGTCTACATACTGTAGGCAGGAATTGCATTTTCCCTTAATACAACATAACCATGTCTGTGGCAAAAAAGTAACAGCTGCTAAGCTGAATGTTGGGATAATTTGAGAGATGGAGAAGTAAAGAAAGGGCATGAAAGCGCCTCCATGGACAGCTGTAGGAAAAACAATGGACCTAGACCCCAGTTGGACTAAAGCATGTTCAGTTCTAAGACACCGTGGCCATGAGGAACTAATGAGTCCTAATTTTGTTTTCCAGAGCCTTGTAGAATTGGAGAAAAAAAGTATTCAAAAAAACCTCCACGGAGTGTTGCGAGAAAAAGTAATTTTTAGAGAAAAGTAATTCTTCACACAGGTAGATTTATTTAATCACAATGTCTTGTTTAGCATTTCTACCTCATACTTTTGTAGAGCTAGGCTCAAAATCTTCATCAGACTATTTTAGTTAGAACAATTGTCTGATAATCTTTTTATCTATTTATAAAATTGGCAGTAGCAAAATCTTCATGAGACCATACTTTGCTGTTCCCTCTCTCTACTTAACTTTGTGTATATGTATCATGGTAGTGTTTTAGAATGTCCACCAAATGGTTAATTAACTGTGTGGCTTTTGGAAGATATAAAGTATTTAAAGTTTGGAATTAGGGGTGGCACTGTTTCTGTTCTGTGTTTCTGTTCAGAAAAAGAAGAAAAAGGTGTGAATCAACTCAAACCTTCTAAAATTACAATTCTATAAGGAAAGGCTAGAGTAGAGAATTACATTTGGTTTGGAATCATCAGCAGCACAGTAGATCAAGACATTGTTGAGCCCAAACTATAAAGCTTGGCTGGCTAAGTAGTTTTGCTATGAGGATATGCACTGTTGCTAAGGTAACTACAATGCTTTTAGGACTGAGATTCAGCCTCCACTTGCCACTGAACAGGACCATATGGATGAATCTGAGCTACAGAGTGATACTCTGGTACATCATACGATGTCACTGAAGAAAGCCTAGATAATATAATTAAGTTAATCTTGAAGACTCTATTGAGTATTAAAGACTTTACTCTTCTCACTAGCAAGTGAGATGATTGAGAAGTTTGCTTCCGTGATATCATACCATTTAAAAATTAAGGTATAACAGACAGGTAACAGGTTGTACATGAAAAATTAGCACACCCTTGGTAATGTTAAAATTATCTTATGGAGGACTAACATTTCCTAATGCTAAAAGGGTCAGCCTTTCTTTATTACCCTAGT
Source organism: Larus michahellis (assembly GCF_964199755.1). NCBI lineage: Eukaryota > Metazoa > Chordata > Aves > Charadriiformes > Laridae > Larus > Larus michahellis. The sequence goes on from NC_133896.1 coordinate 144,153,648, forward strand.
GCTAATTCGAAGTATCATGATCTTTATGGGTTTTTTTATGGTCTTGTTGACTTTTAATGTTGTGACTGCACCATTATTTCTAACTTCCCCCTCCTACTATGAATGCTGGAAACCTATTTTGCTTTAAAATGCCAATGATGTTGAAAAGAAGTGAGTGAGTGAGTGAGTGAGTCTCATACACGTTTGCATTAGAGTTCCCCATCTAGGAGACAATGGAGTCAACGAGATTTTACACAAATCCATCCACAAAATTTCTCTACTAAGAACAACAAAACTAGAAACAAATTTAAAAAACTGTGGGTTTTTCTGCCTTTCAGTTTTAAGAAAGTCTGGATGTTTTAACAAAAGTTACTTGAATATTGTAATGCATTATGTGTCCTCTAATAGTTTGAGACCAAATAAAAATTGGTCTGAAATCAACAGGGAAGTCACTGTTTGTACTGAGACACGAGCTTTTCTCAGACAGAGGACATTTAGAATCCTAGAATCATAGAATTGTCTAGGTTGGAAGGGACTTTGAGTCCCTTCCCATTGAGTTCAACCATTAACCTAACACTGCCAAAACCACCACTAAACAATGTCCCCAAGCACCATGTCTACCTGTCTTTTAAATAGCTCCAGGGATGGTGACTCAACCACCTCCCTGGGCAGCCTACTCCAATGTCTGATAACCCCTTCTGTGAAGAAATTTTTCCCAAAACTGATCCCAAACCTCCCCGGTGCAACTTGAGGGCATTTCCTCCTGTCCCATTGCCCATCACTTACAATTCAATATTTCTGGTTGTGTTGGTTTTCCAAAGTACTGATGAGGACTTACATTCAGAAGGACCTACACAGTAGAGAGTGCACATCATCCACAGATGCACACTGGCCTCCAGCATAATACTGTCCAAGTGCACCCACCCTCCAAACCCCCACTGTTTTCTTCTATAATTATTTCTAGTGCCTTTCATGTCACGATCTTTTATAGCATACTGAGAAGTCATCTTGCTCTTGATAATCAGGTTTCCAGGGAATTTCTCTAACAAACAAACACTTTGCTTTATTTTCTAGGAGTAACAGGATGTCAGAGGCTGTGGCACTCAAAATACCCTATGTGGGTTTGTGCATGCATTAACTACTTCCCTTGAAGAACATTGCCTAAGACAACATATGCCATTTGAATCCGATTTTAAAATTAGGATGAATCAGCGCTATGTTCTGAATGTAACATGCAGAATGCTGCAGGCTCAAGTCCAACAGTGAACTGGAGATATTTTTGGAAGTGTAATGCTCCAGAAATTGTTAAAGATCCACTTTTTATGTTACTTGTCTGAGCTTAAATTCATCTTTGAAAGTTGCAGTGCATTTTTATCTATTCTTTTACATAGTTGCTATTTATATTTGCTTTGACTACTGATAACTATAAATAGATAAAAAATTATTAGACAATTGTTCTAACTCAGATTTTTTTTCTATTTAACTGTTAGCAGTGGAGTATATAGAAAAAAAAAAATCTATAAGATTTTTCTTTTGTACTCTCACAAGTGCATGACACAATACCTGACAGCAAGCCATTCAAGCTGAAGTTTAAATAATACTGAATTAGGTACTTCAAATGCCTTTGCCTTTATATGATCACTGAAACCTGTCAACTTTTCTCTGTTCACTAAGAACATTACCAATTTAGGTCAGGATGTCTTGGATTCAATAGACTAGTATGTTATGGTTGCTATTTTTATATGAAAAAAAAGCACTATGATATGATCGCTGAAAATCTGTGTGTATGTCAATGCCAAAGGACATTTACCACGGTCTTTCACTAGGGGAATGGCTCTCTGAGACAAAAGTATTAATGCATCAATTTTACTATGACTAAATAAGTCTGTTCTTTCTAGCTAGAAAGCAAAAATTTTTGTGACAATAGGAAAATCTTACTCCTTCAAATGTTTATTTTTTCTTTCTTATCCTTTCCCATCTGTTCTTTTCTGAAAAAAAGGGATGAGGTTGGTGCAAGAAGATTTGATTAAAAAAAGATATTTCTTTGTAAGAAAACAAAATGTTTCCTTGACAGCAGTTATAGTTACATGGTAGTATTATCTGTCTTTTGCAAAAGAAGATGATCTTGGATCCAACTTCTATTAAATTTGCCTTCCTTTGTATTACTAAGGAATGCAAGCAAGTAACTATAATTGCTGGCATTCTCAGGGTCAATGTGAATGCTTCCTAATCTGTAACAGCATCCTCTATGTACTTTGCTCACCTCAGAGAAAGCAAGTAAACCGTAAATGGAAAAAGCTCCTCAGGGACGCAAGCAAAAGAAAAGGAAAAAACTAGGTAAGAGCATGGGTTCTGCCAATGGGTCTACTGGGTATGACAAGCACATCCCACAGATTACATACGAAGTTACCATAGCATTCATTCACCGTATGGCAAAGAATACAATGAAGAAATTGCTCTCCTATTACTAAGAAAGTAACGAGAAGGAGGGTGGGAAACCCACTTACGAGGCTTCAGAGAACGTGTGAATTGAAATTTCTTTTTTATATTAGAGAAAGTAGAAGAAATATTAAGAGATATTTCTAACATACCAAATATTTAGCAATATCTCCAACACTTTCTACTTTAGAGAAAACAGAACTGTTAATTTACTTCATGGATGCCTGAATGATTATGTTTCTTAAATGCTCTAAGAAGACTGAACAAGAAAGTGTTGGCATTTTCAAACAGAAGTATATTGACACAACTTATACTCCAAAGTATCTCTCACATACAAATTAATGCATATCCATTTGCTACTGACAGACACTAGCCTCACACTGAGAACTTGACTGTAGAAAAAAAAAAAAAAATTTTAATCTGATTCTGTAGGGTTTCATAGAGGTTTCATAGTTTTTGCCACCTGCCTAGACTCTGTCTCCTTCGATCCCTCTTCCTCAGGACAATCTTGTGTTCACAAATTAACATTCCTTAAGCATATGCATTCAGTTTACATTTTTTAACTATTAAGACTCAATGTGATTTTACCAAAAATTAAGCTAAGAATGGCACTGTAAATAACGCAAGCCCTCTTAATAAGGTAACCCTTATTACCTCTTAAGGTATGCATATCATAGTCCTTTTGAGAGCTAAGGAAAAGTGCAAAGTATTCTTCTTTGTACTTCCATTTCTTCAGAAATACGTCACATTTTAATTCCATTTCATAAGAAAGGCTATACCTGTCCAAACCAGAAGCTGCTACAAAATGGCCCTTCTGAGCAGATTTTTTCTGCCTTGTTCTCTCTTCATCATGACTCCAATGTCTTTAGTAAAACAGAACCTGGAGGAACATCTCAAAGAAAACACCTATTCTATAAATTTAGCCTGCACACACAGTCTGAAAGCTACAAACCAGGAAATATTTCTTTCTCATTCTCTTGTTTTTTTTTAACCCGTAATAGCTGATAATGCAGAAAAGGTTAAATGCATGACTAACGAGATCCCCTCATCCCTAGTCAAAGAACAAAGTATCTCTCATGAAATACCGTATACCGTTGGATGCTGGAGGACATTGCAACAGTCAGGAATCACAATAGCTATGAATTCTACAATAATATAGAAAATAACCCCTTGATGGTGAATTTGATTGAACTATTTTCAGTAATTGCAGAAGATCACAACATACAGGAAACTCAGAATACATACTAATTGAAATGTATCCTATTTGTTAAGTGAGGCAAAGTGGAAAATTTCTATGTGAAGTTTTCCAGTGAACTTCTACTGTCTTTAAAAGTCATTATATTTGCATGATAAGCTAGTTTGATTCTATTGTCTACTGTGCTTCAATTTAACTTGCCATAGCAAGTCTCTTTCTTTTGTTTACTGAATGATATTTTCCACTGCATAATGAAATCCATTTTGATATAGAAAAGGTGAAGTGCTGCTAGTAAAGTCACTCTAGCATTTATCAAGAACATTAGTATTTTTTATTAGTAGTACCAAAATACTGTGAAGATTATTATTTCTTTCTGGTACAGACTGTATTGCATTACATTTGTCAATGTTTATTGCACAGGATTACAATATATTCCCTCCTTATCAAATGAAAATTTTGCGCGCAATGAGAAGAGCCTGAAAGATGCAGTAGTTCCATTCAACTGTAGATTTGCTCTGTATCTGATGAATTCTCTCCTTATAATTAAGTTGTCATAGCAATGCATTTTTAATAGTATTGATTCATATGCCAGTAATGTTCTGGAGACAGAGCTCTTTCTAGTTTTTTAGTATTCAGTTATGCTAAATTATAACTTTAGCAAATACAAAAGTACTGGTCTACTTGCACTATCAGAACATGTGATCAGAGTTAAATTAGGCCAAAGCATAACCTGGCACACACATCTAACAGAAAGCTGCATAAAACTTCGGGTGACTCATCTCAAGAAAGTAAAGGCAAATCCTACACCTGCTTTGTTTTAAATGTAAATTTTTAATGATTAAAAAACCCTAAATGATTGCACCTTACTAGTCAGAACGAAAAAGTTTGGGATTTTTTTTTTTTCCCAAAGGTGTTGCTTTCATATATTGGTACTTATATGGTACACCAGGCAGCTGTGGAGAATAAGGATTGATAACGGCAAATCACAGCACTTTGTTGACTCTGTTTTAGCATGTCTTCTTCTCGGTATTTTTAACAGATCAATTAAATTGCACGTATTTATAAAGTTTCAAAATAACAGGAAATCATCCTCCAAGGACTAGAACTGTATGTCATTGCTGTTTCCAAGGCACTGATAACAAGTGTCAGCATGCATGAGTCTGTGAGAGCGAGACATGAATCATGAGCAATGAAAATTGCCTAATATTTCATCCCTTTTTTAATTCAGGATGTGAAGATTAATGTGCATTATTTTTTAGTATCGGGCAAAATGTAAGTGAATCAAAGAGAAATGAAGAAGAAAATGGTGTTAGCTTATTTTCTATGTCTGAGAAAGAAAAGGTGTAGAGGAAAAAGAGATTCTTTTTCTCACATCTCTCTAGAAAGGATGAGGCTTAAATTTTGAAGTGTTGGTTGAGAAGAGCATTACATAGCACACATCTTCTAAACACTCCTTCAACAGGCTGATGAAGGGGAAAGTATATTGTGAATGCAGTAACTGACCTAACTAATATGTCTTAATGAATATGTGTATTGATTTGGTTATGAGGACTACTTAGCCTCTAAATATATAAATGTAAAATGGTAATTGTTTACTCTGAAGTTACTGACCTTCCCTGGATGATGTGAGAAACACATCTCTAAGTCAGTCTTTAGAAACTTGCAAGCAGGGGAAAGGTGTGCAAATACTATAAATTTTTCACACACTAAATGTGCCTGTTTCATATATATAGTCTAAGACTGAAAAATTAAACCTTTTTTTTTTTTTCTTCAGACTGAAGCACAGTGGAAATCTATCAATGGCAAAGATAGTTACTAAGGGAACTGATGGAGGCAACAAGATACCAAATGGCTAAGCAAAACTTTAGCTTCCCTCTCATTTCCAGATATATGCATTTTTCCCTAGGATCAAAGGTAATTCTAAACTTTTTGAGTACCTAGGAAAAAAAGTGGAATACACAAGCTGAGGCTAACATACAAACTAAGATTTCCCAGAAAATAAACAAAGTAAGAAATATGAGAATATATGCATTAATAAGTGCATATATGCAATATATGCACCTTTACCCTTTATTTAGAATGGAATGTACTTTAGTTAATAAATAAATAAAGAAGAAAAATTTTCCTTAGCTGTTATAAGCTTCTATGAATCTCTAGCTGTTGCTGCTTTGTTCTTCAAAAAGTGTATCTTTAAAATGAATAGAAATTGCAAGTTTAATGAAGGGGTCAGCAATCTATAATGTAGTCTCAGACAAGTTCCACAACTGGGTCCTTCTAATAAGGGCCCATCACCAGAGCAGTGCAGAAGATGCTGAACATGGCTGGGGTTATTAATTTCACACCACCACCGTTTCTTCTGCTAAGCCTCAGGTGTAGTGGGAGGCAGAGATGGTCAGCATTTGGCCTGCATGTACAGGCATAATCTTCAGGTGGTTATGGTTTTACACAATTCCAAAGCACCTGTAGTCAACCTAGTTAACTATCTGGGGGACACAGATCAAGAACAACACAAGTCTTTCCTGGTCTAAAAGATCATTTAAAGTACACAGAAAGAGACAACTGTTTCCTGATGGCATTTTTTTAAAGAATGTCCTGATTTTTCTTAGATAAGGAATATCGCCTCTTCAAGACTATCCTTAAGAATGTTAACTATACGCTTCTGAAGTTTTCTGTGAATTAAATGCTATTTCCTGACTACAGTCATTGGCAAGGTGCAACTAAAATATTAGAGATCCTACAGTCATTTCTGCATACTGGAAAATGTGTGTGCTCATGGAGGAACATGATACTTAGGCCACAAAGCATGTTGGACATGGAATACATGTAGAGTTAGGAATGGTGATCAGTCTACACTCAGACCCTGAAGACTTACAGGCTTGTAACTGATAACAGTAGCATGCTGAGGTTAAGTGAAACTTGCAAAATTTTCCAGCTCTCTAGTCTGTCTTTAAAGAACATGGACTCATTCACTTTCTCGGATGTTATCCTAAGTATAGGGAATGAACTGTTGCTATAGGATACTTCTAACTTTGCTGCTAGGCAAAATTCTGCAATGTTTTGAATTAAATATTTGAAATAATTGCTTCTCCAGGAAAAAAAAAAAAACAAAACAATGCGTTATATTTCTGCTTTACTTGTGTTCATTTTTGCATACTAAATGTCACTTACTAGTAGCTGAAACAGTGACTGTGGGTGGGCACTGAGATTAGCTGTAAAGAGCTAGCTGTGGTGGGAGGCTAGGAGGCAATAATACTCTAGAGCAGTAGTACAATGCACTTTGAACTTATCAGTTGCTTCATATAGAGCTCCTGAGATATCAGAAGAGAACCCAACCGTGCTCATTTTTCCACATGAGTACCCACAGCAATGCGGATAGCATCAGGTGTGTACAGCTGTAATGCAAGCATATTTGTCTCTATACAACAATAACACATGGGAGAGAGATAAACAGGGGCAAAGCTTTAGCTGACTGCAACAAATATCTTTACAAATATGATTGCATTGTCTACATGGAAAAGGCATTTTTGAAGATCTGAGACTGGACAAGTAAGAAAAAGAAGGTGTTGAGCACTGCCAGGGGACTGCTGTGGGTTTGGGGTGAAAAGGACCTTAAGGATCATCTAGTTCCAACCCCCCTGCGACGGGCAGGGACACCTTCCATTAGACCAGGTTACTCAAAGCCCCATCCAGCCTGGCCTTAGACACTTCCAGGGATGGGGCATCCACAACTTCTCTGGGCAACCTGTTCCAGTGTCTCACCACCCTCACAGTGAAAAATTTCTTCCTGATATCTAATCAAAATCTGCCCTCTTTCAGTTTAAAACTGTTACCCCTTGTCCTGTTGCTAGGCTCCCTGATAAAGAGTCCCTCTCCACCTTTTCTCTAGTCCCCCCTTTAAGTACTGGACGGCTGCTGTAAGGTCTCCCCAGAGCCTTCTCTTCTCCAGGCTGAACAACACAGCTCTCTCAGCCTGTCCTCATAGGACAGGTGCTCCAGCCCTCTTTGTGGCCCTCCTCTGGACTTGCTACAACAGGTCCATTTCCTCCTTATGTTTGGGGCCCCAGAGCTGGATGCAGACATCCAGGTGAGGTCTCATGAGAACGGAGTAGAGGGGGAGCATCACCTCCCTCGACCTGCTGGCCACACTTCTTTTGATGCAGCCCAGGATACAGTTAGCTTTCTGGGCTGTGAGCACACATTTCTGGCTCATGTTGAGCTTCTCATCCACCAGTAACCTCAAGTCCTCCTCGGGGCTGCTCTCAATCCAGTTTCTGCCCAGCCTGTATTTGTGCTTTACCTACTGTCACACTGCAATGTAGACTGACAAGGCAGTATAGCAAAAACCCTTCTATACAAATCACAATCTACAGTGTTGTCCCTCAAGTAAATACACTGGACTAGTCCCTCATCTTTGCTCCCATTCATTTCCCATTAAACTTCCCTTCAGTGTACAACAAAACTGACCCTTTCCTCGGACAAGGGGTACTTCATCTTGCAAAGGTGTATGTTTGAGAAAAACAGATTCTCTGCCTGCCTGGAGCTCTGCCTACTTCTCTCCTCATCATGATGTGGCATAATTTAATCCAAACTCAGATACAAAATGGTACTAGGTATCCACAACTTCCTATTGCCTGGTTCTTCCTTATGATTATTTATGAAATGCAAGATATATAGGCAAAGTAGTGGTAAATAAATGTTATATGTATTATTTTCCCTTTTCCTAGTTTAAAGTCCAAGACAGGTAGAGAGTCAACCTAAAGATGACCAAGAAGACAAAGTTTCCAACTCATTTTAAGTTTGCACATCAACTACTAAGCAAGTCCTTTTGCAAGGTACTTAAAATGGTACACCAAGCCTTGTCTTGGATCATCGTATTGAAGCTGTAATACAAGTCATCACTTTGAGTGTCAACTGAGAGTAGACAAATGTGTGTTTCACTTCATTCAGCACAGAGGTTTTTATAGAAAGGGAAACAGGCTTGGTTAATGTGGAAGTTGCTACCAGAAACAGCAAGCTGTTAGTTAAAAAGGAGCAAATCAGTGGGAAATGCTTTTTTCCTTGGCTTACAAAGTGGAATTCTATTGTTCATAGAAAGCATGAAAAGAGACCCTTTAATACTGTATTCATTTATGGGATAATTGTGACTTTGACTCAGTGATGCTCCTATTTGTTGCTATTCCAATAATAAAAATGGCCAGGCTGACATCATACTTGTGCTGTTACTCAGCAAGACATCCTATTACCTGTGCATTTTTAGGAAGATGTAACACTTAACCTTGACTACTTCATCCTGTAACACAGACTCTCTCTCAGGCAATTTTTTATAAAAAAGTTTCAGATACCATAGATCTCAGTATTGTACCAATACGTAATATTAATGCATAGCAACAAAGTAATGTCAAACAGTAAAATGGTGAATAGGTGCATTCTAGCAAAAAGAAAAGTGAAAAAGAAGGAAAAAGGGTAGATATTTTAAACAATTTCTTTGTTACTATAGCCCAAGGCTTCTTCCTGATTCTTTTTAAGCTGCAATAAAAATTATATGAAATATTTAAAATGGGAACAGGCAAGTTTACTTACTGTTTCTGGGATGCCAGCGCACTGCATTTAAATATGCATTACAGTAGTGGAAGAGAAATTCATGCTTGGATCGGGTAACTTTTCCTTGAAGTAAGGGCATCAGATCATGTCCATCAATAATTCTGAGTAAGATATCATTTCAAAGTCAGAACAATAACACAAACCTCACTTTACTGAGATGATATTATAACTCTGCATTTCTTCTACTTAAAAAAAAATATTCTGAATATATTCTGAATGGCCACCTCCAGTTGATCAATTCAGAGAAAAACCTTTAGGTGCTCTTCCCTTTGATTTTTACATAATTTAAGGAAACATTAATTTTACGTTTTGCCATTAGGAATGGTTGTATCCTAAATACGTTTTTACCTTTTCTCTCTTTTTTTTTTTTTTTTTCTGAGAAAGTGACCAGACATATGTGAATAAATTGTTACAACACAGTCCTCCAGGTATATCTGCTCAAGCTGTTTGGGATCACCATTCTGAGTAGGACTCTTCAGAAAGGATGGGCAGGAAACCATCCTAGAATTCCTAAAGCTATGTTGTCCAATAACTCTGCTTTCTGGGTGCATCCCTGGCTGTGGGGGTCTGTTGATTTAGAGTCTTTCCCACTTTCAGTTTGTTGTGTTTTCTGCCTGAGTAATGCACTGGTCTCACCCCTGTTGATGGGGAAGCGGGTGTCTCCAGTAATATATCTCCAGTACCCTCGCATTCGCACAACTACTGGTTTCAGGGGGATATCACAGAAATAACAGAATGATCGGGGTTAGAAGGGACCTCTGGAGATCATCTAGACCAACCCCCCTGCCAGAGCAGGGTCACCTAGAGCAGGCTGCACAGGAACATGTCCAGGTGGGTTTGGAATGTCTCCAGAGACGGAGACTCCACCACCTCTCTGGGCAGCCTGTGCCAGTGCTCTGCCACCCTCAAAGTAAAGAAGCTCCTCCTCATGTTGAGATGGAACTTCCTATGTTCAAATTTATGCCCATTACCTCTTGTCCTGTTGCTGGGCACCACTGAAAAGAGCCTGGCCCCATCCTCCTGACACCCACCCTCTAAGTATTTAGAAGTGTTGATAAGGTCACCCCTCAGCCGTCTTTTTTGCACACTGAAAAGACCCAAATCCCTCAGCCTTTCTTCATAAGAGAGGTGTTCACATGCCCTAATCATCTTGGTAGCCCTTTGCTGCACCCTCTCCAGCAGTTCCCTGTCCCTCTTGAACTGGGGAGCCCGGAACTGGACACAGTACTCCAGATGTGGCCTCACCAGGGCAGAGTAGAGGTGGAGGATGACCTCCCTCGAGCTGCTGGCCACACTCTTCTTGATGCACCCCAGGATGCCATTGGCCTTCTTGGCCACAAGGGCACTTCTTTCTGATAACTTATTTTTCTTCTTTAAGGAAGTACCACCTCCTTTCTATTTTAACCTGCTGCCTCACAGTGACTGAATCCTAATTGTAGTCCTTCCTCTTATTTCTCAGGAAGAATTCAGTGGAGTGATAGGAATTCAACAGCTGGATCAAAAATGCTTCAAGCTAGTCCGTGATGTACCATCAAGCAGTAATTATGGTATCTAGTCTACACAGAAGAATCAGAGTGGAACAACTTGCAAGTGGAAGTTTATTGGGATTTCTATCAGAGAGATCAAAATAAAACATTGGTGCTTAGTTTTCACTCAAGCAATATGAAAACAAAGTGCATAAGAACTGCTCACTTTAAGAACAATCTGAACAGCTCAGGTTCAACAGAGTTACTGCTTGTAGGGGATCTCTCGGGACCAGCCTGACTAATTTTTCATGTCTTACACATGCCCTGCCCTGCCATTTCCTTCAAGCACTCAATGAATCATCATTAGCAGAGTGTCTCTGCTCACCACTGGTTTTTCCCACGTGGATTCTGGATGCTTTGTGCTCAAAAGCTGTTTGTGTATGGTAGATGTGTTCAAAGCATATGCATATCAGCAGGTTTCTCCACTTATTGGATGGCAACAGAGTGTAGGTGGAGACACCTTGCTGCTGAGACTGCTTATCTGCTGAGCAAGACAAAGCACAGGTATGTAGGAGTGTCAGTAAAGCATCTTATGAATTTTCAAAGTCCAGTGGGTTTTCTTATCAGGCTGCAAAACTCTGTCAGAGATTATTTGTACCCACTTGGTAAAAAACCTGTGAGAAAAGCCTACCTGGCATTTTGAAGTGTTTTCTTATACTAAGCAGGCCGAGGTTGAGCTCGTAAAGTTTAAAATAATTTACCCTTGCAGTTCCTTTTTCTACCACACTCACTCATGCAGAACAGAGCCTTTTTCGATAAATTCATTTTTTCTTTTACTAAATAATTCTAGGCCAATAGTTCAATTTGACATGATGCTGTTCTTGGTGGTATTCTCTTATTTTCTTGTTCCTTGGTGCTTGTTCTGCAAGTTAAGCTGTATTTACATACAACATTTCTGTAAAATATATCAGTATGTCAATATGAAAAGAGACAAAATACTACTGTAAGTAATGACAAAAAGGTGCTTTTAAAATCTAGTTTTTTCTTTCCCTTCTCACTTGTAACTTGATAGACATCAGCAGAACGTATAAAACACTCATGAGACTTCCTCTAAAACAAAGATAACTACATAGCATACCTGTCAGAGGGTAACTGTGCCTCGGCAAGTTTGACTATGGTAGGAAATATATCCATGTTACTTGTTGGCTCATCCATATAGGCGCCAGCCTGTATCACTCCAGGCCAACGGAGAAGCCCTGGCACACGAATACCTCCTTCCCAGTTCATTGATTTTCCACCTGAAAAATGGAAGTTTTGTTTGCTAAGAAATCAATTCCTTCTTAGAAAAATACCCCCCACAAGATTCGATTTCCAAATATTAAACATTCTGTCTAGCTAGAATCTTTTAATTAAATTTATCTTATTTTTAACTTGCTAGGTTTAGATTGTCCACCTACAATCAGTACCTTTCTCACAGTAAACCTAGTAATATGTATTAGACAGAGCTTATAAAATGTATTTCATTTACAAACAAAATTAAATAACAGCTGTAGGAGATAAAAAGGCACCTTGCAGGAATCTTCATATAGAATTTGGTCTAGATAGCATGCCACATAGCTATGTGAAGATACAACCAAAAAAAAGCAGGAATCAAAAATAAATTGAAGTATGCTAGGCTGTCTGAGGTGTAAACCCAAAGAAGATGTGTGATATTTTATTAAAAATGGTGCTTAATAACTTTAGATAGAAGAAAGAACTAATATAAGTATGTTACCAAATTCTCCAATTCAATGCACTAGGAAGAAATTTGCTGCAGTGGTGGTAGATCTCAGGATGCTGTGAAGACCTTTTTGACTTCTAAACCAACACAGTTGCATCAAATGCACTATCAACTGATTGCTTTCAACACTACACTGCAGACACTTCTTTCGTTTCTAGAACATCCATCACTGCCCAGTCCTCCCGATATCTCTGCAGAAGGGCAATGTTTATTCTATGGCAATATTTCCACCTTTACTTAATAAGTGATTGACACAACTCTGTAAAAAGAGCTATCACAAGTACTGCTATTAATGTCTTACAGAGTCATGTGACTATGTACAGCACTTCAGGTTGATGTTTGAAATTAATATCTCATTTGGAAAAATATATTTCTGGTAAACAGGTGGGGTTGGGATCTGGTTAAGCATGGTCTGGGCCAGCCATCTACAACTAAATTGATATTCTTTTATATAATAGAAATGTCTGAAACAAAAGGAATACGTGTGTTGAATCCCTGCCATTAACTGAATCAAACAGCACTTCATGGTTTAAACAAAACTCCTATGAACATATATTTCCTGTATCTCCCTTTTTCAAGTAAAAAAGCAAACAAAAATATAACCTATTAGAAAAAAATATGTCAAGATTTCTGTCTCCTCAGCCCCTTAGACCTTCAAAACACCATATAGATGTTAGTCTCTTCGGTGTCAAGCCGAGGCCTTGCCATACGTACTGTCTATCTTACTCCTCAATGACCTTTTCTATTTCAGCACTGGGGGATTCAGAACCCACCGGTTTGTCTGCAGATTTTTCACTGCTCAATAAGGTTTTCTCCAGGTTTTTGACTGTTGATAAATGTGAGTGGCAACTTCAAGATAGAAAACTCACTTTTGCATAGATCTTTATCCATTTTTTATATATATATATATATATATATATATATAAAATACATATATATATACACAGCCTTGTAGCTGAAAAAAATTTAGCTCATGATTCTTTGTTATATCACATTTTTGCTTACTATTTTCATAAGCTTTATCAGAATGCATAATATTGAATAGTCCGGGACACATCATTATCTAGTCTGACATCAGAAAACTTACACTTTCTAATATCCAACGCTACATCAAGCAACAATCTTTGCTTAAGTTGCTTTTGGAAGGCAGTGCGAAGTTCAGATCTCAAGAAAACTGTCTTTTAGAGCAGTCTTAAAACTTTACTCTTGTCACTGCAGCAAATGCAATTCCATAAAGCACGTGGCTACCTATTCTAAAACTCAGGAATGAGATGCATGGATTATTTTTGTTTACATTCTTGTAAGAAATACGATTTTCAAAACAAAAATGTAGATTAAGTTTACAAAGGTGTTACTTGGTGAGGCTTAAAACACCTGTCACCTATCAGAAAGACGTGTTCACCCAACAGTATGCTGATCAGTTGTTAATACTGTTGGCTTGAGAGTGGTGTAGATGTCAATAGACTGTGTGCATCTTCTGTAGAAAAGATGACTCTATCCATGTACAACAGTCACCAGGATTTTAAAAGTTTGGTGGGAATTATGTGTTATGAAGCAGGAAAGTGTTAAGATAAATATCCTGACTGAACTATGGTTCACAGAAAAACCTGTAGAGAGGGAGTAGTTAAATCTGAATAAAAATACAATAATAAGAACATAACATTACAGATATCCTCAAATTAAGATATTTTTCAGTGAACATTTATGACAGGGACATGATTTAGTTCATGAGCCGGATCCTAGTTCTGTGTACACATCACAGCAGTTTGTTGGCTGGACTGTATGGACAGACAGAAAACTTTTAACAGCTGATCTATACCATAGGTAGCTTTAAGTGTGAGGTTCCTTTTCTTTCTGTATACCTGTTTGAACCAGTAACTGTGCTAGCTAGATTGGACTGTTTAAATAAATTCTCGTTTTACTGTTGCCTCCTGTGTAATGTGAAGACAGAGCAATTTCAAGGTAAGTGATGAATCCCATTCCCAGACATGTTGCAATTCTTACAGCCTAGATATTGGATCACTTTCACAGCTCCTAGGTTCACAGTACAATTTTCTTGAATGGCTACAGAACAGGACAGAAAACTTGCACATTACCTGAGCACAAAGGGAGCGCTCAGCAAACTCTGCCTCCCTGCTGGGAGGTACAAAAAGCAAAATGGACTTCACAGCAGGGCTAGCTCCTCACTTAGGTCTATGAAGAAGTGACTGCTGTTTTCCTTTCAAAAGACTAATTGGAGCATAATTTTTTGATATCTCTGGAGGTTAGGAATAGCAGGGAACCAGGGCAGGAATTACAGGTCATTGCGGAAGACTGTCTTCTATTATCTATGCCTACGTGGTGTTCATCTTTATTAGAACAGCGTTTAGTGACATCACTAAAGTTGCTTAATGCTGTTATATGATTACAAATCCCTTGATATACGTTGTCTTTAAAACTCTAGCAGTTAAGTGTTGTTCAAGCTACCTGCATTCTTTTTTCCTTAAAAAATAAATCAAGGTTTCACTACCAATGCTTGAAACATGAAGCAAACGTCGGAAATAAAGTTATAATTAGAAGGAAAACAAAAAATCCACAGAAGGCCATTATTTAAAAAATAAAATCTCTTGGTATTTCAGGATCTGACTCCTTACTTTTGTATTTCACTTGGACTTGACAACACTGAAACAGAGAAAAGGCAGCAACCTAGTAGTCTGCATGCCTGTAACTCCAGGCAGCCTAGCTCTATATTATCTTTGTTCTCTTATATTCTTCTAAAAATGTTTTTAAAACAGCATAAAACACCCCAGGCTGTATTTTCATGCTTAGCTATCTCTGCTTTCTGAGTAGTTGCACCCTTCAGTGTTATATTGAACAATAGCCTCCATTCACCTTTCCTGAAAAATCTGCAAGAGCAGGCAAAGTACAGACATAGCTCTCTGCTGTCATCCACAACATGACGTCAAATTTCCATTTTAACCTCATTTCAAGTCTTAGCTAAAAGAACATCTTTTTTTTTTATCCCTCTGATTTAAATTGACTGTTATTATCTAACTCTGGGAATAGAGATTTTACAAAGGATGATATATAAAGGGGAACTCTGTGGTATATCACTATTAATATTTTGAATGATGAAAACTATTTAAAATAACTTTCTTACATCACTTGGATTATAACTATACTACCCTTTCGTTCCTTCTTCAAAAAACAAAGCTTCGAAACCCAATTTATTCTCTTGAATGATAGACAACTATAGGAAATTAATTATTCTACCCATCTGCAGTGGACTTTATGTTACAAATATCAACAACCAAAACTGTTTACTATTGCTTACCTTATAAAATGATCAAACAACAATTTATTTTCAATAGCAAGCTCACTCTTTATTTTACTGATTTTTAATCTGTTCCATGTACTGCTTTTGTTAATTTTAAACCTGAGCCGTTCTTGTACAGGTGAACATAATAGACATAGCTCATTTGAACATCTTTTCATCTGATCTTTCTTCCAATCAAGTAAAATGGTCTCTTAGGATATTTTCTGTTTCAGTCAAAATTACAAGAAGGGTTGATTATTTAAAAAACCTGTATCACTTCAGAGAGAATATAAAAATATAGTACTTTTGAAAAAAAGGTCAGTTCCTGCTCTCATTAAAGTCAAAAGTGAAACTTCAACTAATATCACTAAATATGCAATGGCAGAGTTACTGAGGCCAAAGTAATGTTCAGCTTTATTTCTCTGTGGCATACAGATAGGAAATGATCTACTAATAGCTTCAAGAAACACTGCTGAACGAACACTGCACTATACGAAATTGTCTAAAAATAATAAACTTCAATAAAATATTGGGTAACTGATTCCTCCAGTCCTTGTTTAGCTCTTCCAGGTCTGTAATAGATTTAGAAAAAGCAGGGTCTAAATCCTTAAGAAACATTCATCATTATTTTTCACGGATATTAACAAAGTGAACATGCATATGCCTATTTCTAAGGCACAGAGCACTTAAAATGAATGTTGTTCAAATGGTTTCCCATTATCAGTGTTTGACTCCATTTCCATTAGCAGCAGAACTCATGACCCAATCTAGTAGGATGACAGTAGCCAAGTGCCTGTACCTATTGTCCTAAATGCTTCATAAATACAAAGAAAGACAATGTTTCCAATGTGCAGTTCCAAAGTACAGGCAAAATATATTTAGTTACATATCCAAAAGAAGCTGACAGTAAGAGTATTAAGAGATGCAAGGAGACTCCATAGAAAATCCCATATGTAACAGAGTGGGATAGGTATCAACAAGTGATAATGAGGGAGGAATTTCACTGTCTGCACGTGTACCCGTGAAATAGTATAATAAGAAAAAATGTGGAGAAACACTTTTAATGCCTTCACTGTTTACTGTTATAAAATATGTAACGGGAGAAACATATTTTATAACACACTGAAGCTAATTCAAGAAATGAATCACTAAGCAACTAAATAAAAATTACCAAAAAATAATTAGATTCAATATCTCATGATACCAAAGAAGAATATAATGGCATTGTTTAGACCAGTCATTTTAAGCTGCTTGATTATTCAATTGAGAGAATACCTAAAAACACCTAAGTAGATGTCAGCGCAGATATCCTGGATATCACATACAAAAACAGTATCTCAAAATTCCATACATTTTAACAGAGAAATGTCACAGAACAGAGAAAAAAATTGCTGGAGAAATTACATAGAAAGTTTTAAGAAAAGACTTCAGTTAAACACAATAGTTTCCATATTTCAATGTGAAAATGTTAACAGTAACAGGATAAAAAGGACCGTAATTCATATGTTATGTCATAATAACATATATGTTATAAATAACTTAGAGTTTATAAATGATGCATCATATATGACTTATATGCCAATAGATGAAAAAGCATGGATGATCCAGTACGAACAATAATGAGCTAAATAGGAAAATACATTGACAGAAAGATTTTTCATAAAAATATATCATGAACTGTCAGTTTCCAAAGGAACTAATAGGCCCAAAGGACACAAAGGACCCATTGGCCCAGTAAGTCCACAAGAATTACTAGGTTTCTGAGAGAAACTGACCATTTCTCTGAGCAGTTTCTGATCAAAACACTAAGTAGCCAGGAAAAATATATTATCCTGTATGCACCTAGAAATACTTCAGGAGTTCAGGTGGGAAGGTCTTGAGTTGTTGGGAAGAAATTCTTACTAAAATAGCCACTGATTTCTTGGTTTAGAGGCTGGAATTAGATTTAAACCTTTGAAAGATCTTTGACAAGGACCTTCAGGAAAAGTTTCTGGAACATTAATCACGGGTTAGGAGACAAAAGGTTGTCATGAATCAAAATCTGACTAACAGGCAGGAAACAAAGAGATAAAACAAACAGCCTATGACACTTTGCAAAAATGTCAATAGTAAGCTACTTTGATGCTACTCTGTATTAAAGTTCCTTGTTATTTTAATATATTTACTTCAATTTTGGAAGGGTAGTGAGCTCCAGAATGGAAAAATTAATGTATGACTCTAAGTATCACAGGTTGATCAAATTCAAAAGAACAGATAATAGACTTCACACCAAGTTGGATGAACAGGAAACAGGATTCAAGTTCAAATTCTGTAAAAATATTTGCAGTACAATAAAGATTAGAGAAAAAATAACTTAACTAGGGTCTGTGGTCTTAGCTATACAAACCATAACCTTCACTGATCGATAGATGAGGGGAGGGCGGTGGATGGTGTCTACCTTGACTTAAGCAAGGCGTTCGACACAGTCTCCCACAGCATCCTCATAGGGAAGCTTAGGAAGAGTGGGCTTGATGAATGGACAGTAAGGTGGATAGATAACTGACTGAAAGACAGAGCTCAGAGGGTCATGACTAGGGGCACAGAGTCTAGTTGGAGGTGAGTGATGACTGGTGTTCCACAGGGGTCAGTACTGGGTCCAGTCCTCTTCAATATATTCATCAATGACCTGGATGAGGGGATAGAGTGCGCCCTCAGCAAGTTTGTCGATGACACAAAGCTGGGAGGGGTGGCTGACACACCAGAAGGCTGTGCTGCCATATAGAGAGACAGGCTGGAGATTTGGGCAGAGAGGAACCTTATGAAATTCAATAAGGGCAAGTGTAGGGTGCTGCACCTGGGGAGGAATAACCCCATGCACCAGGACAGGTTGGGGGCTGACCTGCTGGAGAGCAGCTTGGTGGAAAGAGACCTGGGAGTCCTGGTGGACAACAGGATGACCATGAGCCAGCAATGTGCCCTTGTGGCCAAGAAGGCCAATGGCATCCTGGGATGCATCAAGAAGAGCGTGGCCAGCAGGTCGAGGGAGGTCATCCTCCCCCTCTACTCTGCCTTGGTGAGGCTGCACCTGGAGTACTGTGTCCAGTTCTGGGCTCCCCAGTTCAAGAAGGACAGGGAACTGCTGGAGAGGGTGCAGCAAAGGGCTACCAAGATGATTAGGGCATGTGAACACCTCTCTTATGAAGAAAAGCTGAGGGATTTGGGTCTTTTTAGTCTGGAAAAAAGACGGCTGAGGGGGGACCTTATCAACACTTCTAAATACTTAGAGGGTGGGTGTCAGGAGGATGGGGCCAGGCTTTTTTCAGTGGTGCCCAGCGACAGGACAAGAGGTAATGGGCACAAACTTGAGCATAGGAAGTTCCACCTAAACATGAGGAGGAACTTCTTTGCTTTGAGGGTGGCAGAGCACTGGAACAGGCTGCCCAGAGAGGTGGTGGAGTCTCCGTCTCTGGAGACATTCCAAACCCACCTGGACACGTTCCTGTGCAGCCTGCTCTAGGTGACCCTGCTCTGGCAGGGGGGTTGGACTAGATCATCTCCAGAGGTCCCTTCCAACTCCTACCACTCTGGGATTCTGGGATTCTGTGATTCATTGCATACTTAAGAAAAAGGACCTATGCAAAGACTAATGCTTAATGCACATTTGTAATCAGTAAGATACATAGGCAAAAGTTTTCTACAGGATGAAATGGATAATATTAAGAAGAAAGTATATAAACAAGTAGTGATACTTCATGGAAAAACCCAAAAGGCAACATTTGCAGAGCTATCTTAAAAGAACATATTGCACAATTAGAAATAGTTCACAGAAGAAAATAACAAGAAATTAGGGACAAGAAAAAACTCATCAGTTAAGATTGATGCGAGACACTGACAAGACAATTATTTCTGAACTAAGTATTAATGGGAAATAGGCACAATAAAAATATGCAAAACAAAGGTAAGATGGGGATGGTATAATAAGTTTTCCCTCCTTTATCCTATATCAGTGAGGAAACTATTAAACTTCCAGGACATGTTCCATGAAATTTGCAACTGCCCTATTTCAAAATAGTACATGAAAGCACTGTGTTCTCTATATTGTGGATTTCATTGCTGAAGGATTTAGGCTACACTAAGAATTTAGAAAGACTCAAAGTGGATTTTCATCTTTATATGATGAAGATTTACATAACTAATACTAAAACTCTTTGTAGAATCTAAATTGTCAGGATTCACATCTTAAACCAAGGTCATACTATCTCGGATTAGGAAGAGCTCTTAGGGATCTTCATCTTCTTTATTCACTACACAGCTCCTGCATCTTCCTCCTAGGCTTATGATCCTGCTAACTGCCAGAAAAAGGCCACTGGAAAAAGAGGCCACGATTTTGATCCACCGCTTCAATATTCACAGAATCACAGAATTGTTGCAAAAGACCTTTAAGATCATCAAGTCCATCCTTAAACCTAATGCTACCAAGTCCACCACTAAACCATGTCCCTAAGTGCCACACCTACAGGTCTTTTAAATATCTCCAGGGATGGGGACTCAATCACTTCCCTGAGCAGCCTGTTCCAATGCTTGATAATCCTCTCAGTGAAGAAATTGTTCCTAATATCTAATATAAATCTCCCCTGGTGCAACTTGAGGACATTTCCTCTTGTCCTATCACCTGTTACCTGGGAGAAGAGACCGACCCCCACTTCCCTACAACCTCCTTTCAGGTAACTGTAGAGTGTGACAATGTCTTCCCTCAGGCTCCTTTTCTCCAGGCTAAACAAATCCAGTTCTCTCAGCCCCTCCTCATAAGACTTGTGCTGTAGATCCTTTACCAGCTTCACTGCCATTCTCTGGACATGCTCCAGCACCTCAATGTCTTTCTTGTAGTGAGGGGCTCAAAACTGGACACAGTACTTGAGGTGGGGCCTCAGCAGTGCCAAGTACAGGGGGATGATCACTTCCCTAGTCCTGCTGGCCACACTATTTCTCATACAGGCCAGGATGCTGTTGGCCTTCTTGGCCACCTGGGCACACTGCTGGCTCATATTCAGCTAGCAGTCGACCAACACCCCCAGGTCTTTTTCTGCCAGGCAGCTTTCCAGCCACTCTTCCCCAATCCTGTAGCGCTGCATGGGGTTGTTGTGACCCAAGTGCAGGACCCGGCACTTGGCCCTATTGAACCTCATACCACTGGCCTCAGGCCATTGATCCGGCCTGTCCAGATCCCTCTATAGAGCTTTCCCTTCCTCAAGCAGATCAACTCCTGTAAAGGTCTGCAAGGTGTGGTCTGCAAACTTACTGAGGGTACGCTTGATCCCCTCATCCAGATTATTGTTAAAGTTATTAAAGAGAACTTGCCCCAGTACTGAGCCCTGAGAAACACCACTTGTGTCAACCACCAACTGGATTCACCACCACTCTTTGGCCTGGCCATCCAGCTAGTTTTTTACCCAGCAAAGAGTACCCACATCCAGGCCATGAGCAGACAGTTTCTCCAGGAGAATGCTGTGGGAAATGGTGTCAAAGGCTTTACTAAAGTCGAGGTAGAAAACATCCACATCCTTTCCCTCATCCACTAAGTGGATCACCTTGTGATAGAAGGAGATCAGGTTAGTCAAGCAGAAAGTGTAGCGTGTAATATTACTATGTAATGTCTTCTAAAAAAGGATACTGAAGAGATAAACCAGACTGCGTATGACAGCAACTAGTTAAACACTATGTTAGCTCTGGTTTCTAATTTCAAATTTATGGTGACTGTTCCACAGTCAAAATCAAGAGTAATAAAACCTTCAAACAGCAATTTCCCCTTTTTGTGTTCAGGCTTGCAGTGCTAGCCTAACTCTCCAAACTCCTTGTAAATTTATTATTGGTGCTCATTTGGCTGGATATCAAGACAAATTAGTGAGTTCAAATTGTGGAGATCTGTTGAGAGCTTTTGATTTTAGAGCAGAACCAATTATTGCTGAGCATACTGCTCCAGCTCTGACAAGAAGGTTAAGTGGCTTGATTCATATTCTCATTCGTGCAGTGCTCATATACAAAAAGGTAAGTAGCAGAGATTGTCTAGCAGAGACAGGGAGAAAGTACATGCATATCTCCTAGTTCTGTGAACTACCCATCTGATGAAGCAAATTCCTAGTGCAGGCACACATGAGCACAAGCAGCGTAAAGATCATTCTTTTGCTTTTTGACTTAGGGCTTCACGGGTCTGTTTTCATTAAATCTGCCAGAGATGTACATACCAATAACATATCTCATTATACATGACTGTTAATATGAATAATTTTTTATGTATGAAAATTGCTAATTATGCCATTAATTGATCACTTCCATTTCTGGTCTTTTTTAAAATGATGCAAAAATATATATGTTAAATTGAGGACTGATATGGAGATGGAGAGAAGGAAGACAAAACAGATTTCATAGTATTATTAAATGGTAAAACTGTACTCAATTGATTGCATAGGTCTTTTAATTTTTTTTAAACTTATTAAGGGTGTCTCTCATATAATAATTATTTTTTTCTTATATGGTGATTATTTTCTGTCCCATAGTATATTACAACATTTTGCCAGCATAGCATAGGTGGTAACTGCAAACCACACAATTCATTTTGAAAATAAGAAGCCCCATCATTCCCCAATTAACCCTATCAATCAGATTTTTTATTAATTCAGGTAAGATCTATTTCAAATTGTTCTCCATTCTGTAAGTATGAATACAAAATTCTGCAAGGCTTGATAAAAAAGACTTCATTCAGAGTTCTCCAGGAAGGCATATTCCCCAGTGTATTTGTCTTCTTTTTCCTCCTCTTCATTTATCCTGTATCTTTTGTCTGGCATTCTAGAAAGCAAATATTTTTTAGAGCTTCTAAAACACCTCAGGCTGTGCCTACAGCTACAGATATGTAACCGTATGGTTCCTTAATTACTTAAATCACTATGTAAGGCCTAAGTGCTAACATGCAAGACACATTTCACTCTGGTGTTAGTCCAAGGGGACGCATCTGATAGTTTGTAACCTCATGACTTCAGCATTGTTTGTTTTGCTTGTGAAGCATTTCCTTCATAGCTCTCTTAAAATATAAGGGTAATTTCTCAAACAGATACCTACTGACTAAAAACTGCAGAGCCTGCTCACTTGAAAACCTCACCGTATTGTTACTGTTTACTGTATATGTCTATCTTTATTCTTTTTTGCAGTTTTGCAGGTGATACAAAACTGAGAGGCGTAGCTAATCCACTGATGGTCATGCTACCATTCAGAGGGACCGCAACAGGCTGGAGAAATGGGCCAAAAGGAACCTCATGAAGTTCAGCAAAGGGAAATACCAAGTCCTTTATCTGCAGAGGAATAACCTCTAGCACCAGCACAGGCTAGGGGCTGACTGGCAGAAAGCAGCTCTGCAGAGAAGGACCTGGGGGTCCTGGTGGACAAATACCCAAACATGAACTAGCAATTTGTCCCAGTGGCAAGGAAGGCCAAGACCATCCTGGGCTACATTAGCAAGAATTTTTCCAGCAAGTCGAGGGAGGTTATCGTTATCCTCTGCTCAGCACTGGTGAGACACATCTGGAGTGCTGGGTCCAAGTTCAGAGCTCCCCAGTATGAGAGAGACATGGACATACTGGATTGAGTTCAAAGGAGGACTATGAAAATTGTTAAGTGGTTGTAGTATTTGACATATGAGAGAGGCTAAGAGAGAAGAAAAGGCTCACGTGTATCTGTCTATGGATACATGGACTTACATGAGTAAAGAGAACAGAACCAGGCTCTTTTCAGTGGTGCCCAGTGACAGGACAAGAGGCAAAGGGCACAAACTGAAACACCAGAAATCCCATTTTAACTTAAGAAAAGGCTTTTTTTATGGTGAGGGTGATTAAACACTGGAGTGAGTTGGACAGAGAGGCTGTGGAGTCTCCATCACTGGAGATTTTCATAACTTGATTGGACACAGCCCTGAGCAACCTGCTCTATCTGACCCTGCTCTGCAAGGGCTAGAACTGCAGACCTTGGGAGGTGCCTTCCAGATGTGACTTTGTAATTCTGCAACACTAGTGTTTTAAAAAATCATACCTAAAGGCAATTTACTTCTTCCTCTCTTCAATTAAAAGTTTCAGGTTTGGTAAATGACTTTCCAAAAACTGCTGGATTTCTTTGATTTTTGTCCCCTGAAATATGAGGGGAAAAAAATTACACAGCCACTTCTTAGTGAAAGAATGAAAAGAACTTTCTTTCTGGTAAAGGGACAAAAATATTCACTGCATTTCATGAAAAATAATAAAACCAAGCATTCTTACCCCATTTCAATACGATTGAACATTTTTAAAAACATTTTGACATTCGTTTTCCTGATGCTGTGTGTCTACCACTTGCATGCTGGAAAACACTGCTTTCTGTTCTTTGTCAGAGAGAATCCTTTATTTCATATTTGACAATGCTGTCTGTTATCCAGTGGTGTATTAAATTCCTGGTGATTGAAGGGATCGCCATGCCAGGGATATGGAATGGACAAAATGAGGAAGACTGATTCCTAAGCTGGAATTTTTTGCTTTTTATTGCAAAAAAAGGCAGTATCTTTCAGTATTGTTGTGTGATATCACCAGGAGAAAGTATATTACAATGAGGTAGACTTTAAACACTTTTTAAGTCTCCACAGAATAAACAGATTTTGGACTATTAATCTTCTCAAGACCTGCACTAAAAGAATACAACTCAACTCTGTCCTTTTAACTAAAGTCTCTCTGTTTCCAAATCAGAATTCAATTCAATAAGTCTATTATGCATTATTTTCAAAACTCTCTCCTCCAATTCAGACTTTTCTGCTTCAAATCTTGTCTTCTTCTGGCTGTTGCGGAACTTGCCCATCCCAAACTCAATCCAGTTTCTCATTTTTCGTTTTAAACCTAACTTCCCTTTTCTACTTTTTCTGTAATGAATACACTGGACTCTGTTGCTCATTCTCCCATCTTCTCCATATCTTCTCCTCATGTGATCCTGCTCACTCCATGGTATTTAGCTCTCATTCATGATTTCTGATGGCTCAAAAAACCACCTTTTTTCCCTTTCTATTCTACTATCCAGCCATGACAGTAAAGTACTGTGAGTACGATGACCCTTCCAAAGCTGTATCTCTCGCCAGTTCAAGAGTGTATTTGCTAGTCTTAAAACTCCACAGAGTTGAGAAAGTACTCTGGTTGACATGCAGTATTTGACAAGTAAAGCCCATATATTTACTGCCTATTTACTGCCTAATTTAAAATGAAAGTCATGAAAAGCTTACTATTATGGAATCAAGTTTTGACCTTCTTGGCCATAGAGTACATTACGGTTTTGGAGCAAAACCAAGGAGATATAGTTTCTGACAAAATTTTTAAAAATAATCAGAGAATGTTCACCTTTATATATGCCATTGTATCCTCCATGGACTTCTCCAGAACTGGAGATTTCTTCAACATGAGCCCCTTGGTCAGACGTAAAGTATACAAGAGTATTATCACTCAGATTATATTTCTCCAGCACATCCAGAACCTGCCCTGTAAAAAAAAAACAAAAACAAAACAAAAAAAGACAGTCTTAATGTCTTCAAGTAGCTTTTTCATTAGCACATACAAATATTTTTGTTCTTATGCCTTTTCAAGATCACTTTCCATAAAAACATTATTATACATAGCAATTGGCACCATGCAACATACAGTAGGGGACAATTACACAAGGCTTGTTGCAATCAGGACCATGGTTCAATTGCTGCAGGGTTTCTTGAAGTATAAAATGTGAAGATTTGTGCACATCAGAGAAAAAGGCTGATCCACAAGAGTCAGTGACCTTTGAAAGCAGTTGCTCTCAATCAAGGAGGCCCCTCAGCAGGAAGATTCAAACCACAGAGGATGTTTGAAAGAGTCTCAGCATGCAGAATAGAGCTAACAGTCTGGGGCTAAAGCTTTGCTGCCTAGCAACCTATAGAGGCAGCATGGCAAAAATCTCAGTGTGAGTGTTAGAATAAGACATTCTAAGAAAAAAAAAGTTAATGTATGGAGTACCTCTGGAGGCTGTCGGTGGATAAGAGAAGAGCAACTGATGCCATCTACCTGGACTTCTGCAAGGCATTTGACACTATCCTGCATGGCATCCTTGTCTCTAAATCGGAGAGACATGGATTTGATGGATGGATAAGTGGATAAGGAGCTGGCTGAATGGTTGCACTCAAAGATCTGCGGTCAATGTCCAAGTAGCAACCACTGACGAGTGGTGTTCATCAGGGGTCAGTATTGGGACAGGTACTGTTTAACATCTTTGTTGGTGACATGGACAGTGGGATTGAGTGCATCCTCAGCAAGTTTGACAATGACATCAAGCTGTGTGGCATGGCTGACAATGCTATCAAGCTGTGTGGCATGGTTGACAATGCTGGAGGGAAGGGATGTCATCCAGAGGGACCTGGACAGGCTTGAGAGGTGGTCCTGTGCGAACATCATGAAGTTCAACAAGGTCAAGTGCAAGATCCTGCACATGGGTCAGTGCAATTCCAAGCACAAATACAGACCGGGCAGAGAATGGATTAAGAGCAGCCCTGCAGAGAAGGACTTGGAGGTGTTGGTCAATGAGAAGCTCAACATGAGCTCACTGTATTCTGGGCTGCATCAAAAGAAGTGTGGCCAGCAGGTTGAGGGAGGTGATGCTCCCCCTCTACTCCGTTCTCATGAGACCTCATCTGGATGTCTGCATCCAGCCCTGGGGCCCCAAACATAAGGAGGAAATGGACCTGTTGTAGCAAGTCCAGAGGAGGGCCACAAAGAGGGCTGGAGCACCTGTCCTATGAGGACAGGCTGAGAGAGCTGTGTTGTTCAGCCTGGAGAATAGAAGGCTCTGGGGAGACCTTACAGCAGCCGTCCAGTACTTAAAGGGGGGACTAGAGAAAAGGTGGAGAGGGACTCTTTATCAGGGAGCCTAGCAACAGGACAAGGGGTAACAGTTTTAAACTGAAAGAGGGCAGATTTTGATTAGATATCAGGAAGAAATTTTTCACTGTGAGGGTGGTGAGACACTGGAACAGGTTGCCCAGAGAAGCTGTGGATGCCCCATCCCTGGAAGTGTCTAAGGCCAGGCTGGATGGGGCTTTGAGTAACCTGGTCTAATGGAAGGTGTCCCTGCCCGTCGCAGGGGGGTTGGAACTAGATGATCCTTAAGGTCCTTTTCACCCCAAACCCACAGCAGTCCCCTGGCAGTGCTCAACACCTTCTTTTTCTTACTTGTCCAGTCTCAGATCTTCAAAAATGCCTTTTCCATGTAGACAATGCAATCATATTTGTAAAGATATTTGTTGCAGTCAGCTAAAGCTTTGCCCCTGTTTATCTCTCTCCCATGTGTTATTGTTGTATAGAGACAAATATGCTTGCATTACAGCTGTACACACCTGATGCTATCCGCATTGCTGTGGGTACTCATGTGGAAAAATGAGCACGGTTGGGTTCTCTTCTGATATCTCAGGAGCTCTATATGAAGCAACTGATAAGTTCAAAGTGCATTGTACTACTGCTCTAGAGTATTATTGCCTCCTAGCCTCCCACCACAGCTAGCTCTTTACAGCTAATCTCAGTGCCCACCCACAGTCACTGTTTCAGCTACTAGTAAGTGACATTTAGTATGCAAAAATGAACACAAGTAAAGCAGAAATATAATGCATTGCTTTTTTCTTTTTTTTTTCCTGGAGAAGCAATTATTTCAAATATTTAATTCAAAACATTGCAGAATTTTGCCTAGCAGCAAAGAAGTTAGAAGTATCCTATAGCAACAGTTCATTCCCTATACTTAGGATAACATCCGAGAAAGTGAATGAGTCCATGTTCTTTAAAGACAGACTAGAGAGCTGGAAAATTTTGCAAGTTTCACTTAACCTCAGCATGCAACTATTATCAGTTACAAGCCTGTAAGTCTTCAGGGTCTGGGAGGTGTCTCTGCCCATGGCAGGGGGTTGGAAATAGATGATAATTTTAAGGTCCCTTTAGGGTCTAACCATTCTATGTTTCTATGATGCTATGACTCTCAAATTTGCTAATTAGTCCCTAACTTGTCATCATATAAGTACAGACATTGACTAAACTCAAAATGTGCAAGATAATACGAACACACACGTGCAAATATTTAAAAGAAGAATCCACATGGATATGCTCTGAAACTCCAAGGCACCATGGGCTCATGTTTCATTTTCACAAAGGGCTCCTCACATTACCTTGGCACTGTGAAAAGTCTTGCAGTGCATATAAATTGCATTCATACCTATTTAGACTGAGTTTTTAAAGAGGGTTTCTGTATGAATGGAAGTGAAGCCACTCTTTGTAACTTGCTCCAGTGAATTTTATACTGATTAGGAATCTAAAATAATTGGTCCTGGAAACTGACCAAAGATTAAAAATATACTTCTTCACATCAGCCTGGCAATGAGCTTTAACCTTGTCCTTTAGGGATCTCAGAGCATATAAAGATAATTCTGTCTTCCCAACCATTTTATCTTTATTCTTTTTACTTAAACATCCATGAATGCTCCAATTTGAATGTTAATTTTGATTTGCTTACCTGTCCAGTAAGAATTAATTCAACAGCTGATGCCCAATTATTGTGTCAGAGAGGATGAGATAAGAATTTTGAAATACAGAGCCCTCTTTAACAATTTTCAGAACATCATTTCTGTTGATACGCTCTTTTGCTGGATAAGGAGTAGTTGCCCTACCTTATTGCTACTATTTCTACTTGTCTTTTAAGGTTATAGCATTCTAAAACTGCCTTGTTAAAAAGGTTGACTGTCTTCATTTCTCATCAGCTCAAATGACTGTGTCATGAATAAAGGAACATCAGCAGTTAAATAAGAGATACCTGTTGGTCTTGTTTGTAAACTAGGAGCAAAGAAGAAATGTAAGAGTAGGAGAATTTGTTTATGCAAATTTTGAAACCTTGTGGGAGTTGAAATTTCCCAACAGAGCTGAGGAAAATCTGTTACAAAGGCTGACATTTTAAAGTTGGTGGGTTGAGGGAAAATCACGTAGATCCATCTGACATGCCATTCGCTTGCTGCAGGAGGTGGATTTAGTGCCAGGAAAGAAAGAGGCAACTTCCCATTGGCTTCTGAGACTGTTTTGAGAATGTGCTGGCCAAGTTAATTATAATATCCCTTGGAAAGGTGGCAATGATGACAAAGAAGTGGAGCATATAGATAAGTTAGGACATTATGTGTGGATATTCTGTCACATGACCTCCAGAATTCCCTTCCAACCTGTATCAATCCATGATTTTATGATTCTATGATAATAATAACAAATGAGATCGCACAAAGAAGTATATGCGCAATGACATGCACAAATGCGTTTTTTTACCTACACAGTTTTCCTTAATGAAATGTTCAAATTCACCCTGTATATAAAAGAAAATGAAAATAAAACAAGAATTCCACCCAGTCTACCCCATTAAATGATCTCTGGTGATCAGAGACATCTGCTGTCATTCAATAATGGCCATTTTGATTTCCTAATTAATCTGGGAAAAAATGAGATGCAATGAAAAATGCCTTGCTACCACAATTAATTAAATAAAGCAGTCATCATCATGATGACCTTTTTTTTTTTTTTCAAAATGAGGTTGAGAAGCTTGACTTAGCCTGAAAAAATATAATTCTGACACTCAGATGTTACCCATTTCAGGAAAAATATCCCAATAAAATGAAGTCTCATCCAAAGCTTGTTGACCTCAACAGTACAACTTCCATTTCCTTCATTTGGATTTTTAAACACAAAGAAGATTGGCTACATTAGGGTTAATTAACAAATGCCAAAATGACGATTTATTTTAGCAACACGATTTTTCAGTACGGATGGACTAAGAGCGGTAATTCAAATTACACTATTGTCAGAGAATGGCAATCACAATGCACTCGCAGAAATGAAGCAAAACTTCCATTTCTGTTTTCATCTTGAACACTGACACCTTCTAGAATGGAAACTATAAATAAGCAATAAAGTGTGTGCTACCAGGAGATAAGCCTCATTAAAGTGCATTTGAATGATGTGGCTACTGTTAACAGAAGCAATACATTCACTTATTAGCATTTCTAAATGGTAACCAATACAGAAGAAAAATGTAAAGAATGTATTGTGGATCTCTACGAACAGATATCTTTCACATGCAGTAACACCAATTTTGGAAGCACACACTACAAAGCAGGAAAAATACATCCTTTACTGTTTTCTTATAACAATTTAATTTCTTTTTTACTCTAACTCCTCCACTCTTATTATTTCTGTAGATTTCACAGAGACTTTAGAATGTAGATGTCACAGAGACTTCAGACTGATGTATAAACATTCCCAGGCGATGACAGTTAATGAACAAGGAGGAGTTTCATCTAGCCTACCTCCTCCAATAGGACTGGAAGGGTATCATATGTCATGTGCTCTTGAATTACAAGAATGGGGCTTCAGCTGGTTTAGTATTCCCTTTGAGTCACCTTGCTGGTTGCAGAAAGCAATACAAATGTTAAAAGACTTTTTGGATGTAAAGAGTTGATACAGAATGTGAAACTGTAGGATAAATAAGCCTGGGAAATCTGTAGCTCTGTTCAAGCAACAATAACTTTCTATCCCTAGTGTAGGAAATTATCAATAAAAATGGAAGGATTCTTGACTTAAAAGGCTCACTTGAAAGCCATGTTCTAAAAAATTAACAGCTGCACTGATCTCTGTGGATGCTACTGTTCTTATGTTTTTTCTGATTTGAACAGAACAGATTTGGAAAGACAACATTTCTGAACAACAAAATCAATCTAGCACTGAAGGAGCTGCATAATTTCTGAAGCTATTTAGCAACTAGAATTTCAGATCAATTTTTTCCTACTATTGCCATTCTAGGAATGTATACCCCACTATAGGTGGCTAACATGTAGCAAGCAAAGCCACTAGATCATTGGACATTCTTCTTTCATTTGTATTTTTTAAGATACAAAACAGATTAAGGACAGCATTAAAATGTTACTTGTTTTAATTAGTACGTCAGTGTTCCAAAATTTAAGCAAAGCTTTCTCCAAAATATACTGAGGACTGCTCTCTACATGCTGCTGTCCACTCTTGCTTCAAGCTCTGCTAAATTAAAAAGAGTTGTTTCATTCTAAAAGTCAAAATGCCAATTTCAATGCAGTGATAGCCATGTGAAAGTGATAGTGCAATTGACTGTATTCTTTAGAAGGAAACTGAGAGTGCCATGCCACTATTCAACCTCTCTCACACAGCATGAACGGTAGCTGAACCAGCCTCTCCAATGCCGAACGTAATTTCTGGAGTTTCGAACCATGTAAAACTCCTACTGTACTCACCTACATTAAGATAAAGGGTTTATAAAAAATGACTATTCATTTGAAAACAAGGTAAAAATATTGAAAAGCAATAATGTGTTTACAAATGTGTTAGTGATTTGGAAAATTGTTCAAATGTTTTTAGTCAAGCAAGCATATGAACAAATGCATTTGACTCATAAATTACTGTCGTTTAAAGTCAATAGGACAGAAATGTTATTTGTATTAATTCAAAATAATTTTGAGTCTTTCTTAAATTATGAATAAAAGGCTCTAGAATACAAAATATCTCTGTGTAATCTAGGCATTAGGACAAAATAGTCCCTCTACTCCTCAGGAAAGCTTTAAAGCAGTTTGACAGATTTGAAGAAACAACAGGATTCAGAAGGAGGGCTAAGCATCTGTCTCAGGCCAAGACAAGACAAGATAAAGAGAATTCCTGCAAATATAACATTCTTGACCCAGCAGACTTTCATGTGCCTCTGTTGTATCCAGAAGATTACAGTGAGCTTGAGACAAGTATTGGACAAAGTGATGTGGGAAGATCAGCCATCGCGTCTCTGCCTAGAAGATACAGTTTGGTTTTTCAGTTTTTTTCATATTTGCTGTTTCAGAATTCCCTACTGATACTAATAGAATACAACAGTCTATTTCAGTTGGAAGGGATATGCAATGATCATCTAGTCCAACTGCCTGACCACTTCAGGACTGACCAAAAGTTAAAGCATGTTGTTAACGGCACTGTCCAAATGTCTCCTAAACACTGACAGGCTTGGGGCATTGGCCACCTCTCTAGGAAGCCTGTTCCAGTGTTTGACCACCCTCTCGGAAAAGACATGTTTCCTAAAGCATATTCAGAATAGCATCATTAACCTGAATCACAACTAACTTGTAGCCAGCTGAAGGGGTTCGTCTCTGTGAGTGGCAAGCGAGGAGTGCAAGTGCTTTGAATACATGTATAAAATCCTATAAATTAACCCTACATGCATAAGTATCTGGAAGTTTATATTTCTCCCAGAAAAGATATTTATGCCACTCAACTCTATAGCCACTACATAGTAAACCTCTTGGGGCCCTCTTCCTGCTACAGGAGTTAAATTAAGGTAAATCCAGAGTTCATCACCTCTTCAGAGCTCAAAGGCTAAGATTTCATCTTGCAACTTCTGTACACCATCATTCACAAGATAACAATCATTTTAATCTCTATGTTGATTTTGTGTGATGAAAAAAGATGCTTCACTCTTTAATGCACTGATCTGATTACAAAATCCACTGACTAAAACCTTTGTATAAAGACAAGCTTAGTAACTAAGACCGAGACACCCCTATCTTAATTTTAGCTTTTGTACGTTTCAGGTTATAAATATGCAAATGTTTCTGTGGTATGCTCAGAGCCATCCAGTTTCCCCTTGATAAATATGTAAATCAGTTTGTCTCTGCAGTGGGGAAGTAATTATCACTTTCAGACCTAGTCATTGAGCACAACACTTGAGGTAAAGATGGAAAATAATAAAACCATTGACAGCAACAGAAGAAGTGGCTGCACATATGGTGAACAGTACATAAACTCTGCATGCAACTTGTTTAACATGCAGAGCTAGAACACAACCACTGGAAAGTGGAAATTCTGGGATGAAGCAATAGGTTGATGTTATGGCGTATTACCTAGCCAGTCAACAGAACACATCCAACTAAGAAGATGAGTGAGTCTGCATAAAGGAAGCACCAGCATATGAACATCAAAGGTGAGAGTGAATACTAGTTAATGTAATTGTTTGAATAGAACAGAAAATAAATTCATAACTAATGACAAAATATTTAATAATTCCTGCAGAAAGTGGAGTGTAGATTCAGAGGTATATTTTGAAGCAGTTCTACTGTGATACCATTATTTTTAAAGTTATGCTACGGAAACAGACACAATGAAGTCTTCTCCAAAGCACAAAGCCAGAGTCTCAAATGTGCTAAGTTCTTACTACGATAGCTTAGTGGGATCTTCTATGTCAACATCTCGTAGCATCTCGTTCTGAAAAAGCGCATCTATATTAGTGTTTTAATTCAGACCAGGAGTGCACATCTACAGCAAATCCAATCACAGTCAGTTAATATATTTCTAGTTGCATAGCAAAGCCTTCTTAGATTTTGTGACCTCAATTCCTTTCAAATTAAACTAAAACCAAGGATGGACTCCAGGAAGGCACCTAAGGCACTCGCACAACTGCTGGGCATTCAGTCTATGGGACCACAGTAGAGCTGGATTTCTTAGCTCTGCTGGACAGTTTTTCTCCATCTTGGAAGACAGTTCAGACCTGCTGCTACTGGCAGTTCAAAACGTGGTAGGACTGATGAATCCTACACTGAAGCTCTGGTGCTAGCACAATCAAGCTCCACCTGTGCATACTGTAGACACATAGAGGGCAGGATTTACATACAGCGTACACATCTACATCTGACACAGGTACTATAAACATTTTTTAAAGTCAGTGAAGCAAAAGAAGCAGTTTCTTACACAGCTCACCTATCTTGAATGAATTTGGCCCCCAAAATTCTGAATTCTTTTCACAATGAGGTAAAGTGAGGCAAATGCCCCAGATTTAACCACCTAAAATTACCTTTCAAATCAGTAGTTGTTAGGTCCAGATAGTCTGTAGAACATCAAACGTTTTTCTGTTGGATTCCCCTAGACTCAGGGTGAGACAAGTGAAATCAGTGTAAGGGCTCAGAGAGGGCAGTCTTTTTAAAAAAAAAAAACAAAGCAACTTTGGTGTGGGATCATTTAAGCTATCAGCATGAATTTGCTTTCTGTTTTGATTGCCATGTAATTGTAAACTTGTAATTGACTTGTGACTGTTTATACAATCTTATAAGTATAATGTGTCTTTCAGACCCTCAGGATAAATTTTCAGCATAGCGCACAGCAGATTAGGTATGCACTACTTAGCAGCTATGAATAAATCAACGAAATTTTGACTTAGAATTATGCATAAATTTTTCCTAGAAATGAGTACCAGATTTCTTATTTCTCTTACTCATATAGGGTTCAAATTATTTTGTAAATGTGAAAGTTGGAATGATATTTTAGATATATCCAAATACACATGGATAATAAAGCAGAGTTAAGATGTGGTTATGAAAGTTGTGAAGACCTGTCATCAATATAGACAATGCAGTATGGAAAAGTTTTCATATTTACATCAGTACGACACACTAATGATGGATCATTAAAGGTCAAAAGTATTAACTACTCCGTGGCTATCTCCTTACTAGTATTTAAATTAGCTAATAAATGCATTGCTTGAATTCCACTTTTAGACCTTACATCTGTTCAACATAAGGCTATGTATTTCTAATGTAAATCTTAATTTTTAGCCTGCTTAAAATGCTAAAATATGAGAGATGGTCATGCAATTTTAGGAGGGTCCATTGCATTTGCATTTTGCATGACAGCTGTGATGATAACTTTTTGTGTAAATTTGCATCTTCATTCTGCACACATCTGAGAATAAGATACTATTTCACACATACAACTAAGATGCATAATGCAAAAGACACTGTCTAGTTCCCCACTTCGAAGTCTCCCATGTTTTCTTTCAAATTTTGGAAGGGATTTCTCTAGGTAGGACCTACGCAACCTGTAATGACAACCAAAGGATGCTATTCATTTTGAATTAAACTGTCAGGTGCAGTTAAGGCTTCAGCTATTTGATCATTCCAGTATATGCTGATGGTGATTGATTCAATAATTGTGGAGCGATAAACGAAACTCCTCTCTACATCTTCAAAGGTTTAAACATTTATTAACTCAGTTAATATCAGACACAATTTTAAACTGAGTATGTATATGCTCTTAGATCCAAATGTATAATGCCAACCTTTTGCCAGATTAAAGTATGAAGAGTTAAGATTAATACAAAACAGGACAAGTAATTTAACCCTACATTTGAATCCTTTACACTTTTCTGAAAATTCTGAAGTATTTTTCAGTGTGTTTGTTTCATTTTTCTGACTTTTATTAAATAAAAATGGAACTGTGATAAAACTGGTTGATATTAGAGCCTAAACATTTATTGCCTTTTAACAGCCAAACTTTTTAATCTTTGGTGAATTTGTGAGCAGGTTTTAAACTTTTGCTATAAATCATATACCATAATGTTAAGAGGAGTTTTATCAAGATGGAATTAATGCTCCTCATGAAATCTTAATCCTTTTCATTTCCCAGTTTTCTGATTTTAATTGTGCAAGTCTAATCTTACATGAAAGATTAACTGTGCATTAACTCACCCCCAAAACAGAAGATGCTTTTTTTTCCCCTTGACCTGACCATCACCATGCACACTTGCTCATTCACCTACTTGTCTAATTGCTTTTGGGCAACTCAGTGGCTTTTATGGGTAAGTACCACTAGACACCTGAAGCCTACTGTGCAATCACCATCTCCAAACCATGCTAGCTGTGAATGAATCTCTGTACAGACACTGTTAATACCAGTAAGAAAGTAAGCCTGACTGTGAAAATTGTCCTCAAGGGAATTTTCCACTAATGAATGTAAACTCCGATCTGTCTTTTCTAGATGACATTCTGAACTTAGGAGAAAAAAAACAACAAACAAACCCAAACAAACTGAAGGCCACAAATCTTTCTTTATGATTCAGCTTTTTTTTTTTTTTCCCAACTTATTCTCCTTTTTTTTTTTCTTTCTTCTGGTATGTGTGTGTGTTCAATATCACAGTATCTATGCTGATTTAAACGCCAGAGGATCCTTTCAGAAGGGAAGGCAAATCATTTTTCAGGTCATCCTCATTGATCATAGATGACTAGCTCAGAAGATTGCTCACTATCTTATGAAATGGGACTTTGATTCCTTAATTCATCACCGTCATTTCATTGTCTTGAAAAAATGTTCCCAGACTATTTGGAAAGAGCTTTTGTTGAAGTTTCATAGTAGTATTCAATAGCACGGGAGATGTCTACTTTTTTTTGGTCTGAGCCCTAGAAAGAGAAATGTCACTCACATTTTAAATTGGTTTGGAAATATTTGAGGTCTCTGCTTAGGCCAAGGTGTATCTGATGCCCCCAAGACATGGTGGGGGCACAGGATCATGGAGGGCCCTGAGAGCATCAGACCCATTTCTTTGCCTTTTCTCTACCTAATTCTTACTCATGAATAAAGCAAATATGTGCCATGTGAAATTACTAATAGAGTTAGTAATCTGAGTTTACAACAATATGAATGCTATGTGTCATTTTGTTTGTAATGGGAAGTTACAAAAAAGGAGTTATGAGACTTCCTTGTTGAAGGCCAGACAGATTTCTGGAGGGCTCTGCTTTGCATACAAGGATCACAATGAGATGTGGTTTTTAGGATAAATCTGAAGGCTAAATTTGAGATGAGAAAGGAACATTGACACAGCAACATCACTGAAATATTAGCATAGATACAAGGAAAAAATTAAACTAACTGTAAATAGACAGTATTTGCAAAAGAGACGGGTTATTGCCAAGGTAAACTCCCCAAAGCACAGATGGCAAATAAGCACTGGAAGGTCCCAACCAGCACATTTCTTCATTATGGGAATACCACTATTCCTATGGATAAAGAGGCAGGTACAGGCTTAGTCCCTACCTATTAATGTATTATTTTTTTTTAAGAACTAGTTCTTTCTAAACTTATTAACATCAAATCTATTGATGTTGTATACAGACAGACATCCTTGAACAGGTTTGAAATCTCCACTTTTCACATGAATAGTTCCATACCAGACTGGTGTTTCACTATACATACAGAGAGAAGTACACAATAGCGAATAGATTTCTGCTCTCAAAGGCACTGGAAAAGCATGGCTAGCTATACCTAGCAACTGACTGTACCGTTATCCAGATTTAACAATTAAATATGACAACAGTAGGATAGAACGTCTGCATACGTTTCCTGACAGTGTATTTATTACACCAGTGCCTCCTATTTAAAATAATTATTTTCTACTCTCTTACTCTGTGTTCCTAAACTTAATATGGAACAAGGGAAGTAATTAAATGTCACATCAGAAAACCAGTTTACATTCTGAGAGAGAAATGTGATACAATTCTCTTGTATTTTTTGCCAAGAAAGTCCTCAAAGCTCTCTTCAACTTGGCCATCTACTTTTTATGAGCAACACCTGGGGGTTATTGCAACAACTGTTTGATGAACTACAGCAGAACCACACTAAAGTTCAAACGTGAATGGACTGATAAATTTGGGATATGGGGCTTGACTACCTCAGCTACAAGTTGGCAAGAACATTTAGGATTTGTCCCATAGAAATGTCTTAGGTATTTTTATAAGGACATCTGCCAATTTTGTGCCCTATTAAAATAATATTGGTAAAGCAGCCATCACAGCAGCACTTTGCCCTTAACATCATGCTAAAATGTTCAAAAGTTCATCCTGTAGGATGTATTATGATTGATACAGAGGAACCTACGTTATGTTTTACTCTGTCCTGAATCACATCATTTTATGTTATTGGAAACTTTGGCCCCGACTTTCATGAAGTCAGGACGTCATGAGACAGATGGGACATTTCAGCCCACTTTGAGCTGCACAGACATCATCCTTACCTTTGGCTTTGGTTTTCTCTCTACTTTCCTGTTAACGGACATTTGACACTTGTATGGTGCTGCTCCCTGCCTGCAAGTTTCTGGCAGCCACCTCTGCTTTCCTCCTGTGCTTTGCCACCTATTGCTAGCCACATACTTAGCACTGTCTTGCACATATTAGTAAGGTGGACCATTTGCTCATTACCTTTCTGACATTATGGTTGAAGTTTGAAACTAAGTATACACTTCCATTACAGGGGTTTCACCTCTTTTTTCTTATTCTTTCTTCTTTTTATTAAAAACAAATCAACAGAAAATACAGGTTTTTGGAAGGTTGTGATACCAAATTTTTTTTAAAGAACTACAAACTTTTCATAAAGCATCTATAGTTGTTGACTTCAAGTCAACCCATTTCCACTGACTTTGGTGCAGTTACATCAACCTATGCAAACAGAAGACCTACCCCGACATGGTTAAAAAGAACAGATATTTATCAGGGTATTTATCACCTTGCTTAGTGAAGTAACCACTTTCTTCTTTTCCAACCAAGTCCCTAAAAAATGCCTTTTTAAAAAACGAAAGTAGTTTGAGGGACCTGCGTATCTGCCAACTAGAAACACTTCTAAATTGCTACATAAAGACCCTGTCTCCTTTATTCAATCTCATTCTCTTTGGATTTAGGAAGATACCGTCTTCAACTCTTGGGGAAGAATCACTAACACATGATTTGCATGGAACTGAGAAATGTTTATATATAAAAGGAAAGGTTAAATCAAATAAAACAGTTCTGTTAGCTCATCTAAAAAGAGACACCTTCCAAAAAGGAGATGTAGTATTAAAGTATGTCAAATTGTTATCACCCTTTTTATCTCAGTTGTATGACATTTTTGTTCCTCCTTCTTAAAACCTAGTCTTCCCAGAACTGCTTGAATAATGATGTTCCGATAAGCTATTATCAATAGGGACTGATCACTGTAACAGATGCCAAGTAATGAAAAGCAGCCACATGGAGGGAAAAAAAATACAGTGTGATCTCCTGTGACAATCCATTGGGAAGAGCTAGCAAAGAGTAACTGCAAAGAGTAAAAAGGAATAAACTATCTGCCCGTAGTATATGAGGAGCTGACAAGAAAAGGCGGCCAGATTTGACTCTTAGATGAAAGTGCACCTCTCTCACTTCAGGAAATAAAAACATATTTAAAGGAAGATAAAACTAGTACTGCATATACATAAATATATTAAAGGTGCCCTGGCTACTTCATTTGATGGAACTGTTCATATCAACATGGGAGAGAAGAACCTGATGTTATGGCTCTGTTTTTAGACCACTACATCATAACCATATTTCTATATGTATACTACTGGATGGGCCAAGATCTCTTTTGATATCTAGAGAAAGAAAAGAATCTAACAAAAGGGAAGGAAGTCTCATCTTCAGAGATGCTAACAGACCTACCACAGGCATTTTGTTAAAATCCATTTCCTGAGGCTGCCACTGAAGTAGCTTGATTATGTATGGAAAGAGTTTTATAAACAGAACAGGTAAGTTTTCAAACATCATTTATCAAAGTTTCTGATATTCTCAAGGTATTTTATTTTATTTTTTACCCCTTGTTTCTTTTTTAAAGAAAATGCTATTTACTATTTAACACTTACAGCAAACTTCTAAATACATTCATTAAAGGTTTCTTATCGACAAAACTTGTCAGCAAGAATGCGAATCACAGACTTCCTTAGCTGACAAAAGAAATTCTAAATTCAGTTTTACAAACTTCAGAGCTAAGAAGTCCCAGAATTGTTAAAAAATTATCATCTGAAAAAATGTAATGACAATGGCTTTTTTTATACTTTTTGACATTACATGTTATTAAATTATTCTGAAAGTTTCAGTATGATCATAGACTCAGAGAAACATAGAATAGTTTGGGTTAAAGGGACCTTAAAGATCATAGACCTCCAACCCCCCTGCCATGGGCAGAGACACCTTCCACTAAACCAGGTTACTCAAAGCCGCTTTCAACCCTGGGATGGGGCATCCACAACTTCTCTGGGAAACCTGTTCCAGTGGCTCACCACCCTCACTGTAAAAAATTTCTTCCTAATATCTAATCTAAGGCCCTGGTAAAAAGTCTCTCTCCATCTTTCTTATAAGCCCCCTTTATATATTGGGAGGTTGCAATAAGCTCTCCCTGGAGCTTTCTCTTCTCCAAGGTGAACAGCCTCAACTCTTTCAGCCTTTCTTCAAAGAGATGTTCCAGCTCTCTGATCATTTTTGTGGCCCTCCTCTGGACCCACTCCAACAGGTCCATCTCTTTCTTGTGCTGGGGACCCCAGAGCTGGACGCAGCACTGCACGTGGGGTGTCACCAGAGCAGAGAGGAGAATCACCTCACTCGATCTGCTGGCCATGCTTCTTTTTGTGCAGCCCAGGATATGATTCGCTTCTGGACTGCAAGCACACATTGCCATCTCATGTCCAATTTTTCATCCACCAAATTGAACAGATAAATTATATCTGTCCAAATTGTAAATAAAGAAAAAAACCCTTATTATTCCTTGCTTAATGTTTGCTTTGCTCTTTTGTGGTGCCAGAAACACTTTGATACCTTTCACATAGCTATATACTATACACACAGCTATACTTTTCACGCTGGCAGAAATAGTATCTTCCATGAAAACTGAAGCTAAAAGTGCTGAGACATCCTGAGCTACTCATTTATTTCAAATATCTAGAACTAAGTTATCTTTGGGTTTGCAGGAAGACAAAATCCATCTTGCTTTTCTGGGCCAGGCCATTCTTTTCTTTAAGATTAAAGCACACTTATGTTTGTGTTGGACCTGTTGGAGTGGGTCCAGAAGAGGGCCACAAAGATGGCCACAAAGAGGGCTGGAGCACCTCTCCTGTGAAGACAGGCTGAGAGAGTTAGGGTTGTTCAGCCTGGAGAAAAGAAGGCTCCGGGGAGACCTTATAGCGGCTTTCCAGTACCGGAAGGGGGCCTACAGGAGAGATGGGGAGGGGCTGTTTGCAAGGGCATGTAGCGACAGGACGAGGGGCAATGGTTTTAAACTAGAGCAGGGTAGGTTTAGATTAGACATTAGGAAGAAGTTCTTTACAATGAGGGTGGTGAGATACTGGAACAGGTTGCCCAGGGAGGTGGTGGAGGCCCCATCCCTGGAGACATTCAAGGCCAGGCTTGATGAGGCTCTGAGCAACCTGATTTAGTTGAAGACGTCCCTGCTTACTGCAGGGGGGTTGGACTAGATGACCTTTAAAGGTCCGTTCCAGCCCAAGACATTCTATGATTCTATGATTGTGTTATTTCTTGTTTGCCTGCCTTGTTTTTAAATGCAAGTATGAATCAGAAATGGCGGTAAAATCATTTCTAACCTACAAATATCTCATGCACTAAAATGCAAGAGCCTACGGAGCCTATATCCTTTATCCTCATAACACAGAAGTGTTTGCAGTACTTTAAAACCAAGTAAACCGAAGCACCTAAGGGCCAAGTTAATCACACATAATTTTAGGCAAACTAAATTTGCCTAATTATAGATGAGTCCATCTAGTAGTTTGCTAAAAGGGTGCTTTCTGGAAAAAGGAATATGCTTCTCCTCTTTCTCCTCCTTTCTGCTTTCCCTGGAAGGTGGTTAGGAAAAAGGAGGGAAAGGAGGGAAGGGTGCTCTGCCTCCCCTCTTTGGTAGCAGCAAGCTGCAAGATCCACTGAAGCCATACTTCGTGCTGGTCTAAGGTAGGGATTTGATTATCCTGAAGTCTCATTTTCATCATCTCAAGCAAGCAACTCAGCCCTTAGGGGTCAGGTGTTCCTTTGGATATTAAGCTTACTACTGTAACATAAAATCTGTTGGGTGTTCTCAGGGTTACTACAACATGCTCTTTCATGAGGAAATGTTATAAGGAAAGTTCCACTGGTGGGTAGGAAGAGGGAATGATTTAAAAAGACAGAAGTGCATACAAAGTACAAGAACTAAGCCAAAAGAAAGAGAAAACAAAAAGAAAGCATTCAAAATAGTAAAAAATACCTTCAGTACACTAAATGAAATTAAAAAAAAAAACCAAAACCAAACAGTAACATTAAAAAATAACAGGTAAGAAAGCATAATAAAGATTCAGTGCCAGTTTTTCTTAAACAGGACCCTAAAATGAAACATAAATGCCTTATTTTAGAATCAAGTAGTGAGGGAAAAAGCTGGAGAACAGTAAAGTTAAAACTTCATCTGCCCGCCTTTCACTATTCACAGCATCATTACTCTAGTGCTTTCCCTAACCTTAAAAATTTCATTATTTATCTGCTGGTGCAATAAAAAGCTTTCTGTAATGTAAAATACAAAACTGATTTCTAGAAGAATAATGATCTTTGTAAGTATTACCAGCCTGCCTATTATATAGTGTCGTTGTTTTAGCAGTCAGATGTACCATTGGAAAAAAACCAGTCATAGTCAATAAAAAGGCAGTTCTACCAACCCCATCAATAAGAGCTTATTACCACCTGGAATTTCAGCCTTGTGATTCAGCAGTGTGAAATTTCTGCACGGCAATTCATTCACAAGAACCAGCCTGCCGATAAACAATAGTTTACAACACAGAATCAATAGTGTCATAAACTTTATCGTATGATTACTGTTTTCACTGAGAATTAGTTCTCTTTTTTAACAGTATGGTCTCAAAATAATTAACATACATTTCAAAAGAAGCATTATAAAGTTCCATGTCTTTCTCCAAGAAACAGCAGGGATGATTTTAAAAGAACCTCTAGGATTCTCAGTATCATCACTGAAACTGAAATGCACATGGTCAGTTTTAGGTTTTTTCTACAACTGAGATGCAGTCAGCTATAAAAAAAAAAGTAAAAGGCTGGAAGACATTTTATGAGTCATCACAGAAACTGTTCATATCATTCTAGTTCATATGTTGGTGAAGGTATTTAATTATCCTTAAAAAATACCACTTAATCCCCAAGAGCAGAAGAAAACCTCAGTTCCTGAGTCTCGGTGCACATTCTAACCATTTCCCACCTCCAACATGGATCAAGACCTGGAAGGATAAATGGCTTGCTTTCCCCCCTTCCCCATTCCCATGCTAGCTAAATTAAAGTCCTTGTGCTTTACTCTAGATCAAGAGCTGGATTAGTGAGTGACTGGCAGCAAAGCTATACCTCAGTAGGTAAATCTGAACACCATCTCTGTGCCTCAGTTTTTCTTCTGGGAAACAGATTAATGAGATCCCCCTATCCTACAAAGACTTTGTGGAAATGCTTGTTTGTGCATCTGTTATATACTCTAGCGAAGTAATGACACAGAAAAGATGAGAGATGTCAAAGAAATCTGTCTTCAAAACAGAACTTCAATAGTGCATGTTAAATAAAACATGAGAATTCATATTTAACAATGAGGAATACACCTACTGTTAAGTAGCTGCTCATTAAGAAGGCACTCTGTGATGAGTAGACACGGTTCCAAGGGGAAAATAAATGGCATGTAAACATATGTTTAAAAACTGTACCATAAGACACAATCATAGGAAGATTGATTTTTCCTATCCTTGAGTACTTGACTTCATAGCCTTACAACGTTCACTTGTGCCTTCTGCATGATCATATGAATGTGTAATTATTCACAGACTGTATCAGTTATATTAAGGCACTGGGTAATTCACTACAAAACTATGTGAAGGTATAAGGAAGGTGTGTGGGCAGGAAGGTTTAAGTGCCCAGATGAAAAATCCTGAACATTTTTAGTTTCTCTAATCCTTTGTTTCACGCTTAGGCTTCTTTC
This sequence comes from Larus michahellis, assembly GCF_964199755.1. Classification (NCBI taxonomy): domain Eukaryota; kingdom Metazoa; phylum Chordata; class Aves; order Charadriiformes; family Laridae; genus Larus; species Larus michahellis. The sequence goes on from NC_133896.1 coordinate 144,197,086, forward strand.
ATAGAGATGTAACTTCTACCAGCAACATCCTTCACCTACTAGCTCAGTTGCATCCTTTATTAAAACCATGATAACAAGCTCTATAAATACCTAGACAGAAATTGCTTTCAGTGTCCAAGTGTTGAAGAAAAATGATGGCAAAATCATGTACATAAGTGAGTGCTGAAAGGGACGCTTTCACCAAAGCGAGCAAAGGGTGCTGTAAATCATGTCTCTCTCTGCCATCCTGATTTCTTGCTCTGGGTGACTGACTTACTAAATTCCTTTAGAGTTTCCCTGGGACAAGGCAAATGCAACTCCTCTTAATAGCTTCACAGTATCTGTGCTAAAAACGTTGCTATCCAGACGAACTCCACCAGCAAAATCTTAATATCTTCCTTTAAACTGCTTTCTTGCTCTTTATTTTGCAGATTATCTACAATTTGGATAAAGTTAGCCCCATTCAGTTTCCTCGTTGCAACCTTCATCCAAGTATACATAGAAATCACTGTATTCTTGCAGGTCAATTTTGGTGTAAATCTTTACTGTGTTCTTAATCTCACTGAAAATGACTTTCCCAACCCGCTTTAAGCAAGGAGCAAAATCCAACCAAAATCATTTATATATGAAATTAAGCTTTACAGGCAAAGGTTAGACAAATGGTTGGTATTACCAGTGGTTGGAACTTCTGAGAAATCCTAATTTTTTCACTGATTAGAGTATTTTGATCACAATGTTAACTGTCATTTCACTGTTTTTGTATTAGACCCAGTTTTCAGAGGTTCATAACTAATAGAAAGCCTTTCAAATTTTGAAAGTTATATGATTACATTTTTGTAAAGTAAAATGTGCAATGTACTAACACATCTTGTGCTGACAATTTAACTCCTGCAATGTCAGATGCAAACAAAATCTGCTGAGCAGCCGGCAGCAAATTTTGAACACGACAGCACTAGTCCCACAAGCTGCATTACACTGAAGTTTTCCATCATGGAGTGTGCGTTACTAAGACATTATTTAAACTTGACTGATTAAAAAATGCTATAGGAATGGCTGCTTAAGATGTGCTTTGTAATCTTGTAAATAATGTTCTAAGAAGGAGCTTTTCTGTGTACAAAGATGCAATAAAGAAAGAGGAAACTGTACTTAAAGAGGATTAGGTAGCTCAGGAGGCTTATCATAGTGGAAATGTGAGTCTTTCATCACTTAGTCACCTCTTAAATTCAGTCCCATTCAGTAGTGACTGAAAGTCATTGCTGCTTAGTGACATACAAAATGATTTTGGGTTTTAGCCCAGATCGTAACTGGAAAGTATCCACATCATAAAAAGCAGAACCACAAATGCCTTTAATCTGCACCCTTACTGACAATTTTCCCAGATCTGACCTAAGGAGTGAATGCGCTTCAAGAGCTTAACTACTGTCTTAGCTGACGAAACCGTCTCTTAATGTTAGGGCAAGAGCAGGATGGCAGAATGGGTGGGAACATTCTGTCTAGTCACAGAGCACCTGTATTGCCTGAATATCTTCTTCCTCAGAGAAGCCGGTGGAACACCTTTCATGATAACAAAAACAACTTAAAAATAAACCTTCTAGACTTAAGACTTACACCCGTATAAATTTAGGAAAGCAAGGTCAAGGAGTGTACCATTAGCATCAGGCATCACTCTCCAGAGTTTTAGTCCTACCTTGAAGTTTTCAGGCTCAGCTAAGTTTATGTGACATTCATAATATCTGAGCATAAAATTATCTGAGCATGCTTATCCACCACTTCTGATTATGTGGCATCATTCTGCTTTGCTTATCTTTTAAATCGACTTTGCACTGTTACAAAGGACTACATCAGGCGAAAAGCCATGATAAATCAGGCTTATCTCTGCATACAAGGCTTTTTAAGAAAAAAATCAAAATAGAAAAAAAAAATAAGGATAGCTCATTTATTTTTTCTCAAAGCAATAGGAATCTTTTTTTTTTCTTTCATATTATTAATGATTATTTTGATTTTTAGCATAATTCTGAATTCTCAGAAGATTTATGGTACATTTTTAGATTTATCCTAACAGAAGAGGATTCTAAATAGAGGTTGAAAGCATACAAACACTGTAATGTAAAATAAAGATGTAAGAATTCACAATAACAGCCACTAACAATTATATTTAAAAGAAGAGGCATAGATTTCAGATGAAACTTAACAATACTATACTGTTTCCCAGAAGGAGAATAGTTACTGCTCAATATAGGAAAGAATATTAAAAAAAAAAATAAATCTAGGAATACAGTTTCAGGGCAGAACAACTTGAAATAAATATTAAAATTCTATTTTAATTTCTTTGTAATAAAAATAATAAGTCAAGTTCAAGATCTCATAGGCTGGTAATTTAAAATAATTATTTTAAAATTAAAAAGTAAATGCTTTTACTAAGAAACTGAAGACAGATCAGATGCTATTATGAAGCCACATAAAAACAGAAAAAATGAGGGAATGTAACATCCTTTGCAACCTCAAAAATTCTTTGGCTGTCACATTTACACCCTTCTTTTTGTTTTGTGAATGCTTTAGACTATGATACCTTCATCACAGCAAGAATTTTACAAAAAGTCTTGTGGGCATAGTTCAGTTTTCTGTCTCCTAAATATTTTACAATTTTCCAAAAGTAGCTTTTGTTTTGTTTCTGAAAACATTCTTTCCATCTATTATTAACGCAGTGGTACATCTGTTACTAAAACAGAGAAAAATGCCACAGGGGTCAATAACAATGGTTTATATTAAATTAGAATGGGTTCCACTTAGACCCTTGATTCACATCACTCCAGAGTTGAATAGAAGTTAAAAGTAGAGGATGTGATCAATCCACATACATTGAGTATTACCTATTAAACATGCACACATTCATCAGATAGAAGGCATGTAAGCATTTAGTTTTTATTATCTCACATTTGGGCACTGTAGGAATTAAGAGCCACAGCATAATCCTACACATATGTATTGATATAATCTTTTTTACAACCCTGGGAAATCTAGTTATGGAACGAGTAAATTAGATGTTTCCACAACATCTAGAGTTGATTCAGCAGAGCTTTTGCCCTACCCTTCCTCTTTGAAAGCACTGTGTGATGATACACATTTATGGACAATTCTTAATCATGATAATAGCTGAATCAAAGAAAAACAGCATGAGAAGTGGTTTGATTTTCAGTTAGTCGTACTAGACTGAACCCTACCTGGCCTTTCTCACAGAATTATACTTTATTTCTGCCTTGTGGTATTTCATTAGAGGCCACATACCGCCCCAGAGAGTTGTGTAGCAGAGTATCACAAATGCTTTGACAAGTCATAAGTGTTCCTCAGGTAAGGTTCAATTTATTCAGATATCCAAGGTTTTAATTGTGTAAGTACTTTCAGTTAAAAAAAAAAATAGGCACTGTAAGGAAACCCAAGATTTCCTTGTAAGGAAAACCTACTTAAGATATCATTAGCATCTTCAAAATTTGTCATCACTGTAGTAACACAAAATCAGAGAATGGTTTGGGTTGGAAGAGACCTTTAAAGCTTGTGTAGTCCAACCCCCCTCCTATGGGAAAGCACATCTTTCATTAGATCAGGTTGCCCCATCCAACCTGACCTTGAATGATTCTAGGGATGGGGCATCCACAACTTCTCTGGGCAAACTGTTCCAGTGTTTCACCACCCTCATCGTAAACAATTTCTTCCTAATATCTAATCTAAACCTACCCTCTCTCATTTTAAAAATGTTGCCCCTTGTCCTGTCACTACACACCCTGGTAACAAGGCTCTCTCCATCTTTCTTATAAGCCCACTTTATATATTGAAAGGCGGCAATAAGGTCTCCCTGGAGCCTTCTCTTCTCTAGGTTGAACAACCTCAAGTCTTTCAGCCTATCTCCAGAGGAGACGTGTTCCAGTCCCGTGACCATTTTTGTGGCTCTCCTTTGGACCTGCTCTAACAGGTCCATCTCTTTCTTGTGCTGGGGACTCCAGAGCAGTACCCAGGTGGGGTCTCACAAGAGAGGAATACAGGAGGAGAGTATCATGAGAGTATCTTGTTTCTGTTTGCTTCAGTGAAGAGATCTCTGGTCCGTCTAGACTGACTTTTAAAAGTTATGTCTGAATTTGCTTCAAAATATGAATGGACTTCAGTGAATACCTTTTTTCTTCAGCATCTCACAGGATCATGGAATAGTTGAGGTCGGAAGGGACTAGGAGGCTGGATTTCACTTTGTCCAACTTCCCCTGTTCAAGCAGGGTTACTTGGAGCCCAGGACCACATCCAGATTGCTTCTGAATATCTCCAAGAAGGGAGACTCTACCACTACTGTCAGCAACCTGTGCCGGTGTTTAGTTACGTCAGAGTAAAAAAGTTTTTCCTGATGTTCAGAGGGAATCACGGAATCACGGAATCTTCAGAGTTGGAAGGGACCTCTAGAGATCATCTAGTCCAACTCCCCTGCTAGAGCAGGATTGCCTAAACCACATCCCTCAGGGCTGCATCCAGGCGGGTCTTGAAAATCTCCAGAGAAGGGGACTCCACAACCTCCCTGGGCAGCCTGTTCCAGTGCTCTGTCACCCTCACTGTAAAGAAGTTTTTCCGTGTATTTGAACGGAACTTCCTATGTTCTAGCTTGTGCCCATTGCCCCTTGTCCTGTCACTGGGAACCAATGAAAAGAGCCTGGCTCCGTCCTCCTTAAACCCACCCTTTAGATACTTGTAAACATTAATCAGGTCCCCCCTCAACCTTCTCTTCTCCAGGCTAAAGAGTCCCAGCTCTTTCAGCCTTTCCTCATAAGGGAGGTGCTCCAGTCCCATAATCATCTTGGTTGCCCTACGCTGGACTCGCTCCAGTAGTTCCCTGTCCCTCTTGAACTGGGGAGCCCAAAACTGGATGCAGTACTCCACTTGTGGCCTCACCAGTGCAGAGTAGAGGGGGAGAATGACCTCCCTCGACCTACTGGCCACAGTCTTCCCTATGCAGCCCAGGATGCCATTGGCCTTCTTGGCGACAAGGGCACACTGCTGGCTCATGGATAATTTGCTGTCTACCAGGACCCCCAGGTCCTTCTCCTCAGAGCTGCTTCCCAGCATGTCCGCCCCTAACATATACTGGTGTTTGGCATTCTTCCTCCCCAGGTGCAGGACCCTACACTTGCTTTTGTTGAACCTCATTAGGTTCTTCTCTGCCCAGCTCTCCAGCCTGTCCAGGTCACGCTGGATGGCAGCACGGCCCTCTGGAGTGTCGGCCACCCCTCCCAGCTTGGTATCATCAGCAAACTTGCTGAGGATACACTCTGTCCCCTCATCTAGGTCATTAATGAATATATTGAACAAAATTGGTCCAAGTATTGACCCCTGAGGGACACCACTCGTTACAGGCCTCCAACTGGACTCTGTGCCGCTGACCACAACCCTCTGAGTTCTGTCACTCAGCCAGCTCCCGATCCACCTCACCGTCACCTCGTCTAGCCCATACTTCCTCAGCTTCCTAATGAGGATGTTATGGGAGACAGTGTCAAAAGCCTTGCTAAGGTCAAGGTAGATGACATCTACGGCTCTCCCCTCATCCAGCCAACCCGTTATAACATCATAGAAAGCTATCAGATTGGTCAGGCATGATTTGCCCTTGGTAAATCCATGCTGACCACTTCCAATAACTTCCTGTTCCTCTATGTGTTTGGAGATTGTGGCCATTGCTTCTTGTCACTGGGCACCAATGAGAAGAGCCTGGCCCCATCCTCTTTGTGCTCTCCCTTTAGGTATTTGTATACATTAATAAGATACTCCCTCAGCCTTCTCTTCTCCAGGCTGAACAGAGCTCCCAGCTGTCTCAGCCCTTCCTCATAGGAGAGATGCTCGAGTTCCTTAATCATCTTTGTGACACTGTACTGTAGCTCCATAACCCACTTGTACTGGGGAGATACAGAGCTGCTCTCTTCATATATAACTCTGCCAAACCATCTAAGGTATTTCAAACACAAGCTACGTGTAAGATGCATTGGGATTTATTTCCACTCCTTTTCTTCTCATTAAATAACATTGGATGGTGGTAATATTTTCTTGGTATAACTTCACCCTAAGACAGGTGAAAAGATCACGGCAGAGAGGCAGTTAATTTTTTTCAGCTTGCAGGGCATTCACCTAATAAAGATATCCAGACAAGGCCCCCACTCTACAGTTACCTAGCTTGCACCAGACTAAAATTGCTGAGACTTTTTTACACTTAAGCCACTCAGTTGTGACTGTTCCACAAAGGATTAAGAACTGATATGTAGCTTTGCTACTGTTAACAGAAGAATAAACAGCCATTTACAAAAGTGGTGTTGAATTAGTATGTCTTCACAGAGCTTGCATGCAAGTCTACAGGGGGCTCCAAAACTCTTTGCAGTGATCTGCTTTGGATTAAATTAGTGTAATGCAATTTACATCAAAAACAATTTCTGAACATGTCCATTTCTCTTCCTATACTCAATCAGGAATGAAGGAATGAAGGAAGGGAAGAAGGGAGGAAGGAAGAAAAGGATAATATTGCATTAATTCATTCATCATTTCTTTTTCCATTTTTAGACTGTAAGATTATTTCATCTGCTCTCATATGAATTATAATTAATAGCATTAATAAGGTGCTTAGCCTACATTGAAAGAAAATTAATGTTATTAGCCAGAGAATGACTCTCTAAGGCATGTCACATGCAGTGACATTATAACTGTGAATGCTTTATACATTCAATTCTGTTACACACACATCAGTATGCAAAAGCAGTAGACATACATGGTCCCAAAGCTTATCCAGAGACTTTGTCTTTCGTATTTTTGACATGGACTGTAATCATACAGTATTGGTTTAACAAGTCACAAACATGAAATATTCAAAGGAGTATTTTATTCATGTGTATTATCAGTTTTTCTCCTCCTAGCATGGAGATTGCCTTATAATTGAATTATAGTCCAATTAGGTAATTGATTCTCAATAAGTAAACAAATGAAAATGGAGTAATTGTCTTCTATTCAGAATTCTCAGTCTGAGTGAAATTCTCTGTCTTACTAGAAAGGTTGTTGCTTTTTCTCTTGCAAATGGCAGCTAAAGACTTATTTCTGATTCCAGCTGATCTTTCAAATCAGGAACAATATTTCATTTGCATTTCATGGTCTATTCTTTTCATCACTGGTACCTGACAGTCTGAACTTCTACTTCTCTTCTACTCTTAGTTTTGCTTTTTTTCAGTCATCCCCAAGGGTTTTTCCACAATACTTCCCACTCAGCACATAATACGATGTAAGTTTCTTTTAGAATAGAGTTGAAGTTTGTGTTCATTTTTCCTATCAGATGCCAAACATTTCTAATGTTGTACTATAATGAAGTTTTCCATACACTCATTTTTTCTTCCTGTGAGGTTTTGCAGGATATTGTTATATCTGGGCTATTTTGTTCTTATTGCTTTTGCAAGTTACATTCATCTATGCATAAATATAATTTCTGTCTAGTGAATGATGAAACCTCCCTTTGTGGAAAGCTTACAGTTTTCACTTTTTCAGTTTTTCCAGACAATTTTGTTTGACTTTTCTACTGTAACATCTTCAGAGGCATTCCAAGAAAATACTGGTTACTGACATCAGCCGTACAGTGAATAAATCTACTCTGTCTGACCTAGTTGGTGCATTAAGACTGGAATTTTCAGTGGAGGTTAATGGAAATAAGTACTCCCTTCAGTTGAAGAAAAAAAAAAAAAAGAAAAAAGCTATATTATTCCTTCACACTCTTTTGGAAATGTCAGCCATAGCTTTTTTTCATCATCCTAATAACAGAGGAGAAAGTAACAGAGGAAATAAACATATTTTCTACCTCTTGGAGCAAATACACAATCTGTTAACAGGAGTCTCACAAGACATAAGCAAAACCAAGTAACCAGACCTCTAACTGAAACAAAATTTGATGCCTGTATACAAGTTTATGACAGATAAAGATCTGTTTCCTGATTAATTAAGCTAGCCCGCTGCTCCTGATGCACCCGCAATGGATCGTAAAGGACAATACATGAGGAAACTCATCCATCTCCTCTCTCAGTTTGTTCAAAGTTCCTATGTTATCACCACTGAATTTCTATTTCTGATTTATCCCAAGTTTTATTAACTAGATGTTTCTGTCCTAGAGTTCGGTTTCTTTGACATATCTCCTAAGAGCCTGTGGTCATTCTGGATGAGAATAGCGGTTTTCAATCAGTTACCACCTCTGCATCATTAAATAGCCTGAATGAGCAGCATGTCAGCTGCCTTGCTTTTCAAATGGCTGTTTAAACCCTGGTCCCGCTCTCCTGAAGGAGGGAGCAAAATGCAATGGCAGCAGCAAATGACCAACAAGGCTGGGATAAGCTAACTATCATGGAACAGAAAAAGAAATAGTAAAATCAAACACAGACGGTAAGACCAGCTAATGCCCAGTAGCTTACTGCAACGTGGATGCAAGTAGAAGCAACAACACATGCATACTTTTATCTAATGAAAGTACTTGATTGACCAAATGCTGGTGGCTATTGACAGAGATGATAAAGATACAGGGTGTAGTACAACTGGAATGAAAGCCACTTTTGTTACAAAACCCGATTTATAACAGAGGTTTTTTCTGTTTAATCCAGTTACCTTCCACATTGAAAACCCTTCCCAATAAGCGTATCATAGTTTCTCACAAGGGTTTTCTCCGTTATTGTAAATAAATACATTACAAATCACTAAATGTGCTGTGACGCCTTTTTTCCCCTAGCTGCTGCAACTAGACTTCTTGATACAAAATATGCAAGCGAATTTACATTATGTTTCACTGCACAGTTTAAAAATACGTATGCACCAAAGCTGAATATCTGTTCATAGCAACTTAATAAGGAAGAAAGATTTTCTTGAAGGAAGCCAATTTGCACGGAGTTGTACTGAGAACAGAATTGACTTGGGGTGTATTGGAAGGAGGAATGTAAGCTCATCTTTAGCACCTAATGCTGCTATTCTCCAATATGATTCTTTTCAAATATGACCCGTTAGTTGTTTTCACAGGTGATTATCTCTGGAATCAGAGAGTCATTCCAATATATCTAGAGATAAGGGAATCTTGTTGAAAGACAACTTCTCTCCAGCCTCAGAGAGAATGGAACGCTCTGAATGGCAAATTGTTTGGGTTTGACTATTCTTCATGAACAGAAGTGGACCTCACCTAAGTGATTTCACTCATTCAGACAACTCATTAAAATAATTAGCAAATTACTTTTGCTAATAGGTATATTGTAGTCACTTTATTTGAAAATATTTTTATATCAATATCATGTGGTCACTTTTCGAGTTAGCATATTGTTTTATGAGGACAACCTGCAGAAGCCATATCGTACCCAGAAGCTCATGGGGTTGGATTCAACTATTTCAAATGTCCACAGTTAAGGTGTCCATTGCTCTGCTAAGTCCATACTGTATGGACTACCTTCATAGTCAAAGAAGAGAGCAGGCATTTGTAGGACACAATAAATTTAATCATAAATTAGATATTACAAGAGATCAGATTACTGTGCCTTTTAAATTACTGTTTCTTTCCCCTAAGTATAAAGGACAAGTATGTCAGATAGACTGTAGATATGCAAACTGCTGAAGTCTGCATTTGGTGGGCATGAATTTTCTCCAGTGATATTAGAAGCACATGCAACATACCTACACTCCAGTCCATTTCCTCCACTGCGTCCCCATATAAACCATGCTTGCTCTTTCCGCTGAAATTTTTTGAAGCATATAGAGCAGTATGGACATGAAGATAAGACAGGACAAGAAGAAATGGTGCATTTGTGTTCCTGGAAAAACAAAATAAAACAAACCCCCAAATCCTTAGCATATTTTATAACAAAATTTATACAAAGAAATCTTTCTGCAGTGGAGCTCAAAAAAAAAAAAGCGGTGGGGAGGAAAATGAGTACTGTTACTGATTACAGGGTAATCATGAATACACATACACAGAGTAAAAATGTCATCCTTAACTGTATACTGAATTGAAAGCAAAAATGAACAACAAAATCTAATTACTGTTTGCTACATATATTGAAAAGGGACTTGTTTAAAGCCAAGAACCTAGCAGTTTCTGGCTACAAGCACCTCTCTTCATTTTACAAGTACATATTTAAAAGCCTGAATACAACCGCTGTTCAAAAACATACCTCCATAACCACATATATATGTGAAACACAATTATCTTCCTCACGAGGTCATATGGAAGCTGATCAACTAGACTGTTATGAGGACCAGGGTCAAACATACCATAATATCATTGACTATGTTAAATCAAGTATACTAGTACTCTTCCTCCTTCATTATCCTGGACTAAGGTATATGACCGAATCGTCTCTTGCCATTTAATGTTCTGTGTGTGCATGCATGTGATCAGTAAATAATACTACAAATGTGTTGCATCAAAAAATAAGTAATCTTAAAGTACATACTAATACAGAGAAATATTTTTCCTCTGAGAGTAATTAAGTGTCTCCATTGTCTTTTTCCTCAACTAGTCTATTTCCTGAACTGCAATAGACTCTCTGTAAATTTTGCTGTTCCTGTGATCTGTAAACACGATATTTATGATCAGTTCCAGTATGTTGTGAACGCACAACTCGAGTAAGAACTTTTCTATGCATTATTTATAGAACTTTACTTAAAATCCTGCAGTACTAGCCAAATTTACTGCTATACGCCATAACAGCATTTGTAGTATGATGCATATTGTAAATATCAGTTGAATCAGAAAAGCATTACCCAGAATACTTGTCTGGATCTCACCTTAAAGCACACAGGTGATTACAGAGTATTTTTGGCTTTATTTACCATATTTTCCCTGCCCAATCTGTTGTGGGTAATACCTGTGATTCACATCAACACCAAAGGGAGACTATATATTTCCTCACGCAGTTGATTCATCCACCTTTTAAAGAGGGAAGGAACTATACAGACATGCACATACAAACTGTTTCTTTAAAATGAAAAAAAATACCCCAAACCTCTAGAACCTGAAAACAAAGTCTTTTAATAAAAGGGATATATGCAATATCAATACTTTACTCTTAAGGAAAAATAAGCAGGCTTAATCTAGTATATTGAGGATGCATTTTTCCTCTCTTGTTGTTTGGATCTGATTTTGCACAAGTTGCATGGTTACAGCTTTCTTTTTTACTGGCATAGGCAGCAGTACATAAACTCAAAATGGGAAATTTTATCCAGATTACTCACTTGATAAGTGTGTTCCTGACTGGGACTTTATCTCATAAAAAGTTTATCCTTTTTAAAAAAAACAATGACAGAATAAAGAGAACATTTTTTCATGTGGAAAATGGAAACAAAATTATTTGAATTCCCTCCAAATATTTGTGCGTGTATCCTGTTTTACTTTAGTATTATAACAGGTTCAAAAAAAAATAAAGGAAATACAGTATTTTTGATAAAAGATACACTTTCCATGAAGTTGTGTTTGTTACTATCTGAGAGGTCATATATGTGAGAACCTTTCTACTATAGCAACAAATAACACATGAGACTTCTGATTCAATTAAAAAGACTGAAAACTTCAGCACTTCAAGTAAAAAAACATGTATACTTGTAAGTTTAATACTTCATATGTATATTAATGTAACACTGACCTTTTATTAAAGAACATTTCTGCAAGGCAGCTGATTTTTGGTTTACAACATGCATATTTTACTGCATGGTATTATCTTTGACTTTTTCCGTAAGCACAGTTCACTGAATTTAGACCAATATACAAATTCTAGGGGAAAACACCACAAAAAATCTACTTTATACTTATAATGGTGTAAGTACAATTTACTCTTCGTGCAAACTGCCTTGCTCTAATGTCACAGAGACAGTGCATACTTCTAAATGCTTATCCATGTTGCTAAAAGGGAGTATCAAAAGCCTCCACTTTAAATGTTATTTTCAAATGATAATAACCCAGGTTTGATGTGGTGTTTTGTTGTTTGTTTTTTTAAATGGAACTGACACAAAGATTTAAATTTCACAAAGAGTCATCGAATCAACGATTGATATGGAAGGGCACTACATCATTCTCTTCTTTGCAACTCAAATTGACAGGTTCTGATTGACAGCTCACTGTCAGGTGGAGAAGTGTCTCACCTATTAATATCCTATAAAAGATCACAGGCAGCTATTTATCTCCTGCCAGAACTCTTTGAGGAGAATCATAACTGACTACCCTTACTCTGACCTTGAAAATGGAATGACAATATCGGCTAGTAGGCAGGGGAGTAATTTGACAATAACAGCTTAACTCCTGAACCTCTTCAGTAAACAGCTCCTTCAAAAATGTATTGCCACTATCTTTTACACAGTTTAAACACCAGGAACTTCAGTTTCAAAAGATCTGAGATTCACTTACTCAAATACAGTAAAAATTTTTATCCAACGTGAATCACACAGTCTTTTCAATTTACTGAGCAGCCAGAAGGATTACACACATTTGACACAAGACACTCTTTAATGTGTGCTTAACCGATCTTGAAAACCTCTAAATGCAGCGCCTTGCTGGTGACTCCTCTTCATTGCACAGTACTGGGTTCTTATTTAGTGTGAGTAGTTTTTACATTGCTCAAGGATTTAGTTCAGGCTTGGGCTGTAAAACACAGCTTTAAAGTGGGTGAGAGAGCAAGTTATAACTAATCTGACTTTGTGCTTCACATGTGGGTCTTTTAACTTTTTTCCTGCAATTTTGCTCTAAATATTTTCCACATTGAAGACTCCTTGGGTACTTTTTGTTTGCTTTTCCGTGCATTGATGTCGATCTAAGACCACTGCAGCACAGCAACAGGTGGGGCTCTGAATTTGATGGCCTGCAGCTGTCAAATCAAACTAAGATTTCAAGTATGATTCTATACAGGAAATAAGAGAGGAACATGGGCTCAGTTTTATTTTTTTGCAATAAATTCTAAATTAACCTTTAATATGATGGACAGGTATGATCTTTCTGAACAACATTTTTTTTTGCCAGATGTGAAATTATCCTCTTAGTCTGTCCTAAAGTACATATTTTTAATCCGTTAGACTACTCCACCCTCTATACCATTGAAGGTGCTATGATACACAGCGGATGACTACAAGAGCAGATATATTTGGCTTTGCCGGAGCTGGGCTACACTATACTGTGTTAAAATTGGGTTAAAATTTGTTTCTGTAATCTCCAAAATCTTATACATTCCACCTAATCCACCCATAAGACCGAAATAGTGTGCAAAGAACTATTTGAAATAGATACAGGGGTAAAATATATTACTTCTTATAAGGATAAGTGCATACGATTTAATAAGACTTATTGAATGAGAATGTGTCATTTTCACATAGTCACGGTGCACCAGAGACACAGATAAAATGAAAGAAAACAAAAATGTTGAAGTATATAATCTGAGGATATATTTTCAGCACAAATATGTAACCACGTGTCGATACATGCAGATGCAAACCTAACGTTTGCTCTCCTGTAACTCCTCTTTAATATTCTTGTTATTCAATATCCCTCCCAGTGGATAAATTCATTCAGTGCTTATTCCCCATGGCTCCCTCCTCTACTCCCAAATTAGATCACCGATTAGACAGTGCTCTTTGTGACTGAACTGGCTGAATGCACTTCATTAATCCTTGTTCCTGCAGAAGGAAAAGGTAAACCTTGGCTTAGTTTTATCAAAGCAGGACTTTGTCCTACAAGCTGGATCTTCTTTTGTTCTGACCGCTAACAGTGCTAAAATCCTTGTTAGCACGACTGAATCCATGAATGAATATTCCTGTCTTACCCTTTTGCAAGACGCCCTTTAAACCACAAATCTCATCTTTTCAAAATTTTTCAAAATCAGAAAAGAGAACTCCAGGCCACTTGAGAGTAACTTATCAAAACCAGAAAGGGTATTAAAAATGGAGTGAGAAAGGGAAAAAACATAAAAATATGGAAAATATGACTCCTTCAGGAAGATATTAAAAGTGGGATGAGTTTCTACTGTATCTGCATTTGTGAAATGATTCTTCCATGCAAATAGCCAAGATACATCTCTAATTTCATGCCTATTTCATCCTTTAAACGCTTAAGGTAAACAATTCATATATGCTTTTATGTCCTTTATATATAACCTTTTTCCTCCCCTTCCAAAAGTACATTCTCATAAGCATGGGGAAAAAAAGAAATTTCTTACCTACTACAGATTATATTCATTACTAAATCCCTCTCGCCCGCAACATTTTGGAGCCCAGTTTACAGATCTACTGATTTTTAGAAATGTTGCATTTACAATGCAGTCTTAACACTCATCGCAGAACTAGTTAGGTCTTTAATCATTCTTAAATGACTAAAAACTGACATTTTCAGATGACCCTGAAGTATATAAATAAATATGTTAGCTCTGCTGCTCAAAAGGAACAAGCAGAGGGCTGAGAAAAAGGATGAAGATCCAGCAGAGTTGTTATGGCTTATAAGTTACTACCCTTTTTTAATATACGTGCACATATACATCATGTGTATACAAAGATACACAAATTCTCCTCTATAATTTGTATTTTACTGTAAAATATAAAGAATCTTCTTGTAGGATCCATAAAAAGAGTTGATTTCAGAACTAACTCTAGTACAACATGCCAACTGCCTGATCTTAAGACCTGGTGATATATGGAAAAACTCTAAACCACAATCTGCTAGATTAGATGAAAATAAATTTGAATATGTGTTGTAACAATGATTTAAGGACTGAAATAGACTAGATAAAAAGAAAATAAACAAATATTAACTATCATAACAAAATCTTGAATATTATGGCTATGCAATCTATGACAGAAAAAATAAATCTGCACAAAAGTTGTTCGACATCATCTTCACCATAGCTTTTGAATATAAACATGTTTGCATGCAAATGCAAATACTGTTTTCCAGAAGTTAATTTCATTAGGATTTTTATTTTAATAATTATTAATTGTGATCAGCTATCCAAAATTGTCAGAGAGGTATTCTGTATCGCAGAGTAGTACTTTTGTCGTGTTATTTTCTGATACGTTAAAAACAGGTCTCTAGCACTTTCCAAATCTGGATTGTCTGTGCAGCTGGTCATTAAAGGGCATGCTGAAGATACGTGAGTGACAACCACATTGAACTTAACATGAAATAATTAGAATCCATTTGATTTTCAAATATACTGTCATGTCTAGAGAGTGTTCTGATAGGTTTACAATATTACACACTTGCTCTTGGGAAAAAGTAATTAGAATTAGCATATACTGAGCTTACCTGCCCACTTACAATTAGGGTGAGCAACTGAATTAGTATTTGTTTTCACGCACTGGATCTGACACTTGTATATTGTATACACTCTTCTCCAGTGCCATTTCTGAGCATTGACTATTGTATTTGGTCTCTTTCAATCTCCCTAGGAACAAATGAAAAGTAATACACATATCCTAGACTAAGGAAGAACAAATACAATATCACCTCTCAAAATACCAGACCAAAGTAAGTATAACAGCACACAGGTATATGCGATGAAGATACCATAAGAAGATTTGAAAAACACAAAATCTAATGATTATATACATGGCAAGAAGTTATAAAGATGACAAGATGACTGAGAAACAGCTAGAAAAGAGAATAACGTGAGGAAATCCATTGTCTGAACTCTGAAGAACTTAAAGAGGTAATATAGGTAATAGGTATAATAAACTTATATAGATAAAAAAATTATGTTGAAATTTTTATATATATAACTATATATACATTCATATATATTATATATAAATATAGCATAAAAGGAAGTAACAGTGCTGTTGAAGATTGGAGCTTCATCATGTATTTATTGTAAAGATAACTAAACAACTAAAACACGCATGATAGCTGATGATTTTTAGTTTGATGTTAAAATGTATTAAGAATCAGTAGAGGTGAACGAATTCTCAAATTCAGGATTGTTTGTACTCTAGTATACTTGTGCACAGGGATTTCTGATGTAAAGGACTGAGCTTGTTACTTATTGTGTTATTTGAACAAAAGAAGCCTGTATGGCAACCCAAGTGCTGAGTCAAACGTGTGACTAAAGGAGGGGTGAGGAAGACTGATCGCTGAAAGAAGTGGAACAACAAGAATGCTGTGGAGCAACCGTGGCTTCCAGAAACCTGGTGGCCCTTCACTTATGAATGCCAGATGTCTGACTGCTGCTGCTACCTGGTTGCCCCTTGACAGCTGTTACCGTGCAAATGGCCAAAGTCAGTAGACTAGTCGTAAAAGCAATGGTCTACTGGCGCACTGGAGTTCACAGGTATGAACTATATAATGTCAGAACCGGTGTGTCAAAGCAAATATTGATTTTGTTGCTCCCACTAATACATGGGACGGATCAGTTCAGTGAATATTAATCTAATTACTCCTATCCCCAAGAGCAAGTTTTATGGTCATATACTTTGCATGTGAATTCACTACAGGGCAACAGTTAAGATTGCTCGAATGCCCTAACTGCTTCTCAATACATTCATGTGCTTGGATATTCTTTAATTTACCATTGACTCTGAACCATCTGGGTTATAATTCTCACTATAACTGCAGCATTCCTGTAACAAAGTTTATTGTAAATTATGACTATGTGCTCTTAACCTTGACTTCAATTTAACATCAATTTTGTCTGGAAACTACATTGAGAACTGGGGCCAAGTGCCCAGCTGATGTAAAGCAACTTACCTCCAGCTGAGTCAACAAAGCTATGCTGATTTAGATGATACATTGTTTTGCCAGCTCTAAACACTGACTAAGCTATACAATAACGTTGTGCACATTCTGAATATTAATAAAGTTAAAAGAGTTACTAGTTCTGTAGCATCTTGAACTCACCTGTTTTGGGGCTACCAATTTATTGTCATTGCATTGAAATCAATGAAACATTCAAAGACACTCAAAATATTATGAATCGCTAGAGGCATATTACATACTTGTAAATCGCGGAAAAATCTGCCAACATACAGTTAATGTACTCAAAAGCCTTTTAAAATCACCAAAAGCTTGGTCACTAAGCAAATAACTTCTGAACAATTTTCAAAGGGGGTTATATGTGCATGTTTGTAATAAACAAAGTACTTCAATGTTAAGTTAATTAGAATCTAGATGAGAAGGCATCTTTATATCTATCACCATTGCCAAGAGGAAATAAAGATGCTTTAGTTTGTTTATAAATACTCATGAGAATGTTGATGGGAAGACTTAAAGAAATTTGTTATAAAAACCATTTTATTTTGGTATGATGAGTTGACATGGCCACATCAAATATTTATAATGATAGAAAGGATATAAAAATTTCAGTATGAGATCAAGATTTTAGATAAACATCTTTTCTTGCTAACAGTCTTGATGACTACTGCATGCAGTCATTAAGTCTAGAAAACTTAGCTTCTGATTCTTTGGTATAAGTTTTCATTCAGCAATGACACCATGTCAATGTTTTCACAGTAACTACCCAATACATACTTTTCAGTAATTAAGGTACATATTGTGTCTTAGAACATGTTTTTACTTATGACTAACTATTTTTAGAAATGGTGTGATCTGTTTCAAAAGTGACAGAGAAAAATACTTCGGCATATTTTTCAAGAAGTTAACTGGATGAAATATTTTTTCTCCAAATATATTGATTTACATTTCAGAATATACAAACACTTTTGTGATTTGATCCCATTAAAAGCCCTGTGGTGGTAATTATTCCAAAATAAAGCTAACTTTGTAAAAAAGAAGAATGACTTAGGATGATTTTGTATATCCAATGTTTAGGTGACCCAATGTGATGTCTATTACAAAATCATTGCTTTCAAAAAAACATTTCTTTCCTAACTTCTGTAAATCAAATCTTTTCAAATTGAAAGAGGTATAGAAGTAGAGGTATCTAAAATGACAATATCTTAAAAAAATTGGCCTTATGAAAGCCAAATAATGGATGCTTCAAATCAATGACGAAGAAGAGTTTCCCACTCTAGAAAAGTCATAGATTATGACTCTGCATTGTACGTTCACATAATTAAGTCACATCACAAAAGATTTTTCATATTTCAAGTTACATGAAATTCTCAAGAATGAAAGTCCTAAAAAAGTTAGATGTTTCTTGAAATTTTTTTTCTGAAGCATGTAAATATAGTTATAAAAAAGCAGTCACTTTTACAAAACCAGTTTAACTTCAGTGATCTTTTAAAGGAAAAAAATGATAATAATATATGACATATTCCTCGTGCCCACTAGTTAACATTTTTTTTCTGCTTTTTCAGAAACATCATCATTGTGAAATGCCAGTATTAACTTATAACACAGTTAGAAACCTACCTTCCTATAAACTGCATGGCTTCCTTTGTCAGTCTCTGAGTAAGGTTCTCATACGATAGTGGTTGCTGGATAATCTGATGGTCCCTCATTAAGAAGCAGTTCAGATGTCGAAAATGATAAAAGAAAAAAATCAAAACTGCAAGTGAAATTGCAGTTATTAACATGAAATAACCCAATGCTTGGAAAGGAACTTTGAGGAGGCCAATGTACTGTACTATTGCCAAAGAGACCAGGGCGATTCCAGCGATTTGGATTGGAACGACAAGGGACTTCTGAACCCCTTTTAAAAATACGCTGCCTTGGCCAGGTTTGCAGTCTCTAAAATTGGTCACACTAAGCCCATAAAAGTAATCAAATCCATGACTGAGGGGGTGATGACAGAAGTCATTACTGCTTTCACAGTTCATCCCAAGATGCCACTTTCCTACAAAGAGAAAAGGACAGGGAGTGTTTTCATAGTTAAATCATCAGACTTATAATGTGTGCTATTTCAAACATGAAACTGTCACTATCTGACTGATATCCCCCCACCACCAGCATTTATTGTGTGGATCCCTATTTTCTATCTAATCTAATCTTTCTTTATGCCTTCATCAAAGAGTTTGATGTCTGCCTCATCGTTTTAGTTAGAACTAGTTTGGCACAGCTCCTGATGGAGACCATTAAATTCTGAGTGGGCTAGCAGGTCACTGAAGAGCAACAGAGACCTAACAGATAGTTAACTTTGAAAATGAAGCCTTTGTGCATGCGTAGTTAAGTAGTCATAAGAAAATACCATTTGGTAGCATCTACAGGTTTCTTAGGAAGAGCCAACATGAACTTACGACATATCCTTTCTGAAATTTTTCTGGCAAATCATTCACATTTGACAAGTTTAATTAAAAAAAAAAAAGTAACAAACTGGAAATAAGTCAAGAATAGTGAAATTACGAAGGCATTTATTATTTAAATGATTGCAAATCTCTGAAATTGCCGATCTCCCTCACTATGTACTTATGTACATAATGAGGGAGATCTTTTTTTTAATATATATTTCATATCTACAAACAAAAAAGAAACAACAGTAACCAGTGAATTACCGCCAAATACTACCTCTCACAGCATTTTGTCTCACTGGGAAATTATACCAACTCTGCAATAAAGTTGGACACTGACCGATACAAGAAAATAGAGTCTGATTTGCCTTATAGCAGCATAATCTATATCCATGCTGATTGCAATAACTATCTAGATAATTCATTCTATGACTCAGGTACAACTCAGGTCTGTTGCATCACTTAGTGCAACAGACCTAACTGTTTGGTAGCTGTTATTTAAATTCAAATGCATAATTAAAAAAAAAATCAAATTCAGTTAAGCCTATTGACATAAATTATGGCTAGTGCTACGCTCTTAGGTCTCAGAAAAGAAATGTGTTGAATATCTGACAAAAAATTTCACCCTTGACAAAACAGATGACAAAACAAATATATATTGCCAGGCCAAGTTTAATTTATTTTTTCTGAACCAAATACCTAAACACAACCAGCATAATTCAGTGGTTGTGATCTTAAAAGAAATAAACAAAAAATCCCACAAACCCAGTAAGTCCTCAACCCCATAACCTCGCCCAAAAAAATGTGAAATATTTTGTTCTAAAGACTTCAAGATATAAGTGTCAGTACATGAAAGAAATAAAGCTTATATAGAATCTTCCCCTTTCCTGAACCATCCCAGCTTTGCAGGCAGTCCTGAGCATCTGCTGGGTCTAGAGAACAGCATATCCATCCTGCACTTCTGGCTTTGGCAATGACAAATGCAGCTACTGCAGTACCAACGAGGGCGAACATGGGGGTTAGTTCTGATTTTTTTAAATAGTACCTAACAAATGGGCTCGATGTCATTATTTCTCTTTCACAAATGACAGAACTAAGGTATGGGATGGGAATGTCGTGTGCCTAAGTTCACCAGTCAGCAAAGGTGGAGAAAAACACCACAGAAATCTTGACCCTAACTGAATGCTTAGTTGAGAGTCCAGTTCTCCTCACACATCTCTTGATGGCCTTATGTTAGAAACATTTTCTGTATATCACAGAAGCAGGTATAAAAGCATTTTCAGGTCTGCTTATTTGCCAGTGAAATGGAAGGCTCTACAGCTCTCTCATCCCATCAGAAGTTTACCCCCTTACTATCAGATGGCCCCTCACTTGAGGCACTGTTCCGCTTTCCGCAAGCAGAATGGCCCTACTCACTACTTTTGACGTGGTCCAGTGAATATTATTGTGGCCAATTACAAAAACAGCAATGCAAACCACTATACTGAATTTTTAGATGATATAATGGTGCCAATAAAGGGCTATCTAAGACTGCAACTCTGAATTTCCTTCCCAGCAAGCATAAACACAGGTTTTGGAAAATAAATGCTTCAATGTTTTCTCTTAGGCTTATATGACTGTCTTTACGGAATAGTCATAAAGCCAGATGTGTAGCAAGGTGAGCATGAAAAAACTGTCATCAAGTTAGATAACTGAAATAAAGGTAAAGGCTTATAATCATGAATATAATTGATCTTAAAGCTTTAATTTTTAACATTTTTTTTTTATTTGTCAATCTCAAAGCACCTATAGTTCAGTAAAAAAATAGGAAAAAGAAAAAAAAATGAAAAAAAATATGAAAAAGATACTTTCAGGGTCATTTATTATGATATAAAGAAGTTTGTTTAAACTGGATCTCAATAAAACTAGACATTGCAAGCCAGAACAGAAGAATCTTGCACGAACAAATTAGGACAGGGGAAAATATAGGATCTATTTTTATCGAAAGGGTTTCAGCAAGCACAACAAATTGTTCAATGTCAAGATGAACTTGGGCCTCAAAAAAAGATTTGTTCAGAAGCAACTTAAGCCAAACAAATCAGAGTAGCTGGGAAAAGCAACAGAAACACTGGGTCAAATTATATTGGCAGCTGTGACTGAAAGCCACAATTGTCATTCTCACACAGCCGACGAGACTGAGGGATTTGATAGATCCTGCACTACTCTGAAAAAGCAAGGGATGACTGGGACCACAATACTTGTTTTGTTTCATTGCTTGTGACAATAACCCCTGCCTTGAACTAGCCTTTGAACAAATTATTGTAATGTGCTTTACACTCTGAGGCCCTTCTGAATCTGAGAGCATTGCAAAATGCTCTCACCTCTTTGCCAAGTGAAACTTTGTACTATGGACACTTCACAGAACCATCATACACGTTTCAGCAAATTCTACCAAGCTTTTGAGTGAAATTTATGCTGCTAATCGTAAATTATGAGCACCCAGATAGTTTGAGACCTAGACTTTTTTCCCCTCTCCTTTGGCCACAATTAAGATTTCTGCAGAGCAAAAGCAATGCAATGAAGGGCAAGCGGAAGTGAGAGGCAAGTCTTATTCAGCCAAGAAACTTCATCTGGAACTCAGCTTTACAGAACCCAGAATGATGGAAAGGCTGCAAAAATCCATGTTTTCCCTCTGCTTTTCCCTCAGACAGTTGAAAAAGGAGCAATCTGAAGACTGAGTAATACAGATGTATTTCATTTGGTACGGTTTTGTGCTCTTCAGGTAAATGGTAAGATGCAAGATGCAGAGCAAGATGCAAACAGAAATATTTATGTGCTCCAAGAAATATATTTATACAAGATACACATAGAAATAATAATATAAAGTATATACGCATCTATTATTAATATGGTCACATTTTAAGCAGTTCTATTAATAACTGTTCTATTAATCCTATCTCATAGACTCAGCCAATCTTGTATTTCTTGCTACTGTGAGAGCGTGTCCAAATACTACAACACTTCATTCTGGAGGAAAGATACCAATCCCAATTTATCCATAAGTATTTTAAACTTTGGAGATAAGATACACAGGTGTATTTTAAACTTCTCTGGATGCCACACAACACTCTGGACAACAGTAATGAGTAAAAGTTCACCTTTACTCAATTGTAGTTGAGTATCCCGGTAGTTAAAATAATACCTATCTACTTTCAGTGGAATTTTTGCATTATGAATAGCTATTTCCTAAAAACATCAGCATTTCTTGCTACACTCCAGGATCCTTATCTGGTGAAATATTACATATTCAATGCAGCTGCCTTTTCTGAGAAAACTTGGTTTTGTTGCAGATCTTCAGACTGTGTCTCTTCCTGCCAGATCTATTGGATGTCACCTTGTGCCACAAGGGAAAAACAATGAGGTAAAAAAGTCTATACATAAAATAGATTTATACCTAAAATATATTTAGGGATGTATCAAGCAAGAGGAAGTATATATTCACAGGAGGGAAAAAAATTAAAAAAGAAAGGAAAATGCATTTAAGAAAGAAAAAAATGTCCTTACAGAGTAAAGAGAAGAGAAACTTGGCAAAAACAGGAAGTGAAAGTACAGGCTTGAGAAACTGAAAGGCTTCAAATTACCCTTATGCCAATCCATCACTGGTGCAGGATTTGACAATTAATTGTTTGGGAACTGCTGAGTTAGACTGAACCAAGCAAAGACTCCCTGACCTCGACCAATATGATGTGATAAGAATACCAGCAGAGGCAGCAAATGGGCTGGCTGGGAATCAGAGTCTGTCTATCTAGTCTTCAAATCTACATAATTTTTCTTTTTGTCATTTACATATACTTTATCCGTAATTTTAATGCAATGCTTGATTTTTGGAAGCCTTCATTATACTCTAAGGATATGGTAATATAACATCTTATGGTTTCATAGCTATCATTCAGGCCACTTGGAAGAATTGTTCATTAAGCATCATGGAGATAACTTCTGGAGATCTAAGTGGCAAGCTGTCATGTTGCAGTGAAAGTAGTTAAAAAAAGAACATTAACTAGGTCAGCCCCAGAAAATGAGTATTTGTATTACAGTACTTATTACAAACAGAAAAATAATTTTTTTGCAGTCTTTAATTGAATATGGAACAATAGGAATTAACTCCATTATGAAAATGACAAATTATGAATGGGGTTTTTTTGCACTACAGTTCAAATACACCTGCACTAAATATAATTCTGTTAGATTTTCTTCTTTTCTGTTTTGAATCTGTCAGGACATTAAGGTATTTTATACTTTCTAAGACTGGGCTATAGCCATGTAGGACTTTTTAGTTAGGATCATCAACACTGGTTACTTACATAATACCGGGGTTGTTTTGAACAGTGGTGTGAATTGTTGGCCTTGATAAACAGCCTGATTTTTAAACAAAAATTACTCCCTAAATTGAAAGCTTTTGTTACATTTTAAAATCAAACTGAGTGCATCAAGCCTCTAAAAGAATGTAGTAACATTAGAGTATGATGTTCTCTAAACAACTACTTGCTGGAAATTCCAGTACAGACGTGTATATTATGTAATACAAGTTGTATTTCATAAAAATCTTCTAAAATGTTAGCAGTGTGGAATAAGCCAGTGGCCATATTAGGAAAAAAAAAGCCCCACGTTATTCAAATGCTATATCTTTATGATATTCATTCAAATTCTGTTTAATATTCATCTGATGGGATTTCTTTTACCCATCACTTGGTATTTATGATGCAGTTAGTTGTCTGTCTTTATAATGAGAGAGAAACACATTTTTGTATTAAACATCTACTGCAGGATGAGAAAAATTTCCTAGAGATGTCCATTTCTGTCTGATGACCAAGAAGAGAATCCAGATGGATAGCCCAGGTACTACATTATCTACTTTATGGATAATTGAAAACTGGTGAAATGAATCCCACCACTGTGCTGACTTGTACCCTGAGATCAATCCTTCATTGTCTCTCTGTTGTAATCAAACTCCTATTTATACTGAAAACTTTTTAAGAGCTTGACTGATTTTCAATTTGTTCATCATGTTTCTTCAGTACGTTGCACAATGAGACTATAACTACACAAGTGAATTAGACATACTTACCTGATTAGTGTTACACATATGCATGGGAATATGCTCAGCTTTGTGCCAGAAAAATAAACTCATTATGCTGTGGGGGGAAAAAGCTTAATGCAGACCCTTAACAGCTTATATGGGAAGCTAATGTTCTTTTGATTGAAATGAGTGAAAAATAATGCTGTGTATGTATGCAATTTTACCTATCAGAGCTGTTGTATAACCTCTCTGCTTCAGGAGTTCGGAAAAAGTTATTTCTTCAGAAGGAAGTCCCCCAGAAGAGGCAGAAAATAAGAAGACACCAACTCGTGAGAAGGCAGCCATTCCTAAATACAATGAAAATGAATGAGATTTGAATAATATAGTGAAAAAAATTCCATTCATTCTTTCTGCACGCAGTTTTTTGCTTTAGGTGTAATCACTTAAATGACCTATTACCATGAGACACTAAATGTTGGAAGTGGCAGATACAATCATCCATTTAGCTGAGCAAGGTCTTTTCTGTATAGACACTATAAATTGAGAAGTGGTGAAAAAATTTTCTGCTTATAACTGTGGGGTCAGCCATCAAATAAACTGTTGCAGCCCCTTCTGTAGTTGTTCTAAGGTATAGCATATTTGAAAGAATTTGAGCTTGCATAATTTATTTTTCTTGTACACGGGGAAGGAATGGAGCAGAGGAGTAAGCAAGATTACTCCCAAATTCTACTCTCAGAACTTCCACTTTCCTCATATGTGGTTTTCTACAAGCCTTTAAGGTTATTTGAGAGAAGGGAGTTGAAGCAGGGCAGTCTTACAGCTGGGCACGTAAACATCATGAGGTTAAAAAAGAGCAAGAGAGAGTCTGATTCTGGAAACAGAGTAACTAGGGCACTCGGCTTTGATGGGAGAGGACCAGTGCTCCAATGGCAGGAAGACAACATGACTCAAAGTACACACAGTGCATTAAAGCAGCATCAGGTATCAGCTAACGAGACAACATCCAAATAAGGCACAGTAAATTCTATGCACTCAGAGTCTGAGGAACACAAACTTGAGCTTATCAACTACTCTAAGGATGAGGAACTTGAGATTTCAGGTTCATGAAAATTAGATTACTAGGATTCCAGACGAGAGCTGGCTCCGACTATAGATAGACAGAACACAGAATATCTATGCAAATCTGTGCAGATGTATCTCCAGGAAGTCTGAATTATGCAACTGGATGATTGCAGTGCCAAAGTTACATGACTGATGAAGACAACCAGAATCTTCCCTCAGGTATCCCCTGTGGTTAGATGAGAAAAAGATTCGTTAGACTGGTTTATTAAAGAGAGCTCAACCTACCCTTCAAATGTTGACTTCAGTTTTTCACACCAGTTTTATTGATGAACAGTTTAGGTAGTTTTAGTCATCTCTCTCTATATATATTATTTATTATATATTTATTTATACTTATTTTTATGTACTTCGATGTCTTGTAACTGAAATCAGTGTAATTCCCTTAAATTGCCAGAATGAAAGTACAGAACCTTTTTTTTTTTTCATCATTACTTTTCTCTGAGCTTGTGTCTCATCAAACACTGCATTTTGGAATATATTTTTTCAGCTCTGTTAGCAGGAGTTTTAAATTTCTAACTTTTTTTTTCCACATCGTGATTCTAGCATCTTCCATAATGATTCTTTACTGGTTCTCCACTGATGTTTGGGAGTAGTTCATATTTAGAAATTTCATAATTTAATTAAGACAAAGTTCAGTTTTTGCACCTATAGGGAAATGATCAGGTATGACTGAGAGCAGACCAGTTAAGAAAAAAATCAGTTCAAATCCTAATTTTTCAGAAATAAGAACAAGGATCATAATGGAAAGTGACCTGTGGCTTTACCTACAGTAAATATTAATAGCAATATAACTGTAGCAGGTATACAAAATTTTCCTTTGCAGCTGAATGTAATGGAAAATTTAGCAAGCTATATTAGCTGGCACTTTTGCAGAAGCTTGTTACTTGATTTGAATGAGCACAAACGTATCAAGTAGGCTCCAGAGTCTTGCTTTGCTTTCATTCCCAGAAGCAAGGACAGGATGTTTTATCACTAATGAACAAGTGATCTGATTAATGTATAATGATCCTTCCTAAAAATGATGTTAAGGGAACGTTAAAGTTGCATGGCTAAGCACTGAGGGGCTCAGTCCCAGCACACTAAAATAAACAGACTGGATCTTTACTGACTCAAATGGGCTTTGGATCAGGTACTTTAAGAGAAGTTGTTAAATGCATGTATTCATAGTATACTTAACACTGTGTATGGGCAGATATGGAACAAAAATACTTAGAAAAGGGAGATTTTTTACTTCTTCCCAGCTTTAAGGGCTGCTGGAATACCTTAATGAACTGTCCTTCCCCCCCTCCCCTGAAAAAATAACAATTTGTCTAAACCAAATGGCTTCGTAGAAACAGAAATGTCTGAGCAGAAGAATTTACACTGCGTTCTTCCATTGTGTCTTTCTAGGTGCATCTCTGTGATGCTCAACACTCAGGCTGCCCACCAACAAACGCCCTGGGAGCAGCCTGAATGCAACTGGGGAGGCAGGCAAGAGGCCACTGTGTCATGTGGACAGTGAAGGAAGTCGATGGAATTTGGATGCACCTTCCATTAAATAACCACAATCAGATTTTTTATTTGGTATTTAAAAAAAAAAAACAAAATTTTTCTCAATAAAAAAAAATCTTTATTATTATGTTAACACTTCTGAAATGTGAGAAATTCCCATATATATGGAAGATTTCAAATGTTGACCAACTCTGCTGAGCTTGATTACTTACTGAAATGAGTACCTAACCTGGTAATGATACAAATATCAAGAAAGGCCAGAGAAAAAAATGCATGCAGTTTACTGCAAATAAAAGATGATATTTATATATAAAGTAATGAGATTTTACCTGATCTGATAGGATATCGCCCTGTCAGGAAAGCTGCCCTGCTTGGAGTACAAAGTGGAGATGCTGCTATATGCTGAGTAAGTGTCACTCCTTCCTCTGCAAGCCTGTCAATATTAGGGGTTCTAGAAAAATATATGTGGCGGAAAAAAAAGTACAAAAAGATGATTATTTGGAAACGGATATGGTGAGATCAAGGCATCCGAGGCAAAAACTATCAGGAAAATCAAATTGAGACTTACTGTATGCAAATTATCAAAACCATGGTGGTGGTGCAATTCCAAATACTATTGCGTCAAATATTTTTACACTAGCTGTCAACACTGAACTGAGACACTGCGGCACTGTGCCGAAAATCTTTTTCTCCACTTTCATCTACTCTTCATGGCCAGTACTAAAGTGTAACACCTGGACATGTTATATTGCAACCCTTTTAAACGCATTCCTTGACCCAGAACTGTAACTGCTACTTACACAGCCTTTCTGCTTCAGCCATGGGGAGAGGAGAGACTGGAGAAAGGCTGTGCTTCCCTACCCCCTACTTGGTGTCACTTCTCTCTTTCCCCAGCAAAAGTTTTTTTGGCTAGGGGTAATGTTGTGTAGTGGTTATCAGTTATTAGGAGAGATTCAAACGGTCATGATTGTGTCAGGCTCTATATTAACAATGTTTACATATCTGACATGACTATGTCTGCAATATTAGATCCAGGGGCATATTCAAGTTTCCATATCCCCATGGGAAACTTGTCTGTGACCTGGATCATCATGCACATGAAAATTGGTTCCTGCAGGAAGAAATTCTGTGCCTTCGGTACTGCAGAAGGGAAACTAGGAATGCAGACTGTCCAGGAGCTGCAGCATGCTCTAATACACCCCTGACCTGGGAGATTAATGACCATGACCTCAAGGCACAGTAGTACTCCAATCATCTAAGTTTGAATAGTAAGAAACATTAATTTTCCAACAGACTACTCTGCTATCTCTAATATCACCTACTGATAACAAGCAGTATGATGAAATTTCCTCATACTCCAAAGATCTAGTTCTGAATTGTCACATCAGAGAACATCGTTCCTGAAACAGTTCTGGTCCTTGGGAGGGCAGTGATCCAAGCATAGGACTTTTCCTGTTTAAAACTAGAAGCTGTAACTTGAGTGATTTCTGTTGAGTTTGAGTTATGAGGAGTTTCCACTTCTAACTAACTTAATTAGGAACAAGAGTATTTAACGTTTGATAGGACAGTGCTATTAATCTGAATTTTAACTTGATCAAAGACTTTGCACCATGGAAACACAATGACTAGGTACAACTGGTGCTGTTTACACAACCATCATACCCAAGCTTGTAGTAAGGATCATACTGGGGAACACTGCTGAATTACTCAGTTATATTAACATTTGTTTTAATGAATTTATTGACTACAGCATAAAGAACAACAAAGGAAAAAAATCAGTACTTTATTTCCAATTAGTTAGTGACAAGCTTGTCTCAAATCACAAGTGCTTCAAAACTCACTTAATTCATAGTATTTGCATCATGCATATTTTAAAAGAAAATTGTTGCTTATACTTTGCTTCTCTAGACCTACCCTTATGTGGTTGGTTGCTCAATTCTCTGTTTATGATGCAACTTTTCACCAGGATAAATACATCAGATAAGTCTTTTTTTCTAATTAAGAAAAGAAAACAAAGATCGAATATTCTATTCTCTGGAAAGGTTATGAACTTTGGTTACTTATAAAGAACCTAATCAAATGTCTCAATGTTTTTTGGGTTTTAACTTTACAAATCTAAAAACCTAAAATATAAAAAATTAAATATAAATAAATAAATAAAAATATAAAGCTATGACTCCCCCAAATATATCATCATACCTTAAGGTTCTGTTCCCATAACATCCCAGGTCTCCAATACCAAGATCATCAGCCATCAGTAAAACAACATTGGGCTTTGAAACATGGTGGGTATTGACACTGTTTATGGCACACTCGCACATTATTAAAAATAAAAGGAGTCTCATCTTCTTCCTGGAGTGTAAGAACAGGTGGAAAACATAATTTCACTGTTAATTTAATTTAGACCTACTATTGCCCTTGATTGTATAGTAGAAGAGAAAATCAGATTGTATATTTTTATTTGTTTTTTTTTCTTACGGGTTGTTTTTTTTTACATTATTTTCTCTGTCATATTTTTTTAAAAAATAAAAATGCATCTTTTAGTATATAGCTTTCCTTCCACACCCTTACACAGATGAAACCTTTAAATAATGATGAACAAAGAACTAGTGAAAATGTCAGTGACAATACTTTTGCATACATAGATGCACTACACAGCAGTAAATCATGAGTGCAAATAAGGCTTGTTTGTTTTTTTCTTTAGGTATAAATATGATTTGAGGAACACAGAAACTGAAATCACTTAGGACCAAAATTTCCAAGGTTCACTGCAGAAAAAAAGTCAATCAATTCTACTACTGAATTAAATGACTGAATTTCTCTTCAGAAAGGGGAAAAAAAAATTCTGTTTTAGTTTCTTGACAGTAATAAGTATTATGGCAAAGGGGGTGAAGAGATGCACTACCAAATTATTGAAAGGAATGTTTAAGAAAAAGCTTTTCAAAAATGTTTTAAATGTCAGGACCTATAGCAAAATTATGTAAAAATATTTGATATCATATCACAATGTTCTATAAACAATGTTCATGCTATATCCAACTTAAAATGGGAAGAAGAATGTATTGTACACAATACTACATACCATCACATGGTTTTATGATAAAAGCACAGTCTATTTGCAGATGTGTATGCTATAAATGCTATTCTACCTAAACAGGAACTTGCTATATCTCTGTTTTAAACTGCATTGACTATGCTCTGGCTGAAATTGAGCGCCTCTAAGCTGTGACGGACTGTGCCAGCTACACACATCAAAAAAGAAGAGAGACTGCTTCTTTTGCCCCAGGTAATATTCCCATTTTTTCTGGAGGCAGGCAGCACCCTGCAGACGAGGCATGAGTCACACTTGCATTCTGGATTATGCTGGGACAAGAAGGAAAGCAGAGAAAACTAAAACTGATGTAGAAATATGAAAGTGAAAGAGTAGGAAAAGGGAGTAGAATCAAGGATTTCCAGAGAGAATGGGGACAGCAGGGCAAGAAAGAAAAAAAACTGTAAATCAGTGAGTTATGGTAGATAAAAGTAAATTGAGAGAAGATAAAGAAGCCAGAACTGGAAGAGCTGGTACAAAGAGACTAGACATCAAGGGAGACGGATTCATAAATTAGTGAGGTGTGGTGGATAAAAGCGTAGACAAGAGGAAGCAGTCAGAACTGGAAGAACTTGCACTGACTTGAATAAAGAGCAAGAAGGGAAGCTTGAGACCCAGCTGGAATGAGAATTGCAGGTTGAAATGAGGAGAAACGGTAGAGGGTTTAAGAAACACTAAACACAGTTCTGCTTGGTGGGATGCATCTAACCAACCCTTTAGCAAATTACCATACCAATGAAGCTGTGTAGCACCTGCCACAGTGCAGACTTTTAATCTGCGCAATAGATCTACCTTTCTTCCCTGAAAGGATAAACACGCTCGAATTGCTTTGCACGCGTTGCAAGAGAACAGCTAACGCACTGACTCCAATGGATGGGAAAAACCTGCTACCGTATCTTATGTTCCTGCTCCACTCTTCAGACTGCGAGGGTCTCAAGGCCCGTGGTAATAGGGATGTTGAAAAGGGTGACATATATGTTGGTGACATTCTATATAGAGTTGCATGGATGCTCACAGGACCTGCACATTTATTTCACAGAATTACTTTATTTTTTGCTGTAGGCTTCACGTTGTCTGAATAAAACCTAGAAATATATACACTTGCCACTAACAAACCCATCATTTTAAAGGCACAAGGTTAGCTGTTTTGCAAATTTTACAAACAGTAATTCTAAGGTTTAATTCAACTGTCCCAACCAAAACACCCTGTGTTTTAATTAGAAGGTATGGAGCTATGAAGAGTAGTCTTTCCAAGTAAGTGTGAGATCTTTAGCCACTCATGAACAAAGCAAACTAATTTTCCTTTTACTGAGTAAAGTTACTGTTGGAAAGTTGCTGTTATTTTCCAGAATGAATGAAATCTAAAAAAAACAGTGAAATATCTTAGAAATGAACTGACTACAATTTATCTGAATTCTAAAGTAACTTCAAGTCTGTGTAGAGATCAGCAGGAAAATAACCTATTCAACAAAATACCTAAGAAAATTAATCACCTTGGTCAAAACTTAAAATCTTCTGCTGTTTTGTTATATACCGACTTCATATAATATATTTAAATAAATTTCCACAGCAAAGTTAAAAATAGTTATGCCCAGTATCAACTGGATCGTTGTCATTTGCAAAGTGGCTGAACATCTCTTATTGTCTGCATCTACTCCTGGAGAAGTTAGCCTCCTTTAGCACCTCCATTGCTCATTTTTCAAATCAACAACAAAAAAATGTTATTGAAGGATGTCTCTGACACAATATTGCTGGATACTCCTCTAGTCTGAAGGAGTATCTGTAGACACTCTCACGCATTGGGCAATTTGCCTCCACCTGATAACACGTCCCTGAAGTGAAATCAACATGGAAACAGGAAAAAAAAATTAATCTCAACAACTCTGATTTCTCTGGTGTACACTCTCTCTGTAGCAGACTTTCATGCATCTTGAAGGGATGTGCTTGGAAAGCAAGAAAAATTGGATGGATGAAATTGAGTGGAACAGACAACAGCAAAGAAATCTGGAGGAGTAAAAAGGGAAGAACGTGAGAAGAATGAAGCTCTGAGAATGCTGAGGCTCATGTGTGTCACTCCAGGGTTTTTAATGGCGAAAAGACAGACATGTGCAGACCTAACATGAAAATGATTGCACCAAATCAGATGAAGCTCTCACTTAACCTAGTATTTCGTCTCCAACAGCAGCCAATCCAAACGTTTAAGGCAAGAACGTAAGAAACCTGGCAAGTATATTCTTCTACTATAATTTTAATCCCTGCTTCACTTTCCCTGTGAATAATAGGCCTAATAGTACCTTCTTTCTTCACAAGGTTGCTCCTAAGTTGAATAGATTTAAGAAAGTGCTTAATTTGCTACAATGAGCCATATAGGAATTTGAATTTCATACATGCTATTTCAAACTACTATACTTTAATAATTGCATATGAACATATATATACATACATAGATGTGTCAATATACACATCTGCACATGCATATGGGTGAACATACACACACATACTACCTTTTCTACATACCATAAAATTACATTATTGTGATTCCAATACATTTTTTTTATTTGTATTAAAACAAATTAAGTGTAAATGATTCGATGATTCTATGATAAAAGTGTAAGAACAAACGGATGAAAACAAATAATTCTTATAATCCACTATTTGTTGATATTTCATATGGATTTACCAAACATTTCTTTTAAGTTTCAGTTTTCTACATTAAAAAATGTTGGCAGATCATATAGAAGCCAATGAGTTGGCCTCCTCCCCCCAGGGATAAATGGCTCAAGATATCGCTAGTTGTTGCATCCTTATCCTGATTACTACAGACAGATGCATCTCTTACAAGAATGACGATATGAAACTTTCAAACCCCCAACTCAATCATCCCAGCATTTTTATTCAGTTTGATTAAGCAATTTATCTCTAAACTACTCTTTTAACAGAATCCTTTGAGAAAATGCTTAATATACTTTATCCTTGAAGGTACAGTATCTTCTGATGAAATAAGCAACATTTAAAGATATTCACCTCATTAAAAAATGCTGTGCTATCCTTAAGCAGTATGCAAAAAAAAAAAAAATCTTTCCTTGCTTAACTAAATGGCAGAACTCCAAAAATTTCCCTAAGAGTCATAAAAATCATACTGTAAATAAACAAACTAGAAGAAAACCCTGCCCTCCATAAGATTCTGTAAAGAGAAAATTCCTCAGCTTCATGAGAAACAAAAAAGTAAGTTTTTAAATTTTAACAAATGTTAAAGTAATATACTAAAATTACTACTAATAATTTTCTAATATCGGCTTAAGATTTGTTCCAATCTCTCAATTAATTCTTCTCTTACAAGTCGGTCATATCTGTTGCATCTTTTATGTCATAGGACTATGTAAAGAGAAATAAAACCATATGCTTTTGGCCTGCTCCTACTGCTAATTCATTTAGACAAACAAACATTACTTTGCATTTGCAACAAGCTAAGACCATGCAAAAAGTCAGGTACGGCATCCTAATTGATCACCGGTAACTCAATCTCAGTAATACGATTGCTTCTAATATTTGATTTTTGTTAACAGTGTAAACTCACTATTTCTTAATGCTGATTTTTCAGTATTGTGCTATTTCTCCTCCTCCCTGGTCAGATACCTTCTCAGAGTCTTCTCCAGCCCTCAGACCCAGATGTGCTCCTCCTGTTTCCTCAGGTCCAAGCACATTTGATGTGCTTTTTAGTTGTTGGGTTTGGGTTTTTTTCTGGAAAAGCCTAAGTGACACAGGAATCTTCCATCCTACCTATTGGTTAGGCACTTCAGATTCAGTGCCAGATTAGGACGACTATTTGTTTTCCAGGTTGGAACTGATTTGCATTCAGCCCTCTCATGGTGTGGGCAAAAAGGGCTGGGTCTGTCTGTATCTGTAAACTGATATCTGGGCCTGTGAAAAAGCTGGAATGCTTTTCTGAAAAGTGCCAATAGATTTCAATATGCGCCTTCAGGTAACTATGGACACAAATGAAAATCTGTATTTAATTTATTAAAAGTTGTCTCATTCTAAGACAGAAATATCACTTAACACAAGCTGGGAAAAACACCAGAAGAAATGATCATGTTTCTTGTTCAAGTATGATTAATAACTGGCTCTGAATCAAATTGAGATGAAGCCACACAGCCTCCACCAGATATAAGTTCAATTTAACTGTCTTTTTAAAGTGGTCTCTCAAGAACTTACTAGTTTCATCTCAAATAAATTACAGAACTTAATGGCAGTATGAATAAATAATAAACATTATTTCTGGTAGTAAATTATAACCTGAATGGAAGATAAGATTATCTTCGGAGATATAATGCCATTGTTTTATTTGTAAGAAAACACCCTTATAATTACATACACATATTAGAGCATATACTCTTTTCCATGATTGCTGTTTCACAATATTCATTCTGTTAGCCAAATGCTCATTAAAACTAATTTTAAATATGGGCTCTGGTCAGCAACATAATAAAGGAGAATCACAAGATAACACAGGATGTCATCCTATTTGCCCATTATGCACCATACTGAAAGAGAAAAATCTTTTCATTTAAAAAAAAACTGATGAGAGGAAATGGCCTCAAATTGCACCAGGGGAGGTTTAGATTGGATATTAGGAAAAATGTCTTCACTGAAAGGGTTGTCAAGCACTGGCAAAGGCTGACCAAGGAAGTGGTTGACTCACCATCCCTGGAGGTATTTAAAAGACATGTAGATGTGGCATTCAGGGACATGGTTTAGTGGTGGACTTGTCAGTGTTAGATTTGCAATTGGACATGATGATCTTAAAGGTCTTTTCCAACCTAAATGATTCTATGATTCTATGAAAAAAAAAGCTAATAATGAGTAACCACTAGTGACTGTGTCATGTCACTTCCTTGGAATCAGAGGCAAGTGTTATAAACAATTAAAAGAAATCTTTCCAATTCAGTAATTACACATGCAATGAGCATGTATGAAGGAAGCTACTCTGCTCACCACTTTACAAGGATTTTAGGTCCGTATCTCTCTGCATACATTTTGTGTTCAGTGTAAATATATAATAAATTACCATTGAATGTTGATGAAAAAAAAAAAGATGAGAAAGCTTCACTTCTCAAATCTGTATCACCTTCAGTAAATATTACATGATGCTTACCGACATGTGTAAAGCTGTTGACATACGCTATTATTAAGTATCTGTTTTAATGTGTATGCCTATTTGAATAAGAACTTTGTAATACTATATTAACCAATGTAACATGACACTTGCTTACATACTTTGAGGGCTCAGCTAAACCCATCCATGATATCTAGCTTAATTAATAGTTTTGAAAGCTGTCAAGACAGGTTTTTTTTTAATATACCAGAGCTAGATAATGTGTGAAATGACTATTTTTGATACTGCCTTTTTCAAGAGTGTCAAACGGACATGAAGAACAACTTCTGAGACTAAAACTTTGTACTTCTATTTTTATGATACACAAGCAGATAAAGACTGTATACCTCTACGAGACTGCGAGTCTTACACATGGAATTAACAAAAGAGTTTCATTATGTCTATTTGAATTGGACCAACATGTAAACTGTAGCTTCATCTCATTGACTGGTTGCAGACTCTTCACCTAACTATAGCCAAGCTGGTCTCTTCAGAGTTTCCATTCATATACATGTAATAATTCACAAAATGTTTAAAAAGTAAAAAAAAAAAAGTCTAATTACATGTAATATTGGACTAAGACACTAAACTTCACTGCCTGCACAAGGATAGTCCACAGATGTGAAGGTCTGATATCTAAGTTCCGCTGTAAGTCTTTGGAGGGACAGTATGACAAATGGCCAACCACTTAACACTAGATTTCAATTTCATTCAATTTGAAAGCAGTTTCCAAGCTGTCTTCATTGAAATGGCAGTTTTAAAATGCCTATCAGCTATCAGAGGAAAACATGAAACCTAACAGAAGAAAAAAAACAAAACATCTCAAAACCCCCCCAAAACCATCTCTCTCCACTGGCATCCTCTGGAGTCTGTGAAGATCAAAGTTTTGGGTTTTATAACACAATATCACTGCATTTTCCTCTATCTACAACCACTTGTCTAGTCAAAGCGGTTTACCAGAGAAACTGCAGTGAAATGGCCAGTTAATTTTTCTTTGCTACATAAAGCTAGCAAGTAACACATCAACAAAATGATCCAGTATGTTACACTATTTCCAAAAGGTTGTTGCATTTAAAGAAAAGAGAAGTTGCATTTGCATTAATTTGTTCTCAAAGTGTGGGATTATTATGTTTAAAAGAACTCTATTGTTATTTATACTTGCATTATGATAACACTCAAGGGCTCTCAATACAGCTGATTGTATCAGACACAGAACTTGAGAAAAGGCTGCATTCAGACAATACTCATTTTACTCACGTAGAAGTTAAATGCCTAGATGGCCCATATGCAACGGGGCATATGCACTCGTGAAACCAATCCATCTGAATTTATTCATCTTAAAGTTACACATTTATTATCTGAGCTAATTATCTAGGCTTTCTCTCTAATTAATAGGAAGAGAGAGGCACCTTAAGAGGATGATTCATCTCTCCTTAAGATTGGTATAATGAAACGTTGGAAGTGATGGTCACGATCTTCTTCCACAGGCTACAAAGAGAGCCTGAACACCTAGTTTAGACTAGATGTATACAAAAGGAATAAACTTACATGAAACAAATCCCACCTTGATGGTGGGTTGCCTGTGTTATGCACTCAGCATAAAATATGAAAAAACAACTTTGTGTAATAAACAACCACTACGTTTTTCAATTAGTATAATGTGCTCTACCAACCTTACTGGTGTAACAGTTTCTTCGCCTGTGAGTAATTCCACTGAAATCTGAGAAACAGGGACAACTCTTCATGAGTTTTAGTTGCAAAATTTTGCTCCAAGGGATGCATGTAAGTGTTTTTCCTTTCCAGAGTGCATAGCAATCTGATGAATATTCCATCTTATATATTTTATTCTTTCATTACTCTCAAACAAAACAGTGATTACATACAACAGCAAGGATTATTTTATAGGAGTATCGGTAATTCTCTGATTGAAGTCAGCTATAGTCAACCCTGTATTTAAGGTTACAATCACGTCTGATCAGACAAATAAACCTCATCTCTGACAGAGTTCTGATAGTTACTTGAGCCAGATGACATTTCAAGGAAAGTGTTGTCAGAGGTGACTGACAACAGACTGTGAGCTCAGCCTGACAGTGTGCTGCCCTCTTGCCTAAGGGCTACACACACAGAAGACAACCAAAACAGCCTGTGACTGGCCAGTCATTGCTGGATCCTGTTATCTTCTTTCACGAGGTCCTTTTCACCTACTCACATACTCAAGTATCACACGTGTTCTCCTGACCTCCATCACAGCACAAGGGACAAATTCATTCTCATCACAGGACAGTGATACACACGCTTGTCCTGTCACATAAGGGGTAGGAGAATAGCGAGTAATGGTGTACTTATAATACATATATATATATATATGATATACTCAGACAATTTGATGGAGAAAGGGGTACCACAAGCAGCCCTCTTCACTTGTCCACAAGGAGCTGCTCAATCTGACCCATTGCAGAGACTGAGCACAGCTGTATTAGAAGGTACGTAAACTAATCGAGAGGAAACGGTTGTGTCTGGACTATTACTTATATCCCACCTCTGCATTCTTTCCCAGAACATGTGTTAGAAAAAAGCATTAGAGTATAATAAAAAAACACACTTCCCATGTTTATCAAAACAAAGTATCACTTGTATCTGCATTCGCACTATCTCAATTTACCTAGCTACTGAAACCAACACCACTTTTTCATGGCAATGTATTGGAATGCAGGTGTCAATGTGTTGGTAGCTGCAGAGGGAGCCTCTACAGGAAGAGAGCAGGGGCCACCCTGGGCTGAACAGAGTCATTCCAGGCAGCTCTGCAATGGACCCACGGCAGGACACAGCTGAGCCCATCAGCCAAGCTGGTGGCACCTTGGGGAAATGTATTTAAGAAGGAGAAAAAAAGCCCTGGGGGGAAGGAACACAGACAGAAGGGTGGTGAGGGGCGGAGACAGAGAAGGAGGGAACAAGACCAGAGCAGTAGGAGCTGCTCCACACTGGAGCAAGTATGTGCCCAAAGGGACTGCAGTCCGTGGAGGGCCCACACCAGAGCACAGGCAAAAAGTGAGCAACAACAAGTGGCAGAGGGAAATGGCTGAACACTGACTTTGTCCTCCTGTGCCACCCATTGCTTCACTGAAGGGATTAAGTGCAACCTGCACTAGTAACATGGCAGGAGGAGATGTCTGGAGGGAAGGTGTGAAGTGGAGACTAGGAAGGTGGAAGAGAGGAATCTGAAGCTAAGCCAGGGAAAGTGTTAGGAAAGGTGGTTTTCCTGCATGTTTAAATGTTTGCCATTTTTTGTTGTTTCCCAATACTCCAATCAGTAATTAAACATTTATGCTAGCTGGCAATAACTTAAATTTCCCAAGTTGTTTTGACCACAACAGTACCTGGTAAGTGATTTCCCTGTCTTTCTTTCAACCCATGAGTCTCGCACTCCTGTTCCTCCTATTTCCTCCCCCATCTCACTGGGGAGGGGAGGGAAGGAACGAAGTGAGTGAGCAGCTGTGTGGGTGCTTGGCTGTTAGCCAAGGTCAACCCACCACATTTAAAATGAAAAGGGATAATGGATCCAGTGGCAAATTACTTTCATTGATTATCATTAGCCAAAAGTTTCTTTGCTGTGATCCGATCCATCTAGATTCTAAAAGTGAACCTTTTACCAAGGAGAGAAATGGCAAAGCATTTTAAGTAAAAAACAATTAAATTTGAGATCAACTGACTTACGGCGTTGCTGGTGTAAGAACGAGGCTCCCAAGACATAAACGAATAGCTTCTTCTTCCTCTTAATTTGTACAAGTACCAGACACTTAAAATAAACAAGTGTAGCTGCTTATTGAAGACCAAGTTCCTTCTCTACCATTTCTGAAAGAAAGGGAAAACTGGTTTATATTACTTCTGTCATACAACTAATATTCAGGGAATGGTATGTCCTCATTCTGTAAATAGTCATGAACACATGACAAACTGTTTGGATTTTTTTGGATAAAAACCTTTCTAATGGGGAAAAAAGGAATTTTAAGGGAAAAAAAAGTTTTTTAAAATGTAGCAATTTAAAAATGAAATTGTTCTCCATTACTTTTACATCTAGAAAAGTAGCCTGTTTAGCATTCACAAGGTGAAACCAAACCACTTCTGTTGTTCTTTTGGGCCGGGAGATATTTTTACTATGTTATTTTGAACAGGGTTAGAAGATTCACACCAAAATCACCTATTTTTCATGACCTAATGCAAAATTAGAACAAAGAGAATAGAATTATTGATTAATAATTTTTATTTTCCCACAATTAACCTGGTGAAAAAAAAGCTTCGGGGGGGGGGGGGGGAAGTAAGATGGTAAGTCATTTTCTAACCAGCTCTAATGCAGAGACACTCCACTAGCATTAGTCATTGTAAACACTAAAAGTACAAAATAGCTTTAAAATCAAATATCATTGTTGGAAAACAGATTTGAAAACAAAAGACAAGGATCATGAAAATAGGAGGTCTTACTTCCCAGGAAAATATTTATCCTGGAAAGAAAACTTGTACAACTAGGAAAAGAAGGATTCATAGCTGCATAGTGGTTATATAGCTGCCTAACTGCAAACTACATAGATCAGAATCTTCTAAAAAATGTGTACGCCAAAGGGCAAAGACATTTGCAAAATAAAGCATATACGTTAGCCAACTTTTTATGCCAGTTCCAAAGATTTGATCATTTACTAATTTCAGTAAGCATACAAAGGAATAACTGACTTACTCCACAATCAAGGAAAAAAAGATAAAAATTGTGAATATACTTAGCTTGGCAAAATATTTGAGGGACAGAATTTAAATATCATAGGATTAGGCCACAATTAGAATGAAGGTCTTAAAATGAAGGATATCTGAAACAGCAAATAATCTAAGACTAAAAATATCTGCCTACAATACAAGAAGAGGAAGTGGGTCCTTACAGTCTGACAGAAAAAAAAAAAAATCTTTAACAAACAGTGTAGAAGGGCATATATCATATTACAGCAATACAGGAAAAACAACAATTTAAGCCACAAGTTGTCAAGGTTCCTTCTGCCCTGGGTAAGTAGAA
This sequence comes from Larus michahellis, assembly GCF_964199755.1. Classification (NCBI taxonomy): domain Eukaryota; kingdom Metazoa; phylum Chordata; class Aves; order Charadriiformes; family Laridae; genus Larus; species Larus michahellis. The sequence goes on from NC_133896.1 coordinate 144,237,209, forward strand.
AAATCTTGGTCCTTCTCTCCTCTCCTCCTTCCCTCTCCCTCCCCTTCTCTTTCTTTTCTCTAGTTCTTTCTTTCTCGCTCTCTTTCATAGGGACTCTAGGAAACTTCTAAATTCTTGCTATTCAAATAGAACAACATCACTTTGCACATAGGAGCTGAGAGGCAAAATCCCAACCAGACAAAATGAAAATTATCATTAGCTCAAGACTACAGCAATTCATTTCATTTTCACCTTATTTTGCGTGACATTTTAAGAGCATAAATAAATACAAAAAGTATTCCAAAAAGGCATTTTTCCAATCTCTTGTGGTACACATTTTCTTGTGCTATACCAGTATTAACTTCCTTTTAACATTTGAACAGTTTCTCAATTATAGCTCCAGGGGTCTCATTATCTTTTGGCCTGGACTGGAGCATGCTGCAACTTTGTTTGAAGTGAATAACATATTTTTTCAATCGTTATCATAATGTCTTTTAAAAAGTTTTTAAGAAAGGACATTTTCCTTTGTGCCTCTTGGTAACAATATCACCTTAAGTTTTTAAAGGACAGATTCTGTTCATCAGTGAAAAAGAACATATCACTCTCTCTGTCCAACTTGCATTTTTTCAGGACTGATACTTTACTGTTATTATTAGGCAACTGCTATAATAGACAATATATCCAGTTGTCTATTATAATAACTTATATGAACTGGAGACGTGACACTTCATACGTAGCTAAGAGTAACTTTTGTAAATGACTAATCCATGTCAACAGCTTTTAATTTTCTTCATTATAGTTGCCAGTTCTGTCAGCAGTGCAGAATATAAACACCACCAACAACAAAAAAAAAAAATAGAGGATAAAGTAGTCTTCTAACTTACTGACTTTGACTTCTAATGAAATAAATTTTATAACACTAGCGATCCCTGCAGAAAGCATGTTCTGTAATAATACTGTAATAATACTGTACAATGTACAATGTACAATGTACTGTACAATGTACTGTACAATGTTCTGTAATAATACTGTACAACCACCAACCTGGCCAGTTTAAGACAAATGTCAGAGGAAAACAGGTCTGTCTGATCTCTGTACCCTAAGATTTCCTTATAAGTATGGCTGATCAACTGATTCTTTAGCACGGCAGAAAAAAAAGAAGATGCCATTTTTACACAATTACCTTTTAATTTAAAACATTTGTCAAGGATGCGAAAAACCCAAGATCACTGTCATCGTGAACCTAAAGCAGTTCAAACTTGTATGTTCACAGCCCAGAGTGCCATAGCCGTAATTCTTGTTAAGCACTTAACAATCCATCTCAAATGTCCTGTTGTCCTATCCTTCTTCTCACTCTAAACGAACTTTATTTCATTCCTCCTCATCCCCAAACTTCCTCTGACACAATCAAGAAGACACCTTTCTAAACCACGCTGTACCCTATTCCAAATCCCTTCCAACTCAAGAATCCAGTATAAATGTGCCATTGATCTAAATTCAGTCTAAATACCTCTCGGATGCAGCTGCTCGACTCCTCCAATCCTGCTTGCCCAGGTACTGCTATTATCACTGCCACTCTACCATTACTACTCTTGATGCTGCTGTGTCTCCCTGCTTGCCTCCTCTATGTCTTCTCTCCCCACAACACAAGCTCTTCCACCAGCCTGCTGCAGACAGTGCTCCCTGTTGGCGACTGTGGCTCTCCTGGTATTAAAGCAGCCTCGGCGGCTGGTCTGACAGGGATTTAACACAGGTCTGCACTTACTAACTTCCACCTAGAGACAACCCTAAGGGCAGAAGCAAAAAACATGTTTGTGAGAAAAAAGAATGTATGGAATCCATACTATTAGCTACTATTAACATACATACTATTAACTACAAAACTGCATAGCAAGCATTATGTGTGGTCAGATTGTGTTCAACGATTGTTAAACAGGCTTCTCCTTTTTCATCTTCCTTCTTCTTGTTTCAGTGTGGTTGCCCGAATGTAGTCTTTCCATTTAAGCCTGGCAGACACAACGTACTCAAAAGTGATGATTTTTTCCTTACTTTTTCTCTTTCTCTATTATTCTTTGCCATCCTCTCCGTCTCAGTGATTCCTCTTACAGATACTGTCCCCTCAGTAGCTGTGTTTACCCCCAGTTAGCAGGTTGGATGTGTATGAGATTACAAAGGAAGAGATTAGTTTTATTTAATATCACTTAAAAAGTTACAGTTAAGTCTTGCATGCTTACACCCTTGAATCAAAGATTTAGTCAGATTACATACACTGCACACAAACCGGAGTCACTTCAAAACTACAAGCTTATTTCAGAACCTAACCCCCTCCAAAACTATTTAACAATTCATTTCCATTTGATGCTCGAAACAGAGTCTGTAATCAAAATTACATACACTTTTAACATTACTTTTTAAACAACCAGAGCTTAAGTGGTAAGAGAAAAACCACTGTTGCACAGATGGAAAACGTTCTAGTTCACCAACACCCTGCTTTCTTTTTTGTTCAAAATGCTTTCACAATTCAAGTAAAGCTTATACTCTTCTTAACCCATTGTAAGCAGGGAATGTTCTACTCTACTGCAATACCTAATAACAAAGTGCATTTTGTTACAAAATAATTTGCCACTGTAGTTGGTAGTATCTTACAGACAAGAATAGACAGCATTAACATCTCTTTTTTTTTTCTTATATAAAATACATTGCGTTAAGAAGAAAAGACAACACTGCATATATTATTACTTCTCATAATTGCTAATTTCCTGCCATAAAGAATTTCCTGCCAGCTATGAAAGAATATGAACTCCAACTATATGAGACCTCAATGTTTACAATGAAACTATATATAAATGATAGACTTTGGGGCAGGAGGGCTATTTTACCTTGCAGCATGGATTTGCTTCAGTTTCTGCCTCTAGTTTTCAAACAAGATGGCTGCGCGCTTATTATCAGTAAATGGATACAAAGTCCAGTCACGTGAACTGAAAGAGAAGGGTGGCGGGGAAGAGAGGACAACACTGAAAAAGACAGCTGCTTGTTATAAAACGCCAACGCAGTATTTCTTGATAAGACACAACTTCACCAGTAGGAAACGATCTCAACATGGTTTCATAATGCCTATATACACACGCCTAACCAAGACACTTGGTTTAGTTTGTTGCTGAAGATCTTCTGTTAGGCTTTTCAAGTGCTAGTAACTTTGCATCGTACTTTTGGAAAACGAGGGCAATGCCAGAATCTCAGGTACATTTCCTTTCAGTACACGTTGTAAGCGTTCCTGCAGAACATCTACATAGCAACTTCTGAGAAACTGCATTAAAACACCTTTTAAAGTATAATTTCAGATCAGTGGTTTTCAAACTTTTCCATTTGAGGCACAGAACTATTTAGAAATTCTCTCTACATAAATACTGTACACCATCGCCCATCCTGGCTTCCTCACTATGCAGTCTCTTAGAAACTGAATATGACCCCAGAAAATGACTACTCCAAGGACCCTAAAATGAAAAATCATTCATTAAACTAGCTAGTTTACATATTATTCTCCTTCCTCCACCCCAATTTATGTATTTTTCGTAAGGAAACTTGATCAGGAATAGAAAGATTTATGTCCAAAGATGCGTGCCACTGAAAATTAACAGAATACAAGCCTTACATTCCAAATATAAAATTTTACTTTAATCCCAGGAAAAACATTGAAGGTAACAATGACTGGGAGAAATCAAAGTGAACGAATGTTTCTGAACAGCTGCCTAAGTGCAAAGTTTAAATTATGTTTTTCTGTGGTTCACGAAATCAGTACAGCTTGTTCAGAGCTTTTCTTCTGTGTTTTTCCCTCCCTTTATGTTAAAATAACATTGTACTGTAACAATTTTGAAACAGTTTTAAATTATTAACCTTTTCTCTGTCTCAAATACAAATAGGAAATACTAGCTCTGCCTTAAATCCTTGAAAAACTCTGCACCTATTGTCTTACAGTTGTTGAAAGCATTAACAAGTGAAAACAAAGACAAGTTTTAAAAACCTTGTCAATCTCCATAAAATAAATAACCAACTAGTTTTTAATCCCTTTCATTAATTATACGTTTAGATAAATCATATTTTAGTAGGTACTGAGAAAAAATCCATCATAAGAAGCACTATAAGACGTACAAGAGATGAGATGCAACATTCCCTGGCAAAACACAAAAATATTTGTACTTCACCAAGTTTCTTATGTACATACACTGCAACTCTTCAGTAACGTATAATAATAACTATTTACTTACAATAAATTTTATTAAACCAAATTATTATTAAGCAACATTAATTCAAAAACTTGTGATCATGTAAATTAGAAGAAAGCAGTGATAAAATAAGGATATGTATGCCAAAATATAGATGGATTGAATGAAAAGCAGGCTTGTCTGTGGCAATTAATGTGACAATTCAAGGCATTTGATATGGAAAACCAAAATGCAGTGTAAAAAGATCTATTCACTCTAACTAAAAGAGCATGCAGAAAATTTCGATGAGTTAGTGAGTGGAAAAAATAAACATCCTCCCCCTCCCCTATCCAAATCTGAGCACTGAATGAAGACTGAATGGAGGGGTTTTCTTTGTTTGTGTTTCTTCTCCATGTTTGATTAGAAATCACTAAAGGGTGCTAAAGTGACAATTACTCAATGACTTCAAAGCTTAAGTAGGACTGAAAACTGAAATGCTAAAGGGAGGCTGCATTTAGGCTATGGTAAATAGGGTACTACATTAACTAGTAAAGTATTCTCCAATGATATGGAATGTTCTTTAATGGATTAGATTATCTGATTTTGTGGTTTGGCGTTGTTTGTTTTTTTTTTTCCACGTGGACATGAACAGAGTCCAACTTTGTTTTTTCTTTCATAATTTGTTAGAAACAAATGGTCACCAAGTAGCAGGCAGTACCTACTCATTTATATATGAACATATATATGAACATACATATATATACACACATATAATAGAGTTCAATTAGCTGAACTGGTAAAATAAATCATTTTTAAATAGTATTTGGGAAGAAAAGGAGATAGAAGGATGCATGACTGGATTTATTAGAATTTAGTGGAAGTGCAGAGCTGCAGTGAGGCAGACCTTTTGTCTCAATTCATCAAAACATCTCTGACAAAGCTTTAAAAGTTTAGGAACAAACTTAATCACACCACTAAGTGTTCATCTACCAGGTATAGTACATATATTTTTGTAAAAACAAAACATGATGCACTGCTGTCTTAGATTGTCTGAACGCTCATCCACATCTAAATGCTTATGCTTACACATAAATCAGTTAATACAAATTTGTATTTAACAGGGATTCAAATAAAATACACCAATAACAGAGCTAAAAATTGAACAAAGGATATTTGTTAACTTCTCTTATCATAGTAAAACCCAAGGAACTTAGCTAATTTCAGAAGATATTGTTGAAAGTCACACATATCCAGAAATAAAAGATACAGCACTATTTCTAGGGACTTTGTACAAATTGGATTATTGGATGTTTGAGGATATTTATTCTGCAACAAATCTTCAGTGAAAAAAAAGATTTTTAAACTTCATTCTTCAGTTTAATCCAAAAACACCAGTGACAAGTTTCAGTCTAAAAATTCTGTAGCCACATAGTCATCCTGAAGAATGTAGAGGAATCCTTATATGAACTTGTGAAATCTGTGGACTGCAGAGGGACTTTGTATAGTTCTGTGGAAGTCACAATGGCTTTTATATCTGGAACTCAGAGATCATCGAGTCCAACCATACACACACACAAAAAACCCCCTACAATCTCTGCCACTAGAGCATGCCCTGAAGTGCCACATCTAGATGTTTCTTAAATACCTCTAGGGATGGTGACTCAACCACCTCCCTGGGCAGGCTGTTCCAGTGCCTGACCACTCTTTCAGGAAAGTAATTCTTCCTAATATCTAATCTAAACCTCCCCTGATGCAATTTCAGACCATTTCCTCTGGTCCTGTCATTATTCACCTGGGAGAAGAGGCAAACACCCACCTCTCTACAACCTTCTTTCAGGCAGTTGTAGAGGGCAATGATAATAATACAACAATTCATTCTGCAACACAGCTTCTTGCAGATAGCTGCCTCATCAGGCTTGCAGGATAATCATTCTTCATACTTAAAAACTGCAGAAAAATCTTTCAAATTGTATGAAGAGGTATTAAGCTCTTCATGGGCTAGATATGTTGCCACCAATCTCTTTCAGTGAAGTATAATACTGACTGTCTTTAATTAATGAGGACACAGCTAGAAGTCATCCATAAAGACAATTTTAAATTGGACAAGTTGCAACAAAAGTTTTCAGCTTTTGGCTTGGTACAAAATGGGGAACAACCTGACAAAGCAGAAATAGTAAAAAATACTTGTAAGAATTACAAACCATTCATTAGTGAACAAAATAAAACTATGGCAAAAATGGTAATTCAGTTTTTATGTTAATTCAAAGGAATTCTGTATCTGAGATTAAGAAAGCAGTTTGTTAGTAGAAGATGGCCTTCATATTTGTCACTTATAAAACCCACAGCTACAAAAATTTACCTGAGTGCTGGACTTCTCTAAGGATACAGAAAAACTAGAAACCTGAAGAGCAATCAAAATGCTAAAAACTTCAGAAAGCTTAACTTATGAGGAAAGGTTAAAGGAATGAAGTTTGTTAAATAAAGAAAAAAAACAAACAAGTAGAGGAAGAACATGGGATATCCTAGTAGAGCAAAAGATTCACTGAAAGATTTAGGAAAATTTTCCGCATAATGTCTGGACAGACATTTTAAGCGTATACAGTTCTGTCTCAATGCAAAGAATTCATCTCAATCTTGAACATCTCTTGTGGTCTTACCTATAAGCGCGTGAAATGGAAATTTAGGAATCTTTGAATCCTGCAGTGTCACTGTGAGCAATCATTCACCTTACAGAACCCAAGGTGAAATGTTTGAAATGCACTTAGTAGATGGTGTTAGCTGTCTCAGGAAACAAAAATAATAATCAGTTTCTCGCTAGCTTGACAGCACTGGGACGACAATGCTTCCTTGTAGGTACCCCTAACATATAACTGTATCAGTATTTACAAGTGGTGTTTCTTGGTTTTACAAATGTTTTATGAAAACAAGTATCTGTTACTGATCTTCTGCTAGGAAAATTTTAGTTCAAAGTGTAAAATAAGAAATAAGGCTACATTATTTTCTCACACGTTTTGTTACAACACACTGAACCTAATTCCCCAAGGCATGTAAACATATGCTTAACTTAAAGTAGGCAGACAACCTAATGAAGGAACTATTTCCTCACACAAAAATTAGTCGGTGCCCTATATGCTAGTGCTCACAAAGCATATTTGACATTGGCTGTCCACAACAGCATGTTCTGAAGTATACTACCAGTGTTTGCCCTTCTGCGCCCTTCTGCACATGTAGCGAGGAAGAGAAGGCAGCAGCTTCAGGAGGGAAGAATTCCCCAAAGGGAGTTATGACTTGATGGGGGGTACACTAACTACTGCAGCCACAGAAAAGTCCTTACTCCCTTAGTCAGGGATTGAAAAAGCAGCTGGTTAACTCTGCTTGGTACTGCCCCCTCTCCTCTCCCTTCCCATCATTTCTGCTTCCTGATCAGAGTTGGTACTTCATATGTTCCAGCACGGTGCGACAACTTCTCTGGCTAGACAGATCTAGACACTCAGACTGCTAGAACCACTGCAAAAATGGAAAGGTTGTGGTACTGTACAATAGCTGACCTCCATCAGCCTCCCTGCACTACCTAGACTGATAGCATGCCTACCCTGATCACGTAGACATTCTGGGCTGAGTGTCAGTGAGCTCATTTATCTCTGCTCGACCCTTCTGGGTAGGTAAAAAATTGTAAGGGCATGCATCCACAAGGGAAGAACGTCTGAGCTCCAGAGAGTCAACTCCACAGCTTGCTGCATGCTGAGTGGAGAACATGCACATAAAACTTGAATCTGGAGCATTCTACATCAGTGGCTTAGAGACCTCGTGACCCAGAGAATCACAGTTCCTTCTCTCTCTTTTCCATCTGAAGATGTAATTACGGCAGCCTTTGAAGAGGTTGAGCTTAGGAACACAAGACTAAAAGGGACCACTGGAAGGGGAACTGCATTCAGTTCTATCAAGTGATAGATGTCTTGCTCAGGAAGGCTGACAGAACGTGTATTCCACATGGCGCTACAAATACAAAAGATTTCCTATAATTTGTAACAATTGAACTGTAGTAAGACGAAAAAATACAGCCATAAAATTCACATGAAGACACGGAAACTAAAAGCATAAATAATATTTTATGCTCTTGCCACAATGGAAAGCTAGATAAATAAAGTTGCAAATGATCCTGCAGAGGAAGCCCACATCACATAGGAAAAGCAAAAGAAGATACAACACTTCAGATCTTATCTGGGGATGCATTCCCTTCTGCCCTAATCCTTCTGATAGTTTAGGGCTAAAGAGGACCCACCTATTAAGCACTTCAGGATTTCGATTACAATAACACTGCTAATCACCTGAACACTTTGCCTCCATGTAGCAAATATTTTACTGGATGACCAAAAATGATGTTAAAAACTAATTCATAAACCATAGAAGAAAATGACTCTCACTGATTTCAATGGAAAGCAAAATGGGCTTGAAGTATGGCATTAAGCCTTCATTTCCCAGCTTCAGAAACTGTTCGTTCTGTTGTACAATCCCATCAATAAATACAACAATTGACATCTAAAAATATCGTAGACCCCTTTTTTCCTCGTGTGCTTGGTTGGCTTTGAGAAAATTTCACCCCTTACTGCTGCTTAAGCAGCTTTTGATAGTGCTTCGTCTACATTCACAGATGACCAACATTTATCTTCTTCACTTTGTTCTCCTGAAGCATAACACATCATCTTTCTTGCCTTTGTAACTAACTCACTTGTAATTGGTGGTAAATATCAAAATCCAGAAAATGGACAGCTCTCCTCCCCCTACTTGTTTGGCTGTAAGACGATTCATTAAAGAGGATATACTCCCTTTTGACTTATGTAATCAATAAAACATGACTTAGATCAGCAGGTGTAGGGTATTATTTCATAGCCTTAAGATACGTGCCCATTTTCCCTTCTGCAACCATAAAAACATGAACTGAAACAAGAAATCTCACTTAATTCATATTCTTTGGGGGAAAAGCTCTTGTTTAGTGACATCCAGCACTGGGAGGGGTTTCACTTTCTGAGGGCTTACAGGCTCAACTATAGCAACTGTTGTGAATCTCAGCTGATACCTGAATTAAATTACATTTAACTCTAAGTCATTCCAAGTAATTTGTTACTAATAGTGGGTTTAACAGCTGTTCATGTAAATCATTGTGAAAGCTTTTAAATTACTGGATTTATTCAAGTCTTTAGATCCTTTTTTAATATTCAAATTCAAATGGATTATAATCTGTTTATCCTCTTTGCCAAGGCGCCTGCAGAACAAGAAAAATAGTCAGTCATTTCCATGTGAAACATAATGCATGATGCTCCTATCAATGTTATAAAAAAATTGTAACTGAATTCATGTTTCAAGCACAATATGAAGTAGCGAAATAGGAAACTGCAATTTTTGAGTCAAGTGTATTACCCAAGAAAACACTTAAGCGTATTCTGAAGCTTTTACTTGCCTGGAAAAGAACTTAAGTCACAAGTATTCCAGTGACGTGGAAAACTTTTTAGTTTTAAGGTAAAGAAAACCCCAAAAAACAATACAAACATTAAAGAAAAGGTTAGGAGGATTGCGTACATAAACATTGTGCTGCGTACTTAATAACCCCATGTGAATACACACCTGAGTATTTTCACCTCATCTCATATGGAAGAACAACAAGACCAAAGTGATTTTAATATTATTACAAAGCCAAAGAAAATAGACTTGTTTGGGATAAGAAGGAACACCTATAGGCAGCTAATTTACAGTCGTTTAAAAACCTGTATATGTACCATGTAACACCATAAAATGTAAAACTTGGCAAAGATTTATTTGTCTGCTTTGGTATGTGCCCAAATAGCAAGCTAAATTCATTTAAAAATGTACATGAAGTTAACCGTGTTCCTCAGACTTTGCATGATTCAAGTCTACTTGCACAACTGCATCTCAGTAACCCAAGGTCAGCCTTCTCAATAAGGAGACATCAAGTTAGTAAGCATATAATTAACTATCAGTTTTCATAGTTACTGTACCTCCATCACAGTATGCTTCCCACAACTCAAAAGTTATTAAAGTCTTCTTCACTTGAAACAGACTTAAAATAAATAAGAAAAAAAGAAGCAGCAAACAAAAAAATCAACTGCACAATTCTTAATCTCAACTTCTTTTCACTCCTTCTTAAAAAAAACAACAACAAAAACCTACTACTGCTGAGAAGTATTTAAGACGCTCAAATAAAAATTAGGTCAGCATTTTCACTTCTTTTTGCATCTAGAAAACTATGGTCCATGACAAATTACAAGTTTGCTTGGACTTCCATCCCATTTTATTCTGTTAGACAAGACTTAGTCACGCTGAATAAACCTAAACAGTTTGTGTACATCGGGAAGATTTTCCTGTGTTTGAATGTAGCTTTGAAGAATCAAGTAAGCTAACATTATGTTGATTATCACTGATGAGCCAGAATAAAGCAAAGCCAATTGAGGTTGTCAGCATGTCAGGTAACCTGACTGTCTTGAAATGTGCACAGTAAGATTTGTATCACAGACCACTTAACCCTAAAAAGGTTCATCACTTGTGGGTTTTTTTCAAGTATGTTGTCTTTAGGATTTGCACTTTAAAGTTTGGCATAAACCTTATGTTTTATGACATGAACTGGTGGTTTACACACTAAAAATAGTATTTCCCCTTTTGGGGAGGGCAAAGGGGAAGGTGGAGTTGTAATCAAAATACTTATGCTTTTTCTCCAATTAGAACAGTGACTCAAGATACCCGACTGATGTAGATTTTTTGTGAACAAGTAGAGGTGTTACTATGCCAACAAATACAATTAATGTGGGTTTTTTAGAATACTTGATAATTAGAAAGTGAATGAATCCACCTCAGGTACAACTGCCATACACAACCTCATTACTCACCCTCCTGAAGTTTTTGCCACAACAGCATACAGTCTTACAGCAGAAACACATTCTTCCTTAGAACAGCAGAATATTACAAGTATTGAGATTACTATAATAATTTTTTTTTCCTTTTTAACAGATTAACATTTTTTTGGACGTACCATATTTAGGATTTGGCCTTTCTTTTCATGCTAGCTATGGTTCCACCTAAGTGGACAACTAAGGAAACTAACACATGTGTTGTCTGAAACGAAGTTGAAGCACTGAGTAATTGTACAGTGTTTATTGCAGGAACACAAGAGCTGTGTGCATTCTTAACACTCGTAAGGTTACAAAGAAAAATTTAATCTGGAAGCACAGGACCTATTTTCTTGAACCTATGCAAGAACTAACAGATGCACTTCACGACTATGCATGACATTCTTAAAACACATTTAAGGCACTGTGCAGTCTTTTCCTAGCCGACACAGACAAGGCCTAAGCAGTGTTATCAAACATAATCATTACAAAATGTGACAAGTTAAAAAAAAAGAAAAGAAACAGACAGCCAACCCAAAAGTCAAAAAACTTTGTTTGAAAGTAAATTTTTATTATTAAAAAGGTAAAACTAAAGGCCAAGGATATTTTATTTGTCTTCTTATTTCCAAGATAGGAGGAGTTATGAGGACTTTGTGTTAATGATATTTCTCACAAACGGTGGGTAACGGTTCTTTTAAGGGATAAATTTTGGGGGTAGGTAAAATGTGTAAGGGGGCTAAATTAAAATTCAAAGATGCTTGTATGACACCTACAGTTAGGGCTTTAAAAAACACGACCAATTTGCTAAAATGGTGAAGGCTCTGTCAGAGAAAACGTGAATTGCTGAGAGGCGTACCTACAGACAAAAGAGACAGGACTTCCCTTATTGCGAAGCCGCCACTAACCATCGCCTTCTCGCAGAACTGTGAAGGAGTACAAATCTTCAAGCCAAGTATGTCACCTGGGGAGCCTGGTACAGCTCTTCTCATATCTGCTTCTGCAACTGGTATTTCAACAGTCTCTATGCCCAACGGCGGGTTACCTACATGAAAAGAACAGAAAAGGGAAGACTGATGAGGAAAAGTCACCTCTTTCCCTCACAAGTGCCCAGTCAAAACCAGGTGATGTGTCCACTCAGGAAGATTTTGCTTCATCTCAAGAACGTGTTTCCTGTGCCTCAAAACTTCTTGAATGTTTCAGAAAAACGAACAAACAAACAAACAAACAAAAAACAAAACAAAAACACACAAACCAACCCACAGCTCGCATCAGCAGCCCTTAAGAAATGGGTTTACACACTGTTACCTCACTCTTTTCTTACAGTTTTACAGACTTGCGCTTTTTTGTTTATGGCTCCCGTTGCGACCCAGCGGTAACATCACCCTTTTTAAAATCCCTACACAGGCACGCAAAAGTTTGCGAGGAAACGAGCTCCACGAAGAGGCCCACGAAGAAAACTGGTCAGTGGTTTTCCAAGAAAAGAAGAAGGAAAAAAAAAAAAGGGGGGGGGGGGGGAGGAGGGGGAGTGCTCTTCCACCCCCCGCCCACCCAACGGCGCTCCCGGCACCAACCGACACACGGCTCCGACCCACCCTACCTGGCCCAGCCTCGCCCCGCGGCGGCGGCAGTGGCACCGCTCCCCCTTGGCTCCAGCCGCCGTGGCGGAGCGCGCTTGCGCCGCCGCCAGCAGGAGGGCCCCCCCCGCGGCTGCTCTGGCCTCGCCATGTCCGCTCCCTCTTCCTCCTCCGCCGCGCTGCGGCCGGTCACTCACCTGATCTTTGACATGGACGGCCTGCTGCTGGGTGTGTAGCCTTCGGCCCTATCCCCTGCCTGTCCCCCCCCAACTCCGTGCTGGCCGGTCCCACTGCGCCGCAAGGCCCGACCCGGCCTGGCTGTCCGGGCGGCGAGGGGCCGTGGCTGGCGGTGGGCAGCTCCCTTCACGCCGCGCCGCCCCTCCGCTCAGGCGCCTCCCGAGACCGGGCCGGCCCCCCGCGGCCGCTCGTTGGGGGGCTCCCAGCTGCGGGCGGGCAGCCGAGCTGCCCCGGCCGGCGTTGCTTAAACCCGGCTGCAGAGAGTAAAGTAACAGGAAACGGTTTATTTCCTCTTCCCCGCCACCCCCTGCCTTTCTGTGGGCAAGTTTCGCCTGAGGGCAGAGGGCCAAATGAGGTTAGGGTGGCTGTGGGGAGAGAGGTGAGGGGTCGGTTGGGGTTAAGGTGCTGGGAAAGCGGGTGCGGAGGACGGCTTTCCAGTTTGCAGAGCCGGAGGAGCCCAAGGGCCGGGGGTCCGCAGGAGGTGGCTGAGAATAGCCAGTCCCTTACCCTGGGGTTTGGCTTGTGCTGCGCAGGGTACAGGAGAGCATTTTTCAGCATTTAGAGCTGCAGAGTCCTCACCTGAAAAGCCTGGAAACCACTGTGGTAGTCATCTCCCAATTTTTGTGTCGATAGACTTTCATCTTTGCAGGGTTATTCTAAAATCTGTCACGCTACATTGAGATTGGATCTTGAGGTTTGAATGAATATTCAGTGTGATTGGAACACTGTTTAAGTTTGGTCTTAACTATTTGCTGAATCAGGGCCTTCTGCTGCACGTCTCCTGTAAAATAATGGAATATTTTTGTACCTGACTTGGTTTTTGAGGTAGTCTATGTGGATTATTGCACAGGAAGCAACTTGGGATGTAGGTGAATTCTTAGAAAGTGGGAACTTGGAGGCATGTGCCTTCCTTCTGCAGAACCCAAACTGTTGCAGTTTCTGGAAAGGCTGCAGTGAACTCTAATGAGCTATTCTGTTTCCAAGAAACGTGCACTTTCCCCTCCTTGGCGCCTGTAACAGTTGAAGGCAATTCTGTTATCGTGGTTTAAAACAAAACCGGCTGTACTTGCAGTAACACGAATAGTTTGCAGCATTTGGTTTGTTTCTGTTTGTTTCATCTGCACTCACCATAAGCTATCCAGAACAGTGATTAAGATGATTTGGTTTAGTTTCATTTTCAATTTCACCACTGGAGTCTCAAATAGCCTGGGGTTATGTGGGGTTTTGTTTGTTTGATGGTGTTTGGTTTTTTTTTTTTTTTAATCCAGAACCAATTATTTTAATTTCATTCTTATTTAGAACTTTCAGGAAAGCTTTTTTAGTTACTACTGCTTTTTAGCAGAAATTGAAAATGTGCTTCACACAGAATACTCACCTGACCAAGACAGTCTAGGTAAGCAATGAGTGTTTAATCATTGATATGGATAGATAGCTGTATTAGTTTTAAGTGAGTTTATTATGCACAGGTATTTACAGAGCAGATGCTTTAGCTTTGGACAATATTCTAGGAACTAAAGACGTTTTTCTCAGATGCTATCCTGTCTGTATTTAGAAATTGCCTTTCTGTAACATTCCAAATGGGTAAAACCAATATAAATTGAGGTTCTGAGTCATGTTTAGTTCTCCAAACTTCTGGGGTTCATACAGTGAAGAAGCATAAAAAATACTCTAGATTATGAATTGCACCTCATACTGGGAAAGTAATTATAAAGGATCCATAATTCTTGGGCCTAGGTTTGCCAAGATAGAGACACTTGAGGTATAAACCTACTCCTTATTGTTTTTAAATTTATCTGTTATACAGTACGGCTCCAGAGAAATACTTTGTCACTTTCTGGGTTCAAATAAAATAGCAGAAGTAAATTATGGCATTTTGTGTGCTTGTATATAAAATATGTGAAGAGTTTATGCATGCTGATATAATTTATTTTTATCCCTATATGCGAGGCATCCTTTGCATTGATAAATATTTTGTTGTGTTGTGCTTCCATTCCCCTAGTTACTGTTACGCTACAACATGGATGTGATTTCTTCTATTTAAAAAAGTTGTGTAGAAAGAATGTTTTGTAATTCGGGTATCTTTCAGGTGTGATGAAAGCCATAATTATGTACAAAATTAAACTGAAAATACTCTTAAGTGTCTTCCAGTATAGAGGCATAAAAGGTACACCACCTGGATGATTTTCATAATGTACATTTCCTTTCAGAGGACTTCTAGTATGTTTCAGCCTCTAAATACTTTGATTTCTGTCACAACTTTAATGTAATTTTTGTTTCACGATGACTTGTGACCCTTATGAGGCAAAAAGGCAGTCAGGAGACTGCTTGACTTCCCCAAGATTCCTAATTGTTTCAAGAAATCTGGAATAATTTGGGGAAGGAATGAAATAGAGGGCATACAGGCTACATGCTTTCTGTCCAACCGGTCTGCTGTAAATCTTCTGAATAAGACAAATTGTTATGTTGATGTAAACCTAGGTGAGAAATTTAAGATCCCTTTTCCCCCTTTAATTTTCCTATGAATTTTTTGATGTCACATGTGTCACGTTGAAAATGGTAAAATGAATTACATACATATTTCTAGAATCTATAGAAATCTGCATAAAATTACCTTCTTTGAAAGAGCACAGACAAAATTTTCGGTATTGGATATCTGTAACTACACTTTTGTAACTTTTTTAAGTACCTCGATAGCTGACTGCATTTTTCAGAATCTGAAGCTTAGGTTGTGCAATAATTTTCACAATGAAGTAGTGTCTGAAAATGTATGTTACTGTTTTTGGAAGTTTTCACCTAAACGATGGCAATTTTATAGACCAAATATTAATTGATCTATAAATGATGAAACATTGAACATTAAATTGATCTAATGTAATGCGGCATGAACTTGCTTTCTATAGCTGACATACCTACTTCTGGTTAAGGAAGGTAGAATATCTAATGATAGGAAGATTTCAAAAATATTCGTGAATACTTCATAACTGTGAGTGTAAAATCCTTAAATGAGGTCTGAGGCACTTACAAGGTTCTTGAATTTGGAAACAATACAAGTGTTACACCACAGAACCTGCATCCATATATTTTAGTGGCTAACGCTAGGTTATATGAGAGTGCTGCTGAGTCTGGTCTTCTGTGACTTTACCTCCCCCCACCTCTTTAACATAATTGACACTGATTAAGTTGTCCTTGAGTCCCACCTTGATATATCAGCTAACCTTCAACAGGGAAGTTCTTGCCCCTGAACTACCACTGGAAGTACTTCATCCCTTTTGTTTAGAGTCCTTCTGTATCATTATGTGAAGTGTCATTTAACACACTTTTTTCAGCATTTACGATCAATGCGGTTCACCCATCTTCTGGAGTTTTCTTCTGTTGGAGTAGCTTCTCTTTCCCTTTGAGCTGTTGAGTGACATCTTAGGTTTTTTGTCTGTCATTCCAGTTGCCAGGAAATTAGCACAATGGAAAATAGTGCTCTAATTTAGAAAGTAAAACATGTGAACAGCACCTCTAGACAGCTTTTTATTTAATAAGTAAAATTAATTGAAGGACTCTTATTTGTAAGAAACTCCAGCTGTAATAGAAAAAAACAGCCTTTGTGCTATTGTTCTACAGCTGCATCCTGCTTTATTATACATATACAGCAAGATTTAGTTAACATAGTTTATAAGTGGTGCTCACTTCACTGTATAGCATAAATGAGTGGAAAAGGAATAATTAAATTTTATTTTTTACTGTACTTTAAAAAAAACCAAAAACCCCTGAACTCTTGTAGTGTTAAATTTCTTCATGCTTGCCTACAGCAAATCCTAACAATAAATGCTCAGAACTTGTACAGTAGATTGCTCTTTCTTAAAATACTTTAGTCTTTTCCTACAGAAGACTGCTGTTCTAACAGCTAGAATGTAGTATAATTAGAACTATTAAACCTACTTACGTGTGCACTTATCTGACACACAGAGTACAGGGTTAGCTGGCTAAAATAAAAAGCTGAAAAAGAGAACAGAAGCTACAGATCTTTGATACCTAAAGAAATACTTTTGTTGCAGTTGTAGTGTTTAATATCCTATCCCGGCGTTTTAGCATACTATAAAAACATATAAAACCAAAGCTGAAGATACAGAAGAAAAAAATCTATTGAATTTGTACAAAATATACAGCTAGAGTCATGCCCCCTAGGATCTATCTTCTCAACTTACTGTATAGGTTGCATTTTCAGCTATGACAAGTTTTGTTACGTAATTGTGGCCAACAGCTACCCCACCACCAGAACACAGACAGGATTGAATGTTGCCTTTGATCTGTGCCTAAACTTGTAGGGGGCTGAAAATATTTTAAATTAGAAATTATATTCTCTACAAGCTGCATGTATAATATTAACCTTTCCTAACTGACAAATGAATGTAGGAAGACTGTGGCAAAGATACGATGTTTCTTAGCATTGTGCTTAAAGCTGAACTAAAGCTAAATTAACATGCAGAGAACATGACACTTTAGTATAGAAAGTTTAGTCATGTATTTATTTTTGTTTAAATTTTTGTTAAGAGTAGTGATCGTTTTATGTAAATTATTATCCTTGCCGGTATCCTTTAGTGTTGTGAAACGGCATCTTTACATAACATAATTCAGCATATTCAAGTAGATCTAAAAGAGAGATGGTTTCTAAAGCAGCTTAGTTTTGCGAGATACCTTTGCCATAACTCAAAGTCGTGTCGGACTGTACAGGCACAGATATAGCAGCTTGTTCTGACCATTCACAGGGGGGCAAGAAGTAGTTTAGGCAGGTGGAATCAGAAGTTGATGCTTTTGCAGCCGCTGTCTCCTTTGTGTGGAGAAGACTGCTGGATTCTTGTGTTTCACTTCTAAGCAACTCCTGCATGGCTGGTCATACAGGTAATCTCTTGTCTATAGTGTAGGAGAAATTAATTTGCAGTTAAATTAATTGCAGTGCTGTGAGATTCGCAAGAGTTTTGGCATGTTTTTTTTCTCCCCAGTGTTACCTACCGATTGTCACAAGGTCAGAAGTCAAAAATGTACTCTTCCTTTCATTTCATTGCACAAGTTGCCTAGGAGATTGCTGTTACAAGAAAACTGGTAAGAATTCCATGCTGGAGTTTGCTTATGCACATGCTGTCTTTTATTTTACAGTGTGAATGGGAGGTTAAAACAGCTTCCTATTTCTTCTGCATCAGAGCAAATAGCACCAATTCAACTAAACATCAGTCCTCTCTAGATTGTCCTCTGTTACGGCTTAAGTGCAGGAATTAATCTTCTTAGGCTATGAACTGGCAATCTTGTAAGCCTATTTTCTGCTTCTAGGTGGTGGAAACTTTCTTTCTTGCCATTCTCCATTTCCATCTGATTTCGGGGAACAAAGAAGGAAACAAAAATACTGTCTTGCCCTTGTGTTTCGTACTTGTATCTTGTTGCAAAAACAAAGAGATTAAGGATATTATTAGATTAAAATACTTCATAGATGCTTCACAAGCAAATTTTGGAGATAAGTAAAACAGCTCCTCATTAAGAGTTAACTAACCATAAATAGAGTAAATAAGATTTGTCATATGCTTGAAAGCTAACATTTTAATTTAGCAGCAAGGAAAATTTTGGCAAGGACACAACAAATGTACTAACCTAGAGTCTAACTTCTGTTATTCCCCTGATTGATTTGCAAATTGTCCATCCACATGGTTGCCTGTTGTTTGTGGTTAGAATAATCAAGAATCAGAGTTTAGTTTAGCATCTGTAGAACAGGTTTTTTTCATTTCTGTAATGGCTACTGCATTTCAAAATGCCATGGGCAGTGTTAGCAATGATCTTTTTACCTCCCTGGAGAATTAAGAGAGGAATGCTCCCAAGCTGAAAGATCCATGATTTTATCTTAATATTGCACATAAATTACACACAAATGCAGTGCATTTTTGGTGCTTATTTATTTATTTATTAGTTGCACCAGACTCAAAACACTTGGTTCTAAAAGAAAAAAAACACCAAACATAGTAAATAATCCCAAGAGATTTCAAATTTCCACTATTAATAATGTGGCTTTAGCTTTGACTGTTACATACATTCAATTGTGAAGAGGGCCTTTAGTAAGTGGGGAGGTATGTTTTGAAGTTGCTAGGAGTCTAAAGGCTCTGTTTAGTGATTTTAAGGATGCACACAGCAGTTTGATCATTTATAAAAATTACTCTCTTTCTGTGCCTAAATACAGATTTTCCAATCTGTTTGTTGATGATAAGGTTTTATATTTGTTGGCTACATACACTGTTTTGTGTATAAAGTTCCAATTACTTTGCTTTGAAAGTAAATAATAAGGTGTCATAAATGGAACAGAATTTCACACAAAGAAAAGGTTCATAGAGTTTTTGCTTATAATAATGCTATTTCCAGCTGCTGCATTCCAATTTTCTTTTTACTTAAAAAGAAAAATAACACTAACAACCCTGGATTTATTTTTCTGCATACTGGCAGTGGTTACACTGTATGCCATCTTGGGTCTAACTGTGCAGCTCTTGTTCTTAGTAGACGTAATTCATTCATGTAGCCTTGTTGTGAGTTGGATAATTGAACTCTTGAGAGGAGAATTTTTAAGGACACCTTAATTTGTCTGGGTATGACAGCTTACCAGTAAAATTCTGCTCTGTGAGTTCTGCTGATATATTTTTCTCTGAGAGACAATCTTATTCTTGAATACTTGCATTTATACTTCTAATATTGGGGTGGGTGGGTGTTAGTTGTTTAACTGTTTTCTTAATTTTCTTAAATTGTTTTTAATTGGCAACAGATCTTAATGGTGACGACAATTTTCAGAATATGATCATTGTTCTTTTAAAGACCAGAAACTGTGTTAACTAACAACACAAAAGCAATTAAGCTAAATATCTTCTCCCTTCAAACATCATGTCTGTTGCTTTGAGTATGGACAACTGATTTTCTTTTGCATGATGTGGAGACTTCTCATGATTGTTGCTGCTTCTGTTACGAGTTTCTGTACCTCTCTCTATTGATTCTCATTTCTTTCACAAGACTACTGAGAAGTATTTAACCAAAATCGTTTCCATATCTTATAATGATTCTAGCAGTGTCTCCTGACCTTGATTTATCCTTTTCCTTCCCCTTTACAATAATAATAAAATCAGTGTTCCGACCCAAAGTTCATTGAAGTACTGCCAGCCTTTATCAAGATTTTCCTTGGTACTTAGGAGAAAACCATCCTGTTTTATTTATCTCACTTTTACTTCCTCTCCTTCAATAACCAGTAAGGAATGCTTGTCTCTGTTTCTTGAGGCTCTTTTTTTGACGGCTGACAACTTTTTTCTTTTCCCTGTTCTTTTTTTTTGGCAAAATTTTGCACACCTATTGACAGTATCAATGTTCACTGTCTCTATGTATGCTTTCTGTTCTTGTGCAGCTTTTAATAATTTTAAATTCATCTTATACTAGGTACCATTTTCCATAGTAGTTTGGTAGTAAATCTAATGCTGTAATTTGGAAGGACTTGCATCTAAGTGAACACTGCTCTTTTCCAAGTAGGTTTTGCTGTTATTATATGTAATAGCTGATTTCTTTTCAAAAATGTATTCTTACTTTTCTTCCCCCTTCCCTTTTGAGATATATTTTTGTAAAATTCATCAAATAAGTCCTACTTCTAATAGACTGTGTGTCTCTGAAACCGGTTTATTTCTGGTACTTGAAAGCTTTCCTTTGGGCACCAGTTATGTATG
This sequence comes from Larus michahellis, assembly GCF_964199755.1. Taxonomy (NCBI): domain Eukaryota; kingdom Metazoa; phylum Chordata; class Aves; order Charadriiformes; family Laridae; genus Larus; species Larus michahellis. The sequence continues at coordinate 144,257,824 of NC_133896.1, forward strand.
AGCACTCCATATATTACTTTTTCCCTCTGCTGTTAGTTTTCGCCTCTGCTGTGCCCATGTGTGCTTCTTTTGGACAAGTTTCATGTTCGGTTTGTCTCAGGATAACACAACACAACTGAAAGCCCAGTTTATTATTTGTCAGCCCATTCTTTCTGTCTAACATCCATAGGAATTTGCTCATGACCTTTGTTATTGTATAATATGTACAGCGTTATACAGTGTCTCGTTCTCCCAGCTCATTAATACACGTTCTCTGACCTGGTGTAATAGTTCCAGCAGCCCCTCTGTAACCTTTGCTCTCTGAAGGATAGATGTGTGCTAGTCCTTTGCAGCAGTTCTGTGCTTGCGGGTGCTGAACTGATTGGGTTTGCTGCCAAGCAGCTCAGCCCTCTTGTTCCCTCCTGGGCATTGATTGTCTGCTGTGCATACATATTAGTTCGCTCAGGTTCTTTTTCACAGTGTCGCCATATACTGCAAATTGCCTGCTCACGTTGGGGCATCTTTCTGAACATTATGGCTTTAAAATTGTGTTCTGCTTTAATCTGCCCATTGGGGCGTAATGTAAACTGCCATAGAGTACATATTCAAACTAATAGACCGCTGTTTGATTACTGACCAGTCATAAGAGGAAGTGTCTTTGTTGGATTGGGATGTTTTATGAGTTTGACGCTGGTACTGTTCGTTTGGAAACACTTCTAATGAAGAGGAAAAAATTTGCGCTAATACTGGAAGAAGAATGGAATGAAAGATAATGTGTGTTTTAATGAAAAAATTGGGATTATAGTGTATCAGAAGGGCTGAAGAGGGAGAACTTAATGGGTTTAAGGTGGAGCATGGGTACACTGAGACATAATTTCATTTGAATAAATCGTTCTATGGTAAAGATTTTTTTTTGGTTTTGTAATTTGCATCCAGAAAGCTTCTTTAACCTGTATTTTCAGCGCAGAAGAGTAGACCCGTGCATGCCTGTAAAGTGACATAACCTTGGATAACATCATCATTCTGCTACAAAACCATTACTGCAAAAAATTACACCATGTGAAATGGTGGATCTTTTTATGATAGGACAGAATCCTCTCTATAGCATTATATTATTATTGGACTAGCAAAACCTTCTTTGCTTTGTGGCTCAGGGGAGATGGAGCCACAAAGAGCGTATCACAATGCAATACATTTCTAGCCTTTAAAAATTAAGAACAGTTTTTCATGGGGAACATATCTCAGGAAAATGAAAGTATTTGGGCCACTAAGGTATTGTAGTTAATTGCTACTCCTCTGCCTAATAACTTGCATTGTTATTATTGTTGTAGATCATATTTTTATGATATTTGTCCTTCTCTCATTTTTAATTTCAATGCCTTCATTTTCCATGAATGAAGACATCTAAGAGTAAAGAGCAAGAATTAGTGTTACTGTTCTGGTTTTGTATGTTCTAGAACTTTAAACTTTTTATGTGGCACTTTATATGGCAAATTGTATAGTATTGTAAAATTTAGTTTCTTAAAATGTTTGACTCACCCTTGACTTTGCATAGTTTACTGTTTATCATGGCTTTGCCTTTTTCAAAATGGAAGTAAACTATTCCTGTTCCGTCTTTTGGAACTTGTTACAGAGAGCAGGTAATTAGCTTGTGCACTTGGAACACTGTAGAATAACAAGATAAAATTGAAGTTCTAGGTTCTAAGGGTTAGTTTTAAAAAAAAAAAAAAAAAGTTTTTCATCTTTATATCACTTGTCGTACTAATGCCAGTTCTACCTTTTTTTTTCGTTAAAAAAGATAGTTTTCTTTTACAGATTTTAAAAAAACCAAACAAACAGGTTTTTTGATTTTACCTGCTAATAGTATTCAAAGTTTTAAAAAGCTTTTGGAGTGTTTTTTAGCTGTCTATTACCAAGTCTTCATACCTTTGGAAACAACTGTGTCTCCTAAAAAACCTCACGCTATACCACCACAAAATTTCTGTGTGGCTGTGATCCGTCACATGCAACCTCACCTGTCCAGGATGGTCCCTGAACTGCCCTGAGAGGAGAGCTTTCTGGAGTCTGCTGTGGCACTATTACTGCTTGCTGTCCAGACCATTCTTTTCCTACGAAAAGCAGGATGGTAGGGAGAGAAGGCAGTCTACACATAAGCTGGGACAAGATTTGAAATAACATATGGCCTGAGTGCTTCCAGGTCCCAGGGTTTAAAAATAGCCTATGAGTTCCAAAATGGACCTACAGAAGTAAGTGTACTTATTGATGGCAGTGTTAACAACATAAGAGTTTATACCAATACTTATGCATATATACACGTATTGTGAATATACTTTGTATAGCAGTCTTTATGTGACATCTTCGTCTCTGAGAAAACTTAGGAATTTTGATGGCATCATGGGAGGGAAGTGTCATAACATTATGAATTTTCTTCTTTTATGTTTATTTTTGTTGTTAAGGTTTTTCTTAGCCTATGCTCTAAATTCTGCAGTTATCGTTCCTTGGATATATTATGTCTGTATATTGCTTTTATCTCAAATATATTTCATAAATAGAAGAAAGCCTGTGAAGTGTTCATCACAGTATTAAGCTTTCTGTATATGGTAGTATTATTTTTTCTAGGTATCTGTTTGTTTTACAGACTTCAGAATCTTTCAAATAATATTCTTTCAGTTTGGAAATTTCTGGTGCTCTATAAATCCCTGCAATTCCTGGATAAAGCTTTAGAGATACAGGGCATGCCTTTTTGTGTGTGGGTATGTATGCAAAGGAGAGGATTTCTTCCATTTAAAATAACTATTAAGATAATGAGTGGCTTTTCAGTACCTCTGAAGTTGTCAAAGAAAAATGCCTTAAAAACGTGTCAAAATTTTCTTGAAGAAGTCTCTTTGCATAATGGCGAGTTAACAATATAGCTGGGTTATATGGTTTATGGATGAACTAGGCCTTGTTTTTCCCTAATCAAAGCTCTTGGCTTTAAGAGTTGGCGTTTTGGGATCTGTAGCTGGTGCCTGTCTGCATTACACTGGTTAAAGCTGCTATCTACATAAATCTTTCTGTGTTTCCCCCTGCCTCTCCCCCAGGCAATAGTGCAAGATGATTAAATTGTGTGTTAGCTTGATTTTTTCCTCTCCTCATTGCCTTGGTTAATTGAGAAATGGCTATATGTTCTTAGAAGTTACTGCTAACGGAAAAACGAAAAGCTACATTCTAAGATTTATAGCAAAACCATGGAAGTCATTCCCCTCTTCATCCATTCCCTTTTCTAATACTGTAGCTCAACATGGAATAGATCCCTGTTTTCTTTTTCTTCCTGCTGTTATAATTGCAGCTTTCAAGGGACTAAAACAAATATTCCTGTTTGACCCAAATGTTTCTGTATTTGTATAAAAAGAAAAGGAAGGCAGAGCACTTTTTTTCCTCTGTGTACTCTTCAATAGATATTTAGTTTACCTTTCTCTTCATAATGTCTTGCATACTGAAATCGGGAGCTTGAGTTCTGTGCTTTATATTCTAATTGTATGTACAAGAAATTATATTTCGTAATGTTCTAACATTATTCCTAAGTATATCTCAAAAGATTTACAATAAGGAAAATACTCCCAATACCCATTCATTCTTTCTGGGTTGGATCCTACATTTACATTTCTTCTCTCCTCCTGTTTCTTTAAAAGTAGTTGTCTTGTGCTGTGAATTAAAAACAGGCTTGCTGTCGAAAAACACACTCTGTAAGTTTAGGCCAGCTGAGATTTGATCTGATTTTCCTAGAAGTTGTTCTCACTAAAGTCTTGAAATCCTCATCTTATCTGAGTCTTCTTCAGCATATATGGTAGTGCTTATCAATAACTTTTCCCCAAAACCTTGTTTTTTCATGCCATTCTTTTTTTCTAGAGATGAGCACAGCATGGAAATACATAATTCGGAAAGATTAAATTTGTATTCATGAGTGATTACAAGGTGCCCAGTACGTAGGTGTTGTACCTTATCAGAGATGTAATATGGTGTACCTTATCAATATTGCTCTTCCCTTGGATAGAAAGGTAACAGATGTTACAAAGTCCTACAATTCTGTTTAAATAATAGTACCTACTCCTTTCCTCCAAGCTGTGAAGTTTTTATTGATAATACAGGCCCATAAATGTAAATCAAATATTCAACCAAATAGTTCACAAAGATCAATGATTACAGGTACTCTATAACTGTACTTAATGATAGTCTAAATTTGAAAAATGTATTACCCACTTGAATTGTCTATAATGGAGCCTTTGAGACAATAATAGACTACTGAGGAAATTATTTTTTCAGAATGATGATGATGTATTTCAATGGCTTCAGTACTGACAATGCAGATGATTCCCATTTCCAATTCAAGACCTACTGAAACTCCTCCCACAGTCTATGGGAGGGATTCCATGGAGAATTCCCTAAATTCTCAAGAGACATGCTAGATTTTCTATAATTAATAAGAAGTACGCCCCACACCTCTTGAGTGGATGGGACCACAAGGCAGGGACTGGGGGAGCATAGTCCTTCCAACTGTAAGAGAAGATCAGGTTCATGACTATGTTAGGAACATGAACATATAGAAGTCGATGGCACCTGACAAGATGCATCCCAGAGTCCTGAGGGAACTGGCTGGTGTCATTGCCAAGCTACTCTCCATGATATATGAAAAGTCATGGCAGTCAGGTGAAGTCCCCAGTGACTGGAAAAAGGGAAACATTGCACCTGTTTTTAAAAAGGATAGAAACAAGGATCCCGGGAACTACCGCTCTGTCAGCCTCGCCTCTCTGCCTGGGAAGATCATGGAGCAGATCCTCCTAGAAGTTACGCTAAGGCACGTGGAGGACGGGGAGGTGATTTGAGACAACCAGCATGACTTTCCCAAGGGCAAGTCCTGCCTGACCCAACCTAGTGGCCTTCTATGATGGAGTGATGACATCAGTGGACAAGGAAGAGCTATGGGTGTCATCCATCTGGAATTCTGTAAGGCCTTTGACACAGTCCCCCACAGCATCCTGCTCTCTAAATTGGAGAGATACAGATTTGATGGGTGGACTGTTTAGTGGATGAGGAATTGTTTGGATGGTCACATCCAGAATGTAGTGGTCAGTGGTTCAATGTTCAGATGGAGATCAGTGGCAAGTGGTGTCCCTTGTGGGTCTGTATTGGGACCAGTATAGTTTAATATCTTCATCATTGATGTAGACAGTGGCATCAAGTGCACCCTCAGGAAGTTTGCAGACGACACCAAGCTGAATGGTGTGGTTGAAAGGCCTGAGGGAGGTCATGCCATCCACAGGGACCTGGGCAGACTAGCGAACTAGACTTGGGTCGGTTGGGGCAACCCCTGGTATCAATAGAGGCTGGGGGATGAAGGGATTGAGAGTAGCTGTGCAGAGAAGGATTTGGGATTACTGGTGAATGAAGAGCTGGACAAGAGCCAATGATGTGTGCTGGCAGCCCCAAAAGCCAACCGTATCCTGGGCTGCATCAAAAGAAGCATGGACAGCAGGTCAAGGGTGGATTCTGCCCCTCTGCTCCAACCCCACATGGAGTACTATGTCCAGCTCTGGAGCCCTCTACGTAAAAAGGACATGAACTTGTTGTAGCATGTCCAGAGGAGGGCCATGAAGACGATCAGAGGGCTGGAGCACCTTTCCTATGAGGACAAGCTGAGAAAGTTGTGGTCGTTCAGCCTGGAGAAGAGAAGGCTCCAGGGAGACCTTATTGCAGCCTTTCAATGCTTAAAGGGGGCTTATAAGAAAGATGGGGACAAACTTTTTAGCAGTCTCTGTTGCGATAAGACAAGAGGTAATGGTTTTAAACTAAAAGAGGGTAAATTTCGAGTAAATATAAGGAAGAAATGTTTTACAGTGAGGTTGGTGAAGCACTGGAACAGGTTGCCCGGAGAGGTGGTAGATGCCCCATCCCTGGAAGTGTTCAAGGTCAGGTTGGATGAGGCCCTGAGAAACCTGATCAAGTTGAAGAAGTCCCTGTTCATTGCAGTGGAGGTTGGACTAGATGACTTTTAAAGGTCCCTTCCAACACAAACTTTGCTGTGATGCTATGAATAACAACAATAAGGTAGAGGTTACTGTCAGAAGAAATCCCTTTCCTAAAGAAAAAAGCTTTAATTCTTGTATAATTTCATTTTATTTGTTTTTAACCGGCAAAGTTTTAAAGCTCTAGAAAATACAAGTCCATAACAGAAGTGATGACAGGCCGACAGCCCTGTAGCAATACCACCGTGAACTGTGTCAACCTAACACAAGAAAAAAACCTCCAACCTCTTTGTTTATGACAAGCTCAGTGACTAAAACTGCCCTTTACATTGTAGAGAGTAGACTGGAGCAATGTTCAACAGTGTTCAGCTGTGTTTTCTTTGATTGCAACATTTCATACAATTGGATTCTTATATTGGTAGTTGGATTTGCTCTTCAGACAACAGAAAAAAACAAAAGGCTTTTCAGCTTGTTGATGGAATACCAGATTTGCATTTGTGCAGTTTTCTGTCTCTTTGAAAACTACTATCCACAGTCTATTAGAAAGATGTGGCCTATTATGCATTTGCCTGTTTCCAGAAGAGAAAGGTCTTTAGTGACCAGCTGGTTTTTTTATTATTGCAACTTGTATACCTTCTAGGGTTTTTTTTCCTTACGTTTAGGAGACACATAAGTTACCCTGTTTAACTGGATATGCTGCTTTAACTGTATGCCTAGAACATGGTAATCCTTGTAACAGCTTCAAAACATAATGGATCAAAAGGTGTAGCCTTAGGACTTAATCTTTTCGTCTGAAAGTCATTTAAGTTCAAGTGGCTCAGTTCAGTGTATTCAGCAAATGAAGCAGACACACTTCATTTTGCTGCTTGTAAGCTTGATTTTTTAGATCAAGCAAAAGGAAATTTCTGCAATGGGTCAGGGAACCTATTTATTGACAGTGCCTGTTAAAAATGACATTTTTCAGAGTTATTTCATGTTCAGGTGTTACTAACTTCTGCACTCCATTCTAGATTTTGTGCATCAGATCTGTTTGGATACTGCTGAATATGGCTGTCCATAATCATTTTCACAGTTACTATGTATAGTTGTGTAAGTGATGCTTATATTAATAGTTTCTAGCTGTTATTTTTGACACACCTTGTCAGGTGTTAATCAGAGACACTATTTTTTTCCTAATTTCCTTAAACTTCTCACCCCTTTCTAACCGTGAGGCTGCCTGCAATGCACCTTCAAAAACAATTTTCACATTTACAGGTAGAATTATAGCAAATTGTTGCGATGGAGCAAAGAATTCTTTTTTGTAAATCTAATTTCAGGTTAGTTACTGTGGAATTGGAAATGTGTACCTTATCTAGCGTATTTATATGCAGAAACTGTGAGCTTGATTGTCTCTTGCTTGTACCATTGTGACTTAATTGATTTCAGTAGATTTGGACCTAATTCTGGGTAGTGAGAGAAAGGCTACTGTTTTTCTGTTTTGTTTTTTTTTTTTTCTTTCTTCTTTAGTTTGTGGATGGAGGGAAGGAAGTTGGGGTTATTTTTGGAAAGAAAGTAAAAAATCTCCTCTTACCCGCTTATTGAGCGTATACTTTGCCAGTCTGTCTTTTGCAAGCCCTGTTGCAGTAGAACTGAGCACACCCCAGTGAAGTAACTCCTGTGTCAGGCTTATTAAATTTCAGCCACAGGAGAGTGAAGCTGCTTATGTCTCAAGATGTAAACTTTGACCTCGGCTTGCAGAACTGAGGTAGAAAGGAAGAAAGATTGAGTGAAAGTGGAATGACTCCTAGTTCGGATCACAATATCTGGTTTTTATTTTTAGCACATTAATCATATGGAAGAATGAAATGATGGACTAAAGTTTTTTGCACTCTTTGAGTCTCTGAACACATGGGGTTTTTTATTTCATTTAGTAGGGTACACAGCAGTGTTTCTTGCAACTCTAAGCTGTCACACTCAAAACAGAATCATAACATAACATTTCCATTATACTCAGAACCACACTCTAGCAAAATAATTTTCACCCTCTCCCCTTTGAGATAGCTGAAAGCATAACCTTCATAGCTATTGTCAGAGAGTCTTCTTCCAGCTTTCTATTTCTCCTGTAGTCCTCATATGAATTGGGTTCACTGATGTGTTAGTGAGATTCTCTGAACTTTTTTGTAATCACTTCATTCTTCCAGGATTGTAGTGTGTGTAAGTTTTACATCTTTTTATAAGACAACCATGGTCCTGTTTTGTTATTTTTCCCCTGTTTTAAAAAAGAGATAGTATAGTTTAGGTTAAATGAGTTTTGACCTTGTGCTAGTTTAGAATAGTCATAATGTGCTAAAATAATACTAGGTCAGTTTGATGCAAGCACAGGTTTTAAGATGTGGATCTGTTCTCAGTTGCCTCCTCTCTGCCAGGAAATGCCACTCTTAGAAAAGCTTTAAAAGCTATAATATTTTACTTGAAAGTTGGGAGTGGGTCCAGTACATCCACCTTTAGGTACCTGATGTGTGCACCTCTATAGCACTTCTACTAACATAAAATAATTTTTGTGTGCAATGGGAGATTGATGTTTTTTTTTCCTCCAGATGGAGGTCCTTGTGGTGGTTTCAAACTAAGGTGGTTTGAAACCCTTTCACAGGTATTTTTGCATTGAATGTTTAATTTTGAAATGTCTCCTACACATCTCACAGGAACTGTAGTTGATGCCTTGTATTTGCATTTGTTTTTCAGGCTTCTTAATCAGTCTGCATCTGACATATTAAGTAGAGACTTTGTATGATGAGAGGTAGAGTTCTTGAGCAGATCACATGACCTTGTATCATAATCATAGAATCACAGAATCATAGAATGTATTGGATTGGAAGGGACCTTTAAAGGTCATTTAGTCCAACCCCTCTGCAGTAAGCAGGGACATCTTCAACTAGATCAGGTTTCTCAGGGCCTCATCAAGCCTGGCCTTGAATGTCTCCAGGGATGGGGCCTCCACCACCTCCCTGGGCAACCTGTTCCAGTGCCTCACCACCCTCATTGTAAAGAACTTCTTCCAAATGTCTAACCTAAACCTACCCTCTACTCTAGTTTAAAACCATTGCCCCTCGTCCTATTGCTACATGCCCTTGCAAACAGCCCCTCCCCAGCTTTCCTGTAGGCCCCCTTCCGGTACTGGAAGGTTGCTATAAGGTCTCCCCAGAGCCTTCTCTTCTCCAGGCTGAACAGCCCCAACTCTCTCAGCCTGTCTTCATACGAGAGGTGCTCCAGCCCTTGGATCATCTTTGTGGCCCTCCTCTGGACCCGCTCCAACAGGTCCATGTCCTTCTTGTGCTGAGGGCACCAGAGCCGGATGCAGTACTCCAGATGGGGTCTCACGAGAGCAGAGTAGAGGGGGAGAATCACCTCTCTGGATCTGCTGGCCACAGTTCTTTTGATGCACCTCTGAATGCAATTGGCCTTCTGGGCTGCAAGCGGACATTGTTGGCTCATGTCCAGCTTTTCATTCACCAGTACCCCCAAGTCCTTTTCCGCAGGGCTGCTCTCTATCATGTCATCCTCCAGCCTGTATTGATAAGACGATTGTCAACTCAACACACAAACCAAAAAAAAAAATGGTTTGGAAGGAGACTGGGATGATAAGCAGCCAGAACTGCGTTGACACAGCAGAAAAGCTGACTATAAATCAACCACATTGTTATAAATATCTGCAGCCATCAGGGCCCGTTGAGCTCTCCATCCATAGCGGCTGGGTGCATGATGGTGATCCCTTGAACAGGGACACCGCTCAAGGTTCCCCTTGAGGCTGAGAGATCCCTTACCTGACACCAGACTTCGATGGGTTAGTAAGTCACATTTTTTGCATGCATGTGACATTTAAGACACATATAGTAAGCTTAAGTGATAATCTTTGTGTCCCATGCTAACTTTAAGTGTAGTAAATAGTATTGACCACCAGTCCATCTGTACTTATTAAATATTTTACATACATAAATTTACTGATTAGAACTCAATAAACTACTAGTTCAGATCTGTCTGAGTGATCTATGACTCTTCTACAACACTCACACGGGTAGAAGTTATAAAATCACAGAATCGTTTAGGTTGGAAAAGACCTTTAAGAACATGAAGAACATTAACCTGGCACTGCCAAGTCCACCGCTGAACCGTGTCCCTCAGCACCACATCTACATGTCTTTTGAATACCACCAGGAATGTCAACTCAGCCCCTTCCCTGGGCAGCCTGTTCCAATGCTTGATAACACTTTTGGTGAAGGGTTTTCCTCTTGCCATTTCCTCTTTTCCTGTCACCTGTTATTGGGAGAAGTGACCAACCCCCACCTCGCTATAACCGCCTTTCAGGTAGTTGTAGAGAGCGATGAGGTCTCCCCTCAGCCTCCTTTTCTCCAGGCTAAACAATTGCGGTTCCCTCAGCTGTTCCTCATAAGACTCGTGCACTTATCATGCGGTGGTGGAAGTCCCTTAAGTTGTTATCTGTACCATGGTTTTGAGGTTTCATCCACATTTTTCAAACAAACAGTGATTATAGCTCATAAAACATAATTTTCAGTTCTGTCTATCACAGTTGCCACATGAATATCAAAGGTCTGATTCTTTTTTGTATTTTAGATTCTTGTTAAGATTAGGAGTTCTTGGTATACGACTATTAAAGAGATACTGTGATCAGGTCTCACGGTATTTCTGACACTTTCCTCTTGACTGTAGGCAGTCAGCCATGATGAAACGTCCTTTCTCTTGGAAAATCAAACACATTGATGATGTTTGGTTTTCTCCTCTTAGTGTTACCACCACAGAGAAATTACTCCATCAGCAGGTTTACTTCAAAAATTGTAGGTACTCTGGAGTGGACGGAAGAGGTCAGCTTTATTAATCTGTAGTTCTTTACGCTTCCTTTGTGGTACTATGTTTGACACATTGCTGCAATTAAGTTTAGAACATTGTCCAAGGCCACACTGGAAAAATAATATTTTTCTTTTCTATTAAAGTCACTCTGTCTTTTGAAATATTTCCACTGTTTAGGAAACTGACTTTTTGGACGGTATTACAGAGAGTGATTTCTGATGATAGAGACATGTAACACTGAAAGCCGAAGAACTTGAATTTGCAACTCGCCTAAGTCTTTATGTAGTCTCCTGAGCAAGCAAAAGCTTTCTGAAAATAAGGAAATTGGTATTAGAAGAGAACTGTAGCTTGCTGAAGAGAATCCTCTTTGGTTTCATTTTGTTGGGGTTTTTTGAGGGAGGAATAAAGTTTTCTGACTGTTTTTTTTTTCTTCCGCTCTCTTGACTTCTTTCTTCTATTGTTGCTGTTTTAGGTTCTGGGTTAAACAGAACAGCTCTAGAATGTCTGTTCAGGGAAGGTTATGTTTCTTATAGCTTTTCCTGGAGAAAATGTATCTTAATTAAGATTATATATTTGATTATTCTTCTGCTGACTTTGATAACATAGTGACCCTTTTGATTTCATTTTTATGGTTTATCTTGTGTGGTAATTTTATCCAAGTGCCTTGGAACATCTAATTGCAAAACAACTTTTTAACCCCTGTTTTGCATTCCTCAGGTCAGTGAACTGCTGCCGTGTTGTCAGCACTGTACTGAGAAGAAGATACCGCCTTGGTGAAAGGCTAACTTCCTTGTGAATATGGATAGGTTGGTCTTCCCAGAGCTAATAATTGCTCCTCTGGATGACAATGGTCCTTGTATAATACTGTTGCCTTGTTATAGTGGCTCATATGCTAATGACAGTGTAGCTGTTACCTGACTTGGGCCTTGTCATACACATTTGAAGGAGCTATGTTTCTGTCAGCCAGGGGTTTCGGCTCAACAAGCAGGATTGTGTAGGCACTGGTTGCATAGTTCTAATTTTAATGGTTAAGGGCCTGTGTGAATGCGTAAGAAAGCATATCAGGCAGTTTCTATGAATCAATAGCTTTTCTATTTTTAAACTAATGAGATGCTGTCACATAGTTGATGTTTAATAAGTACAGTTTAGAATGTTTTGAATTAGGTCCTATATGTTGCCTGCTATTTCGAAGTCGGGTTGCCTCATGCTCCGGAATTGAAATGCAGACTTCTCTTTACTTTTTCATGTGCAATTTTGTATTGCTGGTGGAGTATTTGTTTACAGTGCCACATCAGAAGAGTGTTTGCATGGTTTATTCGTGAACTGTTTCTTTCACTTCCCTGTGGCATTAAAAAGAAGCATAAGGTGCATATGTGAATACAAGATAGCATTAAGATGTGTCTGCTGTATTATTGTAAACTAAAAGCCTTTTGAATTTGTTCAGAAGCTTCTTCCCCTCCCCATAAAAGTAAAATGTTTCTTTGCATATAAAATGAGAAATTGGCTTCCTCTGTAGCTGCTGTTGAATAGTTCTCCCAGTAATATAAGCCCAGAGGGGCAAATATGTGATACTCATTTGGGCACAGTTCTATGCAGCTAATATTTTTTGGGCACCAAACTTACTTTCTTTTTAAACCTGTTAGCAATAACTTGAATTCACAGTAGGATGTCTCAATCAGAGAAGGGCAAACAGACTGACAGCACTCTGAGTGAGTTAGCCAGTGGCAGTGTGTTTCTCTGGACGTAGTGAAGTAATCACCGTGTAGCATATCTTGGAGTGTACTTACATTAATATTCTAGTACAACAGAAAAAAAGAAATAGATATGCAAAAATTAAACCTCCAGAACAGAATTCTACCTGCTCCCTACTAAAATGAATAATGGATCATTTCAGTGAATTTTTCTAAGTGCTAATCAAAAATATAATGATTTGCAAATCATTACTCAATTAAATTGGAAGCAGTAATTTTAATTTTTGGCAATTATAGTCATTATTTTTTCTTTATCTTTGTAAGTTATGGTTTATCAATCACGTAAAACATCAGCAGCACATGCCTTGAAATTTAGGCATGGCTCAAACACTTTGGTTGAGCATGCATAAAAGCAGTGTGTATTTCCTCCTGTGACAGTGACTGAAGGGGTTGTCTCTATAAGGTGATAAATTTAGATTTTATTTTTCTTCATAAGCATTTGGAAGGAATGGGAGGAATACTACAGCAAAGAATAGAACATTTCTGTTCCTCATTTCCCCAGGAGGTCCCCTTTGCTAAGGGGTTTGAACCGACATCCCTTTAATGAGCCCTTAAGTCAACAGGTTCCAGGTTGATTTGTATTCAGTGGCTAGCGCTCATCTGAGTTTTATTCTTCAAAAAGCAGCTTTTGCCTTTAAAACACAATACTATATATACACACAATATATATGTGTATATGTAAAAATATATGTTTATATGCTTTATAAGTATATATACACAAACATATAAATGGTTTGTATGTATTGTGTGTGTGTGTATATATATATATAAAAATAGCATAATAGCATTAAAAAAATCTCATGGGACATTAGAGAAGTAGGCTCAGCCCCTCAGGGTATATTGAAAGGTTGAGTCTCATTTTCTGGACTAGTGCTATAACACTTAGGCTATTGTGTAAAAAATAATTACTGTTGCCTGTCTTCCTCATCCCTACTCTTGTTAAGCTGCTGTAAATGATTTTGAGGTCAGCTGTTAAACTGCTGGTTTTTTTCTCCTCTCAGCCATCATGGGTAACCATAGTCATGCATTTTTAAACTACCTTTCACAGTAGTGAAAGTGTGAATGGAAGGATGTTGGGAGGGAACTGCAAGACTGACCTTTTGACACAAATTCCAAGGTAGTTGTCTACTGAAGATCATTTATTTTATTAAAAAAATAATTTCAAATTCTTCTTTCCTTTTTTTCTGATTGTTTTGCTAACTCATGAGCCTTCAGCACTAATTCTTCAGTGCGTCTGGGTGGTTTAAACTGATTTTTGCAATTTGAGACCTGTTCCAGTGACAGTTGTATAGTTGCTATTTTTTTGCATTGCGTATACTGGTTTTGTCTGTCTTGTTTGACTGATGATATCTTACAAGGAAAGTCTCAGATTCCCACTGAAACAAATGGTAAGGATAGAAAAAGAATGGGAAATGAATTATGCACTATGTTTTATTCAGTGGCATAGTCTATTGCTCCCTCAGTGACCAGTTTTTATAATGCTGTTGTATATTTATGTTTCAGTACTTTGTCATAATCTATTATTTCTTCTTAATTTTTTTTGAGATGGAGCTGTAACTGATAAACTGTGGATAGTAATATCTTGAATTATTCTTTGGGTTGAGAGAATGTTCCTCGTTCCATTCTAAGTTTGCTGTTGAGAGGCCGTTGTTTTCCCACTGTTTTCTTTTTTCCTGCTCACCAAAACCACCAGCAGGAAAGTTAGTGGATGGTTATGTGGGTTTTATCTTGACAGTGGTGTTTCCTAAACTCTGTGATAGTCTGTATACCATTTGGAAATGTGGTGAATGTACCAGTGTTTGATACTGATATCCTCAGTTATATGGATATTTTAAGAATTGGTTCACTTGTGTAACTGAACAAGCTAAAAGCATGTACAGCCTGTGGGGTGAGGGGTTGTAGACCGGCAGACTTGATGACAGATCTCTTTAGAGCACAGAGCCTTACTAAGTGACATCCATTCCCTGGCTTTCATGAAGTGCTGCAGCATTTGTTATACTCCTGAGTCTCACAGGCTTGACACAACTGATCGGTGAGCTGATCAGCCATGCTTTGTATGTTGGAGAGGGAGGGAAGGGAATGTGAGTTTATCATTTTGCTGGTGTTGAAGTGGGTGGGAACAAGGACCATTGGCCAAGTTACGCATGTGATATTCAAGACTTGACAAAGTTAGTCTTTCTGATAGGAAATCTGTCGCTATTTTGGCTTTGCCTTTACTGTGTTTAAATCCTGGGTCCTTTAACACCATTCAGTTGATATAGTGGGAGAATAAACACACTAAGGCCTGTGTTACATTTAAATCCAAAAAGAAGAGAAAATGTAAGTGTCATTACTATTACTCTATGAGTAGAAGAAATAGCTAATACTGTCTGGAATGTTGATTTCCCCTCACCACTTCAGCAATTGCATGATTTATTTGCAAGTTAACACTTCATACTGTGCTAAATGCCACCAATTGAGTTGCAAAAAGCAAAGCAAAAATTTCCACTTCTATAATTATATTCTGGTTTATAATTATATTTATCTCTTGTACCCCAAATGAGCATTTCAGTAATTTGCATGGCTTCTTAGACGGTTGCATGCCCTAAAGAGACTAAAGGAATATTGTGAAAGACTGAGAGGAGAGCAAAATCATAATCACCTGTGTGTTCATTCAGTATTGATAGTGACAAAATCTAATGAGGTTTTCTCAATCTTGGGCAAAAATCTTGGTAAAAATGACTAATTATGTTTGAATTTGGCTAAATTGAATACTGAAGATGGTTCTCTTCTACATATGAACAGAAATCTGTCTCACAGGTATAGACACAAGAAACCTACCACTTGAATTAAAATTCTTCCCTTTAACCATTTGTCTGTCCCCTATCAGAATAAAAATCTTGCAGGGTTTAGGTGTCCAGGATCTGATTTCGACTTACTAGAATATACTGAATGTACACAACTAGAATTCTGGTCAGACTTCTAGTGGAAGAATAAATCGTAGGTGTATTTCATCTGGGAAGCTTGATGCAAAGATGGGATGGATTATTCAAACAAAGAACTCAGAACCAATAGTTAAGATTGACTACAGCTAAGAAGAGCTTACATGCCTACTAACCTCATATCCTTGATAAACTAGAGACTATTTTAGAGTTACAATAACATAATTTTAATAAATTCAGAAGGTATATAACCTTTTGAAAAAATGAAGTTTCATATTCATTCATGAAGTCATAGTCTTCTGTCTTCATGTGTAAGAAGCGGTTGATAAAGCTGAGGTTTAGATACTGCGTTGATGGTTGCTGTATCCCTACCCTGGGTGGATCTGCACTTCTAATTCTGACTCTGCAGTGATTTGAGCAGATCATACGCTCCAGTTATGCGCCGTGGTCGGATGCCAGGTGACCTGTAGGTTTCTCTGAGTATGCGTCGGCATATTTTTGTGCCAGATCACAAATTGAGTAATCCAGTGCTTCTGTCATTCTTGTCACTTGATTTGTATTTATTGTGACTGGCTTTTACACATTGTAAACAGCACCAGTGGAGTTGACTGTGCTTTTTATGTAGAAGAAGGGTTGCTATAAAAATGACTAGAAGAAGATATGTGGCTAGGGAATGAATATCACTCAATCACAGTGAAATTTCGCGAGTGGATGGACAGTATGTCATGCTGATAATGTCCGTGTAAAAGATATATCAAGGGACAAGAGCTAGAAAGATAAAGAGTATTTTGAAAGGCAGAAGAGAATGAAGCTGAGGTTGTACATTTACTGCAAATTGCAGGAATTAAGAAGTCTTGCATTTCCTTCCCCCTGTTAGAACAGGCCACTGCCATGTGTATCTTGCTGTGTTCTCAGCTTGTATTCCTGATGGGAGCTAGCAGGGAGGGCTGGATTCACTTGCTTAAATGTTCTACAGTTATACTTTTTAATTCCTTGTTTTGTTTTATTTCTGCTTAGTTTGCTCTGTATTACTTAATAGGATGGGGATTAATTTTCAGTTTCAATTTTAAATTTAGGATAAGAATTTTATGTTCTTCACCTGGTGAGTCTGAGATATAGAAGAAAAATGAGTGCCTCAAAAAAAAAAAAAAGGAAAGAGAGAACTGTGAAATTTTAAAAACTGTGTTCTTAATTAATCTTCTCACCTTGCAGAGAGTATCACCTGGCAGTATCAAGATTTTTTGTTTGTTTGTTTGTTTTTTCTTCCTTCCTGGTGCTAGCCAGCTTAACACAGTTGCTTGTGTTTCTGCTGATTCAAAATGGTATTGTGATACCTTTCCTGTGTGTTCTATGGGTTTCCAGCATTACTCTCAACTTTTTTCTCTAAGTGTCGTTGTTTAAGAAGCATTTGCAAAGATTAGTACAGGTGCTGTTTTTTTTCTTTAATTTTTAAGCTATGAGGTTTTTGTGAGCCATTTGCTGCCCTGCACAGACAAGTACGTTTGGTCTTTAGCTGATCTCATAGCTCGATGTCCCTTCTAGTTACTGAAGGGGAACATGGAGCAGAGCGCTCTGGCAGGCAGCAGAGCCTGTCTTCTGAACTGCTGTGTGTTCACATGATGATAGGTGCGATGATGGGAAATGGCCCCTATGTTTCTCATTTGATTTCAGATCGGAATCATCTGCTGATCTCAGGACAAGCAGATTACTGTGGTTAAGCGGCAGGCATTTGTCAGACTGCAGGGAAGATCTATGTATTGTAGTCATGGGCTCTGCTTTTCTTTCTTCAGTCTGTCTTCTTCATAGTATCTATGTTAAAGCTTAAACTCTGTTGCATACTTCCTATATATTCAGAAAGTGAGGCAATGTGTGCATGAATAAATTCACTATTTTATTACCCCTCTAAAAATATTTTTACATGGTAAAGGACACATTCCTAAGTCACGTCTCTAATTTCTCTAAATAAGAGCAACCACTTTCTTTCCTTGCTTTTGTCTTTCATTTCTAAAGTGATAATAATAAACAGACCTTTAGAGATACGGAAGGCAAAGACATGCATGAGAAGGAAATTAAAGCATAGTTAGCAGCAGTAGCTGGCCTTTCAGAGGAGACTACTTAAAAAGATAAACGGACTAGTAGAAAAGCCACTGTTCAGGATCTTTGCTGAAAAGAAGTCAAGAATTGAAAGGACTTTTCTTCCCTGTTTTGGTGTTAAATTAAATCTTATCGACCTTCTTTTTCAAAGATTTGTCTAGGGAGAAAGACAGGAAGGATTGTTTGTTTGTATTTAAAAAAACCCAACGCAACATCAGTTTGAAAACTAAAAACACCTTTGACATAAGAAGCTGATAATTTCACTGACAAAATTCAGCCTGGAGTTTAGTCTTGCCAGAAACCCCCGGGAAATACAAGTGGGTGTGTTCTGCTTGAGTAATCACATGTAAATGCAGAGGTGCCAGCAGCACTGTAATAATGACTGTAGTGTCTTTGAAGGCACTCTGAAGCTTCCGTTCAAAGATACTCTTAAATAATTAAATAATTTTTTATTTTTTCAATTTACATGGAATATGTAATGACATCCCCCAAGTACCAGATTTCCTTCCTTCCTTTTTTGTTCTCATGCAAAGAATAAATAAGAGTATTTTAATTAAGACACTGCTTGCTAACCTGTATAGTAAAACAATGTGATGAAGGAGCCGGTCCAGATAGTTCTTTGTTGTGACCCTCAGTAATGTTTTCTTAACACAGAAGTGAACTTGAAAAACCTAGGTACCTCTGAGGTGATCTTAGAAGTCTGGCTTCCCCTCTGTAAAGAAAGGGAGGTAATTTTGTCCACTTTGATACACCCTCTGGCTCCTGGCAGTTCACTATGACCATTTATGTGGTATTCCTTGTAAGATTGGCTGCTCAGCTATCCGTATAGGGTTTTAATCTTTCTTTTTTTTTTTTTAAACTATTTTTTTGGCAGATACTGAGCGCCTCTATACAATGGTGTTCGAAGAGATCTGTGGGCGTTTTGGAAAGACCTATACATGGGATTTGAAATCCTTGGTCATGGGTAAGAAAGCCCTAGAAGGAGCGCAGATTATTCGAGATGTTCTAGATCTTCCAATAACCAAAGAAGAGTTATTACATGAAAGTAAAATGAAGCAGGAGAAGATATTCCATACTGCTGAATTGATGCCAGGTATGTTTCTCTTCAATATTTATAAACTGTTTATGGAATTACTTAAATGCTAACCAAGGCAGTTTTTGATCTGCCTTCCACAAAACAGTTGGTCTTACAGATTCAGTTTCATCACTCTTGTTTTAACAAGTTTTACTCAAAACTACCTCTTATTTACCTGTTGAAGAGATATTTTTAATGTTAAAAAGTACTGAAAACTTATTCTTCTTGTTTACTTGGAGAACGGCTTTTTTCTGTATGTTTTAAAAGAAGAAAACATGTGCATGATTTCTATTTTGTAAGCCAGGTATTTTTTACAGTTGTTGCTGGCAGCTGTGTAACTCAAGTTAGTTTTCTCTGGCTGTAAGCATAGTCCTACTTTATTAAGCACAAATACACTTTTAAATGTGCAGGCAAGTGTATGAGTCTGTGGGTTCTTTCAGCTGGGATTCATCTCGCCTAACCTTAACATTGAAATTGAAGCATGGCATCGGAGCCAGCTGTGTGCCAAAGGAGAGGGAGGGTTTCTCAGGTTATCCTAAGACATGTCTTTTACCAGTGATTGTGCAGTAAGCCCCAATGGGTAGCTTAAACCAGGTACCTCAAGATAAGCAAGAGGATGAATCTTATCTGTGGTGTAAACTCAGACTTTTATGTTCCATTACATTTACACCTGGAATACTTAGAAAAAAATCCTCAGCCATGCAAGACGAGCAATACCTAAAGCTAGGATTGCTGTTAACTTTTTGTGCAATGTTAAACTTCCTGGAGCAAATATCAATAATTTATAAAGAAAGAAAAAAAAAAAGGATGAGGAATAAAAAAAACAGTATTAAAAGTGAAATAACTACATGTCACTATAACAAGTCTGTTACAATTTTTTCTCTTTAAATATATGCTTGTTTGTTCTGACAATCTCTACATCACATTAATGATGTTTTAATTTTTAGATACATTTTTATACCTAGTTCCATAATGCATTAAGAGGACATAAGTAAAAAACATGTGATATCTTAGGAATAAATAAGAAGCAGCAAAAATAAAAAGATGCAGTTTTTTTAGGCAGCTTAAAAACTTGAGTATTTTGTGCAGCTAACTTATTTAGTTATCTCACCAATGTCTTTTATATGCAACGTTTTTCAAATTGCATCTTTCTCACTTATAGATCTGCCTAAAACTGCAAGCCTGGTTAAACTCTCCAGGAAAACAGGAAAGAGAGAGAGATGTGTTTTAAATTTTTCATGTCAAACTTCTGGAACTAACTTTGCAGCTATATCTTTTGCAAGACAAATGAAAAAATCTGTAGTCTGGGTGAAATGTTAGGATGCACAGAGAAGAGTCGCTGTGATGTAACAGCACAGGTAATAGATGCCATTAAGGGGATGTTCTGTGCCTGCTGGGGATTGTGATAATGTGGCTGAACTGGCTTAAGCAGAGTTGCAGAGAGGTGATGGAACAGATTAGATGAAGGAAACATGAAGTTTTGTGCTGTTCCTGCCTTCAAAAAGTGAATTCTGGGCTTGCTGAAGCTGGGCTATTATAGTCGAAAGAAGCAAAATTCTTACTGGGACAAGCAAGTAAACATTTTTATCATCACTGGAATTGTTCAACTGATTACTTTTTCAGTTCAACTAAATACATACGATAACTTTCTTCAGGCTATTTTCTAAAGCAGAATTTATGTGAATGAACTTAAATACTTTATGGTTACTAGCCATTGTGGGGAGCAAAGGCAGCCTTGGTCACTGAATTAATGGAATCTGTACTTTAGTTGGTAGCAACGTATGAGATACATGCTGAATTGTCATATATTTGAGAAAACCAGGTTGATATCAGCTAATAATCTAGAAAGAAGGAGCTCCAGCTGCCTATTTAAGGATTGAAGTGGTCTTTAATCTGATAGCTGGATTGTTCTAATCTGATACTTTTCTTCTGTCCTTTTGTATCTTCTGAGGATATTTATTAATGTAATCCTTGTGGATTTATTCTACAGCCTGTTAATGTTCTTTAATTAAGGATGGACTTCATGCAGTTGTAAGATGTAAGACTGTGGTGACATTTTGAATTTACAATGTTCTCTGACTAAGAGATCTTTCAGATAGTTACAGGTAAATACAGGAAAGTGAAAGTTAATTGTCATATTTATTAGTGGTGTAAGATGAGTCTGACATGCTGAGTCTCTGATCATCTCTTGGCAGTTAATAGGCAGGTGAGGTTCTATTTTTTCAATCAATTTCTACAGGTTTTCCAAAAAATAAGATTCAAATTTGGTTTGGTGGAAAGCAGTGCTGAATGATGACCAACAGCGTTTGAAAAAGTGACTCAATCAAAGCAGCACTTGTTCCTGGACATACGATGAGCTATGCTCATGTTTGTGCCAACGATGATAATGCTATTAATTCCCAAATCAAGTAATTGACAGATATATCAGTGATGGTTAAGGATGGTGTGGAAGTTGTACAAATAAACGATTGGCAAAGCAGTTCTTTGCCTGACAGGCTATATCACAGCCATGCCGTTTAATGCTCAACAATTCTGAGGCATTAGTGGTTGAAGACAGAATTTTGACTATTTCAATATGGCTGAACTGATTGACAAGCTTCAATACATCAGGCTGTGGTCAAAATACAGATTCTAATGTGGAATTTTCTGATAACTATTTGAGAGTTTTTCAGAGTTACATTTATTTTTAGTTCTGTAAGAATCTTAGGGAAGGCTAGTTCAGTGGAGAAAGGAATTAATCCAAGACAATGCTGACAAAATGACAGGGCTGCCACTTGTGCTGCTTTTCTAAGTATTTCTGTCAGAGTACAGACATTTTTATCTGCAAGAGTAACATAGTAGGCCCTCTGTTTCTGCAAATGCAGTACTACGTTGCAGGGAAATGGATTGTCAGAAAAATGGGGAGTGACAAGTGGAGCAGAAGAAAACCATGCATATGTACATTTACCTATACATCTATAGGTGTGCTTTTGCTTAACATAAACCCAGAATATACATAGAGCCAGAAAAACCTAACTCTAAGTTACACAGCTGCCAACAGTTACTATAATCATGTCAGGGTTATGAAATTAATGCCATAGCAATCTCTTTTTCTGTGTCATCATCACAAAGCAGAGATCCTTAAGGATTGTGTGGTTGTGCATACCTTTTTCAGACATTTTCCACTCCTGGATCGTTTTCATGATAACTGGGATTTCTTTGTTGCAGCTCCTGTTCAGCCAGTGCAGAATGTGATGTGCAAACTATTTTCCAGTTCAAGTATAGTTGACTGTCTTTCGCAGACATGAGGAGGTAATTTCATAGCTCAGTTTTAGTACTAAATGAAGCCAGTCAGAAATCACAAAAAGAGAATAAAGAAAAACAGTTCAAGTTCCAATGGCAGCTCACTCTAAAGTCTTTTTTTTTTTTTCTTGAACAGTTCCATTCAACCAGCAGTCTAGTTTGCTTAGCTATTGTTTTCTTGATTCATGTTGTGCCCTTAACAGTTAAACAGACTTCCTACCATGTTATCTTTTCTTTTCCTTGCTATTATTGTTTTAATGGTAGGAAACTCTAGTGAGTCCGTGCTGGGCTCAGTGAGCCTGTAACCCCTAGAGATCAGTCAATTAGCTGCAAACTTTGAATGATGCTGACTGTTTGGCTGATTTCAAATATTTGGCCTTTGCATTACATCTTAAATGACTGCAACCCAAAAATGCTTTTACCAGTAAGTCAGCAACACACTTGGCAGAAGTTCTGAATTGTGTAAAATTTAGTACTTTTATTTTTTCCATGGGCATGCATGTGTTAGTATATACAGACTAAAATGAGATTATCGATTTAGTGAATAGGGAGTCTGCCACCAGAAGGATCTCTGGTACTTCTCAGAGAGCAATAAGATGAGACGATAGAATTCTTTAGTAATAGCCAATTACCTAGCAACAACTAAAACAATATGTATTGTTGACATTCCTTCCACAGCAATCACTAGAAAGAAAATTAACTCTTTCCCAGCTGAAACCAGGACACCTTCTAAATTGGGAAGTAGGTTATTAGTTTCCACCTCCACTTTTGTAGGTCAGTGAAAGCATAATATACCATTGCAGATAGCATTTTTAATATCTCAGAACCAAAAAAAGAAACAGGTGAATCTGAGAGTTAACATTCCCGTAGTCTCATCAGATTCATGGCAATTACACCAAGTGTCAGATAGCCCCACCTCTGTCACACTGTCACCTTCACAGCAGCAATGCTGATTTACTTCAGGATTGAGAGCAAGTGTAGATAATGAATAGCACTCTGCTGATAGGCTCGCAACTGTTCTAGCACACCAAACTACATTAAAAACATTTTTTTAATCAGTTTGTTACTTAAGTAAACAGACGGCTTCTTCCTGTGCTACGTGAGGTTATTGTGGTTTTTTTCTTTGTCCCTATACTCCACTCTCGTGAGACCCCACCTTTTAGTTCAGACACTGCTGATGTTTTTACTGTAGAAGCACTTTTATGAACTTAAAGAATTATCATCGAATTGGCTAGAAATGTAATCAACTTGACAAAGCTCTGAATGGTAATGTTAGCTTTTCTTTGATTAAAGAGAGTGATAAAATCTTGAAGAGCTTTAAGTTTGGTCTGATATCACATTCAATGTAGGAACTGTAAATGATTTTGAAAAAGAAGAGCTGTCTTTTCATACAGTGGCTATATTTATCCTTAAGATTTCCATTTGTGCACAACTGGATATAAATCATACAAGGCATGCATAATGCATGTACACAGTTAATTTAAACACGGCATGGAGCACTTTGGTTTCTTTTAGTCTTTTTCTCAGCAATAAATCTTTTCTCCCAAATACACACTGAACTGTTCTCAGACAACTTGTTTTGTGTGTAACGTTACAGCAAAATGAAGTGGACTTGAATAAGGGTCTTTAAAGAGCCTTGATTTTCGTGCCCCAGAGGTCAGGTTTTCTCTGTTCTCATGCTGTTAATATGAGTAGAAAGCTAACTGTATCTACGCAGCGATGAATGAGGAGCAATTCTGTGATAGATGTATGTGAAGATCTTCTTAGAGGGTATGCTGAAAGTCTGCAAAAAGAGTGTGAAATTGTATTTGGGCTCATAATTTGTGTGCGAGCTATGTGAAGATAGCACTTCTTGACCAGTATAGTTCTTCCAACAAAAATTTCAATGTACAGGGAAAAAGTCTGTTGATCAGGACAGTATTCTTTAAAAAAGCCTGTAGCCATATTGTTTCTTCTGCAGAATAGGCTGCATCTCAGCTACAAGATGTACCAAGTTTAATTATATTAGCACGGGCTACATAGTGTAGATGACCTCTAAAAGTATATCAGGGAAAGAGAAATGAAACATACACATACAGCACCGAAGGAAATGGGAAACGTGGTAAAAGAAGTAGTAGACTGATCAAACATGATACAAAAAGGGAAACAAAAGTGAATATTTTTTTGTAAGATTTAAAAAAAAAGTCCAGGAAAACTTAAGCATAGATCGATACAATAAAATATATAGGAAAATATTTGATTGACCATGAAATACATTTTTTTCTCACTTAAAAATAACTTTGTAGCATATTTCAATACCCCATGTAATTTTTCACAGAAGCACATTTTTTATCAAAAAGTTTAGGGAGAGGATCATTCCTTTGGCTTCTAATTACAGTTGACGATAAAATAAATGTAACTAGTAGTAACTAGTAACAAGATTAAATTGCCAAAGGAGAGTGGCCTCTATAGCTTATTGAAGCAAGAAGAATGACTATCTTTTCAACAATTAAAATTAATTGGAGACAAAATTACATATTGTGATTACAAAATACAGACAAAAAATAAGAATAGCCTGGGAATTTAACTAGATAAATAATCAAATAACCAGTAACTAACTGGGGAGGGGGATATGACAATTTAATATGTAAAATGACCTAAATAAACTGTGTAGTCCCCAAAACTATATCAAAGGATACACAGCAGTTATAGAAAGCAGTAGTATTGTTACTATAATCACAATGATTTGAGACTCGTGAGAGAAAGTTTTAAATGAGAAATAATATCTTTCATTAAAATAACTGAACTGTGGAGAAGCTTTTGGGCATAGAAAGTCATCTTCATATCAGTCTTAAAATGCCCATTTGCTATTTTGGATTTTTTTAAGAGTTCACATGTGCTTGCTTTCTAAAAAAGCAGCTATGAAGAGGAAGACACAAAATAATAATTTTAAGTCTATCCAAAGCTTTTATAATTTCTGCACATGTAGCCTTCATTTTTCTGTAGTACTTTAGCTTGAGCTTTCACTTGAATCTGAAAAAGAACAGGCAGAATCTACGTAAACTCCACAATATAACCTGATTTCATTGATTACCTGATGCTTTTGTTTAATTAGTATAAGGAATATGTTGTATTTATGGTGTTTTATTTGTTTTGTTGGTTTTTTTTCATTATTTGCTATCTTGAACTAAAGTAAACCTTTCTCTGATTTCTATTCTCTGATTATTAGATATCTGACACTGTAAATGTTTGAATAAAGACAACACTCACTTGGAAGATTATCAGTTATTAATTTATTTGATGGCTCTCTGTTCCAGCTTTCTCGAAATGTTCTTAAAGTGGTTAACAGCATAGCTAAACTATTTAGAATCTATAAAGAAATACTATCTGTGATGGTTGATGCAGAACTGAAACCCCTGTGAGCTCTTTGCATTTTGTTTGAGGGTGGGAAAAATGGGGATGTGTCTGCTAAATGTCCTTCCTAGTAGAAGATATTAGCTTTCTAATAACAAATTTTAAACAAAGACATAACACACACGCACTGTCTTCTTTATTGCCCACTGATTTCCCGTTTCATTTTCCTGGGATTGCATAATGATTAAAATACTATTAATTAGAAATTAAATGTAATTAGTACGTAGGTAGCACCCCAGGAAGGAGTACAGAAATGCAAGAGAGTTATGGTTCATGAAAGGATTTGCTACTGGAAATGCCACTGTTTGTTTATTTGAGGCCATCTCAGTCAGGTAGGAGCTCCTGTAATTTTGAAGTTAATTTTGAAGTAATTTTGAAGCTTAACTTTCATAAAAGCTACCTTGTAAATTTTAGGTTATTAACTTCTTGTGGTCCTATTTAAAATGTATGCTTTTGCTTAAGAGAAGGCCTTGGGGAGTTCTGTTCATTTTTCAAGGGCTTTTTCTTTCATAGCTTACATTCATCTTTTTAGAATTAGGACATTAGAAAAGACAGTGGGACTGCCTGTGTAGGCCTGGGCATTTTTGTGTCCTTGTTCCTGCACTCTGTTCATTTTACTTCTGTAAGTATGTCAGAGATAAAAGACGACTAGGGAAGATGTGGGCCCTCTCTGGAAGGAAACAGGAGACCTGATCACCCAGGGTATGGAGAAGGCTGAGGTACTAAATGACTTTTTCGCCTTGCTCTTCACTGGCAACTGCTCTAACCACAATGCCCAAGTTGCAGAAGGCAAAACCAGGGGCTACGAAAATGAAGAATCACCTGCTATGGGAGAAGATCAAGTACGAGACCATCTAAGGAACCTGAAGGTACGGAAGTCCATGGGACCTGATGAAATACATCCACGGGTCCTGAGGGAACTGGCAGATGAAGTTGCTAAGCCACTTTCCATTATATTTGAGAAGTCGTGGCAGTCTATTGAAGTTCCCACTGACTGGAAGAGGGGAAACATAAGCTCCATTTTCAAAAAGGGAAAAAAGGAGGAGTGGGGAACTACAGGCCGGTCAGCCTCACCTCTGTGCCTGGCAAGATCATGGAGCAGATCCTCCTGGAAACTCTACTAAGGCACATGGAAGATAAAGAGGTGATTGGTGACAGCCAACATGGCTTCACCAAGGGCAAGTCATGCCTGACAAATTTGCTGGCCTTCTACAATGGTGTTACAGTGATGGTGCATAAGGGGAGAGCAACAGATGCCATTTACCTGGACTTGCGCAAAGCGCTTGACACTGTCCTGCATCACGTGCCTTTAAATTGGAGGCATGGATTTGATGGGTGGAATACTTGGTGGGTAAGTAACTGGTTGGATGGCCACACTCAAAGGGTTGTGGTCAGCGGCTCAATGTCCCAAGTGGATACCAGTGATGAGTGGTGTTCCTCAGGAGTCGGTACTGGGATCAGTGCTGTTTAACATCTTTGTTGGTGACATGGACAGTGGGATTGAGTGCATCCTTAGCAAGTTTGCCAATGACACCAAGCTGTGTGGCATGGTTGACATGCTGGAGGGAAGGGATGCCATCCAGAGGGACTTAGACAGGCTTGAGAAGTGGGCCTGTGTAAACCTCATGAAGTTCAACAAGGCCAAGTGCAAGGTCCTGCATGTGGGTCAGGGCAATCCCAAGTATAAATAAAGGTTCGGCAGAGAATGGCTTGAGAGCAGCCCTGCCGAGAAGGACTTGGGGGTGCTAATTGATAAGGAGCTCAACAAGAGTCGGCAATGTGCACTTGCAGCCCAGAAAGCCAACCACATCTTGGGCTGCATCAAAAGAAGCATGACTAGCAAGTCAGCAGAGGTGATTCTACCCGTCTATTCCACTCTGCTGAGACGCCACCTAGAGTATTGTGTCCAGCTCTGG
Organism: Larus michahellis; assembly: GCF_964199755.1. Classification (NCBI taxonomy): domain Eukaryota; kingdom Metazoa; phylum Chordata; class Aves; order Charadriiformes; family Laridae; genus Larus; species Larus michahellis. The sequence goes on from NC_133896.1 coordinate 144,285,079, forward strand.
AGCCCCCAACATAAAAAGGATATGAACTTGTTGTAGTGAGTCCAGAGGAGGGCCACGGAGATTATCAGAGAGCTGGAGCACCTCTTCTATGAGGACAGGCTGAGAGAGTTCGGGTTGTTCAGCCTGGAGAAGGCTCCAAGGAGATCTTATTGCAGACTTCCAGTACTTAAAGGGGGGCTACAGGAAAGTTGGGGAGGGACTCTTTATCAGGGAATGTTGCGATAGGATGAGGGGTACCAGTTTTAAACTGAAAGAGGGCAGATTTTGATTAGATACTAGGAAATTTTTCACTATGAGAGTGGTGAGACACTGGAACAGGTTGCCCAGAGAACTTGTGGATGTCCCATCCCTGGAAGTGTTCAAGACCAGGTTGGATGGGGCTTTGAGTAACCTGGTCTAGTGGGAGGTGTCCCTGCCCACGGCAGGGGATTTGGAACTAGATGATCTTTAAGGTCCCTTCCAAACCAAACCCAAACCATTCTATGATGCTAAGATTATCTCCCTTTTTTGTCTGGAGAGGCATTTCACAAGAAATGGGTCTGAATCTGGAGTTCCAGAAGTGATGTAAGTTAAGAACAGTGTTCTGTTCAGTGGTAAACAAACACAAGAGAAGGGTTACTACGAAAATTTTAAAGTATATCGAATGAAATGTAGCAAAAATTTATGTGTTCACTGTTCTGAAGTATTCTATATGACACAGCTCGTGTATATAAAGCTAAAAGGAAAATAAAAATTCCCTTTGTTTTACATCAATTTGAATTAGCTCTCAGGAGTTACGTCTTGTTAATTTTCACTTCATAATGAATAAAGCCATTTGATTATAAAGTGTGATAACTGAAAAAATCTTGTAGAAAACAGTGTTGTAATAGCTTATAAATAATTAGATAGGAACTACCATTAGATCATTTTAGTGTAGCATTATTTGGTTTCTTGAACTCTTGCTGTACATGTTTGTATTAGTCAATGAAAAGGAAGAATGCAAGTTAGCCCAAGGGTTTTGTTGTTCAGTATAAGTCTTAATTTTAGTTTGTCAGTTGATCCAATATATTAGTCACTGTGGTTCCAGCTGAATCTAAAGAGTACAAACACCACATTTGGAGTCTAATGGAGGAATAATACTTCCTTTAAAAAAAAAAAAACATATATATATTTTGTATACATTTTTCTGCAGCTCTCAGAGCAAAAGTGCTGATCTCTTCCTTTAAAATGTGTCTGTGGTCTCAGAAAAAAATAACTCCTTTTTGTTGGTTTAGTTCGTTTTTTTTTTTCTTTTCACACAGTTGTTAACTTCATTGACATTTGTGATTAATCAGGTTTTAAAGATGCTGACATTTAAAGTTGATCCTTCTTCTTCTTCAACTAAATTCAGCTTACAGTTCTTTTCTGCTTTTTTTCTTTCCAATAGTCACTGGTGTTTAACTATTACATTTAGAATATAGTAAGCTTCTGTATCTGTTCTAAAATTTAGTATTTAAAGAGGAAAGAAACAGCATTTACCTTTTTGATTATTTGTAATGAAAGAGTACATTTGGAAATAAAGCATAGGAAGGTAGGATATTTATTCCTGATTTTTTTATGAAGAATTTATGTTGTACTGCCTAAGATTGTTACTGCATGTGTACCACATTAGGAGTGGTACCTTATGCTGGAAAATGGAAAGTGGTTTCCTTATGCTGGAGAAATGGAGATGTTTATTTCTTTTGATCTTTCTTTATTTTTTTGTTTTTAATCAAAGACACTAAAAGAAAAAAGAAAAAAAAAAAAAAGAACTTGCTGCATGTGGCTAAGCTTTCAGTAGGAGGGGTGGAAGATGGTCCCAGGAAGCCTAGCAGATAGGTCTGTCTGTGATGGATGAGCTTCCATTCCTTACATGGTAGCTACAAGTAAGTTAGAAGTTAGCGAGTTCACAGGAATTTTCACCATACTTCTCCATAGCCATTGAGTTTTAATTGGTTGGTTTTGACATAACTGAAGTCTTCATTTGATTGAAAAATCTGTTTATCTATAGGGGAATATAATGACAAAGTATATGCCAGAGGAGGTTTCTTACAGATCTTTAAAGCAGTTCCCCACTTCCCCTTCTGTTGATGTTTTCTGTAAAAAAAGCAGAAGATAGATACTATGAAAGGCATTATCTTCCTAATGAAGAATTATATGCTGAATTAGTATAATATTTGTGTCAGTGATTTGATGTGGTGGCAAAGTGTCTAGAGCTATACCATTTGTAATTGAGGCAAACAAAAGGATTTTGTTGATCTATAGCTTTTACAAAGAAATGACAAACCTGGAATAAAAATATTGTCTTCAGCTTCTTAAGTTATCCTAGCTATTCTTCCATATGCAATTTAATTTTTTTCCACACAGATGATTTTCCCCTTGTATTTTTTTCTAATCTATCTTGCTATGTTTACACATATGCAAATAATAATGTTTTAAACGGCATATTTTTTATTAAAGTGTATTTTCTGAACAATGTAAATCTTCGCTCTCTGGAGCTATTAGGGGCAGCTGCCTTTTAGCTCCCGTGTAGCAAGGGAAGCCAAAAATAAAAAGTAAACACACACACACACATTTACAGACCGAAATCGTGACGTGCTGGGAGAATACAATGAAGAAATAACCTTTCTGCAACAGTGCTTTTCTGTGGCTGGCTACCTCCAATAGAAATGTAGAATAAACATACCCTGTGACAGATGAACAGAAGTTGTGATGCAGTGGGACTGAAGAAAATTAGCTATTTGAAAAGAGCACAACTTCAGAGAGAACTAATTATATCATAGCAAGAGCGTAGGAGGTTGGAAAAATCTTCTACTTTGTAATCTTTAGACTTCTTTATATTATTACATACATGGTATGCTAGCCTTGCTAAATGTTGCACATTATTTTGAATAAATTCCTTTGAGTGAATGCATTTTATTTTAAAAAAGAGACATTTAGTCTACTGCTTTATATTAAGAGATCTTAGTACTTCCGTTAATTCAATATGGATTTACTTCACGTGTTGACATATGAAGACATGATCTGTATCTGGAATAAAAAGTTGACTTGTATTTAGCATCATATTTCAATGAGAGGACAAAGTAGCATCGTTTGGGGAAAAATGAACTTGCTTATTATTAGTATATCCATTTAAGGGGTCATAGAAAGGCTTTTAAATGGGTGATGCATTGTCATTGGAGGAGGAATAACACATTTCTGTACAACTGGGATCGAACGTTACAGAAGTGCATTTATTTAAAGGCTGTCTTTAAATACAAGCATGGAGCTGGAAATGACAGTTATTAATTGGTTAATTAGATTCTGGAGAATAGAGAAGAAATCTGTGGAGGGTCACATCTACAGGTCATATTTCCAGATAGATGGGTTAGTTAATGCACCTATTAAGTACATGCTTTATTATCAGTAGTAATTATAACTTCTCAAAGTTGAGCATATGATTATACTTGGGAAAAATGTATTGCAGATAAGACTGCTGTTTATAGAATGGTGAAAATGGAGCAATGGAGCAGAAAGGCTGGATCACACGGGAAATGCAAATCAGAGATGCTGGGGTGTCAAAGGAAAGAACTGAATGGACATGAGGAGTAGGAGTGTTTTGAGGGAGCAGAGACCAGGAATAAGTATGACAGTGAATCAAGAGGAAGGAAATAAGATTACGTTAGTATAGCCAGGCGTGAAAAGTAGGATAAGAATTCATGCAGTTGGAGGATGAAAACAAAGAATTGCTCTCAAGTTGGTTCAAAGAGCCAGAAGTCAACTGGAGGCTTATCTACCTGAAACTAGCATCCTTTGTCCAGCACAGTTTGGATTCATGCCAAGAAGCAGAGCTGAAATGATTTTACAGATATGGAGGGATTTTCTCTTGTGAATTGGTAAAGACCAGACTTTCACTCTCATTCTCCATTAGACACTGCTAATTGTTTTGTCTGGGAGAAGCATCCAGCATTTAGAATGCTGCAGCAAAGGAGCGTTGAAACCTCTGCAAAAGAAACTCAGAACTTGCACAGAATAAGGAAGTATGTTTCCCTCTTACACAGAGTGCTATGTTTTCACCGTTCCCTGCATTAACCTTCCCTAGAGGACTGGATCGGATTGAAGTTTCTACCCATTAGGCTTGAGGTGTTCATTACTCTGGGGTCACAGCATCAATAGATGAAGCTCTGGTATTAACAACTGTGACTGACAGCTCTTCTCCTCTGCCCAGTGTTACTTGCTTTAGTGATTGCAAAAGTGAGAAACAAAGCTCTCTTAGGGGCTGGTTTAAGCCAGTTGGGTACCTGCTTCAGAAATTAAAACTATACCATTCAGTGAGAAGAGTATATTTCTTTGACTTTTATTTTGATTTTTTGATTCAGTGTATAAAAGAAAATATTCCCCTGTGTGCTTTTCTCTCATAGAGAGTTTGAAATAATAAACATATAATGTTGGAGCTGTTACTTAATGAGCTTGTGGTGGGTGTACTTCATAATGATGTTGAACTTATTTTTGCCATATTCTGAGAAAAACATTATTTGGTGACAGAACGAGTATATACCTTGAGGAATGTTCCATGATTTTTGTGTGGAGAAGGAACGTTTCAGATATAGCAAGAATTTTCTTCTACGTTAACTGGTTGAAGTAGGTTGTTACATTCAGTAAGAGAACTTTGTTGAAATACTGCTAAATGTATTGCAAGTAGGCATAAATATTAATACATCTGCCTACATATATGCATATATGAAATATAAAATGTATATATTTGTCTTGCAGGGGCTGATAAGCTGATCCGTCATTTACACAAGCACAACATACCCATAGCTGTTGCCACCAGCTCAGCTGAAGTGACATTTCAGATGAAAACAGCCAGACACAAAGACTTCTTTAGTCTTTTTCATCATATTGTGTTGGGAGATGACCCGGAGGTGAAGCGTGGCAAACCAGAGCCTGATGCATTTCTAGTCTGTGCAAAGAGATTTCACCCTCCTGCACCTCCAGAAAAGGTAAGAAGGAGAGGGAACAAATTAACTGAAAAGTTAGGAATATTCGGTTTGGGCTATATTTGGATTTTGTATTTTTTTTTTTAGCATGATAAATACTTAGATTAATATTTAATATAAATGCTATAAAAATCGGCAACCTGTTTTCAAAGAAGTTTATGCTGTTGAAGCAAGAGATAGTTGTAAAGCATGATTTTACCCTACTACATATAATGTTAGTAATGCAGATTGCTCTGATTTACTACATGGTAGTGTGCAGTAATAGGAAAGTGTAATGATTTTACACTCTGTGCATAAATCTGCAATCTTAACTTCACTGCTCAAAGTTTTGGAACAGTTATTTAAACATAGATCAGTTTATTTTTCATACATTCATGGCTGATTTACCTCTTAAGTGTCTAAACGTTAAAGATACTTCTTTGTAAAGAGGGCATATATTTTCCTAAGCCATCTCTTTCCTCTTGCATTCTAAATCTCTGAGATCATATTTCTTGTTTTCTGATTTAAAACTGATCAGTTTGAGCAATCTTTTTCAAACAGTAGAGGTGTTTACTTTCTCTCTCTTATATATAACTATCCAAACTCAATTCTGAAATAGAAATCTGTAGGGAGAATATTTGAAAGATATATTGAGAATTAGTTAAAATAATGTCTTCTCTTTTATTTTAAATTAAATTGCCTTTCTCCTTAAAATATTTTCCTCACTTCTTGTCTGTCCTGAGTGGAACCTAAGTTCTGAAGTTTTGGAGTTTCATAACTGCAGAAAAATGCTTTATGTACTATTTTTTAGGGAACAACTTTAGGTGGATTTGACTGTGGTGACTTTTCTCAGTAGGATTATTGAGGAAAAAGTGCTTACACAAGTACATACAGAATGATTAGTTAAGATTCTTCAGTCTTTCATACTTCACGTTCCCACCCACAGTCTAAATGGTATTAGTGTTGCCTGGGAATACAAAGTGAAATAAGTTCGATGCAGCGTGGCATACTATGAACAGTGTTAACCAAACTGGTTTTTGGTTTGTTGTTTTGTTGTGTTTTTTTTTTTTTTTAATTCTGTTGCAAGTTCTGTTGACATTCTGTGTATGTGCATCAACTTCATTTGAAAACTTAGATGTTGAGGAAAGATACAGCAAATGTAAATGATCGTGTTCATGCAGATGGCAGTTGTATGGACATGTTAGGTACTTGTGTGAGTAGGCTTTGTATGTATAATACGTTCCAAATGTTAAAGAATCTGAGCAATAAGGCTGTAAATCTCACCTTAGAGTCAAGTAGCTATGAATTTTCAACATGTTAATACTCAATTGAAATTGAAAGTAAATATTGGGAAGCAGCCCAACATTTTGGAGGGAGTAAGAGAGTGAGGTTGAAAACAAGCTTAGATCACAGCTTAATGTTGCTTTCATATAAAATTATTCTTTCTTGCTTAACTATATGTTTAGGGAACAAAAAAATCAGGGTATGTCTCTGTAATGTTGTGTAGTGTGCTTTTTGTGAAACAATGAGATGTGTAATGCATGCTTTTCAATTGGATGGAGGTGTGGCTGTCAACTATTCTGTAATTCTGAAAGTAGAAGAGCAGAAAGTATTGAGAATTTATATAAAGCTGGGTTGTAACTGGTATTATATCTGAAGGGGAGGTAAGGAAATTGAATGTCAGCTGTGTTAATGACAAATTAAACTGTTATTTCACATGAGAAGCCTAACAGCAATATGCAGAGGAAGAGCTTTCCCAAAGCTCTTAGTTTATTTGGCTCTATTTCAGAAAAGTCAGAAGGTGATAATAATTAAAAAGGATAAAAACATACAAAAAAGACAAAAACAAAAAACAAATCAAAGCCAAACAACAGCCTTAGCTGTGGTAACAATGAAAAAAAATATTTGAAGATAATAGTAGCATTTGTATTACACTTAATTTTAAACTTTAAAGATATGTTAGACAAACAAAATTTCAGAGTGCTCATGGTAGTTTTATACAGTTATTTTCTTTAACCTTACTTTGAAGAGGAGAGCTGCCAGGCTGGTGAGGGGTCTGGAGACCAGGTCACATGAGGAGAGGCTGAGGGAGCTGGGCATGTTTAGCTTGGAGAAGAGGAGGCTGAGGGGAGACCTCATTGCCCTCTACAACTACCTGAAAGGAGGTTGGAGAGAGGTGGGGGTTGGCCTCTTCTCCCAAGTGAATAATGACAGGACCAGAGGAAATGGTCTGAAGCTGCGTCAGGGGAGGTTTAGATTAGATATTAGGAAGAATTACTTTCCTGAAAGAGTGGTCAGGCACTGGAACAGCCTGCCCAGGGAGATGGTTGAGTCACCATCCCTAGAGGTGTTTAAGAAACGTCTAGATGTGGCACTTCAGGGCATGCTGTAGTGGCAGAGATTGTAGGTTGTTTGGTTGGACTTGATGATCTCAAAGGTCCTTTCCAACCATGAAGATTCTATGATTCTATGATTTTATGATTCTATGAAGAAGAGCACAACTGTTTGAACGCATGCATTTCCTTTATATGAAGTTTAAGAGCATTCAGAGTTCCCTTAGTGTGCACCTAGTGCACACCAAAACTACTTAGTAGCAACTGAGGACTGTCAGATTTACTTCAAAACTTCACTGCCGCTCCAAGCGAAAAATACAATGTAGCCATAGAAGGCCAAATCCGGAATTTAGCTGTCGTGGCATACTTGCCCGTGACTGTTGCTGTGCAGGCGTACTTCTACAAGTAGGCAGTTCTAAAATGATCTTAAACTGGATATGATGTCTGCTTTACTGTCATTGAAGGATGTCATAACTGTCCATCTGGGAATCTCGTAAATGTTGACCTTTTTGTTTGCAGTCTTTGGTTAACTAGGAACTTAATAAGCATAATGATGAAACCGCAGCACAGGAATTTCAAACAAGATACACCCTGCAAATTCAGCCTAGGTCTTACCATCTTGTGATGCATGAAGTTTCATGTGAACTTCCAACACTAATAACAATGCACTATCATATGAGTAATTCATTAAATTAGTCAGGTGATAAAACTGATCTGCAGATTGAATACCAGAAATTTTGTCTTTTACTAAAATTTGGTTTGGTTTTTTTTTTTAAATATATGCCAAATTCTGCTCTCAAATACAGAGATGCAACTTGTATGAAAACCAGCTGGAGCTGTACATATGTAGAAACTGTGTGCTTGAATATTGTGGAAATTTCAGGCCACAGTGTTCAAAACGCTGTGTTCTTTTCCATACATTTTATTTAGACAATTAGAAAAAAAAGTTTCTAAGTATTGTTTTTGTTTGGGTTTTTTTTATTATTTTCCTATCTTTGTGTGATCCTAATTTGGGAAATGGGTTGTTTCATATTTTTCTAGAATTAGTTACATAGTATTTTACTGTTTCAAATTTTTACAAAATCCGTAAAGGGAATTCTTTTTAAGGGAACCTTTAAAATGTGCTGCAGAGGCAAAATCAGAGTTTCATTAATGACGGTACTGTGGAATTTGGTAAATTCAGCTATGTATGCCAAGGGATGTAAAAGACAACAAGAAGGTCTTCTATAAGTACATAGGACACAAAGGAAGACCAGGGAACATGTGGGCCCATTGCTGAATGAGATGGGGGACTTGGTTACTCACGACATAAAAAAGGCTGAAGTACTGAATGTAGCCAGTCAGGAACGCCAGGTCCCAGAGACCAGGAGGAAGTGTTGGAGCAAGGAAGACGTGCTTTTGGTGGAAGAGGATCAGGTCAGGGAATACATAAGCAAACTGGACATGAATAAGTTCATGGGCCGTGAGGGGATTTAGCTTCAAATGCTGATGCAGCTGGCAGTTGTCATTGTGAGGCCATTCTTGATAATCTTTGATTGATCATGGCCATTGGGAGAAGTGCCTGAAGACTGGAGGAAAGCACATGTCAAATTAAAGAAGAGCAAGAAGGAGGACACAGGGAACTATAGGCTGCTCAGCCTCACCTCAATCCCCCAAAAGGTGATGGAGCAACTAATCCTGAAAACCAGGCACAGTAAGGGCACACAAATCATCAGGAGTAGTAGTCAGCATGGCTTCACCAAGGGGACGTCTTGCTTGACCAACTTGATGAAATCACTGGCCTGGCAGATGAGGGGAGGGCAGTGGCTGTTGTCTACCTGGACTAGAGTAAGGCCTCTGATGCTCTCTCATAGAGAAGCTGTTGATGTATGTGACGGATCAGCAGTGAGGTGGGTTGAAAACTGTCTGAAGCGCTGAGCCCAGAGAGTGGTGATCACCAGCGCAAAGTCTAGTTGGATGCTAGTGACTAGTGGTGTGCCCCAGGGGTCAGTACTGGGTCCAGTTCTGTTTAACATCTTCATTAGTGATCTGGTTGATGGGGCAGTTTGCTGATGAAGAGAAGAGAATGCTCAGGGGGATCTTATTAATGTGTATAAATATCTGAAGGGAGAGTGTAAAGGAGACAGAGACAGGTTCTTTTCAGCGGTGCATAGTGACAGAACCAGAGGACATGGGCACGAACAATCATAGGAGATTCTGTCTAAGCACAAGAAAACAGTTTTTTACTTTGAGGGTGTTTCAGTGGCCAGTCTGGCCTAAACCATGACAGAGGGTGACCGAGCACTGGCAGAGATTGCCCAGAGAGGTGGTGGAGAGTCCCACGTTGGAGATGTTCAAAAGGTATCTGGACATGGTGCTGGGCAGCAGGTTGTAGGTGGCCCTGGTTGAGCAGGGAAATTGGACCAGATGAGCTCCAGAGGTCCCTTCCAACCTCAATTATTCAGTGATTCAGTGATACACTTCTCAGATTTGATCTGGGAAAAAAAAATGAAGAAACAGAAGTGCTTTTGCTAAACAATGTTTTTCAGTTCCATTTTGATTTAAAGGGCTCAAATGATTTAAAATCATGATTTTGGAATTTATAAATATTAGAATATTAACTTTTGCTTTAAAAAAGTTCATAGAAACCTTGCTGTTTGTGTGTTTCTCTGTGTATTTTTATATAAGACATATATATCAACTATAGCTTCCAGTGTTATCTTGAAGCAATTTTGTTTTGTAGTAACAAAAATGTTATGCTACTGAATTTATTTTAAATATAACTCAAACTTCCCATGCAAACATTTATACATACTTCCAATATACTTATGCCATTAAAAACACATGAATTAATTATTTACCTACTGTAGAATGTGTCGGGTCAAGGCATTTCTTTCCAGTATTTTGGTTGTTTTGCCTGTAGCTTTTCTATAAGATACAGGATCTTAGTAGTAATGTAATTTAAAAACAAACAATTACCGTTTATATCCATTGTTTAAAAAGAGGAAAAGGTTGTAGTAATACAAATTATCGTAACTCTCTTATGAAGATTCAATCTGTTCTATTTAAGAAGTTCCAAGTGATGTAAATCATCACCTTAATTTAAAACACTATTTCTTTGCAGTTTCTTCCATTTCTAATTAATTAATTGATCCCATAGTTACGAATAATCTCTGTACCAAATCTAGTGAGAGCTCATTAAAATTTTTTAGATTGATTAAATGGCATTACGATTTATGAGTCTCAGTGGACTTTTTATGTCATAGAAAAGAGAAGTTCAAAGGGAAATTTTCTGAGACTTTTTTGCTACAAAAGATGTAGTGAAAGAGTAACAGAGATTCAGAACATTATGAACATTTTGTAATTTTAGTCTATATTGTACGAGGAAAACAAAGGGTGAAGAAGGCTGATTTAGCACTTAATGTGACCATCATTATTATGAGGTTGTGTAAAAAGGATGCCAAAATCTATTTTTTATTTCTTATTGCCCCCTCATTTTATTCCTTTTCCTACTTTTTTTTTTTTCCCCCCTTCAATTGCACTACTTTTAGTGTATGCGTGTAGTGGATGTATTTCACTTACTATGGTTTTCAGGTAAGGAATTATTTTATTAGTGATGTTTCTGTTATTCCTTATATAGACCTAGAGGTTGGATTTTGAGTTTGAGGAGTACTTTAAATAAGGTACAGAAATTACGAAGGCATGAACAGCTGTTCTAGGTGGTGTACTGAGCTGTAAATTGGAATCCCTGCTGTTGAAATCATGTGTTTCAGTTATCATAAATCTGCCCTTTTTCCATTTTATAAATAAATTGACTTGCAGTCTTTACTGAACATTTACGATGCACAAATCTGACATTTTGTGTTAGAAATAACAAAATCATTAAATGTAAAAATACATAGACATTTTTCAACTTAGTTCAAACCTACATCAATGACTGTCTCTTCAACCTTGGCTCTAGCCTGTCCTTTGAATAGGCCAACATTTCCAATTTTTCCTCAGCTGAAACACTCTTCTAAGCAGCTGTTCATGGTATAAACTGGTCTGATTTACCCATGCTCTGCTGTCTTATCTGCTTGGACTCACAATTTTTACCAGTTATTTTAGCATATTGCTAAATATTTGCTTCTCCCAGTGGTATAGCCTGCAATCGTAGCACTCATAGTACACATGACTTTTAAAGTGTTAGCTGCAGTCAGAGGGAGAGATGAAGAAGAGTCCGTAGCAGATGGCCGTTGTTCACATACGCTGCCGTCTGTAGAGGCAGATACAGCATGTGCCGGCAGCCACTTACTGCCTGAAGAGGGGTCAGCGTTGCTCCACAACTCTTTCCAGCTGCCGGTGTGTTTCGAGGTACAAGACAGAATTTGGGCTTTCTTTCCGGAAGCCGCTTGACTTTCTTGTTTGTACAGACGTAATTACAATTCATTCATTAATTCAAGTTAAGCAGTTGATGGGTTAGAGTCAAGAAAGAACTTCATGTGTCATCTGATTTGTTGGTACCAACGCCTATGTAGCCAGGCTGTTAGTACACTGACTGAAGGTCTGGGGGTTTTGAGTGTTTCTGGTGTGTAGATTTTCTTGTTGGGCCTTTTGGGGGATAATTTCCTCACTGCTTGCACAGAGTGCTCCTTTGGTGTGTCCCTTATCTTCAAGGTTGTGTTCCCTCAGCGTTCCCGTTAGCCTCGCATCCTGTGCTGTGCAGTGGCCAGCTTCCAAACAGTGCAGAGAAGACCCTCCCTTGGCAGAAGCATGTTGTGTGGTGGAGATGGTGCTCCCTGGGAGGTGGTGGGGCTGCTGAGCAACTGGTTCAGTGCCACGAGAGCTTGAAACACCTGCTCCTGCGTACAGATGGCGTGCTTAAGTTTGCAACAAAAGCAGAGTTCACTCCCTTGATGAATTGAGGTTACATATTTTTACTGTTACTGCATGTGGGGTGATTGGGAGGTGAATGAAGTATGTCGCATCATTTGTGTGTACTCAGATTAGTTTAACTGTTCCATGCAGACATACCCTTAAGTGTTGAGAGCGGATAGCAAGTGAAATCTGAAAGGGTATATATCTATTGTCTTGAGAACAGGACATATCCAACAGTCTGCCTTCTAACCAAGATGAAATGCCAAGTTCAGTAGGAACCTCCCTTTCTGACTTTACAGTTTTTTGCGAAATGAGTTTTTTGCTTTCATGTGTGCATCCAAAATCACCCAATCTCAACAGCTTGTGTCTGTTTCTCAAGAACTAACCATATCTTGCAGTTAATCTTTTGTAAAGCATAATTGCAAAAGTAGTCCCAGCGCATTCCTAAAATATCAAGAAAAATTGGTTCCATGGAGAACATAACAATAATCTGGGACTTCTATTTTCTTTTTAAAGCAAATAAGAAGAGAGGGTTGCCCTTATCTTGTCTTGAGGAATACTTCCTCAAGAAATTGGGGAAAACAGCTTTTTGAGCACACTTCGGCCTGAGGCATTCAGTCTTCCATATTTGGGGTTTCCTTGGGGATTGTCCTAGTTACCACACGGTACACCAGCTGTTTGCTCAGGAAGGGTCTTGACTTTTCCTTAATTCATAAAGCCTTTACTTTTCTTGCTCTGCAGTGTGACTGAAGACTTATTCCTAGTAGTGATTTCAGTGTTTAGTATGTGTTGCTGGCCTAGCTCTTGAATTCCCGCTACTATGGGGCACTGCAAAATAATAAACAGAATAACTTTTTTGGGTTTTTTTGTGTTTTGTTTTTTTTTTTACCTTTCTTCCCCCGCTGCTGGAGAGCTATTGATTTCAGACAGACACAGGAGAAACATAAAAGAATAAATTATTAATAAATGATACCTTTAAATTGCCTAGTAGGCAATTGAGTAAGTAGGTATTGAACAATCTAGAGTTTTATGTGTGAAGACCTCCATCTGGAAATACTGCTAGAAGCTTACATCTTGGGATGCAAAGATCAGAGTACTGTAGTGGAATGTGCTTTTTATGTGATACGCTGCTGGACAGTCTGTTGGCTGAATCATGCACCTTCCTCAGTTTCTAAATCGTCTAAGCATGTAGCCCTTATTTGTGTCTCCTGGGATGGATGATGAAGTCTGTGATTATGAAGTTCAGCTTCCAGCTTCTTAAGTGTAACGGACATGGCTGTAGAGAGAAGATTGTGAGATATTTCACCATATCTAGCAATCCAGGATTTCTGAAGATCTGCTCTACGCACACACCTTTTCCCTAAATCCATAATAGGCCACTATTTTGTGTTTACAAGACAATTAAAGGAAGGAGACAGTTATAAAATTATTTTTATTGTTTTGTTTTCAATTATCATGCTCTCAGTTCACATGGCTGGTTTTCTTCCTCCTCCTTCTCCTGAGGCGTGTGTGCTTGCTTGTGCACACCCCCCCATCCCCCCACCATGCTGGCCGTCTTTATTATATATTTGTGGAAGAAAAATGAGATGTTGCATAGCTTGAAAGTAATTTAGCTCTTAAGTGTTCCAGACGTTGCCCTTGTTACTGCAGTGCATGTTTATTTATGGATGTATTTGTCTTATGGAGATGAAAAAAGTAGTTGAAATTCCATGCAAAAAATAACCTGGTCAAGGTTTGCTTTCACTTAATGTATCTGATTGGAAAAGGAAAGAAGGATTATAATTTGTTCTTAGTCTTTGGGGTACTCTGGGTTGGGGGTGGGGAGGCAGAAATAATTTTTTTTTTCCTTGCATTTGTCTTGATAATGTATCAAGTAGCTGCTAAGGGACTTGATGAAATGTGATGCAGAATAATAAATTATGTTCTGCAGCCTTCTTTGCTTCTACGTGAGGTGAGTGTGTAAGCACAAAGACTGGTACACCTCCAAATTCTAAAAGCATTATATTCAGATTAGCAGGTCACTGGAGATGCGTTGCTAATTGTTTTAGGGAACTCATTATGGGTATTATCACATATTAATTATGCATGATAAGTAGTAAAAAAGTGGGGGGGGGAATCCTCCTTTTATGATAAATTGCTCACTGACTTATCTTTTCTTTCTTTCAAGACCTTGAGCGTTTTTTGGAAATGCGAAACAGAGCAGTCATTGAATAATTAGATTTTAATTAACAAGAATTTTCACAAAAAATGCTTTTAATGTCTTTTGGGTTATAGCAAGCATGAATAAATCCTCTTTTAAAAAGATCTAGTGCTCTGATCCTCTCTGTATCTCAAGTTACCCTTGTAATCACCCCAGAGCTTGTTGTAACAATGTTTTTCAACAGTTTCAGGACAAAGAATGAAGACTGAAACAAGGAATTGCATTGTTAGCAGTATTTTTTGGTTGCTTCTTTGTAAATTACGGTCATGGGGAGACCTCCAGAAACCTTTGAAAGACTAAGGTCAACTATGTGTTGGTTTAGTTGTTTTAATGCACTAAGGCTGGGGGAAGGAGAGTTCATTTGCTTTTTTTATTTTTTTTTTATTTTTTTTTTTTTTAAATTACTTGCTCTTTGTTGAGATGCAGTGGTAGGTAATTTTCAGAGAGCTGGTATTCCTGGTAGGGTTCTGCTTATTCTGTTGTGTTGTAAGGAATTTGTCAGAGTCTCTTTTTGGCACGGTTGCAGAAAACCTACATACAGGACCATCAATTAACACTGACAAATGGTTTATAGTCTAAACAGGGCAAAGCATTTTGCTCAGGCTGATTGCTGTATCACAAAATAAGTGCACTTACAAGATGATTACAAAGTGTACTCCATAAAGCGATGTTTGAGAATTTTTTTTTATTATTATTGTGATAGACTGGTGGTATAAAGATAAAAGACCTTGTAGCACACACAAGAGCTGAAGAAGTGGCAGCTTTATCTGCTAGAAAAGGATGCTTAACATTTCCATTCCAGCATCTCTTTATCTTAGAATAATGGTGTGATTCAAAGCCAAGAAGGAAATGGTTCAAGTTAAGCTTCAGTAAGACTGAAGTGATTCTGATTTAAAGTAGAAAACAATTCCAAGCAGCGGTAGAAATGCTGTCCTGCTATTCCATCAAAGAAAGCTTTTCATTTTTCTCTAAATAGTACTGAATACAGGAATTGCTGTTCATGCTCAGATTCAGTGTTCATCTCATTCAGTAGCATCTCTGATGACAGCTAATACCAGAGGCTCAATATAATCTCCTTTTAGCTAGAAGGGGGTTAATTTATCCACTTAAATTCTGTTGCTCCCATATCAAGTAATTGAAGGCCCTTTTTTTAACAAAAGGAAATAAAATGGGGGAGAGTTTAGTAACTCTTTCACGGTATTTTTTTTTTCTTGCTGATGATTACTTCCTGGGACAGTGAATTCTGTAAATCTTTTGCATATGTTCTGAATTTCTCACCTTTTAACTTCATTGAATGTCAGCTTTTTTTACGTTATGAGTGAGAAAGATAAGAAGTAATTGATCTGCCACTCAGTATTTTAAGTACTACTCCTCATGTTCCTTTTTACTTCTTGCTCCCTAAGTAAATCACTTTACAGTCTGTTCAGACTCTTACCATCTGAACGTGTTTTGTTTAGGATTTTTTGGGGGGTGGTGAGGGGTGGTGGGTTTGTTTTGTTTTATTTTTTTCTTCATAAGCATTCCCATTGCATTTCTTCAGATCCTTCCTATCAAAAACATTTTAACATAGAATAATGTCTGTGGCATACAGTACATAGACTATTCCAGATGAGACAGCATTATATATGTCTATGAATATACACAGCGTCACCCAAGCTCTGAGTTTTCACTGAGCTGTCTACAGTGATGTCCAGTACTTAAACTGAATGTTACAAGATGTACATGTCATTTATTTTTTTCCAGCTGATGTGTATTGCGTACACTTCTTGACCATTTTATTTCATTTGACACTTGATTGCCCAGTAGACTACCTTGTCACTCCAAGTTTCTTACAGATGTTTCTTATCTCAGCTAACCTACCTTTATGTCATCAGCAGATTTTACCAAGTATGGAGGTAAGGCTTACTAGTCACCAGTAACACCAGAATTCTTTTAAAATTACTTTCTACAACTACTTTCTAAAATAGTAGCATGGTAATGAGAAACGGGTTTTAATGTTAGTAACTGCTTCACTTCATAGTAACTGCTTCAGAGCCCGAGGGTCTTGCTGACTAGCAGAGACTAGCTGATGACATTTCATCCATTACTGAAAATATCTTCTGTTACAGAACATGTTTTCCTCCATCAGGAAATTGTCCCTTTTTCTACGTGGTCACGGTGATCCATTCAGTTGCTGTGTCCAGAACACATTTTTGCATTCTGCAGCTTGAGACTAAAGAGTGGAAACATTAGAGGTTGCAGCCTATTGTCATTGTCTTCAAAGTTGGTACAGACTCAAAATATTACTGATTCAAAAAAAGTGCCATGGGCAGAAAGCATAATAGTATGTAACGTATCTTACTGCATTCCACTTTCAATAATGCAGTTATCCCAAGAGAATGCCAACAGAACCTATTATTCTACGACGAATGATCATGTATCTTAGGTAGAATGCATTTCCAGTTTTAAGATCAGCTATAATGTATGCTTTGAAGACTGCTTTCAGTTGTGAGTGTTCAACTTTTCAGGCAGAAAAATTTCATTGAGATTTTTTTTCTTAAACTTCAGCAAAAAGTGTTTGCAATTATTTTAATGTTTTCCTTAGAAGATAATAATATTTTCTAATTATAGGAATAACTGGTGCAATGGTCATATGATAACTTCCATGAAGAGTTATATTTTGTAAAGGAGGTGTTTGAATTTTGGGAAGCTGAGAGTCCTGCAGTCACGTGTTCTAGGAGTCAGGAATAATGCTATGTCTCTAACATACTATGATCATTACTAGACCTGGAAATGCTCCTGAGTTTCCTGAGTTTGTGTGTGTTACATTTAAGTACACGTTAAACCCTATGGGTTTATCTAAGACTATAAGAAGTAGCTTGTAGAAACTGATCAGCCCTACACACACACACAGGTTGGCATTTATTTAATGAATGTTGTGCTTTTTTAGTGAACAAATTTCCAAGTTCCTATTTTAGATGACAAGCAAGTATCGTCCCTCAATTTTCCTCAGAGTTGAAGAGTTACCAGAGGTGATTTCTGATAGAATTAAGAAGTGAATCAGAGAGCTCTGTAATAGCTTTCAGCTGTATTCTCTGCTGCCCTGGTCCATAAAGGAGCAAAAGTGGTTTAAGCGAGACAAATTTCAGTTAATAGCTCAGCAATAGAAGGGGAGGAGGAAGAGAATGTACCAGTGATTCCTGAAAGAGTATACTTTTAAAGATGCTGCTGAAGAAAGATGAAGAGTGTAGGCATGGAGATTGTACAAGGCACAGAGGTCAGCATGATATAAGACATACAGCTGAAAGTGGGAGAAAGAGATAAAGAATGCAATTAAGTGAAAGGATAGAAGATGTCTAGGGAGTAGAAGGAAATAAAAGCAAGACATGCAGTAATTGTGGGTAAGATAGTATAGGGCCTTGAAGGTGAAAATGAAAACTTGAATTTGTGACTGCATTAAATAATCTATATAGCTTCATTATAAATTATGAAGAGTTAATAGTGTGCAGTAGCCCATTTGTCCTTAACGCTTTCCCAACGTTTTTTAGGGAGTGTAGATGAAGAGTCAGGAAACAGTAGATAAGTTAATGATGTATATACTGAAATAGTAAAAGCATTTGCTTTTTTGTGGCTAAGCATTCTGTCTCAAGAGGATTGGTAGATGATGTGACAGGGCTAACATTACAGCAGAAACTCTTCAAACATTTAGGAAGCTACATGTCTAAATTTTAAATCTCATAAAGACGGTGGAAAGAAGAGTCAGCTGCAAATGTATGTTTTGGCATGTCTCTCAAAGCAAAGAGGTTTTCTTTAGAAACACTGATGTCAAAGTTTCATCTTCTATTCTGTCTTGCATTAACTAGTAGTTCTAAGGCATTAGGACAGTTTATTGCTGTCCCTTTCTCCTGTCGCTTGATTTTTTTCTTATCTTAGCATTTGGACAATTTATTATTGTCCCTTTCTCCTGTCACTTGATTTTTTCTTATCTTAGCAATCTGTTGAAGAGGAAGTATGCTTGAAAGATGATTGTTGACTTCGAGTAGGCTGGTGGAAGGCTGTTTTACTGATACCTTACTATTTACAGCTCTTTACAGCTGTGGTGTTAGTACATGACAGCCTTAAATTTCTTTAAGATGATTAATATTCAGTAAAATAACTTTTTTCTTGTTTCTCTGATGTTTTGGGGAACTAATTTTGTTTTAATAATACAATGGTAATGAGGGATGAATAAAACGTTCCGTAATTCAGATTATTCAGAAAAGGCCTTCAGTGTAGATTCTCTCAGAATTTTGAAATGTATCCATTCTTTGCAGGAACAATTCAGTATCACCAGCTTTCACACCATTTTTAAAAATCTGTGAATTGATTCCTTAGCTTCTCTGTCTGAGTTGGGTATGTGATCTGGCTTTGTGTAAAGTGATTACTAGTAAGAGCTTCAGGCTCAATGTCAGTCCAAGGATGAAAAAATCCATCACAGAATGCTGTATTTTAATAAAAGGATTTCAGTTACTCGGCAGTATGAAGACATAATAATGCTTGTGACATGCTGTGCTGTATTGCTTTAGGATCAGACTGAACATTGGAATAATAGTGGCATTGAGAAGAAAGGAAAAATAGGATGTCTGATTTGAGCATCTCTTTTTCTCCTGTTGATTTCTATATTTAGCATAGTGTATGGTGTGCCAGGGCCTAGTTATAAAGACCTGTGAAAGAAACTACTTGGATTCCTGGTCTTGCTTGTTAGGAATCAAGCAGCATGTGATGCATAAATTTTCACAGAATTGGATAGATCCTGAGGAAGATCCACCACAGGATGCAGCCATCAGGTTGTGTGATAAAAGATCAGAGAGGCAATGGCAGGTGGGGGATCCCAAATCACACCTTGCCTGGCTGCTCCCAGGCCCACCACAGGAGCCATCAGCCCATCAGAGGCCCATCTCCACAAGCCCAGGGGAGCACAGGGTCCTGAAGGCAGATGAGTTAGACCCTGGGCAGAGGCCCATGTGTCCATGGTGCCAGCAGCTGGAGCGAGCGAGGGTCTGGATACCGGCTGCTGGACGAAACCAAGTGCCAGCCCCTGGCATGGGACTGCGGGCCACAGGGGCCTGGCCCATGTATCTGCAGCGCCAGTGGCCGGACTGAGTGCAGGCAAGTGCGTGTGAGTGCTAGTGAAGAGCCAGCTGCACGAGCCCATGGGTTCATGTGAGTGCTGAGTGCAAGTGTGTGTGTGTGTATATATATATATATATTTATGTATGTGTTTGTGCGCATGTGCCTGCTGTGGATACATGCTCAGCCTTGCTACTGTTTGGACCAGGGGGCACGCAGCTGCAGCTGCCTCCCCTCTGTCAGGCTACTGAATTAGATCCTGTTCCCAAACAGCAGTAACCCTGTTCCCTAGGATCACATGTTTCTCTCCATAAAGGAAGACTAGATAACCACTTCAGGTGTACACGGTCCAGGTAGGTATCTTAGTCCTTCTCTTTCGCACACCTAATAAAACCCCTCCTTTCAAAACATCTCTGAGTTGTTTGAGCTATTCCACCCTAGTTTCCTAGTTTCTACTGTAGAATCTACAGTAGATCTGTAGTATCATATCTTCTCCTATACTTTCTGTTGCAGCTTTGCTGGGACAAGTCTTGCCCCATTCGTTCCCACTGGGCGCATCACCTTATTCTACCTACTTTCCCCACCCCGTGACTAGACATAGACGAAGAGAGCAAAAAATGACTAAAGTTAATATTGATTATATTATCATTGAATCATCTTGGTTTATGATAGGAAAAATCTTTCAGTTGTTCAGTTATCTGTTGGTTTTGCTTTGTATTGCAGAGATGCCAGGAAGTGGAATGTATGAGGTAGAAAATATTTCCCTTTGGCCTGGCAGGCAGGGCTTCTTTTAGGTAATAATTGCTCTAACATGCAGTAGGTACAAAAGGTCAGCGTCCAGTGTACTGGTAGTATTTTTAATGCTTTGAAGGATTGAAAACTGAAGCAGAGGAGTGCTTAATGATACTTAATACTTTGTTTTAATTATTCCGTAGAGTCATTCCAGTTGGAATGAACCTTGCAAAGTAACTAACCCAACCTTCTGAGAGCAGGTCAAGAGTGAATTCAGATCAGATCGCTCAGGGCTTGTCCAGTCAGCTCTTAAAAGCCTCCGAGGGTGAAGACCATGCAGCTTCTGTGGACAACATTTTCCAGTGCTTAATTCTTGCTGGGATTTTTTTTCTTTTTTTTTTTTTTTTTTTCCCCCTTCTCTCGTTACATCTAGTCAGACAGAAGCTCTCCTATTTCAGCTGAGGACCATCATCTCATGTTCATACTATGCACTTTTGTAAAGAGTCTGTCTCCCATCTTTATAGTAATGTCCTCAGAAATACCGGGCAGCTGCTGTTTGGCCTTCCTGAAGTCTTCTCTGGTCTGAACAAGCCAAGGTCTCCTTCAGCATTTCTTCATAAGGTGATTTGCTACAACCCCAACCATCTTGGTGGCTCCCTGCTGGGCTTCCTGAAGTTTTTTATCATCCTTCTGTTTTCTTCTTTCCTGATTTTAATGACTAACGAACTTTTCAAACATAATCCTTGCATATTTGAGAATTATGGTACTAAATAGTAACAGAATTTCATAGTCGGGCTTCTGCTTAACAGATACTATTGACTTAAATTATGAGCCGAATAGCCTTCCACGATTATTTAATTTCCTTGGAGAAGTTGTTTTGTTCTGTACTTAAAGATTTGAAGAGCATACAGAAACCTGACATTTCTTTTAGCTTTAACTCATGGCTGGGGAGTTGCATAGCACAACATACCAAAGTAAACATGGAGCTGTTCTGTTTTCCCTTCCCCTCATTCATATTGCCCAAATGTGGGGGGAGTTCTACATCATCTCCTGGGCAGAGGGCATCCTCCTACAGTATTGTGACCACCTTTAATTTAAATTCTTTCTCATTGCTGTGCCTCTATTTGATTTTGTTTCATCTAAGTTACTGGCACCAAAGATTTTTTTCAATAGAGGTAGTCACAGTAAAAGTCTGTTTTAATTGCTAACTTTATGCTTTTTATATGTTTCTGTGAATAAGCTCATGAATACTTCTGTTTCACTTAGAATTTCTTTCTCTGCCATGCCTTCTTTCTTTCTTCAAGGAGAAGAAAAGGGACAGATTGTTTAAGGAGAATCTGGATTTTCTGTTTACAGAGCAATAAATGTTCTGAAATGAACTGCAATTGTGTGTGTTGTAAAATTGCTTTTGTTTGACAGGTTAATAAATCTCAATCGAAGCTCTGAATGACTAGAGATATTAAAAGCTTGTGTTGCCTGACAAAACCAAAGAAACCAACCACTTTCTTGCATTTCTTTATGAATACAGCAAAGGGCTCAGTACTATTCCAGTTGACTGTGGCTCTTATTCTATATGTAAATTCCTTTCTTTATGGGTCTTCCACACAGTTTATTTTGGTGTTTTTTTTGTGGAGAGAATAAACAAAAATCACATTAATTGGCAAAAAGTTAAAAATGCTGTGTTTCTTCAATACGTATGCACGTTCATAGTGTAGACAATGCAGTGACAAACCTTCTTCCAGTGTGAAAAGATGAGCATTTGTATCACATAAACTAACGTGTGTGTATATGTATGCATATATATATGTATTTCTAGACATGAAAATATACAGATCTCTGTCTGTAGAAACATACTATGCAATTTTCACAGAATCACAGAAACTTCAGAGTTGGAAGGGACCTCTAGAGATCATCTAGTCCAACTCCCCTGCTAGAGCAGGATTGCCTAGAGCACATTACTCAGGACTGCATCCAGGCGAGTCTTGAAAATCTCCAGAGAAGGGGACTCCACAACCTCCCTGGGCAGCCTGTTCCAGTGCTCTGTCACCCTCACTGTAAAGAAGTTTTTCCGTGTATTTGAACGGAACTTCCTATGTTCTAACTTGTGCCCATTGCCCCTCATCCTGTCACTGGGATACAATGAAAAGAGTCAGGCACCATCCTCCTTCAGCCCACCCTTTAGATACTTGTATGCCATAATAAGGTCTCCCCTCAGCCTTCTCTTCTCCAGGCTAAAGAGTCCCAGCTCTCTCAGCCTTTCCTCATAAGGGAGATGCTCCAGTCCCTCAATCATCTTAGTTGCCCTATGCTGGACCCGCTCCAGCAGTTCCCTGTCCCTCTTGAACTGGGGAGCCCAAAACTGGATGCAGTATTCTAGTTGTGGCCTCACCAGTGCAGAGTAGAGGGGGAGAATGACCTCCCTCGACCTACTGGCCACAGTCTTCCCTATGCAGCCCAGGATTCCATTGGCCTTTTTGGGAACAAGGGCACATTGTTGGCTCATGGATAATTTACTGTCTACCAGGACCCACAGATCCTTCTCCTCAGAACTACTTCCCAGCAGGTCCACCCCTAACCTATACTGGTGCTTAGCATTCTTCCTCCCCAAGTGGAGGACCTTGCACTTGCTTTTGTTGAACCTCATTAGGTTCTTCTCTGCCCAGCTCTCCAGCCTGTCCAGGTCACGCTGGATGGCAGCACGGCCCTCTGGAGTGTCAGCCACCCCTCCCAGTTTGGTATCATCAATTTTAACTGCTAATGGTACATAAATGCTCTTTGGACTGACTAGTAATGTGATGTTTCATAACCACAGAAAATTTGGAAGGAAAGATTCTTACTAATTAAAAACTGTCTAAGCTGCCCTCCTTTTCTCCAGGGAGGGTAGTTAGGAAGGTACCCAAAGCATAGAGAAAAACTTTTTTAGTTGATAGGGAAGTAGGAGAACATGTAGGAGTGAAGAACTTTGGCTGGAAGCCTGCAGCACTGCCACTGCTGAGCACAAGAACATCTGATTGCGGAAAAGCATTTAAAGTGTCATGAGCAATGTCTTTGCTCTCTGTCTAGATGCAAGATGCTGATAATTTGAAGAAGCTCAAAATGACAATTGTCATTTGATTTTGTAAGATTTTCCTCCTGTTTTATTTAGTAACAAAGTTAAAACTTGACCTGGTTGAGATTATAACAACAGTAGTTCTAGATAGAGTAGTTGTTTCGTTCTGTTATTAACCCATTATCTCTTGATATTCCATAGAACTACTTGTTAAATTACTAATTTACTTGTCAATGAGGAGACTCTTCTCTATGACTTTGAAAATACTGAAGTGTTTTATCTGCAGATGCAGTGTCAATGGAGCAAAGAGAAGGTTCAGTGTCTTTTCTCACATTGTTTTCCTTGCGAAGACTAGAGTTTACAAACCTTTGAAGAATATGAAACAGATGTGTTTAGCTACACCTTCAAGACCTGCAAACACAGAACATATATCCTCAAGACAATCTTTATGTATGGATGAGAAATTTCAGTCCTCACTTTTTAGTCTTATTTGCCATCTGATTTATAAATTTTCTCTATTCAATAATGCATCTTACTTGTGTCTGACTAGAAGTAGTGGAAATCAATTAGCAAAGTTTTTTAATATAATAGAAAGAAAACACTGTGCCATCTAATCAGAAAAAAAATGAGGGAAAAATCACTTGAGATATTTCCTGTATACTGAATCATGGTGTTTGAGATTCTCTTTTACTTCTTCACTTGACAACCTGTCGTCCGTTTTTTGGGGCTTTTTTTGAGTCACAGCATATTTTACCTGGTAGCCAGAACATATCTTTCAGTGGATTGTGTGGCAGTGATACTTTGTCACCTTGACATACCTGCTGCAGTCTTGTTTCCCCAGGGAATCCTTATATACTGTCTGGGAGCTAAAGCTTCCAAGTCATCAGCAAAATGCTGCTTGTACCACTCAGCTGCTTGTCAATTTATCCAGATTCTTGGCAATACCTGTGGCAGTGTCTATTTCTGAACTGATCGTGTTGCTGTATTAGAGGTGGTTTCTTTCAGGTCGTGTGTTGTCATGATTAGAGCAATGTAAAATCACTGTTTGCGGTATGCCATGGTAGTCCTACTAATATATAAACTAATATATAAATATAAACAATTTGATTTTAAAAAGAAGAAAAAAGAGGTGGCCTGTGCTTAGGCAGAGTCAACTTAGTTTTTTACACAAAACAAGGATGTGTAATGTAATTCAGGTGCTTGTTTGTAAGTTGACTGCAAGCATTTGTAGAGAAGGCAGTTTGCCTTTGACTTAACTGTGAAGAATTGTGTTTATGTCAGTATTGGGGTGACTGAAACACTTCCTAATGGAATGTTTTATATTCTTATCATAGGTTCTGTAATGGTCACTTAGCAATATGTTTTGTCTGTATTTTTTGCACATTTGTCATTCAAACCTTTAAATTTAGAAGTTCCATTACAGTACCATCTGTCTCTGGACCAGTGAGTGGCTGCACACTTTTAACAGGAAAGACAAGCAAATTGATTTCATATTCTCAGAAAAAAAAGATAATTATGATGGCTGCTGGACACCAGGTTGACCATGACCCATCAATGTGCCATGGTGGCAAAGGCGCTGATGATGAGGAGTATTGCCAGCAGGTGGAGGGAGGTGATCCTGCCCCTCTACTCAACACTGGTGAGACCATACCTGGAATACTGTGTCCAGCTCTGGGCTCCCCAGTTCAAGAGAGACAGGGAACTACTGGAGAGAGTCCAGCAGAGGGCAACAAAGATGATTGAGGGATTGGAGCATCTCCCTTATGAGGAAAGACTGAGAGAGCTGGGACTGTTTAGCCTGGAGAAGAAAAGGCTCAGCGTGTATCTTAGCAATGTATCTAAATACCTGAAGGGAGGGTGCAAAGAGGGCGGGGCCAGGTTCTTCTCAGTGGTGTCCAGTGACAGGACCAGAGGCAATGGGCACAAACTGAAACACAGGACGTTCCCTCTGAACATCAGGAAACACTTCTTTATCATGAGGATGACTGAGCACTGGTGGAGAATGCCCAGAGAGATGGTGGAGTGTCCATCTTTGGAAATATTCAAACGCTGTCCGGACCTGGTCCTGGGCAACGGGATGTAGATGTGCCTGCTTGAGCAGGGGGGTGGACCAGGTGACCTGCAGAGATCCCTTCCAACCTCAGTCATCCTGGGATCCTGTGATTCTGTGAGTCCATATGAAATTTATGTAGCATTTGCTTATTTTCTGTGTGAATGTGTATGTATATTATGTGTGGGCATCTGTAATCCATAAGGCAGTGGCACAGTAACATGGCAGCAAGCTTTAGAGCTTTAGAGTATTCCAACAGTCACAGAGAAATGGACGTTTAGCTTAAATGGGAAATCAACCCTCATCCCTTTTCCAAAGCCTCACTCAAACAGTTGAAGGTGAGCAAATGCAGGATACTTCGTATCAGTGGATTCATTAGGTAAGTGGTGATTCTTACTCTTTATATAAAATGATTATTGTGTTGAATGAGCAAGTAGTTTACACTTAAGCATATGGCCTGTTGCAGTGTTTGGAGGACTTTGCGCATGAGAGGTCAATTTACAGGCAGATAGGTGGTAGTTTTCCTTTTAAATTAGTCTGCCATCTGTCAGCTTTATACCCTGTTGACAGCTGGACATTATTTCTGATTGAAATACACAAATTCAACAAGTATGGAGTTAATATTTTTTCCAGCTTACTTTTTCATTTTTTGTCCACCTTCCTCTTAGAAAATCTATATCGAGAACAGAAAATTGTCATTTTTAATATAAGTATTTGTTTCCTGTAGTTCAGATATGTAGAAAATTAAAATTTTTTTAGTGTCTTGTTTGGTTTACTTAAAGGTGTTAGTTTGTGGCTTTGTGCTTGGAGTTTTATGCCAATAATATTAAATATTCTCTAAAAGATAGCTTTCATCTGTTTGAAGTTTGAAAGAAAACCGCTTTCTTCCTGATCAGAAAGAGTTAAAGCTACATCTCACCAAGTCACTCCAGACCGGTGACACAGTGTCGTGTACAGTTCGATGAGAAGCTTATTCTGAATAGAAAAAAAAAAGACCTTTTACATGACTTGTTTTCACTCCCAATGAAAACCTGTTTAAAGGTGAATGCCTTTTCTCACCGTTTCTTTCTTTACTGAAGAAATTAGGAAATTACTTTATGTTTGAAGCATATG
Organism: Larus michahellis; assembly: GCF_964199755.1. Taxonomy (NCBI): domain Eukaryota; kingdom Metazoa; phylum Chordata; class Aves; order Charadriiformes; family Laridae; genus Larus; species Larus michahellis. Next base: position 144,311,435 of record NC_133896.1, read on the forward strand.
TGGGTTGTTATTAATACTTCTGTCAAAGATTGTACAATAATTAAGATGATGATGAAACAGATTAAGGTACATTTCAGTATGCAGGCTGGTCTTTCTGGATGGAAAAATAACACTGCTCAAGGAGACATTATAGAACAAAAAGAAACTATTGCCAAAAAAATTACACTGCTTGAAAAAATTGGATGGCTCCATGAGAATCGGCTGCCTGCTTCTCTGAGGTGCAGAGTGATAGTGCAGTAGACAACAGGCACAAGCTGGAACACAAGAAACTCCTACTAGATGCTCATCAAACCGTTTTCACCGTAGGGGTGATGAAATATGGGAACAGGTTGCCCAGGAAGCGTGTGGAATCTCCATCCTTGAAGATACTCAGAGCTCACCTGGTGAAGGCCCTGAGCAGCCTGCTCTGGCTGGATGTGCATTGAGCAGGTGTGTCTCTAAGTGGCCTTAGAGAGGGATCCAGGGATCCCTTCCAGTGTAAACTATCCTACAGTTCCGAGCTCTGCGTGCAAGGTGCAGTTACTTGAATATGTTGTGTATTACATGTCAAGAAAGTCAGTAGTTTTAGTAAAGGTACTTCTGCGTGGAAGGGAAGGCAGCACAAATTAACTATTTCATTGCACAGAATTCCTTTTTTAGGCCACTTTTAGAGATAAGGGGCATAAAAACCCAGCATGTTACGTAGTGTGAGTAGTCTCAGTAGAAAGCATCTTGAGTATTTGCACTATGTCCTCATTAAAAGAACAGTACTCTTCTATGGCTAATCCAAGCTGCAGTTGATTGAGTTAGATATCTGCTGCCAGGATAATTGGACACTGTTTCAGAAACGCCTGGGAATTTCTTGAGGCCTGTAACACAAGTTGCCATTCAAAGTTCCAGTGTGCGGTCCTCTAAACACACAGTCCTCTGTGAAAAGAGTGCTCCAGCCATCCGGAATGATCAGAGTAACCCCTCATGTAAATGTGACCTTCTCCCTGCTTCACAGAGCCACTGTGTCTGGGTCCGACTGTCACTCACAGAAGCACTTTCTTTCACTTGATCGAATCTTGAAAACAAGCAAGAAATTTGAAATTTCTTCTTCCCCATCCAAACCGTTTTACTCCTTCTGGCCGACCTTAAGATAACATCCTATGAACTGGCTTGTGAGAGAGTGGCTGCTGCTGTAGGCTGAAATGTAAAGTGGCATTTATGCAAGAGCTGGAAATGCAGAGTGATCTAATTACGTGCAGATGTAACATGCTTCCTTATTTTTTCCTTTTTTTTTAAATTATGCTAATGATTTTTGGTTTTATCTTATAAGTCTTCGGGTCTGCAACGTCCTCCTAGTAGCAAGTTAATAAAAATCTGAATTAAAAAGCATGTGTATGTATAATTTCCAAACAGTTCTCATATGAATCATCAAATCATAAAGAATGGTGGCTGGTAGTTAGTATTCTGGATACTCTGATGCTTAATTCATTTGATTATAAGTTTCCAGCTTGTTTGTTCGTTTGTTATAGCATTTAAAACCATCTTGGCTTACTTCTCATTTTCCTTAATGGAAGTAAGTCATGGAGCATGTAAGCTGCATGACTTTCTTAAACAGCATGTTTAATATGACTCTGTTATCCCCGGCTAGTCAAATTGGCATATATCCTTAAAATAAAATGAAGTGTAATTCACTATTGCTACTGAGACTTTTCACAACTGTTTCTGGAAAGAGTGTAAGTCCAAACATTAGGAGAGATACATTAATCAAGTTATTTAATTATTGGGTTTTGTTAATTCTTCAGAGAGTTAACACAGTGGGAGGTCAGAATTGCAAATACTGTAGCTGCTTAAAATGCATTTATTCAATAATGTTTAAGTAACTCTGGTGGTTAATGTATGACCCAGAAATATATTTTCCCCTTGTTCCTAGATACTTTGTATATCAAAGCATAGAAAAAAGAAAACACAAGGTACCTAAAAAAAAAACCAGCCCAGCATCTGTATTATGACATGTTAGTAAAGTTGATGGTGTTTCCTCTCTTTTTGTGACTTTCCACAACCTCCCATAAATGATAAACAGCATCTTTTCAGCATCCCAACATTTTGCAAGGTGTATATAGATGGGTCTGTGTTGTATTCTGAATTATATTGTGGTTCTTGAAAATTCCTGGGTAACTCACACTAATAACACAGTTTGTCAGTAGTGGAATTATTTTGAAAATCTGAAAATTTGAGTCGGCAAGGAAAAAGAGATAAAAGTTCTTGAACAAAACAAAAACCATGATTGCAGTAGTAGTATCTTTCAGACTGATAATTTATTTCTTAGATACTACTTAGTTTTGAATTACGACCACAGAGTATTAGCTAGTTTTTCACAATGAGGAAAGTAAAAATACTTTTGGAAGTGAGCAGTCAACAAGGTACCTGTAGAAATGAAAGGTCTGACCGCCTTCTGGTTTGCAGAGATGAACAATCTTGTTCTGAAATCAACATGAGCAGGCTGTACTCAGTGGATTTCCTCCTGCAGCGTGTTTTGAGGCTCACTCTGATGCCCTTTGAAATCAATGGAGATTTTTTTAGTGCTATGATGGAATTTGAATTAGGCCTTAAATGCTTATGGAAGACTGCATTGTGCATGTATACATACGTAATTTAATATATAAGGTTACCAAATGTTTCCAGAGTGCAAATTTTACAAATAACACGTCACACTTTTGACCAGTGGATTTGAACATGGCAAAAAATCAATGATAAATAAAGAAGTTACAGAAGTACAATATGCAATCCGTAAGAAATCCCAAACATAGTATGTCATGTTTCTCTGTCATTTGAGGACAGAAGATACAATAATATTCTACTATCCCTGCTAACCAAGCACAGAAGTTGGAGAATGAACATAGGGATAGTCTCTCAGAGTTCTTACCAGCCCTTTTTGAAACTGTGATTTGAAACCTCAAAATTACACTCTCTTCTCCTTTTGCAGGGGGGAGGAATAACATTAATTATTAGTCTTTAATTTTTGATGACTTTTTCCCCAGAATGCCTGTTGATTATTTTTTTAATTTGTTTTTTTAAAGTCAGAGTACATAAATGCAGTGGGTTTGAAATGGGGTTTTATGTATGGTGGGACAGTGATTCTGTCAGTAGTTCCTCAGAAGACAGGGTAGTTTTAACTTAGCTCTGTGTAAGACTTAAAAGGACTGAAGTTTTTTTTAAGTATATTTTGCCCAGTGGAGGACTTAACCATGTTGGTTTCAGTTTGAACAGACCACAGGGAAAATGTAACAGTGGTAACAGAAAAAAAATGAAAACTGGAGTTTAATATTTTCTCATTAATTACATAGTATGTGTTTCTCATGGAGCATATGGAGAATACAATGTAAAAATAATAATATATTAAAAGAAAGGGAAGAAAAGGAACAAACAAATACTCTGTTCCTTTTCTTCTCATTCTATTTATCAAAGGGAATTAAATACTCAGTACTGTCACCAGTAAGACTCTGGTTCGAAGACAAAGTGCTAAAATGTGGTGGTTTAGTCGCCATGTCTGCATGTTTCACAGAGATTAAGGGCCTAAGCAGACCAGACCAGAACCAGCAAACGAAAGATTTTTCTAAGAAAAATCTTTTTCCCAGGGAAGTTGTGGATGCCCCATCCCTGGAAGTGCTCAAGGCCGGGTGGGATGGCGCTTTGAATAACCTGGTGCAGTGGGAGGTGTCCCTGCCTCTGCAGGGGGGTTGGAACTAGATATCTTTACGGTCCCTTCCAACCCAAACCGTTCTGTGATTCTGCTATAATATGAAAGAATTTGAGGCTATATTTACCCATTTTAAAGACAGTGAAAATTTCTTTTCATTTTTAATTTATAGAACGATAGATGGTAGTGTTTAATTTGCAGATGAGTTCTATGTTATCAATTACGCCATCTTTAATCTCATCATTCTGCTTTGGAATTGATACAGGTAGTGTCATATGTGGTCAAGGATATTCGTTTGATAAGCACTGCCCATGTGTATATATCACCTACACAGGTTTTTCAAATTCTTAATTTCAAAACTGATTTTAATCTTTTGTCCTTCCAGACTTCTTGGTTATCACTAATAACAATAACACTTATGGATATCCCTGTTAGTTACATAAATATTCCGTCCAGACATTTACACTATATAGGTTGGCGAGGGTCTAAAGTACATACCAAGGATCTAGCAAGCACTCTTTTCTTATATTTTTAAATTTCATGTCGGAAGATGAGGTAATGAGGTGCCGCAGTGATTTTATTATTTCTTCCTTTGGTTAAGTGATTAATTTCTCTTTTCTAGATTCACAGAGTGAAATATAAATTAGTATGCTTTACTACTTTACTTTTTTAAGCATCTATTTCATTCCAAAGTGAACACTGTCCTATATTAGTATGACCTTTTGCGAGATCTCATAGCAGTAGTATTGATCAGTGACACAAGTTTTAGAAATAATGCAGAGAAGCAGCCAGAATCTCAGCTGAAGTCTGTATAAATCTCATCTGTCTCTCTCAGTTGGAGTGATGCTGATATTGCAATACTTAGGCAAAATGGGGGAGAACTTGGCTGCTTTCATATCTCTGAATTTAGTATGTGGGTGGGCCAGGACAGTGAACAGTTTATAACATCTCTGTGCAGCAAAGTTAATAAATCCATTTTGTATGTGAACCTCTGTAAACCTTCCATCATCCATTAAAAATGTTGCTGTGCTGTTGACAGTAAGTGTCAGTAGCAAGAAAGGCTGGAGGAAGACCTAGTACACTTACTTCCTGTAACATTAGAGCCACTGTAATTATGGGTCATTTGCCTGGCTTCTTTGGTAATTAAGAGTTTTAATTGCTTCTAGTTCCAGGGAATTAGTTAAGCTTTTCGTTATGCATATTGCCTTCCATAATCGTCGGCTCCTCTCATACGGTAAGCTTAGTGACATCATGGAAGTCAATTAGGTCTTTCAAGGCAGAGCAGTGAAGTACATTTCTTTGTATGGGCTGGATTAGAAAAGGTTTCTGAAAGGCCTTAATAATGCTGTTCTGTGCAACATTTAAGCTTACTCTTCAACAGGCAAAGCCTGTCAGGGTTTCATTTACTGTCCTTACAGTGCCTAGGGTCACAAACTAAGATACTGTTAAGAACAAAACCTAGAGGCAGATCCATGCTTTTGTTCTAAGAGCAATTGTTCCAAGCTATGCAGGATCAGCTGGTTACATATTTGTAATTAGTAATAGTGATATTGATCAACATTTGAAAATATCACATTGTTCAAACTGGAATTCGGTGACTGTATAAAGGAAGTGCGCACAAAAGAGATTGGTGCGATTCCATTGGCTTACTAAAAATCATTAATTAAGTTTTACTTTATTACGTGCAAGGTAGAAAGCACCTCTTACCTTCTCTTGGCAGACTCACAAGTGTTTGCTGGCACGTTGACAGGCAAGAATCAGTACTTTAGAAAGAAAAGAAAGCAGAGAGAAAAGGTTCATTCCCTCTTCCTCTTCCACAGTCTCTGATACAGATGGGTATATACAGAGCAAACATTTAATACATCTTGCACAAATGTTTTCTTTGAACATAGTAAAGTTTTTCCAGGTTGCAACTTGGTTCTTTTAGAGCACAGCCAGAACAGACAAATGTGCATCCCTAATCTTCCCTAGTGAAATAGTTGTGCGTTAGAGAGCCTAAAAGATGCAGTATGATATTGTATGTTCTCCCAGTGCGTCATATCTGGATTCAGTCAAAAGTTAAACTTTTAAGTTTAGCAAAACATTACTTTTACCCATTCAGTGTTAGTTGCCACAGCCTATTGTATTGTGAAGAAAATCCATCCTGTGTATGTAGGAATGGATTTGGTAAATCAGTAATGACAGTAGAGAGGGGCGTAATGCACGAGAGAGAAATTTGTGATAAGGCAGAGTTGCATTGTCTGAAGGGTGTGGAGAAAACTGCAGTAACCATCCCAACACCTATGTTGAATTACTGAAATTATTTGTGGCAGTAATTTTGGTATTTGTAGTCGTAGCAGTGCTAATAATGTTGATAATAAATGGTCTGAATTGCAGAAGTGTTAGAAACCACTCATGAGTGTAGGTCAGAATTTTTCGGATGGTTAGATGCCGAAGGTTGCTTTGGATTGTCCATGACCAGAAATTCAAACTCAAGACGGGGTAATGTCAGGAAGAGATGTTTTATTATGTATGTTCTAAAGCATTATCTAATATTATATAAAAGTTCAGACTAGGTGATTTGTTATATATTTATTATTTAATATTTTGATGTTAAGCTACAAAATTCACATAAAGAATTTGTTGATTATTTTTAACAACTTTGCTTCCAAACTGCACTCTTGAATGATTGTGACTGTTGTAAGCCATGGAACTTTTACCCGACTGAACTGTCTTTTCTTTAAAAGTAACCTTCCAATATAATTGCTCATTTTCTTTTCACCATTGCTTTGGAAGAATTAAGCAAATAGAGCAAGAATTCTGACAAGTATCTTCTGTCTTACTCTCCACTCATCCAAAGTCCTAATATTGACCTAGGCAATGTAATCTTCCCTCTCTTGTGTATGTAGAAAACGCCACATTTGTGAGAGCATTGTTTTTGTCATTTTGCAGATTGTAAAGTTGGTCTTGAAGAGTTAAATTGCCTGCCCATAAAGGTATTTAAGCACTTGCTTAACTTTAAGCTTGTGCTTAAACCCATCCCTATAAAACAAATCACCTAGAAACATCTGGATAACCAGTTGCTGGGATTTAAGTATGCGTGTTGATGGTTTTTTGAATTTAAGTGAATTTAAGGTTAATTACCATGCAGATGTTCAAATTGAGAAGTTTGTCCTTGTCCTAATTAGGGGTGTCAAACCAGGAATTGAATTTAGCTTTCCTAATAAGTTTTATTTGGGATCATTCTCTTTTAAATCAAAGCATTAAAAGTTCATAGTAACATTATTTTTTAATTTTTTCCCCTCACCTCCTTGTTTCTCAGTGTCTTGTGTTTGAAGATGCACCACTTGGAGTCAAAGGAGCCCTGGCTGCAGGAATGCAAGTAGTTATGATTCCAGATGAAAAATTAAATCCAGACCTTAAAAAGGAGGCAACACTACTGCTGAACTCCATGGAGGATTTCAAACCAGAACTGTTTGGTTTACCAGCATATGATTAATGCCTAATCTCCATGAACATGCACTTGACTGCGGATCAGGAAAGTGGAATGAAATTTTGTTATGATTTTATGATTGTTTTGCATCTTTTCCTTTCTTCTTCAAAACTAGAGCACAAGAATCCTGTTAACACCAAGTCTTCCACACCTTACCTTTGAAAGTTGACTGGAATGTTTACAATTTGTCCTCGTGATAAATGCTAAATTAAAGCAGCATTTTGTCTTGTGAAGTGAATCCAGCCTTGTTCTCTGCTGTGGTGGGCTGACTCTGGCTGGATGCCAGGTGCCCCCGACAGCCACTCTCCTCAACTGGACAGGGGAGAAAAAATGTAACAAAAGGCTCGTGGGCTCAGATAAAGAGAGTGAGAGATCATTCACCAGTTACCGTGACAGGCAAAAGAGATTCTACTTAGGGAAGTTAATTTATTACCAATCAAATCAGAGTAGGATCATGAGAAATAAAAACTAAATCTTAAAACACCTGCCCCCCACCCCTCCCTTCTTCCCGGGCGTAACTTTGCTCACAAATTCTATACCTCCTCCCCCACAGCAGTACAGGGAGATGGGTAATGGGAGTTGCAGTCAGTTCATCACACATTGTCTCTGCCGCTCCTTCCTCCTCAGAAGGAGGACTCCTCATATGGTTCCCCTGCTCCAGCATGGGGTCCCTCCCATGGGAGATGGTTCTCCATGAACTTCTCCAGCACGGGTCCTTCCCGTAGGCTATAGTTCTCTACGAACTGCTTGTGCTTGGGTCCTTTCCACAGGGTGCAGTCCTTCAGGAACAGACTGCTCCAACATGAGTCCCCCACGGAGTCACGAGTCCTGCCAGCAAACCTGCTGCAGTGTGGACTTCTCTCTCCATGGGATCCCAGGTCCTGCCAGGAGCCTGCTCCAGCACAGGCTCTCCACAGAGTCACAATCTCCTTCAGGCACCTCCACCTGCTCTGGCATGGGATCCTTCACAAGCTGCAGGTGAATATCTGTTCCACTGTTAACCTCCATGGGCTGTGGGGGGACAGCCTGTCTCATCATGGTCCTCATCACAGGCTACAGGGGAATCTCTGCTCTGGCACCTGGAGCACCTTCTCCCCCTCCTTCTTCACTGACGTTGGTGTCTGCAGAGTTGTTTCTCTCACATATTCTCACTCCTCTCTCCGGCTGCCATTGCTATGGCCCTTTTTTTTTTTCCTCTTCTTAAATGCGTTATCCTAGAGGCGCTACCACCATCACTGATGGGCTTGGCCTTGGCCAGCAGCAGGTCTGTCTTGGAGCCAGCTGGCATTGGCTCTATAGGACATATGGAGAAGCTTCTAGCAGCTTCTCACAGAAGCCACCCTCGTAGCCTTCCCCATTACCAAAACCTTGCCATGCAAACCCAATATATCTGCACATCATAGAAGCTCCTTGTTCTGTTTCCACTTGAATGGCTTACTGTTTAGATCTTAACCAGAAATCTGTTCTGGATTGGCTTTTATCCCATTACTTTTTTTTTTTATACAGTTACCGCTATTAACATGTTTATCCATTTCCTCATCCTGTACTTGCCCCTCTATTCCCCTTTGTATCCTGTGGTCTGTTTTTTGGGGTTTTTTTTGACGTTATTTGCAGGGTTTCTGTTGTGCTTTTTATGTTTTCTTAATTTATTTTCTTCTTGGAGGTTGAATGTGACAAGTTCCAGGGGTCCCTTACAACCTCCATTATTCTGTAATTTTGTCATTGTCTTTTTTGGCATGGTGAATGCCATAGTGAATGGCATGGAGCAATACAAGGTTATCTCATCCTGCTGTTTAACCAAAATGCTTTGCACCTTCCTTCTTTCATTTCCTTTTATTCTTCTCATTTTCCATGTTGCCATGCAGCCTTCCATTTCTTTCTTGTAAAATGAATCCATCCGGTCTCCCTGCTTCAATTCTGATAAAGTTATGGCCTTAATTCCTTCGTATCCCAATGGCTTTCTCTGTCCATCCTTACTTACCCATTCTTGCCTCTTGAGCCCTTTTTTTACCAAGTTCCCTACAGAAAGTTTTGCTATCTGTTTTTAAAATACAGAAGTTGTATTTTTGGTTTATTTAAGTACTTAAAATTTATTTTCCTGGCTACCGTAATTTCCACAAAATGTTTATGTTGTCATCTGTCCCTCTTACTTCTGTCTGTCTCTGACATCTCATCAAGACCAGGGTAAGGGTCTCTTTAGAAAATGATAGACACGTAGACACGGTTTGGTGGAACCCATGAGTACATGTATGACATGGTGGAAGCAATGTCTTTTACTTCGTCTAAAGAAGAAAAATTATGTATTATGTAGGTTTTATGACTGCTTTATAAAGTGAATTATTGTGTTCAGCATTTAAAAAACAAAGTTTTTAGTTGACTGTCCATAAAATACTCCAAAATCTTGGTAAAATATTAAACTCTGTAAAGACAAGAAGCGTGAACTATGTCAAATAAGGGAATTTCCATGTATTATGAGAATACTTCTCTGACCTCATTTTTTTATTCTAATATCATCTGTTTATCTTCGATCTTCCTCACAAAATTTTTCTGGGCATTTCTGGTGTTTAACTGTTTTAGATAGAAGGGTTTTTTTGGTCAGGAAAAAAAATTAATAAATCATAGATACATCAGTATTCAAGGTGAGTGTCGTTACATGTCTTTGCTCCTGGATTAAAAGAAAATCAAACTTTTACATCTTCTGTGTAGACTGTTATTATTTTCTGTTACTGTAGTCTGTTCATACCTGTAATAATTAAGAAAATTTTATTCAATATGGTCAGTCAAATATGACCTAGGTGGTACCAGAAGATTTTTAGTATGTATAATATAATGGTTTACAGTTAAATGTTTTTCATCTAAGGATCTGGAAGCATTTTTTTGAAAAAAGGGTAAATACTGTTTCAGTGTAGGTATTTTGCATATTATGTTAATTCTTTAGGCCAATGGATAGTGCAGTCAGTACTGTTTCTCCAGTGACAACAACTCATCCCATCCAATATGAATTCCATTTCTGGTCTTTACAGACAAGATAACAGAAATTTTGTTGTATAATTTCTCCTTTGACTTACGTTACATAGAATCATAGAATCTTCATGGTTGGAAAGGACCTTTGAGATCATCGAGTCCAACCATACACACACACAAAAAACCCCTACAATCTCTGCCACTAGAGCATGCCCTGAAGTGCCACATCTAGATGTTTCTTAAATACCTCTAGGGATGGTGACTCAACCACCTCCCTGGGCAGGCTGTTCCAGTGCCTCACCACTCTTTCAGGAAAGTAATTCTTCCTAATATCTAATCTAAACCTCCCCTGCCGCAGCTTCAGACCATTTCCTCTGGTCCTGTCATTATTCACCTGGGAGAAGAGGCCAACACTCACCACTCTCCAACCTCCTTTCAGGTAGTTGTAGAGGGCAATGAGGTCTCCCCTCAGCCTCCTCTTCTCCAAGCTAAACATGCCCAGCTCCCTCAGCCTCTCCTCATGTGACCTGGTCTCCAGACCCCTCACCAGCCTGGTAGCTCTCCTCTGGACACGCTCCAGCACTTCACTGTCCCTCTTGTACAGAGGGGCCCAGAACTGAACACAGGACTCGAGGTGAGGCCTCACCAGTGCCGAGTACAGAGGCATGATCACTTCCCTGCTCCTGCTGGCCACGCTATTCCTGATACAAGCCAGAATGCTGTTGGCCTTCTTGGCCACCTGGGCACACTGCTGGCTCATGTTAAGCTGGCTCCACCAGCACCCCCAGGTCCTTTTCTGCCGGGCAGCTTTCCAGCCACTCTTCCCCAAGCCTGTAGCGTTGCTTGGGGTTGTTGTGACCGAAATGCAGGACCCGGCACTTGGCCTTATTAAACCTCATACAGTTGGCCTTGGCCCATTGATCCAGCCTGTCCAGGTCCCTCTGTAGAGCCTTCCTACCCTCAAGCAGATCAACGCTCCCACCTAGTTTGGTGTCATCTGCAAACTTACTGAGGGTGCACTCAATCCCCTCATCCAGATCATTGATAAAGATATTAAACAAAACCGTCCCCAAAACTGAGCCCTGAGGGACACCACTGGTGACTGGCCACCAAGAGGATTTCACCCCATTAATCACAACTCTCTGGGCACGGCCATCCAGCCAGTTTTTAACCCAGCGAAGAGTACACTTGTCTATGCCATGATTCGCCAGCTTCTCCAGGAGAATGCTGTGGGGGATGGTGTCAAAGGCCTTACCAAAGTCCAGACAGACAACGTCCACAGCCTTCCCTGTGTCCAGAAGGCGGGTCACATGGTCATAGAAAGAGATCAGGTTGGTTAAGCGGGACCTCCCTTTCCTAAACCCATGCTGGCTGGCCCTGATCCCTTGGCTGCCCTGCACTTGCCGTGAGAGCTCACTCAAGATGATCCTCTCCATGATCTTTCCTGGTACCGAGGTCAGGCTGACAGGCCTGTGGTTCCCCGGATCCTCCTTCCGACCCTTCTTGTAGATGGGCGTCACATTAGCCACCCTCCAGTCATCTGGTACCTCCCCTGTTAACCAAGATTGTTGATAAATGATGGAGAGAGGCTTGGTGAGCTCTGCTGCCAGCTCCCTGAGTACTCTTGGGTGAATCCCATCCGGCCCCATAGACTTATGTACGTCTAGGTGCAGAAGCAGATCACTGACTACTTCCTCGTGGATTATGGGTGGGTTGTTCTGCTCTCCATCCTTATCTTCCAGCTCAGGAAGCTCAACGCCCTGGGGGTGGTCTGACTATCAGCTGGTCTGCCTACTGAAGATGGAGGCAAAGTAGGCATTAAGTATCTCAGCCTTCTCCTCGTCATTGGTTGCAACTTTCCGCCCTGCATCCAGTAAGGGATGGAGATTCTCCCTGGTTCTCTTTTTGTTGATGTATTTATAAAAACTTTTTTTGTTGTCCTTAATGTTAGTGGCCAAGTTGAGCTCCGGCTGGGTTTTTGCCTTCCTAATTTTCTCTCTATATAACCTAACAAGATCTCTGTACTCCTGTTACTGTACATAACATAAAGTGTTACTGTAGAGCAATAATTCTGAGCTTTCAAGTGTAAAACAGGTGCCTGTTGGGATCCCCTTCGTTCATAATTGCTGAATTCCAACAGGGAAGTTACAAGGTAGAACAAGCTTTAATAAGCTGTAATTAGTAACTTTTTCAAAGTGTTGCATATATTTAATTTAACTGAGGAGTTTTACAAAAAATAAAAATGAAAAAATGAAGCACATCATTTACAGTTTGCTTCGAAGGAACTGTCATCGAAGTCTTGAATTTTCTTTATAAAGATGTAGAGACATTAATAAATATATCACTGACAAAATCAGGATTACTCATCATGACCACCATGATGAGATCAGCATACCCTGCAATTCTAATTTAATAGCCTTACCTTGTGCTGAGAATTAATAGTCAGAAAAGTATCACTTCACAGTAAATGCTATCTCATACATTTATTTTTTCATACGTTTAGTAATTCAATTGACAGTTGTCAGTGAGATTGTTGCCCCAGATTGGAATCTGTGAACGTGGGCCATACAGTATAACTTTCCTCGCCTTTTAGTAAAATTCCCTTCCATGTACTTTACTGCTTGCTGTTGACCGACTTCCTGGTCCTGTGCTGAACCCTTTGACTGTTGTTGAAGTAAGTCAGTGTTGTGGTTAGCTTTTCTGATGACTGAATGAGAAATAAAAGAGTACACAAAATTAAATTCTTCATCTATAGTAATCTTAATAATCCTGTCATCTCCATCATATGAGGTGGATATTCATGTCAGCAGTAGGTGACTGTAGCCTGCCTGATTAACCATATATCAAATATCAACATATGTTTGCATATATTTCTTTACCCACTTTTTGGTTGGATTTGTGGCTCTGTAGCTCAATCATCTCAACAACATCTGTTCAAAAAGAAAAAAAAAAAAAGGATTAAAAACCTGGATCCCTTCCTTCCATCTGCTGCTTTGCAGATGAAGTCCTGTTCTAACTGAACTAAAAAAATCCATACCAGATCCTGGCTACCGATCATGAGGACATGTGAGCAATCAGGACATTTGAATGCTCCATCTGTGTTTGTATGAAGAGGACTGTTAAAAACTAATCCAAAAACTCTGTCCCCTAACTCAGCAAGCAGACTTCAATCCCAACAAATACTGAAGCGCGTGCTTAATTCATTTTTATTAAGCATAGAAAGTAAGCACCAGCTTAATTTTAAGGATATGTTTAGTTTTATTTGGCTTAATATGGAACATGTGCTTCAGGCATATCCTGAGAAGAATTCCAGCCTCCACAAAATAAAGGCAAAACTTTATGACCAAGTTTTTACCGTTGGAAAATAGGATCAGTGCAGTAAGATGGAGCTAAATTCAGCCATGAAAATACAGATATTGGGGGGGGGGGGGGGTGGGGTGGGGAGGGAAAGAAAGAAAAGGCAAGTTAGTTGTGTATGAAGTGTTGTACTGGAACTTAAACTCCTTTCTGCCTCACAAGTAAATTAGGTTTTACATTTTACTGGACCGCCACTGGGATTAGAATTTCCAGGTTGCAAAGATATACATAAACAGGAGTTTCATCGAATATATTCAGGTGAAACTTCGTTGCGATGGTACAGGATTAGTTTCAAAATGCAGTCTGGCTGCTGTGAAGCGTGGCATTTGCCCTCTACAATAAAGATCAGAAAAAGCTGAGATGTTCATTTGGGTTAGATGTCTTTCTAAGGAATGCTATAGTTAAACCATAGAAACCTCTGCCCAGAATCAAGCTCATGTGGCGTATATTTCAAAAAATGTCTTCAGCAGAAGCTAAACTAGATAAATCAGACAAAGGTGCAAGAAATTTCATAGTAAGAAGAAATGAAGTAATGTTCCACTGTATTAGATTCATCCGTATCTTTACCAGTTAGAGAATGCAGTTTGAAATTTTCTGCTTTATTACTAGCTCTAGATATTGGTTATCCATACAGAAATCCACTTTTTTTTTTTTTTAATCTTGATAAATTTAGACACCAAAAACGCTAGCTAGGCACTAAATTCCATAATTCCATAGACTATATGAAAAATTTGTTTCTAATATTTTCATATTAGAATTCTAATGTTTTAATATTAGAAATATATTAAACAGTAATAAAATAAAAAAATATGAAACCTTTTTTCCAATTTATTTGTTTCCATTTATTTTTTTCTACTTTACCACTTTGTAACTTCACCAAACTTCCTGTATTTTGACATTGAGATGGTGGAACTGGTTTTTTGCCAAGCCAGTGGAAATAAATGGAAAGACTGGAGTGAAGGAAAAGGAGCTCTCTCAGAGCACATCTCTGTCCCAAGAGAAACATGACTGTCATCCACGCTTTATGTTAACCTTCCCTTTGTCTGACGCTTCACAAATTGTGGGTGTAATTGCCTTATTAAAGTGGAGAACAAATGGAAGATGAGAACTCAAACTAAAGCCCTTACCAGAACTTCCAAGAGCTGAGGCTCCTGCCCTGGCAGCAGGGCTCACTGAGTGCTGGTGGCTGCCTCTGCACCGGGTAGCTCAGTTACAACAAAAATAATGTATTTTAGATGGCGAGGGATAGCATAAGGAAGGCTGTTGGTCTCTTCTGTTCTTTGGCCCTGTGACCTATGGGCTCTAAGCCATCATATTCAAAATTTTGTGAGTTGGCTCACTCTCGTGATTAAAAGAAGTGTCAGCAGGGAGAAGCGTTTCAGCTCTCACCCCTCTCTTTGCAGCACTTTCCCCAGAATATCTGCAATGTGAAACTGGTGCGTGAAGTAGGATATTAACAGGATTGTTGTCAATATCAAAGGTTTCTTTGATTCAGAAGATAGCAGAGAGGGCATTATTTAATGTAGAAAAACAAAATGGTAGAAGAAAGGAGCTGGAGACAAGGAAGCAACCTGTGGTATAAAGTAGAACCAAACGTTCCAATGAAATGAAGGAAAAGGAAACAGAAGAGTCTTCCACTTGTCCTTAGCAATAAAGTAAAACCAGTGGTTCTGGAGGGAAAACCTTTGCATTAAGAGAAGCAAAACCCAGGTCAAAAACATATTCAAAGACATTGTGTTATGAGGCACTGGGATTTATAGAGATAAGAGTCAACCTTCTGAAGCATGTTTCTTAAGGTCTAAAGCAAATGAAGCAGTTGGGATCCAGAATCAAAGAAGATGTGTAAATCACCTTTGATGAGCCTCAGAGCACAAATAAAAGTAGAAAGTATATCAGTGGATGCCTCACTTCAGATGATGGTAAGATTGTGAAATTGTTTTAGTTTTGACTTCAAAATTCTGAATTTGTTGAACAACTACAAAGCTACAACTACAAAACTGGAAGAGTATGTCATCATCTTGAAGGCAATTGGAAAAAACTGCTGCATACCAGTTTTCTCCATCATCTTTAGTTCAAACTGCATATTGATGGAGTGAACTCTTCATTTCTTTGAAGTCAACACCACCCCTATGGCAACTAGAGCAATTTGCTCATAGAAAGGGATATTGGAAATGTGCTTTTAGCTGTCTTTTGTCTGATATCATGGTTACTTTACAGAAGTGTACCGTCGTGGTGTCATTTACTCCTAATTTCTCAGAGCAATAACACTATACAGCCAGCAACTCCCTCTCATTTAGAGAAATTTGGAAGTTGGAGAACAAAGATTTAATTAAGTTCCAGTAGATTTGACAAAGCAGTTTCCACTGCCTCATCTGGATGTCTTGCTATTTATTTAATTGATTACTACTACCTACATACCTAGGATGTGGGCAATGTGTCTAATAGTAGCAGTATCCAATCCAAATCTTTGTATTCCTGCAGGTAAAACTGCTAACTTACACTCAAAAGTGATAAAATCAAAGAATTAGGAACTCCAAACTAGAGTTTCATTGTGCAGATCATGTTCCTGCTTTCTGAGAGAAGGAAGTGTTTGGTAGGGGATCATGTAGATCTACAACTGATAGAAAAACAGACTCACCACGGGTTTCTCACACAAAGATGCAACTTCTTTGGGGAAGAATGTAAATGTGATAGTTCCATAAAATAGTTTTATTCCTAATGTCTTTTTCCAAAGGCAGGGTAGAAAAGCACAGGGGCAAGAGGAGGGCACACGCAGATCAAACATTCTGAGCCTCCTTTGATTCTCCTAGAGGGTGCCCAAGACCAAGAAAAGGAGAGAAGTTCTAGCTAGTAACCAAAGTAGAGCTTCGGCATAACAAATTCAGACACACAAATTTTGTCTCTGTTCTCACAGTTTTCTCTATTGCATATGAACTTTAGAGGTAAACAAAAAATATGTGAAATGCAGTTAGGCTTCAGTTGCAGAAAATTATCGGTATACATGGCCAAAAATGCAAACAAGCATCTCTGTGACATACCAGTACCGCGGCAGTTCTTAGTGGTTGCCCCAGCTGCAGCTTCTCATGCTCTTTAGTCAGCTGAGACACCAGGCACCTCAAGCACTGGGCTGTGGTTGTTAAGCTCAAGAAAGAGAGGTAAGTGCTACACTGGGCTGGGGGTGGGGAGAAAAAAAAAAAAAAAAAAGGAATGTTCTCCCTTTTCAGAAAATGCTGAAAATCGGTCATTAGCGTTGTGCCTTGTGAAATGTCTTTCTGCTGTAGCAGAATGTAATTTCAGCAAACAGATTCATCACACAGGAATATTTCACATGTTTAACCTGCTGCAGAATAACCACAGAGACATGGGTGTCATAAGCCACAGTTTGAAGCGGGGAGAGCACAGCTTTCATTACAATACCAAAAAAGGGGGAGGAATGAGGTACACAAGATGGGGGAAACCAAGTGTTAATCTTTGCTAAAATACCATCTTGATTTAAAAATTTTGAAGACTGTGCAAACTGTATTGAATCATTTTATTACCGTGTCTTCGTTGCTTGGATATGATCCAAAAGTGCTATATTTTAACTGAAAAATTGGAAAGCTGATTAAGTCAAAATGGATTTCCTGGTGGCCTATGACTGCAACCTTGTAAACTTATTGATTTTGGCCCTCAACATTGTTCTTATTGATGGCTTCATCTGAAACATTGTAAAATCCGTGGCATTCACTTTCTTCAGACCAAACACATTAGGAAACTGACTTTATGTTTTTCAGTGCAATATGAGGCAGGAAAATATGGTGGATTTTTTCCCTCTGTAAAGCAAGTCTTACTCTAAGTAAATTTATTAATCATATACTTTCATCCCGTGCCTACGTTTCCTTAGCCTATGTTAGGTAGCTCTGGTTAGTAATGATTTTATCAAAGTTACATAGCACATACGTACCTGAAATTTGTGTCATTGTGAAATTTGACCTGGACAGGCTGGAGAGCTGGGCAGAGAAGAACCTAATGAGGTTCAACAAAAGCAAGTGCAAGGTCCTCCACCTGGGGAGGAAGAATGCTAAGCACCAGTATAGGTTAGGGGTGGACCTGCTGGGAAGTAGTTCTGAGGAGAAGGATCTGAGGGTCCTGGTAGACAGTAAATTATCCATGAGCCAACAATGTGCCCTTGTTGCCAAAAAGGCCAATGGAATCCTGGGCTGCACAGGGAAGAGTGTAGCCAGTAGGTCGAGGGAGGTCATTCTCCACCTCTACTCTGCACTGGTGAGGCCACAACTGGAATACTGCATCCAGTTTTGGGCTCCCCAGTTCAAGAGGGACAGGGAACTGCTGGAGCGAGTCCAGCGTAGGGCAACTAAGATGATTGAGGGACTGGAGCATCTCCCTTATGAGGAAAGGCTGAGAGAGCTGGGACTCTTTAGCCTGGAGAAGAGAAGGCTGAGGGGAGACCTTATTATGGCATACAAGTATCTAAAGGGTGCATTGAAGGAGGATGGTGCCAGACTCTTTTCATTGGTTCCCAGTGACAGGATGAGGGGCAACGGGCACAAGTTAGAACATAGGAAGTTCTGTTCAAATACACGGAAAAACTTCTTTACGGTGAGGGTGACAGAGCACTGGAACAGGCTGCCCAGGGAGGTTGTGGAGTCCCCTTCTCTGGAGATTTTCAAGACCCGCCTGGATGCAGCCCTGAGTGATGTGCTCTAGGCAATCCTGCTTTAGCAGGGGAGTTGGACTAGATGATCTCCAGAGGTCCCTTCCAACTCTGAAGTTTCTGTGATTCTGTGATTCTGTGTCTGGAAATGGATTTATTTGTCTGGAGTGTACTAAACACAGTCCATGGCGATTGTATGAAATTATTGTTAATTTTTTGTGGGTATGGTTGAAGGAAGGTGGTTTGTGAAATTGTATATAGGGCATAGGTCCTTTCAGCCCTGATTTTCTAGTAAAGACTCAACGGTATTAGGAATAGCTTGTAAACCTCTTCCCACATGAAAGACTTCTTGACATCTGGGTGAAAGGAGCTGTCATCTGTGCACTTCTTAAAATCATTGCTGTATCTGATATGAAATTAATACTCCTTATAAACTCAGCAGAGAGTGCTTTATCTTCAGTGCCTTTCACACCTTTGTGAAATTTTGCTGAAGGGAAGTGAAATGCCAAATGTAGCTCAAGGAAGGAAGGCGGAAAGGAAGGAAAGGAGGAAGGAAGGGAGGGAGGAGCAGAATGGCACACTGCCCACTTAGTTGACTCAAGCCTTCTCAGTCAAATGAATCATCAGTTCGGACGTGGAAGACATTTATGATTATGAGATCTGTTTGGCTCTTCTCCTTTCAAGCTGAGACTCCATGGGCTTTAAAAATACAGGATATTTCTCCGTGACATTTACTTAGATTACTGACCTTCCCCAGGAAATGGAAGTAAAGCCGTATCGCTGTAAATTCTTCTTTAAAGAGAGAGAATGCTTAAAGGACTGAACACTTAGGATAAGCACCCCACAGGGAGGCTTAACATTCCCTTCTCCAGTGACACTGAACCAGGTGTAGATTACCGAGCCTGATGTTGAGCAAAGCACTGCGCCTAACACGAAGCAGGCTTCTCTTCAGAGCAAGCCGATTGGTCTAAGATTTACAGCTGCCTTTGTGCTTCTATGCATCAGTACCCAATCTAGCTATTCTGTAGATAATCTGGACTTGATTTATATCAATTCATAATTGCTGTGATTACTATACAAAAGACTGCAGTTTGGGGAGAGTATATCTGTGAACGATTACATAGCAAGTACCTGAGATACCCTCTCACAAACATGACCAAGACCATCGGGAGCTATTGTAGTTCTAGTCTGACTATGATTTTTATATTTTTATAACTCCCTGCATTTTTAGTTCAATAATTTACAAACCTTTCTGCTTACACCCTTCCATTAAGCCATGTAAAGTTTCTACCACAGTATTGGCCTTGTTGGTTGTTATTAAGATGTCTTAGTTTTTTGGTTTAGTTTGGTTTTAACTCGGGGTATTCTTGTTTGGCTGGGTTTTGGTTTTCTGTTTGGTTTTGGGTTTTTTTGCATTTTTTTTTTATAAGAGTTAAGTAACTGCAGAACAAAGTAGTCACTTCAGCGCAGTGCCAGTAAAAGTATTTTCTCAGCCATGCTGTTTCTAAGCTCGGGTTAGGGGCAAATGAATAGAGACTAGACAAACCTCTGACTCCAGGAGGGCTGGGTTTTACTGGAAGACTTCCAACACTGTTTTGCACTGAATTTGTTCTATAGCTAAATGTCTAATCCGCTTTGTGCCATGATGCTAGACAAAATTCATCAACATTTAATTGATGTAAATTAACAAGTACTGTAGAATTGTTCATACAATTCTGTAGAAAAAATTAAAAACAATACAGCAGACTATGATGATTTATGACAAATCATGATACCAGCTTCCTACCTGGTTCAGTGGTAGTGATAAGACTGAAAGAGTGCAACACGCATTTCTTGTTTGACTGTGATGGCTGGAATGGAAGAAAAATATCTCTCATGAGAGGTACACATAACTGCATCTCATAAAATCCTCTGTTAAATGGGCTGTACATTACACAAGTATATGCAGGCAATTTCCTTTTAGCCCGTCTCCCTTTCTCCCCTTTTACATTCTTCTTCCCCTCCCCCTCCCCCATAAAAACACTTGGGTTTTGCATGTGCTAAAACTTAAATGCAAGGATTAAAATACATTTTAAATTCCTAACAGTAGGTCAATACTTTTGACATCATTGAACACTATGGCTCATATGAATTCATCTTTGAAGGTAAGAAGTCATCAACATATATGTGACTGTAATACTAGTGATTAAATACCGTCTTCCCTTTGGGTTCTACAGCTGAGGTATCATTCTTGGTACAGTATTTTTCAGTTCTGTTAGGTTTACATCAAAAGTGTTACGATAAATGTTCTCTTCAAATATATGGATGTTCATTCGTCTGGATAAATATCCTACCTGCCTTGATAATTAAAAAACGTTTCAACTAGTCTTGCCAAATTATTCATTTTTATTATTTTTTTTTAAATTTGAGGTTTGTACCTGTATGAAAAGTAAAAATTTATTATTCTTATCTGTTTTATTCAGTAACTTATCTCTTTGGAAGTAAAATGTCCAAAGAAATGTCTGATACAATTTTAGACAATCCATTCAAAACTAAAGATTCCAAGTAACCAGTTATTTGCACTTATGCATTAGACAGAGACCTTGTCTTTGATATCGGATTCTGACCTAAAAGGTACCTAGGGAAAACACAAGCCATTTCGAATATGAAAAGGGAAAAAGAGCATTCTACTAATTAAATGAAAAACATCCTGAATTTATTTGTCAAAAGGTAAAATTTTTCACCCCATCAAAGGGTCTTTTGGGGAAACACTGCCTAGATCTTTGTTTTACAGTGAATCTCATCCTCAGATTTCTCGGTTTACAGCCCAGCATGCTGGCACAGTTATCTCTAGTGATCTGAACACAAATCCCTTTTGGTGTTGAAGATTAAAACTAATTCACTGGGACTCCTGGAAATACAAACCCAACCCATTGCGTGGGCCATGTTTGCCATGTGCAGTCAGGGTGAATAACTAGACTATTGTATGCTAGAAGTGCTTCTACATGATAAAATAGCTGCTATTAGTCATGTTCTCTGAGGGGAAAGACAGGAAAAAGGTATCAACAATGATGAGCAAAATGCACCTATGATCAGTGATTGACTGATCGCTGCAGAGTGGCCAGATGGCAATTCAGACCTCGCTGAATCCCCTTTGGTATCAGTAGCCGTCTTCAGTGCTCAGAGATCCTTGCGCCAGAAAAGCAGAACTGTCTGTGCATCCAAAATGCTTGAAGTAAGAATCATCACCGTTACGCAGTTATACCCCTTTCTGAAATCCAAAGCATAGCCATGAACTCTGATTATAGTTCAGTAACGATAGCACGATACTTTTCCCTTCTTGTACTTGCAGGGTTTTTTTGGAAGTGCATGTAAACTAGTTGAGTTATTCAACTCCTTTAGTTGTCTGATTTCACAGCTGATTACAGATGTAAACAATCAGCAGACATGAGCTTTGCAGATGCAATTAATCATAAAACACACCCCAAAAAAATATAAATCTGCGTCATAAAAGCTTGTAAGCCAGAATGCAAACAGGGATTTGAAATATTGAGGAAATATTAGGATTTTTTTGACAGGAAATTTTCTTTAATATTATTATGTAATATTTTAAGTGAGCAGTTTGTAATTAGTTTTTTAAAAGACCATTGCTGTCAGGAATATTGTAACTATAACTGCACAACTTAGTGACCATTGAAAGGAAAATGTCAAATTTACCCAAACGCTGTATTTTACCCATATTCCAAATAATTTCATTTTGTAATTATTGCTGTAAATTTTACAAAGACAAACTTCTGATTAAGATTAAAAGCTAATATAAAATAAAGTAAAACCTGTAATAGCAAAGAAAGAATGGCTCCTAAATCTAGAATACACGTAAATCCCTAGCTGTCCATTCTCTTTAAAGAGAAGAGACAGCTCTTTTATCCCTTTTTTCTTTATCCCTCTTTCTCTTTTATCCCTTCAAATATGGAGCTTAATCACCCGGGATTACTATGTGTACTTCCTCTGATCAACACAATACGAAGTTAGCATCTCAGAATAATAAAAAGTATTAAAGACTGAGGGAAAAAAAAAATATCTCTTTCCCTACGTAAATCCAGGGTAACTGGAAGCAATGTGGTCGAGCTGTGTTTCCACACTGTGGATAGGAGTAATGCATACTTCAG
The DNA here is from genome assembly GCF_964199755.1 of Larus michahellis. Lineage (NCBI taxonomy): Eukaryota > Metazoa > Chordata > Aves > Charadriiformes > Laridae > Larus > Larus michahellis. The sequence continues at coordinate 144,333,697 of NC_133896.1, forward strand.
GTCTAGGGTGGATGGAGAAGGGTAAAGACACCCGTTAGTGGATTTTGTCTAGATTGTTGATTCAGCTTCTTTTTCAGTTTTGTTCCAGTGCAAATGTGACCAACCGTAATGTAAAAAGAAACAGTGAAATGAGCTGAATGTAATTGCAACTCTTCAGCTGCTTAATGAAATTAATGTTTCTGTGTCTTTCCCTGCTATGTGTTGGCTGTGGGCTAATGTGACTGTGGAGCTTCAGGAGGCCTCCTGGGAATGCTCCCATCCATGCCCATCATGGCAAAGATGTTTCAACATACTGTCCTAAGTCATGGACCCAAAGCCTCGAGGGTAGCAAATGGGCAAAGAAAATATGTGACTAATTTTCTGCTTGCGGCATGGCTTCTTTGTGTTTGAACATGGAATAAAATAAAAAATAATGAATCCACAATGATTACCATTGGGCAAAGTAAAAGGTTTCCTTTACTATTTCTCTTCTCTTTTGGGAAGCATTCAGATAATACAGTCCCATCATAGTAGATGATAAAAAAATTTCCATTACAAAAGTTACTCTGAAGGATGTTAAGCACTTTCTTCCTCTCACTTGGATGTACCATCAGCGTATCTATGTAATTTGCATCAAAGAATTATAACATAAGTGTCAGAGGAGTTCTCTACACTGTCAAGGTTGATTTTCAAAAGTATTGGAAACATGGAGGACATTCAGGAAACCTCTGGAAGAAAAACAAATGTTGTGCCAATATTTCAAAAGGAATAAATAGAATAACCTATTTAGTTATAAGCTTGTCATCATAAAATCAGTCTGAGAAAAAAAAAAGAAACATCTAATATGGGACTCAGTTTATAAAGAATTAAAAGAGAGTAATTTAATTAATGCAAATCAACACAGGTTTCTGGAAAACAGATCTGTCAAAGTAACTGGAGGGATTTTTTGACATCTACAAATTAGATTTATAAAGGTACCATTGCTGTAATATTCTTGGATTGCTATTCTGACGATATGGTACAGTATCTTGATAAATAATGTGAAACAATAAAAAACCCCTACATACTGTACATGAAGTGTGTTAAAAGTTATCTAAATAATAGTTCAGTGTAATTATAAGCAGGACTCATTAAGTGGCTACAGAGGTTGATTCACAGGGATCAGGTTTTGGCTCTGAGCTATTTAAAGAGGTTATGAATGTCTTGGGGGAAATAATTACTGATACAGTCTTCAAATGATGCACAAATTACAGAAGGAGGGAACAAACAGATGGAGGCAGAAGAATGACTGGATATTGGTCAAGAAAAATCTTCACAGGTTACTAACTGTGCCTCTCAGCAAAGAGTTCATGAACGCAGCCTGTTCCCGCAGAATGGAGAACTCTGTCCTGGTAAGCCGCGGCTCCAAACACACTCGGGATCACACTGGGTGGGGCTGTGGGAAATGAGTCTCCGGTGCAGCAGAGGATACACTGGTTAGGAGTTGCCAAATCTTGTGGTGGGGAGGCAGCTGCAGCTCCATGCCCCCAGGACCAACCAGCAGGGAGGCTGAGCACGTGCTCCCAGCTGTCACGTGCCCGCAGAGCACGCCTATACACCACATACGTTGGTCAGTACAGTAGAGTTCAGTAAGTTGCCAGCTGCGCAGGTAACACAGACAGACACACAGAGCACTCGCACAAACACCGGCAGCACCGAGGGACTTTCCCTGTCCCCATCTCTGCCCGAGCAGGGTGGAGGTTGGCTCCTGAGAATATACGTGCGCACATGTGCAATGTGGATCCCTCCAGCATCTGGGGTCAGGCAGCCAGTCTTCCCAGAAGAGTTTTTATCACCCAATTGAGCAATACCTGCACTCTGGGACCCAGTGACAATTTTCAAGCCAGAACTGGGAACCATCTGCCTCTCCATGTGCCCCATTTCCAGTAGAGACATCCTTGGCTCCCAGGCTGGAAGGCACTAGCCATGCTGTCTCCCACCCCCATCCGGAAGGGCACCTGTGCTCAAAGGGCTCCCTTGTGCACCCCTGCCTTGCACGAGAGGCAGAGCCACCGTAAGCAGAAAGGCTGAAGCCAGCCTTGTGCATGTGCCTGGAGAAATGTCAAGTTGGAGTGGAGTAGCCCCTGGATTCGATACTGATGCCACCACTATGAGAAGGGAAACTTTGAGAAGCTCTTCAGTTTAGCAGGGTTTTTGTGAGCTAGAAGCCTTAAATTTGAAGCTAGATAAATTAAGATTAGAAAGTAGGCATGTTTGGAACAGGATGTTGTTGCTAGGACAACTTGTCAATTGATGTACTGACTTCACTATTTCTTAAAATGTTGAAATCAGAACTAGGAACTTTTTGGGGTTTGGGTTTTGTTTTTTGTGGGTTGTTTTTTTTTTTTTTAAATTTATGCTTAATTCATGTAAGACCTAATTCAGGGAAATAGTTTATTGTCTGTCAAGGAGCAGGTCACATCTGAAGATCATAATAATTTTATTTTGCCTTATGATCTATGAAAATGGTCTTTAAGAGATGCTTGGTCCTTGCTGAAAAATTTTCCCAGTCTTTCATCCCATTAAAATGTTGAGTTGAAGAATCCTTTTACATCATGTCCAGGTCTCCTAAGTGAAGGGTTTTTTTACTAACCAAAACCAGCCAGACATAATATTTTTATGCATTTTTATTGCCAGATATATGAATCAATCTCCAAAGCAATACAGCAATTTTTAAAAAGAATAGTATAGCTATCTGGACAACCATCATTCTTCATTGGCATTAGGGACACGTGGCTGTAGTGTGAAATTCTCACTATAAAATGCAATCTCACTTTTCCAAGGTAGAAATGTATAATATGCAAAACATAACATCTCAGGAAATGCCTTGACAATGAATTTTCATGGGTTTGGGTTTTGTCCAGGGAAGCAGGGCTTCATCACACGTAACAGTTACTTGGGAAGACAAATGCCGTAACTCCAAACATCACCCCTTCCTTCTTCTTCCTCCAGCTTTATATACTGGGCATGACGTCATATAGTACGGAATATCCCTTTGGTCAGTTGGGGTCAGCTGTCACGCCTCTGTCTCCTCCCAACTTCTTGTGCGCTTCCAGCCTAATTGCTGGCGGGGTGGTGTGAGGTGCAGAAAAGGCCCTGACTGCTTAGCAACAACCAAAAACATCAGTGTGCGATCAACAGCACTCCCATCCCAAATCCAAAGCGCAGCACCATGCCAGCTGCCAGCAGGGAAGTCAATGCCATCCCAGCTGAAACCATGACAATAGGATACTATCAAAAACGGGTGACAAGGGAGAGTGTAGGCAAGGATTCAAGGGATAATTTTCTTATTTTGCTTAAAAGCATCTCCCAATTCCTTTTCTTTATTTCTATTAAAGTCCATATAATTAAAAAAAAAATGCTTTAGATGGCCATACCAGCGTTGATGAGAAGGGGAAAATATTTTGTCTACCACATCTGTAATGATATTTAAAAGTTTGATGAGTGGGAACTATTGTTTCTAAATTTTATCAGTTTCACCATGTTGCTTTCAAATTAATCAAGCTAATATAGCATTATTACATTATGTTTGTTTTCGTAATATATCTGGATTTGTTTTTTTTTTTTTTTTTGTAAGCAAGAGAATGAAAAAACAATCACTTAACATTCCATAGTAAACGTTTCCTTCCATGTAGTTTTGAGTGCTAAAGGCATTGACTTGAAAGAATGGAAAAAACGTAGAGGGCAAAACAGTTTGTCTAGCAGAATAGCTCTAGACTGCTAGACCAAAACTACCTTTACATATAAAAGAAGCCTCCCTCCCCACTTCCTTGGATCTGAAAGTTTTCAGGAGAATCACCTCTACTAACTTCTTTGTGCTACAGTGACATTTCTCGTTTATTCCATCATGCATATATTATGGTCTTGAGTATGTACCTGCCTCATGTATTTTAATTTGTGTATTGTGCTAATAGTGTAGCACAATCGTTCCATAGAAAACGTCGTTCTCCTCCAAAGGGCTATGGACTCCAAAATACTCTAGCAAAACATCTCCTCATTTTGATAAAATAGAAAGTATTGCTTCCGCCCTCACCAATAGAAACAGAAAATGTAAACTTCTCCAGTGGATCTTCTAAGATCTACAGTGTTTCAGATACTTGAATTTGCAGTTTTAATTTTCATAGATCCAAAACAGTTACAGGGTCTCCACTGCTGGAAGCTCCCTAAGCTGAGAGACCTGAGATCTGAAGCTGTGTGTTGGGAATCATGCAAGTTACTCTTCACAGGCATGAGGATCCAGCCTGTACCTGTGCTCGGTAGGAGCTTTATCAACTCACATCTCTGGGTTTATTTCATTCTCTGTGCTGTACAAAAAATGGCCACTCACTACTGTCAAATATTGCTCTTTATAGGCTTTTAATACTTATAATCACAGTGTTAATTTGGCAGCAAATGTCCTTACATTTGCCTCTTGTTTGTTATTCCCTTTCCCTACAAACATTATTTTGCTTATGCTTTTAGAGCATCTTAGTGACACTACCACTAGATTCACCCTTGCTGGTGAAGGATGTAGATCCTGATACCACTGATTCAACTAAATCTTCAGTTATATATCCACTAGTTAGACAGTGCTTCAGTGATTCAAATCATTTTATCAGATCCTCATATTTCCTAAGTTAACACGCACCATATATTGGAATACTATTCATTTTTTAAAAGTGAAGAAAGAGGATAAAAAAGATCAGTGTTATCATTAAAAGACATAGCAGCCAGCATGGCTATCATAATTTTGTACTCTTTAAATGATTCATGAAAGTTAGCAGCCTAAATTTTGATTGTTTTATTGTCTGAACAATTATACAGGTACTTTATGAAAGAAAGAATGCAGATTTACAATCAAATATACTTTATTGTAATTATATGAGCTTTAGTTTATAGTATCCTGACCTTTAAGTGTTTAATTCTTCAATGTTTCCTTAGAAAATAGAATATATGCCCAAATTTGGTTGAAGACCTAGACTTTGTAAGAGGGAAAAAAAAATCATGCTGTGAAACTTTTTTAATAATGTAAAAAAGATAACCCCCCATTTGAGGTTTTCTTAAGATAAAAAATTCCTTTTAGAATTTACAGCAAAAACTTAACTAATGCGTAAAAACTTTAAAAAGTAATTTGACTGGAAAGCTAAATGAAATTATTTTTCCAATATGCCCAAGATTAGAGAAGTAAAAAAATGTAAATCTAAAATAAATTACAAGAGTATATTTGATTTGGAAAATATCTGGGAAAATACATTCTTCGTTGCATAAAAAAGATGACTTTTGTTGGTAGTTCTCACCGGTAGAATGTCCTGTTAGTGAGACAGAGCAGGATACATGCTTTTATATACACACTACTTACCTTTAATGATAGTCTCTTAGTTTTCATGGACTTTTTCCCTTCACCACATGTTGGGAGCCTAAGCCAGGCATTGGACAAATGTGCAGCTCCATAGGCTTGCCCATAATATTTTGTATCCTTAACTTTGTACATTTTATGCACTTGAGAAGTCAGTAGTTACAAATCAGCTAACCATTGCTTGAGAAGACAAGAATCCTTCTCAATATATTGGTAATTCTGTTTGACCTGAAAATTAATGCAACTGATCCACTTAAGAACCTCACATCTGCTGAAGGTTTTGTATCTGTAAGTTTCCAGGCACTACTTATGCTTTTTTTGTTTGGGTAATCTGTAGATGAGGAGGTACGGCTTCCTCTGTGGTTAGAAGATGCCATTCCTAAGGGAATTTTTAAGTTATGCTTTTGGAAGTATCACTCTTCCATGAAGACCAATGTTCTCCCTGTCACTTCTTAGAGAAAGCAACTCATCTCCATCCTTCTTTTTACAGTGCAGGAACAACAATTCAAGAAGGTAGCAGAAGTGTAAGCTATAATTCATCCACTGATGTAATTCTTGTAACCAAGCCGCTCTGTCTTGGCCTACGTTAGTTGTGCATGAAATCTGCAACTTTTTCATCAAGCGATTAACAGTAACATTGTAGCTAAGCTGACAAAAAATCTTTTATGTATTTGATTTTTAAGCAATGAGAAGAGTTTAAGGAAATGAGCCAAAAGACTTTGGAAGTTCACAGCAATATCCTCTTTGTGTATCTTAGCATCAGGGCTCATTTTGCTCTGCAAAATATGTACAAGAAGCACATTCCGTTGCTGGGAATGAGACAAAACACTCTGAAGTGTTGATACAATCTGAGGATGCCATAAAGGATGTACAAACTTTGAATTTAAACAATGCACACTGAGGGAGTCAGGGCACACTTATAAATTAGGCTTATAAAGTATTCATCGGATCACTTCTGTGCATTGAACTGATGCATATGCATTATACATTTGCTTTCCCTTCTACATCTCTCTCTCGATCCTTCCATATGCAATTCATGCAAGCTTAGTCTCTCAAGTTCAGTTAATATCAGTGGACAAATCTGGAGATTATAAGAAGGCTTAACGCTACATTTCTGTGTTTGCCTGTGATTTCAGTATATGCTTGTGAGTCCGAAGGTTCAAAAATATAATTTTTTACAAACTTCATACATCCACTATGGGGCTGTTGTGATTTACACTAGCTGAGGATAATGTCCTCGTGAATCTACCTCACAAAAAGCAGAGCAGACAAACTGAAAGGACTAGCAGATTGCAAATTACCCAAATTTAAAACAATTATTGTTTGTGCCTTATGACCATGAAGTTAAAAAAGTAAACTACAAACAGAAATATACGTGTTTTTTCTGACGTGTTTTTTTTTGTTTCCCTCCTCATCCTCTCCTCCTATTTTCACATCCCATCTCTGAAAAATCGTTGGCAGACTTCACAACAAAGGACAGATAAACCCGAAGATAGTTCCTTCCACTCTGTTTTAGAGACCTTCTTCCTTTGACAGATAATTTAAGGAATCAAGATAATTGCTTCCACTCAAGAGATTCTAATCCAATTTAAGAAGAAAAATTGAGTGAAGTGTGGGAGTTGAAAGTGGAACAAAAAGGTTATCTTACATATTGTGACCAGGACTGAAACAAAAAAAAAACTAGTAAGTTATGCTTACCATGGTTATGCTGATTTAATTGTTCAAAGAAACCTACGATCTAATTCTAGTCAATAGTTAAAGTCTTAATGTGAGGTTTTATCCAGAAATATACCTCTAAAAAGAAAAGCAAAAATTCTGATTAAGCTATCTACACATACTTATGAAACAATATGTATTTCCAATATATTGTCTTTAGGAATTGCTGCTTTCCTGCCCGTTGGATGTATGCATCGCGTGCATGTGCATGTGTCAAGGAAGTAAAAGTACCACTGTCCTAAGTCCAAAAGGTATTACTGTTATGATAACTGATAGCAATCACACATACATTTCAGTTCAAGGGAAATTGAGAGAGACGCAGCTGAATGAAATACTCCTTGCATACAGAGTACAGTAGTACTAAAACCTTCAGTATTATTGCAAAAATCATGAAAGACAAAATTCTCAATGGAGACACATAACACACTGTCTATAAAGCAATGTATGGTCACGCACTGAATATTAGAGTCTCAATTTGAGAAGCAGGGAAAAATTATGTACAAATAAATAAGTACGTATTTTACTAAACAGTAAGGAACCCAACAGCTTTTGCATTAGCCCACAGGTCATAAAAGAAGTGTGAATCTAGTAATGATTATCTCCACTGGGATTGATAAGAAAACAAACCAAAGCCAAACCCACCTGTAAAGGAGTCAAAAGTAGCTGTTGTTCACTGTACACCTATGATAAGAGCTCTATTAGATGAAATAAATTACATGCTACCAAGAGAATGTCTTCCTGCTCTGAAGACTTAAGGGACAATTCAGTTCTGCTTATGTGCTTATATGGATGAGAGAAAGAGTGTGGGCATGACTCATCCTGACAAACAAAACCTATTCCCAGAATCAATGTGCAGACCCTAAAAATATCAAGGCAAACAAACAAAAACGTGTAAAAGAGAAAAAGAAGAAAACATCTTCTCGTTCTGGGTGTCATCTCAAGGCACGTGGAGGAAAGGAAAGCTATCAGAAGTACTCAGCATGGATTCACCAAGGGGAAATCATGTCTGACTAATCTGATAGCCTTCTACGATGGCATGACTAGACGGATAGATGAGGGGAGGGCGGTAGATGTGGTCTACCTTGACTTAAGCAAGGCGTTTGACACGGTCTCCCACAGCATCCTCATAGGGAAGCTTAGGAAGTGTGGGTTAGATGAATGGACAGTGGGGTGGATAGAAAACTGGTTGAAAGATAGAGCTCAGAGGGTTGTGATTAGGGGCACAGAGTCTAGTTGGAGACCAGTGACGAGTGGTGTTCCCCAGGGGTCAGTACTGGGTCCAGTCCTCTTCAACATATTCATCAATGACCTGGATGAGGGGATAGAGTGCACCCTCAGCAAGTTTGCTGATGACACCAAGCTGGGAGGGGTGGCTGACACACCGGAAGGCTGTGCTGCCATACAGAGAGACCTGGACAGGTTGGAGATCTGGGCAGAGAGAAACCTTATGAAGTTCAACAAGGGCAAGTGTAGGGTGCTGCACCTGGGGAGGAACAACCCCATGCACCAGGACAGGTTGGGGGCTGACCTGCTGGAGAGCAGCTCTGTGGAAAGAGACCTGGGAGTCCTGGTGGACAACAGGATGACCATGAGGCAGCAATGTGCCCTTGTGGCCAAGAAGGCCAATGGCATCCTGGGGTCCATCAAGAAGAGTGTGGCCAGCAGGTCAAGGGAGGTCATCCTCCCCCTCTACTCTGCCCTGGTGAGGCCGCACCTGGAGTACTGTGTCCAGTTCTGGGCTCCCCAGTTCAAGAGGGACAGGGAACTGCTGGAGAGGGTGCAGCAGAGGGCTACAAAGATGATTAGGGGACTGGAACACCTCTCTTATGAGGAAAGGCTGAGGGATTTGGGTCTCTTCAGTCTGGAAAAAAGACGTCTGAGGGGTGACCTTATCAACACTTATAAATACTTAGAGGGTGGGTGTCAGGAGGATGGGGCCAGGCTCTTCTCAGTGGTGCCCGGGGACAGGACAAGAGGCAATGGGCACAAACTTGAGCATAGGAAGTTCCACCTAAACATGAGGAGGAACTTCTTTACTCTGAGGGTGGCAGAGCACTGGAACAGGCTGCCCAGAGAGGTGGTGGAGTCTCCGTCTCTGGAGACATTCAAAACCCACCTGGACATGTTCCTGTGTAACCTGCTCTAGGTTACCCTGCTCTGGCAGGGGGGTTGGACTAGATGATCTCCAGAGGTCCCTTCCAACCCTATGATTCTATGATTCTATGATTCTATGATCTTACATAAATACAGGAGGTGAAAGAACAGATACCCATCTGAGATATCAGTTAAATATAAAATAATGCATTGGTATGGAAACAGGGAAAAGCAATCATTCAGAGCTTAATGTCTTATTCCATTAATATCATGTATGCATAAGTTGTCTCTTACAATATTGCTTCTAAAAATATCACATTTTTGTCTCCCACAATTTAGACAAAGAAGTGCACTTCACAACCATTAGCCACATCTCATTTTTGTGATAGCTTCTCAGTTGATATAATCCACTGCAGCTTCATCTGTGCCAATGGAGCTTTTTTATATTAATTTAAGCTCTTCCTCTTTTCCTTAGATGTTCTGCACAACATGGAATTTTGTGCAATTAACAAAGTTATTGAACATAAAATGGTTTTGGTGTTCATTAAAATCCAAATAATATTCAAAACAAATAAGCTTCCACAATCAAAATGTCTAAACACACGTCTATTTTACAGTTGTATGACCACCTGTGTAAAAGGTCCTCCCTCATTTCTCTCTCTGTTATAACTCCCTTCAGGCAATGTATTACAATATCTATTTTTCTTCCAACAACATTCTGCAGTTCTTAGACTGGCCAAAGGATCATTAGTGGGGAGAAAAATTCGTCTATCACAGACATAATATAGTATTTATGTCTCATAAATCCTTGATTAGTTTAGAAGACCCAAAATCCTCCAGGGACTGTAGCAAATTCAAAAGCTGTTCCTAAATGATAGAGTAGATGCTTGAGTTTCTGACCTGCCTAGCTACTAGCTAATACAAAAAACCATACAGGCAGACAACAGTTTGTTATATGGAACATATATTTACCTACTCAACATCAGGACTAGCATGCACCCAAACTTTGCACCTGCAGTTTGCCAAATCTAATGCACTGGATGTCAGTTGGTGCAAATTCGCATAATACTGCCAAATCAGCACCTAGACAATCTAGTTGGTTGCTGTTATAGGGTTTTATGTGAGAACTACGGTCTTGAAATCACTGAAAAATTGTGATTTTTTTTTAGACTAAGATTTGGGGGTTGGACTGGATGATCTCCAGAGGTCCCTTCCAACCCTATGATTCTATGATTCATCTGTCTCTTGTTCTTCGGCAGTGCTTCAGAACATTTGAAAATGGCTCTGATAGTAGGAAAATGGAAAATGTATATAGGTAGAGACAACACACTCACAGATCATGGCTTATGCTTTGTATATGTTTTTTCTGCGTTGATAGTGATGCTGATTTCTACTTTTTGGAGGCAACTAGCATTTAGCAGCTTATTGGTAGATGGCCAAGAAATATTTCGTTTTGATTTATTGTTTTAGAAACAATGCCTTGGAATACAAATCTGATTTGGCTCTCAGATCAGGAAAGTAGTACTAAGTGAAAATGTTAATTAGGCTCCTAGTGGCCACTTAACACACCAGTCCTCAGTTTCAAAGAGCAGTCCTTGATGTGCCACAAGGAGCTGCACCATCTCACAGTGGTACCATTCCTCTGAGACTTCCAGCAGCAAAATTGTATTAGAGGATGGCTACAAATATGTTAATCTCTTCATATTAATTTTCCATGTAAGGAATTGCTGTAGTTGCCATAGGAATGTTATATAATTGCATACTGATGGTGGGGTGGCTTATGTGGTTATTGAGTAAGTTAACATTATGAAGTATTCAGAGGGCCTTTGGCAGATTTAAAGGAATTTTTCAAGCATGATAGGGAACTGCTTGGAACAGAATAAAAATGGTTAGTAATGGTTTAAAGATGTAGTTATTGCACAGGTATATGTAATGCACAATCTCTTTATCGTACTGTATTATCTTCTTTTCTCTTGAAAAAGATATAAGCATCTCCCTATGCTTGCATCCATTTGTCACAGGTAACCTTGGGAGTGCTATTAAGTTCACATTATGGTGACTACATTGTGCCTTTTTGGCATGTCATTCATGCAGCCGAGCTGCCCTGGGTTGTTTGTGAAATGCTGTGAATGTCGAAACATGACTGATTTGACAGATGTCAGAGTACGCTAAAGTATTTGGGATATGAATGCAAGATCACCATTTTTTAACAAAATGCCATGAAGACAGGGTCAAGCAGTAAATGCTTGCTGGGTAGCATAGAGGAGAATGCCAAGATTCATAATTGGGATAGAATTCCAAAAATATGGACCCAGCCTCAGGTCCTGCCGTGAACCTTGTTTTCATCCGGTCTGAGTACTGAAAATCCATGAGTGCTGAATTCTGTGATGCTGGAAATACGTGTTCACAGAGGGATGAATCTAAAAAAATTACTTCTCCTGCCTAGGACAGCTTAAATTGATCCTGAGCAATGCCTTAGTTCTATGTATAGTTGCATGCAGTGTAACAGGACATGGAAACACGATAGCAACATGAAGAGTCTTGCTGCCAGGCCCTTAGCCTCCTTGTTCTTTTGAGCATCCCCTCTCCCCACCACAGGCAGGTTTCCATTGCTGCTGCATCTTAGTTACCTCAGCACACTGGACCTCCCAGACCCCCAGGTTAAAAGGAGATGATAAGACTTAGCTGAATGAAAGCTTGGTCTTCAGGCTTGACAGTTCATTCACGGGGTTGTCCTGGTTTGAGGTAAAACAGAACCAACTTTCTGTTCAGTAATTTTACTTCTTAGCTAGGCCTCTTCTAACTCTCTGAAATTAACAGCATGTTGTGCCGAAAATGGTTTGTTTGGAGTGGTAAGACCAATGTTTACAGTTTGTGCCAAGGAATGGTATGCAGCGAGGCTCTTGCTTATACTTATTGTGATAACAACCAAGGTCAGCTAATTTCGTTATTTACCCCATTGGAGGGTTGGAAGTGGAAAAGCGTAGGCGGGTCCCACCTGCAGGGAGGAGCAGACAGGACAGGTCACCCAAAATTGACCGACAGGGTATTCCATCCCATCTGCCCCACGCTCGGTATAAAAGCTGAGGGATCAAAGGGTCAACTCTCTTCCTTCAACAGCTGACGTCTGAGGAGGACCCTGTCTGTTCATCTCCCTTTGATCCCAATCCGTGGGTCCCTGACTCCATCTGTGGAATCCAGTTCCCACCCATCGCTGAGTCCAGCCTGGGACTTCCCCAGTGCCTGCCGGTGACATCATCCTGGGAGCTTAATACGTTTTTTTATATACTATATCTATTCCATTATTTTATTTTTTATTTTATTCTTAATATTTTATTAAAGTAGTTCAGTTTCTTCTAAACTCCTAAATCTCTTTATCTCTCCTCCTCCTCTTTGTGTACAAGAAGCTGGGGGGGAGAATCTGTCACGGGCCATTGTCCAATTTGGCCAAAACCACGACATGGGTATATGCTGAAAGGTCCACTTCCTCCCACACATTCCCCAAGGAAGTTTGGGTGGGAAGCTATTGAGAGATGATCGGTATACTGCCACTTTCTCAGCCTGGCTTTTCTGACTGGAACAACCAATTTTGATTGCAAACAGAATTTCAATGCCAGAGTTAACATTGCCTGTGTCGCCAGCTTAATAAATAGAGCAAAGAAACCCTGGCACAATGTGCAGCACAGAACTGGAGCAAAGTCACTGCTAGCTAATGTCTCCAGCAGTGGAAAATACACCAATGGTTTCTGGGTCTGTGGGTTTTTCCACTGGCTTTATTCCAAATGCTGGAATCCCAAGGATGATGCATGCAAGATCTCAATGCCTTTGTGATAAAAATGGTGTGGATTTTTATGATATTAGTTTCCAGACAATTTCCCTGTCTAACAATTTCTTATGGGTGATGCTTGTAGTTTAGCCTTGCATGGAGTTTAAACTGTAGTATTTTGCAGAATCATCCATATAGAATAAATGCTGTTGTCCGAGAAATTCAATGTAGTAACAATGAAAATAAAATCACCTTCAAAAGGTATAAATGTCCAGTTTTTAATACTTTGGGCTGTAAGACTGATGGTTACATAAAGTCCTAAATGTGTCTCTTGAGTCTTCTTAAAACAGTATCCATATACTCATAGTTTAAATCTATTTTTAATGAACCTCTCTGAAGGTGCCAGAGAATAAAATATATCTATCTATTTTATTAGTTTGTTGCTTTGAAACAATGTTCTCAAAGTACCAAAAAAGAAAAAAAAAAAAAAAACCAAACCAACAACACCTCCACCACAGAAATACATTGTACAGTTCTCTTATTTAAACATATGAACAAGGAAGAGATCTTCAGTGTTTCACCTGATTTATGACTGACACATTTCAATGTCTGCTCTCAGGTAAGCAAATGGCTTTGAGCTTTGTCATGCTAGCAGTTTTGATAAGATAGAAGTCAGTATGGGATATATGATGAAAACAAAGAAGTATATCCTCTAAATATTTCCATTTATTTGTTGGTTTTGCTGTCTTCCAAGCTTTAAAGTTCACTGTTGACAAAGTGACTAAAATGTTGTAAATAAATAATTTCACTTGCATGCAAAATATGACTGCTACAGTAGTAGAGAGCTCAGTGTAGTATACCAGTACATTTGGCAGGCAGAAAACTAACAATTGCAAACCTGAGATTTTGGAAGGTTATTATTAGTTTTTACTCTCTCACAGTAACATATATTCACAAATAATTCACAATTTCAATTACTTATATGGAAAAAAATTACTTGCAATGTTAATTTTTTTATTTTTTCTTGTTGTTGAGATTTTCCTTCTGCATTCAAATAGAATTCAATATATGGTACCTGCAAGTAACAGGTAACAAGTCTAAAAGTACCCCTACTGGGAGGGGTTTTTTTTGTTTTGTTTTTATTTATGGTAAGGTAAAATGTGTAAGATTTGTGTGTTTAATTAAATTTAAAAACTGAATATTCATTTCTAAATACATTGTACTGTTCTGCTATGCCATTTGATATTTTTCTAAAACGGAGATAAATTTTTGATTCTCTTAGGAAAGACAGATAATTAGCAGGGGAAAAAAAGTCCTAGAAATTGCAGAACACAGAGACCTTCATCATAAATTCAGTTATTTAAAATTCATAGAGATATTGATCAACACCATTTATCAGTGATATCTGCCTTTTAACAATTGTTTATGTAACATCATAGATATGTAATGGGGCTTCACAGACAACCGACAGTGCTTGTTAACTCTTAGGTTGTCCAAAAATACACCGTATATTTGTGATGTTTGGACACCCCATGAAAGACAGATTATGAGGTCCTTATGGAAAAAAACATATAAGAGCAATTGACAGAAATTAACCCTTTTGCTAACAAAGACACGAAGGAGGCTGAAATGGACTCTGTTAAAAAAAAAAAAATCAAAAAAAAAGAGAGAGTTTCTTTGTCAGGGAAGAAGCCTTCTGACAAGTCAGTGAGAAGGAGGGTGCATAACTAACAGCTACAGTATATTAGTCCATTGAATCAGTTTGCAATGTTCAGGCATACCCTTGCATCTGTGGGCAAATAAACATCAAATTATTACTCCATTTTGTTAAGTCCTCAGCCATGTTTTTAAATCACGTGTGGTAATAAGATTTTCTGCATGGCTGCATTCTTCTCTTAATTAATCCTGACTTTTGCTAGGATCTTCTGTCTTCCCTCATGTGCCTAAAAACTTCAGAAGCCAGATGCAAATTACATTTTTAAGTAGTATCCCATACCATAAAGATTTCAAACCTCAAAGAAGGTGGTGGGAGAAAAGCCACCTCCTACTGGACTAAGCATTCATGTCATTGAAAAATTTAACTGCATCTTCTATGTCTTGAAGGATGTAAGACTTCATCCTTCATCTTGAAGGATATAAGACTGCTATACAGGAATTGATATTTTTATTTAATGAAAATGCTTGTTTTGAAGCAAAATATTTGGTAGTATCTAGACTATTGTCTTAGAAGAGTCGTCATTTCTTGGTTTTGTTTCTTTGTTTTAAAGTATTTAAATACAACTTCTCTGATAGAATTTAAAAAAACTATATAACTTTAGCTTTATCTACATAGAAGGAAAAGGTAATTCTTATTTCCCTCCCTTCTGCCAGAAGATAGTTCCATTTTACTCAGCTATTAGTTGTTAATGGAATGAGAAAATAACAGATAAAATAAGATTTTCTCCATGGAAATGAACAGATGTTATTCTTAAAAGTATTATGAAGTTTTGCATTTCTCATTGAAAAAGAAAATTAGTTGGAAAATTGCTTAAAACAAAAAAGAAATGTTGCCACAGACTTCTAAAACAAAACAAACCAGTGGAAAATCACATTAAAATTCCAGTTAGAGACTGCCTAGGGGAAGAGAGAAATTCCAAGAAATGTTTGAGAGATCACAGTCTTCACCCTGCACAGCATCTGAGAAAGACACAGTGCTCAAATTGTGTGATTTCCAAGCTCACTATGGGAAACAAGCAGGGTTATAAGGGAAGATGACTTACTAATAATATTTAATTGAGGTTCAGTTACTCTTTTCTGTGAATACAGGCAACACGTTGAACAAGAATGAATGGAAATTCATCATTAAAAAAATACTTCCCCTTTCACTATGATAATTAAAAAAAAAAAAATCAAAAAAAAAAACAAAAAAAGAAACCCACAAACAAAACAAACTAAATAACACCAAAACATTGCAGAAAGCTATTTTCTTCAGATTTGCTTATTTTATTTGGCTTTTACATCTTGTTACCTTCAAGTACTTTGGAAGAGTATTTTCCCTTCCTGCTGCTTTTGCATTCCTGGAACATTTCCAATAAAAGTTTTCTCTCGTACTCTCATGCTAATTAATATATGGTAGAGTACTATATTGTGCAGTGTATATGCATATTACTGCTACTAACATTTTGCTACTTCTCTCAGTAATTAGCATGAGATGATGAAAGGACACATTTTTTGCTAATGAATGCTCATACAACACTTTGAACATGTGAAGCCCTATAGAAAGATGAAGTGCAATGTTTCCAGATCTTTCCCTCAAGCTTTATGTCCATGTTTGGCTGGCTTCATTTTTTCTCCTGTGGCTAAAACCTTTCATTTACATATTGAATTTCAGTGATGTTAAATGGTAAAATTAAAAGATTGAGAATATGGAAAGGTTACAGTTCATATTCACAGGATACACCTGTATGAAAAAGCAACAATGGGACTGATTTGCTGTTACACATTTCTAGTTTATAGTAAAAAAGATTGTGAGGGGAGCAATAGTGGTGATCTAATCCTAGACCTAGGTAGAATAAATAAAAAACACAAGTCTTTTAATTATAATAAATTAAGTCACATGTATTTTAAGTAGAAAAAATTTAAAAAGGCAAGATTTTTTTTTTTTTTGTTTAAATAGATTTAAATTATTGCCTAGGGCAGAGTTGGTATAATTAGCTGATACTCTTTTGATATCAAGCTAAATTGATGAACTCAGCTTGTATAGATGTGGTCCTTCGCAGAAGCCCATGTGCATTTTTATGACTTGTTTAAATGTGCAAGGGTTTTTGCAGAAAATATTTTTTTTCAAAATTCAAGAGCAATTAGGATTTTTTGCTGCTCAGCTGAGTATACTGCATGTTCCAGAGAGTGCTGAGCACTTTTCTGGTGTTAAAGCAAACTCAGTTTTTTCTCAATTTGGACACCCAAAAGTAGCTGTACAATTTTTTATTTTAGTTCCCTGCTCTCCTGCAGTTTACAGTAGTTGTCTCAGAGGAACTTTGTTCTTTATTAAGTTTGTCCTAACTGGTTTTTTTGAGTTTTTTTTCTGCAGAACTGAAATTTTAGGCTCTGAATATAGTTTCTTTTCTGAAACAATAAAAGAATGATGGATGTTAAAACATAGGCACAGTTCCTTAAAATGTAATAGTTGTGGCACAATAAAAGGAAAGTTGTACCTGTGATAGGACAGAAACTTAAACAAGCAGTTTTCTGAGAAGAAAATGTCACAGACACTGTTTTTCAAGAAAATGTAGTTAAGTGAATCAGTTCAGTTTGTTTTCATATATTTTTATTCCAAAATATGAAATCTGAGCATTTCAACAGTATGAACCTCTGAAAAAAAATTCAAAACAGATTGAAAAAATTCTTATTCCATGTTCTAATACTGTGATTTAAAAGAAATTATTTATTCAGAAGAGGATTATGGTACAGGACTATCTACTTCCTTATAGTTATACTTACCAATGTGATAGGGCAATACATTTCAAGTGCTCATAAACTATCATAGCAATAATAATAATACCTGTCAGCCTACATTGTCCAGGTTCAGAGTTCTCTTGAACTCCAAATACTTGTGTGTGCATGTTTATTTTCAATATTGTTTCACTAACTTCTCTGAATGCTTGTGTTAGCAGTGTTCCCTGTGACATAAGCGTTCTGCCAAATTTATTGACATCCTGACTTTCCAAACACAGAGTTTTCTGTTCCTGAAATAATGAAAAAACATTATTTTTTACCCTATAACACATTTAGGTAATGTCTCTGTCTCACAGAATTCCACTCTACAGCTCCTCTGAACACTCGTCATGAGTAAGTTCTTATAATATCCAGATCAATCAGGATGCTTTAACTGCACAATATCTCCATCATTTTTAATGCAAGAAAATGAAAACTGAATACAATATTCCACATGAGGTTTTGTAGTTTTTTGTCAGAGAAGAAAAAGGAATTGACACTGACTTCAGTTTATGCAATGTATAGCTGAAAATTTCAGTTATTTTCTCTGGTTTGGAAAATCTGGGGGAAATATCATAGTTCATATGCCCGTGGAAGACATTTTACTGTTCTGTGGTATTCTACTGATCTGCTTACATTTTAGATAATATGTATTTTCTTTTCATTTTTTTACCTTTCGTTATGGAAGATGCAGTTTCTTGTCTATCTGCATTTCCTTCCTGTGTCTCTGACAGCTTCAGCGTGACCCGTAGTTTAAGTAAGAATTGCATGCAGTTCTAAAGCTTCTTTATTTCCTTCTTGGATATGTCCTTCAGGTTTTGTTGATACCCTTCTGGCTACATGATGTCCTGTCTACATAATTCCTCCTCAGGTAATGTTTCAAAGGCTGACATCTTTTGTTCTGTAGTTTTCATAGAGTTTTTAAAAAGTTTTCTAAAGCTTTTTCGCTCAATCCTACATTATCTTTACATCAAGGTTCACTTCAATGCTTCCAATATACGAGTAACTAGTAATTTTTGCCTCCGTTTTTACAATTTATCATCTCTATGCTTTGTTTTAATATTTTTATTTAGAAACTTTGTAGGTATTAGTGATTACCAGTAGCTGATCTTGCAGAAACCTAGTTTAACATTGTCTTCATTATTAGCTAAGCAAGATAGGGGGAATTTTCTGCAAGCCTAATAGCTCCCAGATTGCTTGATAAACTGGATGTGATGTTTTGAACCTGAAAAAACATCATGGGATGTGGGAAAAAAAATATTAAACAGAAAAGTAAATTTGATTTGTTAAGTACAAACCTGCCTAAAAAGAAAAAGCATAGAAATGGATAAAAAACCCCCAAACCAACCCTCACCTCAAGAGATCATTTATCTCCTTTTTTTGAAACAATTCAAGTACATCCAGGCGATCCCTGACAGAAGCTTGTATGACTTATTTTAAAGCTTGAAATTATACTTTCTGCAGCCTATTAAACAGCCTGTTCTGACTTTTAACTATCTTTATAGATAGAAGCGTGTTTTCCTGATCTATCCAAAATTTTCATTGCTGTAAATTGAGCTAGATACTTAATGTACTGCACTCAGGGGACATAAAGAACAATTGATCATGCTCGTTAATAGCAACCTTTTATATTGGAAAATTCAGTCACAGTCTTTTCTAATCAGCAGCAAAGTCCTTTAATCTGTCTTCACATTCAAATTTTCTAATTTTTCTTGGTGATTTTAATGGTGTCATTTTGATTCTAAATTTTTCCAAAGTGCCATTGTGAAATCAGTGTATAATAGCCAGCAGAGGCCTTTCCATTGCCACTAGTGCTCATTAGCTACCTCTTACTGCAATCTTGCTCTCCTTCACTTGTCTACCTAGTAAGTACTGTCCATTTGGTATTATCATTAGTACCGGGACTTTACAACTGATGATCATGGCAAACTGCAGAGATCATTTTGAACTCTGAGGCTGTCTTCTAAAGGGCCTGAGTCCCTTTCCTGATCAGTGTCATTTTAACATTTTCTCATCACTTTATTCCACTAGCCTGGTTATTAATGAAAATGCTGAGCACTACTAAAGTAGTGAAGTACTGAAGTAATTTCTGACATAGACCTCTTTCCTATGCTGTGAATACCTGTCTAGGTTCCCACTCCAGTGGGAACTGCTATTCTAAGCAGTTAGAATAAGTCCGGACCACCAAGGTACCTTAGGGCACCCTCCTGATGAAAATTTTGAAATTTTGGGCTTGTTTTTAAAGTTTGTCTCATCATCATGCTCTTCTTGAGTAAGATGCTGATTTTTTTTGCGCAGATAGCTTCGACCTAGGCTATGTCTTTTATCGCAGTTTCTGACATACCAAACAATCCTATGAAAGTAAAAAGAAGCTGGCTTTCAAGTGATAGTACATAAAATGTATTTTAATATCAGAACATGGCTAGAGATAACACTTAAAGATGTGCTTTTTGTCAGGTCAGCTCCAGGCAATTTTCAAATACTTTCTAAGAGGCACCTTGTTCTAGACAAACGTTTATTACGCCTGCATTTAGATTAGTCACCTGGGTCAAACCCTTGTACAATAATAAATATAGATATAGTTGCTGACTGTACAGGTAATAAGTGATTTGCATGTCTTGGGGATACACTGATTTAGATGTTACTTAGCAAATGTAAAGAAAGGTAGAAAGTATAACAATGTAGACCATAAAAACATATAAACAGAATGGCTAGAGATCCATTCACTGCTGCTGAAAAAAGGGATGCAAAATATGATTGGATTAGAGAAGGTACTTTTTTGCAGATACTGTGTACAAGCATAAATAACCATGCAAAAATGCAGACTAATGCTGAATCAGCATACCCATGTTTAGCAACCAAACATGGAAGAAAGGCTAGGATATGATGCACTCTGGTACATTATTCAGATTATATTCAAATCTGTTTATTTGTCACAATTTATGAAGGCTGCTGACTGGTCTGGTGCCTGGCTGAGCTCAGCACATAGCTGACGAGGAGTTAATTGAAACTAAATCCAAGTAAGAAAGAGGTTATGCCTGCAGGCAGAAGAAAAACCCTAGGGAGTTTTCCATCATATTTGCTTCTTCATTTGAAGACCTGTCGCACAAATCATCAAAACAGCCTTTGGTTTCTAGACTCCCCTCTGAACCTGGACTTATAAATAGCTACCTATACACGAACACAAGGACTAAGAGACGTCTTCTCACTTTTTGTTTCATGATGAAGTGACCTTAATCACGTATATCTTCCTTATCTCATGAATCAATTATCATGCTGAAGCTTACTGAAGCCTGAACACAATAAGTACCTACACCCACTGTTCTGCTCCTGGCACTAGCTCCTTATAGAAAGAACACCGAGTCATATTTAATGTTTCATCTAGTGTTTTCCAGTCTCTGACTGAACAGGGCCAGGGTTACTCTGACCTTTAGAATTTAACTACCTAACTCTATGAGAAAGGAGGTGAGTCATCATATTTTGGAGATTAGAATAAAATAATGGAATTCACTGCTTGGAGAAACTGAGAAAGAACGTAAGATTCACCACTTTCTATCCAAATGCAAAGCCCAGTACTTTGAGGTTTCCTATGATAAAACAAATTGAAGCTCTATCAATATTTAAGTAAAATTGACCTAAAATGTCAGATTTTATATATGTTAATCTTATACAGGAAAATAATAGACTTTGGTTTTTTTCTCTGCAAAATGGGAATGATGACTGTTGGTAATATAAGTTAGGTTTGTGGTAATAATTTTCAGCAAGACATAAGGAGGATGAAAGAGAAAAAAAGGCCAGTTCAGGTTTACTCCAAACTTTGTTTCTCGATCATCAACTCATTTAAAACCTAATGAGTTATGGCAAATTTTTTTCCCCAGACATTTCTAGGAAAAGCAAATTTCAGGTCCACATGGTTAAGTTTTAATGCTATAGAGCCTGTGCCACACCAGAAATACGGAGTTGATCTCTCTTTCCACTTCCAACCAAGTAATTATCCTATTAGAATAGGATATTGGAGACCTAGTGCAAAGCCTACATTTCTGTCTTGTCTCTGAAGCCTTCTTCTTCCTTACAGCAACTACCATTTGGGTTATAAGAGATGCTGAGGTGTTCACATAGCTTATGTTGAAACTGATTTACTTCATATAAAATTGTTTGTAGACTACTATTGCAAGAAATCATTGAGACAGTGAGAAAAATTGGTCAAAGGACCTCTTTTAAATTAGGTAAGTGGAGAAGATGAGACTAGATTGCTTAATTAGGTTTCCTAGGGATACTGCTGTTCATCAAACTAATTTCACTTCTACATGAATGAAGAGCAGTGTTTTGGAACTACCAGAAAGAACTATTTAAATATTTCATTTTTTACCCTTTTATATTTTAGTCATCCAAAACTATTGCTTGAATTCCTCATAACCGTCAGGGTGGTTTCATTTGGCTTGGGTTGGGTTGGGTTTTTTAACCAGTTTTCCAGTATAAACTCTGTCAGCAAATAAATTGCTGATGACTACACTCAAGGGGATTCTGAGTCTCAGTTCTAGTGGTTCTTCAGAGAGATCTTCAATGGTTCGATCTTCTAGTGGTTCTTCGGTGAGGACTTCCAAAATGGTACCACAACCACTGTTTTCTACTGTGGAAGAGGTAAGTTAGCACCCCTGGTATTACGATGTCAAGATCAGAAAAAGACAGCAAGGTTTTGCTTCACTTGTTTTCCAGTCATTTTTCTCTTCTGAAAAAATGAAGGTCATAATGAGTAAATAGCCAGTTTTAAATGAAAAGCATTGTCCAGACCATTATGTATACTGATTTAGAGGCTGCAGGAACCTAAAATAGCTATAGGTAGATTTCAGTTTTATTTATTGCCTGTCTGCCCCCAAAGCAGAGTTATTAAGGAAGGAATATCTCACAAGACATCCACGTACTTTCTCACATATCACGTCAGGCCATAAGGGAATGAGAGGAGAACTTGTAGTCATATTTTCACCAGCATCTTTTCAGGAACTTGAGGAAGTTAATAGACAAGGGAAGAAATGTCAATTTCCCAAGTGAAAAGGCAGCTTAACTTAAAAGGGGCAAAAAGAAATGCTTTTAGCTTTATCCTCACCGGAATCTGTAGAAGTCATGGAAAGACTTGTGAGTAAAACCCTTCTCTTACTCTCAGAAACAGAAGCAAGCTGTGGGAAGCATGCCCAGGACATGAAGGCCCCAGCGCTCACTTCAACCATAAATAGTCAATTAATATTCTTGGCAGCAATGTGGCGGTTGCTCCCTCTTGTTAGCCTTTTAAACTGGCCTTTGGGCAGGAAAAAAAAAAAAAAAGAAAAAAAAAGAGAGAAAAAAAAAGAAGAAATAGGTCTGAGCCATTGCTAGAGACCAAAATTCCAGCTTTTCAGGGAAGAAGAATGCCCTGGTAAGGGAAAGGCATTGAATGCCATCAGCTTCGGGAAACAGAGTTTTGTTAAAGCAATTTGTATATAGTAGTTGTAAAGGTTAACCATCTCTCCCTTAGCCTCTCTCTCTAGCTATTGCAAGAGTCAGTGTTCAGGTCACCTGTTTCTATCTCAGTCTTGCTGAATCAGTGACCCACAAACCTAACACCTCCTTCAGGGTAAAAAATGCATGAGCTTATTCTTTAATGCATATCCTTAGGGTACATGCTTATTTTAAGTCTCTCTGCTGCCTATTAACATTAGCAAAGATTGCTCTATCTTTCACCATGAAAAAAAAAAAAAAGAAAAATTGGACTAGAGTTGAGTGTAATGAAGACTTTATTATCCTGACACAGCAAAGTGTCCTTTTTGCTATTTTGCTTTAAAGAGTGCACTCATGTGCAAGTGAAAGCATACAGATAATTAGTGCAGCTTTAATAGTGTTTTAATTTATTGAGAAGGTAAAATCCCACTGAATGCTCTGGGAATATCCACAACATACCCTGTGTTTGAAAGGTTTGGGGCAGTTCTTGTGTTGGAGTATCTTACATTGATTTCATAACATCAAGAATCCGAACTATTCTGTGTGTTTTTTTAAACTCACAATCTATTTTATGAATTACCCTGTTTTAATTTCTTCAATATCCTGTATGAGTGTATGGTACTAGGAAGCATGCCAAATAACTTCCAAGTCAATTTTAGATGGTCTGCCTTGGAACTTATGATTTTCTGATGTTATCCGTCTATTTAGTGAGTCTACTCTTCTATTCACCAAATCATTCTTTTGAGTCATCATGATATGATAACAGCATATAACTGCAGTGAACAATCATTAAAGAATTCTGTGCTGTGCTTGAAGACGACTGTGTGTCTTCAGAGACTTATATGTCCCCAGGTCCTGTCATTTTCAGGAGAGACTGCTGCTGTTTCAAAGTCACTGATTTATACTTTCTGCCTGACTTAGTTCGAATGGAGACACTCACACACATAATAAAACTTTTTCTGAGGACAAAACAAAAACAGAAACAAAGCTTATGTCCAAATACCTTAAAATCCAAGTAGCTCACAAAGCTCATTTCATTTTGACACAAAGAAAGGCATCAAGCTAACTCAACTGAAGTATAAGATTTATTGATGCCATTTTCTGCCAGCTCCAGGTAAATAGTACTGATCCACTTTTGAACTTAGACTTTGTCTTGTTTATATTTGCTCATGTTAAAGATCACAATTGATTTAAAAGTAGACTCTTTGGTTGGCAGAATTTAATACCCAAGAGTGCTATGAAACACAGCATTAACAACTGAACTGTGCCTGGTCAACTCTGGCACTCCTCTACTCCCTCTTCTAATATTTTCTGTCTCTTTAAACTAATATATTTTCATCTGGTTTTGAGGCAATATGTTTTTCAATTTGTTGTCAATGTTGCAAATAATTTTAAAAGAGGAATTCATTGATCATATGATACGCTGAAAATGGGATACAAAAACATGAATCAAAGGTGCTTAACCAGACGAGATACAATTATCAGGTATTTAGTAAACTGAGAGCTCTCTACCCTGTAATTTAACCAGTTAACAGTTGAAAAAACCTAGATTCTTAAAAGAGTTTTAAATATCCAGGATTCATGGAGGACATCTGTTGAGTCAAGACTATTTTAAGACTTGCTTGGAGAACAGCATTTTTTTCTGATCCAAATCTCTTCTGGAAATTTATACATCCCATGACCTTATTAGAATATAGCATTTCCTAAAATGTTTCCTGCTTGATATGACGTATTTATTGATTGAACAGTAGTTCCTGAGTTTCATCAAGGAGTGATATATTAAAATGCAAGGTTTAAATGAAAAGAAAAATTTTAGTAATTTGCAAGTTTCTGCCACATCTGGATTCTTTGTGTATGTTGGAACGAAGAGCCAGAATAGAGCAGAAAAGATGTATGATTATAATTTCTTTTACAAAGGAAGAACCTTTCTTTTAAACAAACAAAGCCCCTAAAACTGCAGATCTGTCAGAAAATAAGGTTCATTACTTTTTCTATTGCCTGTAAAATGACAGTAGAGTTTCAAACAAATAGCAATAAATGTGAAAAAGGGCCACTCTGTTCACTTCACCTAA
The DNA here is from genome assembly GCF_964199755.1 of Larus michahellis. Lineage (NCBI taxonomy): Eukaryota > Metazoa > Chordata > Aves > Charadriiformes > Laridae > Larus > Larus michahellis. Next base: position 144,358,643 of record NC_133896.1, read on the forward strand.
TTGGAGTGCCACGATAGCCTGCAGTATGTTTTAGCATCAGATACACAAGTTTTATATTTGACTAGAGGGGGAGTACCTTTGAATCAAAAGTTCTATAGACCTACCTTAATTGCAAAAACAAGTAGAATGATAGAAACTTTTAAAAAATTTCAAATAAGTAGCTATTCCATTTTTCAGGCAGAGTGCAATTCATGACTAATGGAGGTTGCAGAGCTTATTTCTGAACGACATTTTGGGGCATTTTGTAACAAAGGTCTTGGGCATCAGAAACCTCAATGGACATAGTAATTTCCTGTGCTCCCAGATGAAGCTCAGAAATCCACTGAAACACATATCTGATGAAAACAAGGAATCTAGGGGAAATAATGTTGTAGGTCCAGGCATTGAAGGCATTTTGGCTTTACAATGTCCAGTTCCTAGGTGTCTTGTTGCCACAAGGTACATGCCTTAGCGAAGATTATTCAGAAGACAACTGCCTTAGACAAGCCAGGGTTGAACTGCAGGGAAAGAACAGGTCTGTCAGTCTTCTAGCTCTGCTATGGCAGGAATCTTCCCTTGTTTTCACAATTACAGTGTAAAATTATTATGTTTTAGATATACAACTTTTCTGGGGTAACACAATCAGATGTTTGGCAGTGCTTTAGGAAGATTCTATTGTTAGGTGTATTTGATTCCTGCTATTGATTCAGGCCACTGGCAACAGTGTTTTGGAGGATTGTCTAAGCTTCAGGTTGAGCTGAGCTCTGAGCAGCTTACTGACTTAAAGGCAGTACTGTCTCTGCATATGTCTGTCAGCAGAAACACGACTTTAGGCAGAAGTAGGTGGCACTGATTTTAGGGATTGTAGTAGAAACTTGATATGTAGCTAAGCATATACCTGAATATGTCTGAGATTTTAGCCCTCAGGGAATATTTTTTCTAACTTGGTGTTTTTTGACACTTTGAGTGTCTCGAGTGAGGTTGCTGCAGAGTTTATGAGATTGTTGTGAAATTCTTCAGTGAATATATTGGCTTAATTAATTTACTCAGGGGACAATCAAATATTTCATAGACGAATTCACAGCTTGTTTAACAGCCAGTTCTTCTGCCTTTATTGTAAAGGATGGACCTTTCATGAGATACATACTTAACAGACCAAAATGGTCAAACCAATTTAGTATGCCAAAAGAATCCTTCTAATGCCACACATAAAAGAGAAAAAAGGGAAGGGAAGGGAAGGGAAGGGAAGGGAAGGGAAGGGAAGGGAAGGGAAGGGAAGGGAAGGGAAGGGAAGGGAAGGGAAGGGAAGGGAAGGGAAGGGAAGGGAAGGGAAGGGAAGGGAAGGGAGGAGAGGAGAGGAGAGGAGAGGAGAGGAGAGGAGAGGAGAGGAGAGGAGAGGAGAGGAGAGGAGAGGAGAGGAGAGGAGAGGAGAGGAGAGGAGAGGAGAGGAGAGGAGAGGAGAGGAGAGGAGAGGAGAGGAAAGAATTCCCATTGGATAACAGGCTTTTTTCTCTCCCCAGGCCTGAGTTTACTTTGGTTTCTTTTGGTCCCCCTGAGGAACTTTGGTGGACTTATTTTTCAGCAAGCAGATGGTTCTATAATTTCAAAGTGAATTTAGTCTAAGATTACTAAGTGTCACAATATCATGCTAATGTACTTAGTGAAGTACACAATTCTTGATTAAGCTCATAGGACATACATGTAAGAGTGCAGTGAGGACCAGCAGCTCCATGAGGGACAGGGAGCTGGGGCCAAGGGTGACTCCATCACAGGCTGTGCCCTTTCCAAGGCGGGGCAGACCCACAGGGCCTACACAGGGCAGGCAGTACCGTGTTCTGGCAACGGGGTCCTCGACAGCCCTAGACACGGTAAGTGATGAGACAGGGCCAGAGGCCAGCCAGGGGCACCAAGGAAGGGCAAAAGGAGATAGGTACCTGAGGGTCCACCCAGGACATAAGCTACTGGTAGAGAAGAGCCAAGGTCCTTCTGAGAGGCATGGCCAGAGAGAGGGCTGGAGGCTGGTACTCCAGCCATGTGGCTGGGGCAGGACTTATGACCTCGAGGTGGAATGAAACGGGGCTTGTGTGAGATGACACAGGCAGGACACAGGAACAACCAAAAAACCACGGATGAAATACAAAGAATAAATTTAATCTCGATACCTCACAAACAGGTGTATCTTCAAAGCAAGTGGGAATGCAGGCAGTGCAGAGCTCAGTCCTTGCTAGAGTCCTTGGTAGCAAGAGAGTCCTTGCTAGTTAGACAGAGAGTTCGAATGTGCTGTTCTCGCCTGTATATCAGGGATTCAAGCAGGCATAGTTTTCCACTGTGCTCTGATCTTCTCAAAAAGCAGGGCAGGAATCTCAGGTATGTTTGATAAGGTGCCGCTGAGTCCATCACAGGCCTATATTATCTAAATGCGGATGTTATACTTGTTGAGCACCTAAGACTAAACAATGATTCGTGTGATATATGTGTTTTCCAACACTCCAGGTGCAAGTCACTTGAGCATGTTTACAAACCTCCTCGCCAGTATTCTGTTACTTTCCCATGTGCTGGAGTGGGGTACAGTGGGGCTCAGCGGGAACAATACAGCCTGGTAGTGCCCTCAGTGACCTGATGATATATATACATACATACACACACACACACACACACATATATATAAAAGGATATATGTACATGGTCCATAAATGTGTGGGGATGCTTACTTTATAATCACAGGAGGAGGCAGACACCTAGATATATATAGACACCTAGATATATATGGTGGGACACTGGAACAGGTTGCCCAGAGAGGTGGTGGAGGCCCCATCCCTGGAGGCACTCAAGGCCAGGCTTAATGAGGCTCTGAGCAAACTGATCTAGTTAAAGATGTCCCTGCTAACTGCAGGAGGATTGGCCTAGATGACCTTTAAAGGTCCCTTCCAACCCAACACATTCTATGATTCTATATAAGGCTCAGGTAAATCCATATGCTCACTAGGGAGTCTTCTATGCCAACTACTAGGAATTACCATGGACAGCATCTAACTGACCACTCCAGTAACTAGGCATCTAACTTTTTGGGAGAAGCCTTTCTGGCTGCATAACAGTATTCCCGCTTTGGACACAGGATAGTCTTGCCCAATATTTGTCCTAATTAAAAATTTGTTTTCCCATATTCTATTAATTTTAATCTTCATTTCATTTCATGTGAAACCTGCTTTTATGCATGATTTGACTATATGTCTCTTTGAGGTATATCATGGTGTGGCAAAGTCTCTCTTGTTAAACTTCTCTGCGGTGAGGTGGATGTTAATGAGGATCTGGAGGCCTGGTGATCGTACTAATCATCTGTCCGCAGAGTCATTGTTATTTTCTGGCAAAACAAGTGTTTTAGCATGCATAAAGCAAACCAGAATAAGATTAAATAAGTTGCTGCCTTTCTGGCTTACCTACAAAGAGAGAGGATGTGAGAACGTGAAGTACAAATTCATACTTCAGATCAAAGATTACAGAAAGGAATTTCATCTGATCTTCCATATTCACATACAAACCCCAATTACTTATTGAGAAGTAGTTTCTTGGCATTATTTATGCAGAGTCAGAAGCCCTGAGCATGCCTACTGAATCCGAGTATGTAGGTAAGTGAAATAAAAAGAACGGTTGTTTTGCAAATCTGTCTCAAACTTAGCTGCAAACTAAGCATAAAAAATGTTCAGTCATTTACTGTGTGTACTGAAATATAGGATTGTAGGTGGCAAATAAGTTGGATTTCGTAACTGACAGTGGCACCTAACAAGACAAATACACATGCAAGACCACTTTGCAAATCTTGCCCTTTGCGTCTTTCTAGTTCTTCAGCATTGCCAGTGAAACAGTAGCTACTGTCAGCAATCCAATTTATAATCAATCTAGTGGTGTAGATTTGCTTGAATGAACAAGGAGGTTAGTTTTAATCTAAAGCAAGACTAAAAATAGCAGCGTAAGGTTGCTGCTAAATTGCCTCTACAACTCCAATCAAATAAATGCAGTTTAAAAACCCCCAACTTTTTTAAAAAGGCATTTGGAACCAGTTGGAGTGCACAGATGTTGAAGTCATACAATGCTGATCAGGTAGAACTTAGGCATTGAGGTTTAAAAGTGTAAGCCCCTTTTGCTCTGAGTGATTATCGAACAGTGCATCTGGCTCCTGAAAGAAAAGTTAAGTTTTATATAGTATAAATGACATAATGGATTGCTATTAATTAGCTGCATTATTACTGAAGAGGCTGTAGTTATAGACTATAGTTCCTCTGTGCACTCTTCCAGACACACTAAAAATACAGAACAAATGCTACTGTCTCTTCCCAAATAACGAACTCTTTGCATGTATTGTAGCCAAAACAACTTCTTCACCTTATCTGGAATTAGGAACTGATCCTATTTGACACATGGTTGAAAGAAAAACTGATACGACTTTTCTTTATGTTTTCAAGGTCAACTACTGCAGCTCTTCACCTCTAAAATCAGTCTGAAATGCACCATCAGGCACAGGAGGAGAAAGAAAGGTGAATTCTTTTACATTTGTAATTTTTAAACTCTTCCTCCATTGGTCTTTGTTTTTCTGTTCCTTATGTGTAGCTTTTCCTCCTTCCTATTCTTGAGAACAGCATTATTATTTGGGTCATTCTCAACTGAAATAAATTTTATTAATTGCATAAATGGCAAAACAGTGTGTTCCCGAGTTAAGATTTGCAAAGATGGGGCATTTTTGGAGCTATTGCTGTCTCAGAAATAAACAGACCAGCAGGTACTCTTCAGTTTCTGTTCAGTCCTAACCTATTAATTATTCTTGTACTTAGAAAGAAGGAGTTATATGCTATTAGAATGATGTTATCTGCTGACAAAGCCAGAGTGCAAACCTTGTTTCTAACAGTCTCTAATGGCTCTTGCTTCTAAAAATGTATCTTTTAAAAATTATATATATTTTTGACATCCACATATTCCAGTAGCTATGAACTGTATGCGTCTTGTGCCTTATAAGTATATCCTACATCTATTTATGTTTCTTACTGTTCCAAAGATTTTTGATGTCTAATTAGGAAAACAAAACACCAAACCCCCCTGTCTTTTGTTAATGAATCTTACCACTTCAGCCAGTGAACTAATTAGAAACACTTGCAGCATACAGAATAGAATGCACAGAGGGTTTTAAACCATAATTTTACAGTTCTTTTAATCACAGAAAAGGAAAAAAAAAAGCATCTGCTTTTTCTTTTGGCAAACAGAAAAAGAAAAAAGCCATTTTGTGAGCATTAAAATGCAAGGAAGGAAGAAAGTTTCAGTGTGATGTCAAAACAGCTCACTCCTTTCTTGGAAGTTTTTACTGAAGAATAAGTGAAAACATGATTTGAAAATTATTCTCTATTTTTCAGGAAGGAGGTGTCAGGTTATTTTGTAACTGTATTGGGTGTAGGTGTCCAAGCATTGGTGGCAGAGGGAGGACTTTCCTCTGCGAGGAAAGGCCAGGGAATGGCCCATGCTGGACACTCTAGAGAGTTCCATCAGCGACGCTAGATGGAAAAGCGCAAAATGTTGCATGGCAGTCTGTGGGAGAAAAGTGAGGGGAAAAAAAGAGTGTGAGAAACAATTCTGCAGACACTAATGTCATTGAAGAATGAGGGGGAGGAGGTGCTCCACATGCCAGAGCCAAGATTTTTTTGCAGCCCATGGAGAGGCTGAGGTGGAGCAGATTATCCTCCTCTAGCCCATGAAGGACCATGGTGAAGCAGATATCTACACTGCAGCCCATGGAGGACCTCACGCTGCAGCAGATGGATATTCCCTGAAGGAAGCTGCACACAGTAGAGAGCCCACACTAGAGCAAGCTCCTGGCAGGAGCTACAGCCCATGGAAAGGAGCTCATGCAGGAGCAGGGAGAGAGAGTGATGAAGAAGGAGTGGCAAAGTGGAACTGTGATTCTGTGACTGTAACCCCATTCCCTATTCCCCTTGCACTGCTCACGGTGGAGTGAGGCCGAAGAGTGGAGAATGAAGGAGTGAAGTTAAGCCCAGGAAGAAGGGGTGAAGGGAATTTTTCTTTGTATCTTACCATCCATATCTATTTTAATTGTTGAGAAATTAAATTCTTTTTCCCCAAGTCTGTGACGGTAATTGGTACAAGATCTTCCTGGTTTTGTCTCAATCTATGAGCTTTTCCATCTTATTTTCTCCCCCTGTCCTGTTGAAGAAGGGGAATGAGAAAGTGGCTGGGTGGGTGTCTGGCAGTTGGCCAAGGTCAACCTACCATGGTAGCAAAACTTAGTTTTTCAAAACTATGCTATGAAATTCTCAAAACAAAACGCCCTTAATTTACTTGAAAGCATAATTTTCTGTGAAGATGAGTTCTATTATTATTATGGGACACAATATTTTATATAAATTTTTATATCTAAATTTCTCAACCTGTTCAAATTTCTAATTGGAAGAATGCTATTTCCATCACAGTGACCAAATCACAGGCAAAGAATTTTGCAGCATTCATTTCTTGATGTATATTTAAGCTTATATTCTGTATCCAGCTGTATTCATACAACCTTGTTCCCCTCTCTATGTCGTCTGTGGTATGGTGATCTGCATGAAATGAATGCTAACCCTGCCTAATCAAACTAATGAATTTCGTTAGTATGTGTTATCCTTTTGAGGACTTTCTAAGACTGCTAGTGATGTTTAAGAGCTGCTTAATATCTCAAAATATCTTAATATCTCTTAAATATCTCAAGAATATGCAATTTATTCAAGTTACATATTTAAAAAAAAAATGTTGTAGTCCTGCTCTGTTTTCTTTATATTACTTATACTGCTTTTGCTGTGTAAAGTGTGAAAAAGTTAAGTAACACATGGCAAATTTTATAGTTACAGAAATGCCTGTCCTGACCAAAAAGTCAGTCTTGTCATCTTTGCAAGGATAGCCCACAGTTTGGTGGTCCTTTGGGACTACATGGTCCTCAGGCTGAACAAAACTTTGTATTCAGATTTTCCACATCCTGTGTGGGAAATACCTAGCCGCACCTCGGTACAACCTCTCAGCCATCTCTTACAGGTTTCCACAAAACTGACTTATCTGTGCACAGCAATATGGAGGTGAACGCCTTTCTTCTTAGAGTGGGGGCACTCCTCTGTGTCTGCCTGGGTCACTGGTCCCAGGGGACTTTAGGTTAATTTGTGGTGCCTAAAGAAATTAAGGTACACAAGATGTGAACAGTCCGGTAAAATGTGAATAAATGGGGCCTAGGCGCTCATACAGCATAAGAAAATGCTAAGTTTGGACGTGTTGCATCACACGTCAGATACTTATCTGTGTCACTTGGAATCCAATAGACAATCTCAGCTTTATTTATTTTAAAGTGTTCCTAGAAAGTTCCCTTACAATTTTAATACTATATTTAATTTTCTCTCAAATGATTTCTACTTTAAAAATCTTAAGTGCTTTCAGAAATGTCTTCCAATAATATTAGACACTCACATGCTTGTCAATATAGCCTCTCTTCTTTTACAAGAAGATCTATACAAAAGATTTGTATCCTAAGTGTGAAACATAAGCAAAATAGTTTTAATCAATGTTTCCACCAGGGTAGAGTGGAGGCTGTTTGTCATTATAATTCATGAGAAGGTAGATTGTTTCCCAGTATTGAATGTCTGTCAATATTTTCCATTAGAAGTCAGTGAGTCTTTAACACTGTAAAAATGGTTATAATTATGGCTGAGACTTAAGAACTGCATAGAAGGAAGGGCAAAATTCATTTGCATGCAATTTAGTTTCCACTCACCTGTGATGTGTCAGGTGCCGTGTGTAAAAAATGCAGGTTTGGCCACCTGGAATCTATTTGTTAAATTACCTTGTGAACCAGAAGACAAGGCTGTAATTCCCTCAACAGACCTGTGCAGCACAGAGGCTGAAGGAACTCCCTCTCTCTCTGCCAGACTGGCCTTACTGCAGTTACAGCACAAGCTGTGCGGAGAGCTGCTCCCCGGGTGCTTATTGAGGTGGCGAGATTGTAGTTCCCTGCAGGTACAGTGGGAAGTAAGTGGTATCAGATTTACTCCTGCTGAAGCAGGAATCACTGGAAACTTAACTGTGATTTTTTTGTCACAAACTCTCTGCAGTTTGTTACAAACTGAAAATTGAGCCCTAAGCATTTAAAGAGTCAAATACTGACTTCGAAGTTAAAATTCTATTCAGATGAAAGACATCCACACCTCTGCAGGTGTTATATTGTTCAGTCTGTGTTGACTGCAGAGTGAACAAGATAGAAATCTATTGATTTAGGGAATGAAGGCTATTTCCACAGCCAAAGGGAGTGAGAATTTATTTTTACATGAAAGCTGGCATTCTGAGGAAAACAGCAAAATCTGTAAAAAGATGTTTATGGAGTACATTACTGCTGCCTTCAGTGAATATTGACTTGGTATTCAGTGCTTTAAAATATAGGGTTTGTATAGACTGTTTCAAAGGATTCTGTGAAAGGTGATTGAGAAAACTAAATGTATAAATGTGATGCAATTTATGGACACAACTTCTGAAATGGTCTACAACTCCACTGAGGGGGGAAAAAAAAAGGAGGACGAACCAGAAATCGATAAGGTTGAAAAACAGTTAATGGATCTTGAAACTGTGTTTAATTACCAGAATGAACAGCAATACAGGAGTTCCTTGTACTGCATTTTTATCTGCTTCTTACTTGAAGTCTAAGAGGTAATTTTTTTTACCTCTTAACTAAGAGATAAACTTTACTTAACTTTAGGTCTGTCTTTATCACTTAACTAAGAGATAAAATATTTTGGTTGTGTCAGTTGTGGGGAGCCTGGAGAAGTTTACAACACGTTAAAGAGAAATCCTGGTGTACATGGCCCATCACTTCCTGAGGGACTGTCCCTTCCAAAGCCAAATCAAACACTCAGAAACATTAGTCATTTTAAAGAGTTGTGGTCCTACTACTGGTTTCTTATAGTCTTAATTTTTTCTTCTCTAGGCATAGCTCATGTTCCGCAGAGCATGGAACAATACTTTCTTAAACTCCAACACTTCTAATACTTGACAGTTGCATTTTCTGAACCAAAAGGGGTTTGTCGTTGTTTAATCCCAGATGGTAACTGGGACCACACAGCCGTTCACTCACTCCCCTCCCCTTCTTCTTTCCCTCAAGTAGAGTAGGAAGCAGAGGGAGAAAAAGGAGGAAAAAAGACCCTCGTGGGTTGAGATAAAGACAATTTAATAGGTAAAGCAAAAAGCTGCATTATGTAATCAACACAAAACAAAGAGTTCATTCACCACTTCCCATCAGCAGGCGGGTGTTCAGCCACCTTGAGGAAAGCAGGGCTCCATCACGCGTAATGATTACCTGGGAAGACAAACTCCATAGCTCTGAATGTTCCCCCTTCCTTCTTCTTCCCCCAGCTTTATATACGGAGCATGACGTAATATGGTATGGAATATCCCTTTAGCCAGTTTGGGTCAGCTGTCCTGACTGTGGCCTCTCCCGGCTTCTTGGGTGCCCCCCACCTTCTTGTTGGCAGTCCAGTATGGGAAGCTGAAAAGTCCTTGACTGTTTAGCAACAACTAAAATATTAATGTGTTATCAACATCATTCTTATCCCAAATCCGAAATACAGCACTCTACCAGCTACTAGTAAGAGAATTAACTCTATCCCAGCTGAGATCAGGACAGAATTAGAAATATGGAATTCAAAAGTACCATTCTGGAAAGCTGATAACATTTCATTTGGTGTTATAAAAAGGTTCCACTTAGGTATTTAAAATAGGTTTGTTTTGGTAAGGCTGAAATGTTTTGTTTTGATTTTATTGACAAAATTATTGCATTATATTAATATATAACAGTCAAAATGATCTATTTATTTGACCTTTTTAAATGAATCATTTGTACAGTTCAACAATAGAATTGGCTTTGAAATGGATATTCTTGTGGAATGAGTTGATTTTGCTGATTTGTCATTTTCCGATGGAAAATATTACAGAAGAAAAAAAATCAGCCATTTCTTACTTTTTACACACATTATTTGTAAAACTTTATCATGACAGTTCAGTGCATTGGTACTGTAGTAGCAGTTTTATTTGTTCTTAGTGACTGCCTGTACCTCCCAAATGACTAAACCCCACAATGCAATATAGATGTGAACTACCATATTAAAAACTCTCCCTGCTTAAAAAAACCCAAACTATCCTCATTACATCCGGCCTTTTGTCAAAACCTTGCATTGGCTGATGAGCTAAACATCTTAATTCCAGATGTTGTGCTTAGTATATTATGACTCCTTGTATTAGTGGAACCTTAGTTGGGTGTAAAAGTGTACTCCAGTAGTTTTCAGGTAGTGTCCACAGTGACTCTTTACTTTAGATATTATTAGACTTTCAACATTATTAAATATTTCCTTCTTTACTGTAGCTGGACTTAGGTAAATGTGGCTCTTATATTGTTACTTTGAATAATGGTGTGTCTTTTGTCAACTGTTTAAAAATGTAATTTTAAATTAGATTACTGCTACTAAAGCGTTACTTAGAGGGTAATTAAGAAAGGTTACGGTTAGTAATTTTTGGACTGCAAAATCAACCACAATTAAAAAATAGCAATAAAATGTAATTTTAATACATTCTATAAACTAAACACTAAATAATGCAAATGCTCTCGAAGTTGTGTTATGAAATCATGGAATTATAGTGTCACAGAATATCTCGAGTTGGAAGGGACCCATAAGGATCATCAAGTCCAACTTCCAATGTTCTTTGTTTCTTGGGAAACAAAAACAGATTTTGGATGTCAACTTTGTGTTTTAACTTGAGACTCGGTAGCTGTTAAACTCTTTGTATCCATCTTCATTTCTTCTATTCTTTTTGGTTTTCAAATGAAAATTATTTTTTTCTGAATAAAAAAATCCCTATTAGCCAAAAATAAAGATCTAGTTTGCTGAAAAATCTCTAGAACTTTATCTAGAAAGAATTTATTCAAATAATTAATTACTTTTTATTTAAGAAACAAATTATCATGCTATATTATGTATTTATTCCAAGCTCATCTACAGCACTGTAGAGTGAAAACCAATTTTACCTATAAAGTAACCAGATATGATGATAGGATGTACTGATCAATGTCATTCATCCAGCCTTTTGCTCTATACAAGCTTTCTTCTGTATGAGGAAGCTCTCAGGGTGTTTTCAGTCCACTGAAGGCTCTACAGACTCCTAGCTCAATGTCAGCAGCAGCAAAGCAAAAGACCACTGGGAGATGAATACTTTTGAAGCCACAGATCACCCAGAAAGCCTCAAACCCTCTGAATCCAGGCACACAGGATTCACCTTAGTGAATTATCACTTTAGGATTATCACCTTAGTGACAAAAATTAGAAGCCTGAATAACCCTAATTCAGATCTGGGCTCTCACTGCTTCTATATTCCTTGCTGTACATCCAGGAACTGATACCTTGAAAATTCCAGAAATAGCTAGGACTGGCTTCATCCTAACCTCGTATTAAGATGGGATGTTACCTCACAGTGTGCTCTTTTATTTCTGTGCTCTGATTTCCTCAGAAAATCTGCTCTGGACGTGAACTGCCGTATTTAGGCTAGGTCTGTACTCCAGAGGAATGGAGGCATGCTCTGGAGAGACACTTCCCCTGTGTGAGTATGCGAGGCACAGGCTCACCATTTCTAGCTATCTGTTGTTGACATTGAAGTGGAGGCTGCAGCCAGCACGGCGAGGAGTTTCCAGCTGCAGGCTCCCAGCTGTGCAACCCTAGAAGGGTCGCACTGTGAGCAAGGCAGAATCACAGGCCAGGCAGGTTTGCTACAGAAAAAGTGGACAGGCAACAAGCTTGAGCACACACGCACTGATTACCCACACAGCTCAGTTGTTTGTTTCCTGTTTCTGTTTAGGCTTGCTCTGACTGAGTCTCACTAATGCAATCCCTAGATGTGGTCCTGTGGGGCTGCGCTCTGGGTACCTGCTGCCAGGTACCAGCGAGAGCTGGCGGCTCTGCAGGGGAAAGGGGATGGGGAGTCGAGGGTGACAGCAAGGCAGATGGGGCAGTGGCCTCAGCAACAAGACTCTGCTTCCACAGTAGCCATGCAAGAAAAGTAGGGCAATGGTAAACAGGGACAGCCACCATCTGATGGTTGCTGGACAACTCTGTAGCTACAAGGCAGGTCTGAGGCTAAAGGATGTCAAGTTGGTGAGTAAGAGCAGGATTGGCAAGGTACAAGCATAACGTACAACATAGCTAAGGCAAGGACCATTGGTACGAGCCTGAGTTCAAATGCATCTCCTGAGCAGGTTCAGGAACAGGCCCTGATGAGGTATCTCCAAGCCCTATCTCCATCCCAGCAGTTGCTGCAGCATAGCTGGTCTGGGCGCAGGCAGGCAGAGCCCGAGGAGAGAGAAGCGTGGCAGAGCCAGGTGCTGCACTCTTGAGACACAGATCTCAAAAGGCAATACTGACAAAACACCACCAGTCTTGGCTTTTTCTCTCTTAGAAAGTCCTCCATCTCTCTCTCAACAGCTTTGTATGCTCACGCAACGTATAGAGCCTCATGCCCAGCATTTCCAGAAAAAAATACTAGTTTTGTCAAATAGAGCACAAAGGACCCAGGGGAGGTTCAAGGCAGTGTGCTTTTCAGTACACACATGGGCAATTTGCTTTACACAAGACTAGCTTTAACGAACATGGATGGGAATCAGTTCTTGCCACTTGATTTCAGGGTCATGGATCAGTCCTCTTCTATTTAGCAGAATTGACTAGGTCTAGTTTTTTGGTGGTGTGGCACGTGAGCTGGCATGAAACTAAGAAAACCTTGGAATGAATTCTGCCTGTACTCCTTCAGCAGGTTTTCATAATTGATATCATTTTGTTAAAATGTTTAAAATTTAAAAAATCTGATTCATCAGAAAAATCACACCTTCTGAAATTTTTACTCTTTTAACAATTGCAGAACTTCAGTGAAATGTGAAATTAGTTGTTTATCTATTGTTACATCAGCACTGTATGACTTCTATAGCATGCATTTTCTTTAATTCATCTGCCTCCGTGAGTTCACCGTGCTTCTTTTACATCCATCTCCTAACAAGAGCACATCTAAGCTGTTCTATCTGTTTCAAGCCCAAAGACTTTATTGATAATGGTATTGACGGTGTAATTCTGTTCTTTCTACCAGCTTATGTGAGATAAAAATGTAGATCAGAAAGTGAAAACCTGTGAATTACTTGATGTGTACTGCAAGGGCACTAGTCATTTTAATTACATTATTGCTGCATGTCTGGAACAGAACTACTTTCTAAGTGATGGGTATCCTTAAAACATAAATAGAAAGCTCAGTTTTCCAGGACAGAGAAACCTATTGCATTCCAGAATAGATTATCTTGAAGTGAATGGAATAAATTCATGTTTCTTTTTCCTTTTTCCTAATTCTTCAAGGAGCTTGTAATATTATGGGCACATAAAGTAACAGTTCCTTCATATTCCTACCTGTGTGAACTCAAATTGTCTTTGATTCTCAGTTTGCAGCCTGTAAGAATATGGTTGGAAGTAATTTGAGTTACAATGATTGAGTGTTTTGAGTTGCCCAAGCACACTAAACCAACAAAATAAATTTCGAAGATACATTCCTTCCTAAATGTCTGATTAATTCTACTGAAACATTTTGTCATCCGAGAAAGGCATCAGCTTCAGGTACACATAGTTATTTATTTTCAGAAACATATGACAGTTGCATAAATCAGGCTGAAATTCCTGTCTCCAGCAATGGCCATACTAAATACTGGGAGAATAGTGTAGTGAGTCATATGAGATCAAGGCAATCAGGTGATAATATTTTACTGCGATATTCTCCCAGACTTCAGGAATTTGTAACAGAGGTAAGAGCGAGTGCTTGAAGTGAGAGCTGTTGGTTTTGTGTTTAATAGTCCTGATGGATTTCCAGCTGTGAGTTTGTCCAGTCATGAAGATTTTGCTTCTGCAACATCCTGTAGAAAAACATAACTTAACTATTCATTGTGTGAAGAAATTATATTTTTTCTGGTTTTAAACATGAAATAAAATTCTTTAATTTGATATTTATGGATCTTTGACTAGAAAAGACAGAGAACAATTGTTCCCGCTTGACTGTTTTCCCTATGGCACTCACCATACTATACTCTAAGTGCTCAGTATCGGTTTACTTCTGTTCCCATTAAGACTACCAATGAAGGATTTGATGGAAATAGAGTTAGATCAAAATCGGGAACTTCTGAAATCTCAATTTTATTCTTAGTTCTTTTCTCTTCCCACTTTTGAAGGCTGTATACCTTCAATTTTTTTTTCATGCTGTCATCTTGCACACTAGCTCCGCTTCCCTTCTATTTTTTCCTCTTTAATGTTATGAATTATGTTATGTTGCATGCCATAAACATATATCGAAGTCTAGCAGATACAACCAGGGACCTTTTCCATTTCCCAGGAGGAAGTTGCACAGAGAATGTAATAATCATGACAATAAAAACTTCTTATAAAGAACTCCACGTTTGCCAGGTAACTTGGGACATATATAAATGAAACACAGAGTTTGTCTTTGTATCTGCAGTGGCCAATGATTTTCAAGATGACAGAGATTGTTCATTTCTGCCTAGTAGCAAAAGGAACAGTGGAATAAACTTTAAATTCCTGCTTCCTTTTCATAATATTTTACAGATGGCAGGATGATCTCTTATTTAGTATATTAGACTTTGTCAGAAAAAAATCAAGGTATGCATTCAAAACAAAAGCAAACCAAAACTTATTAATAAAATTCCTTTCGTAATGACCATTAAAGCAATTTATTTTCCCCTGAGATCATTCAATTTAACTTTCTAGTCATTTGGCTTGCCTCTGGTTAAAAGTTTTTCCAATCATCCCAAATTTAATCTAACACTTCAGTGTTAGTTTAATCATTCATCAGTTAAAGATTATGAGCTACCTCCTCATTTAATGAGTATCAAACACCACTTAGTCATCGAGTGATACTACTTAAAGATTAGCTTGTTTTTTCCTCTTGCAACTCCTCTAGAATTACGCTTTTCATGTTATCACCATTAACTGTAAAATCTTCAGTAATTAGTTGTCCTTTTAACTAAGCTTAATTCAACTTTGACTCCACTGTTAACTTTTTCAGCTAGCTTTAAAAAAGTTGAAGGAGACTTTTCCTTCTTGGGAAACAATAATTTGTAAAATAAAGAATTTTAATTTGTCTTTTAACATGACTCAACGATATATGTGAGAGACATAAAAATCGGGACATAGAAAGAAAGGAAATAGAAATATGAACCAGTCCAATTATATGGTTAATGATGCTGTAGGTATAGACTATTCCTAGGTGCCTGTAGGAGCATTTGGTTTTGTATTTCTCTTACATGTTGATGAATTAGTTAAGTATGCAGGCATCTATGATAAACATATGGACCACTGTTTTAACTAGCTATGCAGGCAAAGCAAACAAGACTACATGCATTTAACAGGTAATATGGGAAAAGGCAGAGAGATTTGCATCAGATAGGCTTTAGTATATTAAAAGAGAGATCTTTGGAGTACAGATAGCAGACAGCTGTCAGAGTGAACCATTTACAAATGCTGACTTGTGCTTCAGCAGTGATGAGAAGCTTCTGCTCTCACTGTTGCACTGTAATTAGCACTCCCTGAAATAGTTCACCAGAGATTTGAAGACTGCCAAGCTCTATAGTTCTTGCCCTGGCCTAGTTTAGATTGCTTTTCAAGCCAATGATGGGGAAAGGTTAATGCAGAAGATTCTGCTCATTAGGAACACTAGAAATATTAAGGGAGTTGTATTTTGTAGTACACACTGTGTCTATGAAGCAACCCATTCAGACTCCTCTGTTTCAAAGAATGAACAATTTATGATGCTAAAAGCATAAAAGACTGAATTGAAAAAAACATTCTCCTATCAGCTTGTTTGTTTGCTCTTGAATTTTGGTTGTTTCAGGGTGGGAGGTTTGGTTTATATATGAAGTCCTGGTCAAATGTGATGAATTTGGCGTGTTCTTTCTCCAATACAGAGTCCCACTGGATTCTTAAAAAAAAAAAAAAAAAAAATTATCCAAAAGATCTGTGTACTTAAATAAAAACAAAGGACTGGTTGCAGCAAACAATGTCAGCTAAAATCAAATAATAAACTGCTGGGATCTGCTAGGGACAAAATTAGAAAATAAGGAGATCCATGTTTGTTCTTTTCTTCTGCATGTGGTTCTTTGGAGGAACGGAAGATTTTCTGGAGGTACCAGTTCTCTCTAAAAATATTGAGAAAATTTCTCAATCTATTCAGGTAGGACGGTTATTTATAAATGTAAGAAAGTTATCTATTTTCCTCTTTGGATCATACAGAAAGGCAACCTGAAATGTCCTGTTAGTTTCTGTTGATTTACCCTGCATATTGGACACACACAGAATAAACATACCTCACTGCCATGGCCCTACCAGGGCTTGTGGCTCCCTGGGGGCCAGTAGCAGTGGGGGCTCCCCATGGTGGGTGATAGCAGGGCCTGGCAGCCAGGGCACGTCCCACCCCCAGCCTAGCGCAGGGCAGCTGGGGGCATTGGGGCAGCCCCAGCGCTGGGCATCAGGAATCTCCCTGGGAATGAGCCGAGGCCAGGACATGGGCCTGTGGGTGGGCCTGGCTCAGGGGGCCCACGGCAGGGCAGGGCTTTGGAGAGCTGGAGACTGGCCCTGCTGTGGCATCACTGGGGCAGGGGCTGACAGACCTGGGGGGCTGACATGGGGTCCTGGGCCCTGCGCAGGTTGAGGGAGCCCTGGGGCGTTGAGCAGGGACCATCAGGGCTGGTGGTGCCATCAGGGACATGACGCTCTCCTTGTAACATAAATACAGGCTGAAACCAGTTGAAAGATGCAAAAACTCATAACTAACTTTTTAGTACGTTTATCATTGTTATCCTCCAAATGAAGATCTGTGTGCTCCCAGATGTATAATCTTTCCCTTCCCCCTGCACTGCCATCTTAAGCAGTGATCAGTGCTACTTGACAAGACTTTCTTATCAGTTCTCAGGGAACCATATTAACGTTTGTCCTACTTAGGAAACAGATTATACCAGTAAGAAGGGGAAGTGGGTGGGGACCTTCCCCATCAGCCCTGAAGGTCAGACAACTCTAGCTCAGGCACAGCTATGGGGTAAGGCTGCTACTTGGCTGGAAGGGTCCAGGTGATTAGTCTCTGGGTAGATGAGCTGAGTTGGTAAGCATCTGGGAAGATTATGGAACAGATCCTCCTAGAAGCTATGCTAAGGCACATGGAAGACAGGGAGGTGATTTGAGACAGCCAGCATGGTTTCACCAGGGGCAAGCCCTGTCTGACCAACCTGGTGGCTTTCTACAATGGAGTGACTGCATCAGTGGACAAGGGAAGAGCAACGGATATCATCTACCTGGATTTCTGCAAGGCCTTTGACACAGTCCCCCACGACATTCTTCTCTCTGAGTTGGAGAGAGACAGATTTGATGGGTGGACTGTTCAGTGGATAAGGAACAGGCTGGATGGTCACATGCAGAAGGTAGTGGTCAATGGCTCGATGTCCAGATGGAGAGGGGTGACAAGTGGTGTCCCTCAGGGATCCATACTTGGACAGGTGCTGTTCAACATCTTCATCAATGACACAGGCAGTGGGATCAAGTGCACCCTCAGCAAGTTTGCAGATGACACCAAGCTGAGTGGTGTGGTTGAGAGGCCAGAGGGATGGGATGTCATCCAGAGGGACCTGAACGAGCTAGAGAGGTGGTCCCGAGCAAACCTTATGGAGTTCAACAAGGCCAAGTGCAAGGTCCTCCACTTGGGTCAGGACAATCCTCATTATCAATACAGGCTGGGGGATGACATGATAGAGAGCAGCCCTGCGGAAAAGGACTTGGGGGTACTGGTGGATGAAAAGCTGGACATGAACCAACAATGTGGACTTGCAGTCCAGAAGGCCAATCGCTTCCTGGGCTTCATCAAAAGAACCATGGCCAGCAGATCCAGGGAGGTGGTACTCCCCCTCTACTCTGGTCTGGTGAGAACCCACCTGGAGTACTGCGTCCAGCTCTGGAGCCCTCAGCACAAGAAGGACATGGACCCGTTGGAGCGGGTCCAGAGGAGGGCCACAAAGATGGCCACAAAGAGGGCTGGAGCACCTCTCGTATGAAGACAGGCTGAGAGAGTTAGGGTTGTTCCCCCTGGAGAAGAGAAGGCTCTGGGGAGACCTTATAGCAACCTTCCAGTACCTGAAGGGGGCCTACAAGAAAGCCGGGGAGGGGCTGTTTGCAAGGGCATGTAGCAATAGGACGAGGGGCAATGGTTTTAAACTAGAGTAGAGGGTAGGTTTAGGTTAGACATTTGGAAGAAGTTCTTTACGATGAGGGTGGTGAGATACTGGAACAGGTTGCCCAGGGAGGTGGTGGAGGCCCCATCCCTGGAGACATTAAAGGCAAGGCTTGATGAAGCTCTGAGCAATCTGATCTAATTAAGGATGTCCCTGCTTACTGCAGGCGGGTTGGACTAGATGACCTTTAAAGATCCCTTCCAATCTAACAGATTCTATGATTGCATGAAGTCTATTTCCCACAGTATGAAGGCTAAGTACTATATGCCTCTATATTATTCTGAAAAGTTAGTTTCTATAAATGTTTGTAGAAAAAGGCATTCGGGTTTAAGGTTGAACACCACTGTTTGGCTGGAAAGGGAGTTCAGATTATCTGAGGTTAATAAACCTTTGTTTTCAGACTCAGATTGTGAATTAGTATTAGTCTAGACCAACCTGATTTACAAACATGGAAGAAAAAACAGAATTGATGCCATATAAAAAGTGAAAGGGTGTAGGAGTCTTTCATAACATTATATAGGGTCACTTCTGAGACTTCCCAAAAGTATCAGAACATAATATGAATTGCAAACAGGACGATACTTTAACATAGAAGAAAAACACATGTACAGATTAATGCCAATTAATGCTAATCAATGCTCAAAGAAACAGTGCCACTTCAGTCACAATTTGAAAGGCAGCTCCCTTTGTTTATATTTTTGCATGTTTTTCTTTCCCCCTCCTTTTTTACTGTGTCCCACAGGGGGACAAACAAGCAAACCTTTAAAATTTAAGTCACTTTTAAAACTCAGATTTCTTTTCGTGAGTTTAGATAAAAGAAGTGGGGTCAGAAATTATTTATCTCCTTCTCTATTTGTCTTCTGTGAGGTTTGTGGAATTGACTTATCAACCATTAGCAACCAAGATAACAGTTTTACTCAATGGCCACTATTCAGACAGTGATTGACAAAGGTGATCCATCTCTGCACCATACCTCTTTACTACTTTTATTTACAGCGGCATTAAATGCTGCGAAGAGGTCAGAAGCTACTTTTTTCATGTTTTTTTTCCCCCTCCTTTCCTTCATACTAATTGAATATTGTATATATAAGGTAGTATTACCTGAAAACCTTCTGAAACAAAGATACCAGAAGCGAAAAGCAAACCTAAAAAAAGGGGAAAAAATTAATTCACCTACGTTTTCACCACATCTCTTCCTGTGCTAGCTTCTTGTTTAATAGAGCCCTGATGGCTCTCCCAGGGAGTCCTTTTGACTCAACAGAGCCCCTGTGGCTTCACAGAGCCACTCTTCATGCGTGTCTCGATTGACCCAGGTGTAGGTCTCAAAACCTTGGTGTTACGTGGTAGGTAAGTGTGATTCACAGAGGGAGCATTTTAGTGAAATCTCTAACCAAGTCAAATGGCAGTGGTTATTTCTGACTTCTCCCAACGTCACTGCAATCTAATACATAAGTCTCCCTAGTTAGTGGAATCTAGCGCAGGCAGAACAGCTGCCGTACATTCGATATTTACCTGATTTTGAGCTTTTTAACCAAAGGACCTGTCCTACTTATATTTCTAGAAAGTAGGATACAAGGCTATATAAGTGACAGAGCTGGTAGAAGACATTTAATGAAAAAATTAAATGATGTAAGTGTTCTTAATTCTGAAATCTTATCTCACTAAGAAAAAGAAAAACACGAGAGTCATGTATTCGTTTCTGGTCTATTGATTTTAATTTCTACTTCATCTTTCTTACTACTTGCATACTTTCAGTAATAAACTGGAGAGAAAATGAGAAGAATAAGAAATACTGCGTATCTATCCGTATTGAAAAACAGTTTTCAGATAAAGTAACAGACTTTGCAATGTTAAAAAATAGTTGCATACATTTTTTGTTGTTTTCTCTAAACTATTTAAATACAAAATAACAGTTGTGGCTAATCTGAGTAATGACTAAGAAGGTAAAAAAAGTAGTTATAGTATAATTGCTGAAATACCTGCCACAGTTGTACAGCATTCAAAATATTATAGCCATAAAGCAAATGGGTTTCTTTGCACTGAGTTTTCTCAGTATATAGGTTGAATGCTACAGTGATATCATGCAGCTTCTCTGATTTGGACTTGACCTAGTTAATATCCTCTTGTGGATAATTAGAAAGTTCCCACTAGAATGTTAACGAGCCAGTGTTCTTCATCACCACTTAGTCACAAATTAATCCCACTTCGGCAAGACATAGTGAGAGGGATTTTTTGTTTGGTTTGTTGTTTTTTTTTTTGTTTTTTTTTAAGAGTTCGGATTTGCTAGCAAATATTCATCTGAACTTTTGACTGGTGCAAACTCCAGTTGTTTCAGGTCTCACTATATCTAGAATCACTGAAATGTACTGCTTTTACTTTTCTTGATGGAAATGTATTGATATTTGTGGGTTATAACTCCATTCCTGAATGGAAAGTCCATGACAAAATGATCAAATTATCTGCTCAATAAAGTAATTCTTATTCTAATTATATTGGGGGGGGGGGGCGTTAGGGGTGGTTTTTGCCCTTTTGTTTTTTCATACAGCTCCCATATGGCAGCCATTGCTCATGACCGAAAAGAAAACAGACGTCACAGAAAAAAAAATATTGCTTTTGAATTTTGTTTTCATCTGAAACTTCTTTGCTCTTGGTGAATCCTCACATAATAGATCTGGTGGTTTCATGAATACATTAAACAAGTTGTAATGACTGCTTCAGTATAAGTGCTGATGCAGCAGGCAGAATGTATCATAGGAATGAGATCTTGAGAAACTAGTATCTGTCTACAATTGCAAGGTATTTGATAAAAGACCCTGAGAGGCTTAATATGAAGCCTGCCCTCTTTTCTGAAATCTTTTTTTACTATTATGCCCTTAGGAAGTGTTACAGGTAGTGATAAAGTACAGACACGAAAGGATTTTCTTGCTAATGCTGCATAAGGTATCTGAAAACACTTGTTCCCATTATCTGTTAGGTTCCATGAGATGACAACTTCACGAAATACACAGTACATATATCCACCTCCAGTTAATTGACTAGGAATGTGTTTTCTTGCTTTTTAATAGGAATCAGGGGAAATATCTATGCCTTAACTTTTAATTCTAAATATTTAAAATTAAATATATTAGAAGAAAAAGAAATTCTTCAGAATCTTGTAAGATGCTCTTGTAAGTACTGTGGACAGGCTTATTTGCAAAGATACATGCAGTTGTGTTTTGTATGGTCAGCTTTTTTAAACTTTATTGTAGCACAGCCTTTTGACCTCAGCATTGGATTTTTGTTCACAGTGATAACCTGATACGGTTCTATGTTTTGTGCTAAAATAGGTCAAGGTGTATGTTTTTTTCCAGCAAGTTTTGAGAGCTACTATTCATCCTTTCAACCAAAAACTTTTCTTCATCCGTCTCTTTCTCATTTCACAGAAACATCACAATTTTGCTAGGTAGTTTTGATATGTTATGTTGCTGATATAATCTTTGGATGAAAAAGCAAACAGTTTATTGCCTATACCTTTAATGAGAAACTTCATGTATAACATCACGCCTAATTTGGACGAACACTGCAGGTATCCACAGAGCACAAGCAATATCTTTTGCAAAGAACTACCATAAAAAACTCTTCGGGGAAGATACAATCTGCCTTGTACAGAAATAAAGCCAAATCTATTTCCCACTCTGCCTTAAATGTAAGCTGCTTAGTGGGGTATCTCAAAAAAAGGATAAAATCTAGAGATTAAAAAGTCATATGACACATAAATCAAAAGAACAGAAGGGGTTGAGAATGAGTTTGTAAAGAAGTAATTTTTAGCATTCACTATAATTGGTCTGCTACAGTACTTATCCATTATCTGCTTTTTTTAGTTATCACCATTTTTCGGGAACATGATGGATAATTGTACTTAGGAATTTGAAAGTAAAATGTGGCATTTGCATAAAGAATTCATTTTTAACTCAATTTCACCTTTATGCTTTTTAGCCTCATCTTATTAGAAAAAGGCACCTGAAAAGCAAAGTTAGTTTCCATAAGGGCATATCTTATATTGCTATAAATCACAGGACCTTTTGACTTTTGACAGATAGCTTCCTACTCTTTACAAGATTTCTGTCCTCTGTGTCACTGTGACAGCAACCTCAATTTGATACTATAATGTAACTGACTAGAGAAGCTGGCACAGTATCTTTGAGGATTCAAAATGAAGGTGAAAAATATCATTTCAAGAATATGTTCATTATTTCTAAAGGGAGTGAGGGAAGAAAGCAGAAAACATGTACAAAACTTCAGCCTTTAAGTACTACAAACTGCCAAAATATGCACATCACACATTTAATCAACAACAGAGGCCCTTTTGGTGAGAGCAATTTATCATCAGATAGACATGGATTATGATAGATGATGGGACACAGGAGAGCCTGTTTCTCTCCATGAGTCTGAAGAGGTATCTGCTCACGTGAAACATTAAGGATGCTGTACCTGGGAGAGTTAATAAGGGATTTAGCAGAGCATATGCACTCTTGGATTATATTTCCCTTTTGCAAATTTACATAAATAAGCATGCACAAATGTGTGCTTGCTAAATGCTCTTGCCTCTAGTCTTCCTTTTCTAGGCTAGTCCATTTTTTCCCCCAGGCACCGTTCTGCTTTCCATTGTGCACGTTCCTGTGCATCACTGTAGCATGTGCAGTTTCTTCAGAGTTGGTAAGAATTACTCAATTTTGATTTAACCTATGAAAAGTAGTCCTTCCATGAAAATATCATAGCAACTGAGTATCAAATAAAAATACAATTTGAATTTCCATGAAAACAGTTGCCTTTCCATATCTCTCAGTTGATTCCCTTTTGTGTTGCTAGAGTATTTTCTTTAAAATACATCACTAACATCCCTTTCTCGTGGTGCTTTGATTATGATATTTTTTTTTATGCTTAATCTTGCATTTAAGTGTTGCCTTTTTTTTTCTCTACACTTATTTGTTTTTTCCACCTGTGACCATTTCTCCTATTTTAAAGCTGTAGAGACATCCTCAGCAGAATTATGCTGGAATAGCTCTGCTGATCTTAGAAAAGTAGGGCAGTTTACACACATAGAAAAAAGTAAAATTTCATCTCATTTTGCACCTGAACACAAGAATTGGGTTAACACATAACAAATCACGTCTCAAATGTAAAAAAAAAAAAAAAGCCCAAAACAAAACGATAGAGACGAGTCACTAAAAGCCTTACTCAACAGTGAGAAATTAACCAAGAACAGGCTAAATTTATCATGTTTCAAATAACTTCCTCTAAATTCACTGATTTCTTGTTTGTGTGCTCCTCCTACTATCGATCTTGTTTCAGGTTTATGCCTTCAGCTTTGCATCTCATTCATGTTTTCACAGCTTTCAGCTTTTTCTGTTGATCACTGCTGCAGTTTTTGAGGTCTTGTTCTTCACATGAATTTAAAGATGCACAGTGGGATTCATCTTGCCTATTCTGGCTGTCCCAAGATGAGATGAGTAACTCTTAGTTGGTCCCTCAGGCTCTCTTTATCAACAGTTCAAAAAATAACTAGCTACACAGGATTACATTCACTTTATTTTAAGAAAGGACAAGTCATTCCCATTATCTAATTCTCACCGCAAATTATCAAGGAAATCAAGATGTACTAACTCAGAGATCCAGCTTTTAGATGCTTCGTTGTCATGGATTTTACCTCTAATTTCCTTTTTTCCCCCCATTGTTCTATTTTTTATACATCAGTCTAAAATTTGTGTTGTGGGTAACTCTAGGATGAGAGGTGAGGCATCACTGTAACACATGCTGTTCTGCCTATGGCTAGAAGTTCCTTAGAAAGGTGTATGTAAAGTGGATCAGACTGCAGTCTAGCCTCCATTTTTTTGGTAGGTTTTGTTTGCAAGTGTTTCCTCTTTTTGTCCCTAACTTCATGTTCATTTCTCTTGACTCCAGAATTGGTATTGTTCCAGAAGAGCATGTCTGTCAGTTTTCAAATCAAAACTCAGTATTTAACATAGCTGTATCTCAATCCATTAATATGCATAACACTAAGAAAAATGTGTTTCTCAATGAGAAGAACAATGAGCAACAATGCTCAAGATGAGGAGTGAATATGTATATATGCACATATATCAATGTCTCCAGCAGTAACAGGTTTGTGGGGGATTTTCAGCTGACTACTCTGACTTTCAAAGGGACTTGTTATGTAGATCCTCAGTCATCTGGAATACTTTTGAAAACACTTCATTCTTTTCCCCCAAAGCTTGCTCCCAAACTTTCATTCATCAGTGCCTTTTGGCATACGCCTGTGTGGGAGCTGTGGTCCACTCAACCTACATGGCCAGAAAGCTTAACACACATCAGGAGCAGAACATTTTTGAAATTGCCTATTCTCCTTTCCCAGTAGAGTCAGTCTTTTACCCATTTAGCTGCCACATTCAGAAGTCAAATGCCTTTATTATGATCTTTCATTGCCAACAATGTGCTCCGCACTGTGCAATATATAAAACTGCAGGAAGGGTCTTCTCTAGGGACAAAGTATGTTGTTCTCTTGCTAATGTCAGGCTGTGAGACTGCAGGGATTTTGAAGGCAAAATGTCTTCTTGGGTTTTACAGATACAACAAGAAAAAGATCAGAGTCTTTTGAACCAGACAGTGCAATCCTTACTGCTCCCTGTTAGAGCAGGGGGTTTATTTGTTTTGGATGTGCTTATATTGTTGACACAATTCTAGACACTTTCCCAAAATAAGTCAATACTTACATTACATTTTGCCATTGTTTGTTTGTTTACAGAGGAAGTCATTGTCTTTCTCTGTATATTTTAAGATGGGAAGTGGAGTTGCAGAGAAGGAGTAACATGATCTTTATCATGCCATATGCCAGTGACAGAAACAGAACCTATGCTTTTAAAGAGTACACTGCCTGTGTTCAGAAGCTACATTCTTTCAAATGATGGTGCTCTGGAAGCAATGTAAATGGAAGCAAGTTGTATAGTGGTGGAGTGTCATACTAAAGGTGTACTGTACATATATTAATGCAACTGCATCATGCCAGTGAACTCAAAAAGTTTGCTGAACTCTGTGCCAAAAGGCGACAGTTGTATTATTGGTCATCATAAACCTCTGCAGATGACATTTGGAAACATTTGCAGGAATCTGAAATTCCCAGTGCTGTTTCTCCTTTTGGTTCTTCAGTTGATATAAATTGGCACACCAACCACCTGTAAAGTATTTTCTCCTTTTGTTCTTTATAGGTAATGTACTTTTGCACACTTGCTTCACATTAATTCTCAGTGTCATGGATTAGATCTTCATTTCACTGTAAGATATATGACAACATTCTAGAATGGTCACTGAAGAAGAGATCAAGGTTGGGTTTGGCAAATGTGAGATAGCTACTGTAATATCAGCTGGCAGTAAACAAACTTGTCCTAGCAGACAAAAATAAGAATGTCTAAAGGTGTTATTTTCCAACGCTGTGAATGAAAAGGAAACTTCTTTTTCAACAGGGTTAAATTATTTTATAAGGGGCCATGGCTTTATAACAGTGAATTGCTATTTACCTGAGCAGCCCTAGTCACTCTGCAGGGACAAAACACACAAAAATTGCCATATTTGGTAAAAATGAAATACAGTGTATCATTTACAAATGCAGCCAGCACCAGATACTTCTTATAAAGATTAGGGAAATCCTATGATCTTGGAACAGAAAGAACCTCCCTAGGTATTTTAAAAGAGGTTACTGTTAGCTTTGATGCAGGTTTAACAGTCTAGTAGGCAAACTATAAGAGGACAAAATTAGAAGTGTATTACAGTGATGTCAACAGCAGTAAACATCATATGCAGTTCATTTTCATTAAAAATACTGCTGTCTTTTGTGTATGAAAACATGAGGACAATAATAACCCAGGGTAGTTGCCCTAAGTTGCTAAACTAGTAGCTCACTATTTGTTTATATATATTACTAAGATATTTTTTCCTATTACAATGAAATCACTATATCATTCTCAGCAAAGAACTAAGGTAAAAAGTACTGCAGAAAAAAAAAAAAGGAAACCAGTTTTTAAAAGCATTTTGATCACCCAGGGAAGGATTAAGACCAGAAACCAACATCCTAGGTCCTATGTCAGGGCCTAGACCATGGAACACACTCTCCTCTGCAACAGCTGGTAATGATGTCGTAGTCAATTATGCACTTACCCTCTTCTGCTGCAATACAATCGTATTCCTTTGAGTTTTTCTTCTCTGGATCCAATTTTGGAGATGAGCCACTGTCACTGGCATTAATACTAGGCTTAGTCAGAGCTTGTTCTTTGTTTGTAGAGGGATCATTTTATTAGAGATGGAGGATTAGGTGTTAGTACTGGCAAAAAAAAAAACAAACCCAAAACAATCAAAAACCCACAGAGGAGGAAGTTTAGGCTGCAAACAGTCTATTTTACCACTGACAAATTTAGAGTTAGGTGTTAGATCTACTAGTATTGGATGGTGTTAAATCATCTGATTTGGCTTGCAGATCACAAGATTTACAGAATTACCTTGCTAGAGCATCCCATTACAATCCTTTT
This sequence comes from Larus michahellis, assembly GCF_964199755.1. Taxonomy (NCBI): domain Eukaryota; kingdom Metazoa; phylum Chordata; class Aves; order Charadriiformes; family Laridae; genus Larus; species Larus michahellis. The sequence goes on from NC_133896.1 coordinate 144,385,541, forward strand.
CTATTTCTTTATTTCCCATCTGAACTGACATCTCTCTAGAGTATGCCACCTTCATTAGGGAAACTCTTTAATGAGTAACAATTCCAAGTGAGTTGTCAACGCTATTGATTTATATTAAAGGAGTATGTGTGTTTTCCCCCTGCATTTCTTTTTATGAATTAATTCTTCACATTTGCAAAATTTCAGCTGTGGAGAATAGTCATTCAGTACTACTGCAATATCTTCATGTCATACCCCTGCCAAGATATGATTGGTCTCAATAATGCAGTTTTCATGACATCATCCACTCATTTTTTTAAACAAATAATATCTTAATCCGTAAATGAGGTTTCCTGTATAACACATTGACTCGTTTCATACCTTTAATGCTGATGAAACTTGTGAATGTAAGATGTAAGTTCTGAGGGAGCTGGTACTCCTGGGGATGAAAGTTGCAATGTGGGGAGAGAGAGGACAGGAAAATCTTTTTTTGATGAGTCCCTATGAATATCTTTTGTTTTCTGATAGGTTAATTCCCTGTCAAATTCACAAAAATCCTGTTGAACCTTAGAGCACAAGGGAGCTTTTCTGTGCTGTTTTCACTCAGTGTCTGCAATTTATCAATGTTTATGCACGGGTTCGAAATGCATACGTGCAGCTTGAGGAATGATTGTTTTTTAACTATGTTTTAGGCTAAGTAGCCAAAGAAAGGAGTCTGGTTTTATGCACTGTCACTACATTTGTGCCTAGTTTCTAAAGCAAAATGACATAATTTCTAATCTAGTCAATTAGACAGAGCCCGCTTCACACCGTAGAAACATAAGACATTTTTATCTCATTGATTACAGTTAAATTTTTATTTCAACAGTATTTTGAACAACACTGTTGCTTCAGGAACTTAATCTCATTAATTTTATTTCAATATTGTTCTTTTAGCTTTTTTCTCTTCAAAGAAAATCTCTGCAATTTGTCTTGAAAGCTCTAGTCATAGCCAAATTATTTGCATTTTCTACCCAGTGAGGCTTATCTTTCAGTTTACGCAATTGCTTTGGGAGTTTGCATTTTGGGGTAATCTTCAGATCTTTTCTGCTTTCAGTATGGAAAGAAGGGGGAAGAAATTCACAGTCATAACTACTCAACTGCAGAAACTTTCACAATTGCAAATTTTATGGTGAATTTAACCTATGCTACAGCTGATTGCACAGCTGCTACATGTTTATACTAATGTGGGTTCCAGTTTTCCTTTAAACCCAAGCCCCAGTCACCCATATTCTGATGTCAGCTGACATTCAGATTCTCCTCTTGAGCAAGCCAGCTGGCTTCCCTGGCAGTAAAATGAGGGATTGCATTCAAGTCTTTTCCCTGCAGACTGTATGATGACCAGACCCATACTGATTAAAGCCAGTTCACAGTGCTCCTTTCATGTCTTCCTATGCCCTCAAACCCGAACCACGTTGTCAGTGCTGCCTTGACCTTGGCTTTTTACTGCTGAAGTTCGTACAAGGTAGGCTGCAAGACAGCTCTCTCATTTCTGGGCAAGTTTTCTGTGTACCTCATGTAAGGAGGGTGATTTGTATCACGGAGAAAAATAGTCCTCATCCATACTTTGAATGTGCCCACAGCTGAGTGCACAGCATCTCGTGTGAATTCTGTGGCAGGAGAAGGAGACAATTTCCTAGGATCTCCTGTGCCTTAGCCAGCAGGGGAGCCACACAGATTTTTTTGTTTGGTTGTTGGTTTTGTTTTTAAAATAAACTCAGGAGTGTTGATTCTCTGCCATGTTCCACTGTATCTGTGATGAATTACACAAAATACATAGCAGGGAAGCTACAACTGGACATCTCATAGCTCAGGCAGCTTTAACTATGTTTCAAGAAATGTCCCAGCTGAAGTCTCAGTGAATGGGAATCCCAGAATCCAAAGAATGAAAGGAAGACCTTTTCACCCAGCTGGGCCTGAAGTCCCAGTAGAGAAAATTTTCAGGATCCTAAGGCTCCAGAATTAATTCCTTCAGAAATCCTTCAGGGCCATGCTCATTTCTCCCACAGTCTACATAAATACATCACTATGTATAATCATTCTGACATTTGTAGAAGAATAGATAGATGTATGGGTTCTGGCTAGCAGAAATATTTTATGAGGTACTGACTGGTTTGTAGGAGCTGGCCTCTAGGACATAAGAACCATTAAGGTACATTAAGATATTCATAAGTCCTCAGCATAACTGTATCATTCATAAGATATCACAGGAAGCTAGTTCTAGGTTAAGTATAAGTGAGGGAAACTACTCTGATTAATAAGGCTGTGCATATCCTAAATAAATGACTTATGACTTTTTTTTTCTTTTTTTTTTTTTTTTTTTTTTTAGCTCTGTCAGTAATTTTTTGTTGTGTGATTTGGGGTAAATCTCTTAACCTTTTCTTGCCTCAAGTTTACCGAGCTGTAAATCCAGTACTGTGATACTGTGGAACTTTTTACTTTTTTTCCCTTCCTATGACACTGGCTACTGAATTAAATATTATTGAGTATTGAACTGTTTATTATTGCATTAAAGATTATTATTTGTTTTAAATAATCTTTGTAACTCCTGTCAAGATCCTCAAGATTCCTTTCTATTGAAATAATATCAAAGATTTATTATTTTGTTGTTCCTGAATCTTCTTACATTTGCTGAATATACAGCATCTGTGATATATCAAGACTGACAAATAGGTTTCTAATGCCCACAGAAAGCTCAGAAAATGTGTAAATGATGTTTTGTGTTAAATTGCTTGTACTTCCAGTCTGTACAAGAACCTTTGCTTTTGGCTAAGGCCAGTGGAAAATTTAAGGAACATCTTTACATGAATTTTTGTTTCAAGGGTCTGAAAAAGCTTTTCCTAAATTTTAGTGTCAAGTGTTTACTCCAAAGTGCATTTTATCCTTGTTTTTTGCTTCTACACATCTTTTTTGAGTGTCTTGCATCCAGAGAGCTCATCATAGAGTGCAGGTGATTCTAAGCATGGGGCTGAAAATCCCAGTGTCCTGGTTTGACGCTATAGCTCCATTAGATCTGCCTCAATCTATGCAGAACAGGAATAAGCTTTTTATAGAAAGTTTTTACACATCAGCATGATTTCTCTAAAATGGGACACCATTTATTATCTATCAATAGATTAAATAAAAGGCTTTGCCTCAGAAACTCATGTTATTCTTTGTCACCTATAGAGCAGAACAGATTAAAAAAATCATTAAATATTTGTTTTGAAATGTTCTTTTTCTCCAATAGATTTCAATTTAATCCATTCATATCTGTAGTTCTGTAAAAGGATTGGATGCAAGCACTATGCTGATGAGTGTGGATGCCTCACTGTTATATGATCTGAGACAAAACTCTCATGCAGTGAATCTTACTCTTTGGGAAATCTTTTTCGGCTTGAAATAAACTCACTTTAAAAGAAATTCCAATTTTTGTTTATAGTAATTAATTTATATAATAATATCACTTATGGCAAGAAAATGTCTACTGTACATGAAGATACGAAGGTAGTATCTGCTATAAAATTACTATTTGTATAATTCATTACTATCTTGTGGTCTTTGCAAATAGAAATGTAAGAGTCCAAAAAGCATATATAAACCATACTTTATGCTTCATAGAACTAAAAGAATAATATAACCAGATAATATCAACAAAGCTAGAGCTTATTATGTACAAACAAAAGATCCTCTATGACTCTCAGTTTCTTGATGTGTTTGTGTTTTTTTTTTTTTGTGTTTTCTTGATGTGTTTGTCTTGGGTTTGTGTTTTTTTTGCATTACAAGTACAAATACATATTTGCAAATAATACAGCATCTCCAGTTGTCCTTGACAGCAAGACACATTACATTTAAAGGATGGAACCACATGTTTCCCAGAGGATTCTGGCAGCATTTCATGTAGTTGAGGAGATATTCAGAATTAGCCTTGCACTGTACGTCGTTTTCTGTCCTTCACTTATTGAAGTACTAGCACCAATTACCCCAGTAGGTGGAGATTTTCTCCTCTAGACCTTTTTTCTTGTCAGTGTCTTTACTTGGAACTTTTTTCAAGTGACCATAAAAGCACACCTCAGGTAATGTATAAACAAGCAACTAGCTGATAGAAAAGTGATCCTTAAAATAAGTATTCACAGAAACATTGTGTATTAACTCTGACACTCTTCAGTAAATGACAGAGATTTAGGTGAAATAAATTAAGCTGTTTTTAGAAAACCCAGCGTTATGGTGCAGTTGCACCTTGCAGGTGAATTTTCTTTTTTTTTTGTATGACAGATATTTTGCTTTTAATTTAGGTTAAAGTAGTAGCAATATCAAGTTAAAGTATTCAGAATGACTTATTTTTAAAAAGCAGTAATAACACTATGAGAAACTGGAAAATTAGTTTCTTACTTCAATCTCAGTTGAAAGGCTGCTGGAAAAGGAGGGGAACAGAACAGAAAAACAAGTTTAAAATAATTTTCATTTAAGTTAACAAGTAACCTGGTCTGGCCTCAAGCTGACCTTACTTTGAGCAGAAGGTGGGACTATAAAAGCTCCTGAGGTCATTCCAACCTGAATTATCCTACAATCCTGCTATTTAGGTATGATTTTCCACAGACTTCAAATGAAGTTAAAACAGATCCTTTTATCTGTTGGACCACTTCTGAATTATGATTAAATTCCTATAAATGTCTTATAAGGCTGTCATCAGAGATGTTATTTAGGACTAATGGCGAATCAAATTGCAATACTGATTTCACACCTCTTTCCAGCATCTTTGCAAGGCCTAATTAAAATGTTCTCAAATGTCTATGGATTTGGGAAGCACTAAGACCAGGAACTCACCATAATCCTAATGAGAAAAAGGGTTCATTCCCTTCTATTTGGTACTGATGAAGTTGCTTCTGTAATACAGTCTCCTGTTTTGGGTGCTGGGTAGATTCCTGGAGACTTTGCACTGGGAAGTGAAAATAGGTCTAAACAATCACCTCTCTGGTAAATCTTCCTCTAATACCACATAGATTTATGATCAACCTTTATACCAACCAATAAAGTGAGTTAATATGGTTCCTGACCCACACAGCCCAAACAACCATCTCCTGAGGGATTACTAGATAGTTCAGGCCAAAAATGTCATGGAAATGGTGCTAAAAAATTAATAACATGGATGCCCATTTGACAGTATTAGAGGCTGCATATTTAGTTTACAAGTTTACAAGTATAGACAAAGCCAGAGTTCCAACCAATTCAATGATTAGGCATTAATATCCTTATACTGACAGCAAACATACATTGTGAGGAGTATCACAAACTTTTTTTTTTTATTTTCTAAAAAAAATTCAAAAGAAAAAGATGGAGACATAAAGATTAATTGTTATAAGAGCAATAGGCACTTAAAAACAACTCTGTATAAGAACTGAGAAACAGTACTGATGTCAAAATAGGAAACTAGGTTTATTAAATGCTCCTTCAAAAAAGAAAGTAAATTAAGATAGTGAGTCAGAAGGTATGTATGTAACAATTGTTAAAATGTGATTAAAGTCTAAAAATACAACAGAGCTGGCAGAAAGAAAAAAGAACATCATTCAAACAATAATGCAGGAAACAGGAGGTGTAACAGCTGTGTGAAGCTGAGAATTTTGAACGTCTGTGATCACTTACCTCCGTTCTTAGTCACAACATTTGGGTTTAGATTCAAATTGCTCCAAAGCTCAGCCGAGTCAGCATGTGAAAAGCTTTCAATTGAAATTTTGGTATCACGTATCTGTCAGAGAACTAGGTGCGGCAGCTTCACTTTCATAAATAGCTGTTAATAAAAGATGTGTTTATTTTGTGAGACCGAGATCAAATGCTAGGGACTTCAAGGCAACTGTTAATCACTAGAATTATGTTTGTTAAAGTTATTTCTGTTAGTATTGACTCAGCAGACTTTAATTATTAAATCTACCTCGTACGCAGAAGAAGAAACTCCTTAGCAGTTTTAAGTGAAACAAAATAAAAGTTAGGATTTGGAGGTCCATATCCACAGGTGTGAGCACTAGATTAAGGGATGGGTCATGGCTGAGTGCTTCTTCATGTCCTTGCTCCAAATGGGGATGAGGTGGAAAGAGGGACATGACATCTCCATCAGGTTTATGAAAGGAAAAAAATCCAAACCAACACTTGGCATGTGGAAAACATTTCAGAAAAGTATTTTCATGTCCACTCATTCCAGTCAGTTTCTTTACATATTTGCATGAATGCCATGACGTTCTTATAGGTTCCAAATATTCTGACTGCTTCAGTTGTATCTTCATTGTATCTACTGTATCTTCATTTCCACTTTTAAAACTCAGCTTGTGTTATTTCAGTATAAAAACTTTCCTTTTTGTTTAGTTAATTTCCTATCAACTTATTCCTTCTTTTTTTTTCCAGTTTTATTGTGTTTGATTGGCAAAGATTCCTTTTCCTTGATTGCTGCCGAAATAACAATAATTAAAAAAAAGTCAGGCAAACTCATCTGACAGAGAAATATTGCTTGGCAGCACAGAGAGCAGGTATGTGTTAAAGGCTTTACATTAAATCACATTGCTTCATTTAAAGATTTCTTCGGCTGACTGAACGCAAGTACTAAGGTACTGGCACTCAGATCAGATCTTCACATATCTTACATCTAAGTAGTCTAAATTATGTTTAACAGCCGGGTATAAGTAAAATAAAGAATTAAGAAATACTGGAATATGGAAAACAAGGTTTATTTCATTAACCAGCTTTAACCCTTAAACAGCTGTAAGTAAAAAGCTATGATTTTAATTACTTCATATAAGAAAACTTTCATATAAGAAAAAAACTGCCCCTAAGATGAAACTGAATTTTGTACAGTGGCTGCATAGAAACTATCAAAATGCTGAAATATGTGAATTTCATATTGATTTTGAGACTTTACTCATTCTTTTGAGACTTCCTAACACAACAAAATATTTTAGCTTTAGCCTGTTATCTTTATGCTATCAGTGCTTCTCGGCACTTTTCTTCAGCTTTAAACCTCTTGTCATTTTGGAGTCAACAAGTTGCCTGATTTTTTTTTTCCTTTTGAAAGAGAGATTCTGAAAAATAATATAAATAGCACAATTCAATATCTGAAATGAAAGACAAATTGTGTGTGTGATCAGCCATTTGGCAAAATATAGTGGAAATAAGTAGAAATATGTCTAGTAGCAAAAATTACGGAAATTAAATAAAAACTGTCTTATTCCCTTGTTCCAAAAGTTGGAAAAGAGAAATTTGGAAAAGCAATCTCTTTCTGAATATTTTCATCTGATCTGCTTTTGATAACTCAAAAATTGGTAGTAAAGAATATGGGAATAAACATTTTCTTTGATTAAGTTTCTTTGGTCCTTTAAATTATTAAATTATGGATTGTGAAAAGAGGGATCATGGGGATTCACTTGAACGAGCAATTAAGACCATTGTGGTCTTTTGTTAGGTAATTCGGACTATTTTTCCATGGCTTGACTCCTCCATTCTTACACAATGTCTACGTGCAATTATAACCTGAGAAAATATACTGAAATACTTGAAAGGACTGGTTTTGCAGAAACTGTAAGTTTCCCTTATAACAAGTGACAAAAACAAAACAACAAACCAAAAATGGTTGTAGTTGAATTCAGATGAAATCCACAAGGGTCAAATTTGCAGCATGCTTGATGCATGGCTGAGGTTGGAAGGGAATTCTGGAGCTCATCTGGTCCACCCCTTGGTTGCCTGGGACCGTGTCCAGAAGGCTTTTGAATATCTCCAAACAGGAAGACTCTACCACCTCTCTGAACATCCTGCACCACTGCTCGGTCACCCTCATGGGAAAAGGTGTTTCCTGATGCTCAGACAGAGCCTCCTGTGTTTCAGTTTGTGTTCACTGCCACTGGTCCTGTCACTGGGCACCACTGAAGAGTCTGGCTCCATCCCCTTTACACCCACCCTTCAGGTATTTATATACACTGAGGAGATTCCCCCTGAGCTTTCTCTTCTTCAGGCCAAATAGTCCCAGCGCTCTCAGCCTTTCCTAGTAGGAGATATGCTCCAGTCCCTTAATCACATCTGTGGCCCTTTGTTGGACTCTCTCCAGTATGTCCATGTCTGTATTGTACTGGGTAGCCTGGAACCGGGCTGGAGAGGTCCTTCTACCACGGCATCCACTCAGCTGCTGTTCTCAGCTGCCATGAAGGACACTGTCTCCAAGTGTATTCAAAGCATGGCCCCTCTTTTGTCTGCCTTTTCTTCTGGTGATGGCTTCTTTCACTGTACTGCCTTGGAGAGTAAGAGAAAGTGGTGAGTGCCTGTCAAGAAGAAGAAAACTGTAAAGGAAAGATATTGAAGGCACAGGAAAAAGAGATTCCTGTTTCTCGATGTAGATACCAGGACCTAAACTAGTTTCACTGGCAAATAGCAATGAGCTGTAACTGATAAAAATTCATAGCAGGATCCATTACCTAAATTTCCTTTTTGAAAATAGGTGGGGCGTCTAAACCTTTGCAGATTGTTTAGAAAAAAAAAAATAAAATTGGGATTTCTTTTTTTCAGAACGGAGAAAATCTCCTAGCCTTTATCTAAAAGACAGAACCATTTTAGTGATCTGTTAAAACATCATCCTGAGCGTTGAAAATGCCATCAGTTAAAATTGAGCAAAATTAAAAGAAAATGAAAATGGGCCATACGATGTTAAAAACTGGCCAACTTTGACAGGCATCATTAGCATCCCAGATTATAATGTTATGAACCTTTGTGTTTTGTGGATACTGTTTAGTATCTCTTTCCTTTAATGAACATTTTTCTGATAATTTAGATAATTGTTGGGTTACAGTGTCAGGAAAATCACAGCTGGAAAAGAGGCAATTACAGATAATTTAGGCATATCTTAGCACTGAACTAGTATCAAGTACAGTTAGACCTTTCTGGAAGGTATTTATCTAACCCTTTTTTCATAACCTTTTATGAAGGTATAACTTTTCTCATTAATATCTGGAACAGTCTAAAAAGCCTTGTATTTTTCTAATATGTATTCTAAATTTTTCTTACAAGGGGAAAAAAAGAACAGTTTTCTTCTCATCCAACCTCCATGAACATGGAAAAAATCTTTCAAAGTTCTGTCTCTGTATACTACTTAGTGGAAAACTATTATCCTGTCCCTGCTCTTTAAGTTTTGCATATTTAAACTTAACTATTTTTTGTTGTCCATGACCAGACATTACCTAGCTTGTCCAAAATCTTGAAACGTAACACCCAAAACTACATGCAGTGTTTCTTTTGAGGCTCCGTTAACAATGTAACAGAGGACATAACTGACTTCTGTTTCTTTTATGTGAGATTTGTCATTTCTTTCCCAGTAGAATCATCGTAGTGCCTTCAAATGCAGCTTGTGATTCATTAACCATTTACTGTGGTAACATTTTGTAATTGAATTCAGCTTCTCATCAAAGTCATTACTGAAAATATTGAGCTATTCTGACTTTTTGGAGAGCCTGCTTTAATTACCTGGCCACTGAGATAGCACACCAATGAGTGTGATATATTCAAGCAGTTGTACATTTAATTTATAGTGGTTTTCATCAGACCATACATTTTAGAAAGATTCTGAAAAATGTCCTGTAAGTTAGCCCTTCCTAAAGTCAAGATATGTCAATCACATCTGTTTGCAGTTGGGTTAGTTAACTGATCAAAAGAAGCAAACCAGGTATTTTATACGATTTCTTCAGAAACATATGGTGGCTACTTTTATCACTATATGCCGCAGACACTTATAATTGTCTGATTGATTATATTGCAAGTATAAAAAATTATTTAATTATCTCCACCTTTTCTACTTGTGCTCAGAAAAGAAAATATGTCATCATTTGTCTATACATCTGTGGCCAAATTTGAGGACAGGAGAGGTTGTGGGAAAACGTATTTTCACTTTCATTTCAGGCAGTATGAATTCCTGAAAAAGAGAAGTTGAAACCTCAGTATTTCATAGTATGTTGAATTCTTCCTCATTAAAATTGTCCAAAGAACAATGTCAACACCTTAAAATGGGGATTTTAAAAGAGAGAACTAGTTAACAGATTAAATGATTGACATATTGATGATAATCAAGAGACTGTACTTTCATTTCTTTTAATTTCCACTGTAAAGGACAGGTTGAAATTCAAAATAAAAGGAAGGAAAAATATTTTAAATGTAACTTTCTTCCTCGATTTCTTAATAGCTTTATTAAATCTCAGTGAAGGATAGCCTCAGGGACATTTTTAGCACCTGGTAGGCTGACATTTTTTTTAGCTTTAGTGAACCTTGTCACATAATTGCGAATAAGTGCATTTCAATGAAAATATTGCCAGTTAGATTTTTCTCTTCTCTTGACTTACTCCCAACATGTAAAAAATACACTTAATGATTGAATGTCAATTTAAAATGAGATTTTAAAATGACAGATTAACAGGACAGTGAAATCACAAGCTGAATAAACTTATATTTTATTTCAGTTTAGCATGTATTGAAGACATAATTGAGGACATATTGTGAGAATAGCAAAGAAAAATGCAAACCAAAACTTTTCAGAAATCAAATGCAGAAAAAAAATTGGAAAGCTAGAAGTGGCACAAAACACTCTGGAAAAACTGTATTTATATATGTATACCTTTTTTTTTATATACTATATTTTTTGACCCGTTAGATTTTTCTTCATGCATGCTTTTTTAAAATTCTGTCATTTGTTGATACTGACATTTTGGACCATGATTTTAGGTGAAGATGAGATTAAAATAGCAGAGATCAGTTATAAGATACCTGTGTAGAGTGGCTGTGGCTCTTCCTTTTAAATACTGTAGTTTTGAAAATTTTATTGTTTTCTGTATTGTGTTTTTTAATAAATGATATGAATATAATAATTGTTCACTATAATTTGCAAAGCTTATACCTCCAGAATTACTACAGGGTGAATCTCAGCTGGTTCAAGTCAGATACTCCAATGGACTTCGCTGATTTAAGTGAGTCCTAGTTAATATGCTCCTTTTAAATATCTTCATTGGCCTTCAGCGTAGTTTGGAATTGAACTAATTCACAGAGATATTCTGAAGAGGGGAATTTCATACATCACCAACTTAAAAAAAAACCACAAAAAACCAAAACAGCTGCCAGCTGTTCCTTCAATGTGTGAACATTGCCTTTTTCTTGTAGCCCATGATATAGCAGTCCTATGTTAAAATCTGAAACTGAAGTGTGTTTTATGTATAAATAGATCCTAGGGTGTGATGTGAGACATGGGATATCAAGCCATATTGGCTAACATGTTTCTATATAAGAGGAGGACAAGTTTTCAACCTAAAATTGTCAAAGATAAGATGAGCATGAAAAGCTAGAGCTGCATTCTGACTTGCAATATGACAATATCCCATGAAAAGAACCTTAGAAATTAGATAAAATCTGCAAGTCAAGCCACTTTTTCTTTTCCTCCAGAGCTATGCAGTCTTCTGTTTGGGTCAACAGAAGCCAGATTTCATCCAAATTATTTATTTCCACATGTATATTTTTTTCTTGGTATGACTTTCTTAAATAAAACAAGTCAGGCTAGCTTTTTTAAATGCTCATATTTAGAATATCTTAGATGTTAAATTATATTTATCTAATTTTCTAGTATATTATTGGGTCAGGCTATGAACAACAACTGCAAGCACAAGAGCTATGCACTGGACTTATGGAGCTATGCTTGGACCAGTGTTGTTTAATGTATTCATCAACAACCCTGGATGAGGGGACAGAGTGCATGCTCAGCAAGTTCGCTGGTGATACCAAACTGGGTGGGGTGGCTGACACCCCAGAGGACCATGCTGCCATCCAGCGTGACCTAGATAGGCTGGAGAGCTGGGCAGAGAAGAACCTAATGAGGTTCAACAAAAGCAAGTGTAGGGTCCTGCACCTGGGGAGGAAGAATTTCAGGCACCAGTATAGGTCAGGGGTGGACCTGCTGGGAAGTAGTTCTGAGGAGAAGGATCTGGGGGTCCTGGTAGACAGTAAACTATCCATGAGCAAGGAACGGTCCAAGAAGGCCAATGGAATTCTGGGCTGCATAGGGAAGAGTGTGGCCAGCAGGCCAAGGGAGGTCATTCTCCCCCTGTACTCTGCACTGGTGAGGCCACAACTGGAATACTGTGTCCAGTTCTGGGCTCCCCAGTCCAAGAGAGACAGGGAACTACTGGAGAGAGTCCAGCATAGGGCAAGAAAGATCATTGAGGGATTGGAGCATCTCCCTTATGAGGAAAGGCTGAGAGAGCTGGGACTCTTTAGCCTGGAGAAGAGAAGGCTGAGGGGAGACCTTATTAAAGTTTACAAGTATCTAAAGGGTGGGTTTAAGGAGGATGGTGCCAGACTCTTTTCAGTGGTTCCCAGTAATAGGATGAGGGGTAACGGGCATGTGCTGGAACACAGGAAGTTCCGATCAAATATGAGAAAAACTTCTTTATGGTGAGGGTGACAGAGCACTGGAACAGGCTGCCCAGGGAGGTTGTGGAGTCCCCTTCTCTGGAGATTTTCAAGACCTGCCTGGATGCAGTCCTGAGTAATGTGCTCTAGGCAATCCTGCTTTAGCAGGGGAGTTGGACTAGATGATCTCTAGAGGTCCCTTCCAACTCTGAAATTTTCTGTCATTCCGTAATTCATAATCCATTAAAGGTCTGATGGTCAACACCTTCAAGTTATTACAGTTAACTAGCACAATGGTTGATCAAACCTGTAAAGCTCATCTGGCTGTTTTCCAAAAGTCTGTTTTACTTAGTCTGTGCAACAAAATAAACACAAGCAGATTATAGGTCTGTCATTCTTTGAGGAGGAAAACATTACATCCTTTTGAACATTCAGTGTATTGAGACAGTAAAAACAATGAGTGATAGTATGTCTTCCATTGGGTTTCTTAATAGTCAGTTTAGTAGTAATATATTATGTTTTTAACTCATAAATGTTTGTTACAGTAGTCAAACCTGATAATTATGTTGCAGGATTAACGCTTTATTTAAGGAGTTGCATGTAGGATATATACAATGTACAGACATTTATATTCTATCAAAACTAAAACCATCCTGGATATGTTGAATCAGAAAACAAGTTTCTAACATATCACCAGAAACAAGAGAAGTTCTTTTTCAGTCATCTTTTCAAGAACTGAACCAACTCAGAGAAAGACTGATACCAGAAGAAGAATTTGGGCAGTTCTCTCCATTTTTGTTCATTAGATAATAATTTCCTTAGACCCCCATGTTTAAGTGAGATGCTTAGTTAGTCAGATAATCAATACATATGTCTCGTCTATAACCCTCTGGCAGATATCTACAGCTCTTGCTCAAAGAAATAATGCCATAATGATGGAAGTTGACCACAAAAACAAGCTCTTAACATAGGTGTTGACCCTCAGGGATCTAGAGAAGTGTCACTGAGGTACTAAAAGTGCCACTGTGTCACTGAGGCATGTTTCTTGAACCACAGCATTTCGGATATTGCCGTACACAAAGTGGCAACTACCCTTCACTATTCTAAAGCAAACAGGATGCAGAACTACAGTTCCTCCTTCACAGCACTTTTCCTTGAGAACAAAACTTTTTGCATTCAGTCAGTTTCTAGAGGATAAGAAAAAAAGCCATTCTGTGATCATAGCAACAGACTTCCAGTGTGACCTCTGACTGATTATTCCACTTGTCGTCAGGGCTTTTCTAGATGGCAGGTCAGAGTGGAAACTTATTTTCATGTCACTGCTTTTGTTCTTAAAGCCAACATGAGTTCAGTTTTGGTAAAACATTTCACTTAAAGCCTTTAAGTCTGCAAAGCACTTATGCAAATGTTTAATTTTAAACATGTGAATAGTACTATTAACTTTGATGGGACCATTCACATACCTAAAGTTAAGGACACGCTTAAGTGCTTCGCTAATAACAGTGAAGGAGGGGGAAAGAACACCCATGACCTCCATTTATGTTATTGCTTCATTATTTTTTTATTTATAGGCTCCGTTATGGCATTTGTCATCACAATGTTGGAGCATGTCAAGAATATTAATGTTGCCATTCATTTGCCTTTGCTTAACAACAGTTGTGCTTAACAAAAAAGAGGATTCTGTGGAACACTGGATAGCTTCTTCAGGCAATTATGACAAGTTCTTAATGTAATTAGAAAAAAAGCTATTAGATGTTCCCACATAGCCCTTAGACTCTTAAAATGATAGAGATTTGAACTTCAGTGTGCTCTGAGTTTTTCACAATCCTAATTTTCCTTTCTTTTTTTTTAAAAAAAAAAGAAAGCAAAAACCAAAACCAAAAACAAGCACCCCCAAATGAAGTAAACTGAGGAAAACAGAAACCTTCTAATCTGCTCTATTTTATCAAAGTAAAGCAAAAGAAGCTGTCATGCTTTTGAAATGTTTGCTTAGAATCTCTTAATCACTGTGTAACTTCTTCCTTTGCAGTTACACAGATGGTATGTTATAGGTTCCACCCTCAGAACTCTCTAGTTTTAAGTGTAGGACCCATGCACCTAATTCAAGAAATTCATGTTGCCTAAAATGTGAACAAGATAAGATAATGATCCTTCGTACAAAATTATAGCCATGCCACATGGAATATATTTTGAAATTTAGTCTTTTGTACTCCCAGTTTTGCTTCCATTTGCTCCTTTAGCTTGGAAATGCAAATTTTAATGTCTGAGAGTGCTACAGGTTGATGAATGTGAGAACTTGAGGGCTGAATAAAAAGTAATGCCTCGCCTCTCAGGTGGAACTGCCGATTCTCTTGGGTGCTCTCCCTGAGTCTATCTCCAATTCATTACTGACAGAGAAGATTACTTAAATGTGCTTTTTACAAATGTTATGAACTATAATAAACAAAAATGAAATATGACATAATTAATCACTTAGGCAGGATGATTACAAATTCCATCAAGCTAATTGAAAACTAAGCTATATAGTTATCAAACTAATACTGTTTAGCAGAAATATTTGTGATGAATTTGGAATTAAGGTCTGTATTTCCTTGTAAGGGTGAAACTTAAGCCTTTGGCATTTTCTGATGAAGGCAACATCCAGTCAGCTAGGTAGGCTTCACAGAATGGATCCTATCCTTTAGTTGTTTGTTGACTAGCTGGTGTAGGCAAATCTGTGTTTCACCTTTCCTCCGATATACAAAACAACTCTGATACACAAAAAGGGTTTTGCCACCATCACACTGTAGTTTCAGGTACATTGAGGAGCAGTTGGTAGTTAGATCTAGTAATTGTGACTCCCATCATGTCCTGTCAATGCTTTCTGAGATGGAGCTGATTTGTGGGCAGCCTGGCTGGACAGCACAGGCAGAATTAGCGTGATACACCTGCATGCATCCATGAGTACATGAAGCTCAAGTTTCCCAGCTCTCTCACTGTGAATTCTATTTTGGTTTATGACATGGCTAGCTAAATTCAAGTTTGAGATTCTCTACTGAAGAGTATCTAAAAGTTGCAATACTAAACGTCAGTCAGCAGATTTAACGCTAAGTGTTCAGGAATTTTATTGTTAAATAGTCACAAACTGATTGTGCTACAGAAGCACTGATTATTTTACTGACTAGTGGCTATATTAAATCATAAAGAGAATTTTTTTTTAGCTAATATATATCATCTCCACCTAGAGGGAAATAGTCAAAACTTCTTCAATTCTATTGTATAATCTGCTGTACATATTTTCATACCATTTTAATGTATTTTAACAACCTTACATTCAAAAAGCTTTTGTTGTATATAATATTAAAATATATAATTTCTGAACTGGTTGCTAAGAATAAGCAGTGGGTTTTTCCAAACTAGTCTACTTCTGAAGTTGTGCAGCATCAGATTTCCAGGGTGATTCTGATGTGAGAGACCAGCAAATGGAACACTTTGAATGTTACCCTATTAGAAAGTGTTAAGGATTAATGCAAAAGGTCAGTCTCATCACAGTTTGTGCAACACAGCATGCTACAGTGCATTAGGAGTCGGAATATACCAAAGATTAATATTCTAATACATATTTTTCCTTAATAGAAAAACAAGAAGCCACAAGTTTTACATAATCAAGGTTAAAGGTTTCTGTGAAAGCTTAAAACGATGCAAAATTATTATTTTTTAACATTTAAACCTGTAATTAGAGGTGTGTCCAAGACATACAACTATGATCTTGAATTCCAAAGAGAAACTGGACATGTTTTTAGATCAGAGATTTTTATAAAAGATCTTGATTTGTCTCAGCATGTTTTTGCATGAGGAGAGGTTTGAAACAAAATTTAGAAGTTGTACCAGTTCATCTTCTGGTGAACCCTGAGGTTTCATATTTGAGTCTAATATTTTGTTGTAGATTCATTTCCAATTTTAATCTCATCCAGGTAGTGGACACATAACTGTCTTTCTGTAGGTCTTTTTATCATTGAATAGGCATACAAAAAATATGTATCCAATTTATTTTCAAAGCAATTTTAACAGTTTAGATATGATATATAAACTGAAATAATTTGGCACAAGGTCTTCCATTCCCAACACCTTCTGTTAACATTAAGACTACCACTCAGAAAGTGGTTCAGTAATACTGGAGACTGCTGCCATGTAACTCTGGGACCCTACAGATGTTAGCTTGTAATTTAAGATTTTTTCATTGTTGGTGTTTACTACAGGGAGCTTATTTTCTCATTCTGACCATACCATCCTCATCTTTTGATATATGACATGGGATTTAAGAAAGTGGGATATATATAGTCTCTTTTTTACCACTATTAGACTTCTTAAACAGTACTGTGTGATGTTCTGTGGCACTGAATCCTATGACAATCAATATTATTTATAACCTTTCAAAATTGTTTCCAGAAATGTTGTACAATGTGTAATGAACAAGACATACATTATACTGGAAATATAAATTCAGATAAATGTAACCTAGAAGTAAAATTCCTGCAGGAACAAAAACCTTAAGTAATGGTTTGGTCAGGAAAATGAGTTCTTAGTAAGTCATTATAATGCATGTTCTATCTATTTCAGGAGGAAGCTACTTCCAAAAACAATGCCAATATTGTGACTTTCTGGAATGTTGTGCACAAAAATACTAGTTGCTGCTGCCATTTTGGCTTCACAGACTATGTAATAGTACCTAGTACACAGTAAGAGTTTAGAATCAGTAGATTACATGGTTAGTTATTTGTATACTTTGGAGAGATAAAGTAGATAAAATACTAGATCACAGTTATTCCAAGGTGTTAAAGGTCATCCTTTCCCAGATTAAACTCATTCAAGAGTTGAGTTTCCATGCTGAAATAAGTCTTGGCATTTTTTTCTTTTTCACTGATTTTTTTTTCCTTTATAGACTTGAGATATAGAATATTTATCACACGCAAGACTGAAAAATTGCCACATTTCCTGAAATCAGAAATAAGTATTCCTGAAATAAGGATTTTTGTTCTGTTACCTCCCAAACTTTCTCTGTTACGCATAACTTAATTTTCTATTTGTAGTAATCGGTATACTGTATGAAAGCTGCTGCAGTACAAATATTTAGTAATGAAATAGCACCAAATAAAGGATCTATAGGTCAAAAGAATTATTAGGCAAATTTCTAGTACTGTACAGTTAGAAATTATACCACTGAAACTTCAATATCAGTTATTTAAGTTTTATAAATCAATGAAGAACTGAAAGCAGTAAGTTTATTGTCGCAAGAATACAAGGAAAAACAATGCTGAGCATAGACAGTGATGGTTTAAGAAAAGGCCTAAGCAGAGCAAGATTTGTAGGAATGTGTTATGTTTTTTATCTACCATCTAAAAAGGTGAAAACAAACAAACAAACAAATAAATAAAATAAAAAATATCACACTCACAGCAGTGATATTGAATTGACATGCTTTCTTTCAACGCTGTAAAAATATTTTTAACTGTTTTCTGATAATCTAGTCTGACCTTGTCTTTAACAGCATATCTAACTTACTCTCAAACAAAACACCTCACACATACGAAAGATAACAAGCCTTGGATGATAAATACCATTGTCAATCAAATGTATAATCTTCTTAAATAAAACTGCAAAGTATGTTTGGCAAGATTGTTTCTCCATGATGTCGTGCAGTTGACATTAATAATGCTTCTCATATTTAATTCCAGAGAGATATGTAGACTGTGTCACCCTTCCTGTGATTTTGCTCGACATACATGTCAAGTTGTCTGAGTTCGTAATTTTTCCATTGTCTCTTCTCTGGAGCTTGGGAGTACTCTACTCTCTCTTCTGTCAACTGTCACCAATTTCTAAGACAGACTTTCAACCCATCCTTTTAAAATAATGAACAGCTACTAATCTAATTTAGCATATTTTGAAAGCTGTTGTTTTCTTAGTGTCCATGCTGATCTACTGCAAAAATGGAAAACTCGTTATGAATTGCAAGCTCTGAGTACACCCTTAAGACTGGAAATAAAAAGAAGAATTATTTATCAAATTCTATTTAACTTTTTTATAGTTTTACCACTCTTCTTCACTAAAAAATCTGAATCAATTTTAAGAATTCTCTTGTCCCTGATGTGCATTTTTAAAAATGTTTTAATGCCATTTTAAATGGCTTTGAAATAATAAGGATGGTAGAATCAATGTTTCCATCGTTTATTCCAGTGATGTGGTGTTCATCTGTTGTTGCTGTTCCTTTTTTCTCTTTTCTTTGGAACAGTGACTTCTTTTCCTAATTTCAACAACAAAGAAGTCATGCAACATTATAAGTTCAATAGCATTGTATATTAACATGTATTTAAAATTTAAGCCCATAAATTTGTATCCAGTGACTACTGTTATGAGATGCTTAAGAAGAGAAAAAATGTATTTTTCCTTTTGAACAGTTTCCTTTCTGTAAGGAAAGATTTTGGTAATTTATGTGTAAAACCATATCTTCTCATCAGAATAAGTTGTTTTAACCAGAATAATCTACTTTTTTTTCAGGCACATTAGTAATGATAGTCTAAGTTTATAACTACAGGGTTTGAGAGTGATCATGAGGTTTACGGATTCAGTGCTGTTGATCAGTAAGACAATCTGTCAAGCACAAGTTATATACTTTGCGTAAGAAAATACAGTACCAGTATGATGTTACAAAAAGGTTACCTGTGAGATATCATGTAGACATCTTAATTTATGGTAGCACATCAATTAAAGAAGCAATGGGAACTGATACATGCTTGAGACTTGAATTCTAAAAGCATGATTGCATGCTGCCTACTATGGTGACCGAAGAATTATGAGCCTAAATCATGCTGCAGTCATTGAACTGAATTAAGTCAATCAGTGTGTAACACCATTTGCTGTAGGCAAAGGTTGTCTGTGTTCAGAAGAGACAAGATGCTGTAGTCAGTGGTTCAGAATTTTGATATCTTTAAACAGAAAAACAGATGGAGGTGGAGACAGGAGTTTTTAATCTATGAAACTGGAATTTAAACCAAGGTATGCTATACAAGAGCTAGGCAGTTTCAAAACAGGATCCTTCTATTCTCCTCCTTAACAATGAAGATAATCAGAAGAACAACTTAGCAAGATCATAGTACCACCTATGTGACTGGGAATATTGGTGTGGTCTACCTTAAAATACGAATCAACATTTTGGTGTGTGTGCTGGGGCAGACATGAGCATTACAATCACATGCATATAATTTATAATTTCTCCTCAAGAACACAAAGCAGTACAGTGATGACATGAAAGATTGTTACAAGTGGGACTGAGAATTGCATTGGATCTGACCTAATTGTAAATACAGAAAAAGGTGTTAAAATTCCACAGCAATGACAGCATCTGAAATATAGTCAGATGGCTATAAATTCTCTATTTATTTCAACTTAAAAAAACCCACCAAAACAAACAAACAAAACACACTGTACTTGAATATTCAATGGCATGGAAAAACCCATGAAATTACTTAGACCCTGATCCATGACCTATAATTCGTTAAGGATAAAGTTTTATCTGGCATTACTCTGATGTGGTAAGTTTTCTTCTAATGTGAAGAGCTATAGATTATGAAAAGCTAATTTTGAAGAGTACTATCCAATCTTTTCCTTCTTAAAATAATGGGTGCAGCTAGTTGTAGCCATCTGTTTCCGTTGAATGCTTTGGGTTTGTCAGGTCTCGTGCTAGGCATTTTATGCTGTGTATATAAAAAGAGAACAAACTATGTAAAAATTTAAAATGTTGGAAAGGTTAAAGAAAAGGAGCATTTTCTAAAGTATTTGTCAAATCATGTGTCATCAGGCCTGTAAGGATATAATCTTAATGTTTTCACATAAATCAGGGTAAAGGGTACAAACCTTCTGTTCAGATTACGTTGTCTGTCATTGTCTCTTTGAAATACTAGTAATAGTATTACTTTAAATTACTTAACCAAAGGAAAGTAACTAGTTTTATTTTTTTTTCTATCTGGAAATAGGACTCAGAATTAATGAAATATTATGTGGAAAAATAGGTCTAAACTAGTTCAGAACTGAAAACCTATCAGACATTGTCAATGTAGCAATAATTTGATTTGCTCTTCTAAGACTTAGTACAAAACAAAAATACATGTACTGATATTCTGTGTCAAAGTTTTCTCTTAGTGCTGATTCCCTCCAGGAAAACAGAAAGATGACAGACGTGTTGCAAAATCCCTGTGAACATTGCCAACTGTGTAGTATTAACCAATAAATGATATCTTATGGCTGCCGAGGAACTGGCATTTGCCAACTGCTGCTTTTGAACTAATTGCTGTGATAACAGATTGCCAAACTCAATTCAAAGGTTCAGGTGTAGAACCAGCTGCATTCAGAGGTAGTGATGGTAAGGGAAAAAAGTGTTAGAAAGTCTATCCTATCATGCAGCAAAATGTTAATTTTTGCTGCCTTTGCCAAAGCAAATGTGGACGTTATTGCTAATTTTCAAGTATTTTCTGTCTTCTAACTCTATGTAGATTTTTGTGGTTTTCAGTGCTTTAGTAGTTATTAGACAGTTTGTGAAATGACAAATCAGGACTGACATATTTTTATCACCAAGAAGCAAGAAACTGGAGAAATATTGAAAGAAAAGCAATATTAAACTAGAGGCCCCAGGCAGGAGGGAGCTGAAATAGAGTAGCCTTAGGTGAATCCACCCTAGAAAGTAAAAGGAGTTTTAGCATTATACTGGCACACTACTGTCCCAGGGGGAGCAGTGGGCTTTGAAAGCAGAATTTGGAGAGTCAGTCTGGCGGCTTAAATGCAAGACAAGTGAAGGCCTGAGTAATTAGTTCTATCCTGCTCGTTACAGTTTACATTTCTGTTGAAGTTCCAATATTATTGATATATATTTATACATATGTACACACACTGTCCTTTTACTGGCACTGATTTTAACATGAAATTGAAATAACGGTGCATTAGTCCTACAGACAGACAGACTGGGTTAATTAATAGTCAAATGTATTTTTCTTCTTGGAGCAGGTATTTGTTTTGAGTCATGAAAGAGCACCTAGAAGGAGGTACAAGATAGCATATAGCTAAAGACGCAGTGATATGTTCTGAAGCAGCAACAAAACTAGACGATCTTCCCGGCCATTAATCTAAGTGTTTACAGTTTCTATTTCAAGATGGTTGAAAGAATAATAAATATTGAAGAAAGAAAATTAATCTGTTTCTGCTGCTTTCTGTTTCACCAGTGTGGGAATGTTGAATAACTCTTCCTGTGCAGAGTAACACAGACACAAGTGTCATCTGTTGCACCTGCTGCTTCCTTAAAATTGCTTTCTCCCTTGTCTGCATCCAGTCTTATGAGCAGTGTGAATGTCAGTTTAAATTTGAGAATGTAAGAGTTGTGACTTGAAAAGATACAAGGCAGTGGAGACTTAATATTATCTCCCTGAAAATCAGAAGAAAACACCTACTTTTTTTTTCAATTAGCAGACAGAACACCTCATCAGCAAGAAATGAAAACCAACCCTTCGACTTTCAAAGTTGTGTTTATTATCATGGAGGCCAAAAGTTCTGCAATTGCAACTTCTTAGCATTATGACATACAGTATGAACTTTATGATATGGGAGATAATGAGCTGTGACATTTATCTGCATTAAATCCCGTAAATTCATCTGAGCTACTGACTAATGTCCACTGTGAATGCAAAACCTGCTTGTCCTGGAATAGCTCGTAACTGTGGTTTAAGAAATTAATTCTCTGAAAATTGTTCTGTATAGTTTCATATCTAAAATAAGACTGAGAATTTATTATGTCTTCTGTGAATCCTGTGAATCCTAAATATTCTCAGAAGGAAAAATATATAGGAAAAAGCATAGGAAGGTAAATGAGTTACAAACTTGTGGCAAACATTAGAAAAATACAGAAAAATACAACGTAATCCAGACAGCACCAATAGCTAGAAAGTGCTATGAAGAATATATAGGACTTTGAAGATCAAGGACTTCATTTGGTAGCAGACAAAAATCCTAAACTTCAATGTATAAATTTATCAGTGAATTGCAGAAGATGCAGCCAGTTTATCATATTTTCTCATAACAATGGCAGCTTTTTCATCCCTGAGTATACAAAACTTAACAAAGCCTACAAACATCTACTGTCACAGCAGTTAAGGGTTCTGAGGATGGGAAGACTGACCTAAAAAAAAAAGAAATTACCAAATAATTATGAATTTAGATAAAAGTTCAGACTTTCAGATGCAGGATTCTTAACTTAATGAAGCTCAAGGTTAGACTTATTTCAGACACAAAAGTGGTACAGGATCAATGAAGTAATCTGTTTTGGATAGTGGAAGAGAAGGAACTGGAACTTACAGTCTCGTGAATCAGTGAAGAAAAAGAGAAGAGAGATTACAGTGGTACCTCAGAAAATACTTGATATCTATCTGTCTGATACTTCAGTTTTTTTGCCGAAAGTCATGTCAACATATTTGGAGAGAAGCTAAAATTGACTGTCACTGTTGTTCTAGTACTATTTGAGATCCTTCAGCATTTATTTGTTATTTAAGCTTGCTCATATGTTCACTGAGAGTTATGCAACTAGAATGTTACATTTTCTTCCTTTTTTAAAAATTATTTCTAGAACACTGTTTTTTATAACACCCTTTCATGAATGAAGTTACAAGCAGCTTCCAGGTGGAATAATTAATATTTACCCATATTTGTGAGAAGATAAGTGAATACACTTTGCATTTTGGTGAGTTTCATCTTTTTAGATTAGCATTATTTCTTTACTTGTGGATGAACACCATTTCTTTACTTGTGGATCTGATAGTAATTTTTAAAAAAATGTTAGAGAATACAAACTCCAAGCAATCATTGACCCCAACAGAGTGAAATATTTAAGCATGTTGTCAGCTTGAACTGTATTTTTAAGTGCTCTGCTGATATGGAGTCATGATGAATTAAATATTTCTCTCTCTTTATTTTTTTTATTATTTTTTTAAGACAAACATGTAGATTTTAACGGAATGGCTTTGGCCACAAACAAAAATCACTCAGCTTCATGGTCATACATAATACATTTTTATACAAAGTGCAAAAACTCAGTAGCATTTACAATCTGCCCAAAGACTTCCTAATAAATTAGGTCAAATTAATAGTTGATGTTATGCATACTGACATCAGTGAAATTACATTAAAGATTAATTTGGCCCACTGCTTAAAATTCAGTTTTGAACCTCTAGGGTTAGACAATTTGCATTATGAAGAACTGATGCTGTATTAAGGTTACTTTTGAGTATGTATATATGTTCTGAAGTCTGATTCAAAGCTTAGATATATAAATAGAAGGAATGATCAATTTTGAAAAGGAAAAACTATAATAATATAAATAATAACCACTGTGAAATAATGTCTCATTTTCAAACTGGCTGTTGTTGCTTTTTTGGACATTCTGTAAAGGCACAACTTGTTACCCTCACCCAGTGTGAAGAACACAACAGGTGGTGTTCGGTTTGAGATGGAAACTCTAAACAACTCTAAGGTGACTGCGTATGAGGAGAGAGCAGTTGATATCATCTATCTTGACATTAGCATGATCTGAGAAAGCATCTTTGTATCTAAGCTGGGTTGTTATAGTCTAACTAGGTAGAGTACTAGATGGATGAAAAACTGATTAGATTGTTGTGGTTCAAATGGAGTGATTAATGGTTCATCCCCTACCTGAAGGTCAGTTACAAGTGGAGTTCCTCAGCAGTACTCAGACCTATTCTTATGAAGGACCTGGTGGGATATAAAATGTAGACAACCGTCATTAAGTTTGCAGATGGCCCTGTACTAGGAAGCACAGGGGATACACTTGAGGGCAGGGTCACCATTCAAAGGGAACTTGACCAGATGGAGGAATGGGCCAACAGAAACCTTTTAAATTCAACAAAGGTAAGTTCTGCACCAAGGATGGGCTAAAATCCTACAGTAGCTGGGCTGGGGACTGACTAACCTGGGAGCAGGTTTGCTGAAAATTGCCTGTGTACTAATGAACAACAAATTGCATGTGAGCGACCAGTGCATCCTTTCAGCAATGAAGGCTAACAGCACCCTAGGTTGTACTAAAAGGAACATCACATGAATATCGAGGCAAGTGATTATTCTCCTCTACTAAGCAGAGAAAATATATGGAATAATGTGTTATTTGAGGGTAGAGTATACAGGACATCCGTGTAGCTGATGTGACACAGGATCTATAGAAAACCTATGTCCTTCTGGAGTAGCAGGTAGAGGCCAGGCAAAATATTATTAGGTGTCTAAAATGGACCTAAGAGCTTATGCTTAAGTAACTGGTTGCTAAAAAAGTGACTAATAGGTAGTAATAGGACCCCTAGTGACTAATTGGTGTTAATAAATGCACACATAAGTAGCAATGATGAGACAGGGTAAGTTGGTAGATTATCTGAGAGATACAATGGTAAGGTAACCAGTACTTATTACATTTTAATATGTGATGCTCAGTGCTGCCCAAAATGTAAAACTGCAGTCATCTAGGAAAAATGTGAAAGAGAAATAAAAGTACTGGGAGGATATGCAACTTACTAATAGTTCAATGTACTGTTAATAGTAAATTCTTACCAAGAAAATCAAAGAACTGAAAAAGAACAAGAACAAGAGCTGAGGACAGGTTAGCCCAAAGAGCTCTTATTTCACAAAGCTATAAGCACCTGAAAAGGAAATCTAATAAGAAGGTTTCTCAGCTATAACTGTAAAGTTGTTAACTAAAAAATTAATTGTCCTTGTACTACAATAAAAAAAACTATAGTTCACTGTGAAGCCAGATTTCCAATGTAACTTCTCATCATACACCTCAGAATTTCCTGCTGTGACCTTTTCTTCAATGTGCCATAAGTATCTTGGAGGAACACTGGGCATGTGCAGAGAACTGCTGAGGAGATGATGACTAACAAGTGTGAAACAAATGATAAACTATTAATTTATAAATCATACTTCCTGTGAACAAGACTTTTCCTGAACTTTTATGTCTTTGAAAAATTTGAGTACAAAATTTAATAAACACATTGATACTCTGAAAACAAACACATTAATTTTTCATCAGAGAAAACAGTATATGCAAATATTAAATATCTGATATTCAAACTTCTATACTAAAGTTCCAGTTACGTAATGCCCACAATCCCTAAGAAAGCCAAAGATGGTGTTGCTATAGACATCAAACAAGTGCTTTTGTAGTTCTTCCAGTTTAAGGCAAAAAATTCAAGAGAGGGGAATATAGCTTTATTCCTCTTTTCTCAGTGCAAGTACTGGTGCAGAAATTAGATGGTTTCTTTAAGAGTTTTGAATTTAGCTCTCTTGAGTTCTAGTTGTATATAAACTCTCTCACCTGCCCATAAAGACTTTCACCTCTTTTGACGATCTTCTTAGCTGATCTAGGACTTCTAATGTCATTTCAATTCTTTTGCTTCTTGCTAGATCTCAGGTTTACCAGCTGTCAGCTCTGGAATACTAGACATCATTAGAAAAGTTGCCATTCAAGGGGAGTATTCAGGGATGTTACCTGAACCGCCTTAATTCTGAGAACCATGCTCTTTCTCAGTGACATAATTCTAGTTAACTTTAAATCTCTTATGAAATAAATCTCATCTTCCAGAAAATTTTAAATATTAGAAAATGGGGCCATGAGTTTTAGCTCATGTATAACTGTACCATAAGCGCTAATAGAAATTCATGCAGCAGTTCTTATAAGACATGTTAAATTTTTGAGTGCTATGTATATTGGAGGGCAGAATTTGGAATACTAAATGTATTATTGAGCTTCAATAAATTTTGATAAATATTTACAGAAATAATAATTCAAGAAAAGTAGAAAAACATTTATTACAATACTTATGAAGTTTAAAATTTTATTTTTATAAAGTTTAGCTAAATATTTGTTTCTTCTTTAAATAGAATAATAAAAAAATACTAAGATATAATAAGAATCATATTTAGTGGAAGAGGGAAACAGTCAGTGTGAAAAAATAATTTTCGTAGGGATGCAGTGCAAAACCATGCTTGAACTAAACAACTTTCCGTTGTCAAATAACTTAAAAAAACAGGTTTTCCGTAACACTGATCATTTTTTGCTCACATAGGCCTTCTATCATGTCTGTAACAATTTTCAAATTAAATTCAAATTAGGGTGGCTATTGAGCCTTAAGTGTGTTTAACTAACAGGAAGAGTTTGAGAAAGAGACAGATGAACTGCACACCATAAGAGGAAATATACATTGGTTTTCCACAGTGGGACAAAGGGATGCATAGATGGGCATATACTTATTAAACCTTTTTTTTTGTTCATTGGTAGCCAAAAACATTAGAAACCTCCTGCGTGATGACGAAGCCAAATGAAACGCTGCAAGTGAGGAGTCCAAAGTCAAAGATGAGAGAAGACAGAGAGTGGATCTGAGAGCAGCTGTTTGTCTCTGGAAGAGATTTGGTGCAATTCTGTAAGATGTCTGGGTTATTCTAACAGCCCTCTTTTAAGTCCAGCAAGACACTGAATCAGTTCAGCTGCACTGATTGATTGGATCATCACAGCTTAGAGTCACAGAATCAGTATAGGTTTCTACATAACATTCTAGAGTCTTTATCTCTCATCACACTCAATGGAGATCTCTGGTCATCTTCAGTGCCAGTGTAGATGGTGTGAACTATCCTGCCTTGACCACATAATAGCTTTCAGAAGAGCACAGGTTTCCCACGTATTTCATGTCTGTCAGTCCTGTCTAAATATCTCAAATACCTGAATACATCCTGAGTGGCACTACATACCTATGTTAAGCCTACTAAGCTCAGCCTGTATTCAAAATAATAACTGGTACCTAGAAAACCATTTATTTGATAAAATATAGATATTAATTTCTGAATGGCAGAATAGCTTTCCATATTAGTCTAATTAGATCTCCACTGGCTTATGCATAACGACTGCATATAGAAGTCTTTTGGTATTGACTTATGCACTTATATTATGTTGCCCTTCAAGTGTCTTGATAAGGACCTAATCTCACCCATGATGTTTTAGATGATTTAAAAGATCTCTGTTGTCTGGAGGGGTTTGTCAAATTACCACCATATGAAAAATTAACTGAAAGAGGATGTATATCCTTCAAGAAAATATTTTCTTTGATTCCTACAGTAGTCAGAAAACCATCCATTTCAAGCAGAATTACACCAGTGAAATAGCTTTGTGTACTACTAGTTTTTCCTCCTAACAAACCACAAGATCCAAAATGTAGCTCATTTGCAGGCCAAAAAAGATTAATTTTTTAGATATTAATTCTTCTAGTGCAAAACAAGTCAAAGAATCTAGCAACTACTACAGCAATTGTTACATGTAAAATGAATTCTTAGGTAGTATTACTTTCTAGTAAAGTAATGCCGTACAAGATGGTCTTCCCTTGTCCTTTTTCACCTAACCATGTGGAACCTCTCTCCCTACCACTAGAGCCTATAGGTCTTTATCCAAGTGAGTATTCAGTGCAATTGCCATACATGCATTGTTACTCAGAGAACACAATCACTTGTTCTTTGCATGGTTATCTAGAACATATGTTTCTCAGATATGCTGCCATTTTAATTGCTCCATGATTATTTATACTCTATCAGTTCATTATGTAGCAATCTAGAAGCACAAACTTTAACCACATCTGATATAGCCACAAATTCGCAAGCCTGTCAGGGCACATGCTGTGGAGTCTATGCCTGTTGGAGGTGAGGTGATCTTAGCATAGACTTAACCCCCAGTAAAAAGTTAACAGTTTTGGACCACTTAACCAGTTCTGAATAATTAAAACTTTCAGACCAGCACTGTAAGTTTTCACTTGATCAACACTCAGCAGCTTTTGGAAGAGGCATTTTGAATATGGAGCTATGAAGCTAACTCATGAAACTGCGATATGGCAGTACAGGAAATGTTGGAAGGGGACTGGAGGTTGGTGTCATCTGGGTCTTTATGACTGTCAGAGACAGACTAATTCTCTTAGAAAATCTTGGGTCTTCAACACGCTCACCAGGCCTCTAACTTATTTAAATATTGTTGCCTATGTAATTAGATGTGGTTTGAATTACAGTTTTAGATAGATGAAATCTAAAAGTAAAACATAGATTAAGGTGTTTTCTTAGACAGGGTGTTATGAAATAGTGTGGTCAGAATAGTAGTAGTGAGTTATGGGTATAGTCTCTTAACATGACAGTGTATATTGTAAACTAAGTATTTAACAATAGCCTGTGAGATTGAATATTACTGGAATCTGTCCTGGAATGAACTGAGGAAAGCTTTAATGGCAAAGCTAATGGCACAGCAACTGTGCATGTGTCTAAAATTTTGTTTATGCTGACTGTTCCTTAGATCGAAAGTCACCTATATGAATTGTTCAAAAACTAATTTGCATCTGACTGTCTGTGGGAAGACAAATACAAGAGGACACAGAAATAAAAATAAAAAGGTCATTCAATAGCACCCACGCTCTGCAGGGCACCTTCCAGGTAAGTGCTTTGCAGAACAAGAGGGATACAAAAAATGATGGTTTGTGTCTTCAAAGTCAGTCCCATCGTGTTGAAGTCAGTTAGAAAATCCTTTTTTCCCCCTTGATATCTGCCAGTCATTGCTACCACATTTCAATTGTTGTTACTGAAAACAATTCCTCATGTATATGTGGGATGGTCTGTTTTCTGAATTCCAGTTATCCATGACGCATTTGACACGCAACCTTCAGTGTGTATATGACTGTAACACCATATCCACTCTGCAAAAAAAGATCCATTTTGAAGACATAAAATGTAATTTTAACATACAAATTTTTCTCAGAAAGAATCAGAATTTACCTTAAGCTAAGGCTCCTGGAGGCATGATGCAAATAGGTAATTTCTTAAGCCATTGTCAGAAGTCTTCTGGAGGGGCACCATGTTTATTTCTCTGGCTTACAGACCATATTACATGTTTGAGTGATTGACCAAGTTTAGCAGAAACTGAATTCAAAGACGAATGCGCAATCAAAGGCAAATCTGTTCAGTGGTACCTGATTTTATCATCCCAATTTTGCTAAATGGATGACTTGATTTAAAGAAGCTAGGCACAGACATAAATGTCTGTAAGACAGAGTCTTTGGGGAGATTTGTAAAGGAAGAACATTAAAACTGTAGTAAACACCAAGACTAATATCAGCAAACAAGTCAGAGACATAAGTAAAACATTAATTTTGTTTTCTACTCCATATATTATTTATACCTGCGTTTGTATATATCAAAGCAATTCCAAAACTCCGAAAAGCCTTTTCTGCAATCAAAACTTTTTCCTAAAGTAGCACCTGTAATATTTACAGCACAAACATTTCTGTAAACTCTGGTAATGAGATTCTGAGACAGGAGAGATGAAGGATAAAGTATAATTGCTTTTTTGACTCCAGAGATTCTTGGATAAATTTTAACATCTGGCACCATACTATATCCTGAAAGCTTTCATGGGAGAAGTACTGTCATGATTCTGTAAGTCCAGGTCATGCTTTTGACATCTGGTTTATTTTTGATTACTTTTATTTCTGTTAAAATGAGGTACTTTTTCACTTGTTTGCTTTAGATAAATTCCTGTGCTACCCTAAAAACAGTTGCATTGAAAGGTAGATATGCTTTTCTTGCTTCCTGTAAATAGAAAATACACAACTTGCCTTGCTGGAAAGATTAATGATTAAAAATTAATTTTCATAATGCCTGGTAATCTGTCTTCTGAACCTACCACCCTGAGAGTGGTCTATTACTTTCAGATAAGTGGTCCCATATTAGGTGCTTATTCTTATATGTGTTATAAATGCACTGGCTGGTTAAGTTAACCTTGGAGGATAATTTTTACTGGCACTTTGAATGTTGTGTTATTTATCTTTTCCTCCTTTTAAGATTCAATCATCTGTGTCCAAGAGGTCGTCAACTATTACATCTTCCCTTCATATTATACGATATCATATTAATATATTAAAAGTGTTACCTCTCTACAGTTATGAGATTAATTAATTTTTGTGTGGTTTTATTATCATTTGCCTATACATTCTCACTGTTCTTAGTTATGATCTGGTAATGTATTATCTTGGTATAAACCTCTGATTAATCTAAATTTGAGTCAATAGCAAAAATTAACCTGTGACAGAAATGAGGTTTCACTGAGTCATGCAGGACCAAATGGTCCTTCAACAGGGGGCAGATTTATTTTGCAGCAGAATAAAATAAATATTTTAGTACTAATATTTCTGGATAGGAAAATATGCTATTTGCAGTCACTTCTCTTTTGGTTCCTGTGGCTTTCTGAAGAAATTTTTATTTTTTTTCCTTCCTTTTTCACATTGCTCTCACACTCCTATTGCCTGAACTTTTCTACCAATATGAGGACTCTTTGGTGACTGCTATGAGTTAATGCTTTGGAAAATGTGATACTAATGGACATATCTCAAGATCACAGATCTTGTCTGCTGAACATAAGTATTTTATTATGAGACAAAAATTATTTATTTTTTTAAAAGAGTATTAATAATAAAAAAAAAAGCTCAAATAAGCCTGGTTCCTGTCTTTGTTGTGCTGAAGGGACCCCTCCTCCCCCAAGCTCAAATGCTGTCATTCCTGCATGAAAAGAGAATGTGGACGCTGGTGTCATTTAAATACTTTATTCCTTACACGTACTACCTGTTTCTCATGAACTGTGGGTAGGAAGTGGGTAGGGACTATAAGGCTCCTTAATAATGCTATGATAGCTGTGAATCTATTTTTTCAGGATTTAAATACATTTAATTATTTGCAATAAGTTATATAACAAAAAGTCCTGTGGAAGTGCCTGTACCTGTTAGCATCCTACTTAATGAATAAAAAAGAAATAAATGGAGTACTAATTGCTAAAAAAAACCCAGTAGAGTTCTACATGAATATCTACAATGATATAATTGAACATTTCTTTCTGACTGTGAACGAATATAGTATGCCATGGGAGCGCTGAGGACATAGAACTGTATGTAGGTTTCTAATAGCAAGATACAAAAGATGATACTGATGGCTACAGAATGACTTCAGATGTGTAGCAGTGAAGTTTTAAAGGACTCCCTCAAAATAATTTTGATTTTTATTTTTTTTTAAACAAGCTTTATTTACTGTTATTTCTAGCATGGTTCATTTTAGTTTTGAAATTAAGTGTAATTTTCACAGATTGCTTTCTAGCAAAAACAGACATACTCTTATCATTTTAGAGTTACTAAAGGGTGTTAGATGGTGATAATTACTGCACTTGATATTATTATTCCACTCCATCATTCATTAATAGAAAAGGCCAATAACATGAGCATTTAATGGTGTTTGTTATCAAATGCAAAGGAAGCATGCATTAACACTAGATTTTAGAATCTCAAGTCTTCCTTTCAATTAAACAATGGAATTTTCAATTATGGTTTCTTTCTAATAAAAAAAAAAAAATAAATAAAAATCCTCATTAATTTCAGCCTTATTCACAGCCACCCAAAGGCAATTGAAAGAACTGGCAAGTACTAGCCATTTGATCAGGTCATCAGTGGGAATTCATCTCTATAAAATGTTTTTGTTGGTGAAGAAAGATTATTGTGATAAAATATCAGTTTCTGATGGCATATTTTGAGATAGTGTGGGCTTATATGTGACATTATGTTGTGACCTATTTTCCATTTAAATAGTAGAACTGAAGCCTTTATGTTTTCTGCTTAGTCTTTAACGTTAGCCTAACTAGATGTTCACATTTCTAAATGAATAATTTTAAAAAATGATTAGTGCAAAGCTTTGTATATAAAATCCAAAATATTAATTTCTAAGTTCTAACATATTAAACACAAGTTTTATATGATGTTTGAAAAAATATTCCAATTTTGTTCTCAATTGGACTTAAAAAAAGCAAAAGCAAGCAAATAAATCTAACTCCATCCAGTATGATAAATTGCACCAGGTAGGTTTATCTCCATTTTTCAATCTCTGAGAAAAATATGATTTTTTTTAATTTTTTTTTTGTTTGGTAACACATTTCACAGGATTCCCTATCATTAACAACTGGGTGTTGCTAAAAAATGTGCATTAAAAAAATGGACTAGCTAAGTGATACTGCAGTTATTGAAAATGTACTGCCAGAAGTTTGGTTTCTTTTATTTGTTTTTAGTTCTTAGGTCAGACAAACAGATTTTTATTTTTTCTGCTGATTAATCACTACAATTCAGATATTGAGAATGAAGTCATTATATATTAGCAACCCATTTTATTTCCTTAGAGCAGGCAATTTCAGCTATTGAAGAATGTCACATGCCCATATTCAGCCAGCAGTGACACAAAAGATTTTTCTGAAAGTGACTAAATTGGTCTAGATGAACCAGATATTTTTTTGAGAATCTGGGATTATGTCAAACTGAGATTTGAAACATTAGCATGTAGGAATTAAAATTTCACCCCCTTTTCCTCCAACTTTAACTCATCTAAATCCTCATAATCACAGGAGATGGTGAAAGGAAAAAAAAAAGTTAGGACAGAAGGCACATAAAACAAATCCTACACATCACAAAGTGCTAAATGTTTTCCTCCAGCCCATAAGAAATTTAAGAAATACATTGCAAGTGGCAACAACATCAGTTTTATGGTATAGAACAGGAAGGGATCAAGATCACTGTTAATGTCCTATGTCTCTGTATTAACAGGAAATTAATTTTTACAAATATGTAAATGATCCTGTGATAATCACAGAATCATAGAATTGTTAGGGTTGGAAGGGACCTTAAAGATCATCTAGTTCCAACCCCCCTGCCATGGGCAGGGACACCTCCCACTAGATCAGGTTGCTCAGAGTCCCATCCAGCCTGGCCTTAAAAACTTCCAGGGATGGGGCATCCACAACCTCCCTGGGCAACCTCTTCCAGTGTCTCACCACCCTCATGGTGAAGAACTTCTTCCTAACGTCCAATCTGAATCATCCTGTCTCTAGTTTTAATCCATTCCCTCTAGTCCTACCATTACCCAACATCCTAAAAAGTCCCTCACCAGCTTTCTTGTAGGCCCCCTTAAGATACTGGTAGGCCACAATAAAGTCTCCTCGGAGCCTTCTTTTCTCCAGACTGAACAAGCCCAACTCTCTCAGTCTGTCCTCATAGGAGAGGTGCTCCAGCCCTCTGACCATCCTCATGGCCCTTCTCTGAACATGTTCCAGCACAGCCATATCTTTCTTGTAGTAGGGGCTCCAGAAATGGATGCAGTACTCCAGGTGGGGTCTCACAAGAGTGGAGTAGAGGGGGAGAATCACCTCCCTTGACCTGCTGGCCATGCTTCTCCCAATGCAGCCCAGGATACGATTGGCTTTCTGGGCTGCTAGTGCACACTGATGGCTCATGTTGAGCCTCTCGTCCCAGCACCCCCAAGTCCTCTTCTTCAGGGCTGCTCTCAAGCTAGTCATTGCCCAGCCTATATCGGTGCTTGGGATTGCCCCGACCCAGATGGAGGACCTTGCACTTGGTCTTGTTGAACTTCATGAGGTTGTCATGGGCCCACCTCTCCAGCCTGTCAAGGTCCCTCTGGATGGCATCCCTTCCCTCCAGCGTGTCAGCCACCCCACACAGCTTGGTGTCGTTGTCAAACTTGCTGAGGGTGCACTCAATGCCACTGTCCATGTTGCTGATGAAGATGTTAAACAAGACCGGTCCCAGTACTGATCCTTGAGGGACTCCACTTGTCACTGGCCTCCACTTGGACATGGACCCATTAACAGCCACTCTTTGGGTGCAGCCATCAAGCCAGTTCTTTATTCACTGAAACGTCAGTCCATCAAACCCATACTTTATCAGCTTGGAGACCATGTCATGCGGGACAGTGTCAAAGGCTTTGCTCAGGTCCAGGTAAATGACGTCAGTTGCTCTCCCCTTGTCTATTGATGTTGTGACCTTCTCATAGAAGGCCACCAGGTTTGTCAGGCACGATTTGCCCTCAGTGAAGCCATGTTCATTGTACCCAATCACCTCTTTGTTATTCTTCTGCCTCAGCAGTGCCTCCAGGAGGATCTGCTCCATAATCTTACCAGGCACGGAGGTGAGACTGACTGGCCTATAGTTCCCTGGTTCCTCCTTCTTTCCATTTTTGAAAATGGGGATTACGTTTCCCCTTTTCCAGTCAGTGGGGACCTCACCAGACTGCCATGACTTTTGGAATATAATAGAGAGCGGCAGAGCAACCTCATCCGCCAGTTCCCTCAGTAACCGTGGGTGTATCCATTGGGTCCCATGGACTTGTGCACTTTCAGGTTCATTAGATGGTCACAAACCTGATCTTACAAAGGGCAGTTCTTTCCAACCCCTGCCATTATCTTTTGTGACTCCGGGAGTATGGGTGGAGCCCTTGCCAGTGAAGACTGAGGAAAAGAAGTTGTTAAGAACCTCGGCCTTCTCCATATCACTTGTCACCAGTTCTCCTGTTTCCTTTCTGAGGGGGCCCACACCTTCCCTAGTCTTCTTCTTACCATAAATATAATAATTAATATTAATATAGAAATTTTTGCTGTTGTAATATCATTTGTTACTCAGGTAAGCAAGAAACCAAATCAATTATCAACATCAAAACCATAAGATCTCAATACCCTCTAAATAACCTTGCAGTTGTTATTGGGATAGGGAAGGATCTTTCTTGATTTGACTTCATATTTGGTGTAATTGCCAATTCCTATGGCAATTATTGAAATTCTTGAAACAAAGGAGTGACACACAATAATTGAGACAAAACATATAGAATCATTAAGATAAAAATATTTCTTGTGGATACATTCAGGTTTGAAATCAAAATATATTTATCCAAACTTTATAATTCTAGGATCAGCAGAATCTTTGCCATAAATTTTATCAAATTCTATCTTAGAACAATTAAATTAATTGTCTCCACAGTCCTGCATATGGAAATGTCCCTTATGCGAAAATTTACTTCATGATTGTAAATGTTTTTTCTTATTCTGTCTAGAAATATATTCATAATCAATTTATAGCTGTTTGCTTTGCACCAGCATTATCTTTCAATTTAATTAGTTCTTTCTCACTTCTTCCAAAGCCCCAAATGTTTAGCTCAACAAAATTAAATGTCTCCTCATATAAACAAGTCAAGTCCTTTAACCTCTTTTCATAAGCTTGGTTTTCCATTACTGTAATTATTTTGGCATTTCTCTGAGATTGTTTCAATTTAAGTTCATTAATGTAGGTAACCAAAACTGTACATTACATTCTATATGAGATCTTAATGCTTCTTTTTGTAGTGTTATGAATATAGATGTGTGTAGTTTTTTTCCAATTTGTCTTTTCTGTTGCTTCCTAAAAGTGTGATTTTTTTTTTTAAAAGGTTTGTTACACTGATAGCTCAAAACTGTCTCATAGGATTTGAGATAGGAAAAGAAGTGTTAGTCTTAAATTGAAGCAAAGGAGACCTAGGTTCGCCTAAAAGAAAACAGTAATGCAACATCAGAGTAAATGGTTTTAGGAGGCTGTAGAAGTGAATAACTTTAAGAACAGTTTAGACAAATATCTGTCAGGAATGCATTAAGTTTAATTCATCTGCCTCTTAGTGGGAGAATAGACTACACGACCTCTTAAAGACCTTTTCATTATTATGGCTCTGTAATAAAATATATTTCTATACAATTTCAGTAACTGTTTATGAATTATGTGTTTTATGATTTACAGCAGCAAATACTATTCTTAATTTTGAAGTCAATTCTATTGCAAATTACTTTTTGCAATTCTTGAGACACTGGGGTGAAATTATCTATACTTAGTCTGAAAGATACGCTGTGACAGGTGCCCAAAACTATACTTTTCAGTTATGAATATGATAATCAGATTCCTGACTTTACAGGATTTTTCTGTCCTGTCAATCTATAATTTCTCTAGCATTTGTAATAGAAGTGATCTAACAAGGGAGACAGTCCCCTCCCTTGATTTATGGGCTGTGCCCCTGTTCATATGGCCCTGGTGCTGCCAGGGCACACCATGATAGATGTTCCCACCACACCCCCCATAGCCTTATCCACAGAGCTGCTCCATTCCTTCAGCATCTCTTGGTTGTCTGAATGGCAGCCCTGCCCTTAAGCATACCAACTGACCCGCTCAGCTTGATGTCAAATGCAAACTTGATGAGCATGCTCTCCATTACCTCCTCTAGTTTTCTTATGAAGACTTTAAATGTAGAAGGACCCAAGATAGACTCCTGTGGTACTACTCTTGTTAGAAGCATCTTGGTAGAGTACACCTGACTACCATCTGTGTCCAACCATCAAAATATCATGGAATCATAGAATACCGGGTTGGAAGGGACCTCAAGGATCATCTGCTCCAACTTTTCTTGGCAAAAGCATGGTCTAGACAAGATGACCCAGCACCCTGTCCCGTTGAATCTTGAATGTGTCTAACGTTGGCAAATCCACCACTTCCCTAGGGACATTATTGCAACGACCGATTGTTCCCATTGTGAAAAATTTTCGTCTTGTGTCCAATCAGATTATCCCCAGGACTAACTTGTACCCATTACCCCTTGTCTTTTCCACATGACTCCTTGTAAAAAGGGAGTCTCCATCTACTTTGTAGACACCCTTTGTAGCCACTGGAACATGGTGATAAGGTCTCCCCTAAGCCTTCTCTTCTTGTGGGGTAAAGCCAGAAAAGGACCCTTCTGCATTAATATCTTCAATTAATGTGTGGAGGACTGGTACTTTGGCAAAGAAATATATACTTCCCATAGATTCGTTCTCTGATAATCTAATGTTTTGGGGTAAAAAGAAATCTTTGTTTTTACTGATTTCTGTGACATGGGAAAACAGTGACTAGTTCAGCTAACAGAAAAAGCTGTGGCGTATTATTATACCAGGTAATTATTTTTACTATTTTTATTCCCCAAAACCAAATTCGCAATAAATATAGTAAAAACATAATGTATACTTTTATAGACATTCAGAAAATGTTAATGAAAATTAATCTTCACAGAACATTTTTCCATCTGGAAAACCTTTTAATAAAACTTTTGATTAACAAAAAAGCTGATTTCTTCTACTCCATTGGATGTGAGCTGGCAATGTGCGCTTGCAGCCCAGAAAGCTAGTTGTATCCTAGGCTGAATAAAAAGAAGCATGGCCAGCAGGTTGAGGGAAGTGATTCTCCCCCTCTACTCTGCTCTGGTGAGACCCCACCTGGAGTACTGCATCCAAGACAGACATGGAGCTGTTGGAGCCAGTCCAGAGGAGGGACACAAAATTGGTCAGATGGCTGGAGCACCTCTCCTCTGAAGAAAGGCTGAGAGAGTTGGTGTTGTTCAGTGTGGGGAAGAGAAGGTCCTGGGGAGACCTTGTTGTGGCCTTTCAATATATAAAGGGGGCTTACAAGAAAGACAGAGAGATACTGAGGCCTATAGTGACAGGACAAAGGGCAATAATTTTAAACTGAAAGAGGGTAGACTTACATTGAACAAAAGGATGAAATTTTTTACTATGAGGGTGGTGAGACACTGGAACAGGTTGCCCAGAGGAGTTGTGGAAGCCCCACTGGAAGTGTTCAAAGTCAGGTTGGGTGAGGCTTTGAGCAACCTGATCTAGTGAAAGATGCCTTTGTACACAGCATGGGCGTTGGACTAGATGATCTCTGAAAGTCTTTTCCAACCCAAACCATTCTATAAGGCATGGATTATGAAGGGACTGAATAGGAAATCTGGAGTAAAATCTTTGAGGCAACTAGTGTAACTTTAAAAATAAAACATTTCTAACTTGCTGAAGCGATGATGAATGTGAAATTGTTAAAGATAAAAATCTTAAAACAGTTCTAATGGTCCTATAGAACTGAAAATTATGTTTAATTTTGTGGGCTACAGCGATTACATATCCATGGTGAAGTAATGTGTAGTTCAGTGACAGTATTGGAAAGTATTGATCTTACAAAGTCAGGAGATCTGACGTATGAAATATAGAACTACTGAAATTTGAGGATTAAAGATAGGCTTGTGGTCAAACTTGATTAATAGAGCCAACTTTTTTTTAAAAGTACAAAAACAGTTATGCTAATGAATGTAGACTTGATGAATTAATATCCTTTGACAGTATGTCAGACGGAAATGGAGAGACAAGTAATCTCTTGCCAAATGAATTGTCCTCTCCTTTTGAGACAGAAAAATAAAAAGTAAGGAGCCACTTTTAGTAAAATGAAAACTGAGGACAGCCAGAAGTTGTTTTATTGTTTTGTAAGATATTCAGACAGCTGTGGTTCTTCATTGCTGAAAGAAAAACGCCTATATTCAAAATCAGAAAAAAAATCCTTTATGTCATAGAAGGAAAACAAGTGTTGTTCAAAAATTGAGACAGAACTTGAAGAATCTACAAATAATAAATGAATTAATATATCGTGAGAAACATAACAACTGTCAAAAACAGAGCTTGCACTTTCAAATATTCTCTGCCAGTGTTGAACAATACAGAATGCGTGGAGCAGAACAGAGGTTGCTGTATGTTTTAATCAGATATGGAGGCAGAATACAAATGGAGTACACACCCAGATCTACAACCATTAAACATTCCCTAAGTAATATATATTGTGTAAAATAAAAAGAACCAATATGAGTTCCTGGCTCTGAAATCAAGGAGTACAGACTTATTTACATCAACGCTATGTTCCTTTAGTGGTAGACATAGAATTAGTCTAGATGTAGCCACTGGATTTTGACTGTCACTAAGTCAGCGGTCTATGTTAGTTGCAAAATAAACTTCACTGCTTTGCTTGTGTTTGTCTGTTTCTTTCTCCACACAATTTTAATTTGGAAGCACAAAACCAGCATCTTCACTGCTGTCAGACTTCCACTTATCGTGACAGATGGGAGGTGTCACAGAAGAGAAAGACATTTGGAGAACAGCTTCATGACCCAAATATGACTCACAGTTTCTTGCTGCATATGGAGAAATGGCCACATATGATAGTTTTTTAAAAGTTTAGCCTTATCTCTTCATAAATGCTACACTACTTACTGCCATTTTTTTTCACCCTCACATTCCCTATTTTCTGCTGGTGTCCAAAGAAGCCATCATTAACACCAATGAGATTCATCAAGACTGGTTAAAGAGAAGTAAGAGAAGAATTTGAGTTATTTTGTACTCTTTGTGTTTGCAGTAGAGTGGTTTAAGAAAAAAAGAAATAAGTGCTATTTCCACTTTTTTCTCTGAGCTATTTTTCACATACAAGTCAGGATAGACGTGATTATTAGCAAAAAATTCCATTCTGGATTCTAACATTCCTGATACATTTATGAATATTAGCAGTTATGTAGGAAATACTACCTCACTCTTTCAAACTTTATAGGCCTTTTTTTCCCCTCAATCATAGGGAATTGAACTCATAATATTTACAATTGCACAACTTTTCTGCTTTCCTTATCAGAAATATATTTTAAGTATAGACTTGTACATTATATCATCTATTGATATATAGTAGCCTGAAATATAAAGAAAATGGGAAACTGGAAATTTATGTATGTCCTGAGAATAATTTTCTGAGCAGCTTTCTGAAAAAAGACACCAATAAATACCACTTGATTACTTCAAAGTGAAAGAACATGGTGAAGATTATATTAACACCCAAGTATGGCATTTTTTTCTCAACAAAAGCAATAAACTATCTGCCACAAACAAAAGTTAATCAACAGGGAAGAACACTCTTCCTTTATTGGAAACAAGAACTGCATCTTTTTGATAAACTGATTAAATTAGATTGGAGAAAATATATATCCCTTGTGTATCACTTGTCTAAAATGCATTATGCTTTAATTAATTGCTAACATCTAAGGAGGGGCATTTCTGGTTTTGAATATGCCACTAAAATAGGAAAAAGCACTTATTTTCTCTTCAATTATGCCTACACTGATGCAACTACAGCTTCATCCTGCTTCTCATGGTAAATTAATCTATGATCCTCTTTGCTCTTACATCTAGGCTGTTCCCAGTCCCTAAGTTGGCACATTGCTAACAAGTTTGAATCTGCTTGTGGTGCACCGAAACGTTTTCTGCAGAAGGCATTGTCCTCTGTGACAGGGGAGAGGTCATCCAGACAAGAAGGATCTAAAACCAACAGAGAATGAATTAGCATATACCTGAAGAGAGGAACTGCATCACGTCCTTGTCTCCTATCTGAGCATCTAGCTACATATGAGAGGGTTACACCCAAGCCTTGCTCTCTTAGCCTGGGTTCTATCTGCATTGATAACAAGCACAGCCTACATTTTCATGCCAGCAAGTCCCTGGAAGAATCAGTTAAAAAAATCTGGCATACCCTGTCCTTGGTGATAGATTCTCTGAAGAAGCAGGCTAGAGTAGAACCAGAGCAAGAAGCCAGTCTGAGAAACATTGGGAAATCTGAGTGCTTCATCAGTATAAAAGAACTGTTGTAGATTCTGCTGCTTGTAAATATGCAATTATTATACACATATACATGTTAGAACCATAATAGATCTAATGCTATTTAACACCAATCTAACACTTGTCATTCCCTCTGTGATGCACCATTCAGAAATACAGATGAACTCAATGAGGAGATAATAACAAATTATATCACATAAAGATGTACCAGAATAAAACCAAATGAAATCTAGACAAAGATCTAATAGCCAAAAGGAATAATGATATTGATTATGCAGATGAGATAGAGAAGGGATAGTCAGTAAATTTGCTGCCAACCTTAGCTCTTTATTTACCAATATAAAAGGATGAACAATTCTAGGAAGGAGTAGAATCCTTAATACATAATCAATATTAGAACTTAGTTGGTGTAAGGAAGCCTACTGGGCAGATTTATCTCACTTAATTTTAGGAATAAATTTATTTCCCAAACTATCTGTATCTAGTGCCATTGAAGGCACCCTGCTATATATGAGGTAGCAGCATGGGACGGTAGACACGACATAGGAACTGCCCTACCCTTCTGAGGCAGCAGCTGAAGGTCAGCTGGCAGGGGCACCAAAAATAATACTAGATTGATTACTTATGTTTCTGCATATGAATTGTGCATTGGGTGGCAATGGATGAGACTCATACACTGAGGCATTTATAATATAGTTATCAGCATGACATTAGGTATTATACTAGCTAGGTGCCTGCAGTCCCACTGTTGTTACTGGAGATCTAGTCAATGTAGCATTAATTCAGTCGCTCATAGACATGCACCTCTTGCCATTTGAAGTAGTGCCCAAGGGTGTCCAAGACACCTGTCCAGAGATGGCAGAAATAAAAAGATAGCTAACTAAGGACCTGGTACATTAGATGAGGATGTCTTAAAGAGAAGCATCAGTTCTTCCATTTGCACAAGTGAGTCATGCTGAGTGGAGTCTGAAGATCTATTCATCTGAACAAATTTTAGACTTTTTAGACAATTTAATTTTAGACATTTCTGGGACTATTTCCGTGTATGTAGATATAACCAGACTCTGGGATTCAGAATCCATGAATGACATTTTTGTATACTGAAAGGAGAAATGAAGGCTAAAAATAAGTTTTTTATAGGCTTAACTGAAATCACTAGGGAGAAATTTTGGAAATTTGAAAGCAGGAGTAATTTGGATGAGACTAATTTTGAAATAAAAGAATTCCTGATCCTTATAAAGGAAAGAAATAAAAAGCAAGCTAATGACAATGGACAATAGACTTCTGTAGACTCGCAGGAGCTGTGGGAAGCAAGGTCCCATAGGAAGGAAGTCTAAGGAATAAGATGTTCTAGAGAACTGGTGATTCCTTAATGAAACAATATTAGGGACACAAAGACAAAGAATTGCTGTGAAGAAGAATGATAGGAAATGCAATGAGATTAAATGGAGTAAAATGTAGGATATTGCATGACCTTACACTAAAAAAAAAAAACAAAACAAGTACACAGAAATTAGATAGTAGGCTAAATTACTAAAGGAATAGAATTGCTATAATAGAAGTAATGAAAGGCTAAGAATTCTTAATTGAACAGTAGCCAAATATTAGCAAAATCAGAAAGGCTGAGGCACAAAATGAGGTACCTCAAGCCAAGGACATCATGAGAAAACCAAAAGGGCATTCTTAGTGTATTAGAAGAAAAAAAAACAACAAAAGATAGTTATTTACACAGTGAAGGTGCAAAGCTGTTGAAGATTATGCTGAACAGCTGAAATGTTGAATGAGTTTTTTTTTTTTTTGAGACTATTTTCAACTGCAATCAGATAGATAAAACAGTGGGGGGTCTGAACTATACATACAAAAAAAAAAAGGTAAGAAAGTGCTCTGGTAAGTTTAGAGACTCAAATCATCTCAATGTGATTAATTCACCCTTGGGTACTAAGAGAACTAAATAAAATAATTACAATTATCAGGGAGAACTCAAAGAGGGAAAAAAAAAAGAACACAGAAGGGTAAACCTAGTGCTTATTTTAGAAAAGATATAAAGGACAGCTAACAAGAACCTGAATAACATAAAACAACGTCAAACTTAATTTCCTCCTACAAAAAATAAGGAGAAACATGTACTCCATATTTTGAGTTTAGTACGATTCTGACAGTGTTTCTCATACATGATGTAAGATATGGAATTTACAGAAACATATTTTAGATGAAAGTTCTAAAAATGTGTAAAACTGGGTAACTACTCGGGGTAGTTATCGCAGATGTTGCAAGCATCTTTCTAAGAGAAAACAATCTAGTTGTAGTAATTTGCAGCATTAGCAATATCACGCTGTTGTGAAGAAACAAATATTATTCAACTGATATATACATATACAAATGCAAATATTATTGCAAAAGATATACTGTATCAAGATTGCACTGAATTCCTGAAGAAGGCTGAAGGCCGAAAGTTTGAAAATGTCTTCAGGAAAACAAACAGAATGATCAATGGAAGTTTAGGAAACAAAAGACCAAAATAAGACCTAATAGGTTTTAAGTAAATGAAAGAGCTGTTAAAATAGGAGGAATTAATTATTTTCCATGTTCAAAGAACACTGAAGTTGCTGTTGAAATCAATCACTCCAAGTGTATTTAGTTTTGACATTTAAGTGAAACCTCCTAATCAAAACTATAGTTATCAGCAAATTAGCTTGCCCAGGGATGTTGTAGAGTATCCTGCAGGAGACATATACATACATAACGGAAAGGAACAGGTAAATATCTCTTAGGAATGGTTCAGATATAGTTGTTAGTGAATTTACAAGCAGGGATGCACCCTAGATTTCCAAATCCTTCACACGTTGTTTTCCATTCTTTGTGTCTGTAAAGTAGATGTTCTTATGTGCCTCAGTTCACCTGAAGTAATTGGGTGTAACAAGATTTACTGAAGCAATGTTACAGAGATGAATTGTATGTTGGTAAACTTCTTTGAGACCTCAGATGAAAAGAGCTGCATAAGGGCAAAATATTGTATTATATTACTAACTCCATGTATCACCAACATTTTGGGATGAAAGCAAACTGTAAACAAGGTCATCAGACTGATAATCTTTGCAGACCTTTCTCCACTCTGTCAACCTTATTTAGAATTTGCTCAGTGTGTGCGTTTGGAACTGCTGAGTTTCAAGAACAGTTCAAAATAATCTTGCTGCTCCACAGTAGGTGTTTCTTGCACTGTAATGTTTCTTAAATATTATTGAAGAAAAGGACAATGGTTTGTCTATTTGAGTGTCAGATTTTCCACTGAAGATTAGCAGCTTCCAAAAAAGGATTAAAACAAAACAGAAGATAAAAAATAGCATCAGTGAGAAGAAGAAGGTACAGCTAGTTTTCTTATAACTTCTGAGCTGAACAAAGCTATGCAAGTATAGACACGAGAAGTCTGATGGATAATTCAGAATCATGAATCATATTGAAACAAAAATCTTACTTGAGGGTATTCGAAAGGA
The DNA here is from genome assembly GCF_964199755.1 of Larus michahellis. Lineage (NCBI taxonomy): Eukaryota > Metazoa > Chordata > Aves > Charadriiformes > Laridae > Larus > Larus michahellis. The sequence continues at coordinate 144,429,881 of NC_133896.1, forward strand.
AAATATTCTCTTATATGTAATTTCTACAGAAGCTAATAGACAGAGGGAAGACTGAATTTCAGTTATGCCACGTTTTTGTTTTCAAATTGGACATTCAATAGTATGAATCCAATATAAACAGTAACAGATGGAGGAAGAAGTTTCTATGACCTCAGAGAAGAAAGTAATGTAATAAAGAAAAAATGGCAATAAGACGCTTTTCATGCAATCTTTCTTCGTAGTTACAGACCAAAATATATGATCCTGTGATTCTTTAGAAATAGCTCTGCAGATGATATTCTTTATCAGAGGACAAATGCTGCCAGTCGAGTTCTCAATCAAAAGTAAATGGTACATTTTCTTTATATAAACATTATTGCTAAGTCTTATCCAACTTAACACACTTCATCAGTTACTCTGACCTCTAATGGTAATTTTCTCCTCTCTTTATACGTGATTCCACACAAGATAGTATCATCCCATAAAGAAGTTGCCTTACACATAGTGGTAAAATATTTTGATTTTTACCAAAATGCCTTAAGGTCTTTCTTTTTCTTGAAGTATAAGAATGACAATTGATGTTTTTCACTTCATTTAAGTGACAGAAAAAGTGATGGTGCATAACTTGGTACCAATTTTATTTCCTAATTAATCTTGCCAATATTTCCCTTTACAGACCTACTATCAAAATGTTAATAATATCTGGAGATCTAGGAATGCATTATAAGCTTATTAGGGAAGGTTGGAATTTCCTCTTGCTCTTTTTTAAAGCCTTATGTGGCAATTAGATGGCAACTCACTTCTCCAGGTTTTTTAAAATCTCTAGTTCTGGTGGGACAGCTTCTATCTTTTAATCTGTGTTGGCTTATTTTTTGAAGTTTTTGGAAAACATGAAATAATTGGTGAAATGGTCAGGGTAATACATGGAGCACAGTTGCTGATATGCAGTCTTACATTATTTTGCACTGGCTTTTTTTATGGGAGAGTATACTATTAAACTTAATGTAGGTGTTTAGCAGCTGTGACATACAATTGCAGTTTTTCTCCCTATGAAAAAAACCCACAAATATTTGAGTTCTTCATAACTTCAGTATTACAGATTATTCCCCACCCCATCCCTGAAAACAAAGCTTATTTTCTACCAAATAATATCTATTTTGGTCAGTCTCTGTCCTGTTTCCACTCTTGCCAGAACCCTTACTGACTCTCTCTGATTTACCATACAAAGTGATTTCCACACAGGCCATTCTGTTGAATCATGATTTGCTCTTTGAACCTTCAAAAACTATTTTCAAAGACAAGGAAACAATTGTCGTAGATTTTTGTGTTCATTGAATTTTCTTTTTTGATGTCTTATTACAATGTTCATGGTTTTTAGATGTGCTTGGTATAAATCTTTTTTGTGATTATCTGCTTTGCTCTGATGTAGTCATCCATAAAAACCATTTATTGCCTTGTAAAATTTTTCATAATAAATAGTTCTGGGAATCCAGGGTAACTAAGTGTAGCCTAAAGGCCAAGAGTCATACACAAGTTCTGGGTCATAGTACTGAAACTATGCATTTAAAAAGCCAGACTCCTTTTAGAGAAAAATCTTGGCTAGAGAATGGGGAGTTGGGATGAGTAGTCTCTGCATGACACATTTTATGTAGAAATTTTAAAAGTTATGACATTCTCGTTCAGATCACAATGCTCAGATCATCTCTCTGAAACCTGATTAAAATAATTGCTACTCTACCATATTGATACTGCCAAAATCTTACTTTCAAATCATATCAGAACTCCTTTACTGTATTTTAAATATACATATAAAATATATTTATATATACCATCTATATGTTAGAATTTTGCCTTTTGATTAGAAGCTGATATCTTAAAATTAAGTTTGTATTAGCTGTGGAGAGATGCAAACAATGTTCCTAATCCCTAAATATTTCATAATTGTCCCGGGATGTTTTTTCAATCATAATGTATTTCAGTATTATCTCTTACACAAACCACAAAACTGAATATCACGGAATCAAATCAACCACTGTAAGCTATTTGTGTTTTGCAATCTATTTTCTTCATATCCTGGTCTTAATGTTCTTAAAACTGAAGAAAGGTTATACTGTTTCAAATTACAATGCCTTTGAATACTTTTATTTGCTTTTAAGACACACTGAACTTTTAAGACATAAAGGCACATAATACAACATTTTTCACTTCTTTAATATACTAAGGTTTTGTATTAGAGTTGCAAACCCCTGAAGCTTGCAAATGGTGCTTTTAATAGCGCTAATTTGCATGAAAACACTACGGTACAATTCGATTTGTTTTAAAAGAGGAATTACTAAAACTTTGATTTTATTTTAGATGCAAAACATTTGCCACTATTGTCAAAACCACTGCTCATTATCATCATAAATATCAGCCTTTTCTTTTTTTTTTTCTTTTTTTTTAGGATAGATTTTTATGCTAGCAGTGACTTTTTAAATCTTTCAGGCTTGTCTCAAGATTGTGTACTCTGTATTGGTAAGTATTGTAAATAGTGTAATAGCTCTGTTTGCAATCATAATATTAGATTGCAATTTAAGATCAACTTGAATTTGAAAAATTTAATACTGGGTATAAGAAAATAGTTTTTTGCTTAAAGTTCTTTGCAGGTACCTTTGAATATAGTGTTTAATTGCTTTGGAAGGTGTTTTGAGAACTGTCCTTTTGTTTTAAGCTTTGGAAGGATGGGATTATGTTAATTTGCAGGAGTAAATGGAATTGTTAACACCTATAAAATAATGAAAGCATTTCTTTGACCCACCATAGGTGTTTGTGATATCCAACCATTGTGGAAGAGACAAAAAAATCCTTCTCTGAAGTTAGACATAGATAAAATAGGAACGTATCTTTTCATTTGGAAAAAACATATTTTTGAATGAGAGTCTCACAACTATACAAACTCAGAACAGCTTCTTTTTCTTTGTAAAACAAATGCTTTGATTAGAACTACTGGAACTACTGAGACACTAAATAACAGTCTCCAATTTTCTTCTTTTTATGTTTTTTTTTTTAATTTCTGAGGCCTAATCCAGTGATGTCCATGGCACACAGAGGTTAGAGTGTCTGAAAGGCATATCAAAGATGATATGTAAGGAAAAATTGTGCATATAGAACTGGTTGATCATTATTAAGGAGAAAATGGCTGAGACGATTCTCGGAGAATATGGACCTGAGGGACATATCAGAAATAGACAATCATTCCAGTGGTAGGGGAAGGGTGACATCAGACTGGGAAAAAAGACTAAAGAGACATGAATGAGAGATGAGGAGGCAGACAACAGACAAGTGAAGGTTAATTATGAAAAACTGAGAAACTAATTTAGAAGAACTATATGCTGAAACTTAAATATAGCTTATATTTAACATGCAAGATACAAAAATTTAGGAAACTAGGGGCGTGGTGAGCGTAAGAAGTATCCAAGTACCTTTTGGATAATTTTAAGGAGTCAGATGTGTAAAAAATACCAGTAGTCCATCATAACATTCACGCCTTCATGAAATGTGGAGGTCTGTACCTGAATGTGTATATTGATGGGATTAAAACTGGATGCACAAACTTGTAGGTGGGAGTTTTTATGCATAAACAATTTCATAAATTTAAGCCCCCCTGAATTCCTAAATTGCATAAATAGTTAGATTTTGGTGGACAATTGCCTTGACCTTATCTTGAAAAATTGTGAATGACAGTCATGCTAATGTACAGTAGTCAAAGGTATGGCTCTCCCATTTAAAATTCTTGCTTTCTTATAATTATTTCCTGTCACCTCATTCATTTCTACACTACCTATTTATGTATCAACAATTTTCAGGCTTTTTTTTAGTTTTAACTTTAGTTTTAACTTTAACTTTAGTTTTAACTTTTGACCTTTTTCTAACATTTTTCACTTTTCAGGTTTGAGATCTGATTCTTTTGCCAGCACCAACATGCTCCAAAGTATCTGCAGCTTCAATCCCCTTTTAGATTTATAATTTCTATTATTATTCTAACTATTAGTATGACACATAGATATCACAGTTACAACAGAGCTTTGGCAATCGTATCATACACAGCCTGAATAGCCCCAACCTGATTGATCAGTCCTGGGAGGATCAGCATGAAGCTATGATAATGCCACATACTCCACAGATGGAGACCATAGACACTGCAGTAATGAACATAACCGCATACTTTCCTGTCTCACTTTGAGGAGAATTCACGTCAACAGTAAGATACCTAAATTCAGGTGTCACACATAAATTAGGTCTCTAAGCTCCTATTACAATCAGGGGACCTAGGAAAAGATTCAATCTTTTTATATTTGAAGGTGTCCCACCTGGCCAGCAGTTGCTGCTCAGTTGTAGAGGATAGTTCACCTTACTCTCAAGAAAACACCTTTGGTGCATTATTACTGCCCACAAATGTATGTCTAGAGCTTTGCCCAACAGTATCAAGGACATGTGGGCAAGGCTGTCAGATATGACACAAAACTGTTGGGAGACATGCTTTTCTGTGGCATAATCTGGAGGGTTGGCAGGGTACCTCAGGCATCTCAGATTTCCGTATTCAGATACTATCTTGCTATGCATGGGTAACGGAACTGAGTGTCTGACAGCTGAATTGTGCTCTTAACTCAATTAAGTGTATTGCTTAGGTATCCTTTGGCTTTGGCATGCTCATATGTAAACATCCAAACTTATGTGTGTTTATCTTCCACTGAATGTTTTGCCTTTCTGCTAATAATTCCATTTGGTATTGCAACAGAACAAATAATCTCTCACCTACAACTTAACAAGAAATATTTTTCTGTAGGCCCTTAAAAACCGCTGTTTAGAGGAGGCTACAAAGGGAAATCATGTAGGAAAAAAGAAAATATTTTTTCAGTTGTTCTTTCCGCTTTTAAACATTGACCTTTCAGTGTAGTAGTGAAGAGTCAGTCTTTTTACAGTTTTGTACTTTGTTTTGTCACTTGTTGTTTTTGAAAATGCATGATGTGCAATAAGAAAATTTCTAAATTCTCAGGTCTTTTTCATGAACAGAGAAAACCTTTTACCAACCATCACTTTTAGAGAGATTAGCTGTTTATTATGCATTATAACAGCTCAGAGATGGTTTTAGAAAGTTGGGTGTTTTTAACCCTAAATTCTCAATGACAGGAATGACAGCTTCAGAATCCCCCCAGAGAAGAACAGGAGCTTATTGGAAAACAGGTTCGAGACGGCAGAAAGGAATATTTTCTATCATTGGAAGTGCCCAAAGTTCTAATTTATAAACAAATGCATATATAAATTTATATATCCTCACTGAAATAAATGATGAGCAAATGCTAAAGGCTGTGATCTGTTTCTCTCCTTACTCACTTCTTATCTATGTAGGATTTCCGGGTAGCATTACGTTAAATTACTTTCCATATACTTATTCTTCTGGAACCTAATCGAACAGACCCCATGTCTCTAGGCTTAAACAGTGAGTCTCTGTTAGTGCTGTTGGGGCGTTGACTTCCCCATCAGTCAAGCTCACGGCTTTGGAAGCATAAGTTGTTGATAAACAGCACGGCGGGGCTGCAGAGGACTTTGCTGCGAATGAACCTGCTACAGTGTTGGAAGGAGGACATACAATTTGTATGCATCTGGTTGAACCTGATAGGAAGCGAGGCAGAGGGGCCTTGTGATTTCAAAAAAGTCTAGGGAGTTAAGAAGAATAGGACCCTTCTTCCTCCTCAGAAACACAAGTAATTGACTGGTAGAACTGCTTCTGTTGCGGGTATTGATCAGTGACAGTTAGAGATGTTCTTTGCAATCACTCGTCCTGTGAGGCCTAATTAACAAAGGCTGGCTTGCTAAATTAGATAAAACTCAGTGTCCACTGAAATTAATGTGATGCTGTCTAAATGTCCTTCAACTATTAAGGGAAAATCAAGTTTAAGTGGAAGAAACGAGGAAAGTCCTGTTAAGGGCTAAAACAATTGTGACTGGAAAAGTGGATTAAGACAACAGTTTTGCAAGGACAATACAGAGGCACAAAGACACTCTTTTAAAAAAAATAAAAAGTGCCTCTTCTTTTCCTCCTCATATTTTTAATGGTGTTTATGCTATTAACTACCGAAGAAATCATCTTGGTTTGTTTGGGTTTTTTCTTTTTTTTTCCCTCTTTTTTTTTTTTTTTCTGGGAATCACCGGATTGCAGAAGAGGTAGAGTCTGAGATATTAGAGCTTTTAAAAAAGAACCTATCTCTTGGTGATACTTTACCACCCAGCGTATCTCTGGATATTATCTTCCTGGGTGGTCAAGAAAATGAAGTTCAGTATTTTGCATTTTGCTGTAGAAGTAGAATGATTACTTGTAAAAGAAGGCACATGACTGATGAAAGGATGACTCTGGAGAAAGGAAAATGGGTATCATGGAGACACAGAGAACAGTTTCCTTCACCCCTCCTCTCAGATCATAGTACGGAGTCTTTTACTTTACCCTGGGATGAAATAAGTGACACGGGTTTTCCTGAAGCCACCAACGCTAGAGCTTTCAGGCTCAGAGTTCTAGATTCACAGCAGAACCAGGGAGACTAAGGCTGATTTTTAACTGCAGAGCCAGTATGGGTTGTGAGCTCTGCAGCCTTAGTCCCCATATCACCTAACCAGGTGTTAGGTCCTGTGTTATACCCAGATTTATAAATCAGCGCTCAAAGGAGCGTAACCAGACCAATTAATCACAGCCAACAAAACCTTCAACTAGATACTTAAGAAACCCACTTAATAATAATAAAATAATGTTTATATCACAGTATAGTAGAGGATCTCAAAATATCATTGCAGCAGAAAAAGACCATGTGCAAAATTCAGTGGAGTTTGTTGCACTCATGTACTGAGTTCAGAGCTGGTTCTACCTGACCTATCAATTATCTTTAATGTGGGCTGTTCAGCAGTGTATATTTTCTTATTATTTTGTAGCCCACCCATTTTCACATAACCTCTTCATATGTGGCCTGTTTATTTTTTTTCAGATAACCTTTCTATCTGTGAATGAAATCAGGGTATTTTTTTCTCAGATAGGCCTTTGCATTCTTTTAAAACACAGGACCTTTCACTTGTTTTTTCAAGTGTGGTTTAAGATAGATTCAGTGTACATTTGACCGAATAATCTGCGTTCCGTGATTTCCCATTTCCCATTTTCCCAATTTCCTGGAAATTAATATCTCATTACAAGCGTTAAAGAATATGAATGCATGTACAGTGCCTTTATAACTACTTCTTTTTAAAATTTTAATATCTCTCAATTTATGGTACTTCTAAAGGTAGTTATTGACCTTTTTCACTTAAATTTATTTGATTTACACCAGGCTACACCACCTGAAAGTCTGAAATAAAGGGACCTGTGAGCTAAGGATGAAGGAAGTGTTGCTTCAGGAATACTCTGGCTTTGGAGCAGACTTTGATATCCAGTGACAGCAGCTGAAGTTTTTGTTGTACTCCAGGGAAGACTATTTGGCAGAATGCCCCAAAAACTCATGCTTTCAGAAGTCAGCATTTTTGAGGCATACACTGGGTGGACCTGGAGTCTACCAGTTATAAACTAGACTTTCCTTTTCCTTGCTTTGATTTTGGTGACAGTTAGTGAAATCTGAAATGTCTTAAAAGATACTTCATCTGCCAGTTTACAGTAATTTCTTATAATCAGTAAGAAACTTTGAGAGTCTTGACATCTTCAGGATAAAATAAATTAAAAGTAATGCAACTTGGAAATTGAAATCTGTCATAATTAGCCACTATCAATACCTTTTTTTCTTTCTGTAATCATTGTGCATTCATGTATAAAATCCTTAAAGTTTAATTTGGGGAAAGTATCTGCCTTTTTGACAGGATACTGGAAATCACAGAGCTGAGAGTTTCGGTTACTTCAGCCTTTCTATAACTTTTTGAGAGAAAGATCTCAGCATTTGAGACAGGAAAAGCTTTGAATCTAAACAATTGCCCATGAACTACAGCACAAGAATCACTCCAGCAGATCTCTGTTACTCATAAGGTCAATGATATAACCTATAAGGTTATGTACATCAATGCACATCAATTTGCTTAATATCCACAAGCATTCAAACAGCAGTTAGTCTTTTACACACTTTGAAAAATTATCATCTGCTCTGTTCTGTAAGTATGGAAACAATATAGATGCTAGCTGTCAAATGACAGCAATTTACACATCCTCCTCCTTTTATACTATCATTTGTCAGAATCAGGTTTTTGTTATATGTAAAGTGGTTTAGATCAATAGCTAGAAATCAGTTTGTATTGCATTGATTTGCTGAGCAGATTATGTACGAAGATGACAAGGAGTTATGGCTGACACAGGCCAGTCTCTAATTGCCTAATGAATTTAACACTTCACAGTCAATACTGTGAATACAATACAGTATCAGAAGTATTTTAAATATTTTTACAGTACATTTAGTGAAAATAATCATACAATCTGGAGACTTTAAACTAGAACCATTGGCATAAGAACATAGTTTTTATCCTTTAATCATTGTTTAGTAAAAAATTAGTAAGTCAAAGATATGTAGAAAGCAAGTTTGTGACTTGGTATTGTATTTGTAAAAATATGTCGCTAAACAACAGATATAGAAAGAAAATCAGCAAAGAAATAAGCAACAAAAAGAGTCCTATGGCAAACTTAAGTTAAGTAATGCGAAAATGGGAATATGGAGCATAATCGGTACTTCATTTGTGATACAGTATCTAAGGTCCATTTGTTCACCTCATTTTATTAACAAACCTCTCCCCATTCTATTCAACGGCAGTTGAATAAAATGCGGCACCTAAAATGAAGATTGTGTTTCTTTTTCTTCTAATTCTTGTCTTTCCATTGCCAAGTGTTTCTTTTTTTTCTATCCACTTGATATAAATGTATAAAAGGTATTACTTGAATCAACTGGCATATTCCTCATATCTTCCTGAACTATTATGTGATATTTGTGTTTTTAAATATTGGGTTACTTTTGTATGAGCTAGCTAATATGATGTAAGAGGATAAGGGAGTAGAGACTGGAATGCCCTAGATGTTTAAGCTCATGCCTTTTATGTCACATCTAGAAGCACGAATTATTCAGAAAAGGGACTTCATCTTCCATCTGTTCAGGAAAGAAAAGAAAGACACCATAAAAATTATGAGAATTACTTGAAACAGAAAACATTTTGAACATATATGAATCAAAAAACCTCAAAAAACGAAGGCATCCATTAATAGTAAAAATTTGTGACAATTTGACTTTAATTGGCACTTATATTCATTATATTAGTGAATATAATTAAGCATTCAGATTTTATGTTTTCAACCTGTTCTCCTGTAGGAAAAGATGTGCAGTGGGAATTTTATTCATTGTGTAGGTAACATTTTGCACTAACGGAAGCCTGAAGGTGGCATTATGGAGATGTGTCATAACATTACAGAGGACTATCAGACTTTATTAATTGGAGATAATGAACCATAAGAAAATTTCTTATACTTTCTTCTTGATGTGTATGAGATCACAGTACTGGATCATGAGGAAATGACAGAATCGCATAGTCAACACACACTAATTTATTTTATAAACATATACATATATTTATAGGTATATTTAATCATATCCATATCCATCTAATTGCTACAGATGTTTTCTCTTTGTAGCTATGTGATGAAATGAGTTTCCCTACAGGCAGGTCAAGTGATTAGGCCTGTCCTGGTCCCCTTCTAGGGGAAGAAGATTAGGTTTATGTGGATTAGTCTTGTCCCACTCTTCTGTCACAGGCAAGTGTGTCACTGGTAGGATGAGCCATGGTCTCCTGCCTCACTCTAAGTGAATTTCATCTGGTTCCACCCAATTCAAGCAAGCTCTTTCATAACAGGATCAAGCACAGATCAGACAACTACCTACTACATAGGGTTAAAAACAGGTCAAACATGGAGTGAAGAACAAGTTTGCATGGTCTTATTATGCTATATTCTGAATCTGCAGCTTATATACAATTTTAGAAACAGCGTGCTGCATTAAATCAGTGTGATGTAGGTTTGGCATTGCCTCTAAAATAAGTATTACCCTTACAGTGCTTCTGAGGCCTTATTTAGGATATTGAAAGAAAGACACGCATTTTTAACTCACAGTAAACAACAGTTAAATTTGTATATTTAGGAGTCCGAGTGAAAGCTGATAGAAGAATACAATATTGAGCTTAAATTCTAAGTTGGGATGAGAAAACAATCTCTCCTCATCACTTTTGTTTTATCTATTTTTAGATAGCACAGGTTGACTATCTTCGTTAAGAATATCTTCTAGAAAATATTTCTGATATCTCTCCAAAGTTTAACTAGTACAGCAATGTTTCAAAATTCATGATCAAGTCTCATAAATTCAGATAGCTAACTGGGATGTTTGACCTTAAACACAATAGTTAGAAGCGTCTAGACTCCAGTCAGAATTGTCTCCCCTTCATTTTTATACAGACGGAATTTTTCTTCAGAGTTGGTTAGTTATTTGACTTGGTACACTATGATTGCAAGGTCCACACACAACCTGTAAGTTCTCTATAAACCAGTTTTGAAGAATCAAAGGGATATGAATCATAATAAATTAAGGTTTAAGAGTATTTCTTTTTTCTTATATGTGGTTCTCTCACTTCTGTTAAAAGTATTTTTGAAATATGAGTTCAGCGAGCAACAGAATATGATGTGTGCTATGTTATAAAAATGCAAAAATATAGAAAACTTTATTGTTATCTAATTTGAAACTAGCATCCATCTACTCACAGGGAAAAGTAGTGTCTGTCATTTTCTTTTTGGAAATGTAACATATTGAAATATTTATCTTAATTTATTTTTGGAAGAAATGTTGGATTATAGGATTATACCTAGATGATTTTCCTGAATTTTAGCAGTACAGGCTGAAAAACTTAGAGAAAGTAAAATACATTTCTGCTAATAGACAAATACCACTAAATAGGTGTTTCAAAGGTATGTTTTTGTCAAGGGCAGTTGTAATACTCCATCTTCAGACTAGGAATACTGCCTGGATCTACCCATGCATCAAAACTGTTGTCTTCAATATGCAAAACCAAAAAGAAAATCTCTGTTTTAATCTTCAGATGACAAATTTCTACAGATTCCCATTTCCATCTATGTTCCAAGACTTTGGCTGAGACTTTCAGTTGCTCTTATGAAGAACTGTCCTCTCATACCCAACACAGCTGAGGGGAAGTGTTATACTAGATTTTTATCAATTTTTTTCTCCTTGGATTTTCTGCTAGGATACCTATTTTTACCTTCTGTGATAAAATAACTGAGCAATATGAACTTAAGTAAAAAAATCTTGTTAATGGTGCTCTTTGTAAGTTTCATAATTGCACTAAGAAGAACACATTTACAATGTTGAATAGTTCTTAAGACATTACCATGCATGAAAATTATTCATGTAGTAATACATTTTCATTGCTTGTGGACGGGCCCTTAAAATCTTACTTACGAAAATCAAATAGAAACCAAGTAATGACTTATGAACTTTGTGACCGTTAAGCATTCATTTTCTCTACTACCATGGTGCTACAAGTAGCTATCAAGTACGTAGATGCTGTCTGTTTCCTACAATTTAAAAAAACAAACAACAAAACAACAAATGATCATTTCATAGCAAAGAATCATTAATATATGTTAAATGATGTCATTATTAAAAGTTGTACAAAATTATAGTGCTGAATTATCAGTAACATGTATCAACAAGTATGTATACTGTGAAACACTGGAAAGAGGAAAGGGGAAAAGGAGAAGTATGGCAAATGAGATAACACAAAACAGGATAGACTAGGAAGATAAGAGCATAAAAAAGGAAACAAAACCTTTTAGGTGGATTTTAAGGAGCACAATCTATTACAACGTCTGTACAAAGATTTTATTTTGAAAAAAACAAAGTTCTTCAAAATCTTTCCCTAACAGATTATTTGCTTTATATATATATATATATATATATATATATATGTGGGGTTTTATATATACATTTAATTCACTGAAAGTAGGTAGTTATTGTATTGTTTGGAAAACAGAATCTTTTAGCATGTTTTAAAAGGACCTTGCATAAGAACAGATTGGATCTTCTCCACTTCTACGCTCCTTAGATTCTTTCTGTAACTTTGGAATTAATGAGTGACAACTTTATCATCTCTAATAGGATCTTCTGACACATGCAAGATTATGTCTGCTATCCAGAGCCAAAACAAGAAGGAACATGTTCCACAGTCTTCAGTGTCTGAATGATCACAGAAATTACAGGATAACTGAAGCAGGAAGGATTCTAGTGCACCCCTTGCCAAGTTAGGACCAGCACTGGGGTCAGACCAGGCTGCGCACATCTTGGTCCACTTAGTACCTTCTCCAAGGACAGAAATAGCACAAAATCTTGGGGCAACTTATTCCACTGCCTCACTGTCCTCATGAGGAAAATTTACTATTTATACCAAGTCTGAACCTCTTTTGCTGCAACTTGTGTCCGTTGTCTCTCAACAGCCTCCTCTGCAGCACTGTGAGGAGCCTGACTGTCTCCTCAATCATCCTTTGTAAGCACAGGGGGGCTGTTAGGTGCCTCTAAAGCCACCCCTTCTCCAGGTTGAACCAACCTAGCTCCCCCAGCTTCTACTCACAGGGCAAGTGTTCCAGCCCTGCCACCTTAGGGGCCCTCCACTAAGCTCCCTCCAGCATGTACATGTCTTTCCTGTGTTGGGGCCCACAACTGGATGCAGCATCTAGATGTAGTACGATGAATGCCACATATAAGGGTATAACCCTTTCCTTCAATCTACAGGCTGTGCCATTGTTTATACAGTATAGGACCTGTTGGACACCTTTGCTACCATGGCACACCATGGGTTCATGTTCAACTCACTGTCCACCACCACCCCGAAGGCCTTCCTCCAGAGTTACTCCCCAGCCCTTCTGTCCCCAGCCAGTGTTGTTGAGGAGCTCTTTCCTCCCTGGGGCAACACTTGACATTTGCCCTTGTTGAACATCATGGGGTTCCTGTTGTCCAATTCCTCCAACTTCTTTGGGTCCCTTTGGATGGTACCTGTGCCCCCTCTAACGTATCAGCTAGTGCATCACGTTTCCACCCTGCAGTTTGGTGTTGCAATCCCTATGTGATGAATGTGTTCTTCACCACTGGCTCGACATCACTGATAAAGATGTTAAATGGGACAGGTCCAGGTCAGACCTGTGTGTGGTGCAACACTTGCCGCTGGACCATGGTTCTCCAGGCCCAACTATTTGACCAGATTATTACCTGTCTGGTTGTCCACCCATCCAGAGCACAATGACCTAAGTTGGACATGAGAATGCTGTGGGAGGTAATGTTGCTAAATTCAAGGTAGAGTGGACAACCACTGCTCTCCTTTTTTCCACACACACAATCATTTTATCACAGAAGTTAGTCTGAATGATTTACTCTCAAAAAATCCATGATGACTGCTCCATGTGATGATAAATATGTCCCAAGAGGACTTGCTCCATGATTTTCCCAGGGACTGAGTGACTCCTGGGTGGATCATTGACTGTTTCTGGAGGTGGGTGCAACAGTTGCCTTTCTCCAGCCTTCAGTTACTTCCCTCAGTCTCCATCAGTGTGTGGTAAATATTCTGAGAGGTTTGTTAGAATTACAAACTTTTAGCATTTATTTTAGTTTCCTCTCTAATTTTTATTCATGATTACAGCTTACAAATACTGTCTTCATATCTGAGACTTTACATTTGGGAGTGTCTGACTGCATTCCAACCCCTTTTCCAGTTTTGTGTCAGGGTAAGACATGTTCAGCAATGCTTATGTTTCCAGCATCTCGGAAATTAGGCATGTGCCTGAATGGAGGATGTGGAACCACCCAACAGGAAGAAACGGGGTTGATCAGAGGAACATAATTCTTAGGCTGTGTATTTATCAAGCGATTAGTCTCCAAAATCCATGGTTTCTTGTTGCATTCGTTCTCTGTTTGTGTCCATTCTTACTGGGAAAAACAGAAGCTCTCTAGATCGCATGTATGCTTCCCAGCACAAAGATATCTTTGTGTCTTGAGTCAAATGCTAGTAATTTTTCAGACGGAAATATCTGATGATGTTATTATTCATTTACATATCTATTTTCTAAAGAAAAAGAAATTAAGAACAAAAAGAGTCTAAATTTAACAATCCTTTTGAGCAATTTTAAAGTGTTATGAAAGTTTATTTTTTTCTACCTATTTTTACAGGCCGGCCACAAACACTTCCAGATTTTTCAAGTTCCAAATCCTATAGTAACAGACGCCTAAATTCTTTAGATTTTATAAAATGTCACAGCATACAAGGATTACAATAAAAGTTTTATTGAGGCTGTGTATTAAAAAAAAATAAATCAACCAATCAACAATGTTACAGCAGTTGGTCATACAAAAATGAAATAATTATTTCTTAACATAATCAAATTATTATATAGTCTTTCAAAATTCATTCATATATTCTGGGCACTACATTTTCCTCTCAGGAATCTGAGTTCATACACTCTTATTACTTAGCTTGTGCTGACACTTCACACATTGAAGCCTTCACTCATCCACTATTTGCAGTACAGTACTGTAGAACCATATTCCACATAGGATTGGGAACTAGCAAAAAACTGTGAAGGTTTTAATGAAACAGGGAACAAACATATACGATTTTGTTCCAGTCCCTTCTAATTGAAGATTATTATTTCACCTCACTGAAGTAAACAGTATATACATTACTTTCTTCATGTGTGGTTTGGTGGACTCATGTAGCCTTAACGTGCTGATAAGAAACTGATCTTAGTTGTGTTCTATTAGTTTTAAAAAGGTATTTATCTCTACTACCCAGTTAACCATAGGAAATTTCACTCTGATGCCTGGTAACATTGGCCATGGAGACCATCTAGATGGCTTTACAAAATATTTTCTCAAAGGAACACATCACACAGAGAGAGGAGCTAAAGCAGAAGAACAAGTGCAAATAAACTCATGTATTTATACCTTCGTATAAAGATTGCTATCTCCATCAGAGCTAAGGTCAGTCTATCTGCCTAAAAACTGTTCTTCAGGGTTTATACCTCAACCCATCTAACCTCCTTGAACTACCACTGAGGACAGAGCCTCTTTGCCACCTAGATGGAAAACTTTTAAGTATTCAGAGAGCTTTTAATCTTAGGCCCTCAGTTTTGTCACTCTACCTATGCAACTTTACCTGATGAGTGCAAACAGAACCTTCCTAAATCATGCCCTAGCCATGGCTCTTTATCCTATTCTAGTTACATTTTTCGCTTGTAATGCACTGCAGTCAAATAGAAGAATCCCAAGAAAGTAAACCAAAGATACGTAGTGCAAAATTAGTGCCAATGCCCTCTATGTCTTTGTAGCCTATAAGTGTGTTTAAAATAACAAAGGATGCGTGGACACATGGTTGTCTACCAACTGTTCCTAGAAGCATGCAGAAACCCACAAGATTCTGCTCCATAAACACTAGGACAAAATATTTTCCCTGATTATCATATAAAGTACAGAGCTTAGAAAGAAGTTCTAAATCTTTCATATTTTGCAGCTGCCCAGAAAGGACACTCAGAAATTGGACAAAATAATGTTTGATTCTCTCCTTTGCTACTGGAATGTTAATAGTTACTATATTTTATGACAAATTTAAACAGTTTAGATAGTCCCTCTGAATGTCTAATTTCTCTTGTTATACCGCCTCATTCTGTCCTGAAATTTACTGCATAGAGTTAGTGGAGTTCAGACAGCTCCTATCACCAAGATAACAGCTGTTTCACCATTTATTCATCAAGCAGTTCTACATAATGAAATCATTTATTAATCTGGTTAAATATTCTTTTTCAGACATCCCCCACCTACACAGACTGGTTCCTGTGAAATGGTGTCTGAAAGTAGAATTAATGATAGCTACAAGGATGACTGGCACAAGATTTCTTTTTTTTTTTTTTTTTCTTTCTCTTTACACTGTGTAATACTGAAATACAGGTAAGACACTTAGAATTAAGTCATAAACCTAAAATTTTCTTAAAGAAAATTTCTGTTACCATATGGTGTCCACGGGATCACCATCAGTCCTAAAATATAAATTTTGTGATAATACATTTTAAAAGAGTTATTTTGTGATAATACATTTTAAAAGAGTTGAAAACTAAACATTACAGCTTAGTTCCATAACATAAAAATCTGCCTTTTTTTTAAAGGGAGACTTTTAAATAATTGATAAATATTTCATGCTAGTTCTACTTGTTCTGTCGTACAAAGACAGGCCAAATAGAAACAACTGAACAGAGGACCAGAAAACTCCAAGATATAACATATTATACAATTTAAGATCTTTTGAAATTGTTCTCTGCTCAAAAAAAAAATCAACAAAAAACAACCTTAGATTCTGACAGAAATTTTAATGACCAGCTTTAGCTGACATCTAAGAGACAAGTGCTTTACAGAAAATGTCCTGTTGAAGTGTAAAGTGAATCCTTGCAGTTAATGAACTTCACATGGTGTTGGCACTTGTTTTGCACCATAGATAATGTTAGTGTAGACTAGAACAGACATACATGTAGTAAATAAACTCTTTGTTCATCTTGTCAATTGACATAACAGAGATTTTATTGGTCGCTCTTTATGCCCCTTCTGACCTGAGTATTTCTATCTGTAAACTAAATCACCACAGAATCGTATTCCTGCAACCCTAACACTTTCCTCCAATTTACCACTTATGTCTGTTTCTTCTACCACACCTATGATTATTATACAGTTCTCTACCAAGGAATGTGCTTTTTAGCTTCTTTGTGTACCGTCTTAAGTACACATTATAATTCTATAACTTAGATAAAATAATAATTAGAAATAGAAGCTTTGATCTTCTCCAAGGGATTAGCCATTTTATTCTTAAGAAAAGGTCAAAAGGTAAAATGGACAAAACATCATTCTTTTCAAAGTCACTGTCATGTAATTTTCATGTTGGTGCACTTATTTCAGCACTATTATCCTTTAGGTTATAGAACAGAATCTGCAGGTCAGTTGAGTAAAAAAAGGGAATGTGTAGAGCACAGATCCATCCTATTTGCTCTTTATTTTCCCTAGATAAAACTGCTACATCACAGAGTGATAATACAACAGAACAAAAAGGTAAGAGCTAGGCAATTATTCTGTTGTAGGAGATGATTCAAGAAATCGAAGATTCCCGAGTGATTAGTATTAAGTGACCAGTTTACTCCTAGAGGTGGTAATATAGGTATTTTGGATGTTATAAGTGAACATCAGTTACAGAAATACAGTTCAGTGATTAGAGACTAAGAGAGGATCTGGATATCTGATTTCAATTCCCTCATCCTACAGACTGTCTTTCTCATTTCAAGAAATTCAGTAATTCAGTACACTTAGTTCTAGGGTACCAAACATATTCTACAATTCTACTAGTCCAAACATATGTGTTGGTGATACTTCCAGAAGTACCTAAGACATCCACAGAGGTCTGACAGATACGATGGGCTATCCTTGTCCTTCTGGAGGGGTAGCTTAAGGTTAGAGAAGTTACTCAAAAGCCTTCAAAACAACAGTAGATGTCTTCATGCTTAGAGATTAAGTATCTACTTCAAGCTAGTCACCTAAGGTTCAGTTCAGTTTCTCACACACCATTAACCAGTGTCACCTGAGATGTCCTCCAATTTGGCTCCCTCCAAAGCCAGTGCTGAGATGATTTGAGAAGTTGATAACCACACTCCAGCATAGCAGCCTACACCGAAGGGCTGAACTACTGTCTAGTAGTGCCTCTTGATTTCCCTGGCCATGCATGCAGCCTAAATTATTAACTGAAACTGAGTCCTTAACTTCCTGTATGAATAAAGGTGCATAAGACGAATACCACCACCATTTTTCTTTCTTGGTATTTCAGTTGACTATCCTACCTCACAGGGTGATATGAGGATAAATTCCCTAAAAATCCTGGAGCTGTGGCAGTGATGAGTGCAGCATAAATACTATTGTGAAGCTGTGCTCCTAAGTGAGAATGAGAGACAGATGCCAGATTAAAATGTCTTTCCAAAAGAGGAAAAAGGAACTCTTAAACTCAGATATATGGATTTATTAAGTTTAGTGCTGAAGATGACTGGTTAAGCTTAAAAAAAAAAAAAAAGGCATTTTCTGTTCTGTTATTGTTTTTCACATACACATTTTTCCCCTGAGCTTGGCTCAGAGGATCACTTAAATAATATAAATATGTGAAACCATTACTTTGCTCAAAGAAACTGGGGTACTTTTATGAGCATGTGGTACTTGATTATAACATTTCATGTGCAGATGAGGGTATGGTTGCATTTGCAGTGCAAAGAGGGGTTCTCCCTCTTTAAAAATTTGATCATCTCATTGCTACACAGCTATTAAGAGAGCCCCAAAGATTAATTGAACGTATCACGTAGTTTTTGCTTCAAATCATAATTTCCCTTCTCCTAAAGTTTTATGTGTCAAAAGAAGCAAAGCACTCTACCTTTCAATTAATGAAAAGGCATTTATATTTTTTAAAGCATTGGTGGCAGAAAAAATAAGTACTGGTAATAATGAGGCAATAAATAAGCCAAAGGTGTGAACTCACTATTAAAGGTACCAAAGGAGAACAGGCTGGAATAAAGTATACAAATACTTGTGCACTTGTTGAGGACTACTACATCTGACAATTTTATTAGTTGGTGAAGACGCCACCTCCTCTGTGATGTTCAGTAGCAGAAGACTGACAGATACAAACAGTGCAAGATGAAATCAGTGTTCTGTAACAATAAAAGTTGTCAGTGAAAGCACAACACATGGCTAGCATGAAATGCAGATGTAATTACCTACCTAGAAATGTTAGTCCCCTCTGCAAATGAGGATGTGAAGATCAGATTTTCATGGATTTTAGGTGGGTTTCATCTCCTGTAACTTTGAATATTTGCAGTGTATGTAGATCTGAGTCTGTGATCAGCGATTTCATTGATAGTTATGGGGACTACTGGGCGATTCCAGAGGGTAATCAATGTCACTGTGTTGTAGACACTAGAAGTAGGCAAGGTGAGTCACTTTTTTTAATAGTTTGTTCTATCACTAAACTACCTGACAAATTGTCCCTTTCCATCTTTCCTGTAGGCCCCCTTCAGGTACTGGAAGGCCGCTATAAGGTCTCCCCAGAGCCTTCTCTTATCCAGGCTGAACAACCCCAACTTTCTCAGCCTATCCTCATTGGAGAGGTGTTCCAGCCCTCTGATCATCTTCATCACTGTCCTCTGGACACGCTCCAACAGGTCCATGTCTTTCCTGTGTTGAGGGCCACTTGGACATTGAGCCGTTGATGGTAACTCTTTTGAGTGCAGCCATCCAGCCAATTCCTTAATCCTTCAAGCGGGCCATCCGTCAAATCCATGTCTCTCCAATTTAGAGACAAGGATGTTGTGCGGGACAGTGTCAAATGCTTTGCACAAACACAGGTAGATGACGTTAGTTGTTTTTCCTTTATCCACCAATGCTGTAATGCTGTTGTAGAAGGCTACCAGATTTGTCAGGCATGATTTACCCTTAGTGAAGCCATGTTGGCTGTCACAGGTCACCTTCTTATTTTTCATGTGCTTTAGCAGAGTTTCCAGGAGCATCTGCTCCATGATTTTGCCATGCACAGAGGTGAGGCTGACCGGCCTGTAGTTCCTTGGTTCTTCCTTTTTTCCCTTTTTGAAAATGGGGGTTATGTTTCCCCTTTTCCAGGCAGTGAGAACTTCACCAGACTGCCACAACTTTTCAAATATAATGGAAAATGGCTTAGCAATTTCATCTGCCAGTTCCCTCAGGACCCACAGATGAATCTCATCAGGTCCTATAGACTTGTGCACCCTCCGGTTCCTTAGATGGTCTTGAACCTGGTCTTGTCCTACAGTGGGCAGTTCTTCATTCTCCCAGTCCCTGCCTTTGCCTTCTGTGACTTGGGCAGGGTGGCTAGAGCACTTGCCAGTGAAGACCGAGGCAAAAAAGTCGTTGAGTACCTCAGCCTTCTCCATATGCCAGGTAGTCAGGCGTCCCGTTTCCTTTCAGAGAGGGCCTATATTTTCCCTAGTCTTCCTTTTGTCACCAACATACCTACAGAAGATTTTCTTGTTGCCCTTGTTGTCCCTGGCCAGATTTAATTCTATCAGGGCTTTAGCTTTCCTAACCTCATCCCGGGCTGCTCAGACAATTTCCTTGTATTCCTCCCAGGCTACCTGACCTTTCTTCCACCCTCTGTAGGCTTCCTTTTTGAGTTTGAGTTTGTCCAGGAGCTCCTTGTTCACCCATGTAGACCTCCTGGCATTTTTGCCTGACTCCCTCTTTGTTGGGATGCCTTGCCTGAGCTTGGGGGACGCGATCCCTGAATATTGACCATGGAAAAGATATCAAACAAAACAGTTCTACCTGGCTGTTTCTATGTTAGTGTTTTCATCCAGTCAGTCTTTCCTTTGCTCTCCCTCATAGCACTTTAGCTTGCACCACAGCATGCTCTCAGCAAAAGAGTCCCTTTCAGATGAAGCTAAACCAAGAGGTCTGCAAGTACCTAAAACCTTCCAACCACTAATGTGTACTAACTCTACAGGACTAGCCTAGAGATGGTCTAAAGTAAAACCACAGAAATGCATACAACGTGTGTGTCAAGTCCATTACCAACCATTTTGTTGTACAGATCTGCTGCCAATATGATGACCTAATTGTTACACTATAAACATAACCCTTAAGATCTAGGTCATATTATAATGAGTGAGACAGCAGAAGTACAGTGCTGTAAGTCATAGAATTAATTTGA
This sequence comes from Larus michahellis, assembly GCF_964199755.1. Classification (NCBI taxonomy): domain Eukaryota; kingdom Metazoa; phylum Chordata; class Aves; order Charadriiformes; family Laridae; genus Larus; species Larus michahellis. The sequence continues at coordinate 144,450,701 of NC_133896.1, forward strand.
AGTTTATTATATTCATTCAAGGAATTCTTTTCTTCAATTTTACTTCTCAAATAATTTTTCCATTCTGCTTTCTTGTCGCAGAAAAATGATTACACACAAAAACACATGGACATGTATTTATGTATTTATTTGACTAATTCATAGATTGTTCTTTTCTGTCTCTGAATGCAAAGCAATATTTTGATTCTTTATTATAAAAATACATTTTATTGAAAGGAATTCCTCTATGACTGAATGCTTGGAGCTCCACCAGGAATTGCTCATCAGCAAATTGCTGCAGCTTGAAAAGTGAATGGGTGGTATGGTTAGTAGCAGGCACATAATTTGTGATAAAATGTAGTGTGAAAATGAAAATAATCCTTCTTAACTGTTTCAGTGGGAACTTTTTCTCCATGTTTCTATTAATTCTAATCTCTTCCTCTATTTTCTCCCTAAATGTCTCTTCCCAATCAAGCACCTCTTGTATTACAGTGCCTGGAGATGGATAAGCAGTGAGATACAACAGTAAAGAGGGTAAATAATGCATCACCAGCATGTGAGTAGCCTTAGCATTTATACTAAGCTGCTATATATACTATAGCTGCTTCAGACAGACCTTTTTTAAATGGAATGTAGGAAAGAGGTGTTTGCTTAGCTGCATATATCATTCTCAGATCCCACTCATATAATAAAATCAAATTTTTACCAAACCTTGGGATTGTTGTGAGTGTAGGATTTAATAACAACTGTGAAGTAATCACTTATGGCAATAATCCTCCTGTGTTGTTTCTGCGACTGCTGGAATTTGCTGCTGAGTTTATTCCAATCTCCCCCATTTCAATTTTTTGGTTGTTGTTTGGGAGATTGCTTTGGTTAGATTTTTTTTCCCCCAGTGAGGGAATTAATTCCTTTCATGCAGCAATACAAGTGAATTAGATTTCATGAAAGGAAATTTTGCAAAAATAAGAGCAAAATTAATGGGGCAGTGAGAGGAACTAATAAAACTTACGAGACTGGAGACAGACTGAAAAATCTTGTTAGGAGTACCTAATGAAGCAAAGATATAACAATCCACAATCTCTTCAAAAGAGAAAACTGTAGTGGACAAGAAAAGAGAAGTTCTGCTAAACAAGAATTTGGTGAGGGAAGGGTTGAAAGAAGGGGAATGGTACAGATATGTATATGGATTAGAAAACTAAAGGAAATGTTTTTACCTTGTATTTGTTTCAACAAAAATAAGGATCAGGCTTTTCATTCTGTCAGTATATAAAAAAAGATAGCAGAAATAATATTAAAAGATATGAAAAATGTCAATACAGCGTAATTATATTTTAGAACTTTTATAGACAAAGATCAAAGTCCTACATGGATTAATACTGTGGAGAACCATAGTAACAGTATGAAAAGCAAATACCTATATATGCAAGAAAGGCAAACATGAAGAGGTATTAAGGAAAGATAAATGAAAGAATAAGGTGTAAAATCCTAATTGCCTCACTCAGTAAACTATTCTGCCTCTTTCCAAGCTTAAAAATTCTAGAATGAACAAAAGCCAAGAATCAATAATTGAGGAAGAAGAGGGAAAAAAAAAAACCAAGCAAACAGCCAATAACTACCAATGCAGACTACAGAATATTATTTTTTTTAACCAAATGAAGAACAATATGAGAAACCTGCCAATGCCCATGTTTTTTTCTGAAAACATTTTAGAAAATCTGTAGACAGAAAAAATTTTTTCTAAGGCTCCCACTGTGATTGCTTTGGTGTTAAAAAAAATAAAATCTCAAAGTATTTATTTGAAACTCACTTTTGAGATTAGGCAAAACAACCCAAGGGAATATCTTAGGAACATTAGTGGAAGTTCCACTGCTCCATGGGACAAGATTTGTAAGAAACCATTCTTGTACTGGAGATGGGCTCAGCAGATTTTATACCTATTTTCTGTTATTTCATGCAGCTTTGGGTACTATCAAGATGTGGGGTTTTTTTCCCGAAGACAAGGAAACCTGTTCCCTTCCATACAGGGTTATCCCCCCCAAATGACATTGGCATAGACTCCAGCATTATTTTTTTCTTTCAGTGGTATATGCACTTATAGACAGTGTAATATTTAATTTCTGATTTGAGATATAAATAAGGAATATTGACAGTATTTATTCTTCCTTTTCAAACCCTCAGTCTGTCAGGAGAAAGATAACATAATTAAATATGAAGTCCTGTTTTCTAATGGTAGTAATAACCATCATGACTTCAGTGCCTGTGGGTCTCAAGGCACCTAAGCAAACAAAACTAAAACAACTACAAGACAAATGATAACATGGATCAGTAAATTTCAGAACCCTTAAGAAAAATGAGGGATAAAAGCACAACCAACATTCTGGAATGACACAAACTACTTAATTATTCAGTGAGGAAAATTCTTATTTTTTAATCATTAGCTGTGCGTTATGACCAATTAACATGTACTGCTCTTAATCCTTTTAGAAATGGAAACTACACTGTGTGGTTTTCCGAGATTATGGATATGATTTCATAGGTCCTTTTTGTTAACAGATTATTAAGGTGAATCCTTGTGTAATCTGCCCAGTGTTATAACAATGAAATAGGTTTCTTCACCTTTGAGAGTTTTTCAGCATGTATTTTGCACCGAAGTGGATTGCTTATGAAATGTCTCTTTTTCTCTCTCTCTCTCTTTTTTTTTTCTTTTCTTTTTTTTTTTTACTCAGTCAAAGCCTTTGTCACTGTATCTGGAGCAAATTAACTTTTGATAACTACATTCTACTTACAGAAATTACCAGTACCTTTGAGTTGGACAAAGTATCATTTTCTTATTATCCTATGTTACTACAATCTACTGCTAACCAGCTGATATGTTCCACTAAAGAACTGGCTGGAGTGCTGTGACAAATGAGATGAGCATCAACTACATGGAGGAAGTTCCATGGGGCTTGACGTTGCTCTTGTAATGTGTTTCAAAATGGGCAGGAAAAGACAATTCATGCTACTCTAGCATTTATGGTATATACTTATTTAATGATTTCATACCACTGTACAAACATTTAATTAACTGCAGAGTGTTACTTCACTAGTAAATGAACACTATTATTATTTTAGATAATAGTCTTTGAGGTCAGTAAACTGCATAATGATGATGACAGTTCCCCTCTCCTACAGCTTGTTTTCATTCTTGAACGTTAATCTTGAACATAGTCCTTTCTAAACCTGAAGGGCTGCATTTCTCAAAAAGAACATACACAAATAAATAGAACAAGAGAGCCAGTTATAATTTATGTTATAAAATATTAGCTTTAAAACATACTAATCTGCAAAAATAATCAGCCATCAGCATCAACTATACAGTAATTTTTAACCATTATTCTGCGTTAGGTGTTTTGGCTATGATGTGTTTTCTGATGTGTTTGGTTTTGCATATAAAGGTTAAAACATCTTTTATTTCTAATTGGGATGGAAAACACTCCCATAGGAGTAGGGAATACTGTGCCACTTGTTTTGGTTTTTTTTCCTTTCTTGGAGAACATAAATAATTCAACTCAAATCTGGATCTCTTCTGTACAACTTAGCTCAGGGTTTTGTTCCTTAAGCTTCAATTTATGATGACTTTATGCACATGGTACTATTCCTAAAACATACAATGAGTTTTTTATAGGTTCCTATTGCCTTTGGGTGCCCTTTTCTCCCTTTTGAATGTCTGGGAGTGTTGTGTTTGCAATATCTCAGTGAATTGAGCCCAGAGTTTTTAGGAGATACAAAGGAAGCTGCTGCCTTCTTCTCTGACCTGAACACATCTTATTACAGGGCAAACCCTGAGCTCCCACTAAAATAGATATGAATGCAGCATAAATCCACCAAAAACCTTGGCTGATTAAGCTATTTTTCCTTCTATTTTTTTTTCTTCCTTCCCCCCTCCCCCAGCTTTTATTTTAAATACACAATCAGCCCTTTCTACTTTACTGACCTGTGCAGAGCAGGTTATAGCTAATAGTAACAACCTAGCATTCTGAGATTAATGTTGTTATTCTTGTGACATAGGGACATTAAAAGCAGTATAAAAACATTGAGAGTGACAGGTGGCATTTGCTTTGTTACTCTGCTTTTGCACGTGTCTGTGACATCTCTTCATAGACACAGTAGGGCTTTGATTCCTCCGTGTTTTGTATTCATGTACTTTCCACAGTGCTGCTATGGATCTACAGTATGCTAGGAATTGCAGAAATTCAAAGCATGCATGTAAAGGGATAAATGATAAATTGTCAATGGGAAAAAAATGGCTGTAGTCAAGCATGGGAAATAATTCCTGAGAGATTTATATTCCAGAAAGAGTATACAGTCCCATGGGAACATAAATGATCACTATTGTTTGTCCTACCATTTTCAACCATTCCAGAGAGGTTTCCTACTAATACTAATCTTAAAAATAGATGGTAGTTAGCAAAGGCCACAAATGCACCCTGTCATAGCTGGGTAGTATATTTTAATCCTGTAAGTGTCATTGTGCCACACTCTGGTTCAACATTGGTTTCCCAGTTTAGTATTCAGAGAGCTAATTCATTTTGTTGCTGGCAGCAGTGCATTAATGATCAAGCTACGACAATGAACACTGTCTGCATAACAAATGAGTCTTTCTCAAGCTGCAGTAAATACAAAGTGATTAACATGAAATAACTGCTCCAGCAAACTGCTTCTCTGCTTTTAAATAGATACTAGTGTTTTTATTTAACCCTGCATTTGTCAGAGATATCTTGAATGGGCTTGTTTGCATTTATTTTTTGGCTGAGTTAAAAGCAAGGGGGGGCTTGCCACCTTGGAGCTTTATTTTACAGAGCACATTCTCTTGGAGATCTGCCGTTAGCATACTGGATGCAAATGATTATTAATACTCTGTTCCCTGCTTCTGACATTTACTAAAGCAGAAGCATCAAATAGAACTAAATCACATCATGCTCCTTCCAGCTAGTTTAATCCTGCCATCCTATCTAAGCTAATGAAAATAAGGTCTGAGCAGGTTAATGTTGCAGTTGTTAATAACCTTCAAATCTAAAAGAGCACAAGGTGGAGTTGGTTTGCCTCCTGAGTCAGATGCGAAAGTACAAAGAGGGAAGGTGGTGGAACAAGAAGAATCAAACTGAGGTGGCTCTCCTCTCGCAGCCCCACCCCCAGTTTTTCTCCTTAATCCTGGCGTAATGAAAGATCTGAGCAGTGTCACTGTATTATGAAAAGATGGGATTATTCTATTCTTAGAAGGAGTAAGACAGAGACAGACAGAGACAAAGACGGAGAGTTGATTTGACAGTCAATATCCCTTATCCTCATTGCCACTCAATCCCTGTTGGGGGAGCCCCTACCTGAAATGTAACAAAGAAAACCAAAAAGTATAGCAACCTCCACGAAACACTTTGAAATGCTTCTCTTGTCATTCAGACAATCCTCTAAAGCTGTCTTGTTCACGTTCCCACTGTCATCTCACTTCATCTCATTATAATGTGCCAGCAGCGTAGGCTTTGTACTCCACTACAGCCTTTTAGAGACAGAGTTTTATTGGAAGATGTAGTACAAGAGAGCTCAAGTATTCTTTTTTTTTTTTTTTTAATGCTAAGGCATTGCTGTAAGTATTTATTATTTGCATGTATTTTTAAAGCACCAGAAATTTTCCTTGTTTAGATCATATATATGAGGCGCTTTTACAACCCAGTTATAGAACTTGAATGTTTATATCTTTTTACCATTCTATGAAGTTCAGTTAAAGGTATATACCAGTAAAAAATAAACAGCATCATGGCTTGTATTAGAAATAGTGTGACCAGCAGAAGGAGGGAGGTGATTGTCCCCCTGTACTCAGCACTGGTGAGGCCACACCTTGAGTATTGTGTCCAGTTCTGGGCACCTCAATACGAGAGAGATATCGAGGTGCTGGAGCGAGTGCAGAGGAGGGCAACGAAGCTGGTGAAGGGCCTGCAGAATAAATCTTATGAGGAGCGATTGAAGGAGCTGGGACTGTTTAGTTTGAGGAAGAGGAGGCTGAGGGGAGACCTCATCGCTCTCTACAGCTACTTGAAAGGACATTGTAGAGAGGTTGGTGCTGGTCTCTTCCCACAGGTAATTAGCGATAGAACAAGAGGGAATGGGTTCAAGCTGCAGCAGGGTAGGTTTAGGCTGGACATTAGGAAAAAATTGTTCACGGAAAGAGTGATTAGACACTGGAATAGGCTGCCCAGGGAGATGGTGGAGTCACCATCTCTGAATGTGTTTAAGACTCGTTTAGATGTGGTGTTAAGGGATATGGTGTAAGGGGGAACTTTGTAGAGTGGAGTTGATGGTTGGACTTGATGATGCCAAGGGTCTTTTCCAACCTAAATGATTCTATGATTCTATGCCAATGTGAAGTATACTCAAGAGGGAGAGAAAAAGAAAAATCAGAAGAGAAAATTTTACTTTTCTCAAGGAGAATCACAAAAAAGTATTAACAATATGGTTTGGGTGGTTTTTTTTAAAGACATACTGGTCCACTCACCGTAAGTATTGAGTAAAATTTAGAGAGGGGGAAAATAAAGAAGTATCTTCAGGCTCTGTTTAAAAATTTGGAACTGGTTCCTTTTTCATTCATTAAAAACAGGTCAGGTTCATGGAAGCCAGAAATCAAAGGAAAAAAAATCCCCTCTGTTCCTAAGAATTCAAACTATGCATGGATTATTAAGAAGAAAGAAAGATTTGGGAAACATCTTTGCTTGGAGCAGGATGCATGTGGACCTGTGACTATAATATAACCTACCAAAAAACATGAATAAAGGAGAAGGGAACGGCAGGTTAACAGGCAAAACAAATTTCCTGAAGTATTCCCTGGACAATTAGAGCCTCAAATATAATCACATGTAAATACAATGAGATCAGTAGAGATGTGCTGATTCAGAGGCATAAAGATTCCCATAACTACAGCCTTCATCTTCCATTTTAGTAAATTACAATAGTTTGAAGGAAGCAGCATCCAGATTACGCGAGGATGAGGTGTGCCTGCTGTGCTCAGCAGAGGAAAATATGGAATACCTACAAGCAAAAAGACCCACTGGCGTTTAAGTAATCACAAAAGAGGTAACATCTTCTACCTCCTGTTTTTGCGGTAGGTTAGGTGTGCAATGAACTGGCACAAGTACTTCCTCCCTGCTACTTTTCTCCCTTTTTTCTCTACTTCTAAAACTCGTGGTGTGGGACTATAGACAGACTCTCTTGTGTAGCAAAACTAGGTTTAGGAAGCCTGAGAACACACGTGCATCTGTCTCATGGGCAAATTTTACAGGTCCTGATAATCTTTGTCCCTGCTCTTTCAAAATTATGAATATTGATGTTTTAAAAAGATACTTAAGTTTATTAAATCAGATTCCCATTAGGGCCATTTAGCTAAGATCTTTTTTTCTCATGTTTCTTTTCTTAAACCAGGGGTTATATGCCAGGATTTAAATGACAGACCACTAATGAAAATTCTGCAATTAATGAAAAAAAATAAGCTTTTGTTGAAAATGATGAAAAATAGTGCCATATCATGAAAGCAAAGCAAAACCGCTGGCTAAAACTCACAGCTCTCAAGGCAGTTAAACCAATTTCAATTGATTTCTCAATTAAATAAAATAACTGACTCCCTGACAGACTGAATTAATGAATGAATGAACAATAAAAGTTGTGATTGTCATGCACTGATGATAAGATGAAGGCTTCAAGCCAACATCAATTTTTAGGGAAAGTTGTTTAATTAACAATAAATTGCTGTGGGGCCAACAGTCATTGTTTGTGCTGTTTTTTATTGCAAGATCCAGAAATTCCCATCAAATCAAGGTACAGCTTTTAAACACAATGTATGAAGAAATATATAAAAGAAAATCTCTATTGATTTACACAGTCCAGTCAATTTTTTTACATTGATAAGGTAACCCTTATTCTTTGCCTAAATTATTTGGACAGTTTGTTATATGGTCAGAAATTCAATGGCATGTGATGCCTCTTGCACTGAGAAGTAAATTTGAGCATATGTAAACCTGCATCCTATGGCTTCTTAAAAGGTATCCAACAGCCTTGTTTATGGTAAGATCATGAAAAAAATTACAATGATGGCGATGGGATTTTTTTAAAAGAACTTTTCTGTTAAGTATCCATTTTGAATCTCCTTTTCTCTGCTCTGGCTTTTCACCGGATCAATGTTAAATCGTAAAATCTTTGCTTGTCACATGCTTAATGGCTACTCATGCAGGAAAAACAGCTGTGTAGCCAAGCTAAGGTAAAGAATTTTAAGCATAAAGAATTTTAATTCTAGATCCTGGTCTCCTTTTCTAACTTGCTTATTTCAGATAGTTGTTTTTTTTCCTCATTTTCCCTTCTTTTTTACTTTTTCACAGGGGACTTTCAGTGCAAAGAGAAAACATCAAACAGGTCAGAGTTTAATAAATAGTTTTGGCCTTGTGTTGGTAGTATTAGTGTACCTTCTCCAACCACTTAATCTTATACTGTTTAATGCAAACATCTTTCAAATCCAGATTCTGCCTTCTGCAACAACCATCCTACATTATTTATGTTATTGACTCTGTTTTTCCCAATTTTGGTCCAAAAATACGTGTTATGTAGTTTCTTCTTTCACCTATATTGCCTGCCAGTTATTAGTTAAAAAATTGCTTGCATTATTTATCATTGAAAAAACATTTTAAGTTAAAACTTAAATCATATGCTGTGTAAATTTGCATTGTTTCCTCTTATAAGAAGTCTGTTGACTGGATGCCAAATTGTGCTTTGCTTATACAGTCTCCACTGGAGTTCTGCAGTGTATGGTAAGCTACATAACATTTGGGGATAACAGATTTTCGAACAGCTTTTGGCAACCACTCTGAAACATTGATAAGAAGCATTAAGGAAGAAAAGTGGAATAGAACACCACATGGAGTTTGCATTAGTAGAGTTGTGATAAATTGACAGTTTACTGCTTGCTCTTTTATTCATGCGCTATCACTGGGGAGCATCGGGCTGATGAAGTAAACATCATGGATGGGAGAAACACACAGAGCACACTGCACTGCTACGAGGAGGGAATGATGTGGGGATTTATCAGCATATTCTTAGTGATTTTGTCTTCCCTGGTGACAGGCAACAATATCTGACCAAATGTGTTCCAAGTTCCTCTTATCTTGTTTATATTTCTTTGGAGTTGCTACACTAAAAATAGGGAAATCCACAATCATACTATGTCTTCACTAGTATGAAATTATAGTGTTAAGAACAGTTATCACACTGTATGATGTACCAAACCAGGAATATGGGTCTCTATGGAACATCTTTTGCCAAAAGGCTAATTTAAGCTATTAGTTCATGGAAATTTTAAGGGACAGAAGCTTTTCATGTGAGACTGTATTCTGATGATTGTGTTCTAGCTGATTCACATTTTACCATATTCTTCTTATCAAGAAGTATTTATTTACTTCAGTAGCCAGAGACACACTTATATCAAATTCTGAGCCGAAAACGCTTTATAATACGTCTATAATGGAGATCTTTGAGCAACAAAAAAATGCTGAAATTATTGTATGGTTTTCCGGTTTTCTCCTAGATAGAGTACAAATGCAGATCATATTAACAAGAGTCAGAATAAGAAAGGAAGAAAGAAAATAAAAAAGTAACACTTCCCTCCTCCCAGTAAAATCTCCACTGATTGTTTTTTGTTTTACTTTGAAGAATTTTTACTATTCTTACTTATTCACATAGAGTGGAAGGAAATGAGGCTTCTGACAAACTGTTTTGATGCTGCTTGTTACTGAAGTGATGACGAGCTGTTGGATTCCTACTGGTTACCCCTGTGGATTAATGAAGGGTAAGACAGAAATTGCAGAGCTGCCATGCAGAATGACCTTACCTGATAAGACTGTTCTGCCTTCACTGCAGTAGGTGAGAAGGGCAGGCTGTATGCAGCAGGCTGTTTTTTCTGTACCTTAATGAGAAAAATTGACCTGTTTATCCACCAGCTGTCTTCTTTGTTTTTGATTCAGGCCATTTTTGGAAAACCTTTTATGTTCTTAAATGTTGAATTCAAGCAGAATCCTCTAAACAATGGCTTATTCTCAGCAAAATCTAGTGAAGTGCCACAAACTATGGAAAAAAGCTGCCAATAGGTGGATTTGTAAGACAATGACATTCACAGACTACTTTAAGACACATAGTATTTCTGACTTAATTTATATGACATATGAAGTAGTATATGAGTGAACATGGGCTCCTTTTTCCCACCTACTAAACTGTTTTCATTGTCTTCTATACCCCTTATAGCTTAGCTTTGCTTTTTATTATTGTATTGTATCTTTAGGACATCTTTTGGTGAAAAAGTAAATTTTGAAAAGCTCCACATTACAGCTTTTTTTCATGTAGAAAATGAGCACTTTGACAACATCATTTTCCTTGGCTTTAATTTAATGACAAAAGTATTTTCTAATACATGCAATAGAAACACAACCTGTGTATGTCAGACCGTATAAACAAAGAAAGTATCTTTTAAGGTTACTGAATCAAACATTCAAAAGGTAGGAAATGCAAAAGTAAAGATGGAGCGAACAATTAAGTTAGAATTAAGGTAGAGTGAACGATTATCTATTCCACTGCTCTTTTTCTGTTTTTCACAGTTCTTGAATCTAGTATCTTTGTGCAGTTCAAATTTCTCCCCAGATGCTCATCTCCGCATTTGATTCCTCATTCAGCCATTAGACTCCTGCTGCTCTTTGATTTTCCTTACTTGTTTCCAAATCATAGAAACATAGCTGTCCTTCTCTCTCCCAACTTGGTATCATACTCAAACTGTTCCCAACATCCAGGTTGTCAATCAAAAAGTACCTACACAACTACTCATCCCTGAAGGACGTTACTGATAACCATTAACCAGTGGGACTTCTCCTGATTACAATCCTGATGATCCAGCCAATTTTCAATCCACTTTTTCGCTGATTTATCCAGTTCATATCTCAACAATTTCACTGTTAGAATACTATGGGAGACCATATTGAAGGCTTTATTAAAGTCAAGGTAATTAACACACACAGCTCTCCCTTTGTCCACAGGGCCAGTCATCTAACTGCATAAGGTAATCAGTTTTGTCAGGCACTACCTCCTGTAGTGTGACTCCATCTTGGATGATGCCACTCACCTCCTTGCCTTTCATAAGGCTGGCAACCGATTCCAGCATTAGCTGATTCATCATCATCTTAGGTACTGAGGTAAGGCTGACCAGTGTTTCTCCCTAGACACTCCTTCCTGTCCTTCATGAAGATAAGTGTAAGTTTTGCCTTTTTCTCATTTTCAGGAACCTTCCCCTATCACCACAATCTTTCAGATGATAGAAAGTGGGCTCACAGTGACATTGGCTGCATCCCTCAGAACCCCTGGATGCACCCACTTCATCCCATGGACTTGTGTATGCCCAACAGTCCAAAGTGCTCCCTCACTCCATCATCCATTGCTCTGGGTAATGCTCACTTCCGCAGATTGCCACTAGTCCTACAGGCAAGCTTTCACCTTACCAATGAAAACTAAGGCAAAGCAGACATTGAGAACCTCTGCCTTTTCCATGCTTCTTTTCATGACATCCCCTGTCCCACTGATCCCTGGGCTGGCAGTTTCTTAAGCCTTCTCTTGGCCACCAATTTTTTTTAAAGAATCCTTTCTTTTTGCCCTTCGCATCTCTTACTGTTTTCAACTACAGCTGAGCTTTGGCTTTCCAAACTCCTGCCTTTTTGTAGAGATCACTTAACATTACAAGTTAACTTACAGCAGCATATCAGACTTTTCCCAGCACCCTACACTCTTAGACAAAAGTTGCTTTACTGAAGCCTTAATCTGCAGATGGCTGATTCAGCCCTCAACATCCACAGACCAACTACCTTATACTGTAGACCAAGTTATTTGCTGTAGGCCATTTCCACAGCAAACAGCCTCTTTCCTACTCAAAAGACAAAACTTTCAGTTTTTACAAATTATCTAAAATGTTTTTTTTCACTGAGTGTTTTAAGCAACTATTTTTCAGTCCATCGAATTATGTGCTGCTTTTAGTAGTAGCTTATGATTCAGTGATCTTCATGTAGCAGCACGATTCCCATCTAGTACGATATTCCAGACATCCTAGTGCTTGGCAGAAATCAGTCTTGACCGCTCCCTCAGACTCTGTGATCGTGCGTAACATTGGCATTCACAAGGCAGTTATGTTCAGTTAGCAGATCGTGATACACGTCAGTATTACCATACTTGCACCACACAAGCAATAAGGACAGTTCAAGCCTCTTAGAATGATTCACTTACCGTTTCTTTGATATCTACGGTATACTTTTGACACTTATGTAACTTTTGTTACTTTAAGTTGTGGTGGATCTGGAAGTACCTGCCTCCTCAAGTATTTCCGGACTGGAGTCCACAGGGCAGCAATAAGCTTCCAAGAAAAATGCGAAAACAACACTGCCAAACACATTTGACTAGTCTCTAGGTTTAGCAAAACTCCATCAGCAAGAGCAAGATTCTATGATTCTATATTTGGTTGGTAAGAACAGTACACACGCCCGTCCCAGTAAATCTCAGAAAACAAGATGGGCCTCTATAGATCACATATACATGACATATATAACTTGATCTACGTTGCTCATAGGCATGAAGCACTCTCACCAAAACCCTTCTTTTTTATCACCTCCTCATTGTCTTTCCACAAAAGACCACACCCTTTCCCTCCAAACTCAGAAATGCCCTGACTCATTCAGAGGCATATGCCAATGGATCTGGTCCACTGGAGAACAGGCCTTTGTCATCCTGAAATTAGCGGCATTGCCTCCAGCATTTTGGGGCAGCCCTGCAGCATCTCTGAAGACATTTAACATCATTTTTAGAGAAAGCTGTGTTTTGCATGCCAAGGGAAGGGTGGAAATCTGCAGTAGCTTGTTGGAGATAAGTCCCAGTGCTGGCCATAACTTCTTGGCTAGGAAGACATTTCTGGCTATGCCAAGGCATAGACTTATGACTGCACGTCTATTTTAGGACAGAAACTCCTGCTGGACTGTTAATTCTGAGTGAGCCCTGTAGGGACACATTACTTTCTTGGCAGCATCACAGAGGCAATCTGGACATGTTCTGTGAGAGATAGAAAGATAGATAAGGCAGAAAAATGGAATAGTTACTGCCTTACATTTTCAATAACATTTCTGGCCTGAACTAGAAGCCCACAATACTCAAGTTTATTGAGCTGCAGTCTGAGCAAATGGAACAGTCACTGGCACTTACAAGAGCTCAGCATCACCAATCACATCACAGCATCTTTCTCCTGCATAGGCGTGTTATCAGGAAGTGTGGAGCTAAACTGAATCATTACATAAGGTTTGAGACAAATGTCCTGTTCCGTCCCATTGGTTGCTGTGCAATTCCATCTTTTTCCAAAGCCTGGGAATTTTTCCGTGATGTGGGAGCTGGAGTGGCCAGCATTGGCTAACGTTATCATGGGAAACCCAAGGACTTGTGTTCCAAAGAAGACTTACAGACAATTGTGAGATTTCAGGTTAGAAATTGTTGGGAGTACATAGACGCAAGCAGAGTGGTAGATTGTTACTTGGAGCAGTTCCTGAGAAGTCCTGCTCACTGACTTCCTACACTGATTTTTTACCAGATGTGAGAGACTGCATATCGTCTCATTCCCCTCTTCTTTCCTCTTCTTTCCCTCCACTCTGGGGTAAGTAGCTCTTAAGAAAGGAGCATGCGGTTGTGATTTTAGCTACATTATTTTTATTAACTTCATACACAACCTTTCCCTACCTCTTCCCATGTTGCATAGATGAAATCTTATCTTCTTCAGTTCTTCTGAAGATTGCACATAACTTTTCTGTTTGTACTTGTTAACAAGTAGGAGGTTTTGTCTTATTTGATAGATGCTATAATAAATGGCTGTTCTTCTCCTCATTTTATGGATACAAAACCTAGAAATGTGTGTCTCATTTTTGCAGAAATTAATTAATGTGGAGATAATGGCATCTAAATTTCCTACTATCAATCAGTTATTAGGTAGAGGTCCCTGGTGAAATCAATGGGAATTTTACATAAAAGAAGATGTTTTACCACATCTTTTTTTTCTTGAAGTAAGGAAGATCTGTTTTTTCCTTTTCTGTTCTCTCATTAGTATAAATTACAGTTCCATTTAAAGGTTTTTCCAGGACTGGAATTAGTATTATGGAATTCCATATGGAAATTTTTTTTCTTATCTAAAATAATGTATATAAGATAAATCTTTCATAACACAGTTGTAGGGTATTGAAATGTGGTCAAATGGAAGACAGTAATGTATTCACTTGCTGTAGCTTAACACTGATAGGGTGCCATGCAATCAAATACTACAATAAAAAGTACCAGCTTCCATAGCTAATTTAATATTGTCCTGTGGCTTCATTAAGAAGAAGGTATGCATACAAAAGTGTTCTGCTTTTCCAGCTGGCTTTATATGCAATATTCATAGTGCTGCTAATGAAGTAAATAAAAGGAAAACAAATCCCTGCTGGATCCTAGTTTGTTCACTGATATGAAAGGTCTCATTAAATGAATGGCTATTGTGTACAAGTATTCCACGACATTTTGGATATTAACATTAAAATAAGGAGTGCAGTTGGGAGCATATAACATTTTCTAGCCTTATCCTACTACCAGAATTATCTTGCTCTGTAATAAAATTGGAAACATTTAATTATTAAATACAAAAATACATTTCTGGCTTTCCACAGCAGATTCGTTTTTAATAATTAAAGATTTGTTTCAAGTAAACAATGCAAACATTGTTATTTAATATCTGATTGGCAATATTGCGGTGGCATTGTTTTGAGAGCCATTTCATTTTTTTCTCTGCAATTATATACTCTGTGCCACTTACATGTCATCTAAAAGCTTCTGAAAACATTTTTCGTACCATAAAGCCAAGAGGAACATATACAACAGCTCCTTCTACTAAGTGTAAATATATGGCAGAAATGTCTTTGTCATTAAATGGCTAAAATATTTCTAAAATGGTTTTGATAGATGTTTATTAGCATAGAAGAGAAGCATTCTAACTTTTCCAGATTGCTTTGTTCAAGAAACTATAATGGTTAGGAAGCAATTATAATACAGTAGTCACTGAGCATATTAACTCTTTAATTTCATTTTCAGAGAAAGAAAGAGAGGAAAAGAGTTAATATTTTGCTTTTAGATAATAATAGTCATTGGGCCTAAGCATATCCATAAAAGAATGATTCAGAAAATTCTAAAATGACAAGGAAGTTGGGTAGGGAGAGAGAATCCATGCAAGTAATTATCCCCAAGAAGCACTATAACTGCAGCAGACCATTGTCCTTCCTAAAGCTAACATTTCTGGAAAAGCAGGACTGATTAACTACAAATAAAAAATATAGATCTCATAAATGTACTCTCATAAATTATGTACACATATTATGTATATTATGTACACATAAATGTACACAATAAATTCTCATAGATGTACTAAATGAACCTTTACTGGGAAAGAAGGAATGGAATAGAAAGGATCAATGAAGCTTCAATTTGTCTTTACTATAAGCCTACAGAACACATATTGCCACACCCCATCATGCGGTCATTGAGCCCTACATCCCTTTTACAGAATGGATTTGCTTCCTTCTCTGAAACAACCTGTACTCCAGCGGCCAATATTCTATGCAGACCAACTACATTCTCACTGTCAGGGAAAAAGGACTTCAGACCAAGAAGTAAAAATTAGCCTTTCAATTATACTACTGTCTTGGGAGGCTGACAACGTTTGGGATGACAGATTTTCCAGTCTGGTGTTGTGCTGAGCCCAAAAGAATTTCCCAATTTTCCTACCCATAACTTGTGTAGCGTAAACCAGATGACTAATTACAAGATATACAGGGACAGATTCGATTTATCTATTTATTCAACTTCTGATCATGTCCCTGTGATTTTTCTTTTTATTTCTTTGCAGACATGGATTTTCAATGAAACTGTAGTGGGTGTTTGGAGTTACATAGATTAAGCCTCAAGGGAACCCCTCAGGACAAATCTTCATACTCTGCATCACTTACAGTTAATATTTTGTGTAAAAATGGGAATTTACTTCTTTCTGTCCGCACCCTTCTCTTTTTAATACTTTTTATTAAGCATATCACATCGTAAAGGATCACTAGGTCATATAATTGCAAATGAATTGCAACAGTTACTCTTCCATTAAAATGAAACTCCAGACTTCTGAGTTTGTTATAAAAAGCTTCTCCTGCCAAAGGTTTTCTAGTCCAGACAATTTGTAACTGAATCTTAAGCTTACCCCTCATGGGGGGGGTGTACCATCATCACTAGCATTTGCTGCATGGGTGAGGCAACCTGCTTGAAATTCTGACTTCTGGCCAGCATCTTGAGGAAGCTTGGAAAATTACCTGCACAAAAAGAAACAGTGCCTGCAGTTTAATGTGAATTTAAAATTTTTCAGTGAATTTTAATCAGCCGGGTAGATATGACACACTGGCATTCTAATGCAAATTGCTTGTATTAGTAACAAAGTTAAATACTGAGTATTGTGGAAATGGTGTGCAGACACATGTGTATTCCATTATTGTGGGAAAAAAAAATCAGGTACCTGACCAATCAAAGAATATTAAATCTAGTTTAGACTGTGCAAGCAATACCCTATTTAGGCACAAAGCTGCAAAATACTTTATGTCTGCTAAGTTATGTTATCTTGCTTGCATAATGTGCGTACCAGTTAATAAGTTGTAATCTTTCAGTTGACATTTATGTTACATGAGACAGGACGGTGGTGGGAGAAAAAGTTTTACTCTTCTGCTAATGACTTGTGTTTGCATTAGCCTTCCAAAGGGACCCAAAGACTTGTATCCATACTACAGAGAAAAATATTTTCAAGGCTTAATGGAATTTTTGCCACACGTTCTCCTCTATATAAAGATAGATTTGGAGTTTTTTTTGTTACTAAACTATTGATGAGCAGGCTGTTTTCTAAATAAATTCATAACTAATAGAAGACAGAGCTTGAGGAGGTAATTACAAAAACATGACTACGGACAGAATTTTTTCTGAATCTTCTACTACAATTATTTCTTTATTGGAGACCAGAGGCTTTGCAGAGGATTTTGCCAAGTAAATTATGTAGAAGAAGAGAGTAAGATCTTAAAAAGTGAGAAGGAATACAAAGAGTTTCTGGTGACATTTGTTTTCTGGATGAATCAGTCTAGTTATGGTTGTGTTTAGAGCTACAAGGTCAAAGGATGTTTTTCAAGAAATGCAGAATAAACCACCAAAGCAAATATTCTATTTGAGAAGCAGGGAATATGCACTTTCAACAAGAGCTGCAATACGTACCACAATCCTTTAAAATACTATGATGGTATCCATAAAACTGCAAAATCCTTAACAGTCAAGAATTTCAGCCTCAGGCAGTGCATGAACAGTAAACATTTAACAAAAACAACTCCCATCTTATTTTTCCTCCTCTTGCTGTGTGCAGTTTAATTCATTTTATTGTTTCATATTTCAGTTGATCTCACATTACCTTTTCTCTCCCGACAGTACTAGTCAAGAAAGTGTATGGTAATTACATAGCATGCCTCTGGCACAAGTTGTTAACTGCAGTGTAGTCAGAAGGAATTTCTTCCAGTGCACAGTTCAGAGTTGCATTATGGGATAATTTAATTTCAAACTCCTATGTCTTTGCTGTGGTGAAAAAAAAGCATCGAATAAGGAATGAGCATGAGGCAGGGAAAAGAAGGAATTTAAGGTTTTTTCCTTAAAACAACCAGAATTAGGTATGGCTGAAGGCACAGATGACCAAATGAGGTTTCCTCCTGCCTTTGCTGCTGGATTTAGAGTGAACCCTTCAATTTTGTTTCTGCTGCATACAGATATTGTTTCTGGCCACTTGCTTTCTTTCCAACTCTAGCACTTTTCCGAGCCAAATACATCTTTTTTCTAAGCAAACTCCCACAACTAATCTTCAGAGATTCTTCCCATTGAAGTGAACATCTGGATTTTCCCCTACACATTTTTTAAAATAGGCAGCAGACACAGCTCAGGAGCTTTTGGGCAACAGTGCTAACTGTTCAGGACAGAGGTCTTAACAATACTTATCTTAAAGAAAGACTCTTCTGGAAGACTTTTAAATGCCTCCATAGAGCAAAAGGCAGCAGGAATAAAACAGAAGGGAGAGGAAATACCAACCGTGTCTCTGTACAAGGCAATGCTCTTCCAAAAAGAAAATGAAGTTCTATTCTACCACCCTCAGGACCCAAAAGTCAGTACACCAAAATTGTTGCAGTTTGGGCCAGGTTGGCCAATGACGAGACAACAGATGCTTGCCTCCACCTCTTGCTCCAAGGAGAGAAAGGAGAGAGATAAAGAGATTTATGAGTTTAGAAAGAACTAAACTATTTTAATTAAATATTAATAGTAAAATAAAAAGGAAATAATGAAATAGATACAATATATACAAAACCCCATCCAGCTCCTAGGGAGGTATCACTGACAGGCACTGGGAAGTTCCAGACTAGACTCAGTGATGTATGGGAACTGGATTTTGGATGTAGCTTCAAGAACACACAGATTGGGATCAAAAGCAGAAGAACAGACATGGTCCTCCTCAGACATTAGTCACTGAAGAAAGAAACCCATTGAAGAACCAAGATCCATTGAAAAAGACCTCACCCTTTTATCCCTCAGCTTTTATACTGAGCATGGCAGACGGCATGGAATACCTGATTGGTCAGTTTGGGTCACCTGGCCTGTCCACAGGTGTAACCCTTCCACAGGGTAGACAACCAAGTCAGCTGACCCTGGTTGCCAGAACAACAAGTATAAGCAAGAGCCTCTCCCACTGAACAGAAAGTTATCTCTGCTCCACCCCAAACCAGGACAAAAAATCTTTATTTTGGCCTCTGTCTAGGTTCCAGCAGGGATAGGGTTAATTGTCCCTAGGCTCTGGCAGGGATAGAGGCATTCTATCCCATGTGAACCATGCCCACTCTGGAGCCTGGAGCTGCTGGGGGAGGGGGCTGGGGTGTCCCAGTACCTGTCGGTGAGCTGTGGTACTGTAACTGTGTTTGTACATTCCTCTATCCGTGTTATTGTTGTTGTTTTCCTGTTCCCTTTGCTATTCTGTTAAACTGCCTTTGTCTCAACCCGTGATTTTTGCCTTTTTCTTCCAATATTCCCCCCACTGCTGTGGAGGGTTGGGAGAGCGGCCCTGTGGTTCGTTGTTGCAGTCTGAGGCTAAACCACAACAGCCTCCTGAACTGTAGCTGGGCTCCAAGCATGTTCAGAAGGTATTTTTAGTACTTCAGTTCCCGATTTCTCAGAGTCTTTGCTGGAGTGGGTGTTGCTGATGGCCTATGAAAAACTGATAATCTTCATTTTTTGTCAGACATGACAATAGTGCATAAAGTAAATAGTACTTCAGTGCACAGATATACCTAAATTAAGCTAACTACAAGGCAAAATGTGTTTTGGGGTATATTTTCCTTTAGCTCATTTTTAGAAATGTCAACAAAGTTGTGCTTTCCTGAGAACGTCCAGGTGAGGTTGGCAAGACTGTTTTTTCAATATTTTGCAATATCTTCCACACGGATGAAGAAAAGATGAGGCAGGGAGTGGACACCTGTCTTAATAACATTATTCTGCCAGAACTTCCTTGAGGGAGCCAGTGAAATTTTCCAGCTGGCCCAACACCTGACTTTCATTAATGATTATACAGTGGCAAAAGAGATACTCTTAGCATGCAGCTAATGCCAGATCTGCTCCGGATTTGGCCACATCCCTGAAAAAGGGACGCATCCCAGGAACCATAAAGACGATGATAGCACTATTTTCTGTCTTTCTAGATGGTGGATTTTGTATGCAAGCCAGGCTGCATGTCACTGGGCAGGACTGTGACAGAGACGGGGAGCTGAGTTGGCACATGGGCAGACCCTGGCTAGGAATGAGTGAATTGACCTACAAGTGTCATCCACTGCCCACAGCATGTGCATGACATGTCCAGATTAGCTTTCTTATGTATACCCATAAATTCGCTAAAACTTGGCTTGGATATGAGACAGTTTCCTGTGGGCTGCATCAATCTGTTCCTAGCCCTTTGCCATGCTCCAAGATTGTGCAACTATTTAGATTAGATTAGAAGGGACCTCTGGAAGACATTTAGTCAAAACAGGGCTAAATTCAAAGTTAAATCAGGTTGCTCAGAGACTTACTCAGTCAAGTTTTAAATATCTCTGAGGATGGAGATTCCACAACCTCCTGTGGCAACCTGTTCCAGTGTTTTAACAACGTTCTTGGTAATGTCCCCAACTGCCACCTTATATCCAGTCAGAATTTCTGATTTTGCAACTTGTTGCAAACCTCTTTTTTTTTTTTCACGTCTATCTGAAAATAGCTCATCTCTGTGTTCTCTGTAATTACCCGTTAGATACTGGAAAAGAGCGATTAGATCCCTCTTTAGCCTTTTTTTCCTCAAGGCTAACCTCTCCCCAACTTATCAATAACTCTCTTGCATCAGGGAGCCCATAAGTGGCAAAATATTCAAGACGAGGAGTCACAAGTGGTAAGTAGGAAAGAAAAATCATTTCCTCCAACCTGTTGGCTGTAATCCTAATAATGCAGTCCAGTATTCAATTAGCCATCCTCTCTGCAAGATACACTGCCAATTCAGGCAGCAGAGTATTTTTTTTTTTTTGCGGAGCTCCTTAGCTAGCTAGTCCCCAGACTGCATGGACACATGGACTTATGCTGTAAGTAAACCTGTATCCAGCTGTTTCTGAACTGCTATTTCGCCTTCCTAGCGTGACCTTGGGCCTGATTCAATATCTCAACTTTTTCTGATGATCACTGGAGCATTGAAAGACCCTGTTGTTATCATTACCCCTGTTCTGCTCACCCTGCACACGCTGTGCCCTGTTGCAGCAGAACAGCAACCTGCCTGGCCAGTGCTGCATTGTCTGTGGGCTCCCGATTCACCTTCCCTGGGAAGGGGCACTGCTCTAGCTGCTCTCTGAAATGGATCTCAGGACAGGACTTCCTTCCACTCAAACAGGTTGAAGTGTGATCTGCTGAAATCTAGGATCTTCAGTCTGCTACTGGTCTTCCTCAATTTCCTCAGGCTCTTAAATTTTGCCCTCTCATGGTCACATCAGTCAATGCTGCCATCAGCTGATCAGTTCTTCTTTATTGGTGTGTGCATAGCAGATCCTTAAATGCACTTGCCATGGTTGACCTTTCCAGCACAAACATTTAAAATTGTACCCAGCACACTCCAGAGATTTCTGTGCCAGCATGGGGTGATAGTTCAAAGTGTCCTACGGAAAAACAGCCATGTGATCATGAGGCTTACCTTAGCATTTCAGCTTTGGGAGGGACAGGGCATGCAGGAGATAGGAAGCATGGGACAGCTGTGCGAGAAGGCAGCAGCATCAAAACCTGTGCAGCAGAGGGAATATGCATATCCAGCTAAAGACACTTAGTCGTTTCTCCATTTTGTGTCTGTACTGAACACTGCTTACAGTTACACACTGAAATAGCAGCTACCAAGGATTTCAGGAATACGTATAAGTAAGTTTGGCACTACATTACCGTTCAAAGTGTAATGTGATTGTGATATTCTGACATAACTCCTGGCTAAGAAAATCTACATCACTGGGCAGCCCAGATCTCAACAAAATCTGGCAAAGGGATAAGGTTTGCAGAGAAAGTGAGATATCCTGTCTTTCAAAGCCACCATGTCAGGGGAAAAGGGATCCTTCTATGGCAGGTGAATAACTCTCTGCTTATTAGTCTGCATACATTACAAAAGCTCTGGTTCTATTAATCATTGTGCTCATGCTTGTTTTGATTATGTGGCATATTATCCCTTCACAGTGTGAAGGGGATTATTCTGCTGCACAGGCATCATAGACGCATGATCTGTAAATGATGCAGAGTTTAGTCTTCTGCCTACGTGTATTAATATAATATGACAGCATGGTATGACATGCTGTTGTGCATCCTTCTGGGGATACTTTAAGTATCTAAGGCCTCTTAAGAAAAGACTGTACACAACTGTTGCCTGGTTTCTGGAGCACATACTCTAACAGGTGTTTCCTGGGTGCTCTGATTATGGCTCAGATGTGTACCGATGCCAAAATTGCATCAAATGCCAGGAAATTTATCCTTGGGGATGTCTTTAAGACTGTTGAAAATAGGCATTTTAGACATAGCAATGTTATATGCTTTAGTAAAACAATCCAGGAGACTACCAGGGAATATAACATTGAATCCAGGTTACTCGAGTCTGAGCCAAGCGTTTTCACAGCAGCACTTGACTATTCAGATATAGAAGTCTGTGTTTAACTAGATGAGCTACACCCAAAAACTTAGTTTCTTCTTCTATTAACTTTGACAGAATATGGAAACAGTAAAGGTCCTACTGATTTCCTTTGCCCTTTTTTAAGGTAAGAATATTTCTCCATAACTTGTCCTGAGAGTTATTACTTTAAGTTTAAAGCCACTACCCCTTGTCATATCGCAACAGGCCCTACTAAAAAGTTTGTCCCCATCTTTCTTGTAGGCACCCTTTAAGTACTGAAAGGCCACAATAAGGTCTCCTTGGAGCCTTCTGTTCTCCAGGCTGAACAACCCCAACTCTCTCAGCCTGCCCTCACAGGAGAGGTGCTCCAGCCCTCTGATCATTTTTGTGGCCCCTCTCTGGACTTGCTCCAACAGGTCCATGTCCTTCTTGTGCTGAGGGTTCCAGAGCTGGACACGCTACTCCAGGTGGGGTCTCACCAGAGCAGAGTAGAGGGGGAGAATCATCTCCCTCAACCTGCTGGCCACGCTTCTTTTGATGCAGCCCAGGATGCAGTTGGCTTTCTGGGCTGCATGCATACATTGTCAGCTCATGTCCATCTTCTCATCAACCAGTATCCCTAAGTCCTTCTTGGCAGGGCTAATCTCAGTCTCTTCACCCCCCAGCCTGTATTCGTATTGGGGGTCGCCTCGACCTGGGTGCAGGACCCTGCACTTGGCCTTGTTGAACCTCATGAGGTTCACATGGTTTTACATCTGAGGCACTTCTTCCTCTCTTAGCAGATTTTTTTTTCCTTCCCTTTTTTATAAAAAGAGTTACAAAAACAAACAAAACAAACTTTTCTAAGAAGTGTCTTCAATCTGTTATAGATTATCTTTTTGAATGAAGACACTAACAAAATGGGAAGGAATCTATGGGTCAAAACATGAATCACAGTTCTCTTTGATATTAGAAAGCTATATTTTTCCTAATTAATATATTAGAAGCAGAGATATAATAGATATAATTAACCAGACATTTAGAGTTGTTCTGGTGAGATATTGCTTCAGAATACTCCTCCATATTTATTAATATAATTCATAACCTTTCTAAAAAGGTTTAATGGAACAAAGCTATACCAATTTTATATGCTATCAGTTTTTTGAGAAGTTTAGTTATTTCTACAATTCAACGTAAATATTAAATATTTAGCTGACCGATGATGTGTTCATAAGAGCCAGCTTGAGCCTAAGAAGTAGGAACTCATAAATCTAAACCCAGAGATTGCCCTTTGTGGTCACCATCAAGACAATTTGAGCTTTTCACTGACAGTAATGCATACTTACTGTGTTATTACACCTAGTAAAAATTTTCTACCAAAATCTTTTTGATACTCATCATGACATTCCTCAATTCTGAAAAGCTAGGTCATTGATCTGAAACTCAGTGTTACCAGATTTTTCAGAAACTAACAGTGAAACAAATTTTTTGGCTCACTTTATATTTGTGTAAAGTGCAGCTGAGAACTCGTAGTTTGTGTAAAAAATATTTTCAGTATAGAGTTACATACTGAGGTTTAATTTGCCTCCCAGTCATGAGAAGACATTCCAGTCAAAATGTGCACTCCATTTTGTTTTTTGAAGATAAACCCCAGCTCACGACAGAGTTACCTTTGCTACCTGTGAGACCCAGCTCTTTGTGGCTGTATCTGATTTCCAGTTTGCAGTGACTAGTAAGTTACAGGCACTCTGTTTCTGGGGTACGATTTGAAATACGTCTCTCTTGCCATATTTTATGGACTGACACAATGCCCACCACTCCAGAACAAGATGACAAAGAGGGAACACGAAGCTTCCACAATAACCTGCACAGAGTTGTTAATATATTGGCAAGGCAAATTCCAAGGGGAAAGCATTATCCAGAGTATTCCTATTCACAGAGAGGCACAGGAGATTAGGATGCCCAGTTCCACTGGGCACTAAAAATTGAAGAGTATTGAAAATTTCTCCACAGCTATTCTTTGTACCCAGGAGAATGCAATTAAGGGTTGCTCAGTATTTTGGCTTTCTGTCCTGCAGAAGGTTAATTGCAATATAGCTACACAATTAGATGCACACACGAGACCTTAGTAATATGCGAGACTCATGAAAGATTATTTCAGAAATTCATTGGAATAAAAATCATCCTTCCAGAAATATTTCATTAGGATTTCCAGAGAAATGATATTTAACACAGATTGTTCAAGTCTGGAGCATGGGGCAGCTGCTTTGGCATATATTTATCCTATATTTCTTATCTGAATATATTGTCTTTTGCAGAATTCTTGCCAATTTCATCAGTTGGGATGCAAACCTTAATAAACTGACTTCATATGTTTCTGTATTTCTGGATATCTGGCCACAGTGACCGCTTCTTTCTTTCTTTTTCTTTTTCTTTTTTTAAATTATATTCCTTCAAAGGCTCGCAGTGTAGATACTATAAACTAGCTATATTTTTCTGTTTATGTGATTCTCCTTTATATCGTACTTTCTCATTTTGTTGGTAAGTATTCCTTGGCAACCTGTTCATTAAAACTACATAGAGTGTGTAGCATCCTCACCAGAGAAAAAAAGTTAAGGAATTTTCCTGTGAAAGGTTTTTCTAGGGTCCTTTTTTATTTCTTCCTAATATTTTAACCCAAGGCCTAAATTTGTTTTTTTTTTCTCCCCTGATTTTATCCTATGATGTAAATATCGTCGTCCCCCCCCCGTTTCCTCAGTGTTAATTTTCAGTATGAATAAAAACTTCTAAAGAATTTTGAATTGTCATCACTCTTTCATTAATTGCTATGACTTTTGTCAAAATTTATTCTGATGGCTCTGCTGCAAAATGATAGAGTTTTCCATGAGTTTTCAGGGATAATAGTGATGCTAATCCTTTTTTAGCACTAATCAAGACTCTGGCAAAGAAAGTTTTGTTCAGACTGTTGGCTGATCACAGTTCTCTAGCTTTCAGCTTAAATTTTTTTTTTCTTCCTTTTCTTTTAGTTTTTGTTTCCACTCCTTCCCCAATGCTGAAAAAAACTTCCACCCCTCACAAACCCACAGTGAAACTGTGGTTTTGCTCCTACTCTCCTAGTTCTTCGTCTAAAATTTGAAAATGCATGTTGTATTTTTTCTTATTTTTTGGTCAGATGCACTAAGAGTACACTTGTAATACAAACATTTTGTATTGTAATACACTGATAATATCTATTAAACTAAGTAGAAAAGTACCAAGAAATTTGAAAGGAAAATGTAAATGAGGGTGGTGGAAGGATGAAAAGTAGTTTGCTAAGCTGAAAAGTAAATTACTTCATCTTAGCATCTGTCAGTTCATATATTAAATACAGTTTATAAATTTGCTGCTTCATATAAAACTCTAGCCAGTGAAAGGTTTACAGGAGGAGGAGGAAAAATGTATTTTAAACTTCACTAGAAAGTTGCATTTTTCCTGATCCCTGTCCATCACTTCATTGCACCTCAAGAGACAACAGTCAATAAAGGGACTATTGTTTAGCAGTAATAGAGATAGAAATATTCTTTCTAAGTGTAATTTCTTGGTAAGATTGGTTATTTACTTAGCATCTTTTTAGCAGCAATTTTTTTGGTGGCCATATCTTGATTGACAAGTTTGGCACAGAGTGTTTCCTTCTCACTAAGTTAGCATTAAGAACTGTTGCCATTGGAACTAACACAAAAAGTCTGTGTAGCTGAGAGATTGCACTTTCATTTGCCATCACCACATGATTGTGCATCTGCAGTCATCATTTGAAGATAGTGCTCAACATAGAGTCTATGCCCCAAGGACATTGGGGAATTGAAAACTTTTCCAGTTTGAAAAACATTCCCTATGGGATTTTGAGGTTAACAGCAATCTGTCAAAAGCCCCACTTCTATCATGGTTGCCATATTGCCCAGCACCTGGAAACTCAACTGCGGACCTTCAAGTTAAAGATAGAGACTATCAAAGTTGACCTTGCAAGCTGATGTATTCCTGATTTTTTTAAAACAAGTTTGAGGACACATGCAAATACCTTTGCATGTAACTGTCACAGTTCACCTCATTAAATAAAACACATTTATTTCCTACAAATTTTTCTCTGTGATCTAATGCTTTTCAGATAGGTGGAAAAGTCTATTTTCTGTGGTCTTCCCAACAATTTCCAGTGTTTCTGTGGAGTCTGACAAACTTGATCATTCTTTTCTAAGGATGTAAATCACTTTCAATACAGTTGCATCCACAGGGTCAAACAGCCTAAATCTGTGATCTACTGATTCATTTGATTGAGACTGCACAGTATAGTATTTCTTTCCATGATAGTTGGCATAGAATATCTACTTTTTCTTCCACAAAGTTTCTTTTTGTCCTGCCTTCTAACATATAATCCTGCATCATCATAAATCTTTTCAGTTTATCAGAGGCTATCCACAAAATTGTCTTAGCAAAACCTTAAGCCTTTTCAGTTTTGGATTACAGAATTTACACATGATCCAAATTTTTCTTATCTTTCGAAGCAGTTCCATACAAGAGCTTAGCACATGTCCAAACATCTGTAGTGCTGGGTATCTTTCCTTCTCTCTTTTATTTCTATCTTAAAAGCTAGTATTCAGTATGTACAGATTACAACCCCTTTCATACAGTCTGAAAAGGTGGATAAATGAATATGCAGCATTTGCTGGAACAGTTGCCTTGGAAAGTAGGTGTAATAGGTGCCATAATTTTGTATTAATAAGGTTCATCTAATAATTAACTCTTCAGCTTTAATGAGTACCACCAAGCTAATGGTAAATAAATAAGAAATTAATTCATTCTTCTTGCAAAAACAATCAACACCAGTACTTCCCCAACAGCCTTGTGTAGAGATACAACTTATACATAGGGGTATAAAGAAGTGGCTCCGTTTTCATTGCAGTTCCTTTACTAGTCATGTAGAGCAAATACCACAGCTGTGTTTAGTTCACACTGTCTTTGGTTTCTCCTCTCCCAGGGCACAGTCCTCCAATAGTGAAGATGAAAATACTTCCATAATCACAACTCCCCTCCGCTGACTTCACGATGGTACTATCCCTGCACTCTTATGCAATGCACAATATCCCCTTTCTCTTCCCTCTCAGTCTTCTCTGTGCTTAAGTTAAGTCAGCTGGCAGTGTGAAAGCAGTAAGTTGTATTTATGATGTTGTGTGCTAATGATCAGCCTTTTGAGCAAAAGGTGAATTATGCATCACTGTTTCCAGAGGCAAAAGATAACTTCCTTGTGGTGATAGAGCTCTGGTCAATCCTTTGAAGGACTCCAAAAAGTCTGATTTAGCTCTACGTTATCTACAAGTTTATGCCTTTCTCCGGTAGCCTGAGAATTCTGTTGAGACAGTTCTACGTCTACAGCTTTATTATTTTGTTATTATTTTTATTTTGTCTTAGCCTTTATGGGAGAACATTGGATCATATGCAAAGATTTGTGTTAGTAAAGGTAATGTGAAAAATGAAGATCCTGTCTTAATGCCTCTCTAGTAATAAAGTACATGCAATCCTGAGTCTTAATTCTATGCTATTAAAATGTTGTCTGAAAGTACATTTAAAAATCGTCCTATACTTTTTTATACTACTTATTAATGTTAAAACAAATACGGCATACAGGTATAATAGATATAATTCAAAATGCCCTCCCAGCCTTTCTCCCCTGGCCAAGATCTCCTTCCAGCTTCCAGGGCTTTCTTCCTCTCAGACCTATAGATGACACTGGCCATTTGGGCTCCTTACAAATGCCACTGCCACAGACTACTTCTTTTCTCACCAAGTCAGGAGCAGATGCCACTAGAAATATGACATATTTTCCCATCTTGGCAAACCCCACTGTACTCTGAGGTGCCAAAATTGTGCACTGCGTTCAGCTGTGGCACATTTGGCCATTGTTGCCTATTTTAACCTATTTCTGCATGGAAAAAAGGCTTCCTGCTCCATGAAATTTCCTTAGATTATGATTATTCTTTTCTATCCTGAAATGGGACAGGGAATCCATATCTTAGGTTTTTAAAAACACACTCCAAACTAGAAAAATTGATCAAGGTAGATGAGAAATTTCAGGTTTGAAATATTTATTCTTTAACTTTTCTTGATATACCTTTATGTCATTCTCAGAAGGAAGATATTACAAATTAATGACTGAAACTTTAAAAAGTTAGAATAGAATGTTTTAGAAAATATTTGTATTTTCCTCTTCAATTTTCTTTTTATTTTATTAGGGCACTCATTTCGATGAAGTCTTTCTCTCAAGGTGAATTGTCTTTTGATAAGTCCACATTTTTGTTAAAAAAGTTCAATGGAATATTTCCAACCCGTTTTACCTGTATGACCAATGATTCTTCATAGATATTTAACAGGAAGGACTGTACAAATGCTGAAGTGTAATCAGAAACTAGTAAAGTGTTTAGAATAAAATTCAAAGGAGAAAAAAAGTCATCATACTTGAAATGACATACGAACAAAACTGTTGAAATTATGCTGTACAGAATACTAGACTTGCAAAGAACTAAAATGGCAAAACCCTTTTACACCATATTTTCCAGAACAGTAATCCTGAAATGTAAAGCATGAGTGAGAAATCATATCTAAGAGTCATGCAACAGCTTCCAATATCTGTAGAAAATACAGAATTTAGAACATTTAGAGAGACACAGGATTACAGGCTAATAGTAAGTCTTTGCTTTGAAGATCAAGAAAAAAAAATGAAAAAAAATTAAAAGAACTAGGAAAGTTGGGAAAATGTAAGGAAACCTGAGAGGCAATCCTTGTAGAAAGCAGTCCAGGAGTAAAAATGAGATCATGTAGATGCATAATTGCTACATGCATAGGAGTCAGAAGCTAGGAAGAATGTGTTCCATTACATATTGATTGATCAGGAAGAAAAAGAAAATAATTTACCTTAAAAAATAAAGGAATTAAAAATAATCTTTTGAGTACAGAAGATGGTATTGTTTCATTTAGCTCTATGGTATTTATTAGTAAAAGCTGTGGTCCCTGTGGTCCTAATTTATCTTTATTGTCATAAATTTCTGTTAGGAGATCTAAAACGATGAAGGAATAACAAAGGGAAACAGATGTTAAGGGAAACTTAAGATAACTAATTTACAGGAGAGTAACAATGCATCTCTAATTTTGTAGTATCTTTTGTAAAGCACAATTAGTTTGCCTATTTTAATACTACTTTTCCATGTGCTGCTGGTGATAGCAGAGCCAGCAACAAGTAAATTGAAAATTACTAAATGGTTTCTTACCTGTATTTTCTATCTGAAATTTATATATATCTTTCTCTGGTATGTCCATAAGGTTAGCCTAGAATTATTAAAGTGCGTCTTGTAACTAGTTCCTCTATTGCCATGAGAATTTTACTCCATTACTTGTTCTTTCTGCTTTTAATTTTCCCTCTTCTACCTATTCTACCTACTTTTCTGATCCTAATATATATTTAAACACACAAAAGTATTTAAAAACTGCATTGCAGATCTCATGATCTTCATACATCCTCTGCAAATGGAGAAATTCTGGCTTTTCCTCTGTGATTTTACTCAGAGAGAAAAAATGAGTGTCTGAAGGAGAATCCATTGAATCACTGTTTGCTATCTCTGCCAATTCAATCTGCAAAGATACAGCTGTGCTTCCCTAGAGAGGTGGTCAAAATTTCCATGTGTGGAAATTTCTAACATTTTGAAAGAGCTTTGATTTCTGACTGTAATGAAAATGGAAACCTGAAATGCGGAAGGAAAAAGCCCATTCAAACTGCAACAGAAACACGTAAAATGTAACTTAAATCTTTGATTTCAAGTGCAAAGAAAGTCTCTATATAGCATATTTATCCCCCCCCCCAAAAAATATTTTGAAACTCTATGTGTTTTCTTTAACTAAAAGACTCTCTGGAGAACTGAACCCATCAAGTGTCATAAAGAAAGATCTGAAAGAAAGACTTTAAACCATGTCATACCTTGGAGCACCCAGATGCTCAATAGAATGGAAGTCTCTAGCCCTCACACAGGGGAGACATCAGCAACCCCATCTCCCAGGACAAGCTGCCAACTCCCTGCCAGCTCAATGTCTCAAATCAGTCTCGACTTTTAGTAGAATTTCTCCAATTTTTTCTTTTTTTTTGTTTGTTTGGTTTGGTTTCATTTCATTTTGTTTGGTTTTGCCAAGAGTAAATTTTGCACCAAAAAATGTGGTGTTTTTTTTGTTTGTTTGTTTTGTTTCCTCGACCCATTCTATTACCAAGGATATTTCTCTAGGAGATAAGTACTGAGAGGCAGGGACTTGCCTGGGTCAACAGGACCTGTCCTATTCCTGGCTCCAGGGAGACCTTGCTGCAGCCTTCCAGTACCTAAAGGGGGCCTACAGGAAAGATGGGGAGAGACTCTTTATCAGGGAGTGTAATGATAGGACACGGGGTAACGGCCTCAAACTGAAAGAGAGTAGATTTAGATTGGATATCGGGGAGTAATTTTTCACTATGAGGGTGGTGAGGCACTGGAACAGGTTGCCCAGGGAAATTGTGGATGCCTCATCCCTGGAAGTGTTCAAGGCCAGGCTGGATGGGGCTTTGAGCAACCTGGTCCAGTGGGAGGTGTCCCTGCCCATGGCAGGGGGGTTGGAACTAGATGAGCTTTAAGGTCCCTTCCAACCTGAACCATTCTGCGATTCTGTGATTCTGAAAGTCATTCAGATCAACATTCTGCCTCATCTGTAAGGAAGAAAATTAATAATACTCCCTAACTCCATAGCACAAACTAAAGCACAATGTTGCCTAAGACGAGAACTGTTTCTTCACTGAAACAAGTCTTTCAAAATGTAAAAGGAGAGTCTAGTCATGATGAAAGTCATTTAAGGACAAAAGAGTCTTGTGCTGATCACCGCAATAAATCCAACCCATCACACTCAAAGAAAGCCACAGAATTACTGTGATACACTACGTATCCTGCTTGATTAGTTCTAGCTACGTAGATGTGGTGGCCTTACAGTTATCCTCTCATTATCAGAATGTGACAGAAAAGTCAGTAGTACTAAAAATAACTAATAGTAACTATTCCATGTTATCTTTATCTTTAAAGACTTCTGGATGCTTAGAAACAGAAGAAATGATTCTTAAAGTCAGCCTAGCCTAAAAATTTTAATACTGGCAGAGGGAAATAGACCCCCACCTCTTCTCCAATGTGAAGAAATGTGAAGTACTACTTTTCTGAAAATCCATTACGTATCTGGATCAACACATGAACAAAACATTAGGCAAGGAGAAGGATATATAGTATAGGCATCTACCCTTAGGGATGCTGCTTAGGGATGCATTTTGAGTGCTTGTCCCTGCTTCCTTACTTTCTTATGTATTTTTCTCTGGTAGTTTGCACAAATGAAATACATGAACAATCCTAGGATCAGCCAGTAAAACATTATTCCCCTTTCCATGTGACTGCTTAGTAAATCATGCAACAAAAGACTAGTAATCCTTGTGTTTCCTATCTCTGAATGATCTTCTTCTCTGTGAAGTTTCAGATGGAGCAATATTGATTGGTTCTAATATTGAACATCCCAAAAACCCTGTAGCCTACTGGTTAGCTGACCCACCAGGAAATAGGAAAAATCTGAGTTTCCTCAGGCAGAATAAAAACTTTGATCTCCTACATTCTAAATCAATGCTCTGAACATTACATTAGACTATAAAAGGATCATATTGGAGAACCTGGTTGAAAGTCTGTTTGTGGATCAGTCCAAGGGCATTTTGCTCAAGAAACTGAAATAAAAGGCTATCCTGCTAACAAGGTTCACTGTAGCAAGCATAAGAAGAACAGGAAGACCATCCAGGGCTTAAAAAATACCATTGCTAACAACTTCCTGTGTATCAGAGAGAAGGCAGCCAGTTAGTCCAAAAACATTTTTAGATCCTCAGCAACTTCTCTCACAACAAGTAGAAACTCACCAAAGACAGAATCTCGGGGCAACTAAGGACTATTTCTAAGTCAAGTGACTTGCAACATTTTCACTTTCTCTTCAAATAAATGTCTAAAACCTCCAGCTGTGCTGCACAGTAGAAAGGAGGCAGAGACAACAACCAACCATGAAAGACTGCTGAATTGTGGAAATTCACGGTATCTACAGTGGTTGGCTTGCTGTACATAAGGGGAAAACAATTATTTTCAAAAACAGAGTTCCCAGTCAAGAAGTAATCAAGTGTTAACTATAAACTAATTGAACTAAATACCACGGCTTAATGCCTCCGTGCTGTTCTGTACCACAGTTCTGCTCAGGAAAACTGGTTTAAGAGCAATGCAACCAATCTGCCATTCACTGTCTGCTTCAGCATGAACTGAACAACTTTTTGGCCACAATACCTAGGTTTGTATGAACTGTGAAAGAACCTTAGACAATTAGCTCACATGCAACCCCTAAATGAATGAGTTGGGATGAGCTGAATCCTATTCACAGAAAAGATAAAGAAATGCAATGGCCTTGAGAAGGGATACATTCAGTATATTTAACATATCAGGTAAGTGTATAAAGATAAGTGTAGTCCAAGTTAAAGATAAGTGTAGTCCAAGTTCTTATGAAGGCTGGATTTACTATAAAATAGATTTTATTACGAAATACTAATTATTGGAATAATTGGAATTATTCCTTTAAACTGAAATGCATAAATAACACCAGTGTAAAATAAACATGTTATCTTATTTTTTATTTAGTGTTTGTCTGAGTTCCCTGGCATACCAGTGTCAGGAGCTCCATTCCAAAGCCTTTGGGTTGAAATAGGTTATGTATCTGCAGCAAAAATACAGATAACATATTTACTCATGTCTTTAGCTGATCTTCTCTTCCAGCATTCTTTCTTCTACATTACGTGAGTCACAGTCACTTTGCTGTTATGAAGTACTCCAACAGAGGTGTCCAAGTAATTTTAAAATAAACAATACTACTTGAAGAGTCACCAATGCTTCTAAATTTTTCCATTTATGAATTCCATTACGGGAAACTACCATAAAACTTAATGAAACTTCATTCTCACTGTCAAAAGGAAAGACACGTATGACAGTAAGAGCATGTGCTAAATTTTACAGTGCTGGATCATCAACAAAAGAGTAGATCCATACAAATGTATCAGAGATTTCACCCAAGTAGCCCAGCCTCAAATTGAAAACTTAGCAGCAAGATACCATTCATGCAGTGCACAATCTGAATATGGCAGAATTGGAGATATAGGATATTTTCTTTAGTTTCTGAGGAAACTAAGATTCACCCATCCCATATTTCAGGTAAGCAAGTCATATTTTATACATGGGATTGCTGCAGGCCCAACTCCACATGATCAATACTTTTTGCAAAAAATCTAATGTTTTTAGAATGCAGAAACTACAGCTCATCTGCACTATTCTCTGATCTTCGTGAGCATGTAATTTTTTGACAATGTTCCTCAGAGAAAGTAAGTTTATTTACATATGTTTTTTAATTTCTGTGCTGAGTGGCTTTCAGTATCAGATTTCATTAAACTGTGAAGCTGGAAGAACATTTTGTTTTCCTCTCTTGGCTCTTCATTCTCTTAAACTATTTATACCACTGTGGTATAGAAATGCTGAAATAGAAAATATGACTACCTTTTATCAACATTTTAAAAGCCAACACTCATTATGATTATCCTAGGCTTTTGTGCATCATTCTTCACTCTTATATCTCCATTCCATGTATATTTTGACAATCTTCTGCTCCTTTTTTGGGAGTCTTTCATAGATTCTCCTATTTTCTCATCAAGATTTCTCTCTGAGAAAATTCATGTTTACAGTTTCAGCGTTTGGCTTGGAGGACTTACAGATTTTCCCCATCACCACAGCTTTACCTCCATTAGTTCCTACTGCCTCCCCCACAAATACTTAGTTCTAGTTCTCCATTTATGAATTCACCTAACATGTCCAAAACAGAGCTACTTTATTTTCCAAGTTTTGCATTTTTCTTCTTTATAATAATCTCCACAATACCTTGTCATGTAGATCTTGTTAGTGTGGGTTTGGTTTGACTTGACACAACCATAGTCCTCATTTCTGGACACCAAGACTACTGAGTTAACCTTTTTCATATCATACAAAACATTTCTAAGCAAACTGATTTTCACAGTAATCAGTAAGAAATGCCGCTTATGTTTTGACTGCACCACAAAATCCTTCCTTTTCAGCACCATTATTTTAGCATTATTCTGTGAACAACGGTTTTTCCACATCACTCATTTTTGTCCAAGTATTTGTGTACCAAATTCATACAGCCTCCCACAAGCATAATTAGCCATAGAATATCTATATCAGAAAAAGATGCAACTACAGTTATACCCAAACACTTTACCCTTTCCCAACACTCTATCGTTTCCCAAATGATTTCTTATATATATTTTTTTTTTAAATATTTGGTTACTGTAATGGTTTTGACTGGATCAGAACTAAATGGACAAAAATGTGGGGTGAAATAATTTATTCTGTGCAATAAGGAATATGAAAGTCAGTTACAATGTGTTTTTAAAACTTGAGCTCTATGAATATTGATATAACATTGTCTTCCTTCTGGGAAGAGATTTGTGTAATACAGAGATCTCAGATAATAACAGTTTAGAAGTCCCCAATAAGTGATTCTAAGATTAATGTTTTCTCTCTTAATCACAAAAAATACCATAAAACTGGAATTACAAAAAATAAATTTTGTTAAACCAGATCAATGAATGGGTAAATATAAAGTACAGAACTCTAGTTTCTGGTCCTGGGTAAACAAATTGTTTCAGTTCTATAGTTCTCACTGTGTTTAAAGCAAAATATATATATTTTTTTAAATAAAGACATAATTTTTTACTAGTTTACAATAGGTTACAACAGCCTTAATAGCTATATCAATTAACAATAAAAATTGAAACCTTAATAGATATTTAATTCCATTGTAACTGCTTTATACATATTTGTGAGTCTGATGTCCATCTGTTTTTATAAATACATCTGTATATTACTGATGAATAATATTAATATTAAATACAAATTGAGGGAGTAGTTCATAACTGCCTCAGATATGCCTTGCTAGAAAACATGCAAGTTATCCTAGTCTTTTTACAGAAGCTGAATATATTAATAACATATCATTGAAGTAGAATTTCAACGAGCTGTAAATGGAGTTGCTATGGACAAATACTATGGTATGATGGTATTAAGAAATGTGTACAATACCATAATTGCTTGCAACAATCCCTTGTAGAGACCACTATTATACACTCAGACCAATTTAAATTCTGTCAAACGGCAGGTCACGTGGTCTCAACTGATCACTGTGTGTGCAGTCTCAAACACAAATCAATAATCATTGCTTCCCCAAAAAAGAACCAGTGAAAATCCTAATGTTTCATTTTCTGGAGGACTGTGGTTTAACATCGTCAAATAAACAGGGCATATGGAAGTAGATGTAAAGAACTGGAGGCTATAGAAATACTTTTATTATGCACTCCCATGTGCTGATGTACCAAATCCAAATGCCTCAAAATGACCTCTGTCCATCCCTGCTCTTACGAGCACCAGGCTATGGATGCAAAAAACCAGCTTATCTTGTCAGGCTTTATGGAAGTGCTTTTGTGCTATGTGTGCCAAGTAAATCATACATTTTTCAACCCCACCAATACAAACATCCCCTGTAGGAACCATATAATCCTTCAGTGAGTGAAGGAATAGGTAAGATGAGTTCAGCAAGTAGAACAGAACTGAACCAGAAGTGAAGAGGACAAGACAAGAGCGAAGGAGAGAAAGAACTAATCATCTGACGTACATCCAAATCTAGAATGGTTTCTCAGCCACCTTGTCCTTGGAGAGAAGCAAGTGAGGGTTTACACCTGTCACAGGAAATGCCTTCCCCAAATTCAGCACTGTAAGGGTAATTTTAGCTCCCAAGTTTCTTTTTTTTGCAGCTTAGCAGGGAATATTCTTCAGTTCTTTTAATTCCCAAGGCACATGTGCAAGTTCATCCAGATGCTGGCACAAACTACATTGCTTGGACTTGCTACTTCAATGCAGACAGCACGGCATGGGTTTGTCAGTCTCACCCTGACTCAACCTGCTCCTCTCAACAGAGAAGCCTTACAATAAAACTAAGAAAAGATTCCTCAGAAGCAAAAAATAAATATAGAATATTGGTTAGAAGACTGGAAATAAAAAGCCACATGGAAAGATAATAACAAATGATATTACAATTTCAACTTTACAAGCACATGTTCCTTGAGTTGCTAAGTGTCTCCTCCCTACAATTTAAGGTATAGGCCAAAGAGCAGAGAGCTGGGGTTCCGTGTTTAGGGTAATCTCCCATGTTTCTAAGTATTCTCTTCAGTTCTGAATAAACTTCCTATCTCCCTCACTTGCCGACTTTTGGAGATTTATTAGGGATATAGATGTAATTGCCCTTGATGATCACACATGGAGAAATGAGTCACGCTGCTTGATCAACTATTGAACTGAATCATATAATATTTTAAATTATTTTCATTTTTGTTCTGAATTAAAAATTATTTGCAGACCAAATGCGATCTCTGTTTCCCAAAGCTGCGTTTTTAGCACATGGACTGTATATTAATATAAATAATCACGGGTTTCAGTAGGAAAAATTATTCGATTTGCCTTAGTTCAGTCTTTTTCAGAGACTGTATGCAAACAATACAAACCCTACCCATTAGAAAAATACAACAATATATTTAAGCTATTTGGATCCATTTCCCAGCATCAAATATATTAAATCATACTTGGAAATGCTACAGCTAAAGATCTATCATTCTCCTCAACTTGCCATTGCCCTCACATTATTGAATTGCTCTTGAGGGATTAAGATGAAAAGTATACCCACTCAAGTGTTTGGACAGTTAAGACTCTAGAAATGAGGCAACTGAAACTTTCCCATGTATTTGAAGTTCTGCTGTAAACACAGTTCTAGGTCTAGTCAAATTTTAGCGCTTTCTGTCTGTATATTGTCTCACACAATGTAGTCTTTTTCTCCTAAGAAGGACTCCTATGAACCAAGATAAACAGTAATGAAGCAAAACCTAATAAGCCTTGAGAATGAAGTACCAGCTGCAGAGAAAGTAAGTACTGAGAGAAAATTCATATTGCAAGCAAAATTTAAGCTCAGTACATGGGGTTTTTTTGGTGTGGGGTTTTTTTTGGTGTGGAGGTTTTTTTGGTTGTTTTTTTTTCCCCCACGGGACGTGGGTGGAGGGGGGGCAGTTCATGATAATATACACAGGATAGGATATTAGTTGCAGCATGACCACAAACTGGACCAGTGCAGAAGATTTGAGACTTCAGGGATGTTGTTTTCAATTTTTTTTAAATTTTTTTGTTGTTGGTTTTCACAGCCTTGTGAACATTTCTTTGCCTCAACTTCAGTAAATCAGTAAAAAAAAGTAAAAAAAGGAATCAAGCTAGGACAAGAAGCTAATACTTCAACATCATTTGAAGTATCTAAAGCCATCCCAAAACATTTGATCTTTTCACCTACAGTTGCTTTGTTTTCACATAGCATTTATATACCTGTATTTAATTAAATCACATAGATTCTTATGCAATCAAATGTGCACATTCAAATTTTAACATTTCTGTCTGCTTATTGACTATATCTCATACACAGAATTTAGACGCTGTCACATCTTTCCTTATAACGTGATGTTATTAGCATCACAAGTCTACCAACTATTTTTTGCTAAATTAGTTTTTGTATAATCCAGCATATAACACTTTACATGCTTTGCTTTTCTGAAGAGTATGACCTTTTATGAACAGTGCAAACAATGTATATTTTTATGGCTTTACTACAGCTACAGCAACATCAAGGTTGACTTAAGATAAGTTAGTCTCCTTTTCAGTGACTTCTGTAACCCACTGTAAGATCTGAAGGGTGTAGCTGTACTGCTACCAATGCCCAAGATTGTTTACAGAAAGCTCTCTCTACAACACACTGAAGGCACTTTCTCATTGTAGCTACACTCTGAGACTTGTGGAAATGCACAAGGTCCATCAGAAATACTGCATTGAAGAAACTGCATAAGTACTCAATGCATAGTTCTTCCATTAGGCCATTATTTTCTCTGTGCAGATGTATTTCTGACTGAAGAATACTTCAAAGGAAGTCATGCATCATCTAAGTTTATTAATTTTTATCGATTTCAGTGATTAACATATATAAAACAACAGAAGCAAACAAATAAATATAAATTAACTAGTTACAAATAGACAACATAATTTAAAACATGGCTATCATTACACTCAACTATTTGAAGCCCTGTAAGTCCTTAACAGTTTGGAACAAGAGTCTTATCGAAGAATTACTTACAGTATGAGAAGTATTAAATGCAAATTAAAAGAGTTATTTTACTACGAACAACTGGTAATGAAAGACAATCATCTTATTTTAAGAACATATATGTCTGTTCAATAAAGGAGTATAGAGGTGAATAAAAAAAAATAGCAGCTACCTGTAAAATATTAAAAGTGTGAAGATCCATGTAAGATCCTGGCAGTGTCACTGGATCAGTTATCTTGGTATATGACAAAACCCAAACATAAGCACATGAGATACTGCACATCTCAGAAGAAACTCTCAGGTTCTGGAAAAGGTAAAGTGGTAACATAATAATTCAATCCCAGGGAGTTTGTAACCATGTTTTCTCGGTAGTTCTAGTTATCTCTAAAATAACAATATGGATAGAGATTACGGGAGCCTTCAGTGACTCATGGCTATTCAGAACGTTTCAGATTTTAGTTTCAGAATTAAGACAACAGTTATATGTATTTTCAGAAACTTTCTGAGGAATTTTCAGATATATATCCCCCCCAAAAAAAATCCCTCAAAAAAAATTTCAGTCAAGCTTCAGAAGAAAAATTTTGCAAAATTTTCTGTCTGCTGCAGTGACAAAATGAAAAGGCAATCGAACTTGCTCAAATTACAGGAAGTACAAGTATGGTACAGTTAATGGGATCATCATCAGACGCTCCACTGCTACTATGCAGTCGATTCATTAGGAACTTCAGCAGAACATTGTTTTTCAGGACCACAGTTCAGCAATACTCTATAACAATGGTACAGCAAGTTATTGTCTGAGAGGGCAAGTCCTTCTTGATATCTATTCTACAGGGCTATTCACATATTCTGTGTTTTCACTATCTAAATATATATAGTAGACTTCTGAGTTACAGTCAATGGAGGGAATAAAACACTTCTAATGCATGATTTATTTAATTTTAAAGAGACATTGGAAAAGATCCTATAACACATTCTCTAGAGAAATGCACAGTTTGATTTGCTTGGATGTGGATGTTTGCACTCTAGTTGTCTATTTAAATTAATTTTAGTTATTGTCTTTCTAAAGCTTTCCATTTCCAATTGTCTCTCACACAAAGTCCCACTTCACAAAGTGTTTCAAAAAAATCATGTTGCATTCCTAAAGATATTTCACTTTTTTTTCTCTTTTTTTCTGGGTCTGCATACCACACACACACCAGACTAGTACATTGCTAAACGTGTAGGTTCCAGAAGATCATCCTTGGTCATCCAGGCCCAAAAAGGAGCAGAGGAACTCATGTTCTCACTGCTTAGGGATAACTCCCTCTGGTGCAGCCTAGTGAGAGACACATGCATAGCGCTTGGTCCTAGATCATCTCATGAATACCTGCTGTGTTTACATGTTACCATACTTACGTGCTCCCTTCCTCCTTTCAATTTAGTGGTAGAGGTGTCAAGATATTAGTAATAGTGACATTGGTGTCTACAGATAGAAATACGAGATATTTGCTTTGTGACTTCTTTGGTTTAGAACAAGTCCTGACTCATTTAGATGTGCACTGTCCTTCAAAAAGCACGTCAGTCAGTCCCTGTCCGTGGAAGCAACATCCACAAGGACTCTCTTACGACCTTTACCTACCACTATCCACTGCTCTTTCTAGCCTCATTTTGAGCTGATGTCTGAAAGGTATAAATGTCTTGTTCATGACAGTCTTTTCTTATACAAAAATTGTGTTTGTTTATTCAAAAATTTGTGTCACCAAGGAGACCAGCTTCAGTGCAGGTAAGGCCGCACTGGGGAAGGGGATCACAGCCGATAAGGCTGGCAAAGGGCTCTTTTGGGGGCTTTCGTAGCTGGGAAAAGCGGCTAGCTCATCCCGGAACCGGCAGCTCGGGGGTGGGCTGCTGACACGGCAGGGGTGGAGACAACGCCACATGGAGCAGTTCTAAATGGGCAGTCGGCCCGATGCGCACCCAGGACGCAGGCAGCCGGTGGGCGTCACCCAGGGCGTCACCGCAGCGAGAGCGGGCGTACCGGACGCAGCTCTTTGAACAGTAAGTCACTGAAAACCTCTCGACCCGGCCAGGACGTCA
This sequence comes from Larus michahellis, assembly GCF_964199755.1. Classification (NCBI taxonomy): domain Eukaryota; kingdom Metazoa; phylum Chordata; class Aves; order Charadriiformes; family Laridae; genus Larus; species Larus michahellis. Next base: position 144,491,436 of record NC_133896.1, read on the forward strand.
TGGTAAGAACTCGGCAGAAGGCCATGGCATCCCTGAGCTCTGCACCGAGCAGCTCTGATGTGGCCACCCAGACAGAGCTTGCATGGGAACGTGCTGCCACCCAGGTGTCAGGCTGCAGGGTGTGCCCTGCTCTTGCGCCGGTGTTGAATGGTAACGGTGAGCAGACCTATGGGAGGTGTGCCCAGGTAGAGGAATTCCTTCACCTAGTGATGGAGCTCCATGAGGAGGTAAGTCGTTTGAGAAGTATAAGGGATTGTGAACAGGAGATAGGTAACTGGAGTCGCATCCTGCCTTCCCTGAAAGAAGCACCTCAGGCAGACAGAGCTCCACATACAGAGCACTCCCCACCCTCTAGCAACGTGGCTGAATGTGGAGATTCAGAGGACAGGGGCCAGTGGTGACGAGTCCCCACCCGGCACTGCAGGCGTGCCTCCCAGGTAACCCCCACACCATCCCAGGTGCCCTTGCAGAACAGATACGATGTTCTGCAGAGGGAACTGGAGGATGACAAAGACAACAGCTTGCTGAACTTGGAGTTGTCACCAAGGCCAATACGGATTACACCTCGTATAACAACATCCTCAGTTATGAAAGAAAGACGGGTCCTTGTAGCAGGGGACGCAATTCTGAAGGGAGTGGAAGGTCCCATATGTAGACTAGACCCAATCTGTAGGGAAGTCTGCTGTCTCCCTGGGGCCAGAGTTAAGGATGTCCAGAGGAAACTCCCTACCCTAGTTAGGCCTACTGACTACTACCCTTTATTGATTTTTCAGTTAGGCAATGATGAAATTGCAGGAAGAAGCCTGAGGGCAATGAAGAAAGACTTCAGGGCCCTGGGACGGCTGGTTAGGGGATCAGGAGCACAAGTAGTGTTTGCTTCTATCCCAACAGTTGTGAAGATTGATGAGGAGATTAACAGGAAATGCCAGCTGATCAATGCCTGGCTCAGAGACTGGTGTCATCGGCAGGACTTCGGGTTCTTTGATCATGGGCTGCTTTTCAGGACGCCAGGCCTGCTGGCAACAGACGGCAAAAGCCTGTCTCAGAGGGGGAAGAGGGTTTTGGGGCAGGAGTTGGCGGGGCTCATTGACAGAGCTTTAAACTAGGTTCGAAGGGGGATGGGGATAGATCCAAGCTTGCTAGCAAAAAGCCTGAAAGCGGCATGCTGGCACTAGACTTGGAAAAGATAGGGGGCGTAACCAGACTCCTTAGGAATAAGTCTGGGGGTGGCAGAATTTTGGCTCCCTCCAGTAAAAAGGAGAAAGGACGTATAGCCCAGCTGAAGTGCTTATACACTAATGCACGTAGCATGGGCAACAAACAGGAGGAGCTGGAAGCCATTGTACAGCAGGATAATTATGATGTAGTTGCCATCACAGAAACGTGGTGGGATGACTCACATAGCTATAGTGCTGCCATGGATGCCTATAGGCTCTTCAGGAAGGATAGGCAAGCAAGGAGAGGCGGGGGTGTGGCCCTGTATGTTAAGGAGTGTTATGAATGCTTTGAACTTAATGATGGTGATAATGGGGTTGAGTGTTTATGGGTAAGAATCAGGGGCAGGGCTAACAAGGCGGATATCGTAGTAGGAGTCTGTTATAGACCGCCCAACCAGGATGAGGAGGCAGATGAAATATTCTATAAATGGCTGGGAGAAGTCTCAAGATTGTGAGCTCTTGTCCTCGTGGGGGACTTCAATTTGCCGGACATCTGCTGGGGATACAGTACAGCAGGGAGGGAACAGTCTATAAGGTTCCTGGAATGTACTGGGGATAACTTCCTGACACAGCTGGTGAGAGAGCCAACTAGGGAAGGTGCCCTGCTGGATCTGTTGTTTGTAAACAGGGAAGGTCTTGTGGGGGATGTGAAGGTTGGAGGCTGTCTTGGGAACAGTGACCATGAAATGATAGTTTTCGATTCTGCGAGAAGCAAGGAGGGGGGGTCAGCAGAACTGCTACCTTGGACTTCCAGAGGGCGGACTTTGGGCTTTTCAGGAGCCTGGTTGACACGTCCCCTGGGAGGCAGTCCTCCAGGGCAAAGGAGCCCAGGAAGCCTGGATGTTTTTCAAGAAGGAAGTCTTAAAGGCGCAGGAGCAGGCTGTCCCCATGTGCCAGAAGACAAGCCATCGGGGAAAAAGACCGGCCTGGCTAAACAGGGAGCTAGTCTTGCAACTTAGGGAAAAAAAGAGGATTTATGGCCTTTGGAAGGAAGGGCAGGCCACTCAAGAGGACTACAAAGAGGTAGTGAAGCTATGTAGGGAAAAAATCAGGAGGGCCAAAGCCCAGCTAGAACTAAACCTGGCTTCTGTTGTCAAGGACAACAAAAAAAGTTTCTATAAATATATTAGCAATAAGAAGAGGACTAAGAATTATCTCTGTCCTCTAGTAGATGGGGCCGGTAACATAGTGACCAAGGATGAGGAAAAGGCTGAGGTACTTAATGCCGTCTTTGCCTCAGACTTCAGCAGTAGGACCAGTTGTTCCCTGAGCACCCAGACCCCTGAGCTAGAAGACAGGGATGGGGAGCAGAATGAAGTCCCTGTAATCCAAAGGGAAATGGTGAGGGACCTGCTTCAGCACCTGGCGGTGCACAAATCTATGGGGCCGGATGGGATCCACCCAAGGGTATTGAAAGAGCTGGCGGAAGTGCTCACCAGGCCACTTTGCATCATTTATGAGCAGTCCTGGATAACCGGGGAGGTCCCAGCTGACTGGAGGTTGGCAAATGTGACACCCATCCACAGGAAGGGCTGGAAGGAGGATCCAGGGAACTACAGGCCAGTCAGTCTGACCTCGGTGCCTGGGAAGGTCATGGAACAGATCCTCCTCAGTGCCATTACACGGCACATGCAGGAGAACAGGGCGATCAGGCCCAGTCAGCATGGGTTTGTGAAAGGCAGGTCATGCCTGTCAAACCTGATCTCCTTCTATGATAAGCTGACCCACTTAGTGGATGAGGGAAAAGCTGTGGATGTTATCTACCTGGATTTTTGCAAAGCTTTTGACACCATTTCCCACAGCATTCTCCTGGAGAAACTGGCTGCTCATGGCCTGGACAGGTGTACTATTCGCTGGGTAAAAACCTGGCTGGATGGCCGTGCCCAGAGAGTAGTGGTAAATGGAGTTAAATCCAGTTGGTGCCCAGTCACAAGTGGTGTCCCCCAGGGCTCGGTGCTGGGGCCGGTTCTCTTTAATATCTTTATCAATGATCTGGATGAGGGGATCGAATGCACCCTCAGTAAGTTCGCAGATGACACTAAGCTGGGCGGGCGTGTTGATCTGCTTGAGGGTAGGTTGGGTCTGCAGAGGGATCTGGACAGGCTGGATCGATGGGCTGAGGCCAACGGTATGAGGTTCAACAAGGCCAAGTGCCGGGTCCTGCACTTGGGTCACAACAACCCCATGCAGCGCTACAGGATTGGGGCAGAGTGGCTCAAAAGCTGCCCGGCAGAAAAGGACCTGGGGGTGTTGGTTGACAGCCGGCTGAATATGAGCCAGCAGTGTGCCCAGGTGGCCAAGAAGGCCAACAGCATCCTAGCCTGTACCAGGAATAGTGTGGTGAGCCGGACTAGGGAAGTGATCATCCCCCTGTACTCGGCACTGGTGAGGCCCCACCTCGAGTACTGCATTCAGTTTTGGGCCCCTCACTACAGGAGGGACATTGAGGTGTTGGAGCGTGTCCAGACAAGGGCTACGAAGCTGGTGAGGGGTCTGGAGGACAAGCCTTATGAGGAACGACTGAGGGAGCTGGGGTTGTTTAGCCTGGAGAAGAGGAGGCTGAGGGGAGACCTTATCGCCCTCTACAACTACCTGAAAGGAGGTTGTAGAGAGATGGGGGCTGACCTCTTCTCCCTGGTGACAAGTGATAGGACAAGAGGAAATGGGTTCAAGTTATGTCAGGGGAGGTTTAGATTGGATATTAGGAAACATTTTTTCACTGAAAGGGTTATTAAACATTGGAATAGGCTGCCCAGGGAGGTGGTGGATTCACTGTCCCTGGAGGTGTTTAAAAACAGGGTAGATGGGGCACTTAGGGACATGGTTTAGAAGTGGTTTTTGTCAGGGTAGGTTAATGGTTGGACTTGATGATCTTAAAGTTCCCTTCCAACCTCAGCAATTCTATGATTCTATGATTCTACATCTAGAAGTTATTTCCGGGCCTATGACATTTATCTCTAAATAGAAAAATATTCAAATAGTTTCAAATGCTTATATGCTTTGGTCCTTCAGAGTCCAAGACATGCATACTCCCATGACTGATTATACTCCTGCCAGTGTAAGGTCTCAGACTGTATCTGTGCAGTGTAACTATTTTGAAATTACACTCTAAATGAAGTTTTATGCAACATTCTGCTTAGCTCATCTGGAGACATTTGTGCATAATTCTAAGCACTCAGTGTTTAGGAATGAATCATAGCTCCAAATGTTCTCATTCAACTCAGAAAATTCAAAATACTTGTCCTAGACACGGACTTGAGAGCAATATTAGGCAGGGTTTTGATATTAGACGTCTCTGTAGCATCCTAGAAGAACACGACAATAATTACTTTGTTTCCTCAGTGTCAACACATGCCTATTACAAGAAGATCTGATTTTCTTCATTAGGTGAAGCAAATAGCTGAGTGTCTGAATCAGAGTCATAGTGTCTAAGAATTTAGAAACAGCCCGCAGGATCTGATGCAGCATACTCTGAAAGTCAGAGCCTGAAGCCCTGCCTAATTATTATTAAAGTTTGACTCACTCACTGAAAACAGTGTGCATAATGACACAATCGTTTCACCTAAAGCTATACTTCCTATGATCAGAGACCATCTCCTTCATTAAAGGTATTCTTTCTTATACTAGTTGTTACCTAAAAAAACCCCCATTATTCTAAATTTTGTCTTGTCCTTACCTTAACCATTCTAGAAAACGTTTTCTCTGCCAAACTCAGATGGCCTGTTCCTACTCATCTTTCATAAATAACTGGATATTCTGTCTTATAGGTAGTTTAGATACCTGGAAGTGATTAACTTAGAAATGCAGTGTAATTGAACATGCCTCACATGCCTCATTTAGATTATTGCCCGTTCTTTTTTTTTTTTTTTCCAGACAAATGCTTTATGTAACAGAGTACAAAAGTATAAATGGAAAACCCAGTAGTTGCACATCTTTGTCTTTGTTTTCTATTTCTGGCATATTAATCTTTGTAGTTTAAAAAAAAAAAAAGGAAAAAAGAAAAGAAATAGCACATCTAGAAATATCTGTCTGGCTTCTGAAACTGTGTCCTCTGACTGTCAATTTTCTGGTTTATAAGGCATGTAATGCTCTTGCTCAGAAGGGTGCTCATGTCAGTCTAGGCTGACCTTTTTTTTTCATTTGTCAATAACTTGCCAATGGCTTAGTGTGCACCTGCTAAATGAGTTTCCTTTCAGAGAAGTTTGAAGGGGAGTGAAGTTGCCAGATGGCTATTTAACTTAAAAGCTGTCTCTGACTGAGGCCAAAAACAACTGGGAAAACAAAGAGAGGAATTGTCCACACTGAATACACAAGCAGATGCAGGACAAGCACAACAAGAGCTCTTTCCAAAAGGAAAACACACAGGTCAGATATGAGAAAACCAGGGGCTAGAACAATTAGTGCGATATAACAATGGGACTTATTATGATGGCTCTATCAGAAGTGGCAGTTTCTGCCTCCTGTCCTGTCTGACTATTGTATCATCTGCACTTCTTACCTCAATTATTGCTTACTGGAGTTTGAGATTTGATACACATTTTACTCTACCGGTTAGTTGGTTGTTGTATGATATTATAACAAACATGACTATAAACTTGGGTTGTTGGAGCTCTTGAACTGTACCAGTGTTTGTGGTACTGGGAAGAGGAGACTCATGGCAGCGTAGTACAGTTAGACCTGATTATTTCCCAAATCAGTTAACGGTCCTGTTTCAACGAGGAAGATCCACAGAGCGGTGTTCCTAGTACCCGCAGTGCTAAGGGTCTTGTCTGTTCATCTGCATCCAGAATTTTGACAAGGTGAGACTACTTGAGGTAATTTTTAAGACTGTATTTTAGCTGAGAATAAAGAAGCATTATAAAACATAAAGTTTCAGTTTATTCAAGTGTTTTATGAACATTGAGGAACCTAACCTCCAAAGTAATAAAGGGCTATTTCTTATTTTTTTTTCCAAAGAGGTGTATGTTCTCTCCCTCCATTTTCTGATCTTTTCATGACTTAGAAGGCATAAAATCTTAAATTCCCACTAAGACGGGATTTCTTACTGCAGGTCCCAGAATCATAGCCATGCACTTCCTTAGCTGGTGGTAGCTGTTGTAAAGTTACATATTTTTCAAGATTCCAGAACATGCTACAATATTTCCATATAAATAACCTCTGGGTTATAAGTAAAAGCAATTATCAGCAGCAGTGCAAGTTATATGCTAAGCTGATAATATAAAGCAATGTTTAATAGGTTGCTCTAGTAACAAACCTTCCTCAAGAGCCATTGGCTTTCTTCTTGTTTTACAAAAAGCTCCTCGGGTCTCATTTTATACATATTGTAAAAGACGGAGCTATACTCATGAAAACTTTATATCTTCCATGGATGGCAACTTATTTAGCTTTGCAATAATATAACCAGAGGCTTCTTCCTTCCCCAGAGTAGTTCATTACTGGAAGGAACGAAATTATCACAGTCACCAATACTCTTGGCTTTGGTGTGGGAGGGAGGAAATTCATTTAGGCTATTTTAATTGATATAGAAAAATGACTGGAAAATAAAATAAGAAAACTAATCAGCTATATATTTTCCTGGTTATTTTCTTTTCATTTCTGTCAAACTTTTTCAGTATAAACTGAAATCAGTTTTATGAACAAAATAAGATGATTTCAAAATATGTAGCAGGCATGTTTATTTCTTTTATATTTATATAAAAAGACAATTTCTATTATTAATCATACTGTGGCATATCAGTAGTAATTTACAATTTTATGCCTTATGTAATGATGCTACAGACTAGTTAAGAAATAGTAAAAACATAATCAGTTTTATAACTTAAAATAAAACAAACCTATCTTTTATTCAATTCAAAATTTTTCAGAAAATAAGGTACTTCTTAATGTTAAAAATTTCTTAAAGGAATTACTGCAAAGGTTATCTTTTGACATGAGAACTGCTGAATTTTTCTCACAGAATTCTGAGTTTTGACTAGCTTTGAATTTAATTCTCCAAGTTGAATCAAAAAGCATGGCAGCAACCCACAAAAGCTGTTGGAAAGTGAAGCAATTCAAATAAGGTGCATAACAACTCATCACATTGTGTCATCTCTTGCATCTTAGTTACATCAGTCTCATGCCATACTGCAGAAAGGAGTGGGATAGCAGTGGTTGTGAAGAGTGAGAATTAAGGGATGAGTTATCTAGCTGTTAGAAACATACAATCCTCATAACTTCCCTAAAGCCTTTCCTAAAGACTTTCCTTAAAAAAGGCTTTGGTCTTATTTACTTCCTTCAAAGGCTTAGAAAGCTGGGGGGGAGGGGAAGGTCTTATAAGAACAGACAAAGAAATAATAGCGTTTAATTTACACTTGGTGCTGAAAATCTCCACAGTGCCCTACAAACATTGACTAATCATCGCAAGATCATTTTTGAAGGAGAGACGAATGTTTTTATGTTAACAAATCAGTTTAAAAAAATACTCTCTAATGTTAAATGTCTTGGATCAAAGTGAAAGAATAATATAGTAAGAAAATTTGGAGACTAAAGATACATAGGTCTTCACCCACATCCTGTGCTTAATCTAAGTTCAGGACTGAAAGTATATTGTAATTAGCAGAAAAAAAGAGAACTAATTATATTGTTGATGAATTGTATTGTCACAGAAACTTACAATTATACAGTTTGAAAACTTCCATATGATAAATTTTTATTTATTTATTTATTTATTTTAATTCAGGAAAGGTAAGGCTATAGTTCTCCTCCACACACAGCAGAAGAGTCTTTCCAGCAGCTATAAAGTTCATATATCTTGTTAACAGATAATTTTTTTTTCCTCCGGAGAATGACAGCAAGTTACTACATGCAAGCCCCCTGTTTAGGAAACTGGCTATTGGATACAATTCAAAGAATTTGTGAAGTTGCTCTAAAACACTATGGATGTCAACTCCATTAATCTACACCTGCTGCCTATACCGGCTGTCAAAAGAATTCGAATTTTGATGTCAGGCTGCCCTTTTGTTAAGGAAATTGTTTTATCCCAACAAAGGGAGGAGGTGTCCTTAACACTGAGATACTCTGCCACCCATGTGGCATGACTGCTTGCCACAGAAATCAAAGGAAGACAAAGCAGACCTTGCACAATGAAAAAGGACCTTCAGCTAGACCTTTTAGGAAGATCTGTTGGTCCACAGGAGATTCCGCTGAGACACTCTCTCACCTTTCCCTACAACAGAGACACCTCCTCTCGCAGCTGCATGTTGATCTGCAATATAAAGGTTACAAGAGAAAAGAGGGGTGAAAAAAAAAACAAGAAAAAAGAGATTTTAAAGTATTAAGATGTGTCTACATTGAAGGGAAATCTTAGACTTTGTCAGCTCCACAACTGAAGATTCAGAGAGGTGACAACTGTGTATTTTATATCTACAGGATATCTCATCTGTGAAGGGTGATTATTACTGCTTTTTGCGAGCTTTTGAGTTACTAAAGTCTTTCTCTGAAGTGAAAGAGAAATAATCATCACCTTTCACTGGAGAGATTTTATTTGTTCTGCAAGAAACCGTGTCTTCATAAAAGCCCACATTTTAAGACTGAATTAGTAAGCACATCAGCTTCAGTCAGTCAGCTTTTATTTCTGCTTGCTAGCACTAAGTAGGAATGCTAGCCTTTACCTCTCCCATGGAAGGAGTCCAAGCTCTCTGGCAGAAGGATATGTCCTATGGAACATCAGGAATGTACATGTCACAGGGAATAGCAACCCACAAGTTCTGTGGAGCTCAAACTTTTCCATTAGCTGAAAGTATGTGAAACTTTGAATGCTTCTTCAGATTAAAAATAGTAACCATTCTTTGAGAATCTTTCAAATACATTGGCCCTTCCCCCATATCATGGAGACACAAGTTTCCATTTAAAATTTGCATATTAAAGTTATATGATTCCTGTAGCGCTTCTGACAACAGTTTTTTTTATAAAACATATGTAATTTTCAAGACTATGCATACTTTTTGATAACTGACCTGGGAAAAAACAGTGCACAGATGTAACTTAACTTCTTGACCTCCACTCAAATACACATTAATTTTCTGAGCTACATTTCTAAGGAGTGTTATGAGCATTGTTAAAGGTGCCTGGATTGCATAAGCATATGAAGTTCTGTGAGGTGTTATTTTGTACTTCTGAAGTACTACTGGCACTGAATGTTGTATTAATATATTAACACAGAGTATCATATTGTCCCTGAATCAAAAGAGATTGCACTTACACATTTCTAGTTTGAAAATGGATGTAAGCTATAAACTTCAGAGTAGGCTTTCAAGACTCTAATCCCTCAAAGAGGGATGGTAGCACTATGTCTCACAGAACGCAAGTAGTATTTGCTTTGAGTATTTTACTCTTTATACATGAAATAGAATTGTATTAACTTCACTGAATTTAGGGTCTATCTTCCCCAACACTTAATTCCAGTATCTTCACTCTGTAAGTCTTATCTGGACGATGTCACATTTCTATTCTTATTTTAGTTAGCCATTTGCTGTTTTAAACATATAACAGCTCTAAATGCACTTAGGAGTATGGAGTTATGTTTTCAGGGTCTTAAGCTTTTGCCATGCTGCCCACTGAAAATGTAGGCACTGATTCATAAGCTTTGTAATCTGGCCTTCTTATAGTTTACACTTAGTGATTTGTCCTGAAATCTGCATACTGCAAAACACCATTTTATTGCAGAAATTTCTCTTTGTAATCATTATAAAACTAACAATCTATCATATTCATGGTAAAGCTTCCCCCTCTGGCACTTAGAAAGCAGTGAAATGTGTTGGATATATTCACAAGCCACTTCACTGCCACGGAGCTACTCCTGAAGCTGCTCACTTGAAGGACTCCAGGCTTGATTGCCTTAACACTCCGAGCCCTAAAGTAAGGCCCAGAGATCCATAGGGACTTCGTTGCCATACATAACAATACGCGTCTGGTCCCACCAGCTACCCCAAAGCCTCTGAAGCATCCAAGAAAAGCCCTGCCAATGATCATTAACTCTGAGCTCATTTACCTGTATCCCATAAAACCATGATGGACCTCCAGGTGAAGGGCCCTTGAACGACCACCTGTAGTCTGCAAAACGACCCTATTGCAATGAGATCAAGTGAAACAATTTGTACCTCATGAACTTAAGGGAGAATGAAAGAAGGAAGACAGAGCGGAAGGAGAGACAGGTTTCATAAAGCTGTCACCCTTTCCAAGTTAGCACATAATGAACTCAATACTTATAGAAAGACTAGGAAAGACGGTGATTTTCACCTACCTAAATGAAGCATGAAAAGCTAATGAAAGTAGAGAGTAAGTCTTAATTTGTTCATATCAAAAATTTGGATCTCTCTGATATCACTGTTCCTTAGAACAAAGAAACAGTCATAATAAAAAGCAATCTGAACCTCTCCACTCCAGCCATATCTAAAATGTCAAAGTATGTTTCCCACAATAACATATATACTCTCTCTATATATACATAGTATATCACTCACCAATTACTATCTCAGGCAAAACACAATCACCTCTGGGGAAATTATTTTTATTTTATTGGCAGTTGAAAATAGAGTAGGATAGTGAGAAACAAAAACAAAACTAAAAATACCTCTTCCTTACCCCTCATTTCCCCTCCTTCTTCCAAGAGCAGCTTCATTCCTGACCCTTCTACATCCTCCCTGCCAAGTGGCTGAGGGGGGATGGGGAATGGGGGTTGCGATCAGTTCATAACACTTTGATGCTCCTTCCTCCTCACGTTCTTCCCCTACACCAGCATAGGGGCCCTCCCACAGGAGACAGTCCTTTATGAACTGCTCCAGCATGGTTCCTTCCCACAGGCCCCAGTTATTCAAGGACTGCTCCAGCATAGATCTTTTCATGGAGATCCCGATGGAGCACCTCCTGCCCCTCCTTTTTCACTGACCTGGGTTTGTGCGGGGCTGTTTCTGTCACGTATTCTCAGTCCTCTCTCACAGTTACTGCACAGGATTTTTTACCCTTTCTTAAATATCTTATCACAGAGGCATCACCAGAGATGCTGATGGGCTCAGCTTTGGGCAGCAGCAGGTCTGTTTTGGAGCCAGCTGAAACTGGCTTTGTCTGATATGAGGGCAGCTCCTGATCTTTTCTCACAGAAGCCACCTCTACAGCCCCCCCACTACCAAAAACTTCTCATGTGAACCTAATACACACCAACAGAAGAAAAAGAAAAAAAAAGTCGCATGGTGATGGGGAGGATTCTTCGATCTCTAATGTGATTGCTAGGTGCCTGTTTCCAAGTAGATGCTTTGCAAATTTACCAGTACTGAAATTTATAAACTAAACAGATTAAAATATGGCTAATCCAGCAATTCAGAGTTGTGACATACATGGGAAGAAACATTTTTCCTAGGAATAACAGAAGTGTTGAAAAGGAAAAAGAAAAGGAAAAGGAATGCAAGCAGGAAAAAATGCATCATACTAGCTCATTGTAATCTGTTGACACTGGCGGTAGACTTGTGAGCAGAGTTCAAGTGAAAAGTTATAAGCATATTAGCAAGAACTGCAACTGGTTACGAATCAACCTCCACCCTCTTAAAAAAATGCACTACACTCTTCAGAACTGAAACTAGGGCGTCCTTTTTTGAAAGATAATAACCAATGATATATTTTTATTATATAATTTATTGCATTATGTGTACAGATCAGAACAGCCTTAAAACTCATGCCTTTCAGATAATTAATAATGACTAATGAGAAATGACACCTGATACATCCGAGGTTTACCTTTTACCATTTTGCTGCCACTGCTAGCTAGGAACATATACTTTGTGGAAGGGGACTAAATTGGTTTGGCCTCTAAAAGAAATTACTACTTAACACATTTACTAATTATGAAATATTGCTCAATTGGTGTACATCACCAATGGCACACTGTACAATTTTCACTGCAAACAAAAGTGAAGGAAAATATGTTTATATTTAGAAATGAAAGACCTTTCTGTAAATAGGAGAATACTCAATTCAATTTTATTCAAATGAAATGCACCGAAGAGTTGAGATATCTTAGCATATGCAGCAGAGGATTTACATACAGAGGGGAACTTTCCATGTCCAGAATTCTGGCTTTGAAGAAATATCATGTCAGAACAACAAAGAGAAAATCCAGAGCTCCGTAGTTTTATGTCAGACCTTTTCACTAAGGTGGTGCCACTCTAAGGAGCAAAATGCCTTTCTCAAAACCAATATCTTTCTTTTTCAGAAATTTTTAGTAACTGCTGCATGACATTTGGATCTTATTAGAAAACAAGTCAAAAATTGTCAGAGGCTTACAATGGTTACCAGATTGTGTTCTAAAGGACAGAAAAAGAAAATGCTGCTGGAAATAAGTAGAGCATATGAACACACAAATGACTTAGTTGAGAATTAAATATACAAATCTCTATTTTAACTCTCACTGTTTTTTTTTAACAGAATAAGAGAAGTAATCACAAGAGATGAGTCAGAAGCAAAGATAACTTGTTTCTTAGTATGTCAAGGAAAAACTTTATAAATATAAGGTACTTCAAGAACAGAACAAGAAACAGAAAGGCTCTGAAATCACTGTCTTCGGAGTGGTTATGGCAAGACAAGACACCCCATCAGAGAAACCAATTCCCCAGGAATTCAGAAGGATTCACTAAAAAAATCAAGCCACAATAAATCTTTTTTACCTGAATATTTTGTGACTCTAGAAAAATCTCTGAAGTTAAAATTATATACTGAAGAATAGGAGCTATAATCACAGTTGGACAAATCTGGTTTGCTAATGTTCTCAGTCTCGAAGTTCTGGTTAAGGAAAGCTTAAGTTAATAGTAAACTCCTTTGACTTATTTCTCTCAGTCCTGCACTGAGTACTATTCAGGCAAAACATGCAAAAAGATATTTTCCCCTCACGATCTGGAAATAAATTGAACTTTAATGAGGATGAAAATTACAGATTAATGGAATCTTTTACAAGTTCAGTTTCATCCTTATTTCCATTTTACTTCCATGAGACATAAAGATAAAAATAGCACTAAAATGTATTTGGCTGTTACTAGTATTTTGTCTTAACTGAGAGATAAAAGTCTGACAGCTATGAAAGAGGTGCGAATATTCTGGATAAATAACTTAGCTTGTTTTATAACTGCATTACTTCTCTCTGTGCAGGTAAAAATTCCACTGACATCAGCACAGCTACAGTAGTGCAGACATGGGCTAAAACAATCAGTCTATTGAAGGTTTGACTATTCATGCAACCAGACAATTTTACAGCTTTCTGTTCACCAGTTACAGATATGTTGTAAGACCTCAATCTGCACCTATGAATGGCATTATTAACACAAGTTTCCATTTTGGACTAAAGTAGATTAGCCACACAGAAAAATATGGTGTCAGAACCTTTGACTAATGTTTTCCAAACTAATTTATTTCTGCAAAATAGAAACCGTGCTTCATTCCGAGGAAAACCACTTTGACCAGTGATGTGGATTACAAAGGATGGACTAGGAAGGAGCTAAGAAAAAAAGAAATGTTTCAGAATAGACTCTCATGTTCCTCCTTGAGATGTCTGATTCACACTGACCAGTCAAAGCAATAGAGTAGTTGTGCATTTTTGGTTTCTATTTCATAGCAATTTCATTATTCAGGGCTGGAGGATGAGGAGGCACAGCTTCTTGCTAGTTTGTGATCCCCATCATGTTATAAGGCCATGATCTGAAGATACTGGTGGTGTGAATCACTACCTATTCAGGTTAAGAAATATTTTTTTTTTTTCCAACTGGGATCAAACTGGTAAAACCTTAATAGTTTGTCTGTCTTTTTTAACCTCAATTTCAGCACTATTTAGTTAATTATGATTAAAATTAGATAGTCTTGTTAGTTCTTTATAATGTGTATCTAATGCTCAGTGTGGGCAAAGGAGCCAGGTGATACAGATATAGGAGCCCTGAGGTATCAATGAACAACATAGAAATCATATGACTAGAGCTTGATAATTCCCTATAATGCATATAAACTCCTTGTATGTGGAGGAGAGAAGAAGGAAGAGTAGATCATTCTCTTCTTCGTTATTGACTGACATACAATAATTTTATTAATTACCTCTCTTTGTCCATATTAATTTCCATACATGTCTTGATGCTTGCCTTTTAATTTCCGATTCTTGGAAATAGGTTATTGACTTCAGCCAAAAATGCACGCATCGAACATGAAGACCAAAACATTAGAAACAACAATCACTAGTGAGAATGTGCCACACTGCAATGCCCTTTCTGTTGCATCATGACGTGTTCTTAAGATACTTCCAGGCCATCCCAGTCTCATTTCAGACTACAGAGCATATTGCTGTAGATTGCACTTGCATACTTACAATTTGTAAGATATGCACTTGCATACTCTCCTAAGTTCTTCTACTTCTCTGTTTCATGCACCACTGCCTTCAACTTGTGCTTTAAAAACAACCCATGGCAGAGGCAACACTTAGTGCATTTTTATGCTATAATAGACTTAATTCTTGTAAGGTTGGATGAAGGATGAAGAATTAGCACACATTGTTTAAAATACAGTTACAGTACTCATGGAACAGGCATTCCTGCTTACTTGAAACAGCAAGGTTTATTCACCTAGAAAGTATTTTGATTACAAATACTCTCTCCTTCCTTCTCTACTTGCTGTGACCATGCACGCTTACTGCAGCCAGCACAGGCACGCTTACAGCAACTACCTGAGAAACAGTTCTGACACAGTGCAGCTCTGACACAGAATGTCCAGTAGTAATGGCCTTTCTTACAGGATCTCAATCCCCAGCTGGCACAATGACAGTGACAAATGCCACGTCTTAGTGGAATGGATTCAAACAATGCCTTTTTTGCATTCTTTGCACAGAGATGTTTCACTATTATGATGTTTATAAAATGTCATTAAATAACTCGGAGTCTTTGCATGGACTGATCTTTTAAGCTTAATAAACAGCACAAAGTTTCCCCATTATTTAGCAGTTTTATTTTACACTGTATTTTCATGATTTTGGAATTCTGAGACTGCAAAGTATCCAGTAGCTCAAAATTATTGCTCAGTTAACTAGATCTACTGTACTGCAAATATAACATAGTATATAATTCACATTCATATATGTGTATTCCGTCTTCAGTAAGAAATTGTTTAAAACATTGTGAGTATATTGTCAAATATAATCTTAATTTAACTAACAGCTGTAAGGTAGTACTTTTTCATTATTGTTCCCATCTGTCTATAACACAAACATTAAAGTTGTCTGCTGTATTTATTTCAGAAATACATCTCAGATAATTATTTTTGTGGCATTTTCCTATTTTTCAACTCAACAATAAAAATATGCTCTTGTGTTTCAAAAGAGGACTAAGGCTCACAAATCTCACGACTTTTCACTCTGACAACTTGATCAGGAAACTTAGGCTTCTCAGATCTTTGATTCTGAAAGGTCATATGATACAAATTATATGCTCTGTTCTATAGTCTTGCTTTGAGGTTATAACTGGTGTTATTATATTCCTGAGAAACTCATTGATGAAAACTTTTTTTGTCAAAAAAAAAAAAAAATTGTTCATCTCAATAAAGTAATAAACTAAACTAAAAAAAAATAATCAAAGTTCATGAGAAAAGTTGCAGGTTTTATTAAAGCTGAAAAAAACGTAGGAAAAAGAACACATTTTCTACATAGGACATCGCTTTTTCATCAAAGTACTAATAAGAATGGCTCTTCATCAAACCCACTTGTAGTAAGTATTTATAAAACAAACAAATAAGAAGTTCATTTATCTAAATCAGATGTCATTCTTCTCGTATACCTAAATTCCCCAGTGTCCTGCTTCATCCTTGCAGTGAATAATTTAAATTAAGGTACTCTGATCTTTCAGATATTAAGGGTCCCAAGCTGCTGCTCTGTTTATAGTGTATTTTCCAACACCTCTTTGCCTGCCTTTTGATTCTTGTTTCATTCTCAGATGTGGCTCCACTTTTGTGCATTTGTAAATATTTGAGCTGAACATTTCTACTTAAATTTGTGTAACTACAAAATATGTTATTTTTGAAGTCAAAGTGACAGAATTGTATATGTTGAATGAAGTATATGATATAAATATAAGGCAGGTGAATACAACTGTAAAAGAACAATCAGGTCCTGTTTTCAGCACAGCAATAACTATACTTTCTCTGAATCAGATAGTAATTTTACACTAAAACCTATTTGAACTGTTTTTAGCACCATGTGTCTAAGAAATGAGTTAGCTGTTAAACACAAAGGTGTTCTAACATTTTGTAGTGAAGAACATCTAATTATGTGAGTCGTACTGTTGGTTGGTTATGTGAAGCAAATTTGTTTTCTAACTGGCAATAAAAGAAGAAAGATTATATTAATAATTGGCTTATTAACCCTAGGTCCATAAAATGCTATTAGTTGTACAGATCCTTTTTAACAGAAATTAGAATAATGATGCTTGAAACAAACACCAACTCAAGAGCAAAAGAATAAAACACCACATTCAAGTGATGAGAAAACTGTTTCTCAGAAAAAGTAAAAGTAGTCTTTCATTTAGATGAAAGTAATACAAAATATATAAACCCATGTCTATTTCTTTTGAAGAGCATTGTCTTGCAAAATGTGTTTATACCAAAACTAAATTTATACTTAATTTTCTTACTAAAGAAAAATATAGCCTCAAGTAGGTAAAATAATAATGTTACTATGAATCTGTGCGTGTGTTCCATCTCACCTGAGTTCAGATGTTTGTTAGGGAGGAAAGAGATGCAATTATGCATATTCAGTTATCTAGTGTTGTGTTTGACTCATTAGCATACTCTACCTGGGCTCCAGACTGTGCACCAAAAAGGTGCAGGCGTCCCGTAAATCCTGGTTTATATCTGTCAGTCCCATCCTGAAGTCTTTGATACAAACACTAAATGCACAGGCTTAGGATACAGAATCACTTCTTCAGATGTCTGCATCATAGGGATAGGATTCAACTTGAGAACAGATGTCCTAATTTAGGCATGTGTAGGAAGGTATCAACAGATTAGTCAAGTGTCTAAGCTCTGTATCAATGGAGATGTAGTTAAAACAGACAATGTAATCTACAGAGCTATCAGACAACGCTAAACCAGTTACCTACTACTCATTTTGACTTTCTAAATATAGGCTTTTAGTAATATTTGAAGTGACCTCATGTATCCTGTCTGCCCTTGGTTTTATTCGTCTCCCATAGATCTTGTGTTTCTTCTGCTATACTAACATCTTAGATACACATGGTATTGCAAATATCATTAGACACTTCTGCTCAGGGAGTTGAACCAAACTTTGTAAGTTTGTTAAGGCGATACATGTAGATATCATGAGCATTATACCATTTAACCTGTGGATCCTTAACTCGACTCTTCTTTTGACCAGTGACGTAGTTAACCAAAGAAGGGAAATACTTTTTAAAAAGATGAATTATTACTTCAGGTGAGATACTTCGCAGTGCCCTCTTACTGTTAATATACAAATATCATCTCTACGTGCTTGAGAATACTGAAGGACAGCTTACAGAAGCTTTGAGCTTGTTTTTACTGTATACATTACTGGTTGTTAATAAACTATACAAGACATTATCTAGTCATCATTGAAATACTAAATTCGCTGCTGTACAGAAAATATTTCTGATTCATTCCATACAAACTCTTTTTCCTATTTGTATAAACTATAGTTTCCATCTCACAATGGACCTATTTAGAAATTTTTACCAGTAGTCACATTGTCTAGATGTTGGTTCCTTTCAACCAACCAAGTTGAAATTTCTGTTAATTAGCTGGCTGGGACTGACTATAGCTCTGAGTTTTATCTGTTTAAAAAATTAAGCTCACTGTCTTAAGACAAACATGGGAATGACAATGCAATTTATTCTACCTTATCTTAAAAAAACAGGGTAAGTTTAACCAAGAGTAACACCATTCCCTATGTTTATCTTAAAATTGCAGAAATCAAGATACTATTTATTTCTGTAGAACCTGAAACATACTGTAGCTCCACTTAGTCTTAAAGTTCCAGAAATCTGCATCTAGGCAGGACATAAATTAATTTTGCTTAAAAGGGAATCAAGGGAATGTCCTAAATTGTAAACTACAGAGGAACTTTTTACAGAAGTTAGGTTCTTAAGTTAGACAAATAGGTTTTTACTCTGGAGGCTCACACAGGCATTTATTCCCCTGTTGTGACAGTGAAGATAAATTAAGCATTTCCTTTAAGAGGTTTACTTCTGTAGAGATCCAGAATTTGTGTTCAGATATCTGTATAATAAAGATATCCCACTAGTAAAAAATAAGCTAGATTAGACTGAGAGAAATAACATTATAAAAATCTTGAAGGTTTTAGAACTAGTGCTTTTGTTGTAACTAACTAACTAATTAAAATTAACAATTTTTGTTAGTTTCATATTTGTTTTCCCAATACAGAATGCTATTTCTTGTATTTTATATAGGTACATAGCAGAAATCATCAACTGTATAAACATATCTGTGGTCATGTGGTCTACATCGTTTCAAGGGGTATCGAAGACATACTCTTTGAGAGTCAGTATAGGTACCTTCAGTTCCTGGATAATTTTAAAATTTCACTGATAATACAGATGGCAACAAATGTGTCTTCTTCTCATGAAGAGCTAAGAAGATTTACAATGATTTTCAGCAAAGTTTACAAAACCTTCAAATGACTAGCACAGATGCAACCCCTTCAGAAAACTCGAAAGACACATCAAAGCTCAAAATCTCCTAACTCCCAGCAGCTGCCCTTTAGAAAGTCTGAAAATTTCATTGCTGGAGACCACAGGGACCACAAGCACCAGAAATTCTAGCGGTGGTTTAAGGAACTTAAATCTCGATAGACAGTCTACGCAGAACAAATAAACTTTGTAGGCTAAATTTCTGTGATTTAAGGGACTTTAAACTTTTCGCCATACTTGACTAAAAACCTCCATAAAGGTACATCATTTAAATAGCTTAAAGCTTTTTGGGAAATTCCAGAGCCCAAACACATTTCTTTTCAAGGAGCTACAGGTGATGAACAGAATCCATAGTTTCACCATTCGAAGTGTTCAGTGGCAACACTCCATCACAGTGCCTACCACTCGGCTTCTCACTCCCACGCTGTTGTGTGACACCTCCCAGTTGTGCCAAAGCAACTGCTTCTGAGTTCAACCTGGGAGACAGGCAGGGGCTGATACACTTTAAAAAGAGATTTTTCACTTCCATCTCTCTTTCAAAAATATTTTATCACATCAGTTACTTTATCACACAAATACTGGTACCAGAATGACTGAGAAGTGGTGCTCCATGACCGGCAACACTCCGGTCCCCCCCTCCAATGGGAGGGCAGGAACTCCTTTCACTGGAACTTTCACAGGCATCCCTTGTTGTAGATCGATGGCCTGATATGGACAGTCCAAGGCCTTGCTCTTCTGAGACTTGGACCAATTGACCTGAAGGCAAAACTAACAGTTCTTTCAAACCACAGACTAATCCACAAAAGCTTCTGAAAGTTGCCATTCAGATTTCCAGAGCAATCAGAACTAATATATCTTTTTCTCCAATACTTAGTGCCTTTTAAAGTAATTTTACAGTGGTGAAATCTAGTCGTGACACATTCCCAAGGCTAGAATGGCAAAAAATTTACCTCCACCTTGCACTTGTAAGTGTACTTGGCTTGCTGAGAAGCAAAACAAAGGAGATTCAGGTCCATGCTCTTCAAGAGCTTCCCCTGAAGCAGTTGCTGTCTGCATCATTCTTTAGTGTGGAGTCTTACTCTCACAATGTCAGTCTCTTGTTTTTTCCATTGTCTCTATTTTACAAAGACCCTACCCACATCTTGAGCACTGAAAAAAAGCACTAAATAAAAACATTTGACTGTTATTCTTAGGAAAAAAAAAACAAACAAACCAAAAAAAACCCCCAAAAACCCCAAAACTCCCCAAAACCAAACCACAAAGTACTAGTTATTTTGCCATTATTCAAGCAAGTTGCAGCATAATTGCCTTCTCAGGGCTCCAACCTCCCATTCATGTTAACTACTTTGTCAACCACTTTTGTCAACCACATTTGTTTGAAGCTCTCACTAGAGAAGCTGATCAGGAGCCCAGGTTAGAAAAAAGCAAAATCAAAAACCTGTAGAACAGAAAAAACAGTGGTGCAAGATGAATTTGGAGATGTGTTATAGAGTCCACTTTAATGTTACAAAAATGTCGAGGGAGCCATTGCCTTAACTGACTTAACACTTCATGCATTTTTATACAAGTGCAGTTGGGACAAAGCTGAAAATGAAATATTTTTATGCTGACTAGTAGTCTGGTTATACTCTCAGCTACCTACATATATGAAAGTGTATGTGTGTATTGCTTTATTGATTTTATTATTTCAAGAAAAGAGTAAATACATTATTAAGCAAATAACACAGTTTACTTTTTATTAAAAAGCATCAAGTGTATGCTATGATCATACAATAAATGTATCTTCCTCCTTTGTTGTTATTAAAACAAGAGGTTTTCAAGCCCAAACCACAGCTTTTGGCTTGCTGTTCCATTTTTAATATAGATTTTAAGTGAATTATGCAAGGAAACAACCTTGTATTATCTTTAGAATCAGGCTTTCCTAAACTTTCATACCTGTTATCCCAATCAATATCTAAGCAATTACATTTCCAATAAAAGTTCTGGTTTTCTTGAATGACTGTCCTATCTTTGATAAGATTTTTATGCACTTCTGTTAACTAAAAATGCAAACTGGCTTTCAGAGCAGTTAAAATACAGAGAGAACAGGAATTCCATTGGGAGAAAAAAAAAAAAAGAGCATTTAAGAATCAATAAGAGGAAAATGGGAATCTAAACATCTTAAAATTTTGGTACTGAGTGTGCAAGATAACAATATTAGGTAACACATTTCCTGTAATAATATGTGGGTTTTTGTCACAGTGTACTAAGAAGTACGTAATTACTGAAGGTAATACTGTAGTATTTCAGGATGGTCCACTACATTATTATCATAGAATCATAGAAAAGTTTGTGTTGGAAGGGACCTTTAAAGGTCACACAGTCCAATCCCCCTGCAATGAGCAGGGACATCTTCAACCAGATCAGGTTGCTCAGAGCCTCGTCCAACCTGACCTTGAATGTTTCCAGAGATGGGGCACCTACCACCTCTCTGGGCAACCCATGCCACTGTTTCACCACCCTCAGCGTAAAAATTTTCTTTCTTATATCTAGTCTGAATCTACCCTCTTTTAGATTAAAAGCATTACCCATTGTCCTGTTGCAACAGGCCCTGATAAAAAGTTCATCACCATCTTTCTAATAAGTCCCTTTGAAGTATAGAAAGGCTGCAATAAGGTCTCCCTGGAGCTTTCTCTTCTCCAGGCTGAAGAACCCCAACTCTCTCAGCCTGTCCTCATAGGAGAGGTGCTACAGCCCTCTGAACACTTTTGTGGCCCTCTTCTGGACTTGCTCCAGTGGTCCATTTCTTTTCTGTGATGAGGGCTCCAGAGGTGCATACAGTACCCCAGGCGGGGTATCATGAGAGTAGAATCACCTCCCTCAACCTGCTGACCCTGCTTTGTTTGATGTAGCACAGGATATGGTTGGCTTTCTGGGCTGCAAGCACACATTTTTGGCTCATGTCCAGCTTTTCATCCACCAGAACCCCCGAGTCCTTCTCATTGCGGCTACTCTCAATCCCTTCATGACCCAGCCTGTATTGGTACAGGGGGTTGGCCTGACCCAGGCGCAGGACCCTGCACTTTCCACATTGAACCTCATGAGGTTCACATTGGCACACTTCTTGAGCTTGTCCAGATCCCTCTGGATGGCATCCTGTACCTCAGATATATCAACCCCACCACCCAGCTTAGTGTCATCTGGAAACTTGCTGAGGGTGCACTTGATCACACTGTCTATGTCATTGATGAAGATACTGAACAGTACTGGTCCCAGTATGGACACCTAAGGGACACCACTCATCACCAATGTCCATCTGGACATTGAGCTGTTGACCACTAGTCTCTGGGTTCAACCAGCTAACCTCATCCACTCGACCATCCATCCATCAAATCCATATCTCTCCAATTTAGAGTGAAGGATGCTGGGGGGGACCATTTCAATGGTCTTATAGAAGTCCAGATAGACAACATCTGTAGCTCTCACCTTGTCCACTGATGTTGTCATTCCATCCTTAAAGGCCACTAGGTTGCTCAGGTAGGACTTGCCCCTGGTGAAGCCACACTAGCTGTTTCACATCACTTCCCTGTCCTCCATGTGCCTCAGCATAGCTTCTGGGGAATCTGCTCCACGATCTTCACAGGCAGAGTGGTGAGGATGACAGGTTGGTAGTTCCCAGGGTCCTCATTTCTACCCTTTTTAAAAATGGGTGCAACATTTCGCTTTCTTCAGTCACTGGGGACTTTATGTGACTGCCATGAATTTTCAAATATCATGGAGAGTGGCTTGGCAACTTCATCAGGATTCTGGGATGCATCTCATCAAGTCCCGTAGACTTCTGTATGTTCAGGTTCCTCAGGTGGTCATGAACCTGATCTTCTCTTACAGTGGGAGGGACATTGTTCCTCCAGTCCCTGCCTTGCAGTCCATCCACTGAAGAGCTATGGGGAGAGAGGTTGCTAGTGAAGACTGAGGCAAAAATATTGTTGAGTACCTCAGCCTTCTCCTTGACCATTGTTACCAGTTTACCAGTCTTGCTTGTCACGGGGGGGGTCCGCTTTCTTTGACCTTCCTTTTCTAGCTGATGTACCTGTAGAAGCCCTTATTATTATTCTTTGTGTCCCTTGCCAACTTCAGCTCCAGCTGCACCTTCATCTTCCTGACCCCATCCCTGCATAACCAGTCAGCACCCCTATACTCTTCCCAGGATACCTGTCCTTGCTTTCACTGCCTCTCCATTTCCTTCTTGCCTTTGAGTTTGACACAGAGGCCTTGACTCAGCCATGCCAATCTCTTGCCTTTCTTTCCTGATTTCTTACACCTGGGGATGAAGAGCTCTTACGCTATGTGAAAAGTGTCCTTAAAGATCTGCCAGCTCTGTTCTGCTCCCTTTCCCCCCAGGGCATTTTCCCAGGGGGTCCTATTGACTAACTGCTTGAAGAACTGGAATTTTGCCTTCCTAAAATTCAGGGTTCTGACTTTACTCTTCGCATGACCCATATGCCTCAGGACTGTGAACTCCACCAGTGCGTGATCAGTGCAGCTCAGGCTGTCTCCAGTCTTGATGTCACCAAGTAACTCATTTGCATTGGTGACCATCAGGTCCAATATTGCATCCGCTCTGGTAGGGCTGTCTGTTACGTGACTTAAGAAGTTAACCTCAATGCACTCCAGTAGTCTCCTGGATTGCCTAAAGCTTGCCGTGCTACTTTTTCAGCAGATGTCAGGGTGGTTTAAGTCCCCCAGCAAGACAAGAGTCTGAGAGCGCGATGCCTCCTGTAGCTGGAGTAAGAAGGCTTCATCAATACGCTCCCCTTAATCGGGTGGCCTGTAGTAGACACCAACCGAAAGGTTCCCTTTGTTGCCTCAATCTCTAATTCTTACCCATAAGCTTTCAACCTGCTCATGGCTATTCTTCGGAGACAGCTCTTCACACTCTACCCACTTCTTGGTGTAGAGGGCAGTGCCTCTGTCCCTCCTTCCTCACCTGTCCCTTCTGAACAGTCTGTAGCCATGACTCCAGTCATGGGATGCATCACACCAACTTTCTGTAATGACAACTAGGTTGTAGCTTTCTACTAGCATGGTGGCTTCCAGCTCTTCCTGTTTGTTGCCCATGCTGTGTGCATTGGTGTAGAGGCACTTCAGCTGGGCTGTCAGTTGTGTTACCTTCTTAGAGGAATGCCTCTTAATTCTTTTGGGGTATTTCACTGGTGTTTCCCTCTTGGCTCAGGAACCCCTGGCTCATCTCTGTAAGACTTCAAGTGTGCTGAAGTGTAGCCAGCACATCTCAGAGCAACAGGCTGCGGGCCCTCGCTAGCACCCCGTTCCTCTAACCTTGACATGTCATCTCACAGCTTGTCACAGGCAAGCCTGACGTTGTCCCCCTCCCCCTTCAAGACTATGAACCCAGCTAGTTTGTGAGCAAAAGCCCTCTTCCACCTGTAATGAACTTACTACCTGGTGAAAAGGCAAAAAAAAGTGACTGTTTAGTCACTTTTGGTCAGCGAAGAGTCGCACCCTGACAGCCCCAGATGGAGCTGCCAGCCAGGAGAGCATGATGCTGCTGTCAGAGCCAGGCGATCCTCAAGCAGCTGACAGTCTGAGAATTACTTACAGAAATTTCTGAATGAATAAAGCTAATTAACAAATGCCTGGAATAAAGCAACAAATGGCAGACATCAGTTTAGGAAGATGGGTAGGATTTATTGTAGGAGGTAGCCATCACAAATTAGGCCCAACAAAAACCTGTCAGTGCAACAACTTTTCAGGAAAACACCTGAATCTCATTTCCACCCCTACTAAGCTCAGACTCTCAAGGGAAATATAATTCCGTGGAACATGCAGTTCAGAAAAGGGATCAATAGCCAACAAATACAGATTCACTTCCCAGTGAGGAACTTATTAGAAGCAATTCGTTGAATGAAATTCGGAAATATCTTAGGAGGAGTGATTTGGCTAGAAATAGTCAACAAGAATTTACTAGAAAATAGAAGCGCTGGATTATTTTCTTTTCTTAGCTTGTAGGATTTCTCAAAGAAGTTCCTATTATAGTCAACACAGAAGATAATTTTATTTTTTTTTTAAACAGCATTTTGGCTATCTGTGTGTAGAGGTGTACTGGGTCTGGCTGGGATGGAGTTACTTTTCTGCATAGCAGCTCATATGGATCTGTGTTTTAAATTGGTGACCAAAACCAATGCTTATAACACAGTCATATTTAGCTGTTGCTGAGCAGGGCTTGCACAGTGTCAGGGCTTCTCCGATTCTCACTCAGTGAATAGATGGGGGGGGAAGTGGGGGGATGTGCACAAGAGGTTGGGAGGGCACACAACAGGGCAAATGAGTTGAACTAGCTAAATGGATATTCCCTGCCATATAACATTATGTTCAGCAACAAAAAGAGAAAAGAGGGGGTTTTAGGGAGATTAGCCATTTTTTGCTCGGGAACTGGCTGGGCGTTGGTCTACCCATGGGAGGTGGTAAGTGCATTAGTTTGCATCAGTTGTTTTTTTTTCTCTCTTCTTCCACTTCTCCTTCACTTATTAAAGAATTTTTTCTGGACCTATAAGTTTTCTTGCTTTTCCTTTTCCTTTCCTTTTCCCCCATCTTACTGGTGGGAAGGCACAAATGGCTGTGTGGTGCTTAGTTGCCTACTGGGGGTAACCCACAACAAGAGGGCAAGGGGACAGATAGCTCACTGCATAGATAAATGGCTAGGAAATAAAAATTTTGCAATATGCAAGGAATCACATGAATCAATACTCCTTAGCCAGGAAGAGAGGTATGCCTGAGTGCCAGAGCAGGATTTATAGCTGTAGCATCCATTAATTTATCTCTAGAGACCTATTTAATTTCCTACATGTATTTAAAAACAAAAAATTAAGAAAAAAAAAAGTGAACGGGATTCCAATTTAGTTAGTAAAATTATGCCTTCAATACATACATACATCCCAAAAGTTATAAGTTTGTATACACATCATGACCATGATTTTTTTTTCTTTGCACTGTAGTGACAGAATATATTAATGTCTTGGTTTCAACTGGGATAAAGTTAATTTTCTTTCTAGTGGTTTCTGTGTTTCAGATTTGGTATGAAAGGAATGTTGATAATGCACCTTGTTTTAGCTGCTGCCAGGTGATGTTTATATTAGTCAAGGACTTGTTTCAATTTCCCATAGAAGCTAAGAGGGAGCATAGACAGGGAAACACAACCCATGCATCGCTACAGGCTTGGGGAAGTGTGGCTGGAGAGCTGCCTGGCAGAAAAGGACCTGGGGGTTCTAATTGACAAGCGGCTGAACATGAGCCAGCATTGTGCCCAGGTGGCCAAGAGGGCCAGTGCCATCCTGGCTTGTATTAGAAATAGTGTGACCAGCAGAAGGAGGGAGGTGATTGTCCCCCTGTACTCAGCACTGGTGAGGCCACACCTTGAGTACTGTGTCCAGTTCTGGGCACCTCAATATGAGAGAGATATCGAGGTGCTGGAGCGAGTGCAGAGTGCAGAGGAGGGCAATGAAGCTGGTGAAGGGCCTGGAGAATAAATCTTATGAGGAGCAATTGAAGGAGCTGGGACTGTTTAGTTTGAGGAAGAGGAGGCTGAGGGGAGACCTCATCACTCTCTACAGCTACTTGAAAGGACATTGTAGAGAGGTTGGTGCTGGTCTCTTCTCACAGGTAATTAGTGATAGAACAAGAAGGAATGGGTTCAAGCTGCAGCAGGGTAGGTTTAGGCTGGACATTAGGAAAAAATTGTTCACAGAAAGAGTGGTCAGACACTGGAATAGGCTGCCCAGGGAGCTGGTGGAGTCACCATCTCTGAATGTGTTTAAGACGTGTTTAGATGTGGTGTTAAGGGATATGGTGTAAGGGGGAACTTTGTAGAGTGGAGTTGATGGTTGGACTCGATGATCCCAAGGGTCTTTTCCAACCTAAATGATTCTATGATTCTATGATTCTATGAAAGCTGTCCAATGGAATATTCCATACCATAGATGTGCTCAGTATATAAATGGGGGTTGACTGATGGTCGAGAATATGTCATCACTGCTCGAGATGTGTTGGTCAACCAATTCACCAGGTGGTGATAGTGACTTGCATTGTATTATTTTACCTTACATATTCTCTTACCATCATTATTATTATTGTTATTTTCATTTTCCTTTATTGTTCGAATAAACTGTCTTTATCTCAACCCACGAGTTGTGTGTTTTTTTCTCTCCTCTCCCCTCCTTTTTTCCCTCTTCTCCCCACCTTTGGGGCCAGGAGGGGGAGAACTGAGCTAGTGGCTGCATGGTCCTAGCTG
The DNA here is from genome assembly GCF_964199755.1 of Larus michahellis. NCBI lineage: Eukaryota > Metazoa > Chordata > Aves > Charadriiformes > Laridae > Larus > Larus michahellis. Next base: position 144,518,669 of record NC_133896.1, read on the forward strand.
ATGGCTGGGGTTAAACCACAACATCTAGGTATTTGGGAAAAAAAAACCCACAAAACCACATGAGAAATACCTACATAATTAGTGTAATACATTTAGTTCTAGTTTGTGCTAATTACAAAGCCTTATTACACATTCTGCATGCTTAACATCTCTTCATTTTAAATCTAATCCACTTCAGGAAAAAAAAAATAGAATATCTCAATATTCTGATTAAATGGTAGAGAGAAAAAACAGCTCGTGTTTTCAGAATTTAGAGGGTTTTTTCTTTTTAAAGATGAATATATTTAGTAGCACAGTAAAGAACAACGCCCTAGCTTCTAAAAAAGGTTAAGTACTTGCATAATGTTTCCATCCCTTCATTTTCTGAAAGAAGTCTAATAATAATAATTACACTTTATAATAGAATTTAGTGGCTGCCTAACTGTGTTTTGATTTCTTCGGATTAGTAGCTGGTGCTGTAATTGTTATTCCTTCTGATTGCAAGAGGCACAGTACTTAACCAGTCGGTTCTCATTTAGCATTTCACATGCTGCATCCTTTTTGAGACTGATTTACAAGTAATGAAGTAATCTATATTTAGATATTTTTCAGGGGATGAATCTTCTGGTATTTTCAGTTGGAAGTTAAATATGCACTTTGCAGGTACTAAATTAATGCTGCTAATGTGCATAAAGTTATGGGATTGTTTTTAAGCTGAGATTTAAAGTATTAGTTATTTTTAATTGTGTTAGAACAGAGAACAGAAAATAGACTTAAATATCTGTGTTTTATTTAGTTGGAAAATTCACCCTTCCAACACACACAGTACGCAAGAGCAGATCAACTATTAGATTCATAAAATGGAATATTTGAATAGTGCTTAGGTGCTGAATTTATACTTATGTGAAACAAAGCTACTAACTTCTTTTATTTCTTAGATTGTATAGCACCTGTCTCTGACATTTATCAAAGCATGACTGAGAAAGAAAAGATGGCCATTATTAAGGTTTCAAGGTTTTCTCTAAGTTTTTCTTTTCTGTAGCAAAAGTTAAAGCACGATTCTGCTCTTCCTCAGTAACAAATAACATTTCCTCTCAGCCCCACAACAGTCAGGGACAAATTTATACTGATCTATGAGGCCAGAATTTCACCATTAAGATAGAACACAAAATATAAATAAATAATTTTATTTCAGTTTATCCAGCATTAATCTGTACTGTTTTAAACATCACAGAATTGTGGAAATGTTGGTTGGAGGGGATCTCTGGACATCACTGTCCCATTGCTCTGATTGAAGCAGGACTATTGCCAAGAGTAGATTGGTTCAGTCAGCATGCTTGGTCTAATCTAATCTTGAAGGCTTCCAAGGAAAGAGGTTTCATAGCCCTTCTGAGCAAACCATTCCAGTGCCACAGATTGCACAGTGAATTTTCTTTCCTGGTGTTCGCCTGAGCCTCCTAAGCTGCAATCTGCAGATGTTGTTCCTTCTACTAATGCCCCTTGCACTAACCAAAAATGTTTAGCTCTATAACTTTGCAACTGCCCTGCAGGTAACTGCAGTCCTTTGCTAGATGACAGTTCAGCCTCCTCTTTGCCAGACAAACAAGCCCAGCTTTCTTGGCCTCCCCTCCTAGGTGATGCCAGCTAGACTGTGAACACCTTAGCAACTTCCTCTGGGAAATCTTCAATTTATCTACGTCTTTGTTGAACAGCAGAGGTCAAAACTGAACACAATCTACCAGTGTAGCCTCACCAGTACCCAGCAGAGGGAGAAAACAACTTTTCTTGATCTAGTGGCCATGATCTTGTTATAGCAAAGTAAGTGGTTTGCAACAGACCCAGATATTTATAATGTAGGCATCCACATCCCATGCTATGTTCTTTTCTATAATCAATGGTAAAATGAGTTCCTTAAGATTCCATTTACGCTCCCTGCTGTAGTGTTTTTCCTTACATTGAGGAATGCCTATTTCTATGCTTTGATAACAAAGGATAGCACCCTGGGGTGACACCTAGTCCCTTGTTAAAGATTTCTAACTCATCTTCAAAGGCTGGCACAAGGCATGTCAGATGTCTCCATATCTTAGACACAATACTAAAATAGTGATCTTCGAAGAGGTACTTTGCAAGAGATGCTGGATCTACTGGAGATACACATTGTATACATAAGCTGTATGTGGTCAGTATGGGGTGATCTTTTCTTGTAGAAAGGTATGCTAAAGTTCTAGCTATATTTAGGTTGGGGTAAACACATTCTGCATGCATAAATTCCCTGTATTATTCTTACCTTTGTTTCCTGTCCTACTGGATTACAGTGAAATAAATTTGATCTGTTATACTCTATTTACATTTCAGTGCTGGGCTAGTTGCATTTGATTTCCCTTATGACACTTCAAATAGTATGAGATATAGAGAGCGTCAAAGGCAAAGCTTTTTGTTCTCTGGAATAAAAGCCAAAGGACTCCAGTATTAGTAACAATAAACATGAATGGGGTCAAATGAAGCCTCTACTTTTCTATTATGTCTCCAAGAATAAAGGGTTATGGCTTTGAAGAACTGAATTTTCCAAATAATTATATCTACCAATCTTTTGATTCCTTATTACTTGCAGAATTCTACTGTTTGCGGAAATCTGTGCAGTTGCAAAGTTCCACCTAGACAGAACAAAACATGGGACTGGAGAATTACTTTTGCTAACAACCCTGTGTATTTTAGGACATGACACTTTCTAAGGCTACGGGAGGACGTAAAACTGCATGCACTGACATAAACAGGTTCACAGAAACCTATAATGGATCAGTCCTAGGAAAACTCTTCTGCTGTGGCTATACAAACAGCTCACCCTTGTGTAATGATTTCAGGAAGAATACCTTCTAATACTAAAGGGTTGTCTAATGGGCATCTTTTTATTTTTCATTGACAGTGAATTCATCCTTTTCAAAGGGCAAGTACAAGGTCTATGGACATTTAGGTCCCATTTGAGTGCTCAGAGTAGAACCAAATGGGAAGTAAATGGTCTTGTTATGGACTCAAGGTAAATTCTACACTCATTAAATAGGCCATAGTGTCTCAGTGAGAGACAATGGTTAACAGCAGTGAGAGCGGAAAAAAGCTGTTCAAGTGATAATGTCTTCTTAAAAGTGCCCTCTTTGCCACTTCAGAAATGTAAAATTAAGCCTGATGAATTTAGGACCTTGATTATAGCCTCCACCAAGAAGAACTTGCAGAAACGCAAACTGCTGTCAGGTAAATTGGTGTTTAAGTGCTATCACCTAATTTCACAGAGTACACATATTTACCCTAACTCTTTCCAAACCTCTCTGCTGGTCTGTGTTTGTATATGCTGTTGCTTTCTCTGTCATCTATTAATCCACTTGAGAGACTACTTTCTGTGTTGCCTCCCACAGAGCCTGAGTATCACACTCCTGAGAATTAACACTAACAGCTCTAATTCTTACTGTTCTAATTATAATTTGAAACAAAAGGTAAAAATCTCATTTTAACAAACCATGAAACAAAATAACCTTCTAGATAAAAAAAAACTTCCTCCTCTGATGACTTTTATTTTCAAAATATTTTCAGATTTAGAGCACTTCTACAAAATAACTGAAAGATCTGTATGTTCTATATATAACACATGGTCAGAGCACATTCATAATTTATCATGTAAATTTTCTGGACATTTGAACATGTGATGAATGAGCTGTAGAAGATAATTGTCTGTGGATAGTCCAAATGCTTCCTCTAAAAGACACATCTAGTAATTACAATTTTTATTTCTTTAATTGTAAATTGATTATCCATACTTTCTATGTGAATGGGATGATCTTTATACATTGTCCTTTTTGTTATTTATATCATGAGACTGTTCTCAAAAGAAGGGACGAGAAGAAATTATAAGGATTCATCTCTATGGTATCTGCAAATCAGAAGACGTGTGTGCTGAGCTTTCTCACTTCTTTTTGGCATCCTTTGTTTAAAGTAAAGCGTATCAATTTTATATTTTTTTCATAATAAGTTATCACAGATCTGTGCTCAAGGATTAGTATTATTATGTGATTTTAATTAATTTACCTACTGGGAAAATGAAATGCTTCAGTGTATACACAGAGAAGTAGTGAATGAAAATGGATTCCCATGGAGATTTCCCAGCAAAAAGTTTACATTTATTTTACATAAACTTCGCAGCCAGCTTTTAATTCTTGCAATCTTTAGTTTACAGTCATATTTATTTAATGCACATTTTCTTGAAACTGACAGCAGTGATAATCTAATGTTCAGAAAATGGTTGTCAGCACTGTTGATAACTGTAGTTAGTCCATCTTACCATGCATCTGTACACAATGTCGGCTAATATTGGTACACTAGTTATGAAATGTGAACTCTGATAGAGCCATCAGTCTAAATGTAAATAGCTTATCCAGCTTGAATACTACTCTCTGGTAAGTAAATGACTTTCCTAGAAAATAATAACTTGTCTGTGTTTAGCAACATTTTAGAATAAGCCATCATTTGTGGACCACTGTTCTTTCCTCTCATCTCTGCTCCATTGAGCTATTGAAATTTTCATATTGCTTTTTTCATGTTAACTCAGATTCCTGTTCTCTGCTATCATTTCTTGATCCGCTCTGTTGATACTGGTGACCAGCCACACTTTATGATGCCCATTGTCATCCTACATTCCTTCTTTCATTCCTGTTCAGTAACGGTTTTCCACCTTCACACTTGCATTGGGCCACCTTATTATGCTCTCTGCTGGTCAGTTGTAGGAAGCTCTTAAGGTAGGCTCAGTTGTTATTACACCTTCAGTTACTAAATTCTTAAACATCTCCAAGAGTGCTAACTCTTCCTCATCTCTTTTCCCCTCCTTTCAGTTCATACCATCTGTCCCTCTACTATCTGTTCTGTCCTCAAACTAATCATGTGAAAGACTAATTTCTGTCATCATCTCCTCACTTTTACAACTTAAAATTTTTGTGTTGCCTGCATTGAACCTCTCATGACTTTCATATCTGATGTTCTCCAGAGCGTTCTGGGAAATATGCTGTCCTGGTTTGGGCCAACTTTCTGTTCAGTGACAGAGGCTCTTGCTTATATTCATTGCTGTGGCAACCAGGGTCAGCTGATTTGGTTGTTTGCCCTGTGGAGGGGTTGCGCCTGTGGGGAGGCACAGACAGGTCAAGTGACCCAAACTGACCAATAGGGTATTCCATACATCTGCCATGCTCTGTATAAAAGCTGAGGGATCAAAGGGGTCAGGTTCCCTCTTCTCCAGGGGGTTGTTTGTTGGCTGTTTGTCTTAAGCTGTTCTGCATTGGTACTTCTTCTTTGGATCTTCTCCAGTGGGCTCTTCTTCAATGGTTCTCTTTCTCCAATGACTGATGTCTGAGGAGGATCTCATCAGCTCACCTGCCTTTTGATCCTGGTCAGTGTGTTCCATTTCTCATTTGTCGCTGAGTCCAGTCTGGAGCTTTCCCAGTACCTTCCAGTGACATGTTCCTAGGAACTTGATCTGGTTTTGTGTATATATATTTATATTGTATCTATTTCATTATATCCTTTTCTATTTTATTATTAATTTTTCATTAGTTTAGCTTTTTTCTAAACTCATAACTCTTTATCTCTCTTCTTCCTCTCCTTGGAGCGAGAGGTGAGGGAGAGCATCTTTCATCTTGTCATTGGCAAACCTGGCCCAAACCACAACACGTGCACACCCACAAACTTGTGCAGGAGTCTACCATTCTCACTTAGCTATTTGTATGCCTTGGGGACCCTGGCTTCATCTTTTAAGCTGACATAACTGAATGATACAAAAGCATACATGGGGAAGGTAACCTCCATCCCTGGCTACAGGGTGACATTTCTTTCTTGTGGGCAGGCACATCCGATGCCTTAGTAAGCTAGGTCCGACTGGCAGAATCACAGGATGGCTGAGGCTGGAAGGCACTTCTAGAGATCCTCTATCTATCCCAGTCCTATGTTCACAGCAGAGTCAGCTAAAGTGGGTTGCCTAGGACTGTGTCTAGTTGAGTTTTGAGTATCTCCAAGGATGGAGACTCCATGATCCCCCTGCATTATCCGGTTCAAGCACAGTATTTGATGACCCTCATAAAGAAAGTGGGGTTTTACGCTCAGACAGAGTTTCCTGTGTTTCAACTTACACCCATCATCTTTTGCCCTTTCATTGGGGACCACTGAAAAGAACTGTCTTTGTCTTCTTTGCTCCTCTTTTTGCAGATTTATACCAAAGCAGTATAAATATCATCATGGTTAAGATCCCCCTGAGCCTTCTCTTCTCCAGGCTTGTTGTGGTTTTGGCCAAATTGGCCAATGACCAGGGACAGATGCTCCCCCCCAGCCTCTCGTGCACGGGGAGGAGGGGGAGAGATAAAGAAAGATTTATGAGTTTAGAAGAAACTAAACTACTTTAATAAAATATTAAGAATAAAGTAAAAAGGAAAATAATGGAATAGATACAGTATATAGAAAACTGTATTAAGCTCCCAGGATGATGTCACCGACAGGCACTGGGGAAGTCCCAGGCTGGACTCAGCAATGGGTGGGAACCAAGTTCCAGAGTTAGAATCAGGAACACATGGATCAGGATTAAAGGCACATGAACAGACAGGGTCCTCCTTGGACGTCAGCCATTGAAGGAAGAGAGAGTTGATCCTTTGATCCCTCAGCTTTTATACTGAGCATGGGGCAGATGGGATGGAATACCCTGTTGGTCAATTTTGGGTGACCTGTCCTGTCTGCTCCTCCCTGCAGGTGGGACCCCTCTACGCTTTTCCGCTTACGATCCTCCAACAGGGCAAATAACAAAATTAGGTGACTTTGGTTGTTATAGCAATAAGTATAAGCAAGAGCCTCTCTGCATACCTTTCCTTGGCACAAACTGTCTTATCACTCTGAATGAACCGCTTCAAACACAACATGCTGTTAATTTCAGAGAGGTAGAAGAGGCCTAGCTAAGAAATAAAATTACTGAACAGAAAGTTGGTTCCGTTTTACCTCAAACCAGGACAAGGCTGAACAGCTTCACCTCTCTCAACCTCTCCTCTTGTGTCAGATACTCCAGTCCCTTAATGATCTTTGTGACCATTTGGTGGACTCAATCCAGTGTGTTCATGTCTCTCTTGTACGAGAGAGCCCAGAACTGGACACATTACTCCAGATGTGGTTTTATTAAGGTCCAGAAGACTCCAGAATTTCCTGTGTCCTTCTGTGGTGTTGGGGTATTTCAAGTCCCACGTGAGAACCAGGACCTGTGGACTTAAGGCTTCTTCCAGTTGTCTGAAGAAGTACTCGCCTACTTATTCCTGATCAAGAGGTCTGGTAGCAGACATGCAGAGAATGTCACCCGTGTTGGTCTGCCCACTAATGCTGGTCATCAAGCTCTCAGGCTGTCTCGTTACCCTTCCCTTGGCAAAGCTCTGTGCATCCTTGCCACTTTCTCACAGAAATGACAACTTTCCCTCCTTGTCATCCTGGCCCGTTCTTCCCAAAGAATCTGTATCTGTCCATGTCAGCACTCTAGTCAAGTGAGCTGTCCTTCCATGTGTCACTCATCCCAATGAGTCTGTAGCCCTGTAATTGCACACATATTTCTAATTCTTCTTGTTGGTTCCCTATGCTGCAGGCAGTAGTGTAAAGCACTTAAGAAAGTTACACAGTCGTGATGATTTCCCGGAACAGATATGAGAGCTTTCCCAGTAATGCTGGTGTCTTGGCACTTATTTGTTTGCACACTATTGGAGTGGACCCCTTCTGCCCTGTTCTGTTGATTACGAGATCTCTCCTGTCCATATCAGACTGCATTTGTTGGCCCGCTGGGTCTACCGCTCCCTCTGGATTGCGAGTCATTATCTCTTTCCCATAGTATTCCTAGCCTAAAGCTCTCTGCAACAGGACAAGGGAACTCTCTGCCTCGGCAAAAGGCAACAGTCACCCTACAACCTGGAGCTGCAGAGCTGCATCTTCCCTCAGGAGCTTGCTCTGGCTCGGAGCTCAGCTGTGCCAGGGGTAGTTGCTGCAGGGCTAGTATACAGGGGCCATGACTGTGGTGTGTCACCACTACTGCAGAGCCTGTGTGCACTGCCCTCAGAGGTTCTGGCCCCACTTCTGTGTGCCCTTTTGTCCAGGCTACTGCCTCCGTTAGCTGCACTGTTGTTCAGGGACTCTTAGGCACCAGATGAAATGTTGTTTGACCCTCCCTAATCATTTGGAACAAAGCCCTTTGATGAGAAAGAGCTGACAACGTTTAAACTCATATTCTCTGTCTCACCAAACATGTCTCTCAGGAGGGCAAGGAATGAAAGAAGGGGCTGCAGGCTTCCACTCAGCCCAGGAAAGGGTGAATACACTCATCTTTAACACTCCGTGCAAAAGGAGGAGGAATTATTGTTTCCTCCAGGCGTACTTGAGGATGTACTTTCCTACTCATGCACATGTTTTTCTTAACTCCCAAGTTTCCCACAGAAGTGACTCATAACTTCAGAGGAAGTTTCAAGGACACAAACTTCCAGTACACTTAAGTGTGTCACTGAAACTCCGTGCAAGATGCTGAAGCCTGAGAGCTAACTATTGCCTGTTTTAGATACAATTCAGAGGCGCTTACCTTTCCCAGATATCCCATTGGGTCTTTCAGAATTGGTAAGAGCAAAATATCTAATACCACAGTGCTACAAGCTGTTTCACTCAATAGAAGTATGACAACTTGCACAGTAAGATTTTGTCTAATATGAATAACACACATCATCTAACTTCACCTGGCCTATTGCTTTTCAGAAAGTTTTTTCTCACAGACTAGCTAGGTAACTAAATTAATAAGTGTTTTTATTAAGCTTATAATTAAATTAATATTATTGTTAAGGTTATTAAGGTTAGGTGTGAAAAAATCAACATTGCTGATAGAGTATCAGGCATTTATTTTATAAACTGTTAATGGAAAGAGAAGGGTGAAATAAAATATAATACAGTAAAAAAATCATAAAGATTAAAAATGGCAGTGCTTTTCAGTTTAAGCTGTTTGTCTTCTCTGCTTTGGTCAGTTTATTATACTGGCCTATTTCTTTTGCATGGCCATGGCCTACTTCTGAGAACTAGCCACATGGATGAGTCATGTATCTAAAGATATGACTTACCTATATTTAAAATAATATGTAAATAAAAGATACAGGTTTGTATTAAGGATGAATGTTTTTCAAAGTTATGTAGCACCATCAAAATATTGTTATATCTAACATCTTTTCTATGTTTACTTGTGCTAGATGTTACAGTTCTACTGGTCAAAATTATTCCTAGAAATAGTTAAAAAAGGTGGTGGAGCTCAGTCTGATTCTACATTTTCTATTCATGAGAAGAACACTGGAATTATATCTTGATTCATAAACTATGTATTAGGTATTTGTTGTAAAACACTACAATGTATTGCAACTGATAAGATCATAAGCTAAAGTACTAAAAATCTTAATTAATTGCAATAAATTAGTCAAAATGGGAATATACAGTGTTGATCAAATGCAGTGAGGGTTTCTGCTTTCATGTGTAATGCCAACACAACTATGTTCTAAGGAAATTCAAGCTGTTGTTCTTTGTCATTATGGGACTTCATCTATTTGGCAATTTAAATGTGTGTAGTTTCTGGTCAAAGGGTTAGTACAGGAGGTACTTGTGCAATTCAGTCACCATTTGAAAGATTTCAGTTGTCAACCTAATTAAACACGTGCCCATTTCAGTTAGGTAGCCAGCTCTTCTTAGACATTAAAGGATGCAGACACCTGAGTAACCTTAAGATAATAAAAAAGTATCAGCACTATTAAAAAGATAAATTTGTGTTGCTTAGAGATTTTTTTTTTTGTTTGAGGAAAAAAATTACAAAAACAAAAAAAGCCTTGTTCACTGGCAAGTTCAGGTGTTGATCGAATTTGTGCTTCATTTTGCAAATTCCTTATTTAACAGTAAAACAAAAATTGAAGAGTCAATGGAACTTAATATTTTAATCATGAGAAGTTAGACAAACAATTATGGTTACCAGACCAACGTTAGCACTGCTACATTGAGTTATATAATATTTTGTCTCTCAGACTTTACAATAAAGCATTTAATTTTCCTTGTATATAAACCATTACAGTTATTAATGAATGCTAACAATGCTCCTCTATTACACAACTGGGAAAGATGGAGAGACTATATGCTTTTGCCAAAGGTACCAATATCTGCATTTAAAATTAATAGGGACAGGATAAGAACTCATTTATTGTGAGTTCATAAGCTCATTTAGATACTACCATTGGGTTTCTGTTTATTAGGTAGCAGAAAGCTGTCAGAATATTTTTCATTTTGTCATTATAAAATGTAGGTACAAATGTATCTGAACAGTTGCAAAATTATGTTGGTTTGATAACACCTTTATCACGAAGCTTTCTCAGATCCAAGAGAGACAGGAGAGGCAGAATTACACTGGAGTGGGAAATTGCCTGGTAGTTAAAGCCTTCACCTGAGAAAGTAGAGACACAGGCCTGGATTCTAACTTTGGTTAGCAAATGCAGACTATGGATGTAAGGACAGATACAATCTCTTTTCTGCTAGCCTTCTCCCTCAAGAAATAAATTAGAAAGAGCCTAATCCCAGGCCAGAGAGACAAGAGCCTGCATATTGCATGCCAGTTCTCTCTAGCCACTGGATTATAACTATTTTGTGTGAGATTCGTTAACAGCGGAGGTACCGCTTTGTTGGAATGCATGGCTGCAGTGTGTCCAGCAGCAAAGTCTGGAGAGGCTTCTGCCCTGCCTCTGGCTCTCTGGCTGAGCGCACTGGAAGGCATAGAGTGAAATGGATGAAGAGCACAAGTAAAGCATGAAGACGCTCCTGTCAGAGTCAGGAAAAAATACACTAATTACCTCTGTGGAGAGACCTGGTAGGCAGTCAGTTGGATAGCGCACCAAGAAAGTGGGGAGGAGGATTCAGGGCTGAGATGACTTGAGACTGGTTGGGGTGGAACAATCTGGGGACAGGGATCACAAAACTGGAACATATTTTGAGCAGAGAACCAGGTTGGGATAGTACCTAGAAGAAAGATCTGGCGAGTACGGTTAGGTTAATATGGGAATACTAATTTTGATGTCCATGAACCTTTATTGTATGTTTTATTGTCAAATTCCTCAAAGTATGCCTGAAGCACCTCTTATCAAAATTTCAATTCACTAATGTCTTGGTGTCTTTCTTGTGACTTTCAGACTTTACAGGAGTTAAACATTTGCGATTTCTTCATGGTCTGTGGTCATATTGTTTACTTGTCAAGTCAGCACTGTTAGTACTAGCATTTAGTTTTTAAATTTTTCATTGCTGTTCTGTTCCTGACTGAGCTACCTTATGATATAAGGCATGCACTCTCTCCAAATCTCCTTTCACCACCCTTCAGAAAAACCACATATGTACAAGAAATGGTTACAATATCCTGGTAAGTATGCTCTACTATTGGTGTTTGTAAAAATTAATTAAGGTTTTTTTTATGTATTAAAGACTAAATACTGCAGAGATGGCACTTACAGACTGAAAGGTTGGAGAACTGTTCCTCAAGGCAAAAACTGCTGCAGCAGGTGGAAAAGGTGGGGAACTGCTTTAGGGAGGTTGGAATTGGTTCCAGGACTGTCCTGTGAGAGGGAGTTAGAAAAATCAGTCAGAAGGTGGGAGCACGTGTTCTTGTCATTAGGCAAAAAACAAAGAGAAAAAAAGTTTAGGACTTTTCTTTTTTTCTTTTCTGTTTTCTTTTTCTCTTTTCTTTTTTTCTTTTGTGTGTTTTTTTTCTTTTTTTTTTTTTTCTTTTTTCTTTTCCAAGTCTGGGTTTTCAACTTTTAACAAGCAACAAACTTAGGACATTTTGGCATTTGGAAAAGGGGTTAATTTTCATGCAGTGAGAGATGAAATTAAAAGAAAGTCTGGTATTTATTGCTAGAGAAAAGATGGAAAATGAAGACATCAGTGAAGTTATGTCTTCAATATTTTTCAAAGGCTATAGTATTAGAAAATTGTTGACTAACAGAAAACATCGTGGTTGTCTGAGTGAAGGTAACTCAGGTGTTTGCTATCAGAACACAATTAGTAGTAGTCCAGCCCCCATGTCATCCCTATGTGCTATTAATCTGGCATCCAGCACCAAATAAGAGCTCTCCCAGATCATGTTCCTCTAAATGCTTTCCACAAAATACCTGTCTGCCTTAAGATATAAAAGTGAATTTTAAATGGGTGCAAGCAAAATGATCAAATTGTTTCTTTTCTGTTACTTTTTACTCACGTTGTCATAAGTTTTAAGATTGAGTTTTATAAAAGGAGGGGGGGGCTTGATTACTCAGCAATGTTCTTGAAAATCTATGACATTCTTTACTTCTTCAGGTAAAAAGAACTTCTTTTTCTTTCCTTGACTTATCACTTAAAGTTGGTTGAGAGTGAAACAGGTTATGGAGAGAGGATTGATGGAAAAATGTTTGGCATCTTCAGTCAGAATAATCCTGTAAACTTTCTTTTAGAGTGTTTGTATTACAGAAAAAAACCCTACATTTGAAAACATATTTTCCTGTTAGTCATGTTATTTCATGTTATTTGTCTTTAATGTTATTCATGTTTCCAATTATGTTTTAACTGTTTTTGGTTCCACTATGTTTATGATATTTAATCTGTTGCATATAAAAGTTAGTAGAAATAGTTTGGATTATTCCACAGCAACATCTGGGAATTCACTGAAAATTTTTCATGTAATCTTATAAAAACATAACAGTCAAAAAATTACATTTATTTTTTTGGTTATCAGAATATTAGTACCATGTCACTAGGCAAGAATAAGACATTATCTGGAACACTATTTACAGATCTGGCCATTCGTTTTGATAAAAGTGGTTAAACATGACTAGATTCAGAAGAGGTTACTAGGACATATAGAACCTATATTACAACAAAAAATGTTGCTTCTTTGGCTTGGTAAAAGAAAGCTGGAGTAAGAACATGATTGTTTTCCACAAATTATTAAGTAGTTTACGCCTAGCCTAAAGCTGGTTCTAAAAAGGAACTTTGTTGTATTTATGAAGGGATTACATTATGCACATGTCTATAAAAGTAGAAGAGTCCAAGCTTCTTCCCTAATCCTTACTTTGTGTCAATTTAGTTCACGTCTATAGCAGCTATGCATTTACTTTTGCCGCTCTCTTCTGCATCTTACTTTTCCTTTCTGTCAGGCAGGAACTATTCTTACACTTAGACTTTCTGTACTAATTCTCCTACATCTTGAAAACAGCAAATATTCCTAGGATTTACTTTATTTACATTGATTTCCTACAACAAATCTTCCTTTTTACAGTTCCATGGAACCTGAACAAACACTTCTATGGTTCTAATATTGTGCATTTTGCCAAGTATAAATTATAAGCATCTAGGTGGTGGTAAGTATGTAAGAGGTGTTCAGTAAATAAATCTTATGCATCAGTGTTCTTAGTAATCAGAAAATTGCTGTGTATCTTTAAAAATACATGGTATTGTTATTGTTTTTCTATTTAGAGTTAATCAGTTCCATAGTCCCTAAAAATGTAAGATGGTAAGGATCCATTTGCCACACCTGCAGGTTTGTTTGTTCATTAGCATGTGAACATCTGCTGCTCTGTAATTATTGAATGTAAAGAAGGTGGAATTTATGTATAATTCTGCTTTACCTTGATAAAGTTTTTTTTTTTTTTACAATGTGATTTTCAGAGTCAGTATTTTGACCCTTGAAAATACACATTGTTTTTGTAGACTGAAGTTTAAAGGCACCCATGTACATGTGTAGTTATTGTAACTGAATTTTTGAAGTTACTTTTATTAGATGATTAAAAAAAAAGTACAGCTGAATCACCCTTCCGCTATGATAGGAACAAACCGAACTGTACTCATAGAGGAATCTAATGCTCGGATCATTTCTAAAATGTTCATACAGCACTTTGGGGAGGAATGAGAATCTAGCATTAATAGTGAATAATGTAGTGTGGAGACCATGTTTTCCATTATACTTAAGCCCCTGCCCCCTTCCCCCCTCCCCAACATAAAGTTATTCTTCATTAATCCACTGAAAAGAGATCGATTTTGAACTGTATTATGCTATCAGTATAAGTCAGAAAATTTTGAATGCATATAACACCATACAGGTTTAACCACTCTTTTAACTTGATATCGACTTCATACTTTGAAATTTCCATTTTTTGGGGGGAAATGGGCATAATATATTTTATTAAAAATAAAATAATGTTGATCAGCTTTGATATTTCTCAAGATAGACACTTTTCTATTCCAATTAGAACTGAAGAGAGATGGTCTACCTTAAAGGCATCTGCTGTGAACAAAGAGTTGAGAGTTCAAGACAACTGCTCTGGCTCATTGGTGTTAGGATTTCAATTTGGACCTCCACAGTGGTGCTAGAAAGAGAACAGGAACCCAAGAGAGCTGCTGACTCTGGCAAAGTAAACATCTCTTACAGGCTTGATACGTTTTTCAAGATGCTTTAGAGGAACCAAAATAAGAACTAATGAAAATGTAAGGTAACATGATTTATGACTTTTTTGTGTCAGTACCAGTGTTAAAAAAAATTTAGTGTTAAAATAAATTGAGGTCCTACTGAAGACCAGTTTTTTTGTGGTGCATCTGCTGACAATGAACATTTCCTTTTTTAAGGAGCAAGAAGAACAGGTTAAAGGCCAAAATGACATGCTTTAATCTTTATATGCTTATTCACTTTTCCATGGGGTGAAACTACCTGTCTTGGATCTAAGAGAGAACTCTGTAAAACATACTCAGAACTCAGAAAAACATACCCTAAGGGTATGTAGCTTGGTTTTTTTTAACCTTCTCAGTGATAAATGAGTGATGGGAAAGGAAAGGGGAGCTTATCAGGCCACCAATGTATATTGATATATAAAAAAGTGACAAGAATGAGGAGTTAATCCTGTCTATAGGAAGAAATGCATTTTGAGACAAGAAAAGCAGATGAAAGATTGTTTCAATTCATTCAGTTCTAGGAATTTATTTGCCTGTCTTACAGGGCTCTGAATGCCTTCCTGAAGTTTTTAAGTAATCTGTGAGGAACAATATCAGTTCATGGAACTGTTCTTGTTATACAGAAGGGAATGGAAGAAGAATTAAAACATGTGAAAGAGTTATTTTTTTTATAAAGTTAGAAAGGAAACTTAAGATCAAAGATGAAAGTCCCACTTAAAGTATCGAACTACAAAACTACAAACAGAGATTAATTTATTTTTGCTATCATCTTCTACAGGAAAGAGAACAGAGCCACCAAAGATTTTGACACTGCTACATAGCTCCCATCATCTAAATATATCTAAATATGGTTTTCTGTGTTTTCACATCCATTAAGGATTTCGGAAATCAGGGGATGAGAATACAAAATTGCTGGGAACTGTTGTAAAAAAGTGCATGTGGGTTGCTGGAGGTGGGGAATTTGTAAACTCATGGCGTGCTCCAGAATGCCACCATCCTGATTCATGATAACTTTATATAATAGCCTGCAAAGGTGGTATTTCAGTTCCTGTTCTGACCTCTTTGCATCCCAGACTATTTACAGTGATATTTCTTTTCCTCCCTGTTTGAACATACATATTCTCTATCCTGTTCACACATAAACACGAACTCTCCTATAGAGAAGTAGTGACAGAATGACCTTTCTTTATGCATAGGTAATTCTTTTTTTCTGGCTTCCGTGTGGTTATTACTCTGACCTGTTCCATGCTGTTATATAGACAGGACTTCTAAATCATAATTTTCTTAAAATACTGGGGTTTTCTGGTCACTTTTATTACTCTCTCTTTGCACAGAGCAAGCTTGCTCCGTTGGGCTCTCCAAAGGCATAACTAGAATCTTTAGATAAGGCTTATCTGCTAAAATATCTGCTCAGTGCTAGTCTAGATACCGGTTTCTGTATATTGACTATAAAGATATGCTTAGACAAATAGGCTTGGTGTGAAATTTTGAGATCGAGATAACCGTATTTAGCTGCTCTTTTAAAATCTCAACGGAGCTGAGGTTGCAGCTAAGTTCGGAGGGCAAAGATATGTATGAATATGAATTGTATGAATATACATTTACACATCAAGTCTCTTTCGTATTTCTTGTAAGATAAAATCTACTGAATTCCTGCGTGGCTCCTGGACCATGCTTTAGCAGTCTCTAAAAGACATTAATTTAGCTGACTTGCTAACATCACAAGGATTACGCCTCTCAAGAGCTCAATGCCAAAGCTCTCATTCATGTCAATAGACTCAGGGGCAGACATGATTTTTTAGAAGAGATTTCTTTTATTTACAGTGTTATTTCTTTCTGCCACTGCATTTGCTCAAGGGCTGTAATCTATGTAGAGTTTCTGTTGTTCTAACTTAAGGCCACTGACAGGGTGGTTAGTCTTTTAGTTCATCTCTGCATCTCTGACCCAAATCAATGGACAACAGTCACTATTCATGATTGGTTCTAGCAGGTTTTTTATGGGGGAAAAAAGAAGCAGCATTGTTGGTGTGGTGAGCTTAAAACAAAAGGCTATATTTCAACAAATATCAACTAGAAACTTGCTTGGACTTACAAGTTCCAAATGCAAAAGTCAGAACACAATTTAAGTCATTAATTTATGTAACATGTTGTAAAGAATAATAATCCAAATCTAGAAATGTCTTCTTGAGAGTCCTAGTTACAGTCACTTCAGGACAACTATATCTACATACACATTGGCATTTACTGTCATTTTTCATTCTCCAGGTCTCCTTCTGGTAGGCTGCTAAATTATTGTTCCCACGTTATAACTGCCACATGCAGAGGATTGGGATATCCTGTGGCACTCAATTGATGGCACTCAACATCTGTAGATATGGCAACTATATCCAGCCATGTAACGTCAAACTACACCTTCTCTTCTGATTCCATAATTCTTGTGGTATTGCCTGTGTTATTGGCAGCCCAGCTGGAAGGAAGGAAGGAAGTGATGATTTGTATCCTGAAGCTGGAAAGGAAAACAAATACAGGTGAGCACTCTAACTGCTCATCTGTTATAAAAATCCTTTTTTTTTTCCTTTTTTTCCTTTTTTTTTTCTTTTTTTTTTCTGAGGTACCCATGCTGTATACTGTGCTGAACGCATATAAGGTTTTCTATTTGCATAACACTGTATGCAGAGCTAGCCTCCTGTTCTGGAATATCTAGGGACACAGAATGTGAGCTAGTAAGAGAGTGAGATTAATCTGCTGTTTCACTCTAGATCCCAATTTTTCTCTATTGATAATAAAGAATCTAAATAAATAAGTTTGATGTGTAAGTCCATAGTATAGATGTCTGCATTTAGTCCTTCTTTCTAAATACCAGGAGAATTCAAGGTAGAACAGCAGGGGAGTTCTGCTGCATGGGGTTGGCACTTGACTTAGAAGTTGATACTCAGGGCAAGGAAGCTGATGGTGACTTAGGCATCTCCAGCATGAGGGTGTATTGTGGAAGGGATCTTTCTAGATTCCTTTCCTGAACCCAGAAATTAACTTTTTACCTAAATCTCATTTTCAGTGTGAAAGTATATACTCTTGTACTTGTTGAAATTCTTATCCTACTTCATCTTAAGATCATAGTAAATGCCCTGTATTCTGGAAATCATACCTATGACCTTGTCATCCAGTGCTGTAAATTGGAGTTTAAATTGTACAGACATGGATAGAAGTACTGTCACTTAAACCAATTATAAATCAGTGTAGCTGTACTTAAATTGGCCAAATCTTTGCTGATTTACATCAGCAAAAGATCTATAATGCTGAATTTATTTAAATTTTAGCCAGTTCTATTGAATTGGTAACTGTAATGTGGTAATTGCTGTGATTTGTGTGATACATAGAAGCTTTCGGTATACTTAGCACCAATTAAAATGCGATGTAATCCTAGATTTTTCTTGCAAATGCACAAGAGACACTGAATTTTTGCTTGTTTGCTTTTTTAAGAAAACAAAGTATTTATCACAGGTTCTGGAATGTAAGCTAGTTGTTATTGTTTTATATTTGCTGAAGAAAATCAAGGTTTCATTTAATACATTAAGCAGGGTGAATCAGATTGCATATGACACCTCTCCTGTGTGACAAATGGGTTTGTAAAGTATTACTTGCACAGCATAATGGTAATTTGTCTACTCGGTGGCTGTAACAAACGCATTACATTTTTGTTTAATGGTTATAATTCATCATTTCAATACACAAAATACATACAGATACTTTATTTCCCAACAGGGGATAAATAGGATGTCAACACTAAAGTTACATTTGTTTCCCAAAAACAGTACTACTAATTCATCCTTGTGTCTCCCTATAAGTATGAGCCAGGCTGTGACTGTAGGACTGCATTTTTTTAGAACAGTCAAAAATTATATGGAAGAAAGAATCACACTGCATGAAAACTCCATGCTCATTTGAGCAGGTGTAATGCTATGTGGAGATGTCACAGGACACATTTATTTTTAAGTCTATTTGAGACAGAAATCATGACTGCTTTATCTACATTTGTTGATATGAGCTTAGAGAATATCTAAATATCTAAGTAAATCTAAATGAGTAAATCTCTTTTACCCTGCACGACTCTCTAGAAAGTTTTGTTTGCCCATGTCAGCTAAAAAAAAATAAATCCCTAGATTCAGTAGACCTTTTAAAATACAATAGCGTAATCAGAGAGAAAAATATTCTCATATTGCATGAAATATCTGCAAAGGAAAGTCTCAGTAGCAATATTTAAAATAAATAAAGATATATAGATCCCCATTGTGACTTTTCTGTAATAGGTATGTAATAAATGTTCTCAATCTATTATATAAAACACATGATAATCAATATTAATCTCATTTAACGTTACTCTGAGATGATCTCAGCTGGGTTTTAAGATCTCAACAGGTTTAGCACAGCAGTGGTCATTTTTATATGAGTGAATGGGTAATTAAGAGTTGCAGAATTCTGAATAAGTTTTCTTCTAGATTGAAAATAAGAACTAAGTTTAGTTTTTCTTTGGATGCATTTTATGTCTCTAAACTTAAAGGCAGAAATTTAGATTTTCCTTATGTGTTTGGTGTAGAATAAAATGGAATAGAACAGCATATTTCAGTTGGAAGGGACCTACAATGACTGTCAAGTTCAACTGCCTGACCAATTCAGGGCAGACAACAAGTTAAAGCATGTTATTATGGGCATTGTTCAAATGCCTCTTAAACACGGACAGGCTTGGGGCATCGACCACCTCTCTAGGAAGTCTGTTCCAGTGTTTGACCACCCTCTTGGTAAATAAGTGCTTCCAAATGTCAAATCTGAAGCTTCCCAGGTACAGCTTTGAACCATTCCCACATGTCCTGTCACTGGATTCTAGGAAGACGAGATCAGGAGCTCCCTCTCCACTTACTTGCCTCAGGAACCTGTAGAGAACAATGAGGTTGCCCCTCAGCCTCCTTTTATCCAAACTAGATAAGCCCAAAGTCCTTGGCTGCAACTCGTTGGACATTCCTTCCAGCCCTTTCACCAGCTTTGTTACCCTCCTTTGGGTGCTTTCAAGGACCTTCACGAATACAGCAGGATAATTACCTCTTTTGAGCAGCTGTTTATACTGTGTTTGATGCACCCCAGGATGCGGTTTGCCCTCTTGGCTGCCAGGGCACACTGCTGACTCCTACTGAGCCAGCTGTTGACCAGCACACCCAGATCCCTTTCTGCAGGGCTGCTCTCCAGCCACCCCTCTCCCAAAGTATGTTTGTGCCCAACATTACTCTGTCCCAGGTGCGGAATCTGGCATTTGGACTTGTTAAATTTCATCCCATTAATCATAGCCCAATGCTCCAATCTATCTAGATCCATCTGCAAGGCATCTAGTCCCTCAAGAGAGTCAGCGGCACCTCCCAGTTTGGAATCATCAGCAAATTTGCTAATAGCGCATTCAACTGCTCCATCCAGATTGTTGATAAATATACATTGAACAGATCTGGCTCTAGGATTGAGCCCTAATGAACACCACTGGTGACCGGTCACCAGCCAGATGTAGCCCCCTTTACTACAAACTTTTCAGCCAGTTCTTCACCCAGCACACTGTGAACCTCCTTCTCTCACAGTTGGAAAACTTGTCCAGAAGGATGCTGTGAGGTACAGTATCAAAAGCCTTGCTAAGATCCAGAAAAAATACATCCGCTGCTTTCCTGTCATCCACTAGGAGGGTGACCTTATCATAGAAGGATATCAAATTAGTTAAAAAGGACTTCCCCTTTGTGAACGCATGTTGACTGTGCCTGATGATTGCATTATTCTTTAAATGCCTTTCAGTAGTACCCACTATAATCTTCTCCATAATATTTCCAGAAACTGAGGTTAGACTTACAGGTCTGTAGTTTCCTGGTTTGTCCCTCATCCCTTCTTGTAAATTAGAATAACGTTGACTAACTTTCAGTCAGCTGGGACCTCCCCAGACTCCCAAGACCTTTGGTAGATGATTGAGAGGGGTCCTGCTATAACATCTGTTAGCTCCGTACTCTGGGATGAATCCCATCAGGCCCAATGTTCACAACCAGAATTGTGAACATTCAGTGGGTACAACCAGTCCCTTATAGTCTCAGTGTTCACAGAGGGAAAGTCATTGTTCCTGCAATGGTGGTAATCAAACTCAGAGGACCGGACAGCCCAAGGTTTATCAGTATTATTAAAGAGTGAGGCAAAAAAAACATTGAATGCCTCCACCTTTTCTTCATTCCTATTTGTCAGGTGACTTTTTTCATTGAACGTTGGTCCAATGTTTTCTTTAGACCTCTTCTTGCTATTAAAGCACTTAAAAAAGCCTCTTGTTGTCTGACACAACACTGGCCAGTTTTAACTCTAATTCAGCTTTGGCCTTATGTGTCTTCTCCCCATGTATGTGAACCAGAGCTCTTTAATCTTCCCGCAAAGCCTGACTTTGATTCCTGAGATCATAAAGCATCTTTTTCTGACCGAGTTCCAAGAGTAGTCCCCTGTTCAGCCAAATTGGTCTTCTGACCAGCTTGCTTGACTTTCAACGTCATGGGATTGCCTGCTCCTTTGCTTTTAAAAGGTGGTTCGTAAAAATTGACCAGCACTCATCAACTCCTAAGCCCTCAAAGGCAAATTCCCAGGGTACACTGCTGAGCAGCTACCTGAGTAGCTTAAACTTTGCTCTCTTGAAATCTAAGGTAGCAACTCTGCTGACCTTTTTTCTCATATAACAAAAAATTTAAACTCATCCATTTCATGATCACTGTGGTCAAGACAGCTACCTACCACCACATCCCCCATGAGTCCTTCTCTATTCACAAATAACAAGAGTAGGAGCTCACATTTCCTAGTTGATTCACTGAGTACGTATGACAAGAAATTTTTTTGTAAATTTAAAATTAGTATGTCTCCACAGGTGGCTTTTTGTAGTAGTAAGATTTGGTTTATTTGTAAAGAAAATAAAGGTTTCTTAAAGGACTAGTTTTCTAGCCTGATTTTCCCTTCCCCTTATGCTGGGCCTTCATAATTTCGACTCCTTGTTCCCACAAAACAAACAGCAGAACCTTATTAGCTGCTTATTAGCTGTTTATTAAAGTTATTTATAGACTTTTATAAAAATAATTTGTAAAATGATTCTGAAAATAAATATGAGGCTTAACTTTATGAGCAGTAAGGTCGTGATTCAGTCTTACAATAAATCTTGTTTAGAGTTTCCACTACTGTATCAAAAGTGTTATAGCAGCATGACACAAAATGCTGATCTGATATAAATGCACTCTGCTGTTTCAAATCCTTTCAGAAATTTATGGTGGGCTACCATTGTGCTGTCAGGCTTTATGCAAGATCAAATATAGTTTGTTCATGACCTCTTAATTTTATGCTAAATCAGGTATTGTTTGTCCTCCTACAGTTAACATAAAGAGAACAAAAAATTTGTCGTGTGTAAGCTCTGGCTATTTCAACAGAAACATAGTGTTATATGATGTATGATGTTTGATGTAGTGGTTCAACAGAGGTAGAAATAACAGTCATGACACTAATTTGAGACAACCCCTGCTCTGTGAAATCAGTAAAACTATGCCCAGTCTATTAAGTTAAATTAGCATATGTTTCTGCAGAATAAAAGTTTAATATGCAGCAATCAGTGTCAAGGGCAATATAATTTCACATAGCAGCTAAACTGAAGTTGGCAGTGGCCTTCTATAAAGCTGCTCGATATACCAAACAAGAAAATGCATAAGAATTTCATGCATATTTATTCATTCCTTCATGTTTCTTGGGAAACAAAAAATAAATCTATTCCAGTTTGTGCATGGTCAAGGAAGATGGGAAAAGATCTTTAAGGAAAATAAACAAAATTTTTTGTCCTACTAGCGCCTGTCATCTCAACTAAAGCAGAGAGATTTTCCAAAGAGACTTTCTCTACTTTTATAACTGTGTGACTCAGTTTAACAATTAGAAATGTTAGGATTATGATTAAAAAATAAGAAACCATTTGATTATATTGAAATTAAACTGAACAATGGAGAAAAATTACCATTTTATAGCATCAAAGTAACTGATTTGTCAGAGATCACAGCAGTCAGAAACTCCACTGATTTTTCTACCTAGAAAATAAACTAAAGAATTTAATATTGGATCTGAAATTCTGCTTTTTTATGATGGAAATAACATAAAAATTGTCTGGAAAAAGAGGGATTGCAATGGAGAGTAAATGAACATATATTTTTATCCCTAGATAGGTAAAACTAGAGAGCATTGATACACTGCTAGCTGTAAATATGAGCTAAGATGCTGAGTGCTTACTTAAAAAGTATTGGAAAATTCCAAATTAAAAAAAAAAGGTATGGGGGGAGGGGAATCATTGAATCATTGGAATGTAAATGTGTAAAGCCAGATACACGCTATTTGTTGGTCAACAAAAGTGGTTACCAGACTTAAATTAACAGTAAACAATCAATATTCAAAGTTTCCTCCTGGCCAGCTATGTATTCATGGCATTTTTTAATTCAAGGCAATATTAGAAATACTATATAATGTTTCCTTGAAACAAATAGTTTACCATCTTTGTGGATGATAGTTTGGATTTATATTGATGAACTTCTGGGCATTGAATAGGGAAATACATTCTTATGTGATACATATTAGATATAAAGATCTCTTAGGATAGCAAAATTGGGGGTTTTATACAGCACTTGTTATGATGTTTCTTTGGCAGGAGAAGTGGGATTTCGATTTGTGAAATAAAATGTTTTTCTTTATTCTTATCTAGGTGTCTGAATACTCTCAGCTCCTTAATTCACAAGGGCTACAAATACATTTTTCTCTCAGATGGTTGTGCATAGAATTATGTGGGGAGGTGGCCCCAGTAGGCAAAGTCTTTTCAGCATCCATGCTGCAGCTCCTTAGGGGCATCACAGTGCATAATGCAAAATGAAAAATAAGAAAATGGAAACAGAGCATTTTTAAATCTGAATGTATCTTACAGTTTTCCATGGTAAAAATGAATTTTAATGTTTCTGAAAAATCAGAGGATGCGTAATGTTTTTAAATTATCGATACAGCAAGATGGTGTCACTGATACTTTGATTATACAGAGAGAATGAGAAGATATGCACAAACAGGAGCCATGTGTAACTTCCATTTTTTTAGATAGGCAATTGCATACTATATTATTTATTCCTCAGGCACGAAAAAAACTATGGGATGTATAGGTCAATCCACATGAATAGCAACATTTTTACATCTCATAACTATACCATGGTTCACTTTGGCATGGGACTGCTGCCAATTAGTTCTTCTGTATGTGCAATATAACATTTGAAATTATCTAGGGGCTATTTTGCTTGTGCACACAGTCTGGAACTTTAATCATAATAAACTCAAATGCAGAATATTCAAAGAAGTTATGCTAAGCTCCAAAGTATACACAAATTCTCCAAATTCACTTTTTAGTTAAGAAAAATCTGACATCTCAGAATTTCTTGAGAATTGAAGTGAATCTCCAGTCACGTATTCTAGATTTGAAAGGTCATGGGATCATATGCCTTAAAAGTGTACCATGTTTCTAAATACAGAAAAGTTGTTTGTAGCGGGACTGTACGTCAGTGACCTGAGGCAGCACAGGGTTATGTTTAGGGTAAATTGTGCCATTTAGGGGAAGAGGAAAGGTGTTTTAGCAGAGTCGCAAGAAGAGAAAAAACTACCTGTAACCCCCTTCTGGATCCTAAATCAGCTTATGCAAAATGAGTAAGAATTTGAAAAATACGATTATCCGTGGTTCTATTTTTCCCATGCATAATATTCAAATAATGTTTACACAGGTTATTGAATATCTATACTTAAAAGTGGAAGAAATCTTTCTCCACCACCTACTTTCTTCTTGTCCTGGGATTTGCCAGCCTGTGTGGAAAGGAGACTGGTACCTTCACTAGTTGTTTGCCTTCTCTGTTCAGTGACAATGAAGAAGGGCATGTTGAACGGGATCCAAAACAGCCAGCAAGCTGGAAAATGGTTGTTTATGAGTATCCAGTTGGGCTAGCTAACTGGTAAGGGCAAGTTCCATAATGTCATCCCTCTTCATTTCCTCTATATTTGGCTGATGTTTGCAAAAATTTGCTTTTATTTCCTTGAAATACACAATCTGCAATCGCTCTTCTCATGTGGACTTCACTGGCGTTATTTTTTTCAAAGACTGGATATTTGTGATGTGATAGACAGACAGGTGTTTTTGTTCCTGTCCATATCCGAGAAATGGGAGACCCCAGGTGATGTTCCTGCTCAGGCTTAGTAGATTGAAAGTTAATATCTTGCCTCCTATGCTAATTTGGATGAGAGAATTGGGAATTATTTCCTCATTTTGAAACTGTGTCATTGTATACATGCTTACACACACGCACATATATATAATCTATATAGAAACATGATTAACAGTGGCAAAGAGAGAGTATATAAATAAAAATACATTCTTCAGGAATGGGTTGGTTTGAGTTCTGCCCAATATTTGATATCACATTTATATTTAATAACTCAACGCTTAAAGATGTACCATGGAGATAAGGAGTTTCTTTTAAGTATGAGGAAGCTAATGAATAATTCTGATGGTAGAAATATAAAGCAAGGAAATATTGCTTGGGGAATTTAAGGAGCCTTAATAAACAAATTTAGAGA
Source organism: Larus michahellis (assembly GCF_964199755.1). Classification (NCBI taxonomy): domain Eukaryota; kingdom Metazoa; phylum Chordata; class Aves; order Charadriiformes; family Laridae; genus Larus; species Larus michahellis. The sequence goes on from NC_133896.1 coordinate 144,543,842, forward strand.
AATAAAATACTTGGTAGTTTGAAAAGGTGAAAATTGTTCAGGGAGATGCATTCTGAAAGTAAAATGAGGGTGTTTTTTGGATTGTTTCTTCCTTGCTTCAGACAATAGTGATAATATGGAACTATTTTTCTACCAATGCAAAAAATTATTTTCTTTGTATCTGAGTTGCATCCAATTTAAACTACATCTCCACATGGATGCGGGGACAAATTTATGCTAGATGAGCTTCTTTATAATGGATATGTATTTCTGATTAGTGTTCTAATAGAACAAATGGAAACCCTTTCAATGATAAAACATTAATTAGAAGATCTGTGTAAGTGCAATGCCAACACAGAAGCATAGAATGATGGGGATATAAATGCCATTTCTACAAAAAATTCTAGCTAAATTTAACAGTTAAACTTGAAATAGAAGGATAATTATCTTTCCAGAAACTCCTTCCAGCCTATCAGTTCTACTTCAGCATGTATAATACAGGCACCTTTATTTGAGAGAGAAGCACCTGCCCGGCAGAAGTTGCTGGGTGAACATGGTATTTTTATACCTGTGATATTTATTCTTTGATCTAAGTGAGAATGCGAACATGTGATACCTGACAGATATTTTTGTTTGCATTTAGGAAAAAAAATCTCAGACTCCTTAATACCTTTTATCTGACTTTCCAGAAAATGGTAGTGAATAAACAGAGGATTTATTTTCCTAATTCTGTTTCAACAATAATAAAGTTAGTTAGTATTCCTTCTTCCATTATAATAATATATGTATTTGAACCCTGTTACATCAAACTGATAAAAGTAACACACAGTTTATGCAAACAGCTTTGAAAAAGCTCCTGTAAAATACAAGCAAAGACATTACAGATCAGAATGAGTGTAACAAAAATATGTTTAGAAGTGAGGTATTTTTGAGAAAACTTATCCCTCATAAATTTTGAGGGATTGTTCCATAAAGAATTGGAACAATGTATAATTTCAAAACGACTAGGAGGGAATATTTTTGCATTTTTTGCAATATTATGCATTTTTTATGTTAATACACATTATATTTATGTACTGTGTATATTTATGTAGTTTAGATGAGGAAGTTTTAAATCCCTCAGGCAGAGAAGGATCTTCATTCCTTTCATGTACTAGATAAATACACTAAGCGCAAGACAAGACTAGTGTTAGAGGAACGAGATAACCAGAGTCCTGTCTCACAAAAAACAAAGCTGTTTTACCTTCCCAATGTGGTCTTCATGCTATTAAGGAGTAGCTCCTGTATGTTTTTCATGAAAGCCAATATCCTAAGTATCAGCAATCTGTAAATGTGAAATGAAAGTGAAAGTAAGTGACAGCATTTTGGCAAAACATTAAAAAATACTATAATGCCTTCCCTTCCCATTTCCTTCCTATTTCCTTTCCACATCTGAGTACAGAGGGCATTCTAATTAGTTTAAGACATTAATAATTTAACCTTTCTTTCTTTAACAAGTAGATAAATCCAAATACCTTTTGGGGTTTTTTTATCCCTGAGTTTTGCTGAAGGAGACTTAATCTCCCTGAATTAACAAAAATCAAAGCTGATTTTGAAAGCTTGACAGGATAAACTAGATTTGATTACAAGATAAAGAAGCCTTATATCAAATGGTTTTTCAGTTGATATTTGAGAGACCTATAAACTATGTATCATTGCTTTGAAAGTCTCTACAGAAATTAAAGTGAGAGGCCATTTCCTTGTGAGCAAAAGATAGCCTTTAAGGTATTCTGAAATCGAATAAAGACAAAACACGATAGAAAAGGAAAGATGTGAAGGAGGTTTCAGTTTATTTCACATAAAACTTTATGTAGTAAGTATTCACAAGCTTTGTTCTTTTGTTAGATATGAGAAATTCTTATTTTCAATAACTCTGTTTTTCTTTTTTTTTCCCATTTTTCTATCAAATTTAAGATCTGGAGGTACACCAACACAAAATAGGATTTTTCAGATGTTGGAAGTCAGATATCTAATATCAAAGCCAAAACAAAGTGCTCTGATCGCTATGGTGTTAGGAATGAGGATGGTATTTCTTTAATCCTAATCTGTTGCGAAATCTAGTTAGTGGCAGAAGTCTACTAATTTGGGTCCACCAGTGAAGTGAGGAGGAGAATGCTTCATTTTCAGCTCTCTTGGGATTGATTTCTTAGAATGAAGGCAGAAATATATTGATTGCCAATGAAAAATGTGATACCTATAAACATATATCAGGAGGTAAAATCTAGTTAAAATACAGTTGTGGAGCAGGGACAGAGTTAGAGTCTAATAGTTGCCTACCGTATAAATATATTTTGGAAAAATATCCCAATTCATTAATATTAGAGCAAAGGAATCAGGGAATCTACATGAAAGAATTTGTGTCTGCAAGCAGTTTTACCATTTCAGATTTCTATTTAAGGAAGAGAGACGTTCTAGTATAAGGGCTCCATACCTTAAAAAAAGGATATAATTCAATAAACCTTTGGCAAATAGGAAGTGTTAAATGATAAATCTAATTTTTGTCTAAAACTTTTGTTTTGATAAATACAAACAGACAAAACTAGGCTCTACTTCTTGATAGATCAGCATTTGCTCTACTTCTATTTACTCTTAATATTGTATCCGTATGCTCTTCACTATATCATAATTAGTTCCAAGTTTGATAACTAAAAATATTGTTCTTCATCTACGTTGACATACTTAATATGAAGTAGCAAAATCCTTAGTCTCTGGTGGATCAAAGACCAGCCCATGTTCTGATTTGTGTTCAATTCCTTACTTTGAAGGCTTTTTTGTTGCTTGTTTTTAATTCCTTTGGTATTCCTGTGATCAGGTATTACAGAATTTGGTTTAGGAGTTACTAATAATACTTTAGGAAAATATAAAATCCTTTGCCTGGACTTAAAATTATAGTCAAAACTCATACTTGACTTGCGTAACTCAAATCACATTATGGTTCAAGTACAGACCCTTCCCATGTGAAAATTGACAGTCCAGCAACTACAGTCATTTAAAAGAGACTAACTCATTGAGAGGTCAGCTGAGGAACTAGTATCATCACAGTATTCAAAGCAATTATTTTTGATTACTTAGTTAAGAACACATATTGTGTTCTTTCCATTGGAAACATAGGTAAAATGAGTACCCCGTGATATTGTACCATACTGTTTCTCTGTTCATAATTCAGTATTTATATTTTAAGTTTGCACATGAAATAACCAAAGCTTGAAGGATTTTTTTTTTCCCTGGATGTGGTTAGGAAATTTAAGGAAGGCTGCCAAGGATAATTTTTTCCCCCTGCCTAATAGGTGTACTGAAGCCACTAAAGAATGAAAGAATGTACAAAGAGACTAATAACAGTAATTGTTTCTTGGATTGCAAATAGCACAATATTGTGGTCATGTCCAGTTAGATCTTCAGTGGAGCTTTTGGATAGTGTGTCAATCGCTGCCTTCTATTGTAGACACTTTTGCTTAAATCTAGCAAGGAGGTAAATGTATTTATTGTCAGTCCACAGTCCTTCAAACTCCATGAGAAAATTTGCAGCTCTTAGTAGGGTTCACAACCTCTGTCCCTCATCCTTGTTCAGTACAACATGTGGTATCTTCACAAATATAGCCTGTGTAACACGGGCACAGTCCATTTGCTGTGTGATATGGTTTGTATTTTAGACTCATTTGCAAGACACTAAACTGAACATTACAGACAGAACTCATTTGCTATAAAATATAAATCTCCATTCTTAAAACACAGATAAAGTAGAACTTACTGCAGAATTATATATGATTTCAGTATACTGCCAAATCTGACTGCATAGTGGTTACAGAAGGAGTATATTACAAACAGGTCATATGCTGACCAACCAAAATGTATCATGTGCGTGGGGGTTTCTATTTCTTTCCAAATTATTAGGCTGAAAGCACAATGTACTGCTCCGTTTCTACCAGTTTTATCCTTCACAGTGCTTCTTCCGGCACAGCCAGTTAGATGAAGGCACTCAGAGAAAATGCTTTTCTAGAATGACTTACAAGGGAACTTCAATTTTAGTAGTGATTTTTTTCATAGACTTTGTATTTTTCTAACCTTTAAGAGATAATGCGGTAGTTGGTAAAGACAGTGCTGAAATGCTTCACACTGTGACTTGTTCCATTTACCACTAGCTTCCTTCCTGCTATCCCTAGGATATTCAGGCGTTTTCTCCTTGTCTTTGTAAAGTCCGACAGGACCATTACAAACAAATTTTAAGTCTTCACAGCTTTCACCCTCTTGTTAGAATAGACATACCAAGGGTCTACCTAGACCATAATTCTTTCACTGCCAGCACAAGCTAGTGATGCCTAGGCTAGGCAACGTATAAGAGAAAGGGCTGATACACAGTGATAGATCCGTCAGTATATTCTCCCAGCATCTCAAAATCCAATTTGTATGGATTTTATGGGTAGAAGCAGCATGACTGTGCTTATTAAGAACTGATAGATTTTTCTTTTGTGAATCTTGCTTGTCTGATAGTATGTTTGCTCTCAGATAACATGACTTTTAGCATGGTTCCTGTAAACTGCAGTATTTTGATACATGCTCGAAGGTGCAAGAACGGGGCTGGAAACTGGACATATCTATGGCTTTTGGATTAGCCAGTGAAATTATGACGTTTTAGCTGATGCTTTTCTATGGTGTTAGAAGACTCTGTTTTGGAGATATTGTCTTCCAAATGGGACTGCATGAACCTGGTCCTGAGGCAGGTTGGGTAGAAACTCTTTGCTTGGCCAAATTCTCCAGAAAATCTCCCACATTGACGAGTTAAAAATTATTCAGCTAATGTTCAGTAGACAGCTAGTCCATTTCCAATGAACTGATCTCAGGTGTCATAGGGCAGCAGGGGGACTGCAGGTGCTTGTAATATGGCATTATGTGCCAAAAAACTGCACGGTACTCTACCAAGTAGGAAACTAAGAGGTCATCTTCATTGCCATGTTCCATATTTTCTGTCATCAATATCACTAGTAAGCAATATGGAAGTCCTTCCTGGCTTACAGGTGCTACATAAAAGTACTGCAAATACTAGAGCAATTTTCACGTCTTATCCCTAATTTGATATTCAGGATAATATTTTAAACATTTTACAGTATTTTTAAACTTCTATAGTCGCTGTAATTATGCCTTTTATACAGTTGTGTTTATTCTGTTACTGCGTAGGTGTAGGAAAAAACAGGATAAGTAAGAAGAAAATAGTAGATGGACTCTAGAACTGGTGAGGTACTCAAAACTACATTTTTTATTTTTTTTAAGCTGGGTAAATTGAGTCGTATATCTAATAATGGACTTTCATGCTGTAATTCTCATATAAATGGTTATTTTGAGGCAGAGAGATTTTGTGAAGGGGATTAGGACTATTTCAAAAAAAGGTGAAGGACATATATTCATGGGCACAATAACAAGGTAGTTTTAGCCACTAAAACTAGTTAAACTAAAGAAAAAGCAAAGAAATCTGTGCTTCTTTAAAAATTTTTTTTAGGTTGTTCTGTTCTATACTGATTTTCATACCTAAATCAAAATTCATTAATGTGACTTCATATCTCAGACTTTGCTCACTGAAATGTCGCAGTGCTCCAGGCCTCTCTTTTAGGGCTCAGCAGCCTGGTAATGAAATGACTAAATCTGGACCTGTGTTTTATAGAAAGATATTTCATTTTCCAAAACCAACTTTTTTGAGGCAAACTCCTGTATTTGTATGATCACAAAAGTCTAAAGCTCACAATTATATAATGAGTATAAAGAACTGCATAAGTCTTTGAATTCATAAATTCTATATAGAAACTCATTTGCCATTGGACTACAAGAAAAAAACTGTGAAATATATTTTGAGAATACTGGTAGTTTATAAAAAATGACTGAAGGTAAGATTACCTTCTATTCCCAAGATTTATTTTCTGAGGGTGATTTTTTATCCCATATAGTTATGATAGACAAAATATGTGTGTTGAATAAGATTTGTCTAAGAAAACTCAGCTTTATGAGAAGAAATTTCAGGATCTGTTTTCTGTTTGTTGCAGATCTGTAGCCACTTATGCCCAAAGCCATTAAAATATCAAAATATTTTGGTAACTTCTCATTACCTTGTAACTGAAAGGTGAACTGCCTATTGACTTTTCAAGGCAGTAATGACATTTCATTATGAATATTTAGAAAAGCATTCCAGTATATGAAAGTGTAGTAAAATCAAATCTTTTGAACTTTGACACTGTGTTCTTGATTGTAGTCATCAGGGCTAATATTAACTTAGTAAACATCATTCTGTCTTCACAAAACCCACAGTAAAATGAAAATTATTATTTGCTTTTTGGTAATTGCCTAGATCATTTATCACATGAAAGAACACAACAGACTGCCCAAAATTGCTTATTTTATCTTGAAGTCTCTGTAATAGTTGTACACTATTTTTTCTGCGTCTTTTAAAAAGAGACTTGCAATCAGAGAACACCTTTGAATATTTGGAAGACTTGAGGTATTGTCACGTTAATATTTTTGGTTCAATGTGCTCATGTTGAAAAGCGATTTAGGATGCTCTGTGTATTACAAGGTGGTATCTTTTACACTAGGTGTCTCTTGTTTGCATTTGTAAGTTTATCAGAAAGGATGAATAAGAGATATTTTCAGTGACTTTTACTTATGTATTTCTTACACTGTACTAAAAGTTTGACCTTCTGCACATGCAGTGCTAGCTTTATTACCAAATGGATTCCCTTTTATGACAAATCATTGGAAGTAATTTTTCACACACTATTTGATCAAAAAAGTAGTTCTTATATAAAAACATATATGGTAAAGCAGAAGCCTTTCAGAAAGAATTCATGTGCATTGCATTTTAATTATCATAGCCAACAACAGGATTTTAGCAAAAGAAATTTGTCTGAACATGAATTATTTACTTTATTTGTAAACATGCTAATTCTTCAGAAAATTAAAAGAATAAAACATGAAAAAACCCGTGAAATAAATTATTTCAGGTTATTCATAAATTATTATAAAAACTTTTTTACTTTCATCAGGAATCGTGTCTTACAAAATGATCAGGTGTTCTATCTTCAGATCATGTGTTTCTCCATTTAAAAAAGCTCAAGAAATTATTCATGTATTAGGTTCAGTAACAGTAATAACAGTTTGCTTACTTGAATGGGAAATTTTCCTGCTAGGTATTGATTCTGTTGAGCTTAAGCTTCAAACTGAAATTTATTTTTGCTATACATACAAATAGTCATTATTTTGTTGCAAGTTATATTGAAAACTATAAAAACCAGAATACCCTTATAAATATTCCTCCTTGATTTATCCAACACTGGCTTATTCTGGTTTATACTTTTTTAATAGCTACTGATAACATAGCCATTGATTATGGAAAAGTTACATAGTTGTGCAGTCAAAAATCATATCAGATCTACTAATGGTGGGCAAGTGGATGCAGTTCTCTTTTCTTCCATGTAGCCAGTGAATTTGTATTTTATTTACTTTCCCAGATGTCTGGGCATATCTTTCCTTAGTCATCCAAGGGCTGTGGTTCTGTTCTGGTTTACATAAAAAAATGAAAAAAAAGGGTCACTATCCGGAACGTGCCTCCGTAAACCAGAATTTTAATGTTCACTTTTCACATGGTCTGCACTGGCACCTTTCATGACTGTCACATCTAAGCATTTTTCACAAAGCACAGAAGCAACATTTTGAATACTTTGCAGAGGGGTTTCTTTTGATTATCTGCTGATCTGAATGGTAGCTGAGGAATTGGACTTCTTATTTTATTTCTACTGCATGGTCATCAGTACCTATGTCATTTCAAACTAGACCGCCTTATTGCCTGGCCATGCTGGGGCTACAGTTGGTCATACATGCCATGGTGTTTGGAGCTTCACTGTCTTTTATTTACATCCATGGGCAACCGGTGCTGTGGCTTGGTGTACCAAGAGTGTTTCCCAACTTTCTAGTAATGTACTTCTCCAGTGATACCTGGAGAGTGCTGAAAGTATCTATCACTCCCCTGATCATAGATCAAAATCTGAAGAATTTAGCAGTGGGTGTCAGAGCCTTTGTTCTAAGCATATTCAGTTCTGGGATTTGGTTAGCTCTGAGAATATGAAAGTGAGTAATAAGAAACTGTGCCAGGCCCATCTGATTTTTGGTTATTATTTTGGTGTTTGATTGGTGGTTTTTTTTTTCTTTTTCTCTGTGGTCTGAAGACTACTACTTACAGTGTTGTGGGGAAGCACCATTCTTCAGTTCTCTTTCTTCTGTGAACCTTTGAAGCAGAACCGAAGTGAAACTGGTGGTATAAGTGAATGGGCAGATTGAATAGCATTTGCAATAGTGATTCCAGAGTAATAATAAAGAGCCTTTATCCTCCAGTAGTATTAAAAGCAGCAACAAAAACAGTTGAAAAAATGTGTGTGGTTGCTTTGCTTGGCAGTTAGTGTTTTGAATCAAGGGCTGAAGAAAGAGGCAGGTAATGGGATTTATTTCCATAGAAAATACCAAGAAAGAACTGAAACTGAGAAAGAGCAACTAGAGTCTTTTGTTATCAGGTTCTTTGTGTTCCTTACATCTGAAAGTCATTTAAGGGAGTTTCAGTTTGTCTTCATTCAGTTTTACAAGCTGCTCCTGAGGTCAGGTTGCAAAAAACTTCACTAAAAGACGAATGTTTTAAGGAAGTGATTCAACAAACAGGTGTTTGTTCGAAAGTTGTTATTCCCAACTTCTAGTGAAATCCAATTCAAGAAAATCTTCATTAAAACATTGGTCTGGAAAAGCAAATGTTGTTCACTCTCTGAGGAAAGTACAAAAAGTATAACATACACAACTATCATGCTTACTAAGTTTCCAATTTTTGAATAATTACATAAATATTTGAGAAAGATCATTGTAATTAAAATGGAGGATTGCTATTATCACTAGCAGCATTTTCTAGAATTAAATACCATATATTTACCATAATAAATGCCATATTTTTTGTATACATTGCATAATTTTGAAGTATTCACAGATACATTCTCCTTTGCTGAAATACTGTAGCATTGTCAATGGCCAAACAGTAACAGTCACATAGAAGTGCAGAAATATTATGGTAAAATAACATTTTAGTCAGTTTGTAGGAAACATCTATTTTTTGAGTGCTATGGTTTGTATTAAATCGATTATAATATTATTTCTTTAACTATTTCTGAGTAAGAAGTAGATTGTAATTTTATTTCCTTTCAGAAACAAGAATTTGCAATGAACTCCTTTGCAATCAAGACTGTATATGTGTTTCTTTTTTAGATTAATATCCAAAACTTATTTAAATTAATGATGTCCTAAAATGTATTGACAAACATGCAATTCTCACTGAATCCATAAGACTAACAACATTTTTACCACCAAGTCCTTCATTTCATGTCTAGTACCCGGGGCTTCAGGATCTAATACTGAGCTACCACTCTGATTTCTAGAAGTCAGCTCTCTGGTGAGCTGAATCCGTTCATTGATTCAGCTGAAAACTAATTATCTTATTTTAACATTTTGGTGTTCATTTTCAGCTGGAACAGTAATGACATTTCTGTTGTTGGTGCAGGAGATGATTGCCAAATAAAACACCAGACTGAATGCTGCTTAAATCCCTCTTGGAAATCAGTTCTTTAACAAAAAAGAAAAATAAAATCTCTCAGCTCCAGTGAAGTCCCATGCTATATTGTTTTCTAAATAAGAAAAAAAAAAAAAAAAGATAATTTATCTGAAATTTATATGCTTTCCATTATAAATACAAGAGAAAACTCACAGTTTGTTGTTTAAGACTATTAAATACTATTCCTGTAAGTACCAGAAGACGAAATCTTATTAATAAATGCTAAAAAATTAATAGTAAAGCAGGAAATATTATGAAAGATTTGAAACACAGCTGACTGCAAAAATCTGTAGGTAAACCTCTGTTTTCCCATTTTCACCTTTAAATTGTTTGAAACCTGTGGGGTTTTTTCTTTTTAGTTTTCTTTTTCTTTGAATCTTCTGCTTCATCACAGCTAGACAATATTATTTGATAAGTTTTTTGGAACAGTACAGCCTCTTGAAAGCCCAAAAGACAATCATCAGGCAGAAGGTATCTCAGTGCTGCAGATTTCTTAGTTCAGTTCTATTTTATTGCTTTTTGTTTGATTTTTCTTTTCTATAACTTTGGGGGGGTGAGTGTTGGGATTTTGGGGGGGAAGTGTCTTTTTTTTTTTTTTCTCCTCAGAATCTGGGAAGTACTAGAGTGCCTGGTATTATGCAAAGCTCTGAATCAGTTTCATTAATACCAACAATAGCTGTCTCACTTTGGTGCCTGGTGAAATGTCAGAGAAGATTATTCTAGGAATTATTGAAAAACACTTGAAAGACAATGCAGTCATCAGTCAAAGCCAACACGGATTCATGAAGGGAGAGTCATGCTTTACTAACTTAATATTCTTTTATTACAAGGTTACCTACCTAGTGTACAAAGGGAAGGCAGCAGAAGTGGGTTTTTTTGGATTTGGCAAAGCTTTTGACACTGTCTGTCATGGTATCTTTCTGGACAAAATGTTCAGCATACAGATAGACATGTACATAATACAATGGTGAACAATTGTCTGAAGAGTTGAGTTCAAAGAATTGTAGAAAATGGGGTAACATCTGGATGGTGGCCAGTCACTAGTGGTGTTCCCAGGGCTCAATTTTAGGAACAGTTCTCTTTAATGTTTTGATTAATGACCTAGACACAGGAGTTGAGTTCAGACTAAGTAACTTTGCCTATGATACTATATTAGTAAGAGCTGTTAATTCCCTCAAGGGTAGAGTCCTTACAGAGAGGTAAGGTCTTGATAGCTGAGAGCTCTAGGCCATCACCAACTGCATGAAATTTAACAAGGACAAATGCCAGATTCTTCACCTGGGTGCAATCCTGGATGCGTGTATAGACTGGAGGACAAGAGGCTTGAGTGCAGCCCTGCAGAAAGGGCTCTGGGGGGTTAGGTTGATGGGAAGCTCAATTTGAGTCAACGATTAGCCCTGGGGGCTAAAATCACTAACCATAGCCTGGGGTGCATTAAACACAGTATAGTTAATTTGTCGAAAGAAGTGGTTGTCCTGCTATACTCAGCATTTGTGCAGACTCACCTCAAGTACTGTCTGCAGGTTTGGACTCCACAATATAAAAAGGATATGAAAACGTTAGCATGTGTCCAAAGGAGGGCAACAAAGATTATGAAAGGATTAGAGGGCATGACTTATGAGGAGCAGCTGACGATACCAGGTTTGTTCAGTTTACAGATGAGGAGACCTCACTGGTGTCTACAACTTCCTCATGAGGGGGAGCAGAGACACAGGTGCTGATAGCTTCTCTCTGATGTCCTGTGACAGGACTTGAGGGAATAGCTTAAAAGTGCATCAAGTGAAGTTCAGATTGGATATTAGGAAAAGTTTCTTCACTGAGAGGGTGGTCAAGTGCTGGAACAAGGTCCCAAGGGAAGTGGTCATGGCTCTAACCCTGTCAGTGTTCAAGAAGAGTTTGGACAATGCTCTTAGATATATGGTTTAACTTCTAGGTTGCCCTGTGTGGAGTCAGAAGTTGGACTTGATGATCCTCATGGGTTCCTTCCAACTCAGGATATTCTATGAAAAAACTTTCAAAAGGATGTAATTGGAGCTACTAGAACTGGGTTTGGATATGCATGCTTTTCCATTTTTGTAGTTCAAGGTAAGGTTTCCCTGCGTTTCATTTGTATAGAAGCTTTTGTGGTAACAACTGTAGTGCCCTACTAGGTGAAAACAGCAGTCCACCTTGGACAATAGTCTATCTGCAACAATGTCATTTAGAAGGAACACCAAAATTTTCTAGCCATTTTTTCAACTACCCTGGGCTTACTATCAGTAGACAATACATTTCTACATTCTCCCTTTACTGTCTATTTACAGATCTCCTATTGAGAAGTTTAATCCCTTTTGAACCACCTCTTCCTACCTCCACAATCTGCTGTAACAGTAAATTTCAAGTTTAACACACACTGTATTAAAAATGTACTTTTTAATTAAAAAACCCCTATTTTAGATAGATCTCCTACTAAGTTCACTGCAAGTTCTCTACTTCTAGTGCTGTAAGATTTGATGAATAGGAATTCTGCATTAACTTTACCCACTGACTTCTTGGTTTGTAAGCCTCAGTCATACCCTCTCTCACCCTTCTGTTTCTATGGAGTCACAGCCTTTTGGTTCCCTTCTTGAAAGGTAAATTCTTCATCCCCTTATTCATTTTAGTTGCTCTCTTCTGCACCTTCTCTAATTCCACCCCATCTTTCTTGAGAGATGAAGACCAGAGTTCTACCAGAGACCAGGACAGATATTGGTGAACCAAAATTTTGCATACACCTCTACCTTGTTCTCAGTCCCCTTTCTGCTAATACCCGAGACTTGTTAATTATTGTGTTATTATATATTTAGCTAGTGACTTCAAAGAACTGCCAGTGACAACTACAAACTCTTTTCTGACATGTAACTCCCTCTCCAGTAGCACAGCCTTGTTCTTTGCATATGATAAACAGAATATATATATACATGTATATATATTTTAAATGAGTGACATTTTTCTATTTTTGCTTTCTGGTGGAGAATCTGTCAATTCAGGTAAAAAGTACAGATATATTATTATACAAATGATGGCAGATGTTATTGTTTTTGTAAAGTTAGGAAACGGCTGAAAAGCTAGAAAAACTCAAGACTGTAGAAAATTCTGATATTGAACCAAAGTTTTTACAACTATTTCTGATCTGGAATGAAAAACAGGAGTATCTAAACATTCCATAATTTTTTCCTTTAACAGAAATCTTTCTAATGGATTATTTTTCCATTTGGTGTTACGAAGGCCTGCAATGTATAAAAACCTTGATGGCTATTCTGTTTGCTGCAGTTTGCCCTGAAACAGAATCATTGTACAATTGTTTGGTGTGTCCACTCTGCTTCTGTCAGCTCTAAGAGTGGAAGCTTCCTGTTTAGCCCATGGTGCAAGTTAGTAGGACTATGACAGGTACTTGGTACGTGCCTTGTAAGTAGGATTTGCTCAGAAGTTTGTCAACCTGATAAGTTTCCACAAAACATATTATTAGGGTTAAGAAGTATTTGAAAATCCGACATCCATAACTCAGGTTGACATTATCCAGATGAAAATCTGCTTCCCAATTAAATGCCTTTCATGGCCCAGTTGTAAAACCTACAGGGACACATTCCAGTTCCTAACTTCCTCTTAGGCCTTCTCAGGTTTTCTTTTTTTTTTTTATATTTTTCCTTTTGTTTTTTTCCCCCCTTTTCTTGATCTAGCACAAAGCCCTCAAAACAATGTAAACAGTGCTTTAATGTTGCACACAAGAGATCTCTGTAATTTTTAAGTGACAATACTGAAATGTCATGGTAGAATCTGATCACAAATGAACAAAGATTAGACATCACCACCGCAGGTTGTCAGTTAGCTTTTCTTTTTACTGATGTCTGATTAGCACTTAAATTGTTTCACACCATTAGTTGCCTAGGATTTAGTGATTATTAGTGGGTCTGAAAATGAACAAGATAAAAGGAAGCTTTGTTTTCAATTCAGGGGATGGTTTACTTTTTCCATGCAGGGTCATTTACCACTAAAAAGGTGTGTGGTGTTGATTAAAGTTTAGTTTTATACATCGTTGTATTCTGTTATGAATATTAATGGCAGTTTCAAGTTAGGCAAGGTATTCTTCACTTTCTCCTCCAAATGTTGGGCATTTAGTGGTGATGTGCGTCCGCATAAGTTGGATGTAGCTTGCTTCGGTGATACTATTCACGTTCATTTCCACCATCAGCTGGATTTCAGTACTGTGCTATGGGCATATTTATGCCTATGCAGAATATTTATCGACATAAACATGCACAAAATGGATGATACAGTTTCACACTGGCTTTTATTACTGATTTTACTGCCAACTAAGGTGTGGTGTACCCTGTATGGGACTGGATCATTGTGAGGTTGGATACTACTGATGTGAGGGCTATACAATTAATATTTAGGTCTTCATTGTCAGTATGAAAGCATAACGATCCTGTAAAATTATAATTAATGTGAAAATTTTTAATGCAAAAGAATGATACAGAAGTTAAATTACTTAAGGATGTTGTGACAAAATCACAAATAAAGGTATCTTGTCTTGAGTCTTGACTCGGTGGGTTATTCCATTGGCTACTATTGCTCTTTACTCTCATATGAACTGTATAACTAGTATAGATTGTCTTTAACAGTTTTTATTTATTTTGTTCTGAAAGTAACAACAAGGAAACAAACAAAAAAAAAAAGTGATTAATTGTTTCTTAAAAGGGACCCAAAAAGAAAGGAAAATGTTGGGTTTGTTTTTCCCTGGATTTCTACTAGAAATCTTGCTGTTGCCACTACACAATGTTTCTAAAGAGAAAATCCAGACCTTGAAAGTTACTGGCTTTTCATTTATTCCTAGATGAAATATATTGACTATTGTATTTGCAGTTAATTGGTGGTATGGTGGTGACATGAAGGAGGGGTAGAGAGAATTTTTGATTTTTGTCACAGCAGTTTGATCCAAGGGCTATGAAAGACTGTAATTGAAAAATTAGACATTTAAAACTTACTCTAAGTAATAGCTTGTGTTATTTTTTTTTTAATAAAGAAATATAGGAAGTGATTGTTCAGTAATTGGAAGAAATTGAAGAATCTGATGGCAAGTAAAGTCTATTGCAGACTGCTTATCTCATGATGTTTTGGTTCAGTGACTCTAGTAATGTGCTACATCAAACAAAAAATACACCTTGTAGTTTAATTTGTTGCTGGCGTTGTGAGAAGCAAACAGTAGCATGTACGAACAGTTCACATGCAACAAAACATTAATTGTCTTTTCTTTGTTGTTTAAAGAAAGGTTCCCTGAGGTCCTGACTCTGATGATATTTTGGAGTTATACAATAAAAGAAACGTTCCACATTCTTCCTCTTCCTCATCACCATCATACAAAAAAGACATACTTTTAAACTTCACCTGAGATAATCTGTTTGGTAGTCCTTCTTTTACGAACCCTGTAGGCACAGCAACACCCTTTTATTGTTTCAGAGTACAGAAGAACATAAAGGTGAATTTGGATGTTGATAAAACACGGAAGTATGCAATTTTGCTATACAATTGATTTGTGCCTTGCTGAGGTAAACTTCTAAAAGCTCTTCAGATTGTACAGCAGCAACTAAAGCTAAGAGACTTTACTAAAGAACCCTGTATATCTTTAAAGAAAGGAAACATGAGAGTTTGCTGAAATTGCATAGGTGATTACATGTATGTAGACAGCTGATATTTGAATTGAATTTGGTCCTGGGTTTGATTGAAACTCTGAAAGAGTTCCATGTATAGAAAAATACCCGAGACTCTTACTGAGCATTTCCAGGAGAAGTTACTGCAGGTCTCAGTGGAAGTGTTGTGATACTAGAATAACAACCTCAAATTGTAACCACAGTGGTGGTTAAATATAACCACTCTTCTTGAAAAAGAGCTTCGGAGAAGCATCTTCCAACAAATAAATGTAGTGCACATATGTAACAGTTACTTTGCAACGTGGAAAGGATGTGTAATTTTGCCATTATGCGTTCACTTTTTCTTATCTGAGGTGATCATGAAACTGTCCCGGAGCCATTAAAGTTGCCTGTTGTTGGCTCTAATTTCAAAGCTTTTAGGGCAGAATATGGTTGTCAACACACTTATCTCCACAGGCATAAAACATTTGCGACGGAAAAGATGCCTGAGTATAAGCTAGAGTCTTAAGATTGTCTTATTATGCACCACAGCACCGCTGCTAGGTTTCATATCCATAAAAAACATAGTGCTATAATTAATTTTTTAGTCGCACAAAGATTTGATTTAAGAAACTGCAAGTAGTCTGTGTTAAAGGTTAGTCACCTCTATTCAAAGACCATTTTCACTTCCTACTATTGCTTTGATCAGCATCATTATAAGAAAGAATTAAGAGCAAAAATACTATTGTAAAATGCATGTTTAATTGTGACATAAGCCATAGTGTCTCTTTTGCAATTCCCTTTTAATTGCTGAACAAGGTGCAATAATTAAGTCTTGAACTTGAAACCCTTCATTTAGATTGTACTGTTTGTTAAAGAAAAGAGGTTATAGCACTATAGTGAGTGTGAGATTTTCTGCAGTCATGCACATTATTTTGATTTTAATGACAATTTCAAAGAAGCACTAATTTTTCCGTTTTTCTCTCTGGTGAAGACACGGAGAATTACTTCCATTTAACAGTGAAACCATCTTGAAGTAACCCAAATTTCTGCAGGCTAAAGAAATAACGGATGAAAAAGAGAACACAGACAGTAAGAGATTTTTAAAGTGGGAAGTAGAGGGTAGGTCTCAATTCACCACCGAACTTTAGTCACTAAATTCAGGAGCTACACGTGGTAGTCTTTCTCTGTAAGGAAAGAGACAGGCTCATTAAGAGGTGGTTGAGATTGCCTGAGATGTGAATCAACCTGTAGAAGCCTGCCTCTCATTAGTCCACACTGGAGGGGTACTAATTTTTCCAACTAGGACTTTTCAGTCTATTGTAATTTGCCACAGAGCTGTGCTGATCCAAAAGCAAGTAACTGCTGAATGATTCAATCCCTCCAGCTCTTCTTCTCTGCACTCTTGCATAATCTTTCCTACCCCTTTCCACCTGCTGGCACTGGCAGTGATTTGATTCTAAAGTGATTTTGGGCACCAAACATTCAAGAAACTATTGACTTTTTATTATAAAGTTAGCTTTTGATGTCTTATGTCTTTGAATGGCTTCGGTGCATAGTCAGATGAGCATCAAGAGCCACTTATGTCACTGTCCAGTTGGTCTACAAGACCAGCTTTTTCATAAAACCTTATCCTTAGCTAAAAGGTGAAGAGGATGGTACAGGAACAGAATGTTAGTTTGTATGAGAAGAATTTGAGGTTTGAAACATTTACATTTGAATCTGCAGAAGCTAAGATAAATTAATATTGCATATCGAAGAATTACTGAGGTATGGGAAGAGATAACATTTTAATAACTAGGTTTTAGTGTCTCAAGTTAAAACTGACAGACATCATTCTCTGGTTATTCTTGATTCATATTTGTTCAGAAAGTCTTTTGCAACTATAAAGATGAGAAAATGGCTTCTTACTTTTAGATGAAGATACAACTACAAACTCCTACTTGACATTTTCATAAAGAAGTGCCAGTCAGTAGACTGACACAGGCAAATTATTGTGCCACATAATTCAAAGGAGTTTCACATAGGTCATGCAATTTGCTACATGTTCTGTCACTTTACTAAGTGAACTGGCAATCTATATTCGATTAGTTTGGTGGTTTTTTTTATCTACCGCGGCCTTCAATAACAAAGTCAGGACTTATACATTTGCAACAAGATTTACCATAAAACCCCTATCCTTGCAAACAATCAAGAATTGCAGGATCAGAGTACATAATTAAAATTGTCGATTTGATATGCTGTGTTGACATCTCTATCTCATATTTCCTCTGTGATACCACTTTCAAGAACAACTTCCAAACAAATTCATATTAAAGGGAACATAATTCAAACTTACATTTAAATTTAAAGACACCCTTTGCAATATTCAAGCAAGTTAGAATAGTATATTTTAAAAGTAGAGAGGCTTCTGACAAAAGATACCATAGAAGAACCAGAGATGCTTTTCTGAGTTCATGAAAAGGTTGAAAATACTGCCGGTGTCATGAGGAACTCTTCTGTTTACAATATTTCCAGGCCAAATTTGTAAACTTACCAGATTTGGATGGCTTGCATTGAGAAACTGAAATTGTAGTAGAATTGAAACTCAGCCTTTGATTTTGATATTGCTCTTCTCTCCCACATCAAACTCATTAAAATATTAATAGATTTCTCAATTGCACTGGTGAATACAAAGCTTTAAAGTGAAAGGTAAGAGCTCACTGAATGTTATTTTATTCTGTAGAAGCTTCCTTTGTTATTATTTATAATCGAGTTTTGTTATTATGACTTTAAAAAATCATCAGGAAGAAATATTTTGCTGTTTGTGCATCAGACCGAGCTAAGTAATACTAATGCTTAAAAAAAAAACCAGAACAAAACACAAAAAAAACCCCAAAAAACCATTTGTACTTTGAAAAAGATGCTGCTTCTGCGAGTTTTTGAGTGTTGAAACATTGAAGCATTTATAGTCTTATTGTGTTACCTCACCATGAAAAATCACAATGAAATCCACTTGGTGCCTGGTATTCAAAAATTATTTTATTTTCTCCCGTGTTTGCAATTAACAGTTTTAGCCCACATACAACTTTTTAATACAGATTTATCACAATAATCATGACATAGTTCCTGCCATGATATACTCACTGGAGTCGTATTTGTAAGGATTAAAGCTGTCCAGTTTTGCTTTTGAATGGGCTGTGAGAAGCCTGCTAAGGAATGTAGTCTAAAATACCTAAAATCTCACACATAAAAGAAAGATGTTTAAATTCAGCCAGACTATTCATAATAAACAGTATGTGTGAGGATTATTTTTTTTCACTATTGGAATTATTTTCAAAAGAATGCGAGTTGTGGATTTCATTAATATCTCAAGCACTCTCAGAAAACTTTATCCTATCACAACTTTTGGCTTGAGAAGAGTTGGGCTGGTTTTGAAATTGAGTGTGTAAGGTAATAAAATGTCAAGATCTTTGAACTCTCTCATGAGCTCTTCTCTGTCTAGATGATCAACCCGTAACTTAGACCTTGGGGTGAAGGAGGAACAAGCCATTAGATGTGTTGAACTTTTAATTTTTAAAAGGGTTTCTGTTTTAAAAACAGCAACCCATTCCAACTGCATGTAGCTTCAAGATGTTCATACAGTAGTCATTCCCATCTGACATTATTATACGTATATCTTCCAGAATGAGAAACTGCAGCAATGATTGTTCCTCCCCACCAACTGCCTCTGAATGTCTTATCTCCTTCCTGTTCCATTTTTGTCCTCTGAAAGATTCTTCTGTTTTATCCAGGTCACCTGTATAAAATGGCGACAATTATTTTTATGAAAAACACAGAATGCGTTAAGTCATAAATGGAGGATAATCTATGAAATCAAAAGTTATTTTTATTAATCAGAAAGAAGTCTTTGCATCTAAGAATGCAAAAATTGAGCTCAGAGCTACAGGAGTTAAAACAATTTGTAAGCATCTTGATTTTATTATTCCTCCAGCCTACTTGTGAGGCACTGGCTTGGGCAAATATTCTAGACTACAGCAAGAGAAATCAAAATATTGGAGGGGGCGCGAGGTATGTGTTGCTTTTTTCCCCATATATATAAATCTAATTATTTTGTGTATATCTATATAAGGTCTAAATTAAGTGCTTTAGCTGAAGGAATTGTTTGTGGTAAGAAGAGAAAAAATTCTTGACAGAGTCACTGAACTCTGTTTTGTTAACACAGTCCAAGACAAGTGTATGTAGCTCACATTTAGCTCAATGGTTTTCACAGCTAACTTAATGAAAGGGTGTGAAACAGATGTCACAGATGTCAAAAGGATTAAAAACACTGGAGGCTTCCTTTCAGTCACACTTGTAGGATGATATCCTTCTAAGATTTTCCTGGGAGACTGCAGAAGAGGTTAAATTTGCCATAGAAAGAACAAGTGTGGGAGAGCAATCCAAATAGCTATAATGAAAAAATAAACTCTTTGCTATGGAGTGCTTATCTCAAATTCTGCTTTACTAACTAAACAACATAATTTTTATCACTAGCTTCATACTGTCTTTCATGAATTATTAGATTAAAAAAATATAACTTTCTTTTAACTGTATTGAAATACATGAATGTGTCTTAACCAACGGAAATAACCTGCCTTTTTTAGTTGTGACTCCAGCAATGTCTGCAAACTTTACATGTTTTGCCCATATTCCTGTTTTATTTCAGATTGTTGATGAGGTTTTCAGTTGACACAGCCAAAATCAGCTTACTATATATGACTACAGGTGGAAGTTCTGTTAATGGTTATATCTTTAGATCTATCACGTAGCTAGAGTCTAAGCTATTGAAATTCTGTTTTGATTTGCAGCCTGGCAATTGTTTTAATAAAGAAGCTAGGTTGTCTCTTCCATACCTTGGATAAATTTAGTGATATCCGAATAGTGAAGCAGATCTGATGAAAATCCCCAAATCCTAATTCTAAGAGGTTGCAAAACAATGTAAATTTCTGAAGAGCTCGAGCAAAAAGTGCTGCCTAGAAAAGTTATAGACAGGAACAAAGAAAAATTAATTTGCCTTTTGTAGTCTTAGTGCAGTAAATTATTTTCTTGATGTATTAAGTAAGCTCATTTTAAAATGGTGGAACAATTTTTCTGTGACAAAAGTTTCTATTATAAACAAATATTTACTGTGACAACTTAAAACTTTTTAGAACCCATCGCCTGGTGTAACATTCTAAACTTAATCCCTTTCACAAATTAATTTTTTTTAAGTAATAATTTCCAACAATCAATCCACATACTTCTGGGGAAAAAAAAAAAACAAAACAAAAAAACCCACACTTTAGGACTAGACTGAAAATATTTCTTCAAATGACTTATACCTGAAGTAAGTAGACATTCACACAAACATTAATTTAGTTAAGTGTGCACTTCTACTAGTGCAGCTATCACAAAGCTATTTAGAGTTTCATTTTCCAGGAAAGAAGCCTTGTATTGGAAGGAGCTGCTGGTCTTTTATGTTTGGTTGGGTTTTCTCTCGCTTTTATTGGAGAGGAATCACAGATGTATATTGCAAAATTCTGAAGCCGAACTTCTTCCTGGGTACAGATCCCAAACCTAATTGTTTTTACATATTTACCATGAACCATTTTTTACATCCATTTTGACAGTCTCTATAGCAAGGGACTGTGATTTTTTTATTAGTATTTATTTACAGACAGGAAGGAATTTATTTGGAAGATTTAAGGAAAAAAAAGTCTCATTACAAAATTTCTAATGCAACTCCCAATGTTGTCTGACAGTGACTGTAGACGCTGCTGTCAGACAAAGGCACTCTAAGTAAAAAAAGAATATTTTACTGAACTAACAGGTTCTAACAGAGAGACTGAGTGAAAATAACAAAAACACCAGGTCATTTTTATGGAAAATTCCAAAAGTAAATCTTTCAGAAAAAAAAAAAATCTAGTGTGATTGCAAACCTCCTATAAGGTTCTGATAACTGAATTTGGTTTTGCATGCCTTTCATTGTTGTCATGGTTGTCACTGTTAATAAACCTGGCTCAATCTAGTAGATAATATTGTGACTGTACTATAATGCCTTATACAGTTTCCAAGATGGCACATTAAGCTAATAATGTCATACTTCATGCTCTCACACAAAGCAGAAGGTCACCAAGAGTTTTTGTGAAGCTCAAAGTTATCTAAAGACTAACTGGATTATCCAGGATGAGAAGCCTTTTGTTTGCTTGGTTGGTTTTTCCATGTAAGTATTTACAACAGGAGATTCCTGCAGCTGCAAGCATGAGTTTACCACTGTGTGAGAGAAAGAGAAAGGCTTGGGTAGCCAATTAAGAGATGCAGTGTAGTGATTGCTCCAGGCTGGAAAAATGTCAACATCAATTTCAGGTCCCTCACATTAAACCAATCAGCAATAGACTTTGTTTCAGCTTCTGCTCTCTTGCAGGTTTTTGGTTAAATTAAATTTTATAAACAGGCAAATTGAACTGAGCCCTTCACCATTTTGAAGGTTTTCTGTTTGTGCAAGTGAAGGTTAATAGGAAATGCAAATATCACATGCATACCAATTATTTTTTTTTAAAATGTTTCACCTTCTGCACCCCCCTTCAAGTCAATTCCCTTCCACGTAGAAGTGCTTCACACTGAGTGCCCTACAGTTTAGCCATTTAAAAATATATGTGCACAGTGAATATAAATTGTATTAAATATTCCTCTTTTTAAGTGATGCACAAACAAGATTAGTTGTCCAATTTCATTTAGCAATAGTGATTTGATGATTTCTGTAATTTAGTCTTGTTTCAGAGCAACTTCCTCTCCAACACAGAGAAGTAACGCTTTCCAGCTCTTCTATTCAATTCATGGTTGCTATAGTAAGACATCTGAGGAAGTGTTCTGCTCAAAAAGTGGTATAGACATTCCCCTTTTCCCAATATGTATGTATACAATATAGATATGGGCTTCAAGGGCAACTTTCTTTTTTTTCAGATGAATATTAACTGCCAGGTGCATCTGTTTCAAGTTTGAGGCACCCTATTTGCTTTTTTTAGCCCTAATGGTAGTTTCCTGAGGAAAATGTCAGAATCTAGTCCTTCTGCTCAGACTTCTTCCATGGTATCCTGCAAGTGTGACTCTAACTTTTCAGTGTGACAAAGCTCAGGGGAAGATAGTACAATCTTCTCACAATTAAGCCCTCAGATAAAATTTTCCTTCCCTACTAAAAAGACAAGCCTTTGAGGCTGATCTAAAGAATAAATCATTTCGATGAATCTGATCCAGCCATGCAGCAAGGCTGTTCTATTCTTGTGAAAAAAAAGGAAAGAAGACTTACGTGTTATATATTATGACAGTTTCAGGTCTCTGGACTATAATCATCACAACTGCTCTGATCAACGCATCGAAGGATGTCCTTATGAGTTGTACTACTAGAATTACGAATGTGATTTATGAGGACTTTTGCATGCTATGGATGGACATTTAAAAGCAATTGATACAAAATTTGTTCTTCTACAACCATTTTTTTTTCCCTGAAAACATTTTAGTTTTTGTCCTGAACAGTTTAGTTTGTGTCCTGTGTCCTGAACGCAGGATCATTTCTAGAAGAAACCTTGGAGATTAGACATGTATGTTCTTCAGTTCATAAGGGTGGATGTGCTAAGACTATCTGAAATTTACCTTAGCAAGGTATTCTGAAATGAACGATCACCTAATTTGTGTATGAATGTAGCTCACTTTCTCAGTTTGCTGCTGCTTCTCATGAAGTTTCTGGTGCTATGGCAGTCTGTAGCAGCTTAATGCAAATTTAATGCTAGCCTTGCTGTTGTTAGTAGTATCATGCTTTATCTTGTACAGTTGTCACCAAATTAAGTAACTAAGTCCATCAGACCACACATTTGCTTGAGAGAAAATAGCCTTTTGTGAGTGTTTTGTTTTCTTGCTCACAATATGAAAGTAAATGAAAAAAATCCAATTAAAATTATGTTTGTGATCAATTGTGAGTTACACGTTTTTTGACAGAAAGCAATACACCTTCTGCACTCTAAGGAGCCTTGTCAGGTAGTTATCTGACTTTCTTCTAATACTTTGGAATATGCAATCTGTCTCCTCCATTCATATTTTAACATCTCGGTATGAATGCAATGGAAATGTTGCTCTCTTTTGGCTATCTTAACCATTTCTGCAGTCTAAAAATTCTACCAGCAGGATATATCAAGGCTTAGAGATACTTACTGGAAAGTGAGTTACCTACTTCTGAATATAGCAAAGATATTCCATTAGAAGATACAGACACGCCTACTTCAGGAGGAAATTCTTGCTTCTTCTTTTGTTTTTCTTTTCTGATTTAAATACTTTCATAATTTCTTAAGAAAAAAAAAGACTGGAGATCTTTAATGGACTTTTGTCATCTGCTTAGTGTTATCTCATTCTGAGTTTCTTTTCTTGGGAGAGGAGCCTCATGTACTCCAACAAGTCTGAGGTACCCAAGGTCATGACAAATGGAATAAGTAGAAATTCAGGCCAAATTAAGATAATTAAACATTTTATTGTGAATATTTAAGAGTACCTTGATTGGTCTGATAATAAGACCATCCTGTCTGACATGATGATTCAGAGTGTAAACAGTATGAGATGCTTAGTTAAGATTTCCCTAGTTAAGGAAAAAAGTAATTCTGTTATGTTACTCAGCTTCTGGGAATCAACAGTTCAAAGCCTTTTAATTTGGAGGATGCATCTAGGCTATTATGTTTAAGCATGATGGCCAGCAATAGATATTCCCCTTTAATATCTGACATGTTTTGTTGTCCTTGGTATACTTCAGCAATGCATTGCACGATGCAGTCATCCTCTGTGTAAAAAAAAATCTTTCCTTTTTTTCTTTCTTGAGATTTGTTACCTTTTAAGATGTCTTCCTAGTTCTGTTCTGAGAATAAGTATTTTCTGTTTATTCTCTGCATATGCTTGGGATATGCAGACTTCTTTCATTCTTGGGCTCTTCAGTTAGGATATCTGATTTCTAGAATATTTGGTCGTTCCACTGAATTTAAGATAATTGACTTGCACAGAATGCCTTATCATCCTTAATGATTTCTCTGTACCTTTCTTGTTAAAGGATTTTCTTTTTGAGGTGGAGTAGACAGAGCTGTGCATAATATTCAAGAAGTGGACTCACAAGATACTGTTAACATCACAAATTTGTTCTCTGATTTATTCTCAGTTCCTTTCCTAATGATTTTTCACACTGTGTTGTCTTTTGTACTGATGGGGAAAACTGAGCTGACATTTTGAGAGATAAGCAACTGTGGCTTTACATTCTGTTTTATAAGTGCTAATATCTAATCTGGAGTCCATCGCTGTCTGTAGGTACAGTGATGACTGTTGCGTGAAACGGGGCCAAGCGGTTTTGGCAGAAGATAAACCCCCTTGCATTCTAACACTCCTCACCGAGGTGGGAGGCTAGGTGCAGCTAGGTTTAAATTCTGAGTGATGTCCAATTCACCACCATCAGTCCAGTCACGTTTAATATGTACTAAACTGTTATGATTTGGATACACTAATAGTAGACTGCACCTTCAGTCTAGTCGTGCTCCTGAACTAGCACGCCCTCTCTCGAGTCTTTGGTCGCGTTCAGTGAGAAAGTGAAATGCCTAGCTGCTTAAACAGTGCAGTTTATTTAAACAACAGATATACAGGTTCTTTAGGATTGCCGGTGATAAATACACTGTCTGCAAGGCATGTGCAAATAAAGATATTAAGTATACAAACGCACGACAAAATTATAAACGATACAGCCTGGCTATAAATGTAGGGTAGAGATTCTCTAGAGAAATTTCTAAGTCCCTGAGAAAGCGCTCGGTGTAATCCAAGTCTTACCCAAAGGCGTCCCTATAGGGGGGGAAGGAAGGCTCAGCCCGTCGACTGATCCTGGAAATCAGCGGTGGAATTCTTCACGATGGTGTCTTCCCTGACATCCCCTCTCTCTTGGGCTATTTTTATACTATTTTTTTATTTTCAAAGTGGAGTTTGATTGACTTTAGTCATACGTACTTTTATTATGATTAATGTACTCAAGGAGGAGTGTTCGCACATTGTGGGTGGATAGCCTCCGGGGTGGAGGTGTGTTTTGGTACATTGTGGTGAGCAAAGTTCGCACAAAGGACAGCATTTCATCAACATTTGACGAAATGTTGGCTCGGGTAGCGTGTAGGCCGCTTATCAGTTCCGTAGTACCATCTCGTCCCCATATCTGCTATTCGTCACAAGGGAAGGCCACGGAACAAGCGCGTTCCATTCCATCCCTCGTGTAGTTTCGCAAACAACCTTGTACAGGGAATCACAGATGTTGCATTCTTCGTGTGCTAGCTGCGGCTGTATTCTACCTCAGAAGCCTCTTGATTTTATGACTTTCCTTAATGTGTGAACAATGCTGTATTTTTGTATTCTTGGCCAATTTAGTAATTATTCCACAGATGACTAACCAGGTTTTTAAGGTGGACACCTTTTAGTGAAAAATAATACACCCCTCCCAAATAAACTTTCTCTCCACACCATCAAATGATGTCTTACCTTACACAGAAATGTACAATGTGTTTTGTTTGGCATTTCTGAATTAAACTAATCTTAACTATTGTTTATACTTTTTCAAAGGTATAGAACATAAACTGCTCTTTACTGCTTCAAAGACTCACAATTTCATCTTACGTTCCCTGAATTATAACATTGCAATAGAAATACTGTGTATTCAACAATTTTATAACATCATTTTTTTTAGTAATTTATGGAGAATAAATATTAGGTATTATTTTGCCATTATCAATCAATGGGACATTAATTTTCATTTCATAGTTTAGTACAATTGCACAGTGATGTCTGAAATAACTGCCTTCTTTGATCTGTTTAAGAAAGACAACAGAAAATTTCAGGAAGTGCAGATGAAAATGAACTGTACAGACTCATTGCACAATGAAGAAAGGTGTTTCTTTCAAGCTGTACATATCTAAATACCTAGAAGTATTGAATCATTATCCAATGCTAAGAAATATATTTTCAAAAAAGCCAACTTGTAAGAACCCGTGGGAGGATGAATTTCTGTTCTGTAAGAAATAACTTTTAACCAATGATTAATTCAGATCAGGTGAATTTCATAACCCGAGAAGATGATTTGGGCAAAGGGGAAAAGCAGTCTTCACACAAATAGTATGCATGCAAACTTCAACTGAGTTTAGACTGACTTTCTTATTTCCTGCTTTTAAATCAAAGGTGAGGTCTTCAATACTTAGGCAGAAAAGGTCCCCCACAAATCCTTCTCTCTGAATTGGAGAGAGATGGATTTGATGGGTGGACTGTTTGGTGGATGAGGAATTGGTTGGATGGTCACATCCAGAGGATAGTGGTCAATGGCTCAATGTCCAGATGGAGACTGGTGACAAGCTGTGTCCCTCAGGGTCCGTATTGGAACCAGTACCATTCAATATCTTCATCAATGACATGGACAGTGAGATTGAGTGTCAGCTGAGTGGTGGTGTTGACATGCTGGAGGGATGTAAAGTCATCCAGAGGGATCCCGACAGGCTAGAGAAGTGAGCCTGTGTGAACTTCATGAGGTTCAACAAGGCCAAGTGATTCTGCCCCGCTACCCCACTCTCATGAGACCCCACCTGGAGTACCGTGTCCAGTGATGGAGCTGTCAGTGCGGGAAAGACATGGACCACTGGAGCAAGTCCAGAGGAGGGCTACCAAGATGATCCGAGGGCTGGAGCACCTCTCCTATGAGGACAGTCTGAGAGAGTTGGGGTTGTTCAGCCTGGAGAAGAAAAGGAAGACCTTATTGCTACCTTCCAGTACTTGACGGGTGCCTACAGGAAAAATGGGGACAAACTTTTCAGCAGGGCCTATTGCGATAGGACAAAGGGTAATGATTCTTTATCAGGGAGTGTAGTGATAGGATGGGAGAAGAGGGAACTAAGGGTGAAGTTTTAGACTAGATATAAGGAAGAACATTTTTACAATGAGGGTGGTGAAACACTGAAACAGGTTGCCCAAAGAGGTGGTAGATGTTCCATCCCTGTAAACATTCAAGGTCAGGTCGGACAAGGCTCTGAGCAACCTGATCTATTTGAAGATGTCCCTGCTCATTGCAGAGGGGTTGGACTAGATGACCTTTAAAGGTCCCTCCCAACCCAAACTATTCTAGGATTCTATGGCTCTATGATTCTATGGAAAGGAATATAAATAAAAAACACAAGTCTGTGACATTGAAGCTGATTAATCTACCCAATAGGATTCCAAATAGAAGAACTATTGCAAAGCCACTTGTTCTGTGTTTTAAATAAAGTAAACAAGCTTAGCTGCCTTGGAAAGAGCAAGAAAATATCAGTCAGGAGAAGGATGCTCCTGAACATAGAAATTAAGTTTGGGTTTGACAGGTAAATAAGTATTGCTGATGATACACATGGACATTACTCCCATTGCACAGCTCATAGGGTTCAGGAACCTGTGGAGGGAGGTGAACACGAACAAAGCCTCTTAAATCTTCTCACAAATAAAGTTAAAAAGAAAAAGAGCAGAGCCCTTGGTTAAGTGGTAGAGGGGTAATAGCCTGAAATTAACAAACACAGGACATTCGTTAGAGAATATTTGATGCGGAGGGGATCTTTATCAGGAAGTTTAGTGATAGGACGAGGGATAACGGTTTTAAACTGAAAGAGGGTAGATTTAGATTAGGTAGTAGGAAGAAATTCTTTACTGTGAGGGTGGTGAGGCACTGGAACAGGTTGCCCAGGGAGGCTGTGGATGCCCCATCCCTGGAAGTGTTCAAGGCCAGGCTGGATGGGGCTTTGAGCAGCCTGGTCTAGTGGGAAGTGTCCCTGCCCAGGGCAGGGGGGTTGGAAATAGATGATCTTTAAGGTCTAACTATTCTATGATTCTATGAATATTTTTATTCTATCCATTATAATTATGTATATGCTATTCTACATGAGTTACTAAGAACATTTTTGTTTGTAGAATGATATTCCCTTACAAATATAAAATGAATAATTTCTTAGAGCAGGTCTTGCATTTGGCCAATTCAGTAGTGAACTACATTTTAGCATACACTAAAGAGTTAATCACTGGTATATATTTTGCAATTGCTTATTTCAAATTGATTAGGATCTTGATCTATATACTTTATGTAAATACATCATTGTAGTTGGTAAATGTGTATACTTTTACATCTATGTAGACAGATCATTTAATTGTAATTGTTTTATTAGGCTGCTATAAAATATGAGGTTTACATATCTTATATCACAAAACTATCAGTTAGGTTACATCAATTGAACTTTAGTTAGGCTAAATAAGTTATAAGGTCATCAAATATTGAAGGAATGAGACACAGATTAACTTGAGCCTCCCAGGGGGTCAAAATTTAGCAGGAACAGCTTGAATGCTAAGTAGCAAATCAATATGACATCTGCTTTGTTTAGATTGAAATAAGATTATCATATCATATCTCACTATTTTATATGAATTAAGGTCTACTACTAGGATTAAAAAAAAAGTCACCAAAATTCTGACTGAATTCCTCTCTATTTAAAATTGTACTTACCTCAAGGCTTCCCTCTGTAGATCTCAAAATCCTCCTTAAAAGACAATAAAATTTTTTCTCCAGTAAACATTTTTTCTATGAGTCTTTAAAATGATCTGAATTTTTTACTTTTGCTTATCTACTTTGCCTTTCTTAAACTTGTTCTTTCTTTTCCTCTGTTTGTCCAAATTTTCTATCACTGTACCAAATGACTTTGCTATGTCATATTCCTTTACTTTTTATTTGCTCACTGTTCTATGTGATGAAGTTGTTGAACAGCACTCTTTTCATCTGTTACCATGAAAGTCTTTCCATTCATAAAAATATTGTTTGATTTGCAAGGTCATGGTCAACAGAAAGGGACAACTGTAAGGATTTGATGTTGAGGCACTAGACAAGATTGTGATATGTACATATTGTTTATGTTTGTGAACCAGGACAGTGAACATATTTTATATACACATATATATTTAAATATTTTATATTTTATATACACATATATATTTAAATATACAAACAACGTGTATATATTCTGTAAGGGACAATTGATAGTATTATACTTGACTGGAAATAATTAAAATGAAAAATTATTTAATAAGAATTATGTCTAAAAACTCATGGATTTATAAATTGCATGTTTAAAAGGTATATAATTGTTTGAGGAACCAGTTAAAAAACTGAAGAATTTTCAATGTTTGTTAAGAACAGGAAAAATCACAGGTCATGTATATTCATTGCTAGGTACTGAAAACATTTCAGAAAACTTTGATAAATGCTTCTCTGCTGCATCTGAATCAAACACAGACTTGTATAGATTCTATTTGATGCTATAGCAAAGAAATGAGAGACATCATGGCTAAAACTGCACGTTTGCAAACTAACTTGTCTATGTAATGTATGCGAAAGAACCGTAAAAGTCTGAGAATTCTCTGAACCACTAATGTGAGTTATTAATAGAATGTGGAAATCTTAGGAAATGCTGAAGAATAAGGCACAGGGGATGACGCTGGGAATTATAGACCACTTGGAATGTCACATTAGTCCTTAAAATATACTAACTGCCCTGTGTTTTAAGTAGAGTAACAGATTTTTTATTTTTGCTGCATTGCATTTCAATTAACCATTTGAACAAGTTGCACAGAGACCCTGTGGAAATCACCTTTGGAGGCTTTCATGACCAGACTTAGCAAAGATCTAAGCAACTGGTCTGAATTCAGTGTTGACCATAGAATCATAGAATCATAGTGTTGGAAGGGACCTCTGGAGATCATCTAGTCCAACCCCCCTGCCAGAGAATTAAAAACATTTTCTTTAATTTCAATTGCACTTGCTCTGCCAAAAGGACTAGATTTTAAAGATATGCATATCTGTAAATCTTATATATTATTTATGTTGCAATTATAATAAAATCTGGTTTGGTATGAATGCATATCCAGTTAAAATATCTTTATTTTCAGCCCAAAACAGAGCTATGTAAGTTTAATTGCATTCATGTTGTCCTCGGTAAGATCAACAGCAGTCTTAATTTACTAACAGAAAACATTAAATGAGTTTCCATGAATATTAAGCAACACAAATCAATATGAATTTGTAATTAATTACTTGTTTTAGACAAAAGTAACTGTGACTTTAATTTCTTGAAATGTCTTTCAAGTTCATGAAGATGGAATAGTTCTTTTTGTGTTTATTTGTGTTTATACATAATGCTACTTATAGGGGGAAGGCTACCAAAACCCATCCTCTACCAGACATCTTGTATTTTTATGTGCTTAAAGACATGAGACAGAACTAGTTAAATAACAGTGTATCCCTTCTTTCCCTCTATCAGTGAGAGATAATTCATGTAAATAATAGAAAATGAACAGAGGGAATTTATATAGTTCAAGAATTTTGTTTGTAAGAAATAATTTTCTGGACGAAAGTGTTGTAGGGTTGGTCTATATACAGGAGGAGATAAAGGTAGTGTTTATCATATTTTCTCAGTTTCCATCTAAATGGAAGTTAGTATTGAATCTTGCCTCAAACTAAGGATTTTTCAGGAAAGGAGTCATTACACGGATTCCAATTGGTCATCCCATTGTAAATCTGGATTGCCTCTATTGAACTCACCAGCGTAACTGGAATTACTGCAGTGTGATTTGGCACATGCAGTATCACAAGGTAAAAAACCCAGTAGCGTGATACTATATATATACATATATGCACATAAAAATCATAATTCTTTCTGCAATGCAGTTAGTGGGTCTGTGTAAAGTTCTTTGCAAAAGATTGTGCCAGAGGAGCAGGTTAAACGATATGCACAAGGTTTCAAGCTATAACTGCAGGAGCTGATTTTTCTGCATCTGGTCTTGGTATCTGCTCACTGCACAGTAGGCAGAAGTATAGACAGTCTGAGAATCATTTCAGGAACTGCAAGGTATAATGGAAAACGTCCTTGTGTAGAAACATTCTGTAAACCATTTAAAATTTTTTAATTAGGTTAAATCACCCAAAAGGTGTTCTTTAGTTTTTTTGATAAATCTCTTTCTGATAAATCACTGAAGCTGAAAAATACTGAGATAAGACCTAAAGATTTCATAGATTACATTTCTCTTTCAAAAAATAAACTTCTCATTGAGAAAAATCAGCTCTTCTAGGTTGCCCAGAGAGGTGGTGGAGGCCCCATCCCTGGAGACATTCAAGGCCAGGCTTGATGAGGCTCTGAGCAATCTCATCTAGTTGAAGATGTCCCTGCTTACTGCAGGGGGGTTGGACTAGATGATCTTTAAAGGTCCCTTCCAACCCAACACATTCTGTGATTCTATTATTCTTTTGTGAGTATACTCAAAATATATATAATTGTGTGATAGGATATAAAATACTATTCACATGAGTTGGGGCAGTTGCAATTCACAGGAGAGGCAAAATGACAGCTAACCCTTGGGCTGTGCTTCTATAAAGTTTTTCATATCACATCATGTATGACTTTAGTATATGAATGGCATGACTCAAAAAATTGTACTTTTTATAATAGTTTCTCTAAGTAGAAAGGGAAAAAGGTCCGTTAACCCAGGTGCTATAGTTTGTGTTAATCACTTTTGTAAACAAAATAAACAAAATAAAGCTAAATGAAAAGCAACCTCAATTCAGAGCCTAAGATATACTTACATATGTAAAGGTGACGCCCAAGAAGTATATGAGTTTTTGTAAATACAGGTTTTTTTGTTGTGTTTTGACGCAGCAGACAACCAAACACCATGCAACTGCTGACTCACACCTCTCCCCCACCAGTGGGATGGAGGAGAGAATCAGGAAAAAGAAGTAAAATTCGTGGGTTGAGATAAAAACAGTTTAATAGGACAGCAAAGGAAGATAAAATAATGACAATAATAATGATAAATGAATATACAAAACAAGTGATGCACAATTCAGTCGCTAACCACCTACCAAAGGATGCCCAGCCAGGCCCCAAGCAGTGACTGATGATTCCTGTCCCCTGGCCAGCCCCCATTTTTATACTCAGCATGATCTCTGGAGTATGGAATATTCCTTTGGCCAGCTTGTCCTGTCTATGCTTCCTCCCAGCTTCTAATGGAAACTGAAAGAAGTCCTCGACTAACGCAAGCATCACCTGGCAACAACTAAAGCAGTATGTGTGTCAACATTATTGTCATACTAAATCCAAAACACAACAGGTACAAGGAAGAAAATTAACTCTTTCCTAGTTGAAAACAGGAAAATTTTGCAAAGCTATTATGGATTCTTCTTGTTTAGGAACAAAAAGGCTCTCTTCCTTATGCAATTTGCCAAGACAGTATTTCCTCCTAGTTTTAGGAATCTTGTCTTGAAATTGAGGGAGAAAAGATGCCATAAATGTATGTACATGAACATCCCGGGAAAAAAAATGCATGACGCTGCTGAAGTTTATCTACAGCGATATAAAGTTTTTTACTATTTCTCTAACTGTAAAAATACATGAATCCCACTAGCCAAACTAAACCCACTCCACCAGTAATAAATTCTAGAACATTTACAAACCATTAAACATTAAAAAACATTCTCATAGTCTCGAAATCTGCTGTTCTTTACCTCCTGCCCCTGTGCCAAATGCAAATACGCACAATGTTCACTGGCTAGTTGCCAGTATCCCAAACAACTACCCACTTGTTAAATTATATGTGGCATTTTGAAAACTGACAGGCTTGTCTCTCCAGTCTGCTTCTAGGAATCGGTCCAATAAAATATGTATTAAATAAGAAAATATTGAATATTGTGTTCTAAACACAGTGCTCTTCTTAACAGGGAAGAGCGTATAAATGAAAGAAGTGGAAAAAAAGCTGCGGTGTTGTTCATGAAGCTGATGGTACATTCCAAGTGAAGGAGAAATAAGCAGCACCTTATTTTATGAGCTTTGTTTAAAAGGAAAGATATCTATTCACTCTCTTTACAGTGCATTTTTTTTGTCCTTATTTGCACACGTCACTCTCCTATCTTCATTAAATACTTTATGTTAGCATTTAAGGATAAAATCTACCTTTATTACAAGGGTATAGGGGCTTGCCATTAGTTAACATTTACTTCAAACAGCATACTGATGAACGAACTGATGGAATCAGCTCTTGCATTTTGAAGAGTTTTACCTTTTTGGAAAAAAAAAAAAGTTGTCGTCTATATACTAAGATTAAGATTTTGGGTCTGTGCAACAGTTTAGGATATTATGAAAAAGTACTTTTTAAAATTTACATTACACATTCAAACAAAATGTGATGTTTTCAATAAATCCAATAAATCAAGAGTAATTGGTTTGCTCAAGCATTCTGTCTCTGATCATCATGATAGCCTAGAAAAACAAGCTAATGAGAGAGACAAAAACCTTCACTCCGATCACTGTCAGAAATTGGAGAAGTTTTCATCTGAACTTTGTAGATCATACTGCTTTTTTCCCTAATGATCCTAAGCTTTGTTAGTGTGTCTGCAGTAAAATAGAAGGATCTTTAAATGCATTGCAAGCATACCAAGACTGTGGCAAAACTTGGCAGCTCCTGAAGTTAAATGCAATGCGATTGATGCATCATTAGAGATCTAAAGTTGGAAGCTAAATTAGTTATTGAACTACCTGCAGGCTGAGGCCATCTATTTTATTGTGACTGGACAGTAAGACTGACAATCACATATATCCTCATATCACACCAGAACTAGTTCAATATCTCAAGCATATAGATACGGTTGTCCTTTAAAACACTATTAAGACCAAAAGTCTGGTTTTGGTGGGGAGGGCTTTTTTTTTCTCCTTCTTTTTTTTTTTTTTTTTTTTTCCGAATGACAAATAATCTCAGCTGCAGAAGGATGATTGTACTGCCTTTGAAGAATAAAGGGTGCATGTGTCCCACATCAGGTGACCATCAGAGGAAAAGTTATGTCTTATAATCATGATGGTCCAGGTTGTCCATGTAAACATGCTACTAAGCTGTCCCATGAATATACACACACAGTCCCACAGGGAATCAACAACTTGTAAGTCAAAAATTTTGCTGGCTCTGCTTCCTTCTTTTCTGTGATTACATTGTTGATGTATTTACCTATTTTTATTTTTTTCAGTGGTATGGCTATACAAACAAGGCAGGGGATAACCTAAAACTGTCCTAGGACTTGCCCCAGTTCAAACCTGTTATCCGAAGACCAAAATCCCTGTTCCACTCATAATGCTGAGAAGACCCTGCATATGGGCAATAACACAGTGAATAGTTAATGTACTGGAAACCCACTTCCTAACTTGCCACTTTAAACTTGCTCATGTTGGTAAACTTAGGATAATACTGAAACTGGTAGGACAATATGGTTTAATAATGCATTCCAAATTAGTTGTTGGCCATGTTTCCTATGACAGATTCAATGGCTCAGTTGCAGGCACTTTTAATAATGCATTCCAACATAGTCGTCAGCCATGTTTTCTGTCACAGATACCATGGCTTAATTACAGTCCCCTTTTTAAGCAACACTTTGTCTACATATTGCAGCCTGTGAAAAGAGAAGGTAGTGTCCTACTCCGCATCTTCAGGTAAAGAAACCCACTCACTGCATATGTTCATGGATAATACAGGAGTTACTACTGTGTCTTTCTCAAGCAGTTGCATTTTCAAACTGCTTTATATCAGTAGCTTATAGATTTACATATTTTTTTTACAGTTCTTTAAAAGATACTGATAAACATAAGATTGCTTAACATACAGAAACAAGACAAACATCTTTCTGAAAACGCTGTGTCATGATGTGCTATTTCTTGCTGAAAGCAATTTTTGAATTATAATGAATGATACTTTGGAAATAGCTTTATTACTATGTGCAAGTTGATTTATTTCAAATAAATTCCTTTGTGATGATCCAAACATATTTCAAAATCTTTCACCAAATAAAAGGCTATATCTGGAAATGATCTCAGACAGATTCCCACCAGGAACTGTCAAAAATTACCACTGTGACCACTGGGATACAGTGAAGTGAATCTCTGGCTTCAAATAGGAATTCTAACTTTTTCACATGTAAGTTTTCTTGGAACATGGCTGTCTCTGAAAAAAGGAAATATTTGGCTTTGAGAAGTCTGATCTTTTACTACTATTTTGATCCATATAATTCTCAAGAGAAGTACAAACGTTTCAGACTGGTTGAAAAATTAGATAGGAGAACTAAAAAATACCAAGTATAAAGCAGAATGTTTTTGGTAGTGGCCAATGGAGCATGAGCTGGTGACACGCAATCATGGAGTTCTCTCTTCATCCTTTTCTTTGTTGAAGGGAAGGGAAGGTGGGGAAGAGCACCCCCCTTTTCTGTGCTTTTCTGTACTCTAGTGACTGCTGTCTGCCATAACAGCATAAGTAAGATTTTAGTGAAAGATTTTGCATGTAGTTAGCTGCTGCTTAAAGAACAACATGCTCATTTTAAATATAATTTTTACCAAAAAAAACAAACGCTCCAGCTATATGGTCAGATTTTCTTTGTTCTTAGAAGGGGTTGAATGTCATTAATTGAATATTTTTACTATCCAAGCTAGCATTCAATTCATTCAAACTTCATACAGTTCCATATAGAATATTATACTCTGGACATAACCATAACAGGACAATGAACTTGGACAAATTTACAGATCAGCCAAGCCAAAGATCAAGTAGAGATAAAAATTTGGAGACCTGTGAAATATTCTGAATGGTAGTTAGGAATATTAGTGAATAGAATTTTTTCTTTTTTTAAATATATTCTATAAGCTGCTTCTTTTTGATTGTTCATTTTTGCTATCACTAATTTACTGAACAAGCAAGATTAAGTATAAACAAGAGTAGAATTTTCATAGCTACTTTTGAGGATACAGTTTGTGTTTGACAAATTATGTGTACGTGAATGTGTGATGAAAAGGACAAACTAAAAATGCTAATATTGCAACTACAACTCACATATTCTTTTCTTCCCCTCATTAAGTTTATTTATAAAAAATATTCAGTTCCAGTTGCAGTACAGAATACAAATTTGTTAATGATAAATGAATTAATTTATGATAAATAATTTAATTATGTTTTATAAAATAGTGTTATTTCAGGCATTCCCCCCCCCCCCGCCCCGAAATATTGTATAAACTCATGGTTGCTGAATGTTGTAAGTGAAATTATTGGTTTTGGACAAGTTTTGTATGAGTCATTTAAGCTACAGAATTAAATAATTACATTAGCTTATTTTATTTGCTGCATGAGGTGTAAAGTATGATTAAAGAAACACGGTGACAGATCTTTGTTTGGGTGGTGTTTTCTTTTTCCTTATTGACAAGTTTTTTTACCACTGGGGATCTTCTTTTCCCTGATAAAATAATATCCAGTTTAATGAATGCTTGGTCTCTCTCAGCTAAAAATCTGCATTTTTGGGCCTGATCCAAAAAGAAGTGAAATCAATGAAAATCTCTCCATTTTTTCCGAGGGCTTTAAGTCAAGCTTTTAGCTAAGCAGCTGTTTGGTACTTCTAAGCAGTATAAATCACTCATTTAGATGATACACTTTTTTCTGTACTGTACAGCTACTCTATGTAAATTTTGAGTTTAATAACAACATGTCTCTTTACAAGTGACATTCTCCAATTTCATCATGTGTACCTGATCTGAATATAACTTGTAATAGGGATAATTGTTAAATGTGATAACTAATTTGACTGAAGTGAAAAACAAGGCTGTCAAACCAGAAATGTTAAATAATAATGTTTCCAGGAAACAACTAACACTGGTGACATTGTCATCTATTCCTGTAAAAAGCTATGATGAAAATGAAATATCTCAAATACAAATTCAGATGATTCACGTCAAATGCAGCCTTTAAAATACTGTCAGAATAAATGAAAAATGTAATGTCATTGGCAGCCAACTCCACATAGTTATGCCATTAGAAACACAGCTGAGGTTATAAATAGCTATTTTTGCACAAAGCCAACACTATATGTGAAACAGACAATTTGGGTTTTCTCCCATCAAAAATAGTCCTTACATACAGTACATCAGACAGACATTTTAAAATGCAACAGGAATACACTTGAAAAGCTAACAATACCTCCATTCTTGAAAAGATATTGTAGCAGGAGAACATTATGTTATCACATTGTTAATAACTTTTGTTCTCAAAATGATATGCTATCCTGAATGATCCTAAATGAGACAGACTATTGGACTAATGCTCCGTGGGGTAATAGCATATAGTAGTACATTGGCTAGCACAAAAGTTTTGTCGCATTAGCATAGTACTACTCTCCCGAAATAGGGGAATGGTTGAGTCATAAATTGTACATATGGCCTCATTCTGCTACAGTTCTGTACAGACACTGTATTTCTTCCCTTCTGCTCTTGAGTGTGGGTTGCTTTTCTCTTCCCATACCCTCTTTCTTTACTATCCTCTCCAACCTTTTGGCATGACATTGCATAGCTCTTAGAAAATGCACTGTCTATATTGCAAGTTTTAGTCTTTTTCCTGGTCAAAATACTTCAGACAATGCTGAGTATTAATCTCTTTCACACACTGAAATAAAATGCTATGATATTCTTGACCAATGTTTTCAATTAAGAGGGCATGCAGAACATTGTTCAGTCCAGTGCATTATGGTCTGGGAAATAAACTTTCCCTTTAATTGCCTAATAGAGTTAAATAGTCACTTTCTGTTAGAAATGAATGACCAATGTAATTTTAACTTACAAGGGTGCTTCTGAAATTCTGAACGACCTTGCAGGAGCTCCATGCTTATTTTTAACCTACTCAGTGGCAAATAAGATAATTTAATTCAGATGATTTTACAGGGATTTTTTTTGTTGTTTTACAAAGTTACTGGATGTTAGTAAGATGACTGTTTAAGTCCCTTCTGCAAAAGAGGGTTTTGGCTTACAGCTAGTGTGAGTTTCCCTTCTCTGTCTTATACCTTGAACACATAACAGCACACAAGATCACAGGATGGCTGAGGCTGGAGACACTTCTGGAGTTCTAGTCCAACTCTGTGCTCAGAGCAGGGTCAGATAGAGCAGGTTGCTCACGGCTATGTCCCATCAAGTTTTGACTATCAGCAAGGATGGAAGCTCCACAACATCTCTGGACACCCTGTTCCAGTGTTCACCCAAATTATAAAAGTGTTTTCTTTCTTACACTCAGACAGAATTTCCTGTGTTTCTTTTTGTGGCCTTTGTCTCTTGCCCTGTCACTGAGCACCAATGAGAAGAGCCTGGCTCTGTCTTCCTTACTCCCCTAATGGAGTATTTATACACACGGATAAGATCCTCCTGAGCCTTCTCATCTCCATGCTGAGCAGTCCCAGCTCTCTCAGCCTCTCCTTATATGCCAGATGCTCCAGTCTCTTAGTCATGAACACACTACAGGAAGGGCTGTTTCTTGTTTTATTTCTATATGGTATCACCATAAATGCTGGCATGCAAATGAGAAAGGGTCAATTAGTGAAACAGAGCAGTGTCAGAACCAGTGTCAGCAATGTCAGAACCAGTTCTGACATGACAGAAGTGTCACTTTATGTCTATTCGAAAATAACGTATTTCCAGATCCATATTAATTCCTGTATGACCTACTTTCAGCAGCAGCTCTTATTTCAGCAACGGAAGATTCAGATCTGTGCATAGCTCATACTGCAACTTAGTTAAGTGCCAGCTTCTCATAATCACACAGAACACAAGCTGCAAAATTAAATGTGATTGTTGTGGTATTCTAGTGTATTCAAACCAACACATATTTTTCCTTCTTGTCCATAGCTAAGGCTTTGGCCTTTCTGAGTCACTAGAAAAACTGAACCTGATAGGCATAATTATTGAAATATGTCCTAGCAAAAAAAAGAAAAAGTAGAACAGAAATCTGTGTCCATGAAAAAATTGAAAATAACAGAAATTTCAAGAACTGCAGCCTGTGTAGCATGGATTGGGAAGCACTCAAAATAACAAATTTTGTTTTGGTTTTTGTTAGATGAGTAGAAATGACTGACTCATTTCATGGCAGTTTTCAGACTCAACTTCGTAAGAGCTTTTTGGTTTTGATTTTCTGTTCTGTTCTCTGTTTGTTATAACAAGGTAAAAGAACTTAGGGCAGATGGGAACGCACTAGAAACTGGGTAAATACTTTCTGAGAGTATTCTTCCATCTGTTTCTATTTTCTTCTATACAGTGACTTTGTTCACTCTCTTTAAAGGGTAGCCAAATAAGAAGGAACAAATTTTTGGATCTGTTCTTAGAAGATTTTTTTTCCTTTGGTCCAAATCCAAAATCTGCAGATCCCTTCCTCAACAGCTGCAAGAAATGACATAATTTGGGCATCAGTATTTTCACTTTTTTAAAATAAAAAATCTTTTATGAAATCTTTTCTATTACTTCTTTCCTGCACTGATAATATATTTATTGAGAAAAATATTGATCATGCTGCTGAAACATATTGTACTTACAGAAGACATATGGAGCACATTTGTCTTATGAACTTTTCCTTGAACTTTTTTTTTTCATGATATTTAGATGGATATAGCCACGAATATACTTCTAATAATAATTAAAATTTATTAAAATGGCTAAAGAACTTACCATACCACTTCAGTACAAATTGTAGGAAAGTACAACAGTTCATTGTAGCTTGCATATACAGAGACCAATTACTCAACACTTTCCTAATAGTAGTAAAGACAGTAACTGTCTTAAAAACTACATTAGCTTAAAAACTACACTCCTCTCCTATTTGATGGAAATTTCCCAAATTAAGATAACAAAATGCATTAAATCAGTCAGAAATCTGTTCTTCAGAGCCTTTGGGTACTTCTGGAAAGTTTCTTTTAGGAGAGATATTGCTTTCATAAATTAACATTAGCTCAAATACTTTACATGAAATGATCCAGAAAAAAAACCAGGTAACTTTTCAATTTCCTACTGCTATGACTTCATGGTGTGCTATGTATATATGGTATCATGTGTCTTTCTAGAATGAACAGGTGCTATTCTGTTCTCATGATTTCATCACTACATAGAGAAAAACCTGATTTATATGAACAATCAAACACTGCAAATGTGAATTGTGGTGGGTTTTTTTCAATGCAACTGATGCATTTGCTTCTATTTTTAAGGCTGAGTGCACAGGATAGCCTAAAAAGTTAGAATCCATTATACTTAATGAAGCAAGTGAATTTATAGGTTTTCTGTAGAGCCATTCAGGGACAGTGAAGGTAATACAGCATAATAATCTAACAAATATTCTAGATTGACCTCTTCTTGTGGCTTAATGGGATATCTAGCATCACAATCTAAGACTAAGAATACTAAAGAACCCCAAGAGCTTTTAAATAAAAGACAGGAAATGCCTCTGAAATTTCACCGTATTCTGTAAACTGTTAGAAGACCAAGAGACATTATTTTTTCTATAAAAGTATGTCATCTGGCACAGTGTATGGTTATGTGGGCCATTTTACACCTTCATTATGTGAATATTTAAATGTACAGTGTCCTTTAATACACAGAAATCAACATCTGTATTTTGTGAGAGAGTAGTCGCTGAACACTGGAGTTATAATGGCATAACCTAGCTGTAACGTTGAGGAATGTTTAGTTACACATAAACTTACTGAATTGTTCTTTGTTTAGAAATTGTTGTGGTAGGCTAGAAAAAACATAAGGGTGGCTATTAAACAGATCTTTTTAAAAAATGCATAAACTATTAGAAACTGGTGTATTGGGTTTGCGTGGTAAGATTTTGGTAGTGGGGGAAGTGCCGGGATGGCTTCTGTGAGAAGTTGATAGAAGCTTCCTCCATTTCCAATAGAGCCAATGCCAGCTGACTCCAAAATGGACCACTGCTGGCCAAAGCTGAGCCCATCAGCAAAGATCGTAGCACCTCTGTGATAACATATTTAAGAAGGGGGAAAAAGTTGCTGTGGAACGGCAGCCAGGAGAGAGGAGAAACAATTCTGCAGACAACAAAGTCAGTGAAGAAGGAGGGGGATGAGGCGCTCCAAGTGCCAGAGCAGAAATTCCCCTGCGTGGTGAAGACCATGCTGAGGCAGGCTGTCCCCCTGCAGCCCATGGAGGTTAGCAATGGATCAGATATCCACCTCCAGCCCATGGAGGACCCCACACTGGAACAGGTGGATGCCTCTGAAGGAAGCTGTGACCCTGTGGAAAGCCCATGTTGGAGCACACTCCAGGCAGGACCTGTGACCCACTAGAGAGGAGCCCACACTGGAGCAGGTTTTCTGGCAGGACTTGTGACCCCGTGGGGGACCCAAGCTGGAGCAGTCTGTTCCTGAAGGACTGCACCACGTGGGAAGGACCCATGCTGGAGCAGTTTGTGAACTGCAGTCTGTGGGAAGGACCAGCGCTGGAGAAGTTTGTCAAGGACTGTCTCTCGTGGGAGGGATCCCACCCTGGAGCAAGGGAAGAGAGTGGGGAGGAAAGAGCAGCAGAGACAACATGTGATGAATTCAACACAATTCTCACTCACCATGCCCCTGCGCTGCTCTGGTGGCAGAGATAGTTGAGCCGCCAGGAGTGACTTTGAGCCAGCAGGAGTGAATCTGAGCCCGGGAAGAAGGGAGGTGTGGGGGGAAGGTGATTTAAGATTTGGTTTTATTTCTCATTATCATGGAACAACCACCACCCTCAGCCAAAACTTACCTTTTGTAGTGCTACATAGAATGCAATAATTAGTCTTTGTGCCTTGGTTGTGGAGCTCTATAATATTGAAGTCAATTCCCATGAAGCATGAGAGCGATACTACCTTAAATGATAATTAAGATGTCGTAGTAAGAGCTGAATGGAATTTCAGTACATACTGGGATTGATGCAGTCTGCAAACAAAATTTCACCTTCTGAATTCCATCTGTCCTGTTTTTTGTCCTGTCCTGTATATACTTATACATATATGTATTTATATATGTCCATTGTCCATACATATATATATGCATATAGATTATGTAGCATCTATTCTGAACACCAGTTCACAAATTTGACACCTGTCTGGCATACCATTCCAACTCTCCCTAGCAACACACCAACTCTTTGCAGTAACAATCCATCTGTCTGTGTTACCAATCCAACTGTTCACAAGAAAATCCAAAATCTTTCCAGGATCAATCAATCTCAGTATACTGCTAAGCTATTTTTCTTTCCATGTTAAAATGGCACAGGTTCTTATGCAATAAACTACTGTTTTTTTAAAGGGCCAAATCTGTTGTGGTTCACTGGTCTTCAGACATTCATGTAGCTCAAATTTGAGTTACAAAAATTAGATAACTAAAAAGGACAGAGGAAAACCAATTAAGGTTCAGCACCTGTGCCAGGTAAAACAATATATTTTAGAAATCATATACTCTTACAACACCTTCAACACAGGACACATCTCCATATGGGAGTACAATGCATAACTTTGAACTGAAATTGAAAGGAAGATAATTTTCTGCAATCACAGAGCACATTTTACCCTAGCAAATATGCAGTATTTCTTTGGGTGAGTGCTGAGTACTTTATATATATTGCAAAATTCTAAATGTAATTATCTGTATTCATTTCTCTCTCTCTCTCTCTAATGCTATGAAAATAACCATTTAGGCATGTCATTTAGCCTATTTCCAGTCTTATTTATTCTGTCTTTAAGCTCCAGTGATTCTGTGGTTCCCTGTGTCATTTTTCTTTATCTCACAATACAGGATCAAAGAATAATTCAAATGCATATCTTTGTTTTCTGTGGTCCCAAAGGATAAATGAGGCTTGCAGGGATGTCAAGAGATCTCTAGGCCACCCCAGAGCCCAAAGCAGGGCCAGGTATGGGGTGATACCAGTCTGTTCACAGCTTGGTCTAGCTGTGACTTTACACCCTCCAAGGACAGAGCACAGCTTTCAGACCAACCTGCTCCACTATCTCACTGTCCTCACGAGGAAAAAGTTTCTCCTCATATCCAGCCTGAAACTTTCTTGTCTCAACATACACCTGTTGTCTCTTGCC
Source organism: Larus michahellis (assembly GCF_964199755.1). Lineage (NCBI taxonomy): Eukaryota > Metazoa > Chordata > Aves > Charadriiformes > Laridae > Larus > Larus michahellis. The sequence continues at coordinate 144,587,138 of NC_133896.1, forward strand.
CTCCCTTCCCGAGCTTCTGTGAGGAGCCTAGCTCCAACTCCTTGATGACCCTTGTGTCAGCTGTGGGGCCTCTTGGCTGCACTGAAGTGGTCCCTTCTCCAGGCTGACCCAGCCCAGCTCTCCCAGTATCTTCTCACAGGGCAAGTGCTCTAGCCCCCATCACCTGGGGAAGCCTCTGTGGAGCTCTGGCCAGTTCCTCCATATCCTTCCTATCAGAAAAAAAATGGGAAAACCTGGATGCAGTACCTAGATTTTGTCTGACGAGTGCCACATAGAGGGATTAAAGCCATTCCATCAATCTACAGGCTATGCCACTGTTCATGCAGCCCAGGAGATTGTTGGGTGCCTTTGCCGCCAGCACACAAACCATGGGCTCACATTCATATTGCTGCCTAACTTCTCTGGAAGGAAACAGGAGACCTGGTCACCCAGCATATGGAGAAGACTGAGGTATTCAGTGACTTTTTTGCCTCAGTCTTCACCGGTAAGGGCTCTAACCACACTGCCCAAGTCACAGAATGCAAAGTCAGAGGCTGTGAGAATGCAGAACTGTCCACTGTAGGTGAAGATCCAGTACGAAACCATTTAAGGAGCCTGAAGGTACACAAGTCCATAGGACCTGATGAAATCCATCTGTGGGTCCTGAGGGAACTGGCAGATGAAGTTGCTAAGCCATTTCCCTTTATATTTGAAAAGTTGTGGCAGTCTGGTGAAGTTCTCACTGCCTGGAAAAGGGGAAATATAACCCCCATTTTCAAAAAGGGAAAAAAGGAAGAGCCAGGGAACTACAGGCCGGTCAGCCTCACCTCTGTGCATGGCAAAATCATGGAGCAGATGCTCCTGGAAACTCTGCTCAGGCACATGGAAAATACGGAGGTGATCCGTGACAGCCAACAGGGCTTCACCAAGGGCAAGTCATGCCTGACAAATTCTGTGACATTCTATGACGGGTTTACAGCATTGGTGGACAAGACGAGAGAAACAGACATCATCTACCTGGACTTATGCAAAGCTTTTGACACTGTCCCTCATGACATCTTGATCTCCAAATTGGAGAGACATGGATTTGACGGATGGACCACTTGGTGAATAAGGAACTGGCTGAATGTCCTCACTCACAGAGTTGCAGTCAATGGCTTGATGTCCACCTGGAGATTAGTGACGACTAGCATTCATCAGGGGTTGGTACTGGCACCGTTGCTGTTTAACACCTTTGTTGGGGACATGGACAGTTGGATTAATGCACCCTCAGCAAGTTTGTTGACGACACCAAGCTTTGTGGTGTGGTCAACATGCTGGAGGGAAGGGATGCCATCCAGAGGAACCTGGACAAGCTTGAGAGGTGGGCCAGTGCAAAGCTCATGAAGTTCAGCAATGCCAAGTGCAAGGTCCTGCACGTGGGTCAGAACAAACCCACGCACAAATATAAGCTGGGCAGAGAATGGATTGAGAGCAGCCTTGCCAAGAAGGACTTGGGGGTGTTAATTGATAAGGAGCTCAACATGAGTCAGCAATGAGCACTTGCATCCCTGAAAGCCAAGTGCATCCTGGGCTGCATCAAAAGAATTGTGGCTAGCAGGTTGAAGGAGGTGATTCTGCCTCTCGACTCTGCTCTCGTGAGACCCCACCTGGAGTATTCCGTCCAGCTCTGGAGCCCTCAGCACAAGAAGGACATAGACCTGTTAGAGCAATTCCAGAGGAGGGCCACAAAGATGATCAGAGGGCTGGAGGACCTCTCCTATGAAAACAGGCTGAGAGAGTTGGGGTTGTTCAGTCTGGAGAAGAGAAGGCTCTGGGGAGACCTTATAGTAGCCTTCCAGTACCTGAAGGGGGCCTACAGGAAAGATGGAGAGGGGCTTTTTATAAAGGCATGTAGTGATAGGACGAGGGGTAATGTCTTCAAACTGTAAGAGGGTAGATTTAGGTTAGATATTAGGAATAAATTGTTCACTATGAGGGTTGTGAGGCACTGGAACAGGTTGCCCAGAGAAGCTGTGGATGCCCCGTCCCTGTAAGTGTTCAAGGCCAGGCTGGATGGGGCTTTGAGCAACCAGGTCTAGCAGATGGTGTCCCTGCCCATGTCAGGGGAGTTGGAACTAGATGATCTTTAAGGTCCTTTCCAACCTAAAATATTCCATGATTCTATGATTTCCCTTTTTCCGGTTAACAGAGACCTTCCTTTCCTTCTCAAAGACTATGAAAAGAAACTAAAACACAATTTCTATTTTTAATTCTTTTCAGAGGTTGCACATTTGCCATTAAATTCGTATTTTTGTTTCTTTGAATAACAATAAAAACACTGAAATTATGCATCTCTTCTGCAGACGGATTAACATTTGATTTCAGCTGAAGTTGTATTCTTTTTCATGGTACATAAATTCTTCTAGGTATGAATTACTGATATAAAGTTTCTGGATACAGAATATGTCTTGGAAATGTTCAAGAAGGTTATTGTGTTGGCTAATTGTCAAGTGAACTGTAGCTTGTAAGATGTCAGTTGGAATTAGAGATGTACGAACATTAAAATATGAACAACCAACTTAGCTGAGGAATTCTTGAACGATTCTAAATTAACCAACTCTTCACTCAAAGGAAATTCAGGAAGTATTTCAAGTGAACAGTCTAAAGATTATTCATATGAATTAGTAGTGTAGGCCTGAGTACACAATTTTGCTAATTGCAGTAGTAATTAAATATGTTTCCTGAGAGTTTAGAAACCATTTTAAAATAGTTTCTATTGCTCTCATTACTGCAATTCATCTGCAGTTCAATTAATTCATATTCTTTATGTTACGGGTCTTTTGAAAAGGTTGACACCTTATTTATTTAAAATAACTAAAATTATGGGAAAAAAAAGCCAATATGACATATACTAATAAGTTACATTCCTGCCCGGTCCATTGTACGCAATTTTTCTTTTAAATCAGTCCTTAAACAGGTATGCCTGGATGACTTTTAAATCCCATTCACCTGCACAAGAAGATAGTTTTGCAATGTTTTTTGTAAGCAGAAAACTGTATTTTCTTTTCTACTGGTACTGTCAAAAACCCTAGTAGCTGGCAGTCTAAGGTGGCTGTGGGTTCATTTCTTGTACATGAATTTTTGAGGTGTCTGTGGAGAACACTGTCAACACAGAAAAGCTCTAATACAAGGTTTTCCACTCCTGCTGCTGACCAGTGTTAGTAAGTGGGGTTTGTGATTTATTTTACTTTATTGATGTGTGAAAAACAGTTTTATTTATGCTTATAGCACAAGTAGCACATATTATTGGTCCTACTGGCTTTTAAACAAATCAGCGCTGAGATGCTGGAGATAATATGCGTCTTGTCCTTCCTGCAGATTGTTACATACATGCACATGTACTTATTATTATTTGTATTTCTGTACTTTTTTCCAGTGTCCAACATGTCCTTAAGAGGAATTAGCATGTTAAAAAATGGATCATATAGAATACATAGTAGATTAAATATAATTTGAATGCTAAAAAAACCCAAAATGAACAAACAAAAAAACCCAAAAATTAAGCTAATCAAACAATTACTGATATTATCAGTTGGTCCCAGGATATTCTTGGCATTTTATTAGTTGGAAAGTTTTCAGTCCAGAGAGGTAATCTAACAGTCCTTATCAGTAAATCCAGCTTTCAACAGATGTCCTTATTCAGATGAGTTGCCCTCTACATCCTGAATAATTAGATTGTACATGGGTGGCTTGAACTTCATAGCTCAGTGCAAAGAGCTGACTCGTATCTCCTGAGGTCATGTGAACTTAATTTGGGATCCGTAATGTAATGGAGGGTAGGCTTTGTGAACGATTCACATACCAGACTAACAACAGGGGATTCGCTGGGGTGAGAGGGTTGAATGGATGAAAACATTGTTGCATTATAGACTCACACTTTAAGCCTAATTTGAAGACAGAATTTCACCTTTTCAACTCTTCCCTACATTCAGTCACAACGCACAATTGCTCAGGCTTTACACATGCCGCGACTTTGGCCCTGCAGTCATAAGCAGAGATGTCACAGTTAGTTGACCTAAAATGTGTATCAGCACTAGGCACCACTTAGGAAAATGTTTAAAAAGAGGTAAAACTAAGCTCTGAGTATTCAGAAGTTGGCTACTGTGTTAAATCGATGAGACAAAATGTGTTAGAAAGTCTCCAGGGAAGCAAAAGAAGGAAACAGCTGTACATCTAATACTAAATCTAAGACCTATTCCTCTCCCTAGAACATTACAGAAAGAAATAAAAAGCAGGGTTGTTTAAATTTACATGTTTGGTTTTACAGGTGTTTATATTTATTCAATTTTTTATTCTTTACATTAATTGAAGAAGGAAAGTGATACCATAGTTGTATTTCCCTTTTCTTGCTTGCTTGCTTTCTTCTCCAGTGACAGAGGATGTTGTGAGTTTTTCACACGTGCCTGTCAATTATCAAAGGGTAAAGAATTGTATGGTTTTAAAAACTAGATAGTGGCAGACAAGGAAATGGATGTAAGAAGGAAAAGAAAGCTAGACAGAGGCAAATGAAGGGAGCCAGTGACCCAGAAATATAGACTGATTTTATACATTGAAGAAAATACAGGTAAAATTGATTTCCTACCACAGGCAAAATCTAAGTGGGAAAGCGTAACAAATAAATAAATAAATAAATACCCCGTTTCCTATATGTGATCAGGATATTTTCTATCATTCTGACGAAATTACAAAAAAAATGCTATAATAATATTTCTTTGTATTAATGAACACTCATGATATTTATTTAGTGGACGAAAGATTTTCTATTGAAGATCATATCATCTCATCTTTATAATCAAAATTAATTGTTGTGTGACATTAGATGGAACACAAATGGGTACTAGAGGACAGAGAAAGAAGAGCAAATTGGAATAAAATTTCACAGGAAAGTCTTATGAAATTAAGTAAAAGAGTTTGAGTGGTTTACCTGAAAAAAGGCAAAAAGGCAACAAATCTTTTTTTGAATCACTGATTTCTGCTTGTCCTAATTAGATATATTTTGTGAAAAGTTCAGCAAATTAAATGTTTGGTATATATTTTAAAAATTACAAAAACATTCCTTATCCTAATGAAAAGGAAGCATTTTGAGCTTGAAAGTACGATGTAAATTGCTACACTTAGCCTATAGCAAAACATTCTGCATCAAAGAGCTGTGCTAGCTGAGGCAATAGTCAATGTTTTAAAGGAAATAATGAATGCAGAAAATAAAGCTTGAATTTTAATACTTGCAGCATGTGGAAACTTAGATAGTTTTATCTGTGAAGTTACATTCCTTAAATCCAGACCAAATTTTAGTCTTTGATCAGGATATAGTTCATAAACCTGTAGTCCACAACTCTGGCAGATCTGGAAAAAGAAACCAGAAACAATCCTAGAGTCATAGAATGGTTTAGGTTGGAAGGAACCTTAACAGCAGAAGTCGTCATTTTAATATTTTCAAATGAATGTAGTGGGTTCACTTCTGAAATGATACATTTGTATAAAAATTAGATGATTTCTTAAGAGAGTCACAAAATCACAGCCTGGTTGAGGCTGGAAGGGAAGTCTGGAGGTCATCTGGTCCAACCTCCCTGTGCAAGCAGGACCACCTCGAGCTGGTTGACCAGCCCCATTTCCAGATGGCTTTTGAATATCTCCAAAGAAGGAGACTTCACAACCTTTCAGGGCAATCTGCATCAGTGCTCAGTCACCATCACAGTAAAGAAGTGAGGTTTTATGTTCAGACGGAACCTCAGTGAGTACCTCTGATCCTGCCACTGGCACCGCTGAAAAGAACCTGTCCTCTTTGCACCCTCCCTTCAAGTATTTATATACGCTGATGAGATCCCCCCCTGAGCTTCTCTTGTGCAGGCTGCACAGTTCTAGTTCTCTGAGCCTTTCCTCATAGAAGAGACGCTCCTGTCCCTAAATCATCTTTGCGACCCTTTGTTGGACTTTGTCCAGTATGTCCATGTTTCTCTTGTACTGAGGAGCCCAGAACTAGACACAGTACTCCAGGTGTGGCCTCACCAGGGCTGGGTATACGGGAAGGATCACCTCCATCGACTTGCTGGCAGTACTTCTTCTAATGCATCCTAGGATGCCATTAGTCTTCTTTGCAGCAAGGGCACATTGCTGGCTCGTGTTCAACTCGATGTCCTTTTCTGACAAACTGCTTTCCAGCTGGGTGGTCCCCAAAAGACATTGCTGCATGGGACTGATCCTCCCCAGGTGCAGGTCTTTGCAATTCCTCTTGTTGACCTTCATGAGGTGCACGTCAGCTTATTTCTCTTCCTGAAGAAGAGCCCAGAGACTGCTGCAAAAACTATTGCCTCAGTTGGTTGCCTCTGCTACCTGCACTATTAACAGAGATACTTCTGAATCACCTGCTACAGAAGCAGGACAGTTGAATTGTTGAAGTACCCTCCACAGGTTAATTAGTTCTGATTAGAAGTAGACTCTGATCGCTTTACTGCATGTTCTTGTTAATGTGGCCATCCTGCTTTAGAGTGCGCTGTGTAGACATGAAAGATTTCTCAGGGCTAGGTTATGTTTCTGCACAATAACTCTATCAATATAGAACAATATTATATACAGATTACTTAAAAGATCAGCACCTGCCTCTTATTCAGTTTAACAATCATTTAGTATAACGAGTTACTAATTATAGGGAGCAGTACAATTCTCTTTTTTTTCTTTTCTTTTTTTTTCTTTTATTTTTGCTTTCTTTTATTTTTTTTTGAGAAGAAACTAATAATTATTGGAGTTTTCATTGTTTATGTTTATGTTTATGTTTGCATTTACAAAGAATTATAAGAAACATTATCTATAATGCATGCACAGATATGAAAATAAACAGCTATTTACATTTAAAACTTGTAACAATTGTTTGGAGTAGGCTGCCTGATTCTTAAGGGTATGAGAAAGGCTTTTGAAGGATTTGGTTCCTCATTGGTATACCTAGCTTTATCTAGTAAACATAGGAATCTAATTATAAAAATCAGCATGAGAAAATATTAAAGGCCTTAGTCCATTCTAAAATGTTGCCTTTTATTATTGTTTCCACAGTAACAAGAAAAACTTTTGCTTATATACCATCTCCACTTAGATCAACCAATATATTTCACAGGTTTGTTTACATGACTTGGCCAGTATTTCTTCTTCAAACTTTCTGTTTCCAACTTTCTGTAACTGTTGTCTCAGCTCAGGTCTTTATCATAAACTTATATAGCATCAATGATTTCAGTGGAACCGGTAATTACGCACAGATTTCACTCTATAAACAAACATGTGCAGGCCTGTAACATCGATCTCTTTTTAAAAAGAGATTGGTTCCTTTATTTATTTCAGTAAAAATTAGGAAGTCCATGCCATTCCTTTTTGATTCCAAACTTCTGACTTTTTTGTTTACACGTTTTAAAAATTGGTGAGGTTTGATAGTCAAAATCTTCCTGGACACATGCCCCACTAAGACGTGTTAAGTTTATTTTTATAAGGTGGAAAAAAATAAGACAGAGAATTTATTTCTTCTAGTCTTCCAAAGTATGCAGGTAGTAAAGACTCCTGACCCATGGCTGCAGTGAAATCTGTAAGGAATAAAGTTGCTGAAAAGTAATCAGGGCATCTGGGGGCTGGAAAGACTAGTAAAATCAAAAGTGTTGCAAATGAGCTTGTAGACACTGTCAAATGGTTGGAATGAGCTTTGCTTCACCATTTGTCCTAAAAGCCTGCACAGATGACCAGGAAAAAAAAGTCTCTCTCCTTCACACCATAGGAGCTGTTTAGGAGAGAGCATTCAGGGAAAAGTACTTCTTGGTTATAGAATGATCCTGTTGCAAGCCTGAATGGTTTTTATATTCCTAATGAATTATAAGTCACTGTCCTTCCCTTACAGCCTTTATCATAAACTGCCTCTTTCCATCTCCTTGCTCCTCAAATATGAAAGGGAAAAATTCTTTACTGAAAAAAAATCACTCAAAGTTGTGGAGCCTCATGTTAATGGTGTCCTTCACCCTTTTTTCTTATAACAACTGTAATACGCTCTTCACTTACATAATCAAATGCTCCTTCTCAAGTAATTTATTCTTTCATAAAACCTTAAAAGCTCTTGAGTTTGATATGTTTCACCCTCTTTTCACATAGAAGAGTTAGTGCTTTTAAACAAGTCAGCATTGGCTTTGCTCTGATTTAGCTGATATTTTTTCTTTGCTGTTCTTTGTATTAGAACTCCATGTTATTGTGTGCTCAACATCAACTCCACCCTTTTAAAAGCACTCTTCCTTGAAAAGAGATGTTCAGATAAGCACTGTCTTCAGATAGTCTCTACAAAAACAGGGGGAGAGTACCCATTAGCTAAGGTGAACTTCTTGATTTATTGCCACACATGGAGATAAATCTTATGACTGCTGAATTGTAGACGCTTTTAAAGATAACTTAGAAGTCAGATATGAAATACACAGTAGTAAATTGTTTAACTACACTGCTGGTAAAAGAATTATTTAGCTAAAGTAAAATAATTTTTCATTTCAAGCAGAAGACCCATATTTTTGTTCCAGTACCAGCTTTCCAAGTCAAATTTTGGAATATGTTAGGTACAAGATATTGCATATCCTCCAAGGTATCAGCCTGAATTTAAGATCAGTAAATTAGTAATTTACTTTTTTTTTTAATTTTCTTTTTAATTTCCTTCAATTAACATGCCTCCTGAAAAAAAATAAGTAAAGAAGGAAAGTAATTTTAGAGGCAAAGTTGATCTTTTGTTGGACCAAAATAAATAACTATCTCTGATTCTTTGCTCCTTATGAAGGCAATGATCTATTTATGGTTATGAGTAAAGGCTACAAAACTGGGTGAAACAGTCTTTGAAGGGAAAATAGATCATACATTCCTGTGACAGATTATGTCTTCTTTGGTAATACCATTTGTGAAAATGTAGTCCACACTTGCCTATACTCTCATGCTGATATAAACAGATCTGGTGACACAGAGTAAATGTAAACCTGCACAGAAAGAAACATGAAGTCAGAGTGAACTACATTTTGACATCTTTAGCCATATAGTTGCTTACTCCAGGAGTGGTTTCACTTAATTCAGCAGACCTCACACCAGTAATATACGCCTGCTTTCCACTGGTATGCCTGTTGTGCAAAGTGCTTCTTAGCCAGAGTGATAGCAGTTGATCACAGGTGGAAGCAACTACGCAACAAGAGAATCAAGCCCTTAATAGACATGTGTAAACCAAAATGTCCAAAGCAGTTACCTGCAACAACACATGCCAGAGGGATTTTTTTTCATTCCTCTGAATTTTGGCTCAAGTTCTAACAAAGAATTGGTAAAACTGAATAAACTATATCTAAGTATACTTTGAAGGCTATACAATTTAGGCATTTTCTGTTACAAGTTTCAAAAACCTGTATTGTGCTTATCAGATACTTGGGCAATATTTCTGTTTGTATTCTCTAAGGAACATGAAGGCTACAGACTGGCAAATATTCCAAAAACTAGTGGAAAGCAGGTAACTGAAGCTACCAGAAAACTTTGATTCAGATACAGGACTATTTGTTAGAAGATTTCTCTCAAACTTCTAGTGGGAAAACCATTAAAAATCACAATAAGCAGAACTCTGTGATACTTCCATCTACTTAATGTGTAAGTTTCATGTGGCATAAATGTTTTAATAGCTTTTCTCCTCTATTTCTTACTTTATGTAATTTATTAATAATATACTGCAAGTTTTACAAAACTAAATGCATCAACGAACAGGAACAGAGGAGTCTGTCGGAGTATCACAAGGGGATCTTGAATTAAACTCTAGTGGGCATTTGAAGACTCCCACATTCCCCTCTAGGAAAGGGATTTCTACAGCAGTAGATTCAAAATGCAGTGTACTGTTGGTTTAAAACATGGTCCTGTTTTAAAACCATATATTTAAGTTCTTGCTCTTTACTAATATTGGCATTTCAAGGTCAAAGGTCTTTCAAGTAAGCACAGATCTTGTAAAATGCAAACACATGAATTGACAAAGATTTGAATTGCAAACCTAAGAGCAGGTTTCAACACAGAGCACATTAAATGCACATGCAGTTACAATAAATAGTGAGATTTTCTGTTTTCTAAGTATTTTAAAAATTGACTCCACATCTGATTTTCTTAATGAATTGTCAAAAAAAAATATATCTTAATTTTACATCAATATTATCTGCATTTTTATCATGTTAAAGGATATTTTTATGAAGTTAATGAAATCTGATGAGCCTCACAAGTTCCTTCAAAATGACACATGAAGGCTAGGAAGGCCTAAATGGTATATCTAGTTCTAACCAACAGTTACATATTGTATCAGCTAGGTACTACCTTTCACATTACATCTTGACATTCATTTCTCTGACTTTTTCATCAAATATCATATAAAAATTACTCCCCTGGTCAGTGGAGATGAACAGTTGAGGCATAAATCTGAAAGTATGGAATCTCTTGAGAGGCGCCTCTCTCTCTCTTCAGTGCCTATAGAGGGAACCTGGCTGCCACATTTTTAAAATTTTGTAATTAAGTGAGATGAATCCCCATCCTTCATATGCCAGTATGATATATGACCAGTGATACATTCCAAACAGCTAAGCAAGTAACTCCAAATTTCTGCATCCTCATATAATATGTGTAATACGACATAAAAGTAAGGAGCTTTTCCTAAGAAACACTGCAAGTTATTAGGAAAACAGTAACACAAAAAGTGTATATAATTCTGTTGTGAGATGGTGTTAAATGGTCCGTGAGTTGAGAACAGATTTTACCTATGCTTTACTTTGTATTTGTTGTTAGTAGTGATTAATGTCAAACAATAAAGCAATGAGAAAATTGTAGAGTAACAAGGTCTGGGGACATCTGCCATAGCCCATTACACTAGAAAGTTCAGATAAAAAGACTTTTTTCAGACAACTGGGAAAATAATTTTTATTATATAGCAATAACAAGGACATAAATAGTATCAATATGGTTTGTCAAGAACAAATTATGCCAAATTAATTTAATTTCCTTTCACGCCAAGGCAACAAATCTTTTAGTCAGAGAAGAAACAGTTGTCACATAATTTGAATTTCAGATCTATTCTGTGTTAAGCCTTGTAAGCAAGTGAGGGAAACAGAGACAATTTGCTAATCACTCATTATAAAACTGAAAGGGTGTATTAAGTGATGCTACTCAAGGTTCTGTCTTGGATCTCATTTTGCTGGCTTTATCTTTGACTTGCTTTCCGTTGTACTAAATTTCTAGGTAAAGGCCGACCAGGAAGCACATTAACAATGCAAGAGGACAGGATTGAAATGCAGAGAGGTCTTGATAGATGTAAGAAAAAGACTGGAAACAAAGATTAAGAGGCAATTCAGTAAAAATATATGCAAAATTCCACAATTTTGTTCCCTGTAAATGCAGCTGGATGAACAACAAGTTAGACACCAGTTGCAGAACATTTGAACAGATGAGGAACAATTGATGGCAATGGTATTAGTTAGCCTAAAGAAGAAAAGCTTGAAGGGAAACAAGGTAATATTTTAGATATTCACAAAGTCGCTACTTTTCAGAAACTACACTTTTCAGAAATTACACAGAAGAGGCAGAAGCAGGAAAAGAAGAAGAAGAAGGAGGACGAGGAGGAGGAGGAATAACTTTCAAATTCTAAGGACAGAGGTGCCTGGGAATTTCATGGGAACTTGTTGGTCAGGGAGTAGTGTACAAGATTTCCTATTAATTTTTCCCCTAAGCTTATGTGACATCATGACTCTGTACTTTGGAAGTAGAACTTTGTTAGTCATATCTCTTACTTGTTTCTTACAACAAAAATGGAGTTGTGCATCTTCCTAAAATAAAAATTGACTGGTGAAGGAGTCTTTGAATTTTGAACTAATGCTAATGAGGTGATCTGCCCTCCTGTTATCTTTTGTGTTTGTTAAAGCTGGATCATTAAATCCAGGGAAGAGATATCTTTTGTTCCTCTTTGTATTACTATTTCTATAGAGTCATGTTTTCCTTGTACTCTAACGGAATATGTGATGACCTCTTTTTTAATATTGATCTGTGAGGAAAAGGAGTCCTTTTTTGTCTCTATTTTAGAAAACACTGTTTCTAAATTAAAGATAAAGACATTTTAAAAAAGGGAAAAGCCAGGAAAGCTTCTTCCTTTTTTGGAGTTAATCCTACCCATAATTATGTTGGTAATGATTTCATGTTGACTTTGATAGCAGTACAATTAGGCCTATTATTTGTTATTGCTGAAGACAATTTAATAGGGGTAATGTGCAATTGACAACAACTGATGCTGTGGCAGTACCACCATTAACAAATGCAAAATCAAATCCATAGTCTCAAATCTGGTTGGCTCTTATAAGCACTTGGAATGCTTCTACTGTTTTAAACGGAATCATAAAAACATATCTGAAATTAATTTTTTTTGCAAACAACAAAGAAATTTTTCTCTTTTAGGAAGCAAAGTCTTTATTATGAATGGGTTTTTTTCATGCATTTTCTGTGGGTAAGCTCTGTAATTGCAGAACTATATGGAAATATGCCGTGTTTCAGAAACAGCTTCATAATGATTGCTATTCAGTGGTTTAAAATGTCTGTTGAGATACTGTTGCTCTTTCTTAGAACTGCAAATTTTAGTTCTGATATATAGATATATCAAGTGTACACAACACTTTCTTAATTATACTATTGTATCTCAATAAATAATTAGAATATAGAAAACTCATAGAAGAGTCTATTTTATGCTCTTCCTAGTAAAGCTCCCTAATTCCACATAATCTGCATTGTGCTTCCCTGTGTTTGAGGTGACTAACTAATGTGATTGACTACAGAGAATAAAATGTCAGATTGAAATGGTTTGTGTGACCAACCTGACTGAAGTGCCAAAGATGGTTAATGTTTCATCCTAGGTGCATCACAATAAGCCTCTATAAAGCACATTTCAAGGCATGGCCAGTTGGTTGGCAACCATGTAAAAAAGCGACTAAGATATATGCAGGTACTACAAAGAGTCAAGCTCTTCTGTGATTTTATTTATTTATCTTTGCAAAATATACATCTTTAAATAAATAGTTCAAGTTCATTGATTGTGACTGGTGACTTCAGTACAGAATGATGTTCAGAAAATGTCAGAACATTTAATCTTTAATCATTGAATTTAGTAAGTTTAGTGACTTATTTGGAAAGGAGAGCAATTTTTTTTTGTCCTAAATAGGATAAGGGTGAGAAATTTAGGACCTATCAATGGTTTATTTTCCTATTGCACTTACGTTACTATACCTTAGTAACCATTAATTCTCATTTCCTGAAACAGTTCATTTCAAGTTGTATGACCGAAATCCAGTAACCACAATATTGTTTTCTGTTGAACAAATAATGACAAATATGTATATATGAATATTTGAACAAGTATACCTTTATATGCTCTGCTACTAAAGGAAAGTAAGCATCCATTAATTACAAAAAGCAAACATGTTTGTTTCTGTATTATGTTGTTGAGCTTTTCAATCATGGCCATGTGTAATCTGCTGGCTGTTTGAAAAGAAAATAGAATAAACTAGTTTTATTCTGTCATTTCTTTGAATTATATCAGAAGTTTAAAACCTCAGGGTCAAAGACTGTCTCTGCGGGATCTATTTATGCTCTTGCTTTCTTTGTGTTCTCTTTGTGTCACTAAGCATGAAGAAGATTCCAAGAAATACAAAAGTACAGAAGAAATATTTAGAAATGTAAAAGCAAATTATTTATTGGTAAATTAGAAGCAGAAAAGTTCTGTGTACAGCAAATTTTGAGAAAAAGAAACTCTTCAAGAGAACCAAGGTTTAGGTATAAGTAGAACCCAAAAGCTACAGCAGTGTTGAAAGCTGTTTGAAACAATGCAAAGTACTATCCTGGAGGTTGATCTTGTGTGTTTAATTGTATGCATTCTAAGTAGTCCCAGCAAAGTCATTGAGCATACTTTGAGTGCTTGAAGAACGTTCATAAATCTTTACAATAGCAGGGCTCAAAAATCAATAAGGTATGTACCTAATCATTTTATATTAAGAAAATACTGGCATAAAAATATAAAGCGCCTCATCTGTCAAAATCTGAGGCATCTATTTTCTTGATTAAAAATGACTACTTATAGGGCATGACTCTCCAGTAGAAGAAAGTCATCTCCATGATCACTAAGAAACTGATAGAGAACAGAATTTAAAGCTTCTTTTGCTGTTTTTATTTTGGTCAGTTTCCTCTACTATTTTGGAAAGTAGGACAAAACAACAAGTCTTTCTTCTCTGTGAAAATAGTGACAGCTTCAACATTTTGCAAAAATTGTGGGGATAGAGCCATGCTTTACCTTGGCTATGACAAGCTCAGCAGTGAGTTCATTTTATGAGGAAAGAAAATACAAAGAAATGTCAGAAAAACTTGCCGATCATAATCATTGCATGTCATCTCCCTGTCTTTCCAAAAGGAACCTGAAGTACAATTTAGAAAAATATCCTGTTTGGTTTTATTTTTTTATTATTATTATTATTATGTTTGTTTAAATCATCAAGGGTGAGATTATATTTGAATATTAAAAGAGTTTATGGCAAGGGCCTAAAGTTGCCACAGTTTGTTGCGGTTGTTTAAGTATATAAAATTCTGAATATGCTGAATGGTGAACAATCTTCGGAGTTGTGTGTGTGGAGTTACATATCTCTAGGGATCAAACACCTCTAATTATTGAGTTCAAGCTCTGAAATGCTGTGTATTTCTACAAGAAAATTATAGTAAAGTATCAACATTGCTATAGTTGAGCATAAAACCACCCCTCTGTATCAAGGTCAAGTCTTCTATCTAATCAGATATTAACATATTCATCCAGATTGTCTTGAAATCCATTGTCCCTCAGGGACTGCAGGATAGGCTTAGTGACCCTTAATTATGATCACAGAGAAAGAAAATCGTTAATGAGATAGTGCCCTTTGGCTCATATACACAGAGCAAAAACAGAAACAAAAAACCCTAAACCAACAACAAAACAGCAAAACCCCCCCCAAACAACAACAAAAAACCCCACCAAAACACCAAACAAAAAATGCCCCCAAGCCTCTCCAAGCACAATGAATTTGAACCCAACATTTACAACATTTGGAAATATATATATCAGTCTAATAAGGCAGTTGTGTCTCCCAAATTCTGTTTTATTCTGGTTTTGTTTTATTGAAGATCAAGAAACCAGTATGATTTAAGGCAGCAGGGAAAAAGACTCCAGCAAATGCTGTGAAGTAAGACAAGAAACAAACTGGGGCCATAAATTTCTGCTGGGTTCTGACAGAAATGAGGGCTAACTATGAATAGAAGAATTTAGAGTATTAAATATTATCCTCAGTGTAAGGGAAAAGGGGATGAAAAATATAACATACACGTTACTGTGGCTATAAAATAGACTAAGTGTTTGAATTTGGGGCTTACACAGATTGCTCATGTTTAAAAGTGCTCACAAGGTTTTTATTAGCAAAGAGAAGACACCATAGTTTGTCCATAAGTGGCCATTTGCCATATCTCCAGAGTATTCTGCATCGTCAGCTGATGAAAGGACAGAATTCAGTTTGTATTGATGTATATATTAACTCTGTTATTGTCTAATTTCAAGTGGTAAGGATGTTGTTAAATCTAATATGCTGAAGAGGCAATTATTACATGTTAACAAAGATGTATTTTATACTTTTTATGTATATATTTATATATATTTGTATATATATGCACACATATATAAGGACACATATGAGGACACTTGTGTGTGCATACTTATATATATGTACAAAAAGAATACAATGGATCTAATTTAGAAGCTTAATGTGTACCATCACCCTGACATATTATTGTTAAAATATAAAGTGCAGTTCAGTTTATCAGCCATACCTTCCTAAACTGAATGAGAGAGAAGCAGGCAGCCCTGGAAACCTACAAAGACAGATCAAATCTACGTAGGTTGGACACCTCCTTCTCTAAGTTGACTAGCAATTGTGGAAAGAAAGCCAACTAAATTACTGTAAAGACTGTAAGTGGATTTAAAGCCAGCCTGGAAGTGGGTCCCATTCTGGTTTTATCGTGCATATCATTATTCTTAATCTTTGTAATAGCTGTTGATGCTTCTGATTCAAATCATAAATTTAGATATCTACAAAGATGCTGGCTTTACCCCAGTTAGTGTCCAAATTCATGTTAAAGTACATCAAGGTCAAGGGTTCAACACAGATTGTCCACACACAGGTATTGAGTGCCCACTGAGGAAACGACACAGGACTGGAAGGTAACCTATACATTTTTGTAAATGAACCTGAGCTCCAAATAGGACAATCAAAGTCATCCCAAACTGTACTAAATGTTTAGATGTAGACAAGCAAATTAAACCTTGCCCCAGGTCTGTAATCGCTAGATGCAGTCCTGAAAATAGTTCCATTGACCATGAAAGGAATTTAAACTCATACTTTATATACAGGTGTCCCCATGTAGACTTCCAAATTTAAGCATTTGAATTTGAAATAAATCTCACCCTCAGTATCATCTTAAACATTTTCTAAATGTCAGTATTTTTCACCTTTTTATTACAGAACAGACATATTTACAATTACTCCTGTTTTAGTCCAGCAGAGATCTGTTTTATTCTAGTGTATTCATCAGTCATTTAACATTCTTTTGAGTTTTGGGTTTAGTAAGTTATTGCAACTAGCTGTGAAAAGATATTTGTGGAGTACAAATCCAATGTATTTTTTTCAACATCTTCTACACTGAATTTTAACGTCCATATAAGCACAACTTGACATATATAGTATGTAAATTAATATCATTTAGTGTATTCTAATATAATAAAAACCTGAAGGAAATAAGCATCTTGTATAAACATCCAGCTGCTGTTGACCAATGGACGCAGTACTGAGAGGTTAACATACTGCAGGTGGCGTAACACATTTCTTTGCAATGGCTTCAGTTTTAAATTATGTTAAAGCTTGAGTTAAGCAGTTTTAACTTCTCTTGCCTGTAAGCAATTGTTTCTCATGGGACTACATGTTGTCTGTGGCCATTAAGTTAAGACACTGATTGATGAAGGCAGAACTTCTTTTGATTAGCAAAATAGAAAGCCAATCAAAAAGAAAATACGGAATAGTAAAAATCTGCGTCAATGTTTTAATGAATATGAAATGAAAAAAGAAATCAAATTTGAGGAACAAAGCAATTCTTATAAATAATTTATCAACAGGGTTTTCCTCATTCATGATAATTTTACTTTTGCTGGGACATGGGTTCAAGCTCTTGTAAAGGTTTCTCTCACCATTGGTGAGCAATTCTCTAGTGATTCAGCCTCAGGAATGGGAATTAAAATCCTTGAACTTGCAAGATGCTTGAGGTGGATGATGGCATAAGTACCCATTGGGTTATACAAGATTTTTTTTTTACCTTTGCTTATACCAGCAGGCCATAGGGAAGAACCTTGATATTGTTAGATAACTGTAAGGAGCGAATAAAACTAAAGAACTGAAAGAGATAGAGGATAGGAATTTTTTTTGTACCAGACATATTTTTTGTGAAAATTGTATGCTATATAAAACACACTGTAGATTCGAAATATACCTCTACACACCATCTAAGAACTATTGATTTTCACTTATTACAAAATGTGCAATAAATCAATAATTTAAAGGATATAAACAACTAGATTGAATAAGTACTCATTCTGTTACATTGAAGAAAATGGTGTAGGGGCAGCATTTTATATAAGATGGGTATTCATAATTTGTCTACAAGTATATCTTCATATAATGTACATATGCACTGGATTCATTTAAGAATTCTTTTGAAGGACTAAAGAAGCTGTGAGATCTGAACACTTTTAGAAATCAGCCCTGTCAAGAATGATCTTGAGTGTGTATTTGGGATTGAAGCAACACATACTTTTGAATTATGATTTTGCCTTTATCCTAGTAGAGTTTTTACAAACTGCAATAGGAACTATGCTTATCTAACCAGGAGTAGGATTTACCTCTACACTTAAAGTAATCATTCTATCACCCCATAAATGTTTGAACAAATCAGTTCTGAAAGGAGTAGGAAAAGTAGACATCTAAGGCAATTGAACTGTATGAACTTCTTCTAGAATTGATATTTTCATGTTCATGTTCTGAGCTTTAATACTGATGCACAGCAAACCAAAATCCTCTTACACAGTAAAATTGAAAATGCTATTTCAGAAGAAAGTAGAGAAGAATATAAAGTATTTTAAATGTTACAGTGCTTGCTTATGAGTCTTGAATATCAACAAATCGGATTCTGTAAAACAATCCTGACTGTTTTTCTAATTTTCAGCAGAAATTGATAGAATAATGCTTCAGTAGTTTTCCTGTTCTTTCTAATTAAACAAACAAACAAAAACACTCCCAAGATTAAAATGCATACAGAGCTCAAGAGAAATTTAATTTAAAACAACTTTACAGGAGGAACATAAAAGTAGTTTACTGTCTCAGCTTAAATAAAATTGTATACAATGAAGAATATTACCAAGAGTAGGAGAAAAGAAAATTGCATCTACAAGAAACAAATGTGTGCCATGCTGTGTTTCTCTCAGAAGCTAGGGGAGTAAGTATGGTTGGGGAATGCGAGAAGGATGACAACAAACTCCCTTCCTAATTTCAAGAATCCTCACAATGACATCCAGAAAATTTTCCTGCAAATAGATCTTTGTCCTTTCTCTTCTCATGTGCAAGTGCAAAATGATCTTTCCACAAAAGATGATCTCAGCAAAATTTTCCACTTCCTAAAGTATATACTGGGTATGCATAACAAAGGGACATTTCATGAGTGGTTTTGAACATTATGAGAAAACCATGTCAGCTGAGCACCAGACAAAGGCATAGATATACCGTCAAGGGCTAAATGAATGAATGAGCTGGGCTACCATGCAGGTGTTTCTTCAGGTGGTCCTATTTGCAGAAAATTAATCAACATGTAACACCAAAAGGTTTTCCATATGACATTTTCCTTTCTGTTGTGTACCAATTAAAAAGCTACTACAGAATAAGATATAGTCTACACTCTATAAGGTAGCAGTATACCTTTTTAACATAATAGGATCTCATAAGAAATGATGAGATAAGAATTGAAATGTTGGTGAGGAATTTTTTAGTGCGGGTTTTTTTGGTAACATAAGGCATCCCATTAAAACCTAGAACTCTACACAATATATGTTCAAATGCCAATACAATTTTTCTCTGAAATGTTTTCCAGTTCAAAATGGAGAGGAAGAGGCGGGCAACAAGAGCTAACCTAACCCATCACTAATTCAAGAGTGCAAATGTGACTCACTTGGAACACTGGAGACCTAAGTTTGTCTTCCTGGTCTGTTTGATTTCAAACAGTAACTTTGAACCTGCGTCTTTTATATTCAAGGTGAGTGCCACTACCAGTAAACTATAAAGTTACTCTCTTTCTCTGACTTAATGGATATTCATTTATAGAAACAAAGTAGAACAGACTCAGTAAGAATGAATGAAAGAGAGCAATTTTGGTTATTCGTATGTATTATACTGATTACAGGGGCCAGAAATTCAAAATGAAAGCTGACATTCACTCATTCTGCCAAAAGGGAATCACAAAAAAGCATGCTAAATGCAAATAGGCAAACAAGAATGGTAAATACTGATAAAATTACATGTTTTAAAGACTGTGGATGTCTGTAAGAATGGCTTGTTTCTGTAATAGCGTGAGTAGCTAGAATTTGTAATTTTCAGCAAATGGGTTCTTCTGTAGTCCTTATGCCCCCTCCCACACCCTTCCTGTTAATTTAAACGCTGCATATACTGCTACTGTCAGCTCATCACAGCTGCAAGATCAGCCCTTAGGAGAGTCAGACAAATTGGATGCATCTTTTCCAGGATGTATGTTACAGCCAATCGTTTGTCTTATATCATTTATTTTCCAAAGAAAAATTAAAATCCTTATAAGTCTTACAAATGTAACGTTTCCTGCCAGCCAGGATATCAGTCCCTAATGCTTTACAAGCTGCTCTTGCGTGTCTCTGTTTCTGTTTTGGATGTCTGAATCTAAATGACTTTTGTTAATATTCAGATTGATTTAACCTTTCTTCAAACACTATCATATCCATTTTAAAGAGAAAAAACTGTGATCTGTACATACCAGAGTTTTGATGAAGAACTGTGAAAATGAAAAACTAGTGACATAAGTGAAAGTTTCAATGTTTCATATTGCTAAATGTTGTGAGATTAAAAAAAAGGTTAAAAAAAAGTATTCCATTTAGATTTGGGTTTGTTAATGAAACGTCTAGTAATTTTTATAGATACTTCAAAGTAATGAGGAGGGGAAAATCACTTAATTTAAGAACTTTTAATTTATACTTTCAAAGCATACTCATATACTGATCTCATAACCTGGAAAGAAATAAATATTCTTTTTCTTCTCTTTATGAGGGAGTGTAGTGATAGAACAAGGGGTAATGGTTTTAAAATGAAAGAGAGGAAATTTGGATTAGCTATTAGGAAGAAATTCTTTACTGTGAGGGTGGTGAGACACTGGAACAGGTTTCCCAGGGAAGTTGTGGATGCCCCATCCCTGGAAGTGTTCAAGGCCAGGCTGGATGGGGCTTTGAGCAGCCTGGTCTGGTGAGAGGTGTCCCTGCCCATGGCAGGGGGGTTGGAACTAGGTGATTTTTATATTGTCTTCCAACTCTAACCATTCTATGATTCTATGATTCTTAATGTTTATCCCTAGAAAATACATTGAAGTGCATAATTTCTGTTTTTGAAAATCAATATTTGACTCCCATATTCTATTACTTCATGTCTCAACTGAAGGCCTGCTTCTTTTGTGTGTTAGTTCCCAGCATTTAGAAGCACGATCTTCTTCTTATTGTCCGCAGTTGCAAAAAAAAAAAAGTGATGTTCCACTACAATGTCATATTCATATTCAGTTAGCAATACTTGTCACCCCTAACCTTTTACCATAATGGTTCTTATATGTTAAATCTGCATTTGTATTATTTGATGTAATAATATGTAACCATTAATGCAGCTCTGCTTAAGGGCCAACCAAAGAAAGTACATGAGCTAAAAGGAGAGGGTACAGGGCTATAAACTGTTCTATCTTAGTTGTCAGTTTTCAAGTCAGAATACTTTAGACACATTTGTAGTCCTTTGCGTCATGGTAAATGAGTTCTAAGTAGGTCAGATGGGTCCTCAGTATAAAGGTATCTGTCTCTGTGTAATGTGGTTCAACTGGCTGTAGGGGGGCGTCATTCATTGTACATTCCACACTGCTTCCAAATATAACCCTGCATTTTTTGTGTGCAAATCACTGTATAAAGAAGTTATTTAAAGAAGAGTTAATAATAGGATACCACATATTTTTCTGCATTGTGTTGTATCAATTTCTCCATATTAAAGAATAATCATTCTGTTTATTACAATAATGTATTTTTGATGGACTGAATTTATCATTAATCATTATAAACATATAAAATAAATACTATTATTTAAGATCATACAGAAAATGTTATAACTAGCATTTATCTTGATATCTAATATTGAGAATGCATGAGTATGTGCCTACGTGTATGCAAGAGACGTAAACAAAGAGAACCAGGCATGTGGGGAAATCAGCTCTTGTGTTTACACATGCCTGAACAGCAACAAATTTTCTAAGCTAATTGGCAATGTGTGGTGCATTTCAAGGGCAGGAATGAACATTATTAATAAGCTGAGAAGAGACATAGATATTTCAAATGGATGAATTTATTTAGTTAAGCAGATGTTTGATATTTAAATTATCCACAACATGAAGGTGTTAGTGTAACAGATAATGGGATTTTTTTTCCCAAGTAATTATTATTTTAGTGGCAATAAATATTTAAATTGATAATACTATTATTTATCTAATTATTTATTTATTTAATAGAATTTTTGCAAGGGACATGAGACAAATCTTAGTGGAATGTAAAGAACTACCTGCCCAGCTGGGAAGGAGAAATAGATATCATCTTTGTGGGTAATTTCACACAGAATTAGATGGCTGAAGAAAGAAAAAAATTACTCTGGGGATAGCCATCCATGCGGAATGACCGCATGACTATTGTGTTTGACTTTTAATTAGTTTTCGGTTAATAACTGGTTATGTCTCAAATGGCCGTGGGCTTCATGTTGAAAATGTTAACTCAAGTAGGGGACCCAAAGTTCCCCTGGTCTAGGGCTCTGTCTCCAAAAGCAGTCAGTAAACATTGTCTAGGCAGAGGAACACAGAGCAAGCACAGTGTGATTTTCCTCTTGTACATTCTTCCCACTGCCTGTCAATCAAATATCTAAGCAATTTCTAAACCAGTGTAGGCATCCAGATCACAAGTCACAGTGAGTTTGTAGTTTATAAAAATGCTATGAGTTTTTTGCTTAAGTTAAGCTTGATAGATTGGTTCTGCTTATGCTGGAGAGAATGCTTGTAATTTATAGGCTCAGTGTTATTGCACATAGAGTTAATACATAGTTCTTGCATCACTGTCGAAGAGGACTAACTGCTTTGTAATCAATGCTAGGAGGAATTTAAAGAGTTTCTATATTTTTATTTAAATATAATCAAACTTACTACTGGGCTCAATATGCATGTGAAATTTTGAAATGTCTAACTAAACTATACTACTGAACAATATTAATTTTTTGATCTTTTACAGAAAAGTTCTGGGATATCAAACGATGTGGTAAGTCATAATGAATGTTAGGGCTCCAAGTGAATGATGAGGTTATTACTAGGCTCTGGCCTGAGTTAAATTGTAACTGACTGGGACATGAGAGGGGAGAGGAGAGGAGAGGAGAGGAGAGGAGAGGAGAGGAGAGGAGAGGAGAGGAGAGGAGAGGAGAGGAGAGGAGAGGAGAGGAGAGGAGAGGAGAGGAGAGGAGAGGAGAGGAGAGGAGAGGAGAGGAGAGGAGAGGAGAGGAGAGGAGAGGAGAGGAGAGGAGAGGAGAGGAGAGGAGAGGAGTGTATGCTGGACCGATGAGCAACAACGTGTCAGAGTTGCACAGAGTTACAGACAGTGCCATGAAAAATGTTTGGATTGTACAGCTGGTAAAGGAGGGGGTCATCCAAGAGATGGATGAAATCTCTCGTTGGAGTGGATGGCAGGGTGGGGGGCTCCTGTTTAGGGATCAGGGCCTTGCAGGTCCAGTAGAGACCAGTTTAACCTTGTCAGTAAAACTATTTATTGTCAAGACTGCATGGATGGTGGTGTCAGATTTAACAAATCTGGGTATGGGTGCAGCAAAACTAAGATCAAAGTGATAAAATTAATTGTTAGTGGGTTATTTATTTGGAAGGAGATTGAGGCAGAGAAAGGGAAGTAGAAGAGTGTCAAAATGAAGGGTCAAGGAAAGGGGAAAGGGCATAAAAGGTAATGCAAATCAAGTGATGGGTGATGTCCTGGGGTACCCACTGGTCAGTTCTGCTCTTGATCCTTGCAATGGAAACCATGGCAACAAACTCAACCTGTTGCTCTGACCATACCATATATGTTGAACACGTTATTCCAGTTAGGAGGACCAGAAGGGAGAGGGTGCTCGCTCTGGCTGGGAAAGGACCACCTGACGTGACCAGTGTTGGTGATCGTATCCAGCCTAATGACAGTGGCTTCTTTTCAATCTCTTCCTAATAATGACTGAGGTTAGTTTTCTATAATGCAGAAGCTAACATTTGGGGATGGGTCTCAGCTTGTTATTTATGACATTTGTGCAAAGAGATGGACCCCCAGAAAATGAAAAAAAAGTTATTTGCAGCCAATCATCACAGCAGTAATCTATCTTTGCAACCTTTGAAGTTGTATTAAGATTCCCTTCCATGCTTTTGAGACTCCTACCGTTTTCAGAGATCTTGTTTGTTTAGGTTTTTACATTGAAGAAATTACATGAAGTCTAAGAAGTCTGGATGTCTTGTCTTGGGTTTCCGTTGTTTGTATCATCATTTACAAATAGTCATAGGGCTTCAGTTGCAACTTTGCTAATTCACATTACATAAGTGACATTGCACAACTGCAGAATGGCAATGGCCAATTAATCGCCTTAGATATGAAGCTAATGACAAAGTGAAGATTTTCACATCAGATGGGGGGTAAGAGGAAAAAAAGGATAAAAAAACCATTGATTTAAGGTATAAAATGCAAGTCAGTGAAGCTAGGAAGATATTTTCTGAAGCTTCGTTGAAGATTATCAATATTAACTCTTGTAAGAGGTTCTTGAGTAGCCTGCAATTATAAAAAATTCCTTTTGACTTAATTCCCATTCCATTCTACCATTCACCATGCCAAGTATCTTTTGTGAAAGAGGGATCTTCAGCCTTCTTTAATGAAAAGTATGTTTAGAGTTTTGCTGCATTTCAGTACTTTCCAGTTAATAGATCATGGTATTCACATCCTGACTGTTTAGGGTACTCTTCCAGCTGCAAGTAGCAGCAGTAAATTACCTATGTAATCCACTGCTTCCCTAAAGTATAACTGCTATCAGGCTTCAACTTTTAAGAAATAATCAATTCATGCAGTGCTATGATTGAAACAAAGATTATGGTCTTTTTTTAATTTATTAATTGTTTAATAGATTTTAAGTTATTTGTAAGAATGTGTTCACTTTATATTTTCCTTGCTTCTCTGTATTAGCTTGCTACGCTTTCAGGGTTCTGCTGTTATTCTTGGTTTTAATACTCTATAATATAAATCATTTTGTTTAACTGTTTAAAAAAGTCAATAGAGACATAGCTGGATAGACAGACTCCTCACCGAGCAAGACTGTAGCTATGCAGTCCAGTTTATTCTTCGTATGTGGCTGTTCCATCCCCCTGATTCTGCAGGGTTTGTAACCAAATGCATTTTATCTTTTCATTTCTGCTTAGAGAAGGTAGCTCTACAGTGACTTGTACTTGCTTATCATCTTTTAATACATACATACTTACACAGGTACCCCGCTACAGACCAAAATGTACTGTTAGGTGTTATATTGTAAGTGGTATTCTGCCATAATTGGGAGTATTTTCTTCTCTCCAGGCGTCCTTAGGTGAAGAAAGAGTATGCTATGTCTAAGGGCTTCATACTCCATTGATTTAGCCTACCTGTTAGAACAAGTTATAAAAATCCTACCAAGAGCAAGAATCTTAGCTTTGGTAGGTAACTTTTATTTTGTTTTGCTTTGCTTTGTTTTGTTTTAAGTGAGGCTGAAACAATACATTTTCATGGTGCATCATGCATTCATTTTTCCATATTTTGTTGGAAAGGTTATAGCCTTAAGTCATAATGCAATCTTAGCTGTGTACTGCATTTAATTGTATGGACAGATGTATGTCCTTCAGTTTCATTGATGCAGAAATAACTCCTTTAATTTAAATGAATCAAATACTATTTCAACTTCCCCAGCAGTCCATTTTTGCTGGATTTATTGTTTGTTGAAAATAATTTAGCCAGTTGTAGTGATAAGGGTTTTCAGTACCTTTACACATCTTGTGTCAAGAAGTGTGTTGCAGAATCTGACTCATCTGTACATAAAATGCCATTAACGAACTGTATGATGGTTCTTGTTTGGTTTCCTTTTTTCTTTTTTTTTTTTTTAATTTTGTTTGGGGCCCTGTGGTTTGTTTTTTTTTCTTGTTCTTTTTATTTTGGAATTCAGTGTATCTTTGAATTATAGTGTATACTAGCTAAGAAGCAATTTAGCTGTTAATTGGAGTTCCCTATTTAATATTATAATACTGCAATGAATATTTAATTGCAGTGATTCATAGAAAGAAAGATGAAAAAAAAAGAAATCATTTTGAAAATGTTTCTCTAGCTGAGGGAAGAGCTGATGTTTCTCAGCCTTAAAAAAACAAAATTGAAGCTGAGAATATTGGAGAAATTGGTTTACTTGAGGATCCTTACAGGCCTACACCCAAACTGAGGCCTTATCCATTTCCCTTGATCCTGCCCTCTTAAAAGCTCTTACAGATTTTCAAAGCAAAGTGAGTGAGAGGTTGCAGAGCTGTTACTGGAGGTTGTCCATAAAATTAGAAAGGTATTGACTGTCCTTAGGCTGCTGTTCCAAGACACTCTGTCTTTCCAAGAATGACACTTACTGTGAAATAAAAATGAGATTGGGATTTCCTGCAATGTTAGTAAGAAGAATCACATTGTCTGATGAAAAACCAAAGTGATATTACAATAATAATAATAATAATAATAATAATAATAATAATAATAATAATAATAATAATAATAATAATAATAATAATAATAGTAATAATAAAGTATTTCAGAAACAAATCTTTACACCGTATGTGCCTTTACTCCTCTTCTTCTTCCAGGAAATTGCCACAGTATTATCTGCACATGGTTTTCCTCTGCCTCTAGAGAGTAGAGAAAAGTTCTGGGACTGGATATCTTCTCCAGCAAGGTGCCAAAAGGAAGAGAGCTGCTGAACGTGAAGTTTCAGTGTGGAACTGAAGGAGATGGCTGGAAGGAGACCAGGTGAGGAGTTCATTGTAATAAAGGGGTTTATGGCTTAGAGCAATACAGCCCCAGAATGGGGGTCATAATTCCTCATTTTCATATTGTGCAGCAACTTCCACTAGAGAGGGAAGTCTCTAGTAATACTAAATCAGTTGAAAAGTGGGAAAGGAAAGAGAGATCTACATTCTCCACCCACAGCTTTTCAGGCCTTGCTGATTACCTGTTCAAAGGTTGATGATGCTTACCGAGATCAGAGGAGGACATTCTTTGGTCTCAGCAGTGTGAAATGTTCAGATGTCATCACTTACTGTAGTGCCTGTGTTTCAGAAAGAGTCTGGTTGCAACCTAACTTCAGAGATGCTTTGTGATCACAGTTCACTTCTTGGAGGAGAGCATATATATCACAAAAAGACTTGTCCCTGTATCACAGTACATTCAAAATGAGACTAAGACTGAAGTCAATCTGTTAACTACATCAAAATTAGAACATTGGGGGAGGAAGAAATTAAGCAGCAAAACAACTTGGTAAAGACCTCTCAAGGTGGTAATGAAACTACATTTTATAATCAATAGTGGTAGTAGAACAAAAAGGAAAAAGAGATGCCTGGGCAACTTTGGTACATGAGAAAATAGATACTCACACATTTTACAAAAATGACTAACCAACCTCTAGATGTTTCTGAATATTATTGAGCGGCAAATAGGCAAAAAGATGGAACAGAAGCTGGACAGCAGTTTTCTCTTTCTAAATTCCTTTAAAAAGACTAAAAAAGGAGCATGAATAAAGTATCAGCAGAGGAAAGACGTGGACCTGTTGGAGAGGGTCCAGAGGAGGGACACAAAAATGATCAGAGGGCTGAAGCACCTCTCCTGTGAGGACAGGCTGGGAGAGTTGGCGTTGTTCAGCCTGGAGAAGAGAAGGCTCCAGAGAGACCTTATTGTGACCTTTCAGTACTTAAAGGGAGCCTACAGGAAAGATGGGGACAAACTTTTTAGCAGGGCCTGTTGCAATAGGACAAGAAGTAATGGCTTTAAACTAAAAGAGGGAAGATTTAGGCTAGATATAAGGAAGAAAATCTTTACAAAGAGGGCGGTAAAACAGTGGCACAGGTTGCCCAGAGAGGTGGTAGATGCCCCATCCCTGGAAGCATTCAAGGTCAGGTTGGATGGAGCTCTGAGCAACCTGATCTAGTTGAAGATGTCCCTGGTCATTGCACTGGGGGTTGGACTGGATGACCTTTTAAGGTCCGTTCAAACCCAAATTATTCTATGATTGTGGATAGCAATATTCATATACTGCTGAGAAAAGTATCAGTTATGAGATCCAAACAACTATTTTCAATCATGGAGATGTCCATATGAAGTTTTTGTAAGCTCAAGCCCACAGTGTTTTTATCACCCTTAAATGTTGAATAAACCCCAGACATGAAAGGAATTGAATTAATTTTATTGACCATTTATGCTCTTCCGTTGATTAAATACCAGTTTACTTACTGCTTTTAAGAAAGAAACATAAGAATATGAAAAAAGAAGCAGCTCTTACTTTACATGTTACTTCATCAACTACTTCTACTTGTGGGGTTTCCTACATTTTTCAGCTTGAACCTTATTTTTCTTGTCCCCTCACCCTATTGCCTACAGTGCTTTCAGGCTAGATGACTGTCAGGATCCCTTCTGGAATGGGATAACTCTGTCTCTGAGAAAATCAAGCTATTGTTCCTGCAGGCAATAAGAACCAGATGATGCCAGGTCTCAGACGCTCTACCTAACTTAGTCCTCAGGCTTTCTTCCAGCATTCCTTATGCCCTAACATATGGCATATGTTGTTTGCTAGGAACATGATGTAAGTAGCCCAAAGACCTCCAGTCATTTACCCAGCTAGAAACTGTTCCAAGTGCTTTGCAGTGTGGGCACAAGTCAATGCCCAGGGAACAGCACAGGCCACAAGGTTATCTCAAAAGGAGTTTGAACCCTGACACCCTACTGTGAGAGGGAATAAACCTTAGCTATGTGGACACAAGCGTGTCATGTCACCTAGTCTTGGCAGCACAGGAAAGTCCCCTGACTGTTTTATTCACTTGTATTTATTATGCAAACATAGTATTAGTGACAACTTAACAGGGATTATGATAATAAAATCATTCTTTTTTAACATATTTTTGTCATTATTATCCTTATTAACATTCTGATATGATCTGGCAAGAAGTAACAAAATAAAAAGACAACAGTAAAAGCGTAAACCCATTCCAACTGCTGTAGGCAATGCAGGAAGTAATGGTGTAGACTTGAAAATAGAGCATTTCTTTAGCAAAAGGGAGGGTAACTACCCTGCAGAGATGTCCTTCTCCTCTGCTACTCCTCTTCCTCTACCACCTTTAAAAAGGTATCATGAGCAGAAAGAGGATTTTTTCCACAATGACACTAAGTTTGATTAGCTAGCTACTGGAATACATGTGAAGAAAGGAGCAGGTCATGAGCTGCTTTCAAGTTATGCTGTTTAATGCAAGATCAGGGGGCTAATTATTTTAGTATTATCTTCCATTATTCAGGCATGGCTAAGGCTCGAACTTGGTGTATAGATACTGCTAAGGGATAATATAAGGCAATTATGGCTGTAGCTTTCTGTCTCATAAACATAGCACAAGACTGTATTCAAGAGCATGCTAATTATGCAGACTTAAAGCCCATAATCACAGCAACAGGACTATCTGCAGCACATGCTTTCAGACTCACAGGACCTTGTATAACCCTACATATTTAACGTGGCAAGTAGCTAGCACTTTCAAACAAGA
Organism: Larus michahellis; assembly: GCF_964199755.1. Lineage (NCBI taxonomy): Eukaryota > Metazoa > Chordata > Aves > Charadriiformes > Laridae > Larus > Larus michahellis. Next base: position 144,616,427 of record NC_133896.1, read on the forward strand.
ATCTGCAAGGAATCCACCCTTCGTGACTACATAGGCCTTCATAGATCATAGGAAGAGAGCTTGAGCTGGTGCATGTTGTGTTAACAACATGCTATTGTAATGTCTATATACAAATATCTTCTGACACGTGATCTTAAGAATTTTTAGCAGGAGCTGTCACTATGTTTCATCTATATTTAAATGAAGGTATCCTCTAGTTCTGGAAAAAATAGACAGTGGAAAAGGATTTATGTCTGCCTTAGACTTGAATGTAACAAGTGGTTAAACACACTTTCCATATACGTAAGAGCTACTCTGCAAAGTTTCTCAGCCAGCATTTTCCTAGCTGCCTGCTAGCACCAGTGTCTGTACAAGCATTTTTCTATGCCAGTTCCAATGGTCTCTTTTCAGTCATCATTAAGTCATGGTATTGTTGGAGATACCATTCCATGTTTTGAATATGTACTATGGTGGAATCCATGTCTCAGCAGAGTCAGTGAACTGACAGGCTAAGTGAGAGCTTAATGACTTGTCCTTGCAAAGCAATGCAAAGCACAGCAAAATTATATGCCTGAAGTGCAGGTATTCCTGCTAAATTAGATGTTCACAGTCACATAATGGGATGTGCAGCAGCACGTAATTTATATGTTCATCACCATTATAAAGTGAACAAGTAGCAATCTGGCTGCACGCTTGTCAGGTGACCTCAAACACTGCATGGAGGCCACAGGGATGCTGAGAAGTAGATGCTGTCTATGGCAGCCAGAACCACTTTGGGGACCACATTGTGCTGCCCAGTGTTTGAGGGTCCTGACTAACTTCTTTCAGTTACGTCTCTGCAAAAAGAAATATTCATATGTAACTTGTTATTTTTAAATGCAAGTTACCTACCCCAAATGGTGTATTTTAGACTTACATTTAGAAAAAATTAAAACCATTTTGGACAGATTGCAGTGCAGATGCAATGCTATAACTCAAGTTGTTCAAATAACTTGTTTGGTTTTTTCCATCGACAGAATGAAAGACACTATCTGGGTATTGCTTCACTTATATGTTACTTTGTGCACGAAGTGCTTTAATTAATTCTTGAGATTTTATGTTTTTTGTTAGGTTTTCTTTAGTTTTAAGTAAATTTCAGAATGCCATTTACTCCGTTACATTTGAAAAAAGTGAAACATGGCATCTTTTATTTTTATTTTTTCAGATTTCCTCTCTCCAGACCTTTTCATTATATTCAGGAATAATTCAGGAAGTCATCATTTGGTTAATGTAATGCTACACTCTTTGATGAATAAACCTCAGACAATAAATTTCATCCGCCTGTCATAATGTCAGGAAGATTAAAAAACTAGAGTAGTCAGGTTCTGTTACAGTATGTGAAGGACTGTCGTACACAAATTCCAATGATTCATAGACAAATAGATTATTGGATACAAAATTTCAAACTTCTTACTTCACTGGTCTACATGATACCTACTTTGTACAGCAATGTCTTTGGACCACAAGGTGTCCACTTTTAGGAAACTGCATCTGTGAGAATTTTGGATTTTTAAGCTCTAATTATTTTTTTCATTCCCCTCACCTCCTTTTTTTGTTGTTATCTATTGAATTCTAACAGGTCATTAACAGACTATGATTTCTTTTGCTAAATCTGAAATAGCACAAGGATCCTCTTCATCGGTACGATGCTACTTTGCAACTTGGAACTATTAATGAAAGAAAAAGATATAGGATAACTGTTAGCTTCATGCAGTTCTTATTTTTACACCCCTAACCACTCTTTTTTGCTGTGGTATTCCCATTAAAAAAAAAAAAAAATTATACATCATATATGAATTGTAGATGAAAACTGTAAAGTTGTAGATAAAACAAGAGAACTGGAAAGACACCGATTTCCTGCTGTTAGTGTGGCCAGACATTGAATAGCTTTTATTCTGACTGCCCCTCCACATTTAGTCTTCTAAAATGCAAATGTCTAATTTCCTTTTCTCTGTAAATAGTCTTTATGCTGCACAAGTTATTTTGCCTATTCTAATTAAAAACTGAGCCCTTTGACTTTTTTTCTAAACTTTTTTGATGATACAGATGTTTCTTAGTACTAACTAGAGATGCTAAATGAAGTTCCCTGGAAGGAATGAAACCAGGTAGCTGGTATTTTATCGTGCTTAGAATATTTACAGGCAGTCATGTTTGTATTTGAAAATACCACTTTTACATGTAATTTTATTTTCAGCATACAAGAATCAATTAATATGCAAAGTCATTTACTCGATATGATGGAGGAAAGCTTGTGAAGAATATCTGCTTTGGTTTTTTAGACACACGAAAGACACGAACAATAAATTTTAAGTCTTTTATTATCATATAATTTAAGTGTTTCTGACACAGATGTTTGTATTTATAATTGAAAATTTAATTTGGCTTCAGATCTCCCAGGAGAATGCACACAATGCTCAGACACTTGGAAAAAGAGAAATTATGTATGAAAGTGATTATAAAAGAGAAGCACAAGCAATTAAAATATCCAAAACTTTGTTAAATTGTTTATGATTCCTTTAGACCTCTAGTTGATTGCTGGCTCTCAGTTAGTGGTGCAACTTACTTATTAAGCAGAGGATTCCTTCTTTCATGTTGAATAAAGATTCTAAAATGATACAGCAAATATAATTTGACTACAGTGGAATGAATTGCTTGTATAGTGCTTTTACTTTATTTAGTTTAACATCTTAATCCTGTTAGAGATTTCTAATCAGTTCTGTTTCCTTTTGTCTGACATAAACTTCTTTCACTTTATTGTGAGGCCAGCAACATCAATGTTAAGCCCTTTTGAACTGAAAGCTACCCAGTCTAACTCTCATTGATATTCTTTCCATCAAGACCTTTTGTTTTTAAATTGGACCATAACATAGAAGAAGCATGGTCATCAGGTCAAAGGAAGTGACTCACACCCTCTACACCAGTCTCATGAGACCCCACCTGGAGTACTGCGTCCAGCTCTGGAGCCCTCAGCACAGCAAAGGCTTAATAAATAAAGGGGGCTTATAAGAAATGCAGAGAGAGACTTTTTACCAGGGCCTGTAATGACAGGACAAGGGGCAATGGTTTTAAATGGAAAGAGGGTAGATTTAGACGAGATATAAGGAAGAAATTTCTTTACAATGAGGGTAGCAAGACACTGGAACAGATCGCTCAGAGAAGTTGTGGATGCCCCATCCCTGGAAGTGTTCAAGGACAGGTTGGATGAGGCTTTGAGTAACCTGGTCCAATCAAAGATGTTCCTGCCCATGGCAGGAGGGTTGGACTAGATGATCTTTGAGGGTCCCTTCCAATCTATGATACAGTCCATGATTTTCTTAGATTTCTGTGCATTAAATGGTACTGAACCTCTTGGCCTAACTGCTGAATTATAAACAGCTGAAGTCATCTTCCACCTCTGCCACAAATGTCCTGGTGACTTGTAGCAAGCTCATTATAATTCAATCCTAAAAACATGATGTATGTGTTGCAATACTGATTAAAAAGCTATCTTTGTGGCCTACTGCATTGTTGAACAGTTACACAATGCCAATGAAGAATTAGATACTTAAGTATCAAATTCATAAAAGCTGCAAGATAGGCAGGCAACCTCTCATAGAAAATCCTGACATAAGTTACCAATTAGAGACAGAGGAGGAGAAGGAAGAATTTAGTTCTGTTCATAATTCTCAGCAATTCTTTCCATCTTCTGAACCAGGAATGAAGTTTGCCTATCTTTACCTTTATTTGGCCTCCACATGTGCCATTAAGGTATCTGTATAATTCCTGGTTCTTTTTCTAATTTTTCAATAATTGTTATGATAACATTATAGAGAGGAAAAGGAAAGGTATTTTTTGGTTGTTCTGTTTTTTTATAATTCACAATCATTTTAAAATTTAAGAAGTTATGAACTCCAGTTCTGTTCAGGTAATATTAATCTGACTTTCTTCCTTTTTTTCCATTTCACATATTTCTGAAGCAGTTGTTAATAAAGCATGGACAGAGCCCTGAAAAGTAAGCAGCATTCACCACTTACAATTCAAGATCTATTTTATTTATTATACAGCAAAGCCTATCTTCCATTAAAGTCTGAAGATATTCTGTCTCATGCTTTTCTTTTGAAGGAAGGATCTCATAATAAGACATGTTGGATATTTCCCTGTACTCAGATGTTGGTCTGAACCCCATTACCACCGTGTCTCTTGGCAGTACGGGCCATGGACTGAGGGACTGAGAAATGATCTCACTTGTAATTAGCACTGAAGCTAGTCAAGGGTTTTGAAGATCAATATCAATATGATAAAGTAGTTCTACAATCAAGTAAAGTATCAGCAACTGAACAAAGCACTGTTGTGAAATGTTCCCATAAGCCATTTTTTTTTAACTACAGATTACTATGTGCGAACAGGTTACCATGGGCAGTAAACTAAAGACATACTTATTTATACTATTTAAACAAATGACAAACTAAAGATATGTACTTCATTTTAGAGTGAAATAAGTTGCAATCATCTTGGAGGATGGGGCTAATTAGTTACTAAGCAGTGGATCACTCACTTCCAAGCAAAATTTGTAAATTCTCTAGGATAATCAAAGAGAAGAAAGGAAATCTTTATTATCTTTATTATTTCTGTCCTAAAGAACATCACTATCCCAGAACCTTTTATTCAACTGACAATCAGAGGATGTAAGATGTTTGAAGATAATGCTCTTTTATTACTGATACTCAGTTAATGTTTAATTATGAAGACTTTTGTCTCAAAGCTGTTTCAAAAGTGCTTTCTTTCAAAGATTTTTCAGTTTAAGCTTTGAATGATGAGGTTTTTGAAGGTTTATAGATGATACGTTGATTAAAATAAAATGAACACTACAGATTCTGTTGTAGCTACTTCCCGAACATTATAATGTACATAATTTTAAAAAAATATAATAATAAAAAAAAATAGACATATATAGCTCGAGAAAATAGAGGTCCTAAGACCTAAGCTGGTTCTTGCAGTCCAAAAATCTGGCCTGTTTTTCCAGGTACCTCAGGTAGTCTGATTAATTGTTCCCCCAAACCTTGTATTGCTAATTATTTTTTTTTGAAATACAAGCAATAAGAGTTTAACAGTCTAGATAAGCTCATGAAGACTGAATGGAGTTACACTCTCCTGTGAAAATGCAGTAAAGACATAAAGACATTCAGGAAGATTCTGCAGATTTGAAAAGGATTTCAGTGGACAAGACTTCGGAAAAAAAGTAGCATAACAACTATGGTACTGTTGAGTATATATTAAGGAATTAACTATGTCACATACTTGCTGGTGTGAGGGGTACTAGACATTTAAACCAGAAAAAAAAATTATATTGCCCTCCCTTCCTGTGACAAATTTAAGACACTGCATTTTTTCATTTATTACTTTGGCAATCTTTCTCATTTTCCTCTGATAAACCCATGATTGGATAGACTGATCTGCCAGGGCAAGAAATTTTAGGTGACATGAATATTTCTGTAAATTTTATTTAACAGTCTTTAGTCTTTCTATGATGGTGCTAATAAGTCAGAGAGAACTTTTCTTTTAGCTGCCTGTGAGGTCTTCATTACAGGTTTCTGAGAGGAAAAAATGTTGGTTTTAGTTTAAGATACCACTTTGAATATGGCTGGACTTGAAATGGAGAAAAAATCCCATCTCTGTTTGACATGGGCAATATTTAGCAATCTAGATGGCTGCTGCCAGTCATGCAGCTGTATGGGAAGAAACTGACAGCCTAATCACATGTTTGACTGCATGCTGAACTTTTTTATTTTCTGCCGGGACTTTAATCTCTGCACCAGGAGCAAGGTGGCAAATGTACTACTGATACCAATCCCCTAAATGCATCTGTATCTAATTTGTAGAGAGGATACATTTCTGATTATGTCTTTAATCCATCAACTGCAGTTGTACTTTTTGGTGCTTGTCTTCACTAATTAAGTTAGAATTCTTTTAAATTTAATAAAACATCTTCCAATCTAGCAATTAACATACAGTTCCAATCTAGGAGTAGTACTACATACACCTCTTGAATGTGTGCATAGTAATGCTTAATAGCACATCCCCTAAAAGAGCTATCTGTGTGTGTATATATGGCATATTGGTAATCCGACGTTCTTTTAGGGAAGGGGAAGCTTTTTTATAGACATTTTTCTGTCTCTGTTGGAGTCCAAAGAGAAAAATTTAATGCTATATTGAGCATAATGATAGGTTAATAAATGTCAGCATCCACGATGTTAGAAGCTTTTGGAGCCCTAAACCAACCCGCTGCTAACTTCTGAGAACCTTTCTATTTTGCACCTTCGCAGTGTCCAGTAACAATTGTCATGAGTTAGGTATGCCTTAGATGAAGTTGTACCTTTGTTTCTTTCAAAAAAAAATGAAAAATAAAAAATCTGCCTGATAATTTATTCCCTTTTTCTTTATGCATTATATAATTAACAAATGAGTATTTCCTGTAAAACTTTTACACATTTGATTTTAAAAATACTTACCATATTTCCCCAATTCCTCATTTCCAAGCAGCAAACACCTCATTATATCTTGTCTACCCTTAAAAGACTGTCAGTTCTACCCTACATCCTCCTGGGACACAGTAACCCAAGCTAAAAACGTGGATACACAGTGCATGGCAAGTGGCATGATTATGGGTTTTTTTTGTTCTCTATTCCATTCTTATAGCTTATTTTTTTTCTCTCCCCCTGCCTCATTACTGAACATTCAACTTCTGTAGTCAGTGCTCTCTCTGCTCCTGGATCAGAACTTTCCCAAGCTGTAAAGGCTGATTTACAGTCTGTCACTGTGTGTGAAAAGTCAGAGGCGCATTATTTTGTACTTTTCTAACACTGAATTTTATCTGCCAATCATCTTTACATATGGCTACCCTAAACAAGTTTGTGACCGTTGCTGGTTTATTTCATTTTTATCCTTCTTTTTCCAGATAATGTAGGGCTATGTTGAACCGCATAAGTTCTAGTACAAACATTCAGGTGATCCTTGTAGTACCTGCCTTCCACTGTTGATAACAGGTTGCTTACTTCTATACTTTTGTTCCTGTCTTAACCAGCTGCTACTCTAAAAGAAAACCATACCTCTTATCGCAGGGATCCATTTTTGCTTTAATACTTCTGGTAATAAATAAATAAAGGCTTGTCTGTTCAAATATGTCATACCAAGTACGTTATCTTTGCCCGCAACAAACTTGGCCCCTTCAAATACTCTTCCGTTAGGTCAGTCTTTAGAAACATTTTTGTGTGTGGTAATTGACCATCTTTTGATAATTATGTTTATCATATTTTATATTAATTTTCTTGGTACAAATGACAGATATAATTCTTAGAGTTATTCTAGGAGACATCTTAAAAGTAGATGCTACATTTCTCATCACTTGTTCTTCTGGGACCAGCACTGTCTTGAGCCCTGGGTTGTCCCACAGGTTGTTTAGGGCATGTTGCGTGGCCTTCCTTTGGAGCTACTTCTTCTGTGTTCCTGCTCCTGCCAATCCATTAGCATCCAGTTTATCAATGGGTTTTTAAATCTCTTTCTGCATTGGCACTTTATTCTGTATTTACTGGAATACTGATGGAAGTGCTACTTATGGGTACTTCATATTACTGTTATATTTCATATTTTAAAAATATTACGTAATAATGTATTTCGAGATCGTGATATGTTAAGCTTGCAGGTGTGTGATAAGGCCACTGGCTGGGCTCTAAGTCAAAGTAACTGAACGGGACATGGGAAGTGACCGGAGAGGACAGCAAAAGCTGCAGAATCCATGGCCAATAACAGTGGCAGCCTTGCATATCAATTTATATTGTCAGTTTATCTTTATCAATAGTGATGGTGGTATATTTTTTAATATCTTCCCAACTCTTTAGGAAAAACACAACCAAAATATTGAACCCAAGCTATTTAATCATGTACATATTTTAATAGAATTATAGAATCATAGAGTCATTTACATTGGAAAAAACGTTTAAGATCATCAAGTCCAACCATTAGCCTAACACTGCCAAAACCACCACTAAACCATGTCCATAAGTACCACATCTACATGTCTTTAAATACCTCCAGGAATGGTGACCCAATCATTTCCCTGGGCAGTCTGTTCCAATGCTTGATAACCCTTTCAGTGAAAAAAAATTTCCAAATATCCAGTCTAAATTTCCCCTGGCACAACTTGTGGTTGTTTGCTCCCATCCTACCACTTGTTACTTGGGAGAAGAGACTGACACACACCTCGCTATAGCCTCCTTTCAGGTAGTTGTAGAGAGCAATGGGGTTTCGCCTCAGCCTCCTTTTCTCCAGGTTAAACAAATCCAGTTCCCTCAGCCCCTCCTCACAAGACTTGTTCTCTAGACCCTTCACCAGCTTGTTGCTTTTCTTTAGGCATGCTCCAGCACCTGAATGTCTTTCTTGTAGTGAGGGGCCCAAAACTGTACACAGTATTCAAGGTGCAGCCTCACCAGTGCTGAGTACAGCAGGACAATCACTTCCTTCATCCTGCCGGCCACACTATTTCTGATATGAGCCAGGATGCTCTTGGCCTTCTTGGCCACCTGTGCACACTGCCAGCTCAAATTCAGGTGGCTGTCTACCAATAACCCCCAGATCCTTTTCCACCAGGCAGCTTTCCAGCCACTCTTCCCCAAGCCTGTAGTATTGCATGGGCCTTATTGAGTCTCATGCCATTGACCTTGGCCTATTTATCCAGCCTGCTTTCTACCCTTAAGCAGATCAACATTCCCGCCCAACTTGGTGTCATCTGCAGACTTACTGAGGGTGCACTCAATCCCCTCATCCAGATCATTAATAAAGATATTAAACAGAACTGCCCCCAATATCGAGCTCTGAGGAACAGTACTTGTGACCAGCCACCAACTGGATTTAACTCCATTCACCACGAATCTTTGGGCCCAGCCATCTGGCCAGTTTTCAACCCAGCGAAGAGTGCACTTGTCCAAGCCATGAGCAGCCAGCTTCTCCAGGAGAATGCGGTGGGAAACAGTGTCAAAGGCTTTACTAAAGTCCAGGTAAACAACATCTACAGCCTTTCCCTTGTCCACTAAGTGGGTCACCTTCTCATAGAAGGAAATTAGGTTAGTCAGGCATGACCTGCCTTTCATAAGCCCACGCTGACTGTGCCCGATCATCTGGTTGTCATGTACATGCCATGTGATAATATTCAACGTGATCTGCTACATAACCTTCTCTGGCACCAAGGTCAGACTGACAGACCTGTAGCTCTCCAGTTCCTTCTTGTAGGTGGGCATCACATTTGCTAGCCTCCACGTCCCCAGTTAGACAGAACTGCTGATAAATGATCAAAGTGGCTTGGTGAGCACTTCCACCAGCTGCCTCGTTAATCCTTGGGTGGATCACATCCGGTCCCATAGACTTATGTGTGTCTAAGTGGTGTAGCAGGTCACTAACCATTTCCCCTTGGATTACAGGGGTTTCATTCTGCTCCCCATCCCTGACTTCCAGATCAGGGGGCTGGATACCCCAAGAACAACTGGTCTTTCTATTAAAGTCATGTTTCCTGTCAGATTGATAATCCTTGCTGTTCATATTTTATTGGTTAGAATTTGAATTGTTTACATGCAGTAACTTTTTTTTCCACTTTTTAAACTGGTGTTCCACCGGTGGATATTTTAGTCTAGAGTCACTTCCAACTTTGGGAAAATAATCCAGTTTTCAGATTAAGACATACAAATCTCTACTAAATTAAATAAAACCCTTTGTAAAACCCTGCTCCTGTAAGTCAATTGAGACAATGCTCCTGTCAGTCAGCCCTTGAAGGGGGAAGACTTGTCAGGTGGGTAATAAAATTAAACATTTTGTTTTCTTTCTTTTTCTTTGTCTCTTCCCTCCCCCTCCCCTCAGCACCCCTCCACCCACCCCCCCCACCTTACTCCATGCCTGCCTTTATGTTTACATATTTCTTTCGGTTATGTTTTGTCCTCAAATTTTGAACTAGATGTTTTTGATTTTTCAGGTCCTGACCAGCATCAGTCCAAGTATATCACTGCACTATGTCTGCAACCCTGGAAGCACAACTGGCAGCTAAAAGCAGAAATGGCATGGGCTAATTTAGCACCACAGAAAAAAAGAAGGTTGGAAGCACAGTTAAGACAGACCAAAGGAAGCTTCAGAAATCTATCAATATTAATTTTAGCATGTGGCTAAAAGCTCATTTAAGAGTAAAAGAAAAAAGCATGGAGGAAGATTAGAATGATTTATTATGTTATTGGCCCAAAAAAAGTGTATATACAAGTTTATGTGCTCTGCTCCAGTCTTGCTGCCGTTGTTAAACGTTCAAGTCCTCACACTCTGAGGAACCTGAAGTAAATCCAAGCTTCTAAAACGTTGTTAGGATATTTCTTGACTGCAGAAAGAAAGGAAAATATATTTTTTCATTCATGCTTTCAGACACCACAAGCCTCAATTTCCATTTGCTGAAACTTGTTTAGTAGGCCCTTTTATATAAACAAACCAGTTGGTGTTATGTATTGCTACATGCCAGAAACTCCATTAGCAAAACGCTTATTGTTGAAATAATGATTGGTCCATTACAGTACTTTTCTGGTTGTAATACAGCAGCTTTGTGCTATCTGTCATTCAAACACATACATAGAAAAAAAAAATTTTAAAAAAAAGTCCAACCTTACCATACTATCTTCTGTTTTCACTGCTCATACTGATGCAATTCTCTGGAAAAGAATTTTATTTTATGTAAACGTCAAAATACCACCTGATACTTCAGATTAATGGCCAACATTTTCAAAGTATCCTGTAGACTTACATACTACATAAGGACTCCTGAAAATATCAAATGCCTTGTTTAGGGGATCTGACAAAACACTAAACAAATTAAAACTGGACCTAGCAAGCATCAGAGGAGCAATGATAGGTGGCTGAACCCTAATAACTTTATTAGTTAAAACTTTGTCAGTGAAAATTTGGGCACACTGACTTAGCTGCTCCTAAGACTGTCAAAGGAAAAAAAATCTCTTCGTAAGTAACCCACCAAGAGGAGTCAACCAAAAAAACTCCCCAGAACACATGCCAGACTGAAGCGGATTGCGTAAATCTTTTTATGGGATGTTTAGGGGAAGGACCAAAGCCAGGGAAAGGGCAGGAACAAGGTGGATCAGGGAGGAAACAGTATGGAAAAACAGAGGCAAAAGGGGATAAAAGGAACCAGATGTGTGTAAACAGGTGCTAGTCAGTACATTTAAGTGAAAGCCCTGCATCTAGTCAGTGCAGTCTGTCCCACTTTCTTATTAATTCCTAGCCCCACATCTCTTTTGTGTGGATGCCCTGTCTATTCTGAGTGTGTGTGAACAGTTGTGAACCTCAAGATGGACAAGCTAGCAAGTAGGAGAGGAGGTCTGAGCAGCTACTGCTGGAGTAGGACCATGAAATACCCATGGCCTGAAGGTCCACGTGCGAGCAACTGGAAGAGAGAGGCACCTGGGGCCAGGTATTAGGTAGATTCCATGTCGAAGACCAGCTCCTGGAGAAATGTGTGTGTGAGTATGTGTTAGAGTGGACGTCAGTCCTGACCATCTGGAAAAGAGGAACAGGACTAGGACATCTGTGCTGTTCCTGATTATGTAGATACTTGTAAAGGTGCTGTTCTCTGCCTGTGCTAACTTTGTGGTCAGTTGTGCCAGTGCAGTGCGCGTGGGTGTGCCATGTGAGTGTGAGAGTTGAGACTATGTGCCCACACTTGCTGCTGGTGGTGCAAGAGACAGGTGAGCATACCTTTGACCCCAGTCCCATAACAGCTAGCAACCCCTAAGACTTTCTAACTGTATTACATTACTTAGTATAATTACTATATACACAATATAAGGTTTCACTAAAAAAAGTAAATTAAAACACGAATTGCTGTTTTGCAAGGCTAAATGGTTGCATAGTGTTATTTAATATGTTGATTAACAAAGAAGAAGAAATGCTACAAATCAAAAAATCATTTCAGTTTTCAGTGCTGTTTCAATATTTTGGTCAAATTGCAAAATCGGAGGTAACTGGATGCACTAACACTATGGTTACCTGTGGAGGCTGGAAAAGTATACGAAGGAGATAACAAAATGAGAGTTAGCCAGGAAAATGCAAAACAGTAGAAGAGAGATAACAAAAAGAGAGATACGTGAAAGGCAAGAAAGTCTAGAAATTTATCTAGTGATAGTGAAAAACACTGAAACATACATATTCAAGAAGCTGCAGTAGAGTAAAAGATATCAGCCAAAAAAGCCTACGGAATGTTGGGTTGCAAATGAGGACTCACGCAACAGTTGAAGCACCACAAAGAAAAGAGGTTTCTCTCTTTACTGAGCGAAACATGTAATGTACAAGATTGGTCAGCTCAATATACAAAATATTCCACAAAAAATTGAATTAAATTCAAAGGGCAGCAACTCAGACACAAAAAGACATCTATGATATTAGCCTAACATGGTCTTTCAGTTGTCAGTTATTCACAACAGAAAATTTTCCGTAACTTTATTGCCTAAGATCTATTTTCCATATACCCAAGACAATGTTTTCATCCCACATGAGGAAAGAAAGGGATTATTACAAAGTTAAATCATTTTGACTACTAAATGTATTCTCTTGTTTATAGGTCACTCTAGACATAAAGAGGTTGTTTTCATGTCTCATCATATTTCTAAACTACTCTGATATAAATATACCGGCTGTATTTTCTGCTATTATGATTGCTATATGATTCTATAGGTGTAAGAATTTTACAGTATACATAAGAGATGGAAATGAAGGGAAATATTTTTTCCATTCCAAAGTGTCATAAAAGTCCTATAGACTATGTGTTTTTAATTTAAATGCATAAAAAATAAGTTCTTCTGTTCCACAAGAGCATAAATTCTGAATGGCAAGACTGGAAAATCACCAAAGTATTTATAAAAATTATAAAATTTTATAATACATGTATATTAACATATTTTATGTGCAATTGGGTATCATAATGCCACTAAGAAAAGTATTATACAGGGAATTAGTATGGTATCCCTATTTTAACCAAAATCCTGAACTCTCATCTGTGAGAGTTCTTTAAGGAGCTCCTTAAGGAGTGATTATTAAGTTCAGAAAAGTAGCTATGCCTCAATTAAATTCTGCAAGCATCTTCAATATGATTCAAAAGTATTTGAGTAAGATCGTACAAAGGAAAATGATGGAATTTAGTTTTCAGATTTTGAAATTACTATGTCAATATAATAAACTTCTTTTTGGGAAGGAGAGATGTGCTGGTTTTGGCTGGGACAGCTTATTTTCTTCATAGGAGCTAGTATGGGGCTATGTTTTGGATTTGTGCTGAAAAACAGTGCTGGTGATAGGGAGGTCCTTTTGTTATTGTTGAGCAGTGCTTACACAGAGTCAAGGCTTTTTCTGCTTCTCACACCACCCCACCAGTGAGTAAGCTGGGGGTGCACCAGAAGTTCGGAAGGGCCACAGCTGGGACAGCTGACCCTGACTGACCAAAGAGATATTCCACACCATATGATGTCATGCTCAGCATATAAAGCTGGGGGAAGAAGAAGGAAGGAGAGACGTTCGGAGTTATGACATTTTGTCTTCCCAAGTAACCATTACCCGTGATGGATATGTCTTTCCTGGAGATGTCTGAACACCTGCCTGCCAATGGGAAGCAGTGAATGAGTTCCTTGTTTTGCTTTGCTTGTGTGTGCAGCTTTTGCTTTACCTATTAAACTGTCTTTATCTCAACCCACAAGTTTTCTCACTTTTAGTCTTCCGATTCTCGCCCACATCCCAACAGGGATGTAGCTGTGTTGTGCTTAGTTGCTGGCTAGTGTTAAACCACGACAAGGGAGAAATTCAGGGTATAAAGAACACACTCTTTCTCATCTTGTCACATAAAATTTATTTCCTTACAGTCTTTGGATTTTTTTAAATAATCCACTATAATTCATAATGAACAGTTTGCTAACCTTGACCTTATGTGATATTTTGCCTACTCTAGGCTATTACGGATGTCTTGGATGTCTGGATGGGTCTGACAGAAACAGTTATACTTCTGTGGTTTGTTAACCATATATAGTAAACAGTAAGCTTCAAAATTTATTTATTTTTTTATTTGCTTTTTTCTCAAAATTCAAAGTATTCCAGAAAATCCTATGTCTGAAAAAAGAACTTGTAAGCATATGTGGAAAGTGAGAGTGGTCATGGAGGTGATCCCATCAAGGACCTCTTTGGTGCAAAGGGGATAATAAGTAAAAGGGGAAGCGATAAAAAAGAAGACACACAGGCATGAGCTGATAGACAAGGGAAAGCAGAGACAGTGCCAAGGATGAAAAATCTCCAGACGTTAACTGATGGGCACTCAAGAAACACCAGGCACAGCTCTGGAGAGGAAAGCTTGGGCTTTGTAACTTATAAGAAGTGGGAAACAAGAACATGGGCATTTGGGATACTTGAGGGGAGTGTCAGTGGGACTACACAAAACTTAGGAGGGAGCATGTAGGGGAGGGGGATGTGTTGGAGCAAAGGGAGAAAAGGAGGAGAGGGTTGTGTATAAGAGAGTCTGGCTTTGTGCAGACTGTGTCAGGTAAGTAGGCTTGTCTGACCTAGCCCTGCTCCTCATGCCCCCAGCCTGGCCTCTCTTCTCCTTAAATCCTGTGGTAGCTCTTCCTGTGCCTCCTCACTTGCTACCCCTTGCAGATGTGAGTGGCGTAGGGACAAGGTGCTGGCTGCTGGGGGGACGTGAGTGGATTTGGGGTCAGAGACTGGTGTCAGACAAGGGTGCAGGTGCCCCAAGCCAGTGGTGTCAGAAGATTGGGGTGAGCAGGGCAAGTGAAGGTCTTCGCACTGACAGCTGGAGCAGGGCAGTAGTTACAGCTTGGGTCCCTGGTGCTGGCTGCTGGTGGGGTATGAGTGTCTGTATCTCCCCAAAACCAGGTGTGTGTGTCGTGCACGTGTCAATCTCAGCAAACTCCATGCTGGAACTGACAGTGAGCAGGAAGTCCCAGGTCTGGGCAGGGGCACCGGGCAGGCAGAGGATCGGCCACTTGCAACATCCCTTAGCAGAAAATGAGGACATAGTTGTCTCTTTATTATTAGTTGTTATCTATTACTATCACCTTTGAAAATGATCATTTGGAGGAGTGAGAGCAAAAAAGGTAGTCCATGTAAAATGTTAATGTCAAGCCCTTTAATTCTGGTACTTCAGAGGAGTTCATTCAGCCTTTTGTGGTTTTTTTTTGTTTCGGTCACAACAACCCCAAGCAATGCTACAGGCTTGGGGAAGAGTGGCTGGAAAGCTGCCTGGCAGAAAAGGACCTGGGGGTGCTGGTGGAGCCAGCTTAACAGGAGCCAGCAGTGTGCCCAGGTGGCCAAGAAGGCCAACAGCATTCTGGCTTGTATCAGGAATAGCGTGGGAGCAGGAGTAGGGAAGTGATCGTGCCTCTGTACTTGGCACTGGTGAGTACTGTGTTCAGTTCTGGGCCCCTCTGTACAAGAGGGACATTGAAGTGCTGGAGCGTGTCCAGAGGAGAGCTGCCAGGCTGGTGAGGGGTCTGGAGACCAAGTCATATGAGGAGAGGCTGAGGGAGCTGGGCATGTCTAGCTTGGAGAAGAGGAGGCTGAGGGGAGACCTCATTGCCCTCTACAACTACCTGAAAGGAGGTTGTGGAGAGGTGGGTGTTGGCCTCTTCTCCGAGGTGAATAATGACAGGACCAGAGGAAACACTCTGAAGCTGCGGCAGGGGAGGTTTAGATTAGATATTAGGAAGAATTACTTTCCTGAAAGAGTGGTGAGGCACTGGAACAGCCTGCCCAGGGAGGTGGTTGAGTCACCATAGTCATCACAAGATAGTCCTTGTCTCAAAGACTAGAATATTGGTATAATCCAAATATATAAAACATAAACCATGCACACCGATCAATAAAAGCAAGGAAACAAAAGATTATTGACATAATTTTATTACATTGGTAGTCAGCTAGATGTCAAGTTTAAGAGGCATCATAGCAACATAGAACTATTACATTTAAGTAAATTATAGGAGGAGCAATCCAGTGAGTGTTTCTTAATGAGAATTACAGCTTAGCAGACTCTTCAGGGCCTCCCCATCTCAAGTAACACAAAATGATACTTTGAGTGATCTAATGAATTATTCCTTTCTTACAGAAGACTTACCATTTCAGTAAAGAAGCATGTCCAAAGCCGTATCAGTTTTCATCCTGGCACAGATTCCAAGACCAGAATGCCACAGATATAGTTCCTTCTAATGTTTTCTATTCTGACATTTGTTTCTATAAAGAACTGTAACATGAAACTAGGACATACACATATCCCTGCATGACCTATTTTATTTACTAAATCAAACAGACCTGGGTGCTTTTTATCCACCTCTTATTTCTCCTCAACCTATTCTTTCTGCAAAAGCCCACAGATATCTTGATTCCCACAACATGTATACATGTAAATAACTGTAAGTATATAAGTATAATTAAAGATCTTGTGCTTAATTATGATTTCTTTTTCAAGGTACTTAAGTTTGGGGGAAAAACTTGGAAGGCTTAGAGTGCAAGTTTTTGATCCAGATAAGCATGAGATTTGAGATACAGGCAAGATTGCCATGTCCACTGACTGAATTTTTTTGACAAAAGTATGTTTCTCTCCTGTAGCTGAATTCAAAATCCAATGATTTACCCCTGCTTTCTGAATTTATCTTAGAAATTAAGCAAGCTAAATATATAGATATCTTGAACCTGGAGCAGGAGAGACAACCAACTTTTTTTGAGAGCCTTACGTCTGCGTCAACAAAATTATTATATATATTATAATATATTATATAGATTATAATATTATATATATTATATATCTGAAATATTAGTGTTGCACTGAAGAACAGGGAGAACTTGGTTATTTAATTAATGTAGCTACTTTTAAAAATTGTTTTATGGTTTTATGTTGTTTGGGTTTTTTCTACATCTGTGCCTCTATTTGTCTTTAGATTTTTAAAAATTAGATGGCCACCTTAGACTCCCTTTAAAGTCAGCATGACAAAATAAAAAATCATTAAGGGAATTAATCTCCAGCATTATACGCATATATTTTATGATGAGAAGAATAGCTTCCTGGAGTGGTCATTTCTTTCTACTAATTCTTAAGGGAGTCCATAATGATTAACATACATACATCATGTTTAGCCTCCCAGGCTAGGGGTAATGAATCCCATCATTATTTTTCTGTATATTTTGAAAAGAATTCGTGGGAGTTTTAGCCCTTAGTATTTTATCTTAAATTATTAATTATAATTTCTGTATTCTCTAGTCTATTCTCAGATTCTTTATTGCCATGAACTCTATATTTTTTCTTATGGTTCTCTTATTCAAAAACTACAACTTTAAATCAGCAAAGGATTTATTTTTTTACTGTTTGAAAAGATATTTAGTATGAAATATATATATAAAATGTTATATTTAGTAGGCCTTCCTTCAGTAGACTTCTCTAAATAGCATTTGTTCATCCACCATCTTAAGGAATGAATTGCTCCTCTCCTTTCCAGTCTCAAAAATTACATCTGTAAAACTGTTTCGTTTCTTATGAACCCCAAGGTACGTAAAACTCACAATATATTTACATTTCATTCTGTTAATGTAATTAAAATGTTAATAAAATCTCACTCAAAACAATCTGTCAGAAAAAGAAACACTGATTTAATTTTCATGGAGCACACTGTAGGCTGCTAATCTTCTATTCTAGCAATAAAGTAAAGGACATGCATTAAGAGGCTGAAATATTGGTGGATTTATCCACCCACAAAAACCTTAAACACCTCCTGATGTGCATTTTAATAAGCTTTTCTATATTCCCTTTTATTTTCCTTCTTTTATTATAGTATCACTTTTTTTGAGGTACAGCTGTTTAGTAGCAATGTTATTGATAACAGAAGTACATAGAGAAAATAAATATTGAGCATGAGGCATTATGATTTGATACTTTTTCCTTAACAACGCAATAGGATGATGAATTTACCAGACTGCTCATGTTTTTTTTCTGTTTGGTTGGTTGTTTTGTTTTGGGGTTATTTTTTTTTTGGTTTTATTTTGAGTCTTTTTGTCTCCTGGATTCAAGGTGACTAGTAACTAAGTTCTTGATCTCCTGATGTGGGATTTTCATCTTGTGGCTTTAAAGCTGACCACATGTCCACATAAAAAGGACAGGGAAGTTAAAAAAGGAATGGGGTTTGTTTTTAATAAAAAGTTTACCAGGCAAAACAGAGGACACTGCTGAAAAAAGAGGAATGAAAAGAGACAAGGTCATCAGACACAGAGAGTGACTTTGTAACTCTCACTGCATTTTCCAGTCTTAAAGTAAGAGAAGTTAATTGTCAGGTTAACACTTCAGCCTCATGAAAAATCAACAATTCACTAAAGGAAGAAAAATTTAAAAGTCTTGGAAAAGTGAGGCAATTTTTTTTCCATGCAGTTGTAGACTCCTTGGGTTTAATCTGTATCTAGTCATACCAAGAATAAAGATTGTTTTAATAGTGTTCCCATTCTCAGGATAGACATCCTCCACTTTGTTATTTGGTTGAACCATCTTACATCTACAGAAGGCATGTTATAATCACGAATATTTAAATGTGGGAAGTTAGCCTAATGTTTGGGCTGAAGACCTCAGGATAGTTTGTGTCTAGAAGCAGTACCAAATAAGGACTCTGGAGGTAGTAGATCAATATTGGGGTTTTGCTTTGATTTTGATCTGCTTTTTGAATCAACAATTAGGATTAAGAGGTTTAAGCCAAACAAATTAACCCAGTATGCACCCAGCAAAGGCTGTGACAAATATGGAATTCTTTAATGCCCTCAAAAAAGGAAAAGTCAGATACCAATTTAACAGCCACATTCTTTTTCCCCTGAATTTTTTATTTAGTTTTGCTGAGAAAGCCCTATCTCTCTTTTCCTTTTTTTTTTAATTTTTTTTTATTGTTTTTAGCATTATTTCCCGTATCTCCGGTGCACAAGCATCTTCCAAGGAAAATCAACATCCTTATCTGTGTTTGTAGCATCTATGACATTTTTCTTTTCCAGGTGAAAATTTGTGTGGAATTTTTGGCCTGGGTTCAGAGATGGGAATATCGTCATTTTTAGGATTGTCTTTCAACATTTTTAGGAACCATAACGAAACAAACAAACAAACAAAAACTCTCTCCTTATAAACTTTGTTTTACTGATAGCTTTAGCCTGTCACAGATGAAAAAAAAACAAAATTCAGCACAATTTGGAAAACTTTTATGACAGAAACACTGCTTTTAAGCAATGCATTTTTAACATAATTTCTGAAAGTAAGTCAGATTTCTGTCTGCTGATTCTGGTGTTTAAGTGGTTAATCTCTGCAGCAATAATAAAATAATTTAGACTACTTGTAAAAAGATGGTCACTTGACCCTCTACCATGCGTTCTACTTGAACTTTGTGATTCAGTGCCTACTCAGTTTCATTGTAAAACTTGGGTACATAGAAGAAAACAAATACTGTCTTTGTAAGCACACATAATCCTTTCTATGTAAATGTTATGCAGTACTCCTACTATTCTTAGCTTATTTCTTCAGGGAAGTGTGCTAAAACTGAGGAAGATGTGGACTGCTTTAACAGCATGGATTTGAAGAGCTTCGTATTTCTGGCTCTCTATGTGTAACTGAGATGACACTTCAGAAACTGAACAATAAACTTTTTTATACATCGCCATTGTTTTTGTACGTATATTCCAGCATTCTACAATTTTTTCTTCACCTTGAGAGTGGCAAAAAACAAACCAAAGGTTTTTCCACCAATGGTAGTCATCAGAAGTTTCCCAGAGGAGTCTAAGTGAGAATTTTTTTTATAGGCATACCTATAAATTACAAGGGAGTCCTGTACAAGACTTGTCTTTTCTGTAAGTTTGTAAGGCAGGAAAAATTTGATATATTTTAGAGCTATTGGTAAGTTACATGCTCAGTCCAGCATCTCCATATTTGCTGTTCCTTCAGCTCTGCAAGAAATCTTGCCACACAAAAACCAAATTATCCTTAATGGCATGACAGTGTTGATTGATCAAGCAGTTGCATTTTTATTTTTTTCCTTTAAGTCTTTTTACAGAAATTTCTTAGGATCTGTCATCTTTATTCATAACTTATTTAGTACTTCTTACTGTACAACAGAGATGATTAGAAAATATTTAGCCTCCATCCAACAGAAAATGGAAATGGAAATGAAAATAGAAAACTCCCTTTTCACATGAAAAAAAGCGGTTAGGGGAAATCCTTCACAATCTATATTACTTTCCAGTGACTGAAGACTGAAATGACTTTGCCAAGATGCCTGAACTCCAAATCACAGAATAAGGTAGGTTGGAAGGGACCAGTCACCAAGCACTTTCCTTGATTGCCATGATTGCCAACCTTCAAATGTCCATGTCATTATCCAGACCAGTATCTTCAGTGTCCTTCAACAGGTCACATGAACTTCTATATGGCTTATAGCTTGTGATGTATGACTTGTATTTGCTTAAGGACTCCTCATCCACATCTTCCTCCACCGGGGATTGTTACATTTTTATTTGCTTCTTTATTCAGAGAAGGGTCACGAAGATGATCAGAGGGCTGCAGCACCTTTCCTATGAAGACATGTCTGAGAGAGTTGGAGTTGTTTAGCAGGAGAAGAAAAGACTCTGGGGAGACCTTATAGCAGCCTTCCAGTATCTAACGGAGGCTTAGAGGAAAAAGGGGGAGGGACTTTTTATCAGGGAATGCAGAGAAATGTTGAGGGGTAAGAGTTTTAAACTGAAAAAGGGGAGATCTAGATTAGATATTAGGAAGAAATTCTTTACTGTGAGGGTAGTGAGGCATTGGGAAGTTGTGGATGCCCCATCCCTGGAAGCGTTCAAGGCCAGGCTGGATGGCGCTTTGAGCAACCTGGTCTAGTGGGAGGTGTCCCTGCCCATGGCAAGGCGTTTGAAACTAGATGATCTTTAAGATCCTTTCTAATGCAAACCATTCTTTTATTCTATGATTCTACATACACATATATAGCTGATATATTCATATGGGAGGAAATAAATTTCTATGACTGACTACATCTCATTTTGTTCAGTGTCATGTTTGCCGAATCAGGTATCATTAAGTCTTTTTGATTAAGGTAACAGAGGAAGACTGTATATTCTTAATAACCTGGTATGCTAAACCATTTGACAGAAGATCATTAATTTTCAGGTTTGCTTGTTCCATCAATAAGGATATCATGTTGTATCTGGAAAACCAGATTTTGGTCTTCTTACCCCTCTTTATGTCTTTTAGAGTCTTAGGAAGGCTTGGTGACTAACCATTTATAAAGTGATGGGTCCTCATTCTTTAATATTCGATGCCTTTGTTTTAGGAAATTATGCCTTCATTTTTAAATCTTAACATATTGCTTATCCCTATTACATTCAGCAGTTTCTGAGTCTTAAAAAATGTTATTGCACACTATTAACACATTTTTACAACAAAATACTTACTTATTAATGTAATAAATGGAGAATGCCAAAATACATGAGAGGATAATTAAAATGATTTGCTCATATTGCTCTGTTTATTTTTAGCATAATAATGGTGGGTTTGGTCATAATTTAAGTTTAGGGAATCCAAAGATTTATCTGCTTATAGACAAAGGGGTTTCGATTTTCAGTTTTGAAATGGAAAGGAATTTTTATTTGCTAGAGGATATTTGTTTCAATTAAACATGTCCAGTAATTAATGATTAGTCTCTAAAGGGCTAACCTTTGAGAATATTCATTATCCATTGCTACCAATCTTTGCTTTTAGCTGTCTTAGCTTTTGCGATCACATCCTTCAACTTTAGTTTCTCTGTATTTTCCCCAAGAGCTGCTCTGTAGTTACATGTTTCTTTTCTTCAGCTCTTGATGTCACTTGACATCTATCCTTTATTTTTGTTCATTTAGGAACTGGTGGCTCTATAGCAAAGTGCTGGATTCTCTGGAGAACTAGCTCCACAGCTGTTTCTCTATAAACACACAGTGTAAAAGGTGGGAGGTTTATTTGTTGTGTTTTGTTTTTTTTGGGGGGGATGTTGTTTGTTTCTGCTTTTTCCCTTGGAACTAAACATTTTGTGTTGTGTTTTTTTTTAAAAATATTCTTTCATCATGTCTCTTACACTGGTAGCATCCCTATTTGTTTGAAGTATTTTTAAAAAGTATTTACTAGTCTGGGAAATGAGCCTCAAATATGTTAATCTTAAATAGTTTAAATCGCTTTTGAATCTGTTTGTGCTTACAGTACTTTTTTTGTCTTGTCTTTAGTTATTACTCACAGATTCATTATTTAACTGGAATTTGAAATCATTTGCTTAGGAAGATGTCACTTTACTTTTCCTTTATGTGGTTTACCACACATGATTTACACTTCACTTGCTCTCATGATAGAAAGAAAGCCTTCAAAATATCAGTATTGAATTATTTTTCTTGGAAAAAGAGATGTCATGACTGCCTATCAGCACACCCTCAGGAAACAGACTAACTTTCATGCCTCTCTTAAGGTCAGCAATAGTAATCTGCAAGGATTATTAATAAATTTACAATTGGCTTTAAACCTACAAAGTGCTGTATATATCATAGCTCACCATCACTGTACCTACGGGAACAGGTTGATGATCTGGAGAAAATGGCTACCCATCTCAAAAAATAATAATTGGGGATAAAAGAAAAGCCTTCCAGTCAAAATTCATGAAGCTGCTGTTTGGTGAAATTAATTTCTTTCATCTGGTGTATATTTCTAGTTTTTATTTAAAACCTAAAAAGAACAAGCTAAATTTTGGGAGATAATGGTTTGCAGGTAGTATGAATGCATTTTTCACTCTTCCAGCTATCAGAAGATCTAGGGTGAATTGGACTGAAGCTTGGTTATATACACTGATCACAGGCTGGGAAATCACTGTCTGGAAAGGACCTGAATTCAGGAAACATATTTATTTAGTAAAACACCGGGACCCATGCTTAAGAATTCATGCTGTGCTAAACTGAAATGGCCAATGAATTTTCCCCGTGGTTTCCCCAATCTATGTCCCAGTAAATTTCACTTTCCAAATGCTAATAAACTGCAGAGTCCTGGTATTACATATCAGTTAAGGTGCCTTGGTGCCTTGGTGTGAAGGACTCTATACCGAAAGATAATTAGTCTGCTTATGTTCAGGAAATAAGTGTTGGTGTGCAACTCTCTAGATTCATATCTTGTGGGACAAAGCCTAAATATTCCATGCAACAAAGAGAATAAAAGAAAAAAAACAGACCATGCTCATCCCCCAAAAAACTGAGATTTAGAAATGCTGTTGATATCTACATACAGTATAAAAATATCTAAAGCTATTTGCATGCTTTTTTTTTCTTGCAACTCTATAAAGCATTGTGCAATGCCATCAACTTTTTTACAGATTCCTAGAAGCAAATTTTGTGGTTTTTCTATAATACATATATAAAGGAACAAATCAATTGAAATAAAACCTTCAACAATTGTATCCTGGCAGAACTGTTTTGTGAAGATCAATATGTTGCTCTTCCGTGAAATTTTGAAACAGGACAGATTCAGACTTGAAATACAGCAAAGATTTTAAAAAATGACAGCTATTAACCATGGCAGGTATACATTGCCAATGTTGCATTGTCAGATTTTGTGGTGCATCCTCTACCAATGGTAAATTTAATATCATGAATAAATATTTTTCTGACATATTCTCACTGAAGGGAGATTTAATTCAGGGGAGTCGTTTTGCCTCTGTTATATAAAACAGACGATCACAGTAAACACAGATGAGTTACATATCAACAGATAAGAAAATGCATGTAGTTTTATCTCAGAATACAGTACATATTTCATTGCTAGAGTCAATAAAAGGCTTTGTGCAAGATATATATAGTAAATAGATACTTTTTTTTAAAGAGGTTTTAGTTGTAATTATCATACTGATATAAGTGAGTCAAAAGATATGTGAATGAAAAAGAAAAAAAAACCACAAACCTCATTCTTTGACAAAAATAAATTCCCTATCCCCAACTTTTTATAAAAACATCTGTGTGTTATATCTAGTGGAAGGTGGCATTAAATAAAAGAAAAGCAATGACAAAAATGGGGTCGGTGCACCCGTATCAAAGTGCAAATCTTCAAATAATGACTACAGCAATACATCGTTATAATTTTAGGCATAGAGTATTCAGAGTTCCCCAAAGTAATTAGAAATTATGGTGTAATTGACTATTTCATATCTTTAGAAACATATTAGTCTGACTCTTTAATAAAATCTGCATGAGTTATATTGCAAGAACATCCTAAATTGCATGTTAAGATTTTAAAAATATAATCATAATTTATATGACAAAGCTAATTACCATGTGCAAAAAATATCAGTACAGCAAAATTGTGTATTCTTTGAACTAGAAAAGAAATAATTCTGTATCTGGAAAAGCTGTGTTATTCAGATACCTGTTTTCCTGTTTTAAATGCAAGTAATCAATGGGATTTTCCTTTTTTCAGAGCTCCTTAAAGAATTTATTTTATAAATGACCTCTGACAAGGAGGATAGTGTAAAAACCTATTACTTGCCACAGTTCACTGACAGATATTCTGCTGCCAGGACATAATTTAAGAGTATGTATTGGGTGAGTGGCAAGGTTTTGGTTGTGGGGGAGCTACAGGGGTGGCTTCTGTGAGAAGATGCCAGAAGTTTCCCCCATGTCCAATAGAGCCAGTGCCATCTGGCTCCAAGATGGACCCACCACTGGCCAAGGCAAGCCCATCAGTGATGATGGTAGGCGCCTCTGGGATAACATTTCAGAAGGGGAAAAAAACCTGCACGGCAGTAGCAGTAAGAGAGAAGTGAGAATATGTGAAACCAACAACTCCGCAGCCACCAAGATGAGTGAAGAAGGAAGAGAAAGAGGAGGTGCTTCAGGGACTGGAGCAGAGATTCCCCTGCAGCCTGTGGTGAAGACCTGTGGCAAGGCAGGCTGTTCCCCTGGAGCCCATGGAGGTTAACGGTGGAGCAGATATTCACCTGCAGCCTGTGAAGGACCCAATGCAGGTGGATGCCTGAAGGAGGCTGTGACCCTGAGGGCAGCAGGACCTGTGACCCAATACAGAGGACCCCACACTGCAGAAAGTTTTCTGGGACCACTTCTGACCCTGTGAGGGACCCACACTGGAGCAATCTGTTCCTGAAGGACATGGAAGGACTCACTTTGGAGAAGTTCATGGAGAACTGTCTTCCATGGGAGAGACCCCACGCTGAAGTATGGGAAGAGGACGACAAGTTCTCCCCCTGAGGAGGAAGGTGCAGCAGAGACAACGTGTGATGAACTGACCACAACCTCCATTCCCTGACACCCTGCACTGCTCGGGGGCAGGTGGTAGAGAAAACTGGGAGTGAAGTTGAGCCTTGGAAGAAGGGACGGATATGGGAAAGGTGTTTTAAGATTTAGTTTTTTTATTTCTCATTACCAACTCTGATTGGATTGGTAAAAAATTAAATTAAATTAATTTTCCCCAGGACAAGTCAGTTTTGCCCGTGAGGCTAATTGCTGAGTGATCTCCCTGTCCTTATCTTGACCACAAGCCTTTTTTTATATTTTCTCTCCCCCTATCCAGTTGAGGAGGGTGAGTGATAGAGTGGCTTTTGCGGGCACCAGGCATTGAGGCAGGGTCAACCCACCATGGCGTATAAAAAAAAATCATAGGCAAAGTTTTTATCAGACACTAGTGATAGCAGCCAGCTCCCACTTGTACATTTGAAAAATTGCTTTCAGTCCATTTTCCACTTAAGTTAATGATACATCTTTATTTTTACTATTTCTGATACTAAAGATAAAATTTCATGAGAGACAGACATGTGCCCTAATGGCCCTAATCACACAGCCTCTCATTGGTGACTAGGTAAGGAGTCATCTCACTGTGGTTGTGTCTGATTCAGAACTACTGGGAGGATTTGGTTCTGGTTGCAGCTCAGAAATGTCACAGAACAGCTGTGAGATTTTTATTGAACAGGTTGGGCTCAAAAGTTTTATGAATACTGCTTATGAGTTTCAGACCCATATAATTATCTACAAGATCTGGCTCATGAGATATTATCACTGAAAGGGAAATTCAACTCTGTGCATTATGAACATATATCATAAACTCTGAATTTGTTCCAAAGATTACTGTAGTTGATGTAACGTTTTCAGTTTATTACAGTCAACCTTGGACAAGACCTTCTACTGTACTGATGGTCCTGCTAAACAAAGCAATGAAACTCAGAAACTTCAAAAACTGTTCTAAACTAAAGTAGTTTTTGGAAGCATGATCTGAGATCTGTCATCACAGACTAATCTCATTTTTCTTCTTTTCTGTTTCCTGAGAAGGTTTCTACCTTCCTTTCCATTTATCTGATAAATATTAGCTTTGTTCTCTAAGAACTGGGTTGTGTTTCTATTTCTTCCTTTACACAGTAAGTTGGTCCCCCTCTGTAAACTATATACAGTACTAGTTAGGATACAAAATAAAGAAATCATCTCTACCTGGGTGTGACCAGAATCTTTATCTTCTTTGTCTCAATGGGGAACAGCAGATGGGCAGTAAGGAGACATATCAGCACAGGAAGGACATGGAACTGTTGGAACAAGTCCAGAGGAGGACTACGAAGATGATCAGAGGGCTGGAGCACCTCTCCTATGAAGAAAGGGCGAAAGAGTTGGAATTGTTCAGCCTGGAGAAGAGAAGGCTCCAGGGAGATCTTGTAGCAGCCTTTCAGTACCTGAAGGAGGCCTACAGGAGAGATGGGGAGGGACTCTTTATCAGGGAGTGTAGTGACAGGATGAGGGGTAACAGTTTCAAACTGTAAGAGTGGAAATTTAGATAAGATATTAGGAAGAAATTCTTTACTGTGAGGGTGGTGAGGCACTGGAACAGGTTGCCCAGGTGAGCTGTGGATGGCCCGTCCCTGGAAGTGTTCAAGACCAGGCTGGATGGGGCTTTGGGCAACCTGGTGTAGTGAAAGGTGTCCCTGCCCATGGCAGGGTGATTGGAACTAGATGATCTTTAAGGTCCCTTCCAGCCCAAACCATTCTATGATTCTATGATATTCTTAATGGACTTTTTACTGGCATTTCTTTTCACAAGAAAAGTACCCCAAATCTTACTAAATTGCATGGGTAAGAGAGTTGGACATGAAAATCATATCAAATAAATATACAGCGTAGCATTGCGTAGCATGGTGTGGTGTGGTATGGTATGGTATGGTATAGTATAGTGTTACTAGTACAAATGCTGAATGTCACTAGACTCCTGAAGTGCTAGGAACCTTTGATAGCTTGTAGCAGGTCAATGGGAAAACAAGGAAATTTGAGATGATGAGGAAAATTAAAGACCAAATCAGACACAGTTGACCAGAACTTCATCTCAGCCTAGTCCAAAACTAAGTCTAGTTTAGAGAGAGAATGATCCTCAAAAATACAGTTATTAAACTATGACCAGTACAACTCTGATCTAAAATTTAAGTGCCCTATTAACATAGGAAAATCCTATCAACTCTAAATATTTATGCACTGATCTAAAATCAGTACCTCAGATTGTTAAAAACTATCTTCCTGCTTCTTGGAAAAAAATCTACAAATCTGAGTTACTCCTTTTGGAAAACAGTCACCAAATATCATTCTGTGAGGAATAAGTCTTAAGTTTTACAAGACAAAAGGCCATTAAAGTGACAAGAGCAACAGAAACCATGCATCATTCAGAAACATGTTCCTTGTGATTAGAAGAAATCTGTGACATATTTGAGTTTTTCCAACAAAAATTGTGAAGGTATTTTTTAGAATAGCATCTAGTAAACTACAGTGGTTTTAGAATCACTTAACAAACCAACTAGAGCGTCTAAAAGTAGCGAACATCCAAACATTTTTCGAGAAAAGAAACAATAGAAAGTAATTGTTAAGCTATCTCTTTTTTTTCCTTCCCTCATGTGCTATATGAGTCCTAAGGAAGCTTCTGTTTATGTCAGAGAAAGTGAGTATTGGTGACACTGGATAATGATCTCATTTAGATGATCAACTGGATGAGTACATTAGTATTTCTGAAGTAGTCAACAGTAGTCGGTATCACGAACAAATTACTTCATAGAAGTGGTAAGGGCTACTGTTTAATTAATGTGTTGAATTAATATCTCATCTGATTACTTCTTTTGCAATGACAGTAGGGATGACTTGCTTCCCCTTCAATGTAATTTCTTCTCCTTTCAGTGAAGACTCATCAGTTTCTGCTGTAACAAACTCTCTTCACAAGCAAGCAACAAGCACTAGATTGTTCTGTAGCCAGGATATCACTATCGGCTACTAATCTTCAATGGAGGCTGAAATCAAGAAATGGAAGACAAGCAATGAGAAAGTTTTAATCCGAAGAAGGGGACAGCAGTGATTGATCCTAGTGGTAGGAAAAACCTTTAAATCTGTTGTTAATGACTAATCTGCAGGACTTTTTGAGGAACACTGGTAATCAAAGAGAGCTTCTGAAGTTCTCTGCTTTTGGACAGTATGGGATTTCAAAATTACCTTCTTTCACTGGTGTTTGCTGGCAACGCTATTTAGCCTTTTGTTGTTTAAGGACTGAGTGTCTGCTTGTTAGTGATTTCCTTGCTAAGCTGTTGCAAGTCGTACTTATGTATGAGCACAAAGTTACTTAAAAGTCTCTGTTGATTAGTGGCCCTTATTTCCTTCAGGAGTTGCATTTTACAAAAATGAAAAAAAATAACTGTAACATTTTAGTAAAAACAGGACAAGTCCCAGATGTCATGATTGTTAGAACAGAATCTAAGATATACTTATTTATTCTTCCCAGAATACAGCTACAGCAGCAAAAGGAAAAGCTCAAAGCACAAATACACACTAAAAGAAAAGAAAAAGAAAAAAGAGGAAAATGCATCTCAATAATATTTTGGAGAGTGGGGGTAAATATAGTTCTCTTGTTCAGCCACATCTTAAATTAAAGATCCTTTTTATAAGGAACTCAAATATGATAGCGATGTTCACTTGAATAGAACTCACGTAGACAGATCTGAACTTTTCTTGAAGTGGAAATGATTGATGATGTCTGCTATTACATGAAAGATGGGTAAGTGGCTGTGAATGCTATTTTATTGACAGTGCTTGAACCCTGACTGATCTCAGAGGAAAAACAATGGATATATAATGTCACTTCATCACACAAGGAGCTTTCAAGACACTTCATAAAGGATTTGGAACAATGTTTTCCACATGAATTTCAGATGCTACTTTACTATTATTTATTTATTGTATTCAAATGCAGATAAATATAATTAAGCATTGATTAACTATTCATGTTTGCTGCTTAGAAAACTAATTCCTTTTGAGAACAAATACCTTATATTATTATTTTGATATGTACTTCAGAGACTGAGCTTTTGACATGAGCTTTACAGTAATGACCACTAACAGACTCCATTGCTCTTTACACAAAAACACTTTGGTACAATTCTGACAACATAAAAAATGGATTAAAATGAAAATAACTTTAACAAATTTTTAGGTGAAGGCGTTACCTCACTGGTAGCACAAAAAGAAGATAATTAAGGTGGCCATGCTGGTTTTTGCAATACTATTTCAGCTATTAGTCATGACTGACAAGAAATTATTAGAAAGTCATAGGAGCTCTTTTTAGGTAAGAACTAGGCTGTACAAAATTGAGTGGCATATCTTGTGGCTTCTGACAAAGTCATGCCCTAAGTTTATGCCCTCCACCCATGCTAAGCTTCATTTGAATCAAATGCTAAGCTATTTAAACTTATCTTATAACCTTTCAAAGGTCAGTTTGATTTTGATTTGTCTTAGGTTTTTTGTCTTTGTCTTTAGTCCATGCAATGAACTCTAGTTGTCAGGAACTTATCTACAACCAAGTCAGCTGTCCATGAACCAGTGGATGGAGCAGACAACTGGCAGAGGAGGTAACCTTCTCAATGTTCTTGAGCTAAATCATCTTCCCTCACCAGCCAGTACATACAAACACTGGACATACAATGTCATTTCCTGCTCCATGCCACAAACACAGTATCTTGCACTTCCGAAGTAGTAAAGTGCTATTCCTAATATAGTCACTGCACCTAGGAGGTCATCCACAGAAGGAAAACTTGTTTCAGGTAGTTATCTTAATTTTTTTGATGTTGTTGGTTAGGATTTTTACTTTAGCCATTCAGAGTGAATTTTTATGAGAAAATGCTTAGTGTTTTGCCAGAAAATCTTTATTTTTCCTTGCTTCCTAATTCCTTTCACATCTGGACATTGATCCCCAATACTTTCAGGTATCTGGAGGACTTTTTATTGAATAAGAGGGTTTGCTTTAATTTTAAATAAAATTTTCAGAATATTTTAATCTTTTGATGTTGATAAGATTTAATCTGCAGACAAAAATACTTCCATTTAATTTAATTTGACATTTGATAAAGCTGGAGATATAGATCCCCACCTCACTCCTCACAGTCTAACCTCTGGCACGGTTTTGGCTCATGCCAATGAACTCTCTCCCAGGCATTACCTGAACATAGTTTTGAGGTTATTATGGGACAAATACCATTTTTACTATGTAGTATGGATGATACCACCTTTCTTTTTCCCGGTTAGGAAGCGTGGTGAGAGGGAGAATGTAGTGCAACTTTATGAAAACAGGTCACTCTAGCTCATTTCTACTAATGTGGATGTAACCTATAGGAGAAATTAGGGATTCGGCATTGGGGAATTTAGATAAAACATTCTTAACTTTATTTTGACCTTGAAACAAGACTGTATTCTAGATAGTGACTGTTTTTACAGTGTGTGAGAATGCAGGGTTCTTCCCTGACTCTCACTCAGCATTTTCTGTTGAAGTTTGCTCAGTATCAAAGTGATCAGGTTTTAGCTTTTTTTTGGTTTGGTTTGGATTTTTTTCCATCTTGTCTGATCAATGAATTAAATCTGAGATTAGACAATCACTCCATTCTCTCTCCTTTTTCTGGAATTTCATAATTTGTAATAAGGATTCTTGAATCAGAATCAAATATAATATCAACACAAATAACATCTACGTGGAATGAGTAAAATGTGTCTTCACAGCAGAATTAGTAGTCTGGCATTAGCTATTGTAAAAGCCTACTTTTGACAGGAAAGTAATCATGATTTACACGGAGAATAACCAACATGTTAAATAACGAGCTCCACATTGACAGCCACTTTTCTGAACATAAACCCAGTTTTCAGCAGTCCATTCTAACGCTTCTTCTGACAGAAAATTCACCTGGCAGATTGAATTTAATAAGGCAAGAACAAGCACCTTATTCTGAAAATATCACTTGCAGTGCCACCAGCATTCATGTTAAAGTGGTAACAGAATTCTGCCTTTGATAGCATTTCATTGTATTGCATAGCACATAAAATACCGCAGAGGCAGGAAAGATTTTGTGAGGTTCACAGACATAGGTACAGGTGATCAACAACAGTCAACATATTCACGAATACCTGTATGAAAAGGACACAAGTTTTACCTTTGTTCTTTGCTGTCCTTGCTGTGGTCCCTGGATAGCGCTAGTACCTGAGACTAAAGCAGGTGAGCAGCTACTCCCAGTAACCCAGAAATGATGATGAGAGAGAAATTGGGTGACTAACTAACTTACAGAAGTTTCAGTTTATAACTGTTTATTACATGACAGGGATAGCACCTGACACAGCCTTTCCCCCCGACTATGAATGATCCTAAAGTGACACAGTTTTGGCAGCCTTGATCTATTAACCCAGATTTAGAGTGAAGAGAATGGATGAAGTGCAGCCTCATATAATATAATTCAGGGCAGGGAATATGGTGGTTACCGCAGCTGGATTGTTCAACAGGCAATTCCTGTACCTGAGCAACAGCTAGCATCACAGCTTCTCCATTGTGCCGCGTATTCTGTGAAACCTATTTCTGTTCCAACGTGAATATCCACTGAGGGCTAGGGAAGTGCTGTTTAAAATTCATTGTGTATGAAGAAGGATTCCATGCCCTCGGCTTTCTAAAACACTGCAGGTTTGAAAGGAATAATTCAGTGTTCTAATTTTTTTTATGCCTCATTTTATGTGTACAGAGTTGTCAGAGTGCTCACCTGAAATACAGGTGTTTTTTTAAAGTGTCTGTCTTAAAGTGTCGTGCTCTGTGAGTCCTGACATATAGTATTGAAGGGCTACTTTTTTTGGAATGTCAACCTCAAATAGAATAAGGATTTCTAATTATTATCTTAAATGAACAGCTTTCAAGTACCAATCTATAAATACGTCATTTGTATCCCAAGTGCAAGGAAGATTTGTAAATCCTTTGCATTTAGGATTTATTGGCATAATTTAAAAATGTGTAATCAAAAATGCATTTTACTGACTTATAGAGACAGGTTTTAACTAGAGATTATTTTTAAAATAATAATTTCTAAATCAAATTCCGCTGTGGGTTTTAGCATAAGGTTTTTATAAAACCTAGGGAAAATACATTATTCACACATTTTAAAGCGTTTACCTTGGGTATAAAAACAAAAAAAATGCAAGTGTCTATGATGTTCATTTCCCCCTGTATCTGGCCAATTTCTGGGAGTATTTTTCCATATCTTTTAAAATTTTTCACATGAGAACTAATTAGCTCTGCAAACACTGGCTAAGTTACGGCTGGCTGAATCAGGGTCTTTAGGGCAATCTTATAAAAGCTATATTTTAAAGGTATCCACATGGTCACCAGTTTTGTTGTTCAGCAGCCTAAAAAACTAAAATAACCAAAAAAAGATTAAAAATTCAAATTCTGTTTTGAAATGGTATGCCTTTCTATCCTAATTAAATAATAAAGTTAACAAAATGTTAAGTTGCTTTCTTAATGACAGCTTTCAGTTTATCTTAATTGAGGAATACAGGGATGTTACATTTCTGTTTTGCTTTCTGATACCAATGACAAAGGACTGATGAAACCACATTTTTCTAAGAAGATTACACAACAACTTGAATGGCACATTAAGAATTCACATTTTTTAAATGCACGTAGCAACACTCCCACATATATGGAAAAGCAGTATAAAGCTGTGTCCTACTTAAATCTCCCTCTACTTTAATATATTTGCATAGGACTGTATAATGATATAGTTGTTAAATCTCTGTAGTATCAGAATGAATTTATGAGATATATATTGTATCTTATTTAAAAAAAAAAAAAAATCATTGTTGCAGTTAATGACTAAATATTCCCAGATCAAATCAGTAGTCCTTGCTTTCTGTGTGATATCTGAATAACAGCATTAAAAGAGTTTTTTTCTGGACTGTAGAACTATAACTAGTATATAGTAAACCCAGGTACATTAGCAGAAGAGGTCATTAACTATTTCAGCACTTGTTCGTTCTTTGGATTTCTTACCTGTCTTGCACTATGATTTTGTGTCTCTACAAAGTTTTCTGAATTCCTCTAGGTTTAACTTATACTTATTCCAAATGGTAAGCCATAGTTTCATAGAAACACAGAATTTTCAGGGTTGGAAGGGACCTTCAAAGATTACCTAGTCCAACCCCTGTTCCATGGGCAAAGACATTTTTCCCTAGATCAGGTTGCTCAAAGCCTTTCCAACACAACTTTGGACACTTCGAGGGATGGGGTGATCCACATCTTCTATAGGCAACCTGTTCCAGTGTCTCATGACACTCATTGTAAACAATTTCTTCTTTCTGTCCAATCCAAATCTACCCTCTTTCAGTTTTAAACTGTTGTACCTTATTCTGTCACTACAGGCCCTGTTAAAAAGTCTCTCTCTTGTAAGCCCCCTTCATGTACCAAAAGGCCACAACGAATTGTCTCTGGAGCCATCTCTTCTCCAGGCTGAACAACCCCAACTCTCTCAGCATTTCTTCAGAGGAGAGATGTTCCAGTGCTCTGGTCATCTTTGTGGCCCTCCTCTGGAACTGCTCTAACAGGTCCATGTCTTTCTTGTGCTGGGGACCCAAGACCTAGATGCAGTAGTCCAGGCGGGGTCTCATGAGAGTGGACTAGAGTGGGACAATCACCTCCCTTGACCTGCTGGCCATACTTCTTTTGATGCAGCCTGAAATACAGTTGGCTTTCTGGGCTGCGAGCACGCATTGCTGGCTCATATTCAATTTTTCATCCACCAGCATGGTAGACATCAAGCCCTTCTCTGCAGGGCCGCCCTCAATCCATTCATCCCCCACTCTGTACTGGTATTGGGAATTGCCATGAACGAGATGCAGGACCTTGCACGTTGCCTTGTTGAACTTCATGAGGTTCACATGGTCCCACTCCTCAAGCTTGTCAAGGTCCTTCTGGATGGCATCCCTTCCCTCTAGTGTATCGACTGTGCCACTCAGCTTGGTGTCATCCACAGACTTGCTGCAGGTGCACTCAATCCAACTGTCTATGTAATTGATGAAGATATTAAATAGTTTTGGTCCCAGCATTGATGTTTGAGGGACACCACTGGTAACTGGTTTACACCTGGGCATTGAGTCTTTGACCTTAACTCTTGGAATGTGGCCATCCAGCCAGTTCCTTATCTATCAAACAGTGCATTCATCAAATACATATCTCTAATTTAGCAGCAAGAACATTACGGGGGGCCATACCAAAGGCCTTAAAAACATCTAGGTAGATAACATCAGTTCCTCTTTCCTTGTCTACTGACGTAGCTACTTCATCGTAGAAGGCCACCAGATTAGTCAAGCATGACTTGCCCTTGGTGAAGCCATGTTGGCTATCCCTAATCATCTCTCTATCATCCATATGCTTTGATATAACTTCCATGAAGATCTGTTCCATGACTTTACCAGGCACTGAGGTGAGGCTGACTGATCAGTAGTTCCTAGGGCCCTATTTTTTATCCTTTTTAAAAATCAATGTGATATTCCCTTTTCTTCAGTCACAGGGTACTTTGCCAGACTGCCATGACTTTTCAAATATGAAGGAGAGTGGCTTAGCAGCTGCATCAGCAAATTCCCTCAGGACTCTGAGATGCATCTCATTGGGTCCCATGGACTTCTGTATGTTCAGGTTTCTCAGGTGGTCTTGAACTTGATTTTCTCCTAGTCCTAGTAAGGGCCCTCTGTCCAAGCTGTCCATATTATTTGCAAACTAGAACAGGTTATGATTCTGGAGAAAAAAAAAACAAAAAACAAACAAAACCTAAAATGCCAAAGTACTTGAAGAATTCCAGGCATTCAGTGATCCTTTTTTTGACTTTTTTTTTCTTTTTTTCCACCCTTGGATATTTTCACTACTGGCAAAGGTGTCAGCAAGTTAGAAAAATAAAACATGTTTAATTTCTAATTGCATTTATCACACTAACTAGATCCTAAATACCAACCAAGAAAGAGTACACATTGTGATAGAAACTGTACAAATAATTCCATGGTTTCAAAGAGATGACAGGTTGAATAGGCGGAACAGACTGAAATATGGCAGAGGTATAATACTCAATTAGGAACTGTAGTGTTTGATGGAAGCAATGTTGTGTTTGGGCCATTTTTATTTTTTTTTCAGTATTTATGGGATGTAGGGAATCAATTAGGAAGCGTGTAGTCATATAGAAAGGAAAGGGAAAAGGACATTCTAGGGTAGAGGAACATGACAAGGAGTTACACCTTGGCATGAAGCAAAAATTCTGTTAGAAATATGATATTAAAAAGGCACTGGGTTGGAAACAAAACCAGAATTCTCAAACTTCTGTGTTTCTGCTGACCGGAATACTTTTTGATCCTTTTAAATCTCCTTAAAGACCACGTGAT
The DNA here is from genome assembly GCF_964199755.1 of Larus michahellis. Taxonomy (NCBI): domain Eukaryota; kingdom Metazoa; phylum Chordata; class Aves; order Charadriiformes; family Laridae; genus Larus; species Larus michahellis. The sequence goes on from NC_133896.1 coordinate 144,652,262, forward strand.
ATGAGGAGGGGAAGTTGTCATTTGTGGGTTTCTAGAGTTAGAAAAGTCTTATTAGGGAAGGAGATAAATAAGGTAATGATAGTTTGTTCTTAAGGTATCCTGTGAATATAGACAACTCTTGCCATTTAACTAGCAAAGAATATTGAATTCAATTTACTCATGTAATAATAGCCAGAGAGGCAAATAAAGACAGAATTATGTTTCAATATCCACATATATTATCCATGAATATCCAGAGCAGACAATGTGTGGCCAGATTTATGTCACAGAGGAGAGAATATGTATAAAAGTGAGCCAAGAAAATTTTCTATAGATTTACTTTAGTTCCAACAGGAATACTGGAATGATGACCAATTGATTTGTAAGCATAGTAATACAATCAATGAAAGCCAACATGGATTTATTAGGACCTCTAACAAATCTTTTGAATAAAGGAGAAAGAGTAAATCTAGAGTTCATCTGACAAAGCACAGCTGATTCTAGGTTCCGTATTTAGTCAATATAGAGAACTAGGAACCTGGGGGCCAAAGTTTAGAACATCCTAAGTGTCCAGTTCTGGGCATCAAACTTCACGAAAGATAAAGATGGTGCTGATTTGTGGTCCAGAGTACAGCAGAGAGAATAATCATAGGGCTACAAATGATTGCCTGTGAAAAGAAAATGAAAGACTTATTTCTTTAGTTTACAGATGGACACAGAAGGACAGAAAAAAAAGAGATGACTCTGCAAACATGTGAAAGGCTACTGTCATAAGGAAGGGAATAATCATAGGTAATGAGAAGAAAGACTGAGAGGTTTAATTCATGGTCAGGAAGATTGATTTATATTTGAGAAAATATTTCTAGTAAGAACAACAGCGAATTTTTAGAGTGGACTGCCTGGAAGGAAAGGTTCTCATCATCTACAAAGAGGCTGGATAAACTTTTGTGAGGTATCACATAGATATGTAAATCATGTCTAGAAGCAGAAGATCAAAGTGGATGATCTTCTGATATCAGTCCTAGTATTCTATGTTTCTACATTTCCCTATTACCTAACAACGAAGCCAGCTGTTCTGACAATATTATATATTGAATTAGATATTCCAATACATATTGAATTAGGGATGTATATCTACAGAATTCCTACAGTGAGACAGTGAGTTATTTACATTAAGCTATGCAAGCAGGGACACTCAGGTATACCTGAGCCAAACGGAACTGAATCTCCTGTATCCCACACTGATATGGTCAAGAAGCCTATTGTCTGCATTTTTAGACAAGTTTGTAGAGGAACTCACAATATCTACCTGGACTTGTGCAAGGCATTTGACACTGTCCTGCATGACATCCTTGTCTCATGGGTGGACCACATGGTGGATAAGAAATTCACTGGATGGTCACACTCAAAGTGTTGTGGTCAACGGATCGATGTCCAAGTGGCGACCAGTGACAAATGGCTTTCCTCAGGGGTTGGTACTGGGATCAGTGCTGTTCAACATCTTTGTTGTTGACACAGACAGTGGGATTGAGTGCACCTTCAGCAAGTTTACCGATGACATCAAGCTGTGTGGAGTGGTCAACACACTGGAGGGAAGGGATGCCATGCAGAGGGACCTTGACAGGCTTCAAAGGTGGGCTTGTGTGAACCTCATGAATTTCAACAAGGTCAAGTGCGAGGTTCTGCACATGGGTCAGTGCAATTGCAAGCACAAATACAGGCTGGGTGGAGAATGGCTTGAGAGCAGCCCAGAGGAGAAGGACTTGGGGGTGTTGGTAGATGAGAAGCTCAACTTGAGCCGGCTATGCGCACTTGCATCCCTGAAAGCCAAGTGCATCCTGGGCTGCATCGAAAGAAGTGTGACCAGCAGGCTGAGGGAGGTGATTCTGCCCCTCTACTCTGCTCTCATGAGACCCCACCTGGAGTACTACAGCCAGGTCTGGGGCCCCCAACATAAGAAAAGCATGGACCTGTTGGAGTGAGTCCAAAGGAGGGCCACAAATATTATCAGAGGGCTGGAGCATCTCTCCTATGAAGACGGGCTGAGAGAGTTGGGGTTGTTGCGCCTGAAGAAGAGAAGGCTCCGGGGAGACCTTATTGCAGCCTTCCAGTACTTAAAGGGGGCCTACAGAAAAGGTGGAGAGGGACACTTTATCAGGGAGTGTAGCGATAGGACAAGGGATAATGATTTTAAACTGAATGAAGGTAGATTTGGATTAGATATTAGGAAGAAATTCTTTATTGTGAGGGTGGTGAGACACTGGAACAGGTTGCCCAGAGCAGTTGTGGATGCCCCGTCCCTGGAAGTGTTCAAGGCCAGGTTGGATGGGGCTTTGAGTAACTTTGCCTAGTGGAAGGTGTCCCTGCCCATGGCAGGGAGGTTGGAATTAGATGATTTTTAAGGTCCCTTCCCACTCAAACTATTCTGTTTCTATGATTTTCCTCTTCCTCCCCAGATCTTTTTATTCCATCAATTAAACTTTCAGTGGAAGAAAATACTCCTGATTAAATTTCTCTGAGCAAAGTTTTGACTTAGATTGCTCCATACTTAGTTTTCAAAAATATTATTTTGGAAAATTCCTAGCCATTTCTGTCTACAGGTTAATGTAATCAGCTTCTGCTGTTTGATTTCTATAGGAAAATTTTTGTTGTGCACTTTCCTGAAGGAAAAAATGCATATGGGAAGAAAGAAAAATACCCTGTCTATAACAAATGTCTATAAAACATTTTTCATCTTTAAAGATCTCTGAATTATTTAAAAAGTGTGTTTCTAGTCTTGAAATTATTAATGTATTTCCTAAGCCTTGCACTCTTTGTGTTTAACGAGGCTAACCATCGATGTAATGCTAAAGCTTTATAAAGATTTATGGAACTGAGATCTACCTGTACAGTTTTCTCTCTAAAACTAAAGCAGTGAAAGTTGCTTAAGATTCCCTACTTTCATGACACTGTAATTTCAGTGGAGAGCCTGAATTTCACTGCTTATATCAGGGTTTTCTTTAAGTCTATTTGGAGAAGAAAAATTGAACTGATCTTGTAAACTACAAACAGGCATCACACAGGGTTTTTTTCATTTTTTTTTTCCTCCTATAGAACAGCCACGTAATTTAACAGATGGAGTGCTGATGTTGCAGATCATAATATGGTTATGATGCTGCAAAGCTTAAAAAGGCACATATTCCCTCTTAAAATAGTCAAATTAAAAATAAAATCATATAGCCTGCATGGGGTAAGATGTTTCCATGATGAAATGCAACAAGTGTCAGATTTCTGCCCTGAATTATCTATAGAGAAGATGTTTTTTGTTACAGCTATGATTTCTGTTAGCTAAACAAACAAAAAAAAGCTTCACGATCTCTAAGTCTGAAAAAATCTGTTTTTCAATCTGTTTGGTAAATAATAAAAATTATTTCTAATTTGTGAAAATAAACATATAAATTTAACAGTGTTTTGTATGAACACTTGTTATAATTTTACAGGCAAATGCCAGAATTTGCAGTTACCAAAATAGTGTCAACCTAATGATAGTGACAATATTATTTAACTTTGAAAACTGCTTACTTGGTCTGCTCTGGTCCCTTCGCACATTTTATACCGCTGTCAAAGTAGGGTGACTAGTGGCTCTTTCCCTGCAGATATTTTTAGCATATTTTTAAAGTTTCCATTTGCAATACATTATCTACCAAGAAGGTGATAAAAAAAGACAAATTTCTTCTATAAATCTGAAAACCAAATGCTTCTATTTAAGTTGCACTATTATGAGAAAAAAGCAGCTTATGCCTACCTACTTAGTTCTTGGGTATTGGAATGATGCACTGTAGAACCATAAGGGCTTACAAAATTTTAAGTTGCCTCAAAACCTTTAACTTCTCAGCAATGACCTAAGATCTCTGACTTCATTTTATTGCAAAAGATATTATTAACCTTTCAAAAAACATATAGTATTACTTTCATTTTCTCTGTACGAAATGAGTTTAGTTATCAATAAGACTTTCCAGAATGGAAAAGATGTTAAAAGTTGAAAAGTCTTTAGATTTTAACTGATAGGAGTTTCTCTTGAGAAAGAAAAAAAAAAAAAAAAGATGGTATTTTGTTAATGACTAAAAATCTTATTAATCAATACCAGCCTCCAGGTAGGACAACTGCAATTAATTTATATTTACAATTATAATAATTGAATATGAAAATCAATGTATCACTTCAATTAACAAAGTGGGGCAGTTCACAAACTGGTATTGCATTTACATCTCATTATGTTAAATATGATATATGATTTTATGAAACTCAGCTTAAGGCAGCAATCATGAGAAATATTCAGGAGAGTCTAACAATGTATGTAGAACTAATTTAGTTTCCTTTTTTCAACTGTAGTTGTAATTCTGTTGTACTTTTCTTTCAAAGAAAACAGATATATCTACCCTTCATTATAATTTCTTAACAGATATTCTGATTTTATCCCCAAAACAGATAAGACTCGTTAGAGTGTTCACCTTGTAATTGCAGGAACCTTTGTTACTGTCCATACAAACTGAATTTTGAACATCATAGGCTTCTTAGTGGGAGTGGGGGGAGTGAGGAGAAAGCAGCTAAATGACCTTTTATTCAGCTGACACAGCACAATTTCGGGAAGGTTTTATTCCAAACATCACAAAAGTAATCTACCACAACTTTAGGTGTTTGCACCTGTTCATGAATCCAGCAAGACTGTGGTGGAAGCAGGCCAGACAATATTGTTTTGATGTTGCAAGATATTACATAGTTAGTATGTTCGGAAACCAACAAAGTAAAGGCCCATCTCAAAAAATCTAGTCAATTCCACCGACTAGAAGTGTACCTTTAGCCAAAATGGATGTGGCCAGGCTTTTCACAAACAGAGGTTACTCTCTTATCCATCTCTCTGAAACAGAGAACGGTCTCTATTAATAACTCTACTTTGAAGTTTAAAAAGCAGGGGCACAGAAAGTTCAAAGGGATTGTCCCAAATTACTTTAGTATTCTCTGTTATATCCAGGAATTCAATCAGAAACTTTACTTCGATAACTGCAAAGCTAGTCTTCTATTTCTGCTCTAAGAAGGAAAGATATTTCTCCCTTAGCCTATTGTTATCTTCTGTGAATACCTTGTCAACTTTTCCATAGACAATTTTTTTTTTGCTATATTTTTATTACCTATTCTTTTACATCTAGGAGAAAAGACTGCTGCCATGACTCTAAGGGCCATTTTGTCTTTAGGAGTCACAGGTGGAACTGTTTCTCTCTCTCTCCTCTTGCCGGTCAATATTTTAGCTGTTGCTGAATTTTCTGTTTCTTCTCTTCCAGAAGAAAAAAAGTAGCATATAAAAGTAGCCCAGGCACAAATACAGGTTGGGTGGAGAATGGCTTGAGAGCAGCCCTGAGGAGAAGGACTTGGGAGTGCTGGTCGATGAGAAGCTCAACATGAGCAGGCAATGCACACTTCCAGCCCAGAAAGCCGACTGCATCCTGGGCTGCATTAAAAGAAGTGTGGCCAGGAGGTCGAGGGAGGTGATTCTGATTCTGCCCCTCTACTCTGCTCTCGTGAGACCCCACCTGGAGTACTGTGTCCAGCTCTGGAGTCCTCAGCACAAGAAGGACATGGACCTGTTGAAGCGGGTCCAGAGGAGGGCCATGAAGATGATCAGAGGGCTGGATCACCTATGCTATGAGGACAGGCTGAGAGAGTTGGGGTTGTTCAGCCTGGAGAAGAGAAGGCTCTGAGAGACCTTATAGCGGCCTTCCAGTACCTAAAGGGTGCCTACAGGAAGGATGAGGAGGGACTCTTTATCAGGGAGTGTTATGATAGGACATGGGGTAACGGCCTCAAACTGAAAGAGGGTAGATTTAGATTGGATATCAGGAAAAAATTCTTTACTGTGAGGGTGGTGAGGCACCGGAACAGGTTGCCCAGGGAAGCTGTCAATGCCCCATCCCTGGAAGTGTTCAAGGCCAGGCTGGGTGAGGCAGCCTGGTGCATTATTCACAGCTTTAATTTTCTACAGGTAGTAAATGCATCATTTTGGAAATAACCTAACAGCACAATAAAAATGCTTAATTTTAATGGCTACCTATCTGTAGGAATCTGATTGCCCTCTGTAAAGTATATGGTAAAACACACAGAGCACATGACAGTTATAAAACCCTCAGTAATTGCTGCAAATGAATTTTCTCTATTTTAAGGGTTAGGAATTTATTAAATATGACTTAGATAAGCCTCAGCAAATTATTTATTGGGCAATAAACCTTAAAACGAATTTACTTTTACTGGTGGTTGACCAGTTATAGCTGTTTAACAAAGCATTCATAATAAAATAAGTACAGGCATAAATGTGGCATAAACATCAACCAAGCCATTTGAAATTAACATAATCATCTGTTTATAATACTTGGTTTGATTCAGTGATTATAGCAGCCCTTTACAAGAAAAGAAAACCAGCCAGCGTTCTTCTGTTTGTTTGTTTTTTTGTTTTTTTTTTATATGTATTTCTTGTAGGTTTGTAGGGAAAATATTGAGATAATAATAAGGTCATGCAATGAACTTGTAAGTCACAGATTTGATGGGTGCATATTTTTGCCCAAGACAGGTATATGTTACAACTGTCATTGGCTACTCTTTTGAAAAATGTCTTTGCAAGGAGGATGTTTTGGCTTCCAAGAGTTAGCTCTTTGCAACTTTCACATCATCACTGTGGATGGTGAATCCCCAGCATCTCTGGTGATTCACTTATCTGATACAAATCTTAAAAGGTAGAGTACTACTATATTAACTATTTTTTGTTGCAGTTTTTTAGAAGATCCGCTGAATTTTCAATTTGTGTTAGAAAATGTCAGATGATGAAATAATGTTCCACAACACACTGAAATTCTGAATTTTAACCATTTAGATGGATATTTTCCATAGCAAACTTCTACCTCAGGTTCCAATTTTCATTTGAGAAGTCCTACTAAAAATAATTAGGTTGTGGATCTGTCGCTGGTGTTAACTGCTTTCTCTAAATTGCCCCTGAATTTTGGAGCAGGGTTTTGTATTTTTTCAATGGATTTTTCCCTTTGGAAATTTGTAGTGTTTTGTCTCTTAATATCTTATCACAATAAAAGGCTCTAAAACTTTGTGCTTGCTCATATAATTACCTTTTGTGTTCAGGAAAGACTAACTGGAGTAACTGACTTCCAAATGAGAGCAGAGCAGAGGGAAGGAACAGAGCTTTAGTATAAGAAAGATTGATCTTGACTTAAAGACGGAATAAAATTACAAGTTTTAACTTCTCCATTGTTTCACATTTCTTTGATTTTTTTCAGCCATCACTGTGAGAAGACTTGTTGAGGAAGACAGGCAGGTATCATTCATCCATTTTTACAAATGGAACTAAGAGATTACAAGACTGCTTTTAATTTTAAAAACAAACAAGCAAACAGAAAAAACCCTAAACCAAATAAATCTACAGACTTCTAATATCTGAATTCTGAATGAAGCTAAACTTACATGTTCTTCTTTTCTGCAAAGACTAGCTCATGCTTTCTCAGGGACAAGGTGCACTTGACATACAACATATACTTTTCAGAACCACTGACTACATCAGTCAGGGTCAGATGGAAAATAATAGTTCACTCAGTCTTCTACAGTATATAGAAGATATTAATTTTGTAATGGTGAGCTGCCAAAATATGTATTTGTTTTGTCTGGTGCTTTAGTTTCCCCTAAGCCTTCCAACTATATGTTTAATAAAGTTATTTTTCTATATATACTGAAGTTCATTTAATGCATAAGATTGTAATGCAGAGAGGAGACAAAAAGACAGTTAGAAGTCTTATGACTTTCAAACTGAATAAAAATAAATAGTAATAAGCTCTTCAGCCACTTATGTAAAAAGAAGAATGAGCATGGCATTATGAAATGAGAAAGATAATCTAGGTATGATTTGAAAATAATATTGAAGAGTTTGAGGATGCAAGCACTATAGATAATGTGAAAAAATGCAGGGAAAAAAAGACTGATGATTACACGTGAAGTAGAATGAAAAGAATGCCTTGTGCTCAAACTAGGTTACATGGACAATATCCTGTCAGGATTTTGAAAGAGGTGGTACTTGAATATGCAGACTGTTCTGAGCTTGTTAACATAGCTGAATTTAGAACATTTTTTTCAGAAAGAATTACAGATGTAAATGGACACATGTAAATATTCTACTATCCAGATGTTTTACCAGTGGCAAATTATATTGCTGTAACATGATATCTTTCTTTAAAATGACTGGTTTTCTAGATGAAGTTAACACAGAGACATTAATCCTGAACCAGGATATATGGTATGGAGGGACACAGAATTTACTAGTTCGTCTTGAAAAGAGTATCTTATGAGGTAGTAGGAAGTTTTTATTCATGCATTCATTGACTAGGGGAGAAGATTCAAAACAGGTTTTGATAAAGAGAGTGTTTAGAGTGATAAAGGCTTGTGATTAATCTTGTGTTGGAAAGAGTTTCCTCAAAGATTGCTTTAGAGTCGATCACATTTAAATTTTTTATCTAATGCCATAGCTAGGAACATGTTGGTGAAATTTGCTAATGGCACACAGTTGGGAAGGAATCAAAAGGTAATATAATCTGGATAACTGTGAAGAAGAAGAAATCTGCTTTGTGAGAGAAAACAAGTTTGGGATCTGTAGCTTAATACAATGGAGGCTGAAAGATAATATCTTCATTTTCCACAGAAAATGATAGTGAATCAGGAAACTTTGATGGTAGAACGCATGAGTTCAGATGGAGGCAGGTCAGATCTCCCCCTTGCTGTTGCTGATTTATAAAGACGTTGGGAGCAAAAATAGGCAATTATCAAAGAAATTACCAGAAATTTTCCTCTTTGCTGACACCACCACCCCAAAAACACTCATGTCCTTGTCTGTTGTAATAAGTATTGCCTAGTCTGTTTTTTTCTTCGGAGTTATTGTTGCTTGAAAGGGGCAAAGCGGTTTTGGCAGAAAATAAGCCCCCTTGCTTTCTAACACTCCTCACCGAGGTGGGAGGCTAGGTGCAGCTAGGTTTAAATTCTGAGTGATGCCCAATTCACCACCATCAGTCCAGTCGCGTTTAATATGTACTAAACTGTTATGATTTGGATACACTAATAGTGGACTGCACCTTCAGTCTAGTCGTGCTCACGAACTAGCACGGCCATTCTTGAGTCTTTGGTCGCGTTCAGTGAGAAACCGAGATGACTAGCTGCTTAAACAGTGCAGTTCATTTAAACAACAGATATACAGGTTCTTATGATTGCCAGTGATAAATACACTGTCTGCAAAGCACATGCAAATAACAGTATTATTAAATATACAAAGCATGCGACAAAGTTATAAACAATACAGCCTGGCTATAAATGTAGGAGAGAAATTCTCTAGAGAGATTTCTAAGTTTCCTGAGAAAGCACTTGGTATAGTCTAAGTCTTACCCAAAAGCGTCCCTATGGAGGGGAAGAAAGGCTCAGCCCGTCGGCTGATCCCGGAAGTCAGTGATGGAGTTCTCAACTTGTTTGCGATGGTGTCTTCCCTGACATCCCCCCTCTCTCGGGCTATTTTTATACTAATTTTTATCTTCAAGGTGGAGTTTGAGTGACTTTAGTCATAAATACTTTTATTATGATTGGTGTACTCAAGAAGGAGTGGTCGCACCTTGGAGGCAGGTAGCCTTTGGGATGGAGGTGTGTTTTGGTACATTATAATGAGCAAAGTTCACACAGAGGACAGCATTTCATCAAAATTTGACGAAATGTTGGCTCAGGATAGCGAGTAGGCAGCTTATCTGTTCCATAGTACATTCTCGTTCCCATATTTGCTATTCATCACAAGGCAAGGCCACGAAATGGTCACATTCCATCGTGTCCCTCGTGTAGCTTCACAAGAAATCTTGTACAGGGAATCGCAGATGTTGCATTCTTTGCATGCCAGCTGCGGCTCTATTCTACCTTAGAAGCCTTTTGATTTTATAACTCTCCTTAATGTGTGAACAATGCTGTATTTTTGGCCATTTTAGTAATTATTGCACGGTTATTATGCTCAAATTCAAAAGAGCTTCACAATACCTTTAGTTTTGTCACATGTCTCACATAGGTGTTGTTAGATAAGGCTGCGCACACATAAGAAGGAACTGAAATCAGGGTATGTGGGTACCATTATCAATGGTGGCTGCTCTCACAGCAGGGGTAGCAGCCACACCACATATCACAGCTGCATGCATCCATTAAAACACCTCATCTGCCCCTCCTCCTTACCTCCTGACATTCCCCTTTCAAGAATACAAGTGTCTGTAGTTCCCAATTATGTGCCCATTTATGAACCAGCATATATTATTAAATTGCAGGAATCATATGTCACTTGATTAATGTTACATCAATTATTAAGATTGCTTTCACCTTCTGGGACATGTCAGAGGATATCTCTAGTTTGGTCCTGTGACTCTATCCCTGTTAGTTGTACTACTGGATGCAACATACTGCTGTTACCAGCTTCCAAAACACATTTTTACCCCACTTTTTGCATCGCATGTTTTCAGTTTCAAAATAACTTAGTATTTTTCTTTCTACAGCTTGCATTTACAGTAAAAATTAATGCAAATACAGACCACAAGTTAAAAAGTACATAATCACAGCTCTGGCTTTGCTTCAGTTTCATGGGGATTTCTCATATTTAGATACTTTCTGAATCAGAACACTTCAGGATGATTGTGCAGAAATGTTTATATCACTCTTCAGTTTCAAAAATAATTTTTTAGTGAGTCTGTTCATCTGGGAGTTAAGTGCCCTTTGGAATCTATATTTTTAAAAAAATAAAAACAAAAAAAATATACTTCGAAGGCAAAAAAGGGGCTCTTTCTTTTGGTACTGGATGAAGTGAAAGGTATTAGAACTTGACAAAATTAATCTGGCATATCTATCATGAAAATGACAAGAAACATTTTCACTTCAACACCAAGTGTCACTTCAAAGACTTGACTCAGATAAAGACTTAAAAACTAAATAACAACAAGGCATCATTAAATGAATTTATCCAAATAGAGGTGGGAATAGTCAGATCTCTCTTATAGATCTAACTTGTAGTTAAAATGACATTAGTGAAGCATCTTGAGGACTCACTGTATTCACTGCTTTCTTATGTTTATCCCAAATCTTTTTCAGTGTTTGCACATTGCCTTAAGGAAATGCTCATGATCATACTGTGTATTGCGTTCTTCCAATAAAGCTGTCTAGAGGGAAAACCTATGATTCCTCTTTGGCTTCTATCTTGAGTAATCATTTGTGTCTCTAATAAAGCGATGTAATATGAGGAAATTAAAAAAAAGTCTGCTCTTATCAGCTTTGCAATGTTTCTGTGCATGTATTTATTTTAAAGCAAGTAATTATGTCTTTTCATGAGTATACTCTGTGAGTATATTATTAGGAAAACCCCTGGAATGCTGTAGAATTAAATGTCTAAATCTTATGGTTAATTTCATTTAATTAATTTATTTACATGAATTAACTGAGTTTTTAGCCTATCCTAAAGTTTTATCTGGGGTCTTACAGTACTTTTCACAGGGAGAAAAATGGCCAAAGCAAGCAGGAGATGACCATGCTCACTAGAACTGGAAAAGATTCTTGTAGCAAGCAGTTCTGTGCCTCATTTCATTTACTTCCCCCACTAGTTTAGAATCATCTGTAAGGAAGTCAACAGAATTTTTCTAATGTAAATTAGAGCACAATTGGATAGAAGTTAGGGTTTTTAGCTGTTAGCACTGTGCGTAGAGTGCAGAGTATAGTATTTTGTCTCACTGTCAGATAAGTTGTCCGTGAAGCATACAGAAATCCTGGAGCACAGCATGATCTCTAGCAAAGCCATCTCTACTGCAACAAGCAGAAAGATTCCTACACAGCCTTTTTTTACCCCATTTTCTTATTATTTACAAGCTGAACTTCTTGGCAGAGCATGATTCTCCCTTCCTACTTGCTTGTGCAGCTTCTGGGCCCAAGGAAGGAAAACTTTATTTCATTATCTTTATAATAACATTTGAAGTTAAAAAAGAAAATGTTGCAGTAATGCATAACTATAATATATTGTCTTAACTTTTTTTAAAAAAAGATATGGTTAATTTATTTTATTATTGACTTATTATCATTTGTATTTATATTTTATTTATAAATTTATATTGATACTGTATACATAAAATTTGTTTCATACTAGATTTTAAACCAAAGGAGATGCCATGAAAATATGTACCAAAAGATGACATATAAATAGAATTTCCTAAAGTAATTCTATAGTTCTAATACTAATGAATATACAAGATTTTACTCTGTTTCTTACATGGAAGCTTCAGAAACCTAGCCTGCCTATCGTGTTGAGACAAAGTTGCCAAAATCTCGTGCTTCTTCTAGAACTGCAAGACGGGAAGATGGCACAGACTTCTGAGCTTGCCTTGCCTTAGGTCTGGAAATAGAATGGCCACTTTCAGACAGTGCTTGACTTGATCTAATAAATGCTACCTAGAGAAACCATGAAGAGGTTTATAATAATTAGGTGGAATTATGGGTATACTGGATTAGGTCAGTAAAAGCTCCTGGACACTTAATAAAAGTGTGATCCAAAGTGTTAACAAATCCATGTGTAAATATGCAAGTGTATATTTGGCCCTAAATAAAAAGGTGTCAGGTCAGTGAAGTAATACTAGAGGTGCATTCAGTTTATAAATTTCTAAGACCAATCCTGCTGACACTAGAAGTAATGAGTTCTCTTCATTGAATCAAGTGCAATCATGTTTAGAAACTTTATACAGAAATAGCATTGAAGTTAACTTACATGCTCAGCTTTATCAGACAATCAAATTTAAGAGTGCGGGGGAAGCCCGGTGGGAAAACAAAACAAGATTAAATTTCTTGTCGTGTGGAACTGGCTGAATGTAAATAATTTAGAAGAAATACTGATATTTCAAGAGGAAAAAAATAAAGATATCCTAATTTATTATAAATGTAAATAATTTATAATGGCTATGCTCTGGACATGCTTCAAACACCAATCAAAGACTGAAGGTGTATAAATATAGCAGAAGTCTTCCTTGGCTGTCATGGAAGTTTTCCAGTGACAACCACCCAGAGGGAATATTTGATTAAATGATAAAACAGTTACACAGTTTGACTTTTGTAATGTTTTATTAAATATGGGTAATTCTGAGTCCTGTATCTTAGCGTGCAACATTAATTATACAATGGCAACTGGACACAAAAAAAAAAAAGAAAAAGAAGGAAAAGAAGAAATTTTTCTGTAAGATCAGTCTTTGCAGAAAATTACAGTGAACAATTACTATAATGCAGATTTCTTGCAAATTCCTCACAGCAGGGAGCTAGTTTCTGAAAGAATACCAAAGTGGATAATGGAATCAAGACTGTGAAGAAAGAATTGCATTGTGTAGTTCTACAGTTATCCTCCCTTTTTTTCTGGCTTTTTTTTCTAGTACCTAACTAAATATAGACAGGTTTAGCTTGTGACAAACTTCAGCTTCAGTGACTGCTCTGATTGATCACAATACTCCATTTGCTTTCCTGAAGACAAATTTTTCATCTATCTGAGGCAAGAACTTTAACATGAAATGAATCCTGCCATAGAAAGGTCCTTTCTATATTTCTGTGTGACATGTAACACCCTCACAGTAGACAACTGTGAAATCCATCCATCCATCCATCCATCCATCCATCCATCCATCCATCCATCCATCCTTTACCACGGTAAGTATATCCCTCTTCAATCCACTAAAAGTTTTCCTTGATGTTAATGATTGTTCAAGCTTGTGTTCATTTGCCTGATTGTGAACAAAGATAGATCTCCATTTCTGTTGTTTTCACAGAATAATTAAACTGTCCACATCAAAAGGGAAAATCACACTTAATTGGTGTCTTCACTATAAATTGTCCCCATGCAGGGATGTGCTCTCAAAATTTGGGGCAGGGGGAAGCAGGGAGGGGAGAATAACACTTCAATTTGCCTATTATTTACAGTAAAAACCTATTCTATTTACAGGATCATATTCTGGAAGTTAAAAGGGCTTAAGAGTATTCCGGGATTGCTTTCCTATATAAGCCATCAGCTTCTGCTACCCAATATACTAAAGAAAAGTTCTAAAAGCTGCTGATACCGTTCCTAGTGTTTCTTCAAATTGTCTCAAAAAGTCTAGTACTGTGATTGCAATTTCTACCAGTGCTATTCACACACCCCTGAAAATTTGTGGGTTGGTGTTTTATTTCTTGAAGAGCAAGTTTTCAGTAAGATTAACTATCAGGAACCTCTAAGGAGAGTTTTTGAAAGCTCTTGTTATGAGGACAGAATTCTGTTCATGTGTGTTCTGTAATTTTGTCTCTCACACTTTGCTTTTCTAGCTCAGATTTCTCAGGAAGGCTACTATAGCTGGTGAGTATAAGTTGGCTTCCTTTCCTCTATATCATACACTATTTTTGGTATGCATATTTATGTGCATAAAAAATAACCCAAAATTTATATTATACTAATACACACTTCTCTCTTTTCTTGCTATATACATATAAGTAAAAAAAGAAAGAAGATATAGGGTTATTCACTTTTATGACACTGTTGTCTAGAATTGCTTATCTGGGTTCTCTGTCATGCTTTTATTGTGTTATTGGCTTAACATCCCAAAAGAGAATATTCCCTGGTTGCTTGACGTCAAATTTGTGTTTGCATAAAATTTTAATTTAAGTTACTGTTTAAACACATAATAAACTCTTCGTGTTGTAAGATAAAAAATATAACAGCGTGCCTGTTTTGAATTCTTTGTGTAAGAAAGGAAGGTATGTACTTTGAGTTAATTTCCACAAGGTATACACAGTATAAGGCATACTGAAATGACTCCATTGGTCTATTTGAAAAAACACTGTTTTCTTGAAAGCGCTGCAACCTCAAGCACAACTCCAAACCATTTGAAGATTTATAGAAAATAGGCATGAAGAAATTGTATTGATATTGCATGTTCAAAGTTATCTTTGCTGCAAAAACAATTGCAAATGGGTGAGTTGTTTTATTCTAAATTGAAAGAGCAGTTTTAACTCCTTTTATGTATTGAAACAACTGGAGACAATAACAAATAAAAATAGCAGTGGCTAACACCCACAGCTTTGCACTGCCCAGCAAGGCCTGATCAGAAGAGAATTCCTGGGGGCTGCGAAGTCTGCTCATTGCTAAAATAGGAGTTAGGGATTGTTCGGTAAACTGGGTAAAGAAGGTGTGCAGCAGAATTTCTTGGGTACAGAATATTCTGGAGAGATAGACTCAAAAGAATGAATGAAGGAAGTGATAATTGTATATCTAGGGAAACGGGGTTTATGTGTATGGTCTTTGCATGATTTACTTTATCAGTTTCTCGTATTAGAACAATCCTGCTAGATGCCAAATATTACTAACCATTATGGACAAAGGAACAGTCATATGCAAAGTTAAAATAGGCATTGATAGTGGATGCCTTTTACTGCCCACTTTGCCATGCTAGCAGTGACGTTTATCTGTTACAACAGCAAACATGATATATTTGTACTGTAATCTGCCATTAGACAGATATTGGTTTCCTTATCCCTCTATGTATATAGCTTCTAGTGGAACAGAGTCCTTAAAAGCACTATTAAGCAATTCCGTGAAAAGAACAACTATTGTCAATCTGTAGCTGACCTGGATGGCTGGGTGTTCATGAGCTTAATCCAGAACTCTTGTGTCCAATGGAGGCTGCCAGCTTCTGTATCCGTGTGAATGGGGGATCCAAGGTTCTTCTTTCATTTTCAACCCTTGATACAGGTAACATTTAAATCTTCTCAGATATTGGCTTTATCTATTTCGTATACTATGTAGGAAAGAAAGGAAAATATTTAAAATGTTGTGTTTTAGGCAAACAGGCAGATTTAAGGCCTCCTGGGTATGCTTAGGGGCATAGTTGGACCATTGTCTCCATGTTCTCCTTTAAAACTAGGGCTGCTGACACATCGTAAGATATTCATTCAGAGCAAAGCCTCTATGTGTGGCTGATCAAAAATACACTGTATGGCATTAATAATAAACTTGTATAGGAATACTGTTCCTGGGCTTGTGAATCTGGTTACCTCCAGCAAAAAATTAAGGGAAAATAAATCATTACTTTCTTTAATGCACTGGAACAGGCTGCCCAGGGAGGTTGTGGAGTCCCCTTCTCTGGAGATTTTCAAGACCCGCCTGGATGCAGCCCTGAGGGATGTGCTTTAGGCAATCCTGCTTTAGCAGGGGAGTTGGACTAGATGATCTCTAGAGGTCCCTTCCAACTCTGAAGATTCCGTGATTCCGTGATTAAGCACAGTTGTCATCTTAGACTTAGGTCAGATAAACTAGCTGATTTTTGCTGAAGAAAATCTAGAGGTTTATTTACTCTTTCTTCAAGGATTTTATATGATTTAATATAAATTGTAGGATAAAAGGAAACTCAGATGCTGTATCACAGAGTAGCAAACTCTTTGAGCAATGCTTGGTAACTTACCAAATGCTTTATAATATGTTATAAACCTCATCCCAAAATAGTAATAGAGAAAAAATTAATAACTCTCTGCTTACCTCAGTGGGTCACTGCAGAAAGTTTAATGCATGTGGCATTATTACCAAGTATTCTGCTAGCTGCACATTATAGAAACATAAAAAAGTTTAGAATTGAAGGGGGGGAGGGAGGGGGAATTGAAGCTGTAGAGCAAATAACTGCAAAAAGCACGAAGATTGGGAATGAGTTTTCAGAATGGGAATGAACTTTTGGAAGAAGCTGACTTGTATGCAGACTTCCCTTTGGCAGGATGTAGAGATGAGCACTGAACAGGAAGACAAAATCAATCTGATTCCCAAAGAAAGCCCTACATAAAAATTATCATTTACTCGAAAAAGAAAAGGGAGAGAGTGCAGGGGAGGGGTGAGGAGGGAAGCGCTCTGCTATTCCTATCAGTATCTCAAAAATAGGCTTTTATTTCTTGATTGTACCTCATGCTGATGTGGATAAAGGAAGCAAAAATCATCAAGGCAAAGATTTCAAGAAACAGTCTACATCATTCAGCCTTCCTGTGAACAGGAACATGGGCAGAATATTAAGAAGAAAAAAAGCTGTCATTAATAAGCTACAAGGAAGTACATGCATACAGAGTACTTCGACATTCACTCTCTGACCATGAGGATGTAAAGGCTTAAGTTACAATATTAAAGGCCAAAGCATCTGTCCATAGATGTTCCTCAGGAAGCATAACACTGCACGGGGGGGGAAGATGAAGGTTATTTTTCTTGGGGGGGGTGGGCAGTGGTGGGTGTGATAGTGCAAGTTTTCAAAGCTGTTACAACTAAGTGACTGTGGTCAGTGCTTTGAAAACATACCTGCTAATAATGCAGTGTAATGCTTAGGTGGATCTATGGCGTCCCTAATGTAATTGGTATGAAAAATAATATGCATTCTGAGCCTGGAAGAATGAAGAAGTAGTGAAATGGCATAAATCATGCCACAGCAAGCCACCGAAATCACCTACTGTGAGCACACTTTGGAGTTTATTAACTTGAATGTGAGTTTCATTCTGTTCCTGTGTCTGACTCCAAACAGTAAGGAAAAATAGTCTTAAAAACAAAACAAAACAAAACAGCTTTTGGCCAGAGTTTGCCTGGAAGTACTTGATTTGGCAGGCTTAGAACCAGGTGACAACAGAGGAGCTTCTTTGTAGCTCTACGAACACCTAAACAAAGCTTACAGTAGCATGCCCCTGAGAGGAAGAAAATGGAGTTGCCCTGTTTATTCTCCCGACTTCCCCCGCCCCCCTGCCCTGTTTTGCTACATCTAGCTAAAAGATTAAATAAAAGAAGGTTTAATATACCAAGGAAAATCATTCCAGTTTTAACAACGTGGTCATCTGGAGAAAGATCTTCAAAGACATTTTTGAGATGAATTTTCAGAAATCTGTTCTATTTTCTGAAGAAATACCACTAGTGTTAAGCATCCTGATCGCTTTAGATTTTGGAGTAAAAGTTACGTGACCTTAAATGCGTTCCCTCACTATATTAAAAAAGTTATAGCCTTATCCCCAGGGGAGACTCTACTCATTCTCATTCTCATGCAATTACTCTTATACTTGTTTATGTAAATCTATATCAGCAAGGAAACCACTCTGGATTCACTGAACAGACACTGGTAATCCCACACTGCTTGTAATATTGCCATATCTGGCCAAAAAAATATTTGGCCTGGCAAGATCAATGAATAGTATTTAGGGCAGACATAACTTAAAACTTTTTAAAGTAATAAATTGCTATAGTGTTTTCTAGCAGAGAAATTCAGGTCTATTGTTAAAGAAAAATCGGATATATTTCTTATGTTTCTTCAATGGAGGCACTGGTCTATATGTTTAAGTGTTTGTAAGCACTATTCCTTGCTCTAATGTGGTATGTCACTTAATTTTCTTTGCACTTTTTTGATTCAGTTCTTGTAAGAGACTACTCTCCTAGAAGAGCTGAATGAATTGCCTTGGCATAGCTCTCTGCTGATATTGATACTTTAATAGCCTAAAAGATGCTTTCCCTGTGTTACCACAGCTCGTGAGAGGTCAGGGACTTGCCTTGCTTTTTGCTGTTTTCTACAGAAGTCTCAGGCTGTCTCCAATCTGTCTCTTCCAGTTTTTTGTACTTCTTGCATTCCAGTAAGAATGTGATTTATTTATTTATTTACTTACTTATTTATCAAATTATTTATTTATTTTGCCATGAGCAGCAAGAACCTCCCCTACATTCAGGACGAGTCTTGCATTTTGTATTTGTACTGGTGAGTGGAGGGGGAGGCAAAAGAAGAATTCGCTGTGGAAAGAAAAAAAGTTTGGCCTTGAAGAAGTTCTTTCTATTTCACACTTCACTCATGAACACTCCTTGAATGAAGAGCAATAGATCCACCAAATATTAATAGCCATTCTGAGGGGTTTGTTTCATCCCACTTAAGCTGGCATGGAAAGACTTGAAGTGGAAATAACTCAGAGTTGCTATTTCTATGTATTTGTTGGGCTTTCATATGCAAGGGAAATGAAAAGAGATACTGCCATAGGAGCTTAATGATATTTCATGTACCTGTTGATGAATAAAACTGTCATGGGAAAATATTTTATCCTCTCTCTTCCTTAAGAGGAAAAAAAAATAAAAAAAAACTAAAAAAACCCAGGCTTTTTGGCTGCTAAAGAGGAAGTTTAGGTAGACATTTTGTATTGAAAGGAGACAGAAGTATGTATAAAATACTGTCTTGCGTGGGCATATTTTTAAACTTCATTTTCTCTGCCTAAGCCAGAGTAGGAAGGCAAAAAAGCATGGTAAAATTATATTATTCATTTCACACATTTAGGGGATAACCTTTGTTTGAAACAAAGGAAGGAGTAGCATATGGTAAAAACTGTATTGATTTCCTTTGGCAGTACTATATTGATACCCAATGTGTCTGTTTAAATAGCCAAGCTCCTTGTACCTGTACAGTTGTTACACAGAAAGTCCGTAATGAAAGTTTTGTAATCAGTGTTTAGCATATCTCAATAAATAAAATGTGCTTTAAGGCAAATTGATTTTATACTCCATGTAATGAGTTTCAAAGATATTAAGATATTAACAAGGTTGGAGGACTTCCATGAGAATTACTTGTCAGTTAGAGTTTTCTGAATTTGCCTTATCAACACATGGACCAGCTCTAGCAACAGTTTAGAAAACCCTGCCTGGATAACATTGAGTTGTTTCTGGATTTTGTTTCCATTAACAGTTGGTGAATAGGAAATATGACTCTAAAGTAAAACAAATTACGAATCTCAGAGCATCCATTGTCACTATAAACTCTTAAATTTTAGGATCTAGGAGTGGGTTGTAGAAACGATCTGGATTAAACAGTATTTTAGTCATAAAAACACACTTTTCTAGATGTTTATTGTCATCTCAGGACTATGAAATGAAGTAGCAGAGGCTCTGTAAGGTCTCACTTTGTTTCTGTTTAGATGAGGAAGCTGACGGTCTCAATTAGGAGACAGAATTAGTTCATTTTGCTAACTGGAGGCAAAGTGCTGTAAACCTAGAAGGAATAGGGAAAGAAAAAAGAATGCATATCAGAGGTAGCTTTTGTTATTTATATATGGAAAATATCTCCATGGACATAACATGTTTATGCTGTGATTTTTCTCTTAACTGCTGCTGCTAAGAGCAGAGAAGCAACGTTGAACATAAGGGAACCTCCAAATTATTTTTTTTCTTTTCTCTCTTCAATTGTATTTCAAGGATTCATTACACAATCTTAGGTAAGGTGTAACAGAAAGGAGTATCTTCTTTCTTAATGGTGCAAATAACAAATTAAAACAGTGTGTTATGTGTGTCATCGTGCCTTTAGAACTAAACATGAAAAAGAAACTGTTGAGCATATAAAGGTAAGATCAGAAACCTAAATATAATTGTATATTTATCTAAATTGTATATTTATCAAAAAAATCACTAATTTTTTGAAAGAAGGAAGAATGAGTGGTGAATGGCTTCATCCAGAAAATCTGCCATTTAGACTACAACAAATAAAAAAGAAACCCCCAGTTCCCAAAACAACCAAACACAAATTGACACATCTTTTATTTTGCTATGCCTGAAATTGCTGACCAGGAGGCAGTGTGGTGACCTCTGCTCTCAGCCGTGATCACGGCATCGAAAAGTGTCATTGTGAGAAATTGGAAAAGCACAGAAATTCCATCAATGACTGAGAGGACACACACAATACAGGATGTGCTTGTTATGGAAAAAATTGACACATTACTTATAAGATAAATGCAACAACAAGGCTGCCACCTGGTACCCTGCTTTTTCAGTTTTATCTCTTTTTTTTCTTTTTTCTTTTTTTTTATTCTTCTTTTTTTTTCCCTTCTCTTCGGATGTTGTATACTTTCCAGTCACCAAAATCTGAACAGTTTTAAACACCGAAAAGACTATATATATAGACATAGACATATATATATATATATATAAAAGCTAGCACATATGAAGAAGCTAGCTATATGTGTGCTGTTAGCACAATGGTTTCTGGGCTGCACTGGGGCTGTCTAGCACTGTTGTTCATTTATTATTGGATAGTGTGCTGTAAAAACAACTTCATTTACAAGGAATAACATGTCAGGGACAGCCAGTGGTGGTACTGATAGTGGTGCACAAAGATTTCATTTACAACATTAAGACACTGTATAAATTGCTTGTCTATTCCAGGAAAAAGGGTTGGACATATTCTTCTTTAGAACCACTCAAGAAAACCCAAGGGTTTTGAAATGGCTTTTTAAAGTACGCATTATGCTAATATTTGTCTTTTATTTGTGTTATACAACCACAACATTTTGAGGTGTTACCTGATATCCTACTCCTTTCATCATTCATGTCCTGAATATTATCTCCCAATAAAATGATAAATATGTTTGCAGTAGTGGCCTTTAATGATAGTTACACAAGACAGATGTTAAGTTTTTGAGAAAGGATTGTAAAATATGCTTTTCTGAAGAATGGAAGTGTAATAAAACACTTAAAGCACTCTGATCCCTATTAGTAGTTTTCACTGTATCTCTACCTCTTATGGTCTAACACTACTTTGTTCTGAAACCTTGTCAGAAGTATAAGCTGACTTTCTTTTTTACTAGTAGTGCAACTGAGGTGTATAAGTACATTAAAAACACGTATATCTCAGAAGAGTGCAAGATGAGCTCATTTGTCACTCGCTGGTGAAACTCTTGTTCTGCAGCTTAAACCAGTGCTTAAGTAGAATTGCCAAGACTGTGTAGACTGGAATTCTCCAGCCACATACAACATAGGAGAAGGAAATAGTGAGGTCTACTTTTTGCAGATGTAGATATCAGGGTGGTATCTTTCTGGTTACTAGGAAAACCAAAGTGATAGTAGCAGACTGAATAACAAACTCAAAGTTGTTCAAAACATTTTTCAGTTTCTAAAAATGTTTGAAAATACATTTTCCAGTGCATATAAAATCCTTAAAGAAAGCATCAGGGGTATTGATATCATGAGTAATCTTTATCTGCCTTATTGTATAGAACTGTATTACATAGAAATACTTAGAGAGCAGCATACCACATCATGTACATGAGACAGATTTGGGCCTTCAGTCATATTCGCAGGTCATCACAATACAAGTATGACTCACAGAAGGTATAGAAATGGCTTTGATTAACACAATGTTGTGACTATAGTCGCCGTGCTCAGTTTCTAGATGGAAGATGAATTGGACAGGGTTTGCTGCTATTTGATATGTTTAGTAGTGTGAGAGAAATAGGAATACTTACCAAAGGAGGCACCATCCGGTCCGAGTCAGTGTATCGTAACATATCCTTTGTATTTGGATTTAGGATATCCTGTCTATAATAACTTCAAATATCAGCTTCATGTTCCTATTCAACTTACTTCTACTTTCTGTTGTCCTACACACTTGAGAGGGTCATGAAATTATCTTGGTGGAGACGGCACAGTTTAAATTGTCAGATTTCAGATAGGACATTAGTTGGAGAGTCATCTCCAAAGAATTTTCTGCTTTTGTTAACTCTGATCTTGTAGAAATATTATTCCATATAAAGAGGGGAAAAGGTTCCAACTTGACTGATATTTTATTTCCAAATTGTTCCCTTCAAAAGAATGTGATTACCAAAGATAACTTTCAGAGTAAAATATAACTCATTGTAGATTACAGCATGGGAATTTGGCCTATATTCTTAATATTTCTCCCCTCTGATGGGAGGGAGGTAAAGGCCATAAAAACTGCAAACCTGACCACACCACTGTGATATTTCTTATGGGAAATACTTTCTACAGATACTAATGTTGAAATGGTGAATCTAAAAAAAATTCATTTTTCCTACCCAAACTTTTCAGCATTTGAGTGACATATGATGCTGTTTGTCATATTTTGTTATATAATGTGACTTATTACACTCTTAAATAGATACATAGTCTGCCTTCAGGGCTGTATTTCACTCACATCAGGTGTTATGTCAGGTGATTCCAGAAGCAGTGAAATAAAACGTACCAGAAAAAAGCAGAAAGCTAGTCTCTTCCTCTGCTTTTTTTATAATCATGCACTAAATCTTTTTTTTGTAGTCAGATATACAAGAGACCTGTTGCTTCCATAGAAAAGCAGTGGAAGCTGAAGTACACACTGGGAGAAGTGAGTGCTCGTCATCCACTCTTATCACTTCCTTGCTCTGTAACCTGACCCCGTTCTGTACTTTTAATCTGCTGAATGAAAACCCTTTCAAAGCTGATGACAGCTGTTGTGCCCTTCATGCTTGCACTTAAACAGTGAGAAATGCAACACTTCCATCATGGTTGTATGTTCTGGATATAAGTGTATCAAACAAAACAAAACAAAGCAAACCAAACCAAACCAAACCAAAAAGATTAAAAGGCCTTTGAGTGAAGTGGTGAGAACTGATTATATTGTAAAATTGAAGTTTTCCTGCAAATCAAATTTAACTGTACTGGGAACTTCCATCAGAAGATTAAGTGATCCCTGAAAAGATAAAACTGAAATTAATCTGGGGTGAGCTAGTCAGATGGTTAGGCAGTAGCTTATTAAAGTTGCAAAATGGCTAGAGATCAACCCGTTGTGATGCCACACTGGGAAATATACCAGAACATGCAGCATTGGAAGTAACGATTTATTCCCAAATTTGTTGATATTTGCCTTTAGATAACATTGGTTTTGAAGTGGCATAGTAGCTTCAGGACAGATGTAACTTATCATTTCCCTCAGAGCTTAATATGCAAATCTGGCCTGATAAATACTACCCCACATGCCAGCCCAAATGGAGGTTCATTTTTAATAACACTGATTTGTTGCAAATACAAGTTTCTAGAGAGACTTGCATTGAAAGAAGTAAAATTACTAGTACAAGAGGTAAAATTACAAGTACAAGAACAAGAAGTAGAATTACAACCTTGGATTTCAGGAGGGCTAACTTTGACCTCTTCAAGAAACTGCTTGGAAAGATCCCATCGTCTAGGACTCTGGAAGGTGGGGGGGGCTCAAGAGAGCTGGTTGATATTCAAACACCATTTCCTCCAAGCTCAGGATAGGTGCATCCCTAAGAGCAAGAAATCGGCCAAGGGATGTAGGAGACCTGAATGGTTGAGCAGGGAGCTTCAGAAAAAGCTCAAGTGGAAGAAGGAAGTTTACAATAAGTGGAAGAAGGGACTGACCCCTTGGGATGATTACAAGAATGCCACCAGAGCGTGCAGGGATGAAACGAGGAAAGCCAAGGCCTCCTTGGAATTAAACCTGGCTAGGGATGTCAAGCTCAACAGGAAGGGCTTCTTCAAGTATATTGGAAGGAAAAGGAAGACCAGAGAAGTTGTGGGCCTGCTGTTGAATGAAACAGGAGCCATGGTGATGGAGGATGCGGAGAAGGCGGAGTTACTGAATGCCTTCTTTGCTTCGGTCTTTACTGCTCGGCCCAGCCCTCAGGAGTCCCAGGCATTGGGGGAAGTAACGGGGAAAGAAGAAGACTTCCCTTGGGTTGAGGAGGATCAAGTGAGGGATCAATTAGGTCAATTAGATATTCACAAGTCCATGGGCCCTGATGGGATGCACCCGAGAGTGCTGAGGGAGCTGGCAGAAGTCATTGCTGGGCCGCTCTCCATCATCTTTGAAAAGTCCTGGAGAACAGGAGAGGTGCCTGAGGACTGGAGGAAAGCCAATGTCACTCCAGTCTTCAAAAAGGGCAAGAAGGAGGAGCCGGGGAACTACAGGCCAGTCAGCCTCACCTCCATCCCTGGAAAGATGATGGAACAGCTCGTTCTGGGTGTCATCTCAAGGCACGTGGAGGAAAAGAAAGCTATCAGAAGTACTCAACATGGATTCACCAAGGGGAAATCATGTCTAACTAATCTGATAGCCTTCTACGACGGCATGACTGGATGGATAGATGAGGGGAGGGTGGTAGATGTGGTCTACCTTGACTTAAGCAAGGCATTCGACATGGTCTCCCACAGCATCCTCATAGGGAAGCTTAGGAAGAGTAGGCTTGATGAATGGACAGTAAGGTGGATAGAGAACTTGTTGAAAGACAGAGCTCAGAGGGTCGTGATTAGGGACACAGAGTCTACTTGGAGGTCAGTGACGAGTGGTGTTCCACAGGGGTCAGTACCGGGCCCTGTCCTCTTCAATATATTCATCAATGACCTGGACGAGGGAATAGAGTGCACCCTCAGCAAGTTTGCTGATGACACAAAGCTGGGGGGTGGGGGGGTGGCTGACACACCAGAAGGCTGTGCCGCCATACTGAGAGACCTGGACAGGTTGGAGAGTTGAGCAGAGAGGAACCTTATGAAATTCAACAAGGGCAAGTGTAGGGTGCTGCACCTGGGGAGGAATAACCCCATGCACCAGGACAGGTTGGGGGCTGACCTGCTGGAGAGCAGCTCAGTGGAAAGACACCTGGGAGTCCTGGTGGACAATGGGATGACCATGAGCCAGCAATGTGCCCTTGTGGTCAGTAAGGCCAATGGCATCCTGGGATTCATCAAGAAGAGTGTGGCCAGCAGGTCGAGGGAGGTCATCCTCCCCCTCTACTCTGCCTTGGTGAGGCCGCACCTGGTGTCCAGTTCTGGGCTCCTCAGTTCAAGAGGGACAGGGAACTGCTGGAGAGGGTGCAGCAGAGAGCTACCCAAGATGATTAGGGGACTGGAACACCTCTCTTATGAAGAAAGGCTGAGGGATTTGGGTCTCTTCAGTCTGGAAAAAAGAAGACTGAGGGGGGATCTCATCAACACTTATAAATACTTCAAAGGTGGGTGTCAGGAGGATGGGGCCAGGCTCTTTTCAGCGGTGCCTGGGGACAGGACAAGAGGTAATGGGCACAAACTTGAGCATAGGAAGTTCCACCTAAACATGAGGAGGAAGTTCTTTGCTTTGAGGGTGGCAGAGCACTGGAACAGGCTGCCCAGAGAGGTGGTGGAGTCTCCTTCTCTACAGACATTCAAAACCCACCTGGACGCGTTCCTGTGTAACCTGCTGTAGGTGACCCTGCTCTGGCACGGGTTGGACTAGATGATCTCCAGAGGTCCCTTCCAACCCTATGATTCTATGACTCTATGAAACTCAAAAAAAATGGGGATAAGGATATCCCCATTAGCAAGCAAAGAAATTCAGATATTGAAGTTTCTGGACTCTTGATGTTGACACTTGCTAGTATTGCTTGTGTAAACAGTTTGTCAGGCATTTTCTTGTGTAACAGGTGTGTCAAATATCTGACTAACAAATCTTAGTAGCAAACAAATTAGGAAGATTCTAAACAGGAAAGTACAGGCATCAGGGATAGGATAGGTCACCAGCATACTTATAAGTGTGCAACTGCAATTCTCAACCTTTTCAAACTATGATTAGTCATCTAATTGTGCGTCCAAATTTAGTTGGTGCATTTTGCATGCATAATTAATTGATTTCCTGAAGATCACTTCTAATTTTTAATTACTGCTGAAGCTAGCGTTAAATATGGAGTGAGCCAGTCTGCACACCAATTTCCTTTAGAAACTGGATGCAGACAGCTTGTGACAAGCGTGAGTATTCGTGGAACACAGAAACTGGCTGCTGTCTAGGCTGGGATTTGTGAACTTGACCACAGGTTCAGGTTAATTCACTTACTGTCTGACTGAAGTGAAGTCATTCAGTCTTAATTGGTTACTGAGGCATTGCTCAAATATTGGCAGAGGAGGAAAACTTTTTACATTTAAAGAAACTCTCCTGAAGCTCTTGCCATTTACACCTGTAATTATAGGAAAATGTAAAAGCATAACACAGAGTGACAGAAACTCTTATCTAATCTGATTTTCAGTGTTGAAATCAGAAAGTGGATGACAGTGTATCTGCCCTGTTCTGGTGTATATTTCCATACCTTGTTAATCAGATTAAAATCTCTGCATGCAACAATTATCTGAGCACAATACCACTGAGACAAACAGGAGCTTTGCTCAAGTAAGGATTTAATGATTTGTCCCACCTCTTTCCTCTAATCCATGCTGCTTTGTGAATATCATGAATTTTTGCTTTAGGTGTACATTCCAAGCTCCACAGTTCAGTCAACATACACTGAAAACAGTGGTAGCACTATACTAATGCTTTATGTGAAAGAACTTTGCATTTTGCTAACAAAAAGGTCACAAATTTGTTGAATGTGTCCCTATTAGCAACACTTCATTTCATTTCCCTTTCTCCATCATCTAACAACAAATGGTTTTAATAATAGCTTTGCTGCTGTGTTCCAATTTTAATCTCAGTCTCTGGTCTACTTCTGTAGAGCAAATCTTAAACCAAAAATGGAGGTCTTAGCTCCATTTTCCATTTGTTCTTTCTTGCCTTGTTAAGTTAAATTAGTTTGTAAATTAACTTGAATACACTTCACTAACCTTTTCCAAAGCAAAGGGGTGGTGTTGATCAAACAGGAGATCATGGGAAATAATACTTTTCACTTGTATGGATTCTTCTTCTCTAACATCCCAAAACATTCACAAAGTTTGACTGCATTAAGCCTTCTGCATTGTAGGGGGTGAATATTCAAATCTCAAGGAAGTAAAAATATGGCGAAGGAATAACTTATCCCATCATCTGCAGGAGAGCTATAGGTAAGGTTAATTCATATCATTACCAAATAATTTACGTATGTTGTATATTCCCAAGGCTGAGATTTCTGTGCTGGGATATATTTAAAACAGACTTTTTTGTTATGCATTTTCTGATAATAATCAAACATGCATTTTATTTTACCACCACTGTGGCAGTAGATGTTATCAGTAGGATCATAAAGAGGCTAGAAAAATTTGCATGCAACAGATCAATAAATGGACATTTAAAGGACCAGTCTGGGGTGTCCTGTCTATCTTTTCTAATATAAAAAGTACAGATGTTTGGTGAGTACAAAGTGACCAAGCTCATGTGCTTAAATAAGGTTTTCTATTGTTAATGCCAGACACAACATTTGGCTGCAAGGACTATTGGGCTGACCCAGTAAGGCATTTCCTCTGCTTTTATGTATAGTTGCTTCCTGTTGGTATGCCCAGCATCAGTCCTACTATTCTAAGTCAAAAATCTGACTCAGGTATTACAAAAAATATTAAAGGAATTTTCTTACAAAACATATTAAAGGATATTTTTTCCTTCTCCTTTCAATAATGTATCACATAGGCTTGTCACTTAAACTTACCAAATATTCTAATTTGAATTTTGTTTTTAATGAAACTGTGAGAAGCATTCAAAGAAAAATTCAGTAAAGGCTTACAGGTTTTCTTTTGGTCTTGTTTTTTGTTGGCTTTTTTGTTGTGGTTTTTTGTTTGTTTGTTTTTAAACTAAAAACTTCTTCTGAAGGTCTTCAACTGAAAGAAAATTCCAAGCTTTAAACTGAAAACTGATTCTATTTTTTAAAGAAATGCCTCATTGTGGATAAAAATTATTTTCTGCTCATACAGATGTGGCTAGTGAGTCTTTCCTTCCACTGATCTCTTGTGCTGTTCTACATTCTTTTCACTCCGCACCTCACTTTTGCACCCTCCTCTCTTTAAAGAATATTATAAACATTCACAGTTAATTATAGTCTTCTAATACTGAAGAGAAGCAAACCTTTAGAAGGAGTGGAGACTCCCTTTGAGCCATTTTTTACTTCAAACTGTAATATCCTCTTTGTCCTCCCATGGAGTTTCAAAAAAGCAGTAACTACTATTGATTATTAGCATACTCTTCTATAATTCAGCCTTTACTCATGTCCACATTATTAGATCTTTCTTGTTGCTCTTTATTTTGTTGATTATTTACTGTATTTGGCTACCATATCTATGTATTGGTTTATAATTTATCAGAAAACACATGCAGGGTGTTATGTGCCCTTGTAACTCCATGATGAAATAAATAGTGTATAAAAAAGCAGCATCTTGTACTGATATTCCTCAGTCTTCCGATACAACCAAGAATATTTACTATGTTATTAAGACCTGCAGTGTCAATTCTAACTGACATAAAAGATTATTAATATATCGAGAAGATATCTTGATAGTAGCTCCATCAGAAGAAGCTGTGTTAGTTCAAAGGCAATATCTTATTTAATAAATGCCTAAAGTAATAAAAAAGTGTAAAAAGTCTTACACACTAAAAAGTGTAAAAAAAAGCTTCCCTGTGTCAAAAACAATAGTATGACATGATTTTGGTTGAACTTTACAAATATTGTAGTAGAACTAGCTTGAGAAGAGTTCATACTTTAAGTCAAACTTTGCCTGCAGGGGTTGAAAGCTTTTCTACATGTATGATAGATACAGCTATACTAATTTCATCATTGGCTTTAGATATTTGACTTTAACAGTGTAAGAATAGGGACTTGTCCAGGTGTTTTATGTGACTGGGGGTTTTTGTGCTACAGACAATAAAGTTTGTCTTGATGTCTTGTCTGACTTGCTCTCTTAAATTCCAGCCAAATTCTAGTGCCATTTTTCACATGAAATACAATTTTACACCCAGCAGCATGTGGAATTTAAGCTGATGGGTCCGTTTGAGCTCCGCTCAGTGCAATTGTGAGATTTGGGATGTAGTTCTCTATGATGACCAAAGAAGAGATAGTGCCTAAGAACCACCATTCTTGTGCATAACTACCTTTGCCACATTTTTCAAATACACAACCCTTGTTCTGAGTTTGCAGAGAATCCTTCTGGAATGAGATCATGTCTGACTAAGGCTTCTGCTGCAATAAATATCACACAATGTAAAAAAACTGTGGAAATGTGATCTTTTTTTAAAGGCTTTTAGAGACTTCAGCAACATTTTCAGTTATACTTTTTCTTTGTGGTGTCTTGTAATTTATGTTTATAGCATATAAATCCATTAGTGTAGCACCATGGAAATTTTACTGAAGGGAAGTTTCAGAAACTAATTGCAAAATTTTCTTAACAGCTGCTGCTAGTTACACAACTCTAGTTCTGCAAAATTAGGAGAGGATTATAAATCCTGCTAATAATGCATCCCCAACCAGCTCTTTCCATATAGATTGGACCACCAGTTGCACACTGTGGTTGTGATAGAGTAAGGCATGAGCAGAGATTTATTTGGATACATGCCATGTCATACAAGAATCTATAATATATTTCAAAGATTTCTAACGTCAGATTCTGAACTCCTTCTTAAGGTTTCTGAAATCAGATTACTCTTCTCCCCCACTCAAATGCATCCATGAACAGAAGTGTCATGTCCTTAAGAAAAAATGCTGTATGGTACAACTGGGATGGCAGATTTTTGACCCCCTGAAATTCCTTACTAGATATAAAATATAATTTCAGAATGAAACCCAATACACATTGTGTGCAAAATTAGTATTCAAAAGAGAAGATATTTTAAAACTGAAAGAAAAATACTACCTTTGCTATAGCTACTCTGTTCTTTTTTTCTTTTTTTCTTTTTTTTTTTATTTTTGGCCTGAGAAATGTAAACTTAAGTGATCAATGGCAAACATAAACCCACTGTTCAGGGTAAAATTATTAGTCCACCTCCTAGACCCTCTCTCTGCTCAGCCAATTCTCAGCCAATAAGCATTAATTGGTTTTTTGTCTGGTTGATTTTCTGCAGCCATTTCTTACCCTTGAACACTGGGTAATCGAATTAAGTGACACAGACACAACACTGTGAACTGACTCAGAGTAGTAGGTTATTTTACATTCAAAAACTAAAACAAAATTTGGTGTGACTGTGAATTTGCGTAGATGTCTACACACACTTTTGCATATTTGTAACATGTATACATAATTGCTTTTAATTATAGGGAAATATGTCACAAAGAAAAACTTTAAAATATTCTTTTCATTTGAATTTCCCACCTTAATATTACTGAAATGTTAGATCTTTTCTTCATATGAGATAGAACAGTAAGAACAGGGACCATGAGTGTCAATAATATTACTGACACCTAGGATACATCAACAAGTATATGCATGTATGTTTATATAAATGCATATTTGTCTACACTTTTGCTTATTCAATTCAGTAACAGATAGAACATCTTTACAGGCATAATTTGCTGGTTCTTAACCTAGCGTATGAAGGACCTCATTTTTGGTCTGAGGACTCCTTGTGATAATGTAGTACAAGTAGTTTCAGTCTTATTCCAAATAATGTTTTCCTTTACTTTTCACAATATTCTGTTCATTATTTTGAGGGCTGGGCAATATCAAGCTAGCCTGTGCTGAACAATCATGACTAAGAGAGAAGAGTCTGCTCTAAAGAGCTAGCTTATAACGTAAATAGAGAAACAAAGAACATGTTCTATTATCAAATAATGCAATGACTCACAACCTTAGTATCTATTTCAGAGCCATGACCTTAAAGAAGTCATTTGACTTCACAAAGCCATTTCCATGCACTTAAGCTGATGTGCCAGAGTGTAGGATTCACACTGACAGGAGGCTGCTGGCAACTTTAGGTTGATACTTCTGAATTAGGAATCAGAAACATACTACGGGTTCTCTACTCCATTTGGCAAATTGAAAGGTCAGCATTTTATCTTCTGATAGAGCTGTAAAAGAGAGAGAATGGAAACTGTCTTGTGTTTGCTTTTAATTTCTGTATATTCTAAACATTAACAACGTCCTGTACACTCTATGTAATAGGGAAGTATTGCAGTAAATGAGAATCTTTCATCAGTGAAAAATATCTATATTTGTCAAACAACTTCTGGAAGCTTTTAAGTGTTATGATTAGAAATGCAAATATTTCAGAGGATTTTACTTTTAATATAGTGTAAATATTTTTACACACACACAATTGTATACCTATATATGATGCTGGATGATCATACACAAACAGTGTGATGTTTTAATTTTAAACTGTACAACTCTGATAACGAACAGGCCAAATAACTGGAATTGTATTTTATCTCAGCATTTTAGTGACATGCACTGTGCTTTCATTTGGAATGTCAAGAGTACTACACAGATCAAAATTCTCAATATCTACTCATCTAAAAAGGTTATTTTTATTTCTTTCAAGACTCTAAGATTAGATGATGAAATATGTTTATTGGTTAAATCTGAACTCGAGGAGCATTTAGGGAAGGACATCACAAAATTTCCCATGGGTATATTTTGGCAATGAAAGCCTGTGGTATCGGAAATGTATGTTGAATACTAGTAACAGTCATGAATCTTTCTCTATAATTACCTCAATTTTAAGTATGATGGCCAATTAGCAGAGACCAATCCCCTATATTAAAGAAAGGGGAAAAAAAAAAAGTTTCTACAGCAGAGGTCAGTGAAAGACGGTACTTTCTGATTTTTGATATTCAATTTGTGACGATCATTAGCCACAGCCAGGACCTTCTGAATGGATCTGACCATTTGTTTTCCTACAATTTATTTTCCTTTGTTAATACTTTATCTAAATTTTTGGAAACTTCTCAGAAAGGAAAAGAGTACAGATGAAAACTAAAATACTAAACTTGCTTTACATGAGTAATAATTATAGAATTACCTCAGACCAATTAGGCGAGCATCCCAGAGAAAAGACCTATGGATCTGGGGATGTATTTAGTTTCAGTATCACCAAATCCCTATCATGAATATCAGTTGATCATTATTGCTTTTAATTTTTATAAAGTGAGTGATTCCCATAATAAATTTTTTTTTCAAAAGGTACGAAAATATGCCTGAGGGAAAATAATTTATTATATCCCGAATGAATGATAGTTCATTACAGATACTCATTTGTATATTCTCTCCTTTTTTTTTCCCTGTAAAGAACTATTATATTTTTTGACAATCACAACAAAAGAACAAGTGACAATATTTTAAGTGTTATAATTATTCATGACTTGGGAGGAAGAAAGCCCTCTTTCTCTCTCCACATTCGCAGGCCCCCCAAAGCATGCACCGTTAAATGATCAAACATTCCAGTCATACTTAGGGAACAATTTAATGTGTGCTAAAGTCAATGGGAATCTTTCCACTACTCTTTGCATTAGCTTGTTAGATCATAGAGTTTTTACGATAGGGATTGTCTTTTCATTAGGCACAAACCATGCAAAGAAAATATGATCTTATTCTTGATTACTTAGTACAGACACAGTCATCACAGAAAATAGTAGTGGGTTTTCAATCCAATATTGTCAATGTGTGGCCTATGTGAGGAAAAAAAAAAAGAAATAGTAATCCTTTAAAATATTTCCCATTTTTTCTTCCACTTTTCAGTGCTAGGTGAAATCCCAGCCTCCTTTACACTAACTTGCCTTTGGTACTGGCTTTATTAGTGCCAAGATTTTTCCTAATCAGTTTAACAGATATTCCTATATTATTTTATTTAATTTAATACTCTAACATTCTTCATTCTTTGCATTATTTCCCATTGGTTACTTTCTAACAAATATTTGACCAAAACACAGTAAAATAAATGTTAAATACTGAAAGGTAAATAAAATTAGATAAAGTATTTTATAATACTTCCGACTTGCAAATAATCCGTAGGATTCCTATAGGCTGGAGCTTGTTTACTGGCTAGCACCAAATGTTTACTTAAGGTATATAGTTAGTTTTCTTTTTTTTTCCCCCATACTCAGAAGAAGTATAACCTATCAAAAGAATATGCCTTTTGCCTGGAAGTCTAAATATTTTTAGGTCAATTGATTCCCATCTATTGCTTACTGTGTGTTATTTGGTTAGTCATCTACTGACAAATGTAACACAGATTCCAAATAAGATTATTTTTGTATCACTGTTTACAAATCTGAGTTCTCAGCTGGGATTAGGGAGATCAGAAAGCACAAACCATTAAAAAAAAAATCACAAAGATATGTTAGCTTGTGGCAAACCAGCAAATCTGTTATCATCTTTGGTTATCTTGTCTGTGTTTTGAACAGAAATGTTGCCTATGGCTGAAATTACTCAGTAGAGACAAACAGTAGACACACATGGCATGTCCATACCATGCACAATGTTCAACATACAAATTGGATTTTGGGTGATAGCTGGGTCCAGCTGGCCTCTAGCACAGCCTTAGGGTTTACATTATCTGCACTGACAGACAGAAATGCCCAAGGAGCTGCTCTGCCAGAAAGAATCCCTCAGTGCCCACAGCTCAAGCCCCTTCCACCTCTGACATACCATCATGATGTCTGGAGTTGGCAAAAAGACAATGTTTCCTCGCATCAAGATACTCCTGCCTGAAGATGTGAAGATGTCATTCAATCCCTTTACATTGTCAAACTGACGCAAGTTGTACTCATGAGGGGCAAAGCCTGGATGCCAAATAATTTAAAACATGTTTGTAGTAAGAGTGTAATGCTCCCACAGCTAATCGAGTCAAGTCCAAAGGGATCCACAAATGGGAGATTTTTGCCTCATTCACTCACAGCCCAATGTATAAAGGTAAACTGTTGTAAATTAGTGTTACAACAAAATTTGCCACTTATAATAGTGAATGCTAGTCCTGGTTAACAGAAAAATGGTAATGTTTGAAAACTGAGGAGCAGACCTGCTACCCATTCTGTTGACCTTGTTATGACACAGCAGCACCTCACAGAGTGGCAGGACAGCCAGATGTATGTAATAACCACCTGAATAGTATCTTGTAAGCCAGAACACTTAGAAACCACCTTCTGAATAGACGTAAACAGCTGCTTGTATTGTTCAAATGCATCAGTTGCTATTTGAAAACTTGCTTCCTCCAAACCGAACTTGCAAGCAAACACACATTGTCTTCAATTTTCTGTGACCTTATCAAGTCACCCCTCACTTCGTGTAACCTTAGGGCTTCAACTTGATTGGTTTTGCTTATTTATTTATCTATTACTCCTGTAGATACCTAGAAATCCCGCTACACTGACTTCACTCTGCAAGTTGAGTAGGAGTAAAAATGTAGTCTATTGAGATATAAGCCATGGCTTTCTTTGGAGTCCTCTCAATTTATTTGATGATAATGCCCATTGCTAACATAGAGTGCCACTACAGTATTACCATATTCACTATGATCTCCCAAACTGCAAAGGTTAACCCATGTGGAGATACATCAGCAACAGTGTCAATGCTAGCTGTTTCTTTACATTTCAAGGAATCCAAGTTTAAGAAATCATTTATGTAAGTTATTGTCTTTAAAAATAGCCATCCAAAAAAAGCAGAAGACAAGGATTTTTTAAAGTATTGAACCATCAATTATTCAAAATGTGTTGGAAAATTATATGCACGCTCTGTTAACATTTGCCAGAATACAGCATTTCTTTCCCAGCTTGCTCACATAAGTGACTTAGTTGAAGCGAAGAAGCAAACTGCAATTTTTTCCACCTTTGGTCTTGACAAGTGCACTTTTAGACGTGGGTTACAAAGTGTTTTGTGAGTCATGTCAAACAGTGATAGAAATCCACCGCCTTCACCTCGCTCTCTTGAGTCCAGTGAGTGATCAAGGGGTAGGGAGAGACAGTAACTGCATTTGATCACAGCAGATTGTTTTCACTCACCCTGCCAGCTGCATGGAATGACTGACAACCATACGAGGAAATAATAAGTGCTAAAAGGGGCAATCATATGTTGGGAGAAAGGAAAACAGAGAGCCATAAATCACTCTTTTGTAAAAAATAAATTTGTAGGTGAAGGTTGTGATAGTTGCTTACCATCTTTCCAAAGTGATTTTGCTGTAATCTTAGGCAACTCCCCTCCTGCCTGCTACGCCCACCTGTTGCCTCTCATGTTAAATACATGTAATAAGGGCTTCAGGGTAGACACTGTCTTTTTTATGTGGTTGTACTAAGACTCATGAGATGAAACTGCAATAAATATAATTGTTAATTCAAATAAGATATCAATTAATATTACAATTAAATTAATAATATGAGGTCAAGAAGGGCAGGTGATGACCAGTTAAGCTTGTCATTAAGGATTTTGCGCAGGTCACCTTTTTTAACAGGGTAATACAATGCATCTTCTTTTACAGTCCTGTAGAGCACACTGTCTGTGTTGCTGTTTGACAAAGAATTAGGAGATTTTTTTAGATTGTCTAGTCTTAGATGTATCCTTCCCCCTCCCTTTCCCAGGCAGTCACGCATGTAGACATACAAGACAAAGAAACTACGCAAGCTTGAATTTTCATTACTTGGCATGAATTTAACACAGAGTTAAGTCAAAGCAAGCAGCAGAGCCATAAAACTAATGTAGCATATGGTTAAACAAGTGTCCCTAGTTACATTTGTTACATATAGTCATATCAGATTTAAACATGTCTACTGTGATGGTGTCCAAAGACCCCTATCAAAGTTAGGACCTGAGTGGAGACAGATAAGAAAATATCTCTCCCAGCAAGTTTATATTCTAAACATCACACAAGAAGATGAAGGCTGAGAAGGATACAACCTATAAATAAATGAACATGATGATGACTGACACAGTTTTATTTAGTAAATATGTTTGTTGTTGCTGCTTTTCCCTAGATAACTCATCCTGAGAAATTATCTTACAAACTTGCTGAAAATAATTAGCAGAAAAAAATATCTGCGGCAGATGAGGCTTTGAAAGCTTTTGATAGATCCTGTCTAGGTCAGTGGAATATTTTGCCAATGAAGACTTTGATAGCACTAATGGAAGTCCACCTGAGCCCCTACTGATGATAATACTAGCAGCAGACACACTGATAAATTATAATGGGCACAGCAGCAGCAGCAGCCACTCCAGAAACATCCTTAAAGTGAATTTCCTTTAATGGCTGGAAGACAAATGGCTCACATTTTATCATTGGATTCCTCCTCTTTCAGAAAATTGCCAATAAACTTCCTGTTCTTAGCTGAAGATTTGGCAGCGACTTGGACATAACAAATTTAACCCATTCAGTGGCTTTCATCTGTTTATTTATCTCAGTTATTTGTTCAAACTGTTCTTCTTAAGCAAATGGATCTTATGTCTTTTCATATCTGAAATTAAGATAATTTGTTTTTTAAATGGCTCACAAACTGAAGTAGTGTTTCTGAGGAGATCAGACTCCTGTAAAGTTGTTACTCAGAAGTGATTGCCTGTGCTGTAAGTACTTAAATTCATGAGGTACTTCCCGTTTAGATTTGGGAGTTTCTTTCTGGTCTTCCCAGACCCGCTCAGCATGAACAGCTTGTACCTAACTCTTCCTAAACCCAGCCAGAACCCCAGAGCACTAACTGTGGGCATACAAACAAATGTCACCAAATTGATGGGACTTAATGAGCTACCTCGCATTGGCTGAGCTTGTGTGCTCTGTTAGCACTCCGATTTTCTTTCACTTAGCAAACAATTGCAACATCCACAGTTAGAGACATTATTCCCCCATGCCAAGTTGTTTGCTCTTGTTCTGCTGTGGAAGACCATCCTTCCAGCCAGCATGGCAGAACAAATATTCCTTTTCTCTTACAGGTTAGTTTAAACGCCTATTCACTGCTCATTTAATCTAGTCTGTTGCCTTATACTAAGTGGTTAAGATATGCAAGCTTTTCTTCTGCTGATTTAATTTCAAGGAATGATGATCTCTGGCAGAGGTATGGAGCTAAAGCTGGAGCTAGTTTCACTTGTGTTTGTCTATAAATGCCTTTAGCTCTTTTAATTACAAAGTAAAACACATTACTTGGAATCTGTAGAAGGAAATTGCCCCACATTTGGGATGGGCTAGCAACATGCTGACAAACAGGTGGCTCAGCTGACAGGCAGAAATTGACAGTGTTCTTATAGCTTGGGAATCTCGCACCCAGGGCTGGTAAGTGGCTTGATAGAGGCACTTCAAAGCATATTTATGCATACCCAGATATTCTCGTGAAAGTCACTGTCAGAGACATTAATGTTTCCAGAATTGCCTGGTCACTATATAACAACTCTTTTTGCTCAAGCATTCAGTGAGAGAAGTTAGAAGACTTGGATTCAATGCCTTCATCAGTCTGAGGAGTTTTAAATATATATTCTTAAAAGACTTCAGTACAATAGAGGTTAGTTTAGATAGAAAGCACTCTCCACATTCCTGTTGAAACTGTACTTTGGGTAGCAAAAGAAACAGGATTATTTTGGCCAGGAAAAACATGAATGACATAAGCCAGTGAAAAGGGCATTTGGTAATAGATATCACTACCTACTACTGAGACCATCTTTTATGTAATTATTTTGCAAAAAGGAAAATAATGCCAACACTTCTGATCTTCTAATTGTCTCTCTTTGTAGTCTAAAAGCAGGAGATTTTCTAACAACTTCCAAGAATGATTTTTGCAGAAAACTTACTTGTCATTTGAAGCTTGCAGCTTGAGTCTTGTTTTGAAGCCCACAAGTCTGTGAGCAATGTCTTACAGACCACCAGCTGTCAAAGAAGTTACCTGCAGAGCTATTATGTTTGGTTTTGAACATTCAGATCCTTAACATTGCGGCTGCAGATGAAACCTAAGTTGCTGAAGAGAGCTGACTTCTGAATGAATGTGAGCTGTGACATTAGCATTTGGTATTTAGGGACTGCAATTCATTTCTCTTTGCTTTCATTTAATGATATTTCTGCTCTCCCTGTGCTGTTTGAGTGCAGTTAAAGTTTAACATGAATATATATACTAGTAATCCAGTTTTTTTTTTGTTTCTTATATGGTGTCAGGCATATGCTTGTCTGTAATCCTTAAATTATGCTATAAATAATTCTTTCTAATATTAATAACTTATCAGTCTGCGTAGCACTTTAGAACGAAAAAGGTTACACAGAGCTTGTAAGGTCTGACTCCAAGGCACTTTGTGTCTGTTTCTAATCTAGAAGTGAATGGAAGCAGGGGTGGATAACTAGCCTCTGGTTAGCTCAGTCTTTCATATCAATGGAAGTTACAGATCACATTTGTCAAGATCAAATCAAGATTTCTATCCGTATGTAGGGCAAACTGCACTTTCAGCGTTTATGTGAATGATACATGGAATTCCCCAAAAAGTATTAATTTGAATCAAAATGTAACCATATAAACTCTTTAAAAATTGGCTGATTATATAGCTCAGGGAAAAATTTGGCTTCTTATTATCGAAGAAGACATGGTTTTGTCTATTTGAGTGCGGTAAGAGCTTTTTTAAGGCTATTAATCATATTAATTACTGTAGCACTCATGTAGCCTGATTGCACTGTGCCTGTGTAGTGCATAATACAGAAGATATAAGGGTCTGTCCTCCAAAGATGCAGACTTAAATGGCAGTAAGGATGGAGGCTGTGGGTATGCATAGGGATTGTTTTGACTCACTATCGTTATAAGTATCACCTCAGGCCTTCTGCTGTGTTGATTAGATGCTGTGGTTTCTGGGCAAACTGCATGGGTAGAGCAAGTTTTCAACTGTCCAGAATATATTGCACAGAAATAGGCTGTATATCTTTTTTTTGCGTGTTTCCAAACATGCAAAATGAAAATAACGTTCAAATTATCTCATGATCAACTTATTTGTGTCTGACAGATATTTTGAAGATTAAAGACACTATGCTATAGAAATGTTGCTATTGTGTTGTCAGATACTGATCTGGACTTTGAATCCTTAATTAGGTCTGGTTTGAGATAAAAGGAAGAACCTTGTTTTGAATGATCACGAATGCAAAGAGAGGGTATGCAAGAGCAGCAGTTAGTTTCCAGTTCAGACAAGCACATTGATAACTGAGGTAGGGTCTTCACACAACAAGTATTACCTTTTTTTCGTTGTCATTCTCTTTTTCTTGTGGGGAAAAAAAAAAAAAAAAGAACAACAGCTAAGCATGTAAGATCTTAGTAAGGACCTCAACGAAAACATTAAACAATTGCAGGAAAACTTATCAAATGCTATCTATAGTGAAAAATATCAATGACAAGCAAACAGTTTTCCATAGATGAAAGAATGTATTTTTGTAAATCAGGGAAAAAAAAAATTGAAATCATGACTAGTAACCAGTACCACGAGTTCCCAGCTCGCATAGAGGCCAAGACCAAATGTGATCCCTGTAAAAATAAAAATGAGACTTTGGAGTAAAATACTGCATTAATAGGACTCAAGTGAGAATTCCATATCTGTTCCAGAATTTACACTTCTAAAAGGATATTGATAAATGGTGAAGGTTGAGAGAAGCCTTGTAAGGATGAATCATAGTCTGGAAAGGCTGCTTTGTAGTAAGAGACTAACGAAACGGAATCTAATTATGTCAACAATAAGAAGGTTAGAAGGTTGACTAATCATGATCTGTACAGTATGCAAGTTTAAAAAAGAAGTTAATATTAAAAGGCTCTTTAATTTAATAGACAAAGCCAAAGTGAAGTTCAGTTTTGGATGACTACAAATCAGGAACATGATTTTGACAGTGAGCGTAATTATGTATTAGTAAAATTTACTCAGATGTTGTAGTATCTGCAAAGATGAAATATTTACCCTTTTTAAAAAAAAAAGAAAAGCTCACATACTTTATTTCAACAGTAACTAGATGGCTTTATAGAAAATCAAAACAAAACAACAATAAAAACGAACTGATGAAACAGCCTAAATTACATGAAAGATCTCTGTAGATAATTATAATAGTCTCTTCTAGCGTTGACTTTACACAAGGAAGTCCAAAGCCCAGCAACTGCTTCCACTCTTCCAGGATTGAAACATTGGCTCGGTTAAAAGTCAATGTCTGTACCCAGCTCATGAAGTTTCAGGTTGCATCTCATAAGTTGCATAGCTACAAATTCCTCTATTTTGCTCTCTAAAAAAGACCTAAACAGGTGAAGTGATCTTTCTGTGCTATTATTTATGTCTACAATATTTTAGGTTCAGACCTTTCTCAGAAGGAGAAAACTAGAAGTTATAATAAAAAATGCTAAAAAGAATGCAATTAGAATGGAACTAAAAACTCAAGCGCATATCATGAGAAACTGTATCTTTAGGAAGGTCTAGTGAATATTCCTTCTCACAGTACACTACCCTGAAACTGTCATATTGGCCATGCAGGTGGGACTTTACAGTATATATCTGATTTATCTGGCATGTAGCATAAACAGCAGTACAGCGAGCATTTAATTTTACTATAAATGAAAGATTTTGAATTTGAAAATATATATGCGACTTTTCTAGTTGTGTTTTGGTTTTGTGTTTTGGGGTTTTTTTTGTTAATCTGTGTAATTTTCTGCGAAAATATGAAAATAGTTACAGATCACCTTTTTCTTTTATCAGCAAACTGTAAGAAGATAAGCCACATAGGAAACAAGTTTCGTTCTTGAAATATAGTAAACAGTATTTTGGGACTGGGAAACATTTACTATTTCCCTTAAATCTTAGTTTTCTGCATGTTCATTTCAAAATCATCTCTGTATTTTTCCCATTTACTTGGTGGACTTGTATTTCCTTTTAATTACTTTCTGTTCTGCAGTTTGGCATGAATTTCCTCTGCAATTCTCATTTACTTAGGAAGGACTATGCCTGCTCTGTATTATCACCCTTGTGTCCAGCAAGGGAGCTCAACCAGTGACCTGAGTAGGAGATTCATTGTGGATTTCGGTCCACTGAAGATAGGCCTTTTGCACCATGAAGTTAGTGAAATATCCCATTTCAACCACATAAAGTGTACTAGGACCATTGTGGCTCACCCTTGCATAAAAGGGAATGAAAGTCTACTGGCATTATGAATAGTTGAGTAAGAAGACCAGGCAGACAACAGGGAGGGGTACAGAGTCAGTTGCTATTTATGCAATTGTAGAAAACCCTTCTTTTCCTGCTTCAAGTTTGCATTTTGACTATGAATTGTTTGGAATGAATAAGAACCAAACTGATAAAATTTGAGAGGCAATTTTTCTTTTCTTTTCCTTTCTTTTTTTAAACGGTTATACTTTATCACTATTAATTCGAGCATCAGTATGCAACACACTATATTTGATTTAGAAATGAACTCGTGGAAATTTTACAGTGATTGGACATGGGAGACCAAGTCATGCCTCAGTATGACTGACACAAAAAGAGGTTGCATGGGATGGAACCCAGCAGAGTTTGGCCTGTCTTCAGTCAGACTGTCATGTACTGTGATTTCTTTAGATTTCACTGTTTACAAGTAGAGTCAAGTTGGGTTAATACTAGAATACAATGCCTCTTTGTAAGAAGAGATGGTGTTACTTAGCAAGTGGCATTCTTCTCTCTGAATGATTGCTCCTGGACTCCTGCTTGCTGTTATAAATATGCAGTGGATTGCTACAGATACCCTCCCAAATAAGCCATGGCTTCCAATTCAGATTTTTGAAAGTTACAAGAGGAGAAAAGTGCATTCCACTGTTCTGACCAAACGCCCTTTACTTAAATCCTTCAATCATATACTTGTGTAGAGTATATGGAAAGTTTAGCTTTACTGCTGTATTTGAGAATATTTGGGTCATCATTGCAAACATTAGTTGCAAACATTAGAGATGGTCCTTTGGTAACCTGTAATAAATTGCCTCCTAATATTACAACACAGGTGGGAGATCATATTCAGATTTACTAGTGCATACTTTAATGTCCTCCAAATTTATCTTGTAAAATGCATGACATACTCATCAAAATAAAAGTGTCCTGCAAAATTTGGGACAGATGGCAGTGCAAGATGACATCTTTTCTAAATGTGTCAAAATGTTCACTTAGACAAGCAATATGATTGGTTGCACATTCTGGGTACGTTATTAAAATAACAAAAGCAGTAAAATCCACTTGCATGAACACCTGCTGCTAGAGTCACTTAAAATAAATAAGGCAAAACATATAATTAAGTAGTATAAAAATAATTATTTCACTGAAAAATAAGTTAACAGTTTAATGTAGCCATTGCATTGCTTACAACATTTTAAGTCAATGAATTGCACCTGTACTTAGATGTACGACATTCAAAACCAAAGCATGCCTTCCTAAGTAATACTGAAGGAAGTATCCTTCACACCATATAACAGAACACTATATAAGAACAGACAGACAACAGGCCTACTGTTGTCTGCTAGATGGTATCTTTAAATCAGATAGTATATATCCCTTTACCACTTGAAATAGGAGAGCATAGAAGTGATTGATAAGCCCAATATCACAGCCAGAATTCACATATGAGAAAACAAAGCCCTATCTGCTCTCTTCTGAGGATTGGACATGGTGGTAGAAACAAAGCATCTAGAAAAGAAAAGCTGCTTTTTTTTTTTTTTTTCAACATTTTAAAATGTCAAAGACTCAGTTTATGAAGTCTAACCTAAGTTTTGGGGCAGGAAGTCTCATCAAGGCATGGATATGACCTTTGTTTCAAATTATGGAACGATCTTCAAGACCCTTTTATTTTGTTCTCTGCTTTGTTCTCGGAGAACTCGGCCAGTCCTCACCTGGTCTCAGTACAGTGTCTCGTGCCCTGGGTAATGTTAAGTGCTGTTATTACACTGATCAAAGGAACATGCTGTGGAGTGAAACAAGGCGTATCTGTTGGAGGCCTGAGCACACATTTGCTACATCAGACTTCAGACTGAATTACACACAGGAAGTGAAGCAGAGACGCCGTGTTGTAGTACTTAGCAATAACCACAGGGACCCCTCTTCAGCCCTTACACTTGACCTTTACAACAATGATATAGTTAACTAAAATGTGGACATTAAATAACTGGTCTGCTTATGAAAAAAAAAATCTGTTTAAAACGATTGGGCATTGGGCAAATATCTACTTTGTTAGTTTTGTATGGGAGGAAGGGGAACAGGAACAAAATGCTTCAGTGTTTGGTACGCAGTTACACTCTTAGCTCCACGTAATTGCACATGGGTGAATACGGCGACAACAGGCTGGTCCTGTAGAAACTGCAGCTTTAAAGGGTTAACAAAGACCGCACTTGCTGTATACGGCGGCGGAGCGGGGAGAGCGACAGTCTGAATTGTGTGACGACCCTCCCCCCCCCCCCCCCCCAAGACAGACACACACAGACACGACACACACAGACACGTTTAGTTCTCCGTGTGCCCACCTGTTCAGCCCCGCGGGCCGGGCTCCGCCACCGCCGCTCCGCGCGGGGATGCGCCGGCTCCTCGCAAGAGGCCGTGGATGGAGATGCGGTTTCTGTAGCGATGGGGCCGACTGCGGCGAGCTATTGGCTGCCGGCTTTGTAAATTTCATTCAGTTTGGGCCAATAGCAGGAGGAGAGCGCCTGGTACAGCCTGGACCTCTCTCCCCCCCTCTCCCTCGCTCTCTCTTGCCCCCCCCCCCCGCTCTCTCCCAGCTCGCCTTGCCTTGCAGATCAGTCTCTCCCCGGCTTGGTCTCTCTGCAATAGGCAGTCACAGCTCCTACTCGCAGACCCAACTCTCGCACTGATTGCAATGAATTTTCTGCTTGAATGTAGGTCGCTTACAACCGAGAACACGAGTTTCCTTCAAATCCAGTGTTGTTGTCTTTCTTGTTGTTATTTTTAATTCCCCCCCCCCCCACTCCCCTTCGTGGTCGTTGCATTCCTTTGGAGAAGCGAATCGCGTTGGATTCCAAAAAGGAGAGCAGGAACCGTGTGTGAATAATCCCGGCTGCATGATAGCCCGAGAGGATTTCCTGAAAGAATCTGGCTCTGTAAAAAAGACCCCTATGCTTCTGCAGCTGTTCCACTGTTAAGGTAGGAGTAATGGATTTGCCTTTTGACTCTTCATTTTCATTTTTT
Organism: Larus michahellis; assembly: GCF_964199755.1. Taxonomy (NCBI): domain Eukaryota; kingdom Metazoa; phylum Chordata; class Aves; order Charadriiformes; family Laridae; genus Larus; species Larus michahellis. The sequence goes on from NC_133896.1 coordinate 144,696,894, forward strand.
TCTGTTGCTTTCCCCCCCCTTTTTGTTTCGGCGAGGGTGGGGGAGAGAGGGAGAGGTGTTGCAGTTGGTACTCTGGCAAAGGGCGAGCAGTTTGCTGCAGTCGTCTGTGCTTTTACTTTTCCCATCATTATAAAGCGATACTTTCTTTCTGCCATCTCCACCATCATACGCGATCTCGTTGTCACATATGCATATTTATGCAAATTTATTTCTTTTTTATCCGCTCCGGTCTCGTCCCCTATATCCCCCTTGCACCATAATTTGTTTGGAGGCATTTTGCTGCAATCAGCTATTTGGAAAGGCTCTGGGGTTCTGTGTGAGATGTTTACAAAGTAGCTCTGCCTTACAGCCAAATAAACAGAAGAGTGTGGAGGAGAGGAGGGAAAAATATCTGCAGTACAGGCAGAGAGCGAGAAAGAGCGAAGCCACAGTTTCCTGCAAGCGCGGAGAGGGGCAGGAGCGGTACCTCATGCTCTGTGTGCGCCTGTGGTTTTCAGGGAAACACAAAACCAACACGTAGGTTTTTGGTTAACCACTTCCCTCGCCACCACCACAACCACAAAAAAGCAAAAGGGGACGGGGGTGGGCGGGAGAACAAGGGAGGCGGCTGTTCAGAGGAAATCTTGTCTCTTCTTGGATTAAGCGGTTCACCCGCTTTGGCTTTAGCTCTTCCGTGGTGGGTTTTCCTTCTTCCCCTTTTTTTTTTCCTCCCTTCTTTTTTCTTCTTTTTCTTTCTTTCTGGTCTCGGGTAAAATGCCCGCTTTTGTGATGGGCATGGGTTTCCGCACGTGATGGAGCGGGGACTGGCACCGGGGAGAGCCAGCGTGCGCGGAGCGGTGGCGGGCGGGGGTGGGGGGGAAGAAAAGAAAGGAGAAAAAAAAAAAAAAAAGACACCACCACCACTCCCCCTCCCGCGGCTCGACAGTAAATCGCCTTCTCTGCAAAGCTGGGGCGGGGGCGAGGCGGCCTGAGGCTCCTCCGCGGCCGCCGTGGCTTCGCCCCTTCCCCAAGGGGAAAGGCCGACACCAGCCCCCCCCTCCCCGCCGCCCCAGGGAGCGGGGGCGGCCCCGCCGCAGCGGCCCTGATGGACGCCTGTCAGACAGCGGGGGGCGAAGGGGGGGGGGCGGTGGTGGTCCGTGAGGGGAGCCGCCGTTCAACACGCCCGCCCCCGCACACGTTTCCGCGGGCGCACAGGGTCGCGGAGCGGGCAGGGCGGTGGGAAGCGAGCGGGGGTGCGGGGGGGTGTCCCGCCGTCGTGTCTTGAGCGGGACTAAGAATAGATGGCGGCGCGGCCGGGAAACTTGGCCGGTTTGGCCGCTCGGCGTGGCGCGGGGGGGTTGGGGGGGAGGGGGGTGGGAGCGAAGTTTGCGGGGGCCGCGGGGGGCGGCAGAGGCGGGGGGCGGCAGAGGCGGGGCGCGGCCGCCAGGTGGCGCTGCGGACCCTTCCAGCCGCGCCGCCCGCCCGCCCGCCCGCGCACCCCCCCCCCCCCCCGCCCCGCACCGCAGCGCCGAGCGGGGCCCGCCGGAGCCCCGGGGGGACAACAGCCGGGGGGCTTCAACGGGAAGTTTATTGGTGTTTTTTTTGGTTGGTTGGTTGGTTGTTTTTTTGTTTTTTGTTTTTTTTTTTTTTTTTATATCCGGATTGGGGGGGGGGAGAGCGGGAAGGCGGGAAAAGGTGCGGGACCGGAGGTTGGGGGTGGGGGGAGGGGAGGGCAAAAGTCCGTCAAAGGCAGGCTGAGAGGCGGAGGGCCCCCCCCCACGCAGTGCGCGGTCGGGCCGGTGTCGGGGGCCAGGCCCGGGCTGTGAGCCGTGGCGGCGGCGATGCGGTGAGCGGCGGCGGGCGGTGCGGTGCGGCGCGGCCCTGGGGAGCGCGGTCGGCGCAAGGTGCCCGCGGTTGGGCTCCGCGCCGCTGGGGGCTTCGCCGGGGTTCAGCGTGTCACACGGATGGCAGGGAGGCACGCGCGAGGTGAGGTGGTCGGTGCTTAAAGACAAGCCGCCACCAAAAAAGAAGAAGCAGCAGAAGGAGAAAAAGGAAAAGAAAAAAAAAAAAGCAAAAAAAAAAGCTCTTGAGCCATGTTTGAACAGCGTTGGAAGCAAACACCTATAAAATTCGTGACCGATTTTTGGTTTTTTTAACTGATTAATACTGTTCAGGGCATACGTGCGTATGTTTAGAAGCGGGCGGTCAGAAAGCAAAGCTTAGCCGGATGAATTTACAAGCAGCAACCCCAAAATGGAAATCTCTGGTATTTTTCTCCTCCTAAAACGTAAATGTAACTGCTAATTTAGATATCTCATATAAATGGAAAGGCAATTGTCCACATGCCATGGGACACAGATTAAGTTTATTAGTTATTAGGGGTATATACCCTCTGTTTGCACTGAAGAAATACACTATTTTCTATTTTTCTGTCACCCTAAGAAAAGAAGTAATTATTTCCACTAATCTCAATACCTAGACAAGAACACAACTTTGCTTTGTAACAGGGAGCTGGTTCGGTATGTCAAATGAACGCTGCATTTCATTTTCATTTTACTTAAAAAATACGCATTTGATATTCTATCTATTATTATCCCCTATGTAGGCTTGTAAATACCTATATAGATGTGCATGAAGGCAGGACATTTCAAATATTTTTTGCTTACACTACTGAGTAGGGGGGGTTGCATGCATTGTTTTATGAATCATATTCCAATGAATCATTAAAGACTGAGAACATGAAAACATGCCATGCAGTTTCTGGTAACTCAAACCAGCAAGATCTATGATGGCATGTAATTTTCTAAGAATAATATAAAATGAAATTTAATTTTGACCTTTTCATTTTTATCATTTTGCAATTATTACCCCCTTGCGTATAAATACAGTTGTTATTGCTCTCTCTCTCTTCTCTATTCATATGCCCATATATCATATAGATGCAATTATTGTTGGTATGCTGTGTGCAACTACAGCCTATTAAGTTGTACCAGGTACTAAAACTGAAATTCAGCTTGGCATCCAAAATGCCTTGGTCCTCAAGAGGATTCTAATTCAAAGCTATTTTAAATCCTTTTTTATTTTTTTCCTTTTTTTTTTTTCATTGAATTTAATAGCCGTTAGGTTTAGTCTCTACTGGAAAACATTCGTGTAGACAAGAAAATACTGCATTTCTGGAGGGAGTCATTACTTGCACAGTTTTGTTGTTTTGTTTTTTTTTAATGCAGCACTGTATCATAAACACGTAGACTGTAAATTCAAAAATTCCCGATGTTTTTTCTTGATCAGCAAAGTGCAGTGATGAAGTCAGTGATGAAGTGTCAATTCTTTTAAGGGCATCACAATGCAAGCAAACAAAAGCAAGCCTCATAGCATGAATGGAAGAGGCCAACTGGATTAAATTAGGACGAGTGTCAAAACGGGTGGGTTTACTGGAGACACTGTGCTATCCTATATATTTTTTATTCTTACAAAGACTTTAGCTGATCCCATGTTCTTGGGCGGATCATTCACCTGACAATTTTTACATTTGATAAAAATGTCAATCTTAATAGGCATCCTTCAGCTGAGGACATGTCACGTAGAGATGAAGGCAAGAGGCAGAAAGAGAAGCTGTTTAACTGAAGCTTTGTATTTAAGATATCATCTAGAAACAAGGATTTGTTTGGCTTTTTTTTTTTTTTTAACAAAAGAGTGATTCAAGGAACATTTACTGGCTGCTGCATAGAGGTTTGCACATTTGTTTTTGACAGGTTCTCAATACAGCCTCCTCTTGGCCTTTCAAACATGCATGCTGCTATTTGATGGCTGAATCACATAGTGTAAAGAACAGCTCCACCTGGGTAGGACAGGAATAAGCGTCATGCTATAACCAGCATATAATTTAGTCATTCTGTCACTTGAAGACTTGTCATCGAGATTCAAGATCTCTTCTGCATGAGTAAGATTGGTTAGTTATGTGCGCTGAATTATAAGGCTGCGAGGCCTTTAAAAATATAATAAAAAAACCCCTAATAAAACCAAAACATAAACATGAGCTGCACAAATCAATACAAGGCTTTCATGTCTGACTGCAGCTATCCTCTGTCACAGTTCGACTCAGGTGCTCTCTAGCAATGTTTGTAAAGCATTTATGCTGTGAGCCATTTCAATCCTCACACCTGACAGGGTTATGTACTCAACTCTGTCACCTTTTAACAGTTCTCTACTTCTCATTGTATTTGTTTTAGTAGTTCCCCAGATTGGATTTGAAAGAAAAAAAAAAAAAAAAAAGCATCAGTAAACCTCCCTCCAAACACCAAAGAAAAAAAACGCCTTGCTGTCTAGTGGAGGAAAAACAAGTTTTATTGACAATACTCTTGGAAAATTATTTGCAATGAGATAGGGCACAATCCTAATCCTAAACAAATTTTCACAACTTGAAAATGGATATAAGAGAAAATTGAAAAATATAATTCATAGACAGTTTGCAGTGGTTGAATTTAAAAGGTCGGAAATTATTTTGGAGACGTTACAGGCAAACTCATCCCTCTTTAACTCATGTAAACTCATGGGGATGAATTTTGACATTAAAAATAAGCTGTATGTGAAAGAGGGTTACTTTGTGGCTTGCACGCATAGCTCGCATGAGGATCGGAATAGAAGCAGCCCTTGTAGAACACTGGCTTTTCCTGTGAGATCTGCAGTGGGGCTTTACCAGTGGCATGGCTAATTGAAACCGAATGCATAACCACATGCCGGAACGATCCCTAGCTAGGAATGCTCAGATTTGTACTGTAATAATCTAAAAATAAATTGTAGTTATTCATGTCACAATGTATGATTCTTTCATTTGGCTGTCTTCTGTGCTGAGCCCACACACCACTCAGTGTCATAGGACGTATCTTGGTAAGTGTATGCCACCGACTAGCTTCAGGAGAGGGTTAGGATTTTCCATGCTTGTCTGTCTTCTGTTATTTATGTGCTCACTGAGATTTGCAACTTGATGGGGAGGCTGAGCCTTTCAAGAGAGGTAAGCTTTGAAAATGAATGGCACTTTTACTAGAAAAAGAATATTTGAGACAGTATCATAGTGGACTGATTCGGTTCACTCTGAAAACTAGAGGAATACATAGCTGTCATAATTTAGTGGTATTCAAATAACTTCCTTTGAAAGAATTCTTTTTCATGGCTTATAGAAGGACTATTTTTAAATATTGCACAGATTGAGACAGAATCGTACTAAAGACTGATTCTTTTAGTAGATAAAATGTAATAATTTCATAATAATCTAACTATATAAAAGATTTGTAGAATAAAATGTTTGACTTTCTTCCCAGATTAGCCAGCAGTCAATTATAGTTTATTCTGCAGTGGCTGTTATGATTTCATGTGTAGAATGAATTAGCTCATTTTTATTTGTATATGAATTTATTTTTAAATAAATAAAAAAAAAATTCTGTGATTTAGTTACACAAATTATTGAGACTGAGCCAGTTCAATATTTCCCCATAATAGATGACAGATGAAGTAGTAGTGGCATGACTTGATGGTAGCAAACTCCATCTAACAGTATCTTTCATATTTGCATCTATTGAATGCAGTAGACAAAAATATGTAGCCTACTGCTTCTCAGCGCACATGAGTCCAGAGGTAAGACCTTTCCTTTGTCCTCCAAGTGGAGGTAATCACTGTTGTTTAGAAGAGGTCTAGTACAGCCAGAAATGGAATAGGACAAGAATGAATAGGATTTCTGTCCCAAAGTGTTGCTTGAAGTGGTCTAATGGCTTGATTATTTTCAAATTGCCTGTTGCTGTAGTGTCTGGGTCGGTTACAGGACCAGTACAGACTGGAAGGAACAGATTTTCAAACTCTTGGGACCATACTCTGTAGTCTTGCTATCAAGTTAATGGTCTTTCCAAGTAAGACTGACCAGCCATGTTGATCAGTGCCATCATGTGGTGATCTTGAGATAATGTTGCCAGACATCTCTGGGTTGGCGGATCAAGCTTCTTTATGTTTTAAAGTCAGTTTGGACCCTTAGTGAAAACATAGTCACTTTAATGGCAACAAGTCTTCTTTCAAAAAAATCCCCAAACTGTTAAGGCATGCTATGGAAGGGGCTCAAATAAATTAGTTAGATTTTCTGTAACAGGATTTCTTTTATGCTTTTGAACTCTGGTGAAAAGTAAGTGGACGCACTTCAATAGCTCTTCTGTTTGGTGTTTTTTTATTCCGAAACAGACTGTGCAGTAATCATCTCCAAATACCTATTTGTTCTATTCCAATAAACAAATACTATGTTATATGTAGTACTTCTGGCTTCTGATATATAAAAGCTCTACTTCCTATCCATACAAATGTAATAAAACAAGGACAAAGCTGCTAGCCTCATTTTGAAATAAAGAATTTGGAATGGAACCAAATTCTTCGTGTCTATTTCTATATCTTCATTTCATGCTGACTTTTGTAGTCCTGATTCTAGACTTAAATTTTAATATTTCCGTAAATCTTAAGCTTGCAAAGTAGATGTTCTAGCCAGTTTTTCATCTGTTAAAGTTGTTTGCAGACACTATGCAGAATTCTGCTATTAAAAAGAGATGGGAATCACTCAAAATTTACCAATATTATAATTACACATCTGAAAATTCTTTTTCTGAAAATAAATAAAGTGTTTTGTCCTTTCTTTCTACTACTATACTTTACTCCACCAATCTATATTACTTATCCATGAAATACCTCTTTCGAGCACTTGGGTATATACAGAACATGTTGCAAATTACCTAAAAAATTATATAGGGATTATGTTTATGCTTTGAGATATGATCCTTCCTTCTCTGATATGATGATAAAGATTTCCAGATCTGTCTTTTCAAATAAACAAAATTAGCATATTATTCCTATGGGACCATATAAGAGATAAGCCATATGTACAATGAATTTTTACTCATTTTCTTATTGGGTGTAGCATAGATCATTAGTATTAACATTAATATTAATTGTGTAATAGGACTGAGATTAGCAGACCATTGACAGATTAGTGTCATGGGACCAGGTCTTGTTGGATTCAGTCTACAGATTCTGACAAAAGCCTTTTTGTCAGGTCGTACGAATCAGTGGTATTAGCATAGAATTATATGGAGTATTTGCATAGAACTGGCAATGTCATACTTTCTGCCAACTTCACATTAAGTTCTGCAAATGAAATTGCCTTCAAACCTTTGAAAAGTAAGAAAGCAAGCAGAAAGCTCTAAAAAATAATGCATCTTCAACCCTTCCTTGAAGAGCTTGTTGTATGTGTGGGTGATCATGCACGCTAGAAAAGTATCCTAGATGATGTAGGAACATGTACTGTCTCAACTCATGTTCTCTTGATGACTGTGTTTATGAAGACCAATGGTTGTACAGCCTTCTATACAACTGATTTCTTCATTAAGTTCCTTGGATTTGCTTTTCAACAGAAGCTGGATACGTGTTAGTAACCAAACTGTTGGAGTACACACATCCAGTTTGTACACCTTTCCATGTGGTCATCTTGTTAGCTGTGGTTATGCTGAAGAGATAGCTTTTGCCTTCACTCCAAGCTAGCTTTGTAATACTGTTATGTTATCTCCCTGGATGTTCAGTTGTACTGGTTTTAGGTCATAGATTTTAATATTATTTTATAGGCAATTGTGACAAAAAAGGGACAAAAATCCTCTCCTGGACTCCAGAGGAATTGTGGAAGAAGAGGTGAAGCCGATGTGAATCTTTGGTACATCTACCATTACCAAAGTAATAGGACTGTATCTGGATTTCACGTGAAGTCTCAGGCAAATAAAGAAAAAAATTCCAGCAACAAACAGAGGAAACAGCTAGTGAGGTATTGCTGTATGAATTGTTCCCTTCACCCAAATTTCAGAGCAGACAGTTCAATGCATTACTTCAAGACAATATTCGTCAATCAAAGTTTTGCTTCTCAGTCAGGTACATAGTCACTGATTTGGTGGTTGGAGTCTCCCAAGACAAAGATGTATCACTAATGTAATTATTATAATGTCTGCATACTGAATTTTACATCATCTACATGAAAGCAAAGATAAGTTCTCAGTACACAATGGTGTGAGGGGAGGTAGAACTTTCTGCAAATTATGCACAGCTGGGCAGATGAGCTGTGGCGCCTGTGGCTGTGAATTTGTATTAACACAGCCAGCAGTAGGTCTGCTGCCCAAATTAGAAATGTTCCATGTGTGTAGTTTCTGATGTGCAGGTGGTGAATTGCGGGGACAGATGATGCAGATTCACTGGTTTTGACAGATTAAATAATAGCAATTGGCATAACTGGAAATTAATCTTGGAGCTGGAGGAGATCTCCTTGGGGAAGAACTAGCATATTTCATGCTTATTGTAATAATATTTGCTTTAGTTCAGGTGCACGAGTTATAGTGCAGGATAGGTGGGCTTACTCCTCTAATCTGAACAGGTTAACAGTTAAGAAAATGCATTACTTTGTTTAATCTTGCATTTATTATGTCTTTTTTTTTTCCTCAAGATCTTGTAGGTGAACTATTTGAATTATGGCTTTTGAGGAGAAATGATTAGTATTTATATTGGTTTGATGTTTGGGCTTTTGTTTGCCCCTGGAGGGTGGCCATTTGGTTAGGCTTGACACTTCACGCTTTCTGAAACCAGTGGCATATTCAAGAGGAACCAGAACTTGTAAAGTTGAAGAACATACTGTCTGGAGCTAGAGATGTCAGTAAGAATGATGGAGAAATGGTCCAGTTCCATTTTGGAAGAAAATTCATGGGTTTCTTAACAACAATGATGGCATGTGTAACACAACTTCTACCTCTTAAGGCCTGAAAGCTAAGCACTGAGCATAATTATGGCTAAGATGAGGAGACTGCAATATTCCAGTTCTTACCTTTTCGTTTGTGCAAGATGAAGATGCTTCTTAAATGACTCATCCCTAACTTGGTGTGGTGTTTTCCTTGTCTTACTTCTCATTGCCTCAAGATGCCCATCCTAGTCAGAGACTGTAAATAGGCAGTGAGTTGCAGGCAGATTACCAGTTTCAAAGGAAGGTTAATAGGATTATCTTTCACAGAAAAAGAATATTAACGGGGAAGAGTGAGTGGGATGAAGTAAGAAGTCAGTTGCAGTTGGGACAGAGTCTCAAAACAAATACAGGGTGCTCACTAAAGAAACAATATGAGAATGTAAGAAGAGGATAGGAATGTGGGGATGACACATAGGGACAGCAGACATACTAGAGCATAGGGAGTAGGCTAGTAAGAAGAATGACAGTTCAAATACTGGATTCTGGAGAGCTTCTGATAGCGAGAGATGAGTCAAGGCAGACTTACAAAAGGAGGTGATGCTTTTGGATGTAAAAGTTTGGTTTAGTCTGAGGGGCTGCAGTATATTAGAAGTAAGTTCACTGTATGTATCAGGGTAAAAATATGATTTTTAGTATCATCATTGCTCCGTAGGTATCTAGATTGTACTCTTTGAAATTGAGTTTGTTTTCTTCTGAATAATCTTTTAAAATATTTTTTTGTCCAAATAAGGCATTTATTAAAATATCCCCATTGCTTTTTAAGGAATCCATATCCAGCGGTATCATCACGGAATATATTTCTATTTAGGATTGTTTCTTTTTTTGTTTTTATCCCATTTTCCCCAAGAATTATAATAGGTCATCTCTTCTGTTTAATTTCAAATACATGGGGGTTTTGGGTGTGTTTTTTTTTCTTTTTTGATTTGTTGGGTTTATTTTGTTTTGGTTTGTTTTTTTTTTTCCCAGTATGGCAAGTTTTACTATTAACCTGCAGTTCCTAAGAGAAATTAGTCTTGCAGAGAAGTGCATGCAGAATGTGGAGAAATTTACCTGGGATTATATAAAGGCAGGTTTAACAAACTATGTGGGTTTTGATGCCTCTGTCACTGGTACATGGAGGGGGAGGAAGAAATTAGAGTAAAATGTATCTTCATCCTGCTCATATACATCTCTTAAAGATGTTAATGTAATAGTTGATGAAGAGTCTGTGCAGGGGCTGCTGCACTATTACCTCACATCTAGTCATACTCCATAGTTACAAATCTTTTCTTTGATCACTTGTAAAACCAAAACAGAATTCACATACCTCTGCCTAGCCCAAAATGTCATCTTTTAAAATAGTAGATCTTTGGTGGGACATAAAGCAGCCAGAAGAATTCAGTTTTTCCTCAGAATAATACTAGCCTTCCTTTCATGTCCTTAATAAACGAGCTTCCCCTCTACACATAAATGGACGTACTGCATACATCATCAGTTTAAAGAGGCATTTTTCTTCACTTGCTGTGAGCTGTATATCTAAAAGATTACAAGCATGACTAAGAACTCATTAACACTGTTTTTACGTTGGTTTATACCATTGTCTTCAGTGGCACTGTGCCTAATATTTGAGTGTCTAGAAGTATTAATTTAGTGCTTAAAAAAATATAGTCAGGTTCCAGGATTTTTCTTCTCCTTTTGCAGCTAACATCTCATCATTTAATGTATTAATTTGGCAGGAGTCTCTTTTCAGCTAAGAAGAACTTGTTCTCTGCGGAGTAAATTGTTTACCAGCCAGCCGTATGTGTTTGCCCTAGTGAATGTGAGTGAAATGGTCCATCACAAATTCATGTAACTGCATTAACCTTCTTGACACTGTGACTCTGAAAAGTTAAGACAAGGAGAGAGGCGAATGACAGGAGGTGGTGAAAATGAGATTCTTGAACATGACACACATTTTACTATGTGTAAATAGCCTTAGAACTTAAGCAAATGACTTTTAGAGATAAAATTATCTTTTAAAGTTATTTGTTCTCTTTAGATTATTGATGTTAAACAGGAAGATTTTGTTTTATCAGAATTTAAAGTCAGGTGGAAATGTTTTAAATTCTGACTCCCTGCTAATTTCCGGTATGTGCTCAGATTTTGTGTTTAGACAGGTAGAAGTTTCATGTACAGAGGATGAAAAATGAAATAGAGGAGGAAAAAAAATCCACTACAACCTACTTTATTACCTTATACCAACTTATTTTTCTGCTCTGACATGCACCAGGATTGATTATTTATAGTACATACTTTCCATGAATAAATAAGCACTGGATTTTATATAAGAAGATATCTCAGCCCAGAAGTACTTTCCTAGGGAAGACTGAAAAAAAGTTTGGCTGAAGAGCTCATTTTTTTCGTAGAACAATATTTTGTCCTTATTTGAAATAAAATAAACATTTTTTCCACAAAAAAAATACATAGAATAGATCAGAAAAAGATAAAGAATCTAGACTTTGTCTATAATGTTATGTGCTTTCCAGAGTCTTTCATCTATCTTTGAGAGTAGTTTTGGGGTTTGGATTGTTGGTTTTTGTTTTTGTTTGTTTGTTGTTGTGGGTTTTTTGTGTTTGAGTTTGTGCTTTTGTATTTGTTTGTTTGTTGGGTTTTTTTTGTGTGTGTGGGGAAGGGGTGGAGAGGAGCAAAGGAATGAATTTCTTTTTGTTTGTTTGTAGTTTTGATTTGGCTTATGTTCTGTAGGAGAGGAAATGGCTTTCAGGTATCTAGACTAAGAAAACTCCAAACCTGCAACACTACTCAATGCTGCTTCAGAAATGCACATGACAGCCACTTTGTGAAGGAGTGGAGGAGAATGTGAGCCTTGCCCAAATACAGAATCAGGATATACCTCAAGCGCTCAGACTGGGAAATGCTTCTGGGTTCTCTGGTATGTATGTAACTAAAGACATGCCAGGAGTCACTCTGGCCTATCTGCCATGATTTTGAAGGTAACAAATTGACTTCAGCTCTTTTCTTTTTCCTGGGCTGGCAGTCTAGAGCTATAGGAAAGCAAGCTCATTCTAGATTTTCATAAGTATTTTTACACAAAGGATGTTGGGACAGGCTTACATACACAGAATTTTATTAGTGTGGTCTAATGATGAATGTTACTTTAGGCAGAAAATACAAGAAAAATAGGAACCAAATGGGAGAGAGGAAAGAAAAGACCACTCTTCCCAGGGGCTGTTCAGGAAAAGCAGTGTCAATGATGGGGAGTCCCTGACGAACACCTTTCTCTGCAGATTTCCTCTGTTGCAGCAGGTAGAAACAATGAAGATGGCAACGCTGGTGATTTTTATTTTTTTTTTTACATCCTTCTCCCCTCACACTCCGTACTCAAGACCATGTGAAAATTCCCACTGGTTGTTTCAATTCTTGATGCTATTAGTGCCAATTGGAGGAAGGTAATTTTTAGATTCAAGTGTTACACATTGATTATTAAAATTTATTATTGGATAATTTTTACTATATATTTAAATGATTATTATCTGCTGTGCACTATATTTTGGTTTTCTCTACTATAAACTATGGTCTACAAAACAGAAGGTAAGGGAAGCTGGTGTGGTAGGGTGGGCAAAGGAGGGTAGTTGTTTCCACGAGTGCCTACCATAACAAAACTATTGGGATTTGCAGTTGCAAGACTGTGAGAATAACAACACAAGAGCTAGAGTTTGAGAACATCAAGGGAAACAGAAAAATACTGTTATGGAGGATCTGAAAAACACTGCTTCAATGGCTTAGGGGACAGCTTACAGAGCTGTGAACTGCAGAGCCTTGGCATTACTAAGGCTGAGGTGCTAGCAAAACATGCCTTAACAGCATTCGGGAATCAAAACTTCTATTAGGTCACTTAAGCTTAAGAGCAGAGATATGAAAATTAGGATCACTAGAACTTTCTCCTGAATATTGCCTTTTCCTCAAAAAGGGAGAGTAGAGACAATTCCAAGGGTTTTGTTTGTCTAGCTTGGTCTAGGCAAAGTCATAGCATATCAGTAGAATACCTTTATTTTTAAATGATTTAGTGATCTTTTAAGACATAACCCACCTGAATTTACCTTATGTTTTGCTATATTTATATAATTACAACCAGTACTTTTTTGCACACTGTTTCAAAGTATAAGGTGACTTTGTATCCCCTGATATCTTCTAGCATTTCATAATGTATCCTTTGCAAGGAAGGGTGACCTCTCTTCCCATAAGACTATAGCATTTATCAAACAGTAACTGCCATGGTACATTTAGGTGCACTATGACGTTGTAAATCACCACAAGAATTGCCTGATATCCACATTACCCGATTCCTCAAGGTATTCCAAAATACAAAATCTAGCCACAGGCATTAACAACACATACAGTGATTGCTGTCATATCTTGGTGCTGTTCCCAGAAATGCCACATTCAGAGAGCTGTGCTTTGAGGAATGATGTTGCAGGATCAGATGGCTAAATTCACTAGAAGCTGAGATATCACAACAGGCAGTAAAGAGTTATCCTTGATGATCTTGGCTTTTGTAGTTGCAAGCAGCAGTGCCCACAGAATTTCTTGAGCTGGATACCAACTGATTCAGTCTTCCAAACTAATCCCAACAGTAGCATATCTTTTTTCATCACATCTTTAAGCCTAGCAGTAGTTTTCTTTCCCAAAAAATCTGTGCATTGAAAGTATACAAAAGTTTCTTAATAGTCCAAGTAACTGCTTTAGATCATAAGATCAGTTGTCCAGTGGCTGGATGCCTCAGACTAATTATTCTTAGAGGTTGGCTGATGCAAACTAAAGAAGCTGAGAAATTGTGACTGTGTAGATTCTGGACTATTCTGATAGAAGAACTGGGGAAAAAACGACCACCACGCCCCTCAAAAAAAGAATGAACTGAAAAAAAGAACCCAAAACCCGAACGAAAAAACCCCCACCTTTATTTTACCATATGCCTCACTCTTTAGCAGTTGATGAAAGATCCTTGAAGGGCTGCTACTCTGTTTCCTACTGTGAACTGTGTATGTGTTAAATGAGACTGTGTCTAAATTTTTTTATCAAATACCTATTGAATATATTAAACAAACTGGGAGAGCTAGGAAGGAATGCATTATATTTTTAGGGCCACACATTATAGATAATCAATTCATTCTCTCATGTGCTGAGCAGTATGACAAAAATTTCGTGCTGACTTTTTTTTTTTTTCCCCTACACTTGGTTCAGTAAATATGACTTTGGCGTGAGACACCAACAGCCTCTGGATTTCAGTGATTTCTCTACTGGTGAATGAGCATCTCAAAGATTTCTCTGTGAGATCAATGAGAACTCTATTTGTTTGCCAGTGCCCTTTATTTTCTAAATAAGGCTTTTATACCGCTGGTTTAGCTCAGATGCCACGGAAACCCAGTACTATAGTTCCGAATCTCTTTGAAATGCAGTGAGTTTTGGTTGTATCTAAGAAAAACTACAACTAAACTTAATATTTATTACTCATCCTTCAGTCTAGATACTATCGGATGGTGACTAGATTAACTGTCTAGTAGGATCATTAAAAGTAAATGCAGATGATTGGTAAGATTTTTCTAAAGTTTTTAAGGAAAGTACTTGCTTGAGTTCCCTGTGGGATGGTGCTTTTTGCATACGACAGAAGTCTGCTTTCAAACTGTAGACAGTTGTGTGCAACTAGTTATTCTAGACTCTCATTGCAATTTCTGGGAAGAAGTAAGGACTTTGGGATGCAATTTACCTTTTTTAAGGTCTTCTTTAGAATGACATTAGCACTTGTGATTAATGTTTGTAAGCAATAAATTCATCAGGTGAAACATGATCAATAAATGTAAATATGATCTTGGTCAGTTTACAGTATTCTGCAGACTATATGCTGTTGCCTTTTCTATTCTAAGGCCTTCCTGAGACACTCGTGTTATTTCTAGAGCAAAGATCCTTTACAATTGTGTTTTATTGTTATTTCTGTTATATAAAGTTACAGATCGCCTTTTAGCATAAAGGACTGCGCTTTTCATGGCAATATAGTTATTGACATTTGACCATTTGTGTCATTTTCAAACCCATTCTTCTTATGAAGGTGTGGGATTGTTGCATGTCTGATATGCTTGAATGCCATTGATAGTCTAGGCTCTATCTTTAATCTGAGGTTATTGCTGCACATATCAGAGGCCTGAATCATCAAGACTCTTGTCCTTTTTGAACTTTTGCATGCTAGCGGGTTTTTCACAGTTTGTTGTGGGTTATTGGGGTCAAGAAGCTTCTCTCTTCCATCCAACATTTTCATTCAGTGGGTTTAGTCATATATGAAAAATAGAAGCTACTCAGTTATATGCATATCTGATCAGATGACTATCAGATGCATATCATTATGCATGAAAGAAAGAGATCATTTTGTATGACGGTTATCTACAAGTAAATTCTGTGTGAGGCACACTCCTGAAAAAATGTGTGGAGGTGTTTCATAGGGTTTTCAATTATTCTGAGTTTAAAATGTGTGAAAAAAAAAAAGTAAATACAGTAGGCATAGTATTCCATCATTATTGGAAATAATTATAATGGATATATTTTACTATGGCTGAGGTTTATGGGTTCAGACTACGATCTCTTATTCTTTTGCAAGTTTTGCTAAGCAGAAAACAGTGGAGATGGCTGAATGTGCGCATGTAGTGAAGTGCAATGTAGAGCAGTTACATTTAGAGGACTAAGTTCACGATATAGGCACTGGAAATTTCATAGGTATTTCATAGGGAAAATCTCCATGTGGGTTGCCTGCCTAAATGTATTTAACTCAAGACATAAAATTTAAACTTCCAAAAGCAGCAATAAAACCAGCAGTTTCCATTTTTAGCCAACCCTGAATGTTCTAAACCTCTAACTTTTTTTTTTTTTTGGTGTTATGAATTAATTGCAATATGAAAATTTGGAAGCAGAAGACTAGCTTCATTATTTATAATCATGGTTGAGCACGTTATATAACCCTAATTAATGACAAATATTTCAATTCCATTTTAAAATTATACCAAAGGATAGCAATCAAGGGAACAGCTAATATAGTGGTTGTTGCAGCACAGGTTTCTCAATTCAACAGCAACAGTTACTATTTCTCACATGAAAAGAGCTAAAGGATTAGATACGTTTGGATTATGGATTTTTTTTCTAGTTGAAACTCACAGTAAAATATTATTTTTCAAATAAAGCAATTTCAAGTTCTAATAAAAAAAATAGTACGTCTATGTCTATTCCTATGTCTATGTATTCTTCTGCTCTTTTAATATTTTGATGTTTTTTATTGCCAAACAAAAGATTGCATGGATCAACTTGATAATCTTGAATGGGTTCTATGAATAGCTTTTTTTTTTTCATTTTTTAAATGAGTGATTTTAAAAAAAAAAGTAAATTGCAACAAATTCAAACTCAAATTCTAAAAAAGGATAAAAAATGACCATCTGTAGTGGTTTGTTTACTGTGAACATCTGCCTCTTGAATACCAGCTAGGGAGGTTTGGTTTTGTGAGAGCATATATTCCAGTTGGATTCTTGAGTGAAACAGTAGCATTTCTTTGTGCATAGATAATCAGATAGTGATAATTTCTGTTTACATGTTTGGAAGCAATTACATAACAAGAATCTAATTTCAAAAGAATATGATCTGTCTTTTCTATAGGTAGGATTTTTTCTCAATATCTCAAGTTCAGTTTTAACTTCTGAGAATAATAAAAAAAAGCAATAAAATTGAAGGCCTTCCCTAACATAATGCAAAGTTAAGAGCTCTATTAAAAAATAACAGCAAGCATTTTCCATGATGTCCTATTGTTTACTTATGAGATTTAATAACTGAATTATTAACTAAAACCAGCTGCTGACTACAACAAAAACATTTGTCACTTGTCCATCTATGAGTCTCAATTGCATCTTGGGTTAATAGAAAAAAAGAATGAAAAAGAACTGCAAACTGCAATGGTTTTATGTGTTTATAATACAGGTTATGTATTAGCGGAAAATCAAGTGTATTTGTAAAAACTTCAAATGTTTACTCACATGCAGAATATCTTTGTTAGCATAGTTACCTATGGTGAGAACATTTTCTACAAATAGGCAATTACTTTTTGAAAAATAACGTACACAACATTTGGAGTTTGCAGTGCTCAAGAAAGACAAGGATTTTATTGCTGCAGTGGTTTGACACCAGAGGGGTCTTTTGAGGTATTAGTTTTTCGAAGCTTTTGAAAATCAGGCCACTTAGGTGCCCGGTGTGAGCTTTTACTTTATCATTATCCTCCATATTAATATTGACCACACATGCATGTTTCTGGAGCCTGTGTGTACTCAGAGTAGTACTTCTACAAATATTTTGCAGCACTGTTCAAGGTGTAACTCCAAGTTACTTGGAGAGCCGGACTCAGTACACATGTCAGCACAGGGACACAGTGGTGCTCTTCGGTCCTCCAGATGCTGGGTGCTTTGCTGAGGCATAAAGTTCTCTGACATTCAGCTTCTGGGACATGAACTGTTGTCTTCCCACAGCACTACAATGTAGCACGTGATATACCAGTTTGTTCAGAGTTAGCTTTGTTTCTCTTTATGACTCAGGGTATATGTTCAGTTCTTAAAGCTTTTTGGGGTAAAGTTTGCCTTGTGGTTTGCAAAATGGCAGCAGTTTTGCTTTTGTCCAAGAGACTTTTAAAATATGTTTCTCTTTAATGCTGTACTTGAGACCTTGTGATCGTTGTTGCTGTCACAACCGTGCTCTTAGGTGTGATTTTTAATTTTCCAGTAGCAACTACTGCTGAGTATAGTTACCTATGTCCTGTCAGAATTTTCTCCCAAAATTGTGTATCCAATAGGCTGCAGCCAAGTATGAGACAGCAAATATGAGACATGAATACTTGTACCAACTTCTGCAGTCTACTGATCTCATGAGGACTTTTATTGACTTCAAAGGGCTCTGGATCAATCTTTTAGTTTCTGCTCAGAGCAACTGTAGCCTTTCTTCAATTTTGGGAACTAAAATACTAAAAGGGTAGTATTCATAACTCATTCACTCCTGAATATCTGTATTCTTCCAAGTAACAGCAGGGCAGAGGAAAGCAATTGACTTCTCAACCAGATAAGTGGAAAGAGAGTGGAGATATTGGACTCCTGATAATCATAAATTTGTTTTTGTTATGACCTGTAATCAACATTGTATGATATAGCCTGTTGCTATTGCAGGCAGGAGATCTAAAGATGACTGACAGCCTTGAGCAAGCAAGGTCTAGCCGAAAACAGAATGTTCTAAATATAGAACAATGACTTTATATATAGCCTTACAGTGAGAGACATCTTTTCATTTCTCACCCTGATGGGAGACAAGAGAAGATTTATTAGTCTTTTGGGAAGGTTTACAATCTTCAGCAAATATTCCAAGACACTGGAAACATTTTAGGCAACTTACTCAGTTCATATAATGGAGTTTAAATAAATTTACCAACATATTGATTTCCTGCTCTGGGGAAATTTAAGGGCTTTTATTATTACTGTGTTTATTATTAGCTTGTTCAATTAATTATTTTACACTGTCTGGTGCTAATTTTGGAGAATTCTAAATCTAATAGATTCAGTTAGTACACGGAGTGGTTGATTAGCTGAGGATTGAGATAATCCAGTGTCAGGGGCTCATGCATCTCTTGTGGGTGTTCCAGGAATCTATCATCCCTCTTAACCTTTATCTAACATTTGCTACACGGTTCATTCAACACAATCAAACTATAATGAATGATTAAGTTATAATTAATGAGTTTAACTTTCTGCATTTGACTTAATTCTTAGTAGAAACATTAAAAAAATGCATTTATTGCACAAATATCTTTTGAATACCTCAAACTTATCAAAAGGATTTAGGGCCACATTCTCACCTATTATATATGGCTTGAAGACAGCCTCAAGTCATCAAGTGTGAGGAAGGCACATGGAGTTCTCTGCTAAATTCTTGGCTCAGTGTTTACTTGTCTGAGATTTGTTTAAGGAACTTGTGAATCAGTTTGCTACAATAAGAATATATAAGTGGGTATATGTACGTATAGATAGGGAGACATTAGTTTTAAAAGAGAAGATAATCAAAACCAGGAGAGGCATGAAGGGAAAGCTATTACACCATTAGATATGTTCAGAATGTTGATAGGCATATAGTAATCCCTTTGGTTGGGTTTGTTTGGTTTTTTTTGTTAGTTTGTTTGTTTGTTTTTTCCTCTAGCGCACCCAGCAAATTAAGAAGATGAGGTGAGAGAGAAATAATCAAAATAATTTACACTGTAGAAGATGTATAGCAAATGGCAATAACAAGTTGAATGGTGATATGTTTTGTTATATATGCATTATATTAGTCTGCAAGTATAATTCAGATGAAAAAGATACAACAATCATAAGTTAAAAAGCAGCATGCTTAAGGTTTCTTGGGAAAATCACAAATTCTTCCAGATTGTGCATCCAGAATGTTAAGTCAAAAAAACCCAGGTAATTTATTTTCAAATTATATCCTTTAGTAATGTCAAATCATAAGGGGATCAAATTAAGATTGCCTTCGTAAATTCAGTTCAGCTTTCGAATTCAAAATTTTGCAAAAATCAATAATGTTCTTTCAAGTTTATAACTTTGTTGTTTTCTGTTGCTTTTTTTGTATGGTCTTCACAGAATATTGTAAGTTATAGGAAAAAAAAAGAAAACCAAAAGCCATAAGACGCTAAATACAACATTTACCACACCTTCTGCAAAACACCTTAAAGTCATACTTTCAACACTCAACATGGCCTGTTGCCACTTGAGGACTTCACATTGCTCAGCTGACAGTAATCTGGTAGTGAAGAAGGAGGTTGGGCTGCAGGTGCCAAGTCCCAGTTGTAGAGGGAACCTAGTTTAGTTTTCTGCCCCCAAAATGCCATCTCACCCCCTGTCCCTGCCTCATTTGCTTCCTGAGATCAGGGAATGAGGTTGGTCATTAGATTCCGATCAAGACAGGATCCCTTCTCTTTTAGTCTCTTCATGCGCTCCCAATATAATAGTAATGCTGGTAGCAGCTGCCATCCTTGCTGTTATGTCATGTTTTGCTTGTAAAAAAGGATACACATTTTAAAATATTTGCTTTTTTATATACTGTGATTTTGGTAAACTGCCAAAACTTTCCTGAAAACAGATAGTGAGAGAAGGGAAAACCAATAGTTTCAAGTAGAGCCCAGATAAGCCAGAATGGAATTTAATTAGAGGAAGAAAGGTTTCCAGAAAAAAGAATTTTCTCCTCACTGAATTTGAAGGAAGAGAAATATGAACCTTAGATATAAATTCTCTGTAATTTTCTGTCATTGCTCTTTGTTACCAAAGTAAATTCTGTCCATATTCAGACTGCAAGCTGGGGTAGGATTTGGAACAGTTGGTGCAGACTGGGCTATGGGCAGGTTGAGCCATGATCCGGAACTGCTCTTTAGTCCCTTTTACTTCTTTCTTCCTGTTTACTCCTACATACAGTTATTTTATCTGTTGGAAGGAAACCCCACATGTGTAAAAAGGAAGGGAATTGTGATTTTACTAGAAGGCCTTGTGATGTAGACAACTGTGGGGACGAGGCTTAGGGGAAGCCAGTGGAGACAGAGCCATTAAGCGTCAAAATTGGAGGTGCTCTCATAACAGTCATATGAAACACAGTCTTGCGGGTTTCAAATGTGTTTGTATTTGCACACAAGGCTATGGTTGCCAGATAGAGACTTAAGTGCTTTTCTCTTCTTGGCAGGGAGGCTCGAAAGAGGTGTAAGTGTACCTATGTCCTGTTTCGTGTCACTGAATTCTTTGTAGTGCTAGAAAAGGATGGAGCTATTTCTTTCCCCTTATTCTGACTCTGTGACTTTCCATTGATAGGCAGATGATTCTGTATCATGATTTAAATCAAGTGGGAAAGAATTAAAATATGTTTCTTCCCTTGTCTCATTTGAGGACAGAACAACCCCTGGAGATACAGGACTAGCAATCCTTTTTCTACTTGACTTGAATGAGGCTGTTGCTCAGTTTTGCACAAAGATACTCACTTGAGATGTGGGAGATTATAGTTTAAGCTGGTCTTCAGTTGCTAATACCAAATGACACTGCTCCATAAGGAGAAATAAGGATCTGAGTAATTGATGAAGTGATTCACTGGCATGAATTAGACATAACCAAACACTGAACATCTGCTATAACCTTTGCAACAGGAGTCTGGCTTCTTTGAGTCAGGCAAGACTCTCATTTTGATGGCATATTCAGTCTTTCTCAAAAAAGGCACATTTACATATCACAGAAGCACAAAATGACTGACTAGTTGAGGTTGGAAGGGACCTCTGGAGATCATCTTGTCCAATGCCTCTGCTGAAGCAGGGACACCTACAGCAGGTTGTCCAGAACTATGTCCAGACAGTGTTTGAATATCTCCAAGGAGGGAGACCCTACAGCCTCTCAGGGCAAGCTGTGCCAGTGCTCATTTACCCTCATAGTAAAAAAATGGTTCCTGATGTTCAGAGGGAACCTCTTGTGTTTATGTTAGTACCCATTGCCTCCAGTCCTGTCGCTGGGTGTCACTGAAAAGAGCCTGCCCCCATCCTCTTTGCACCCTCCCTTCAGTTATCTGTAAACATTAATAAGATCCCCCTGAGCCTTTGTCTGCTCGTCTAGTCCAGACTCCATCAGCTTCTCTAGAAGGATCTTATGGGAAACAGTGTGGAAAACCTTAATGAAGTTCAGGTGGACAATATCCACTGCTCTCCTCTCGTCTAAAAGCCAGGTGTTCCATCATAGTTTATCAATCTAATAAAGCATGACTTGCTCTTGGTGAATCCATGCTGACTGCTCCTGATGACTACCTTGTCCTCCATGTCCCTGGAAATGGATTCTGGGATTAGTTGCTTCATCACATAAAGTTTTTAATTAAGAAAATATATCTAGAGAAATCTATTTAATCAATACTTGAATGATTCTAGCTACACTGTTTGTTTTTAAAGACTGCTAAGATGATCCTATCACATTGCTGTTGTACTTTGGGTTTGTTACTGTCTACTCCCAAACCCAATCACAAGTTATTTTTGTGATAACATTGTTCATTCTTTGTTGCCAACCTTTTTGAGATGAGGAAGGAGGCTGGAAAAACACATTCCTTCCAGTTTAACCTGTGTGGGTTTTAGTCCATAGGTCTATGAAGGATGTGATTATGTCTGCCCCTAGCTTGTGATGATAATCTCTACACAGGTAAAAACTACTTAGAAGAAATAAATTATGAAATACCTTTTTCAAGGAGAAAGGGCAAGTGATAGGGAAGGAGGTCCAATGTCAAGGTAAAAGAATGCGAATTACATCTAAATGGTCTGAGGCTGTAGTTCAGTGATGACCACCTTTATATATTTATTACAGATCAAGACATTTATTTTCACCTGATGATTTAATGCAAAATGCAGAGAGATGGAACCAGTAACCTCATTGCCCCTTCTTTATATAATGCTTTCTACTAGGATGAAAGCCATTCTTATTTTATTTCATTTTTGATTGCTCAATTTTAAGACAATTTGTCGTGTTAAAATTTCAGTTAGGTAATCTCAAAGTTTAGCAAGGTTTGTAAAGAGAGTTATCATCACTCATTATACCAACAGATATAACTCAAAAAAATGATGAGGTTCTGGATGCAGAAGACTAAGGGGCTGAAACAAAAGCAGCAACCTTTACACTGAACACATGCTAGCAACAAATGTTCTGAGTGTTACCTCCCAAGGAAATGTAAATACAACCCCTTTCACAACATGATTAATCTATCAGGTACACTATTTGAGAGGCAGCACCTCTGTATCCGGTATAGGTGCTAAGTAGGTGGCTCAGTCAGGTAAAAAAATGTAAAGATAGGATATAACAAAAAATGAGGGCTTCTCCAGAGAAGAAACATAGAGTCTATAGTAAGATTCATGTCTCTGTGGAGTCTGTAATTTTGAGTACTCATTGGAGTTAAGGAATTTAGTGCTTAGGTTTATCTCGGAGGTTTTAGTTAGTCTGGGTGGAGAAATGGAAGTTTCAGCAATAGAGGAATGTTATAAAAAAAACAGTGGTAAATAGTTGTTTCTATTCTTGACTGATTGTATGAGTTTACTCTGCTGCAGTGCTTGGTGTGTGTTTTTGTTTGTTTGTATGTTTGTTTGCTTTTAATCCACATAGTTTCCATGAAGATGGCTGGGGAAAAAACTTATCACAGGCTTAGGAGATGTGGATTTTAGTGATTCTGTTATGGGTGGAATTAAGCCTGCCGCAAGGAAATCCTCCTTATTTGTTTCTCATCATATGCCTGGTTAAAGTTAGAATTTTATGCTGCATGAGCAGTTCACTTCACTTTTGAACTTGGTAACGTTGTACCGCGGCATCACAGGGGCCAGGAGTACTGGGGGTTCCCCATGGTGGGTGACGGCAGGGCCTGGCAGCCAGGTCCTGTCCCACCCCCAGCCAGGCGCAGGGCAGCCAGGAGCACTGGGACAGCCCCAGGCCTGGGCATGGAGGACCTCCCTGGGGACAGGCCAAGGCTGGGATGTGGGCCTGCTGGTGGGCCCAGCTCAGGAGGCCGGTCAGGGCAGGGCTGTGGGGAGCTGTAGACCGGCCCTGCTGCAGCATCGCTGGGGCAGGGGCTGACGGCCCCGAGGCGGCTGACATGGGGTCCTGGGGCCTGGGCAGGGTGAGGGGTGCACCTGCCTGGGCATCTTGCCTGGGCAAGGACAGTCACGGCTGGTGGTGCCCTCAGGGACATGCTAGGCTGAAAGGTGTTCTGTGAATATTTGTTTTGGAGATGCAATATAGGTGGGTCACATTCTATGATTTGGTTTACAAACATTTTAATTTCATTCTGGACAACTGGAAAGCACCGTGAAGATGAAAATTATAAGAGCTCAGTTTTCAAGAGAAGGAAGTCTCGGAACTTCTGGCGATGTGGCCCGTTGGGGACATCTGCCTTGTATCTCTGGCAACTTCTCAGTTATACCAACACTGAACTGGAATAGCTCCCTGTGCCTGTCCTATCCATCGGAAAGATGTTTAGATAGTATAGGAATGGAAATTTATGCAGCTAGATAGACAGAGACCTAAGTCCAAACAGATTTTGTTGGGCTGATTTCAGTTTGATAGCTGGGATTGTAATTTCTCTCACTTTACACTGCATTTTTTTGGGGAGGGTGTGTGAAAAACAGCTCAGTGGCTTATATTTTGACTGTGCATTAACCAACAATGGTAGTATCTGACACATCATTTGTGTAAAGATAAGAACTTTTTCAGTTACGAATCTTCATTGAATGAATTTTCAGTCATTCCAGTCTTTCTGACTATGAAAATTTTAAGAGAATTTCTTCCTGAATTACCTCCCATCTCATATGGGGGAAAGGCAGATATATTTATAAGAGCTTGCTCGTGCACAGAGATATATATGTGATTTCATCAAGGGTAATTGCTTTACTAGTCATAATTTGGAAGTGACACAGATAGTCAACGTTACCTCGAGCATAGCGAGAGCCTTGCTGTAATAAATGTTTAAGTGCCTTTTGGCACATTTCTTGCTGTTAGTTTCAGAAACACAGAAATAATATTAAAAGGCCCAAGGAGACTTAAATATATACTTGAAGTGAGGACTGAATATATGATCTGAACTTCATGACACTGGGTGGATTATACTGTCTTCTATTCATCTGATTCCCTGTCTACAGTCTCTGAAAGCTGTACCTTGACAGCCTGAGGATTATTATGTGGAGCTCTTGCTGTTCCAACTGATCTTTAATTTCAGCATATCTCAGCATGGTCTTGAAGCACTCTTTGGATTCTGTTTCCTTTGACTTTGGGTTTGTCCTTAATCTTTTATTTTTATTCCGCTAGGTCTTTTCCACTCCCCTTTCTGCTGTCTTCTTTAGCTGTATCTTATTCTCCTTTCCTCCTCCTCCTTAATCTCAGGCTTGGCCTTTCTCTTATCCCTGACTTGAGAATCAACCTTTTCTTTTGACACAGGACTGGCACTTTCTCCCCTTCTGTTTGACCTTAGATTTAGCCTTTCTTGTGTCCTTCGTTTTTACCGTGTCTTATTCTACATGCTTTCTTGGCATTGCTACTTTCTGGCCTCGAGTTCCCCTAAGGGGATTTATCGTTCCATTTACCATTCAGAATTTCTTAACATGGCAAATCCTTCTGCATCATCAGCATTTCTCTTGCATGTGTTGCTGTTTTGGGCCCAGGGTTCATGAGTTTAATTCCTTCCTGACTTCTCATAGCAGTTTGCAAATTCTTCAGATTTCTTTTGTTTTGTTCTGATTCAAACTGAGTCTGAAGTCTTTGTTTCCAGCCTGCTTGTTGTGTTTTGGTTTTTGGTTTGTTTGGTTTTTTATTGGTTTTCTTTTTTCTCCTTCAGCATATTTTTTATTCTGGAGCTTTTCAGGTTTTTGACCTGTAGTATTAATTATTAGGTTTGTTTGGAATCTCATTGTACTGATATTGTCATCCTTTCATCCTTTAGATTTCCACTTGTTGGTGTTGCAAAAATATTCAAATTTTCTAATGAAATGTGTATTATATGCTATTCAAATATTTACCCTCATTCATTCTTCTGTTAAGGACTTTTTAATCTGCTTTATCTGCTGTATCACAGAATGTCTTTATTTTGATAGGTAGTTCATGGTGATACTGATGTAGCCCACATGAGAAATGAACTTGTGTTTTACCAGTCTTATTAGCAAAGACCCATATCTACGTATTTCTGAAGTCAAGAAGGTTTTTCAAGAAATGTTAGTACTTTTTGAAAAAATAGGGACCTCTGCAAATTCATATCACTTGTTTGTAGTGCCTTATGAACAAGTGCCTTATGAACAGCTTCATTCCTCCTCCCTGGTCTGCATCCTGTGGAGATGGCCTCAGCCTTTCTGTTTCTGTGTTATCGTTCCTCTGCCGCTGTGGTTGTATATTTAGTAGTAGCTCATGTTCTCTAAGAGCGGTCTCTGGTTGTTGTTTGTGTTAGACTGTCCTGCCTGCTTTCTCTGTTCATCTCTGGTCTCTGCTAGTATTTTTCTTGACCTTGTAGACCTTGCCACAGATTCATACGTTCCTATTCTTTCTTTTTTTTGTCATTTCTCCCTGAAGCCACCCATCTTTTCTGTGGGATATTCTAGTTGCTTGTGGCTGAGGATACCGTCCCTTACCTCTGACTTCAGAGGAGTGTCAGTCTCTTTTTCCTGATTTCTCTGAGCGTACTACCACATGGTGATCCTTATGGGACAGGCAGGAATCAAGATCAGAGACACAGGTAGGTTCATAGGTTTAACTATGTAGAGCAGAAAGAGATGAGCAGAGAATTGTGAGGAAACTACTATGTCAGAGGGTGAAAGAAACAACACAGTATCCACCATATCTTTCTGATCTGCTTGAAGACAAGGAATAGAACTTGGAATATGTTCATTTAAGGGGGAGTGTGTGCATGAGTGGCTTCCTGTCTTGTTCTGGTCTGCTGATTTTGATTAAAGTGGAAAAAGGGATCCCCAAAATGGGAGCTTTTTCTTGTTGGAAGTTTCCTCTCCCTAGGCAAAGAGAGAGTTACTGCACGTTTAGCAAAGGAGAAGTTACATTTCACTGTGTTATTACATTTGACTTTGCGTTATTTGATGCTTACTTACATTTGGTTTAACTAAAGAAGATAAGATGCCATCACTTATTTCTTAGATATCTGTAAGTCAACATTACCTCAGTTGGTATATGTGGCAAGTGGGTTGTTTGTTTTCTTACTTAAAGCCCACACTCTTTGACTCATGGAGATAAATAAGACATACCATTCAGGATGCCTATTTTTTCTCGCTAAATAAAAGGAAGCCTGAGGTCAGATTTAGGTATTTAGCTTTCAAATGCCTAAATTAGGGAGAAAGCTAATTTCATTTGCATATCTCTGATACTCCTCTAGCTGGTCTGCATCCTATTCCTCCTGTGAGATCTACCTCTAGCTGGCTTTCCTCTTCTGAACACCCCCCTCCTCCCAAACTGTCCAGGCAAAAAACAGTTGAAATAGCAACATCTGCTTATCTGATATTGTGATTTCTGGGCTGTTGATGCTGGGAGAACATCACAGAACTGCACAGATGCATTTACCCATTCTTTATTCAGTGATTTTCTACTTACAGTTCAAAAAATTTTAAAATTTAATTGCTGTAGAATGTGTCACTACGTATGAAATTCTTGAATTTAGCAGTGGAGAGACTTTATTATCAAAATGTTCAAAAGAAAGAACTTGATATGAAGCTGTACCATTGGGAAAAAGGGATACAGATTTAAAGATGTATTTAAAGATGCTAGACTGCATTTCAAATGGTACATTTTCTTAGAGAGACTTCATGAACCTGTCTGCTCAAACCGAAGTTAATTACATTAGTCCAGTCATCGTGATGAATAAAATAGAGCATCAAAGACTAAACAAATATTTTTAGCCTATATCTGGATATTGACAACAGCTGTCAGAAGTTTTTGGGCTAGCTGGAGAGAGTGGGTCATCATGTTTAAAACAAAACAAAACAAAATTTCTATGAGACAGAGATTTTATTTCTTAGGTAAAGACTAAGACAACTGTGTAAATATGATGACAGAACATCAGCCTTAGTTACTCGTTGTTGTGTCACCTATAAAATCAGAGACTGTTGTGATAATTCTGAGAAATGAGTCAATTAAGTAAGCTTAAACTGAGTAGCATTAAAATGGGTCGTTATAGCACTATCAGATTTGTCACCTTTGAGTCTGTGGACTGGTGAGAAAACCTGTTTTAGACTTCTGGAAAATGTGCTTAGAAGGACTGACAATTTTCCTGAATATTTTTCTTAAATTTGTATAATTATGAGGAGATCAGTTGTCACAAATATGGAGATAAAATGACACTTTAAAAAAGAAAAATATATTTACATGGCGTCTCTATTTTGTCTCACGTGTGTCCATGTGCCCCAAAAGCATATGGATACAAAGGAAGTGCAGTATTTGCAGTTGTTTTTTTGAGAGCAATTGACTATTACAGAGATAAAGTCTAAACATGACCTGGAAATGGTCAAGAGAGAACAGTGTGGTTTACTAGAATATGTAAAGTCTAAACTGTAATCTAGTCATCTACAATTAAAATCAATCTACCATGGAGAATTAGAAGATCTGTAAGACAAACTAAAGGTGAAAAGGATAAGCACATATGTACAAAGATAAAATTGGAAAACCTAGTTCGCAAGAAACACTTTCTTCATTCATTTTTATGCTTCAAAGCTGGAGACTATTTAGGTGCTATGGACATACAGTAAATACAATCCCCATGTTTACCAGCAAAGCTGACATGACTAGTAGCAGGAATTAAACTATAAAGGCTGCTGAAATAAGGAAATGCAAGTTTAAAACAATTAAGAAGGGAAGCTCTGTCAGCCTTAGTATAGTTTCACTCTCCAGCCATTCCTTAAATCCTTCCTTATTTCTTATATCCTAGGTTTAATCAGCTACTACTGTTGGATAATTGGAATGGCTGTCAAAGTCTACGTGAGCAGTGCAATCTCCAGTAAAAGAGCCACTGTCATGTGGAGAGATTTAAGACATTACTGTAGCTCGGAATAAAGATTGCCCTAAACTTCAACTTCTGATTCCTCAACGGGTGTGTATGAAAAGTTGCGGTGTTGCCAGGCTTCCCCTGCAGCAAGTGTCCAGATGGACACTTTCACAGTTTAGCTGGAGTGTTTCACACGTTGCTTATTCATAAGGAATTTTGCTTTGCTTCCATATTCCTAAATTTCTCCCTTTCAGCCATTTATTCAGATATCCATCCGCTGGTATTTATTTCCAGTTTCTCAAGTTAATCACCTTCTTTACATGGAATCAAGGCCTGTGTTTGCAGGTGTTAAAATGAATTGCAGTTATAGGGAGTGCTTTGGCTGTAGTGAGGCAAAACTATTCATGAGAAAAAGTTATTCAGTGTGATTAAGCCTGTGGAATCTGCCAGTAGCAAGTAAGTGTTAAAGCCTGATTTCATTTACACCATTGATTTTGTTCAAAAGTGAAGTCTGAAATCTGATTTTTTTTTTTTCAAGTAGTATGGGAATATTTTCTGAAATAGAAGATGAAAACTCAGTGTCATGAACCTTAGGATCTTTATTGCTAAAAGCTAATTTATTTCTTAAATTACTGTATAAATGAATACACAGAAAGAATGTGTTTGTATGCATGTGTATGTATAGATACATTGCTTGTGATGATAGCCCACACTTTATCTGTTATCTGGAAATCGTGCCTGTTTCTACTGATGCAGGTGGACCATGAAAGCCGTATAAGTTTGTGGAACATATTTGTCAGCTTATTGCAGAAGTGTTTCTACAGTGTTAATAGGCACTATGCTGTGGCCAAACGAATTGTGTAATTTTTCAGAAATGATAAGTTTGCCTGATGTATTAGCAAGCTAATAGGAATACTTGATGGCCTCGCTCTTGCTCCTGTAATTTGTTTTGAAATGGTATTTTTCACACAAAATGCTCCTCTGTGTTGACCAATTTAATGAAAAAAATAAAAAATGATATGAAGTGCCTTGGTACTTTGAGAGATACAAAAAAAACAACAAAAAAAAGTGCACGAATTACCCCTGCAAAATGTGTGCAGCTATAAATGCCATAAAATCAACTTTGCTGGCCTTTGAGGGAAGAGAAGTATTTCAGCTAATACAGTCTTGGAACCTATGCAAATTACCTGAAATAGCTTTCTTAACACTATTAAGGTTTGAGTTTTAAATTGCAGTGTCTCAAGATAGTCCTGACAGAGAAGACTGTTGGTAAATATTGGTATTTAGTCTATCTGCATAGTCTATCTAAAATGGATAGACTATTGGTAAACAGTCTGTCCATTGAAATGTCATTTGAAGTATAAGCTACAGTTTTGAATTACACATAGGAAAGAAAAATAATAGTCGAATAGCTTTTTAAAAATATGTGAATATTTATATTTTAATATATTTTCATATTGGATTTTTTATATTTTATATTTTAATATGTATAATATATATTTAGGGAAATAATTGGTATAGGAATAATGAAAACATACTAAACCCCAAGATTTTGTGGTGATTTTTTTTTTATTTTTTATTTTTAAGTGCTTGCCTTAGCTTTTTTTCCACAAAATATATACTTTTGTGGTGTATAGTTACAAAAAAAATCGTATTTTTGTAGCAGCGATCAATCTGCAAAGAAAAAATATTACTAATATTTTTTATAACAGAAGCCAATACACTATGATTAATGTATGTATTTATTCTCTGGGTATTAGTATTATTATTAGTATTATGATTATTTATTATGATTTAATAAATAGCTTTTAAATAACTTTTAAAATAAGAGCACTATATATTTCCTCCTAACAGGAAAAACTTCTGCTATATCTGAAATGAAATCATGCTGCCTCCTATGGGGGAATTCTGAAGCGTTCTCAAAAATACGACACAGTGGTAAGTACTAAAAGTATCTTCAGAACAATTCTGTTTTCTGCAAAAATATGTAAAAGAAATGAGAGCAAATCTCTATTGCTGGTGTTCTTAAATGTGTTTGAAATATATCTTTGCAATATATATGTCCGATTACAATGCTTGTTTGCCATGTGTTCATACAATGAGACATGGAATACAATCCATTCTAAACATTAATGCTGTTTATGTGCTTATTCATGATAAGCATGAATTTTTACTATTTTTCAGTTCTGTAAATATTGACTGATACCAATCAGTTTGTAGTTAAAAGATGCGCGATTAAACCTGGCTAATGTGGCACTGCTACTGAGTAAGGTTTGGGTTTTCCCGGACACACTGTACCAGATAGAGCTGACAGTCTTCAGTTTGCAAAACAAGGTTGGGTTCCAAAGTTCTTATGGGGCCATATAAATAAAGGGGCTTGGTTACTGTTTCATATTGTGACCATAAAAATCTTTTCCTCTCGTTTTATTAGGAAAATATGAGAGAACATACTTTAATACATAACGTACACACAGACACACATATATATAGATATATGTGTATATATATACACATATATAAACATTTGTATGATATCAATATGAAATATGTGACAAGGGTTTAGTTTAAAAATCTGTGTGAGAATATATATCCCATTTATAAAAAAATCTTAGAATAAACTAATTACCGTTCCTTCATACTGTGCCTAACGCATTGATTAATGAGAAGGGAAAGACATGTACAAATGACCAGAAAAGTATCTCTGACGCATAGTTCTTCCTTCTCACTTTATATGCTCTATGAACTTTGAAGCAGGTGTGACTTTCTGTAATCACTGTGCTAGATGCAGTACAATGATGTTTCAATTTCAGTGTTATCATTGGGTCCTAAATTCAAGGAGAAGGAATAGTAATATATGTGATGTGATAATAAAGTTGCGAATAAGAAAAAATTCAAAGTATGACAAGTTAGTTATGAGATCTGAGGGTACCACTATGTGAAGTGTAAAAATCAGACAAAGAAAATAACAGCTTTGAAAACTCCTGTGATTTTTGCATCATTGAATCATGTTTATTCCATTTTGTAGCAATTTAAATGTAATTGAATGAAAAACATTTTATGAACAGAAGCCTGTTTAATAGTTTAGCATCCATGCTGATCATGATCATAGCTGAACTCTTAATGGTAACTATAGTGAATAGTACACACATGCATGAATACTATGCATAGGATTCAATTACTTACTCTCCTCAGACAAGTCGTGACATTTTTTCAGGAAAAAGGCAAGTAACTGATACAAGGAATACAAGGATGATATAAAGAATACAAAGCTGTATTCAGAGTTGAAATAACCACTTAATGTCTTTGAAACTAACAATTTGTGGTAGATTTATGTTGTATTGCAGTAGAATTAGCCACAGTCACGTTCCAAGAAGGGAGAGAAAGTCTCGTCTCAAGATCTATCACTGTACACTGACATAAACCACAGAAGCTGGGGAGAGTCTGGAGGGGAAACTGAGGGATGGTGTGATTTAATTTTCACTGTTTTATCGGCATTTTATTCTGTTCTTTTTCACAATGCACAGAGGGAAAGTCAGGGAAAAGGAGAAGAAAGGGAAGCAAGCAAAATTAAAATAGAAAAGTGAGACAGAGCCTATTGATGTCTGGTTTTTAGCTCCCACTGCAAGTTAGTGGACATCAGAAGCCAGCTGTGCCTTTTGAAAATTTCCTTGTTCACATGAAGCAATAATTGGACTATGCATAAAAAAACCAAGGAGAGTAGAAAGTGAAGTTGTAAATTTGCGTCCAATTTATTTCAGCTTCTCTGCTTGATAATTTTCTGAATTATATGTAGCCACAAACATGTATGTTCAAGTGCCAACCCCAAGATTCTCAAAAAATACACAACAGAAATATGGCAATACATGTTAAGGAATTTGTTATTTTGTCTGGAAGAAGGTTATATTCCTATGAGAATTTTTTCAAGAGACAAATTGAAATGGATCTGAAGGCTTTTAGGGAAGTGTAGCATCCAAGCCAAACTTAACTTTGAAGATGCATTTTCAGCAGACAATAGGGATCCATTTGGATGAACAGAAGAACTCTGAGAATGGTGTGTGTCATTTGTCAGTGTTGGTTCAAAAATATAATTAGATACAGTAGCTCAGGCAGATTGTAACTGTGAGTTTTGGTATATTGTACTCTTATCTTTAAGAGAAATGCAGAAAGAAATTCTCATGCTTTGATCACTTTGGCTTTTTTCTTGCTGTGATTCTCATCCAGAACTCCATTTAAAATTCTTCCACATAATCCAATGATCAGAATGATCTTTCTCAAGAAAAGAAAATGACAATTTATGTTTAGAGTATGCAAAAAGTGCTTGTTGGCAGTGAATAGTATAGCAATAAAAATGAAAGCAAACAAATGGCCTATGCTTCGTCCTCAGAATTTGATCTTCCATCACATATATAAGCTAGTTTAAATGGTGGAACTTTGTTCTAAAATCCCGACCTGACAGCTGAGAGTGCAGATGGAGCCCTGTGGTAGTCTGTGGGGTGCTGTGTAGTTTCTTTGATGTAGCCACATACTGTCAGATTCTTGATCATGTTCTCAGACTCTGATCAAGCCTTCTGTCTTGTATCATTTATGATAACAAATGTGAAGGAATAATAAAGCCTTCATATTAGAAGGCAGAAATAAATTGTTCCAACTCTAGTCTTGGGAGTTTTAGGAAATGGATCAGTTCTTAATTCTCTGAGGAAAATCAGGGCACAATATAACTCTCATTCATAGAGCTGTCAGTTCTTCTCAGCCTACTTTTCAGCTTTCGGGATTCAGTGCTGTTGATCAGAATTTTTGGTTTGCTTCCTCTTCTCAGGGTTTATGGCTGTAAATGGAAGTGCACTCAGCTGAGCAGTCCAACCTCCGGTTAAGCAGGGCCTTCAACTCTTATTTCTAGTTTTCTTTTCAGAATCTCACTGTATTTTACACTCTTAGATGGAATAAAAGTATTGCCCACATTTTTTCTCTCTTGGTGAAGTATTAGCATGGACTGAAATCTATGAATTAAGTAGGCTCCTAAGACCTATACTATGATGTAGAGGCTGTGCTGACATTGTCTATGTGTCACTATGTACACTCTTCCCACTAATTGTCTCAGTTTTGAAACAGAAAGAAGGAAAGAACTCAGTTTTAATTTGTTCCTTTTAGAAAGATAGCAGGTGTGTTTTCCATATTGAAACATAATTGATAAACAGGATCAACTAATGAAGTTATCAGCTGAACATCCCAGAACTAATGTTCTGGTGATGTAAATTAATTGAGGCTGATACTCAACATTTCAGTAGCTTTCCAAATTGGAAACTGCATCCTCTTCAAGATATTTAAATAGTATAAATTGAGTTATTACCTACTGTCTGGGAATTTAACCAGGATTTAACCAGAGTCTGTCTAGATGTGGATGTTCCATCTGCAGGATGTTCCACATCTTTCTATGAAGCTGGTGAGGGGTCTGGAGAATAAGTCTTATGAGGAGCGGCTGAGAGAACTGGGTTTGTTTAGCCTGGAGAAAAGGAGGCTGAGGGGAGACCTTATCGCTCTCTACAACTACCTGAAAGGAGGGTGTAGAGAGGTGGGGGTTGGTGTCTTCTCCCGAGTAACATGAGATAGGACAAGAGGAAATGGCCTCAAGTTGCACCAGGGGAGGTTTAGACTGGATATTAGGAAAAAATTTTTCACTGAAAGGGTTATCAAACATTGGAACAGGCTGCCCAGGGAAGTGGTTGAAGCACCATCCCTGGAGGTATTTAAAAGACAGGTAGACATAGTGCTTAGAGATGTGGTTTAGTGATGGTTTTTGTCAAGAGTTAGGTTGATGGTTGGACCAGATGATCTGAAAGGTCCCTTCCAACCTAGGAAATTCTATGATTCTATGATAAATTTGTATTCAGGAAGACTATTCTGAAATCCTAAATCTGATGTAGTTAACTGTGGCTCATTTGATCTAAATTAAGTTGCATCAGTTGCTTTGCTTCGAAATGATACTGGTAAATCTAACCTTAGCAAATTCATTGCATCACTGATATTGTGGTGTGTTTGCCATTAAAAGTAGAGATATTCAGATTCTTTAATGAATATAGAGGATTCCTTACCTCCATTTGCATTCTAAGTAAGTGATGTATCCATTCATTTTTTATTGCAATATTTGGTTATGTGTTTCAGTATGACTGACTGAAAGTACTTCAATGTAGGTAAACTCTAATGATCTCCACCAATACGTGGATTTCTGCAGAACCCAAATAAGAAATGTGAATATGAAGTATTTGCAACTATTATTCAAATATAAAATAACAAACACCTAAATATCGCAGTTCGTTAAATTTACTTTCAAGCGGCAACGCAATTGAATAATTTTAACACTTTTACCTAATATCATTAGTTTTACTAAAAGTTTTCGGGAGATTCGGGAGATAGTTTGACAATTTTTTAATGACTTTTTTTTTTTTGTTAAAATGCAATTTCAGTGGTGAGGTCCATTGGAAAAAAGTATGAGCCATGATTGCCTTACATATTTAAGAAGTATTCTTATCTAAGTAACAATTGCATAAATACAATTGATTTTGCAGAAAATTAATTTGAACATTACATTGTGTAAAGCACTGTACAACAACAAAGAAGAACTGTTAAAATTGTGAAATTTCATGTTATACAGACTGGACGGCTAATGGGAGTTCACTGAATCATGAGTAAGCAAGTATGCTGTGCACTTGCAGCCCAAAAAGCCAACCGCATCCTGGGCTGCATCAAAAGAAGCGTAGCCAGCAGGTTGAGGGAGGTGATTCTGCACCCCTACTCTGCTCTGGTGAGACCCCACCTGGAGTACTGTGTCCAGCTCTGGAGTCCTCAGCACAAGAAGGACATGGACTTGTTGGAGTGGGTCCAGTGGAGGGCTACCAAGATGATCAGAGGGCTGGAGCACCTCTCCTATGAGGACAAGCTGAGAGAGTTGGGTTTGTTCAGCCTGAAGAAGAGAAGGCTCCGAGGAGACCTTATAGTGGCCTTCCAGTACCTAAAGAGTGCCTACAGGAACGATAGGGAGGGACTCTTTATCAGGGAGTGTAGTGATAGGACACAGGGTAACAGCCTCAAACTGAAAGAGGGGAGATTTGAATTAGATGTCAGGAGGAAATTTTTTACTGTGAGGGTGGTGAGGCACTGGAAGAGGTTGCCCAGGGAAGTTGTCAGTGTCCCATCCCTGGAAGTGTTCAAGGCCAGGCTGGATGGCGCTTTGAGCAACCTGGTCTGGTGGGAGGTGTCCCTGCCCATGGCAGGGGGGTTGGAACTAGATGATCTTTAAGGTCCCTTCCAACCCAAACCATTCTGTGATTCTGTGTGATTCTGTGATTCTGTGAAATAGAAAATAATCCACTGTGCTTTGCATAGGCAGCTCATTTATTTGATTAGAGGTGATTTTTAAAGTTGAGTCATGTTCAACTCAAAGAAGCGGGGTGCAAATTTTACTACTATCTGCAATGCTTGAACTTGAAAATGTTTTATCGCTGTGACTCATAATTTAAATCTATTGTACGGAACAACAAGTAGTGGTGTTACATCAGTTTCTACAGGGAACTTTGAATTCTTAAAAAAAAAAAGATTTCAGAAAACATCAGTACATCAGTGTTGGTTTTTTTCGAAGAACAGTAAGGCTTTTGAATATAAGGTTTCAGTGTAAATCAATTACATGTAAGCCATTGTCCTCATCCTGTCAAGGTTCAAAACACACTGCATCCTCATTATTAACTAAAAGACCACGATATATTGTTTGTTTGAATGACTCAGTAGTATGGCAAGGGAAGATGATCTGCATCTTTTACTAAATATCTCTCTACCTTCCCAGTAGCCATTCAGCAATTACTTTCCTCAGTATTTATATAAAAGGAATAGCTCAGTGTAACAGGAAGATTTTGTGTGCTCCTGGAGCCCTATGACTTAATTTGAGCTCTGCACACTGCAGTTTAAGTTGCTTTTAGAAACAACTGACAGAAGATGATCTCTGTGATCATCTAGATCATCTGTTACATATACCGGCTTTAATGTAGGCTGTGAAACCAAGGGTTACATTGGTTACTGGTGGAAACCAGTAATGAGCGGTGTCCTTCAAGGGTTCATACTGAAACAGTACTGTTTATTGTCTTCTTCAATGACATGGATGGGGGAATGAGTACACCCTCAGCAAGCCTGTGGTGTAATTGATTCGCTTCAATGAAGAGATGCCATCCAGGGAGACCTTGACAGGCTTGAGAAGTGGGACCATGAGAACCTCATGAAGTACAACAAGGCCAAGTGCA
The DNA here is from genome assembly GCF_964199755.1 of Larus michahellis. NCBI lineage: Eukaryota > Metazoa > Chordata > Aves > Charadriiformes > Laridae > Larus > Larus michahellis. The sequence continues at coordinate 144,733,506 of NC_133896.1, forward strand.
AGGTCCTGCATCTGTGTTGTGGCAATCCTCGCTATCAGTACAGACTGGAGGATGAATGGATTGAGAGCAGCCTTGCATACAAAGACTTGCCAATACTAGTGGATGAAAAAATGAATATGTGCCAGTGATGTGCACTTGCAGTCCAGGAAGCCAGTCATATCCTGGGACACATGAAAAGAAGCATTTCCAGCAGGTCGAGGGAGGTAGTTTCCCCTGCCTCTACTCTGCTCTCATGAGACCCCACCTGGATTACTGCATCCAACTCTGGTGTCTCTAGCACAAGAAAGGCATGAACCTTCTTGAGTGGGTCCAGAGGATGGCCACAAAGGTGATCAGAGGGTGGAACAACTCCCCTGTAAAGAAAGGCTGAGAGACTTGAGGTTGTTCACACTAGAGAAGAGAAGGCTTCAGGGAGACCTCACTGTGGCCTTTCCTAAAGGAAGCTCATAAGAATGTGCAGAGACTTTTTACCAGGGCCTACTGACAGGACAAGGGGCAATGGTTTTAAACTGAAAGAGGGTAGGTTTAGATTGGACATAAGGAAGAAGTTTTATACAATGATGGTGGTGAGACAGTGTGTCCTGGTTTCAGCTGGAATAGAAGTAATTTTTCTCCTAGTAGTTGGTATAGTGCTGTGTTTTGGATTTAGTATGAGAATGAGAATAACGATAACACTCTGATGTTTTACTTGCTAAGTAGCAAGTTGCTAAGTAGTTCTTATACAAAGTCAAGGACTTTTCAGCTTTCCATGCTCTGCCAGCGAGGAGGTGCACAAGAAGCTGGGAGGGAGCATAACCAGGACAGCTGACCCAAACTTGCCGAAGGGATATTCCATACCATATGACATCATGCTTAGTATATAAACTGGCGGTAGTTGGCCAGGGAAGGGTGATCACTGCTCAGGGATGGGCTGGGCATCGGTCAGCAGGTGCTGAACAATTGTATTGTGTATCACTTGTTTTATATATTATTATTATTACTATTATTATTATTATTATTATTAATCTCTTCCTTTGATGTACTCTTAAAGTGTTTTTAGCTCAACCCACAAGCCCACAGGTTTTACTTTTTTTTCTTTCCATTCTCCTCCCCATCCCACTGGAGGGGAGTGGTGAGCTCGCAGCTGTGTGGTGCTTAGCTGCTGGCTGGAGTTAAACCACAACCACACGGGAACAGGTTGCCCAGAGCAGTTGCGGATGCCCCGTCCCTGGAGGTGTCCAAGGCCAGGCTGGACGGGGCTTTGAGCAACCTGGTCTAGTGGGAGGTGTCCCTGCCCATGGCAGTGGGGTTGGAACTAGATGATCTTTAAGGTCCCTTCCAACACAAACCAGTCTATGACTTTATGATTTGTCTGTATAATAGCAAACAGTAATTATCTATGCATGCTTATGAAAAAAGTAAAATATTAAAGTAAATGGCCTAGTACATACATAACTGATTAGTTTTAACACACATATAGCACTACAGGTAGCACTATAGGCAGCTCAGCATTTTAACTGGAACAGGGATAAAATAGGTGGAAAATCAGTAATGACAGAATCGCAAAGGTGTTTTTTTTATTTCTGAATTTTTAAGAAATTATATAAAGCTGAAACCTCTTGAATAATACTTTCATTGCTATTTTCAGCTAATTTCATGGATGTGTGTGCTAGCCATGGTTCGAGGTTGTTTATCAAACAGGATAAACAAATCATGAGAATTAAGGCTTTTGGTTCTTTGGCAGAGGTTTGGGTTCTTAAAAACGGTCTTCTAGTGCAGTTTTAGGAATAAAACTTCCAGCACCCCTCCAGAGGGTCCTTTAAGTCCTGTGTCATATCTGCTAGCTCTGTGTAGAAGGGCTGCATGCTCTGTCTTATACACCTGTATTTCCATGTTCTGGATATGTATCTAGGTTGCATTAACTAAAATTTCTAAATCCCTAGCTCACAGGTAGACTACTTCATTTTGCGAAAAAAGACAGGTGCCTACTATCTAGAACTGAAAAACGGAAAGTTGCCCCTAGTTTTTGAACTGAGAACAAACGTGTGAGGTGGTGGACATCTGGGCAGGTACAGAAGTGTATTTTTGTGTGTCTAGATAAAATTGTGGTTTCAGTGGGCTTTTCAGGTGCCTAGAATATTTACTGAGATTTTGAGTGTTACATCTAAAAATTTACCTGGAACTTTCTGTGGCTCTGGACCTCAGAGAGCATTACAATGCAAGAGAGAGGGTCTCTGTGAGTTTGTGCACTTCTGAGGTTAACTAGTAAGTCACATGAAGACTATTTGGATACCATTTGGAATATAAATCTTGTGTTCGATACCCAGGATATTTTGGATGTGACCTCAGCCCCATGGAAGTGCATTTCATGGGAAGCAGAGGACTGAAGAGATCTTCTGAGGTTTTCTTAGTCTTCTAGGTGAAGTGAATGCTAACAAAATGAGACAGATTTGTTCCATGCTGCTAGGAATGAATTTGGGAATGTGGGTGTTGCAAAGAAGGCTGGAGGAGAGCAAAATAGTCTGGGTTTTGTTTTTGACAAGTACTGGGTACTTCATTTGATTAAGTATCTTTAAAAAATCCTAGTATTGCATAGCTTGGGGAAACAATGTAGCATAGTTCTTTAATGATGAGAAATACTGAATTATTTCTATTCTGTGCCAAATGAAAGTAATCCACCACAATTACGCTAATCACTGCCCTGAAAACAAAATTGACACAGCTGTTGAGTGACTAGGGAAGATGATGGCGTATTTCTTTCTTTTTCAAAAGAAAAAGATAAAATGCTTTTGCCATCAGGAAGCCTAACTGCTTGTAGAAATATCTTAGAACTGTAAACCACTATTTGATTCTGAAGGTAAATATGTTTGTTTGTGTATGTGAATATAAATTACATTTAGCTTTAATTGCATGCCAATTTAAACCCAGATATCTGGTATTGTACATTTTACAGCAGTATTTTGTTTTGATTTTTTATTGAAATTATGTACAAAACACATATATACCATATTTTTCTATTGAATCTTAAATATGGGAGCCAAAATTATCTAAAATACTCTTTCTACAAGATTCATTATCAAAAAAATACATTTAATTTCATATATACTGCTTTGCATTCCGTTGTTCTTTCCCAAGGAAAAAGCCAAAGAAAGGGAACACAACAGAAGTATGGTAATATTGTTATCCACTGCTTGATATAAAAGTTCAGAATTATTTGTATGTAGTTGAAACTATTCAGGTCAAGTAAAATTCAGATTCCATCTGTTTTCAGGCATTGTAGACTCTACTACTCCTGAACAGGTATGAACTAATACTGTTTGTTTTTTCACCTGGTTGCAGCTGCATCAATAGTGATGGAGTTTGCCCATCTGTGCTCACAGCATGAGCATGGATTTAAAGCTTACGCAACTATTCACACAATATTAGCAAAACCAGCTTAAATTTTTATGTTTTAATATGACTTTAGCAAATAACTGACAGAATTTGGTGCTTAGTTATAATCTTAAAGATCTGCAACTTTTTTTTAGTGTAAGAAATTAATAATCAGCAACTAAATATGTATTAAAATTGTGTTTTTGCTCTCCATGGTGGAAACAAAGCTCTTTTATCTGGAACTAAACCACCCATTTAATTCTAATGTAGTTTGCAGTCAGTGGAGTTAATTGTACTGAAAAATTGTGTTGCTTCTATCATTTGTACTTTACTTTAAAGGTACATAGGTGATATTTCCTATGCTGTGTCATATCACTGTAACTACTTATGGGTAGACACATGTCATGTATTTGGTTCGTAAAGATGAAATGCAAATCCTTGAAAATTATCTATGAATAATGAATAATCTAACTGTTACTGAGTTGCAGTCTACTGTTACCTGATTAATGTTACCAAAATAGGATGTTAGACTAAAATAAGTGTATTTGGACTTCTTGTATATAGCCTTTAAGATTAATATCTTTTGCATGTAAAGTTACAGAGCAAGAACCCTTGCAAAGAGCATAACTTTTTCTTAATTATGAAATATTACTAAAGTGTTTCAATAATCTGAATTCCCTTCTTTCATTGTAGATAGTTCTAATTTATTAATATTTTTCAATATAAAATACAGAAAGCTTTGCGTAAAGCTCTAAAAACTATTTTTCCATTTTGCATGCATCCCTCCAAAAAAGATACACATACACATAGAAGGAACTGAAATGTAAATCCAAGAAAACAATAGAAAGAGCTCCCAGATGTAACGCATGAGTAGGCAAATGAAGCACACCTACTTTGTAATGAGTGGTATAACAGAAAATAACTATTACTGTAGCTAATTTCCAATTAAAGTTACCAGTTAATTTTCACTGCATAGAAAAACATTTGCACTGTATTATAGATTCTTAATTCAAGGAACAAAAAAGAGGTTTTTTTAAAAATCAAAAGTTATCTAGTTATCTCCATGTCCAGGTTTGCTTTTCTGAAGGTGACCTGATAGCTATCAAAACTCATGTAATGGCTTTCCTGTCCTTTTACACTGGGATGCTTTTTGCAAGGTGAGTGCATGCACATTGCCAAGATTAGGGCAATTTAATTGGAAGGAAGTTATCTGTACATATGAAATTAATGTTATTCTGCTCCAAGTACCTTAGTTCTGTTGATTTTAGAGAATTTAAAAAAAAAAAAACAAAACCCAACAACCAAACCAAAACCCAAATCTCAAATTCAGGACTCGACAGAATTATGAAGGTCTGTTAGGAAAATTATTAAAATTGGGAATCTTATAAATACAACAAAACTTATAAAGAAATTTTTCTATTCTGCAATGCATGTTAATTAAAATCATATCACAGCATAAACTGATCACAAATGAACTTTAATTTAGCTGTAATTTAGTTTCCAAAAGATTTATTTTAAATGCTCTATTTCCATGTCAATTTGCTTTGAAAATACAAGCTATCCTTGGGGAAGCTCTTTTTTTTTTTTTTTTCATTGGAATTGTAGTTTATTGGCTTGTTTCAATGACATTTTATTTTAAGAACTGTCTGATACTGAATTATTGTAAGATAACGTAGGTATTCAACAAACCAATTGGAAGGCTATTGTTTGTTAACAACAATATTCATGTGACTATTGTTTCTAGTTACTATAATAACCTAATCATGAGTAAAACATACTATTTATTGCATGTGAACATATATCTACTTTTAAAGAAAATAGCAGTTTATTTGGACAAAAGTGTTACATAGTGAACTATCTTGGCAGCTTCAGTGTCTTTTGGAGTGTAGACTTTTCAGTTCTTTTAAATATTAGCATAGTATTAGTGCAACAGGGTTCTGAGCTTGTTACCTTTGAAATATTACCATAGTATGTTATGAGTTAATTTTTTTAAAAAGAGTTGAAGAGTTATCAAAACATTTGTGCTTCTTATGATTATGGTGTTCTGGAATGAAACATCAGACTTTTTTTTCCCAAATGATCTGTAGTTAAAAACAAAATGGTGTTCGTTTGATGCAGAGGTTTTTTTTTGTGAAAAATTATCTGATAATTTCATTTAAATCCTTAGCTGATCAATTTTTACCTAAGGTTGTTTATGGTTTAGCGTTTAAAATGTAAAGGCAGGAAATCATCGAAATCAGGGGGAAAAAAAAAAGAAGCAAAGAAATAACTCAAAGTTTCTGGTTGTGCAAACCTTTTTGTTTGAAATATGAAGTATGTAATCGATATTGTCAGAATATGACAACAGCACTTACAGTTTTTAGTATTGTCAGTGCAGATCTGACATCCAGAAATACAACTATCTTGGTGCAAGAATTTAGGGAAGATAATTGTTACAAATATACTGTAATTGTTATAAGATTTCAATATGCCAGGAAATCGGAGCCAGAGAAATAATGAATCAGGACTCCTGGATGGTTATCTCCCATGCATATGGGAAACAATATTAAATTCCAAAAAGAAAGTGGTTAGCAACTTGCCAAGGTGATAGTTATATCATCCTTTTTGGGAACAGACTTCAAGGAGAGTAGCAGCTGTCTAAACAAAACCAAAAAGGATATTTTATTTTCTTGTTCTAGGAATCAGTAAAAATACTGCTGATAAAACGTATGTGCACTTTCCCACCACTTTAAAAAAAAAAAAATTATATACAGCAGTCAGCAAGACCTTTAGATGATGAATCTTTCTCTCTCATGCCAAATAAGGCATTATGGAAGGAATTATTTTGAAGAATAAAAGTGTAAGTCAGATCAGACGGGAATTACTGACATATCTCCAATATGAGGTAGAATAATCTTCTCCACTGTCAAAGGGATTTAATTGTTTGCCCTGACCTCCATCTGTTCTATTAATTGACTGCATTAGTTTGTCATAGATATTTTTGGTTGGTATTATGTTTTGTTAGTGAGATTTCTTAAGATGATATAGTAGAAGCACGCAGGAAGGCATAGCTCCTTACATGTGACAAGGTATACTTTTTTCAATCTTGACCTAAATCTGTTGACCAAGGGCAGGAAAAAATAGATCCTAGTTAACTTCCTAGTTAACTTGGCATCTGCAAATTATCTTGTACTCTATTTTTTCTGCAATATCATCCCATATGGATAAGATAAAAGAAAAAAAGGGTAAAAAAAAGAAAAAGAAAACCAGAAATCCTTTACAAAATAAATGAAATAAATTCCCTTTACAAAATAAAAATTGATTTGACAATGACTGAATTGATAGGCATGTATCTTTCTCTATATATCTTACATATATGTACAAAAAGACAAAGGGAAGTTAGAAACAAATGACTAGGGAGAAAAAAAGATCCATAGGAAAGAATTATGTTTTATAGAAAGGAACAAGCTAGTGGTGTACAGTCTCTGAGAAATATTTTAGAATTAGACAGGGGACTGAGAAGGTCACGTGCAAAAGAGGAAAAGGATGGAAGACAGTTTTATAAGATGACAGATTTTCAAGCAGGAGAGAACAAGAATAAGGCAGGTCTTGGAAAGGTACTGGGGCATGATGTTCTGTCACAAAATCATATGTTTAAAGTTATTTCTCCTCATTATGAAAGGTGCTAGTGGATTTGCTTACCTTCTGCTGTTCTCTTTTTTCAACTATGACAAGAAATTTATACCATGTATGAATCTACACTGCAGTTAGAGTATTGCTGTATGTATGTGTTAAATGGTAAAAGAAATCTGTGAAAAATCATATGGTCCATTTCTCTATCTGTTTGCAATTTTTAAAGTGCCCATGTAGTTTTGCAGTCTTGCGAAAACAGGTAGAGTGTGCTAAATAATACAGTAATCATAGTGTTGCATGGGTCCTGTTAGAAAGTCATTCATAAATAGTACTCATTGCATCAAAAAAGTCATAGGAAATTTATTTTCTATCAAGTTGAGAGACAGAAGGAAAACAACCATACATTTCTAACATAATACTGTTTTTCCTCAAACCTATCAGCTCTATGTTAGTAAAGAATAATGTTAGGTGAAAATGGATAAACATGTTCACTGAGATATGATTTTGGTTCAAGGAAGACAGCATGCAGCAGAGTTTTCAAAATAACACAGGCTATGGGAATAATAATAATAATAATAAATGCAGGAAAAAAGGAATTTAACTGTAGGCAAGAAAATACCTGAACTTTATCCTAAATCCTGTATATTGATTTTTTTACCAGTCATCTGCATTATCTTTAACCAACCATCAGCAGAACTAGTGAAAGAACAGACAAAATTTATTAGAAACTCATAGCAGAATATGTTCTTCCTGATTTTAGCCATGCGAACTTGGTTCACGTATGAAAGTTGGTGTGGTTTAACCCCAGCAAACAACTCGGACCACACAGCTGCTTGCTTACACTCCTCTCAGTGGGATGAGGGAGAGAATCAGAAGAGTAAAAGTGAGAAAACTAGTGGGTTGAGTTAAAGAATGTTTAATAAGTAAAGCAAAAACTGTGCATGCAAGCAAGACTAAACAAGAAATTAATTCACTGCTTCCCATCGGCAGGCAGGTGTTCAGCCATCGCCAGCAAAGCAGGGCTCCATCATGCCTAACGGTTTCTTGGGAAGACAAATGCCATAACTACGAATGTCCCTCCCTTCCTTCTTCTTTCCCCAGCTGTCTATACTGAGCATGACATCATATGGTACAGAGTACCCCTTTGGTCAGTTGGGATCAGCTGTCCCAGCTGTGTCTCCTCCCAGCGTTTTATGTACTCCCAGCCTACTCGCCGGTGGGGCGGTGTGAGGAGCAGAAAAGGCCTTGATTGCTTAGCAACAACCAAAACCACCAGTGCACTATCAACACCGCTCTCATCCCGAATCCAAAACATAGCCCCACAACAACTACTAGCAAGAAAGTTAAATCCATCCCAACTGAAACCATGACAAACTAACAGGAAAATGATGAGTTTCTTAACTTTGTGTATCCATCATGATTACAGAGTTAATTCTGTATATATTGATAAGAGGTGAGAGAAGGAATCATCTTACTGTACTTCAGCTATGGGACAGTTAGCTGTCTAATCTAGACTAATGACTTGAGCTCCTTAAACATAATATTAAGGATGTTTTCATGGTGGTTGGCTTCAACTGATATTTAATATCAAATACCTATATTACAATAGGAAGAATTGCTGCCTGAAGTGTACACTTCTGGTTTAGATAGAATATCTAACTTTTTCACACAAAGTTAGTGAGACAATCATAAGCTTTAGTGTTGCGTCCAAAGTAGAGGAGGTGCCTTTTCATTATGCTAGGCAAAGATGGAAACTTTCCAATAATGGGAGTGGAAGGATGAGCAGGAGGAGAAATGACAATTTCTACTTTGTTGTTGGCTTTCCTTTTCTACTTGGATACTGGTTCTACACACTGCAAAGCAAATATGATATATTATGTTAGAGTTCTGAAAAGCCTTCGATGCCAGAAAATATAATTAACTAAATGTGAGATGGCTTTGAACTTATGCATGTAGCAGAATGATAGGGGCTGTCATGCAGATCATTTTGAGACATTTATTTTATTTTTTTACTTAAGAGAAAAGCATTCACTTAGTAATTCTGAGATTTCTTTTGCAATTGTTAAAAGACCATGAAAGATGATCTGATTTTTATCATTTGGGGAGAGTAGGGTTGGAAATGGAAGAAGTTTTTGACTGAATAGAAAATCACCTGTGAATCACCTTTTGTTTTCCTATCCCAGCCTAGCTTTCTGTTCTTTTCCTCCTGCTCATTTTGGCAACAAATAGATAAAGATGAAAAAATAATGATTAAAAAAACCAGACCAAAACTAAAGTAACTGATATAGGGACATCTTTTTCAAGCTTGTGTGTGTATGGAATTATTCTTTGTTACTTCTTGCTACTTTGTGTAAAAAAAAAAATTTAGATTTTGCATTTCCAAAGGAATGGCATTTCAGAAGTCTGTTTCTTAGGTTTCTAGATTTTGTTACTGGATTCTGCTTAATATTTACTCCATTTTTATTGTTGTTTTACAAATTAATCCCACTTTTGCTGTTGTTCTTATTGTGGTGTACATCCTCTCATATTACAGGTTTGTCAACATATTGGATGTAAAATGACAGCTGTATTTAATTAATTTTCTGTGGGAATATAACCTCTATTTTTTTCCTAATTTTCCATATTTAAGCAAAAAATGAATACTGTATTAAAGCAGGTACAGTCAACTTTGGACTTGAGGCATTTGTCAGTGGGAAGGAAATACATGTCTAGTTCTGCACATGAGGCTATGTTTCTAAGTAAATAAAGTGGTCCAGGCCCTTCTCTCTGTCCCTAAGACCACATAGCATAGCATAGATTGCATGTCTATAGTGAAAGTCTTTCTTACCTAAAAAAAAAAAAAAAAAAAAAAATTTGCCTTATTTGTACAGTCTGTTGAGGAGAACCTCCAGCCTGTCCTGTTCCCTCGTCATGCCTGTACATTGGCTGGAAGGTATGAATACTGTGTCAGGACAGTGCTGGAGCCCATGCTCTAGTCCTATTTAGTTTACTGCTTCGACCTAAATTCCAGTGCTTACTGCACTGGCCTATAAACAGACTAAGATCTGGATGCATAATGAGACTTCTGTATAGTAATATTCTGCTTAGCTTTTAAGGATACACAGTATATAATATAAGTCACAACTCTCAGTGCTTATGTCAACTAGAAAGTTAAGAATTTCACACTTCATTATGAATTCAGCACAGACAGGACAGTAAGCAGAGTATGTGACGTGGTCTGTCTTCTAGGCAGTGTTTGGTCAGGAAAGATGAAGGCAGTAGGCAGCAGGCCGCACAGTAGTGTTGCCTTGTTATTGTCTCCTAAGATCTAGTGAGTGATTCTGGTGATCTCATCCTTCATAACATTTTGTGGAGACTTGTCTTGCTGAGACAAGCTCTCTCTTCTCTTAAATATAGGGGGCTCAAGCCAGCATTTAGCAGGAGAAAGCCCACTGAGTTAGGAGGAGAACAGCACAGGAACAAAAGTTGGAGGGCATTCTTCCCTTCTGTTGGTGAAGTTCTCCACTTTCTAGCAAAGAAAGAAAATTTAAGGCGAAGAGTAAATTGTAAAAAGTTTGATGATGTGATAGCGTAGTAAAGATAATCCACAGTCCCAAATGGTACTTCATGAAATGATTCTCCTACAAACTGCATGAGGCTTGCTTGAAAGTGAGAATACCTGCCCAGGGGAGTTTTAACTTTATGTGGCTGCAAAGTTACAGTTTTCTCATAGTCGGGGGTGAGAATCTCAGAGAAAAAGTGTTTCGGTTTAGGATTGACAATGCTTCATACAGTCCTCATAACCATCCCAGCCTTATTTGAAATCTAATGTTTGTAACTTGAAAGATGGGAGATGTGGGTTTAGACTTCTTCAGGTTAATGAGGGTAGTCACTCAACTCTCCCATTTCCAGGATGAGTGCATAATTGTGACATTATCATGTGAATGAAGGCAGTATTGCCACCTGATAACTGAACTAGATAATGCAATGAAAATGTCCTGCCTGTGTCTGGTGTGTAATTCAGTTCTGGGAATTTGTATAATAGAGCAGCAACTGGGTTTTTTTTAGCCATATAATATATTGGGGTCGGGAGACTACATGCCCAGATAATTCAAATTGCTTTTCCCACCCTGTTTTTAGTTATTGTAACATTTGTAATGTTTCCTCTTCTTAGACTGGAGTGACAACAGGAAGATATCAAATTCTAATCATTAAATAGCCTCAAGAGATCGAATTGCCTAACAATCAGTCCCTAAGACAGTTTCTCAGTTGGTTCAGACAAGAGTTTCAGTTTCTTCCATCCTTGAGGAGGGCACACACATAGGCTTAATGGTGAAGAGAGAAAGAGAGGAATGAGACCTGTGAGTTTCCCTGTTTAATATTTAGACAAGACCTGATAGAGTCCCTTAAGAATTTTGCTTTTTAGTCAATTGACATTTCTTACTAGAGAGCAGTTAGACCCATTCCATGTTAGAAATGTTTATTTTTATATCTTGCAGTGGTAATAGGTAATGAACTTTGATATTTTGTAGTTTTATTCAAATTATAAAGGTCTATTCTGCAAACCTAAAAAAAAATGTATAAACAGGTGATCTTTGTATGCGTGTTTTCTTATTTTTATATCCATAAATGATTTTTTAACACCAGGCAGAAGAAATTTTACTCTACAGGAGCTTTCACCTTACAGAAACTCTGGGCTGAACATCCTCTTTCAGATCATAACCTTTTCCTTTGGAGTAACACATCTGAATTCAAGAAAACAAAGGTGCAGAAAAGAAATAAAGAGAGACCCAGAGTGTGTTACATTTCTTTTACAAGGTCATATCAGAAGTAAAAGCTGGAAATTAAGTCAGCAGTTGTGCTAGACTGTACCGGTGCTATTTTTTGTACACTTCCCTAAAATATGTACTTGAAGAACAATATTTTCTTAAGACTTTGCAGCCACAATTAGACAAAGACTATCAAACAAATAAATGTGTCTTGTGATCGTCGTCCATGGTCATATTTTAGGCATTGGGCTCTTTCTGAACAAAACAACTTAGTGCCCTGGCACACTACCTTGCAATTAAACTTAACTGTTGCTTTATTATCTGAGAGTATGTCATGACCCCCCTTGCATTCAAGGTTCTGACATTTGAATGGCTACAGTGTCCATTCAGTTGTAGGATGCTTAAATTCATACCACGAATGGTCAAATTTTGATATGTGTGGAACACACCTGGATTTTTGGGATAATTAGTAATTTAAAGTTTATGTTTGTAAACAGTTTATGCCATTTTTTCCCCTCCTAATATTGACACCTCATATTTATTTGCAGTCTTCAATTTATCTCAAGAAGCAGGAAGTGTCATGAAAATTGTCTAAACACTGAATTTTTTCCATGTTTCTTACATGCAATACCAGTTGGAGTTAGAGTTCGAAAGTCAGTGATAGAAGTGCAACTGTCTTAACTGAGTACTTCCAGTGAGTCTTGGGTCCTTCTAGCCATAATGGTTTTTTATCATTTTAAATACAGGAAAAAAAATAAGGGAAATCATATCTATGATTTTTCAACAACAGCTTTTTATAATTAGATCCAAACACCTGACTTTTTATGGAATGCTTAAGTGTATTTCTTTGTGGTTTTTTTTTTTTTTTTTGAAAAGGAGTAATGATCATGTTTTTTCTTTCCCTCTGCTTGCTTTTCAAACTGTTTTCATTATTGAGAGAATTGCAGTTTTTAAAACAAAGTAGGGACCACACAGCCTTTTCTTATAATCCCATCTTTCTTTTTCATAGTGTATGAGACTTAGAAATTCAGAATAAGAGTGGTAGCTGCAGGCAAGGAACAATGATATGAAATAAATGTTTGTCCATTTTCTGAAAAGTAAATAGTAATTGTAGTTTCTAACCTGAGGGATTTCCTGACATTGTCCAAGCCTATCTGAGAGACTTGCTGTAGAAATTCATAGGAAGGTGTTATTTGAAAAAAAATAACAAAAAACCAAAAAACAACTGGTTAATTTAATGCTTGTATATAATTTGTATTGTTTTTCAGCCTTTATTTCCATATTGGAAAAAAAAAAAAATAAGTGATCTACCTGTGTCTTCCAGTTATTTCTAGGCATAGATCTAAGACCAGCTTCAAGGTCCATGGTGATGTTTGTATAGTTGGCATTTATTTTCACTTTAAGAAGGGGTACATCATAATTCTTAACTTTGTACCACTGATATTTTATTTTCATTTCTAATCTTTAAATCTTCAAGATCATATTAACTGTGAATTAATAGGAGATACAGTAGATTGTTATATAAAAGAGAAATGATAGTATTCTGAATCCCTAAAAGCCCCTCTGATCTCTATTACCCACTGAATTGTTGTGACTGAACAGCGATGTACTACCACAGGAATCATACTGGCATATAACTTGGTTAATTCATTACTAATGTAGATATTCAGTTCAGATACTCATCACTAGTGAATTTTATAATGCTAAGTTAGGGTTATTGTAAATCTGGATTTAGTTGGGTTTTGCAGTGGTTTTGTTTGTTTGTTTGTTTAATAATTAATAATTCATTGTTAAAATCTCTTCTTAGTGGGAAAATGTATGCAAACCCCCCAAAAAATAAACATATAGCTTCTATTAGGAAAAATAATTTCTCATAAGACTCTGCTGCATGTTAATTTGAAGTCAGAAATTGCTATAGTTACAGTTCTGAGATTTAAAAATATATATGATTGGCCAATTTCAGTTAATAATCTTCCCATAAACCTTCTAAGTAATCCAGTCCAGAAACTGCACATTAGTTCATGATTGATGTGGCTTTGTGTTGTTCACTATGACTTTGTTTGGCTTTTCGGAATAACTTTATGTTGCATGAGGAAGAATGAAGCTTTGCTCATTTCAATGTATCAAGAAAATAGTCCTAGAAACTAGGGGAAAAAAAAACCCTAAAGAAATTATAACTTCTTTTTTTTAATTATTATTATTTGAAAGATGGTAGACAGAACCAGTATGCATTTACTGGTATTTGGAAGAACTGTTCTTTTGTTATTGAGCAGATACTTTGAATACAGTGACGATTAAGAGGTTGCAGTGCTGAATTTGAGGTAGAGTTACAGAAAACAGCTGTCATTAGTTTTCTGCTAAAATTCCAAATTATATAAATGTATTGCTAAATTTAATACTGTAGGCATATTCACAAATTGCTATGCCTTGGGTAGTTCTCATTTACAGTATCCTCCCACCACATTTGTCTATTATAGAGTTTTATGTATGTTTGAAATAGGATATTTTTAAACTACTTTTATTTAAAAAAAAAAACAACAATCCTCCCCAAAAAATTCACCACGCACACACGCAAAAAAACCCCGAAACAAATACAAACCACCATAAACCCACTTTATTTCATAACTTTCAAAATTATATCTTTCAAGGGGAGGGAGTGAAAGCAAAGAAGAAAAGCCACAATTCGTGTTCTTGGTAAAGGAAATACTTATGAAATCCCCATATTCTGTGAAATGCATTAAATAATGTACAAGATATCACTATGAGGAGAATCTGAAATTCTACGGATTACATTATTTGTTATTTTTGTGCTGGTGACTAGCCAATGACTCTTAGGGTTCAGCTAATCAAGCCGACTGTATGCTTTCAGAGCGCATGTCTAAAGAGGGGAGTCTGGGTGTTTAACCCTGATTCTGTATTGAGATGCGACCTATGTACATATCAAAAACCGTGCCTCAGGGAATTTGGCAGAAGGGAGGAAGAAAGACTGAAGGTGGTCAGCGACTGAAAGCTGAGGTGCACTGCACCAGTTAGTTTAGATAAAGCCTGAGAAACCCTAGGAAATGTGCGCAGATCTCATTCTCCAGTGCTCATAGAATTTATATTTGTGTTTGGTTTTCTTGTGACTGCCCCTGACCTGGACAAGCACGTCAAAAAAAACTTGAAATCACTTTAGAGTTTGCTTTTCTACCCTGGAGCAAAGAGTCATGTTTCACGTTTCCCAAGTAGGTACAGAGCTACTGACATACTTATTGTCTCAAGTTAAAAAAGTGCTAATTGCAGATCCTGGAAACCATCAGGTTAGCCCTGAAGGCCTGATTCATAGGCTACTTAAGCATCTCTAAGTGTGGCTTGGGGCACAGATTTATAATTGAGTACAAGCAGCGTTTCTAGTAGATGCACATCCATGTTAACTTCAATCTGCATTTACTTCAAAGGCCATAAATGTCTTGTTAGCCTCAAATTATACTCCTCTGCCAATAAAGAAGTCGTGTATGAATGTATGTCATTTCGGATCTTCGACTTCTCTTTCCGTGTTGTGTTGCCAGAAGTTGCAATTTTAAACTGAATATTTTGATTTGGATTGATTGGTTTTGATTGTTTGAGTGGGTGATGCATCCAACTAGAAACTTTTTGCAAGCGAGTTTGTACACATTTTTCTAACGCTTGAAGGAGTAAAAAAAAAAGTATGGAAAAATATGACACTCAGTGGTAACAAAGACATGATAAGTGCATTTCTTTCTGTAGGCTCAGTATGCAAAGGTGTATTAAATAGCTGACTGGATACATATAGATGTGCATCAAACTGGTTTTGGTATAATATCTAAAAACATTCTAAAATGCATACAGTTTTCTATTTAAGATTAATCTCGCAATCTGTGACTGTTTACATCTTCCAGGCTTTTTGATGATGCACACAGCAAAATCAACTAGTTCATGAATGTATAGCTAGCGTGCATTCTTCCTTATCTCTTGATTTTCTTACTGAAAATTCTTCCATGTATCTTTCTCTGTGTATGAATGTGTATATATTTCATGTGTGAAACTAACATTATGAAAATGGTAATTTCTCTAGTAATAAGCCAATAAACTGAGAAATGGTGTATTTTCTGCCTAATATTGTCTTTGCAAAACAATTTTCTTCGTGAGACTTCTGTTTATAGGCTTATCGTATACATAATGTATTGTATACATAATTTATTACTTATGTAAACTTTTTGAAGAGATCTGTTTAATAAGAAATTAGTAAAAGCTTTGATTGCTTCTGTTTCCTTTTAACTGGCTAACAACAATGACTTTTAATAACCATGTTACAATAAATAGTGGTTTTATTCTAACTTATCATTTTAGAATTGCTCTTTTATGATATCTACCTTGCCGATGTTAATGCATTTGCCACTCTCTGCTGTTTATGTTTTCACACTGGTTGGCAAAGGCTGCAGGTCTGTTATAGGTCAGACAGTGGGGCTGAGCGAGCTGGCTATATTCTGTGTGTTAGCCAATGCTTTGTTTCCTTATGGATTTAAGTTCCTTAAAATCTAAATGTTTATATGTGCATGAATCAGAAATGCAAATTCTGTGTATGCTGCTGTTAAGGTACAGGAGAAAATAAAACAAGTTGTATGAGTGTATTTAATACCCACAAAGCTAACTTTTGTTGGGTTTCAGATAAGGAATCAGATAGCAAATCCAGTTCCAGGTCAATAATTAATGTTTCCCTTTTCCTGTCCTTTCACCCTGCTCAAAATAACAGCATATAACCAGATATTTGATCCAAAGACACCCTGTAATTAGTATGGATAAATATTATTTATTAAGTCACATTTTCTACAGTTGTCTATTGTCTCTAGGATATGTATCAGTTGAGGATTTCCACTTTCCTTCATGTTGTCATTTTTCATTCTATCCATGCTCGTAATATGTTCACTCTTGTTTATTTGTCCTTCCCATTTTCTTTTCTTGTTTTGTTTCCTCTTGTTTTCATTTGCTGTTTGCCCAGACAAGTTTTTTTTTCTCTATCTGTTTTTCATCGTCTGGATCACTGTCATTCCTTCCACCTTGTCAATTTTCTCAGTGCTTTATTCCACATTTCTTTTTCTCATAATGTTATTACAAACTTCTGGAGTGTGGATATCAAGGGAACAGGATCTGTTGCTCCTCCCTGGCAACAGACTAAATCCTGCGTTGGGTGCGACCGGAAAATCTGCTTTGTGCTGCTTAGTCAGAAAGGTGTACCAAAGTCAGGATGGGAGAAAGCATGAGGGACCACTACCCAAAATCAGTTGCCTGCTGCTGACTTACATTGTTAAAGACAGTAGCAGAAATCAGAAGGGAAGGCAGTGCTTGAGAAGGAATTTCGGATGACCGGTAGCTGGCTGACCACTCTGAGTAGTAGGGAGAAGCCAGTGAGGCTTCCCAAGAGGGAGGATGAGCCAGGAGCTGTGGGCACTGCATTGCTGATGCTGATGGGGCATTCTCCTAAAGCAGCCCATCAAGGCTGGGCTGGGGACAAGGACAGGACCCTGCCATCACCCAACAATTGTCAGGCCAGGCAGGATGAGGAGTCAGGTCCAAGGTCAACCTGGGGACCCAGTCAGTGCAGGATCCAGGCTGGAGATTGGTCTGGGCACGGGGCTTCCTGCGGCATAGCTCAGGCAGGGACTGATGGCCATGGTGGTGCCTTTGGGGACATGACACTTAGAGCTGTTACTGATTCATCCTTCAGAAATTATGCTTAGATTGCAAGTCCTTCAGAGGCAGCATCTGAGCCTATTATCTACCAGTGAAAATGTCCATATAAATTTTGGTTCACCATAGATAATATGTATCTGATATTTTTCTGACCTCTGGTGTTCAGGTGTTTCAAAAAGTTTGTGGTACGAGTGCTGAGATTAAGTCATTGAAGAATTCCAGGGGTTTTGAAAGAACAAAATATCTTTCTTTCGAATACTTTTCTTGTCTAAAAGAATCAGCATAGGTGTCTCCTGTGGTTATTTTGGGGTTTTCTGGTGGGTTTTTTTGATGGCTTGTTTTGGTTGTGGTTATTTGTAATTTGAATTTATTTATACTACTTGTAATGGTTGCACATATATATGACTTGTATTTCATTAAATAGTAACAGAATTATTGTATGCATTGCCTTCTGTCTATAAATTAAAAGTAGGAGCATGCAAGAAGGTAACGTTGCATAGTTGTAACACTATGTAGATCAAAATCTGACTTTTGAGAGAGCGTATCATGCTTTTTTTTTTCTTTTAATTTTCCATTGCTTCTGTTTGTCAGACATAGAATGAAGAAAACAGATATGAAAACTAATAACTTTGTATCTAATTTTGACTAACTTCTCACACTTGATTTGAACTAATGTGATGCTATTACATTAACTGGAATTTCTGAATTAGATGGAGGTAGATTAGGTTGTCATACAGAAGAGTAAGCATACCTGTGAAAAATACTGTATAGAAGTCATATCACAACAAAGAGAGATTATCCCATGCGGCAAAACATTTAATGAATGTTTCCTATGGGAATGGAAATATGCTTAAGAAGGAGAGGCTGTTTATTTGGGGCAGAAAATTCCCTGGAGCAGCACTTAAATATGATAGTTTCCTGAAAGCAGCAATATTTAGGCTGTGGTTTGGAAGCATATACAGAAGCAGAAATATTTGGTTTGCGGTATAACCTCTGACAAGCTTGTGGCTTCAAATCTCTGCTCTCTTACCTTATGTCTTTGGAAACATAACTAACCATGGTGTCTGAAGTTATAAAACATTGGTGGGTCTTCTTTGGCTTGTTGTTGGTTTTTTTTTGTTTTGTTTTTGGTTTTTTTTAGATTTATGCCAATATGAATGTGTCTGTTGATTTGAATTGCTTGTTTTCTCTCGGCCACAGGCTGACTGAGTGGGCTGGACTTCACTGGAAGGAGCCATTTCACTGGGAAAGTGGAATAACTGCGGATCTGTCCCCACACTATTTGCTGGGAAGTGCTGTGCATTGCCAGGATTAAGCCAACGCTGAAATCTGGGATGGGCCTTAGGGGCAAACACTGCCTTGTTTCTTCTGACATTGGGATTTGTCTACGGCCAGTCAGCTGAGGCACCTACCACACATCAGCTTTTGGTTTTTCGCTGCCTGAACAAGGTTACGTTTCCCTCACTTCATCTCTCTTTGACTACTTTTTTACTTTACTAGTTTTTGTTTTCCTTGACTTATTAATTTTCTCCTGGCTGTGGAAAAAAGAGCCCTGCTGATGTTGATTTAAATAATGTCGAAACCAATGGGACTCCTATGGCTGCCTTTGATCTTCACCCCAGTGTGTGTCATGTTGAATTCTAACTTCCTCCTGTGGATAACTGCACTGGCTATAAGATTTACTCTCATCGATGGCCAAGCACAATATCCAGTTGTTACCACAAATTATGGCAAAATACGTGGCTTAAGAACACCTTTGCCTAATGAGATCCTTGGTCCAGTGGAGCAGTACCTGGGTGTTCCTTATGCCTCTCCTCCAACTGGAGAAAGGCGATTTCAGCCCCCAGAGCCACCGTCTTCTTGGACGGGTGTCCGCAACGCCACACAGTTTGCCGCCGTCTGCCCGCAGTACCTGGATGAGAGGTCACTGCTCAACGACATGCTGCCAGTCTGGTTTACAGCCAATCTGGATACTGTGGTGACATATGTTCAAGATCAAAATGAAGACTGTCTGTATTTGAATATCTATGTGCCCACAGAGGATGGTAAGTACTCTAAGGACCACACTGCAGTGCACTCACCAGTTCTGCACAGGAGTAGTAGCCAGGTCTTTAAAGCAACTTGCTCAGTTTCCTCCAGGTTTTATCTTTGGAAACGGATCATGCCTCTGAACACACATCATAAGTAGTACTTTGTAGATTGAACACGCTTGCATGAATTCTCTCTCATGTTTCAGTGTAACACCAAACCACAATTTTCTTTGCAGGCAGTGGCCAAGGTGTGTAAGCCAATCTTAAGTTTTTATCTGAACTACAGCTGAGCATCATTCACAAGAGAGGAGAGGGGAAATAAAGATTAACCGGAAGCCACGCATTTATTTTCCCATGCATGAAGGGTACAAATACTGCCACATACTAGTTTTTAAAGGAACATTTCCCCAATTATTTTTTTCTTTAGTTTTATTATAATACCTCTGAGCCTGCTGCTAACTGTGCTTGATTTTAATAGAGAATGGAAAATTGTTATGGAAGTTCAGTCTGCATTTTTTTCCCAGGCTTTTTACCTATGAAACTTTGCAGTCCAAGTTATTTTTCTTCATTTGCTAAATTTAAAATGATTTTAAACATGACTTTATCACACAGAGCTGAACAGGTGGCCTTAAACTTTCATCTGTTTTCTGCAACCCTTTCTCAAGAGAGCTACTTTAAATTACCTTCTATAAACAAAAAGCATGAACACAATTGGTAGCACACAACTCTGAACATTTTCATGACCTCATCTTAAAGATTCTAGCTTTCTGGCATGCTGAGTGTATCTTTTTTTGTTCTCAATGGTATTGCTTCCTACAGACAAGAAGACCTGTTTTCATCAGGCCCCAAATGAGTTAAGTTTATTCTCTATCACAAGGAAATAAAAAATTCTACTGGCAATTATATTTAATATTCTGCTAAAAGCCAGTTCTTTCAACCACTTAGAATGTAGTTACCGATGCGTAACGTGACGGATTTCTCCCAGATATGCAAATCCCTTCGCTTAAGCTGAGGGTTTGATTTGCATAACCAAGGCATTGTTATTTCTCAGTAACCATACTCTAAATATGCAAATTTTGTACTTTGATTATTATAATCCTTCTGCCTTGATTGGCTTCTTTACTCAGAATTTCCAAGCTGTTTGCCAGCAATAAACATACCACCTTCTTTTCCTGTTCTCATCAGCTGAAGCAAAAACTTGAAAGCTAAAAATAAAGGGGTAAGGTTTGGGAATACTGGGAGCTTTGCAAACATAAATACTACCAAGCTGCTTAAGTAAAAAGAAAAGCTGTGCATATGGGGGCTCTGTGTGCTCGCATGCGTGTGTGTGTGTGTGTGCGCGTGCATGCGTGCGTGCGTGCGTGCACATGCACGTAAATGAAGGAGCGGATCTTTCCGCTCAGTTCTTTCCCTCTTCCAGACTCATTGCACTGCATCTCACTCCTTGGATAATAACATAGATATTTTTTTCCCAAATTTGTTTATGTTCTGGATTTTATCCTGCAGCTTTTAATTAGTCACTAGGGTAAACTTGCCCTAAGAAAGCATTTCAGGTTAAGATTTTATTTGTTCTCACTGAAGGAATATCAGTTCTGCTAAGTCAGTCTTATTTTAATGCCCAGTGTTGATAAATTCATATATTCCTCCAATTTAGTAATAGGAAGTTTCATCCATCAATTAAGGAAGACAGGAGATTAGACATGAAAAAATATATACAAATGTATAGGAAAAGAATATTTGTTATCAAATGGATAATAATAAAATACCATGTGATGAATGACTAATAACCTGCAAAATTCCTCATCTTGCATGTAATAGCTAATGGCATTTACTGTTAGATTAAAAATAGAAAATACTGATAAATTTGATTTTACCTGTTGTAGACCTTTTTGTCCACTTAATTCTGCAAAAAATGTATCTTACTCTTCCTCCTGGTTTTAGATTACTTTTTTTACACTAAACAGTTTGTAAATGGAATCTATTTTCTTTTACATAACCTCTTCAAAATATAAACCCATGCATAAAAGAGTATGTAGCTGAATAATGAGAGACAAGGTTTGGTGTCAGTGATGAGCTGAAGGCAAGATTGTTCCCTTACAATATGACAAGCATTTTTAATAGGTTCTAAGGGGGAATGAGAAACTTAAAAATGAATCAATGCAGTACATGATGTTTTAATTGTATGCTGTATATCTCATCACTAGTTAAATATAACTTAGTGTGGCCTTTTTTTGTGAGGAAAGTATGCAACCTTCTGCTCATAAAGATGGTTAAAGAGAACTGACCTACAAATCACATGTCCTAAGAGTTAGTGTGTTTCCAAATCATACTAAACATAAATAGCCTTAAATAGTAGTCCATACAATCTGATTAAAGACATTATGTTTCATTATATGAGTCTTAGTTGGCAAAAATAAGCTACGTTGTTATGGAGACGAACCGTGAAATTAGTTTTTGAAGCAAGATCTCAGAGTGAGTTACTTTGAGTTAAATTCACATTTTCAGTTCTTTCTCAAGTACATATTTATTTAAAAGAGCTTTGAAACTGTTTTGTGTCTGGAAAAAATGTGCACGGAATCATCCAAACCTAATTAATGTTCTGACTATGAAACTTAATCTGAATCATTTTATGCCTTTTTTTTTTTTTTTTTAAACTTTGGTGAAATGAATTGATGAACAACTCTAGTGAAATAACTGTGTTCACATGCAGTGCTTACATCAAACCAATTTCAGAGAATAACTAATCAAAATGCAATTCATGTTTGGGGTTTTTTATTTTGTTGTGGGTTTTTGTTTTGTTTTGGTTTTGTTTTTTTTTTCTACTATATAGCATGATCTGTTTCTTATCACTTGCATGGGTTGGTCAAAGGCAACCAAATTTTGATGATGTACCTTGAATAAAGAATTGAATAATAAATGCACACATGCATTCATCTGATTTCAGAATTGCTTCACTGGAGTTCTGCCGGTATAAACTAATGGAAATAAGAGTGGAATACAGTCACTTTAACTGGGTAGATAAGATTAGTTATTTAAAATAAAAAAGTTTGAAGTGTTGCTGCTTTTGTCTGAAGAAGTACACTGAAATTAAATATCATGAAATGACATAGTTCCTTAGTTGGAGTGTCTAAGTAAAGAAATTAAATGCCCCGTTACACAGTTTATAACCGTATTAATCATAGTGTTTCTTTTGACCCATAAGATTCTGGATTTGTAAATGTAAATGGATTTTGTAAATGTGAAATAGCAGCAGAATCCTGACAGAATTTTCCATGTTAAAATATTCTTACAAAGCAAAAAGTATCTTTGAGTTTAGGAGCTTTTTTTTTTTTATTTTAGGTGAAAATATTATTTGTGATAGAAAGCAAAATACATACCTAACAGAATATTTCTGCAACTCCGTCCACGTGGATTTTTATTCTTTTGCTGTTGATCACTGGACAAATGGTTTCTACTGACACTTTCCTTAGAGTAACACTTATGTTTAAGAGAATCTAGGGTAACTGGAGAATTTCAATATTTGTTTTCCTTTTTCCTTTGGAAGGGAAAGAATTGCAACCACTAAAATCCATTGAGATTTTTTTTTGTGGTCATAAGAAGTGTAAATAATAATGCAGTTATTTTGAAGATACAAAGTGCAAGCAATAAAGATAAAATTTAGCAAACTTTTTATTTTATGTCAAACCTATAATCATAAGAAATTACTCAGAACTGAAACAAAATATTTATAGTAAAATTATCATTTTATCCAAATTGCTTTCTAAACATTTGGCTTGATCTTCAGAATCACTTGTGTGGGTATATATTGTCTTGTCTGCTTTTCCAGTTACTGTAAACTGTAATTTTCCACAAGAATACTTGAATGTCAGTTTCGAGGAGGTCATCTAGGGAAATGATATTGAGGACAGTCTGTTTATTATAACTTCAGTCTGAATATGGGTTTATCTACAGTGGAAATGCTAGATTGAAGAGGACACAGACTGTTAATCGGCTGTTCTTAATCCCTGGCCTTTATCGTTTGAATCTGTGGATGCTGAAGGAGATTGCTAACTCCTATCATAACTGGGAAAAAAAATATAATAAAAAACGAACAGAAAAGACCATTAATTTGGATTTCTTTCATGATAAACTTCAAAACTGCATTAATAGCAAGGCAAGATAAAGCAAGCAAACAACAACAAAAAAAAACCACACCATGAACAAATCTTTTTTTGTTTGTTTAAAACCTGCTCTGTTCAGATCAAAACAGAAAGTAAAATAAAAAAGATGACTTTTTGTTGTCTTTGCATGATCAATAGTAAGCATATACACTTGACTTATTTTGGAGTATGGATAAAGGGTACATTTTACACAAGTGGGTACCTACTCAACCACTAGATATCAGTTAGGGATTAACTAACGAAGTTTTTAGCATCTTCAGAGGTTTGCTCACTAAAAATGCTCTGTGACCTCTTGTGTCATTTACATCACAATAAATACAGCTGATGTGACAACCAAAGGTGGTAGGCTGTAAAACTTACTGAGGCTGAACAGGTAGGTCATAATTTTTTCATTAGATTAGGGAAACTGAGAACATTGTCCAGCATTAGTGGTATATTTAACTGTGGGCTACCAGGAAGACAAAAGTCTTGGGCAAGAGCAAAGAGATTCAACAGTGTTTATTCTTGGGGCAGTGATGAGAAAGAGAGGTAACTTTATCTTTAGATTCTGTGTCTATTTGACTAAGAAATGAAGAAATGAAAAACTTGAACAAAGCTGATAAAGAAGATGTGCCTTAGGTGATTTCTATGGCTTGCATACTGTGCCACTTTTTCAGATTAGTCAAATATCTGCTTAGGATATAACTCCGTGTTTGCAGCTTTCTCTTTGACATGGCTGTTGAATTGCAGCATCTGTTTAACTTGAAAAAAGTCTTTTCATCAAAATTATACTGATAAAACTTAACTGATAATTTTTTTTTTTTTTTTTGGGGGGGGGAGAAAAAGATAGTAGAAAGGTGAGTGCCATCTTTACAATTATTTGATGGCATGGAATTAAAAATATGTAAGCTATTCAATGGATTCTTTATTATTATGAGAAATAAGGGTCCATACATCAAAATAGTGACATAGTGTACAAGATAAGTACAATATTGTACAAAATTATTTTTGTTGAATTATTAGTAGGTGATAATAGTAATAGTAACTTTTATTTTCCAAATAAACTGAAATTCTGTACAGTCAATTCTCCTAAGCTGTATATAGTTTCAAGTGTCAGTAGATGCATATCTCGTATTTATCAGGTAATCTCAAAATTGCAATTGTTCTACCATTTCTTCACTGCTTTTGTAAATTTAAGTAGCTACTTAAGAAATCAAATCCAGGATTTATATATATAGTTTCAAGAAATTAAGAATCCAGTATCTCTTGTTTACATATTTATAGTGCTGATTCTTCCTCAAAATCCTTATTATGTGTTTCTTAAAGTCAATTACAATATGTGTAATAGGTATAGAAACATAGAGTTTTACTTCTGTTTTCTGAAGTATTTTTAAAAGCAAATTAATTAAATTTAGTTATATTTTTTAAAAAATATTTTAAATCTGTTTTAAAAAAACATTTAGGAGTGGGGTTTTTTTAATAGATGATAAAGTTTGAACAGTTTCATATCACAAGTAATGTTTTTCTGAGACAAAACAGAAAATAAAAAGAGTTTGTTCTCAGTTTCAAGATTGTCACAGTTTTTGTCAACGACTGGTTTATTTTTAACCTCCACCCTTTCAGTCAATTCTTTGTTTTCTTTGGAAAAATAAAAATTCATTATTAAATTTCTCTTGTTATTTAAATGCGTTTCAGCTTGTACTGTACAAAAATTATACACAATGAGACATATCCTTTTGTAAAAAGCTTGTATTGCTTTCCAAAGTGAAAGGGATTAATAGTACATAACAATTACAATATGAAATGATAACATTGGAATTATTGCTTATAATCCCAGTTGAACATAAACATAAGATTTTTAGCATCAGAGACAAAATCGCTCTCCATTGTGAAAGGTAAACTCCCCACTGTGTCAGAGCACCTCAAGCCAATTCTTTCACTGTTGGGGTCCAATATATCCCCTCCTCCTAATCTAGAAACATTGCAGCATCTGTGAGAAAGAAGAAGGCATATGTCTGACTATCCTCTGCCTACCAGGATAAAGCTGTGGATAATCCAGGCCCTTATTTCACATTCTTGCTTTTAACAGTCACAAATACCTTCTGACACCAAAGCACAGGACTCTAATCTAGATGAAATAAAGTTCTTAAATCCTTAGAGCTAAATTCAGATTTAGTTGCTGATTTCAAAATGCTGCTCTTCCCTCCGGGAGTTGCCTATTCCACAGGCACTTTACAGGATTGCACCCAAACGGCCTTTTCAGGAATTTCTATGCAGTGGAGCCTAGGAAGAAGACTCAGCATTCAATATGACATTATCTAATCTGAATAGGATTTTTGGCACAGATTTCCTAGAGTCTCATCGTTGAAAAACCTGCTAGAAGAGGGGGAGAATGTTCTTTAAAACATAATTAATTAATGTTTCTTCCTCAAAGACAAATTTTATCATCCTTTTCGTCAAAGAACAATGCCTTTGGAGTTGCAGAGGCTGTGCCATTTGGCTCAGTGACACAAAAGAAACAGTCTTTAGTCACGTGGGTCATGAGACAGATCAGATACGCAATTTTACTTCATTCTGCCCTGCTTGTCTCTTCAGGGTGTTTTTGGGGGTTTTTTGGTGTGTTTTGGTTTTTGGTGCTTTTTTGGTGTTTTTTGTTTGTTTGTTTGTTTGTTTTTAAATGTAGTTTTCCTCTGCACTCCTGTAAATCATGTCTTTGCATGCTACTGCTTTGTACTATGTGTCGTCTTGCTTTCTGACAAAACACAAATCAACATGACACTTAGTAGCACTGATGCAATGTCTCTGTCCTAGGGCAGCACGGTGGGTCCTTGGCAGACTTCTGAGTAGCGAATAATGTGGAATCTGCTTAGATCTCAGCAGCGTCATTGCTGTACCATTTTTATCAGCTTTGATTTCCTATTAAGGCTTTGTGATCTCATTGATCTTCCTTCATGTATTTTTTGCAAAGCTCAGAAAGTTTTGGAAGTTAACTGTATATTTTCTTTCAAATTTGGTTCAGTTTCCCTCACTTAGTACATTAATCGCAGCTTCAGACAAAACCGCCACTTGCTGAGTAGCTCAACTAACTCACAAGGCTCATAAATCAGTCCACATCTGTGGAAATACTTAAAGGAATTGTTCCCACATCAATGTGATAGTCATAGGTAGTGTATGAATCAGGCAAATTTGCAATTTTGTTCTAGAAATGTTTAGGTATTTACAAAATAAATTAACACAAATTTGAAATAAAGCAAATGCTCATCATTTGCTCCTCAGAATTCCTGAAAAAATTGTTCGCAACTGAAATGAAGACAGAAATTTCTTCTGAACATAATAGCTTTTTGCACAGTACTTTGGTTTGTCATCCTTTTTAAAGTGAAATAATATCTCCAGCATTCAAATCTTTACATCAGTGCTTCTTACTTATGATGCCAGATAAAATTCTCAGAATGGCATATAATCGATTACATATGCTCACATTTTGTGGTAGTATTAGTTGAATGTATTAGTTGTTATCCAAATAGAAAAAAGAATTAAAAAAGAGAATGTTAATGATAGCATATTTCATTTGTGTTTGTGATATTATCATCATCTGAAGGAATATGAACGAACTTATATTGTTAGGGTTCAGGGCTTTTTTAATCTTGATGTTGCTCCTGGTACCCAAAGAGACAAAAAATAAGAAATAATTATTACAAAACCGTAAAATGAACTAATGCTTACAGCTATCTGGTGCTGATGTGTTAAAAATCCATTACAGAAATGTTGTAATAAAAGGAAAATTTGTCTTTTACAGTTCTTGCTGTAGGCAAACTTATAGTGAAGAATAAATTTACTTGCAATGTTAAGCCAAATTTCTACTCTCTATATAGGGAATTTTAGTCACAAATAGTATTTCTGGTGCCTCGTTCCAAAATGCTTATTATTGCTGGGTTGGTGTTAAATGGGTTTTTAATTGACAGGGTGTGACATATTTAATCTAATGGAGAGAAATTACTTTGTGCTGACTCAAATGACTATCCGATTAATCACTGGTAATGTTTACAAGTAATCATAGCTGGAAATCATGGATACATTGTCAGATTTAGTAAATATGCAGTAGGACAAATGAAAACCCAGTCCAAATATATGCATTTCAACCTCTTACAAATAAATTAGAATCAAATTATCTTTTATGTGGTATTTTTAGTGTGGCTAGGAAATTTCAAATAATAATTCTGCATTTGTAACACTGCCCCAATAGACATGCCTTCGCTTGCTCTTCATGCTTTATTCAGCCAGAAGAGGGAGCACAAGTTACCAGCAAACTAATTTTTTCTATCTCTCGACATCGAGAGCGCCGCAAATGATGCTGGTGAATACAGTAGTAAAACATACAAACAGGAGCTGGTTTATGCCCTTTAAACAGATAGGAAAGGATCCTACATATCTTTCCCAAGCTGAAAATTAATAACATTTCAAGTTTTGTTTCTATTTTTGTGGGTTGAGGAATTTGTATATGGAATAAAACCTAACCAAGCAAAATATGCACTTACACTGGCAAACTTACATGAAACTAAATTATTATAGAATAATAAAGGTTTAGATGAGAAGCATAGTGAGAATGCCCCAATTTGTAATTGAGTAACAAATAATAATACCTGGTTTGAAATTCTTGCAAGGCATTTGGTGGCAGAATTGATTCCAAAGTAGAGAATCTGATCCGTTCAGTTACGGCGAGTTAGTGGAAACATTCCTACATAAAAAGGAATAATTTTTTCCTTCTAATTTATAAGCTCAACTTAGACAGAGGCAGATTTTTTTTTTCAATTACGCCATTGACTGTCCATTTTCTGTATTACAGTTAAACAGCTGAATCATGGAAAATGCCAAACGCATTTTGCATGCTCTTATTTCACTGAGAAAAAAGTTAAGCATGCTGAAGTTTCATCCTCACTGACAGTACAGAGTTTTTGCTATCATCACATTGGAACTAACAGTACAACTCAACTATATTAAGTCAACCAAAATGCCAAATTAATCAAATTTTGGAGGGTCTCCCCTCCAAAATATCTTGCTTGCAGGCATAACCTATCTGATTCAAAAGGACTAATATGTTTGTGATCTTGCTGCTTTGAGATCCTCTTATCATCAGGACTCATTGTACTTAAACAATAGACCTTGTGCTGCCTTCAGGGAATAGGTGCAATAGGCTGAGTTGCAATTGATGACTAGGGTGGGGCCTTGGGAGTCGGATCAAATCAGATGTTTATGGTGATAGTGTGTAAAACCATCTGTATGGAATAAATGCTATGATTTGTCACTAACAATTACCTCAAAATGTATTTAAGTCAAAAAAATGACACAGACATTGTACAGAAGAGAGCAGCATAGTATGACAGTCTCTCAGTGCGAATATTTTAATGAAAACAGGTTGAAGAAAGAACTGAATACAAATAAATGCAGTAAGGTGAATTTAAAAAATGGGAAAAGTTTCTAAAAACCACACTGCGTCATTTATTCTTTATTTGCATTATCAAAGGATTATCTATAAAATCTTCAGTATTATTCCTGGAACTAAACCATAGTACATGGATCAATAGGTAAACTTTTATTCTTAACTGTAGCCATTTTCATAACAAACCGCTGAGGGATGTTCCAGCCATATTTCTTTTCTCTTTATTCAGTATTACTATTCCTTGCAACTGCTTGTTGCCACTGGCTTTTGTCACTGTCTCTTTGCGCACATTATAAGTGAGTACCTTTGCTCACTTGAAAAGCGTATACCATAAAATAGTTGGAGCCTCTGTTTCTATTTCCACAAAAGGTGTTATCCCAATATCCTTATATTATTTTTTTTTTTTTTAACCAAAGTTACACACAAGAAGTAGCAAAAGGTGAGGAAACATCAACTACTGCTCTCAAATAAATTTTGGAAGGGAGACAGCTATCAGATATGTGGACCAGAAAATTAGCTGTGCAGTGGGTGTGAACGGATCAGGTGAAGAGAGAAAGCCTGTTTCTCTCTTATGTCTTAGCCCTTGTGTATGAAATTCCTTCAGTGGGCCACTCAGATATGCCTGGCAAGCATAGCTAGTGTAGGGTAGTACATGAGGATCCTAATGTACTCTACGGTGGTACATTAGGGTTTTCTTTAATTTGGTTGTTGCTGTTTGATGTTGTTGTTTTCATTTTTCATTTTTAGCTGAACAGCTCTTGCTTGCATTTTGGTTGTCATCATGAAATGCTCATCCCACACCCCATTGTATAAATATGCCCAGCAAGTATTTGGGATAGCAAGATTCAAGAGAGGGGATAACGTTCAGTTATTGAAAGTGTCCATTCTCTAAATGCATATAGTGGCCTAAATGGCTGAGCATCTAGGGAGCCAGTGAAAAAAATTTTTTCATCTTTTAGCACCTTTGAAAGTGTGGCCTGTAATACTGAAGATAATTTTCTATTATTCTTAAATAATTGAAGTACTTAGTAAACAATGATAAGTTTAGAAGGTGCAAGCATGTATCAGGTTTTAAAAATATTATGAAATTAATAGTTTAAGCCATTTTGTGAGTGCTGCTTCTGTTCTGCATATCTAATACAGTAAACCAGGATGGCTTAGTGTTGGGATTATTAACTGACTTCTTTCAAAATCCAAATTAATAGCTTTTGGATTTGCTTGTCTGTATTAGTTTTTTTTCTCTTGTGATCTTTTTCCTGCTTTGCCTCAACAGAAATGATAAGGTAGTCACCGTTATTTCCTAAAACCTGTTGATAAAACAGTTATTTCTCCATTATAAGTGGAGCTAGTTTAAAGTGTGTTTGTTTTCATGAGGTACATAGTGAACATGGAACATGTTGTTTTACCACAAATAACCTTTTTGTTTTGTTTTGTTTTGTAACTTTTCTGTTTCTTTTGTGGGCATTAGTTGGAACCACAAATGCCTAATAATTTACCTTCCAGTTTCTCAACTTCTTGTACAGATTTTTTACAGATTTCTTGTTTAATACAGAGATGTGAAGCAAAATTGCTTGGGTTTTTGTTCCTTTTTTTTTTTTTTTGATCTACCAAAAGAATTGTATTGCTTAGGTCCTTTGGGACTGAAGTGGTCTGAGGGCATTTCTAACAGAAAGAGACTATCTGCTGCTGTTGTGCTATGGTTGTCCATTTAGAAAATGAGGATCATATTGATTTTCTCTGTTTGGGGTTAGAAACAACTGCAAGAAGGAAATGCCTCTGGGTGACAAGAGGCTCAAGTTACTTCCTATATACTTACAACCTAAAAGACTACATTCTTACTTTTATTTGTGTGCGTAATTTTTTTCTACTTATTCCCCTCTGTGACACGTTTATTGGCAACACTTTGCATATCATTCCATTGTATTGTAACCTCTACGCAAAACTCTGGAAGGTCAAAAGGGCAATAGATTGTGGAGCCATTGTACCATGACGATTTTAAAGAATTCAGTAAAGAGGTTTAAAACTAGGGCATCTAAAAGATGATCTGACGTATTTACTGACTGAAGAGTGAAGCCTCGCTATCAAAGTTTACATTTAATTCTTTACTCTCAATCTCCAGAAAGCAGAGTCAGAAATGAGATGGCAGATATAATTCTTCCAAGAGATAGAAGACATACAGTAAATAAGACTTATGCCAGAAGAGGATCCTAAGGCATTCAAATACTGAAAGATGGGAAAAACTTTGTGGCCGGATAAGGCATATAAACTGCCAGTATAATGTATTTAAACTCAGAAGGAATCAGGTAAATTACTGATGAATGAAAAAAAGCTGTTACTAATATGTGACGCATAGGTTTCTCTCATAAAGCTTACCAAAAGCATGAAGTCAGAAATGGATTTTGGAAGAAAGTATGCTGTTTGCAGATGCAACGTAATAGCTTGGAATGGTTCTGTGAGTCCTTTAATTTTCTTCATTATCTCTCAACTAATAAAGAAATTACTCCTGAGTAAAATATAAAGTGTTTGCTCTAGCAGATCTGCCAGCTGGCTACGACCTAGTTGGCATAACCCTGGTAGATCATTTTGAAATGAATACTTCGCGTGACCTATAAACACGCTCCTGAGACTGGACCTAATGTGATATGTACTTGTACGCTGGGTGCAGCACTTTGGGACCACCAGATATGTTATTTATGCATGGACCTTGTTTAATGCCCTTTTCAGTCAGCTAAGACTGTAGTCCAAAGACCCTAACCCATGCTGACTATTTTCACTTTCTTCTGGCCGTTAAACAACCCTTACAGGGAGGAACCAACTGCTTTTGGTTTTAGAGCTTAATTCTTCAAAGACACTGTATTCTTTTTGCACGCAACACACTTACTTTGTGTAGAACTAGAAAACAGTGGTTTTTTACATAACCCAAGACGTCGTTATTACTAGAAAGTATCATACCTTTCCCTAGTCCCACTTCCTTAGTACAGCATTTGATTGTATATGCCCTAGCTCACTTTGTCTGATCAGTTAGCTAACCATAGTTTGATTTCCAAGTCTGAATGGTTCCATGGTGGATTTTTCCCTCTTTACTGGTAGGCGCGTTGCTCTGTCTCCCCACAACTAAGAATGACTGAAAAGAGTTCAGACACAGTTGGGCTATTGCACTATAAGAGATAGCTACATGAGTTGACTACGTGCACATTTTTAATGTATTATAAATGCCTTGACTTTTAACCTATATGCAAAAAGCATTAATGAAGGATACTTAAACATTTTATCATATGTTTATTGTGAGTTTAAGGTACGCATACTATGAACAGCCACAGTTTATCTAATGTGTTATAATGGTAATGATTCATACCCTGAGAATTTAAACATGTGTCAGCTCTAGTAATCAAGATGACATATGAATATGTAATTGGCAACTTTATCCTAGTCATATCTGAAGGTAATGGGTTCAGTTGAAACAGAATAAAACAGCAAGGGCTAGCACCCTGTATGTTCATCAGCATAAAACAAGGGTGATTCCTCCCATCCTCATATGATGTATTAATTAAGTGAATTAACAAATTTTTCTGTTTTCTTGTCAGTAATAATAATTTGGTCATTTGGAAATCACAGATAGGTTGTACCTGTGATTTGCCATATTCTTTGTGGAAATTTTGAGACCAGCATTTCTTAGCAATTTTTTTAGCAACACAGAGAGTGACATACTTCTGCAGCCTCAATGCCACTCATATATAGCCTATGATAGTTACTGAAGCTTATGAAGAAATAGTTTTAAGAGCCTTATGTATTGTTTTCCAAAAATATTTTGGCTTGCCTATAGCCCAGAAAGTACATACACTCTAGTGGATTTTTCATGAACAATGAAAAAACACGAAACTATTTGCCTGATAATTACTGAAAATTACTTCCATATTTGATTGATATTTCCTGCAAAATTACCTGTATACTCTGGCAATTTACATTACACTTCAGTACTCCCTACTGCGTAAGAGCCTGGCATAGCTCTCAAATAAGAGAGCTAAGTACAAACTCTACACTTTTAATGATAAGTTACACTTCATAAGTAAAGTTGCTGGCCACAGAAATGAGTAAAGAAAACTAAAGTGTTCCTTTATTCTCTGAAGTGGTCTGTAAGGTCTTTAGCTTGAAGGAAATTAGATTAAGGAAGATGGTAGACCTCTCATTTCTCCCCTCAAAGGAGAACTTCTAGTGAGCACAGCCCTTAGGATTTTACAGGGGAGCTGTATGCTCTTTTGGATAACATATAAGCACTGTATTTGTTTTCTGAAGTTCAGCAGGCGATAGGTTGTATCTTGCCCAGCATGCTGTCAGAACACCCATTAAAGGAATATCTGATAGCAGCTGAGTCACTCAGTGTGCCCAAGTTAAATACTCGGGCTTAACGGTGGAGAAAGTCGAGTACCTTTGGGGAGCAATACAAAGCTCTAGCAAATTGGGGAACTGTGAACAGTTAGCAAATGACCACGACAATACATTTCCCTAGTTTGGACCTCACTGAGCACGACTAACTGACTTGCTAGACAAGGCTGCTGAAGGAGGAAGCAACAGCAACCACCAAAAAAGGCAGTAATTATTACAGTCACTGGGAAGGCCTGGCCCAAATTCCTACCAACCGAAGAGTACACAGAGGGCATTATTCTTCCTTTCTGGTGAGACTGGGCCATGGCAAAGTAGATCTGAAGTGGTAAAGAAAACCTGCATTTTTCCAGAAATAACAGTAAAGGTACCAAAGGATAAATGGTTAAAAAATGTTATGATGGGATACAGACATTCCATTATGACCTTTCCCACTTTTTTTCTTTTTTTTTTTCTTTTTTTTTTTTTCCCTAAATAGCAGAACATCTTTACTATTTCTTGGCTATGCTCCCTTTAGTATATCTATACTTCCTTTGCAAATAAGGTACATTTCTACAACAACCCCTTAGCTTTTTATTTTCTCCTTTTGGACTTCTATTCACAGGTCTGAATAGGCATGTTTGGTAGTTCTTTCATCTTTTAGTGTAGGCCAAAAGCCGTTCTTTGTTTAGTCACAGGTGTATTTGTGTTTTCTAGAAAAGTCCTAATGTATTGTATGATTGTGTTGAGATGTCTTCTCAGGGTTTTACCTGCACAGAGACTAGTTTTGGAGCCAGCTGTATGATAGGACAACATTGACTTGTAAAGAATTTGTGTCATACTTTAAAAGTTTAATTATCCTGCAATAAGTGGAAATGAGGTCCAGGCATATTTTTATATTAGGTTAAATGTATTAGTTTCAAGAAAAGGTAAAATGGGTTTTTACATAAACAAATTCTGAGTATCTAATATATCCCAAGTGTGTATATATACATATGTGTGTTTGTATACACGCACACACACACATATAAATAAAATTTATTACTTTTGCTAGATTTATTCTTATCTAACCCATTCTTTAGTAATCTGAGACAAAATGTTTTAGTTGAAGGAGCGACCTGATCCCTTCTGAGGGCTGATGAGAGATTTCCATCTCAGAGAACATCATAATTACTTCGATTCGTGAAATCTGAGTAATTCAAGGGAATCTATTTACATTTGCATTTGAATGTATTAATTTTGCAGTTATTAATGAACATGTATTGCCTGGGTGATTAGAAACTTCTCATGTTCTGCAGTCTTAAGCATCTTGCATATTCTGCCTCTTGAATTTTTCATTCTCGTTCTTCTTCAGTTGTGATACTACCCAGGATGCACTCTTGCCATTTCTTTTGTTTGATTGTTTTCCTTCATTGGTACATCATATGAACTTTATTATAGAAACATCAGTAGTTCCTGGAGCTTTAAAAAGCTTTTTGTTACACCTTTGCTATCTTGTGGACTTCTTTTTCCTCAATTCATTAGTTTCATTTCCAGTATTTCTGGTTGGAGCATTTGAAAATAATAGTGCTGTACTTTCTTGCACACAATGGCTGCCTGCCTATCTGTTGCACATCTGTAGCCACCTATTCATAGAATCATATAGAATCCTAGAATGGTTTGGATTGGAAGGGACCTTAAAGATCACCCAGTTTCAACCCCCCTGCCCTGGGCAGGGACACCTCCCACCAGACCAGGCTGCTCAAAGCCCCATCCAGCCTGGCCTTGAACACTTCCAGGGATGGGGCATCCATAACTTCCCTGGGCAACCTGTTCCAGTGCCTCACCACCCTCAGAGTAAAGAATTCCTTACTAATATCTAATGTAAATCTATTATCGTTCAGTTTAAAACCATTACCCCTTGTCCTACCACTACACTCCCTTGTAAAGAGTTCCTTCATCCTTCTCTTCACTGTTTGTAACTCTCCAGATGGAAGTTCCTGTTTAAAGATAAAACAAAAAACCAACAGCAAGTTATCAAGATTTTTGCATCATCACTTGTAGTTGCTTGCTTACTTATTGCACAATTACAGCACTGCATTCACTGGAGGTTTTGGTATCAGCCTGTATGCTTGAGATTTCACTGGATTGATAAAGATATACAAATTTATGCTCTTACGAAACTCAGTACTTCCTTAGTTAATATTAATTAGCTTAGTAGTTCTTTGTTTATTTTTTTTACCTCAGTTTCTTCAAGCACAGGCCTATAAGTAACTGGAAATAAGTATTTGAAAATAAAATGCAAGTGTCATTTTACTGCTTCAAGTATCACTGTAAGAAAGAAACTCTATCCTTTGATCTGTCTCACTACAGTCATACTTATGTTCTTCGGCTACCCATCCTGCAGATAAATGGAATATTTCTGTCTTTAGAGCTGTCAGCATAGCACAGTCATTAGCAACAAATAGGTTTAAACCTTTTAAATCAGCAGACTAACAGGCTCAAAGCCTGCAGAGCAGTATCCAAGTTGTATGGCAGTTTAGCTGGCTTTTAGGAAGGCTTTTCTTTAATTTAATTAATTCTGTCATTTTTTAATGAAATCTTCAATTTACTGTATTTGGATATAAATAAAATTTCTCTTTTTACTCCTTCCCCCTCCCCCAATTGTTTTCTGCTTAAACAACCACAGAGCATATAATGCTGGTACTGATCTTTTTTGTTGACAAATCTAAATTTAGCTTCACAATAAGCAGAATGAATGCCAGGTAGGAAGTCCTTGTGTTATTGCCAATAATTAGTATATTCCAATAACTAGTATATTAGTAGCCATGTGACTTGTCAGATTTATGCTCCAATTTGATATACTTGGAAGCTATTGCATTTTTTTCTTTTTCTAGTCATTATTTTAGTATTTTATTATCGTGAAATACAACAACAATTGTTTCAGTTGGTATTTTAAATCTCAGTATTCTTTAGGACACTTATAGGGCTTGCATTTTTAAAAAATATGTAAGACTGAAGAATTCAGAAAAGGGCGACTTAAGAGACAGGGACAATGCCTCACAGCAAAAGACTTAAAGGACTCGATCTGTTTAGTTTACCAAAAAGAAGATTGCAAGTGACTTGATTACAGTGTTTAAGTCCTTCACGGGGAGAAAATAATAAGCAGTAAGAGACTCCTTAACGTAACAGAAAAGGCATAAGAAGAACAAAGGGGTGAGACTTTGAAGTGAGACTACTTTGAATACTTCAAGCATCCCAATTTTGTTATTTTATTATTTTATAATTTATTTTATTTTATTTTGTATTTTTTATCAGTAAGAGCAACTCAATCTTGTAACAATATCTTACTGAAAGTGAAAGGGTATTAGTCATATCAGGAATATGTCCTTCTATGGTATGCATTAGTGTAATTCAAGTCATTGGGCTCACAGGGTTTCATGATATAAAATATAATAGTAGAGGCTTTATGAGTTAGATTATTTTTTGAAAAACTTTAAAACACATTTTTAGTATCTTTTCTTTCAGTGATTCAGAAAATGCTTGTTGGGTGGCTAGATGATAACCTTCCCATTCCCAGTGTGGCTAGACAATAACATTCCTAACAGAAAAAAATTCAGTCATCCTATGGGAAGCGTGTGTGAGACGGCACAGGGGATATTCAGCAGGCTTAGAGGCGAGTGTCAGAGGAGAAATCTACCTGTGACCATAGATTGTAGTTGTTGTTGCCGTGTCTACTCAGCTTCATTTCTTGGAAATTTGATGTATTTCTTCTACTGACAGGGTCAAAGTAGCATGTGTGGAATAAATTGGAATTAATAATATCAAAGTAGAAGAAAAAGCATTGTTGTACAGAGTAAAGTTTTATTCTGTGTTAAGATTATATTATTTCAAAGTATGTCAAATAAAGCCTAAGTGTAATGAATCCTATAAGTGGTGATTTCATTGTGCTATTATTGGTGCATATGCAGACTACAGAGGTATTAATGCCAATGGTGTGGGTTTGCCTTAGCAAACCTGAATTTTAGGAGTTAAATAGTGGTTGCCTAAAATGGGAGAAATAGTTTTTGATTTGTATTTTATTTACAGCTTTGCCACCAAGGGGCAAAGTCCCTTTGTTGCATTGCACATGTTTATGGTATGAACTATGTTGTAGCCTTTAGGCTAATATTAGCTTTAAAAGCAAATATTCTCAACCTTTAACAGTTTATTTCTGGGGTGGATTCAGGTAAGAGGAGAACAGAAAAGCAGTGGATTCTCTTTGTTCACTATCAACATTTAAGGCATACATCTGGAATATGGCAGGCAATCCGTCTGTTTCCTCTGCTAAGGGATAATGAATCCACATGTTCCTCACACGAGGAAAGTGCTTCAACTACATTACAATGGAGTATTCCAGAGTGGCTTTTCTTAGTCATTTCCATTTCAAGGGCATCAGATTGTTGAATGTTTGTTGATCTAGACAGCATCATAGAAAGTGTTGTTCAGGTGCTTTTGGGGGAGGAAGATATCTAGTTTCTAATTTCTTGTTCTGTAATACTTACCTATTGTTAGCTCTCAGTGTGGGAAATGAAATTACCTCAGCAAGAAAGTTTAAAGTTTTGAAGAAGTAAATACTTCAATATAAACCATATCAATTACAAAAGCAGCTAAGATAAATTTCTTTTTCTTTTAAACCTCCTTTGACACTATCAAATTCTACCTCAAGTCTTCAGGTTTTTTCTGTCTTGCCACTTTTAAAATTGACTCCTTTTCTTGACGTATTTGTTAGAATGTAGGTAAACTTCATTGCACTCGGTTCTCACTCTTATTTCTCATTAAATCTTGTTTTCTTCTTCTTTTTTTTTTAAATACTATATAAATAAGACTTTCTTTCTTCCCTGGCAATTTTAATTGTACAATTTTTATGCTTTAGTCCAACGCAGTACAAATATTTAATGCATTTTCACCCTTCCATTGTGTGGATAGTATTGTTTCTTTGCTGCCAACAGATTTTGTGTGGGCCACCAATGCTAAACTGTGTGAGTGAAACACTACTACCATTGTGTATAATAAGAAAAACATAAAAGCAAAACAAAATCAGAAAAAAGGTTTTCATAACACAAGTTGGAATGAGCTTTTAATATGGTTTGTGGAATCACCATGTCTTAGTTTGTGTATGTTAACAGATGAAATTTGTGAGAACAGAGAACTGTGCCTTTTCGCTGCCCCTGCCGTCTCTAGTATTTAGTGTTATGAGAGCTCTTACATAGTAATAATAAATAATAATAATTTGGATACAAAAAAAAATAATACTTGTTTCTTAGGCATTTGTACCTTTGGTCTGCTAGTCAACTCCCTGCCTTTCACAGTATTCCCAGATCTTTCCACATCCCTGCAATTCAAGGCAGCAAGAGAAGGCATCATTCTGGGTAGCCCTGACTTACTTACACACCAGCTGGGCTGGACTGGTTAATATTGTCACGCAGGTTGCACTGCCAATTGTTGAAGTAGAGAAAGAAGAGTTCCTGAGTCAGTCCTTGCTTTACTCAGAGGCAACATTAGCTTGGATCTCTGCTATTCAGACTGCAGATGTTTTTTGCGAAACTTTTATCAACACAAGGCATCGAAATTGGAACTGAAATTAATTAACAGCACAATTATTTGTAGAGGAGAAGCATCATTCCAGGAGGCTTATTGGCCTATGAAACCAAGTGAAATATGTGATTGTGAAGTAAATATTACAGCCTTTCTCAGAAAAATTCTAGACCAGCTATGCATATGGCAGTCACAAGAATGAAGACCTTCCATCCTGGTTGTCATGGGATGTTTCCAACCAATTTGTGTAACTAGTAAGCTTGATAAAAGAGTCGTTATTTGTAAAGAATAACATATGTACTCTAGTATAAAAAAAAATACCAGGAAATTTTCAACACACATGGAATACAGGGTAGTATCGGTTAGCACTAATAACTAACAGAGAGCAGCAAAACTCCCCGTGACCACGTTTACTGTTTGCCTGTGAAGTAAGAAGAGCAGTATCATATAAATAACAACATTCGATGTAGAATAGTCCCAAAAGGACTCTTTCTTTCTATTCTAGAACCTTAAGTAAAATAGCAGAGTAACAACATTTTCTATGCATTTTGCATAGAAAAGAGTTTTAATGGCGTAATTAGAATAAGAAAATAGTTCATTACTTTCTCAATGATAAATCTACTGAGATCTAAGGATAAATCCTTGTTAAATTTTGGACTGAAAGTTTGCTTACCATTACCTATTTTGAAAAGCAAAGGTATGACATAACGAGAGTTTTCTTGTTATTACATTGTCCTTGACCAAACTGAACACAGTGATAATGCTAATGATGTAACTATATGTCAGATGTTTTGGAAAATTCATTTTAGCTACATCGCATTTTCAGAGATAGTTCTTTTTGTAGCAAGTACCCAGTATTACAAAAAAACACCTGAACCATTGTGGGGATATCAGCTTCCTTGAAAGATTGT
Organism: Larus michahellis; assembly: GCF_964199755.1. Taxonomy (NCBI): domain Eukaryota; kingdom Metazoa; phylum Chordata; class Aves; order Charadriiformes; family Laridae; genus Larus; species Larus michahellis. Next base: position 144,773,340 of record NC_133896.1, read on the forward strand.
CAGGATGGTAACTTTGTACAAATGTTCAACTCAAATGTTGCAGGTGTTTCTGCAAAAATGAACGCTAGCCAAAACTGGGTGAAGCAGGACACTGTAGATTTAAGAGGATATTCTGAAGGTGTGTCCTTCATGCCTATGTGGCACCCTTCTCTGCTGTTTAATCGTATCTCTCTGACTGGACGTAGAATTTATCTTTTGATTGTTACACAAGAACTTATATCAGAAAGTCTGAGATTTCCTCAGACTTCTCAACATTAAAAATTAAAAAGAAATGTGAGACCCTGCATGAAGCCTGCACATGAAGTCCTGAATACAGTCAGCTGTGGTGGAAAGGCTCACGGCATGATTAGCATGGGTGTGTAGTTCCGGGCAGGGGTCAGTGGACGTGCACCCCAGGCATGAGTTTTTCACCGCAGACCGCCTTGCAGATTCATTTCCTAAGTACAGCTCAGTGTCAGTGGTGTGTGAGGTTATAATTAGTGCAGGGGATTGTGAGGCCAGGTTGATTGTCACTGAGAATTACCAAAAGGGCATGGCATTTGAGACTTCATTGGTCTGAAGCTGTCTGAAAATAATACAGATAAATAAATGGTGTGTTTACTCTGAGGAATAGGAATAGACCGATACGGATGAGGTGAATTCAAATTCATTAGCTTATATTTTGGCGGTGCATTTTCAGTCATGTTGAACTATTTTAGCTGAGTTTGCACAACTGTATATATTTTATTTTATTTATTTATTTATTTATTACGTCTGAAGACCAAGTAAAAAGCTACCTAAGGTAGACTTAATGAATTTTTATTTGGAAATCTAAATTGTAGTGCAAGTTTAGGCTTTGAACCATATTTTTCTATGACTAAATTTTTGTAATATTGCAGCTTGTTTTTACAAAGGAAAGAGAGGAACCAATCTGCTTTAATTTTTTTTTTCTTGTTCACAATAAGTAGAAAAAATAATAATTAATTTCATGAAATAAACCAGTTGAGTTAATTACCAGTTGGTAATTCACTTTGGCAGTATTAGAGAGTCGTTAGAAACGTGTTACTCTGTATGCAGGTATACATTTAAACTACTAATACTACATTTACCTCGGTTGTACCTGGTAAAGAAAGCCATTGTTGTACCACTGTATTGTTTCATTAAATTGTAACAAAAAATGTACATCTGTAATATTGTAATAAAATGGATTTTTTTGTCCTGCAGTGGTTTTTTTTTTGGTTTCTTTTTTTTTTTTTGCATATTTGATACTGGCAAATTCCTGGTAATTATTCAAAGCAGATGCCATCAAAAAGAAAAGAATCTGTTTGTTAGTTGGAGAATTTAAATGTCTTCATTTTGTTTAAAGAGGCTACTTTAATAATCACGTGAAATTATACACACACATATATATAAAAGCTACCCTCAGAAATATAAGGTGTTTCAGAGAATGAATATAATACAAATAAGGTTGAGCTACTAGAGGCAAAACCTTGAGAGAATGTTGTCATTATAAAATACAATACTGTTTTAAATATTCCTATGCTTACCCTAAGCTTACCCCAAGCTTACCTCAAATAAACCTCTATATCTACAGTGTGCAGTGCTGTGTGGGGATCATAATGAGTTGCTCTACCTAAACTAAATGTTCTTGCCACTTAGCAGAGCTAATTGGCTTGGGTAGGAAGAATGTGATATAGTTTTTCTGCTTCTAGTCGCCAATAAGCCTGTTTGGTGCTAGCTCAGGGATCTCTGTATACTGCTACTTCACACATTGCAGACAATCTCTTAGGGACTCAAAGCCATTTTATTTTTCCCCACATTTAAAACTTTTGTGTGTTGCCTGGATTATATATTTATTAATGTAACCTTTTTATTTACAAGTTATGTTACTCTTCTGAAAGCTAATCTGCATTTTAGCATTATATTTCAAAGTTGTTTTTTTCAGTTTCTATCTAGTCAATGCTTTACCATTTGCTGGTAAACCATTGCTGGTGTTTTTTTCTTTAAGTAACAGGCTGGACATTAGAAACTATGTTTAGAAAAGAATTGTAGGTACATGGTTTAGGACTAAACTACTTAATGAGGGCTCATAAATCCTGCCTATCACGTATTGCATAAATTGTTTCCTGGAGAGGCTTCCTCTCTCTAGTGCCCACTGAGGCTCAGTTTTTTGGGTTTTTTTTAGGGGCCTAAATCGGGTTTTGAAATTCAAAATTTTGAAGCCTGTAAGTATACATAGATAACTAGGTCTTAGTTCTCTGCTCCTTAGTCCTTTTGGTTTTTTTTCTAGCATTGCACAATAACTATTTACTTCTGTGAGGAATTATATTGATTTCAGGCTATTCCTAGTAACTAAATATGTAGTATATGCAAAGAGAGCAGAAGTCTCACTTTGAGTTTAATTAGGTATTAAACCATCTTCACAAAGACAGAGTCATTGGTATTTGTAGGAACAAAATACAAAACAGTTAAGGACGTGAAATCTGGAGCCTGGACTTGAGGCTACTCCCAGTTGTCACACTTATTACATCAGCCATACACTGGAGAAACCAAACATAACTTCCTTAACTGAGGATTCACATGAATCACAGGAGCCACAAGATCTAATGATACGCAGTTTACTTTTTCTGAGCAAATTTTGGTCAGAAGCTCTATAGCTGTTCAGGATGTTTTGAAAAAATAATGAAAGTGTCATTATGTGTGCTCTTTTTGTTATTTTAATTAAGCTATTTCTTTACTGATATTCTTTATTTCTTCTCTTTAAATTAATATTTTGCAGGTTTCCAGTTCATTTGAATGAGTAGTTTATGTAGTTGTGCATGGATTTCTGACTTTTGTTGCTCTCTGACTCTTTCTTGTGCCTTTGAACATAGAATAAAGCATGAAAATAGTCTGCTATGACCATTTATTCTGAAGTTTGCTTGAATGCTTACCTAGTGTTTCTGAAGTGTTTCTGACAGGTCATTGGTTTCCTGTTCAATTCCTGTCCCCCAGGCAATAGAACTACTTTATGTAACATTAGATGTAGCCAGGTTTTTCTATCATGTGTGCCACATATGGACTTTGATTAAGTTGTCCCGGATTTTAAAAAATAAACATGACAGCAGCTTTTGGCCATCACGCTATTTCTGGAATGAATTCCCAAGGGAACAGGCCTGAAGCTAGTGTCTTGCAGCGTGATCTGAGGCAACCAGGCGATAAAGGAAGGTAGTCAAGAAGAACAAGCATTTCTTTCTTTGTACACCACATCAGGGATGTCTCATCAGAGGTTTCATGTGAAAATGGTTATTTTTTTTTTTATTACCTGAACTGTGAATTAAGCTCCTATTGGTAGGACTTGCTGTCTGCTTTCTACACATTCTCTTCCAGTCACGTATAGCAACTTTGGAAAGGGACTTCAGTGCTGCTAATTAAGGGTAACTTACATGAGCAACATGGTATATTGTTAGGAATTTTTGGGACCATGTTCTGCTGTTAAAATAGCTTCTTCAAGAATCAGTCCCTAGAAAATAATTTCTATTTATCTATAGGTATCCCATTTATTTTAATGGACTACCAGAAGTAAGGAGTAAGCACCACAAGATGTGCAGTTTCTTCTTATAGTAATTTAATATTTTTATTTCTTTTTTAAAGTGCAGGTAGAATTGAAATGACAGTTCTTTGTTAAACTCATGCTTTCCTTTGTATCATTTCAAGGTCTCCATTTGCAGTATGTATAAGCAATGGAACAAGCAGTCCCTGGACATACTTATGGTTTCTCATTCTAACAATGTTTTTAGAGTAAATATGACAGTCACCCTAACAGGTCTTATGGAGAAGCTCCCATTATGCCTGGTTGTACTGACGGTAAGCAAGGACCAAAAAATAAATAACCTATTTGCCTCTCCACTACCTGTTAACCCTCTTAGAACTTTTAGGATCCCCAAGCACACACTCATGTGGTGCATACAATAGAAAAGAGAAGATGCTAAATTTAATGAGGACTGAGGAGGCAGGATTTTAATGTACTAACTGACCTTTGATAGTTCATTTTTCCCAAGCTGTTGAAGGCCTACTTTTTGTCCGATATTGTCTTATTACAGCAAATGGATATGATAAAATAGTCCTTATCTCTCTACATCTACAAAAAAATAATGATGATACTTCATGTGGAAACAGACATATTGTTTCATAATGTTAATGAATGCAATCTATGCCTATCCTAAAGCCAGTAGTTGTTTTTGAAACTTACATGAAAATGCATTTCTACAAGTGCAACAAACAGGAAGACTGTCGCGTTTAAAATAGGGATTAGGACTTCAGTATTGGAGCAGTGAAAATAATGACAATGTAATGATTTAGGATAAACAATTTTCAGTGTTCTATTCAGAGTACATGAAGTGAAAAGAGTATATCTACAGCATTCAAGATAGTAAATCACATTACACAAAAAAATTTGTGGTGGGGTCAAAAATTCATAAGCCTGGAATTTTTAAAGGCATTATTAGGTTCCACGTGGCCCTTCTGTATCTCAGCTATTGATGTACTTCGTTTTAAATTTCAAATACATTTGACATCATGGTTAGTTTGCAAATATGTGAATGTGACTATGAACAAATATCCGTGAAAAAGTAGTCATCGATAAAAAGAAGAATACACTTATCTACTCAGAATTGATTTTCTTATGGCAGGGTGCAATTTTGCAACTTCTGCATCATAGAGTCTAGTCTCAGACTGTATATTCCACCTGTTTTTTTCCATTTCAAAGGTGAAATATGATACTAGAAACTTCATTAAGCAAGACGTCGTTTTGCCAATGACTTCTCTTGTGGGTAACTCCTGAACAGCTGAAGTTTTCATTCTGCTAGATTCTATGTATTTCTCATTAGTAGAAGCCTGATTATTATGACTGGCTTTTCCTGTCATGAGTCCTTCCTGCTTGGATGCAGGAAGGGCATAGTACTTTTCACTAAGGTGACAGAAGATTTCAGAATGAATTGTCCTATTAATTTTAAGGAAATGTAGATGTTTTAGCGCAAGCCTTAGAGGAAGTTCATCCATAAACCTAAATTTTTCCTTTAAAGGCTTTAGATAAACTACAAAGGAAGACTTTTCAGCTTACTTAATCTTTATGGGATTCGGACCTGATTCAGAGTTTAACATTCTTGCTTTAGAAAAGAATGAGTCTTTGCTTGAGTCGATGATATGAATAATTATTTATGGCTACATTGTGCCTTTAGGCAAAGCCTTGAGTGAAAGCTGATGCATAATTAGCACTGTCCCAGAAGTAGCCCTGGAAGGTGTAGTGCCTTAGGGACAACCTTCAAGCTCAGTCCCCTTTTTCTTCCCTTCCTGCTTCAGGGATTCTGTTATTTTAACACAGCAGAGTTAAAAATTGATTGCTGTTCAAACACAGCATCTAAAGATTGTATTCGGCACATAAAACTACCCATATTAATACAATTACTCTGCCCACGCCACTGTATTTACATTACTTTTTTTTTTCCTTTTAGCATGGGTCATTTAAGATGTAACCCTTTATTCTTATTCTACTTTCAGTAAAACTGACTCCAAATTGTCTTGATTTCAGAGGGGATATATGCCTGATATGTATATAGACTTTTCTGAAGTACCAGAATCAAGACACCATTCCTGAAATGTGCTTGTCTTTCTTTTGTTATCATAGTTAGTCACTTTCACTGTGTTGTGATCTGATTTTAGGCATTTCATTAGTTGTTTTTTTTTAGACAGGGTATTTGATTTGACTTACATATAGCATTTCTTGTCATTAAAAGAGAAAAACTGGGAAGAATATGAACAGAAATCAGATGAAATATTTCTTTTGCAACTTGTAGTCACATATTTTTGAGAATCAACGGTAGTGAGTGTCGTGAGGCTTGTCTCTCGTTAGGATCTACTCTACTGTTAATTGTAGCTCCTGCTTCCTGATGACATAAAAGCACTCTTTTATGTATATTCATAAAAGCACTCTTTTATGTATATTCATAAAAGCACTCTGCTTTCCAACTCCTTTCTTAGAGATTGAATTAGTGTTCTAGCAAATTCTTAATCCTTCCTTCTCTGCTAATGACTTCTCACCTGCTTAAATATTTCAGAGAAGCGGATACATTCTTTTCCTACTGCAGCTGTACCAGCAAACAAAGTCACTGCTTGTCACCCTCCAAGACAGCAATTGCTGCCTTTGCTAGTGAAGCTACTGAGATGATTGTCTCATAACCCATTTCAGTCAAGAGTGTTTTAGCTTAATCAGTTTAAAGAGTTGTTCTCTGTTAACTTGACATATTTTTGTCTGAGATGAGCTCTGGAGAAATCACATGTATAGTTGAATTAGCTTCTAGCAAGAAGACAGTAATAAGCAGATGACAGAAGATGCAGAAAGGGTGGGATTTAGTCAAGAAATGGTAAATGCTTTCATGACTATAACTGCCAATGGAACAGGATGAATATTCACATCTAAATTAAAGCCCAACGTTACAAGATATTTCATTTACAACCAATTCTTCAAGAGAAACTGATATTATCTGGTATTGTGTGTGTGTGTTTGTGCAAGCTATGAGCAAAGCGTGCAAGGTGGAGAGCAGAGTAGAAGATTGGCAAGACTCTAAACACCCTCTGTGTACACCTTTTGCAAAGTTAGGCAGAATGTAAACAAAAACAACAGTGAAAATGCAGTGTGTTCAGTAGATTAGACATAATTTATTCTCAAATCTTGCAGTAGAAAAAGCAAGAGCATACTGTCATATGACATCAGATGCCATTTTTTTTGCGTCCTATGCTAATGGCCATTTCTCCATCTAAACTTGAGTATTAAGGACCATGTGATTAATAAAAAAGTTAATGGTTTTGTGAATATGCCATTCATCTCTCCTATGTTTAAACATTTAGAAAAAAAGAGTACTTCCCAAGGGGTAGCATGGAAAAAAAAAAAATTGGGAAGTAACAAACTTTACGTGGTCTATAACAGTGAAAACAACAGTGAAAAATATCACATTTTCAAATAGAAGATATCTGGGAAACTTGCCCATAGCTAAATCCAAATGCTTCTGCTCAAGCACTAGGGACTGGCATCAAGGCTAGACAAAGAAAATAAAAGAAGAGTTAAGCTGAGACAAAGTTTAGGCTTGCTTGGTTTTAGTCTGATCAATTAGGCAAATTATTATAGGTGGTGTGCAATATTTGGCTCTAATCAGAGTTGCTGCTGCTGCCCCAGCTCGCTGAGTACTCTGCTGGGCACCAGCTCCACCGCCAATCACAGTTTAGCTGCTAGAGACTCCAGCATTTGCATTGGACACACTGGTGATGGGGCTGTTTTGATACCTTCAGCAGCCTGCTGCTGCATGGAAATAATTTCTTCACCTACACCTGAAGTCTGACTTGGTAGTAAAAGAGCATTACACCCATGCCATATAGGAAAACCTTTCCCTAAAGCCTACCTTAAAGACCTATTTAACACATTCCATAAAAAAAAAAATAAGAAACTCTGATTGAACAGAAAGATATATTTTACCCTTAAAGAGGAAACACACTTATAGTAAGTGTGAAACACCTGACATTAACCTGTTAATCAACACAACCAAACCTCTCTTGGCCATGGTGATCATGTGGACAAGCTGAAAAAGTGCTGACTGAATGCGATGTGTGCATTGCATTGCGACGGGTTACATCACTAGTCGTAACATGATGTAACCCAACGCAGCATGATGTAAGCGTCGTGATACATTGGAGATATAAAGAAACACCAGCATTCCCTTGTGTCCCTCTTCCCCTTTCCAGGAATGTGCTGTCATTCTTTGTCTAGTAATTAATGACCCACCCCTGTTGCCAGTCAGTGAATGCTCATGTCTTACTTTTATTCTCCATTCTAATTATTGTCAGCGCAGCCTCAGTCCTTGAAAGATAGATGTGTTTTGGGGTTTTTTTCTATGTACATATAGATACAGTTGTTCTTTGTCAGTTATCGTAGACTTCTGATGATAATTTAAAAATAATAATCACGCTATGTTTCACAGATATGAAGGGTACCAATACCTTATTCCAATTTTTTAATTGTGTATCTAAACCCAGAGAGTTGAAATACTTTTGATTTACGTTGCCAGTTGCATGTGGGAAGGAGTGCCAGGCTCACAGCTTTTCTTTGGTTTGTTTTTTTTTTTTTTCGTATTGCAACTTGATAGATTTTTCTCAACACCACTGCAGCCACGCAGCCTGTCTTCTGTATAGATGTTAGGGTGCTTTACCTTGTGCTTCCTATTCCCATCGCTTCTTTCACGACAGATCTTTGTGTATTCCTTTTATTAATATGTTCACTCTGAAAGTAAGTTAGCAGGCACATACATACTCTGCAAATTTGAATTAACCTTAGAAACTAAGAAAGATGCACTTCTTTTGTGTACTTGTGTACAAGTAGACGTGTGCTTGGCACTTATGTCTTGAGAAAGTCTCTTTTAAGACAACTGTGAAGCATGCACAATTTTCTAAAGATGAACAGAGGCCCACATTTTATCCCCTAACAAAACAGTATTTTTTTTTTATGATGCTAAAGTTGGAAGAGAATATGTTCAAATAGCAGAGTAAGTTTTAAAAGTGGAATAAAACCAAACCAAAACAAAAAACCTTTCAGAAAACTTTATTCTATGATTCAATGATTCCAGGTGAGGACAAGGGACAGTAACAAGTAATATCACTTGAGCACCTGCTGTTGATTTCACTGCTGTCACATCTTGAAAAACTACGTTGTTATGAAAGTCAATTTACTCCATGAGACCGTCAAAAACTGAAGTTGAAAGTGTTGTATGAGAACACACCAAAAATTTTTATCCTGTTCTTTTCTCTCAAATTGGCAGCTGTCTCGTGCATCAGGGTAAGGAATCCTGATGGTGCAAAAGACTTCAGTCTCAACTAAACTTCACTGGAATTTTGTTCCCAGATAGTCTTGTAGCTGATCTGTGCTGCGAAATACAATTCATGATCGCTGTCCTGTAAGCTCAATATAGAACATAAAGCAGTCCTGCTTAGCTCAGTAAAATTAGACATAACTGTCTGTTTTGTCTTTTGTTGAGTTGTTGGTGTTTTATGGTATAACACGCTTAAAAGTTAATACAAAATCCTAATAAATGTATGGTACTTCTGTACATTATGACTTCACTGCTTTTTTTAAGCATCTACCATTGTAGAGCTGTTGAAGATTAATAGCTTTTAAATATATTCAATTATTTAGAAGAATTTGGCACTCCTTGTGTTCACAGAAAAGTTAAGTCTCACTTCATACATGCTATAAGTGAACAATACAATAATGGTATCCCTTTTATTTTTCTGTTCCTTATATGTAACTGAGGGTTCTAATTGAATCTCTTTTCATACAAAACCAATTTTATCTTCCAGCAATACAGAGTACTGATGGAAGACTTTCTATTTTTGCTGTGTTCTGTGTGAAAATGAAACTGTGAATGTATCATTCCGAATAAGACCTGCCATACCTAATTATTATACATTAATGTACAAAATTACAGTATTTTCAGAATTCATGCTATGCTGTGACATTCTGAGTGTCATATTTGGCTATTTTTTTAAGGTTCTCATTACTATGATTAGGGTAATGTGCAAGTCTTTTTCTTTGGAAGTTATGGATAACTTGGAGTCTAACAATTGTGTGTCTGGCTCAAGTTATTATTTCCACTATATATGACCATTATTTTTTAAACATACTACTGTATGGGTACCTCCATCTCTGTGCTAAGCATATTTTTTTTATTCAGAGAGAAAAGAGAGAAAAAAGCACACCTTCTTTTTGGTGTGCTTGGAAAAAATCCATCCATCCAATTCATCTTAGCCTGGGGCAGACATTCTTTATCTCCATTGACTGTAGAGTAGAATTTCGTAGGCATTTAGATGTGTGTTTGACTTCAGTTCAAAAAGTATCACCTTAAGCATCATCCATCATTTATCTAGCTTTATAAACTCTCTTTGAAGATATTCATATTCTCTCTGGCCTTGGCTCATGTAGTTTCTGTTACCAAAAATTGTACAATATCATAATTCGTCCCTTTTTCCAGATCATTAACAGAATGCTAAACAATATCAGATTAATGTAGAGAATATTTCACTACACCATTAATCTTTTGCTACATTGAAAATTGACCTCTTGTTACAATTTAACATACTCTCTGTAGCTTGTTTTTAATCCATGACATTACTTCACCTCTTTCTCTTTGAATAATCATGTTCTCAACATCTTCCCACAGAAAAAGGTTTATTGAGTACTTTTTGAAAACCAAATAAATGTTATCAAGAAGTTTCTTTCATAAAATATTCTATGAAGACGCCTAAAGATTTCTAACAGATCAAAGACTGATGCTTTTTTCTTTAAAGACAGCTGTGGGTTATTTTCTGTCAATGTATCTAAATGCTTTATGATGCTTTTAATTGCTCTTTTCCTTAGGCTATAGTAATATTATTTTCTTTATTTTAATACGCACATTATCTGTTCCTACTAATCTTCTATTATAGTAGCTTATTTTAATTACAAACTGAAGTATTTCACTGGAAGATCAATAATTTTACCATCAAACCCTTTTTGAGAATAAAATACTGGTTTATCCTTAATGCATCTAAGGATATAGGTGCTACTGTTTATTCTTCTGACACTTCAGTTTATCAAAATATGGGTTATTGTAACTATCTTTTACATATCTAATTCCTGGGTACTCCAAGAGAAATGCATACTATCTTGTTGCTTCTCGTAAAACTAGCTACCTAGAGAAGAAAAAGAGAGTAAATGTAGAACAAAGCAAGATCAACAAATATGAATTCAGAGTAACAGAAATAGCATTCAATTATTACTGAATGCTGACGATGGGCAATAAGTGAAGACAGCATGGGGTTGAATTAATTATGATAGTCTAGGGTAGTAGAGTATGTATTATGGGTAGTTGAGTGTGACCTTAGGGTAAAGTTAACTGAAAAAATAGAACATCATGAAATAAAAGAATGAGGGAAAAGAAGGATCAAAGACTAGTAAGGAAGAAGTAAGAGCATCATTTTAGACAGCTAACCACTGCGGAGAAAAGGATGTAATAACATGTAAAGGAATGAAGAAAGAGTTGGAAGAAAATAACTTATTGGATGATGTCAGTTTCTTGATGTGGAAATCTGTGAGCTACTCTTGAGAGAGGGAACACTATCAATTATTTTAATGGTCTGTTTTGTACTGTGCTGCTGATATTAATGGATTTGGAACCTATTTTCAAAGGCAAGAGTCTGAATCACAAATTAAGGGTTGTTACTGGAATTGCTGCCTTTTACAACAGAAATTCATAATGAAGGGAAGAGAGAAGCTATGTAGAGACCTGTGAAATGAGATAGTAAAATGAAATGTGGTAAAGTTAATATGGGACAGATAAGGGCAATGCACTTTGATCACTAGGAAAATTATATCATCAGAGTTAAAATGTGGGTGACAGCAAAGGTTTATTTAAATGCTAAAACGTAGAAAGATGTTTGCTCTGAACTTTAGATGTAAATTTTGCAGAATGTCCCATCATAGTTTTGTTGCAAGAATTATTAAACATATGCCAAAACTAATGTGTCCTAGGTGTTAGAAAATGTACAAAAAATCCCCACACCCCTCAGTAATGCTGGTCATGCTTCTTTTTATGCAGCCAAGGGTTTAATCAGCTTTCTGGGCTGTGAGAGCACATTGCCATCTTATGTCCAATTTTTATCATCCACCAGTACTCCCAAGTCCTTCTCTGCATGGCCACTCTCAATCCCTTTATACCCCAGCCCGTATTGATACCAGGGATTGCCCCAACCCAGATGCAGGACCTTGCACTTGGCCATGTTGAACTTCATGAGGTTCACACGGGCTCACTTTTCAAGCCTGTCAAGGTTCTTCCCTCTAATGAATCAACTGCACCACTCAGGTTGGTGCCATCTGCAAACTCAATGAGGGTGCACTCAATTCCACAATGTCATTGATGAAGATGTTAAATAACATTGGTCCTAGTATGGACCCTTGAGGGACACCACTGGTTGCTGGTTTCCACTTGGACATTGAGCTGCTGCCTGTAACCCTTTGGATAGCAGCCATGCAGCCAATTTCTTATCCATCTAATAATCCATCCATGAAATGCATATCTCTCCAATTTAGCAGCAAGCATGTTGCGGGGAACCATATGAAAGACCTTACAGAATTCCAGGTAGATGAAATCCATAGTTTTTCCCTCTTCCCATGATGCAGTTACTCCATCATAGAAGGCCACTGGATTAGTTGGGCATGATTTGCCTCATTTCATTTTCTTTCTTTTCTTTCCTCCACTTTCTATGGCCAATTTTATCAAGGTTTGCTGGTAAGAAGTATGAAATTACCCACTGTGATACCTGAAAAGCAAAACACAATGCAATGGACACTCTCAGCATTTTCCTTTGTTGCTAAAAGATCCGGGTGTGGAAGGTTAAAAAGTGTATGAGAACATGCCAAGTGTCACACAGACACACATATGTAACCACATGCACACACAGTTAAACTAATGATATTTGCCTTTTATCACTTTCCCAGCAGAGGATAAATTTACAAAATTCACCATTCACATAGTGCTTTTTTTCCTTTCAAATTTTGCCTTGACAGAAATTGTGTGTTCTTTAGACTGGAAGGGAGATCTCAAGGGCACAGAGTAAGCTCAGTCTGCTACACCGCCTAGTCTTTGTCAGGAGGCTTTGAGCCTGGACAGGAGGTTTTGTCAATGCCAGAGAAAACTGAAATAATACCCTGAGAGATTTGATCACAGGAGTCTTTTTTTGCTGTGTTTTTAAGTCTGATACCTTCTTGTTGTTGCTATTAGTGGTAGGAAATTTGCCTGTGGTGCCAGAATTTCCATTTTGTTCCTGTAAGTGTATTTCAGTAGTGATATGACTGACAGAGTAACGACAACATGCAGGCGGGTATAATTTGGACTGATGGTGTGCCAGTTCTACCTTCAGACAACCTCACTAACTCACTTTGTCAGTGACCTTCAACACACTTAAGCTCCGTGGCTTATTTTCCTAAGCAAAACTGCCAATTATAGTTAATTTCCTCAAATAGGTGGTAGGTGTTTTAAATTGTAAATTGCACTGATTGAGACAAGGAAATATTCGGATCTCTTTTACAGCTGAATACAAATGCGGTACTAAGTTCTGTTTTGTTTTTTTTTCCTGTAGGAACTGAAGTACATATGACAACAGATAACATCAGCACACATACAATAATATTGCTTAAATAAACAAAAAGAATAAAAGCTTGCCCTGTTCCTTTTCACAAGAACTGCTTATATTTAGCCAAAGAAGACTGGAATTTAATTTCTCAGAAGTTACTGCATACATAAACTGTATCATTTCACATACGATTCTATATAGTTCATATATGATTCCCTTTAAATGCAAAATTCAACTTGTCTTTCTTCAGGTGGAATAGTAAAATCATATTATATTATACTGATATTATAGCATTATATAAATCTGTATGGTACCAAATGACACATGCAATGCAGTAACTGTACCATACAGGACTTGCACTATTTCCTTCTAATTTCCTACTTCTGTCACATAATGATAATTTACAAGTTACTGCTGTTCCTTTCTAAATTTTGAGTAAGGTGTGAACCCCAACATTGAAAATACTAAGCTTAAATTATGCTTGGAATATTGCAAAATGGAAAAAACAAAATGAGAGATGAATTCTCATTAATTTTGGTCAATAAAGAAAAGATTATTCCACCAGAAAAATACATAATCCACAAACATAGTATGCATCAAAACCAGCTAACTGATATTATCAAGTAATGGAGATTAGATGTATCAGATACTAGTGAGATCAGTGCTGTGGTGTTGAAGTTTGAAAGTTTAAATCATGATTCTGACCAGCTGTTTTGATGCTAGTTTAATATAATTAATAATTATGTAGCATGTATGAATCAAAATGATCCTTGTTCTTCTTTAACATTTGTAGATAAAATCTCACATCTTCATAATATGCTCAGAACTTATGCTTTGAAGCAGTCAGAATATAAATAATATGGAATGCTGCAATTTTGGTCTGTGCTTTCCCCTTCCTCATCCCTCTTCCCTAATATTTTTCTGTGAAACCATCCAAAAATTTTACCAAATCAGTATTTCCCTTGGTGTCTTCTCACAGCGTAAGATCTTTGGAACAAGGATGCTATTTTTTGTTTAGCAAAGTCATATATGTGTTCAGTACTAAGTAATAATGAATAAAATGCTTAAATGAATGTTACTTTCCAGCTTCTACCTTATTTCCTAGGCATCTGCTATCCAATCGTAGGGAAAATCTTTTCTTGCACATACTATTTTTAGAAGTATTAGAATAATTAAATATTCATATTTCAGATTATAAAGCTCTTAATCATATCCACCGTAGATCTGGTTTTGCCTAAAATAGCTATAGTACGTTCTATCCCATCTTTTCTGTTAATTTTTAATTTTTAATTTTTAATTTTTAACTCCTTTTATTAACATTTCAGTTGTTTGATAGTCTAATTGTTTTGCTGGTTTGATATTGTTAATTCTAGTAGGAATTAATACATTATTGCATGTAGATGAAGATGTCACTGAAATCTAGCAGAGAAAAAACGGAAAACATTGGATTATGTGCTAAAAAAAACCAAAGCCAAACAAAAATACTAAAAAAAACCCCTGAATTAAGTTTTGCATGTATCTCCTTTGGATGTCTTATACAGACCTCCTACTTATCAGTAACTAACACTTCCGTGATTCCCAGATAAAAACCAAAATGTCAGAGATCCAGTAAACATCAAAATTAGAAGTGAATATGGTGCCAAAGTATTATATTATCTATTACAATGGAATAAAATTAGATTCTCACAGGATCCACTGAATTAACAAACGCAATTGTTTCCTGAATTCTCCAAAGGCAACTGCAAATTGAGCTTGTGTTCAAAATAAAGAATTAAAATAGCTGCATCAAATAATTAGAGGCATTCTTAAGAGCTGATTATTCAGCTCACAGCTTCCAGTGGTGCCTACAGATACTCAAAGGGAGACTTTGCACAACCAACTTCACCAGCAGTTGTTAAATGCAGAGCATAGTCTTGCATTGTTCACCTGTCTGCAGAGAGGGTATAACAGTTACCTTTAGTTATTAAAACTGGCTGTTAATTCAGTTTTTAGACATTCATTCACATTCATTTTAAACGGGACATAGGCACTCTCTTAAGCTTATTTGAAAGTGCTTACCCTTTAGTTATATGTAGTGTTAGATCAACATTACTGAAGTCTTTCTGCAAAGACTAGTTACCTAGATTACCTAGAGTGTAGTGACATGTAGTCTTGGGAGTTTTGAGTAATAACAAATGTTGATTTGTGCCATCTAACTTAAAAGTCCTACGCATTCTTGGAAACTTAGCTGTAGTATAATCATTATGCTAGCAGCCTTGGGACCCTCTGCAGCTAAATGTTCTCTACCCATATTTTACACCTGCTGACTTGCCAGTGCAGTATATTACACATTCTTCTGAAGAAAATTACACTGCAATTTATATATCCTAAAGGGGCTCTCATGTTCTTGGGTCTTTACCGTAGCGTTTACTGTAGACTTACTCATGTTCTTGGTCCCTTGGACAGGACTGAAGCTTCATCACAGTGCTTAAGCTTATGCATAGTGCTATTTTCATTGAAGTCAACATGACTTCTCATATGCTTAAAACTATGCACCCAAGCGCTTTACCAGCACAGAGCCAGCATATGTAACACAAAGGGAAAGAGAGTATTTTTAAACATTTCAGTATTTTGAACTGATTGCTGTATTTAGAATGTTGTAATTTAAGAAAGTAGATTGTAGGTATATTTTGCAAATTTCAAAATGGCTTAGCTGATGAGGGAGGTGAGATGGGTGAAAGCAAATTCTGTGCTTCTGCATAGCAGTATTGTGCACTCAGACATGTTAGCATTTTTACATTCACACCTCATCAAGTGCGCCAATTTAGCAGAGAAATGTAAGCTATTTGAGGTCACTGCCACACTTTCATACTGACAGTGTTCCTCCTGGTGCTTGTGCAGAAAAATATGTGCTTCTCTCTGAATTAATTTAAATAACTATATGGTAGATTTATGCTTTTTAACGAGTCTTTCATTATTCAATCAGTAAGCATTGCAGGCTCAGTCCATTCCTCCGTCAAATAGAGCAGATTCCAGAGTTACACTGGAAGTGCAAGAAACACTCCCCTTATCTGTTGGAGGTCACTGAAAGGATAGACTGCACAATGCCTTCTTTCTTTTGAGCCATTATAGACGGTTATGTCAAAGCAATGTGCTGTATTTAGAAGACTTTAAGTTCTAGATACGGTGTAACTTGCGTAACAAAAAATCCGTATTAAAAATATTACTGAATTTATGTAGCTACCTCATTTCTAGATTAGTTATTAATCTTATAAAATAATGATTTCTCTATTAATAACTATCAATAAAAGCAATCTCTTGAACCTTAATTTAATAGGTTTAAAAGGTATTATTCTCAGTAATTTTTATTCAAAGCAAATTTTTTTTTAGTAAAAAACGTACCAAAATAGATTAAGACAGGATGAAAGATAAAATTTATTAGATTTATAATTTTTTCAGGATAAATTAATATATTCTATTAACTATATTAGTTAATGGAATACAATTAATATTAAAACAATTAATATATTCCATCGCCCTGTATTAACTTGTAGGAATATATAGCCTCATTTAAAGCATGCGAAACTGAGGGATGCACTGATTTAATGCACTTATTGTTGTCCAGGAAACCAGCTTGTGGGAAGCACATAATTTAGGGCATGGGTTAGTCATTATTTTGGTCTTTATTTGGTAGGAACAGTATACACAGTACTGACATTTTGTAAAATATTAAGAATTTGTCCTTTCATTCTCTGTACATGGAAAAGTTAATGCACTAAGAGATGCAAACAATCTTTCTGAAAACAAAGGTATGTGCAGTCATGTAATTGAAAACTATAGACACTGTAGAGTACAGAGCTGAGGAAATATTAGAATATAATATTGTTCATACAACCCCTTTTTCAACCTTAGAATATTTCTTTTGCAATAGAAGTGTCTATGTAGATTTTTTTGTTGTTTCTCTAAAACTATTTGAAAGAAGCCTGTGAAATAACATTTTCTTTTTGTTTTAATCCTTGCTAATGCATGGAACACAAAACTCTATAGGGATTTTTTCTGTATTTTCCTACAGTCCATCCAATTTCAAATATGACACAAAATCGTCATTTAATTATCTTTTCTTGAAAAGAAACATTTCCTGTCTATATAGCAGCACCTACACATTTGCTGTGGTCTGGAATTTGGGAGTTTTTTGTTTTGCATGTGTTGCAGCTGGAGTCATTAAGAATACAAATTCAATTATGTTACATGTTCCTTAATTAAATGTTGCTGTGATATAGAGCTAGCAGTTGCAACCCAAATGGTTTTGGTGGTGCTGTTGTTAACGTTAATGGTATCAGAATAATGGCCACTGTAATTGTGTGTCTTCTGCTATCCAGTGATAATATAGGAATTAAAACAAAACCAAACAAATTTAATTCAGGTAAATTTAAGTAAAATTCTGAGCTTTCGTTGGCTTCCACATCAAAAACTATCTAGAACAGTAGGAATTTAAGTCTTTATATTATTTAGGAGATGGATGGAAAGCATCTAATTTATGACTAAGGACTGCTTTGAAATCATTGAATGTGGCTGTTTGCTGTAGTTATGCACATTTTGGACAGATTATAACTTCATTTTAACACCATTACGGGAAGGGAGTGCCAGGGAATAAACCTGTGTTCTTTCTGGAAGACTATTAACTATATAGAGCATTTTCATGTACATGTATTTGTATATATTTGCACATCTGTATGCACCCCCACACAATTGCACACACAAGCTGCCAGTATTCAGTAAATAATTAAGAAATAATGGTTATTTAAATCAAGACAATATGTATATATTTCTCTTTCTACAATTCAAATCAACACACAGGTATATAGATAGATATGTTGCCTTTCTCTGTGATCTATCCTAATTTAGGTGATCCACAGTCAAATTCTAAGACAATTTGACAAGCTGTAATTCTCAATAATAATTTTCCTCTGTTTTTATTTGAAATGCCAAATGTCTGTTTTGATCTTCATCTGCCAAATGAGAACTTCTTGGTGCGGCTATACAGGTAGCTGGAGAGCCTTGGCCATAGTCTTGAGCCAGGGACCGTGTTATGACCGCTAAACTACCCCACTGGTAGACCCCTCTTTTTGGACGTGAACTGGCTTAAGGTTTGCGTATTAAGTGAGACTCAAAGTAAAGCTAACTCACCAGCCTTGGGAGAAGTGCAGAGAGGAAAGTACAGTTCTGCTTTTCTATTGCTCCCTCAAGCCTGCAATGAAGTGTTGGCTCAAGCTGATTGTAAAATTATAATAGTTCTCATGGGATGGGAAACCAAGAGCTTTTGACATCTATTGAAATGGCTGCATAAATAAGACATATCATTGGGAAAATGACTATTAAATCCTGTATTAATCTAGTTTGAGCTGGAAGTTTCCAGAAGGTTTAGCATGCTCTATGTGAAACTGGGAGGTCATACAAGTAATAATGTGCTGTGTGATTTCTGAAAACTGAGCGCTTTCCCAAAATTAAATGGAGTCTAAAGGTATACTGTGTGACAGATGGAGCAATTACATATAAAATGCAAAGGAATGGCATCAGCTTAAGCAGTAGTCGATAATTTTTTGCTGCCATTAGAGGCTTCAGAATGGATATCTAAAATGCAAGCACTGGTAAACTGCATGCATGGGACCTGACTACATTATATATAGATTATACATATTATCTGAATGGAGGAAGATGTAGGATAAGTTGTGAATACATCTGGGAAGACTTGTAAACCCAGAAAATCTGTTTCTGAATGAGAATTTTATTCATTATCAAAGGATATGTGAGCCAGAGGGTGTGCTTACAGCGGGGTGACTTCGTTTGTGATAGATGTATGCATGGCATTGAGAATAAATCTGAGAATACAAGGTGACTTTACATCCATACATAAATGAAATCAAGTATTTTTTTAAAGCACATGGGTTAGTGTTTCAGCATGAAAAACTTTTAAGGAGAGATACTTACTAAATTGAAGTTTACGACTGCATGACTCATAGAGCTACTTAGGAAGGAAAAAAAGTCGCCCATGTGAAACTCTGCTTTATTATGGCTACGTTGACTGGCAGTAGTTCGGAACTGGCTCATATATGCCTACATTATTCTGTATCTTTACTATCACACTATAACCTGAAAAAATAAATAAAAGAAAAAAATAAATAAAAGAAACATTTTTTGTAAAGCAAAAATCCTTTACAAAAGAAGTTTGACACAGTTCAGTAAGGAATTACACCATGCATTTTTCACTCAGCAATGAATGGAATTTTAGGAAAAGAGATCACCTGGCATTTAATAGATATGTTATGATGTCACATCTTTTTCTAGTTGTCATAAACACTGAGGCCTCTTAGAACTTTCTAAAACATGAACTTTTATACAAATGTAATTTTCAGCAGAGCTACAATATCTACAACAGATTTAATATACGTAATTAAATGGTTCCTGACCTTGAACATTTGGAAAATAATTTCCCATCTTATTTACATTTTGAAATATTTTCCTTTGTTACTTTTCATCGGCATGAAAAGTGAAACACAAAGCTTGCAAAACAAGAACTCCAGTCAAACACTAGGTTCGTCAATAGAGCAAACCGGAATTCAGTTTTTAATGCACTAGATCACCACTGCTCTCTGCCCTGCTCTCTGCTCTACTGACAGTTCCAGGATTCCTGTTAAGATTTAGCATCTATGTTTCATGTGAGATGAATGAGTAAACACTTTTTAGACTGCAGAAGGGCCAATCCTATAAAGCAGTGATAATGTTCGTATGGGAATCCAAGGCTAAAATTGGTAATCTGTTGATTTTTTGTATATGGGGAAGAAAAATGCCTCAACCATAAAAGAAGCCCTCAAGCAGAGGGAAGCTTGGGGGGACAAAGCTTGATTGTGGGACAAGCAGTTGGTGCAGACAGGGAATTCTCCTGAGCCATGGGAGATTCCGAGTCACGTTCCAGTCCTGTCTCCTAGATTAGTGACTTGATATGCAACCTCAAGTTAACCTTACAGGGATAGCTAGTCTTTTTTTTTTTTTTCTTATGACCGTCTTCTTATAGAAGTTTCAGGACAAATGAATCAACATTTTTAACAAAAAAACAATGTGGTTGGAAGATCAAAATTTCTCCTCTCTGTATGAGATAATATGTTTCTGGAAGCTTATATTTTCAAAAGATCAATATAATTTTTCTAAAAAATGCTCCTGAGTATCTTAAATGGTTTTGGTGCTACTGAAATAATTCCAACAATAAAAATTCTGTTCTCCTCAAACAGTTCCATACGAACTTTATTACCCACATGGCTTGTATCAGGAATAGTGTGGGCAGGAGGACTAGGGTAGTGATTATCCTGTACTCAGCACTGGTGAGGCCACACCTCAAATACTGTGTTCAATTTTGGGTCCCTCACTACATGAAAGACACTGAGGTGCTGGAACGTGTTCAAAGATCAATGAAGCTGGTGAAGGGTCTAGAGAACAGCTCTTATAAGGAGGGGCTGAGGGAACTAGGGTTGTTTACCTGGAGATAAGGAGGCTGAGGGGAGACCTTATCACTCTCTACAACTACCTGAAAGGAGGTTATAGCGAGAGGGTCGGTCTCTTTTCCCAGGTAGCAAGTGATAGGATGAGAGGAAATGGCCTCAAATTATGCCAGGGGAGGTTTAGATTGGATATCCGTAAACAGTTTTTCACTGAGAGGGTTGTCAAGCATTGGAACAGCCTGCCCAGGGAAGTGGTTGAGTCACCATCCCTGGAGATATTTAAAAGACGTGTAGATGTGACACTTAGGGACATGGTTTACTGGTAGTTTTGTTAGTGTTAGGATAATGATTGGACTTGATGATCTAATAGGGTTTTTTTCAACCTAAAAAAATCAATGATTCAACAATTGAGCGATTCAATGATTATGTCATTCTATGGCTAATACCCACAGTATGAAAAAAATCCAATGTGGTAGGAACACAGAAACCCAGTTTGAGAACTATTTGATGTAATCCATTGTATCAGATCTCAAAATTAATTTAGAAACCCCTCAAACCCAAGAACTTAGTTATAAAAATATACTTCAGTTATTAATAGACAAGTGAAAGATTGTTCCACAACACATAGGAGAAACAGCATTCCCACTCACATTGTAATTAAATACATTTTAGAATTATATTAAGTTGTTCTGAAAATTGATTGCTCCATGATTTCTTCAAGCTGCAAAGAACAAAACAAAAGAAATAAAGAATATTTCAAATATTACAGATAACCTTATGTCACATACTGGTGCTATGTGGTATTTGCGTCTCATCACATCTAGTAGCATGGTGTGGTGACATTTTCTGAATTCCCATTAGACTTGCGTTGTCCTTTCTGAAGTATACCGAACTGGAGTCACTTTTGGAAGCACATTAAAGAGAAAATCCTTGCAATATGTTACTGATACATATATATATATGTATATATGTGTATATATATATATGATTTGGTAGTAGCTGAACTAAAATGTTTTGGGACACATCTACTTATTGCACTCAAATTACTTTAAATGTGGATTACAGTCTAAATAATTACACATACAGTTTTTGTCTACAGGCTCTCTCTATATATATGATCAAATTGATTTTGTTATTTTTAAATTCATAGAAATTATATGTGCTAGTTGATTTTATATTTGGCTTGTGATTATCATATTTTTTTATCAAACAATTAGAAGACTACCTCACTGGGGCAACTAAGATCAAAATTTCTTCGGTTATCTGCTTTCAAACTTATATCTAGGTGGATTTGAATAATTACTTCTCATTAATTTTTTACATGAATCTGAAATAGTTTAAGGGCACTTTACAGGTGGAGTACTTGTTTTATCTAAATACAAAATTAATTTTATTTGGGTAGCACTTGAGAAGGGATTCAACCTTCATTGGGCTAAAACTAAATTGGAAAAATATTAAAAAAAAGGACAAAACTTGGATGGTGACTGAGATTTAGAGCCTATATATAACATTTCTCAAAGAAATTGATAGATTAGAGAACATCTATATTTCATTGACAGTGATATTTTTCGGAGTTAATTATATACTGAATACATATAATTGAATGCACTCGTGTACTACATTTTGACTCACTAATCACAATCACCGCATATATAACGGCAGTGTTTCCAAAATTTCTATTGAAAATCTGTATTCTGTCTGTATCAAGAAGACAAGCAAACCAGTGCACAGAACCCAAAACTGTATGTATTAACAAATCTTAAGTACTTTGGTGACGCTTAGCTGCATTCTGTCTTACTTACGATCATGGATTCAGATTTAGTTGAAAACTTGAATTTTGAAGGATATAGGGGCATTTTAAATAGTAGAATAAAAGGAAGTAACAAATTAATTTTTTAGCTAAATATGATGTCTGTGACATATTCAGTCTTCATACACAAACTCATACATACACAAGTTAGTGAAGTATACTGTTCTGTTTCAATATGGCTTGAAAACACACTTCTAAATAAAGACAATTCAGGAAAAAAAGGGTTAGAGTGGTAACTTAGACCATTTTATTTGTTTACTAGCCATTCTTTATTTCTAAACTAAATTAGAAATTGAGATTCCTTTTCATATTTCACTCTTTATCAAGTAACCTTTTACGTTACAGAGGGATACTTGCTACAGGAGTAAGTTCAGTCTAATGAAATGTTGGGTGTAAGGTCTTTTTATTTTTTTTTAGTCAGAAAACAGAGGTATTACCCAAGGAGAGGGGTGGGGAAAACTATGTTTATTTTCTCTTGCTCCCGTAAGTACAACTATGGCACGTACGGACATGTGTATGTGTGTGTGTGTGTGTGCGAGTATATGCCTCAAAAGTATTTTGATAAAGCATAGTGAATACAAATTAAAATGTATTCTTTACTAAATCTTCTAATAAATAAGTGCAAGTTCTTTATCATGGTAAGTAACTTCAGTTAATTTCTAGGTTTTTCTAAAGAGCATGAAATGTGGTATAATATGAACCAAGGCTACTTTTGGACCAATTTCATGTCTGGGATTGACTCAACTCTGTTTCACCTTTGTTTACGGTCTGTTATTTTAAATATCTTTTTGCTTATAT
Source organism: Larus michahellis (assembly GCF_964199755.1). Lineage (NCBI taxonomy): Eukaryota > Metazoa > Chordata > Aves > Charadriiformes > Laridae > Larus > Larus michahellis. The sequence continues at coordinate 144,796,590 of NC_133896.1, forward strand.
GGGAAAAAAGATTGAATTTTAAGGAGGTCTTTATGGTTTGTCTTGGTCCATTCAAATTGTGTGAGACAATGACAATTTTATTTGCATTGATTCCATCCAAAATTTAGGTTGTAGCTAATTTTTAATAAATCCTAATGAGGATGAATAAGATATTAAGCCATTGAAGATAGTGACTGAAGGAATTATTTCTTCAAGGCTACAAAACAAAATGAAATAAATTGCATTTCTTATATAGAAACCATAATTTACTAAACTTTTAATACACTTTTTTGGTTTGTATTATTCTTTTTTAATAGCACATTAATTTTGTTTTTGCAGAAATCACTTTTAGCTGAAGTAACTGCATTGTCACAGAATACGATACATTTTTTCAAATATTTTCAATTTGTTCTTCTTGACATTTTATGTTTATGTGCAGTTTGCATTTTTTTGTTTTTCAATTTCAAATGTAACAGATTTTGACATTTTTGTTACATTTTTCTTTTTTTTTGTACTAGTGTTTTTTTTATTTTTGAGAATCTGCTGTTTTTGAATTCTCTTTTTTCCCTTTATTCTCCTCCTCACTATGATCCCAGGAGCCAACACAAAGAAAAGCGCAGATGATATAACCAGTAATGATCGTGGTGAAGATGAAGGTATTTTTTGTTTTTTCAAAGCTCGACCCTGATGCATGAACATAAACTTTTTAATTTTTATTATAATAATAATTACTATTGTTATTGTTATTGCTGTTATTTCAACATGATTTTTAGTCCCTTATTTGCAGAAGCACATTTCAGTGTGCTTCTTTATTTTCTTCTTTAGAAATTACTTCCATTGTTTTTCTTTTTAAAATCCAAATTAGCATAGATGACTGCACTTCCCTTTGACATAGGTGTAAAGGTTATTCCTAAGTATGTGTGAAGTGAGTAACATAAATATTATCTGAAACTACATACCTCCCTCCTGCCCCCCATTCTTTCTTAGGTTGAGAAAATGGAAGTTAAAAACATGCATGTGCTCTTTTCCCACATTTTGTAAATTCACCTGTTTGAAATTCATATAAGAAACTCACATATATCCTTCCTTTCACTTCCACTGTTTCCCCAGTGCACATGCTGTACATTGATGCACTTGAATTGTGCTTTGTCTTTGCTGTTTTTATTTACTTATTTATTTTTTTCTCACAGGATGTGGTTTATTTCAGGACACACACACAAAAAGAAGCTATTGATGTTGCTTTATTGTTTTTTCCTGTAATCAGCTAGCCTCTGAGATGATACATTCATTCTGACTCTGACCACATTCCCACTGAAATCAATGACAATCATTTTCATTGACTTCTTTCAGAGTTGGATTGGATTCCCTGAAAGGAAATGTTAAAGTTCAGAGTGAAACACCCCAAAAAAGTTTTACAAGGAAATACTTTTTTCTTGCCTTGGCACAGCAAAGCTATTTAGGATGCACTGAAATAGAAAGAAGTTATGAAATCTTCCTCTATTCTCACCCTTCCTTTTCATTAAAGTTACACTGACAGTTTATTTCACTTTATATATGTACCAAATTCAGAAAAATATTTTCAAATTAATTGAGAAGATAACAGACTTAAGTAGCTTATTGGAGCAATGTGTTTCTCATTCCTTTCATGCTTGGCCAATCCGAAGTGTTATTCAATGTCTTTTTTCTTGTTTTCTTCTATCTGACGTCAGTTCTCGTAACTGAAACATTTGTCCTCTCTGTTCCCCTTACAATCATGCATGCTGCAGTGAGGACACCGTCTCCTCTTTTCCTGGGAGTTCAGCTCAATTGTGGCTACTCTATCCATATATAAAATACTGTAATAAAAATCTCTGGTCTTTGATTCACACTGATTGCCCTCTACTGCACCACCTCCATTGCTGAATTACACTATTTCTTATAACACAAAAACGCTGTGCAGAATACTCCAAAATTACTGTTATTTTCAGAATTTCACTTTCCTATTTCTGTGCAACGTATGATTTTTTTTTTAAATTATGGTATCATCATTTGATATACCAAATTCTGTAGTTAATTTTAAAGCAAAAGATAAGTAACAGGCAAAAGCAAAATTCTTTTACAAATGTAGGATAGATATTGGATTATGAATACATTATTATTTAGACTTCTTAAAACATTATAAAACATTAGGGTTTCATCATTAACAAAGGCATCCACTTTAGACCTAAGCACATAAAGTATGGAGCTCATTTCCTTTGTGTGGAAGCTAACCGTGTTCCCATTGAAGGGGAAGAGAAAAACTCCCATTGACTTCAGCAGTGAAAAAATCACTGAGAAAGGATTAAATACAACAAATCATGACATGAGACTTTGGAGAGAGAAGGGGGAAGTGTTAAATAATTGTTGTTTTAATTTTTTGAGGGCTTAGCTGAGACTTCACAGATAACACACTTTCATGTACTTTGTTGAAAACGCTGACAATAAAAAAAATGCATCCACTAGAATGTACCTCATTGCTTTATGTGATCTGTTTAATAGTTGCATTACTCTTATAGTCACAACAATTAAAAAGATCTTATCGCAAAATCTTTTGTTCTGCTGCTCAAATACAACACATAAAATACAACATATAAAGTATGTATCTTTTTTTATGAAAAGAAGGCAGATTCTATGAGAAGCCTTAAACTCTGACAACTAGACAAGTGTACACTGGAGCCTGAACATACATTCCTTGCACTCAGCTGACAATTTTTTCTATTTAGGGTAGTACATACACATGAATAAGGTAAAAGTGGGCCATAGGAATATGAGCAGCCATAACTTACCTTTATATATGCTCAAATTAGCCCTACAAGTACAAAGTATTATATATGTGGTGCCTCATTGCTGATCACATTTTCGGTATCTTAGAGTATTTCTTAACAAACCTGAGAAAAGGGAAAAGTAAGTTCCTAATTTAGGTAGTCTGAACCATCCCTGGGATCAGAAGTTATTAGAGGAAGAGATATGAATCCAGTCCTAAATATACCCCAAATCTTTATAACTCACTCTGAAGTATGAAAATATTGCTATCAATTTCATTTAACTTTCATTTAGAAATAAAGACCCAGCTGCTTATCTGCTTGATAAGTCAAGAGCTTTTCTGTGTATACAAAAGATCAGCCATACTATTAAGGAGCATTAATTCAAGGCTGTTCTTTAAGGCTTAGCTACCATGGAAAGGAGAAATACAACACAGAAGACATCGTTTGCTTTAAATACAAAAATTCTGGGCTGTGAATTCACATAAATTCTCTTTGTTTGTTAACTTCTAGGATATTTGAAAGGAGGAACAGTTTACTGTGTTTAATTCTATCAGAACAATTTAATTTTGTGATATTATCTCTTACTGAACTATTGGGAATATAATTTCAGCAATTATGTCTCAGTGAGGAATGGGAAAGTATGGATCATTATTGTAATTTTATTATTAAATGTACAGACACTTCTAAATTGGCATATACTTGAATCAGAATATTCTAAAAAAAAGACAAGATTATTCCATAATTTATTTTTCTCTTCAAGTTTTTAGACATTTATATTCATAGTAAATTCCTTGTAATACTGAAGGCATTTTAAGTGTTCTGAGAAATACATGTTCAGAGGAAATAGTATTTGAAGTAACCAAGAAAGATATTCAACCTATAAATATTAGGCCTGTAGGATGATCCTGAACTGTGTAAGCTAGCTGATTAAAGTGGTGGTGATGACACCGAAAACATAGGAAACAACTAAGAATATTTTTAGCTCTGTCATAAATTACTAATGCCGTATTTCATTATTTTTTATTACTTTATTATGTTTTCCTTACTTGAATTTTTTCAGACATTCATGATCAGAACAGCAAGAAACCCGTTATGGTCTACATCCATGGTGGATCTTACATGGAGGGTACTGGAAATATGATTGATGGCAGCATTCTCGCAAGTTACGGAAATGTCATTGTTGTCACTCTCAATTACAGACTGGGGGTTTTAGGTAAGTGACTCTTTTCTTCATCACCAATTGCACAGAAATGTTTTATTGCTTAATTTATCTAACAATCGATCAAAGATCCTTGGGCCATTTTAATTTTTTTTTAAACAGAACATTCTTGGTGGTGGGTAGATTGACTGTATTATGTTAATTTTGAATTCTATTGAATATTTTATGGAAACTGACCTAGGCTACATGTCCCCTTGTTTTTGACAGCTGCCTTCACCTTAGACAACGACTGGATATTTATATTTATGTTAGTACTGATTTACGTTAAATTTGTCATCATATCCTATTTGCTCCCGTCTCAGTGATTTCACAATTTTTGAAAACTAGTACCTATTTCTCATTAAAATCTTTTGATTCCATGTAAAAAAAAAAAGGTAGAAAATTTATCAAGAACGAGTACTCTCCAATTTCAAAACAATTGGTAATATGAAGAGGGAAAATATGACTGTTTACCTGTATTTATTATTATTGTGTGCAAATTGTTTTTTTAAGGTAGAATATGTCGAGGTAATACAGACAAAACAGGCTATAAACACTGATGGAATTTATGTTGCAGGTAATGTGGAGTTAAGGGGTTTCAAGGAGTGGTGTAAAATTAACTTCCTAAATATACGGAACTCCATAACCATGAATTAAAATAATGAGAAAAATTAATACTTCTGTCTTTCAAACAGAAACAAAATTTGCCTCTTCTTGACATTATAAATATTCTTCTGTCAGCGTTAGATTGAATAACTGAATCAACTTAGATCCATGACAACAGGCCAAAAATCTTTTCTGCCTTTTCTGTGATTCTGACTCCTGGATGTTTGCATGTACCAGGTTTCTCCCCAAGTGAAGGTCTATTTATTGAAGTTCTACTTTTCCATAGAAAATTAAGCTAAAAATTTGCTCATAACAGCAGACACTAGAAATACATTTTATCTTAATGAAAAAAACATATAGTCAGTGCAGAATAGCATATAGACTATTAGAATGCTCATATTTCCAGCATTTTAGATACACGAGGTAAAGTACAGTAATTTTTTGTGGGTGTTTTTTTGATTTAGCATGGCTTTTACAAAGATTTTTAATCTTGCTTTTCTTGATAGCAAATCTGATCTATATTCTTGGCATGCGCTATTTTGGGACACAGGAAACTTCTTTTGCTCAGTTGTGTATTAATGTGGTTAATTTCTTTCAATAATATTCTACCTCATTAGAGTGCTGAGAATTTTTCTTCATGTCCCTGATTTTGATTCTTGTTTAAATACAAAAGAATATTTTTTCTATGTTAGAGTCAGATTTAAACATAAAGCCAGGAATAAAAAAAAGATATTTCAGTATACTTATGTATGCAATCTTGGTACTCAGAAGCACACACAGAGAAAAAAAAAAAAGGAAAGTAAAAATACAAGTGAAGAACTGAAGACTCTTAAAAAAAAATAAAGTGAGTGTTGTTATTGTTAAATAAAGTGTATACCCAGAAGCTTGGCAAAAGTTATTTATCTGTAAAAAAAGGTTATTTAATGGATCTCTTAAAAGGCTTTCTTTCAGTGTCTTAAAACTGAAATCGTTGAAGGATACAGATAATTATAAGTAGTTTAAAAAGTTATTGTCCATGCTTTATATCAATCTAAAGGACAAAATGCAATATGTGCATTGATGAACTGGTATTTTATGTATTTATATTGAAAACAAACAAAAAAGACAGAATGCTATATTTTTACATCGTCGCATGAAAAAAAGCAGAATACAGAGACATTAATAGAAAAAACTGAAATGTAATAACTGTGAAGATTTTAAATGGATTACGAAATATACAGTTTTATATTTGGCATTAAATACTGCTTCTCAACAGTGGCAAATGTAACTTTTGAGGCACTATGGGATTTATTCTTTGTTATAGGAGGTCTATGCTTGAATTAGAACAACAGAAAATCTTCAGATTATGCATTTAGCACTTAAAAAATTAGACAAATTATGTTTTATGAGCATATTTCTGTTTTTTTCTTAGTTGGTGAAATGTAAATGTGATCATTGAGAATACATTATGTTCTCCCTGGACATTGGAATAAGCTAGGTGAATTCCATGTATTTTTCACTTGCTTCCTAAGTAAAAAACAGAAAAAGAAAACAAAAATGTTTTTCAGGTAAATAACCTTATGGAGAAGAAATATGATTATTCATAAAAGTTAAAAAAATAGCATAATTATTATGACAAAATTTAAGGATCGACAATATTTGTATCCATTTCTTCTAGTCTGGATTATCTTCTTTTTGAAAAATACACTTATTTCTGTAAATCTACTCTGTTTCAATTGCGTTTGATTTGTACATAAGACGACACATACAAACCTGACTTTAATGTCAGAGATGTCTAATTCTATCACTATTATCACATCCTGTGATGGAGGAATATGCATTGAATTGACCACAATGATGAGTTCCTGAAGACACTTTATATATATTTTTTTCCTTCCTCTGAAAAATTATCACTTAAATGGACCCGAATACTGGATGTTATTATACTTACCATAAATGTTGGTTCTGTTCTTCAGGCACATAATTATTTTCCTTTCAGTCTATATTGTGTCATTAACAGCAGTAGATAGAAAATATATTAGGACTGCATAGATAATCACTGGATGAAATCAGCCAGACAAATCATAGAATCATAGAATGGCTTGGATTGGAAGGGACCTTAAAGATCATCCAGTTCCAATCCCCTGCCATGGGCAGGGACACCTTTCACTAAACCAGGTTGCTCAAACTCTATCCAACCTGACCTTGAACACTTCCAGGGATGAGGCACCCACAACTCCTCTGTGCAACCTGTTCCAGTGTCTCAGCACCCTCATCATAACCAACATCTTCCTTATGTTCAGTCTAAATTTGCCTTCTTTCTGTTTAAAACTACTGCCCCTTGTCCTGTCACTACAGGCCTTGGTAAAAAGTCTCTCTCCATATTTCTTATAAGCCCTTTTTGTATATTGAAAGGCCCCAATAAGGTCTCCTGAGAGCCTTCTCTTCTTCAGGCTGAACTGGAGAACTCAGCCTTTCTTCACAATAAAGGTGTTCCAGCCTTCTATTTTTGTGGCCCTCCTCTGGAACTGCTCAAACAGGTCCATGTCTTCCTTGTACAGGGGACCCCAGAACTGGATGCAGTAGTCCTGGTGGGGTCCCATGAGAGTGGAGTAGAGGGGGAGCATCACCTTTCAACCTGCTAGACTTGCTTCTTTTTATGCATCCCAGGATACAATTGCTCTGAGCAATGTACCCGTAGAAGTCCATCTTATAATTCTTTATAGTCCTTGAAAGATTCAGCTCCAACTGTGCCTTACCTTTCCTAATCCCATCCCTGCACACCAAGTCAGCATCCCTATGTTCTTCCCAGCATACATGTCCCTGGCCTATGCATTTACTTCTTACTCTTTAGTTTGACCAGAAGATCCTTACTGAGACTAGCCGGTCTCCTGCTTTCCTTACTTGATTTCTTACAGGTGGGAATCAAGAGCTCTTGCGCTCTAAAATATATGAACCTTAAAGAGCTTCCAGCCAGTTCTGCTCCTTTATCCCTGAGGGCAGTTTCCGAGGATTTCCCATCTACTAATTCCTTAAACAACTGAAAGTTGGCTCTCCTAAAATTCAGGATCCTGACTCTACTCTTCACCTGGCCCATATCCCTCAAGATTGTGAATTCCACCAGGGCGTGATCACTGAGGCCTAGACTTCCACTAGTCTTGACCACTCTGATTAGTTTTCTGTGTTGGTAAGCAACAAGTCCAGTAATGCTTCTCCTGTGGCTGGGCTGTCTATCACCTGGGTTAAGAAATTATCCTTGACGAACTCTAAGAGTCTCCTGGACTGCTTACAGCTTGCTGTGCTGCTCTCCCAGCAGATGTCACAGTGCTTGAAGCTCCCCAGGAGGATCAGAGCCTGTGAGTGTGATGCTTCCTGTAGTTGAACGCTACATTGACATCCTCCCCTTCATCGGGCAGTCTATAGTAAACACCAACCACGAGGTTTCCTTTGTTGTCTTGGCCTCTAATTTTCACCCATAAACTCTCAACCTGTTCATTGCAGTTTTTCAAACACAGCTGTGTATAGTCAATCCATATTTTGATATAGAGGGTAATGACACCCCACCAGTTTAAAGCCATTTATTGCAGCAGTCTAGTTGTGTGATTCATCTCACCATGTTTCCCTGACAGCAATTAGATCATAGATTTCTACCTGCACAGTACCTTCCAGCTCCTTTTGTTTGTTACCCATGCTGTGTGCACTGGTATAGAGACACTTTAGTTGGGCTATCGGCCATGTCACCTTTTTAGAGGAAAATGCCTTAATTCCTGTGGGTTATTTCATAGGTGTTTCCCTGTGGGTTCCTAATATATCAGCAGCCCCCATCTCTTCTCTGTTACGCAAAACTCCATTCCCTTCCCCTGCTAAATCTCCTTTAAAGCTCTCCTTATAAGTCTGGCCAGCTTGTTGGCGAAGAGGCTCTTCCCTCACTTGTTCAGATGAATCCCATCAGCTTCCAAGAGACCTGGCTTCTCAAAGGGGGATCCATGATCAGAGAAGCCAAAGACATGATCATAGAGGTTGGTATGGCACCAGCTACACTGCCAAGCATTCACCTGTTCGATTTACCTCCAGCTTTTTGAACCCCTTCCTGTGACTAGGAGGACAGAGGAGACCACCTGTGCTCCTGATCCTTTTACTATTGCTCTGAGGGGCATATAGTCTAAGTTGCCTTGTTGCAGTGTCATCGGACCGTACGTGGAACAGTAGGAACAGATGATACTCCGTAGGGTTCATCAGGCTTGGCAGCCTCTCAGAGGTGTCATGAATGTGAGCTCCTGGTAGGACGCAAACTTATCTAGAGAAATTGTCTCAATGGCAAATGGGTGCTTTGGCTCCCAGTAGGGAATCTCCAATTCCTAATACCTTATTTACTTTTCTGGTGGCAGTGGTTCTAGTGTAGGTGGATGGTTAGATCAAGTTTGCATGGTTGGCTTTTCCTGGATCCTGTCTGTTACGCACATGTTCTTCATTCTCCAACCCCAAAGCATTGTGTCTGTTATTTAGGAGCACTTCAGGGGATGGGAAAAAGTTCTTCTGCCCTGAGCAGACACAAGGGTCCTCCATCTTGTGAATTACTTGTGTCAGACAGCTCAAGGTTGGATTCAGGCTTACCTTCTTCTTGGACAGCCTTAAGGCAGGACTGTTGCTTAGGCTGGGACAGTGCACAATACCATGTTTTGATCTTCTGCTCACATTCCTGGGTATTGTGTGGCCTGTTGAGCTCCTCTGGTAACATAGCTACTTCTCTGAGGGTTTCCTCCAGCTGGGCATACTTGCAGCTATAACATCCACCACCACCTTTAGCTGCTAGAGGGAATTCCATATACAGAAGCTCCATGCAACCTAACATGTGGACAGCTATTTCAGTCCTTGGGGGTGTGTTTGAGTGGAGATGTCAGCATACGTAGGCTGTACTGCTTCCATTCAGGCTTCAGCCACAGCCTTGCAGATGTGGTTGGTGGACACTACTTTTGTTCAGCAGGTCACAGTCTCCTTATAGTCCTCAGAAAAAAATAGCCCACTTATAAAATGATCATTCCTTTGAAAGATGTTGTTCTTCTAATTCCCTGGAGACCTCAAGCTTCTGGATAGGCTTGCACAGCCATCAGCTAGTTGGGGTGACCATTGGGGTTGCAGCCTAAGCCTGCAGGCCAGCAGAACAGGCAGCAGCCCGGTCACTTGGAAGAGCTGGCAGGTCTTCCCATGTGCCCTGCCACACGAACTGCCTCACAAACTGCTGACACTGCTCCCAACCGGCGCCGTCCCTGTTTGCACCAGCCTCTTTGCGATGCTCCCTGTGGCTGGCGCTCCCCAGGGGCTGGGGAGCTTCCCGTGGTTTGAACTGGTCACAGGGACAGCTGGCACCATCCCACTCTTGCCCACCCCTCTCATGAGACCGTCTCCTGCTGGCTTGAACCTCCCCCACCAGCAGGCCAAGGGTGCTGGGGGCCCAGACACCCCTGGGGACCTCGCAAGCCTCACACTGCTCTCAGCAGAAGGCAACTGCTGCTGCTGCTGCCACTGCTAACATTAGTTTCCTGAGGTTTAAGCTGTGGGGACAAATCCCAGTTTGACATCCAGGGAATGAATCGATAATAGTGATTACATTTGTTTAAGAAAGCCTAGGTTTTGGAAATATGTCTTTATAGATGAGGGGAAATGAAATTGATAGAGAAAAGTTACTTTACCTGACTATCTTTCACTGAGTTTGTCCTCAAGATATATCTATACAGCCATGGAATATTTGTGAAGTTAATGAAATATAAATCATATGAGTGTCTTTTACTGTCTTCGGATATAATATAATTTTAATTATATTTAATGGAGTTTGTGATCATCCTATAACTTAGTAAAAGTCTTGTGATTTGAAAAGACCTGGTTTTAACACACAACACTGCACCCTTTGAATTTTAAAACCAGGTTTTACCAGGCACCATAAAGACAAGGTTTCTCCATCTTTTATAGGCAGAAGTCTGGTTGCCTCTTGGCTATAACTGAGATACTGAAACTTCTAGTCTCAAGTTAACCAGAAAGGAGGCATACCAGACAGAAAAAAAGCTTTACTTGCAGTAGCTGTTATGTGGTGACCTTCAAGGCTATAAAACATTTTCACTGGATGATAGAGACAAATATCTTCATCCCCATCTTTTCTTCTTGCATCTGGCTAAAATATAAGCCTTTAGATTGTGCACTGAACAATATTTATCTGTAACTCCAGAGTACAGAAGAACCACGTTCCCTCTCTCTCTTGGAGGACTGCAGAGCTGCCCTGTGAATAGGTTGCTCGCTCGCTCTCTGTGGGTTCAAGTGGCAAAATAGCAGACAGCTGGGCCCAAGACTTTCCAGCTTTTTAATTATCCCTGTCTATCCTTTGGATAAAAATACTTCTGGAATTATTCTTCCTGAGATTTTTAGATTCCCAAGCATGTGTGTAACAATTGTTGATGTTATTTAGAAGGCCATATTTTCCCTTTGAATATAAGTTTACGTTTACCGAAATATATTGCCTGGATAGGATCTTTTTGGGTCAGTAGAATAGAAAGATTTACCTTTTCCTTTTATTTATTTCAGTGGACCCTATTAGAAGTGGATGTCTGCAGTGCTGTGTTTAATTTCTTGTGTACTTTAGGGTTTGGGAGGATCCTGCCTCTGCCCGGTTCAGCAGTTACTGTTCCTACTCTTACCTTACCACGGTGACTACTGAAGACACTGCTGGAGCTAGAGGAAATTGCTAACTTGTCCCAGTGCCAGGCAGTGCTCCCGTATCTTGATAAATTCAATACTGTAACACACAGCAGAAGTATTAAATCCTGCTGTCTCCCCACTCCCACACCATGCTTTTAGCACTGTGTAGGATGATAGTGTTTTTTATAATAAGTTTAACTTATTCAACAATTGAGTTGAATTATCAAGATTCCCAAATTATTTAGGGAATTATTTAACTGAAATAATGGAAATTCAGCAGAGTGGGAGGATTAGGCAATATAGATATCCTAATTCAAAGTATGTTCTAGTATTAGAAACATCCCGTTAGAAAATGGAATGGTTTGAATGGCCTGACTCACTCAGTGTAAATGTCGGTCAATTCCTCTTCATTAACTACATTCTTAGTCTTCATAGATATACTTTAGGAAGAAGTAACATCTTTTCAACCTACCTATAAACACCTGCCCTTTTCAGGATTATATCGACAGGAAAAATACAGAAGAGGGATTTATGATTATTATTGTTTTACGGTGACATGACCTGAATTGTCTGTCTCATATTGAGACTTCAATATGCTGAATCCCTGTTTAGCTTGTGTAACAGTAAAAATGAAATCTGACAAATCTCCCCCTCCAAAAGAACCCAACCCAAAACAGTAAAACCAAAGCCCCAAAGCCCTGGTGTAATTTTTGAACGTGGTTAAATTCAGTCATGGTGTTACACACTTTGAAGAAAAAAATCTTAAGCAATCTTCAAAAAGTTATACTCGAATACGAATGTGGTGTTCTTGTGTGAGTTATTAAAGGCAAAACCAGAGATGAATTCTAGAAATATGAATCGGACATTTTGGAAGCCAGAGTGTTATTACAGACAAAAAGGAAAAGGGAAAACCTGAGATGAATCCTAGAAATATGAATCAGGTATTTTGGAAGCCAGAGTTAAATGAAACATCTACTGCAGTAAATGAGACGCACTCAGAGTTCAAAATTGTAAAATTCACTTAGCATTTCCGAGACCACTTTCAATTTAACATTTTCTTCCCCTTAGAATTCCAAATCATGCAGATAAGAATAGTCCATCTCTTATCTATCTCCCTTTTTGGCAATAAACATCCATTTTAAGTACTCTGTCATAAAAGGCTGGACTTCCTCTTAGAAATTATATGCACATGCAATTATAGCTCTCTATAAATGATCATATTAGGCAATGTAATATAAATCATAGTTCAGTTTACAAGGAGGCTCAGTACTTCTGCAAGTTACTGAGAACTTTTAGCTTTCTTTACTTCACTGAGTGCCTGGTTTGCAGGTTAAAGCATCAACGCACTGAAACAGTGTATGTTGTAAATTAACTGCTTAGGGTTTGACTGACTATGTAGGTCCCTTCCAACTGAACTATGTTCTGTTCTGTTCTGTTCTGTTCTGTTCTATTCTATTCTATTCTATTCTATTCTATTCAGCAGTAGTGAAAGCAAGTAAGTAGTATATGACCTCTTGAGACAGATTCTTTCATGTTGGCACCGTACAATAGTCTACAATACGTCAAATTTTATCTTCACTAGTGCAATTGTTGTACAGTGACTCCTTTGTAGGTATTTTGTATTCAGACATGCAGATATCTGTTCCCTCTGTGCCTCCAGACAGCCCTCCTCTATCTCCAGTGCGTGTGTCTCCACAAGTGCAGGAAACTTAAAGGTGATCTGCTGGTAGAAAAGTCCGGGGTTAGATTAGTACACAGAGAATGACCCAGGAGCTGGAAAGCACTAAGTAAATCACAGTTTCATGCTTACACAAGAAAGGAGATTTATTTAAGCTCAATTTAGTTTATAATGACTGTTTGCACTGCTGAAGCCAGTGCAAACTTCAATACATCGCCTCACCTACATCTCTAAGCTTGATGCAGAAGATTTCCTGGCCAGTTTGGTGCCTGTCCTGTTTTCTTAGTTGGCCAAAAGTTGTCAGCTAATGTCAGTTGTCATAGCTGATTTTCTACTTCAGTGGAAATCCTAAATTCCCAGCAATAACACATAAGTGTTAATTCCGTTGCTATCAACATGTTTTTGTAGACATCAGAATTATGCCATTCATTCATTATTTTTTGTAAATCTTATCTTTTTCTCCTATTTTACATCTATCGTCAAGTCACAGAAATTGTATTTGTGCAAATGCAGCTGATAAACTCCATTTATATCCCATTGGTTTTGGACTGTCATATCACTACATCTTCTGTTTCAAACATCAGAAGCAACAAGTACATAAGTTACAGTGTCATCGGAAGCTCTATGTACATTCACGGAGTTTCAAACGTTAGATATGTTCTTTTCATAGAGTGAGTACATGGTAGCACTGTGGGTGTGTCTTACAACCACAAATGATTGTTCTGCTTTCATATAGCTTACTTTTATAGCATCAGAACTAATTTGAAATCCACAAACATGTAGGCAGATTTTTGTAAGGTTTGTTTTTATTTCATTGAAAGCTTATTTGGTAAGATTTCTGAACATGATAAAATGTATATGTATCAGTGAATTGTTGTCACATTGATTGATGGACAAAACTGTGTTTTCATGATATATTTTAGTATTAAGTTGTTGGTGTTTTTTATGTATCCATGAAAATTTTGTGGAGATTCCATAATTAATCAGCTTATGCAAAAGTAATGTGGGTTTTTTTAAATGTAAAGGACATTTTTTCTAAATCTTACGTGAAGAAATGTTGAATCTGTATTCCCTATTTTTTCCTTTGATATTTTGAATTCCTAGTATCATTATTGATACTCTGAAATATTTATATTAATCAGTGACCTATTTGCACTAAAACTTAACATGCTATGAGGTAGTTCTAGTTTACTTAGTTTACATTTCCTAGTATAGCATACATGTGGAAGCATGGCAATCATCACTTGAACATTTCTGGCAACATCAAGGTAAGTGTGACTTTATCTAGATTAATTTGGAACAATATTATGAATTGAAATCTGACTATGGAAATCTGACTATTTTTTCATAGTATATATTAATTTCACTGTTAATTCAGTAATTTCCTTTTTTTTCCCCTTTGTAATAACACTGACAAGTAAGAATTTCCTGGAGTGTCATTTATTTTTCAGATATGCTTTTATCTGATTTATCTATATTTTTCTGTGAATTCCTAATTCCTTCTTTGAAACTGTGGTTTTATACTTATTTGGGTAGTAACGATTCCATATTAGTAATACATCTCTTAAAAAAGACTTGAAGAAAAACAAACAGGAATTATTATTTCAGAATTTGAAGACAGACTAGAGTGAAACTGTACTTTAAAAGTAGCAAATCTTGACTGTATTAGTACTTCACCTTTTTTTTAGACTGGAACTACACTTTAAGTGTAGTTTTAATTTATTAGTACTGAGTGGAGCTTTTACCTGAAAATTTGCAAGAGGAGATCAAAGTTAGGGTCAAATTCCATCCTCACATATACCTGTAAAGTAGGCTGAGTGAATTAAGAGCTTGGAGTATAGCTTGGCACCTGTTGTTCATTTTTTTTGTATTTAACCTGTGGATTTTATGTTACTATTACAAAATTCAGAAATTAACTCAATGATAGTGATAACCTGGTATAAACCTTAAAGTATTGCCTTCCTGTCATGATCTTAATCGATGATAAAAGAAGAGTAACAAGCTATTGTAATAGCCTGAGATTAAGCAACAGTCACTATAAAATGACAGTTGGTAAAAAAAGAAAGTGATTTTACTGTTCAAGTGAAGTTCAAATTTCCTGCAACAACTAATATGGTATGTACTGATTCAGGGAAAAAAAAACAACAACTCTTGCTATAAAACCTTCCGTTCCATCTTTGTTACTGGCAAATGTATTTAAATTTGTAGATACAGCTACTGTTCTCAAAAGTACAGTATTTCAGTATAAATTCTAAGGGGAGAAAGTGAAACAACCTACCAGTTGTTCATGCTTCAAAGTATGTGCTGGCCTGCTCTGCAGTTTCTCTCAAAAATCTAATTTTGCAGAAATGAACGACTCTAATAAATTATCCAGTTGTTTTTTCTTTCACGCTTATCTAAGCCTGTGGTGGCCAGCAGGCAGTTGTGCAGGACAATTTGTGTCAGGGACTTAGAACTTACTGACCACAGTTGTTCTTTTTCTTCCCCATGCAACTAGTATTCTTTTTTTGAGGAGTTAATCTGATTAAAGTTCACAGTTTTGGGAATTCTAAAACAGGTTGGAAGCCATAACAGAGCACCAACTGGAGTGCATATCATAAGGCATGTAGAGCTGAGCTTGCATTTGAAAGGGACAAGTTGCTTTTAGCAACTTGCATGAAAGCCCATTTCCAGATGCATTTTGTAAAGGCTTACTGATGGCGGTCAAGTTTTTTATTAAGGCTCTTATTGAAATCAGATACTGCTTAGGTTTGCTTGGTATTTCCATTTGCCTATACCTTGTGAGCAGTTATAAAAACCCTTACAAAAGCAGAAATGATATCTATTTTTTAGCAGTCAAGGAATTATATTGTCCACAAGAAAAACGAAAAAATGGTGGAAAGAGACTGTGGGAAATTTGAAACGCTCTTGAATCTGTGCAAGAAATTTTTGAGTGAAAAGGCAGGATGTTTTCATTGTTTGCTTTTGTTTTTCTTCAAGTTCTGGAGAACCAAGTCAGTCAGAACATTGGATTTCATTTATAATGCTGCTCATATCTATGGGCTAGATCCTGTCGTGGGATAAATCATAAGGACTCTATTGGATATTGCCCATAATATCCATTTCTCACTTTTTACTTTTTAAATTTTGTTATGCAACATACGTAAGTTCTCTTGTCAGAGTGGATCGTAAGGATTTTATTCATTGAAACCTGAAACTTTACACTTGACTTCATGTCAGTGAAAAGAAATTGAAAGCTTTGGAATACTGCTATGTAATAGAACAAGTATAGGGTAATTTTCTTAATACAGATGGAAAATATTTTCACAATATTTTGTAGATTTTCAGACTTTAGCAACTCTAATTTAGAGCATCAAGCTGAAATGCAATGATAATATAGTGATAATACATACATTGCTTATGTTGCAGCTTACTATAGAAAAAGAACTCTAAATGAAATTCTAAGTGAATTGAAGTAAATAAGAAATTTACTAGTCAACTCAAATGGGTCAAGATTTTAATGTATTTAATTCCTTTATTTCATAGGAAGACACCAACATGATATCTGTGTTTTTAAACAGAGTTTTTTATAGTTTCTTCAAAATTGTAAATGCATGCTTTTATTATTATGAAGATTCTGGGTGACTAAAAGAAATACATGTTAAATCTTTCATTTTGTATTAAATCTTCCATAACTGCAGGGGGTTGCAATATTTTATACAGAAATTAGTAGGAAAAAAAATAATTAAAGTGTACTCAGTCTAACCATCCTTTGGAAATGAGCCTGATAACAAAAGCAGAATGGCAAAAGTGTGTGTGAGGTAGCTGGTAATGTCAGTATGCTGCTCGTGAGGAACCAGGGGAGCACTGTGCAATGTTTCAAAGAGTTAAAGTTGCATGATTGCACCAGGCAATGAGATGTACTCTTGCAAGGACAGCACAAAACATAAGCATTTTTTTTCTGAATTATTTCAGACTTCCATGTCATTCCTTGACATCACAGGCTGACTGGCTCTGAAGGATCAAAATAAGTTTACTGCTTTACAATACCTTGTCAAGCCTCCACTCTATTGCACTAGCCACTGTATGAATATACAGTATACAGGGCTAAGAATATGCTCCCTGGGTGTTTTTGAGGATGAACAGATGATGAATTTTTTGCTTTAATAGCTCCAAAAGCCTGTATAAGGTGCTGGTATTGAGTGAATAAAGCTTTTCCTGGTGGTGGATGTTAAGTGCGTTCTCCCATAGGTATCTGCAGGTAGAGGTTAGCAGCTGAGACAGGCCATCAGTTTTCATCTTTTCACTTCTGCTTTCTAATTGAAAATGATTACTTCCATTTAGGGAATCAAAATAATGTGTTCTTTTGGCATTCATTAGTGCCAGGTCTCCTGCGATAGCACTGGTTCATTTAGAGCTTACATCGATTAGGAGAATGTATAGCGATGTAAGATGTAATAAAATTACTGTTGAAAAAGTGGGAAGGATTATAACAGGCAAAAAAATGGTTTCAGAATTTTCCTTTTTTTTTTTTTCCCATTTCCCATGCCATCTATGGAATGTATTATGTATTTTGCTTAAAACTAAGTACCCTCTTTGGGATCTGTGAAAGGGTAAAATAAAAGCTTACAGTTTTTATCAGAGTTTAAGAGAATAAAACCAGAAGGAACATAGGTTTCTTCACTGAGACAATGTTAATTTGCATAAAATCACATCTTAGACATGTAAAGAAAAGCAAAACCAATCTCTGTAATATGCTGCATAAGTTTGTGTTTTTGTTTCTGCTAGAAGTGTTAAACCAATGTTTGATATTTACTCAGGTATGTGACTCTATTTTTTAAACAATATCGTAAGTATGCTTTTTCACATTTCATTTGTGTTCCATGTATAAGAAATAATGTCTGATTGCAAATATTTGTGCTCTATGAAAATATTTTTACGTTTGAATAGCAAGTAGCTAACTCCCTCATGTTTCTGTTACAATCTCATCCATAACTAATTGAGTCTATCAAAATGTACTTCAAAACAGTAGAAAAGTATCAAATAATACATTGATTTACACAGAAGATTGTCTAGCCCACAGACACTACCAGATTGAGGCTAATTAATCATGACAAAAATTTCATGCCCGTATGCTTTCACTGGGATTGTGTTTGTCCTAGCAAGACATAATCAGTGAAACTTTTGTTCTGTTGAGAGTCTTTTAAAGCTTGATGCCTTTAGTACTTAGTTCCTGTAAACTTTTGTGAGATGTGATTGTGAAGCTTCTTAACATTTGTATAATTTTCCTTTTACCAAAGAAATGTCACCAGAATTCCTGTTTCTTGGACAAAGGGAAAAACAGCCCACAATCAACCAAACAAACCCACCCCACACTCTCTACTTATATTTTTTATTTTACTGTGTGAAATAGGAGGAATCAAACACATATTCTGCCCTTGGCTCTCAATTTTTCATCAATGACTTGAACTAGTCCTTGACAAAAATACAAGGAATTCAATTCTGAATATCCTTGAATAAAGGGTAGCTTACACATGTTGTGCTCCTAAAATAGAAGAGAGAACAAGCTATGACTCATAAGGCCCTAATTTCATCTCTCCTTTTCCCTTGCTCTTGGGAGGAATTACATTGCTTCATTTGATGACTTCTCAAAGAAGCGAAGGATTTCTATTTTCTTCTAACCTGGATTACAGGTTGATAAATGGGGCAAAACTGTTTGTTCGTCGTAGTAGAATGATAGGAGGATAATTGCTTTTCTCCATACAGCCATAGCCAGGATTTCTGGGCGTGATTATCCAATTTACATCTTAAAGTCTCTGGGGAAGAAACCATCTTTCTGATGCTTAGTTTATCCAATGCAATGGCTGTCCTTGTCCATGACTGCAGCTCCTGACTGTTAATGGCATAGAAATTATTAAAGCGTGAAGAAATAAGAGCTTCCCTTCTGTTCTGCATGAGACTAAGAGCTGCCAGAGTATCGTCAGTCAGATTGGCACCAACAGATCCACGGGCTTGCTCTCACACCTTCTAATGAAAATACAATACAGCTCCCAGCCTGCAAACTGCCTGCTCAGAGCTCATGACAGTTTGCATTTGCTTGGCCTCGACAATGCCCATTTCACCATTGTTTTCTTTCAGAAATGGTCTCATCTTCATTTACAAATGCTAAAAATCCATTTTTAAAGGAAAGACATTTGAATCACTTATCTTGGTGTATGGAAGTTTCTGCTGCTTGTCAGAAGTGCGGAGTTTAAATTGCTTGGTTATTTTATCAGGAAAGAAAAATTGGGGCTTTGTGAAAAACCTGTGGACTCTCATTTATTTGATTTTTCATGTGATTGTAGTCAAGGCTCAGCTGAAATGCAAGCTAATTTTACTGACAACTTTATAGTGCCTGCGGAAGCCAGCTAGCCATGCCTGTGTCTGATAAGACAGAATCAAGCCTAGCTAGCCTTCTACTTTTCTACGAGTGTTGTTGATTTCTTTTATCTCTTAGGCCCCTTTATGACATTATTTAATAAAAATCTATCCTCATAAAGGATATTTTTATTAAAATTCAATAGTTTGCCCCGTCCTCCCTCTTATGACCTTCATGGAGGATGTGTACATGGACAACATTTATGAGAATATATTGTAGAGATTTACTTCAAATACAGTCTTCTGAAAGAGAAAATTTATAGAGAAGAAAAAATCCATTGTGCACGCCTGCTAAAATAACACAGAGCTTGAATTATTATTTCTTCTTCATCACTCCATTCAATATATTCAATAACCCGTGGGACAAATTTTTCTCACATTCATGATGAAATCCTCCTGCTGTTTATATCAATAGGACTTTTACCTTTCAGTTTAAGGCATCCGGTTTTCACCTTCAGATTGCTTTCCTGAAAAGGCAACATCTTCTCTTACTGCAGAGAAGGTCTTCTTTTCATTTTAATAACTTGACTCTCTCATTTACAAAGATAATAACAGGAAGCAAATCACTCAGACAAAGAAGTATCTCAGTCTGATAATCAGTTACCTGTATAGCTGACTCATCAAGGACAAATTGCCTGCATCTTGGTATCTGTCAAAAGATGGTACCTAAAAGAAGAACATATTAAAATTCCCAGATCTGGAAACATCTTCTCTGTCATCTCAATGAGGAAAATTTACTTTTAGAAACATAAAAAGACAAGTTACCTCAGAAGTTCTAAACGGGTAACATTTTACTCTTTACACTTTTTTTTTCTTTTTTTTTTTTTTTTTTCTGTGTGCTTGACTTTGATATATCATGCCTAAGGGAAACTGAATTGATGGCTTAGGGAAATAACATATATAGAGATACTGCCTTGGAAATTCTAATGAATCATCTCTGCAATTTGCTGTTTATAAAAGGAAGTAAATAGAAGACAAGATCAGAAAAATAAGAAATAGCAGTGTTGGTCAGATATTAGTATAGTTAATATGCATACAATATAATATATTTGACTTAGGAAACAACTGAGCATCTTCCCTTTAGTGGTAAAATGACCATGCTCACTGTTTACAGGAAAATCAAGACTGCATAAAAAATTTCTAAGCAGGGTCTTTGGTTAGTCTCCCTGATCACCACCACATGGCATTGGTTGAAGCAGGCTGGTTCAGCAGAAAGTTTCTGTACTCAAGAGTATGATAACAAAGTTAAACCCTACTCAGCATGCTGGTAAGCAAGTTGGGATTTTCTGTCTTCTTTTTTTTTAATATGTAAGGACAACTGCAGGATCTGCTTGAACTATACCAATATTCAAAGAACTACATCCAATTCAGTGTAAGTTTGTATTCTAAATAATTATTTTCCATGTTTCCTGTTTCTTTTTTCCTTGATAGTTCCAAGAAATAGAATAATAAATCAAAAATAATTGGCAATGATGACATCCTGCAAGTGGAAAGGCTGACCTGCAGATGTTAAACAAATTTGGTTAAGTTGTCTGTAAGTGACTACTCATACTTTAGCAACTGCAACATTTTACAAAATCTTGCAAAATATTCCAAAATATATTGGTTTAAGGTACAATTTTTGTCCATGTAACTCGAATCCTGAATACATGGATTCTTTTAAAGGGCAGGAAATAGCACAGTTCCCTTCATGTCTAGGCATGTGAGGCAATAGACGAGAATATTTACAAAATATGTGGGATATGTACTAGAAGGGCTATCAGAATTTTTTTTCAAGCTGAAGATGATCAGGGAAGCAGTGCTTGCAGATAAATTTTACTTTTTAGTTTTCTTTAATGTCTTGTGAGTTACAGTTTAGGGCATAACCCAGAATTCTGAGTATTAGACACTCAGACAATCACATATTTACTTCTGTTGGTTTACAGTAATTAAAAGGTGGAATATTATTAAATAGCTTCAAGTAAAATTTACTCTTCAAGACAAAAAAAGTGTTCAAAGAAGTTTATTTAGGCCAAACTTGGTGAACTTTGTACATTAAGACTCAGAATACATCATCTCAGATAAAACTGTTCACTTACTGAGTATCCACAAAGAGAAATATATATACTCAAATTGAAAGTAACCGGGAGTAGTGAGAACATAAAAGAGGCAATAGCTTCATAAAGACATTCAGAAGATCAGTAATGAATTCAAGTCCCATTTTTTGAATCCTAAGGTAGTATGTTCTGTAATAGGTAATGACTATTTAGAAGCACCTGCTATAGAAACCTTCAACATGGTCAACACATCAGCTACAGACAGAGTGAATTCCACCAAAATAGATTTCAGTATGCTTATTTTGTTTTTATTAAAAGGATCCCCAGGTGAGCTTTTGTGCCATATGGGATTATTTAATTCCATAGGAAACAAGTTTAAGAGGTTTTTAACTTATGTCAAGACAAGAAAATATACTCTTTTATTTAACACAAATGGATTTTTTCTAATCTTTCTCTGCCTTTCCCCCTTCCTGTTTGGTTACTGAATAGAAAATTAAGTATTTGCTTGAACCTACCCAGCTTATTTTTCAAAGTGTTATGCACAGTACTGGTGGTTATTTGAATCTGAGAAAACTATTTACAAAATTAATAAAAAACATGTAAGTATTGACACATTTTTAAATAATGAGCCTTCATTGCTTTAAACAATTACAGACAAGAAAATCCACAATTTTGGAGACATTGCAGGTGTGACTATTATATAATTTCTTAACAAATATCCACTAATATATAAAGAGCACATTGCTTCTGAAAATATTGACTGGCTAAAGAAACACCAACATTTGGCATATATCTTCTGGGCCTGAGTTGTAACAACTTTTACATTTTTATTTTTCAGACTAGGATAATGTTGCCAAGAAGAAAGTATGGTTTGCAGATACAGTGATTATTAAAATACTGACCATTTTAAAATATGAGGATCTTAATAGCCAAAATAACAGCGAAGTAGGGACAAACCTATTGACTAGAGTGTTAACTTCTTCCTATACTCCTTTTACATTTCTTTTTTTTTTTTTCTGGTTTTACATAGTTCCCTAATTTTGGGTACAGTGGAAATAAGGTCAAACTTTTCTAATAGCAGGTGTTGAAAGAAATTTCTTCTTACATGGACATTTCCCTAGGGCATTGACACTTTTCTGTGTCCTATAAAAAAGGAGATTTCCTGATTAAACCTACTGAGTGACAGCAAGTATTCCCTATTTGGAATCTACCAAAATATGAGTACTCCAGGAATGTTTTTAACACTATTTACTGTTCAACTTATGGGAAAAAAAGTCTGATTTCCCCACCCTGAACTGTAAGAGTGAGATCTTGTGTAAAGCCATACCTCCTGATTCTAGATTCTTTTAGCGTACACTAGTTGCTTTTTTATTCTGCATTTTATTTTTTGTTATATGCAACTTTAATTAAAAGTTTTAGCTTTGTCATTATTTCATCTGAAAATTTAAAACAATCATGAAAGTAATAGATTAGAGTTCCATTCTCACATGTTTTCAATACAATAAATATAAATCTGCAGTATCTCTAAAAATAATGATGGCTGTGTCAGAAACTCTACCACACAGGTTTGTGAAATGGTAGCCCTTTGATACAGAACTGGGGTGAGATGTGTTCAGCAGACTCCTTTATCACCTGCTTCTTCTATCTCTTTTTTCTCAAAGATACTACTTTAACTTTGCCATATTCATTATACAGCTCACTGTCTTCTTGTGGTACCAAGTACGTTGTACATAACATCCCTCAAAAGATGGTTACTCAAATGCAATCAAAGTGATCATAAATGTAGAGCTCTTAAAAAGTGAAAAGACATTTTTGAAACTGTAATATTTTTTTCTGTTGAGTTGTCTGTGCTTTGGTCTGCCTCATTACATGTTTATGCTGTGTGAAGTGGTTTTTGGGTAGTACTCAGGCCATGTAAAATGGTGAAAGACCAGTTGCAATGCAAAAAAAAGAAAACAAAAACTTTCTGCTTCAAGCCCCTGATATTTTTATTCTTTAGCTCTTCTCAGTGTATTCTATCAGCTATGCCACATAAAGCAGTAATCTTTGACCCATTGATGCAGGGACGTAAAATGTCATATTTCCTTAAGCCGACTGCTTTCATTTATTCCTCCCATTTATACTGTGCCTCTTTGTTCTTCCTGGTAACCCAGGAGTCACACTCAAATCCTCTTAGTCAGAGCTGACTCTTTTTCGTAAGTACAAGCATCAGACCATTTCTTGCATACTGCCTAAGGATGGTAGGGCTGAATGTTACCTTTGACATGGTTTCAAGGTCTGATTGCACATTGTGCCATAATCATTTTCTGAAGGGTGCTGTGTATTTTGCACATGGACTGCCTGGACAGTTATGTTCAAGGGCATGATTGCCTTCTAAAAAAAGAAAAATTAAAAATCAAAAGTGAAAGAGAGCAAACTGAATGCCAGGAGCAGAGAAAATACTCAGATGCCAGGTGAAAGAAAAGGCAGATACAACCAAATCAGAACTAGATAATTATCCTGTTGATTTCAGGCTGGATTTGGTGATGAGGCTTAAGACAAAAGGACTTCCAATTATTAGAGTAGTTTTTAAGTATTTATATATTTTTAAATGTGTTGTTTTAATATTATGCCCTTTTAGTTACTATGCAGATAGCCTCCTACTGCATTTTTTGTAACATTAGCTAAAGATTCAGTGCTTTTATATGACAGAGGCTAAACAGCAAGAACAACTGAATGAATGCTATAAGTCTACACTGAAGGGAAGGCTTATCATCAGATAAGTATAATACAGAAATACTGTGTTCTGTGGCTATAACTAAGCTGGCTACGAACTTGCCCCGTAAAAGCCCTGGTGCTTTGATTGACAGGCTCATGTGGTTAGAAAATAATCTGATCTGGAAAACCTAGCTTGATCCAAGAACAAAGAACCAATTAAAAGCACATAAATACTATATACTTTCAAAACAGCTTTCCTAAAAGAAAGCGTAAATAAATAACAACACACTATACATGCATATTTTTTCATCTGTATTAAAGATACATGAAAGATCTGTATTTTCTGAAGTCATGCCTTTAGTAGTGCTCAATTTTGTTTGAGAGCTTTGTTTATTTTCTGTATTCTAATTACATTGTGTTATAAATTGTAATTAACTTTTTCTTTAAATGAGCTATTTTGAAATCCGCTGAAAATTTTTTTGGATAAGGATATTCAAACTTAATTTGTGATAGTGAAAATCTAGATTTCATGTAAGCAAGTTCTAGACTTCGTATGGAAAATAGAACAGGTGTAGTATTTTTATATATATTTTTATGTATATTTTATTTTTTATGTATATTTCTCATCAGTAATATTTTGGTTTTTTTGTGATTCTAATCTTCATCTACCCAGTTTGTTTGGCTCAAATTTCACTTGTTTATCTCTCTGCTTGTCTTCTGTAAACAGATAGGTATGTAACTTTTTTCAAAAGCCATGATCATTTTTTGTGGAATAGGTTGAAATAACATACATTTATTTCCTCATGGAGAGAAAAATCTTATCAAAGACCTTGTCACAAATAGAACAAAATCAATGATGTGTTTCTGAGGAGCAGCATCTGTTTGAGTCTGTTTGACAATCCCCCCCGATATTAACAGATAGCCTTTTTAATGAAAAACAGTTCTATATATTGGTCTTAGCATGGGGTACAAAAGGTCGGTGCACTAACACAATGTAGTCATTCTAAAATTCATTCTGGGCACATTCTGAACTATTCTGTATTTTTGCCATATGCTATCTTTTCTCTTCTGAATTTTGTTTTTTCACACTTAGATGTTAGCACAAAGTTGAAGGATCAAATTCTGCAATTTAAGTTTTCCCATGTAATATTTTCAGCGAAGAAGTAGGGATTTCACCGGTAGCTTTAGAAGACAGAACTTTTTTATGGCCATGAAACAGACAAACAAAAACTATCACAGCTGTGTCTGTACCAAGCTCTGGCTATTCAAAGTAGTGGTTCCTTAAGCATGAATAAGAACTTGAATACATGTTCATTTGTTCATGAATGTCTTTGTGATCAAATTAAAGTGAATTGCATTTGAATATCTTGAAGAAATGACCTTTTCACAATCAATATATACTTAATTTGTGTGTTGAATAGTGTTATTAAATTTCTGTCTAATGTTTATTGATCGTTAATTACTTACTGGAGATTATGTCCTAAAATTTAATCCCAGCCTTCAAATAGAGCAGAAAAGACTACACTAAATAATTACCAGTGAGAACACACGCTTTATAAACATAAAGGGAAATGTTTTTTTCGGAGTCTTCTTCAGTGTTATGAATACTGACTGTGTTTTGTTAGTATATTATAGCATAATAACAAAAAGTGATATGACATATATGTTTCTTATGATTTCCGTTCATTTAGTTAGAAAATATAATTTATCCTTTTATCTTGCCCTGAAGAATGTACTCAGTTGTGTATACAAGGTGTTGTGTTCACATAGATCACCACATGAGCTGATCTGCACACTAGCCAAGAAGAGGGAAGCACATGTCATATACTGGGTGGAACTAACCGCAGAAACTAATCTAACCAAATCCAAAGAGAATTGCCATGCTAAAAATACTTAATGGCACCTTGTCCTTTAAAAGAAAAGAGACCATGGGCATGAATGAAGTCTGGTTGAGGCCTGAGGTCTCACAGCAGAAGCTAGGAACAAGACTACATGGAAGGGGTTCTGCATAAAAGGGAGACTTTGCTGCCAGGACAAAGGACGTATGTATTATAGGTGGATTCTGGGCCTTCAAATGGATACTGAGTATATAGAAAAGCTCTGGCAGACACATTTTTATTTTTACTTTCTCTGTGGATATATCTCTGCAAAGTCTTTGGGTTTTTTTATGGCTCCTAAAGTGTTAAAGTGTAAAAAGCAGTACCCTCATAAAATCAGAGATCTTGGTCTTTCCATGAACATATTTATATTACAAGCATGACTGATGGACCGTCGCAATTCATATTGAAATCCTCCTTTACAGCTTTCAGTAACTTTATAGCCAGGGGCTGACTCGAAAACAGTGAAACAGTGAGAGTAAGCAGAAGCCATGTCTCAGCAGCCTCCAGACACACTCAGCAAGGGAAAGAGTCTCCTTCACGGAATGCTCCAGAACAGGAGCCTGATTCAGTTGAATCACTCTCTAGAAGATCGTTCAAATCTCAGTGACTATTAGGAAAACAGGAAAGACTATGTTCCTTGTGTAAGTACTTGAATTCAGTTGCTTCACTTAAAATAAGTTAAATGCCTTCCTACTGGGAAAAAAAAATAAAAAAAAAAATTCCACCCTTCTGCTTTTCATAATTGCTATAAAAGAAATCTTCATTTGTGGTTTTATTATTTTTTTTTTGTAAGAGCTGAGAACTTTTAAAAGAGAGTGGGGGAAAAAGATTATAGGCTATAAACAACACAGTGAGAGATACGGACAATATTTATATAGGCTTACATATTTCTGTTGAAGTTATGGTGGGCACAAACCACAAAAAAAGAGAATGGAGAAAATGGGCAGAATGTAGTGAGATGATTACAGAAAGCTATTTTAAGTTAGCAACTGAAAGGAAAACTACTTTCCAAACAATGATGATTAGTCTAAAATACACAGAACTTTTAAGGTTGTATTCAGATTTTTATTTATTTCTTTTAAATTCTGAAAAATACCAACAATGCTGTAAGAAGTTAACAGAATGGGCAAAAATCAACAAGATCAATTAAAGATCGGTGCCACACAGAAACTGGAAGTAACTGTTAGGTTTGGCGGGGCCCAAGAAATGTTTGGTATTGTAGATACAAAAATATACAGAAGAAGAACTGATGGAAAGCATTGTCTGGGGGCTGCAGGGTCCAGAAGTGTTGGGGGTTCCCCATGGTGGGTGATGGCAGGGCCTGGCAGCCAGGGCCCGTCCCACCCCCATCCAGGCACAGGGCAGCCAGGGGCACCGGGGCAGCCCCAGCCCTAGGCATCGGGCACCTCCCTGGGGATGGGCCAAGGCCGGGACAAGGGCCCAGCTCAGGCGGGCCGGGAATGGCAGAGCTGTCGGGAGCTGCAGACGGGCCCTGCTGGGGCCAGGGTTGATGGCCTTGGGGGTGCTGACATGGGGTCTGGGCCCTGGGCAGGGTGCGGGGAGCCCTGCGTGGCTGGTCAGGGACAGGTAGAGCTGGTGGTGCCCTCATGGGCCTGACAAAGGCAAATTTCAATATAAAACAGCAGAGTAACAAATAGAGAAAAATTATATTAATATGTAAAGAGTAGGATTACATTAGCCACCTTGTTCTCTACAAGGCTGTTTTCAGTCAGCTGTGTCAGAGCATATTACCAGATGATCTACACATAAAGATATATATAAAGATTTTCTTTTCAGAATGGCAGACTCAATCACCAAATAAATTAATTTGACACTTGATTCTGTAAGGTGCTGAGCAGTTGGCTCAGATCCAGCAAAACATTTCACTTCTACTTCAATCCTACGAATATCTCTGTTCATTTAAAATGCACTGGAAATTCACTGTTAGAAAAAGGGGGAAAAAAACAAGCAACCTCTAAACCCAAGGATGCAATTATAACAAATTCATTGATCCAGTGAGGCATTTTAGTGTTTTGTTTAAACCTGCAAAGGCTTGCTGGAAATTTGATTTGAATTACATTTTGTTTATTGGGAAAGCATTAATTTTTCTTTCCTCCGTTATTATTAGGCGGTTTTTTTTAAGGTATGTAATAATGTATTTTCTCTCCTTGCACGCCTTTTTTTTTTTTTTTTTCCAGTTGGTATTATCGGGGATAAGCCTGATCTTACCAAATGTTTTTGAGAGATCGCAGGAAGATCACTCTATTAAAAAGATATACAGTGTATATATGTTATCATCATTATTTTATTGAAACATGTTAACATGATATGTAAAATCTTTAATGAGGTATTATCTGATTTGGAATATCTAGCTGGTTTGAGTCTATCTAGACTCAAGTTAGAAAAGGGTCTGAAAAGGAATAACTAAGTATCTAAAGGTCAAGCAGCACTGAATATAATAGTATTTGTATATTTTCAGTGCTGGGGAATGTGAGAGGTTATAGGAAAAACAAGCTGAAAAATAAACTGACCAAACAAAACAGCAAATAATAAGCAACAACCACCCACCCGGAGCGAGCTTCAACTCACAGCAGCTGTTTTTCTGACTGTAAACAAGACAGACTGTTTTTGAGAAAGAACAGAAAGAATGAATCATGGCAAAACCTAAGGTTAATTGGGTGGTGGTGGGGATGTCACTTCCTTACCTACTTGCTACACAGTTGAGATCCAATACAGGCAGGTTTCAGATAAGGACCTGAGGACCTAAAACTCTTGGAGAAACCTTAGAAGATAGATAAGGTCAGGACTATAACCAGCTTCTTTTGACCTGGTGGTTGTGGTGGATAATTGTCTGGTGGTTACAGTACTCACTTCAGAAGAATGAAAATGGGGTCCTAACCAGTGCTGAACGTTGTGGAAAATGTAACCAGTAATTCTGTGCTCAGGTGGATTTGAATCTGACTTCTGCCCTTTTCTACCCTAAATTTCATCTTGCTCTTTTTCTCTGCTGTTCCTGAAATCTTGCATTCTCAGCCACATATTCTCTCAGCTTGATGAAAAGGAACAGTAGAGAGTAGTATGCAAGGATTCAATATGTCTTGGTGGGTAGGACGCTTCTGGAAACAAGGTATTTCTTTGCATTGTCTGAAATCACCACTTTGTTTTACTTAATTTACTTGTTGTATTCAGAAGAGGACACCTTAGCCTGAAATTCCAGTAAATAACATCGCATGGTATTTCCCATCCTCGGTGGATAAGGCTCATATTTGACATGGGTAGACTAGATCACCTTTCTGTGTCTATGAAAAGGGCCTAACTTAAATACTAAATAAAAGAAAGCAGAGTACACTTCTTGTCTTGGAAACTGAATTTCAACCAGAATGAATAGAAATTGGTTGTTCAATTATATGACTATGGACTGCCTGTGCAAAATTTTAATACTGAAGCATGAAAGTGGAATGGAAAATAAATTCTCAAAGTCATCTAATCCTAACAGAAGATCTGGTCATTTATACTGCCCTACATGATTCTCAAAATGGCAAAATATCAAGCTGGTTTTTTAAGTGTTCCTATTTAGAAATATTTTTTTATTTGAATGTTTAATGATGCTAACTGTATCTACAAGCTTGGATTTATGGACTTGGAATATGTTCTACATGAGGCAACAATATCATGTCTTGAGGACTTAGGAGGTGAAGTCTAGTTGGGAGCTCAGCTCATTAGGTAGACTGGAAAAATCTGCAACTTGTAAGTCTATCTGTATGTGATGTATCCTCTCCACATAGTAGACATAGGCAAAATTAATCTGATTAATTTTGGATAATGAATTAGGAAATAAATAAAGTCTTAGAATTGCTGCCTTCTCTGAAATTACTGCAAAAAATGTCACAGTAGCTCAGATAGATATAAAAGTCTTTATTTTTAGGTAAAATATACCTAATATTCGCAAAAAATATTCCACTGAGATAGGGTGACATTATTCTGAATCACATTTTTCCTTCTGTTTTGGCCATAAAAAATTATTTCAACATGTTGTAGTATCAGGAAACGTTGAAGTCTTCTATTGATGGTGGGAACTGTTCACAAAATGTTCTGCTGAGTCTAATCTAGCGTCTAGTTGCAACAGTTGTGGTGTTTTGAAGCTACTTTCGCTTTTTTTGTGCATGCTTTTTAATAATTGAAACATTAATAATGCTAATATACCAGAAGCTTGTTTATTCCTTTGCAGTCCTGTCATTCCTACATGAATTAATTTTAACAATATAATTATTTTAATTGCTTTAATACAGTCAAATACATTCTAAAAAACAGTGGGATGTACATAGTATCATAAAATTTGTAGTGAAAGAGATATTCCTTTACTGTTGGTTATGAAAAAATACTTAGAATGCTTTATAGCCAATGGGATTTCTAAAACAATGTCCTCTATACTCCTGCCACATGTACAAACATCTCCTTAGAGTAACTCTACCATCTTCAGAGTGCAAGAGAAAAAACAAATAAACAAATAAACCAAAACAAAACCAGTCCTCAAAGTTTCTGGCTATATTTTTTACAAGAGATGGTGATCTAAAGAGTGACCTTTCACAATTAGATAATAGTTTAAGAAAAAAAGATATTTGAACCTTGTCTGTCATGAATTCAAAACATGATTTAAGTTCTAATGTTTGTTTCCTGAAGGGTTTTAAAAAATTAATAGGAATGAAAAGTACCATTTAAAAAAAAACAAATTAAAAAAAAAAAAAACAAAACAGAAAATACCCTGACCTTTTTAATCTGAAGGAAGTCAAAGGCAGTTAAAATTATACCAACTGACTTTCAAGGAGAATAATGTTCTTACAGAAACTTATTAAGAAATTGATAATTACAGCAGATAAAGCTGATTATATTAAGAGAGTAGTCAGAAAGTCTATTAAAAAAAAAGAAATAGGATATTTTTCATGTACTAAATGGAATATGAACATAACAAGTTTGCAAGCTCCAGCTGGTGAAATAGAGTAAAAAATCCCTTTTTCAGTGCTTTCATTTTCAAGTAATGGCAATCACCAATTTGACTCAATTTTCAAGTAACGGTAACAACTATTTGAACTATGAAAAACCTTGCTCGGTAAGACTCCAGAAGACCTGAAATGTTTAGAGGATTACAATTTGTGTGTAATGGAATTCAAAACACAGGTGTGTCACTGGAGAGGATAGCTCTTTTCCGGTTCTTTGTATGGGGTGACCAGCAAGACAATGGTAAGGACTCCAGATGATTCATAATCACCTGTTGTGGTGATGGTTCTGAAAAGAAATAGTTTCTTCGGGGTACAGGAAGGAGGTGCTGTTTCTTGCACTATTCAAATAGTATTTCAGGCTGGAGTTATCTATTACTTGAGAGTTTTAGGCATCCTTTTGGTTTTAGTTGTTGTGGGGTTTTTTTACCCCTGTAACATTCAGATTTTGCTAGATATTAGAATATGAGAACTTTGTGAAAAAAACATAATTGGCCTTATGGAATTTTTGTTTTTTCAATGATATGAACCGAGCCATTTTACTACTTGACACTATAGTGCGTGTACAGGCATCATTTTTCCTGTTAAATTTTTGTTATGAGGTAATTTTATAACTCAGAGAATACCTTTTGCATTCTTTCTTTATACTGTATGTTTATTTTTTAAGTGGAACTGCTTAGAACTTGCTTGAATAAGAAACCTGGAAATGCCGTCTTTCTTAACTTTTGGAGCTCTGTAAAAAAGGATTTGGTTTGGTCTCATTTATCAGATAACTGTTCAACAACAAAGGTAGAACCAAAACTTACATTCACTTCTGGTGCATTTAGAGGCAGTCTCTGGAATGAGTTGTTCATTATCTTGGTAAGTAATTTTTGTTCCTGGGAAAGAATCTGTCATTCACAAATAAGAAAACAAAAAAAAAGCAAAACAAAACAAAACAAAACCAGCAAAATATGCTAACATATTAACCAAACTTTGTAAGTTATTTTAGAGCTTTCTACGCTTGGCAATCTGGTAAGCACTAATTAAATGGGATTCCCAAGAATATAGAACCTTATCAAATATCCTTAGCCAGCCTTCTCAACTATATATTCTTCCCAGAGTTGGTTGAAGAAACACTGCAACAAGATGTGTAAACTTTGGAGATAAAAATGACATTATATGTGTGAAACACCAAATAGAAGTGGCATGGTGACACACACACTGGTGTCAGTTACAATGCAAGACATGCTGAATGAAAGGAATCCTGACACAATTCCCAGAGGGGACAATGTACACAATACATAATGGGAACACTACACCTCAATTCAGAAACATGGAGAAGACCTGACAGCGCTAACAGCTTTGACAGCAGAAGATGTAGCTCCACTGTATGGCATCTGACCTTTAAGAAAAAAACTGTCTCCCTAGTTATTAAATGCAAAGAATAAAAGGATTTGTCAGAATGGGGTGACTGAGTCACCATTTCCTTCAGCATGACTAAATCCAGGACAGAACAGGACACAAATATGTGCATATACTGGGTTTTCATCTTCTTCCTTCCACAGTTGGCAAATTACATTATTACATGGCAAATAAACATTATACCAGAGGAACAGAACATTGAAAAATATTGTAAAAATTTATATACTTTGAAAACAACAAATTGAAATGAGTTTATTTTTTGCGTGACCCCACTAGCAGCTATGTCTTACTCACATAATGGTCTTGTAGACAGTTGGATTCATGGCGATAAAACCAACGAATAAGAGAACTCTTTGTATGACTGAGGAGAATATCTTCATTGTAACCAAAAGGTCCTGAAAAGATATCGAAGGGCAATAAGACAAATTAATAAAATTATATGCATAAGGCATCATTTTCCTTTTTTGCCATGAATGTGTAGCAATTTTCAGTTTGTAATTGAGATATTACATGCATGACTTTCAGATTACATTAGATATTCTAGTGTAAGCCAAGTCAAAAAATGGTTTTGTGTAAAAAGTAGTTCAACTATTACATGCATAAGATATTGGAGCAGCTCAAGAAAGGAGAAAGGAACAGAGAACCAAAGTGAAAAATGAAACACGGACAAAAAAGGAATCTGAACATTTATTTCTCTGTCCCTTGGCTTGTTCAACGACCTGCATTCTATATATGGCACGTTGTACTTGCAGCTGTTGTTTCATTAAAAAAATGAATAAATATCTTCCATAGAGGAACAGTCTTCTAGCTTGTCACTTTCTTTGTAATAAACATATGAAATTACTTTGGGCACTTAAGTACAGCTTTTAATTACTGAAGCTGCTAAAAGTGATTTATCTACTACTGGCCCAGTGAGGAAAAAAAATGGAGTTACTGGTGAAAATATCGACTGACAGTCATGAAAAAGACCATTTTGCCTTCCTTTTTGGTCTGCAAGTGCAAGGCAGTGTTTCATATAAATAAATGTAGAATCTATAGGATTTAGCAGTATGGAAATAATCTGAAATTTCCCTAACAGACATAATTTTAGTTTTCACAGAATTTTTCAATTGTTTCCATTATCAAATACCTAGACACATAAAACAGTTTCTTCCAGAAAAGCTACTGTGATACTGTCATGACATTTAATATGCTTGAATTTTGATCCCATTCTCCAGATCCCCCACTTTACCTACTATAGACTGATCTCAAACTCTACCCATACACTGTCTCCTTTCTCTAAGTTATTTTGTATTCTAACAAACATGCGGATCAAGACAACTGTCCTTTAAAAGGGAATAAAGGTATTGACCACAATCACAACAATTGGCTTAAAAAAACGCAAACATATAGTTTGGGCTGAAATTAAAAACTATTTCAATTGATAAATTTCTGTGTGTTTTTCTATATAAAGGTGGAAAATCACCTAATTAATTGAACTGTATCTACTGTTGCAAAGCAATTATTTTTTTACCCATAAGATTCCAGGAGGAACGTTATGTAAGTGCATGATACTGTTGGAGAAAATGGGTGACATGCTGCATTTCCAGAACAATGAGATTTACAGCCTCACTGACACTTAATTTGCTCAAACTAGAAACAGCATTGCTATGCAAAGTATTTAATGCACAAAGATACTCTAGAGACAGTCACCAAATGGGAAAGAAATGGAAAAAAGCATCAGTGTACCCATCAGCTACTTACGTAAATGGAATATTAATGAGTTTTTGAATATTCCTGATTTAGAAGACATCCTCATCTTTGTCTACAAGTCCAGGACATATGGCAGAGAAAACCATCTGCACCATTAGTCCTTGTCTGCAGGAATAACTTTTATTAACACTGTAAGCAGACAACACGATGTACAAGAGCTCAACAACTGCTTATAAAGGATATGAGCATGCTGAATGTGATGTCTTAATGAACAAACCTTTAAAGACTGAACTCAAGCTCTACTTTGCATTATTATTATCTTTCTTCATATCTTCCACTTGATTATGCATGTAGCCTACCCAATTTGTAGCAATACTCTGACAATACACCTCACTTGCCTCTTTTGTTTTTACACCAAAATATCAGCAGACCTTCTTATCGTCCTTAAAAGGTTTTCAGTGAATGCCTGTACAAGATATGGCCTATACTGGTATTAGCTTGGGCTGGGGGAAAGAATGTATATTATTCACAACTTTTTATACTCTTATCTCTCTCTGCAATCTCCTTATTGCCTTGTTTTACTTATGTACAGTTGGCATGGGCACCTGACTTTCACACAGGATCAACGAGATCAGGAGATGGTCCTGCTCTGGGCTTAAACCCAGCATGCATGGTATTGGGCTATGATCCTCTCCCTGAGCACTAGCCCAACAGTAATCCTGGAGAATCAGAGGTCGATGACTGGAAAATTTATGAGTAAACCTTTAATTGTAGGGACAAGCCATTTTAAGGTGCTTTGGGAATTTTGGCTGTGGGTTAAGTGTCTCTGTATACGTAGCCACAGTTTATACAACGCAATACTCAAATACATATATAAGGTTTAAAGCTATGTTTTTGTGTGCAACTATTTTATGATGAGGGTACCTTAGCAATATAGGTGGAGTTTACAGGGTTTGCTATGTATATTTTCAAGGTAGTTTATTTGGGCAGGTTTTGAAACTTTCATCTGTGCTTAAAAACAATGACAAAAGGTTGTAAGGTGAAAGGTGTCATTTATCTTCCAGATTGTATAAAACTATATAGTTATGTAGTAAGGAGAGGGCAGCATGTGTTTATATGTATTTCTCATACGCACAGGTTAGTTTGTTGATATAAATAGTTGTGAACTGTGTTCTGTGCCTTTTCTATTACATATTATAGGTAGAAATTGCCTAATTTTTCAAATTTCCATTTGAAATTTATATTCCAATTAGAAAGGAAAGAAGGACCCTGAAAGAAAAGAGAACAAAAACATGATAACTTCTTCACGTCTTGGCTGAGCTTTTGTTTTAAGCAATGACATATATAACTTCTTAAGCTGAATTATTTTACCATCTTTGAATCAATTAATATTTCGTGCACAGTGAAACTTCTTTTACATGGACAAATTACATATAAAGATGCAAAAATATTGAATAGTCCTTAATTAGGGAAAAGCTAAAAATCATTGTAGCAGACAGCCTACAGTTACTTAGGAGAAGGGGGAATTCAGGGCTAGATTGTGAGAGCGAAATTTAGATGTCTTCACCGTGGGTTTTGAATGAGAGTTAGGTCCAATCAGTGAAGTCAAGGGAGCCATTAATCTCTCACTAAAGTAGATGCCTACATTTGACCAACCAACTGCTACACTCAATTCCATTAGCTGCATTGTTTAGAGCTCTATTGTTTAAAATTGGAGTGTAGACACCTATCTTAGCTGTTAACCTCGACACTGAACACATCTGAATTTTGATTTTTTTTTTATATGAAAAGAATAAAGTACTGAAGATGTAAAGACTCTATGATATTACTGGAGTGAACAGATTCATGTGAACATTATTATTATCCAGAGATAGGATACTGACCATTCTAATGACAGCATCAACTTAAATAACTGATTTGAGCCTTGCAACAACAGTCTAAAATAAATGGAAAGAGAATCACTGTATAGCAAAGAAATTCAGTCCTGAGACTTTTTCTTACTCTCTGTCCAGATCATTCTTTTCCCACCAAAATGCAAATATGCAGTCTAGACAGCAAAAGGATTCAGGTATAATGAAGATTCAGATAACCTTCATAAACATTATTTATTTTTAATATTTTATTTAAAAATCATATAGCAATAACTTTCAAAAATTCTCAGAATTGGCCTCTAGCATTAGGCCTCCTAGCATTAGGAGTGACTTTTTATTTTCTTTTTGATCATATGTATTATTTTCTAAGAACAATTTCGAGCCTTCTGTTGACTGGTCTACTTAGAGTCCAAATCTTATTTATGGGAAATGTACCAGCCACAGTGATGTGAAAAAGTATGTCTGTTTCACAGCTAAAAATGTTCATCAGTGGGTTTTAAGTACTTTAATTCCTAGCTAGAAATATAATCCAATGGATTAGACACCTGAGCTCCTTAGAGCATTTTCTGTTTATTCCCTTTAGCTCTAGTGAGTCTCCTTTGCTGCCTCTTGGCTCTTGAATTCCTGTTTGTTCAGCTTGGTGTCAGTAGGAAAACAAATTCTGTAAGAAGGATTTTGCCTAGGATACTCTTTGGCTTAATGTTTGGAGCACTCTTCTGAAGTGCAGGAAATGTGATTTCAGTTCCTATGTGGTTGAGCAGAACCAAGAATCAGAGAGAGAAATTGTCTTCATTTTCTGACATCCATCTCAGCTTCCATTGATACCCTAAAGATGACAGAGGTTCATCCAATGGATTATAGAGGATCGATTAGAAGGATAGAATTCAGTCTACCTAGCAGAGGTAGTTTCCTTTAAATTTTCTTTGTCTTGTCCCAGAAAGGCAATCTGGGAAAAAATACAGAAATTCAATCCTTATAAAACATTCTCTTTGCATGCTAGAGACATCCCTCTCTATCTACCTAGGTTTTGGTGTTTGATTTGGGTTGGTTTGTTTGTTTGTGGGTTTTTTTGTTTGTTTGTTTTTTAAAAGATTATTTTTAACTCCACTTTACGTGAGTATAGAAGTCTCATTATGTCATTTCACAATCCACATATTATTTATTTTGCTTTGAAAAGATCTCTGACTCAACTATTGCCACCAGGCTCTACCCCAATTGACCCGTACACAGTAGCTTTATTTTCTGCATTAGTACTGCATTACGTTGGCACCGGTATACTGGGTTTGTCTTTGGATTTTGCCTTATGATATTGCAAAAAGAGCAACGTTCTCTGCCAATGTAAAATAACACGGCTACACTTACGTAGCTGAAGTATCGCCCATTTGCATCAGCAATTTGGCCAAATTTTTAGCCATTTGTATCAGAAGATTTATTAAGGAATGCAAGGTTATTGCTTCTTTTACTTTATTAGAATGCTAAACTAAAACCCCAATATACTTAATAATTACATTAGTCACAAATTTACCTACAGAGCGTGTTAGTCTGATCCCTTGAATCCATAAAAAATAACTGCTGGCAATATTCAGCAAAATGGTATTTCCTAATAGAGGTATTTCCCACCAGAGTAGTTTCTCAGTGCGACTGTTCATCATTATGTACAGTCAGCTACTCTATTGCCACAATCTTTCACATAAAAGGAAATGTATGGTTCTCTCCCTCAGAGACAACACTGCACATCAACAAAGTCTTTATGCCTTCCATAAATTCTTTATGAACATGTGAAGAATTGCTAAGGATTTCTATTTTATTAAAAAATACTAGGAAATTTCTTACATAAAATCATATGAAATATATCCATTGAAATAAGTCAGCATTTAAACTTTAAACTCCCCTTAAACTTGAAGTGTATGGATATTCAGTTATAGAGAAAATGTTTCTTCTTCCTTAAAACAAAGACATTAAGAGCTATGAAGAAGGAATGTTCAACGCATTTATATTCCATTTTTATTGCACAAAATTGTTGAACTTTCAAGTGTGGCCTTAGAGTTTGATTTCTCCATGTTTATTATTCTGCAGAGCTTTTGGGCAATGTACCTACTCACAACAGTTTTGAATATTTTACTTCCGTGATTAATTGAGGAGAAGAAATGACACCATATATTAAGATGATCAAATACTTAATTTTGAAACTGAAAATTGGCTCTTTCAGTCTAAAGGACTTCCTGTGCTGCGGCAGGAAAGAATTGCAGGGTTAGAGTAACATCTAAAACTGATATTGCTTTTTTTTTTTTTGCACTTCACATAAACAGTGAAACACTCCTTTTGAGTGTTCTAGTGCATAAAATGCTTTCCTAATTTTATTAAAATAATCTGAGTGTCTAAGTCAAATAAATTTTGTGCATTTTGTGTAAACATTATGGGTAAAATCCTGACCTAACAGAAAACAGTAACAAAATGTTTTCCTGAATTAAATAAAGCCTACTTAAAATCTGTTGAAGTTTACTATTACTATCGCTATTGCCGTTGCTGTTGCTATGACTATTGCTCTTACTGCCAATGGTATCAGTATTATTTGCTATGCAATATTTTGGTGCTAGGTACATGGATTTACATTGCTAATATCTGAAAATTAAGTCTGATTTCTTATAGATGCAAGATTCATGCATGATACCTTCTAGCTATAGGCAGGAATACATGTTGCTATTTCTCACAGACAATAAACATCACGAAGCTCTACTGATTTTCAAGGATTATGCCTTGCTGTAAATGCTATTTTCACATATATTTTTATAAAATTTGCAAGTTCAATTCTGTCCTTTGTGATTGCTTATGAACTTGATAAACAATTCTGTATGCATTTATTTCCCTAATAATCCTGTGAGAGATTCATCCTTTATATAATTTATTTTCCAAAGACCGAAAATACTGTTTTCTTCTGCTTTGTGTTTGTATCCTTCTATTTAAGCCTTTGACCCACAATATTCTTAGGGATGACTGCCAATACCATGTTTCATAGCTGTGACAGTACTGATTTAGGGATCTTTTGAAAAAATGGAGAGCAACTGATTTTTCCCTCTTCAATTTCACTAACAAGGGATTGATGTAGGTTTTTGGCTTTGGCTTTGATTGGGGTGGGTTTTTTTGTTTTGTTTTGTTTTAGTTTCGTTTTTGGTTTGTTTTTTTTTTTTTCGTTTTGTTTTGGTTTTTTTGTAATCCTGGTATGTAGGCTGAATATATGCCATGAAATATGAGTAACCTTTGGTGGTGTCAGGGGAGATATTTGTGCTTCCTTTAGGCGGCACACGCCCTTAGGATTAATCATGTTTTCTTTCTGTGGGTCTCACAAGAACGATATCTGTCCCTGTTAAAGAATGCACCAACACAGAGCAGTAGACAGTCTCTCTCCTGAAATCTTACTTTAGACAGGCGGTCACAGGCTAATGAAAGGAAGAAAACAGAGGCACATAAAGAATATGGTGGTGGGAGAAGTAATGGATGATAATTTATTTGAAGAGAAGGCATTCTTAGGACGATAATATAGTGCAAATAAATAGAAAATAGGCAGAGATGAATGATGATAAGACGAGGTGAATATGCTGAAGAAAGGATAGTTAAGAAAAACGAAAATGGGGTAGAAGATTTAGAATAATGAAGACAAAGAAATGTCATTCAAGAACTGCTAATTATTTACATGCCCAAATTTGGCTTCTACATAGCTGCTTCTAGTAGTCTGATTTCCTTGCTGGCTTGTCTCTGCTGTCTTGTACCAAGCATAAGACTGAGGAGAAATGAGCCATTTAATGTCTTTACATCTGGGGACAGCTTCCTCTAGTAGCTTGCGTCAAGAGAATGTCAAATGGGAGGAGAGTCTCCAGGCAGTGCAGCCTTTGGTTTGGTTGCTTGCACTCTTACCAGTTTCAGATGGTTCTTGTCTGCATCCTTTTTGTGTCTGCTTTGCTTTATTTGTTAACCTACACAATGATTATCATTCCTAAATAGCATAGGAATGTAATGAAATAGTATAACAGGGAAAAGTGACCTAGCTACCATATGTTACCAAAACAACAACAACAAAAAAAGGATTTTTTTCTGTTTTGATTCAAATGGTTTATCAATTTATTTTCAGTGTTATAATAAATCTTTGCTATGTAGTTGTTTCCAAAATATTGCTTCCAGTAAAACTGACTCAGTGCTTCTTG
Organism: Larus michahellis; assembly: GCF_964199755.1. Lineage (NCBI taxonomy): Eukaryota > Metazoa > Chordata > Aves > Charadriiformes > Laridae > Larus > Larus michahellis. The sequence goes on from NC_133896.1 coordinate 144,836,669, forward strand.
CACATAACAGTACTTGAAAAAGTAACAAAGAACAAGGAGATACTGTTCTGAAAACACACTACAAAAAACAAAACAAAACAAAACAAACCCCAAGAGGTAAAGAAAGATAAATCAGATGACAAAGAAGGCAAAGGGAGGATACCATTTGTTATCTGTACTTATAACAGTAAGAGCTGGGTTTTTTTCACTTATGAATGATTTAAACACATTTCGGTTTTTCTCATTTTGTAATTTTTCTTCTCTGTTGAAAAGATACTTTGTTTCTTTTTAGAGTTACAAGTAATTCAAGTTTGACAAGAAGTCCATAGTAAAAGAGGCTGAAAGACTGCTGTTTCCTTCATTTGCATACATTTATTCAGACAAATATTCACAAATTCTGTATTCTACAGAACTGAAACTGGAAAAAAAGCCATAAAGGAAATACAGTTTATTTTATGCAATGAAACATGTAAAAGTTTGATCTGAAGAACTGATTTTCTGACCAAAATCTCTCTCACTAGCAGGTCTGATAGTATTGTTTTCATATTCACTTATAACTCAATTGTCATCTGTATGAAAATGGTTCCTAGCAAAGAATAAAAATAAGACAAATAAGTTACATCAAACTGATCACATATTACTTTAATCTCTTCCCATAACAAAATGGTGTCATTCCATCAATTGCAGTTTTTCATAACCTACTATCAAACAGTATACTGAATTTTATCCTTAATTTCATAGGGATCTTTTAATTAATCCTTTCCTATCAGAACAGTATTGAGGGAACTGATTTGATCTCTTGCTGTTCTTATGTCTGCTGAAAAAATTACAGTAATCTTTCATTTTATGGGAATAATAAAAATGGAAATGATGCTTTCATTTGTAATCTGCAATGAATATTTTATTATAAGTTAGGATTTTGCTTCAGTGTTTGGGTATTCAGCCACTGTAACATCCATTGATAATACTTAACTGTCAGAAGGACTGATTTTCCAAAGCAGTTTGGTGCTGTTTCTGGAAATTTGGAAGAGTTATTGAACAATAAAAGACAAAGCCTATAGTTTATAGGAGGCTTTTAAGTCTCCTATGAAAAAGATGTTTTAGAAAGATATTGTAAGAATAAAACAATATCTCTTCCACTACATATTGTTTTTTTAAAAGTCATGCCTATTTTACATTTATTTAATCATTGAAATAATCTAGATTTGCTTAACAGCTTCACTGTGAGGGCCACAGTACTAACATGAATCAGAAGGCATTGGTATCACTTTCTTTTCTGTGAAGAGTAGGTGAAACATAGAAATAAACTGATTATGAGTCCTTACAAGGGATTACGTAGCAAATACAATTGGAATTGAAATAAGCATTTTTACCACAGAAAATAAGTTGAGCAAGAACAAAATGACTTCTGAGCTTAAAGACCACTAATAGTGGAAATGGAATAGACATCCAAATATGTCATTATTGTTAAGCCTATATATTATTCTTCTGTAGTGTCAGTTTAGACTTGAACTAGAAATGTGGCTGATAATGAGGTCTGTACGTAGTACAAATATTTGTCTAGCCTTGAGCACAGCAGATTTATTGGTAATCTCACAAAATCATCTTTTTCTTGCAGTAAAATTTATTTCTGGGTTTAAAAGGCATGAACGATTTTTTTGACAAGTTTATATTCTCATCTTCGTAAGTGAGACAGCTTGTGTTGATTTGAGAAGAGTATAGCTGTAGTGAAGGAAAAAAACAAGAACCCACAACTGGAAAGGAACAGTCCCACTCCCATCTCAGTGTAAATGTGTCTGCAGAGGGAGCTATATAGAAACAGATACTGAAGACACTGGAATTCCTTGATACCTGGTCATGATGATAAGAAAATTGTATCTTTTTATAGCACTGATTATACTGCATGTCACTCTGCCACTGAGTTCTCTTGGGTAATAGGACAAGAATATGAAAGGGTAGATCACTCAAAACATATTGAAATCAACTACAAATGCCTATCCTTTGACTGCACTGTCCAGTGCAAGATTATGTGAGAGCTCTGACGATCCTGTATAAAACCTGTCTCATAAATTCTGCATCTATAACTGTGTAGATGCTCATATAGCATTCATGTGTATGTAGCTGCTGTAAAATTTAGCTGTGTTTTACTTAACCATACATTTCAGAAATCCCGAGAGTCCGGTAGTAATCCCTTACTATTAACTGTTGTACAGAAGGACTCAAAAAAAAGTTCATAACTCTTAGCCTTCGTAAAAAATGGGCAGAGTTGCCGTCAGGCAGATTCCATTGACTGACTAAAAGAAGAACCCAGATGATAAGATTTAGCAAGGTCCTTAACTTTGATAGAATTAGATGAAGAGGAATCCTACTCTTGACAGCTTCCCTGAAGTCTCTAAGTTTGTTTAAGCTTCTAATGCCTTAATATCTTCGGTTGAGCTTAGAAATCATTCTCATTACTACCTCAGTGAGTATTTTGAGACCCACTGGAGTGCAGAGAATTCAGCTCTGTATCGTCTTTGCTCTCTGCAGTGTATCTGTTCAGACTATATGCGCAAGCAAAGTCTCATAAGCAGGGCAGGATGGTAAAAATCTGAAAGGAAGGCAACAATCTAAGACATAACATTTCCAATTTGAATTTCAATTGTTATGTTAAAAAATATTTGAATTAAAAGAAAAAGGGCTTCCGAAAATGACTGCGAACATATTGAAAATGTGTTGACAGTTTGAACTGACTCATGTTTTTCAGTATTAAAGGCAAAAAATGACTTTTCCAGTCCTAATGGGGCTTCAAACTGACATTGACATTTTAATGTATAAAATTTAGCTTATTTTCACTCCTATGTCTACTGTTGATGGCTGAACAGACATTTAATATATTTAACGTTCTACATAACACCACAGAACAGAGTCTGTTAAGGCTCTATTTTAAAAGACTACTGTTGTGCTAATTGTATTGTAACTCTATAAACAGATAACACCTTTAGTCCCTGCGCATAGTTCAGATTACTGATTATTATTAAATTTTTTATTCAGAGCTTTAAATGAAACACTCATTGATTTTAAGGAAGTTTATCATGAATGAAAACTGCTGCATCTGTTATTATGTTTTTTTAATCCAAATCTTCTTGAGCCAATGGGCATCTTCCTATGGACTTGCATGGATTTGGGATTTATGCTGTTGAAAAGGAAGACTGCCCTTTCAGGTAAGCCTGAGAGAATGGGGCTCACTTCCAAAGATTTGCAGACTTCATGCCTGTGCTTGTATTTATTGTCAAAAGAATATAAGCACCCAACATTCAGTTTTGTTGTGTATTACACAAATCATAGAATCATAAAATAGTTGAAGTGACCTTAAAAATCATCTAGTTCCAACCCCCCTGCCATGGGCAAAGACACCTCCCACTAGACCAGGTTACTCAAAGCCCCATCCAGCCTGGCCTTGAATGTCTCTAGAGATGGGGCCTCCACCACCTCTCTGGGCAACCTGTTCCAGTGTCTCACCACCCTCATAGTGAAAAATTTCTTCCTGATATCTAATCTAAATCTACCCTCTGCCAGCTTGAAGCCATTACCCCTCATCCTCAAACTGTCTCAATGCCCTTTCTGTTATAGATGATTACACTTTCTCTCACCAGTTGTTCAATTTACCTATCTGAAGTCTAGGGATACAGTTTAAAGCAGGCAAGTACTGATGTTAACAGCTAACTGATATTTTTGAAACTCTTATTCAGATACTGCCTAATCCTTTAAGAAGTAAGATCTCTTTAGGTTCTCAATCTAAAGTTATTCACAAAAAGACTTTCTTAGATCTTCTTAGTAGTATTTAGAAACATTTTCTCCATATTTCCCTCTTACATTCCTTTTTCTCAACTCTTTCTTTAAGGAGTCTTAAAAGACAGTGAGGATAGCGGCATAAACAAGTATTTTACTTCATTAATTTAGTCTGCTTATTGCTGAATGTATTATTATTGAAATAACATGCTTTTTTTTTTTTAATAACAGCTATCAAGCTGGCTTCATGGTGACCATATAATAGTAAAGAAATATTCTTAAAATAGCTATGGTCTGATTCTCATGTCTACCACAGTACATTATAGTGTCAGAACTATCTAAACATGGCTTTGAAAGCTGAGTAAAACACACAGACACAGAACATTGTGCAGCCTGCTCTAGGTGACCCTGCTCTGGCAGGGGGGTTGGACTAGATGATCTCCAGAAGTCCCTTCCAACCCTATGATTCTATAATTCTATGATTGTATGATATGGAACCTATTTTGAGATGTGAAAAGAAATTAATATATTTAAACATAAGAACTGAAATTATTCAAAGCCCTCAGTTACACATAAACACGTAACCTACAGTATTCCAATCTGTCATAAATGCTGTCATTTCAAAGCAGTAACATGAAAGTCTTTAGCTGAAGATCATGAATACGTCTATATCTGATCATATGCTAGAAAGATCCAAAACTGCTCTTCATGAGTGTATAACTTGACCATAAATCAGAAATTATCTTTTGCTTTGGACTGTTATGCCGTTCAACTTCTGTATTATTTGTTTTATTGAAAGAATCAAAATTTTTTATAAAGTATCAAAAAGAATATGAAGACAAAATAAAATGCAAAAATATAGAGGTGAGTGGGAAAGAAAATCAAGAGCAGAATTCAATATACCATAAATATTTCTTGTTATCTTGTTTCCTGATTTGCAAATAGCCACGTTGGGAAGTTCTGGTCTGTCAAAAGCAAAAGTTTTCATTAAAATCCATTTATTTAGAATACAATTCACTAGCAAATCAAGGACAGAATGACTGTTTGGGAGACAGTCATTCAACAGCGCAGCTAAAACACGCATACCAAGGTATCATTTTTCTTGGAGATGGAAGAAGTGGGAAAATTACATAAGGGAGCCAGTTTTAAATCCCTGCTTAGCCTAATTTGGAGAAGGGAGATAAACTTGGGACTACCCGTTCCCAGGTACCCCTAACTATCGGTCCTAACATAAAATGACATGAAAGAAAATCTGTGTGAATTGAGTAAATTGTATTCAAAAGTTTCTAGAGAAACACCCGAAGCAGCAATGGTCATTCTAGCTTGAGGTGAAAACTGTTTCTTGTCTTCCCTAATAGCAGTAGGCAGCATTGTTTGCAATTAAGTGTTATAAGGACAGAGGGAAAAGCTCTCCCTAATATTTTTTCTTCCTTTGTCACTGTAGACAATTGGTAAAGTACATATTTTTGAATTGTCATCCAGTTCTTACTAATCGCCAGCCTATCATGGTAATAACTATAAGGAAATGGAGAGAGATAAGCAAAAGGCACATGAAAGAACACTAAAAGCTGTCCAATGACAGTACCTATTACCTCAAAGCTCAGTATGTATATTCCAACTGTTCTTTCCTTCTGCATTGTTTTGAGAGCAACAACAAGGACTAAAATGAAATCATAATAGTTAATATTATGAATTATGTGTACTAGGTGATGTTTTACTACTACTATGGATAAAAGGAAGTTCCCACAGTTCTCCCCTTTGTCCATAACTCCTTGTTCTGAAAGCTTAATAATTTATTGCTTTTTCACATACGTATGTGGTAATTTTATGAGGTTTTTTTCTTTGGAATTTAGAAGGATATAGTCCTTATCTGTAATGGGATATGTACAAATCCCTCAATGTGTTGTCAACAATATTTCTGCATGATTTCTTTATGCTATGATTTCTCTATGCTATGATTTCTCTGTCTCACAGTTTTCTTCCAAATTGTTGCTTCTAAATTAACCTTTCCCCTTGATTCTCCTCTGTCTAGGGCTGAGCATAGCTTCTTCCTTCATGCTATTGCAACTTAATAATATCACAAATGTCTTTATATCAAATGTAAAATACATCTTATATAAGAGATAATAAAATACATATAGTTCTAACTATATTCTAACTATATAATGATAACATCATTATATCATGATTCCAATATTTCTTTGGAATGTTCATTTAATACTAACTTATGCTTTTTTTATAAAGTTTCAAGTTTGGGTCATTTTCTTAGCAATGTTTTTCATTCTTTAAGTCCGGTGATCTCATTGACTTACCTGTGAAACTTTTTATGCTAGTGAAGTTTACTGTGAAAGGGTTGTTGTGTGATGGTGCTTCTCCTGAAGTCAAAGAAGATTTGGTTACTGCTAGAGGAGCCATGCTTCTTATGTCTGCCTTTCAGTTTGACAAACAGGCTGCTGTTTGGGGGAGTTGTTCCTCCTGTAATATAGATGTGATTGCTACTGGGGAAGACAGTTTCACATCAGTTAGCTTTAGACTAATCAGGAAAATAAGTAATAGAAAAACCTCTTCTCTAGTGGAAAGTGCATCACAGTCTGCTATTTTTAGATAAAGCCTAGTTTGCTGGCAGATGGTAAACATTAAATTTGCGGCTACTGGATTTTGCATTTTGGAAATGGTTCTTACAGGATATGCGGTCTGGTTTTTCAAACAGTTAAGAATGTGAGCGGGTCCATTGATTTCAGAAGACCTAATCATGTGTGCAAAGCTATCCTTGTCCATAAGTATTTGTAAGACTGGGATTTAAGCAAGTTTTCTGCCTTAAAAATAAATAAAATAAAACAAAACAAACACCCCCCCAAAAAAACAACAAACGAAAACAAAAACATATTATCATAGCTGTGTGAGGCTAGAAAGGTTAGGGTAATTCTCCATTTCAGCATTTTATTTTGCTTCACACAGAAGGCCTATTAAGTCACCAGTGAATCTGTTGTTTGTTTTGGGCTGTTTTAATTTCATTTCTGTGCATTCTCATGGCAATGTCCTTTTTACAAACATTGTGAGGCATTTAATAAGTAGACAAATGTACATAAGTTCCACAATGAATTGCTCAGTTTAAAAGATACAATAGATTTGTCTGTGCTGTTGTCTTAAAATTAAATAACCAGACACTGAAAATGCTGGCTACAAATTCATTCTTTTTTCTCTGTTGTTCATTCCATGACATTTCTCTGCATCCTTTGGTTCCTTGTAACAGATTAGTAAAAATCCAATTTAAGATGCAGATTTGAAACATATTTTTTCAGTGATTTACACCTGTGGTCCAACCAGTAACTGTCTTTGTAATTGTGTCTTATATTTAAATGTAATAATTATTTTTACTTTTTCATTTGTCTTTCTCAAATCATCTTTTAGGAAAGGGCTGATTTCTGTGTAAAATCTTTTTATATTTTTTGTTTACTTCAGTGACAGGAAGAACATATAAATGTGACTCTTCATGGTACAGCAACAATACAATTATGTTTTCTTATATTCATGGCACAGTACTAACACAGTTAGATTCTTACATTTTCTATATTATTAATAATTAATAATTTTTAAGGAATATGGGATTCTATACCAGGCATAAAGTAAAACCCTGAATTCCTCCCCTTGCCCTCAGTCTTCCTGAATTATGTTACAAACTTAGTCGATTAATTTTTCTCTTTATTTCCCAGAACATTGACTAGATTTATATAAAAAATTGACTCACCATTAGAAGAAAATAATCCTCAGCTACAGTTGTAGTAAGTAACACAAAATCCCTATAAAAGACACCAGAAAAACTGGGTTAGCTGTAGCATGCATTCAGAGGAAATCATAGGCAAAGCTAATATCCACTTTGTAATGCAACTTAACACTTTTCATTTTAAATAGAATTACTGGTTTATGTTGCTGTAATGAAAAGGCAACATTTCTCAGAAATTCTGAGGAAGCACAATTTCTTATAGAACTGTTGATTTAATGTCATGGCAGAAAGCAGCTGGACTGCCATCCTAAACAAACTGGGCAGGACAAGACGAAGGGACAAATTGTTCCCTGATTGTTGTATAGGTGATCAGAAGTTACCACATGAAGATCACTCTGTTATCACACAGTAGCAGCAATACATATTCACAATATTGTGATCACCTGCCTCTGTTTGGGATGTGCAATTCAGGAAGCTGAACTGACTACATTCCAATGCCTGGCCTCTAGTATAATTAATGATATAAGGGAAGGAAAATTTGGACAGAAAAAACCCACAGCTACAAAATAAATGAATTGCATATTAATAGAAAAATTACATGGAAATAAGAATTGCTCCTTCCTTGTAAGAAAAGGAGCTTCCACCAATCTACAAAACTGAAATATTTAATCAAATCAAAGGGTCAAATCTGACGAGTGGTTTCTTCTGCTTAGTGCTGCCAGTCTATTTCTCGCTCTATAAGGGCGTTACATTCCCCAGTAACTGCTACAAGTGGGTTCATAGTTAGCTACACCGTTCACTCGTTGTACATAGGAACTTATATGTCATTTTTAACAGGTATGCAGAAATTTAAAATGAGTCATCTCTTGGTCCTAGATTAGAATATAACCTTCAATTCCTTTCTTTATTGGCAGACTGAAAGATAATATGTGTCCCTTGAAATTGTAATAATATAGTCACACAACATCTTCAAAGTTGTCTTTCAGTAGGCAAATGCATGTTTTGTGAAATAAAATACTTCCTCACTTAAATTTTAAACTACCAAACCTACTTCTTAGTGGCATTGTATGTATGCACTAACCATTAGATTAAAGTATCATCATTACTTGCTCTTTTTTTAAAAAAAACCTGCATGATTAATATCTCATTTGAATTTGTCTCACTTTAGCATATAGACTTTTTGTTATTGTTGTTTTTATGACTTTTCCTTGCTAAATAAGTGAGATTTTGTGATTAGAAGGGTATTTTTACATTGCAATTAGTCATGTCTCTATCTTCTTTTTGCAAAACCTCAGCAGACTGGGGCTCCAAAGTCTAAAGAATAGGATTACTTTCTTTAAAGGCGCATACCTAAAACATAGTTGATATTTATTACCATTGACTTTAAAGGGAGACCTAGAGGACTAACTCAGCTGTCTACACTGGCAACATTTGAAAGTAGAAGAGATGGATCCTATTGTTTTTTTCTCTATCATTTTCCTGAGTTGCTTTTAGCGTATCCCTCATTAGCACTGATAATATTTTAAAATAAAAACCTCAGAATGGATTGCAGTGTTCTTAGTAGGGATGAAGTCATCCCCCTTTTCTTACAAACTGCTTCCTCCTTATGTTTCCAAAGATAGCATCAGTCTATCAGACTGGAGTCTTCTCTTCAGTTGCTCTAAAAAAACTCCCAAACCCCTAGGGCTTTTTTAGTCATTGATTTGAAGGGTACTGGCCGTTGCTTCTCTCACATTCACATGCATTCTGTAGCTATGGCTTCCATTCCTTGTTCCTGTATAAATCTGTGCTTCACTTTGGATAAAGAATTTTTGTTTGAAGAAAAAGAACAGAATACTAAATGGATTTGTATCATGCTGCCTGGGTATTTTATCCTCATTGGATCAGTCCTCTGTAAGATTTATTATCAGTGATTTTCTGTTTACTTTCAGATCATTGATGAAAACATTCACGTTACAGCATGCTGAGCTTAGAACTGGGAAACATGTACTTCTTTATTCTATTTTTAATTCTAAAAGTGGTTTTCTCTGTGTCTTGGGCTTTCAGTTTCTCTGCTCCAGTTTCTTCATTCGTAAAATAAGGATAATTCTACTTTCTAACTCTCAAAGGCATGCTACCGTGACTTGGCACCAAAAAAAACCCCCCAAAAGCAAAAGAAAAAAATCACCAACCTTTCAAAAGAGAGAAGAGGTGAAGAGAAGGCAGGTGGGAGTGAGATAAAACTAATCCTACCACAGAAATTACTATGTAGGCCTATACTCATCAGAGGGTAGTTACGGTGTGGCTAGAGAGTGCTCATACATGTTTGTATGTCTCTCCCATAGCCACCTTTTCCATTAGACTGTTTTCCAGAATAGCAAAGCAGTAGGGATTTGTGCACTTATTCTATTTATTGCAATATTAATTGTCCGTGTGATACCAGAAGAAACATTGACATAGACTTGTGGTAATTTCAGATAAAATGCCTCGGTACTAAACTGTCAAAAAAGATCTGTTTTTTTAACCTCAATTCACACCATTTATTTCACTTGATTTGAGAAGAGTCTTAGGTTCTTCAAAATTCTGTGTAAACAGGATTTTTTAAAAAATACCAATTACCATAGAATCACAGCAGAGAATCATAAAATAGTTTGGGTTGGAGGGGACCTTTAAAGGTCATCTAGCCCAACCTTCCCTGCAATAAGCAGGTACATCTTTAACTAGATCAGGTTGCTCAGAGCCCTGTCCAACTTGAAGTGGGGGGTTGGGAACTGAGGGTGTTGGGAGCTGGGAGTTATGAAGTGAAGGAGCTGGGAACCTGGAAATACAAGGGAACCTGACACTTTCAGATTTTAATCTCTCTGTGTAGCTGAAAATTTCTGCCAAATGGAATGGGTATAATCTAATGTTTAAGACCCTGGAAGCAATGTCAGCCTATGAAACTTAAAATACTTGTATACATCAATCTTCTCACTGGAAAGGAAATTATGTATATTTAGATTTATGTTTTTGTTTTTAACATGTGTGTATATTAAATCTTTCATATTAAGCAAACTTATTAAAAATACACTAAGCTTATGTCCAGGAGGTTGCATATTTTCTTATTCTAATTTTCATTCTCAGACACTGTGCTCTGGTATTAGACAACACAGATAAATATATCCATGCACTGATACGCCTCTGCAGCTCTGTTTCAGGGGGCTACTAATGAGATGAAAAATCTTGGATAAAAATAGGGAAAAAAGAAAAACTGTGAATGGGCTCAATGACCCACTTACAAAAATATTTGGTGACCTGCCATGAAATAGTTAGAGAATGAAGAAAGCACCATAAAAATTCTGCATCCTGTTAGGAACTCTGATATCTTCAATAAGAATAGTGGTACAAAGACTGGTTGTCGCAAACAGACAAATAGTGCTTGTGAGTCATCGCTTTCATCCCAAAGTAGCATGCAAGCAAAATTATCTCTTTACATAATGCAACAAATTCAACCAATGATGACAAACAACTCACCAAGTCACATAAAAGAATTCTCATAATATGCAGGCTGCTTTAAAAGTTCCACTAATTGTTAGGCAAATTCCAATTAGCACTAGCTGTTTTACCACTACTCGTGTGTTCTGTATACATCTGCAATGCAAAAGCAAAACTCTCTCTGTCTTACAGGTGTGAGGGTTCCATATGTATTCAGCAAGTTCATTTTCTTTGGAATATTCTATAGTAAGCAGTGCTGGAAAATTTACCACAAGAGATTTTTTATATGTTTGTAGAGATGTTTGTTTGGCAGCCCTGCCTTTTAGTTACTTGTGCTTGATTAGATGCTCAACTCAGTCACTGTCTCCATGGACCTTGGAGATGCCTGACTCCATAGTTAGGGTCTATTCTACAAAAATAAAATATTTAATTGAGTACTGCAGTCTATGGAGAAAGATAGGTAGCTCTGAAGACCTTAGGAAAGATTGACTTTTTCTAATGTAGGTTTCTCCTAAGTTAAGACAAAGCAATCATCCTACAGAAAGGAGACACCAGTGGGAGCCTTCCCCTTAGGAACCAGTCTGACTTGCATTCAGGAGCAGGCAGTGTATAGAAATAGATATTTCTTATCTAATTTTCTTGTAGTATTCACCCAAGATGTAGGAAACCTATTTTGTAGACTTACTCATCCCCAAAGGAGATATTCCAAGTAATGATCTAATCTTTCTGGTAAACTGGGTAACTATTCAGACGGGCTAGAAAAATCATGGGCCATAAGATGAAGAGGCAAAAGGAATCTGTGTGCATGAATGATGAAAACATTTAGAGACGGGAATATGGTGGGATCTGAGTAAATTCTTTTTTTTTTTAATTTCATTTGTATTAGTATTTAAATTCCCATGGGAAAAAAACAAGTAACAAAACCAAAACAAGGCAACCACAGTCCAAAGAGTAGGTTCTGCAGCCTTCTCCCAGTTTAGCAATTTGTTTTTCTTACATTCCTTTTCTAGAAATAAAGACCACTCAAAGGGTTGAAGTGTTTGACAAAAGACAGATTTTTTTTTAAATTGTTACTTAATGAACACTAACTAAACACACACACACGTATATATATATAAAAATTCCACTAGAGATCAATATGTACAGAAAACGTGCAAAGGGCAAAAAAGTACTGTTCAAATTAAAATCAAGAAAGGGTATTAAAATTTCTGCATAATAACTGTAAGAGGTTATGCAGTTCTGCAAACACATATTTGAAATAATGTATTATTCTTTTTTTTTTTTTAATTTTATGATGTCCATTTTTGGATGAGACTTAGAGAAACGGTATTTCTTTACAATTCTGGCATGATGTAAGTTGGAAAATACAACTTAATATAATCCTCTGGGTTTTTCAAGAAAGACACTTTGCATCATATTTACATCCAAGTAAAACTAGAGCAGTAAGTCAAGCTAGGAATGTTGAATGCCACAGCTTTGCTGTGTTGCCTCTTTGTGCCAGCAATGCAGTGAATGGGCACAATAACGCGTTTACAAAATTAGCTGGTGAAACGCTTTGAATGTAAAATAAAGACCATAAAATCCTGCTAGAGTTGTAGGTATCTTCAGCATGTCACAATATATAAAGCAATGGTAACAAAAAAGGGCAAAGAAGGGTAAAGAAAATAGTAGAATAAAGAATAAGTAATTTTCATCTGTGATTGCTTTGTTTGTTCATGTATATTGGTCACATGAAGTAGCCATCTGTTCTGTATCTAGGCAACACAAAATTGTTCCATTTTAGTAGTAAAGTATGAGAGTAAATAATAATTTTAATAGGCACATACTGCAAAAGAAATGAATGACTGGTTTACCCTTCTGTTAAGGCTAAAGAGAAACAAAAAATATATTTTTGAATAAAAGGTCAAAATCAATTAAATATATTAAAAACTTTCAACATATTACAAGCATAAATATGAAAATGCCCTTTAATTTTGTCTCATGTAACATAACATGAAGAGGCTTTTCTACAGTTACCCTCACTTTTGCTTCTCTTCACTGGGAAGAATAATTTCATTCCTATCAATGCTGTATATAGACAGATGAGAAATAGCTATTTCTGGGGATCCAAATACGAAAACAAATTCACAACTTTTTTTTCCCCCCATATTATTTAATACTTAACACTTTATTGTTAGTATTCTTTATAAACAGGATAGAGTGGAGGGGAAAAAAAATGTTCTGTCTAGTCATTCCTGGATATTATTCCTTCTGCTGAGCAATAATCTACGGACAGATAACATGCAATGAAAGTGCTTTTAGTGTGGTTTATAATAACTTCTTTTGTTAAATTTCAGTGGACTGCAAGTCTCTTAGTTTTAGGATTATGTTCTTGAATACGTGAGAGTAGAGAGAAATATGAAGTGTGAAGATTATTTAATTTTGTCCAAGCACTTTTCTTCTCTTTTCTTCAAGTTTATGAATTCCTGGAATCAAAGGATAGCATCAACTGATCATCTCTGGCTTTCTGTAGAAACCAGCACAAAGATCTTAGCCAAAACTGCAAAATGTGAACTCCTAGTCTTCAGAACTGGTTTCTAAAGAAACTGTTATTTCTGCTACATTCTTTATTTGAAAATAACAAATAGAAAATCATTTTTGTAATCCTATTTTGAAATACCCAAACATGAATACTGAACAGTTTCTACCCCTTTTTTTTGTCTCCAAAATAACATCTGTTACATAACCAGAAGGATACAGGATGGAAACAACAAAGTCCATGTACTCAACATTTACATTGCATAAAATAACATGTACATTTTTAAGTCCAGAAGCAGTTTCAGCTTTTCTGTATATTTAATACCCTTTTTAGGACTTTCTCTCTTAATCTTCTACTCTTTAACAATCTGAAGGAATGGTTCCAGGAAATAAATTTGTTTTTATAACCAAATTTGATCAAAGCTTTTCAGGCTTCTCAGATACATTTTCAGCTATGGAGAATCATTTCAGAAGATCTGACTATCTCACCTGAGTAACCAACCTAAAGTCTGGCAATGATCATACCACCCTTTATAAAATACTTCTTTTCTTTTGCTGCAAATATAGATTTCTTTTTTTATCATTTATGCCTGGTACTGATGGGTCATAATTACCATATCCTCACAACTTTAGTAAAGCCTTTGAAACCATTTCCCACAGCATTCTTCTGGAGAAATTGGCTGCTCATGGCCTGGACAGGTGAACTCTATGCTGGGTAAAAAACTGGCTGAATGGCTGGACCCAAAGGGTGGTGGTGAATGGAGTTAAATCCAGTTGTCAGCCAGTCACAAGGGGTGTTCCCCAGGGTTTAGTACTGGGGCCAGTTCTCTTTAATGTGTTTATCAATTTTCTGGAGTTCACCCTCAGTAAATTTGCAGATGACACCAAGTCGGGTGGGAGTGTTGATCTGCCTGAGGGATCTGAACAGACTGGATTGATGGACCAAGGCCAATGGTATGAGGTTCAACAAGGCCAATAGTCAGATCTTGCACTGGGGTCACAACAACCCCATGCAATGCAACAGGCTTGGGGAAGAGTGGCTGGAGAGCTGCCTGGCAAAAAAGGACCTGGGGGTGTTGGTTGACAGCTGACCGTATATGAGCCAGCAGTGTGCCCAGGTGGCCAAGAAGGCCAATAGCATCCTGGCTTGTATTAGAAATAGTGTGTCCAGGAGGACTAGGGAAGTGATTGTCCCCCTGTACTTGGCACTGGTGAGGCTGCACCTCAAATATTGTGTTCAGTTTTGGGGCCTTCAGTACGAGAAAGACACTGAGGTGCTGGAGCGAGTCCAAAGAAGAACACAAAGCTGGTGAGGGGTCTAGAGAACAAGTCTTATGAGGAGGGGTGGAGGGGACTGGGGTTGTTTAGTCTGGAGACAAGGAGGCTAAGGAGAGACCTTATCACTCTACAACTACCTGAAAGGAGGTTGTAGCAAGGTGGGGGTCAGTCCCTTTGCCCAAGTAGCAAGCGATAGGACAAGAGGAAATGGCCTCAAGTTGTGCCAGGGGAGGTTTAGATTGGATATTCTGAAAAATTTCTTCACTGAGAGGGTTATCCATCCCTGGAGGTATTTAAAAGACGTGTAGATGTGTCACTTAGGGACATGGTTTAGCGGTGGACTTGGCAGTGTTAAGTTGATGGTTGGACTCGATGATCTTGAAGGTCTCTTCCAACCTAGATGATGCTACGCTATTCTATTCTATTCTATTCTATTCTATTCTATTCTATTCTATTCTATTCTATTCTATTCTATTTTATTCTGGTTTGCTAGATTTTGAGCCCTACAACCTCTTAGATTTTTTTGTTTTGTGAAGGATCTGAGTTAGTTTCAATGCATTGAGGATCATTTCCTGTAGAAATTAGTAGACTCTCATCTTTTACTGGTGTTATATTGAGTGTGGGTGTATCAAGAGTGTTTGCTGCTTTAATGCATGCCAGTTAATGCCAGAAGGATAGCTGGATTGATTCCGCAGAAATAAAATTCATGTGTGAGATTTTGATAGCATGTTTCATTTTTTTGTAAAAGATGTGTTAGTACAAATTAGGATGTGAAATATCGTAGATTTGAGAAGCATGTTGACTGCTGTCACAACCTTGCCTAGCCCTGATAGGCAGCAGCAGTCTTTCCAGCCATCCCCCTGACCTGCGCTGTTTACCAAGAGGAATCTCTGTAATTTTCATCTTCCTCCTAGTTTCTTTAGAGAGCCGTAAATGATCACTTCCTTCCCTGCTCTTTCAACAGCTCTTTGTTGGATTAGAAGATGAGTCCCCTCTAATACAGTTCTGTGAGCACTTCCCTTCCTTGCCCCTGGTGGCAAGAATCAGGAGGTGTTGAGGTTCCGCTTGCTGTGCCCTTTAGGGATTAATCCCATTAAACTCCTTTGTTGGTGTGAAGAGTGATTCCTTCAGTGTCAGTTCAGAGTGGAAGTGCAAGTCAATGTTTTAATTTGCCCCCTAGAAAAAGTGGGGGTTTTTTTCTCTCTAGGTCTCTAAGGGGAGACTTCCTATAGTTCACCCCTGAGAGTAGGGGATTGTCACTGCATGATCTCCATCTATCTCTCAGAAGTTAAAAAAAACTGAAATCCATCCTGAAGAAAAAATTAGGAGCTAGAGCATAATTTGGAGAGATTTAGAAACACCAGAAAGTGTTGTAAAGCCAATTCTTGTTCAATTTCTTCATTCCAGTATTTCTAGCTTTCTGATAGGGTATTAAAATCACTACGTGAATATGTAAACATAAAGAATGCAATAACTAAAGCCATCAGGCTGAAAAAAGTAAGTTTATCCTGAGATTCATAAAAAAAGTTTTTTAAAACTAAAGAATAATAATTCATTATTGCTCGCCTTTATAATGATTTAGTGCTATAAAAAATATATTATTAATTAGAGAAGCAAGAATATAAAAAGCACCAAAACCCCAATCAAGTATAAATTTACTAGTGGACAAAATCTCACATTACCTGGAAGATTAAATTAAACAAATCTAATTGTCATTTCCTTTTCTAAATTGTGAATGTAATAATTGAAAGTCTAATTCCTCCCTAAGGCCCAGAGTAATTCTATCAGTAAGCCATTATATACCACTTAAAAAAAGGAAGTTTTTGCTATGCTTATGAAATAATGGCTACTGTAACAGGAAATCAGCTACCAACAGGTGACTTTTATATTAAAATGTCCAAAATTTACATTTCATTATTTCATCTTATTTTTAATGATAAGCTTTACCTCACCTGTTATTACAACTTTAATAAGGATGAAAAAATCAAAGAATAGCACCAAAGAAATTAATAATTAGATACAAAGATAAAAATACTATCAGATAAGTAAATAGTGAACCATGAGTAGAACAATCTCACATCAGGACCACATAATGGAATAGTTGACTTAACAAGTACATTCCCTTCCCTAATTTATTTTTATGGTTACATTGTTATTTATATATTGTATTTTTATGATCATATATTTGTGATTTATGCTTATATATAGTATGATTGAGAGTAAGCCTAACTGAATGCCATGTGAAATCTTCAAAGCCATACTTAATTTAAAACTAACAACCATGAAGTTGAATGAGGAATATATACATATCTGTCTTTCAAATCAACAGATGTAGGTCAAGACTGATACAAAAAGCAAAAAATGTCACCAATTATGATAATGTGTTAGGGCAAGACTAATCATGACCTTCCAAATTTATTCATAACTTTATAGAAAACTGATAGAAATTATGAAATAATGTGTTAAAGCAAAGAAGCAACTCCAGGTTTTCACTGATTTAGCTTGATATTTCTCTAGGAATGCTCTAACTTAGAATTGCCAAACTATAAAATATTTAGGTTCTCTGTGCGTAAATGAGAGCTATGGAAGTGATAAGCCTCAGTAAAGTGATAGCCTCAGTAAACTGAGGCTATGGAAGTGATAAGAAGGGATTTATACTTGTTTTTTCCTTTTTAAGAAGAGTAATTGTGGCACATAATAGTTCTACTGTGGTGGTAAACTCATCCTTAGAAATACTAATTCAGAATATTCCGTGTGTTTGAATGTGCAGCAGAATTGATTTAGTTCACTCTGTTAGAACTGTGAATGCTGAGGCACATCATTTAAATCCATTTATTTCTCACAGGGGATTCATGATGTGCAAAACCAATCTGAGACAATCTATTTTAATATATTCTGTAGACTTCAGTGTCAAAGTCTTAGAAAAGATAGTTTTGTCAAAAACTTCTTTTTTTAAAAAAAAAAAGTAAATTCAGCAGAAGTCACCCCCCAAAATATAAATAAATAATTGAGTGTATTACTAGGAGTTCTAGAAATCTGTTCATGTAAAACCTGAAATATTACTTTATCTTATTCAAGTCTGCTAAAGCTCTATTTTGAATAGTAGATGGAGACAGAAGTGCATGAACACTAAAAATTTTTTTCGAAAAATTTTATTTTAGCAATTGATGAAGCTGCTTAGCAGACCGCTCAGCACAGGCCACATGTAAGTTACATGCGAGGGTTGGGAGACGCAGTGGCAATGGTGCTCTCGTCTGTGGATTCTGGCATTGAATGAAGTTTAAGCTTTATCACAGCCTAGTTAGCCCACCCAGTTGCAGGGTTATAGGGTCAAACTTTGGGATACAGACATCTAAGACATCCTTACAGAAGATACCTTATTTTTCTTCAAGCCTTTCTTAAAAACAGATGTCAAGGGAAATTTGATATTGGCATATGCCAATATCCTCAGGCATAAAAAAAATAATACATGTTCTATGTATGTAATCTGCTGCTTCAATACATCATGGTTTTGTTTAAGTGGGATACTTTACTCGCATCCACTGACAGGGTTCTTCAGCAGGCATTTTAGATGTTGCATAGGAAATTTCATTTTAAGGGAGCATTTAGTACAAAAAAGCTTGTGGAACAAGATTGATAATTATGAATCATTTACTTTGGTTGAATATCATTTCTGCTATGCTTTTCTCAAAGAGGTGTATATAGTATAATTATTAATCATTTTTAGAAGATATATACAGAGTATGTAGCATTAAAAAAAATTAATAATACTCTCACTTTATTTTGGCTTCCAGGTATTTTATTAAAAGTTTTGTCAGTGATTAGTCACTGTCAGACTAGCGAATGGTAAGGTTCATTTCTCCTCAGTCCCTTTCCTTACTGCTTTGTCAAGAAGCTGAGCATTTTTCAGATTATTAAGGATATTACAAATTCTAGTCAAATATTACCAACAGAGCTGTTTTGTCTAATTTCTCAGAAAAAGCTAATGCATTTTACATGAGCTTTCAGAACAGCATGCTACCTGGTTTACAGGTTATTGACACCATACTTCATAATGGTATGCACCACAAATAAATAAGGCAAGGGCTTTATCATCTTTTTTTCAATTCAGAAATTCAATTCAAGTCAGAATGTAATTAGCTTTTCAGAACAACCACTTGTTAAGATTGAAATAATGCAACATTCCTGCTCATTTTTAACAACTATTAAGTTAAAATTGTGTACTCATAGTCTGATGATTTAAAAATCCACTGCAGCCTACATCATGAAAAGGTCAACTCTTATGCGAGCCTAAACATAGCATTGTTTATGATGCAAAATAAATGTTTATGAATTTTTGTTTTACTTACTAGTAGATGTTTTTGGGAAATTAAAATCACAATGGAAGGTAGAGAAATAGTGCACATGATTTATTTCTGCACAATCAATTTCTCTTTTCTCTCAGTACCATATGTGCTTGTTTTCTGTGCTTGTCAAGAACGAGCATTCTGCTTCACCAGTGTTCAAAGTATGTTTTTGAATGCATTGTCTAGAATTGATCCATAACCAACAGACAGCTTCCACACAGGGCCCTGATGAGTGTACAGGCTTCAAGCCAGCCGAATATTACCAACACAAAAAATCTTTCCTGAGAGAAGAAGGGTTAACTTGGATGCTTTCTTCATCATAGATTAACTGGCATTGACGCAGTAGCTTCTGCCTTTAAAATGCTGCGGAGTGAATAATAGCTGGTGCACTGGGCCAGGTACAGCTGTTGTGTTCTCGTTCTGTGCTTGTAAGCATGCTCTTCTTCTGTAAGCATAAGAAAGGATGGTGCAGCAGCCACAAATTACTGAACTGAAATTTATGGACATATAATGAGATGCTTTGTTTGTGACCAAAGTATTTCTCTCATGTTAACAGTTAAAAAGAGCTTGCGCATTAAGTATATATATTTGCTATTGTTATAGATGGCAATACAGCTATTCTCCCTTAAAGCCTTAAACTCTGAAACAAAATATTATGAAAAAAATAATTTCTAACTGGAAAATTAGGAGTCTGTTCTTTTCATCTGCCTAGTTACATAGCTATTTCCATTCTAACTAAAAAAGGATAACATAATTTTAATAGGCTTTTAATTCCGAAGCTAGTATTCTGCATTCCATATGTATGATATTTTGCTGCCTTTAAATATTACGAACTAAAAAAAAAAGAAGAAAAAAAGCACAGTTCATTTTCAATTTTATAGTCTAAGATGTCTAAATGTTATGCAGTGCTTGCAAGTTTAGGGGAATGGAGTTTATACTTGAGAACTGGAAGCAGCACAGCCCAATGAGGGAAACCATTATGTCTGCTTCTTGCAGCTGAGAATGGTCTTTAAGAGGATAAGACAGTTGTCCATGGAGCAGAAGACAAGTGAAACCACTGCTAGTGACCACTTCTTAACCATCACCCTCTTCCAGGTGGTCAAACCTCATTTGAAACCACATAGCCTTCTATAATAGATTAATGATGTCAGGCTACCTACTGGGAACATATTTTGTATTAGATGCTGCATCGTCTTCCTTGCATTGTCCTACTTTTTGCATGTAAAAGTGCTTACCTCTGCAAGTAGTCCATTTGAACTAAAGAACTTCAAATATTTTCTTTTTCTTCTTTTTTTTTTTTTAATTATGTGTCTTCTGTGGTATATTAGTTGTTCAATATGTGTTACTCCTCTGCTTTCTGATATTTTTGTGCATTCATTTTTCCAACTACACATGCAGTCCTAAGCTAAAAATGAGACACGCAAGAAAAATGTGAACAGAGGCACAAAAATTAATTTTCCTTTGAGGGACATGCATTGAAGGTTTGGGACAAGTTCATAACTGACCTTTGTTTTCTTGTTGATAGTGGGGCCACTCTCGTATCACATCAGCTCACTGCAATTTGTGCCAGCTACATGCATGTCTTTGAGGCATTTTTGAGGCTTTTTTGATCACTAAAGATTTTTTCCAGATCATCTGTTCTGTGTGTTCCAAGGAGGATGAATATGTAAATGCCTAAGACAGTGTTAAGAGTGTTACAGACACAGCTGAAAGAGACTATAATTAATCCCAAACTGGAGTGACCCTTGCCACATTTTTTTTTGGGCTGCATGACTCTTCCCACTATAGGGCCAATGCAGAGAATGAGCATTATTTTACTTCCATTTCTTTGCCATTTATGGAATCCTTACACTCAACTCATCTTCCTGCAAGAAGCCCTATGAGCTGGATGTTACCTGTAAGGTATCTGCTGCATCAATATGCATCTGCCTTGACTGCACCGAATTTATAGAATCAAAGATGCTCTGCTATGTTTATTAGATAACATAGCAGTATTATTTTAGTTATTTAGTTGCTTAATTAGTTAGTTTATTTACAGAAACATGCAATTCCAGTGTCTTTCCATTGTGTGTAGTGGGCATGTATCTAATTAATGTTTCAGATCAAACAAGTTGAGTGAAAAGGCAATGGGAATAATGCACTCAGTTTGACCTCCTAATGGCCTTTATCTAATATGTACAAAATGCTAATTCTAAACAAAACTTAATTTTCTAATCATTTCACTCAAGACAAAGTGATTAGTTTCGGTGCTTGCTAGTACATAAGACAGCAAAGAGCAGTGTTCTTACTGGAGAAAAGGTAGCTATGGCATAAGAAAATAAAACTGGAAGTCAGCAGATATGTATCAGTGCTGGTGACTACTTCCTAAACTGCCAACAGGATTCACTGGAGGGCTACTTGGGGTGACTTTTAATTTGGTTAAATGCTAAACTAAATATTTGTCTTAAGAGGACACCTGCCTTTTGCAGACCTAATAGTACCATTATACTAACAGCCTATTGATGAGTAGAGAAATTTGTGTTTAGGTGAGCTTTGCAGTTCAATGGAAATATATGGGTTTATAGTGCAATTAACAAAAACTGTTGGGTAACTTTGTTTTAAATACCAAACAAAAAATAACCCAATTAAGTTCTTAACATTGTGAGCTCTTATTTCTCTTTTTCACAGAGACTTGTAAGCACTGGGGTTTTGACACCAGTATATTAATGAAATAATATTGTCTTCTTGGTCACTTAGTGTTTTTCCTAGCAAGAAAAAATTACGCCTAATGTCCTATAACACCTTTATTTGAAAGATTCCAATCTTTTGAAGCTGATAATTAAAGATAAAAATCTCTTTGTTGTTTTTACAGCTGGTTACCATTTAGGTTAACTTTCCTGTAATTTGTAGGGGTAAACCTAATATCTTCACTTGTCTTTAAAGTACGTAACTTTTTTCCTGTGTCCTATTAGGTTTTCTTTATTACAGATAACCAGCTAAAGGTGTTGTCTCTTCATCATAATATTGATCATCTGATTGAAAAAAATTGAAAGTATATTAATTTAGTCTTAGTTTCATGTAGGTTTCATCTATATTTTATAATAATAATAATGATAAAAAAAATCTCCAGTTTTCATAGACTTACAACACAACACACCTCTTCTTGATGAAATAGGCGCTTCTAAAAAGCAACCAGATGCTTTAGAAATGAAGATCTGTGCCACAACTGTGAAATAATGTACTGGGTCTAGCTGAGATGGAGTTAAATTTCTTCAGAGCAGGCCATTTGGTGCCGTGTTTTGGTTTAATGGCTGAAACAGTGTTGATAACACACCAATGTTCGGGCTATTGCTGAAGAGTGCTTGTGCAGGGCCAAGGCTTTTTATTTTTCCCACTCTACCCCAGAGCCAATAGGCTGGAGATGGGCAAGAGGTTGGGAGGGTGAGCAGAGTCGGGACAGCTGACCCAAATTGGCCAAGGGGATATCCCATGCCATATAACATCATGCTTAGAGGACATAACATCAGAGGAAGAAGTGGGGTGGGTTTGGCTTCCAAGTATCTGTTTTTCAGAGACTGGCAAGGCATTGATCTGCATGTAGGAGGTGGAGAGTGATGTCCTTTCCTTCAGCTGTTTTTTTTTTTTTCCTCTTTCTTTCACCTATTACACTGTCTTTATCTCAGTCCACAACTTTTCTTGTGTTTGTTCTTTCCATTTTCTCCTAGTGTATTTCTGGTGGGGGGTGTGACTGCATGAGCAACTTTGTGGGTGCTTAGCTGCTGGCCAGGGTCAACACAGCACAAAAAAGTAGTAGCAGCTCATTCAATTGTTTTTCTGTACTCATAGTGCATTTCACTTGTTAAATGCCTTTGGATTTGACCATCTAGATCAGTGACTCGAGAATATTTTCAAAGCATAAGCTTCTCCACCACATAGAACTTTTTTTATACTTTTTTTATACCTTTTTTATACTCTTTTTATACTTTTTTTTCCTGTCAATGACACTTAGAGCAATTGATTGATTTTAGCTCGTGTTGGTTTGGTTTTAATCAGGCTGTTTATAATGCATTCAACAGCAATCTTTTTATTGGACCTACTGTTTTATTGATTGTATTTTGTGTAGAGACAAGTTTAACTGGTGAATATTGGGATAAATAGTAAGTAAGAAGACAATAGATCAATGAATGTGTTCTGCAATGTTTGTTACTGTCATCTTTATTTACTATTTTTAAAAATATCTACATTTATAACAATTCTTCAGTGACACTTCATATGAGTTATGTGCTACTCATCATGAATAATGACAATAGAATTCAATGTTGAGAATGTCTTTGATCTCTAATGCTTTAGATAACATTCATTGGCCTAACCTCGTTACACAATAGTTTCAGAGCATTTTACAGTGAACAAGGCAAATTTAAAAGCAGTTAAGGTGTCATGTACAAATTTCGATTGGATTCTTTAACACTATTTCATTGTAGAAATAAAATAATGGCTTAACTGAAGGAAACTTGTTGACTTCCCTAGTGCTCTGATAAATTTATGCTCTCTAAGAAACTTTTCACTGCTTAGAAATGTGTATAAAAATAGGTTTACAATCTTGTTAAAATGCATCCTATTGTCTTTTCTCTTTCCTTACCCCCTAAGTGTTCTTATAAACATATGCTATCCAGGACATTTTCAAAAGGCTTCTATGCATTTAAGACTAGATAGTCTCCTGAATTATAAAGAATACACTTCAGATTTCAGTACTGAAGCAATATAAAAACAAATAATAATATTCTCACTTCACCCTCTCTCTGATCTATTCTCTTGTACTGCATGTGGTAATGAGATGTTCTTTCTAGAGAAGAATATTTAGGTTTTGTCTTCAGAACAGAAGTAATTTGAAAGAATCCATCTAGGTAGGATCAGAAGAGACTTTTTTCTTGTGTAAGCCTGAGTTGGATAATCAAATTAAAGACATCTTTATCATTTATATTTTAACATAATCTATTAATTCATATGAAAACTGTAAGTTGAGTTGCCTTCACTACACATTTCTCTTCAATTATAATACCTTGAGTTAAAATTTAACTGTACTACTGCTTGGATTGCCGAGTATTAAGAAATTTGCTTTGACAGTGGCACCTGCAAATTTTAAACTATTTTGCAGATAAAGGAAAACCGTTGATGTTTTATTTTCAGGATGAAGAAGTATCTGTGTAACGTTATTTCTGCACAGACCCATACATGGCTGCTCCACAGTCCTCCCATTTGCCTTAGTTACTATATAACTGCCTCTGACTCATTCTGCATATAGAGTCTGTGCAGAAGTGGTGCTTGCTCAGTTTTGCATTGGCCTTTCATACTGAAGGAAAAATTCAGCAATGTTTTTCTTCCTGCTAAATATGCGCGAAGGACACCGTCACTCTGTCTTGCATCCTACTGTCTTTGCAGTAAAGTTTAAACGCTACTGTTAAAGTTTTGCATAGAGTCAAACCAAAAAGGAATATACAGTTATATTGATTCCAACCAAAACATCATCTAGTCAAACATCCTGTCTCCAAACACTGTTGGGGCTGTTTGGGAACGATTAGGGAAGGGTAAGCATAGGACAAACTTATATGATAATTCCCTCTAATATTCCTCTGTCCTCCAACTATTTATATCTCAGGGACTTCCTGAACCAGCTGTGGTCTCTATGTACTCAGATATCCCCAATGGATTTCACTTCACATTTGAACACTATAATATTTGAGTTCAGCAGGTACACTTTTACAGTGATAAATGTGATGTGTACAGAAAAAAGCTATTAAAAAACATGAAGACTCTGCTGTATGCTTGCCATTTGCTCTTTGCTTTAAAAAGGTCCTACTCTGGCACTTCACAAATAAAAACAAAAAAGACATGATTATGCTTTGAAGTGTAGTGTCTTGTATCTTATTTATATTTCTTCTGTAATGTTTCTGATCAGATGCTGGACAAATCAATCTTATTTGTGAGAATTTTGTCTGAAAAATAAATTATAGCAGATCATACAGGTCTGGGCAGCAGTTGTGAAGAGGCACAAAGACAAAAGAAATGTGAAGCCAGACAATATAGCAGAGGTTTAAAAAGGACACAAATAGATCAAAACGCTTGTTGATTTTGCACAGATTTCCTGATGATTAAGTTCTTGTGATATCTTGGCTGTTCAATGTGTCTTATTAAGTTTGGCATTAGTCTTTATGTAATGGTTATGTCTCAGAAATTAAACATTTCGTTTTTAAGAAAACCTGTGAATGGCAGAAGAGGAAGTAGAAGTACTTCATTTTCAATGAAGAGTGTACCTCATTTCAAGGTGCTCTTTTAAAATTGATTGTAGTAGCTACTAAAATATATGAGCTTTATTCTTTCATTATTTTTATTTTTCCCCCTTAAATGGGAAAAAAAAATAAAATACAACTGGTTAGCCTTCTGCTTTGTTGTATTATTTAAATCTTAAGGAAGGAAGGAAGGAAGACAAAGAAACAGAGAGTGAGACAGAAAGAGGGAAAGAAAGAAAGAAAGAAGGAAAGAGGGAAGGAAAGAAGGAAAGAAGGAAAGAAGGAAAGAAGGAAAGAAGGAAAGAAAGAAAGAAAGAAAGAAAGAAAGAAAGAAAGAAAGAAAGAAAGAAAGAAAGAAAGAAAGAAAGAAAGAAAGAAAAAGAAAGAAAGAAAAAGAAAGAAAGAAAAAGAAAGAAAGAAAAAGAAAGAAAGGGAAGGGAAGGGAAGGGAAGGTAAAGGAAAGGAAAAGAAAGGAAAGGAAAGAAAAGGAAAGGAAAAGGAAAGAAAAGGAAAGGAAAAGGAAAGGAAAAGAAAGGAAAGGAAAGGAAGGAAGAAAAAAAGAAGAAAAAAGAAGACAAGACACAAAGCAATAGAGGAACACTCACAGTTGAAATTTAGGCTTTGAGCCAGACATCAAATTGATTTGATATGGATTAGGCCCTGGGGCCAAAATATGAAGATAAAGACTGGCCTTTTTCTGCAGTGATGTAATATTGGGTATTACTGTGTGGGAACTGGAAAAGGAAAGTTGTCACAGCATTTTATTTTTTGAATAATTTAAATAGAATAAAAAATCATTACATAGGAATAAAATAAATGCAAAATGCTACAAGATTGCAGTTATCTTCGTGATTGTATTGGTCTCTAAAGCTGAAGCCATAGTTCTTAGGTCATAATTTAGTGCATTTAACTTAATGGTGGCTTGTGCTTTCTTTCCCCCCCTTTTTCTTTGTTTTTTTTTTCCTAAGTGTATGTATTTTAATTATTTTTTCTGTTATTTTTAAAGTGAATTTATTATTCGTGTCAACGGCTAGATAGTAATTCCTGAAAGATGAACCCTCCCTTTTCCTGCACAGCTACTTCAGAGTAAAAAAGAGCAATGAAACATGTCCTCAAATGGAAACAAATTCCTCTTCACTTTTTATTGGTTAAATCCAGGAAAACTGGAGTGAAGTCAGGGGAGTCATTAAATATTTCCATCTCAATAGCAGATAGAGCAGAATCTGCCCTTTTGCCAGTCCATCTGTCCCAAGCAACAGGAGCTGCGAGTACTAGAGATGATTTATGCTCTAGATAGGGACTGATTTCGCTTAAACTTGCCTAAAAGGTAGGTGTCAGGTCTAAGCTGGTCATATACATTTGTCTGTTTTGTACCGAGGAAGAAAATTACTTTCATGGGAATTCAGCGAATCCAAAGCTAGACGTCTAAAAGCTGAAGCTACTTTTGGAGGGTTTTTTCTGTCTCGACAGTAGTTTTCAGGTTGCTACCAAAAATAATAGATTAGACACAGAGTTCTTAGTGGCTAAAGTTTACAGTGATCCAAATATCCTTCCATATCTCCTTTTGTCTGGAGCTCTATGTGACACAAAGGTGTCAGTTATGAATGATGTTTCTTCTTGACATGCTCATCCTGTTCTCACACTATCTATATAAACTATCCGTAAATCATCACATAACTTTCAGTTGAAAATACTTTTGTCTAAATACTAGGATAGATTACATTCCAATATCATATTTACTGCAAGTTAAATACTTTATAGTCGTTAGGCAGCCTACTTAGTCACTTGCCTATCTGGACAAGGTCCACAGCTGAAATGAGGGTGCACCTGAGCCTGCTCCTTGCAAATTGAAATTCTGTGGTTGGAAGAATATAATTTTGATCCTGAGCATGTTCACACTAGCGTTTTAATTCAGATCAAGAGTGCATTTCCACAGAAAACCTCAGTATTGTCACCACCTCCTTGCGCATTGTTTCACATTGCAGAGAGATTCTGTAAAGTACAGCCTGGACCCTTCCAGGTGAACCTCAGCTGGAAGACGTGCTCCCCCTTATGCACGATGTCCACCAGTGGTCATTCTTTCAGCCTATGTGACCAGGCAACAGTTAGGCCTTAGTAAAAAATAGTATGTGAATTGTGTACAGCATGGACATGAAGCCCAACTACCTGTTATAGACTTTCTCTTGCAGGTCTGCACGGCATGCTAACATAGGGATGGTCTCCAGCCACGAGGTAAGGCTGGAGCTGGACAGAAGTAAACTGTCTGGGTGGATTTCATAGATATTGGCCCCTGCTATTTGTCACTGCGGGTCCCCAGAAATTTTTAGTAGTAAAGGGGAAATATCACCACTGGTTTGTTGGGGTTTGTTTTGTCTCTTAGTAAGATTTCTGTGACATAGTGCGAAAACCAAGTATAAAGACATACCTAGGGATTTCCTCTCGTGTAAGTGGGATCGAAAGGAGCTCTGTGTGTAACCTTGTGTCTTCACTGCATTATCAAAACAGTGCAAGTGACAGCATGTAGCTTAGGAGTCCATTCAGTTTTAAAGGCTGTGGAAAAGAAAAATTCCCAGTAATTTCCATTTGTAGTCTTCTTCTTCCTTGGCAGTAGCTAATCTAGTTGGTTAGAACTAAAGCATTCATCTACAACGCTTCCGTTAATAGAATTAGAGAAAAATAAATACAACCGTTATTTCAGAAACCTCAATTTAAAGCAGCATTACTTTTTCTACATGAAAGAATGCGGAAAAAATAGAATGCAACATTAATTACAAATAATACAGCAAAACAAATCAAGAATACTTTATGCTTCCTCTTATAAAATTATGCATTTTTATTTATTTTTCAAGAATAAACTGTCATAGGGAAAAGCTTCTCAATTGATGGGTTTAAATCACATTGGTATCAAAGCAGTTTATTAATTTATTAATGACATATAACTAACCAGCAGGCAGTGATCTATACTTTCAGGATCATATATCAGCAATACAAAAGGTAAACGACAACACTAGACACTTAAGAAAGGTTAGTAAACAATTGCAAATTTCTAAACACCCTTCTATAACTAAACCCCCAAAAGTTCTAATTCACACACACAGATGCACAGAGCTAGATGTGCACTGAGCCACCCCCAGGCTATGTGGGTTACCAGCAGGGAGCGGAAGTTCCCCCATTTTCCGTGTGCGACATATGGCTGCCCCAGCGTCAGGTGAGCTCCTGCCACTCCTGACCACTCACCGGCCCCCACAGAGAAAAAAAATGCCCCAGGAGGCCTCACACACACCAAGGGGGTCCCTGTGTGTCAGCCCACATGGACAAACCCTGGCTGGGTGCAGGCGCCCCAGGGGAGGGTGCTCTGTCCAGACTGGAGGGAGTTTGCGATGTCAGCGACCACTTCTTGCACTATCCAGATGCTGCCTTCTTCCCACATCCCCCTCTGTACTTTTGCAAATTGCCATGCTGCTTTTTCCCCTCTTTTCAAGCTGCCCTTTGCTTCAGAAGACTCTCATTCCCTGGTTACTATTCAGTCTGGCTGGTGGTCATCTTTCCCTCTGGCAAAATAAGTTTGGAACTAATGTCCCCTAAGACAACTTAGGATATTTCACTCAACACAGATGGGATGCACTCACATTCCTCTTTTTCAGCTGTCTGTGTCCATGGCATTTTGTACTGGGGGAGCCACGTCGTCACTTTTCCAAATAATTTTTTAAGGAAAGTCAAGAACTGAATATTTCTGTGAATTCCTTTCTGCGTCGTTATGTGGAAAAAAACCAAACAACAAACAACCCAACCCTCAAACCTCTTTGTTTTGCACATTCAGCTGTTGCCATTCCTTCCTCTGTTGCATTAGGCTAGTAAGAAGAACCTCCAGGTTCTATCAAAACCCCAACCTAAGGATTTTCAGATCACAGAATACCCTTCAAATCATGCCAAACCGTAAAATGGGAAATATTCTTAACTGTACTTAAAAACATATACATAAAAGGCATAGAGTAAAAGTTCCCGTCTCAGGAAAAAAAAAAAAAAAAAGTTGCATTCCTGTTTGTTCAGGATTTCAGGATTTTAGAGAAACACATGAAGATAGTGTTCTTAAATCTTCACAGTGATCACAGAAAAAAAATAATAAAATCTCTTAGTGTCATGTATTACTGGACAAATAGTTACTCCTTGCCTGAATTTCTTGAAACGGCTTTGAACAAACATTTTGATCTGGTATTCATAGCATGAAAGAAAATATATCCTCATCAAGAGAAGACAGATTTATGAATTCAGTTTGTGTCATGTGGGGCTGACACTTTGCCATGATGATTAGTTTTTAACTTAAGAAAATTTGTTCTTGCAATTAATGAGAATCAGCAGAGAACTGAGGAAACAAAGAATCGTCATTTGTCTAACATCAGATATTCACTGACTGCAGTTTTACTCAGTCACCTTTTTGTACATTTGGAAAGAATTCAAAATCACAAAGATCAACCAGCTTCAGCTTGATGGTGCTAGAAGAGCTAAAATGTGTTTAGGCTCTGAATATTAATTACCATGCTGCTTTAAAGGTTATAGCAGTCAGTTTCTCCCAGGGAGGTCATAGTTCTGATTGAATAAAGGCTTAATTATAGAATATTATAGAACATTGCGGTAAGCTGCAGCAACAAAGCCAGCAAGTGGGTTATTCTTTCTTTGACAGTCCTAAAAAGATAATAAAGGCATGCGAAAGAGAGAAAAACACATCTGTGAAAAAAATTGAGGCAATTATGGATTAATAGTTTGTTTGTTTTTTCCCCATTGGTATAGGAGAGAAAAAAGATGTCACTACTGTTGTAACTACTGTGCTTGCCATTATTAGAGACTTTTTTATGAGAAAGCCGTATCGAATGCTATTTAGCAATAAGGATATGATGCGTATTACTGCAATTGAAGCAACTGTTTTGTGAAAAATACAGGCACTCATCAGGCACTCACTGACATTAAATGCCTATTAATAATTACTAATTAAATATGAAAAGGATTATTTTGGGTGCAAGGTAATACATTCCATTCAATCATGCCTAACCTTGCATGCAGAAATTTATGCCACAATAACGTAGGCCATATAGCATTCTGTATTTAGAGTTCAGTTCTTATGCAATCTTGCCTTTAAACCTCGAGGCTGGATTTTGCATCTCACTGTAGGAATTTTACAATGGAAAACATTATGGAAATACGTGTGCAAATGTCCGAGACATCTAATTTCTTCTTCTTTTCTCCACTTTCCTTCTCTTCTGCTTCCTCCATATTGTGAACCCCTTCCACCTTGTGAATTTTCATTCTTCCTATCACTGAAAAAATAACTACAGCCAGTGCAGAGAGATCTATTCCCCTGTGTCAAAGCAGGTAAAATGTGCTGCAAGGCCTTTTTTTCCCTAGGGACCTCAGGCTTCCCTTGCAGGAGCATGAAGGTCTTGTCACAGCAGGCTAAGGTGGCTCAAGATTACACTGTCTCATCTCAAACTGCTCCAGGACTACAGATCTCCTGAGTCCTGGAGCCCTCTTCTGGCAAATTTGTCTGAACTGATAATTAGCTTGGAAACACCAGCCAAGTGATTTCTTTGTTTTGTCTTGATAAGCAGCTGTCATCGATGCCTAAATCGGTGATGTCCATCTGAAAATTTCCATACACTGTAAGGTATTTCTAATACACTTCTGACTTGCAGCTGTCTGACAGAAAAAGGTCTGTGGGAGTTAAAAAGAGAAGATAGAGTACATCGCTCAATGTGGTAATTTGGATGTAGCACAAGGTCTTAACTGTGAACGACAGGCAGTGCGGATAAATGCAATGTTTCACCTTAGCTGGTTTCAGAAAAACAAAATTAATCTGTCCTAGTCTTTTGGTCATTTTGTTCTCAGTTGCAAGATGAGCAGCAAAAGTGTCATGCTTTGTTTCTGAAATCTGATAACCACAGTACAGGAACAAAAAATAGCAGCACAGCTTTCCCAGCAATTTCCAAGAAAAGAGACAAAACCCGATTTGTTCAGATAAAATCTCCCAACCAAAGGCTGAATTTTCAAGGATTTGCCTGCTATCTTCCTAATAAATATCCTGTGTGAAATTGGAGTGTGGTTTTTTCCTAGGCCTTTTTCCTGTTCCTTTACTACTCTCTTCATCCTTCTTTTTCTGTTTCCGAGTATGTATATTTATATCACAAGTACAATAATTTAAAGAGCTATTTAGATGAGGCCAACTTTGGGCCGTGGTAAGGAGCATTTAAATTAATGTGTTTGAGAGTCTTATTCTCAGTGGAAGTCTGGGTATCTCACTTCTTTGCACAGAAATGATTTTGTAAGTTTCTGTACTTTCTCACATATAGTTATCAAATGTTTAAAATCTTCAGTCCGTATTGTTGCAATGATATAGAATTATTTCAAAAAGGAAATAATGATTTTTCGCAAATGTGACCTCTGCAGTAGGGAAAAACAAAGCAAAACCAAACAGTGTACAGAATGAGTTCCCCAGCCTGCACTGGAGACATTTAACTAGGACTGTGACCTTTAAAAAAAAGAAGGGAAAAAAAAAGCCCAGAAGATGAAAAGATGGGAAGATGTGTTGTGAATATGTGAATACCCTGTAGCTAATTCTGTATCTGGTGAACTAAAATTATCTTTTTTTGCCTTATAGGTTTTTTAAGTACTGGAGACCAAGCTGCAAAAGGCAATTATGGATTGCTTGACCAAATCCAAGCTTTACGATGGATTGAAGAAAATATTGGATCTTTTGGAGGAGACCCAAAAAGAGTTACTATTTTTGGATCTGGGGCGGGAGCTTCCTGTGTCAGTCTCCTGACACTCTCTCACTATTCAGAAGGTAATAATCTTAATCTTCTGAGCAAAGCACTTTTTTTTTTTTTTTTTTTTAACATTATAGTGTAACAAAAATGGATATATCAGGTAGGCTGAATTAGAATTACTGGTCTGTAATTTTTTAAAATTATCTACTAGTTAGTATTCTGTATTTTTGTTAGTCAAATATTTTTATATGAAAATTTAAATGCTATTATAGCAGAAATTTCATGCAACAAACGCCATGGGCAATATACTTTTTCTAACTTTATCAACAGTCTCCACTGGCTCTTCTAGCAAAGAATATGCCTTAATTAAAATGGAAAGGGGCAGTGACCTTTTTCATTTTCACACACTCTTGTCTATACTCCTAATGTGTATTTAGATGCTTCCTTACTTAATAATAACATAACTTAACCTTATTAAAAAAAATGTGTTCAACTCCCCACAAGTACTGTGTGATCCCACACGGAGTTCTTAAGATTTTGGTAAGTGTTTGAGCTGTGGGATTTCTACCCTCAACACTTCACCTTCCAAAAAAAACAACCCAAGGATGTACAGCACCAGTACCGAAACATAAAAATTCCCGGTGGTAAGACGAAATCTACAAAGAATTTATAAAAGAAGACAAGACCAAAATATCGATTGTATTTATAGGTCAATGCTACTTTTATCACATTAAAACAGACAGATATCTATGATCTATGGCAGAAGACTAAGCCCTATCAAGCAATTGTAGCAGCGCTGCTGGTAAACATACCCTATTTGGAAATGCACAGAATTATGCCTGATAATTTAGTCTATTGATACAAATAGGGTCCAGTGAATAACTGTTGAGTAAGCCATGACAAAATCAAGCAGATGGAACTATAAAAAACTTAACTAATCATGTAATTGAAATTTTGTAACGGGTGCAGTAAGTAATCATCACAAAGGTATATCGACCACAGCCAGTTTTTCCCATAAATGCTTCAAGGTCTTTAAATGTTTTTGTAGCTGTTGCTGTATTTGACTTTTCAAGAGCTTGACAGTAGAAACCATCTGCAGAAGAGGCCCAGGTATTTTAGTTTAAAATAGGCCATTTTAGTGATCTTACCAGGAAAAAACAGATCGGGTGGATTCACCAGCAAGCTCCAGTTGCTTTTCAGTGTTCTGGTGATACAAAGAAGCTCTTCAGTCTGGGTCTTTCATCTGTCTTTATATTAATACATATAAAACAACCAGAAAAAAAAATATTGGATCTTGTCTCACTCTCTTCCAATGTAAATATATCTTAATTCAACATATAGGCTGTACTAACACACACACACACACAAAATTCAGATGGTAAAGAAAAAATTATGTCAGAGTAGAATACTCAAGCCTATTAAATTGATTTTAGCAGAGCAGATTTTTTCAAATTATGATGCATTTCTTCTGTGAGGGAAATGAGAGTGTGTAATTTTCATTTGACCTTTAAACTACTGAAGAGCGCATTTATAAGAGTCATTTACATGGCGAAGAGGATATGATTGCTTGTAGCTGCCACTACTTTAAAGAATTTTTTACAGACTACTACTGTGCTAAAGCCAGGGACTTCCATTAAAGATGCAAGAAAACTGCAGTACAAGCATGAGTTTTGTTCTCGAAGCAGAAAACCTTCATGCTTTAGATGTGTGAGCATCAAGAAAAGAGAGATTTTAATTAGTAGCCTGTTAGAGATACTGTAAAAAGGGAGGAGTCGGTAGAATATATGGAAATTGAATTGAAATTTAGGTATATGCATCTTTTAGTTACTGTACAATTAAAGCCTTCTTTGCTTAGTGAAAGCTGCTTTTAATTTATTTATATAGTTTTTAATATATAATCGGATTTGCATTTAAACAATTTGCACCTGCAGGTTTGTTCCAAAAGGCAATCATACAGAGTGGAACAGCCCTGTCCAGCTGGGCAGTGAACTACCAGCCTGCCAAGTACACTCGGATATTGGCAGATAAAGTGGGCTGCGACATGCTGGATACCACTGATTTGGTTGAATGTCTTCGGAATAAGAATTACAAAGAACTCATTCAACAGACCATTACTCCAGCCACGTACCACATTGCCTTTGGGCCTGTCATAGATGGAGACGTGATTCCAGATGACCCTCAGATTCTCATGGAGCAAGGGGAATTCCTTAACTACGATATAATGCTGGGTGTAAATCAAGGGGAAGGTTTAAAATTTGTGGATGGCATTGTAGATAATGAAGATGGTGTATCCCCCAATGATTTTGACTTTTCTGTCTCCAATTTTGTGGACAATCTATATGGTTATCCAGAAGGGAAAGATACACTGCGAGAGACCATTAAATTCATGTACACCGACTGGGCAGACAAAGAAAACCCCGAAACAAGACGGAAGACCCTGGTTGCTCTTTTTACAGACCATCAGTGGGTTGCTCCGGCCGTTGCTACCGCTGACCTGCATGCTCAGTATGGGTCTCCAACATATTTCTATGCATTTTATCACCATTGCCAAAGTGAAATGAAACCCAGCTGGGCTGATTCAGCTCATGGTGATGAAGTTCCTTACGTGTTTGGGATTCCTATGATTGGCCCGACAGAACTGTTCAACTGCAACTTTTCCAAGAATGATGTCATGCTCAGTGCAGTAGTTATGACATACTGGACTAACTTCGCCAAAACTGGGTAAGTTTGACCTCCAGCATTCCTTTTTGTTGATAACATACTCCTAAAATAGTCTGTATCCTATAGCAGTGGCTTCAAACCCTGATCTTGCAGCAGTATTATAGCACTATTTGCGTAAGAGAGAAGGTAACTGGGGCTTATTCATATTTAATAGATTTTTAATTAATGTGTTCCCTCAAACTCTTTTCTTCCAGTAGCTCAGTGAGAATAATAATGCATTTTATTTTTGATTCAAAAAGTAGGGCAATTATTAAGACAAAGCATGTCTTAGAGAAAAAGCATCACACTAAGATACGGAAAAATCAGAGGCAACATGTCTGCTACTTGAAGAAGGAACTGTCAGGCAGATAGCACTTATCTGCTACAAAAGAAAGGAAGTTTGTGTTTTTAGCGACCTTCACAGGGATGGGAACTCAGGGAGGGATTGGAACAGAAAGGAGGACGCTGCACTGGAAAGATTTTTTCCCTCTGAGGCCTATAATGGCAATAATAAGTACTTGACTGGAATGAAGAAGAGACTCAGATATAAATTTTGCTTTGAGAAGGTTAAAAATTTAAATTAATTCTGCTTATAAAACAAAACAAAGACATCAGTGTTTTGCTGAAATGGAGTTGTAAATACCAAGTAAAGAACCCTCAAAGCAGCTTAATCTGTGAGCGCTATTAATAATTTCTATTCTCTTCCTATAGCATTCCTTTAAAGAGTATTGCAGTGTTTTACTTGAGCAGCAAGAGCTCTTTTGTTAACCTTGAGTCTTCGGTACTGAATTAAAACAAAGATACTTGTGGCACAAAGGGGCTATAAATCTTTCCAATGAATGTTTAATGGCAGGATTGGGCTCTGGAAACTGCAGCTCTGCTGCACTGCAGTGAATGGTATGCAGCTATAGAAGAAAAATTCAGAGATGCCTAGTGTGAAATTCTCAGGGGCTTCAGCAGCTCTTGCAGCTTTTAATGAAGCCAAATGACGTTCGAGGGAGAGAGATTTTGCAGCCTTAACAAAAACCTTGAGCATGAATTGAGTAAAAACCAAATGCTTCAGGTCAATTTACAAGGCAAAAGGAAAGCTTTTGTTGCACTGCGTTTTAGGCAAACAGACACTTTTGCGCGCAGAAATCCCACAGTACTGCAACAATAGTGAATGAACTGTGGAATATTTAGATGTATTTGGCAACAAGAAGTCATCAGTACCGGGATGGACAAACTTCAGGACGAAAGCTTGGTTTATGGACACAGAATGCCACATGCTGGCTGTACTGCACACTCAGAAAGATGATTATGCCCTCAGTCTGTCTTTATTTGTGTAGATGAAGTGCCACATATACATAGAGGACTTCAGATCCTCATGTATATACATCATTGAAATTATTATGGAGATGCAAGATCTCCACCGTCTCACTATTATTTAAAATTACTTTATGACTATTCCCTGTAGTCATATTTAAACAATTTTTGAGGCTGACAGGAGCTTCTCACAGCCCCAGCTGCCACCATTAATCGGAATTGCAAGCACTTTCCAGCTGTTGCTACTTGAAACCTAATTTCAGCAGGCTGTACGTGCCATCACCAAGTTCTCTGGTTATGAACCCATTGTCATACTACACCTAAAGGCACAACAAGTGTTTTGGGAGAGCCATTAGTCATTTCTGAAACTTCACCACTGTTGATGAGGCAGGAGTGGGATGTATCTTCTGTTACAAACTTGCCCCTTTATAGACAGTCTGAAAGATGTGTCATTAAAAATGACCTCTAGCTGTAAAATATCAGTTTTCACAAGGAAAGGAAAAGTGCAACCCAAGATGCATTACCTTGCTGGTTTTTTTCTTTGTTTACATGAACAATGATTAATTTTTCTGGATAGTACAAGAGAATACTTGGAGGAAAATAATATTTTAAGATTACATTTTCTTTGCACCTCTGGTCCCTCCAAGGGAAAAGGGAATGTTGTAGCACCTCAAACCTAGGGCAACAGGGGACATACCTAGGGTAACCGTTCTCCTCTCTACCCTCGCACATGCAATCTGAAATCCATGTGCCCACTCAGGTCCTCCAACTCTCAAAAAAATGTATATGGTTCAAGACTGTGCTGTTGGGGTCTTTGTTTTGTGTTTTTCCCACCTTTTTTTTCAATTGATTGTTTCCCATCCTTATTCTGATAGACCTTGGTTTTCTTTGTGTTTGTACCCATGGCAACACCTATGAAAAATCTGTTGACTGCGAGAGTTTATTATTCCACATTTCCCTGTAGGTGACCCTTGAACATTAAAACTGCAGATTTATTTATTTAATTTTAATGTCTCTGACACTTTTCCATCTTGATGACTTTCCTACAGAGGCTGCATCCAGGTACTTATTGTATAATTACAGCTCAGGTGGTGCATCATTCTGATGGACTGTGCTGGGCTTTTAACTGACATGCCACCTGCTGCTAAAAAACACACATTGCTTAATGGGCCTGCTGCCAAGACTGGGTTTGAAGGGCAGGTCAGTCCTGTAAAATCACTAGGTGTCAAAGACACAGCATAAGGCACAGTGCTTTTACTGTGTTTTACTTTGAAGTCAGTTACTGAAGCAAGCAAATAGGAGGTGACAATAAAGTGACTGTTTAATGGCATATGGATCACGCTTGGAATTAATACTTGGAAGCTGTGTTTTGCTGATCCTCCATTTTCTGCCTTGCTATAACTTTTTTTTCATTAACAGTCATTTTGGCTTTTCAAAACTATGTTTCTAACATGCCTTAGAAATAGAAAAGCAATTTGTCACAGAGTAGGTGTGAGAAACTACATTTGGGCTACAAAAATGACATGAAAATATGGCTTTTGATTCCTCTATGTGCAAAACTATGTGTGAGAGCTTCATTAAGAGGTACACTTAAAGATTCAGTCTGCTGCCAGTAGTACTATCCTAACTGTAATGGTAATTTTATATGCTCAAATATTCTCTTAAT
Organism: Larus michahellis; assembly: GCF_964199755.1. NCBI lineage: Eukaryota > Metazoa > Chordata > Aves > Charadriiformes > Laridae > Larus > Larus michahellis. The sequence continues at coordinate 144,874,432 of NC_133896.1, forward strand.
TAAAGCCATGTTACATCCTTCACAGACACATCAGCAGGGGGACAGTGAATGACATGAGGAGATGTGTGCTAATACTTCACAGATAGTCTGCCAGCTACACTCTTGTGAAGGATTTGAAGTTTAATAGAGTATATATAAAGCCATGCTCTCATTGGAGGCGCCTATTGGTTTTCTAAAAATTACCATCTTTTGAGGAGTTACAATACTCTATTTTTGCTCCCATCTATCCAACTCTACTGAGGTTGGTGATGGGAAAGATAAAAGCCTAAAGGATGTATCCTTGTTTTCTTTGTAATTCGGATAAGCACTCCTGAATTATTTTACTACCATTGATTCTGAAGAAAAAACCTCAGTTATTAAGGATGTCTGTGTTTTATATTTATTTTGGCTTTCGAATTAAAGACACAATTAAACCTACAATGATTAAAGTGTGTTTTCAAATCAATTCTCTGTGAACTCCTTTATGAGGCTGTTGCATTTCTTTTTGATGTTTTCATCTGAAGAAATAACTGTCTCCAATGGCCAATCTGTGTTAGTCAAATAAAACTTACGGTTTGCTTCCTTAGTAGTTATAATAGCTGACTGGGAGCATGGCAACAGTGGGACCTGGTGATAAGTGAGGAAAGGAGGCAAGGGAAAATATGCCTGCGTAACAGTGCTTCAGGTGGTAATGGCTGTACCATTATTGATACTGTGACAATATGAAAAATCAGTGGAAGCATGAAGAAATGTCACACAGTTTTTTAATATATATATTTTTTTTTTCCATATGGAGAAAAGAGGACTGCTGAAAGAAAATAAATGATCAAGGGGCCTTTCAGTGTTTTGGAGAATGACTTAGTATGTAACTGTTGACGTTTTGCTCTCCAGTGAAGTTAGAGAATGACACAAGAAGAATAAAACAATTTAAGTGCATTAAAGTAACAGTTCCATTGTCCTGACTGATCGTTAATGCTCTCGCAGAAGTAGTTAAAAGATGAATGGTATTTCAGCATGTTATATGGAATTCACGATAATAGAAAACTTCTAAAGAAGTAAAGCTTTTGACACCGCTTCCAACAGCATTCCTCTGGACAAACTGGCTGCTCATGACTTGGATGGGCGTATGCTTCAGTGGATTAAAAACTGGCTGGATGGCTGGGCCCAAAGAGTTCTGGTGAATGGAGTTAAATCCGGTTGGCGGCTGGTCACAAGTGGTGTTCCCCAGGGTTTAGTACTGAGGCCAGTTCTGTTCAATATCTTTATCAATGATCTGGACAAAGGGATCGAGTCTGCACCCTCAGTAAATTTGCAGATGACACCAAGTTGGGTGAGAGTGTTGATCTGCCTGAGGGTAAGAAGACTCTGTAGAGTGATCTGGGCAGGCTGGATCGATGGGCCAACAGTATGAGCTTCTACGAGGCCAAGAGTCGGGTCCTGCACTTGGGTCACAACAACCCCATGCAGTGTTATAGGCTTGGGGAAGAGTGGCTGGAAAGCTGCCTGGCAAAAAAGGACCTGGGGGTGTTGGTTGACAGCTGGCTGTATATGAGCCAGCAGTGTGCCCAGGTGGCCAAGAAGGCCAATAGTGTCCTGGCTTGTATTAGAAATAGTGTGTCCAGCAGGACCAGGGAAGTGATTGTCCCCCTGTACTTGGCACTGGTGAGGCTGCACCTCGAATACCGTGTCCAGTTTTGGGCCCCTCACTACTGGAGGGACATTGGGATTCTGGAGCGAATCCAAAGAAAGGCAATGAATCTGGTGAAGTGTCTAGAGCACAAGTCTTATGAGGAGTGGCTGAGGAAACTGGGGTTGTTTAGCGTGGAGAAAAGGAGGCTGAGGGGAGACCTTGTCGTTCTTTACAACTACCTGAGAGGAGGTTATAGTGACGTGGGGTCGGTCTCTTTTCCCAAGTAGCAAGCCATAGGACATGAGGAAATGGCCTCAAATTGCGCCAGGGGAGGTTTAGATTGGATATTCTGAAAAATTTCTTCACTGAGAGGGTTATCAAGTATTGGAACAGGCTACCCAGGGCCGTGGTTGAGTCACCATCTCTGAAGGTATTTAAAAGATGTGTAGATTTGGTGCTTAGGGACATGGTTTAGCGGTAACTTGGCAGTGCTAGGTTAATGTTTGGACTTGATGATCTTAAAGGTCTCTTCCAAACAAAAAAATTCTTTGCTTCTAGGATTTCCCATCATTCTTCCCATGCCAATATCCCCAGATATGAAATACTCAGTTCCCTCATTTGCCCTCCAGGTCAGCTACCAAATCACCTTCTGAACAGGAACGTGTGTTGCTCTCCAAGCAGCATTCATTGCAGACACATTTGCTTTATATCACCTGAGAAAAAATCAATGAACACCAACACGTTAAATTAAGTAAAACGTGTGGAAAAAAAGTGACAGATGAAATCAGATGATTCTGCACGTTAATAAAAAAATACCTTAGATAGGACAAGAAACACCCTCATATGGTCTTCTATCACATGGAAGAGGAGTTCAGTCATTTCATTACGGGGGCATTTTTGATGGAGTAGCTGTTTAAATTAGGTGGTGAAAATAAATAATTGGAATGCAAAATGAATAACAACCATCATCAACTTTGTTCTAGCAATAGGATGAAGAAAAAACAAAAGGCTCCCTACCAACTAGTAGGATTGGGAAACAAGTTATCTAGTCCCTATGAGAGCCATTACTGGAAGAAGTACAGAACTGAAAATATATTTTTCAGAGTATATTTTTGCCAACAGGATTGCAATGTGTTTTTAAAGGAAGGTCTCCTAGCAGCCTTTTGTTCTGAGATTACACACTTGAGCCTCAAGAGTGTCCAGAAACACAAAGGTGATGTGAGAGGCTAGAAAAAGCAAAAGGAAATGTGAAGTTAAAGTAAGAGATCAAAAGTTTTGTCAAACATCTGATTCGGTAGGAGAAATGATTTTATGTACATTTATATTTCATGCCTATATATAATACTGGAAAAGTGTTCATAATAGGATAAGCTGCCCAACTTCTCAAGAAAAAAATTTAACATGTCATAAGTTGCATCCTTATGATTTTATGAATAGTGTACATAGGAGGAGGGACCAAGAAAGTAAAATTCTTCTTATTTATATCCACTGAATATTTTTTGGTAAATTATCATTAGCCTGTAAAACCAAGATGCATTATTAGATCCTCTATTTATGCCTGGACGTAGTTATTCCATTTTCTTGTGGGGAAAAAAAAAAAAATCATTTAAATGCCTTTGCTCCAAATTCAGAGAGAATATTCAGACCATTTATTCAGTTATTAAGTAATCAACCCTAGAACTGATGCCAATGGTAGGGTTCTGATACCCTCAGCAAAGAAATTACTTGTAGGGTTGGCTGATTTTTTTTTCTGTTCCTTGTTTCAATGGACAGCTTCATGTCCACACACTGCCATGTAAACAAATCCTGAAATACAAGACTACCCTCATGTAATTTAATTTCGTCTCTTGTGTTTGGAGGAGGTGGCGGCATAATTGTCTATTCCTAATAGGTATAGTTAAAAAGAAGAGATGGAGGTAGATGGAGGTATTTGCTGTCATTTCTATAGGGCCATTAGAAAAAAAAAAGAACTAAAAAAAAGTGCACGTCCAGCTTTGTTTGTTGAAATGAGCGCTCAGCTTCTTCATCTTGAGTACTGTGTATCAAGTGCAAACTCATTTACACGAGCTAGCTTAATTTATACATCTTCTGTAGGACTCTTCCCAGAGTCTTTTGTGGTGTGAATCAAAACAGCAAGTGGAGAGAACACAAGATGTATTTTGTGGTGTAACTCTTGCAGGATTTTAAGTTGCTGACAAGAAAAATGCTTTGCAGTTCTGGAACCCCTAGTTTATATCTTATTGAGATGGGAAAGATTTGATACAGTACAATATTAAAAAAACAAACAAACCATATAAAAAAACCCTGGACACCTAAACCCCCAAGCATAAGTAAAACACAGTACCAAAATTATATAGAAAAAAAAAATCTTCCTTTCACTCAAAAAAAGGTAAGATAATTTTTTTTTCAGGCAAACAGATGAAAACAAAAATAATGAGATTATTAAAGTTAAATTGGCAGTCTGGTTTATGAACTAAAGAGTAGCTCTTTACAAACAGAAAAGGAATGCTAAGAGAGGCAATCATGTTCATGAACTTTTGAAAATGGAAAAAGAAAAAAATTAAGATGCTTTAAAATATGTAGCAATGGGTCTTGGTATTCCTGTAACATGCATAACAGTATATTGGAAGAAAAGGAAAATATTAGAATCATTTTCACAGGAAATAAAATAATGCATATGGGAATGGAAAGGAGAATGGAAAGTTCTCGGAGAAAATGAATCATGTGCTCTCAGTATAATATATCACAAAGTCCCAGAAAATGTGCTTTGCTGTAAAAGAAGATTCAAACTCATGCCCAACAGAATATTAAGTATTATTAATTTTGCATTTCTATATGTTTTCATGCCAAGAGGAAAACATATCTGTGTAAGGTTTACTGAAATCATAAGGGTACATAGACACATTTAAATGCTTTTTGTGCCATTGGTTTGTCTTTATTCTGAACCTATAAGAAAAGAAAAAAGAAAAGATGGGAAAAGTATAATTTCATTTAAATATTTGGCTTACCAGTTTTGAAATTATCTCTGAGTAATATACTACTCTTAGTTCTACTACTACTTAACTACTATAAAACACATTGATCTCAGCTAATATATTTCTCATCCCTACAAACCAGGACAGAATTAAGGCTCACTGTCTTACGGCCAGTAAATGTAGTTATTTAGTAGCAATGAGCACACAGAACTTTCAAATAGTAATCTCCTAATGCAAATTAAGATTTGTAATATACAAATACTTCAAAGGCTTCTCCCTAAAGTAGATACTTGAATGAAGGGGGACTAATAGTTCAGTAAAGGAACACAAAGAGAAATAGTTCCCAATTACATGTATTAGCCCTGCTACTTTGTGTTTTAAAGTTTTTTATGTAATATACACAGCTAGTATAAATTCTTATGGTCACATGGACTTCCAACATTGCCATAGGGATTAGATATCCATATTTACTACTTACAGCAGTGGAACTAGTGGTATCTTAAGCGGTAAAGTTAATATCAAACACTGAGAAGAGCTGAACCTACACCTTTACTATGGGGAAAGGTAGTTGTTACCTATCTAAAATAGCTTTGGAATATGATACTGAACTTCAGATGAGCTTTTGGGACCTGAAACACAACCCTTTCTTTGTTTTCATGTCAAAAAGTATTATAGTGTCTGAGAATCACTGTACAGTAAGTAATTTTTCTTTTGTTTCTTTATTCTGTTGTTAAGTTTGGGAGTTTTTTTAGCTTCTGCTTTTAGGTTATGTTAATTATCAGATAAACGGTTAACTAAAGGATAGAGGGGGTTTTGGTGTTTGCTTTTGGTTTTGTTCTTTTTACTGACTATAATATTGCTTGTTTTTATTTTTGTAGAGATCCAAACCAGCCTGTTCCACAGGACACAAAGTTCATCCACACAAAACCCAACCGCTTTGAAGAAGTGGCCTGGTCCAAATACAATCCTAAAGACCAGCTTTATCTGCATATTGGCCTGAAACCCCGAGTTCGTGACCACTACCGAGCAACAAAAGTTGCTTTCTGGTTGGAGCTAGTACCGCACCTTCACAACCTGAATGAAATATTTCAGTACGTTTCCACAACAACTAAAGTTCCCCCTCCTGACATGACATCATTTCCTTATGTGACGCGACGTTCTCCTGGTAAATTGTGGCCAGCCACCAAGCGTCCAGCAATGACACCTGCCAACAATCCCAAACATTCAAAAGACACCCATAAAACAGCTCCAGAGGATACGACAGTTCTGATAGAAAACAAGCGAGATTACTCCACAGAGCTGAGCGTCACTATTGCTGTGGGGGCATCCTTGCTGTTCCTCAATATTTTAGCTTTTGCTGCTTTATATTACAAGAAGGACAAGCGGCGTCACGAGACTCACAGGCGGCCTAGCCCCCAGAGGAACACAACCAATGATATCGCACACATACAAAATGAAGAGATTATGTCATTGCAGATGAAACAGCTAGAACATGACCACGAGTGTGAATCGCTGCAGGCCCATGACACACTGAGACTAACCTGTCCGCCTGACTACACGCTTACTTTGAGAAGGTCCCCAGACGACATCCCGTTAATGACACCCAACACCATAACCATGATTCCAAATACATTAACAGGAATGCAGCCTTTGCATACCTTCAACACCTTCAGTGGAGGACAAAACAGTACAAATTTGCCCCATGGACATTCGACCACTAGGGTATAGCTCAGCCCTTCCCCCTGTACCCTCACAAGCCACTTGGAAGAAAGAAAAAAAAAAAGAAAAAAAAAAGAAAAAAAGAAGAGGAAAAAGTTATAATACCATCAATTGAACACCTTGACAAAATCTAAAGTAAAAACAAGTAAAAGAGAAGGACAGTCATTATTTTCTTACTGATCCTTCCCACAGAAACTCTCTCTGATGTTAAAGATCAACTACAAACCCTGTGAAATGTGAAAAGTGTACATTGCTGTTACGATACTGCTTTAAGATCTCAGCCACTTTGATTGAGAGTTGAGGCCAGAAGAAGTCACTTAAAATGGTGTTTTGAGTGTAGGAAGCAAAGCAGAGTCTTCTGGAACACAGAGACAGTGACTGTACAGGTGTTTTGGTTTTGTTTGTTTTTTTTTTTAATAAATAAAATAATTAAAAAAATTCTTTATGTGCCATACCATGAATGGCCCTTGTTAAAACAAAGACATCACCACGGGCTTTTACCCAGCATATGAAGCTGTAATCCAGACGGGGGAAATAGAATTTTATTATTAAAAACAAAAATGAAAAAAAAAGAGGAGGACTGACTATGCAGTAAAATACGTATAGTTCTGTGCAAAGAGATGACTTGCCAGCCTGAACTATATTTAAAGATACTTTGTAAAAATGTACATAGCTGTGAGTTTAAAAACAAACAAAAAAAAGAAGCTTTTATTGATGTTTTCAGTTTGAAAAGAGCTTTTAGAAAGATTGTGCATTCTGTTGTGACCTATGTGTATATACATTAGTCATATCACCTCTGTTTCCTCCAAGCCCAAAGGAGGAATTTCTTCTTAATTACTAGTGGTAAACAAAAAACATGAGTTTTTTCTAACATATTTCATTTATATGAGGCCATGGTGTCATGCAGAGGATACAGTTGTCTGTGTGACCTGCATATTTTCTCTTACAGGTTACACTAGTGCATGTTAAAGTATTCATAGGAGATTGTTGTTCTTTTCTGAAACTTTTTTTTCTATAATTTAATTTTGTGTTAGCCTTTCAGCAATGGATTGGAAAATGGAGGAAAAAAAACCTCAAAAGAAAATAATTACTATTTTAAGCTTGTTGAACTGAACCAAGAAACATCCGATAATATATATTCAAAGTCCAGTTTGTAGTTCTTGGTTATTGTGATACATTAGGAAGAGTTTTGTGCCCTGAGAAAAGCAAAGAAAGCCTGTGTTTTGGTCAGCCTTTTCTGAGGAAACCTAGCTCTATATTCACCAGCGTTGCAGCGGAATCTCAGTTGAGAAAGCACCTTCTTAGCTTTGCTAAATGAAATAAACCCACAATCTGAAAGTGGGGAAATGGTGGGTTGGTTGGCTGGCTGTTTTTTAAAATGTTCCAAAATGATCAGTGTGTAAAGAACTTCTCTGCCCAGTATCCTGTTTTGTGAGAGCGTACCTGTCAGAAAATACTTTTTTTGCTGATTTATTACGCAGCAGTCCCATAGTCAGTTAACACTGGGGAGAGAGAAGCAGAGATGTCATCAGCTGTTCTGCGTCTGAATAAAAGGGAAAATCCCAGAGAGCATCACTCTCGGGAAGGGCAAAATTCTTAGCTGATTATTCCCTTCTGCCTTTCCTTAACTAGAAAACAAGGTGCCAAGCAGAGCTACCAAACAAAGCAACTTAGCGGTTTGATTCAAACAACTGATTTGAATGTGAAAAGCTAGAAATAAGTTCTCGCAGATGAAGATTGCTTTATATTTTGTCTTTGAAAGTTACTCCATCATCGAGAGATAGTAACCAAAGATATTTGAACAAATTGGTCTGCACTTGAACATGATTATCCCAGATGTATTTTCTATTATTAACTCACGACTAAGCTGCATCAATATCATACGTCCCATAAGTATCTAACACAAGATGCCTTGTACCTCTTCTTATTTTCTATGCTTTTTGTTTTCTAATAAAATGTCTTGGAATAGTCACCCCTACAAATAAAATCAAAGACAAGGTGATTCACTGAGGTCTATTCATCTGCACAATTCCTTGTTGTAGCAGGCAGTAAAACAGATTCTGAAGGAAAGAAATAAAAAGAAAGTTAATGACATGATAAAAATGCAACATGTGGCTGATATAATCCTTTACCTGTAATAAATGTGCTATAAACCTGACCTGGATGCTCAGGTTGGAATGTGATGAAGAAAGAACCCCAAAGTACAAGTAGTAGCAAACGGAAAACTGTTGATTTTTTTTTTCACTGATCCATCACATAATGTTGAGTAACGCTGACTCTATACCAGGCCATTTCCACCACCTATGTAATGCCTCAGCTGAGATGCAGCAGTTCATAACTCTTTAAAAAAAGGTTAAAAAAAAAAGAAAAAAAAAGAAAAAAAAGAAAAAAATAAAAAAAGGTAATGATGCTTGGCATCATAATCAGTTGGGTATGTTTGTAATGTGAATTAAAGTATTTGTTTAGTACTTCCAATTGTCTTCTGCTAGCAATATGTACAGTACTGTGTCAGGCTTGTGACATTTGGGTAAAAAAAAAAAGTTCCTGTAAGTGAATGATTTTAGCTTTTGAAAGTAATTACAATCAAGTTGATTTAATAATTTGATACATCTGGACTGATGTATGATTTATAGAGGGAACAGATTTATAGGGTCTTCATAGAATTCTATATAATGATATCAAAATATACTTTGCAAACTGTAAAAGAAAAACAAAAGTTACTTTCCCAGGCTTATATTCTTGACCTTAAGAGGCACGCAGGGTTTAATGGTTTCTTCTGTTATTGGTTTGCAATTTTTTGTTTTTTGCCTTAAGTAATGATAGAAGATATATATGGCTGGACACATATGTATAAACTTTTCAGCAGCATTTTTAATAATAAAATATCACAGTATTTTCTAATGCTTTGTGCAAAGAACTACGTGTTCATCCTTTTGTGTAGAAAGTCTTTCAGAGGTCTGTTTTCTGCCCCATCTCCATTTCATTATCTAATGTAAACAATGCCTTGATACACAGTACAAAAATATTAAAATAACAGAGGTTGCACTTTGAAGTTAGCATTGAATTTTCATGGCTTTTGTAGTTCTACAAGCCTGCCAGTAAAAGGAAAGAAACTCAAGACAATGAAGATATAAGAGAATAAGTTCCATATATTTTTTACCTGTAAGCACTGCAACTCCCATTGAAGCAATGGTTTAATTGTTCTGTTAGTATTTTCTGTAGCACTGAAAAAAAGCTTAAGAAAGCAGCTTCCCATATTAGTGTGTGGCTTAGCAGCTGAAAAATGTATCTTCCAAATTAGGGATCAAAATAATTCAGATAAACCTAATAAATCCAGGCTCCAGAAGTAAAAATACTTTTATTTTATACTTAAAATTTAGATAAACAATGAGTTTTGTTAGAAAAAAATATGTAGGAGTAGCAATATAAGTTACTCATATATATTTAAGGGATTTACATATATTGCAGGTACATTAATATCATTCTTCCTTCAAAAGCCGAGTAAGTAAATACAGTTTGTTCTTTTACACTGTTAAATTCCATTTATCAGCAAGGTTTCCTTTCACTGGAAAGGTACATAGACGTTTCAGCAATTTGGGATGGGTATTGTTTGCTTTCTGTAACTATTCTGCTGAATAGAGGTACTAACAATAATGTTTGATGAATTTTGAGCATATTATTGAAGAGTATTTGCAAAAAGCAAATTCTGAATGATTCATATCGGATTTTTGATATGAAGAATCAAGCTTCTGAGATAGAAACATTATGTGCCTACTGACCTAATCAAGCAGCTTGAATTTTGAATATGAAATTTGTATATAAAGCTTTTGCAAATAAACTGCAGATTTAGAATTGTTCAGCAAATATGTTTAATTACAGGTACACTTTGAAATTCCACAGCTTGCTCTGAGATAATTCATACACAAGAAAAGGGGTTACAATTGTGTCATTTCTGTGAATCATTCACCTTAAATTGCTGGGTGAACTCAATAAATCACCTTTTTTCAGTTAATCAATTTCACATTAAAAAAAAAAAAAAGAAAAGCTTCAGAAGTTTGTTCATGCTAACTAAATATTGTGTTGTTTTATTTCTTAACTGTCTGAAATATAAATCTGCAGATTAGAATGTTCCTATTTTGACTTTGCGAAGAGTATGACAACTTAATGGTATTTAATATCACGTAAGAATCATATGAAATAATACCATCACGATTATGTGCTTGTCTCAGATTTGTAGTTTTACATTTGTATTATTTAATTATTGTCAACTGTTTCTCGTATTTTCATCTACAGCTGTTTGACATCACAAACCTCATCAGCCTGAATCCCTCCAGAGACCATTAGCAGCTGGTAAAATCTGGGATTTCCATCCCACTAGAAATTATGATATTATGTATTTAATATCATAATATGTTAAAATGCTTCTCAGCACCTCAAATTAGACTGAAAAGCAACCTTTTATTAATGCAAATGAAAAATAAGGAAGGGGTTTGGAAATGTCTAAACATCTTGTTTGAGCTGTAGCATAATAAATAACATTTCACTTTGGGATGAAGTTTTGATTCAAACTATTTTGTTTGGTGTTCCACTGTGGCCACCAAGGTCCTTCCTCACTGTGTCTTCTAAAAGTTATATGTTTTAAGGAAGTTATGCTTTCTCAGTTTTTTGTAGCCCACCCAGTCTACTTCATTCAAATTTTACTGTGGTAAAGAAACCCAGATCACTCACAGATGACAATCCAGTCACAAAGTCCAGACCAGAGAAAGAATGTTGTCATAAAACAAGTGAACTGCAGCTCCTCTGAGACACAGTGGTAATTAAGGAGAATATGCATTAATATTCCAACTAATCAAACGTAAAATAAGCATGTAATAAATTAGGTACATTCCATTTTTTTCAATGGAAATGTGACAAATTTTTGCAATACCTACATTTTCCCAACTTCATTTTCCACCCCTTTCCCACAAAGAATAGCAAAACATTTCCAGGAAGTTCTAGTAATTTCTGGAATATCCACTTATGTAGATGAGAAATGAAATAGTTGACATCCTTCTATTTTCCCTCCTCCATGAAGACCCTCAAGTGCTGAAAGCATAAAAAGTTCTTCCTCTACTGCCTTTTATCAGGGATTATGGGTTACCAGGATGCTTCAGTGTAGTCCTATTCCCAAGAGTCCAGGTTTAAATGAAGAGCCAGACACAGAACTGGCATATACTGACTTTGACTTAGATTAGACAGCAGAGTTATGTTTCTCTCCAACATTCAAAGATATGGCACAAAAATATAGTGAACTTTATCTCTGTTTTGTTTTAAAAGTATTGCATCTCCAGAGACCACTTCCTCTTTTCTCAGCTTTTGATGTCTGATGTCATGTTTTTTGCTGTACCTAACTCACTTCATTTCATGTAATCTCATATTTTTTGTCACTATTTCATCAAATACTTCCTTGAGAGGTACTAATATATTACCATGTGGGTTTTATTGCTGTCACAACAGTTAAGTTTGGTCCTAGATTTGTTCCATCCTATGCTGTATGACTGTGAGAAAGCATTTTTCATCTGTTATTTTCCTTGCTGCTTTTAGTGTTAAAAAAGTTCCACTGAAGAAGTGTTTACATAACAATATTCATCATCCTTGACATACATCAATCTCTATGGCTGTCTGCACTTCGTGCCAGACCAACAGCTTTGGTTTGGCATAGTGTTTGCCTTAGAGGGAAGTGTCAGCTTGGAGCCAGGCTCTTCTGTTACTCTGCAGTTTACAATATTGTTATTATTCAGTGTTGGCATTCGTTTCTTCTCTATATTGATCTTTAATCAAAGATAAATTAAATTAGTCTGTCATGGTATCCCACAGAAAGATTTCTCAAACCCTAAAAGGTCATTGTTCTTAATTCTTGTTTAGATACAGCTAAAGACACTGTATCACCAAAACACAAAAACCTTTCTAAGCCATTCATATTTCCTGATTCTCCTATCAGAACACACTAATAGGGTGCTGGCATAGTTAGCCTTGTATGACAGGAATTCATGGTATACTGCTTTTCACTTGGTGGGGACTTGTTTCACATGTCTGGGGAAATAAATACAATTACCATTTTCATGCATTAAAATTTCACTACATCATGTAAACAAGACCCAAGGTAAAATTCATAGAAGCTGCAGATACTGAGGATCACATTCCAGTATCCTGTACTGGTGGTTATTTTTTAAAGGCAACGATGTGCAGGTTAATAGAGAGCAGCTGCATGATTGCTTAGTACACTTCAGTCACTAGGTATATCGCTTCAGAACCTAGAGTGGAGTTTGTGGATCTCAGGAAATGAAGATGATATTGCAAAAGTAGTTTTAATGGGATTTGTGCTTTCAAGAATGCCTATAAGCAACAGCAAAGAAACTGCAGGAAGAAGGGTTTAAAATAAATAGGCATCAAATGCAAATTGTTTCTAAATTAATTTGACAGGAAGAAATATGATACGATTGTGATATGATACAACCTTAAAATAATGTGATGGATTTCTTCTGTGTGAAAGGCCAACAGAAAAAGGTATCTCAAAGGATACATTTTTACAGCGACTAGTCAAATGAAATCAGTACAGATAATGAGATTATAATGGGACTTTGAACAGAAACTTTGTGTCATAATGCTATACCATATGGATTTAGATATGTTGAACATAATCTACAGTGCTCATGTGGGTATTGAGAAGTATAAAATTAGATCCCAAGATGCCCTACTTTAGCCAGATAATAGCGCTGCCATGGTAGATAATACAGGAAAGTAAAGTGTGCGCTTCTGTCAGGGAATAACAAAAGGAACACTCTAATAATTTTATTCCAAGAAAGACAAAGTGCCAGACTCAATAAATAGGGAATAATGACAGTACAAATCAGCCACAGGTCCTGCCTGAAGAAGCACCTTGCACGTAGAGGCCAACAGAGGGATTATTCTCTAAATCTGCTTTTTCCTCACTTTCCTGTTGCAGGGTAGGGGACATGGGGAGGGAAGTTCCCCAATAACCCCTGGCCTTTGAGCCCTCAGAAGTCACTGACAACTGGTATATGTTAGAGGTCCCTCTAAGCTGGAGGTGGGACCAAGAAACAAGGAATAGGAACTGTTTGGTGGTTGATAAATTTTTTTTCTTTTCTCAGTGAAGGACAAAAAGAGCAATGTGTGCCAGCTTTTCCCAGTACTCAGGGAGGACCAGCCAAGCTCTTTACTCAGTTTCCTGTAGGGCTATCAGCTGCAAAAAAGTAAATGACAGCACTCAAGGAGCATTGGTTAATGCCACTCTCTCCCTCATTGTAATGAGCTTATTGAAAAATTTTTATGCTGCTCCCCAGACTGTAGATTCTGCACCATTAATTTAGCAGAAAGCCAGTAAGAGTAAGAATGTGATTAAAAGTTAATCAAATAAAATTTTCACTACCAAAAATTAAAGCTCCAGCATATGTAAGAAAAGTAATACTCAGTGTTGCCTGAATCTTGTGATCTAATTGCAGATGTGTCATCATATTCCCAAAACAATCACTTACAACAAAAGATTTTTGATGGAGGCATAAGGTAAATCATTAGGTTTATATGCACATAGCTAGGATACGGTGTTTTATTTGCAACAGCTCTGCAAATTGCTGCTTCAGTAAATAGTAAGTATGAAGTTACTTACCTTTTCTTGCTGAGTCTGTGTGATGTGAAATAACACATGTCAAGGACACGTGGAACAACTGCCAACAGCTCTCAGACCTGCGGGAACTTTGGACAGCTGGGACCTATATTAGGAACCTGGTCTTCAGCTCCTGCTATGAACACACCATCCAGACCTTACGTGTAAAGAATTTTCCTCTGGAGAACTGTTTCATCCTCCAGAAGGCTGCCATGCAACTAGGGGCTAACATGAACTGAAAACAATATCTCCTCAGGGTAGTGATAATATCTCAGTGACTGCACTGACCTCTGCAGAGAAGGTTGACAAGCTTCGTTGGTACTCAGGACTTTACTAATAGATGAACAATAAGAAATGGAAAAACCTATTCAGTAAATACCATGTGAGAGAGAATGCCAACCACAAAACAGAAATGCTAATAATTTCTATTAATATGATCACTGTGGTTCAGAAACACTTCAGCAATTTCCAAAAATTCTTATGAATCTGGCAAATAACACTTAAAAATCTGGAGACTGCAGGTAATCCTGGAGGAATAAGTATACACCAAAAAGCACAAATGTGTGCATTTGTATTAATGTACACATTTGTAGTAGGGAAAGGCTGTGGATGCTGTCTACCTAGACTTTACTATAGCTTTTGACACCGTTTCCACAGGATTCTCCTGGAGAAACTGGCTGCTCATGACTTGGATGGGCGTATGCTTCAGTGGGTTAAAAACTGTCTGGATGGCTGGGCCCAAAGAGTTCTGGTGAATGGAGTTAAATCCAGTTGGTAGCTGGTCACAAGTGGTGTTCCCCAGGGTTTAGTACTGAGGCCAGTTCTGTTCGGACGAGGGGATCGAGTGTGCACCCTCAGTAAATTTGCAGATGACACCAAGTTGGGTGAGAGTGTTGATCTGCCTGAGGGTAAGAAGACTCTGTAGAGTGATCTGAACAGACCAAGGCCAATGGTATGAGCTTCTACGAGGCCAAGAGTCGGGTCCTGCACTTGGGTCACAACAACCCCATGCAGCGTTATAGGCTTGGGGAAGAGTGGCTGGAAAGCTGCCTGGCAAAAAAGGACCTGGGGGTGTTGGTTGACGGCTGACTGTATATGAGCCAGCAGTGTGCCCAGGTGGCCAAGAAGGCCAATAGTGTCCTGGCTTGTATTAGAAATAATGTGTCCAGCAGGACCAGGGAAGTGATTGTCCCCCTGTACTTGGCACTGGTGAGGCTGCACCTCGAATACCGTGTCCAGTTTTGGGCCCCTCACTACTGGAGGGACATTGGGATTCTGGAGCGAATCCAAAGAAAGGCAATGAATCTGGTGAAGTGTCTAGAGCACAAGTCTTATGAGGAGTGGCTGAGGAAACTGGGGTTGTTTAGCGTGGAGAAAAGGAGGCTGAGGGGAGACCTTGTCGCTCTTTACAACTACCTGAGAGGAGGTTATAGTGAGGTGGGGTCCGTCTCTTTTCCCAAGTAGCAAGCCATAGGACATGAGGAAATGGCCTCAAATTGCGCCAGGGGAGGTTTAGATTGGATATTCTGAAAAATTTCTTCACTGAGAGGGTTATCAAGTATTGGAACAGGCTACCCAGGGCCGTGGTTGAGTCACCATCTCTGAAGGTATTTAAAAGATGTGTAGATTTGGTGCTTAGGGACATGGTTTAGCGGTAACTTGGCAGTGCTAGGTTAATGTTTGGACTTGATGATCTTAAAGGTCTCTTCCAAACAAAATGATTCTATTATTCTAAACTGATCATAATTCTCTATTTTGAACTCAAGATCTGACCTCATCTTTATTTGTCACCTGGAATTATTTGGATTTATGCTTTTTTGCATAGTTGGTGGGGTTTACACATTCTGAACTTGTAGGGTTTCACTATCATCTCTGCTTTCCTTAAAAATAGAGTAATTAACCCATGAAAATTAACACATTTTAGCCATCTCAGTGATTGCCTGAAGGAGACAGTAAAGATGTTTTAAGAGACAACATGCTTGAGCATACAGCTTTTTACAACTGTCAAATTCTTACTGATCTTATCATTGTTAGCCTTCTTTCACGTTGTCCTGATGATACCTTTATGACTAGATAAAATGGTACTGTCCCTTTTAATTTCACAGGAACGGGTGCTTTTGGGATGAAGCAGATGACTAATTATTACTTTCTCTATTGTTTTCTTTTTCAGCTGTTAAGAAAACAAAATTAAGGTATAATAGGATTCTTTTCCTTCTTGATGGGGTGGAGTCTCATCTAAGTTAGCATTTCTTAAGGCTAATTTTTTCTTCAGGAAGAAATAAGAAACTTATAAAACAAACGCAAACTGATTCAAAGAGGTAAACGAGAATGTTTATCTTTTTTTTTTTTTATGAACAAAAAAAACCAAACTGTATTGCTTTTAGTTCTGGGATTATTATATGCTCCCACAACTTTAACAATTGATTTCAGACCAGTTTCAGCATTGCAAGATTTGAAATGTTGTGAAAACATTGAAACAATATAATTTTATGGGATATTTAATTTGGGCAAAGAAGGTTTTTGGTAGATATACCACTTCAAATATTTTGATAGGCAATATGACAATTTATGTGCAAATAAAGAACCTTTGTAGGAACTCCTGGTAACCGAGGCTTTTTGGATCTAGAAGGCTACATATTTAGGTATCTGGGATGTATTTCTACACCTACCTATATGTGCAGATATAATTATGACATATATATATACAGTTATTATCTGCTTCCTCGCTGCCAGGTTTCAGCTATTTTCAATTATTTACGAGTCACAGTATGAAAAATACCAATGCATTTCACAGGTATTTTGGAACTGGTCCTTTTAAACACTTATTTTTTTCCAGCTTTTGCTCAGAAGATGCACACAAAAATGTAACTGAAGGAAAGGTGAGAAGATAACTTATCTTGTCTATTTTCATTTACTTGGTAAAAGTAACTCTTCAGCTGCAGCAGTTCTGTTGCAGAACCTAGTCCCCAGTTTTTCCTCGGAGAAAAAGAATGAATCCCATTGATCTGTGAAAAATGAGGTTACGGAAATGTGGGTAAAAGGAAGTGATGCAGAATGGACAAAGCCAAGTCAGGAGGATGGCAGGAGCTACAGAGGAAACGTGGCTGTAAACCAAGGACAGATGAGGAGGAGCTGGGAAGTGATCTGAGTCTGGATTGACTGAACTCAGAGGGAACTGAGAAGAAGAAAGGTATAAACCAGAAACCAGGAAGAGAAAAGAACCAGAAAGCACCTAATACTGAGAATAAAAGTTCAGAAAATAGTGCACAGGACAAGGAAGTAATACTGGACTGCCAAGGTGTGTTTGCATTAGTATTTTTGTTTGGATGAGGAATATACTGTTAAAGAAAAATCTCACAATCCCCATTTATCAAACTTTCCTCACAAACTAAACTTTCGTGAGCATTACAAGCAGTCTTGGAACAGATGAGCTGGATTCCTTTTGCATGAAGGTAAATACTGAAAGATATGATCTAGGAGTGCACCCCATGCCTCCAAGCAAACCACTGAGATCTGTGGATGCAAGCCATTCTCTGACACTTCCCCACAGTCCTGGCACTAGTCCTTGTCCCTCTTGTTTTTAACAGGCTAGCAATTTAGCAATACGGCCTGTAAATATAAAATTATAGAGTTTTCCCACTGCATCAAGGCTAATTCATCCTGCTGTCTAAGTTCAGTTCATGGTGCAGTGCCTTTGATTTCAGTCCCAAAATGCATCCTACACTGCCAAGTCCTAAAACAATTTACAAAACACTTACTCATTTTTAAATTCTGCTCAACACTGTTAAAAAGGGAAAGGGCAGATCCCACCATTGACTTTGCAAAGCAGATTATACTGACAAAAGAATATTTTTTTTTCTCTTTTCTTTCAAATAAAGCAGGCACACATTTAATAGTAAATCTAATTCTGCTCCTGGTGGTTTAACGATTCAGCAGTCCACTGCAATTTACTTGTTGTCCACTTCAGAGCCTGAAATCTTTTGTTATATATTTTAGTGGGAAAAATATGCACCCTTTGTACTATGCTATACGTTCCTAACGCTGACCTAAAATGCCAGGCACCTGTGGATGTTGGGAGTGGACATGTACAACAAAATTTTTAAAAAAAAAAAAAAAGCTTCACAACTTTAAAGCTTTTTTATTTTTGAAGAACTCCTTTTAGTTTAACCATTTTGCATTATCAAATCTAGGCAATGCCTAGCATATTTTTATTTTTTTTATAGGCATTATTTTACTTACTTTGGTAATTATTTTCATTACAAGATCTGGGGGGAATGAATTATAAATTTCAGTGTTAGGTTGCACAGTTCTTCCCTGCTTGCATCATCTAAGTAAATATTACAGTCATGAACAACAGATTTGTCACTCCACTCTGCAAAATAAACAGATAAGTATGTTTTCTGGTTTCTTTTCTGTATCAGATATAGCAAAGCTTTACATGCCGAAGCTGGGCTTCTTACCATTTTAGTCTTGGCTATTCCAGTTACAAGCCCCTGTGTTAACTAAGAAAGGGACGCACAACAGCACATGCTTTCCATACTTCCAGGAAAATTCTGATATCGGATCAAATAAGAGAACTTCTAGGATATCTCATCATGTACTTCAAAGCTTAAACTTTGAGATTTTCTCAGTTTGAAGGCATGTAGGAACATACCTCTTTTGATCCACAAGTTAACTTGAAACAGCCTCTTTTTGCAAAACCAAAACAAACCAAATCAAAACAAAACAAAACAAAAACCCAACACAAAATATTTACATATTTATGAAAGACAAAACTACAGAAGGTATCCTACCCTTGGAGAAAATAAAACTTGCATCCAATACTGAATCTGATCCACATCACTTGTGGTAGCTACTAGTCTAAAGACAGGTCTTCTATGGTCTTCAGAAGTACAAATTAATAAAACCATTTTTACAATACACTCTCCACGATGAGTAAGATAGAGATTAAGTTTGTTTAAACTAAAAGTTTTTAAAGATGGTACTTTAAATCTCATTTAATTTCTCTTTTCTTCCTTTTTATTTACTGAATAATCATTAGCTTAAACTTTTAAAGGCTCTTAAGACTTCCTGTAAATGTGAAATTTTTAGAAGAAAGAATTTATATAAAATCACCCACTAGAACTAAAGAATCAAAGTACAACATGTATTTACATAAAGTTATCATGTTTTATACTCTTGGTGACATTGCATGAATTAAAAAAAAAAAACCAACACAAAAAATCTATTGACATTTAGTAGAAAAGGGAATTTTAACCTAAAGTGATATAGCTGCATTGAGTTTTTAATGCATTTGTGAATGAGAGAGATAAAACATCCAATGATCTTAAATAAAATGTTCTATTGCAAAATAGAACATATATATGCATAACATATCTATATGCAAAATTTTAGGATTAGAGGGGCTAAAAGTGAAATTTGCATAAAGTAATTTCAAATAGAGAAACAAAATTAAACAGGGATGTCCTCAAACCTGAGGAAAATATTTTCTTTTCCTTATTGAACAGTTGAATCATGTCAACTTGATAATTATTTTGTTCTGAATATCTGAATCTCACATGCATGCATAAAATTGTTTATTGCAAGGTCTTAATCAGACTAATTTTCTCAAAACTGATTTTGAGGTATATTGAATAAAATAATTGGAAATGGTAATCAAAAAAGGCAGCAAAATAAGAACTGAGCAATGTGGTTAGTAAAAGTAAGAAATACTTGATGGTTTTAATCCTGGGTGTATGTGAAAAGTGTGAAGTATTGTAATGCCTCACATAAAAGTGTGGCATGAAAACTTATTGTAAATTATTGAAAGTATTATATATTGTCAAAGAAGATTTGAGCCTCAAAAGGCAAAGTTCTGCTGTGGAGATCTTTCATTTTCTGAGGTTCTTTAAACATTTGTAAGCTATCTTATTTGTAACCCCTGCAAACACTTTAGCCAAAGTAGAATAAGAAACATAAATATTTATATTGCATCTATATGTATAAAAAAACCCCCCTCTAATAAAACAGTAATATTTACTTAATTAGAAAAAAAGCAAACCTATTTAGTTATTATAAGACATTCCATGAAAATCAGAACTTCTGTATCTAGATGTCAACATGGTTGTTAAATCTGCTTTTCATAACCTGATGCCTTATCACAATAAAATAATCTGTAAGGATCAAAGCTCCTTATCTTTCAATCATTATGAAGGGGAAGCAGATAATAACATTGTTTTAAAGGAGGCCATGAAAAAAGAACTTGTAAACTGAAAGTGGAGTTTGTAAACATGAAATGAAAAAGCATTCTCAACAAATGTTCAGAAATGTATTTCCCCATTCCCCCAAAAGAAAATGCTTTTTTTGCTGTTGAAGCATTTGGAAAACACAGATATTCTTTAATTCTCTCTCTTTATTAATAGCTTTTTTTCATGACATTTAATATCAACATATTGGATGATCTGCACACTCAAATAGACGATACTTAAATACTTCAGAGCACAGTGATTTGCAGATTTAGGAAATAGAGATACGAGTATGATAGCCTTAGTGATTTAGGAAATCGCCTCTTACTGACTGCTTCCTTGTTTATATATAAAAAAGATTATTGTACCAGGCAAGTGGAGCTCCTTCTTCCCGTTCAGCTGCTTAGGCTGGGAATAAGGAGGAAGACTAGAAAGCATTCAGCAGCTCGGGACTGCTCCATCCTGTTGCAACCACCCTTCAAGCTATCCACACCTGTGAATGAAGAAACAGTTTTCCAATTTCTGCTCTATGCACCCTACTAATACCTAACCTAAAAATAAAGGTTAACAGGATAGAGAATGGAGAGTGTCACTGTAGTTCTGTCACTCTGCAGTCATTCAGCTATCAAGAAGAAAAGGAACAACAGAAAGACATAAAAGGACTTAAACCCAGGGAGAAGCGGCACCTACAGAGGAGGTAGGAGCAGAATAGATACGGCACTGTGCTTGGAGAAAGAGATGCTGGAGCAGAAAAGATGAAGGGCTATGGTCTCAAGTTTGTAGAGCCAGAGATAAAACTGATGGAGAAAGTGAGAGGGAAAGACTGACTTGGTGTTCAGGTAAAGAATTAATTTTCAATAATTAAAACTGAATTGGTAATGTAGATGTTTAATATTTTTTTCAGACTACTGTAAGCACAAATATATGTGTACTTGCAGAAGGTTAAAAAAAAAAAAAATCATATTTATGCCCAGCCCTGATTGCAACAGTAAGTTGCATCATTGAAGCCTGGAGGGTTTAAGACATAAGTTTATGCAGAATGGGACAAGAACCACACCAACATCTGGATCATTTAATGGCATAACAGGTGTAGTGGTTCTCCCTGGCATCAAGAAAAAGAGTGATACAGCAATGCACAGACTTCATCTAGCAGAAAAATCTGACTGTGCATGGTCTTCAGCAGAGCACACTAGGCAGGCCAGAAGCCTTTCTCTAAGATTTTCATACTCAGTGAATCAGTTTTCTAGCGGCCAGTTCCACCAAGAGTAATTGAAATGACCACAAGGATTTTTGGAAGAGGAATTGAAAATGGAAGCTACAATCATGGACTGCCTGTATTGAATATCTCTGAAACAGCATTCTGTGAGCTCAATATTTGCGCTGAGATTTCATGACAAAGAAACTGCTGTTGTGACATGAGGTAAAGATACAAAAGAGCTATGACATAAAAACTCAGAACAGGTGAAAACAGGGTTTATATTTACATGGGTGCCATAAAGACCATGCATAACAAAGCAGAAGAATGAAATACAGTGAATGAGTGATATCATGAAGAAGATAACTATTAGAAAATACTATACACAATTAAAATAAGAACAGAAGACTAGAAATAAATAAAATGGCCACAGATAAACTATGGGGCTGAACAAGGTTCTTGCATTCTTTCTTTTACGTTTAGGTATCTGTCGGAGAAATATTATGTAGGAGTGTGTAATGTCTGTTATAAATCTGTGTAGTGTGTACATAATAGCTACAGCAGTAATGGGCAGCAAATGATGGTGAAATGTAGATATTATGAGAAGGTGCAAATGTAAAAATATTGTGCAACGTGCATTAATTCTCACATTATAAATTATATAGTCATGTCAGTTCTGGCATTTTCTAGAGTATTCAGGCTGTTTTGATTCTTTCTTCTTATCTCTTCTGGTAACGCGGGCTGTAGTGGCATATAGGTAAGGTTGGTGAGTTTTCCATGAAAAAGGTGAGTGACTGCAACCACATGAAAAAGTAATTTTTGTTCATTCTAGAAAACAAGGTACAATTTTCTGTCCAGATTTTTTCTTCCAAGCATACAGAAGAATACACTGAATGCTGTAGAACATTATAATATCTTCTACATTATTCACAACTGAAAGACAGCTATTCCAGCACACACTTTGTGAATAATAAAATCAACATTCCCATTTCAAATATATATATATTTTTTTTCCTTTCTAATACTTAAATGTGGAATGTTTAAGTGGAAGAGGAAATACTGAGTTCCTGCTCCCTGTACTGTATTTCATTTTGTCACTCTTCTGAGAACACTTATGAGGACTCGTGAAGTGCTTCACCCACTAGGCTATGCTAAGACTATGTAACTATTATTCAACTGTCCTGCCCGTCTTATTCCTCCTCCTTGCACACACATGGAGGTACACATTTTAGCCTGAGCCTGGAGGGAGACAGATAGAGCAGGAATGTAGATTTAGTAATACATCTAAAGGCAGTTTGGACATAATGTATGTGACTTGGTTTGTCCTGGCTTGCTCACTGTCTTCCAACCACTGCCTCAAGGGACCTACTAGATGGGTCTTCAGGTGTTACTTGTCCCAGTGCCAGGCCATGACCAGCAAGCACTTCCTGTCTTTACCATTTCTGGGAGAAGAATTCATTGACTTGTACACCTGCAATCACAGCTCTTATTCCAGTCACCTGAACAAGCATTCTCAAGCAGTAGAAGTTCTAACAGATGGTAGAATAGTGAAACACTGTACCAGTGAGAAAGGACTGAATGAAGAATAACGACCTCAAGTATGAAGAGGTACCTCATGCTATGAAGACATACCAATAACCTTGTGGTGATCTGTCAAGGGTTTTCTTGGACACTATCTGTAGTTGAGAAAATTCCCCCCTAGCTCCCTAAGAGGTTGAAAGCCATAATTCCTGAAATTGGACTTTTTTTCTAAGTACCTTACTCCCC
This sequence comes from Larus michahellis, assembly GCF_964199755.1. NCBI lineage: Eukaryota > Metazoa > Chordata > Aves > Charadriiformes > Laridae > Larus > Larus michahellis. The sequence goes on from NC_133896.1 coordinate 144,897,584, forward strand.
CCTCCTTTTTTTTACTTTACATTTAAATATTTACTTCAGAATTAGAGTTTATTAACATGAAAAGACTGCAAGAATTCACATCAAAACTCACTCTTGAAGACAATTAAATGTTGTGGAAAGCATTTCCCTTTGTTTACTCAGCTATCATAACTGGTTTTCTCCTACAAGGTTAAATGAGCAAATAACGTTTAGACATAAAGACTGCAAGTGTTAGGGCCCCATTCGTGACTCTGGAAAGCACTGTGCATTCTTATGCAAAGCTTTAATTCCACTAGTTCTTTAATCACACATGTGCATATTTGTCTAAATCTCTTCCCTCTAAAACCATTACCAACATTTCCACTGAATTCAACACTGCTGAACCAAGAACAATACCCATGCTCTCTTAAAAATAAGATATATGCGTAGCAGTTTCTTTGTCATTTGTAAACTGAGGACTTTTCAGTGTGTTTTTCCTCTCTGTTAGAAGCTGAAAAAATAACCGCTGGTGCCATATTCATAAAACATTGGAATTTTTTAGCTTATCTATAGCAAGGAAGTTACAGTTAAGACAGTATTTATCATGTATTTACGGGATTTAGTTGCATCTGTCTAGAAAACATTCGTCAATCAAGCTTTTATTAAAAATACCACTAGAACTGGTACTCACATACTAAGTCTCCAATTTTACGTCATGTAATAGTTTGAGTCATAATTTGTCATTGAAGATTGGGAACATTATTGATTATTATAAAACAACACATGCTTTTATGAGCACATTGCTGCATAAAGTACTATAGAAATACCACATTCAGAGAAGAAAATGGAGCCCCAGGAAAAGATTTATTTCTCAAAGAGCTGTTCAGATTACTTCACTGACATCAAAGAACAATTTATTCCAGTGTTAGGAAAACTTATTGTTTTGGTTAATTCATCAAATATTTCCTATATATATATATGTAGGAGAGATTTCCTATTTATATAGGAAGTCTCTTAGTTGGATACACATTCATAATTCTAACTTTTTTCTAATTCATAGTAAAATGGAGTGACTTATATGAGGGAAATAACAAAAATCACAATATTAGACAAAATACAAATTAAATGCCACTTTATGCCTGCTTCTGTCAGTGCGTACATTTCAACATTTAGATTCAGTTCACATATAAATTACATATAGTTATCTGTAAGAATTTCCTATTCTTATTCTATTTAAAAATATGAGGGAAGGGGGAATGATAAAATGATTGATTTTTTATTACACTAGACATTTTTAATTGAACTGTATTCATATTGAAATTTTCAGTATATTTTTTCAGAAATAATAAAACTTGGTTATCTTTGAAAAATATGAAATCAGAGTGACTTTGATTTTTTATATTTTGTAAAATCAGTTTTCTATTTTTAAACAGCATAAGGCATAAAGAAGGCCAAGATAAATGAACGAGCAATTTACCCTGTGTATTATACACAATCAGTAAATCACGCTCATTTGTCCCAAAGAATTAAGTGACATAAATAAAAGAGTGAAATGTTGTACCAAAGAAACACAATCACACTCATAACACGATATTAACAAACCTACATCGTGCCATGACTTACACGCAAGCGCATTCTTAAAAACTTCAATACAACTCACAGAAGAATAAAGGGAAAGAGACATGCAGTAGTTGGCATATCTCATCAAACTGTAGTTGAAAATAAATCAATTTAAGCCTCAAAATGGACAAAAGAAGAAAAATCACATATGACATGATATTAATCTGAATTGTATGTTTGCTTCAAAGTGAGCAAGGTGAGATTTTTTATTATTATTTACACCTGCAATAAACAAATAATTGTCAATGAAACAAGAATTTGAGTGTTTCCTATGTGACACAGGTGACATGTCTAGACCTCATTAGCGTACATTTTCACTTTATGCTTCTTATTTCACAGACGATGTTGAAACGTGGGTTTGATTTGATATAGACATTTATGCCACAATAGCACTTAATATAGAAGCAGAATAAAAGGAGCAAAGTAAAACCAGTTTGTGCAAGCAAGAGCAACAGTAGTTTTCCTATTAGTAATATTGAAATAAAATAAATCACTCTATTGAATTGAGTGGACCTTTAGCTACTTATAGCAGACGAAGGTTTGTCACAGCAAGTCTTCCTTGTATATTTTTCCTACAGATATCTTTTGTTGCTGTTGTTATCTACTTACTGCTAATGAAGATGTTAGAATTTCTTGTACTCTGTGCTTTGAAAGAAGTATAAACAAACAATTGAAAATGTTAGTTCCCATAGTACTGCAGTTCTCAGATCAGTTTTTGCCCCTGTGTCATCACTGCCCCCCTATTTGTCTTAATCTGAAGATAACTTAGGATAGGGAGAATTTTAGCTAGGCTGCTTTCCAAGAAATGTATAGTTTACTGATGCATATTAATCTATAAAAGTAACACGAAACTCAATTGAAAACTTGCATAGTTTTCAACAAGAATTTTTTTTTCTTGCTTTTTTTTTTGGTGGTACAAAGTCAGCCTGACCAGACACATAAGGGCTATGTTTGCCACATATTTTTCTCTTCAATTTGGCAGCAGCACTGGTATTATTTTTTTTCTCTGCTTTTATTAACCTTTTCACCATGACATGGCTATTCCTCTATACTGTCATTGACACATGTAAGGTACAGTATTTTTCTGTGAGGGGTTTTGTTTGGTTGGTTGTTGTCTGGGTTTTGCTTGGTTTTTTTGCTTGTTTGTTTGTTTTTCTTAAGGGGTCTATTTTACATTCTGTGATCTTAGTGCTATTTCAGCAAGTTTTCAGTGATTTTTCACTCTTTAAATTCAGATTCTGGCAGGAGTGAAACACATCATCTCTTCCCTGAACCCTTCAATTTTCTTGGTGTTTGCCTTCGAATTATGTTGCCAGCAAATATAATATCTCAGCAATATAAAATCACAGCAGGAAACAAACAAATGATCATGATTTCTGCCATATCAACCTATAGAAAAAATGCAGAAAACATCGCTAATACACATCCATTCTTCGAGCAACCTGGTTTGAATTTGGAAGGAGATGAAATATTTGTATCTGGATGGAAGTAATTGCTCTGCTTGTTCTCTAGTCCTTCTCCACATCTATGATTCAGGTCTTGAACCTACTCTTACTGACAATGCTCAAAGCAGAAAACTGTTCCCTAATAAAATCCTCCTACTCCACTTTTTAGGTAAGAGTATATTCTACTCTTTGCTACAGACTGTTGCCGTGGACTTCACAGAATCACAGGATCACAGAATGGTTGAGGGTAATTTGACTTGTTTAACCTGGAACTTTCATTTTTTTATAAAACCCAAAGCTTCGTGGAAATGTTTCCCCTTTCCCGTCTCTACTAAGAAGTTTTTCTTTAGAGGCCAAACAGAAAAATTTGCATATGGGACCTACTAGGTGTTTTGAAAATATCACCTCTCCTGGATGCTTTTGAAAGGAGAGAGAATACTGCCCGACTTGCCTTTGGGCTCTTAATACTTTGTAGCTGAATACAGAAAAAGTGTATGAATGAACAGCAGGTAGAAAAAATTGTTTCTATACAAACCCTTTTGGTTTTCTTCACCCAGATTTTTACTTCATATTCTCCAGAAGAAAAAAGACCAACCTACTTTACTTCCTCACTGCTAAATAACTGTGTTTCTACACTGTACTTTAACACAGATACTACCCTATGCATGAGCGAAAAGAATAACAAAAAGATTGAAAAAAGAATGTAAGGAAGAACATGAATTTCATGGTATCCTCCTTGATTTGATTTCCTTGATCCATCACCATTCTCAGTCATCCACTACGGAATTTTTCTGGATTCAGTCCATTACATATAAAAGTTCTATCCCTTTCCTCTCCAGAGCTTGTTTTGCAGTTTCTGAACACAGCTGATGACCGACCTTTCGCTCAAAGAGCTTTCAAGAACCTGAATAAATAAAGTCTGTGCTATGTTACACTGCTGCTAGTTTTCGCTAAGGTCAGCTTCATTGGCGGATTGAATTTGGGAAAGCAATGCCTTAACCCATAGTTCCCAAATTTTCTCTTGCTCTTTTACTTAAGAATTTTCTGTGACTTATTTTTATGTTACTACTAGAGTCTACTACAAGTCAGAGATCTATTAGCTCTAATTACTAGTAAGGAATGGAGTTTTCTTGGACCATTAAAACTTGTAGCTTAAGGATCTTATGAATGAAGCAAAGACTTGACTTAAGAAACAAGCAAAGCCATGCAATGTAACATGACCATCATGATATTAAAGTGTATATTTTTGTAATCCCAGAAAAAAAAACCATTGTTAAAGGACAAAAATTAAGTTATGATAATTGGGAAAGAGGCAAATAAAAGGATTACTGTATATACTTGATTATTTTAATTTTTTTTTCCCCAAAATAATTCAAATTAACACTACCATCATCTACATACTTCTGGCCTCACATGCGATGTTGCATTAATGAAATTTGCTAAATTGATGCAATACGCTGACAATAACAGCTTGGCAGATCAGTTGTGATGGTAATAGTAAGAACAGCAATAACAGCTTCTTGCCTTCAACCGACTAATGCTATTAATCTTGTGACTCATCATTCATTATATTTGAACAAGACAAAAATATCTTCAAAACCTTAATGTCATCATTTACCCATAGATGGAAACCAGTCATTTTGGAAACTGCTATTTTCTTTTTCTTCTGCACCACCATGTCCCTCAACAACTTAGCTTTCTCTAAAGATTTTAAGTTAAACTTTTTATATCAGATATCCATGTCTACAAGTGATGTTGGTTTACCTCGACAAAAATAATGCCTGATTAGTCTCAATCAGATCTCTGAAGTAATCTCACTTGTCAGTACTGCTGAAAACCTAAAATATGTAAAAATCAAGCAACAATTTTGGAAGTATATTGATGTTACAGGTCTGTAACTGAAACATTTGATGAATTTTACAGGTATTATAAACTCATCTAAGCATTTATCTCAGATATCCTTATCTTTTTCTTGATATTTGTTGTTCTCTAAAACAATGTCAGAGGTTAAAGCAAACAGCTTTCATAATTTGAAAATGCAAACTATCTTTGTTTTACAGTAATACAAGTTATTCTATATAATCTGAATTGAGGCTTTGAATTTAAATAGTCTGGACATGAACCTTGCTCCCGTGAAACTAGCTAGTGATGGCCCCAGAATTATAATATACATTCACAGAATATCCATCGACTATACAGCCATACAAGATACTATTAAAAAATCAAATGTAAATTGAGCAATTAGAAGGATTTTCCTCTCTTCCTGTTTATTGTAGTCTTCAAGTGAAATGAAAAGAAGTAAGCAATCCCAATGTTTCAGCTTTTGCAGAAAGTCAAAATATTCTAGTTGTTTCTCCCTCTGATTTTATATGTTTTAAAGATTTGATAGGCAAAAGCAACACAAAGATAAGGAAAATCCTCAATGACATTGCCAAACTTGTCATTTCTGCTTCTGTCCTTTGAATGAGGAAGAGCCCTTTTAAAAGGAGAGGAACTTTCACAGATTGTAAGGAGGAAATGCTCTCCCATTATTCTGCTAGTCAAACAATTTATAACGAGTGTCCCATATGCAAAACATCAAACTATTCAAGGGAAAACAAAAACAAAAACAAAAGTCATCTGATTAGATCCTCTAAGGAATCCATCCTACATTATTTCTCATAGATTATTTACTAGCATATTATCAAATTGAACATCATGTCTTGATCAATGGGACTTTAGTCACTTCCCTTGGGAATTCAAAGATTAACAATAGATCTTATCAGTAGGATGTCTTTCTGCATCATATAATGCACAAAATTACATTTCATCATTTTACTTGTCACTGCAGTTTCTCATAATTTGTCCTTATTCAGTGATGAATACCTCTCTGTAGGTGTCTGTGTTAAAGTGTTTAATATGCTTCTGAAAAAGCAATCCAAAACTGTCCTGGGTTTCTGCTGCTGAATTGTGCCACTTTATATTGCAAGGTACTAGCATTATATAATATAAACTCCACTACTGCTGCTTGGGGTAAAGAAATCAGAAGAAACTTCACTGAAACGAATAAAGTAGATATCTTCTCCTGAGTAACGATACAAATCACTCAACCTATTTCTTTCTATGAAAAGTTATCTTTGGGACTGCGTTTGTTATAATTAAAATTTTTCAAATGTCCTGAATGAAATAGATAAACTCATTCCCCTCATCTTCCCCCTCATCTCATTCTGAACTGACCGATATTTTTCCAATTGTTGGGATGGAAAGATAAAAAATAGAAAGCAACAGTTTCAAAGTATAGGATTTATTTTTTTGTTTGTTTGTTTGATTTTTTTCTATTTTTGAATCAACATGTAGAAATTATTAACATAATATATTTCTTATTAAAAAAGAAAGATCTTCCAAATAGAAGACAGCATCTTGTAACTTACAGTATTTCTGCTTCAGAAACAGCATTCAATGGGGCTTTATTACTATTCCCGTGTAAATCGAAAGTATTTTGATGCATTTTTGTTCAACAGAACCCAAAAATATTAACTGCTCATACAGCATTGATTCAGTGCTATGTAGCATAGTTTTATAACACCCCAACATTGTATTTTTTTAGTTGCTTGCATTTTTTTTTGTCCTATTAAATATATACTTTCATAGCAATTTTCCTGACACAGCAGTTTGGTTTTTGTTTAATATTTAATCATGCTATGTACTGTTCTTGTTCCTAGTCTTTGTGTAAGAATAAAATTGCTTGGATATCAGCTGCATGTTGAAAACATGCAACTTCTCCTAATGAAGTATTAGTTTTAAATTGTATCTACTTGACATTCATTTTTCTTATTTTTATGTTTCAAACTGTCATGTATGTTAGGGATCAGTCTGTCATGTACCCCTAAAATGTGCCCCAAACCAGGTCTCCTATTTTTTCATATTCATACTTGCTATTTTTTCATAATGTAAAGGTGATCAGGCATTGGATGAGCAACACAAGGAAAGGACTGACAATCTTTCCAACCTGTTTCCACTCCAGCAAACTGTTCCTGCTACATTTGGCTAGTCATGCTTGCAGGAACATTAATTTCTGTGCAACATTCTTTATCCTCCAGAAGACAGGTAGTAAGATGAAGTCATCACCAGAGAGTCAATAGCAACATGACTATTAACCTTGAGAGCAGAGCACAGGGAAAACCTGCGTCTTCAGTAAAAATTCTGAACAACGAGCAGAAAACTGCTCTGTATGGATGATATGAGCATTCGGATGTACTGTAGGTAAGGATGATAACAAGCTGTTTTAAAGCACTTTTTTTTATAAATTCAGGGAATGGAGCTCTGGAATGGAGCTCTGACTTTTTGAATGTATTTTTGCCAAACCAAAACTATTTGAAAACAGACATTTTCCTGACAAAATTTTCCTTGTACTTGTCTTACACTGATTTCTTCTCCCTTATCTTCCTATTCCCAAAACCATGTTCCCCTTTAAATTATATTTTAAGTTTTTCATGCAGAAAACAGTTTAAGCTTCCATTTTGCTTTGTGATTATTGCAGGTCATGCACCTACAGTTGGAACAGGGACAAAATGTAAAAAAAGCCTGTATGAGGGAAGAAAAATGGATTTTACCATGGTTTGGAGGAGAAAATGGAAACAGCGTTAGCTGGACTGGTTTTGTATGGAAGGGACAGCTAGGAGTCACACATAGGGAAAATGGCCAAATCACAGCAGAACATGTTCCCTCCGGATCCCAGTGAAGAGCCCTAGAAAGACGAGTTATGTGCTCCTCTGGGGACAGCAAACAGCCATGCCTCCTTATCTCCCACTAAACAAAGTTTCAGCAAAAAGTCAGTGTATTTTTCAACCATGTTGGGTATTCTCCATTCTGGAAGTGTGAAGGTTTCCAATATTTCTTGTCTTATGTACGCCAGCCTCAAGGACACAGAGGTATATTATGCGTCAACAGGCATTAAGCAGGAATGTTCCGCAAATAGAATCTAATCATGTATTTCTGTGATCTGTTAAGTCAAGGTTACTGTTAACAGTATTGCATGTTCTTCTGCACACATCTATTGAGAAGAATTGGTAAACGGGAGACAAATTCTCCTTCAGATTCAGATGCTTAAATGTAGTATATAGGGGTCTACAGTACACTTTAGATTGTGTGTCTACTCTATTGTCTAGTCCATAGTCAGCTGAATTTACAGAACTACCATGTTCATCCTAAAGTAGAAGCTTACTAGTCAGCTGAGGAGTTTTTTAGCCTTCCGTATTTAGCCTTACAGTATTGCCTAGACCTTTGATTATAACGACACTTTACAGAGCCATTTTACCTGTAAATTCAGGTTCCAACAGCCTGGCTCTGAGTCTCATCTGTGATATCCATGATGATGTGGAGCTACACTCCAGCAGCTCAAAACATCCCAAGTATTTCCAACATACATAGTAAGTAGGAAGCCATAGTGCTATCTCAGCAACATACCTTAAAATGAGATCTTATACTCTACTGTATCATGGGGGCCATCAATTTATATATTGTTATTTTGTCTCTGTTTCATTTCTCTTTTATTTTAATCCCCAGCTGAAATATTTATTCATTCTTGTTTAATCCCTATTTCACATTGCTTCTCTTTTTAGTTCTGTTTCTTCATCTAATTAACATTTCACATATCTTAATTCCTTTCCTGGATTTGAGCAATTTAGTCTTATTAGCACTTCAAAAATCAGAGTGAGAACTTCGAGCAGATTGCTTAATTATCTGAGTAGTTAATTTGCCATTACATAGAAATTCATACATAGTAAGCGGTCTTTAACCTTTAAAAATTTCATATGAAGATTACAGTATGAAAGAATTAAACATTTTTATTTTTTTTTACTAATTGTTCTTACACTGTTTTGAAGTGAGTTTGAAATAAAGGAGTTAAATTATGTATTTTTGCACTTGTTTTTATCAAAGCTTTGGGTAAAACTAGTAATACACCAGAGGTCCCTTAACATTTTATGTCTTCATCACTCTGAAATCATAGCTATCTATCAGAGTCTTAGCTTGAAAAGGGAAAATCTCTATAAGCATGTTCCAAGTCAATTCATAAACTAGGCAGTATCTTTTTTTATATCCCCTGGGAAAAGACTTGTCAAATGTCTAACCTAAATCTGTATAACAAATTACAGACAGTGTTTTGTCTTCTTCTTTTAGAGTTTTTACTTCGTAGTTGACTGATTTTAATTTTACAAGGAGATTGTGGTAAGGTCCCAGGCATCCAGATACAAGCTCTCTGTTCTTTCATCTTTCAAAGGAGTAATATATGAGTGCAGCTACCAAGCAAAAAGTGGCAGAGGAGACTTTAAGTCATAAAAAAGCTTTACTCTCATAAATTAACCCTTCCACTCTGATGAAGAGTTGCAAGCCCTGATTTTTTCCTACACAATGTATTAATGTGCATGTTTCTTTTTAAAAAGGCAGGATGATGATTAGGTAATGTCTTCAGAAGTCAGCTATGTGGTAAGGAGAGGAGACTCTGAGGGAAGGGACTATACTGGAGGAAGGACAAACCCCTTCCTCAAAGCAAGTCATCTTCACTAAGGAAACAAACCTGTACATCTCAACTTGATAAAGTAATCTAGTATGACAAGTTTGAGTAATATACTCTTCAGTAAATTACTTATTTTAAAAAGAAAAAATCTTGAGGGACTGAAACTATTTGTGAACAGATTCAGTCAACAAAGATTTTATTTAAATTGAAAATTTCATATCAACATTTGCTAAGTTTTGAAACTTTTTAAAATAATAAAAAAAAATGTTTTCCTTTCCCCCTATACAAGGAGAGTTTTATCTAGGGCAAATGTAATGCTTTGTTTGACCTTTGATAGTTCTGTATAAATTAACACAGATATTTTTCTAATCATCCTTCTTTTTTATCTTTTAAACCTAATTAAAAAAATCAGTACCACAACTAAATAATCAGTTTCTTGTACAGATCTGCTTAGGATTCTAAGTCCCATTGAGTTTCAATGAGTCTTTGTGTTTGATACTGTCCCACTGAAGTCAATGGGTGCAGGATGAATCCCTTTATCCCTCATACACTTTGTAAAAGCATGAGTCACACACCATGCAGCCAGGGAAGTGAGGCTATCAGCCAGAATTGTCAGGACTGAAGCCAACACTGCTTTGTTGATCTGCTCGTAGGAAGAACCATAGAAGAATGCAAATTAGTCCTTGCCCTTTGCTGAAACGAAAAGCACTACTTAATGTTTCTAGATGCCTCAGCTCCAGACAAACATCCTCAGAATGCTGCTACATTCTCATTTCCCGGATCATGTTTTATAATGACTGTAAAACTACATCATTGGGAGTTCTGCTTTATTTTTATTAGCATCTTTAGCAGTTAAAAAAAAAAAAAAAAGATTTCTCATTCTATATATATATATATATGGCAGCTTTGATATGCATATTTATATGACACCTTCATTGGTTCCCTACTACTTTAAAGGTAACATTTAATAATTCTTGATAAATAAAATACACACACTAAAAATCACCTATCAATGTATTAGGCTTGAAATGTATGATAGTACTTGACAGAATCTAATTATACTGACAGGTGCTATTACACTGCTTTTTAAACTGTTACTGAAACCAAGTGGAATTGCATCACAGCTGCTCATCTACTTGAAGATATATTCATCCTCTCCTTCTGCAGATAGACTACGTAGAGGACCTATGAAAACAAAAAACTTGACTGTAAAAATTATAGTGCTGCAGTTAGTGCTAATGTAGGTGTATTTATCAATACAAAAAAAAAAGGCAATAAGAAATTATGAGACCAAACTTGTGCTATCAAAAGGAATAATTTAACAAGAATATGGTCTGTTTGTACGAGGTTCAGTTTCCATTTCATCAAACCAACAAGTGAGGAATACTTCCCCATAATGAGCATCTCCATTGCCATGGAGCATTTTCCTTGACTGTGTTGGATCAAAAATGAGCCTTTTAGTGACAGAGGAGTATTATGTTCAGTGTTAGAATTAATCCAGCTCTGAGCTGGATTAGCTGGTCCACAGATTCTTTGGGCAGACCACCAGAGCACAGAGGACAATGTATATAATGGAACTTTCTGAAATTATTTCCGGTCCAGATACATTCTCTTGTCTCTTCACACTTATGAACGACAAAAGGGAGGGCTTGAAGCCTGCTGGCAAGTTAACAAGTTCTTTGCCAAGAGTCATGAGTGCCAAATAATGACGAAGTTACATGGGCATCTTGCTTTTGCATTTAGAATTACCTGTTTCTCAAATCTAATTATTTATCCCTTCCAGCTCTACTGCCAGATCACGAACTCCTGTAACCAAATACTTCATTAATCCTGTTAAACAAATTAAAGAAATAAAATTAAATGACAAGTAAATAAAGAGGATGGAGGAAATTCCTTTTTTCCTGCATTTTCAGTCCAATTTTATACTTCGGACATTGGCACATACTAGAACACGTGATCAGCATTTTCCAGGTACACCAGTGGGAGTTGCCATCAGGACCCTACCTTCTTAGTGCCAGCTTTCTGCCCTGCCTTCACAGAGTAAAGAAAGTAGGATTAAATGAATTCTGGCTTGCAAATTGGCACGGACAGTACTTCATTCTTTACCATCTTTACCTCCTCTTAGACCCACTGAATCCCCCAAGGGGCTGAAAGGAGCATCATCATGCTTAACACTAGTGAAACTGCTAAAGACAATGTATGACAACCCTCCCTTGGGGTAGGTAAATTAATATTGCCAGTGCTTATTTACATTAATTTCCCCCTGCTATTTGAATACTTCTTTTTGAGTAAGAGACATGTAGAAAAATAATTTTAAAGATCCTTCTGACAGCCTGGTTCCCCCTAGAGGGATACTGAGAGAAACAAGAGCCATATGCAGGTCCTGAAATAGTCAACCTCATTTTGTCATGAACACCTGTGGCAGAGTGGGTGATTCTTTTCATGGGGATATTTTGACATTGTGTGTAGTGACAAAATTGGAGGTTCTGTATGGTGGTGTAGAAGCCAGCTGGAAAAAACAGTGCAATGCTAATCTATGACTTAATAAAAAGCCACACCAGCGCTAAGTGGTAGTTTTTGCACAGAGGTCTAACTTGCTAGTGGGTTGGCTTCAGTCGATGATAGGAATAAAGGAAAAAATTCTTTTTCATTTATTCACTCTTCTAGGCTTCATGCAAGTGTGATTAAGACCTTTAAAATAATGGAAAAAGAAGGGTTCAAAATGAGTTAACAGAGGAAAAGCAACACTTACTAAATTGTAACACCATTCTCTGGATTGTAAATTGGTTGTTGGGGAAGATTCTATGTAATCTAATAGAAGATGTCTGATAGGAAGAAGAAATAATGGAAAGCAACCCCAGCCAGTCTGATTTCTTTAGTATTTCTTGGCACCATAGTAATAAATGACTCTGTTCAAATAGAGGGGGATTGTATGCATTGTCTTGTCTGCACTCCAAATTCACATGCACAGGTTTTTTTTCTACTCTTCTTTCATTAGGATTTCCTGACAACAGAGAAAAACAAGTCTTGAGCTAGAAGCTGAGTTATGTTACCACCTAAATTGTTTGCTTGCAGCAATATATTGTGTAAGATGTGCATTATTTATTCTAAGCACTTACACTTCTTGTCCACTTTAGTCCAGTGTAATTTTAGAACTGTTAGTAAAACCATGTCAGTCAGGCTTATTCAGGAAGACATTAAACAGAACTCATCTGAGAAAAAAAAGAAAAACAAAAAGAAAAGAAAAACAAAACCTTAAATGATTATCATTAGTTTTTTTGATTTCCAGCTGTACCAGACTGTAAGTGAAGACACTATTAAGTGCTGAACTCTGTTTCTGAGCTACAATTAATTGTGCAAAATGCAATTATTACTTGACACGCCAGTGCAATAGAAAAGTTGTTTCTCAATCTTCCACTGAAATCTGTTTTCTTTTTTTTAAGACATCATTTTTATGTCTAGAGAACGAGTAAAAATATACAATAAAATTGTTATAAATATCAGATCTATCTGTTTTTCCAATGAAATATCTATTTTAAAGTGAAAATAAAGGTATTATAACCAAACTACTGCTTATGACTAAAAGGGGGGCATACAGGAGGAAGGAACAACGGCAGCAAATTCTAGTGCTTTCATTATGAAATTCCTAATATATTTCTGAGATGAGTGTAGCTTGAGGGCTTTGTATGCTTCTGATCATTAAATAGTATGCAGAAAGAAGTTATTTTCTTAATAACAACTTGATGAACCTTCCTGCTTTTGAGAAGCAGAACATTAGATGATGGTCTTCAGTAATCAAATCCAACTGAAAATTCCTTTAAAAGGCATGCATAAACTGATCTAAATTGAAAACATGCTACGTTATGTCCTACAGTCTGTGTTGTACTGGTTGCTGAGATTCAGTTCTTGGTTCACAGGCACTTTGTAATCTTCTTAGATGCATACACAACATGCATACCCAGAAACCAGGCGGTAAAGAATATGTAGAGACCAGGAGTCTGGAGGTGGTTGTGGTATTTACCTGGTGTTACATCCCTTGTCCCTAATATTTTTGTGAAACTTTGAAAAAACCAAACAACAAAATCTATCGCAAGTCACCCTGTAAAAAAGGGAAATACTAAAGACACTAAAAAGGAAAGAAATTAAAGAAAAACATAAGCATTTAAAATAATGCAAAAAATATTTGAGAATTGCAATCAAACTTTTGACACAGTTTAACCATAAGTTTATGAAACAATTAGATTAATTTTAGGCTACAATACAAAGTATTTGGCAAGAACCATCAGAAAATAAATTAAAGATTAAGCTGTGTAAAAGATTTGTAACATGTCTAGATATAAACAGAAGAACTAGGGGAGAAAAAAAAAGGCAAAAAAAATATCTTTCTTTGGAAAGATTTTTAAATGGACTTGCAATTTAACAAACCTCTATCATAAAAAGGCAAAGCACTCTGGACCTACAGTAAATAATGTAACACATTTGTTACTAAATGAAGATGGGAATAAATATGTTAGTGAAAAATGAAACTCTGAGAAGCATTGTAACAAAAGAGTATAGTCCTTCCTCTGAGTTGGGAAGAAAGAATTATACAATATATTTTCCTTACCTTATCCCTGTCTGCTTTAAACAGAAACATGGAAAAAGCATAAATAAGCCATATAAAACTGCTCTTTCAGGCAGTCCATAGATCTGTCTCACATTTGAATTATTTGCTGTGGAAAAATGATGGCTGATAGCTAGCCAACTGGCTTAAAGAAACACCACTTTCTCACTGTATCAAAAGCCATAAGACAAAGCAAAGTGTCATGTATTGTTTTGCAAATCTAAAGAGGATATACTTCAGAATCTATTCATTGTCAGAAGTTTCGATCACTTTCTCTGCTCCGAATGGCATCACAGGTTAAACACACCTAAGAAAATATTTCCCTTCCTTCCTTCCTTCCTTCCTTCCTTCCTTCCTTCCTTCCTTCCTTCCTTCCTTCCTTCCTTCCTTCCTTCCTTCCTTCCTTCCTTCCTTCCTTCCTTCCTTCCTTCCTTCCTTCCTTCCTTCCTTCCTTCCTTCCTTCCTTCCTCCCTTCCTTCCTTCCTCCCTTCCTTCCTCCCTTCTTCCCTCCCTCCCTCCCTCCCTTCCTTTCCTCTCTCTCTCTTATTTTCTCTTTCAGGTTCTACATATTTTTTCCTATTACTTATAATTACTTATTAATTAATAATTATTAATTACTTATAATTAATTTTTAACAATATTTCAGTGGATTGTGTATCCTAAGAGGGGAAAAAAACAACCCTGAAACTTACTAATACATATGGCATTCAGTGCATGTAAATACCATAACCATATTGTCCATAGACACATCAAAAACAGAAGCACAGCTTCTGCATCAACCAACCAGCAAATGTTTAGTCTGTGTATTGGGACACAAGTACACCTACAAGCCCCACTATGCATATTCACATTGCTAAATAAAAGGCCTAAAAGATGCCGAGCTCTGAGGCCAAGTGGCACTAGTGAATTCATGGTGACACTGTATTAAGCTTGTACTTCCAATATCAGACCTGTTTTGGAGAAACCAAGTTTCACAGCAAAGCTGAGGAGTGCCCCAACGACTGAACAATATGGTCAGCTTGGCACCCAAGATTTGAGTTTGGTCCTCATATATTTAGCAGCACACACCTTCCTACTGTACTGCTAGTTAAAGGTCTGGGCATCGCTTGAGGGGCACCTGAGGACAGCTTTGAGCACATAAGTAAAGGACAATCCTTCATATAGGTGAATGAATTGATCCCTGTGGATAAAATCCTACCAATATCAAGGAAAATTACTTGTATTAGCCAAAAGGGCAACAGAGTCCTTAATGATGAGAAAGCACTCTTCTAAGAAGAAAGTTATTATTTAATGGAAGCAATTGGCATAAGGCCTTTTAATTATGAGTGCACAACAGGTTGCTTCAACTTACTTCATGCAGTTATAAACCAAAAAATGAACAGCAGTAAAGCAAGACACTTCAGCTGTTTGCTACCCACATGCCTGCAACTAAACCAT
Source organism: Larus michahellis (assembly GCF_964199755.1). Taxonomy (NCBI): domain Eukaryota; kingdom Metazoa; phylum Chordata; class Aves; order Charadriiformes; family Laridae; genus Larus; species Larus michahellis. The sequence goes on from NC_133896.1 coordinate 144,913,143, forward strand.
AGTAGCTCTTAATAAACTCATTATTTACATTTTGATAATATAACAAAACAGAAATAGTCATAAATATTTAAAAACTTATCTGAGACACTAATCAATCCATGTTATTTTAAAGAAATCGAAAGGGCATCCTCTTTTCTAGAAATACTTAAGCAATTTGTGATGGTATGCAATTGTGCTCCCTCTCAGTGTTGCAGTTCTGATGAACTGAATGGGTGAATTAGTGCTCCAAGGGGAAAAGCACATAATAAGCCCCTTTGAAACAACTTGAGAACTGAATAAATTCTACTTTTAGTTATGTTAATGAGACTTTGGGGGGACAGTGCAGTTAGGAATCACAAAGATCCTGCAACAATGCTGGTGTACAGTAGCTAGCTGAAAATCCCTTTCATAACTCTCAAAGGCATGGCATCATTTTCTTATGATCAACAGACTGCCAAGACCTATCATTTTGTTTGAAAGGCAGAATATTGTTTGCATCATGGCAACAAGGGGCATGACTTTATCTGGGACAGAAAAAAAAAACAAAATCACAACCCGCCCCAAAAAAAAACCCAAAACCAAAGCAAACCAAAAAAATCAAATTGTTAGTAATTCTCTAACACAGTTATCTCGAACAGGAAAGTTTTATTCTGGTCATGTGGCAAAACAAAATATTCTGCCATGGAAGCCTATTGTCTCTCTATTAGCCTGTCTGTATAAGCCTAGTTCATAAGATATGATTTCTCCTGTGAAAGCTTCTTCATTTGCCATTGGTTGCAGTAACTCTTTGTGCTTATTCAATTTTGAGTCGTATTGTCTTTAGTATGTCTGCTTGGAGTTGTGCACAGAGTGGTATTAACAGATGAAGTCCTGATAGTAGCAGTTACATGTAAACCTCCCATTCACTATTACAAGATATGTCCTGAGTTTTGTAAGCTTTACCCACCCCTGCAGTGTTGCACTGTAAAGGGGATTCAGTAATCAGTACTTCTGTCTCATTTTCCGTCCTGCCTGGTATTTTGGGAGTACTTTCACTGCAACACCCACCACCAACGGCTGAATGAAACTAACAGCCTTAGGACCCAAAGAAGCACAAAAAGTTAGAACATAACACCAGGAAAAGAGTAGAAACTAAGTGTGTGTATAACAATTTTAACTGTTTTTTATTTTTTTTTTGTATAACAGTTGGATATGGACTAATAATGATTCTTGAATTATACTATTTCAATTATAGTAATAATAAATTCTTGGTTTTACATAGATACAAGGTGTGCTTCTTTGCCCATAAACAAGGTTTTGAGCTCAACCTATGCATCTTTTGGGATCCAAACTATGAATTGTGCTGCAGTAAAATATACGGTTGCAAGAGGATAGATGTAACTTGTCTGTTCTTGCAATAATGCTCTAAAGGATGGTATAGGCATTTCTTAACTCTCCTAAATTATAAAGTTTAGGTGTCTTCTGTGAAAAAAAAAACAATCCAATAACACACACCAACCCTACCCCACCCCTGACACACACACACGCAAAGGAAGCAAAACAACCCTCTCCAACTTCCTCCTCCTTCCCAAGAGATAAGCCCTTGTGTCCAGAAAGCTGATGGCTATCTGATCCCTCACGTCTGGAAAGTTGATGGAGGTCTGATTCCTTTTTGATTTATGCCAAGTTACTGCCTGAATGACATCTAAGAGAATCAGAGTTCTACAAAATATTTTTGGAAGAGGCAAAAAGTATGTCCTTTCCCCATTTTAAAGTGTGCTGCCTTCTGAAATATATTGGGTATTCTTTATTTAAGACAGTATAAGTAGAACTGCTCAAGTCCCTTTTAATCTTTTTCTTTATAAACTTAATTTTTTTGCAGTTTGATCTGGTCCCTGCTCAGAGAAAAGTTCTAAGTGTATAGTAATTTTTGTCACAAAATTTTCACTTCCTGTCAAAGAAACCCATGTTATAATACTTTGTGTTCTCTTACAGTTTGACTTGTAGGAATACAAATTTGACTATATAATCTTTTTACTGGAATATGTGATATCTTCTACACTCTTTAGTTCTATTTTAAATTCCACTTATCTGACAAGATGTATCCTTAGTGAGTAGATTATACCTGTTAAAGCTAGTTACTGGTATCTTACTCATGTATCATTCATCATGTATCAGGACAGATTTTCTAATAAGATATCATCATTTGTTAGGCATTCTAGTAGTAGAAACTATTTTTATTCACACTGCTCCCATAGTCTCACAGGTTTTCAATAGCAAAGGGTAATAGTGGCACAACTGGGACACTGCTTGTTTATTTTATTGGTGTTTGCTTTTGCTTTGCTCTTCTCTGTTATTATGTCTCCTTAGTATTGCATAATTCCATGATGCATATTCAGATTTTATCTTTAAGATCTCAGCTTATTCCTCCTCCAGTTTAACTGTTCCATTCTTCAAAAAAACTTTTCAGGTGCTAAAAATGTAAAACCAATTTCAATAAGCATGTGGTTCTCTATATACAAGGAATTTTTTTTTTTTTTTTTTTGTATGGACATACCCTCGTTATGGGAAAAGGATATAAAATTATGCAGAGAAAAACTTATGATAACTACTACTAAAAAAGAAATCAATGTATTTTTCAAAGAGTTAGATCTCTTTAGAAATCTAGAGCTAGACCAAAAAGCCCTCACACAAACAGCTACCTAAAACCTCCAGAACTCAACCATTTGTAAACTTTTTCTACTCTGTGTAAAGCAGGTAAACATTTTGTACTTTACATATATGACAGCATTCATGAACAGAAAAGTCTTTCTGGTGTTAATACTCTCAAAACCAGAATACTTTTAAAGTCCACCAGTCACCCTAGTAAACAGGAAAACAGAGTTTCTCAGTGCAAAATGAAAAATCATAGCCGGGACAGAGAACAGTTGTAGGGGTTTTTTGGCAGTGTTGGGTTTTAGGGGTTTTCATGAGGTATCTCATCCCTAGAGTTCCTATTTTTGCTGTTTTCTCTAAGTGCCAGGTGTGCCATGTGTAGCCATGAAGTACAAACCAGAAAATTCAAGTAGCTTTGAAGTAAGAAATTCGTTTTACAGGTTATTGCTGGTGTCTCAAAAAGCTTTAAGACAGACAGGTGAGAAATGTCAAAAGTGAAAGTGAAAGGTATGTTTAAGGCTGGTATTTGCACAGTTAAAACAAATTGTTAGCTACTGTCTTGGCCTGATGAAATCCATGTAGCAGCTCTTGAAATAAGACTTCAGAATAGCTATGGATAAAAGCTTAATTACAACAACAAGTTATAGAGCTTAGCTTAAATTTGTTCTAAAGAAGAATATTGGCTCAATTTAAGATGAATTTGGGAAACAAGTTCTTTGTGAAATTATTTAGGATCCCACTAACAAGATCAAATTCATTAAATCTAATTATGTGAAGTGGTATAAATACAGCAAAGGTAAAACATCAAGAAGTACAAAAATGTAAACAATTCACAGAGCTGAAGATCTTAGTATTTATAACGCTTGACATAATGTCCATTCTATGCAGACATAATGGAAAAAGAATATAACTTGATGACATCAAAAAAGAATGCAAAGCTAATCTTAAAAAAAATAAAAAATGCAAAAGAACGCTAGTCCTGATGTTAGATGAGCAAAAATTCTCCCAGTGTTGATACAGAGGATACCCAACCAGAAAGTTACCTCTCAGATTTCTCTGCAGTATCTCAAGGACCTCATTCTCCACTTCTTTTCTGTGGCTTTTCATTCCTATTACCTTTCCCAGATCTGACCCTTTTTTCTAGCTCTGTTCTTCTAAATTAAATATATAGTGCCCCTTTTTGTCTCTCACTCCCAGTCTTCGTTTCTATATTAGTGTCCTGGGTCTTGCAGAGACCCTTCATTTCTCAATGATTAATACAAAAAGGGTTCTTGTAGTCCTGGAATAGATTATGTTCAATGAGACAGAGCCTCAGGGCATTTTTTGTTGCAGTTCAGTGAATCTCTGCTGAGACATTTTTGGAACCATATCATCTAGCCAGATTTTTCTGTTTTCATTTGCAACAGACCTTCTGTGCATCTTTGCTGAATTTCATGCCACTATGTTGAGGGTATGGAAAAACTTCATAACATAATGCCCTTTACCTCTGCTGCTGCTGCTACTGCTACTGCAAATCAAGAGCTGGAATCAGATAGCACATCCTGAATATCATAGAGTGTTATAGAAGATGTAGTACCTTCCTGAGTTCTTCTGTGAGAAATAAAACTTTGCCCCAACATGCTAACTATTATCTTCTGGTGAGAGCTCTCTTCTAGAGGGCATTTTTCCTTTATCAGGTTGTTTGTACTGGTTGAGTTGAAAGATTCAGAGAAATGCAACAGTTTTAATTAAATTCCACTGGAACTACAGAAATGGGAATGTTGCTTTAAGAAGAAAAGCCAAATATATCTTTGCTTTTTTTTAAGTCAAGGGCTCCTGATTCCTCTCCAAGATAAGGCATGGATGGCAGACAAGGAGCAAATAAGGAGTCTCAAAACAGCTAAAAAAGGATATTATAAAGACTAAACAGAACAAGGAATGGAACTGGGTTAGTATGAGGGACGAGGCATTTGGGTCCGGTGCAAGCAAGAAAAGAGGGGAGCTGATTCCTACAAATACTTCAAAGATATCAGTTTCAGTTCTTTGCTCCCATTGAGACATAGGGCCATATCATGTAAACATTAATGGTTTCACCCCTTGAATGTGTCCCTTTGGATTTTACGATCAGAATGTGCAATTACTATAGTATGTCTTTATAGTACATCATGCTCCACACTCAAGAGCTGTGCTTTAACTAGGGTATATACTTAAAAACAAAAATAAAATTGTCATTTATGTAACATTCAGTAAATATTAGTCAAGCGACGGAGAATTCTTCATGATCTGTTCTAATATATAGCTAAATTTTTGGCAAATGACTTTAATTCTAGCCAATGGTTTTAATTAAATTGTTGTGTGGTAGACTGAGAAAACTATTTAACATATTCTTGTTAAGAAGCTGTGACCAAATTACACTATTACTATATATTAATAAATTAGATAGAACAAATTATTTAAGAATTCCATGTAGCAACATGAATTCCTAACCTTTTAGTCTTCCAGTTTAAATGCTTTATTTCCTGTTTTCCAAATGCTTCATGCTTTGTGGATAGCAAAGGCTTGATAAGGGACTGGAACTTCTCTCCTATGAGGAAAGGCTGAGAAAGCTGGGACTGTTCAGCTTGAAGAAAAGAAGCCTCAGGGGGATCTTTTCAATGTGTAGAAATACCTGGAGGGAGGGTGCGGAGAACAGGGAGAGGCTCTTTTCAGTGGTGCCCAGTGATGGGACAAGAGGCAAATGGCCCAAACTGAAACGTGGCTAGTTCCCTCTGAACATCTGCAAACATCTTTTTTTGAAGTGAGGGTGCCAGAGCCCTGGCACAGGCTGCCGAGAGAGGTTGTAGAGTCTCCCTCCTTGGAGATATTCAAAAGCTATGTAGACTTTCTCCTGTGTAATCGTCTAGGTGGCCTTGGTTGAGCAGGAGGGTTGGACCACAAGTGCTCCAAAGGTCCCTTCCAACCTCAATCATTCTGTGATTCTGTGATTTAGCTGCCTAAACCTTTAGGTGCCCAGTGCTGGCTGAAGTCTCCCAGAATATCCCACTGGAGAGATTTGTAAAACAAATATTGATTGCTATGAATTATCAAGTTGATGTAGAATTGTGCATGTGTAAACGGAAGCACCAGAAGAAACAACGAAAGAAAAACCAGAAAGTATATATTAGCATCATATCCGTGATTTCATTCAAATGAAGAGGAGGAGCAAACTGACATAAAAATGAGGTATCAAGGTGATGAAGAATGGGATGGAAGTGGCAAAAAAGCCAGAATCAGCCACAGCACTGGAGCTGGACTAGATGGTCTTTAAAGGTCCCTTCTGATCCAAACCATTCTGTGATTCTATGATTCTATAAGGGAATTAAGAATTGTGAAGCTCGGGAAATTTGCATGAAACCTAGAAACAGTGAAACAAAACAACAATGCAAGTGATCCTAAGCAGCATCCACTCAAGCAAGATTGAAGAGGAAGTTGAAAATCAGTTTGTTGTCACCAATGAAGATGAACTCCAGATATCTAATGAGGTCTTAACAGGTAGCTTGCCTCATCTTGTTTTTCATACAAACGAGACTGCACACAGCATCCTCTGTTTTGATCCTGGCCAGAATGCTTTCACACACATATCTTGACGCTTTCCGTACGGGGTGTGAGAGCATGAAGGGCTAAAATTATCTTAGAGATTTAAAAAAAAAAATAAAATAAATTACCTTTCCTTCTATAAGAGGTCTCATTGATTTTTTATGTTACTTTTCAAATGCCATCCCTAATTCAGAATAGATTTCTTTTGTGTGGTCTGTCTGCATAGCCGAACCTTTGTAAAATGACCCCAATAACAACAACTGATAAATACACACCTACCTCTGTGTGTGTGTGTGAGTGTCTATGTGATTAGAACTTCTTGGATTAATTATAGAAGGGTGTTTTGAAATTTGTAGCTGTTTCTGGATCAGTAGTTTAGGAAAAAAAGGGGTTGTGTGGCTTTAAAGACTTCTTGTGCTTGACCACAAGGATGGTGGGGACAGGAAGGAGGTGGATGCCCCTGACTCACAAAATATCTTTATGGTACCCAGCTGGTTCAGACCATAGAAAGAATTGGCTGTAGAAATCCATAGTCCTCTTCCTTGGGATGAAGATCTGATAGGTCCAATACAGTATCACTGTGGAAGACGTCTTCTAAGATAAGAGAAGAACAGTATGAGAAAAACAGGTAGTCATTGTATCTATTTGTGTTGGCTATTAATGTCTGCACTTCAAGGGCAGGAAGTTGATCTTCAGAAGCAGAAAGAATGTTTAGATGGTCACAAACTGAGGAAAAACTATTTGCTGCTGAGAGTGCTGCCACGAGGGACGCTCAGCAGGCTCCAGGGTTAATGGAGTTGACAGCGACAATGGCTCCACAAAGGACTGAGCACATTGAGAGCTGAAAGCACAAAGGGAAACAGGACTGTGAAGCCTTCATGGCAGTCCTGAGTGAAGACTAAGATCCAGAAACAGGAGATAGAGGTACTTGGGGATCAAATGGAGATGAAGAGGAAGAGTTGAATTTAAACCCAAATGAGACGCAAGCCTCATCGCCATGCCTCACGGTGAGGTGGGGATACTCTCAGGGCATGACACTCCCACTTCAGAAAGTTGTCCTTGATTGAATTCTGATGTTGTTGCAGTATTCCAATTCAGTGGTACAAGGCAGTAGTGCTTTCATATCCAATAAAATGCAGAGGTTAGTATGAGTTTTTCTTAGAAATAGTTTTATACTCTTGGATTTTTATGTAGGTTTTTTTTCCTCATTAGCCCTTTTTTCATCTTCACTACTATTTTGGTATTTCAGTGACTTTTTTTCATGGTACAGCCTTGTTATTTTTTGAGTGGTGCTTAGAAAATAGATGTTCCATGTGACTTCTTCCATCTGTACATGCTTTTTCTAAAAAAACAACAGATTGCATTGATGGTGATATTCAGGGGAAAAAAACATGTGCTAATGACATTGTTTCTCTTTGCATGTTCTCCAATATGATTTGCTTCTATCTGTTCATACCAAACAACTCTTTCATGCATAATGTTTTATATTTTTGCACTTTTAAAAATATATAGAATCTCATTTGGTTCAAAGAAGAATAAAAATAATGAATCTTTATAGCAACCTTTTTAAGTTTTTCCCTTCAAATGATTAAATAATGACAGAGGCTTATTTCATGATGATAGCTAAGTATTTACAATTTTTTATTGAGGGAATTATTAGAAAAAAATATAATTAGAGAAGTGTAAAGTATTCCAAAAGAATCTGGATAATCAACTAATTGGTTTTCAATGGTCCATGAAATAGATGAATTATTCAGTCTTCACAGCAAATCTAAACTCTTCAGATTTAGATAAGATAAATGCTCTCCAAAAGTACAGGATCAAATCTTCTTGAATTAGAAGTACATTCTACTTCAAATGAGTGGGGATCATGGAATGTATCTTGAATTTTCATTGCATGATAAGATGTGTCAAGAATGCAAATGTTGAAAAATACTGAAAAAAATCCCCAGTTTTTCCCTCTTCTCTTTCAGTTCCAGAAGCTGACAACTGAGTTGTTATTCTGTTGAGGATTTTCAAAATCTTTAGTGTAAAAATGGGATGAATACTTGTGAATCTGTACTATCTAAACCAAAGCTTTCTTTTACAGAATTTAGTGAACAAAGTTAAAATATTTTCATTTTACCGTTTAGTTATTTAGTGTAAAAGGGCTTGTTAACAAAAAGAGAATGTATGGCCACATTAATTCCGCTGCATTTTGATATCACAGTACTGAAATCTAAATGCCTGATCCCAGCAAGGCAAAGGCCTAATAAACAGAACATTTCTTCTGGAGAGAGATCCAGATAGCTCAAACGAGGAACCTCCATTTTGTGTAGCGAAAGACTTGATCTCATGGGGCCCTTTTTCAGTCTTGTAGGGTTTTCACGGCTTGTACACATTGAATGAGACACAATCAAAAAATAGTCAATATAATCTTATAGAAGATCAGTCACAGCAGTATGTCTGAAGAAATGCCTGTCTTCCTTATGGAGTTCCCTTCTGAAAGTGTATACCTAATAGAGGAGGAAGAGCACACCTTTGGATAAAAACCTATTGATTGCAGAGCTCATGGAAGAAATACCTGGGTTGCCCATAATTCTCAGTCAGTGAGAATTTCAGCAAAACATTTCTATCCCTCAGGGTCTAACCACCAGGCAGGATGCAAGATGGGACTCTTCTCCACTTGTCCTTTTGGAAGACTAAAATAAATGGGAAGCTAACTTGGTAATGTGATGACAAGGACAACACTAACGCAATCTGTTCTTTCACCCTAATGTGGCTCAGACTAAATCCAGTGACCCTTAAAGCAAAACCACAAGAGCTGTGCTTGTACAAAAAGTAATGGAAGATGTAAGATTTATCAATGACTATTAACTGGCTTATACATATCTTCACACATAAATGTCTCACAAAACTTTTATAGCCATATTTGGAGGATTTAATCTCACATTTAAATTTAGACTCCTACAGTGAAACTGTGTCAGTGCTTTTAGACTCTCTGAAGCTTAGATGTTCACATTACAGTAGGTAATAATAATACAGTTTGAGATTCACACCAAAAATGACTTTACTACATCTAAATAGGTATCTCAAGGAAAACAGCAATATCAAAATCACTGGATATGGTTACATTTGGTAACTTGTTTTCTTAATTTTAATATATTTTTGAATGCTATAACTTTGTCACTGTCTTGGAGAAGACTTTTATCCAATCTTAAAGCTAAGAAATAAAATTTATCTGTTAGCACAGATCTTTCTGCCAAATGACAAATTGTTTCCTACCTGACTTGAGACCATCTTCTGCCTGCTGTATTTTTGTAAATCTCAAATAATTAGGTATCTTATCACTGCCTTCAGAGACAAGTTCAATGCCTGGCATATTTGATTTGTCCATTTTGCCATCTACATTTATTTCTAATAATGTTCTTTATAGTAAAAAAAATTTTTAAAAAATCCTTTCATTCTTCGATATTTATTTTCTTTAAATAACTGTAGATTCATTTTCTAAGTAATAATTTCCACATGATCTTTGCTCATCCATAGTGTCATTTAGTATTATTGTTATTAAATATGGACATTTTCCAACAGTTGCTTAAGACATCCAACTCACTCAAGGTCGTTTTGAGGGAAAATAACTTCTGTTAAGATGTATGACAACATCATTCCTAGCTGCATTAAAAAAATAGCTGTACTGTTCCAGACCTGCCATAATGGCAAATGTCTGTTAACATGTATTGACAACATATCACTGAAATCTGGATACTTCTGCTACTTTAGCACCGTGCTGTTTCTGACCAAGAGTCTCACAGAGAGCAGCAAATGTTAATGAAGATTCTGTGTAATTGTCAATATTTCTCCAAAGAAGACACATCTAGCTTGAGACAAAATTAAACGTGAAAGCACAGTCTTCATCACTGGTCGGGCTCTGATATTCAACAAGTTAAAATAACCATATCTAAGATCTCAGTTCGATATGCACTACCTCTCTTCTCCTCTTAGACTGACAGGCTAAAAGCACAAACCAGACTGGTAATTCACAGCACAGATGGTGCTGAAGACTGAAGAACTGTGCTGGAACTACAACAGACTATACATATAGTTTGGGGGTTATATAAAAACTGGGACAATTTGTCTTAAAAGTTGCAACAAAAGCTGGTTCTCTTGTGCTGAATTGGTGGGAATTGACAGCATCATTTGCATTTTGGAGTGACATAAGATGCTGAGATGTAATTAATCAGATGGAACAAGTTTGAATTTGCCTGCAGGTATTTAAGTAGATCCTCTATAGACAATGGCCAGATATTGATCACATCCAGGAGGCATGTGTTATGACTATTTTTTTTTTTTTTTTTTTGTTTAAGAGAACATAAAATGAAGCAAAAAGCAAAAGTGTACTTGAAACGGATTCTGAGACACCTGGGTTGGTCAGGCAAAGATATTTTTGCTTAGAAACTTGGAGTTACATTTTTTTTTCATTTAAAGAGCAAAATGAAAATATAACATGGACTTAAGGATTTATTTCTGAATATCAAAGAAAAGCAAGTTGTACAAGCTGGGTTAGGACAATATTTATTTTCTCCAGAAAGAGAATGGAAGGAGGCATTGCAAGGCAATTTTTTTCTACATTCCACATGCTGCTGAAGTTAGGAAAAGGTAAAGATTTAAGGCTACTAGGCACAGTAGATTTCTACTGTAGAATGAACAGTACAACAGAGTCTTTCATCAATCATAATTTCAATGAAAGATCTTTTAAAGATAGGAACTTATTTTAATAAAATCCAATAAATTCCTAAATAATTATTTATACATATAGACAGGATTTCTTTCTGACATAAAACCGAAGCATAAGTAAAAAGTAAACCATTTAGGTTTTTTAGACTATAGTATCATCTTTTTCTATATGTGGCTCTCTATATCTATTCCTGCAGCTATTAAAAAGCTTTGTGGCTAGCTTTATGTTTCAGATACTACCTAACTGGGGTGGGGTTTACTGCTTTAATCAAAGCAATCATTCTGTTATCAACAAAAGGAAACTGTTGTCTTAATTACCATTTTAACATAAATAAATGTTTCCTTTCTTTTCACTTTATGCACAATTTTTTTTAAAAAGTATTATAAATATGCAGCTAAATAGATTCATGATACTTAGTAAAGAACAGTCTTCTGGGTATGTTATTTTTATATCATAAGTGCTTATTATTTTCTGTATCTATTTGAAACGAAAAAAAAATCATATTTTGTTGTTTATGACCCACTTTAAAAAGCATTCTTTAAAAACTGATGTTTTACTCTCATTCTTGATTGTAGCTGAATTCAATACACTTCAATACATTTAAGTTGGACTTTTGCAAAAAGACAGAAAATAATCAGTCTTTAAATTCAGGCAATTTTAGTCACCTGTTTTCTTACGTTAATACATCAGACAAAGTCTGGGTTTAATGCCCTGGTTAGAAATCAGGAAGGTTTTAAATGATTCTTTAATGTTTATTTTAAAAATATAGATGAGATTTTTGTAATCAAGAAAGATTACAAAATACTTTACATCAATGGTCACAGAGGACATTCAAAAAATTAATGTGTTGTCTCTTGCCTTCATTTGTATATACAGATATTATTTGGTTACCAAATATTATGTAGAATTATCTATATCTATTATGCATTGATATTCACAATAGCATTAAAAAGATGTATGTTCTTATAAGTAATTTTGTGTTCTTATACATAATTTTATTTGCTCAGCAATCATTTGGCTCAATTTTGTTCCTTGGCCTGGTGAGAAAATTGAGTTACAGCAGAATTGCAATTACATCTCTGGATCTCTAGAATCCTACCTGAAAGGGAATCCAAATATCAACTAATAGGAATTGTTAAAATTTTGGCAAATCTAAATTGAAGTGTTAGAACAGCTAGGCATGAATGTTGTATTTTTGGTGCATATAGCTACTGTTGAAAAAACATCCTAAAACAGAATGAAATATGCTTTACAAATAAATTCATTGCTACACACTGAAAGAGGTCACTTACAATAACACGATCCATCAGCCTACGCACATTGGCACTAACAAGTTAAATCATTCAGACAAAATGATGGGATTGTATCCTTCCTAGAGAAATTGGTGGTACCACAATTGTCCATTGAAAAACCCTATTCAGCGAGCAAGACTCATTGAAAGCATGATCAGGATGTTGACATTGTTGAGAAAGAGACAAACATCATACAGTAATATGGAAAATGTTACAGTTTCATTATTATGTCAGTAATTCATCCATACATTAAATGCTGCATCGAACATTTTAAAGTGATATTTCAGAACTAGACAAAATTTAGGTAGTAAATCAAATTTTCACTGGTGAGGAGGATGGGGTAAAGGGCTTTATTCAGTGAAATGATGGAAAGGCTTAGATTATTTGATTTGGAGAAGGAAAGATGGAGAGTAAATGTGATAGTATAACATTAAAGTAAGGCTAATAGAACTGCAGGATCAATTGTGTCAAATCTCTTTATCTGATGTTAACATAATAATGCTTTATTTGATTTCAGTAGTGGTTCATATAAAATTTATAGTACTGAATGGTTGAAAAGAAAATAAAATCTGGGTCTGACATTCTGTAGAAAAAAAAAGAATGTATGAATGCATACAAGGGGGAATGAGGATAAACATATATCTTTCCTGGATTCTTGTCAGCGTAGATAGCCAGACAGAAAAAAGTGATGATTGATGTAATGTCTGTTTATGTTATTTTGTAAGAAATGTGTACTAATAATTGATCCAATCAAGAAGTTTCATGATAAATTTCTTTTTTCATGTCAGCTACTGTAAAAACAGGTAAAGACTTGATAAAAACCCTCCCTCCTAAATTAAAGATCAAGTAAATTGCCAACTGACCTCGGTTCTTGCCTTTCCTAATTGTGCAACAATTTCCATAAGAAAAAGAGCACTTGAAATTTTTATATTGCAAGAAATTATATTTTTCTACTCCTGATATTTACTAAAGGGAACATATTTCTTCAACTTCATGAAATGTGACATCTAGTAGATTTGCTTTCTTAAGGCAGGTTTTATTAAATCTTTCGGTTTGATGATGAATCCAAAAGTGAACTCCAGATTATCTAATTTGTAACACCTCAGGGATGTCCGCTAGCCAGCAGATGTATTCTGTTTTGGTATATTCCATGTGTAATTTTTTCAGATGTTGAAATAGCAGTAGTCCTTCTTTAATATAATTCCATCTAAGATTAATGTAATGAAAGTGACTACCTTTCTTAAACCAGGAGAGTTATACAATAGGGTATAAATTGATAGTGCACCACCTTCTCTTCACTGTGTCTCTGAGTGAATAGATAGGCTACATAAAGTCTACTATACAGGAAAACATGTGCACCCAGATATTTAAGTGTAAATTCATGCTTAAAGATTTTGTACACGAAGTTACTGATGGATGATGTAAAAGTATGTGGAAAGAGACTGACTGCTCCTTTCCAGGTATCTGGTCAAAGTCTTTCTCAATGGAAAACTGTCTTTTCAATGCAAAAAGGCATTATAAGAGATGGCGGAAGCTATAAGCAAGACCCTACAGAAGCACAAAGCTGACCAAGAGATGCACAGGTCAGATGCACTAATTGTTAAGGATATGGAGGGTATGGAAATGTTTACTTTTTCAGTAAGATTATCTGACCTAGGACCTTGTCAAATTGAGATGATGAGGAAAGGGAGGGGGACAAACACACAGAGACGTAAAACCTGACCATGCCAGTACTGGGAATATCCACGAGTGTGTGTGTGTGCGCGTGCTTATGACCAGACAGCACATATGCGTGTGTGGATGTGCGCATGTATGTCTGCACTAGTGACCTTCCGTCTCTACCAGCCCATGAGGAGAAGGAGATGGGAAGTGGCTGGCTGCACTTGGGTCTGATGTGAGTCCTGTCCCTAGGTGCTGCTAAAGGCAGCATCTTGTCTGTTGCAGTCTGAGACCGGCTGTGTCAATATCCTTGGTGTGCCTGCGTGTGTGTGTGTCAATGTCCGTGTCCATGTCTCTGGGATATGTAGTCAGCCTTGTTACTGGTTGAAACTGCAGAGGGGAAAGTGGCAGCCATGCCCCCCAACCTGGGCAGAGACCCTGTGTCCCTGGGCACTGTGCTGAGCTCCAGCAGCCGGGCAGGAGTGGGCTGATTGACTCCTGGGCTGCTGGAGAAGGATATGTGACTTTAGAACGTATCTTTAGAAAAGCATGAGCCATGCTCTTCCATCACTTAACAGATGCCCTAGAGGAAAATGTTCTGAAAAATCTTATTTTTACCAAAATTAATTTGTTTTCTTTGTAGAATTCTGAGGTAAATGTCTCTTCTATAATGATGAAAACACTGTTGATTTTAATTTGTTTGCAATTGGTTTCATCTGAGTGGCATTTAGCACCTGCAGAATAGATGATTTGTGACGTTTTCTAATTGTTTTATTTTCCTATGCACTTTCCTTGTAGTTATTTTCACCTATTTTCACCAGATGATCCACAAAGTCAAAGGACTGGCTTTGCATTGGAAATGCCCGTTAAGTATGTACCAGGTTTGCAGGGTGCCCTGTAAACAAAAATGCAGGCATCAGTAGACAGGTAGCATCTGAGTTCATAGCATTTTTCAGCAGATTATGATTAAGAAAGAGAATTGGTTTGTCTCTACTAGATAGAAAGTTACCAAAGCTGAATATTTCTATTTGTTTGTTTGTTTTTTTGTTTAATTAGTTAGCTAGTTAGTTAGTTCATTGCTCATGTGTGAAAATTTAATTTCAAGGTGTTATCTGTGAGAGAGGTTAGGGTGCTTGCATGATAGTGCACCAAATAACTACCTGGCCTTATTTGAAAGCAGATATTTCATCTTTCCCCCTCAGGTCTTATACCCATTTCTGTGGCAAGAACATTTTATCATCACATTTTGAGGAATAAATTTATTTCTAGAATTGCTCCAGCACAGCTTGTCTAATTGTGTCCTATAGAAGACAATATGTTCCTTCTAGAGGATATTTTAAAAAGTAGAATATATGTTTCCTATGAAGGAAAAAGGCTTAGGGTTGGTGGAGTTGTTTGTCAAGGACTGACCACACGATGAAAACACTTTATCTAGCTAAACATTTGGATTTCACTGGTCAGACTAGGCACCTGGACAGATCAGTCAACTCACTCCAAGTGAAAACAGCATGCTACAGTTCACCCCTTTGCTGTAGGACTGCTTTTAGAAGCATTTTGGGAGGCATTTTTCTGACTGGAATATCAATTCTTAGTACGGTTTGCTTAGTCTGGAACTCCAAGCTTGCTCACCTTTTCCCAGGATCAAACCAAAATGGTCACTAATCAAATCTGTTCTAAATTACATCCTTTCCTTTTAAAAGAAATGGGATTGTCATTGATCTCTTACCTTCGCTTTGTAGTAACATTTATCCTGTCGGAGTCGTATTGCACACTGTTAGCCAAACTCTGTGTCCTACTGCACTCCAAAAAGGGAGATGAGCAAGGCCACAAAGCTATGGAGTGATGTTCTTGTGGTTCTTACAGTCAGCTTCCTCTGAAAGGGGAAGAAGCATAGAAGTAAAGCAGTAAAAGTTACTCGACGATCCAGTTCATCTCATATTCCAGTCACTATAATGTATTTTTTTTCAAAAATTTTGCTTTAAACACATTTAGAAACTGTGGCTTCACCACTAATTTAATTTTTAAAATTAAACTAAAAGAAGACTGTGTAGAATTTCTGCTCACAAGGGAAACAGAAACGTCTGTTTTCTTTAAGCATCTTCTTAAACAATTCTTCTATATATGTTGAAAAGAACTAATTAGAGCCATTCTGTCAAAAGAAAACTCTCCAGGAAAACAACCCTAGATGCTGATTGCCAGTGTGGATAGATCTTTAATTATTGTTCCCTAAGCACAAATATTTTTTCCTGGAAATTTCCAGTTTACTGGCTACAGCAAGAAATTAAAAGGAAGGTTTTTTGTGGAATGTAGGGAAAAAGGAAAAAAAAAATTAGATGATGTGAATGTGCCATCACTTCAAACCAGACTGAAATTAATCCTACATTGACCAGAGTTACATTCTAGGACATTGTTGGCTTTGTTGTGCTTTTTAAATGATGTAAGAAAAAGCAGTTTCGTGTACTGGTTTTATGAGAAATGGATTAAGAAAACATGCCAATTAAGGATGTCATTTTTTCAGAAGTTAAGTGGGTAATTAGAACTGGTCATTTTTGTCATTTTATGCCAAAGCATAAAATTCAACAATTCATTCCGCCAAGGGGATTTACCATTCTGCACAGATAGATAAGTCAAGTCTTTGAAGAAGATGAGGGCAAAGATTCCCTGAAGGAAATTTATGAATCACTCAGTATCTTTTAGAGAAACAGCATAAACTATATAATATAGGTCAACAACAAAAGACATATAAATCCCAAGCTTGTCTAAAAGAAATTCTCTGGCTCCTCATGTTAGGATTTATACTCAGGTTGGTCTTCAATTCAATTTAAGAAGGGAGGAATTCCTACTAACGTAGAAAGCCAAGTCAAGTACTGTCCCATCTTAATGTCCCATATTAGCAAAATTTGAAGGCGTAATTTAAAAGTTGTCTCCTTAACCGATTCTGTGCATAAAAATAGACTTCCTCCAGGGAAACAAATACAATATTTTATTTTATCAGTCCCGTGGAGGGAAAAAAAACCCCGCAAACAGATGATCACCCCATTCCAAAAAGAATGAGCCTGTCTATCCCTTATGTTTTAAGGTCATAAGAACAGAAAAAAATTACCCACGTATTCAGATTTTGTTTTGGTTTTTGCCTGTCATGAATTTGTGTTCTACTTAGAATACATTGTATGAGCCATTCAAAGCTTCCTATAAGACATTTTTGTATGTAAGTGCATTTAACCTTACACACTTATGCGTATGTATAAGCATACACATTGTATGTACGCTCCCTTATCTGTATTCTTCTGCCCTTAGCTATGAATTCATGTTTAACAACACTGAGAAATCTTTCAGGACCGAGATGAAATAGAAATATGTAGGTGTGATCTAACCCGCTTCACAAAGACAACGTCAAAATGTTAGAGTTTTGTAAAGATCTTCAGCTTGCTGTGAGGTGTAATAATATAGGTGAAAATCCTTTCCCCTTGTTTGAGTTCCATGCCACTTGTAAGACAGACTGTACAGTAAAGAAAGCGGCCGAACTTAATTGTATTAAAAATCTTAAAATAACGGTAATTTCTCAAGGTACAAAATTTATGGGAAAAATGAGTTGAAAAAGCATGTATGGAGTCTAAATACAAGAATATGTGAGGGGATTAATTTTGCTTATATGAAATTGAAATGAGTATTAGTTATTTTCTTCCTTCTTCTGAGTGGCCAGCCCATATTACAGTAGTGCCAAGTTTTTTTCCTATTCATAAACTGAGTTATATACAGCTCCTGCTTATGGATACATTTGTAAAGGTCATTATTCAGCAACAGTCTTAACCATGCATTAAAGCATATAACTAGTGCATTGAAGCGTTCTTTTGAGACTTTCTGTTTTTATTTTGAAGTGTGTTTTCTTTACATATTTTTCACGTGCCCTCTCTATAGGGCACAGCCTGTCAATACGCCATACTGCTCTGGTTTTCATGAGTTGACCCTGGCCAAATACTTCTGAGTGATTTGGTAGGAAGCATTCTGTTGTATTGAGAGCACTGAATTCCCATGTATCTGTTGGGGACTCCAGTCCAAATTCTGTTCTTTCGTTGTAGAAAATTGCTTTTCATGCCTCTCAAGCAGAATCACTGCTTCCTACTAGACGTGCTTTCAGCATTCGATGTTAACAAACTCTGTGCTTCCCACTGCAATGACTGTAGGAATGTAATGAGCTTCTGGCATTGTATGGTGCCACCATGCACTCTGTTAATGGAGTTACAGCTAGTTGCTCAAGAAGACAACATTATTATGCCTGAGATTTTGTTTGCCTGTTAAAAAATCTAATTAGGTTCATGAAGGAAACAAGTCTGCTTTGCAATGGAACATTGGCTAAATGAATGTCTGAACAAAGATATATCCTTCATAAATACTATTTAGTATTATTAAATAAGCCCTTGACCAATCTGCTCTGAGCAGAACAACTTACTTTCAAGTAATGTATATGTAGAAACCATTAGTACTTTCTGTATTTATAATACTACAATATACATAATGAAATGAAAAATTAATCAAAATTCGACTTTAGTTCCCCTCCTGGTCTTATCTTACAAATATAAGCCAATTTCCTATAAATCTTTGCTCACTGTTGCAAATATTCTGATAAAACATCTTTTTTTTCTTTAAGCGCGGATGTATTTTACAAAGGGGTATGCACAAATTTAAGATTTACAAGATGGTTTTAAAGTAATTCCTCACAGAAAATGAGTCCCAGACAGTTTTGATTGGTGGAGTTAAAATGATTAAACCATGAAAGCACTACGCAGCATAACAGTCTAGGTGTTTCTGGTAAAACGTATGAAAATGTGAGTTTTATACAGTTCTCGAGATACGTGAAGAAAATATAGAAAGACAAGGTTTGATATTTCTAATACTCCACTTGCCACCAATGCATTCTAAACTTGTCCTTTTTTTAACATTTTGCTATAGTTGTCTTTCAGATACACAATTTTTTTCTGGCTCCTAACAATTTTGTAGAAATCTTCCTCTTGAGCCCTGAAATCCACTGAAGGTTAATCTTGTCTACTTACAATTCATACAGAGGGTGACAGAAATACTGCTACACCACCAATATTTGAAGCTCAGGTCTGAAGTAAATAGATATGAAGCAGATACTCTTCCTCAACAGGGGAATGAAAAAAAAATTAAAATATTGGAAAGCTGATTCAATCTCTAACATCAGAGAATGAATCCCATTATAACCCAACATTATTTTTGGGGGTTTCTCATTAGGGAAAACATATCATGTAAGAATATACATGAATCAGCACAATGCTAAACAGTCAGGATCAGATTCACTAATTAGATAAGATCCCCACATATTTCTCTGAAGTACAGAGGGACAGGAAACTGGATTAAAATTATCATCAGAGAATTCCCCTTTATATTAGATAATTTCCTGTGATGCCACATGTCTGACAGGATTGAGGCTGTCCACCTGCTCTTTAGAAAATGGTTTAGGAAAACATCCAAGTTTAAAAAAAAAAAAAAAGCTACAGTTTGCTGTGCTTTGCAGTTTCATAGCTCAGAAGAACATTTCATCACTGGTAAAGTAGGATTTCCATGAGGGCTATCTGCTTCCATTGGATTCTCAGTGACTGTTCCAAAGAGTTCCTGGAGAAGCACAAAGGTACTCTACTCTTCCCTGTTCTTTGGTAAGAAGGGAACCACCATCAAGACAGGAACATTTTGTTGTAAGGATTATGTACTACCTCTCCATAGTTACTCACAAGAATTTTAACACAAGATTTTAAACATACTGAAAAGAGAGGAAAAGAAAAAAAAGAATTCCATGCACATTTTAAAAATTAAGCAACACATCCAATTTTAATGTTAAAGACTTTTATATGTGTATCTACCAAGTTATTAGAGCAAGGAGATAAGACTGAGAAAATTAATTGAGAAAATGAACCTTGTCACTCTGATTACAGTTGTACCTAAACTGAACTGTAATTTGGAGTCTTTCCTGATATGGTAGTGCTTGATTTGGGGATTATTACAACATTCTTGTTAAAGTTTTGCTATAAAATTAGTGATGCACGCTTAGCTTTGAAGAAAACTTTTACTAGGAACAATGAATAAGATGCATGATGTTCTGCATCTGCTGCCACATTGGTCTTCCTCAGCCCACTCTTTATGTCTTAATAGTTGCTTAGGTGAAGGAATATGTATTCTCTTATCCCTTTCATTTTTATCTTTCACTCACCTTTCAGCTTTCCTCTTATTTATTCTAAATGCTTCTATTCAGTAATTATTTAAAAATTCATTGAATGAGTAGTGAGGGGAGACTAACTTTCTAGTGTTGGTTTTTGTGAAACAGACAGTTATTCTGTAGACTGAAACCTGAGAGTCATAGAATAGTTATTTCCCACCATACTGTACTAGTAAGTCTCCTACACAACATGAGAAAGTAATTACCTTGCAGCACGAAGCACGAGCACTACAGAAAATGTAGCTTTGTGATATGGGATTATTTTTTTTTGCTTGTTTCTTCCCTGTAATTAAATTAAAGGTGATGACCATTTCTATAAATACCAAATAGTAAATCTTTTTCTACCATAGATGAACAATAATGCTGGGCTACTGAGTCAAAGTTAAAATATTAAATTTTTATACTTAGTACTATAAAGTATTTACAAGACCTAAAATGACTACAGTGAGCAGTAATTCAAGACATTCAAAAATGTATTGCTTCATTCCTGCAGTTGCTTTTGTGCTTGCTTTATTTCTACTTTGATAACGTTGCATCCAGTTGCCTGTGTTTTCTCTTTGTTAAGCTCGTTTGGAGCCTCTGAGACGGAAGATGCGTTAAGAAATGAAGGGGTATTCAGCTATTCTCTTTCTGTGTTTACATCCTCAGAGCCGTCCTCTTTATTCAGCTTAGAGAGAGGAAAGCTTCACTTCTTTCAGGGTGTGTACCTCAGGTAAAATTTTGTTCCTACCTATACTACTTTGGTGTTAGCCTTGGAAAAATATCTTCCAATTACCTGAACTAACTCCTTCTGTTGGTTATGTTGTTATATTTCATACCTCCACTGCATAGGCACAGATGTGAAATGACTGCTACCAAAGCGTTTGTTCTTCTCTCTCCTCTTGCATTTTTGTGAAACAAAATGAATGGTGAGATTCTAGCATTAAGAGCAGCATTCAGGCTGAATTTCCCAATCCGATCCTTATCACGTCAGCATAAAGGTTAAGCTTTTCATCCTTTTCTGAGCTATTTATGCTATTTTAGAAGGTCCAAACTGATACATTTCATCCATATTTTATTCAGAATCAGTTTTCTTTTAAAATGCCTGGAGTATGGGGTTTTTTTCCTCTGAAATGGTTTGGATTTTCTTTTGAATATCTTTTTATCTCTTACTTCATACGTTACATGGAAAATGTAATCCAAAGGGAAATGGTGAGGGACCTGCTTCAGCACCTGGAGGTGCACAAATCTATGGGGCCGGATGGGATCCACCCAAGAGTACTGAAGGAGCTGGCAGAAGTGCTCACCAGGCCACTTTGCATCATTTATGGGCAGTCCTGGATAACCAGGGGGGTCCCAGCTGACTGGAGGTTGGCAAATGTGACACCCATCCACAGGAAGGGCTGGAAGGAGGATCCAGGGAACTACAGGCCAGTCAGTCTGACCTCAGTGCCTGGGAAGGTCATGGAACAGATCCTCCTCAGTGCCATTACACGGCACATGCAGGAGAACAGGGTGATCTGGCCCAGTCAGCATGGGTTTGTGACAGGCAGGTCATGCCTGTCAAACCTGATCTCCTTCTATGATAAGCTGACCCACTTAGTGGATGAGGGAAAAGCTGTGGATGTTATCTACCTGGATTTTTGCAAAGCTTTTGACACCTTTTCCCACAGCATTCTCCTGGAGAAACTGGCTGCTCATGGCCTGGACAGGTGTACTCTTCGTTGGGTAAAAACCTGGCTGGATGGCCGTGCCCAGAGAGTGGTGGTAAATGGAGTTAAATCCAGTTGGTGTCCGGTCACAAGTGGTGTCCCCCAGGGCTCGGTGCTGAGGCCGGTTCTCTTTAATATCTTTATTAATGATCTGGATGAGGGGATCGAATGCACCCTCAGTAAGTTCGCAGATGACACTAAACTGGGCGGGCGTGTTGATCTGCTTGAGGGTAGGTTGGCTCTGCAGAGGGATCTGGACAGGCTGGACCGATGGGCTGAGACCAATGGTATGAGGTTCAACAAGGCCAAGTGCCGGGTCCTGCACTTGGGTCACAACAACCCCATGCAGCGCTACAGGATGGGGGCAGAGTGGCTCGAAAGCTGCCCGGCAGAAAAGGACCTGGGGGTGTTGGTTGACAGCCAGCTGAATATGAGCCAGCAGTGTGCCCAAGTGGCCAAGAAGGCCAACAGCATCCTAGCCTGTATCAGGAATAGCGTGGTGAGCTGGACTAGAGAAGTGATCATCCCCCTGTACTCGGCACTGGTGAGGCCCCACCTCGAGTACTGCATTCAGTTTTGGGCCCCTCACTACAAGAAGGACATTGAGGTGTTGGAATGTGTCCAGAGAAGGGCTACAAAGCTGGTGAGGGGTCTGGAGGACAAGCCTTATGAGGAACGACTGAGGGAGCTGGGGTTGTTTAGCCTGGAGAAGAGGAGGCTGAGGGGAGACCTTATCGCCCTCTACAACTACCTGAAAGGAGGTTGTAGAGAGATGGGGGCTGACCTCTTCTCCCTGGTGACAAGTGATAGGACAAGAGGAAACGGGTTCAAGTTATGTCAGGGGAGGTTTAGATTGGATATTAGGAAACATTTTTTCACTGAAAGGGTTATTAAACATTGGAATAGGCTGCCCAGGGAGGTGGTGGATTCACTGTCCCTGGAGGCGTTTAAAAAAAGGGTAGCTGTGGTACTTAGGGACATGGTTTAGAAGTGGTTTTGTCAGGGTAGGTTAATGGTTGGACTAGATGATCTTAAAGGTCCCTTCCAACCTCAGCAATTCTATGATTCTATGATTCTTTGATTCTTAAAATCTCTTGATCTATTTCAGGGGTATTCTAGGACAATAACACTGCTCAGAGAGAAGAATGAGTTTCTAAGGAGCTCATTCAGTTTCCTATAATGGTACATATGAATATAATGCACATATATCAAATGCATGTGTATGTAGGATATATGCTTATGTGTACATTTAAGTGCATCTCTGTATACTGGTATACACATGTACATGTGCATGTATATATATATTATATGGTTTGTATTTTAGGCATATTTAAAAATAAAACTGAATTATTTTTTTTTATAGATTTCTCAGATGCTCGTAGACCATATAAGCATAGGCCCAAGCATACACATATGCATCAATATTTATGAATAGAAACCCTGGTCTGAAAATACTGCATGTTATCTGAAATACAGTAGCATCTTCTCATGTATTTTCTTCATCCACTTGAGATTTAGATAACTTTCTTAGAGTATAATTATTTTTCCTCTATTTCTTAGAAAAATACAACTGATTAGTCTAATGCCCTGTTGAAGCCCACTTCAATCCTTCAATTAAACTGGCTGATCTAATCTGAAATACAATTCGAACAGTTAAGTACATGGCTCAAAAATGTACTTGAAAAAATGCGAAATTGGATTAAATTTGAGTAAAATTTGGGTAACTGCACATCCATTGAAGAAGTTATTAAAAGAAAATATGGTGACACAGGCTATAAATTCAGGAACCAAAAGGATATATCATGGACAGTTGATATTTGAGATAAGATATGTGCTGAAATCCATTCTAATAACAAGGGAATTCTTCATCCATTACACATGAGTAAACAGAAAAAGGTCAAGTACAGCTTAGAGGAACACTTCAAACATATCCAGCTTTAAATTCTTCTTTTATCTTCTTGATCCAAATTCCTTTGCCGAATTACAAATAATAATTCTTCTAGGTAAAAAAAAATACTATTATACCAATCTATAGTATTGTTCAACACAAGAAAACTCCTGTGCTTCCCCCCAAAACCTAAACTTAATAAAACCTTATGAAAAGACTAAATATTTGTCTGTGTGTATTCTGTGTAGCCTGCAAAGTATTTCCAAACATAAAACACATAATAGCACATAATAACACATTTTTATTTGGAGTACACACTTACTCAAAAGCAGACAGAGAAGTGGTCCTTGAATGACCTATGCATTGTGCCCACCCTTGAGAAGTAAACTCATGTGAACCTCATGAAGTTCAACAAGGCCAAGTGTAAGGTCCTGGACAGGGGTTGGGAAAATCCCCAGTGTTAATACAGGCTGGGGGGTGAATGGATTGAGAACAGCCCTGCGGAAAAGGACTTGGGGATACTGGTGGATGAAAACTTGGGTTTGAGACAGTAATGTGTACTTGCAGCCCAGAAAGTCAACCGTATCCTGGGGTGTATCAAAAGAAGCGTGGCCAGCAGGTCGAGGGAGGTGATTCTCCCCCTCTGCTCCACTCTCATGAGACCCACCCGGGAGTACTGCAGCAAGTCCCAGGGTCCCCAGGGCAAGAAAGGCGTGGACCTGTTTGAGCAGTTCCAGAAGAGCGACACAAAAATGATCAGATTGATGGAACACCTCTCCTTTGAAGAAAGGCTATTTATTTTTTTAAATATTTTTGTTTCGGGGACAACTGATGTCTGCAAAGAGGGAAACTTCATATTTTTCTTTTCCTCCTCAAAGTAGTAACATTTCAAAAGTAGTAAAAAAATGCCTCGGGTCACATTCTTTTTCTTAACCTAAGCTATATGGAGAAATACTTCAAAATTTTTTGTCACTTTCTCTTCTTTTAAAAATACTTTTCCCTGATGAAGACTCCAGAGACTAGAAAGGAGAGTCACAGACTGAAAAGGAATTAACTTCCTTGAACAGAATTAACAAAAATATACCGATAACATACCTAGTGAAGATTAGGTGGTACATGATGACCTAAACTGTTCTTAGTCATTACTAACACTTGTGATTCAATCCCTGTTCTCTTTTTTCTGTTCACACATTTCAATCCTCAGGGTTCCCCTAGTCTTTACGGTTGTATCCTAATGCTTGATACACAGCATCTCAGTGTTCTTAAACTGCTATTTCATAGTTAGGGTTTTTGTGTGTGTGTGTTGTTTTTTTTTTTTTTAATCACAGCCAGCTAAATTTTCTATGTTTTATAAAATGCTTAAGTATTTTGGAGTGTTGTATTCATTAGGCCACAACTGTCACTGAACACATCAGAGAATCAGTTTCTCACTGTTCCCCATTCTGGGCAAGTGAGCACTTGAGCATTTAATACAAACTACTGCAGCTTTAGCAGCAAATATTAAGTGATATAGCCTCACTGCTCACTATCTGATCAATGGCGAGAACACTCACCTTTGAAAGAACAAATTCCTAGGAAACTCAATTCCTTGTCTTTAATCATTTAAAGAAGAATTTTACTCATATCTTCCACTTCCCTGTGGGAGATGTTTTACTATTAAGATGTGAGCAGACTGAATATCTACTTTGCAGTCCTGGAATATCTTCTCTTATACTTAGGTGCCTTTGGAAATTCTTAGACCTTAAGCAAGTCTTTTAAAGACAGAAATCCCTTCAGCTGTTATTCCTCCAGCCAACAGTAATGTGAAGAAAATATTCAATTTGGTAATAAAAAGCAAAATACATAGAATATTCTAAAAACAAAACGAAAGTTCTAAGAGGAAAAAAATCTTATGTGATCAAATTGAAGATTAGAAAATGAAGAAAGGTCATTCAATTTCTCTCTTAATTTTGTATCTGAATGTTATATCATGGTACATTAGAAATGTCAAAGAGAAAGAAATAATTCCCTTTCTCGCAGCACTGACACCAGGGTGGAACAGATTCAGGTTTGTGTGTGGTAAACTCGCTAAATGTAGCATTTGATCTTTCAACCTTTTAGGATTAAGCAAAAAATTCCAACAATGAGAAACCCAACAAGATAGTCTGTTGTAAGAGATATCTGTTGGTCTGATAGAAAGAGAAGAGTTCCACAGCCTTTTACTTCAGAGACATAAAGGGTTTAAAACAGAGTTAAAAACTGTTAGATTCCTATTATGTGCTAGCTAGCTATATGCTGATTATATATAGTGAAGTTAAAGTGCTTGTGTAGATCATTGTTCTTCAAATATGGTTTAAAGGCCTACCCAGATAAAGCATACCTAGATGCCTTCAGATGTTCACCATGTAATCCATTGTCTTCCATAGGACACACCCATCTGAATTCAAAGTCAGAATCTGTTGTAATGATTTTAATGACAACAGTACTACTATACAGCATGATCGACAGGGGTTGGTATTAAAAATCATATGCAAGGTGACCTGCAGAGTTGGAAGGAATTAGTGAAGCAATGTCCACATTTTAAAAAGTCATGTTCACTCATTCATCGACAAATACTTACAGAACTACACACACGCTGAATTTCACCCTCTGCTGATCTAATTGGTATGTCCCAGCTTTTGTTCTGCGTGGACAGCTGGCTACCTCTTCTTCACCAAAGCATTGCCTAAGTTATAGCACTAAGATTCTTAAGTACATTCCAGCTAAATTAAGATGTGATCATTATAATAATATTTACTCATATGAAATCTATCAATGAGTTCAATTCTTTATATTGGTTGTGTTTATGTGTCTAAATATGTATGTGTGAATAGATATGCACATGGGTATAAAGAAGTAGATGCTTTGGGGTTTATTTGGTGTTTTTTTTTAAAATTTATTTTTTCTATCGTCAGGCTGCTTTATCCAACATATCTCAAGATTAATAGGTTTTATTTGCCAGAACGATATCAATTATGTATTTTTTACGAATACTTTTCTGTCTGCAGAGCAACAAAGTAACCACAGTTAAGTCACATCAAGGCATTAAAAACCTGAAAATATTTTCTGGATCTTTAGGCTCATATTCATGTGTTCCTCTGAAAAATATGGAGAGTATCTGTAACGTCACACTTCTATGCCTTGTTATCCTTGTTACCTTCCTCTGTGAAGCAGAAGTATTTAAAGAGGTGAAAAACTGATGTTAATGTTCAGCATCTGTTTAATTGGGGGGGGGGGGGGGAGAGTGCCTTTTGACATTTTATCCTCATAGAGTCAAGGCTATATCTGAGGAGTTCATTATTCATAAATATACGCAGTTTCTACTTCTAAATATAATACTAACAATGCCCTGCTATGTAAGGGGGTTTGGATGAAAACGCTAAGGATGGTATGAATATAGCAGCACAGCAAGCTGAAAGCAGTTCAGGGGGCTCTTGGAGTACATTGAGGATAATTTCTAAATCCAGGTGATAGCCCAACCAGAGGAGAATAATTACTAAACCTGTTGCTTAACGACACCCTTTAACTAATGGCTGGCCTACAATGAAGATGTCCTGGTGGAATTCACAGTCTTGAAGGATATGGGACAGATGAAGTGTAGAGTCAGGACCTTGAATTTTAGGAAAAGAAGCTTTAATTTTTTTAAGCCATTAGTGTCTGAGACCTCCTTGGGAAACTGCCCTCAATGATACAGGAGCAGAAAAGAGCTGACAACTCTTTAACGACATCTTTTCTAGAGCCTGGGAACTCTCGATTTGGAGAGAAAACCAGGCATACTGGGACCAAAACTATCTTAATCAGTGACATAGACAGTACACCCTCAGCTAGCTTGCAGAAGGCACCAAGCTGAGTGGTGCAGTTAATGTGCCATCCAGAGGACCTTGATAGGCTGGCTTGAGAGATTGGCCTATGACAACCTCATGAAGTTCAACAAGGCCAAGCGTAAGGTCCTGCCCGTGTGTTGGGGCAATCCCCCGTATCAACACAGACTGGAAAATAGATTGAGAGCAGCCCTACAGAGAAGGACTTGCAGATACCGGTGGATGAAAACTTGAACTTGAGACAGTAATGTGTGCTTTCGGCCCAGAAAGCCAATCGAGGGAGCTGATTCTCCCCTCTGCTCCACTCTCATGAGACCCCACCTGGAGTGCAGCATCAAGCTCTGCAATCTCCAGTACAAGAAAGAGATGGACCTGTTTGAACAGTTCCAGAAGAGGGACACAAAAATGATCAGATGTCTGGAACACCTCTCCTCTGAAGAAAGGCTGAGTGAATTGGGGTTGCTTGGCCTGGGGAAGAGAAGGCTCCAGGGAGACTTTTCTGGGGCCTTTCCATATATAAAGGGGGCCTATAAGAAAGGTGGAGAGAGACTTTTTACCAGGGCCTGTAGTGACAGGATAAAGGACAACGGTTTTAAACTGAAAGAAGGTAGGTTTGGACTGAGCATAAGGAAGAAATTTTTTACAATGATAGTGGTGAGACACAGGAACAAGCTGCCCAGAGAAGTTGAGGAATCCCCATCACTCAAAGTGTCTATAGTCAGTTTGTATGGGGATTGGAGCAATCTGTTCTTGTGAAAGATGTCCTTGCCCATGGCAGGGGGGTTGGACTAGATGATGTCTGAATGTCCCTTCCAATCCAAACCATTGTATGATTTTATGAACATTGCATTTGATTGTGCCTTTTTGCAGTCATAATCTATTACTGCAGAATCTGAAAATGGGAATGGTAATCAGATACTGAGAAATCAGAAAACTGTGTTGCACATCGTGTTAGTGACATCAAAAATTATAAACATTAAAATATTATGGGACAAAGGTATAGAAATATATACAGATAGTTTTATGCATTTCAGCTGAAGTTAATAAATGGTGTTTATATCAAAACTAATTGTAGCCATCTGGGTAAATTTTTAAGTTACGTTTATAATTTTAGTCTATTCTTTCTCAGTAGTCAATGGGGACTGCTCATCTCTTCTAAAATAGGTGTGCAATGAATAACTCTTTCCATGAACTAAGGAGTAAGCCTAGGTGATAACGGTAGTCCCTTAACTTTTTCACAAACTAAAGTAAGGTTGAATGAATCAAACACAGCAGAGAGAAATATTTTGCTGAAGTGGGGATCTAGACAAAGTATTATTTATTACTATCTGATATAGATGTTAAGCAAACTAAATAAATGCACTTCATTGATTCACAGCATGATCAAACAAAGCAAGTTAAGATAAAAAATAAAAAAGCGAGCATTTGTGGCACCAACATTATTTTTTCAAAGCACTGTGAAGAGAAAGAGAAAGGAAAAGCTTTCTCATGCACCATATGTATTTTTAAAATTCCTCTAGATATTAAAGCCAAAGGCTTATAGAACACACATTCTTCTTAGGCCTTCTTAGGTAAGATGAAATATTTTAAGCAGTCAGTGCCTCTAAACTGATAAGTAAATTGTTCAACTACTTTACTAATCAATAGTTCTGCATTATTTCAGTGGTAGAAGGTAGTTCTGGCACTTTCAGAAATCTCCATATAATAACGTATATTTCAATTCTCTGGCATGTAGTTTCTGAGGAATTTCACTGAACACGTCTCTAAAAGCACCGAGGAATTAATCCTGAATAAAATGAAAATTTGCGATTCACCACTGTCTGTATTGTTTATCTGCTATTCATCTTAGTAATAACAGAGGTGAAACAAAGTTTTCTTTCAGCTCCTTCAACAGGTAAGAAGTTCTTTTGAAGGAAGTCTTATGCATATAAGTTGCCAAAAAAAACCCTGTTTATAAAAGTTTCAGAGCACCAGGATTCTTCAGAATTCTGCTCCAGAACAGATTTCCTCAGTTCCCATGGTTTTAATATCTTTTTGATCTGTTCAGAAACTAACCTGATCATGTAGGTCACATAACTGTTCTTTGAATTAAGAGTTCCTATTTGAGAACCTGCCATCACATCATCTAGTCAGACTGCCATGACTTGGGAGTTAGTGCTTGAAATCCTTTGGTGTAATTGAGATCAGTGAAACAAGTGAGGAAAAGCACATTGCTTGTATGGTCCTATCTGTCACTTGCTTCTGAGACACATTCTTTCTGTGACTTCAACTTTCAGTGCTTACTGTAGTGACTTACCTAATTGCATATTTCATTCTAGCTTTCCTAGGGCACTTGCTGATACCTCTGCATTAACTGAGTCTTTGATGTCTATTTAAATTATTAAGGTTTGCTTATAGAAAACAAATCATGTTCTTGACAGTTGCTTCCCCCTTTCTTCCTTCCTTAATACAGCACCATCTGTATTTATACACATACGCTAGAGCACTTATTCATTTTAAGTATAGAAAAGCCACCGCATAATTATATTTATAGATTAGCTACTGTATTTTCTGCTACTATTTCTTTTCTGTTCAGGATGATACAACACAGGACAAAAGGTAGAATACAGACTTTTTTCTGTTAAAAAGGGTTCTTTTCTTTTTCATTGTGCCTTTCAATATTTAGACCTGTGGTTTTTTATATTCAATTTTTTTTGAACCTAGAACTGAGTTAGTACAAATAATAAAATATGTACATGCATACGTACAAAGTAAAATTCAGTATTTCACAAACCTTTAACTGTAGTGCATTCTATGTTAAAAATTCACTCGTTTTCAAATTAGCTAACAGATATAATCTCTGTAATACATCCTTTCATTCCTTAAATTTCCACGAATGTTTGATCTATCTTCTCAGCATCCACAACAAATTTAAGGACTTGTTCTTTTCACAGCTTTTGCTTGCTGGATTTTTTTTTTAAGCTTATCAGTTAATGGTAATTTAATTTTTTTAAAAAGAGAATACATTAGGAGAATGAGACCCTTTGAATTACTACCATAAAAGAGTTAACTTTCCAAAAATAATTGTAGCAAATGAACTTTTATAAGACTTCTTAGTGCTATCACAATGCACAAAATGCTGATGAATAGCACACATTTTGAAACGTGGCTGCAGTTTATAACATCATCATACTTAGATCTGTGATTTTCAAATTAACTTGTACCATAGGATTTTAAAGGCATATAAATGAATAGTAGAAAGCAGCCTATTCACACTGTTTATACAATATGATCATAAATCATGAGTAAAATGTGATCTGTTATTTGTAAAAATAGCTTTTTTGTGGAAATGGGGTGGGAGATTCTTTCAAAGCAATTACAGCAAGGGCAATATAGAAACTTAATTTTAAAAGAAGTTTACTCATGTTAAAAGTTGCACCTCTCCTCCCTAAATATCAAGTAATTCAGGCTGAAAATTCTTTTTAAAAATGATTTTTTAGCAAATGACACAAACAAAATAGAACTTTCTGTCTTTATATATTTTGGAAGAGTGGAGAAGAGGAAATATTATAAACAAGGATGCTATGTAAATTACATATATAAAACACAATAACAAAAGATGTGCATTTATATACTTTTTATTTTCAGTGGATTTCAAACACAAATTCATCTGTAGACATAAGGTCTATTCATAATGTCACAGTGTCGTGGACTGAAGCTTACCTGAAAGCACTTCCCTGACGAAGGAGACCTTGACTACATCTGACCAGCTCTAACTGACTAGATTAATCTAGATGATCTGGAAAACAAAGACACATCAGACAAATTGTGTAATGCATAACCTCACACTGTGCAACGAATTTTGGAAGGGAAACTAGAGCGTGACAAAAAGCCTGGTGACAACTGTTCTTTGGCTTTAGATAAAGAGACAGTCAAAGAGATTGGCTTGGGGCTACCTGGTTAGAAAACCCATTGGAGACTTAGGCTATCAGTCTAACACAGAAAGTGAAAAATAGTTTAAAAAAACAGTCCCTTAGTGTGGGGCAGAAACACATCCCTGTGTGTTGGACACAGTGCAACAGGCTGAGTCCACAGTGGAGTCATTACACAAAAGTGCTGGACCCCCAGCTGCGCTTGACACATCAGGCGGTCAGGGTGAGAGCCTGGTTCCCCAGGTCCATGTGGTGGCAGAGGGCCAGGGGCCATCGTTGTGGGAGTGAGTACATTGTATGTCGTAGAGTAGAAATCCTGGTCTGTGGATATAAATCCCTATAGAAAAGAAATAACCCCATGACAAAAGACAAGGCCAGTGAATAATGAAAGAAAGTAGCAGGAAATATGATGACACTATGCTTTCAAATTTTATTTGACATTCATCATTTTTGTATACGTTCACTTACCTACAATTCAAAATTCATGTTTCTTTTCTTCCTGGAATGTCTTTTCCCTCTACTATACCATTTTATCTGAACCATTAACATCTTGACTACAACTATTGTGTCCCTAGTTTTACCCCAGAGACATTCCATTGACTTCATGTAGTTTCTTCTGATTTATATCAGGATGAGGAAGATGAAATTCAAACCATTTGCTTTCCATTGTAACAGAATGAGGAAAACTATGTTATAGCCTTTTGACACAGTCTATTCTGTTACAGCTTCAGGAAATGAATGCTGTAAAAAAACCCTCTCTGTGCCATTTTTTAATGTCTGGTTTAACCTTTCCAGCCTCATTAACCTTTGTATTACTATTAGTAGTTTAATTATTCATAAACTCCTTATTCCTAAAATGCTTGGTATTAGGCATATTTTATGGCTTCCACAACTTGAAATTTCTTATTAATTTACTTTTCCAAATTCTTGACCCTAATAGAAAAGGTGATTTCCATTAGTGGGGCTGTGCTTACGTCACTCAGTTTTGACATGCAGAATTGCATTTTTGTCTACTTGTTTGCCAGAATTCATTAACTAGCTAACTGATTTGAAGTTCTCTATTCTAGTGAGAGCTACTACCATGGTAGGCTGAATATACCCCATGATGGAAAAAAGCTTTGATTCCAGTACTGTGATTGGTTGGTTTCTTCATTTCTGTTGGACAGAAATGTTATTCCATGGTAAGTGAGTAATAATTCAACAAATGAAAAAAAATATCTTTTTCTAATAAGATAAGAGTAAAATACAATAAAACCAACAAACATAAAGAAAAAATGTATGGCTTTGACTAGAGTATAAACAAAATGCACTATGAAACATATTTCAGATTTGAATGATCAACAAATGCTTTCATCCGGATAAAACTTTTCAGCACTTACATGGAGTAGGACAGTATGGGCACCGGAGCCACCTGCTATATGTACAAGGCACAATATGCCACTGGTAGTTTTATAGCTTTGTAGTAGGAATAGGAGAAAAAAAATGTAGAGATCAATGGGACATGATGAAGAGAGAAGCTTTCTCCTTTGATGTCTTGTCCTACGACAGTACTATTGGAGGAATGGGAGGTGGGAGAACTTTCTCTGTCACTTCTACTGGCCTTATTATAGTAATTTCAGGCACTGCGTATGGAGGACTATTTGCTTCACTGACTGCAATCACTAATTTGTTGGCCACTCCTACCTTAGATGGGGTGATTAAAAGGAAGGAAAGACCATGGGATGTGAAAGGACCATTTCTGCCTCCTATTTCCCTCTGCAATTCTGTTCTGTGTCCGGTGAAGTGGGCAGATGAGAAAGCACTTTACCAGTGACTCTGAAACATCAGAGCAGATGAAATCAAGCTGTTTGCCACAAGCATTTCTCATACCCAAAACCAGAATATATTTTGGTTGAAGGAAAGCCTATAATTTTATTGATCTATGATTTCCTTGAGTAATAGCTTGTGATTGGCTCATTGCTACTTTCTTTCCCACATTCTTCTCTCTCGATTTCCAGCTCTTTCTAATTATTGATATTTCATCTGTAGAAAGACTGAGAAAAGTCTGTGAAATTGTTTGCACTAAAAGGCAGGCAAAGAAGCTGGACAAGTCTTGGAAGATGTATTGTATTTATGTATTATAACATATATAATAGAGAATACATATGAAAACTTTTTTATCCTCTACACAATTGTTAAGAGACACTTGAAGATAGGAAATTCAAAATAGCTAGAAATAATTTCGTGTTTCATTCATATAATTGCAGGATTAAACTCAATCCCACAGGAATTTGACACGATTGTGAATTTAATGACATTTTAAAGACATTATACAAATACCAAGAAAATCTACAGCTTTGACAATGAAATAAAACAAAAACACATCTACATACTACAAAACCTCATGTCTCAAGGCTCTGACTAATCTGTCAATTCAAGGTCAAAGTGGAGACAAGGAGAAGGCAGTTATCTTTCCTCAAAGCATTTAAATGTATCCAGTATCAGAAACTAAACTGGGCCAGGCTGTTGATCCAGGGAAGCAGATCTTGTGTTCTAATACCATAATACGATGGATACAAACCACTGAAATGTCTCATCAGCGGTATTACATTTTATTTTACTTTTTTAGCAAGCACCTTCTGTGTCCCAATAGCTAGGGCAAGAATCATCAATATGGGCATTGCAGGACATTGCAGGAACACAGAAACACCATCCTTAAAATTAATATCACGCTTTTCGGAAGAAAGTTTTCCAGATTTTCAAATATTCTTGATAAAATTTTGTACAGCAACATCTTTTCTAGAAGACCTTTGAAGTTTAAGTCTGCTAAATCTTGTGTTTAAGCTTTGTGAAGTATCCATTCTAGCTTCAATATAGACATGATTTCTTCCCTACAAATTAAAAAAAAAAAAAAAGTCATATCAATTTATTTAAATTACCCTACAATGAAAATCTTTATTGTTGTCAAGTTCATTTTGAGCTTCTCCCATACAGATTTCTTGGAATGATGGTATTCAGTTACACTTTTTGATACTTAAATTATGTGTCAGCAATGTATGTGTGAGTTAAGTGGCTAAGCTCTTGTAATTGCCAATAGAAATTCAATCAGTACTACCTTTGTATCAAAATCCACTCAGTTGATCAAGTGCAGGTGTTTTGGATGAGCTAGGTAGCTCTAGATTCCATACCCTTAATTCAGCTGCCCACATATGAGGTATCTCATACCATATGGGATACCTTAGACATATGAGATCTCCCTGTAGGGCTAAGAGACATGGCATAGGGTGTGTGAGAGACCCAAACTCTGCTGGAGCAGTAGCTGAAGCAACTCAGATGGCACTCCTCGGGTCCTACATCGCATCTGGCTATCTTGTGCCAATGCAGGGGATACTTCGTGTCTGTGCAGCTGAATTATGTCCCTGTTGACTGAAACACCTTGCTCACCTCCAGACTCCTTCCTGGGACATCACTGCTTGGGTCACAGAATCTCTTCTTTAACTGAAAAGCCCAGGAAGTGGCTTGTAGAGTACAACAGGCAGTGTAGTACAGTGCAAATCTTCATTTATGGAATAGGTTTCTGGTGCTAAGTGCTAAAAGATATTTGTATGACCCCATGTTAAGACTTAGGAATGATAAGGTTTTTGCAGGCACTATGCAAAAATGTGAATTTTATCTTTTGTACATCGTATAACAAACACTTTACATGATTATTTCTTTGCCACTGTTTTAGTCATAGGAGATAAGATTTAGTTTCCTTTGGAATTTTGTTACTTGATGTTGTATTAACACCATATCAAAACTGTAGCTCATTATAGTATTTTGTTGGCTTATGAAAAAATCCCCAAGATAGATGTAGAAGCAGTTAATTTCTCAAATAAAAACAATATTTTTTTCAAAGCAAAATAATAGACAAAACAGGGGTTGCCTTTGTGCAAGTTTTAAAAATATATATATATTTAATATTTTAATAATGAGAAAATCAACAGGTTTTATTTCCAAAAATTAGCGTGTCAGTTAATTTAACTACAGTCCTACAGTCCTAAATATTTTACCATCTATTTGACACTTATGCTTATAAAACTAGTATTTAAATGCTTGATTGCTAGTTCACAACCCACATTTCAAAATGCAGATATTTAAAACAAGTAGTTCAACCTACTTTCAAGTTCTTTCATAGTTTATTGTTGCTAGACATGGGTAAGAACAGATACAGTACCTTTCAGAAAAATGAGTTTTAAATATAAGGCACAAAACCCCATACTGTTTCTTTGTTTATAAAACTGGGGTTTTATTTTATTTTTTTTTAATCTCCTTGATAGCGTTAATCCATCCTAATGTATCCACAAAAATACAGGTTAAAAGAGCAACTTCAGATAGGAACACCTCTTGTGATAGCGCACTCGGCATGTCAAAGCTAAAGACACATTTTCTGCCTATGCACCAGTAACCTTTTAATATAACCAAGTAACTACTGAATTTTCTGCCCTATATGTCTTGAGATTTCATTTGAATCTTACAAAATACTCTGACTCTGACCTTTTCATGCAAGATAAGTCAAATGTGGTGACATTATCAAAATCTGTATTTTATTATTTTTATATTCATCACTTCTTAACACTGTATGAAAAATTGGGATATTTTTTCTCCAATTGCAATGAAAGATTGTTATATAAGACTCTTCAAACATTTATTAAGACTCTACAAGGCACGTCAGTGCAGAAAATAATGTTTCAAATGTTTTTTCAACTGTTCTATATTTCTACTTCACTAATAGAAACCCAGTTTCCAAGTAACTGAGGTTACTGCAGATTTTTTTCTGAATTTCATGTATTGAATGTCAGAGCTACTAGAATTAGGTAAATATCTCTAATAAAGTTTTTCCCATATAAATATTCTATCAGACATGCATTTTAAAAAATTGAATCAGAGTTACATCTATGTAATTTCTTGACTGATAACATTTTCAGATGCAGTGATTTGTCAGAAGAAACCGTATGAAAAGAAATTCCTATAGTGACATAAGTTAGTTAGGAAATGTAAAAGCCTGAAAAAACTTAGAACAGAAACATTTAGATGCAAGTACATGTAACTGATTTCCAAGAGATTACCGAGATCATTACAATATGGTAAAAAAAATAAATATATTCATAAAATTCCTTTGCTTTCTGTTAGGCTATGGGGTCTTTACCTTGGTTCTTCTTTGAACATGTACATACTTTATCCAATGTGGATGAAGGTCCCAAGATATTCATTCTTGTATTTTAAAGAAGTAGAGTGAAAAATAATCCTCTTAACTGAATTGTAAATCAATATCTTTGTACTGTGATTGTACTTTCTTGTCTGGTCCAGTCCTTTTCTGCTTGTATACAGAAAGAAACATAAGGAAGTAACAGGCATTAATTGATGATGTTGTTTAATATCGAGATTAGACAGTCTATGTATCACAATCATTGTTTCATTGCATTGTTGACCATGAAATTTTGCATGAAAGAACATGAACGAGAGATCATTGGAAATATTTCAGTGAAGTTAAAACAGAACATAAATACTACTGTAACCATCATATTGTTGTTCTCAGTCTTATTTTTACTCTTTCACTCTCAATCTTATTTAGTCAAATTTGAGTTTAACTTGAATTGTACAGAGTGTTCTTCATAGATTAAAAAAAATATAGTTTTTTTCTAAATTTATAAGGCACTTTTTTATAAATGTCATTTCAGTTATATGAGAGATTTAAAATAAAAATCAAGGTAATTTAGCTAAAAAATAATGAAAATTCCTATTTATAGAAAAAAGTACACAAATTGATCTTATAATTATTACACTGTTTTTCAATTCTGTATAATTTTTAGGCTCATAGATCATTTATCTGGTCAACCACAGCAACAGCTGTTGCTTGGATGGTTATTTCAGAGGTCTGACATGGTGATTGCAGCTACATCAGTCTTTTGAGCATTAAAATTCTCAAGATATATCTTATTTTGTGAAAACCATATCTACATACCAGTTAGGTCTGTTTATTTGTCTCACTATATTCCTCACAGAAATGCCAGTGAAAAGAACTCATGCATGTAATTGTTCTAGAAAATTGCAACAATATATTGCCATCTGAAGTATTTTCTTATTTCTAACATTCTTATTTCTAATATTTCTTTTTCTACTTTCTAAAGGTACAGCTGCTACTTTTCTTTTTGGAGTGACATGATCTGAAAAGAAAAATTTTAAGATAAAAATTGCAATTAATGCAAACATTAGGGAAATAAAATAACAAGCTTTGACCATTGGACTACATATTGGTTTGAGATAATAAAGAATATAAAGACTAGAATTATAAACAGTTAAGCATTTAAATTTAGAATAGAAATTTTTATGCAGTATAATGCATCTTTTCATTTGGGTTAAAATATCTCCTTCTCTGATTTTGTAAAGCTACCCTGTGCCACACACACATAGTGGGAGTGTGTATAGAGGAAATCCAAATATCAAAATTCAGTTTTCTAGCCAGTCTGTAAAACACTGAAAGGTTTGGGTTTGGTTGGGTTGGGTTTTTTTTGGTATAGGGGGATTGTTTTTAATTCTCAAGCTTGCTATAATTTGCTTAATATATTCCCATTAATTGTTTCCCATTAAACATTTGTAGGAAGCTTTTACTCTAATGATGACTCACCAAATTCACCTTTTGTCTCTGAGCATGTTTATTTCTAAAATCAGCATTTGTTTCAAAGCATGAGAGGAATTAAAATTAAAATTAAAAATCATGATTTTGATGAAATAAAGTACAATTAAAATTTTTCATGCTACCAAACAAATAAGTTTTCATCTTATAGAATTCTTTGTGACAAAGACAAGATTATCGTGTAGGTTTGTTTTCGGAAACAGCATGATGCTGAATCAAGCATCGTGATTATGAGAAGGTGTGGTTAGCTGAGCCCAAAAGATCAGGGAGATGAAGATCTGAAAAAGGGCAAGTATTTTTTACACCTCTTGCCCTTTAAGAATTAGTGTGTCTTCTTTACTTTAAGAGTGATGGTCTTGACTGTAGCTTAATTTGGTGGAATATGCTGTCAAAATACACATCTCAAGGTCTTTGATCACCCATCTTTTCTGTGTTGATATCACATTTCTGACAATGTTTTTGATAACCACCCCTTCATGCAGCAGGGTTATAGGCGTTTTCCATTGTTGGCAATGCTCATCTTCAGGCTGATCTACAATCAGCTTCTTCTGTCATACTTTAAGGTTATGTTGCTCAGGGCTAATCGCAGCACACACAGAGACCCAGGTAGACTGAAGGAGCAGTGATGGGCAGAGGAAACTCTGTAGTCTGGTGAGGTCAAGCAGGGCACCCAAATCAGTGACTCCTCAGACCATCAAAGATTGAGCAGCTCCTTGCCTTGATGTGAAACTCACTGAGGGGAGCCAACCAACTCTCTCCAGAAAGCATTGCAGACTGAAGGGGACTACTGACAAAATGGGGATCGGGCTTATTATGGGATGCAGGGGGAAAGCATTTGGGGATTGTGCAAAGGTTATTATGGAGTGGTTTAAGGCTGTTGTGGTCATTTGTATAAGAGTGTGGAGTGCTTAGAGGAAAAGGCAAAAGAAGGGATCAAGGTGGATCAGGGAGGAACAAGTGCAGGAAAATAGAAAAGTGGATAAAAGTAGCAGATGGTATGTAAAAAGGGGTGTTAGTATACTTTAATTAACTGTCCCTGAACTCAGGCTAGTTTTGCAGAAGTAGTTTCAGAAACTATTCCCATCTCTTGTATATCTGCTTATGAAATGTTTGATACATTTCTGCTAAGTTTTTTATCAAAATTAGCAGGTTTTCTGTTGCATTTGAACTAAATAGACCTTTCTTGTGAATAAAAAATGGGATGAGGGAAACTAAGCTCTTCCCATAACACTTCTTGTCTTGGAAAGTTTTATACTCTGGAACAAATCTGGTTTATGTTGCTATATTATTAACTCCAGCAATTTTCTTACCTTATAGACTCAGGTTGTGTGTCAAAAAAGTTTGATGCGATCAAGTACTACATATTCTCTCTAGCTGTTTCATCAATAATTCTTTTTTTGGTACCCATCAGTCATTTTTCACTTTTTAGTTTCCTTTCTACATTTTAAAGATCACAATCCTTTTGCTGTAATCACTAGCAGGAAACTTTACTCACAGAAAATGTTCCTTTGAAGTCAGTAAGGCTCAAAGACAATCACCAGCATGTGTATACATATATCTGAAAGCCTTGCTTCAGAATTCTCTTCCTATGCTTGGTAAGTATGATTGAATCTAGAAAATATTTTCTAGATATCAATTCTTAATTATTAGTCCCCTGAAGTGTGAAAAAAACCCAAGCAAACCAAGCCAAACCAGACCCCTCATTTGGAGGACATATTCTTTTCTTCCCTGACTAATCTGAATTTACACGTTGCCTCTTGAACATTGGCTCCTTTCCTCTCCTTGCATTGCCTTGTTATCCTGAGCTGTACCTGCACAAAGCTTACTTGCATCATGTTCTGTCATTCAGAAACACACTAAAGATGGAGAGTGTAATAGATAATAATCACTATAATGATTATAATATTTTTATACTTTATTGCATAAAAGGTACTGTTAGTACCCTAAACTTGCTGGTGTTTAGTGCTTAATCCATAGAATATATTTTTTACCTTCTGTGAAATACTTGGCAAAAACTCAAACTCTTCTGACTAGCTCCAAACTCTCTGATCCCTCATGTAAGCTTTGAAGAGCCAGAGGAAATCTGTGAAATGCTTCAGGATCTTTTTTCTAATCTGTGTTTTCCATTTGATTTACTCTGTTACCTACTAAAAGGCAAAGATGCAGTATGTAGTACTCTTCCATTAAATGTTCAGCACTGAACCACAGAGGGAACTCATTCCCTTGTTCCTAGTGTGTATACGTGTGTTCGTTGAACATAGTTATACCTAACAGTTTAAACAACTCCAACTCATCTCCCAAAGTAACTGACAGCAGAATTGTCAAATTTGAATTGCATCCGTCCTTGTAATACAAATAAAACAACAAAAATAAGGCCACATGATTTAAAAGAATGTTAAAAGTATTATTCAAGATATTAGTTTAGTGAGAAATGTTGACTACTTCTAGGGAAAAATGCATCAAGTCAGACTTTAAAGTTTTCCCTTCACACTGGAAACACAGACTATGGAATTTTACCATATAAATTACTTCAGTAGCTTTATTTTTCTTCCCAGGTGTATGAAACTCTCAGGACTCATGCCAAAACTAACATTAACAAAATACAAGTAGTATGCTGAATTATTGACACAGTTGACTCCATCTTTAGTAAACCCAAAAGCTGTGTAACCTTTTTTTTTTTTTCCTAGTAGTAGTCGTGAAAACTAGATACTTCATCATTATTTATATTTTGAAATAAGAAGGTAAAGAAATCTTTCTAGGAAATTAATGAGGTTTGGTTTTTTTTTTTCTCAAACAAAAATTTTAGCCTATGAAAATTTAAACTTAAGCTTCATTCATATTGAGATTTATTACAACCCCAGTGAGTGTCCGTCAGTTACAAGGAAGATTATGTTAATGTCTCAGACATTAGCAGTATTTACTATCTATGGAACTAAGTAAATCTGGTACAGCTGTTCTAAGAAGATCATGTTTTTCCATATATACAAAATTTGATAAATAAACTATAAATAAAACTATAGCTAAAAGTTCGATAAATAGTTTGATAAACTATAGCTAAAATTTGTTAAATAAACTATAGCTAAAAGTAAATATTCACTTATCACATTGCTGAATTTCATAAAATGATTTATAATTATTCTAGAGTTAACAAAGTGCTAACACCCGGGAATAACTGCTTTGTTCTTGTCGTATGTAGTCCATCAACATTCTTTATTGTGGTGGATGGATAGCATTTCCTGGCCCTTAGCCCTTAGCCCTTGATTACCTTCAAGGCCGGAGACTCCACCACCTCTCTGGGAAACCTATGCCAGGGCTCAGTCACCTTTACAGTAAAAAACTGTTTCCTGATGTTCATCCTGTTTTTCAGTTTGTGCCCATTGCCTCTGGTTCTGTCCCTGGGCACCATGAAAAGAGCCTGGCTTCACCCCCTCCCCAGGAATTTATATACAATGATAAGACCCATCCCCATTGAGCCTTCTCCTCTCCAGACTAAACAGTCCCAGCTCTCCCAGCCTCTCCACATGTGAAAGATGTTCTAATCCTTAATCATCTTTGTGGCCTTAATTTCACTGACTTCCTGTGGACGCATTCTAGAAAAATACTACAATAGATTTTTTTTACCTATTTCTTCTATTGTTATAGTGGGTCTTCAGTTAATTTCCTCAGTGCTTAATCCTTTCAGGTTTTTTTCAATGGTAGGCCATGTATTTTGTTATCTAATCTTACTTTGGTCAGTTACTCAGCTTGTAATACAAAGGAACAGCTGTCAGTCAATAGTTTCTGAAATCTGACCAAGCTCAAAATGCTTATATTTTTTAAAACAGTTTTCAAAAATGCAATAAGAAAGAGATTAAACCAGAAAAAACAAACATAGAAGACAACTAAATAAATACAAAGAAAGAGTTAATAATTTTGTAATCTTTTTTTTTTTATTTTTCTTAGCTATGAAGGTCTGCTGGATCAAGCACTGGCTGGATGGGTGGTCCCAAAGAGCGGTGGTCAATGGAGTTAAATCCAGCTGGCGGCCGGTCACAAGTGGTGTCCCTCAGGGCTCAGTGTTGGGACCATTTCTGTTTAACATCTTTATTATGACCTTGATAAGGACATAGAGTGTATCATCAGCAAGTTTGCAGATGACATGAAGCTAAGTGGGAGTGTTGATCTACATGAGGATAGGGAGGCTCTACAGAGAGACTTGGATAGACTGGGCCAATGGGCCAATGCTAATGGAATGTGCTTCAACAAGGGCAAGTGCCGGGTCCTGCACTTGGGCCACAACAACCCCATGCATCGCTACAGGCTTGGGGAAGCGTGGCTGGAGAGCTGCCTGGCAGAAAAGGACCTGGGGATTCTAATTGACAAGCGGCTGAACATGAAACAGCAGTGTGCCCAGGTGGCCAAGAAAGCCAATGCCATCCTGGCTTGTATGTGTGACCAGCAGAAGGAGGGAGGTGATTGTCCCCCTGTACTCAGCACTGGTGAGGCCACACCTTGAGTACTGTGTCCAGTTCTGGGCACCTCAATACGAGGGAGATATCGAGGTGCTGGAGCGAGTGCAGAGGAGGGCAACGAAGCTGGTGAAGGGCCTGGAGAATAAATCTGATGAGGAGCGATTGAAGGAGCTGGGACTGTTTAGTTTGAGGAAGAGGAGGCTGAGGGGAGACCTCATCACTCTCTACAACTACTTGAAAGGACATTGTAGAGAGGTTGGTGCTGGTCTCTTCTCAGATAATTAGTGATAGAACAAGAGGGAATGGGTTCAAGCTGCAGCAGGGTAGGTTTAGGCTGGACATTAGGAAAAAATTCTTCAAAGAAAGAGTGGCCAGACACTGGAATAGGCTGCCCAGGGAGGTGGTGGAGTCACCATCCCTGAATGTGTTTAAGAGTCATTTAGATGTGGTGTTAAGGGATATGGTGTAAGGGAGAACTTTGTAGAGTGGAGTTGATGGTTGGACTTGATGATGCCAAGGGTCTTTTCTAACCTAAATGATTCTATGATTCTAAGTAATATCAATTTTTCAAAAGGACTTTTCTTTATTAACATTTCTCAAGACCAGAATGTCTTTCAAAGAAAGCTTCTTAAATTCCCTGGGAACTTGATGCTTTTAAGTGCTATATTTTGTATACACTAA
The DNA here is from genome assembly GCF_964199755.1 of Larus michahellis. Lineage (NCBI taxonomy): Eukaryota > Metazoa > Chordata > Aves > Charadriiformes > Laridae > Larus > Larus michahellis. The sequence continues at coordinate 144,956,324 of NC_133896.1, forward strand.
ACAAGTTATTCTAAACTGCTCCAATTACAAAATATAAAAATCTCTGTGGTTAATCCGAATTCACATGAGAAAGTCTGTCTACCACCAAAATAAAGCTTTTCTTTGCAATGTGTCACTATAAAATACTTAATGAAACATGAAGGTAAGAGTAAGTGGGTTTTGCCATGGAAAAATCAGGAACTCATTCATAACAAGATAAATCAAAAGATTTAGTTCATGCAGTTGGATAGTCTCATTGGATGGTCAATTGGATAGTTACTTCAGGGTATTTCAGCTTTTCAGCTTCATTATGATAAGGTGGCAGCAGCAGTCCTTTAAAGGCAACTGTGAAGACAGATATCAATGATTTAGAACTTAAAAGATTTTGTTATTTCTGAATTCACGTCATACTGAATTTTACTCACCTGGTGCTGCAGTTAGGAGAAATTATGACCTAAACCAGTTAGTCTCAAGAGTTATGAATAGGCAGTATTTTTTGTTTTGATTCCTTTTCCCTCTGGTTATGTAAGTGACCGTTACTTTAAGTTGCACTAGGTTTGAAATTTTCGTTGTATTTTTGCTGCCTTATAGGTATAACAGCATACATCGTGTTAAACTTTCCTTTTCATTGACTTACTCAAAATCAAGCGCAAAGCTATTCAGCATTATATATAATGGCACTTTTATACAGAGACGACTATGATAATTCAGAAAATGGTAAAGGCTGCTGAACATAAGTTTCCTTTGATTTTTCCTCTCTTTTCCTAGTAGGAATATGGTCTCTGTTTTTATTTCTATGCCTTCAGCAATATTTCCGGCAATCCCATGTTGTCTGAAAGTCCTTATAAACTTCATGCAAATATCTACGTGGGCAGTTCTTGAAAGCCAAACTACTTAACAAAGTGAGCTTTTATCAAAGCATTAAGCTGTTAATAAATGAAGAATGTTTATCCTCAGAAGAGCTTCAAAGGGTGTTTTGATGAAGATGAGCTTTCTTTCTCTCTTGCAGCTGTCCTTGCTTGCAGAGGGGAGCTGGCAGGCCAGATAAGGCTTGCTGCCAGAGAAGAATAAGTAGGAGGAGGTGGGCAAGGTTTCAGTGCAGGTGTTCCTTTAGAACTTGCTGTTAGATTACATCCTAAACTGTATCTGTGAAAGTGAGGCTGCTTTGTTCTTTTATGTACGCCCTGTGCTATTTTTAAACATGATAAAACCCCCAGAAAACATTTGCACTTTTTCAGATCACTATGTAGAAAACAAAAATCAAAGTGAACAAAGAACTGACCAGCAATAACCTATAACAGAATCATACTCATTTTCTGTCTTTTCAATCATGCTGCTGAGGTCATTCTCTTCTATAATTCATAAATGATAATACTGAATGAGGAGATCCATCTTCACTCCGTCTTTTATTTTTTCTTTTTTTTTTTTTTTGGGGGGGGGAGTGGAGGTGTTATTTTTTTTGCTGGTGATTAACGTTTTTGCCCTTTGTTCCACCTACTGTATACATCTATTTCAATCTGGTTGAAATTCCAAGGAAAGCCCTTAGAAAAAAATCTTTCAAGCCTGAATACTGATCACTCCCTTCATTATTCAACAGATTTGATAGAAACAAGACAAAGACAGCATGGCCTGACTATACCACACATAAGGATTTAGATCTATAACAAATCCAATTTCCAGTAACGTCTTCATGGTCAATAAAACAGATAAACCAGATCACAATATCCTTATAAAATAATGTTTTAATATTAGATATTTCATATATGAATATTTAGAAGTATTGAATATCATCACAAAATATACAAAATACAATCCAAAATACAGTATCAAGAGGATTACAACCATTTCAGTATGCATCTGGAGGTGCAGTTTTCTAGCTCTGTTTTCTCATTGCAGTGCCAAATTAGTTGAAAGGAAGCAGAAACTGGTCATGCCCCTTTTAGCTGCATATTGCTCTGCTATGATAAGATACCTGGGAGGCATAAAATAGGTATTGGTTTTTCTTCTAGCTTTTTTTTTTAATCTGAGCAGTGGCAGAAACAAACATACTGATAATACCGAAAAGGGATTTGAGTATTCACGCTACTTGAAAGTAACTTGTTTGAATTTCAGTTTATTGCAAAATCATAAAGATAAGGAGAAAATAATGTAGAAAGACATATTTCTTTTTTTTCTTGAAAAAAATCTTTTGTCCAAGATGATTCATTTGATTCTTCCTGGCAATAAATATTGAACTTGAAATAAATATACTTGGAACATAAATATACTTGGAAAAATACTTGGAATAAAACCAAAGGACGTGAAAAATTAGATCCACAAAGTTGAAAGCAAAAGCTCTAATTTTTCAGGTAACAGATGGACACAAAGGGAACAAGTTCTGTATCTAACTCAGCATCAAGAAACTTAATACTACATTTTCCAGTGTCTAAGAGTATAACCTAACTTTAGTTTGTCTGGAAGTAAGGATTTTTACTCTGTTACTTTGTATAGAAGAGCAAGCAGTCTTTATGTAGGGACTGAAAGCCAGATGTCAGAACCTTAGGGCAGTACCCTGACAACTAAGGCTCTGATTCCATATTCTGGAAACTATGGGAAGGTTCATGTTACAATCCCTTGCAAATTTCTCTACATTTTACGAATAGACACCAGAGAACAAAAAAGACCCCCTTTGTTATACCTCATATGACCTATGCATTACACTAAAGAACAGGTTTCTCTCTTAGTGACCATTTAAATACTCCAAAAAAAGTACGTGACAGAAGAGAAAGAATATAAAAGATATGAAAGATATCTTGAATATATGAAAGATAAAGATATGTTCCTTAAAATATTGAATGTTCTCCTAGAAAGGACATAGAGCAGGACTTCTTTTGTGGTCTCTCCCCAATGAATCTTTAACTATAGGAAAATGTCAATAGGAATGATTTCATCAATTCAGCTTATTTCAGTCAGGGCTCTTCGATTACTTATAAAGGTCCTTTTTTCCATTTGCCTTAACTATAAGCATGCAAACCTTTTAATCATGAATCCCCCTCCCCAAATCCACTTTCAGCTCACATTATTGTTTTTTTTTTTCTCCCTTTCTTTTTAGTGTGGTTTTATTTTTTTTTATCTTTTATTGTTGAAACCAATTCCCTCATTAGATTATAGTAGTCAAAAGATAGAATGAATCTATTGTCTCTAACACATGCAAAGAAAACCAGTAAAGGCCGTCGCTTTGGTGATATTTCTGTACTATTCTTTTGTGTTTTTACAGGAAAACGTGGTCTCTTAGTTAATGTCAAAAAGATGGCTCTCCTTAAAAGATACTGATGGCTTCTCTAGCTCTTGGAGAAAAAGAGTAATGAAAATAAATAAAAAGGCATTGTAACAAAAATTATTTTCTGGCTTTTTCAGCAGAACAATTAAGCATAGAAGACTAAAAAAATTTCTTCCCAGATTTGCTTGTTTGTCATAAATGATATAGGTCAAAGATATTTTGTTATACTCTATGACTTTTGCATCTATCAGCTTCAGTGATAAAGCTAAACAAGTTGATACTTTTTTTTGAAACCTGACAAAAGGCATCTGACCAAGATTATGTGTTGCCATGGTCTCTATTGCCATACATTATAATTGTTTCAGAGAACAGAATTAAAGTAATAGAACCATCTTCAATGCAGCAAACAAATTCCACCAGCTGCAAATTGAAACTAGACAATTTCAGGTAGGAACTGAGCACACATTACTTAACAAGGAAGAAAACTAACTGTTAGACAAACCTGTTATTCTCTTGCAGTGAATGCTCCAGTATATTAAAAATTTAAATTATCACCTGATACAGAAGTTAGAGGCACTTTCTTTCTATAATCAGAATTGTGTGAATAATGATATTTTCAATGTGATAAAGATCCACATGATCTGAAAATTTTCCATTTGGTTGCCTAAAGAGAAAGACAAAGCAAACAAGTTTTTTCCTTTATTTCTATTTTCAGTAAAAGCACATCAAAAGATAAAATGCCTAGATTTAACTACTCATGGATTTCACGAGGAATAGGTGCTCTTGTTTTAAGGCAGAAATCCAGGAATTACAACCATTGCCTTGAAATTGGAAGACCTACTCAGGCAGGAAGCGGTTTTGAAACTGGGTCTTCTCAGTCAGAGCTGTGCTGTTGAGTATTCTGAGGTGAGTTTCTCGTTGTCAAATTTAATTGACTAACAGATAGAAAAATTTCAGTTGTAATAAGGTAAGGGAAAATGTTATGTCAGCTGTTGTCCTGCCTTTACAGAGTTCAAGACTCCCTATTAGATTTTGTTCTCTTAATGAAACAAAGCATGAATCTGTGGGAAAAGATAAAATGAAAAAAGCCCTTTTATTATTGCTTAAATTTACTTGAAAGGCTAAGCTGAACTGTAATGAAATGAGGGAAGAGAGCTGGTAGTACAGTAATCCCATTGCTCACCAGCAGGTTGGCAGACAGAACAGTGAGAAATGGGGAACAGAGGAGAGACCTCTGTTCAGACTTCTTAAAATATATGGCCTTGTCTGCATTTTAGGAGCACTAGGAAGAGAGAGATGTATTAAAAAATCCAGCCACACAAGAATGTATAAGATTGTTAAGTTTCCTTTTAGTCATGAGATGTAAAAAATGCTATTTATATTTTATTGACTTTTTGGGATGTGCGATGTACATATTTACAGACTTTTCTTTAAGCATCACAATAGTTTTGTAAAGGAGATGAATGAACAGCAGCTTAGTTACACTTTCCACTTCTCCTACTTTGACTTTTCACCTCAAACCTGGCCAATAAAGAGCCTAGTGGGTAGCCTTTTAGGGAGTCTTTCATCATGAAAGTAATATGTCTTAGGGAAAAATCAGCAGGAAGAGAGTAAGGTTCAAAAGCAAGGAAGAAGGGTGGCAATAATAATGGGATGGTGGATTACTCCTCTAATAATAGACCTTATCTAAAACTTCAAATTCAGATGTTATGTGTTGAAGTCATAATGTTTTATGCCTAGATTTTTTGACAGGATACCTATCTAGATATTTTTTTCAAAAGCTTAACAATATACAATTCCACTTCCAGGCTGTGTAATCACAACAGGACCACTATGTTATTTATTCTCTTCTCATCTCACCTCTCTCAAGGCCTTTGAGCACACAGTTCTTTAAGGTCTATAAAAATTCTTGTATACAAATAAAAGGAAAAATTTGTTTATACCCATTAGTGCCCTGAGGAAGAAGATATAACTTCCTCTGCTCTATCCCCTATAACCTGGCTGACAATTAGCTGTGTCCATTTTGGTTTTGAGTGCACCACAGCACAGTGGCTGGTTTTGTAGTGTCCAGAGCAGTGCAGTGCAGACACAGCAGTATGGTATCCATGTGCTGAAATAGTGCTCTACTTGTGGGAAGGTCACAAGGGTTTATATCCAAGCAATGTCTCTAGGTCTTTGCTTTTTTATTTATATACTGAACAACTGACATCATAGATACAAAGTTCTAACTGATCTGAATTACTGCTAACAAACCAATCTAAAAAAAACCCACCAAATCGCCACTAAACCAATATCATTTGTATGTTTACGTCTCGTGAGCTGACATCCTGACTAATTTACCATTCCTGTCATTCCCTTGTCCATTGCATAATTTTGAGTTTCCAGTATAAAACCTTAGAATACAACAGAAGGCTGCATAGGATCTACATGAGGTATAGATACCGTAGGAGATGCATTGTTACATTTTAAATTATTAGTTCAAACTAATTTATTTGTACAAACATCAGCAAAGAGAACAAATGCCATAGAAGCAAGCTACACAGCTGGATGATGAGTGGCCAGCAGTAGAAGTCTGTTAATCTCAAAATAATTAATTAGCAGGATAAAATACCAAGCTCACTGACTAAAATTGCCTCCCCTTTCCCTCCCTCTGTGCAGAGGGACTGCATAAGAGCTAGAAATCAGTGCCATTAAACCCTAATTTAACAGCTTAGATAGCACCTCAGCGGTGCTTACACTTTATGTTAGATGCATGTAGTTAGGTAGGATGACTGACTTAATACAGGTAAAGAAGATAAAAACATACTATTTCTTTAATTATTAGGTGGAAAAAGGTAACATAAATCCAAAAAGTTCCAAAAAATTCCAAAAATAACTCAGTAAGGAAAGCAACAGCTAAACTTCAATTAGCAGAAGTGATCTTCTACTACAATACAGTAATACATTTCTTTTTTCATCTCTAAGCCATAAGAAGAATTATACACAATCCATTCTTAATGAAAAACATGTTCGATGAGCTTCTTTTGCTTCTTTGTTAACTGTTCATGAACATATTTGTTTTTTATTAATATTAACTAAAAATAAGTCACTTTATTTTGATATTAATTTATGTTCCTGACTGTTTCAGCATCTGAGAGTCTTTCTGAGTTTGGATTAGAAGTTTTACTGAAATTGAGAGTTTGATTTTTTCCAGAAGAAAATACATATTCCTTTCTCTTTGGTGAGAGAAATAAATTAAAATGTGAACAGTTGGCATTGCCATTTGAATGCAACCCTCAGCAATGCAATCTGCTGAAGAAGTAAGACAAAAAGAGACGTTATGCATCATTGGTTAGTTCAGGATGTTACTGACATTTTAAGTGGACATAAAGGATGTACTTCCCCATACAAAGACCACAAAACACCTCCAAATCCTGTATTTATGTGTTTTGGTACATATTTCTAAGTGTCATAAGTATAGTAAAAAAGCATAAACAATCTTATGTGCTTTCTTTCTATCTTCCCTACTGAAAAGAAGGGAACTGGTCTTTCCGTTATTAAATCATCTTCTATGATTAGCTTCTGAATGATCTGAATACATGTCCTGGCTCGGTCCCCTTAAATGTAATTTTAATTGGTTTCCTTAACTTTTTCACACATGAAATTTTTAAAGCAAAAATGCATTGAAATATATATTTGGTTTGTTCTATCTAGGTCAGCTGTGTTAGTGTCTAGGCTAGTGTCCCTCACTCCTGATTTGGAAACTAATGTAATGGGACAGAATTGATGGTTTCTTTTCTGATGTATTTCAGTGTTGCTCACATGTTGCCCACATGCTATGTTCAGGGAGAGACAGAAAACAAAGGAGCTTTTTGTGAAGAACCAAAGCTGAGAGGCTGTTGTGTGAAAAGGGGCAAAGCAGTTTTGGCAGACAATAAACCCCCTTGCGTTCTAACATTCCTCACCAAGGTGGGAGGCTAGGTGTGGCTAGGTTTAAATTCTGAGTGATGCCCAATTCACCACCATCAGTCCAGTTGTGTTTAATATGTATTAAACTGTTACGATTTGGACACACTAATAGTGGACTGCACCTTCAGTCTAGTCGTGCTCAGGAACTAGCACGGCCATTCTTGAGTCTTTGGTCACGTTCAGTGAGAAACCTAGATGACTAGCTGCTTAAACAGTGCAGTTTATTTAAGTAACAGATATATAGGTTCTTACGATTGCCAGTGATAAATACACTGTCTGCAAAGTATGTCCAAATAAAAGTATTATTAAATATACAAAGTGTGCGACAAAGTTATAAACAACACAGCCTGGCTATAAATGTAGGAGAGAAATTCTCTAGAGAGATTTCTAAGTTTCCCGAGGAAGCACTCGGTATGGTCTAAGTCTTACCCCAAGGCATCCCTATGGAGGGGAAGAAAGGCTCAGCCCATCAACTGATTCTGGAAGTTAGTGATGGAGTTCTCCTCGACTTGTTTGCACCCTCACTAAGTTTGCTGATGACACCAAACTAGGCGGGAGTGTTGATCTGCTTGAGGGTAGGAAGGCTCTACAGAGGGACCTGGACAGGCTGGATCGATGGGCCAATGCTAATGGAATGTGCTTCAACAAGGCGAAGTGCCGGGTCCTGCATTTGGGTCACAACAACCCCAAGCAACGCTACAGGCTTGGGGAAGAGTGGCTGGAAAGCTGCCCGGCAGAAAAGGACCTGTGGGTGCTGGTGGATGGCCAGCTTAACATGAGCCAGCAGTGTGCCCAGGTGGCCAAGAAGGCCAACAGCATTCTGGCTTGTATCAGGAATAGCGTGGGAGCAGGAGCAGGGAAGTGATTGTGCCTCTGTACTTGGCACTGGTGAGGCCTCACCTCGAGTACTGTGTTCAGTTCTGGGCCCCTCTGTACAAGAGGGACAGTGAAGTGTTGGAGCGTGTCCAGAGGAGAGCTAGCAGGCTGGTGAGGGGTCTGGAGACCAGGTCACATGAGGAGAGGCTGAGGGAGCTGGGCATGTTTAGCTTGAAGAAGGGGAGGCTGAGGGGAGACCTCATTGCCCTCTACAACTACCTGAAAGGAGGTTGGAGAGAGGTGAGTGTTGGCCTCTTCTCCCAGGTGAATAATGACAGGACCAGAGGAAATGGTCTGAAGCTGCGCCAGGGGAGGTTTAGATTAGATATTAGGAAGAATTACTTTCCTGAAAGAGTGGTCAGGCACTGGAACAGCCTGCCCGGGGAGGTGGTTGAGTCACCATCCCTAGAGGTATTTAAGAAACGTCTAGATGTGGCGCTTCAGGGCATGCTGTAGTGGCAGAGATTGTAGGGGTGTATGGGGGTTTTTTTGTTGTTTTTTTTTTTTTTTGTGTGTGTCTCGTTGGACTTGATGATCTCAAAGGTCCTTTCCAACCATGAAGATCCTATGGTTCTATGATTCTGCCAAAACCGCTTTCCCCTTTTCACCCCCCTCACCTGATTTCACCTGGCTTATGTGAGTCTTCATCTCAGCTCACTGATGCATAGCAGGGAGCTCTGTGTTGGACACCTGATTTCAGATGGTTTAGGGGTAAGCTGGGAGACAGTTTTGCCTTTCCCTGACTTCTGGCAGTGAATGACTCATTATCTTCCTGGGATTATAATTATTTTGGGGACTAGTTCTTTGCTCACAGCTTTATGTAGATGAAAAGAGCAAAATGTTTCATCCCAGACAACAGTTGTTCTTGATTCTTGCTGAAAGTAAAATGTATGCCATTTGATGCAGCATTTTTTCTCCCGTGATTGAGGGAACCAAAGAAATATCTTCATGCAGATATTGTCCTCTCCCCATTAAGCCTGACATGGAAACGATATGTCCAAGAAAATTCTGTTTCCTGTCTGTACTGCATGTCTGAGCATAGGTACAGATTGTAGTCAGCACCTCTATGTGTCAGCTGAGCAGCAGTGAGTGGTCTAGGAGATGATCCTAGGAAGCTATAGAGAAAATTAGCAAGTGTTGGAAAAGAGAATGGCAGTGAGTCAGCTCTTCCTACTGATACTCAGGGGGATGGAGACAGTGGGGGCAGGTGTTGAGGAGGCATATATCTTATCTGGCATGGCAGAATAAGGTGAACTATTGTGAGCAATAGTAAAGAAACTTCCAGATGCCTGGAAGTTTCATCCTTCATGCAGTCATATCCTTTTTTTTTTAAGGTGATAGTGAACAATAGAGGCTATTGAATAATTTACAAGTGGATGTCCCTGAGGTCTGTGGGCGAGGCAGCTCAGGGTAAGTGAGTTACTCTTGTAACCTTAAGCTATGACCTAACAGCACAATGTGAGACAACATTTAAGCAGAAATCAGTGAGGAGGCAGTGTAATATCTTGTATTGACTCAGAGATACAGAGAAAACAAGTTCAGACTGATTGTGTGCAACACATTATTTTGAGAAATGCTGCTGCATAAATAGTTGTACAAGCAGGCTAGATTTGGTTGCCTCTACATAGGCTCCAGTGCCAATTGGGAGACCTTGAATATCCAAAGTGCCCATATGGAACAGGAAGAAAAGAAGTAGCACCCATGGGAGATCCAGGTTCTTCTGAAATGAAAGTAAGTGTCTATGTGTAAGGTAACTGAATCCTGCTTTGTATGCTGAAGTGAAAACTATCCACGGGCCCCAACAGAAGTCAAATCCCTTCCTTAGAGAATCCCTTTGGATTTAGATTTACCTAACAACAGTTTGTTATGATAACTTATGGGTTGTTTTTTGTTGTTATTGGGTTTTGGTTGTTTATTTCTTCCCTTCTGCAAACTGCTTCCAGAAAACCCTCAAACCTAAACAGAAAGACATTTCCAGTGCTGGACTATGAATGGTTATTCAGGTTGTGCCTAGGTTCATAGTTGCCCAAGCCCCTTTCTGTGGCAGGTGAAAGGGCAACTTGCACACCCTTTGAGCTCATCTCATCCTCTCACAGAACAGGGAGGCCTTATGTATGTTGCCTAGGGTGAGTAACCTCTGGTATGTGCTGTCCTTCACCCCACAGTCACCCTGCATTGTGTGGGAGAGAGCTGCTGAGCACAGTCAGAGAGACAGCAAGAAGCTTTCTGACGAATAAGCAGTAGGGCTAATTGGGTGCCGGTGCCTGAGGCTGTACCCCAGTCTCTCTCAGTGTGCAAGCACAAACATAGTCTCAAAACAAAATACTGCAGTATTAGTTTTGGCTTTCACCACTCCCACTTTTGTTTGCTTTAGTCATAAAATGTTCTGTGCCCAAATCTACTCTGGGGTTAAAGTATATTGTGAGGTTGTCCACATAGATCGTCTTTTTTGTGCTTTCATAGAGGAGTTTAACTTTTTCTGATGTAGTTTTTGTCCACCTAAGTTCAGCAGGCTGTAGGTGTGCAACCTAAAGTTAGGTCACTTTCTTATATGTCAAAACATGGATAGTGCCAAAATAAACAAACCAGCCTTGCCTTCCCAAGCTGTTTTTGTTCCAAGTTTGAACAAAACAAAAATTCAAAAGAGCAAACTGTCTAATTCAGCAGTGACTTTCTACAATTTTGTTAATTTCTACTCTGTAGTTGCTACCTTCATTAAACCGTGTGTCACAGGACCGTCACAGCCTTGCCTTGATTGGGAGACAAGGGACTGAGTATGACGAGCAGTGGCCAGCAGCTATACAAAACAGACCTGAGCGCCATGAGCCTGTGGATAGAGAAGTCAACAAGTGAGAGAAGAGCAATACCTGAAACTGCCAGGAAGGCACAGTGCGACAGGTCATGGCAGCATCTGCCAACATTTGGCTAATAAACGCCCACTAAGGGAGATGGGAAGGACATTGTTGTGTGGCCATTCGATAGCATGTGGAGGCAGAGGACCACGAAGAAGGGCTACACGTTGGTGCCCAAGTGATGCTCAGACGCTGACCCCGAGGTTGGTGAAAACAAGTTGCCTTCCCCCCAGCTGGCTCCACTGTGCCTGATTGATGTACTGGGAACAGGAGAAGGGCTCAGGGAACTGTAGTTGCGTGTGTGCGTGTGTGTGTGTGCGTGCGCGCGTGCTCACAGAGCTTTTTCTAACAGCCTATTCCTCACTTGGTCCAGTTAGTTAATTAAGCTTAGCAGTGTCCTGTTGCTTGCTGTTCTGTTTCTTCCATGACATTATAACTCACATATAATTTCTTGAACAGCAGCATTAAAGGAAGACCAGGGTTTTCAAAAGCTTTGTTTGAATGCTGACTCAAGAATACTGTTGGTCAAATGCATAATAATATAAATCTATAGTTTATACAGTGATTACTGGAGATGCTCGTACTTATATATATTAATGCTTGTTTTCAATGGTAATTATTATGTCATTAGCTGTCCAGGTAGCTTGTTTCTGTATTTCCCATCAGCAACTATATAATTTCCCATTTTCCCATTTTATATAACGATAGTGTTACTTATTTTCAAATAGGGGTTAAGCTTGTTCCCTCAGCCATAGAAGAGAAAAAACTCATGAGTCTTAAAATCTTTTACTTATGAGCAACATTGTCATATCTGTATTTTTATAACCATACTATTTTTAAGGTACATAATTTGATTCCACTTAATACAATGAACTTTTTCTCTAGATGTAATATCAATATCTGAAAAAAAAAGCATAATATCAACATAAATATATATTTGAAAAATCCCAAGCAGTGTCAATTTATGTGGTTCAAAATTTAAAGGAAGCAAACTTTCTGGGTCACTACAAAGGCATAAAGAATATTTTCTCTTTCTTTTTTTAGACATTCTTATGCTGAAAACAATAACGCTCAAAATTGCTTATGCTATTGTTCAATCCTGAAACAGTGCTTTTTGTCATTTTCAGTTTTAATTAAAATTCCTGCTCAAAAGTAATCATTTAACGCATTAATATTTAAAAAAACCACCACCTGCTGACCCGCATGCTGAGTTTAATAGAAACTTTCAAATTCTTGTGAAACTTAAAAAACCCCATTGTTTTTCAAAATTAAAGTTCAGTAGACCATTAAAGCCTCCCAGGTGTGCACACTCACATACACATGCTGAAAAACCTGGGCTATTTATTCTCTTATAGTATCATTCTTGATACCTGGTCACATTAAGTAAATAAAAAAATGCGAAGTGAAATGTTTAACATTTCATCTTTTGTTTTGTATAGAACATACACTGTTTATTTTTCTGCACTATCTCCTTACTAGTTATTTAAATAACATGCTGCGTATTTTGAGTCTTACCCATAAGAAATCCTAGAGGCTTTTAGTTTATAAAATTAATAGAAGCTATGAGCCGTAATCCTTCATTTGTGGTATTTAAGCTTCCTTTTATTTCTAATTAAATCCTATCTGAGCATTTTGTGATTTTTCAGGTTTTTAAACTTGTGGGCCAAAAAAAGGTGATGACTCAAAACACAGAGATGGGTCATAGAGCAACCAAAAGCCAAAACACATCAATAGTACTTCCATACTAGTAGGCTTCTGTCCCTCCTGAACACAACCTAAAATTCACTTATTTTCAAAAGGCCAGTAAAGTCCAGCACCTGTAAAATATTCAGTACCTTTTATTGTGCATTGCTGAAGGGAAAGTTGAATCAGGAGGCTCCTGGAGTGTATTGGTGATAACTTCCTCCTCCAAGTGATAGAGGAGCCAATGAGAAGTGCTATGCTGGACCCTGTTCTCACCAAAAAGGAGGGGGTGGTGGGGAATATGAAGCTCAAGGACAGCCTTGGCTGTAGCAACCATGAAACACTGCAGTTCAAGATCCTTAGGGCAGTGAGGAGGACGCACAGCAAGCTCATTTCTCTGGACTTCAGGAGAGCAGACTTTGTCCTCTTCAGGGATCTGCTTGGTAGAGTACCATGGGATAAAGCTCTGGAGGGAAAAGGGTCTCAAGAAAGCTGGCTAGTATTAAAGGATCACCTCCTCCAAGCTCAGGAGCAATGCATCCCAACAAAGAAGAAGTCAGGCAAAAATGCCAGAAGGCCTGTATGGGTGAACAATGAACTCCTGGAGAGTCTCAAACAGAAAAAGGAAGCCTGCAAAGGGTGGAAGCAAGGACAGGTAGGCTGGGTGGAATACACAGAAATTGTACGAGCATCCAAGGATCAGACTAGGAAAGCTAAAGCCCTGATAGAGTTAAATCCAGCCAGGGAAATCAAGGATAACACGACAAGCTTCGGTGACAAAAGGAAGACTAGGGAAAATGTGGGCCCTCTCCGGAAGGAAACGGGAGACCTGGTCACCCAGAATATGGAGAAGACTGAGATGCTCAAAATCTTTTTTGCCTCGGTCCTCATTGGCAAGTTCTCTAGCCACCCCCACAAGTTGCAGAGGCAAAGGCAGGGACTGGGAGAATGTTAAACCGCTGTAGAAGATCAGGTTTGATACCATCTAAGGAACATGAAGGTGCACAAGTCCATGGGACCTGATGAGATGCATCCACAGGTCCTGAGGGAACTGGCGGATAAAGTTGCTAAGCCACTATCCATCATATTTGAGAAGTCATGGCAGTCCAGTGAAGTTCCTGCTGACTGGGAAAGGGGAATCGTAACCCCCATTTTCAAAAACGAAAAAAAAGAAGACCAGGGGAACTACAGGCCAGTCAGTGGCACCTCTGTCCTGGAAACTCTCCAAAGGCACTTTCAATAAGAAGCACAATAAGGCTTCTTATTGAAAATAAGGAGGTGATTGGTGACTGACAAGATGGTTTCATTAATTAAGTCTGACAAATTTGGTGGCCTTCTACAATAGCATTACAGTGCTGGTGGATAAGGGAAGAGCAACTGATGTCATCTACCTGAACTTGTGCAAATCATTTGACACTGTCACACACAACATCCTTGTCTCTAAATTGGAGAGACATGGATTTGATGGATGGCCCACCTGGATGGTCACACTCAGAGAGTTGTAGTCAACGGCTCAATGTCCAAGTGGCAACCAGCGACGAGGGGGATTCCTCAGGGATCTGGTCTGGGATCAGTGCTGTTTAACTGCTTTGTTGGTGACATGGACAGTGGGATTGAGTACACCCTCAGCATGTTTGCTGATGACACCAAACTGCGTGGAGTAATCAACACACTGGAGGGAAGGACTGCCATCCAGAGGGATCTCGACAGGCTTGAGAGGTGGTCCTGTGCAAAACTCATGAAATTCAACAAGGCCAAGTGCAAGGTCCTGCATGTGAGTCAGGGCAATCCCATGCACAAACACAGGCTGGATTGAGAGCAGCCCTGAGGAGAAGGACTTGGGGATACTGGTTGATGAGAAGCTCAACATGAGCCAGCAATGTGCACTCACAGCCCTGAAAGCCAACCACATCCTCGGCTGCATCAAAAGAAGCATGGCCAGCAGACCAAGGGAGGTGATTCTGCCCCTCTGCTCTGGTGAGACCCCATCTGGTGTACTGCATCGAGCTCTGGGGCCCCACATGAAGCTCTGAGGCACCCAACATAAGAAGGACATGGATGTATTAAAGTGAGTGCAGAGGATGTCCACAAAGATGATCAGAGAGCTGGAGCACACCTCCTATGAAGACAGGCTGAGAGAGTTTGGGTTGTTCAGCCTGGAGAAGAGAAGGCTCTGGGGAGACCTTGTAGCAACCTTTCAGTACTGGAAAGGGGCCTACAGGAGAAATGGGGAGGGACTCCATGAGGGAGTGTAGCAATAGGACGAGGGGTAACGGTTTTAAACTGAAAGAGGGTAGATTTTGATTAGATATTAGGAATAAATTCTTTACTCTGAGGGTGGTGAGGCACTGGAACAGGTTGCCCAGGGAAGCTCTGGATGCCCCATCTGTGGAGTTGTTCAAGGCCAGGTTGGATGGGGCTCTGAGTAAGCTGGTCTAGTGGGAGGTGTCCGTGCTTATGGCCGGGGGGTTGGAACTAGAGGATCTTTAAGGTCCCTTATAACCTAACCCATTATATGATTCTATGATTCTTTGATTCCATGTAGAGTATTTGGTCAGCTAACTAGGTCTAGGCAGGTATTGTGACCTTGTGGCCAAGGATTAGGATGCTAATTGAGAGTTCCTATTTTCAACTAGACACATGAGATTGAGCACCCAAATTAAGTTCCCATAGTTAACATCTGACTATTTTGAGTTCACTCAATGGTATTCTGATGATCTCCATTTTAGTTTCCTCATTCTTATCAAGAAGCATGAAGAAATGTCCAAAGGTTAAAAAGTATGTCTGCCCGCTTTTGTTTGGTTTTGCTTGTTTTGTTTTTTTTTCTAACCCTATCACCTCTTCTAATAAAAGATACCATTTGTCATGACAAGCTAGAGGTGTCAGATATCACAGAAGAATTATATATAATACCTCTGTGCATTTCAAGTAAGACAGTATGTCTGACTTATCGGTTCAGGTTCTCTTGAATCAATGAAATCCTGATTTCTATAGGGAGGCAGACACATCTCTCCAACCACTGTCCAAGGAGAAATGTTGCTGTCCTTCTGCAGTTACTTGACTGGAGCCTCCACGCTTATCATAAGAACTCCATACCTGACTAATGTGAAATTTACCTTAGAGATGCAGGGACACGGAATCACAGAATTTTCATGGAATTTTCAGAGTTGGAAGGGACCTCTAGAGATGATCTAGTCCAACTCCCCTGCTAAAGCAGGATTGCCTAGAGCACATTACTCAGGACTGCATCCAGGCGGGTCTTGAAAATCTCCAGGGAAGGGGACTCCACAACCTCCCTGGGCAGCCTGTTCCAGTGCTCTGTCACCCTCACCATAAAGAAGTTTTTTCTCATATTTGATCAAAACTTCCTGTATTCCAGCTTGTGCCCATTACCCCTTGTCCTGTTACGGGGAACCACTGAAAAGAGTCTGGCTCCATCCTCCTTAAACCCACCCCTTAGATATTTGTAAACATTAATAAGGTCTCCCCTCAGCCTTCTCTTCTCCAGGCTAAAGAGTCCCAGCTCTCTCAGCCTTTCCTCATAAGGGAGATGCTCCAATCCCTCAATCATCTTTGTTGCCCTATGCTGGACTCTCTCCAGTAGTTCCCTGCTCTCTTGAACTGGGGAGCCCAGAACTGGACACAGTATTCCAGTTGTGGCCTCACCAGTGCAGAGCAGAGGGGGAGAATGACCTCCCTCGACCTGCTGGCCACACTCTTCCCTATGCAGCCCAGGATTCCATTGGCCTTCTTGATGACAAGGGCAGATTGCATGCTCATGGATAGTTTACTGTCTACCAAGACCCCCAGATCCTTTTCTTCAGAGCTGCGTTCCAGCAGATCCACCCCTAACCTCTATTGGTGCCTGACATTCTTCCTTCCCAGGTGCAGGACCTTACACTTGTCCTTGTTGAACCTCATTAGGTTCTTCTCTGCCCAGCTCTCCAGCCTGTCTAGGTCATGCTGGATGGCAGCACGGCCCTCTGGGGTGTCAGCCACCCCTCCCAGTTTCGTATCACCAGCGAACTTGCTGAGCATACACTCTGTCCCCTCGTCCAGGTCATTGATGAATATGTTAAACAATACTGGTCCAAGTATTGACCCCTGGGGGACACCACTGGTTACGGGCTTCCAACTTGACCTTGCCCCTTTAATCACAACCCTCTGAGTCCTGTCACACAGCCAGCTCTCAATCCACTCCTGAATCCAACTCCTGAAGAGTTGGTAGCTGTCAATCACCGCACTCCAGTTGTGCGTGTCTTCCCACCACATTTCTGTGATGGCAACTATATCATAGTTTCTCTGCTGTACAGTGGCCTCCAACTCTTCCTGTTTGTTGCCCATGCTGCGTGCATTCATGTAGATGCACTTCAGCTGGGCTCATTGCCTTGCCACTTTATTTGGGAGACAAGCCCTTATTCCCATCTGCCCGCACTCAGACATTTCTGCAGTGGCCAACGCATCACTACTCCTCATGTTTTTGCTAGCACATGGGTCATCATCTCCCACCTCCGCTGTGACAACAGGCTGCAGACCTCGCTAGCGCTTTTACCCACCATTACTGGCATGCTGCTCCCAGGCACCACTTTAGTCACTCTGGTTACATCCCCATCCCCCTTCAAAACTTGTTTAAAGCCCTATAAATGAGTCCTGCTAACTCCTGTCCCAGCATCCTTCTTCCTCTTTGGGTTAGGCTTTCCCCACCTGTTGCCAGCATGGCTGGTGTCCTATATATCAATCCATGATCAAAGTAACCAGAGTTCTGCTAGTTGCACCAGTCTCTGAGCAAGGAGTTAATCTGCTGACTCTTCCTGTTTATCCCCTCATCAATCCCTGCAACTGGTGGGATAGAGGAGAACACTACTTGTGCTCCTGATCCCTTAACCAGCCGTCCCAGGGCTCCGAAGTCTCTCTTCCTTGCCCTTAGACTTCTGGTAGCTATCTCATCATTACCTACTTGAAATATCAGCAGTGGATAATAATCTGAGGGCCGCTGCTCATATTCAGAAAATCACTCTAGAAATTTGATTGTAACCTTCACTAACAGACTGATTGACCAGCCCCGTTTTGTCCTCCCAGGCACTCCTCAGAACCAGACCAGGAACAGACAGTGCAAATTGCTGCCAGCTGTCTTTGTTTGGGGGAGGTTCTCAGTCCCTTTCTACATTTCAGGTGAGGCTATATGCAAGGGAACTGGAAGAAGGATACTCGGTACTAGAACCACCTACCTCTCCCAAGGAAAGAATTTCCCTGGGAGAAAATTAGTATTATTTCGCCAGCCTGCAGACATCTTCTGAGTTACTGGTTCAATACCTCTGCACTGTATATTAAAGGGTCAAATCTAGATGTTGTAGTACCCATGTATCTTTAAGAATTTATTTCTAAGTACTTGTTTAAAACCATATAATAAAATTCTTACAGGGCTTGAGGCCAATCCCTCCCCATCTTTTCCTACTCCGTGAATGCTGTGTCCCATCTCTATTGCTATCCTCCACACAGAGATACAGAGATAGTGCTGTGGGTTTTGTTTTTTTTTTTTTTAAAGGATTAGAGGGTTAGACTCACAACCAAAAATAATACTTTCAATTTGAGGTATACCTATAAAGATTTATATAGCATAGTCTTTGTATGTTTTCTGCTTTGTTTTCTAATTAGTATTCCCTTTTCCAAACAATGCTTCCCTCGCTTCAGGTGGTTTATTGCCCAAGTGGGAGTGTCTCATAGTATCTAAATGTAGTGTTAAATGGTTTCTTCCCTTTCTGATTGGGATTTTACAACATGCCGAGCTCCCCTTTGAAAGAAATTGGACTGAAATAGAAAACTACACCAGAAACCTGCAGAGTTATGGTATCTCCTGGCTTTCCTCTGAGCAAAGAGTTTGGGAATTTCAGACTAAATTTTTTTGACCTGTCTTGAAAGGTCAATTGCTACTTCTGATTAGTGATGTAGCAATTGCAAAACAACCCACATACAGACTGTGTCCCCAATTATGTAGAATTTACAGGTGTGCAATTGTGCTATGGTCTCACATCAACAGAGTGTGTTTCCACTTACTGCTGAAAGAGCAGCTAAATGTCACAGTCTGGTTTTAAATAGATTTTCCTGACAGATTATTCAATTATTTCCACTTTCAAGATAGAGTACATCCATACAAAGTTTAACAAATCCATCTAAATCATCCACTGTCCCAATATTTTGCAGTAAGGATTAAATGTAAAAGTACTAGTTACTTTTGATTAAAAATTTCAGATAACGTGTATAGCACGTTCTCAATGTGCCATTTCCAGCAGAAATCATTAACACTTGTTTCTTCAAGCCTCCTGCTCTCACAATTATTATCTTTACCTACATTCAGGTTGAAGCTTCTTAACAGTCAATTAGGGTTTAATTTATCTTTTTTCTTTTTTTTTTCTGCTGAAATCCCTATTAGTAGAAGTTTGAAGTTTTACTCTCTCACCTTGACAGCTCAGCTGAGCTTCAGCATGCCTATGGATTTTTGTTTTCACCTTAGACCATCTTTCTAGCCTTAGGTAGAACTAATGGAAAAGGTTACTAAACACTTTTGTGATGTGCTGATCAGATAGTGTTTTTGGACTCACAATAGAGAACTTTAGTGTTGCAGGGTAATAGCAATGCTACCCATCTTTACTGCATTTCAGGAACATGAGAAGAAAGCATTAGGCAAATCCTAACCTTTGTCTCACAACTACAATAGGAATCACTAAGCCTATTATCTTGAGAAGAGAAAAGAGCCTATGTCTGTGCTCAGCACCTGCGGTACTGTCTTCAGCTACCACACATTGCTGTTCCATGCACCTGACGCTGTCAAAGCCACCTGTGACCACAGTACCAGACGGAATCCACACCAATTGCTGGGTTAGAAAAATGAAGTTCATGAATTATGAAGATCTTGGAGATTAAAATCTTGAAATGGCAATCTTCTACTTATTAATGGCTGGGGAACAAGACATTTCTGCCTTATACATAGATGCATGAAGACATGTTATGAGGAATATGGTAGTCTGTCATACGGGGATATAAGGCCACTTCTGCTCACTGCAGTTTGATTACAAGCAGTAAAAGGTGGCATATTGTGTCTGAACCTTTGCATGCATTTTTAAACATATTTTGCAAAATATTTTACCATTTGAAACTGCTAGCTTAGCTTGGCATGGCTGGTGGCAATCTTGTCACATTGCATTACTCTGAAATCAAAGGCAGAGAGTTCACGAAAATGTAGAAAACTGAAAGGGAGATACAGTTCAGTTAAAATACAAAACAATTCTTGTTATCTCTTTATATAGTATTTTAACGAGTTTCAGGCAAATACTTGAAAATACATGAAAATACACTACTTGCTTCTTCCTTTTTGCTGTGAGAATGTAGTTCTGGTGAGGTACAGATAAAGTAAGTCATAACATCATTTAAAATATAATCATTTGTCCCAGCAAGAAAATCCATGTCAGCTCAGATAAATGCCTAAGCTTGTCTGTGGTAAAGGGAAAAAAAGTCCAAATCCTAGGCAACAGAAAATGTTATATATGCATGTTTGTCTGAGCGCCTCTTTTCTCTCTGAGCTTTATGTCTGGCTTGGAGAAAAAATTAGATGTTTCCATCTATTGTGGATGGAATCTTAGTGCATTTTAATGTAAAATACATACGATATATTTAAATAAGAATCCCATCTTTCCATCCCCCAACGCTTAGATGAGATTTAGAATTTTGTAAGCCTGCACTCCCTTGCTCCTGTGATTTTTACATTCCTGAGTGCATGTTGGCTGAACAACAGGAAAGAGGGAGAGCGCAGCCAGTTATCTGGGACAGGAGTTAAGCCCAAATACAGCGAGCTGGTAAAAGCTATTTTGAAGAAAGAGATGGAAGACATGCCAGTGGAGGCTCCCCTTGACAAACTCTGATAAAAAGTCCCAATGGGTCTCCCTAATTTTGATTTGGAGAAGCTTTTAACTTGAATCTGTTGTGCTACGTTGAGCTATGTTATATTTATATACCTGTCTCTGGTCCTGGGTCCTGTTGATCCTGCTTCCAGTCCATGGACATGACTTCTTGCCTGAACCTTGGCACTGCCTTGTCACCATGGTCGTGCCAAAAAGTCAGTGGACTCTGGGCTGGCCCTGGTGAACATCCCCAGCCCAGTCCAGCCCTGCTGGGTGCTGTAGGATAAGGCCCTGGACAGGGAGTACCACCCTTCTGTGCCCTAACATAGACATCCACAGGTGTGTCTGCATGAGATGGTAGTCTACATTCCCAGCCCAGGGAATTCAGAGAGCTTTTTAGTTCAGATGTTTTTGGGTTTTTTTGGTCCTTTGACTAGCTCTGCTACCTTCTTCAACTACTCCACATTGACTTTAATATGGGCTTAAACACCATCTTAACTGTAGATACCCACACTTATATGTCTTTATTACTGAGGTGAATCCCAGTCCTCTATTGCAGACAACTGAAATTAAGTGTCTGAATCTGGAATTGATTTAACCTATTAAAGGCACTCGCAGGTGACAGGATTTAAAGCTCCTTCTTTCTGAGGAAGATATAAGGTTGAGGAGTGTCCTCATTTTTTTTTTTTGGCAGATTCTCCTTGTGAACCTTATAACCACAATATTGCTCAAACACTGAGGAATACCAACCATGATTTTAGAGTGCTAACTTGCAGTTTTCAAATGGGATCAATTCAGATGCTCCTAATTAGACATTTAGGGTCATTTAAGATCTCCAGGGCAGTGTGCACGTGTCTGGTGACAGCTCAATATGAATTTCTAAGGTAACCTCTAACACCCCAAATGGCAACAGGGGTTTATGTGTGGGAAACTGTTCCTCTATAAAGAGGCAACATGCCACCCTCAGCAGATGCCCCTTCTGAAGAACCAAGAGGATAATTATCACTCTGTGGGTCACTGGGTTCCCATATTTCCCCAAGTCCCAATTATATACAGTTTACATGATTCAAAAATACTGGGAGAGTACATTTTCATGCTAGAGTGCTAGACTCCAAGCAATGGAATATGGTTTGTAGTCTGAGAAAAGAGGAAACTGACCTGTAACATTAAATTTCAGGTATAATAATTCATTACCTAATTTGTTTGAGTGAGGTGAACATCCTCTGTAGAAAACTGAAATACTGTAAGATGAAGTCAGAAATGTGTTACAGAACTGCTAACAAAACATCTAATAATCCTTAGTACACTTTTCAAACTATGAAGATATTTCCAACCATAAAAAAGAACTAAAAAATCATATGCTTAGGCTGATATTACTAAACTGTGGTTCAATGTGTATTTAGGTCATTTCTACTTACATTGCAATAGCTTGCTCAATCCTTGATCCTGTTTAGCTGCTAACACAGTTACAACAACAGGCTTCAGTCTTTCTTGTCCTATAATCATTCATATTGTCTCTTTGGAGCATTTTCTTGTAACTTGATTGATCTCTGTGTATGAGGACATTTGGATGACTTCTTTTAGTGGCTTTGAAATAATATCCAATTTTTAAATGACTTTTTGATAAGAGTAAAAGAGGAGCTTAAGGAATGTGTGTCAGTAAGCTCTTAAGCTAAGAGGGTCTTTAATAGTTTGAAATTCCCTGGATTGTCGATTACAGTTCTACCTCTTTGGTTATTTCAGAATGACTGGTTTCCTTCAAAGAAAACAATACAAAGCAAAAGAGGCACAGGACTGCAACGTCAATTTATTCCAATCAATAAAGTTTTGAGGTATATACTATGATAAAGGGAAAAACAAGTCAAGCCTGATTTTTAGCAAGAAGACTATAAAATGAATCATTGCACATTTCCAGATCTGCCTGCTTTGCAATGGATTTAGCTTTGGGGATGCTTGAAGGTCTCTTACCTTTCATAGAATATATTTTTTCAATGGTTATACATGGAAATGAAATGAATTTACTGAAGTGGAAAAAATGGCAGAAAATTGTGTCAAACCAGCTTTGCTTAAAATGTAAAAATACTGAAGTTTTGACACACTTGCTTTCATCTGAAGGACAGGATATCCATAATTTAAGATATGAGAATAAACTTTTAGATAGCTTAATCAAATACATTATAAAGATTAATACAATATATAAAGTAACTCCTAAACAGTTTAGATAGATCTTCTAAAAGTAATTGTAACTAAATAATTCATTGAAGTCAACCTATGTAACTTTAATTCATGTGGAAGTTTAGCAGTAATAAATGCTTGGAATACTGAAAAGCACTTTTAGTTTGTATATGTGTGTATATATACACAGACACAAAAATATGTATGTAAGGTTGAGTGGACTGTAAACTATGTGGATTATGTGCCAACTGCAATCTAATAAAGGCATCAGAAAGCTCAGCAGAGGTTAATTTACTGTCTTTGCATGTTTTCTAGTCAATGATAACCTCATCATGCTGAGAGCAGATTTCCGCTGGAATCAGAAATAGGCAGTGTAATGCTAGTCTAGTTTGGTCTACTCTGTATTTACTATTGTAGCACTGATTCTCTAATATTTTCTTTTTTCTGTTCTGTTTTCCACTTTTAAAGTACAACTGTTCAGAATTTTGTAAAACCTCCTTGGGTGAGTGTTCGAAAATTTTATGGGACTATTGAGGTCAATGAAAGCGTATTGACAGTTTGTGAGATCCTGTCTTTATGGATGGAGTCTAAAACACCATTTAAAAATAGATCTTTTTTCAAAGATTATCTTCCTTTTTTCATTAGTATCAATGCTGGGCTTTTTTCCCCCATGGCAGGTTAGTCTTGGCCAGCAACCAAATGCCCACCCAGCTGCTCACTCACTCCCCCTCCTCATTGGGAGAAGTGGAGAAAATAAAATGAGAAAACTCACAGGTTGAGATAAAGATTGGAAGATTTCTTACAAATTATTACTGTGTGCAAAACAGACTTGACTTGGGGAAATTTAATTAATTACTGACTAAAATAGATTTGAGTAGTGAGAAATGAAGACAAACATTAAAACAACAGCTTTCTCCCCTCCTTCTCCCAGGCTCAACTTCACTCCCTCTTCACCCCTCCTCCAGAGGTGCAGGGTGGACTGGAGAGGTTACGGTCAGCACACAGCAGTTTCTCTCTTCTGCTTCTTCCCTCACATTTTCCCCTGATCTGGCATGGGTTTTCTGTGGGCCACAGTTCCTTCAGGAATATCCACCTGCCCTTCTGTGGCATCCTTCATGGTCTGCAGTGTATGTATCCTCTATGGGCTGCACGGAGGCAACCTGCTCCACTGTAATCTTCTCCCTGGGCTGCAGGGAATATCTTCTCCAGTGCCTGGAGCACCTCCTCCTCTTATGACTTTGGTGATTCTTCTGTTGTTTTTCATTCTTTTTGTTCTTTCTTCCTCTATCTATCCAGCATTGTTTAAATGCATTTTCCCAGAGGTGCCACCAGCTTGGCTGAGGGGCTCAGATGTGCCCTATGGTAGGTCTGCTGGGGCTGTCTGGAAGCATCTGTGTCCAAGAAAGGCAGCCCTGGGCCCTCCTCACAGAGTCCACCCTATAGCTCCCCAATGCCAGCACCGTGGCACATAAATCAAATACATTTTCCTAAGCTAATGTAGTTTGATGAACATTGGTGAATTTCTAAAAGTTTTTATCTTTCCAGTTCATGTAAAATATAAATATATTGAACATTGTCAATGAAGGTGTAAACCAGCTATTTATTTTGATGAAAATAAACAAAAATCCTGCCAGTGTGTCTAACCACCTAGTCGTAATTTGCCACCATTCTGAGATGCAGTTTACATTTTATCCTCCTCTGCAGGAGCCTCCCAGCTCAGGAGCAGGACACAGAGGCTTATCTATATGTTTTTCCCAGTGCTGTTGTTACTGCTCTTATGAACTGCTTACAGGGAAGAGTTGTTATCTTTTGGAATTGACATGAAGCAATATGATATGTAACAAAACTAATTTTGAAAAACACTTTGATCCGGACAAACTGCTGAAACGTTCCAGAATCCATTACAAACCAGCCACTATGATACAACTATATTTTTACAAAACTTTCAGACAACTGAAAATTGAATGGAAACAAGAGTTTAAAAGAAATGCTTGTTGAATGTTTTGAAATACTTAGAGCGTAACATAGGTGGGAGAAACACAGCTAATTAACATAATCATAAATGGAAATAACAGAGGATGTGATCCATAAATCGATTGTGTGGATCACGCTTATTAGCTACTTGCAAATCAATACTTCCCTAGAAAGGGCACTTCAGAAAGCAACGGTTCTGGGGTAACATGGGGAAGCTTCATGAATCTCGAGGGATTTTTGTGCTGCAGAAGAGGTCTGATAATGATTTATGCAGTGTTGCTATGTGGGGATTCGGATAACATTTTTAAGCACTTTTGCTGCTTGGATACCTATTTATTTCTGGCATTTACTTTACTTAAACAAAGAGATTGACACATGGGTTTGTTAGTGTACTGCAGTTGAGATCACATTGTTGGCTTGTATTCCATTTTGTGCGTGAGTGTAAGAGTAGTCCCATCTTTGCGACTTTCTTATGTCAGGCAGAATTCAGCCTTTAGCAACCAGGAACACATCTGACACAACAGTAATCACCAAAGATCAAAATTTGAAGTCCAGATAGAGAGCAAATAGTCCTCTCTGTGTTTAGTTGCAGTGTAAAAATCCTGCTTGTATACTCATTTATAACCATACATGTATTTATGTATCGTATATATCTACATTCACTACCATGTAACCCTCCAAACTGGCCATATTTTAACTATTACCTGCTTTATTTTACCTTTTGCTTAACTTTGCACAATTGTGCAGTGTAACGCATAATACAAGGTAAGTTGACTTAACCAAAAACAGTGATAGGAATAACAAATGGCTATTCCATATAGATCTAATTATTCTTGACCAAAGGATAAAATGCAGTACAAATAATCTTTTTTTTCTTTTTCTTTTTTTTTTCTTCTTTCAACAAATTGGCATTTTCTGAACAGCAAACCATTTCTTCAGTAAAATGTCTAAACAGTTCTGCTGGTATTCAGTGTGTATTCTTAAAGCAATGTTGTAGAAGTAACTGTTGACCTTGTTATGCTGTACAGACCATGCAGCACAGTCTCTACAACATAGTTCCTAAGATTGTATTTCCTTTGAAAATTCAGCAAACTCTTAACTGGTCAAGTTGCCATAAATTCCTATGTTTTGTCTTATACAGTGAATGCACCAAAGGTGAGGAAATGAGACAACATCCTCCTGATTAGCCTGTAGACATCTGGAGAGTAGACGGCACATGAAAAGTAATAAATAATTAAGTCTGCAATTCTGTTTCTATTTATCTGTTAGGTACTTCACGGAAGAGTCTTTAATACTGTTTGGCTATAATTTACTCTGACTTACACACTACAATATTATCTCTTGGGCCCATATGTTCTCCTATTTCGAACTCCATCCCCCAGTCCACGGCCAGCTAAAAACCTCCATATTGAAAACCACCTGTGTGGCCAGCTCCCTTTTGTTTATATGCATGTAGGTATTGACTAAGCTATATTCATTTTTCGTGTTATTCTAAACTATCAAAGGCCTTATTAACTGTGACTTCAGGAGCTAGAAAAACAGGAAAGAAGCCAGTAACTGAAAGCCGGTGCATTTGCTTGTATCACTGCTTTGCTACTGGTTCCGGCTTCTCCTTCTGTTTCCTTGGAAACAGATACTGGGCAAGTGAAAACAAGGTAAGGGTTTTAAAATATTGACTTTAAAAACTGCTGCTTATTCTGTTTTTCCTGGCTCCTGTCCTAAAGAACAAGAATGGAAATATTTAGCAAACTACCTTACTTATGCCTATCGTTACTGCAGCATGCGTTCCAGAGAGATCTTTGGTGCCTCCTTTTGCCTTGTTTGATTATATCTTTCCAAAATACAACTGTATGATTAAAAAGAGAGAAAGAAAAGCGCATGGGAAAACAGCCAAAGCCAACAGCAGAGAGCAAGACCTCTCCGTCACATTTAGCTGCTGTATGAGGAATACAGTTGCCACTGTAGGATAGCCCACAGGCACTTGGAAGTGTTAATTTCTGACACACTAAATTGAACATTTCAATTGTGTCTTTACCAGACACAGCATAACAATGTAAAAATATCTTTTTCTAATACATGAAATGAGATCCTTAAAATATGCTTTCTAAAAAATTAGATACATTTCTTTCAGCTGAGACTGATGTGATTGTGGGATGATCCATGCTTTAGTGTTTCAGTTCTCTTACTGAAATCTGTATGATTATCTGAAATGTATGTGAATCTTGATTCAACAGCTCTAACTGATGAACTTGCAAGAGCAAAATTTTTTAGCCTTTTTGGATTTGATCCTTGTCAGAAATACTAGGTCAGGATTACTTTTGACAGTAAGTTTAGTCTTGGCCAGAGCCAAAAACACTTCCTGCAAAAAAGGGGGTAAATCTAATTTAAATATTATTAACCTTTAAATATGCTTCTACAATTAAACGTGAACAAGTTGAAGGCTAATGCTTGGGGAAACTGATTTTTCTTTTGGTAGTGTAGACTTGTACATGACAACTATAAATTGAGAGATACCCATCTTATTGACCCCTCATTTAAGTATGGTTTTGTTAGAAGGACGTAAAAGGGAATCACCTGGTGTTCTGTAGCAAGGATAGTTGTAATCTCGAGGGCAATGCTTGGCAGTGCAGGGCAGCCTTTTTCATTTAAGCTGTCTTAGTGGCAAGTGTAAACTCTGATAAGTACTGTTGTTTACACACAGTATAAGTTGCTGCTACAGAAGTGTTGTGATGACTGCGCAGCTCAAAATGAAATCCATTGTGTATTCAAGATTTTTAAGCTACCAGACAGCCAGTTTCTTAATCGCAAGCTTTCATTCAGTAATGTCTGCTTTTCCTTTCTATTTTTTTGGTCCGTGGCAAAATATGTTGTTTAGTTTTAGATAATACTGGAGTACTAGTGAAAGAAACAACAAAAGGTTGAGTTAAAAGCTGTGAGTGCAGAAATATGAACTACATACATTTTGTACAGCATGTTTACATTCCATAGAGAATTGCTCAGGCTGTCAATAACAGGAAAAAGGGAGAACTTTTTTGCTCTGACTTATGTGCCTATGCCTAAGTTCTTGCGAGATGACTCTTATGCTGGATCCACTTGGATATTTTTATATATATTTGTATTATTTTTTTCAAGTTGTTTTGTTTTTTATTTTACCTTTCTTTACAATGACTTCACAGTGCTAAAAATCACTTGTTGCTTAGAAAGGCAGCTCAATGTATTTATTTCAATGTTCCTCAGGAAATGAGGCAGAACTTTAGTGTTTTAGAGGGGCTGCTGGTCAAGACAGACGACACAGTAGGACATTCTACATTAAGAGAAATGGTGGTGTAAGAGGTATATGAGACAACATGTATATGTGAAACAAAAATGCATTCATGACATGCAAGTCGAAAAGCTTATCCATCTGTCCTTAAAGCCTTTCCTATCTCACTGTGATACCCAACACTAGTGCTCAAGCAAATTCAACCCCCAGGTAAGTGGTGTGGAACACCTTTCTTTGAAGAAAGTGTGCAAACAATTAACAAAGTATGCTACATTCTTCAGTTTTGTGTGTGTGTGTTATTTTGGTTTTTTTACATGCAATACAGAAAGTACAATCCTGGAAGACTGTGTACAGATCCTGTCTCTGTCATTTCCCCCTTCCTCTGAATGTAGAGTATCTATGTTAAAAAGAAATAGGGGATCTTGAGTTTTCTAGTCCTAAACTGGTCATTTGGCCATTAATATCAGTCCCTTAGTCATCTATGTCACCAGTATGAGTTTCAGAAACCTCACTTTATAATCATCCAAGAAAAGAAAAAAAAAAAAAAAAGGAACCCACATAGAAGAAAATGCTGTCAGAAAATGTTAAAAATACTTCTGACAGTATTAGTAAACATTCTAAAACTCCTTTAGGGAGCAAAACCTCAAAGTGCCTAGAACTCTTCTGACAAAGGTTAGATGAAGAGATTACCCCTGTATTCTCACTTCTAGTTCAGAAATAAAGCTGTATTCTTAAGGAGAGTTTCTCTCTACTTCAGATTTTGACTTCCATACTAAGGAGGAAGATGAAAATCAGATTCTAGGCTGACCACAATGTTCTGGAGGTTAACTTTACTTTGTGCATAGATTCACTTGTCTTCATGAATCCACGTGCTCGTTTACAGTGTTCAGCTTCTCTGCTCCTCTTCTGAAAGAATGCTTCTATATTCTATATTTAAGCAAACTATCTAACCAAAAAGTTAAATGACCTGGAATCACCTCCCCTGTTCTTCTTGGTTGACTCTTGGTGGTTAAATATACTACTTCATGGTATTTCAATCCACAGACCCAGCTAAACATTTTCTCAGTACTGTTGAAATAAAACTTGCTTCAGGAAAGCAGGATTTGGGTTTTATACCCTTGCTTTTTTTTTTTTTTTCCTGCAAAAGCAGGCCACTGAGCTAGAAAATGTATTTGTATAATGACAAAAAAGCATATTTTGAATTTCATACCGGAGTCTAATAACACCCAAGACCATAAAAGCTTCAAATGAGAAACAACAGCATGCAGAACTAATGGAGAGAGCTAGAATAGCAAAATAGAACGGCAATGATACAATTCTCCTCAAATGAGTGAATTTATAGCATGAAACCAAAATCTTCCATTTCTATTATTCTCAGGGATGTAAAAGCATTAATCAAGTGTTTGATAGCTTCGGGCACAACCACTGTGTTAATGTTCTGCCTAAGACCTAAAACCTCTATTGATATCACACAAGCTGCAGATCTAGGCATGTTTATCTGAACTAGAATTAACTTCAAAAGTAAAGGATGATTGATTAAATAGCACTGAGGCATAATAGTTTAAAGTACACTTGTCATATTCAATGCAAATTCTGGAAACAACAAATAGATACTTGTCAAAACTTGTCATTTGTATGCTGTTGCATGATGATAAAATGCACGGTGGTTTTAGGTGTCTCTTGTCAACAGGATGTAATTAACTGGGGCTACATTTAGGTAGTGTTTTTGCTGAGAAGATCAACAGCTCCGATTCTCTCTGCAGGGAGCGTGTTTGTTTAGAAAGGTTCTTAGCTTTTCAGAAACTCTGTCATCTGGTTCTCTCCGGGGGTTTCAAAGCAATCATCCCCATACTTCAAGGAACTGGTAACAAAACCAAAACATAACATACCAAAACTTAACACCTGCACAAACTCACTGAAACGTATTTCGGGTTTTCAGCTTGTAAATAATCTTGTGTTAAAAGCAGTTTAATCCCAGGCTTTGTTTACAAATGACCACTTTCTAGTTTACACTACAACAAAATGAATAATCTCGTGCAAGAAAATATGATAGTTAGGTGAAATATAACCAATCTGGAGCAAAAGCTGGTTTTTTTCAGTCAATACTGATAACATGCCTAGTGAATAATGAAATACTCATATGCCTTCTCATATGCCTTCTTAATAATCTGATGATTATTAAGAAATCTGACAAATAAAAGCCAAACCTAGACAGAAGGCTTAGCAGGTATTTAATGATAAAACAAAGATTAGTGAGTATAACATTGCTTCTGACACTGCAGCTCAGTCTCTGCTTTTTAGTCTCTTCTTATTCTTGGACTCAAGGGGACACATTTTACAAAGTGCTTGGTACTTAACACATCCCACAGTTATCAACAGCCCAAAAGTTGTCCTCAAAGTGAAATTAGTGTACGTTGTAGTTGTACTCTTTTACTCATATGAAATACTCTCTTTCTTTTGAGGTTTTCCCTCAGTGAATGAGAAGTTCCCTTGGGAGAAGTGTAAAGGACTTCAGTATTTAGAAAGGCTAACTTTAAATACATAAAGCTTGGTTGCTTATGCTCCCATGATAGTTGTGGGGCAAAATAGGTTTCTGTAATTTAGAGTAATTTAGAACATTCATTTAATGTAGTGTAGTGTGAACAGCCCCCTCCAAATCTTATATCTTTGCATTATCTCTAAAGCAGAACTTTTTAAAGCAACATGCAGGCACGTTGATTATATCCCTAACTTTCCTCCATCATTTTGCTATATCAACTTGAGAAAAAAGAAAAACACAAAGAAGACACCCAATATTTTAGATAGTTAAAGCTATTTTTTATATTCTTAATTAATGAACAAAACATTTGTGAAATCAAATTAAATCCCATATTATCTACTGACTTGTTTGTAAAAAGCATATGAACATATTTTATGAAATTATTCTGCACATTAATTTCTATAAATCATTGTTTTCCAAATATTTGTATTTTTTTCCTACTGTTTATTATATAGCATTAGAATTCAAAACACTTTTTTTCAATACTTAGAAAAGAATTACCTGGGCTACTTTCCTAAGAGACTCTGTAAATGTCACAATCCTTCCTCAGCACCTTCTCGTCTAGAATCTTCAAAAGAACAGACTTTTGCTTAAACATAGGAGCTGAAGGCATATACAATAGGCTTTTGGAGAACTGTTTCTGATTCTTGTAAGATTATAATACCTTCCCAGCAGAAATGTTATTTATTAATAGAGAATGCAGTCAACTGGAATTTGCAAGTCACTATCAGTCACAGCAACTTGCTCTCAAGAGAATGTAGATTTCACCAAAAGCTACAGAGAATAGCTACATGTGTGTCCAGTTTTATATTTTCTTTGTACTCTATATGAACGCTAAGGAGCTAAAAATGAGTTTGATCAGTTGACAGCATTTTGCTGTTGTTACTTTTTCTGAAGGAGTTGAATTTTTGCCTTAAACTATCTTAAGGCCATATAACAACACTTCTTTTTTCTTCAAGTGCTATATTCATATTAAGAAACAGAAAAAAATCAAGATTTCTTTTCAATACTTGTGCAGTTTTGGCAAAAATTATTAAAATTGTTTCTTTGCCTTGATATGTATTTATTTCTTTGCTTTCTTAATTCAGCATGACAGTGATAAAACAATAGCAGAACTAAATTATGCCATCTTTCTACCAGCATCTCATGCATCCATGTTTAATAACTCAAAGTTCTTACCTCTTCCAGCATATCATACCAACGTGCCTATTTTGTCTCTAAAATATGAAGAAAGAAACAAAAGGGAATTGCAAGACGTCATTATTTAACACGAGAAGGTCAAACTAGATGGCCTCAATAAGTCAGTTTTACTCACAATGCATTTTTGCAAGGCCATGAATTTTGATCTGAAAAGTATTACTTTGATCATCATACTTGAAACACTGCCCGTGTGAGATCTTGGATTGCTGTTTTAATACTTGGAAAGACTGCTTTTGTGGATTCACTTGATTTTTCTGGTTAAGTCTATTATTATGACAATATGAATGCTGCTTGTTTTTATTGTGTCAGAACAAAAGAATGACTCATCAAAGCAATACTATATTACAGCAGAAATTTATAGAAAAACTGATGTTACTTAAAAAAATTGTGTACTTACTAAATGTAGTTCTATGGCATTTATTGCATATCTAACTTGTTTGCATGATCCATATTCATATATGCATATTCTATTTCATATATCAGTTTGCATATTGACAGAACCTATGCCTCTTTTTCTGTGGATCCCAGTCTGAAACATTTATTAAAAATAGTTTTAGCTGCAGTGCTAATGAGGTATGGATGACAACATGTGAAAGGAAGAAGTTACTGCATTTTCTTTTTTGTGGCTGTGAGAATACTCTTTAATGAGTGCTGCTGATATAAAAGAGAAACTTGAGTTGCCCTAGTCTCTCTTTCAAATAAGCTTACTCTCTGCAGTGTTTGTGCATGCAATCTCTGATTTAAAAATAAAATAAAATAAAATAAAATAAAATAAAATAAAATAAAATAAAATAAAATAAAATAATAAATAAATTTTAGTGGTGACAGGTAAAGTTCCAGAATAGGTCATCTTTCCTTGAAAAATGTGGCCACAGGAGGGTCATGAAGATGATCAGAGGAGTGGAGCATTGCTCCTATTAAGAATGGCTGAGAGAGTTGGTGTTGCTCAGCCTGGAGAAGAGAAGGCTCCGGGGAGACCCTATAGCGGCCCTTCAGTATCCGAAGCGGCCTGGAGAGGGGCTTTTTACAAGCGCATGTAGAGATAGGACGAGGGTTAATGGCTTCAAACTAGTAAGAGGGCAGATTTAGAATAGATATCAGGAAGAAATTTTTCATGATGAGGGTAGTGAGGCACTGGGACAGGTTGCCTGGAGAAGCTGTGGATGTCCCATCCCTGGAGGTGTTCAAGGCCAGGCTGGATGGGGCTTTGAGCAGCCTGGTCTAGTGGGAGGTGTCCCTGCCCATGGCAGGGGGGCTGGAAATAACTGATCTTTAAGGTCGCTTCCAAACTAAACCTTTCTATGATTCTATGATTCTATGAGTATATAAAAAATCAACTGAAATGCTATTATGATGAATAATAAAACACTTAATAACCTTAAGCATTTTCTAGAGATGTACACAGTCTTATAACTTCTCTATTTAATGCAATAAACTACACCATCATAGATACTTTATAGGACAACAGAAAAATTACATTGCAAATATAATTGCACTGTTGTTACAAATTGTTTCATGGATGGCCTCATAATATTTTGTAGACTACTGCTTAGAGTCCAAGAATTAATTTCCTCTCAAATATCTTAAACTATCTCCAGAAATCAACATCAACATTAAGCAGTAACAAAGTAAAAAACCAATTAATAGACTTCCTTAACAGAAGAACTAAACAGATGGAGACATGACAGAATTTTGTCATAATTTAATTTTTGCTAACGTATTTGTGGATAAAGTGTTGATAACTGTTGGTTGTTTTGTTTTTTGTTTTTTTTTTTTTTGTGCGAAGTATTCATTCTCTACTTTTATGTCGAAATAAGTCTAAAGCTGTCATGAGAACATACAGAAGAAGAAATGAAAATAATGTTCTATTTTCAAGCTTGATAGACAGAAACAGATATTGTAAGCTGAGTACTATACTGCAGCTCAGACGTGATCCCTGCTTTTTAAATTTTCCATCAGTAACACCTTGTGACATTTTTCAAAGAGAAGTAGTCCTGCCACAACCATGCTCATTTCCTGTCAAGCACCTGCAGATCACAAATGAACACGAAAGACAGCAATCCACCTGGAGGATTTTTTCACCTTGAAATAGACTTTCTTTAGTGTCATATTACTGAAAGATCACATTTTCCTGCCTTTGCTGGAAAATCACTGATCATAGAAACAAATCAGACTTATGCCCATGAACAAAGCTAACTGACACTATTTGGGTTGTATAGGAGCAGTTATGTTCTGTTTTGTTTTATATTTTATTTTATTTTATTTTATTTTATTTTATTTTATTTTATTTTATTTTATTTTATTTTATTTTATTTTATTTTATTCAGAAATTGGGTCATTTCACTAACTGTAAAAGAGGGCACAAGTTGTCATAACATAGCTACTTCTTGTTCCAGGCATGACAGACAGAAAAGCTATTGTTACAGCTGCACCCTTGGGTTGCAGATTAGCACTTTCTTAGATTTTACAGTAGGGCTACTAATGCAGTTTCTCTTGAATTCATTTCAGTTGGAATAAGTCAGGGTAGCTACTGTCTAAATTATTTAAGCTAGCCTATTTCTTTTTGACTGAAATAGATTAGAGGACAACTGCATACACACCTCATATAATATTTGAAGACACGGACAATAATTTTTTCATTTAGAAAAGCTAGAACCAGAGAACAATTTGGATACTCACAGGCTCAGGCTGTGACAAAAACTGACAATGTAGTGTGTTCTTCATTTCCATAGCCATCCATTCTTTTGTGGGATGGAGGCTTAACAGGAAAGCGAAAGGAGAGAAAGAGCTCTAAAACTATGAAAAAAAAATTGGCATGGATATATAAAACTGAATGAACATTGTATATTCATTTAATTTATCAATGCATGTGTCACAGTTTGGAAAATATTCATGTGTTTCTGCTTACTAAACTAACCACTTCCAGGTTTAATATGATCTACCTGTGTGTCACATGGAAATTGAGAGCTCAACTACCTGAACAGAAACACCAAATACATAAAAAAGGCAGGCCCCAGGGATTAGCAAACCTGGTCTAGATTTAAAAAAATAAAAAAAGCAAAACAAACCAACACCAAACACACTAATCAGTGCTGAACGGTGATTTTACAGTAATGACTAAATAATACACCAATATATTCATTATGCAGAATGAGATCTTTCTACAGAAGAGAGCAGGGCTACTCATACAATTTCTTCTGAATTAATTTCAGTCCAAATCAGCCAGACTAGCTAAATTATTTAAGATAGATCATTTCATTTTTGTCCATTAACTCATTCATATTACAACACCTGACCAAAAAAAAAAAAAAAAAAAAAAAAAAGCCGTGTCTCATTTGTGAGTTGTAGTAATGCTTCCTTCCACCAAAAATCTTGCTTCAATGGTGTTCTTCATATTATAACTGTGTATGATCATAACACAGGTCTAGCTGCTCCATGTGTCTATGCATCCTAGAGCAGGAAACACTGCAAGCTCTAAGCTTTAGTAAATTGCTAAAAGTAATTTTAGTGAATGAATCCAGTTGGATATGCAGGATCCTTCTCCAAGGAGGAGAGGTGCTATGCTGGACCTTGTTCTCACCAAAAAGGAGGGGGTGGTGGGGAATGTGAAGCTCAAGGGCAGCCTTGGCTGTAGCAACCATGAAACACTGCAGTTCAAGATCCTTAGGGCAGTGAGGAGGATGCACAGCAAGCTCATTTCTCTGGACTTCAGGAGAGCAGACTTTGTCCTCTTCAGGGATCTGCTTGGTAGAGTACCATGGGATAAAGCTCTGGAGGGAAAAGGGTCTCAAGAAAGCTGGCTAGTATTAAAGGATCACCTCCTCCAAGCTCAGGAGCAATGCATCCCAACAAAGAGGAAATCGGGCAAAAACGACAGGTGAGCTGCATGAGTGAACAATATGCTCCTTCTATAATGGTGTTATAGTGTTGGTGGATAAGGGAAGAGCAACTGATGTCATCTACCTGAACTTGTGCAAATCATTTGACACTGTCACACACAACATCCTTGTCTCTAAATTGGAGAGACATGGATTTGATGGATGGCCCACTCGGTGGATAAAAATTGCCCGGATGGTCACACTCAGAGAGTTGTAGTCAACGGCTCAATGTCCAAGTGGCAACCAGTGATGAGGGGCATTCCTCGGGGATCTGGACTGGGATCAGTGCTGTTTAACTGCTTTGTTGGTGACATGGACAGTGGGATTGAGTGCACCCTCAGCATGTTTGCTGATGACACCAAACTGCGTGGAGTAATCAACACACTGGAGGGAAGGACTGCCATCCAGAGGGATCTCGACAGGCTTGAGAGGTGGTCCTGTGCAAAACTCATGAAATTCAACAAGGCCAAGTGCAAGGTCTTGCATGTGAGTCAGGGCAATCCCATGCACAAATGAACTGAGAATGGATTGAGAGCAGCCCTGAGGAGAAGGACTTGGGGATACTGGTTGATGAGAAGCTCAACATGAGCCAGCAATGTGCACTCACAGCCCTGAAAGCCAACCGCATCCTCGGCTGCATCAAAAGAAGCATGGCCAGCAGACCAAGGGAGGTGATTCTGCCCCTCTGCTCTGGTGAGACCCCATCTGGTGTACTGCATCGAGCTCTGGGGCCCCACATGAAGCTCTGAGGCACCTAACATAAGAAGGACATGGATGTATTAAAGTGAGTGCAGAGGATGTCCACAAAGATGATCAGAGAGCTGGAGCACACCTCCTATGAAGACAGGCTGAGAGAGTTTGAGTTGTTCAGCCTGGAGAAGAGAAGGCTCTGGGGAGACCTTGTAGCAACCTTTCAGTACTGGAAAGGGGCCTACAGGAGAGATGGGGAGGGACTCCATGAGGGAGTGTAGAGGTAAGATGAGGTTTAATAGTTTTAAACTGAAAGAGGGTAGATTTTGATTAGATATTAGGAATAAATTCTTTACTCTGAGGGTGGTGAGGCACTGGAACAGGTTGCCCAGGGAAGCTGTGGATGCCCCATCTGTGGAGTTGTTCAAGGCCAGGTTGGATGGGGCTCTGAGTAAGCTGGTCTAGCAGGAGGTGTCCGTGCCTATGGCAGGGGGGTTGGAAATAGATGATCTTTAAGGTTCCTTCCAACTCTAATCGTTTTATATTTTTATGACAGCCTCCTTGTGGCTATTGTTAGACTCTTTCTACCAACAGAGTGCATATTAGTGTGTGTGGTTTGTTTTTTGTTGATTTTTTTTGTCTTTTTTTGTTTGTTTATTTGTTTTTATTAGGCAAATAATAACATTTGGTCTGGCTTTTTAGCAAGTTTCACATATACTTATATGCATGTGGTTAATTTTCTTATTCTCTTGACTTTATGGAACTATTTTGACTGAAGCTCTACTAACAAAATTTTCTCTCTTCATTCCGTATCATGGCTGTAAGACCCTTTCTTACATTAGGTCAATTATTGTATTTTTTCCTTGTAATAAAATATATCCTTTAACAAAATTATAAATTTAGTTATTTCTTTCTATGGTGCAATTAGGTAGCAAATGATACTTAATATTCTAAATATAGCAGATAAAAATTAAAATAAAAATCAAATTTCTGTAAAGAATGAAAATAACTATCCGCATTTTCTACTTACTTATTATCTGAAAGATATTTCTTTCTATTGTTCTTTGGATATTTCCTCCTATGACCATAGAATTGGCTTTCTTATTCTGTTGGCCAGGCCATTATAAATAGGATCACTATCAATCCCCTGGACAATCTCCTTGTATTTTGCATATATGTCACTGTGGATGCAAGTTCCATTGTTATGACCTTTGCATCTGTTTCAGTGTTGTTCCAGTTTTGATTTTTTCAGGTTACACAATGATATTTATTTTTCCCTATACTTTTGCATCACTCTTTATAGCAAAAATTGGTTTGTCACATTATTTATTCATCTTCTTCAAAAACTTTTAAGAAGTACAGCATTTTATTTGACCATATATTGACTTCCTGTGTGACAAGAGATATATATATTACTTTTTTGTCATAGAAGATGTGATAAAGTATGTCTCAATAGTTGATATTTTCAGTTGTAATTTTAGAGCAAAGTCCAGAATGTTTATTGTGGAGAACTCCTGAGAGCCAAAGAAAATACAGTGTAATCAAGGATGTATATAAATATTGTAGAAAATTACAAGAATTATCTATTACAGTATTGAAAGATATTTTATGATGGAGGTTTCTTTATTTTAAGGATTCTCATAATTTTCTGCTTTTCTGCATTTTCCCCTTTCTTAAATGTCTGTCATTGTCTTTGGTAGAATTTTATCCACTGGCAGTCTCAAAATGATTGTCACAGTCTCTTCTGTGGGAGTAGTGTTATAGCCTAAATATTTTACAAATGTAAGCAAGGAAATTTCTTGTACCTTCTTGTATCTTCTATTAGCTGAAAAAAACAGAGGAGCTACAGGAAGCCTTCTTTCTTGGCTTTTATAGGTACACTCAGTAGTTTATATTCCACTTCTTTTCTCTTCCCTAAAATTCTTTGAAACACTATCCTGCCAGTTGAGATTAAATTTGTCCTACTGTTTTATAGTGGGGGCTGACTGTGGCCAACAGTCAAACACCCACCCAGCCCTTCACACAGCTCGCTCCCCTCTCCTGCAGGATGGGGAGATAACAGAAAGCAGGTAAGAAGACTTGTGGATTGAGATAAAACTAGTTAAATAGGTGAGGCAAAAACTGAGCACAGGAGCAAAGCAAAATGGAATTCCTTCGCTATTTCCCATCAGCAGGCAGATGTTTAGCCAGTTCCTGGAAAGTAGGACCTCAGCACATGAAATGATTACTTGGGAAGACAGAAACCATAACTACAAATGTCTCTTCTTCCTCCTCTGTCCCTTTTATTGCTATGGATGATGCCATATGGTATGAAATGTCCCTTTGGTCAATTCAGGTTAGCTGTCCTCGCTGTGTCCCCTTCCAGTTTCTTGCTCACACCAGCTTACTTACTTGCTGGGGAGGAGGAGGGTGAAGAGAAATCCATGATGCTGTGCAAGCACTGTTCTGCAATAGCCAAAACACTGGTATATTATCAACACTGTTTTGGCCACAAATCCAAAACACAGCTCCGTACATACTGTTTTGAAGACAATTAACTTCATCCCAGTCAGACCCAGTAACGTGTCTAAATGCATTATTGAATGCATTTAAGATGGGAAAGATATACAATGCTACAGCTTACAATCATATTTAAGTCATCATCTGAGGTAGCCCTCCAAATCAAAAGAAAACACAAGAGGAACTCAGTAGAGAATAAGACACTTCCCTGGAAACATTCTCATTTCTTTTGTATTTAAATATGATATATAACTTGTTAGTTATGGTTTCTATTAAAAATAATAATAAAAAAATATGTTCATCCAGTAAAACAGACAATGTGGTGTCTTCACATAGCTTTTAGAAATTCTGGATTCCAAAGGAACAGAAAAGCAATCAGTAGAAAAGCTACACTGAGAAATCAGGAAAAAATCTACAACTACTGTTTTCAATGAGATACACTTGATTCTGCAGCTTTTCCAGTTTGCCTAACCAGCTTAGAAGTTTACTGGTAGCAGAGCAACACAATGGCATACAAAACTTTATGTTTTGCTCCTATGTAGGTATCAAAGGAAGGACTGCAAAATAGAAACAACAATTATGAGTTTTAGATGTGGCACAGTTTATCAAACTAATTTGCCAACATACTAATTTAACTGCTTACAAGAAACTGTTTCTCTGAAAAGAGCACAACAAGCATTTCCAAATAATTTCTATTTAAAATTCTGCCTTGGCAGGAGCCCATTCCACACATCATCACCCACAACAGGAGTTGCAGAAGTCTTTCTTCTTCCTCTCTGGAACACTTGGAAAAGAACTCAAAGTGATAAAAAGTAAGGACGAGGTAAATCAGAAACAAAACAGGAAATAAGAATGATTGTCATCAAGGGAAAAAACATATTAATAGATAAGTTATGGCACTTGATCTTGTGTCAACATTGTCTTGTAGCTGAAACAGATTTTTCCCTCTGTGATCTTTACTCCAAATATCAATGTTATTTATAGTGAACAGCCATATCCTCTCTGAGTTTTCATTTTGCTGGACTGAACAAGCCAAAGTTTTAAAATCTGCTGTCATAAGAAGACTCTTGATCATGCTGGTAGTCTCCCTCTGTGTTTGTGCAAGACTGGATTAATCTTCCTTTTTTCAGAAATAATCAAAACTGCACACAGTGTTACAGACGAGGTCTTACTAAGTCCTTATGCAATAATACTAGTTTTTAACCATCTCTAAAGGACATATTTTATGGCTTGGATATCTGATTGTCATTTGTCTCTTTTTCATAATCATGCCAAACTGTCATCTTCCTCTCAGCCACGATAGACGCAGGATGTTATTTTTGCTGTTTATCCCTGTGAAGATCAAAGAAGTCTGCATCCTTAATTACTTGAGTTTTGAGTTACCAAAGGTGGTTGTATCATTCCAACCACCAGGGCCAACCGACTTTTCTGCATACTATGCTGAATCTGATCTGTACTCGAATATACTTTTTACTATGTGTTATTGTCTTAACTTTAATAAAGGGATGAGGGTAAGGTAAAATTCATAAAACCATAACTAACTTGCTTTAATATCTTAGTAAGTATGGAATCCTACAATTTTACCTCTATGAAAGTGTTTTTTATTTTGGTTTGGGTTTGTTTTTTCTTTTTTGTTTTTTTTTTTTAGATAGAATCACAGCCTATGGGCTGTGAATCTATGTACCCGTGATGATGAGTGATAATAAGAAATACTTACAAAGGAGGTTTCATGAGTCTGTTTTTCTCAAAAATAAAGAATGAGATGTAAAGTATTTTTGTTGTTTAAAAAAATCATATATATATTTCATATTTATAACTTCATTATCATACATATATGAACTGTATGCTATGCATTTTATATATATGTATACAGCCATTTGTACTCATCTGCACCTTTAATTCCAACTATTCTTTCATTTTACATTAAAAATATCTTTTTGTCCACATAAACACACACACAAAAGAAATCCCTTTCACATACCTTCTCTCTAGAAATAGACTGAGAAACAGAAATGCAGGATTGCAGGAAATGTAACAACATTTAGTAGCTCAAAATACAAGGGAATAAAGGCAAGACATGGATAAACTTGGAGCTTAGTAGTAGGAAACAACAAAGAAACAAAGAGACAGAAACCTCCCTGCCTTTAATTTGCCTTTTTCGCTAGCAGAGAGAGATATTTACAAAACACAGGAACACAGGTATTGTACTGATCAGTCCTACAGCAGAAAAATATGCGATGATTTTCTGTTTTCACCCCTTCAGGTTTCATTTCAATTTTTAATATATAATGGCTTAAACTCTAAAACCTGGTGTTTAACTTTAAAACATAATATTGAGCCATTAAGTTTAACCACATAATTTGCTATCTTGGTTTTCAATATTAACTCAAATAGCAAGCAGTTGAAAAATGAACTCTTTTAAATCTGTGTACTAGTTGTTCATAGCTATGACATTGGACCAATTTCCAGTATTGCTAAGACTTTGTTGACTATTTGCAGCACAAGCATTATTTTCTGTACTCAGTGAAAAGAATAGTCTCAGGAGCTGGAGGGAATCCAAAACACTAAGTTGAAAGGGACATAACTCTCTTTATGGCTTTATCTGAAGAACAGAGAGGCAACCTGCATTCCTGCTGTAGCTGTGCTGTAAGTAGGCCACAAAGCCAGCTGAGATTGTGTTATTTCTGCCTCATCAGTTAGCACCTTTGGATGAGAAGGCAGATATGATTTATGGTGGAACAGAGGCTGACAGAGCCCAGCTGGAAACGTTCATACTATGGGAGCTGAAATGCAAAAAACTGGGTTAGTGTTGAAATGCAAAATGTAATCTAGGTCACATAAATGGAGATAAGTAATTCACTCTCACAAAACTGCCAGACAAGGGCCCTAGAGTAACAATGTTTGTATCTTCTCTCTTTGATTAGACTTGCCAGTAATACATTTTCACTGCAAGGGTGTTCTCCTTTCCTCCTCCTATCATACAGACAAACCTCAACTGCTGGATGAAGGTGGTTTGATGACCTATGACAAACAAGCTAGCAGTCTATCCCAGGTGAGGGTGGACAGTTGTCTGCACACATAATCTTCACAGTTGGTATTTATTGTCAAGCTTGGTTAGATCAGCAAACGATGCATTTATATCATTCTAACATCTAGTACACAACAGTTCTACAAAAACAACAGCATTTTGATTAATTTTGCAAGAAAAATTACTTGAAAAAAGTCCTTATGTTTTCCCATAGACATTAAAAATTGTCATGGTGATCATATGGATTTATGTGTGATTTTCTGTAAGAAATTAATTTGTAGTTTTGGGTTGGTTTTTTTTTGTGTTATTCAGTTTCTTTTAAGGGGTAAAATGAAACTACCGCACTTCTGACTAAGATAGTAAAATGTCCCATCCAGAACTAGAGTTGAATTTTACGCACTGGATATATTTACAATGCATCTTTAGATGAGGTCAGGGCACATATTCTGCCCTAATCTACGGTGTCCTCAGTTATGGTCTTGAGTGTATGCTCTAACATCTTCTGCCTTGGTTGACTACCCTCTCGTGAATGTCC
Source organism: Larus michahellis (assembly GCF_964199755.1). NCBI lineage: Eukaryota > Metazoa > Chordata > Aves > Charadriiformes > Laridae > Larus > Larus michahellis. Next base: position 144,998,596 of record NC_133896.1, read on the forward strand.
TGGGTATGCACAAGTTGTGGTATGTTAACCTTAGTCTCCCTGGTGAGATGATATGAAGCTTCTCCCCTCCTTCATTCTGTTAGAATACTGAGCAAAAAAAAGATGGGAAGAAGAGCAGATACTGATGTCACTGGTGCAGTGACTGTTTAAAGCCAAGTCTCTGGCCATGGTACCAGATCAAGCAACTTAAATGAAGCAGAATTCATAAAAGTGTAAGTCCCAAAAGGCTCCAGCAGCTAAAAACGTGTGATGGCAGTCATTGCAGTACCAGTTACCCTTGGCTGACACAGACTCTTGCAATACTGAATACACTGTAACCCAGTTTCAACGGGTGATGAGAAGGATAATACTTATACCAAGAATATCCTCTTGCCTGGTGCTTCTGAATCTATCTTGGAAGATTGGACTTATGAATTCTCATTTGTTCCAGCAGAAGAAAATGCAGCTCTTTGCCTTGCAAATGTGCGCTGCATAGTAGAGAAAAAAAAAATACTATTTCTGCTCTTGATATTTTTTTTTAATTTTATTTTTCCCCCCAAGAAAGGGTTGTAAAACCATATTAGAAAAAAGTTACAACCCTGAACAACTGAAGATCATTACAGTAAAAATATTACTGACTGAATAATAAAATACTTGATTAGAGAGGGAGGGGAGAGTGAGATTTGGTTTAAAAACATCATAATTCTGTTTCATAAACCATATGCTACATTGAACTTATCCTTTTTCTTTGAACACACAAGAAATCTGCATGGTTCCAATTTCAGAACTGTCATTTCAGGTTTAAAACTGAATTTTAAATGTGTATGCCAAAGTCTCCTATAGATGCTGGGGAAAGATACCACTCTGTCTTTTTGATCTCCTGCAGCATAGAAAGCTGTCATCACAGCCTTTGCATAGCATTACCATATCACTACCCTGCCTCTTTTCCTTTTTGCTTCTTCCTGATCTACTGATATCCTATTCTGTCTGTGCTCTATTTTTATAACTGTTATCAGTTTTTCATGTGGTGGGTTGACCTTGGCTGGATGCCAGATGCCCACCAAGTTGCTCTATCACTCCCCCTCCTCAGCTGGACGGGGGAGAAAAAAAATATAGCAAAAGGCTCATGGGTCAAGATGAGGAGAGGGACATCACTCAGCAACTACCATCATGGGCAAAATGGACTTGACTCGGTAATTAATTTAATTTATTGCCAATTAGAAGTCAGAGTAGGGTAATGAGAAATAAAATAAAATCTTAAAACACCTTCCCCCACCCCTCCCTTCTTCCTGGGCTTAACTTCACTTCTGACTTCTCTGCCTCCTCCCCCTGAGTGGCACAGGGGGACAGGGAATGGGGGTTGCAGTCAGTTCATCACACGTTGTCTCTGCTGCTCCTTCCTCCTCAGGCAGAGGACTCCTCACACTCTTCCCCTGCTTCAGCATGAGATCCCTCCCATGGGATAAAGTTCTCCGTGAACTTTTCCAATGTGAGTCCTTCCCATGGGTGCAGTTCCTCATGAACTGCTCCAGCGTTGGTCCTTTCCATGGGATGCAGTCCTTCAAGAACAGACTGCTCCAGCATGGGGTCACAAGTTCTGCTAAAAAATCTGCTCCAGCATGGGCTCCTCTCTCCATGGGTCCACAGGTCCTGTCAGGACCCTTCTCCAGCGCAGGCTTCCCGTGGGGTCACAGCCTCTTTCAGAGCATCCACCTGCTCCACCGTGGGGTCCTCCATGGGCTGCAAGGGGACAGCCTGCCTCACCATGGTCTTCACCACGGACTGTAAGGGAATCTCTGCTCCAGTGCCTGAAGCATCTCCTCCTCCTCCTCCTCCTTCTTCACTGACCTTGATGTCTGCAGAGTTGTTTCTCTCACTCCTCCCTCCTGGTTGCTTTCATGCAGGTTTTTTTGTTTTGCTTTGTTTTTTTTTTCCCCCCATTCTTAAATATGTTATCCCACAGGCACTAGCACCATCACTGATGGGCTCAGCCTCGGCCAGCGGCATGTCCATCTTAGAGCCGGCTGGCATTGTCTGTGTTGGACATGGGGGAAGCTGCAAACCCAATACAATCCATTCACTTATAAACACTTTGTTTTTCTTTTTTTTTTTTAATTTCCTCATAAGAAATCCTACTTTTAAAGTTTTTTGTCTATTTTTATTTACTCCTTTGCATTTTTCTGAAACATGTATCCGTTTCTTGTGCACTGATTTCCTCCTTTACCTTAGTTTCTTCCTTACTGTTCCTCTGTTCCCTCCAGCAAGCTTTCTTCTGCTAATCATGTCCTCATGAACCTCTTTGCTATCTGAAGTGTGCTCATTATTTTTCTTACATTCTTCTTATATTTGTTTCTTTTTTTCCTAGTTAGAGGAAGTTATGGTGAGGATATTTCAATATGGACAACTTTGTTATTAAAACAAACAAAAAAAGGAATTGAGGAAGACTTTTTTCTATATGCAAAATTTATAAATCCCATATTAGATAGTTACCATATGAAAGAGAGCTTCCTTTAAAGAATGAAGAATAAATGATACTTCACATAAAGGTGAAATACAGTCCAGATTTTCATTTTTCAGGTAATACTTGTGTACAATTTTTGTTTTGTTATGTTCTCTATTGGACCTGTAATATAGCTGAAACTTATAGATTTACCATTTGTAACATTTTTGATATATAATAATTACACTAAAAATACCCTGTTAAAATATAATGTACTAATTGTAATACTTAGCATTAAAGACATAAAATACACCTAAAAGGGGTGATGTTTGGTTGTCACACACTAATAATTTAGTCTCATTGAATTCTCTTTAAGAGGATTTATGTATTATTTTATAAATTTCTTATGAATTTGCCTCCTTAATAATAATTAATTAAAATGTATCAAAGCCATATATGCTAGTGGACTTGTTTAGATTTTGTTAATATTTTTGAAACATTTGAAAAATTTGAGATAATTTTTCTAGCTTTTTTTTAAATGAAGATCCACTAAAAAGATTTAAGAAGTTCCTCTTAAAATGTTGCTTTTGGTATTCTCTCTCAAAAGCTGTTATACTGAAAACACATTACTGAAATCAGTGGAAGACTTCCTGTTGCTAGAATGCATCCAGAATGTCCTTATGCCAGCTTCCAATTAGAGTTTAGCAGTCAAGTCATCAGAATCACCAGTGCTTTGACTCACTGAGAGTATTCCTCACTGATACTAGTTTTTAGGAATCTTATTTGCTGATTTTTTTAAGGAAAGAGAATAGTTAAGGACATAAGAGAACTTGTAAAGCATAGCAGCAGTGAACATGCAGTGTGTCACTTCTAATCTATGAAGGGGAGACATGCTGTGCTTATTTTGAAGAAGTGTAAAAATGGGAATTGCAATGGGAAATAGAAAAGAGAAATGGAAAACACATACCTCAACAACTACTTGCCTTAGGCTGTCATTTCTTTATAGGGGAAACCAGCAGTAGGTCAAGATTTAATCTGAAAGTTTACAGTGATGTTTCATAAAATAGACCTTTCCCTCCTCAAAGTGTACCTCAGTATATTTCTCATGTTATTTCTGTGAAATCTTTGAAGTAACAGGCAGATCAGACACATAGGTACCTAACAGGATTTCATTGTCTTGGAATCATTTTCATGAAACTTTACCATGCTGCTGGTTGCCTACCGTTGAGTCTGTGTTATTTACTTCTTAATTGTTATTTACTGCCAGTATCAAGGGTCTAGAACCTTTTCTTCACCTCTTAAACTAAGAGTTGTTCAGGTATCAGTACAAAATGAAGATTTAAGAAAAGCAGAAATTGACGTAGCTTGCGTAACGCCAAACTAAATTTCAAGGCAAAATCTGAGAAAATGTAAGAACTTGAGTAGGAGTGATGTATGACACAACCATAAGGGACAGACAGATGCCACTTTGGCAGTAGAAGGATTATCATCATAGCAGCAATTGGATTAAGACAGCATGTGTGTTTAGAAGCTCTGCTCTCCTTCTCTGACCCTCCTCCCAGTCCTGTGACAGTGTGCATGGAGCAATAAATATAAAAATTAGCAGACTTAATTAGATTTTTCGTCTTTCACAGCTCTCTCTATGTTTTGACCTTAACTCTGAATAATATGTTGATGAAACTGTAACTATTTTTTTATAAACAAACCTTTTCATGCCAGTGATTTTCAGTTAGTATTTTTGTGTGTGTGTGACCTGCCATGTCCACTATTAGTTAAAGTATCTAATAGGCCTGAAGTCTGGCACCGTTGGTGAATATGATCAAACATGGAACTCTAATCACACAGACCTTTGAAATTTTAATTATATGACAGAGTCAATACTATTGAAAAATGTTAAAGTCTCCGGCTACAATACAGCAAGCATTTTCAAGCAATAGCATTTGCACTTATAATCCTGGGATCCTAATCGACAGAGTTACGGCGCTTGCAACTCTCTGAAATTTTTTTGTGGGCAAAATGTAATTATTATTTATTGTCTTATTAAAAGGTCAGAGGCATTCTGCATACATCCCTCCTCAAAAGCTACTTTTTTCAGAAAACAGTCCAGATCGCTCACTTTACTTCACTGATTGATCTGTATTTGCGCCAACTCACAAATTTTCCTGCTCCTGTAGATACCCAGATGTAATAAGATATCCTGAATAGATAGGCTTGCTTCTCACATTATATCCACATATCAGACAGCACTGCCTCAACTTTCAAAATTTAGTAATTCTGATCATAAATAACCTCAACTACTTTCTGTTATGGCCTTATAGAGAGTGTTTATGCAGTAGTCTAAGAAACAACCCACTTGCTCTGGGTTTTCAAAGCTTGGGTTATCTTGGGAGAGACGGACGCAGAACTCTCACCTGCAGAGTGCCTCCATAACCAAGGTATTCATTCCGGGTGATGTCACACTCTTATCTTTCTGTGATGGAGTCATAAAAGGAAGCATGATGGGTTATATGCCTCACTGTCTGAGCTTTGATATACTGGAGTTTGAAAGTGTAGACTAACTAACCATGATCCAAAATTGCGTTAATTGTTACTAGTAAAAAATGAGACCTATTGGCTTGGGCAAATCCTCCTGCAGTTTGGCTTAAATAGATTGCTTCCCAGGCAGACTTTGTTTCCACATATGATATGTTCCAAACTGCAGAAACTGTCTGATTTGGAAGTCTGATAGCTCTCTTGTCTGTGAATTCTCTTCCATAGCATTGTACAGATAGATCCAGAAGCTTTTTTAGCAATAATTTACCATTATAAAAATTCTTTTCATTGAGAAACTAGATGTTTGGTGTGCAGTTCACACATTCATGTCAAGATATTTCATAGCAAATCAGGGTGGTTTGCTTGTCATAAGCATCATTTCATTTCAAAAGTAGTAACCCTTTTCAGATATCTTTCATAATTTTATATCACTATTTCAATATTCTTTCAATTGTTGATTTAAATAAAGGGTATAAACAAAGGAGGATTATTTTATTTTTGTTTGAAGACCAAAGTTTCTTAGATTCCCTACTTGTCCTTTCAGCCTGAAATTGTCTAACTTTAAATAATCCTCTTGGAGTTGTGTTCATAAAAAAAGAAAGAATATACCTGGATAATGGATATTTCTGAAGTCCCTAGGAATATTTGCTAGTAAGTTTATCTTTAAGTCTTTCTAAATACATGTTTAAGATTGATTTAGAATAGTCTAAGTCCAACAGAGTTAAATAACTCTTTTTCACACATACCTATGCCTTCATTAAAAAAATATATTTTTTTAAATTTAATTTTTCTTTTTAAATGTATAGTTCTTGCCCCTACTTTTTGTCACTGCCTAGCTCTACTTTTGCAGAGCAGCCTGTCTGAGTTTACTCCAAACAAGGCACAACAATGCTGACTATTTAATACTAAAAGTTCATTGGAACATTTGATTAAGCATCTGTCTGCTAAAGAGATGCCCTACCACCTAAGCACCAGCATCATATTCTAACTTTTTCATATTTGCCTAAACTATGCCTAGCTCCTGAATGAATTGGAGCTCAGTGAATAGGAACAAATGTGTTTGATCATAAGCTGCAAAGTGAATTGAATCACTTTCCCCTACTGACCTACTGCCAAAAAGTGGGAGAGAAAAACACTTTATCTATGCTTAATAAAAAATAGCACGTACAAATACTTTCCCTCCAGAACTCAGTCCTGTCAATATATTCAACATGTCCCTTAAGCAGAAGGACACCTGTAGTGAGGTAAATTTGTTTTATGCTAGAAATCAAGGATTTAATTATCTGTATTTGAGTTTCTCATCTTAATCTCCTTTATAGTCAATGGAGAAAAGAGACATTTTGAGGTATGGTTCATCGGGCCTTTTAAAATATCTACCTAAGAACGAGGTGATTTGAACCCTAAAAGTAACTATTTCTTTTAGTTAGTTAGAAAGAAGGTTGAGATGTCCACCTAAATTTGTAATGAGGAATTGTGCCCAATGTTTCCCAATTTTCATATAGTATGGAAGGTAAATTCTAATCTAGTCAAAAAAGGACAGTTGGGTTTCTTGAAGCTTAGTCTTCAAGTCTACAGATTTTTCAAGTGAAAAAAATGTGATCTAAATTCAGAAATTAACAGAACTGGACTAAAGGGTTTTATTATTATTCATTCTTAATCTTATTCTTTTAATCAGAATTTTGAACAAAAGCCTGTAAATGCCAGATAACTTCCCTTTTAGTTATAACAGATAAAAGTCCTGAATTTCTGCCACTATGTTTGTAACTAAAGTAATAACCTTAAGTAACTTTTCAGCATGTAATCTAGCTCAGTGGCACTAATTTTTCAGGAAAAAAAAAAAAAAGGTAGAACTCTACAGAGTAATGGCAACACACACTCTGCCTCAGAACAGTTGGCAGATCTGGTCTAGAAATGTAATTACTAGTGTGTCATTGTGCCTGAACCTGCATCTTCACAGGGTTACTTAGAACAAACGCAATAATATTTTAATATTTCCAAATACCTTCCAATCTGAATGTTTATCTCCGTTCATAGAGAGAGCAGTAAGACAATTTTCAGCTCTTACTCAACAGGCAGAGCACAAGCAGAGTAGAAGCTGGTCCTTTGTTTAATGGTGTAACAGATAAAATATACCATGATACACTTTAGTGCATATATTTTTCATAGATTTTGCCTATTAAGGAGCATCAGGACCATTATATTTTCAGCTCAAAAATATTGATAACTTAGATGGACTGTTATCTTTCTGTTTTTTCAAATGTATGAATAATTTTCCACTGCCATGGCTTTTTAGAAATACTTCTTTATTCAACCTTATAAATTGCAATCAAACTGTTTCAAATTATTTGCTATTGAAGTAATTTTACAAAATTGATAAATTGAGGGCTTTTTTTCAGTTATACACTCACCTTTAGTCATACATATAGTCTTATGTATAGCTTCTAGCTGAAAAATTAAAATAAAAAATAAGGAAACAAACAAACCCAAGAACCAATAGGTGGAGGTGGTAGAGAAATCATAAATAAATAAGACATCACCACTAAAGATCTTTTCAAATATTCAATTTTTATTTGGCTTCAGGTTCTGCCTCTAACATTATTTGGCCAATACTTGACTGGTTTTTATGTTTTACCTATGATTGATCTCCATTGGTACCTTATTTAGTCTTTTATTTTGTATGTTTATCGATGATTTTTTGATATGAAAACTTTGACTGTAGAACTGTCATGAAACTTTGTTCACCAAGTAGTTAGGCAACTGTATCTTTTAGTACATTTTATAAATAGGCTGTGATTCCAACGATTCTCCTCAGATAACTCCCAGAGATAATGATTTTAGCTATATTTTTAATGATTATTTTCTTCTAACATAAAAAGCGAATAGACTAGTTGCAGAGAGGAATACTTTCCTCATTATGGATCATCACAAATACAGACACTCTGCAAAAAAATGTAATTTCCAGGTTTTCTTCAGTAAGCCTCTTATTTAATACAACCTTTTACTTCCATTTTCATTCTAATGGTAGTGACACAAACAGTGTTCCTCTCAACTTGCCAGCTTTTAATTTCCTTGTTGTTTACTAGAAGCTATTTATACTCTTTAACGGGACAATATGGGATTTTTTAAACAAGGTCTTTAGTAAATATTGCATAATGAGAAACTAAAATTTCCAATTGGAAAATTTAGTGTTTGGGATAAGACCTTTTAAAAAAGACTAAAAGAGCAGGGTTTAGACTGTCTAATCTAGTGCCATTTCATACCAGAGTTTGAGACATGTTCCTCATTCCTAACTTTATAGTTCAGTACAATGGCTTTTTGTACTAAAAAATAGTATTCATCATGACCATGGCAATGCATGCAGCATTTTCTTAATGCATAAACACCAAGCATACATTACCTTCAGAACAAAGGTCATTAAGAAGGTAAGAATCAGGATGAAATAAAGTAGTATGTTACTGAGATAAATCATTCAGTTTCATATTTAACTGTTGATTGCAGCTCTTGCAATCTGCCTTTAGTATGTATGAATCGCTATTTCAAAATTACTTAAAATTTTCCCTTTATCAACTGTGACTCCTGACAATATGTATTTTCCACTTACAATATGAACGTGAACGAATGTGAACAAAGCTGAGATTTCCATTTTTAACCAGTCAGCTTTTTGGTGTTTCCCTTATGCTCTGACTCCCTCTACACAGAATTTAAGAATTTTTTTTCTAATTTGATTCCTTCATTTCTCCAAGAAGGTTCTTCTGTGTTCACATACATTGATAACGTGATTATTTTGAGTGTTACAAGCTTTATTCTCACTTATAATGTTCCTTCTGATTGTTACATTGGAAAATAAGACTAAATTATGACTTGGAGAGCCTGCTAACTTGCATGAGGTATGCCCCAAATGCTTTGCCCTGTCTCCTGACAAGAGACATTCACAGATGAATGGTGGCTGAGCTCAGGTATTAGTCACCATTGATATTAAGTACAAACAGTCCCTCTGTCCTGCCTGTTCTCTGTCCAGACCACTTATATTTCCAATATAAAACATCTACCAGTATTTAAGAATTACTGGTCTATGCACGGTCAGAGATATATCCGTTTTGAAATAATAAGAAATATGATGTCTTTCATATGCTAAAGTTCCCCTATCTGATCTGCAAAATAGCACTTGCTGATTGTTCTCTGATGCCTCCTGCAACACAGCATGTACTACAGAAAGACAAAACTTCGCCAGCCTTCTAAAAATTGCCTGTACAATCTCATCTCTGTATCACAGATTAAGATCATTGAAGAACTGGGCCCCTTTCTGTTTTGCTTCCCAAAAGTGTGATCTTTCTGGTTACAGCCTTCAGCCTCCCAGCCAGTTCTCATCAACCGAGTATTCCCTGTTCAACCTGTCAGTTAGTTTGTAATAAAAGTTTCCTTTGCTTTTCAGTACAGAAGTCCACAGATGACTTAACTACCACAAATCTGTATTTTAACCATGTTAAAGAGGAGCTAGATATGACAGGGATATATATGATACCCATTTATATGACACATGGGTTTGAAGGGATAATGGCTTGCTTAAACACACAAATAAAAATCCAAGCCCAATCCAAGCCCAACTTCAGAAGCTTCTTTGTGTGCCCAGTTATCAGCTTCTATCACAGCTCATTTCTACATATATATTTCTGTTGCTTTAATAGGCACCCCTAAACCCTGAAGTTTTACCAGTTGTCAATTAGATGGAGTGGTTAAAATTAAGTGGTTAAAAAAGAGATTCATGCTTTGGTGTTATAAAATGGGAAAATGTTTATTGCTAAAGAGTTAAGCAGAATAAACATCAAACTAAAAAAAAAAAAGCTTAAATACTTAAAATCTTTGGAAGAAGAGAACTGATATATAGTATTAATGTTGAAGATGCTAATTTTTTTACTTTACAAAGCAGGTTAGTCCTGGAATTATAACATTGTTGTAAAGACAGATCTCTGTTTTCAGTGATACAGTGAGTCAGAAATGTTTCCATAAAAATAATGAGTAATAATTTATATTTAATTTCTCTTTTAAAGAAACTCATGGGTGTAGGAATTACAATCATACTTCTTTATTCAATGCTTTAGTTCATTACAAATATTATGTAATGTACATTGTAAGTCAAAACTCCATTATTCTAGCATGAAAGAGTATTTAAAATTTTTGTGGTATTTTTTTTTTCCAAGGAAGGTTATTATTATTTATAAGTCTAAAAGTCTTCCTTTCTTTCAGTTTCTTTGTATCTTTATTTCCTTTTAATCTTTTAACGTGCCATCCAAATTGATTCTTTCATTTGAATAAAGACATATTTTTTTATTGTGTTTCCGCTCCTCAAAATGTACTTTTGGCAAGTAAAATGAACCAAGTGCTCAAACTTTTGCAACAAAATAAGAAGTAACTGAAAAGTTTATTAGTGATGGGAAATTTTTATTTTAAAAGTGTAAATCACTTCCATGAGCAAAGTAAAATATTTTCAATGAGCCATTGCACTAAACCTGCATCTTTCAAAGTGGTAAAACCCCAGTAAAATAGCTTTCCAGCTTACACTAATAGAAGAAACAAAAGCATGCCTATTTAGTAGTTCTGGATCAAGCTGAACACAGCTGTGAGTACTAAGGACCACTAATACATAGGATAACAAGAAGCTTCTCCCCTGCTACCTCCAGCAGAAATCCTGAGCACTCCCAGCAGCCATTTCCCCCAAAAGTCACATTCCTGGTCACATGCTCTTTAGCTAGCAGAACTTACCATCCTTTCTGGTTTGTTTGGAGGTACATCAGACCTGGATGGTCCTTCCTTATATACACAGGGGCCACCATTTTGTTTTGGCTACCATTTTAGGACAGGCCACTACCATTTTATGGCAAGGAGATGCCATTTTGTTAAATGTCATAGTGCTCTGTGAGTGGCTCACACCTGTTTCTTGACCTCATCATACCCACATGTTCTGAGGCAGGCCTGTGATTGTCTGGCAGGACTCGCTGACTGCCCCTTCCACTGTACCCAGAAGCAGGTCATAAAAGGAAGTCCCATGTCATTACTTTTGACATTTTGTCATTCCCCATGTTTTCATACTGCATTGTGACTGGCTGACAGCCATTTCTGGACACTGTCATACCCGTGTTTTCTCTGCCAACCATGTGATTGGCTGCTTGCCTCTGTTGGACCTGGGAGTGCTCAGAAAAAAAAAAAAAGAATAAAAATTTATAAAATATATAAAATATGTACTTGTATAGAAATATATACATAAATAATGTAAAAATATGTGTATCCATATATTTTATTTCTGTATATATATATACACTTTTTAGTATATACTATATGTATATATGTGTATATATTTATATTCATATAAATGTTTATAAAGCTATAGAAATTAAATAACTTTAGCCATAAAAGTAGGTACGATGTGGATAAAACATTCCTTAATAAGAGCTAATTGTATGAATAATTGAAGTTTAAACGTGTATAGCAACAAAAGTAGAAGGCCAGGTTGAAGTCCACCACTTGACCAGGCTACAGAACAAGCCCTAACGTGTCTAGGATGGCGGGAGTGACCTTCAGGAGTCAGAGGAGGCAGGGCACCAAAAGGGAACATGGACAAGTCAGCACATGGCTGATGGCTAAGGTACTCTCTAAGGAGGCTCAACAAGGGGTCCCCGGTGCAAATTATGTCACATATAAAGAAGAGACCAATCTTATGAGATGCACTGAGAATCCCCTTCACTCAGGCCCAGCCCAAGAGGACGCCAGGATTACTGGGGCAGACTTTGGGCTTTGCGTGGTGCTGCAAGACACAGCCAAACTTGTCTTCAAAAATGGAAAACTAGAACAAAATGCCCACTGCAGAAGAATATGTTCATGGGGACAATAAGGAAGAGATCCAAAGGGGCTCCCCCAAAATAGCACAGGAAGCAGAAGAACTGGCCAAAGGACCAAATGAACCACAAACTGTATTTCAAGGTAAGTGTCACACAGAGAGGAAAGGTAGTAGTTGGGGGCAGCTCTCTTTCCCCATGGAAGATGTTTAGAGATTTAAGCAATAATCATTATAAAGTTCATTTCTGAATGAAGCAGAAGAATTAAATTAAAATTATGTTGGTAACAGCATCGTCTAAGCTCAGGCTCTTGAAAAAGGCAATTATCTCTGCTTCCACAAGTTATGTTCAAAGAAAAAATAAATAAATTGATCCAAGCTATTTGCAAATTTCAATTAGGAGACTCAAGCTTCATTGGCTTCCCTGTTTGAATCTCTGCAATACCTATCATCATCATTTTCCATTTGTGCTACAAGATAAAACACCTTGTTAGTTTTTAGTATTACTGGCTGTTGTCTACTATAAAACATGACTTGACTGAGTACTATTAAAAAAAGTGTCAGTCTCGTATGTCAAATATTGACTGATTTGTTGGAAAATTTCTTCAAGGTAATGATTTTCATGTGACTGAAATTTATGAACAAGGCAGTTTGAAATATCAGATGACCAGAACAGTCTGGCAGAACACTGCATTAATATTGTCTTAATTACCTGTATGCCAAATATAGACTGCCTTATTAAAAGAATCCACAAATACTCCCATTGCTTTATCACAGTCTTTTTACACTAATTTCACAGTGGCATGTCCGTGTAATTTGAAATTTCCTTCATAGTGATGCACCAATGGACACAAATTGCTAATTACGCAGTTTGAGAAACAACAATGGTGTTCAGCATTTCTTTAAAAGTGCTGACATGTTACTTTCCACAATGTCAGGAAATAATGCTGCTGATCAGCATAAACCATTGCTAAGTCTCTGAAATTTGGTTTTGCATAAACTTTCTAGAGAGAACGATAGGACTAAGCTCCACTGATCTGCGCAAAGATTTCAAATTAGCAAGGAAAAGCTGGAAAATGACCAAATGCCTTTTTTTTTTTTTTTCTTTGGACAAGTTCACATAAGACAATGTAATACTGATTCACTGGAAATCAATTCATCCATATGTTTATTCTCTAGATTTTCGCTGTTGTTGTCTACTGCTATGCCACCTAGGAGTGCGTATAGCGTGATCATGAGGGCAGGTTGGCCTTGTGTTGTATGCTATTTGTGGTGCAGATGTTTTTTGGATGCTGTGACCACCACAACAGAAAGAGGAGTTAAATTCTCTTTACCCCACAGGCTCTTGCTGCTAGCTTCAATATGTAATGGAGTGACTAGGAAAGACACATAGGCACAGAGAGTGAAATGACTTAAGTTAATTAGCCACTGAGTTAATCTAAAGAAAAAAACCACAACAAAACAACAAACCCCACCCTCCCCTCCCTGAGATAATATTAAAATTAACAAAATGGCAGACAGTTCACAAAATTAAAATATTCAAAAGTGGCCATTGAACTGTGGAAAAATTAATCTTGTGCTGTAGATTTTAGAATAAAAACTAGGCATTTTTAAGAAAGACCATGTTGGAGGTGAAGGAAAAAACCCTGTAACTCCTCTGAAACCAGGGAATTTTATTAACATTTTACCAATATTAATTAAATTTCAAGGGTTATAAATATGTTCTAGTTCAGTTGTGAGCTGTATTGGGAAACTAGATTTTAGGTTTGAACTACCCTGCATTTTATATCTTGATTTTACTCATGGAAATGTCTCATAACAATAAATGTTATATTGGTCTTTTCATTACTGTACATCTTGTGGGTTTTTTTATCATTAAGTTAATTTTAATTGTGGATTTTATGTTTTCAGATTGAAAGCCCAATCAGAATTGGATTGGGCTGATTGGGGATTGGGTTGAATGTAGAATAGGATTGAAAGCAGCTGTTTTGCTTGAAAGCTTTTTAAATGGAAATTTATGTATTTATATAACATCAGGTCTTCTGCAATTATGTTGACTTGTTCAATGGTCAGAAAGACTCAGACTTTCGGAGGACAGGCAATTCATTTCAGTTAAATGTATCCTATGAAAGGATTTAATGCTTTTATGTAGGTGTTATTTAAAGAGCATCATCTTGCTCCTCAGAAGGATGCCATTTTAACAGGTGAAAAAGTGGCATCAAGTTTTATTACAGACTGTTAGTATGTGCCATTGATGTTACATATAAATGTGTTTCACCATTCAATGTCTATTATTAAACCTTCAAGGGCACAGGAAAAAAAAAAAAAGAAAAAAAAAAGAAAAAAAAAAGGAGTTCTCTTACAGTTTTAAGCCAAACACACAAAGCAGTAATTCAGAGCTTCAGAGAACCACAGTAGAGTGACTGATGCACTTGTGAAATGTGAAAACTTCTGGCTTGGAGCAACTCAGATGTCTTGTCAACTGCAGCTTCTTTAGTCTGGGTCTGTATGGCAGCCACAGCTACAAACTGCCAGTACTTTTTAAATAAGGATGCAGTCACACCTAATGAACTTTTTGCTTAGTTTTTTTGATGTTTACTTGTTGTATAGGCCAATATTAACATGCAGAAAGTTGTGGTTACCTGATTTGACTTTGAGAGATAAAACGAATCTGTACATGAAGTCAAGATTTATAGCTAGGACAGTGGAATAAGTTCTAAAAATATACCATTGGAAGGAATTCAGTACAACATACAGCTTTGTTCCTTAGTGTCTTCAGAAAATACAGATCAGATATGTCCTTATTTTCTTAAGGCTAAAACCTCCAAGTTCTATAGAACACTTTGTATGGAAAGGAACCACTCCAGCCTGTTGGGAATGTAAGATGTTCAGAGTCTGAAATGTGTCAATACAGTTCTATCTGTGAATGAAATCAATGTCTATCTTTTTCTTTCTTTTAGATTGCCTTAGCAAGGTGTTGATTAAACTATGATGAGGACTGCTGTTGCAATTAACACTAAATGAGATTTGTTAATTGGCTTCTTTTGAAGCAAACTAGGGTTTTTCTTCTGCTACCCTCTGTGCTCCTTATGAATTGATATATGGAGTAAGGATAGTGAAAATTGACTTTGGAGGGAGTGACACTTCAAAATTCAATCTAATTACTACAGCTACAGCTGACGTTAGAATTTAAATAAAAGAAAGTGAAAAGATATTATAGATGGTACTTAAGCCAACAATTAGCCAAAACCATTATTCGTGTAATATGTTCCTTTGGGGTTTTTTTTTGTTAAAATTTATAAAAATTGGTATATGGCTTAAAGAAAAAAAAAACCAACAAACAAAACCAACAACAAACCCTCTCCAAACAACAGAAACAATAAAACACCAACCCAAGAACATAGTCAAAAGACACATTGTCTCTCCAGAAGATGAATGCAGAATGCACTTCCCCCATGCAGAATGTCAGGGTGGTTTTGCTTTTGTTTTTGGTATTTCAACAGCATGCTGAAAATTAGAGAATTGCACGAACTGTAGGAGGGAAAGAAAAATCAGAATATTTTTTCATTATTATTTTTTTAAAAAATAGCCCACTTGCGCATGGAAAAAATAAGAAAAAGCTGTTTTCAGATTGTGCTATCCGCAGAACTTCTTGTAATGTGTCTTACAAAGAATTTGTTAGAATTTGTATAAAGCTGTCTTCTCTTTGAGGGACCATGGACTCAAGAGTTAACCATTGTATAAGACTTAAGTGCAAAGAAATATAATGTTTTAGCAATTGACCTGCAGACTTGAATCTGCAAGCCCATCTGATGTTTTGGGCTTTTTATGCTTTGTATTGAGTATTAAAAGAGTATTAGAAGGCTGATTAAAAAAAAAAAATAATCACTCTTGAAATAAACAAAAGCAAGGTAACTGGGGAGCAGTGTGTTTAGGAGAACTGGATGTAAAATGATATGCATAGGAGGTGTATATGGGAAGTTTTCCAAATTAAAATTCGAGCCAGGAGAGGTCAAGGAAGAAAATAAGGGGACTCTTCTTAAATTTTCCTGTTCAAGTTATGTCACTTGGCAGCACTGTGGTCAAGAATGAAAATATTTTTGGCCAGAAATGGAACCAAAGTGGTGAGACTTACTTTGCAATCTAATTATGAAGGTGCTTACCTAACACAGTGGAGTTTTGTATTCAGATTGCTTTTCCACATTTTACTCTTTTTTGTTTATTTGATTTTATGTGCCACATTAATCAAATATATTCCATTTGCAAAGCATCCAGTCAATTGGATTGGCTTAATTTAGCCCCCAAATAGCATGGCATACAACAACAGAGAAATTTTTTCTATGTCATGAAGAGGATTGGACAAGATGACCCCTCAGGGGTCCCTTCCAACCTCAGATCCTCTGGGATTCTTGTATTCGGGGAAGAGGATACTGTGCCTTCAACTAGAGATAAGGAACAAAGATACCCTGAAAACTGTATCCTATGTACACAGTGAGGAAATAATGATAATAATGATAATGATAATAACTGTTATTATTATTGTTATTATTACTGCATGTCTGCAGTATTTTTCTTATTCTCTATGTAGCATTTCACAGCTACCATGTGAGCTGACTACTTATTCTAATTCAGTGACGTAAGAAGAAATTGGAAGGTGAATAGTACAAGAGTACTAGAATAAAATTACATTGATTTAGATGGGAAGGTGGTCCTATCAGGTACTTTATCACTGAGAGCAGTGTATGCTACTGTCAGTGATTAGGAAACTAAGTACTCTTCTTACTTCAGTGAAACTGTGCTTTTTGTTTTTATCCCTGAAGAGATTTTTGCCTCCTGTGTTTATGGGAATTATCCAGGGAGTTAGGAATCCAAAAGTTCCGTAACAATTAAAAGATGAAACACGAAGCAGTTCTTGAGCACACAACAAATCAGTAGTCATTAACTTGAGCCATTTTAAATATAGATAAACAAATAATAAGGTTATTCTGTAAAATTATAGAAGTTGGATTTATTTTCAAATTTCCACTGTAGGACAGTCCTTTGCAAGTAGGTCATATTATCAGAACAAAATGACTGAAAATTGCAGTTTTATTTGAGACTGAGATTTCCCTGAGTTCTGAAATAAAGCGGTATCCTCTGTGGTTAATTAAAAGAAGTATTTCTTTTTTTAAAAAAAATGATATTTTTTATTATGTTAACATGAAAGACATCCTGATCTCTGTTTTAGAGATCAGTGGCATTTCCAATTTGTAGATACTAGATAATCATTTCATGAAGTTCAGGTTTCCTTTTTAAACTGTGAGCTTCTGAAGCAAGCAACACAGTTGTTTCAGCAAAGAAGCAAATAATGGCCATTATTAACACTGGTGGTAATCACTGTCCCCTAACTCTTCTTCCCTTAAGATCATTGGGCCATCTGAGTCTGATTCCTTTAGTGATCCTTCACTACTAGTGAGTGATTTACTTGATTTATATATGTGTGTATATATATATACAGCTCACTGTACAGCAAGAGCATGATCACATACTCCAACTATTTATACATTAGAGAGACAGTCACACTGGACTGCTTCATTAATCTATTTTGTTCAGTATTCTGCATCAGACAAATCCCTCATGTTGTCTAGGACTGTGAGAAACGTTTCCACAATGTGAGAATTATGGGTAATCTGCCTGAACAGGGAGCCTTTTGTATGTTGGGGTTTTTTGTTTGTTTGTTTTGTTTGTGTTTTGTTTTTTTTTTTTACCAAGGCAGTAAATGGTTGTCCTGAAGCACAAGAGATTCAGACTGAATCACGTCTACAGAAGTGTAGATATTGCAGTTGAAAACTGTGTTCCCTTATTTTCTTTACTTTTTTAAAAAAATAATTTATTTTGTTCTTGTATCAAAACAAGATTTTGCACAATGCTATATTACATTTTTAAAAGGTGCTGCTGTCTTCCTGCTCACACATGTGATGCAGTAGGTTTGTGTCTTTGTTCCTTCATATTCCCCTCCATGAAATGTTATTTTCTTCTTTTTAATATTATCTACAGGTCATTAATCTTTCCTTCTAACTGTTATTTCTACTTTTTTTGTCACAATTTTTCTCTGTTTTTTGGTATGTCATCACTGAAGAACCCTTACCCCATTACTTTCAGATTACTACTGTTTTGCTGATCTTTTTATCAGTATGGCATTATTTTTATCTTTAGGAGCAGCTATTATTATTTTTGAGATTACACATGGTGGAATCCTCAAAGGAGAAAGATTTCAAAGCCTCTTTATATACAGTGACTGAAATAACTATGTAGAAACCAGGAAGCAGAAATTTAAGGCAAATTACATATACTGATATTAATCATGTGCCATTAAGAGGGCTATATATTATAAAGTTAGCATATAGCCTAATTGTTTCTCTTGGAATTCTAACAACCACAGCTCAGAGAGAAAGTTATTGTTTCATAATATATATTTTTTTTCATATTTATACTGTATCTCTTTTCTCAAAGACACTTTTTCTTTTTTTTTTTTTTAATGGTGCTTATCAGCCTGAGTCAGGAGTACAGAACCTATACTCTTGTAACATCTATATCCCCCCCAAACGCTCACTTTCTAGTGTTTTCATAGCTCCTTCTTCTCCCTTATAGAATAATAATGACTTTCAGTGGTCATCCAAACAAGAGGAAGGATGAAGAAAAGATTTCTTCAGCTTTTTAACTGTATGACTTTTGGGAATCCACAGGAGCAATTCCTTTGAATGTCAAAAAAGTGTCCTGTGATCTATTGCAAATCTAAAATATTATTCAGTCTCTGCATTAGACTGCCAGAAGTCCCATTAGGCACAGAGTAGACATTCACTACCTTATAGCTGCATTTGCAATATATAAAGAACGTTGTTTAAAAACCTTTAAAGACCGGTAAAGCACATCTATATAGTTTCTTACAAATCTGCACTGAAAACTTCATTTAAAAATACATGTTAATATGTTGAAGTCAGCTTCATCTTTTTATAATTGTATTCATTAGCTAGTGTTTATTAAATGCCAACACAAGCATATTGAAAAGTAACAGGATTGTTTCTTGAAGTTGAGTGTGTTACACAGTTTATACTTTATGAAAGCTGACTGTACTTAGACCTGCCATTTGAAGAACAAAGAAGAGAGCGTTAAACACTATAAATTCTTTGAGATAGATTGAGTTGGAATACTGCATTTTCGCTGGGACACAGGCTAAAGCATTGACACTGCTCTATCATATTTTATCCATACAGTTTCTGCATGTGTGAATGAAAGCAAAAATAGTTGTGGGAAGATGTATGATTCAGCTTTACAAAATATCACATAGAGTTTATAATATGAAAAAGAAGTGAGAAAAAGGAGCTTTAAACTTGATGAAGAAGGGCACAGCTGTCAGGTGTAACTGAGAGTTTGGGATGAGACACCAGCTTCTGGGAGGTAGTGTACTATATGCACAGAATGAAGAGATTTAAATTTGATGAAAAGCAATGAATGGAAGAATATTCTGTTCAAATGACTGCTGCTAAGAATTTAGAGATGTCATCAATGATTCTTTTGTCCCTGAAGAAAAATTATGCGATGTCATAATTTTTATCGTCCCATATCATGACTGAAACAGAGAACTTCTGAAACCAGTCAGGAGACCGGTGTAGAGCAGTTATGTTTTAGATACCTTCATTTGATACGGAATATTCATCACCAAGTTTTCTATTTGAATTAAAACCAGCAGTGTCTTGAATCTTGTCTTTTGCACATTCATAGAGGGTATCCTAAACACTGACTTATCTTTAATGAGGAATTACATCTTGGAAGTGTGACTCTTACTCTTAGAAATTAGGTTAAAACCCAGGTGTTTAGTCTGTACCAAATTGTCTTCATGTTTTTTACACTGGAACCTTGTTTAAATGGATGCATGTGTGAGTTTCAGATCCTAACTGTGAACATGAACCAAAGGGAAATTCTAAGTGCTCTAAATCGTCTGATGCTAAGCACAGAGTACTCCACAGCCTGCAGAATGTAATCATTCTGTAGTAGATTCGTAGACAAAATTTTGTGTTACTTTCACCTGCATCTATTTTGAACAATTAATGCAGCACGTTTCATAATTAAACAAAATTATTTAAATTAAGGTCTCAAAGTGTCAATAGAAAATAGCCTGTGATTTGAGAGGTCTGAATATAGAAGCTGTGGCTCTGAATGTGTAACATTTTATTGTCCCCTGAACTTGACTGGTGGTTCATCTTTGAAATGAAGAAAACATCAGTCTTTTTACATGCTTAATTATTAACATGAACACTGCACAACAGTTCTGCTTTAAAAATAGATTGTTTTTTTTCAGAGCACTTCAATAGTAAACTTGCGTATTTAATTGCATAACAAATCTAAATAAGAAAGGCATTTTTTCCTCTTAAAGAATGGACATATGTCCATGTGTTTAATGAATAGTTCAAAATACATTAGTGATGATTCATGATTGTTTTGTACTATATTGGGAAAAAATACAGAATTAAAGCCTAAATATTTATGCTCACAGGTTGTGGTTTTTTTGTTTTGTTTTGTTTTGGTTTTTTAATTTTTGCACTTTCTCATAAGCAAATACAATATGGTGCCTCTTTAAGGCATGAGCCATAGGGGAAGGGACTAGTTGGTTTGTTAGGTCTTAGTATAACTGAAGATGATACACAATACTTTCCTAGAGAAAAACTGACACTGATAACATTCTCACTTCTGAATCCGTTGCTTTCTGTGCCTTTGATTTTTTAATATGTGCATAGCATGCAACATGAGGCACAACAGAGGCTCACAACGGAGCCTACAACCTAGACTGAGATCATATGGCTGAATATTTATTCTCATATCATGTTCTTATGCTATTCTGAGAGGTCTTCTGTTTTGCCTGCTTTGCCCTTGACTTCTCATTTGAAATGAAATAAATAACTAAGCAAGCTGTGAAATAAGAGGTGCATTTGTAATATATTCATCTAACATTAAGACAAAAAGCCATTAAGTAGAAGATGAATGCAACATCGAAAAAGAAAATCAATCACTAAATTGAGTTCCAAGCACCTAAGACCTACATATTGATAAAAATGATAGGTGTTAATCACTTTTATATGTAAAATAATTTGTGAAATACTAAACTCTGTGTCCAAATTAAATACAATGAGAGAGACCTTCTGGGTGCCGAGGGTGCACCTGAATCTATTGTCTAGATCACTAATAAAAACACTAAACCTTATCAGCCTTCTCCTTGCAAGAAAAGGAACAGCAGGCAACATGACATTTTAAGGTCACTTTGTTAAGTAGACTAAGTGAGGGACAGGCTTTGTCAGGGAAAGCTTTATACACACATGCATACACATACACGCCTACAGTTCCCTGAGAGGTGCCCCTATCTCCACTCAGTTGAGCTGAGGTGAAGGCAATTCTTGCTCTCACCAGGCTTATGCTGAGCATCAATACGTAACCCTTCCACACTCTCCTTTGCTTCCAGGTGCTGTCAAGCAACTGCCTAACAATGCTCTCCCCCATCTCCGCTACTAATGGTTTTATAGCCACATGTTGGCACATGACACCCATCAAATCATTTCATGACCAGTCATGCTGTACCTTTCCGTCTCTTTCAGGTGTTGCTGTCCTGTCCTATGCCTGTGCCAAGGCTCGTCACACTCAAGTCTCACTTGCATTGCCATTGGCTATAGCTCATCAAACTCAGTCACCCACCTCTTGATCGAGGCAAGGTCATGATGCTCCCATTACAGGCCTCTTGAGGAAGAAGAGTATTGCCACTTGAGGAATACCAGTAGCATTCAATTGCTAATTGGACTAAGAGCAAGGACTGAAGACTCTGCTGAGGTAGAAGCACACAACAAAGTAAACACTCTTCACTTATTCACAGAGTCATTTCATTGTAGAATACAATCAAGTTGGTTAGGTGTAGTTAGCCCTTGGTAAACCATCTTGGCTGTTCCTTATCACATTTAGCATAACTCAACCAGAGAAGAAAATTATTGACAGTCAGTCCTGAATTCATTCTTTTAGCCATTCAAGCTTCCAAAATTTTGGCAAAATTGAAACTTTGTCAAATATTAATGTAGGTCAAAACTGATGTCATATAGGAGAGAATGATATTGCTTGTCAGAACTAATGAAGTTATGACATATTATCTGTCTCTGGGTAGTAGATATTTCACATAAAATTGATTACTCACAATAGTATTGTTTGCCAGAAATGAAAGAAACAATCTTTTTTATTATCTTTTTATTTTTCCTTATTTTTATCCCTTTGGTGTTTTGTGAATTCATGTGAAAAAAATTATTAGCAATAAGTGATGTAGTATATAAAAATGAGTTGCTGAAAATACTCTCTTGTGTTCATTTGCCATATCGACTAAATCACAGTTCTATATAAATGATACTTGACATTTAAACAACTAGATTGTGATAGTTTGGCTCATGTTTGCCAAAACAAAAAGTAGTTCATTGACTGTTTAACCTTTTCACAACTGTTCCTGCCATATTTTCCTACAATGATGAGTTTACAAAGAAATTAAAACATAAAAGCATGTTTGTTATATCACAGAATCAGGTAATTAAGGAGCTGATGAAGCGGGGGGTCTGCTGGACCTGATACTTATGAACAAGGAAGAACTGGTTGGTGATGTGCAGGGTGGGCCACATCAAGTATGAGATGGTGGAGTTCAGGATACTGAGAGGAGGAAACAAGGCAAAAAGCAGGATCACAGCCCTGAACTTCAGAAAAGCAGACTATGGCCTCTCAGGGACCTGCCTGGAAGAATTCCATGGAGT
Organism: Larus michahellis; assembly: GCF_964199755.1. Classification (NCBI taxonomy): domain Eukaryota; kingdom Metazoa; phylum Chordata; class Aves; order Charadriiformes; family Laridae; genus Larus; species Larus michahellis. Next base: position 145,021,184 of record NC_133896.1, read on the forward strand.
ACAATCCTAGGGAGAAGGTGACTTCCTCCAAGATCAATAACAGTCTATCTGGAGGTGCAGGAGGTGTAGCAAAGGTGGCAGGATGTCTGCATGGTCAAATCAGCTTTTGACAAAAGGAACAGACATAAAAAGGAAGTATACAAGAGGTGGAACAAGGGACAGCATTGGATACTGTCAGATCTTGGCTTCTATAGGTACATTAGTAGCAAAAGGAAGACCAGGGAAAATGAGGGCCTGCGGCTGAATGGGGCAGGAAGCCTTGTGACAAAAGACATGGAGAAGGCCAAGCTACTGAATGCCTTCTTTGCTTCAGTCTTTAGTGGTAAAAACAACCTTTAGGAATCCTAGACCCTTGAGAATAGTGCCATTCTCAATGTCGCTATTGCAATAGAGCAAGGAAGACTTACCAGTGGTAGAGGAGGATCAGGGTAGGGAATATTTAAATAAAAATGGATGTACAAAAGTTGATAGAATCTTATGGGATGCATCCACAAGTGCTAAGGGAACTGGCCAACCTCATTACAAGGTTACTCTCAGGTATCTCCAGAAAGTGATAATGATTGACACGGGTCCTGATTGATTAGAAGAAAGCAAATGTTACTGTCATTTTCCAGAAGGTAAAGAAGAAGGATCTGGAAAACTACAGGTTGTTCGGGCTCACATGGAAAGGTAATAGAGCAAATAATTCTGGAAAACATTTATACACATGTGAAGGACAAGAAGATGACTAGAACTAGTCAGTATGGACTTACAAAGGGAAGATCACTTGCTTGATGGATGAGAGGAGAGCAGTGCATGTTCCTTATCTCAACTTTACATAAAGCTTTTGACGCTGTTTCACATAATGTCCTCATTGACAAGTTGAGTAAGTTCAGGGTAGGTAAATGAACAGTAAGGTGAACTGAAAACTGACTGAGCTGCTGGGCTTAAAGGGTTGTGATCATGACGTCCAGTTAGAGGCCAATCCCTAGTGCTGTTCCCCAAGGTCAACACCGGGGCTAGTATGGGTCACATGTTCATTAGTGACCAGGATGATGGGATAGCATACACCCTCTGCAAGTTTGTAGAGGACACAAAACTGGGAGGAGTGGCTGATACATCAGATGATTGTGTGGCCATTCAGAGGGTCCTTGACAGTCTGGAAGAGTGGCCAAACAGGAATCCCAAGAGGAATGACCCTATGCATGGGTACATACAGGAGGCCAAGTGGCTAGGAAGGAGCTCTGTACAGGAGGACTTCAGGGTCCTGGTGGATAACAAATAGATCATGAACCAGCGATTCACCCTCGCAGCAAAGACAGCCAATAGCCTCCAGGGCTGTATTAGGCAGAGCGTTGCCAGCAGGACGAGGGAAGTGATCCTTCCCCTCTGCTCAGCCCTGGTGAGATACACCCAGAGTGCTGGGCACATTTCTGGTCTCCACAGAACAAGAGACACATGGACATATTGGAGCTAGTCCAGTGAAGGGCTACGAGCATGACTGAGAGATTGGAGCACCTGTCATACAAGGAGAGTACAAGAAAACTGAGTCTCTTCAGCCTGGAAAAGAGAAAGCTCATGGGCATCTTACCCATTTACCTGGTGGTGGTAGTAAAGATGACAGAGACAGACTCTTCTCAGTGGTGTCCAGTGACAGGACAACAGCCAATACGCATTAATTGAAATACAGGAAATTCCATTTGAACATATTTAAAAAACCCTGAACAAACTAAACCCCAGAACTTTTATGACTGTAACAGTCATTGAACACTGGAATAGGTTGTCCAGAGAGGTTGTAGTCTCACTATTTTGGAGATATTTAAAACCTGACCGCACATGGCCCTGAGCAACCTGCCGTAGCTGACCCTGTTCAGAGCATGGACTTCGAGCTCGTTTTCCTCATTTCACCTTCTTAACTGTTCTGTGATTCTGTGAATTTGTGGTTTAGATGGGCCCCAGTACCCATGCTTTACACCTAGTTATCCTAAAGCACAGCTTCTTAAGCTAAACCTGCTCAAGAAAAGGTCAGTCACAAGACAGTATATGATCTAATAGCTATTTAGGGCAGACAGGGTGGGAGAATATTCTATCCTACGGTTGCCATTGCTAAGAAGTTAAAGAAATGCTAATGACTACTTCCAATTGGTTTAGTCCTAATTCTGCTGTCTGGACCTATTTTAAATTATGGCTCTGTATTTTATAATCATGAGAAAATGTCATAAAAGTAAATTCACTGAATCTATTTGGAAGTTACTATTTTATTTAATACTCTTAGTCTTCTCCAATCCAGAAATTTGGTTGAATTTCACTGAGTCAAGTCCCTCCATGACAAAATTTTCTATTTTCTGGTACAAACCTTAGAAAAATGTGTTATTAGAAGAGACTTTTAATATCAAGATTACAACTCAAAATTTTAAAAGTATGTACAAACATAAGTAAGGAAAGCTAAATAAATAAAAGGGATTAATTGAATATAAACTTTTTATTGTAATAAATTAGGTGAATTTTATACCCTTAGGTAGAGATAGGCACCTCTGAATTTTAGAATTGGATGGTGTTTGTCCTAATGTAACTTGTTTCTTGCCATCGACTGTTCTAGAAATCTATCGTGACTAAATCAGATATCTGTGCTACAGGTGTTTAAAGTTAGACACACAATTCCATCTTGCCTATCACAGGATTAGCTTTACTGCAACTACAAAAAACCTTTTACTTCCAGCTCCAACAGATGTGAAAAAGTAATATTTTGCCTAGCTACAAACCTCTGCTTTCATGCATCATTGCAAACAATGACATCAACAATGTTATGAAGCATAATTCTCAAAGCAAATCTCCATTATATCATGGACATGTCTATTAATATGACATAAAAGTAGACAAGACAAGGTTAATACTTTTCAAATTTTTGAAATAAGTTGTTCTGCATTTTGAACTATATGTATTAATGCAGTTTGAAAACAAGAACTGCAAGGAATATTTTCATTTCTTATTCCTATGTTTTAAGAATAATTAGGTAAATCACCAATTAATTTCATTTTTAATAAATGCAGATGTTTTTTCAAATTCCTTTTTTATTACTCCATGTTACTAGAAAGGTATTGTTATGCTAAATATCATTCTAATGATACCTTTGAAACAAATTGTTCCCAGTTCAACAAGAGGAAATGTAGCCTTATGTAATTTCAGAAAGTTTGAATTTCTAATTATTGCAAACAAGTAGTAAATACCCAAATGTTTCCTTCAGCCATATGAAAAGATTAGAAAAGGTGTTACTTCCCTACTCACAGTCAAGTACAAGTATAGTTCTTGCTATAATCTACCCTTAATCAATACTATTAATATATACCTACCTATATTAATGTATAGCCATTTTCTGTGAATAATTTTTTTTTTTTTAATGTACTAATGAGACTTGCTAACTTTTCTATTAAGGATTATCTGCTAATCTATATAAAATTTCTACTAGATGCCAAATTTTAACTTGGCTGCCCCAGATATTTTGTTCCTATTTCTGAAATCTTGCTATAATTCAAAAGAGATGATGAATCTTTCAGGAAATACTATTTCCTGACCTTGTAACTCGAGCTTGTAACTCACTTGTAATTGAGTTGCTTCCGCAGTAAGACAGAGTGTAGAACAACAAAGTAGGATTTACTCTCCTACTAGCTGTTAGCAGTGTGGCTATAGGACTGATCCCAAGACAGATGACACAATCCCACAACAGAAGTATGGGACTACTCCAACAGAAGAAAAGAGTGCTGCCAGAAAACAAGGCAATGGGAACGTGGCTTTATGGTTGACAAAATATCGGAATTGCTAACCTGAAAATAATCAGAGGGAACACATCCGCTGTGCCTTAGCTGACTGGGACCCACCCTGCAGCATCCACTGGGAGAACAGGGCCTTGCTTGTGATGCCAACTGGGGCCAGCTCAGAGCCCCACAACTGCCTGGCAAGGCCATGGTGAGGGAGAGGACTGAGGTCTGGCTGAGGAGACACGAACTAGAACTTGAGAATTCAGAGAGCCGTTCAGTTCGCTGTGCAGGACAGACATCTGAATTTGGGGCATTTGTAAGAATCTTTGTTCATGGATACAGTAACAAGTTTTTTCTAGATAACTTTACTCCGTGTAAAATGAACATGTTTATGCATTTTTCCCCTTGTTCTCTCTAATATACTGAGTTGATAATTATCTTTTTGCATAGGTTTTAGTGAAGAATATACAATAGAACAGCAAGAACTACCTTTTTTTTCAGGGGGAGAGTGTTATTAAAATTTTCATCTGCTTTAGGCAAGACGGAGAGTGGTAGGGAAAAATCATTAAAATGAGGCATAGAAGTTAATGTCCTATATTGATAGCATTGCTGCGAAAGAGAGGTTTTGGTAAAGAAATTAAAAATAAAGCACTAATCCAAAATCTTTCTGGCAATAATAATGAGTAATTCCATATCAAATTGTGGTAGTAAAACTCACTATGTATAAATTATGATGCACACAATATTACTTCAAAAGGATCAATTAATGCAATTACACAATCACTCTATTGTAACTTCCCTGCTGGTCAGCTGATAATCTAATGAATGTTTTCAATATTCCATTTAAGCTAAGGGAATTAAAGTGATTGGAACATAAGGTTGATTATACAGTTATAATAAAACCCCATAAACCTGCATTTTAGCACATTTACTTATGCATAATTTCTTTTAACTATGTGCTGTAGCCCTGGTAGTTGTTCTAATACAACCTTAAGAATCTCTGAGATGGATGTAGATCAGATTTTTCAACAAAAGTAGATTTCTCTTAAGTGCCAGAAAAATAAAATACAATTGACCTTGCTTTTCAATGGTACTTTTGACTAATCTAAACTATTATTATTAGCAGTTTGGAATCAGTGGGTCTTATCTGTGTGAAATCCAGTTTAACAAACATATAATGTAATACTTATTTAATGTCAAATAAAATGGTATGAAAAGTTACCCTTTGTTATTAAGTAAAACACAAAAAGTTCCACTTCAAGACAAATGAAACTTGTATTTTATGATCAGTCATTACAGAAACTATTCTAACCAAAGAAATATTTTCCTCTGAAATTAAAAACAATGAAACCTCTAATTTTAATAGGGAAAATCCAGCTTATTTCCTATACTTATGCTATAAAATTGAACAAAATATTAATTTTTAGCAATTATCTCTAGGAAAATAAAAATTATATCAGCTAGAATAATTAAATTCTAAATTTAAATGTGAGCACTCCAATCTGTTTATAAAGATTACTTGGCTGGACTACAAAGTCATTTGAAATCTCCCAGTTAAAAATGGTTTAACAAGGAAACATTTTTTAAACCTCCTTGTTTCTTTCAAAGTGGCAGACTTTGATGCTTTAACGAGAATTTCTCCCTTATTAGACCTGTTGTGGTTTGGGCCAGGTTGGACAATGACAGTATGACAGATGCTCTGCTCCACCTATCGCTCCAAGTAGAGGAAAGAGAGATAAAGAGATTTATGAGTTTAGAAAAAACTAAACTACTCTAATGAAGCATTAATAATGAAATAAAAAGGAAATAATGGAATAGATACAATATATACAAATATATACGAAACCATATCAAGCTCCCAGGGAGATATCACTGGCAGGCACTGGGAGAATTCCAGATTGGGCTCAGTGACAGATGGGATCTGGATTCCAGATCTTGATTCAGGAGCCCACAGATCAGTATCAAAGGTAGATAAACTGACAGGGTCCTCCTTAGGCGTCAGTCATTGAAGAAAGACAGCCATTGAAGAAGCCAAGCCATTAAAGAAGAAATCTAGACCCTTTGATCCCTCAGCGCTTATACTGAGCATGGCAGATGGGATGACCCTATTGGTCAGTTTGGGTCACCTGTCCCTCCTCCTCACAAGTGCAACCCCTCCACAGGTTAGACAACCAAGTCAGCTGACCCTGGTTGCCACAGCAACAAGTATAAGCAAGAGCCTCTCCCACTGAACAGAAAGTTGGGTCTGCTCCCCCCCAAACTGGGACACCTGTGATTGCAGGTATGCTACCTCATAAGTCCAACATACTGAAGATATATGTGTACTACCAACAGGACAAAGAAGAGGACAGGGTTATCCTCCATCCTGTTGTCTTTCTTTGTGTTTCTAGTCATGGAAAGGGGATATATACAACCTGAAAGAGGGGGAATGTTACCTTCCATGTATGCACCAAAGGTAGTGTTAGTTCAAAGGTAATAGATTTTATTTTATTTGCACTCTGCCAGAGCACTTTGTGAGGCAATGGAGTACAACTTTGCCATAGCACTTGGAAAGATTTATTCATCTAAATATTTGACTTTTTAAATCAAAAATTTAAAGGACTCAGATGCAGAGTATGTATTCATAGCCAGAACATGTGATAATTGTCAAAGGAATATCAATCTCTCCCACAATATAATTTCCTTTCCAGTTTAATCTCTTTATAACTTATGTTGTGTAAGTTTTCTACCTTGATGTGTAAAATTGTCCACTGGTTTACAAACTTAAGTTGTGAAGCTCTATTTCATATTAAAATGGAGACTATGCAGCTGAGTTTCACCTGTAAGTATAAAAGCATATTTATATTCTGAATTTTATGCATTTTTTTATTGGGTGATGCATTTCATTTTACAGCTCTGAGCTTTCTGAGGTCCTTGTGAGTAATACTTTGCTTACAGGCACACGTTTAAACATTCAGAGTGTTTTTAAAATGATGAATTAGGGACACTCTCTGATTAGTGCCTTTTTACCATCTAATTTTATGCATTGCTAAGTTTCTTCTTCTTATGCCTAGTGTCAATATCAATACATGAAGACCAATGAAGTTCTGGTAGTCATCCTGGATTCTGAAACGGGCAGATGCTGCCAACCAAGGCAGATGTCAATACTTCTTTGATGTGGGGTATTTTTTTCCCATACCCTGTGGAATATCATTTTAGTTGTGTTAACTTACATGAAAATACAACACAAACAGTTCAGCCCATAAAATATACGTCCACTGCAAGATGGTAGCAGATAAATATTTGGACATTAAAAAACTGTCCATGAAGGGAAAAGAATCCATTTGATCCATTAATAATGAGAACCTGTTCTTTGATCCTGTCTGTTCCCGTTACATCAGAGAAAACCATGAGGTACAACATCTTGCTGTGAAATGTGTCAGGTGTTGCCAAAACAGCAAGCAAAGCGCTTATAAACATAACCTTGAAAACAAAAATGTTAGACGAAATATAAAATAGATTAAGTATGAAAATTCCACAGCTCAAGACAACAGTTCTCAGTGCCTTCTTTCTCCCATGCTTTAAATCACATAGATGAAATGCCTATGAAAGCTAAAAATACTCCCATGTAAAAAAAAAAAAAACAAACAACAAAACAAAACAAAAAAACCACAAATAACCGAACATTGTCTTTCATATTCATACTAATACTACTAATAATAATTTGTTTATTAGGAAGGAAAAATACTTCAGGATTCACCAAGCAGTATGATATTTTATGAGCTGTAGGCAACTTGTCACTTGTGTGGCAGAATTAATAAAAACTTTTCATAAACCTTTCTTAAGATAGCAAGTGAAGACTTCACATCTGCTGGCATGTTTTGATTTTTCATCAGACTGACCAGGCACACACATCTGTCCTCTGGACTAGTAAGAACTGACTATTGATCTTGCAACCTTGGGTCATCAGTACATTGAGCCAATACACCTGAACTGCAGGTCCAAGATCAGCTCCAGAGAAGAAGGGCAGGTGAGGCCAACAGAGCTGTAATTCCAGTGAGGGTTGTGAGGCAGATTGATTGGATACAGTTGAGGAATAACATCATTACTTAACTGGAAATTTTACTGTAATACTGTTCATATATTAAAATTCCATATGAAATGTCAAAATCACAACTTTATTGGTTTGTATTGTTTTTAAGATGTCAGTTGCTACAAAAATAGTGTATTTTCATTATTTTTGTGCTAATGTGAAATATTAGCAAGATGTCAAGCCACTGCATTTTTTTCCTGGATGGAAAGCCTGGTCATTGACTGTTTTTGCTCATATGGTAACATCTCTCTCACTATAAGAAAAGTATTTTGATTAAATATTTACTGTCTCAGTGACATATATACAGAAATTTATTATTACGTGGAGGAACATTTTTATGTGTATTTCACTGTTCTTAAACTCCCTTAGGATATGGCTATATCTGGTACAATAGAGAAAAAACTGCCTGAAATGATTTTGGAATAAGGACCTATATGACTGCATCAGCATAACAATTGCAAACTCAGGGATTTCTAGAACACATCATATTGACCTGCACTTTGTCTTATATCTATATACCAGGCTGATGTGTAAGAAAGATTGACACCAAAGAAAACAGAATGGATAAAAAAATTAGTTAACACCACAACAATTTTACACTTGCAAATTAAACTTACTGACTTTGGACTGAAGGCGATTAGGCGTGTTCACATGGTCTGTTTTGTTCTGTTGACTCAGTTCTCCATATCACTGACCTCTAGCCAAGCAGTTGCAACAAACAGCTATGGACAAGGAGGAAGAGGCTGGTAGCAGCTTAAAACACCACCACATTTCTGAACACAGCACCATAGTCGCTTTCGATGAACAAAAACTGGCATCAGAACTGTTTTCTGTTGAATTACAAAAGAGGTCAGTGTACTTCATGCAAGAAATGTGCATGTTTCTGAGCTGTCTTCTCTTTTCCAGAGAATGTTACCAAGATCTTTTGTGTCTATTTCATTAAAGCTACAGAGTTAAAATGCCCAGTGGGTGTAAGATTAGTGTAACACAATTTCACTCTGCCTATTGTGTATACACAATCTCACTGTGCCTATTTTCATGCACCAATTGTCTGTCAGATTTCCCTCAAGACTGGTAGAAAAATGTCTGTCAAAACTTGGACATTCCTCAAAGCAAATGATTCACATAAAAAATTGAATAATAATCAAGAGAATAGGTAGTGTGAATAACAGCACTGAAGAATAAAAAAAAATGTGAATATACCTCATAAGGAAACTATAAGGGGCAAAAAATGTGTTGCACAAGAATTAGTCCAACTGAAATTGCTGACTAACCCCACAAATCCTATGAGATACTCAGAAGCTGTAAATGCAGTATTGGAAGTTTTCCAGTTAGGGATATATAAATAATAATATCTGTTCTCTTTTATGTGTCTTTCAAGTAAATCTAAAAAATAATTTAACCGACTGCACTGTATGCAACCTGTAAACAAACAGCTGTATGTTACAGAGGGGTAAATTAAGGACAAATAAGAGCTTGAGGCTTAAGGTACATTATGCATAAGAACATAATTCAGCTAGAATTTTTATTTGTTTGTTTTTAGGAAGTTATCATTATACCTTGAACGAAAGTCCATATTCTTCACATATAATGTTATATTCTACATAAAGACAGTGGAAGAAAGCAGAGGTCTGGTGAAGTGTCTGTGATAGTGTACACTGCTGGAGAGACGTTTCTGCTGGAGAACCTTTATTCTGCACTACTTGGAGTTTCCTAGAAGTGAAATTGTCTTTCTCGTTGAGATTAATTTCCTGTAGTGGGCTGGGAACTTTTAGATATCATTATCTAAAAGTCAGAGATACCAAGCCATAGAAAGGCTCTAAGAAGTACTTGGGATCATGACTGGAAGTTTGCCCTCATGTGGTTGCAAATCTGTAATCAAAATCTTCATGGTGGCTGCAAAGTTTTCAAATGATAGTTAGGTATTATCAGTTTTGACTAGCCATTCTTTCTTCAAGTTGGTCTGGCTGAATCCTTTGACTTCTTGGTAGTAAGTACTGATACCAAGGAGTAGGCTTTTTGGGTTTTGTTCTGTTTTGTTTTGTTCTGTTCTGTTTGTTTTTTAAGGAACTTTTAATTAGGCCACAGGAATGAAGCAACCTTTTGTCAGTACAGAGCATACAAAAACTGTTCAATAAAAAATGATGCATTGTTTGAACTGGCCTGCAACCAAAATGCTAAGTAGATACCAGATAATGTAGAGGCTCGTCAAGTTTGAATGAACAATGTTACTTGCCAGAATGAGAAACTTACAGTTTCCTTAAATATGGTATTAAACCTAGGATTAGGGTAGGATTCAGGAATTAGACTGGCAACAGCAGATTCTAAGAGCAAGACTTACAGCTGAAAGCTTTTGAGCATGGGTGCAATATTCTACAGTGTTTAGACTATAATCTTGGTTTTGTGGGAGTGTAAAAGTTGTTTGGCAGTGTGGGCAGCTTATTTTATGGGCAATGAATTGCTGCTAACCCAGCAGTTTGGATTAGAGGTAGGAATGGGAAGAAAACACTTGAAGAACTTAATTTCTAGAACGTAAAGGAGCACTGATGCAAGCAAGGAAATTAACTTCTGGTTCATTCTCAATTAAATAAAGGTTCTAAAATAAGATTGAATCTCGTGTCACCTGAGGATAAAAAATTGGGTTTGTAGAATTTGTCAGACCACATGGAGTACTGTCCTGCTATGATTTTGGTTTTAGTGTAACGTCAACTCAAGTATCCACATATGTCCACAACCTCCTGTGAACTGGTGAAACCTGCCTGACAGTGAAGTTCTGTGGTCTAGAGTCATTAGTAGTGATTATTGCCTCATCTCAGGCCCATCACACTCTCACTAGACAGAATTCAGGCATCAAAATTCTTCTAGTCATATGTTTGTAAAGAGAATAAGTTGCCAGAGGGAAAATATTGAGATGTAAGTTAACCTCAACAGGTGAAATCAGAATCTGAACACAAGGTTATTTCTACGGTACTTGCTGCCCAATAGTTACACTGAAAAAAAGAACATTTTAAAAGGTTGATTTCTACACATACATGAATGAACTATATTCCATTTCTAAGACAAATGATTAAAATAAGGTAGGTGATAGAGTAGAATGCTTCAATACCAACAGGTTGGTAGCTATATAGGAAGGGAGAGAAGATATTCACAGGAGGTAAAGTGTTCCTGTTCAGCGCAGATCGATGATGATGAATTATATCAAAAAGAGCAGCAATTCTGTCACAAGAAAACAGGCACTGATTGCATATTGTATGGCACATTTTATGGATGTGTTTCGCAAGCTCTGGGAATTCATACTGGATGGATGCAGGAAAGGTACAGAAAACAGCTCCAGGAATCTGTGGAATAAATGTTCAAAACTGAAATACATGACAGCATGAAAAGCAACCCAAAAACAAAGCCAGATCTAAATTGTGGGAGGTGGCTGTTCTGTTCTCCCTGCAATTATCATTTTGTATTTCCACTGTTATCCTCACACTTCAAACTGCCTTCAAGAGATTTGGAATTCCTCTGTTCTTAGACAGTGTCTGAATAGTATCACAACTTTGCATTTAGATGTGATTTAAGCAAATAGGTTTTCAGGGAGTTGGCGAAGCATTCCTAATCTGCTCTCAGGGAAGCTATACAGTGACTGCACAGAAAAACTAAAATTTATTCCCTCAGCCTTGTATCTCATTCTTTTAGTGTCTTTGAATGAGCAACTGGATGATTTTTTGGATACTGTTGATCATATTTTACTTGTCCTACTGAGAATTATGAGGTCCTAAGCAATGTAAAACACGATATCCTTTACTAACAAGGTGCATTCAGGGAAAATAAATTAGCGGTCTAGTTTGGCAATACCTAAGCAAGTAATTTGTTACTTATACTGGACAGTTAACTACCTGCCCAAATTGCTAGTCAAGCCAAAATCTGTGACTGGCTAGAATTAAGGGCATTGCTTGCCACTCTGCAACCATTTTTCTCTTACACATATGAGCCATTGGCTTATGATTTAAAATATAGAAATAATACTGACTAGCCAATGGTAGTGATGTACAACGTAAAATCAAAACATTGGAGTCTTTCTCTAGCTGATGTTATCTTCCATAGAGACTCCAATCAATATTTAATAAAATAGTTTCAAAAAGTGTGGTAACTATAACCATTAGCTACACACAGACACTGCAACAGGTCTTCTAAAACTTCTAATTTTTCAATCCAGAAAAATTGCCAAAGGCCAAAAAGCTCTCTTCACTTTCATAAATAAAATTAATATAAGAATAATCAAAAAATGTCTTCAAAGACACTTGAAAAATCAGCTGGCGATTCTGACTGTTATACTTCAAACAAGTACTTGCCTCTCTCCTACCTCTCCTCTTTGGTTTTACCCTGAATTTGTTAAATCTACGATATTCCAACATATTTTGTGACTGAACATACTGCTGCATTTCCTAAATCATCTTTATCATAGATTCTGTATTCTGAATCAAGTTTTAGACCATTAGCAAACTAAACTCAAGGTTAAAAGTAGGCTATGGGCTGCCTCATAGAGTTTTCTATCATTTCATATAGAACTGAGGAACAAATATTAAATAGATCTTTATTAACCATTAAGTTATATCCTAAGTTATTCTTTAGTTAACAAGAAACAAAAAAACAACTGTCCAAAGAATGAAAAAAAATGTCAAGAGCATTATTTGGCTACAATTAGGTGTTGTTTAATTTAAACTGTAAAGCACTGAGATCATATAGAATTATCACTTTTAGTGAAGTTCCCATTTTACTAGGTTCTGTGAAAATATAAAGTGTTTAAAAATAATCATGTGCATTACAGAACACTGGGATCTTGGTATGTTGAATATTTGGACTGTCACTAACTATGACAATCCAGTTCACAACAACTTTCTATCATTGAAAAATGTTTAAATAGAAAAAAAAATATATTAATGAAAACTTAGATACACTAATTATGTTCATTTATTTATATTATATTATCATCTCAGGGTCCCAGTTAAAGGCTTGAGCTGTAATATAATAAGTTCTATATGAAAAAAATCAAGACAACAGTACCTGTCCCATAGACCTTTTCACTCTTGTACACTAGTTTACTGCTGCGTCTGTAAAAAATGTCCCAAGAAAATAGAACAAAAAAACATGTAGAGATTTTACTTTATCCCAGCAATTTAATCTGCAGCACTTATATGTGCTTATAACTAGTACTAATCGTATTTTTTCAACCTCTAAAATCTTAGACATCTCACAACGTTGAGAAGGAACAATCTGTGCATAAATGAAACTGGGATTGGATTATGGTCCAGTTTTGAAAATTACAAGGCCTGAAACCTTCATTTACACAGAATGACTCTGGGTGTGTGGAGTCAGGCATCAGTTCACATCATTCTTGTTGCAGGATCAGGACCTTCTTGTGGACATGGTTAGATATAATTGATCCTCTTCTTTCCTCTCCTGTCTACTTTAACTCTATTTCTTCACTAAAGAACTGAGAAGAATTATAATTTTGTCAAACAGCTGGTGGATCAAGATTAAGAGAAAGACAAAGAGTCATCAAAATAAAAATCTTATTCTTGTCGAAGAAAAAAATCTAATTTTATTAAATAAACTTTGTGGGAAATGGCTAAAACTGGTATTTAAATGTCCTAAGTTTTAAAAGTTTGTAAATCTGTTATTAAAAATATCATTTTTAAAGCACTGAACTCTCAGGTATGACTTTTTAAGTTTTTAACTTAACTCTAAGAATTTTGAATATAAAGGAAAAAATTTGAAACTATATATGGGATTTTAAAAAAAAAAAAAAACAAAACAAAACATAAAATAAAATCACATTCTAGAAAGATTACTTTAAAAATCCACACCTTAAATCTTATGTAAAACCTGAAAAAAAGCTAAACCGATATGGCTATATAATAATCATTCTGGGATACAGTTGAAGATATTTCTAAATTTATAAAATTAATCAATTTCCTTCAAATATCTTATCAAAAAGTCTTCTTTAAAGAAACTTATGCTGCGATATTGCACTTCAACTAAAACTATAAGGAAGAGCTTGTCATTTCAAGATATAAAACATTCATAAATCAAAAGGAAATATTTTATTACTCTAAGTGAAATTCACATGTACTAAAGATATGCATTATTGACATGCCTTTCACAGTTTTTTCATGAGTCTTCTCTGTATCAGAAGCAGAACTAGCTAAATATTTAAAGTACAAAAAGTGTGAGAAAATTTATGTGTTTATTTTAAAATATACTGGAAAAAGTAACAACAAACAGCCTTTATTAAAAAATTCACCTGCAGCCCAAGACCCAAAACCTGATGAAGACCACATGATGCTACAGCATGCAGAGACTCATTTTCCATAGAGATTGGTATTTGAAGTTGAACAATATTCTGTAACGATTTGCCAAATCATCTAATCGCAAGCAACTTGCTCACTATGCATCCCTTAAGAGAACGACCATCCAAATTGCATGACACAGAAAAGACCTGAGGCTGGCCTAACCACCGAAGGTAGGCATCTGATATTAGAAAACAAGCGGGTTTCCAAACACTAGAAGTCAAAAAAGTAAAAAAAAAACAACAAAAAACAAAGTGAAATGTAAAATGAGCGCTAGCAGGCTGTATGTGTAACAAGGTGCATCCTAGCATGACTCAAAACTGACTACATTTGACTAAATTCACCTTCCATACCACCCCAGTCACAAAAATAAAGTACCTTCACTGCTTGAGTAGTCTACTGGTAAACTCCAGTCTAGAATTTCCCATGAAAACTTTATACATTAAATGACCCCAAAAGTGCTTAATACCATCTGGTGTATTTATTAAACCATTAACAGTGATTTTGATTTTCATAAAATAGAAGAATAAGCATATGATTTCCACAATCCTTATAAGTTATACTGAGGTGTTACAAATAACAAGTTCAGTTTTTTAAGGACTTATACTGTATACTTTCTTAGCTATTCTTCATTGCTTCTTGTATCTGAACAATCTTTCAAGATCATTTCAAGATTGACTGATGATCAAAAAATTACAGTGATCTAGCTGGCAAGGTGAAAAAATAAAATAAAGCCTCCATGAACTTACTACTGGAAAGTATTGAGCAAGTGTTCTCAGAGACAGTCCCATGCCCCTGCATATTTGCAGAATGGTCAATCCATTAAAATACAAAGCCAGCATGAGCTGGCTCCCTTACTGCTTTACATACCAGTTATACAGGTGAAAAACAGATTTTCTGGAAACCTGTGAAATGACACAACAGATATGATTTTGTGTATCCTTTCCATCTAACATTTCTCTATGGGAACTGAAAGGAAGAAATGCAACTGTACTGACTGTGTTTTCCCACACAGCCTTCACAGAAAACAATGAAACCTCATGACTGATGATAACAAAAGCTTCTGATGCATTTGAAAAATTACCATATATTCCACAAGACCATAAAACCATTAAATCATTAACCATTAAAACCAGTTTAATCTCTACATTGTGTCCAGATTTTAAAGCTAATTGGAAACAGAAAAAAAATGAGGGTACCAGATAATAAATTATCATAATACTTCTTTTTCCAAAATAGGGGAGGAAGAGAAAGAGAGAGACAGAAATAAGAAAAAAAAATCACATCAGTGAAATAACCCAATATTGAGACATTTTCAAATGCGAAAGCTTGACAGTGCGATAATGTCTTTGTGAGAAGTTGAGTTCTCTGGTCCATCAGTTAGGAAAACATCAATGATCAACCTACAGGCTTAATTGTCCCCTTTTGGTTTTACTTGTCATCTTGGATTTACTTTACAAAAGCCATCTCAGAAGTAGCAGCCTGAAAAGACGATCTCAGCTCATCACTCACAATTTGGCCTCCAGTAGAGTCCAGCCAGAAACTAATAGAAATAAGTGGATCAAGACTCACTCTTTTCATATATAGAACATACATGTCAAAGGGTAGACTTCAACAGCAGTAGATTTAAGCTGTTTTAAAAGAAGTCAAAGACCACACACAAAACATTATTTACCTTTTTAAGGCATAGTTATTTAAATTCTCCATCGGTTGTGGGTCATATTTCCTGTGTATGAAACTTTGTCAAAAGAAGTTCTTAAAACCATTACTTGAAAAAAGTCTAAATATTTTTTAACAGGGTTGAACAATGTTAAATAACTAAAATGCAATTCACTTGACACATGCATCAAAAGCTTTGACACAGTAGTAACCTGTAGCTTTTACTCATTGGGATCATCTTATCCAGTGGATAGTTCAACAAAGCAAAACATAAGAGAAAAGAGTTTGGGGTTTTTTTGCGTTTTTGTTTGTTTGTTTGTTTGATTGTTGTTTTTGTTTTTTTACTGTGAGGACAGTCAAACACTTGAACAGGTTGCCCAGGGAGGCTGTGGAGTCTCCATCCTTGGAGATACTCAAAACCTGACTGGACAAGGCCTTGGGCAACTGGCTCTAGGTGGTCCTGGCCAACCTGCACTGGCTCACCCTGCTGTGTGCAAGGGGTTGGACTTAACCATCTCAGAATTGCCTTCTAGCCTCAGCCATTCTGTGTGACTTTTTGAAAGCCATCCACCTCAGTCCACCACTGTTTCTAAAGGCAAAGCAGAATCCTGTGATGGAAGACACATGGTGATGTTACTGAAAAAGAAAGGACTGCTAGATGAAAAAACAGGTTTGCTAAAGGTGGGTGTTGTCGGTGCTTAGAGGTGTTTAACTACCTTTGTTAAGGATCTCATTGCCCTCAAAATCTTTGTGGTTTTGCTCTTTTATGCATACTCAGCAAAGGCTTCCTAATATGGAATAAAATTAATTATTCACTTCAAGTGCTTCATACTACATCACAATAGTGCTTTTAAATGTAAAGGAAATATTTTGCATTGACTCATGAATTAAAAAAAAATATGGACACCTAATTTTATTGTAGTTTTCCTTCTAATATTAATATACAGTTTCTTCAAGTACCATTTCTTCTTCTCTTCCTCTTCTTCAGAAGTCAGCTAGGATGTTTTTCGTTTGGTTTGGTTTGTTTTTTTACAAGAGAGTCTAGAAGAGTAATTTTTTTCAGACTCTAGAAGAGTCACAACCTTTAAAGGAAGTGTTCAAATTAGATAGCTGCTAAATCAGGGCAATTATATGCTTTGTTACTTACTGATTTGAGTAACTAAAGATTGGGTAATTTTTACCCTGTGTGTGAAATACTAAATATCTAACGTATTTCTGCTACTTCATTTAATAATGAATTTTCACAGCAAGAATAATTCATTCTTATAAAATGTCATTCTACTAATTAAGAAAAATTATAATTTTCAATGTTAGAACAAAGGAAATACCACAAATTAATCAAAGACTACTAATAAATCTTTCATTGTTGCATAGTGGAACACACTAATATTTAATGCATGTACACACAGAGAAAAGAAAGAAAAGACAGAATCATACAAGCATCACCGGCTCTTGAGACTCTTCAAAGATTGGCTCAACACAGGTTGATGTACAGGATAAGGAGAGTAGATCAACCACAAGCTGGGGCCCAACTCTCCCAATACGTGACCAGCTCCTAATCGGAGGACATACCTGTTGTCAGACTGATCTTACCTTAGGGAAATCATGAGCTATTGGTGTTGTCTACTTTCAATGTTTTATACTTTGTAATGTTTAAAGATAGAAAAAGCTCCTAATAGCATTTTCTAGCAAACCACTTGATTAAACTGAGACTGGTAAAAATTGTTTCACCTGCAACTTACCCTTATACTTGGTTTCAAGGAAAACTAATACTAATTATATGCCAATTAAAGCACTTACAATTTTTAAGTGTCACAGACCTCTGTTTTGTCTATGGAACACTTCAGCACGGTCATATTAACTAGAATACAGAGACAAAAAATTATAAATGGAATTTTAGAGGGGGACCAGAGATAAAAGAGACACTGGTGAAGGTGAGGGATTACAGACAGTTTCAATAACTGCTTCTCTCCTTCCCAACCTCGCTGGGTTTGCAAAATGGCATACTTTTTGAATGAAAGGTCCTCTTTTACAAAAACAAAAACATATAAAAAACTGCGAAGAAAATGTGGCTGTGAGTCATCTGAGAAGATGCAAATCATTATAAGAAATCTCTGCCATTTCGCTTAAAGAGAAAATCACACTGCTGCCTGTACATTACCTGTGTTAAAGAGAGGACTTTTTTTTTTGTCAGAACTCAGAGTCTGACAAATTTTGTTAATGCTACATTTCCAGAGACTTTTTTGTAACAATTCTATCTCATCTGTGTGTCCTTGTTAAAGTCTGGTGGAGACACTTGAAAGAAAATAGAATCCCAAACTCGCCAATGCAGGAAAAAAGTGAAACTGAATCCTAACGAAAACTAACCTGCAAGTAGTTGTTAGAAATCAGATCAAGGAGAACAGAACTGGAAGAACAGTTCCAAATAAGAAACCTGACAATAAAATCATAGCAATGCAACATCCTAAATTCACCAGTCTGCGAGATCGAATTTGTAACTGTTATTGCTGTTTAGCTATTAACGGGCAGGCTTCTGTGCTTGCCATGGGGCATGCTTGCCTTACTCTATATTAGAGTCTGGTGCCTGTTAGTGGCTGCTTTTTGCTTTCGCTGCTTGCTGTACTGCTGTACTGCTTGTCATTTTACTCTGCTGTGGCTGGGGACATTTTGATAACAGCAATGGTCATGTGCTTGGGCTGGCAGATGGTCAGGGCATTGCTGCTGTTTCTGTGCTGCTGTACTAGACAGGCTGGAACTCCACTGTGAACTCAAGTTGAAGGGCTGTGGTTATGTCAATGTTGCAGCCGATGGAGGACTGGAGGATGGAGGACAAGCCTTACAAGAAGTGGTGCAGTGAAGCAATAACTGACCTGAGCTGGCTTTGGTGCTCAGTAACTCCACGCAACACATCACCTTTCCTGTCCTGAGTGACATAAGAGATGGAGCCCAGTCATGGACTAAATGAACTCGGCGGACATTTTGTGGACATTTGTAGACATTTCACAGATGTTTCACAGGGGTGGTCCATAGACTAAGGGAATTATATCTATGTATTATATCAAAGGAAGGGAAGGGCGGGGGGGGTTAATGAGGATGTATTGGGTAGCGTGGGACTTAAGCATGACATAAATGATATGAAATAAGGGGTGGAGAACGAGCTGTTTTTTTCTGGGATAGAGTTAATTTTCTTCATAGTAAGTAGAATGGGGCTATGTTTTGGATTTGTGCTGGAAACAGTGTCAATAATACAGGGATATTTTAGTTATTGCTGAGCAGTGCTTACACACAGTCAAGGTCTTTTGTGCTTCTCACGCCACCCCATCAAGGAGAAGGATGGAGGTCCACAAAAAGTTGGGAGGAAACACAGCCAGGACAACTGAAAACAACTGACCAAAGGGCTATTCCATAACATATGACATCATGCTCAGCATATAAAGTTGGGAGGAAGAAGGAGGAAGGCAGGGATGTTCAGAGTGATGGCGTTTGACTTCCCAAGTAACTGCTAGGTGTGATGGAGCCCTGCTTTCCTGGGGATGGCTGAACACCAGCCTGCCCATGGGAAGTAGTGAAGAAATTCCTTGTTTTGCTTTGCTTGTGTGTGCAGCTTTTGCTTTACTTATTAAACTGTCTTTATCTCAACCCACGAGTTTTCTCACTTTTACCCTTCCAGTTCTCTCCCACATCCCAGCTGGGGGAGAGTGAGTGAGTGGCTCTGTGGTGCATAGTTGCCGGCTGGGTTTAAACCATGACAACAAATCCGTTTCACTCAAGATAGAGAAAATACATTTAAAAAAAATCACATAAGGAAAAAAATGGATAAATGGGTGATATCAAAATTTATAATTCATTAATATAAAATGCTTGCTTTGGAAGGATGTTAAGAGTTTGTTGCCAATTTCAGTTTTGCAGTGCAATGGTCCAGTTTTGAAAGAGCTGAACGGATAATTCATAGTACACATTGCTTCTTCACTTGCAGAACAGGTTGTCATCACTTATCCTCTGTTTATGCTGGATTTATAAACATTATGGCTTTTGTGATGAATAACTTTCATGAACACTGCTGGAACATTACTTGTATTTTATCTCAGGAATGCTTTAATTTCTGAAATGAAAGTGATTGTTAATGCTTATTGACAACACGTTTTTAAAACATTATTATTTTAAAGCTTATTCACAACATGATTTTAGAGCAAGTGGATTGAGAACCGGCCGAATGGCAAAGCTCAGAGGGTTGTGATCAGTATCACAGCATCTAGTTGGAGGTCAGTAACAAGTGGTGCTCCCCAGGGGTCAGTACTGAGTCTGGTCCTGTTCAATATATTCATGAATGACCTGGATGAAGGAACAGTGTACCCTCAGCAAGTTTGCTGACGACACAAAGCTCCGGGGGGGGGGTGGTGGCTGACACACCAGAAGGCTGTGCTGCCATACAGAGAGACCTGGGCAGGCTGGAGATTTGGGCAGAGAGGAACCTTATGAAATTCAATAAGGGCAAGTGTAGGGTGCTGCACCTGGGGAGGAATAACCCCATGCACCAGGACAGGTTGGGGGCTGACCTGCTGGAGAGCAGCTCAGTGGAAAGAGACCTGGGAGTCCTGGTGGACAACAGGATGACCATGAGCCAGCAATGTGCCCTTGTGGTCAGTAAGGCCAATGGCATCCTGGCATGCATCGAGAGCATGGGGGTGGCCAGCAGGTCGAGGGAGGTCATCCTCCCCCTCTACTCTGCCTTGGTGAGGCTGCATCTGGGGTACTGTGTCCAGTTCTGGGCTCCCCGGTTCAAGAAGGACAGGGAACTGCTGGAGAGGGTGCAGCAAAGGGCTACCAAGGTGATTAGGGGACTGGAACACCTCTCTTATGAAGAAAGGCTGAGGGATTTGGGTCTCTTCAGTGTGGAAAAAAGAAGACTGAGGGGGGATCTTATCAATGCTTATAAATACTTAAAGGATTGGTGTCAGGAGGATGAGGACAGTCTTTTCTCAGTGGTGCCCAGTGACAGGTAAAAGGCACAAACTTGAACATAGGAAGTTCCATCTAAACATGAGGAGGAACTTCTTTTCTTTGAGGGTGGCAGAGCACTGGAACAGGCTGCCCAGAGAGGTGGTGGAATCTCCGTCTCTGGACATATTCAAAACCCACCTGGACGCGTTCCTGTGCAACCTGCTGTAGGTGATCCTGCTGTGGCAGGGGGGTTGGACTAGATGATCTCCAGAGGTTCCTTCCACCCCCTACCATTCTGTGATTCTGTCATCTCCCCAGTGGCCAGTGAGGAAGAGGTGCAACTAGATTCCTAGACAAGCATTACTTGTTGGACCGTTCTCCTCTCTAGCAAGCGGTTGCCCATAAAGCTTTTTCTATAATAACTTTGTTTTCATCAGGACCTGCCTAAACTCCCTAATGGTTGTTCCTGCTTATTAGTGCTGACTGGAACATTCTATGACAGAAGTTGAGAGGGGCAGGATTTTGCATGCTGATTGGTCAATAAGCTTTATGCCTGTATATTATTGACTTAACCTGCAAAATAAGGGATAGGAAAAATGGAGGGGAAAGACAATGTGATTCTCAAGCCAGTGGCAATCACTTCAGCCAATGGCAACCTGGCATCAATATGAGGGTTTGCAGGTGCAGGTCAGTAACAACACTAGCAAAAGACCAACAGCATGAGAAAATGTGAAAACTACAGAGGCTTTGGAAACACCACAGCAACTTGCATGAAAGGTTACAAAGTTTGGAGGAAAGGCAGACTACAGAACTGCACAAGGAAAGTCCCAAGCATTACACAGGTTAAGACATTTAAGGCACTCTGGGAATACCAAAAAAAAAAAAAAAAAAAAAAAAATATATAAAAGACCATAGCTGCCTGCCTGAACTTGAAAACCTGATCAAGGGAATGCACTCACCTTTGCTGCTCTTTGCTTTGGAGCAAAGAGAAAGAGTAAAGACATCCCATGAATAGTAATGGTGATTGCTAGGGTTTTTCCATTTTTTTGGATATTGACTGCAAGAAATTCAGAAGCATAGGAAATGTATTTGCTTAGAGGGGAAAGTAGCAGTTGAGCAGGGCTGGTCGATAGCTCAGTGATATCTAAAATATTGAGGTTAAGTATCCAATAACATATTTATATATTGATATACATATAACAGTACACATATGTATTGATATAGACCTCCAAAGGGAGTGGGTTTGCTTGTTTCTTCATTTCAGGAAAATTGTAACATTCCAAAAAGTTTTGAAACCATAATTTGGAAACATTTTTACATATTGAGAGAAAAGTAGAATACTTAATTAGACAGAGAAAGAGATGTATCAGCTATGTGCCAAGGCCTTACTCTTTGTTGGAGTGTGGATAAGAGAATAACTATGGGAAATATACTGAGGGGCACTGAATTTGTCTTTTTTCTTAAAATTTGAGGAACAATTTTTATGCACTCCTGCACTATTGCCCAACTTCTTAAAACACAGAATTCTTTGTTTCATTTACCTCAGATAAACTTTTGAAAAAGCAAGCTCAGTAATGAGTAGATACAACAGTCAACATATAAATTGCTAGCTAAAAAAAAAAAAAGATATTTACCACATTAGTACAGTGTGCTAGGAACATACCTTCCACAATTCTCCCCAGAAGAAAATGAGCAGTCTTACACAGATAATGTGTAATTGGGAAAGCAAGGAAAGAATTTCAACACAAAGAACCGAGAGTACACTACTAGACTCTTCCCTGAGTCCGTGTGTGGAGGAAAAATAATGTAAGTCTGCACCTCTCCCAGGCCAGGTA
Organism: Larus michahellis; assembly: GCF_964199755.1. Lineage (NCBI taxonomy): Eukaryota > Metazoa > Chordata > Aves > Charadriiformes > Laridae > Larus > Larus michahellis. The sequence continues at coordinate 145,043,763 of NC_133896.1, forward strand.
TGCATGTATGATATATAATGCTTCTCTGAGCATTTGTGAGTCCTATTTTTTCATATTCCCCCTTGGTCAGCTGGTGATTGGGTTCTGGTGTCAGTACCTAGGATGAACTGCATAGCATAGTCAAGGACTCAAAATGAGTACAAATATTAGCAGGTGAGAAGGCTGCTAGAAAAGGATAAAGCAGAGTCTTACTTTGAGGATAGTTAGTAAGACATTTGGATGACATAAATTTGCATGGAACGAAAAAGTCCATTACAACCAACCACTGAGTTAAGGGGCATTGTCACTTTAGTATCCTTGTTGATTCAAAGATCTTGCTTATATTATCAGACATGAAGAACAGACAAAATTTTTGGCAGCAGAATTATCCAAATCCATAAATAGCATTATTTTTTTGAAGTGTATATGGGACACACACAAATTACCATTATTTGAAACAAACTTTCATGACACAAAAAACTTATGGAACAATTTGAGTATGCTTTTACTACATCACAGTCCAGGAGTCACTCTTACCACAGTTTCCAAAGAACAGATTCATTTCACTACTGTAGGTCCCCTACAAAGCAATCAGAAAATTAAGGAGCATGGAAAAAAGCTGTTTGCATGTAAGCAAAGTCATACAGTTACTTTTAGAGTATCAAAATTGCAGGGAGATATAAACCCTTACTATGTATAAGTACAAGGTGTACGGATTTCTTTGTCTCTGGTCAGATTATAAGGATCATTCTCCTGGAAGGAAAGGAGAACTAAAAATATTGCATACTAGCTGTGTCTTCTATAAATAAACAGTGTGCTGTTTCTGTCTATAACATCTCAAAAAGGACTGCATTGTTTATCAGCAGTTATAGTCTGCTTGCGACCTGAAAGCATAAACATGTTAGATTTCAAATTATAAGGACAAAACCGGATAAGTACAGCTGCATAGAGAACTATATTTTGTAAATCAGATCAGGTGTACTGATTTACACCTCAAAATTTGAGTTCTGTCTTTGGAACAGAGGTGACACAAAGTACAAATCCTGAAGAGAAGTATCATAGTTTTCTGATAAAATAATCTTCTGATAACATTTAGGCTGAAAAAGAAATATGCTGTAGTTCTGTCTCCGTTACAAAGTCAAGTCTCTTAATCTCCTTGGTAGAGATTAACTTCCATTCTGCAACAGATTTATTCACCCTCTGAGGCTGAACTTGAGGAAGTTAGTGATGCACAGACCTGAGTGAATTTACTGTCTTCCTTCATCCCTTGTCTGAAAATCCAGAATAACAGCTTCTCTACTTGCAAGACGTAGATGTATTTTAATAGTATTCTTGGTTATTCACATATTGCAGATTTGGAGACTGTATTCATAACATTCTTTGAGTAAGGTTTGTAGCAGTTCTGCTCCAAAACCCTGTGAATAATTTCAAACTGATCCATTTATTTCAATGCAAATTCTAGCATAAAGTACCTTTTTGTTAAAATTGTTTTATCTTGAGCCTAAACATCTCTAAGCTTTGGCTATGCATACAAGCAAGCTTCTCAGAGCATTTTTTAGTACTATATTTTTCATATATGAAATCTTCAGCATTGTGCAGCTAACAAAATGAAATAGCTCTCACGCACGCTTTCAGGTTGAAGTGATACAATTCAGTGTGTTTCTCTGTTCATGCTGAAGCATTGCTTGAACTATTGTAACTCACCGAACTTTAAATATTCCTTGTCTTCTCTGAGAACAATTCAAGGCCATCAGATAATGTGGCAGCCATTCATTTTGCAACAAAGCGCATGGCTCAGTAGCAGAGATGGAAGATTTAACACAAGAAACACTCCTAACATTCTTTAGAAGTACTAGCAGCCCACTGCTGATATTTCCCTGAAATGAATGTGCTGTCTTTCTTTATTCATTATTCACTCCTTTTCCTTTTAACTGAAATCAGTTTGGGGTGGAGTGTGTGGGGGGAATAATAAAAAGACAAGACAGTCTTCCCTTGGTAGGTCTTATTTCATCACTGACAGACTTTGACTCAGGCTTTTGTGTTATGAAGTCTGATATTTTCTGTTTGATATTAATAGGATTTTTGCTGTATCCTTATTAAGAATCCTTCTTAATTCTAAACTCTTGACTTAATATTTCCCATGGAAATTAATTCTGTGATCTGATTTTTCACACAACAAACCTGTATTTGTTCTGTGTTTGCTATTTTTAAATGTATTAAGTTACTCCTTTGCTTTCATATTTCAGAAAATTTCCCCATCTATTAGATCTAGAACGTCCATATTCAGTCTTTATTGTATTATCTTACTGAATTCATAGAGTCAGAGCAAAATTTAGGTTCCACTGTTGCCCTCTCTGGGAAATCTGTTCCTATGCTTAACTAGTCCTACCTTGATGAACTCTTTTTATTACACCCAATCAAAATTTCACTTTTTGCAAGTTGTGACCATTTCCCTCTGTCCTGTTGCTGTGCACCTTTGAGTAGAGTCTGTCACCATATTTTTTAGAACAAACCATTAAGTAAATAAACAATACGGTTAGATTTGCCTTCTCTTCCCCACACTAAACAAACTAATTTCCCTCAGTCCCTCATTGTACTGTTGTATACTGAATAGAATCAAAATAAATTATGCAAATAATTTTGATCTCATAACAGTAACACTGCCAGGACAGATGTAAATAATTGAAAAGTAGTTGCAAAAATATAACCTACTATACATGCACACACGTGCATACACACACTTTTAGTGAATGACTGCTCTGTAGAATGAATTTTCAATGACCATAAAAAAAGAATGTATGCATGCTCAGTTCAATGAACAAGAATATATTGGAGTACACTGGGGCTACCAGAAAGTCAATTCTGGAAAACCCTACCAAGATAAAGTATCTTTAAAAAATATTAAAATACATCTGAAAAATATCAGTTGCTCTGGGAAGGAAATATATCTTCATGGATGCTAAAGTCATGGAGCCATATAGGGAAATAAAATCAGAAAACTGCATCTTGAAGGGTGCAGGATAAAAACAGGAACCTAGTTTGGTAAAGTCTCTCAACCATTGCATTGGGATTGCTTAAAATGACCAAGAATATAATATTTTGAAGTTTCCAGAAGTGATAGCATATATCAAATTGTCTTTAGGTTGTTTATATGAGATTGCAGCATAAATCAGTAGCTGCCTGGGCTCTGCTGCTTCACGACAGGGGAGACTGGACTGATCTTTATGGTTTCCTGTAATTTTGCCTGTGTAAGAGTTATCTCAAAGGAAATACATCTCTATCACTTTCTTTCCATCTAGTATCAAACCATTGGCATGTGGTTGCAATTTTTGTGCAACTGTCATGCAATCCAGCTTCTTTTACTCCATGTCTATCCCTGCAATGTCTCCAGTCCTACGATCTCTCTCTTGTAACGTAGGGCCCAAAAGCGAATACAATATTCAAGAAGTGGTCTAACAAGTTCTAAGTAGAGGGAAATAATCGCTTCCCTTGATCTTCTGGCTACGCTCTTGCTAATGCAGCCCAGCACAGTTAGCAATAGCATAGAATAGCAAGAGTGCAATGTTGACTGGTGTTGAACTCGTCGTTCTCCAGGACTTCAGTGAAGCTTCACTCTATGAGCTCATTGCCCAGTCCATATTGATGCATGGTGTTGTTCGACCCCCAGTGCAGAACCTGGCATTCACTTCTGTGGGACTTCATGAGGCTCCTGTTGGTTCATTCCTCCAGCTTGTAGGGGTCCCTCTGAATGGAAGTCCTGGTACCCAGCATATTGATCCTTTGTACCAGTCTGCCGAGTTTAATTCATCTTTATGCTATTCAACACAAAGCGGCAACATATAACATTATAGCCATTGCTTCCTAGACTGTAGGACAATTGAAAACATTAACCAGACCTTCACTTTTTGTTGACTGTGTTTAGGAGTGTGGACTAGTTGTAGGTAGCTCATGCTATTTTATTTTCATAATAAGATTTTCTACATAGAAAATTATGTTAAAATATTTATTGTGTGTATATTGCTAGATCCAAAAGAGAGTAACCTAAATAACAGCAGAACAAGAGACAAAATATATGGCTTACTGGAAAAAAAAAGAACATAAAACCCACCAAACTTAAAAGCCAGATGTTAAGAAAGCTTGATTGAAATGGTGCTAAATAATGACTGAGTAGCAGAACTGTGCTATGTGATTTGCTATGACGTACATAAAAACTAACTATTTATTTTGGAAAAATAGTCATATTTTATAGTATAACTTGAGCTGAGGTAAAAGTATAGGTATGTCTGATGCTTTGAGGTTTTTTTCCTCTAGAAGAGGAAATATAATAAACACATTTTGACTGAAAACCTCAAGCTGGGGTCCAAAGAAAGACCTATATCCACCCTTGCTTTTATCTTTTCTATAAGTTCCTGATGAACTACATTCAAAAAAGTTAAAATATTCTCCTTTTTTAAATAAAAATGAAAAGATGCCATATGCAAAGCTGTCATACTTAAATGAGTTAGTTTTCCTCAACAATAAAATGCCTTATGTTCAAAACCAGTATTGTGTTCAAATTCCCTCTATATGAAGAGGACTCTAGGATTAGAATTCAAAGGAAATTAGACTCTATCTGATTTATTTACACAAGTGCCAAATTTTCCACTGGGGCTGACAGTGAAGTCCACAGATTTTGTATGAAAGGGAAGTGATCTTAATTTTTATTTTTTTGTTTCACACAAATAAGCACAATCAATCACATCTGTTTTTTTCTGAAAGGCAACCGCCTCTCACCAAGCTAAAGGAATTCCCTTTGAAAATTTCTTTTGATGGAAAGCAATCTAAAAAAGGTCAAACTGCTGGGCAGTCACCACTCTGCTAGAGGATAAATAGTTTATTTGCGCATTTCCATCCATATGCCTGCTGAAGCCTGCTGCTTCAGAACAGAGTACAGAAACTGCCCCTGATTTAGGATATCTACACATGTTCTTCCCCAGTAGGAAATGTGTTTAGTAACTTAAAGACGTACGATATACATGTTTTCCTAGTATGACTCCAGAAGTGTAAGTGGGTACTTTTATAATTAAGGTACTAGTTATCCTTTTTACAAGAAATTTTTTCAGGGTAATATTGTAAATGGGAATAAGGAGTCAAACTTTCATAATTTGTACACATCCAAAAGCAAGTGCAAGCAAATACTCATAATCAGTAATAAGATACTACATACATTTCCTATACCTCCAGCGCAGTATTTCCTTTTCTGTCGAAAGAGATCAATTTACATTTCAGACAGTAGGCTTTCCTTGCTTCCCGCAGCTCATGGAAGAGGCAGCAAATTTTCAGTCTGAATTAATGAAAGTGACAAAGAAACAAATGCCATTTTATCACTTTCTAATCCAGTGAGTCAAGGATCATCCCTACCATGTAAAACTTTTGCAGATATTTTTATTGCCAAGGTATGTTCTACTATAAAATAGTTTATTTTGAAAGGAAACAGCTAATTTTGGATACCAGACACCGGAGTCTTCTCTAATGCCTGCAGGTTTTGTGCTACAGTTTTAATCCAAAAGGCAAGCAAAAAAGACAACAGAAAATGGCTGAGGCTCTCTATTCAAAATGAAGCTGGCACCTTCTTTAGGATACACACAGAGCCTCACACCAGGCTTAGGACTTGGACAGAATGATTCCCAGAACTGTCATCCTTCCTAACATTTGTTCAGCTTTATTGACATCAGTGACCTTGGGTGGTTTCTTAATTAGGCATTAATTAGATCTGCTCTGAGCAGAACAAAATGACAACATATTAAAATCATAACTTCCCTATGCTAAGGCTCCAAACTCTGGCAACACCAGTTAAAGGGAACAGATGTTCGGAGCAGAAGAGCCTGGGTGGGGGGTGGAGGGAGGCGGAAAACGTACAGTGAAAGTGAGCCAAAGGTTTGTTGTGTTTTTAAAAATCTCTTGTCACCTCGTGTGTCATTTCAATGTTGCCTTTCTAAAAGATCTTTCAAACACTTTTTAAGCCAACAATTGACTTTCTTGTGACTCTAATGTAGATCTCAGAGTTTCGTTACAGTTTCAGAGTGGTGCTGCTTTCTGCAACTGTGGGGCAGGAGGATAAGACAACAGTCTTGAGAGAGACTCTTCTTTAGCTGATTGAAGAATGAATTCAGGATCTCTCAAACTCCTTTTCACTGTGTCACAAGCCACACATAGACAGTGTCTGTGTGATGCTATTATTTTTCTCTCTGATTTTACATGAGTGCAGCAACTATTAGATAATGCAAAAGCAGTCTAGGAAATTGATATTTTGTGATGTTGGAGAAGTGTTAATTTTATTTACATAGTCAGAATGATCTTTTCTGCCACTGCATTTTATTAATCAAAATGAATGATAGAAATATATGTGAAAGGTACTATACACAGTATACAACATTATGTAACACATATAATGTAATGATATATAATGAATAACATATAATGTATAATATATAATATTCAATATGCAATATAATTTTAATATAACTTATATAATGTGGTTTCATATTATATTTTAAATAATCACATTGGAATTCTATTTTTTTTCCAACAGTTCTGTCTTCTTCCGTGTGCTTATGCTTTTAACGAAGGTGAAACGAAATTTTCTTTATCATTTCAAAGCACCACTCAGTTTTATTGTCATTGTTGAGCTAACTGTATTGTGCAGTTCACAGCAAAAGAAATATATGTTTGCATTTTTGTTGACCTCATGCTTTCACAAACTTCGTTCCCACTTTTTCACCTCTCACACAAACAAGATATATTCTGTCTACTGAAGGCAAAGGAGAAATGGTTGCAGCCCTGCAGACAACCAAAAACTACATAAAATATTAAGACAGAAGCCACAGAATCCTTAATCACTCTGGGCTGCATGCATACAAATATACATGCCTTCCACCTTCTGAGTTAGCTAGTCAGCATAGGAACAAACAGCTGTGACCACAGCAAAACTGGTATCAGAGGAAAACATATTCTCCGCTCCACCTCGAGAGGTCTTCAATAATGAAAAGCCTGAGGATTTCTGCAATGTGTTGAATCCAGTTATCCACTGTGACTTGCCTTTTCTTAAAAACAAAGACAGAACTATCCCTTTGTATAATTTAATTTCTCTTCACAGCTATGATTTTAAAAGCTTGAGCTAGAATTTAATTTGAAGCACTGGAATTTTAGTAATGCCACTGGTATCTGAAACAAAAGTATAACATAAAAGGATCATGTATTTTATTATAAACTCCTCTGGAATTTAAATTTTACTTATATTCAGTATCCACTAATTTGGTCTTTAAATGCGTTTTCTGCAAGGCTTTCCTAAGACTGCAGGAAATGCTGTGTTATTTGACTAGATGTCTGTCTGAAGCCGTATTTTAAAAGCAGAGTATTCTTTTAATAGTAATCAATATGATATGAACTATATCAAGGTTAGAAAGCCCCTTTACAGGCAGGTAAAAAGTAATTTACCCTCATAAGGAGTCTCCTCTTGACCAGTCAAGTAGAAGGCTCATCCTTTAAAGAAAAGTTTCATATTTCTCAAAAACTATATGAAATATTACTTTACTCTCAAATAAAATTTAATTATCTTTAAATCCTTCAAACTTCTTTGCCTCAGTGTTGCCTTCTGGCAATAGAAACCGCTGATTAATTATGAATTTAGAAAAAAGACACACTTCTTTTATCTATTTCTGAGCAAGGCTTTCCTCAAGTAAATTGCACTGCAGAAATCAGGATCTGAGTCTCTTTTCTCTCCTAACCTCTTTGTATTGTGCATTGCATTTTCACCGAACACAAGAGATGTAATGCAGTGGGAAATTAAGCCCCAGTCCAACAATGACAAAAGCATAAATTACAGCTTCAGTCAGAAATGGAAACAAAGATAAAAGAAGTCTTTGCAGGACACAATCCAAAGACAGCAGCACCATTTATTATTATACCTAACAACCAAAATGCAACAGGGAATCCTTTGAGCATGTTACTCTACTCACCTTACTAACAAGAGTCCCCTTTGATACCAGGCCCATTTTCTCCTTTATTTCCTGCAGCCCAGCAGCATTACCTTTACCTAGCGTGAAAGTGATACCACTGACCTCATTTTGCCCAGCGAAAGTGCAGACACCCTGATATTTACCCTCCCAACCTTTCCTGAACATAAAAGAACGCTGACAGTAGCCTCGTGTTGCAGACACACTGTAGCTCCTGAGTCACAGAGGCTGCAGAAGGGCAATCTCTGATTTACCTTCTAGGTCTCTCCATGTAGGTAAAAGGAAAAAAAAAAAAACAAAAGGGACAAAAAAAAAAAAAGAAGAGAAACTACTACACAGTAATCTTTCCAATTAATTTTATGGTTGGACATTTGTGTAAGAAAACCACAAGATATATGGAAATTAAAACTTCTCTTTAAATGGTCCAGAAATAAAACTGATTTAACCACTAAAAAGTGCAATATACTGTGAAAATACATGAATACTTTGAATATCAGAAAGAATAAGGAGAGAAGGAATATGAAGCTTTGACGTAGGCTGAAACAACTTGTCAGCCCATCAAGGTATAACTGCTTATATTACTTTTTTCTTCTGTTTCCCGCAAGCTCACAAGCATTTAATCAACACCCCATATAAGAGACATTGTTTGAAGTCATAACACTAATAAAATCAATGGCAAAGCTGTCAGCGACTTTGTGAGAGACAGGGTTTTACTACTGGCTCCTCTAGAAGTTGTTGTGAATTAGATTTTTCTTCAATTTCCTATTGTTGTTGTTATTATTGTCATTACTATTATTATTGTTATTAAATATTAATTAATTTTCCTGAACAAGGCTTGAAAGAATATGTTTTAGTTTTCATTAGTCATGAAAGAAAAGTAATCTAGTGGGGCAGACCGTAAGCATATGTGGAAGGTAAGACCATCCGCTTCATGGAGGTGACCCCATCAAGGACCTCTTCAGTGCAAAGAAGGTAATAAGTAAAGGGAAAGTGGTAAACAAGAAGACACACAGATATGAATCATAGAATCATAGAATCATAGAATTGTTGAGGTTGGAAGGGACCTTTAAGATCATCAAGTCCAACCTTTAGCCTACCCTGACAAGAGCCACTTCTAAACCCTGTCCCTCAGTGCCCCATCTACCCTTTTTTTAAACACCTCCAGAGATGGTGAATCCACCACCTCCCTGGGCAGCCTATTCCAATGTTTAATAACCCTTTCAGTGAAAAAATGTCTCCTAATATCTAATCTAAACCTCCGCTGACGTAACTTGAACCTGTTTCCCCTCGTCCTATCACTTGTCACCAGGGAGAAGAGGTCAGCCCCCGTCTCTCTACAACCTCCTTTCAGGTAGTTGTAGAGGGTGATAAGGTCTCCCCTCAGCCTCCTCTTCTCCAGGCTAAACAACCCCAGCTCCCTCAGTCGTTCCTCATAAGGTTTGTCCTCCAGGCCCCTCACCAGCTTTGTAGCCCTTCTCTGGACACGCTCCAACACCTCAATGTCCTTCTTGTAGCGAGGGGCCCAAAACTGAACGCAGTACTCAAGGTGGGGCCTCACCAGTGCCGAGTACAGGGGGATGATCACTTCCCTAGTCCGGCTCACCACACTATTCCTGATACAGGCTAGGATGCTGTTGGCCTTCTTGGCCACCTGGGCACACTGCTGGCTCATATTCAGCCGGCTGTCAACCAACACTCCCAAGTCCTTTTCTGTCGAGCTGCTTTCAAGCCATTCTGCCCCAATCCTGTAGCGCTGCATGGGGTTGTTGTGACCCAAGTGCAGGACCCGGCACTTGGCCTTGTTGAACCTCATACCATTGGTCACAGCCCATCGGTCCAGCCTGTCCAGATCCCTCTGCAGAGCCAACCTACCCTCAAGCAGATCAACACGCCCGCCCAGCTTAGTGTCATCTGCGAACTTACTGAGGGTGCATTCAATCCCTTATGAAGCCAATAGACAAGGTATAGCAGAGACAGTGCCAAGGACAAAGTCTCCAGTAACCAACTGACGGGCCATTAAGAAACTCCAGGCACAGCTTTGGAGAGGAACTGCCTGGGCCTTACCAGTTGTAAGACGGAGGAAATAAGAAGACAGGGATTTGGGATATTCAAGGGGAGTGCCACTGGGACTATGCAAAATTTAGGAAGGAGCTGTAAGGGAAGGGGATGGGGAGGAGCAAAGGGAGAACAAGTGGACAGGGTTGTGTATAAGAGAGTACGTCTGTGTGCAGACCGTGGCCAGTCAGCACACTTGTCTGACCCAGCCCTGAACCTGTCCTCTCCTTAAACCCTATGGTAGGTCTCCCTGCGCCACCTCCTTTGTTATCCCGTGTGGGTGTAAGTGCTGTAGGGATGAGGTGCTGGTTGCTGGCGGTGTGAGTGGATTTGGGGCCAGACACCACAGTCAGACAGGGGTGCAGGTGCCCCGGGCTGGTGGTGTCAGCAGATGGAGCCAGTGGGGTCTCAGGGACACCAACCAGAGCATGTGGGGGACTTGGCCTCAGCCACTGGATGAAAATGGTATGTGTCCTGAAAATCAGCTATGGGGGATGAGGTGAGGGAGGTGAGTGAGGAGCTGAGTGCCAAGTGCCTGGTGGTGGGATGGGAGGCAAGTGTCTGTTTCTCCCCTAAACCTAGTACTGGACAGGAGCACCAGGTAGGCAACAGGGCTGTGACAGCATTTGGGAGAACCCATGCGCTTGGGGCAGCTGTGAGACAAATATCTGTTTGTTTGTGAGCACCAGGAGGGACTTGCATGTGAGTCAGGGACCTGTGGGGCAGGTAGGGGTCCCAGGATCTGGGCACGGGTACCAGCCAGAAAAAGGGGCAGTATCAATACTCAGGGGATCCATGAATTTCCATGTGCTTGTGACTCTGGAGAGTGGTGTGTGTGTGTGCGCACATGCAATTGCACTAGTGACCTTCAATCTTGACCAGCCAACTAAGAGACAGTTGACTATCCGCACTTGTGTTTATGTGAGTACTGCGTTTGGGTGCTGCTGATGGCAGCGCCTTGTCTGTGGCAGTATGTGTAATCGGAACTGTGTGTTTGTGAGTCTATATGTGTGTCTGTGTCTTTGGGATAATGCTCAACTTTTCTACTGGTTAAGCCTGCAAACAGGAAAGTGGCAGGCATGTCCCCCAGCCTGGGCAGAGACCCTGGTTCCCTGGGCAGGAGGAAACCCCAGCCCTGGAGCTGCTGCAGGCTGCATCTGCTTACAGCATCCCTTAGCACAGAGAAAGGGCAAAAAAGATATTGGCTAAAATTATGCTTTTTCTATTCTTTGAAGAACTTCAATACAAGGAAATATTAAAAAAAAACCCAAACAAAAATTAGCTGATAAGCAGAGGAGTTAATAAACTTTAATGTGAACTCAGTCCCTCATTGCTGTAACCCCTGCATACCTCTTATTTAATACCTGTCTTGGATATATCATAGCTGCCTTTAATCCATAGGTTTCCTTTAATGGCTTTATACCTTAAATTTCCCCCAGAATTTCATAAGCTCTTACCTCCCATGGCTTATGGGGTCTCTGAAGTACTTCAGTTATTTTTTACCTTCCTTTCTGTTTCCTACTTTTTTTTTTTTTTTTTTTGGTCTACCTGCAGCATAACAGGGAACCCATAATATCCTTCTTTGGAAAGTCAAAAAGTGAAGGTGTATACCCATACTTTCACTTTCAAGTTTTTTATGTATTCATATTTGAATTGTGTTGTAACGGAAAAAGTTGGTAGAAGTCAAGAACAAATTCACATGCAGTATGCTTTTCTGTATCTTGAATAAATGTCCTCAATTCAAGGCTGTTTTGTAGACAGTTGAAAAATCACTGTGTTGTGTCCTTACCACAACATGTAGGCAGACTTAAAATACATAGCAGAAATGTGACTCATCTGAAGGATATGACTATAAACAAGTAGAGACAATACATGCAGAGCATGGTACAAGATGTACCCATTACTATTTTCTCTAGGTGACACTTTAAAAATCTAGCTATTCACTAGCATGGCCTTGTCTCTATTGAATAACAGGTATCTTACATTAAGAGTACTTCAATCAAGAAACATGACAGGTTTGACATTTAAAATGTGAGTGATGTGACAGTCACAACAAGATACATCTTACAGCTACATCAGTGGATTTATACATTTGTAAGAAGTTTGAATTATGTCTTCATGAGCAGGTGGTGTTTTCAATGTGAAACTCTTCCAAAGCTATCGCTCACACGACAAAAAATATATTCTTTCATAGCTGACAGGTTTTATATCAAGTAGTGCTTGAAAGCAGGCAAAGATCTGATAAAACATCATGCAACAGGTCATATCTAGGTAAACATACCTCCAGATGTTTACCATGGTAAACTGTGAAGACTGTTTTATCAGTAGACAAAGTCAGGTTTTTTTTTTGGTTACTGTTATTTTTATGTCAGCAATACACTTTTCATTTAAGGAAGCAAGAAACAAGATATCACTGACTTATGTTTCAGGAGGTTTTTTTATTTGTAACGAATGGTATACATATGCCATGTTCTTATAAAATTTAACCAAATAAAAATAAGCATTTTCTCATGATCAACGAGAAACAAGTAAGGATGCAAGGCCAACCAGTATGAGATGTCTAAATCCAGTAATGCACAGAATCACCTAAACCAGGATTTGGACATAAATTAAAAATCTAAACAAAAAATTTTCAAAAACATGCTCAGCCATTGGTTAAGCACAGAAGTGCTTACACACTATACGCACTGTACCACCAATGAGTAGTATACTCATGCATGTTGAAGTTATGCTATCCTACTGCCAGCTTACTATATAACTGCTCTTCAAAATAAACAGATTAGATTCTAAGGACATCCAAAACATATATTAACCGAAGTGTTATGTATTCTTACTTTCTCTTGTGCGTCTATTCTCAATGTAAAAGTGAGTGAACGGATTTGAGGAGCTGAAGCAAAATTATTTGAATTAAATTTATTTTATTTATTTATTATTAGAATTTATCTAATTAAAAATCTATTAAAATCTATCCAAAACTACGGAGAAGAAGTGGAAGAAGGGACTGAAAATCTAGCTAAATGAATAGCTATATTGAGGAGGCTGCCACTTAAGAAGAGAACCTATAATGGGAAAATATTGATTACAGAATACAACTTAAATATTTTAGAAAAATATAGGGAAAATTTAACATGATTAAGGATTGGAAAAATGCTTTAAAATGGACAAGACAACTGCCAATGTGAATGGCAGAATAGTAATGGAAGTTATATGGGAATTATTATATTATAAGGGCATCAAGGGGGCATCAAGGGCATATAAGGGGGCATCAAGGGCATAGTTCCATTGTGGAAGAAATAATCAGATAATATCTGTGCTGAAAGAAGTGCCACATGAAATAGCAGGTCAGTAACAATTAATTGTAATTATTCTGTCAAGACAAAGATGACACCATGACAGGAAGATATAATTTGAGAATACTAAAAAATGAGACATTTGAGAACTCACACAGGTCTTGAAAAAATGTATGAGCAGAGAAGGGTGGGTGTATATGGGAAGGAGTCACAGAAGTGCAGGTCTGCTGTCCAGCTGAAATATTATGAGATGCTTTGAAACTATTTTTGAAACAAACAATGACTTAGACAGAGATAAGTGAGAAAAAAAACCCAAAAAAACCCAGCAAAACCAAACATAAAATTCTATGTGGGTTTCAAAAAGAAAGTTCATCCTAGATTGTAAAAGTTAGTTTATTTTCTAGTTAAGAATGAAGCAATATTAGTCAAACATTTAATGTGAGGGAAGCTATAAATGAAGGCTGTGAATATGGGGATTGGTGCAGGAATGTAAAATGCATAAAACTATCAAAATTGAGGAACTGAAAATGACTGTGATTTGTGTCGGAATAATATCAGACTTAAAGAAAATATCTACTGGAAGTTTTCAAGTATCTATTTTGGGACACATGTTATTTAATATTTTCATGTTGCTGACCTAAGATTAACTGTGAGAAGTTAATTTCTTTGATGACATAAGTTTGGGAGATATTATCAAAGAGGAGAAGACTGAAATCTGAAGCAAAAATGCCACAATTAACTTAAAAATGTCAATCATGTACTATGGTTTATATACACTAAAGTGCTATGTGAAAACATGCAGCTGTGAACTTAAAGCAGTTACTTGGAGATTGTTGCACTGGGTTATTTTTTAGTGCAGAATCTCTCAAACTGGCCTAAAAAGAAAGAGGAGAAATAATTGGGTCACATATAAACCTAAGAATAAAGATATTTTTTTTTTATACCTAAGGCATCTATTGACTGATTGGTACTCTGAAGAGTAAAATTTCATGTTCCTGATGCGTACATACCTGCCAACATCAAGTGTTCATGTTTACATCACTTACAGAAATGTCTAAAACTTCTTTGAATTATAGTCAGCTGAAACTGGGTTATGTCCTAGTGCTGATGTGAATGCTGCACTTTGCAACAACGTTCTAGGGCATGCAAAATGGAGGGGAAAATAAAGAGAGAGGAGATGTGTGCGCCTGTCTCTCTGTGAATATGTTTGACTTATCAGCACACCTTGACACTCAGCATTGCAGTGAATGAACAGGCTTTGCTCTTTGTCCTGCTCCAAAAGCTTTAGTGGCAGATGAGAAACCTCCTAAAATGCTATAGCCCTTAAGGGCTGCTTATTTACCAAGTGCTTTTGTTTACTTGGCAGATCTTTCTCCCCTCCTCAAATTACCAGTGTCATACTGATACTGAGGGTAATTAAGAAAAGATATAGATCGATTTAATAGTAGAAAAACATCTCTTCTAGTGGCTTTCTTGGCACTTTTTTAGGCAATAGGTTAAGGTTTATGAACTCTATCGTAAGATGTTTTTTATTGATCATGCTGGTCAATTGGAGGTTACTTTGCGCATTTGTGGCATATCAATGATATGTTCTGCAGTGGATCTGTAAAGTTACCTCTAGTTTCCCAGAATTAACAGGCTGTGGGTATTATTCTACTTTTCTATTATAAATTCAGATTTCTATAAGGATCATGAGCAGATATATTTATTTTTCTAAAAGATTATATGATATGCATATTATCTAAAATAGGTGACAAAATATTATCTATATTCTACATTTTCATTATTATAATGTCAAGTCTATTGATTCTGTTAAAACAAGAATATAATTTTTAGAATTGTGACCCAAGCTAATTATAGTTGTAAAAGGTTTTGTGGATTAAATATAGGATCAAATTACCTGAGGGGCTGGGGATGGTGGTTGTGGGGTAAGTATTTATCCAGAGCCATTTAATACAAGGACACTGTTGTTGGAGACAAAATATAGGGCTACCTGAACCTTTGGTCTGTCTCATTCCTGTTTTTATATTGTCATTACCTATGTTTTTTTCTGAATTTAAACACATTATTTCAGAAAACTTCAGCTATGCTTTAGTGTGTATTGCATGTTTTGCATGCAATACCAATTTACTAGTGAGTACAGACCAATGTGCCCTCAAAATCCACTACTTACTTAAAAAGATGATCAAGTAATAATGCCTATGAATAAATGTTGTTCAGTTTGAAATACATGGGCTGCCACATTGCCCGTTCAACCAAAGAAAATGAAATAACAGCTAAGTCAATCTCACGCTTCATTTTAAGTTTTGCATTGAAACTATTTTTACTGGGAACTTCAGTCGACCTGTCTCCTAAAGTTGTCCCTCCCTCACCTCAAAAAAAAAGAATGTTGAAAAAAAATTCTTATTACATACATACACATTGTATTTTTTTCCTGTTTCAGAAGAGAAAGACCTTTCATATTGTGCTTTTTTCACGGCCTTGAGAAAACCTGAGTTTAAAAAAAAAAAAAAAAGTGGAAGAATCAAATAGATGTAACTCTCACTAAAACTCACAAGTATTTTAAATCTTAAGTCAAGTAAATCTCACTCAATATCAATTTTCATTAGCAATCTGGAGGTCTACTGCATTTTTCAAAAAATTTTTACTATCCTTTACCCCACCAAAAAAAGTGTTCTTTTTTTGCTAGGAAATGTGTTTGCTTTTGAAATATTAAAGAAAGAAAGCCTACCAACCCCTGCTGCCAAACATTTTCATAGATTTCTGTCTTCCATGTTTAGTCTGTCCTTCGGGAATGAGAAAATGCTTAGCATTTAGCATCCTACCAACATACATAGCATTTCATATCCTACCAGCACTGACAACTGATGAACTGATGAAGATTCAGTGAAAGTCACTGGGGACAAGCAGTATTTCTGGCCTGTATAACAAGCTGAGATGTAAGCCAACTAAAAGTATAGTGTGTGTTTCATAGTTATTTCCTTTAACATGTGTAAGTGTGTATGTGTATGCATGAATGCATGAGAGAGATAAGAGCATAGGGAATTTGAATTTTTTTTTTTAATTGAGAAATTATTACCTATACTGAAGAAATAACTTCATATATAAATGCACCTTTTTCCATAAACCATTTCTGTTGGATCTTCTAAAAAACTGTCAATAATAATTATCATTGATATTAGAACATTTCCTTCCTTCTTTTATTTCATAATAATTTTAGAACACACATTGTGTCTAACTCTTCCTACTGATGCATAATTTTTTTAAAAAAACAAGATATCAATAAAACTGCAATTACATAGCTAAATGATTTGTCTCTAGCACCCAAAAGACATGCTTTTAAATGACCGTCTACTTCATTGATTTCTATTTGAGGAGTGGAAGTAGAACTCTATGGTTCAGAAGGAAATCTCTGCCTAAGAATAACGCATAATCTGATTTACTGAAGAAATTGCCCTTAAGAAAAAGGGCATTGTAACTGCTCAAAAGAACATATATATTTTTCCACAAATGAAGTATCAGATATTTGAAGTAAAAAAAATGGGATTGAGTAGATAGCGTGTGCAAAATAACCTCAAGCTACATTATTGCATTGCTGTCACCAGCACCATCTACTTCCATCCTAGTTGTTCATTAATCTGGCAGCACACCAGCTAACCTGTTATAGCTGCTGTGAAGAGTATATAGTGTCCGATATAATTAATTACGTCTCTCCCCTTTTCTTTCATCCTCACGGCAAAAAGACTAATGATGTCCTGTTTTCCCAGAGTTATCATCTACAGTTTTGTCAATGACAGATTGCATATAAGTGCTATTGTCAAATAGCACAGGAATGAATAACAAGTTAATTGCAGAGATATCATATCCAAAAGCTACATATTTTAAAAAGGTAGGGGTAGATATGCCTTTTGAGGCCTGGCTCATTAGTTAGAAGAAGACCCTAATAAACAAAGGGGCCACGTCTGCATTAGTTATTCTGACAGGAAGGAAACTTTGGGAACATAGTAAGTAGAGATCATTTCTCCACACCAAGGAGCTAATGTCAGGATCAAAATCTCATTTAATTGGAAGATTTTCATTGTGGAAATGTTAGTCTTTTTAATAAAAGCAAACTCTTCAGACTCTTCTTTCTAAGGGATGTACAAATTGACTATTTAAAATATCAAGCTAAAATATATTGTTAAAGGTCTTACCTGAGTCTGATTGTTTACCTGTTATACAGCCAATATTAAACCAAATCTTACCTTTTAAAACTTTTTTTGTTATGCTTATATGAGGTTCCTGTTTTTTTCATTTCCCACAGGCTCACCTTGAATAGCCTCCTGAAAGACAGTTCTTTGTTTATGTGAGATAGATGTAAATAACTTGCTCTTCTGTTCTAGTAAAACAATTCTTGGTATCAAGTAGGAAGCTAGGACATGAATAAAACACGATTCTTTTGCCTTTCATTAGCTTGTTAATAAAACAGTAGATAGTGAATGCATCTGTTGACATACTTTAAAGCTCATTTCATTCTAATCTAATTAATGATTACTTCATTCTTTAGAGCCCTTTAAGTGGGCATTGGGTTCAGAGGATTTTGGCCTCAGGTTTCCAATACACAACAGTTGAATGCTAGATCAGAAATACTGTTGTTGGATTGAGTATCTACTAGTTCTGGGCCTGGATGATAGTCTATTTCTCATATGATGATGAAGTAAAATTCAAGAATGTCTGTGTCTCCCTTCCTCCTGCACGTTCTCATCCTCTTCGCTGTATAGAAAATGGGGTGGGGGACCACAGGGCTTCAGGTAATGCCATATAGACAACTACAACCCAGGGACTGCACACCATCTTAGAATTGTAGAATCATAGAATTGGTAGGGTTGGAAGGGACCTTAAAGATCATCTAGTTCCAACCCCCCTCACATGGGCAGGGACACCTCCCACTAGATCAGGTTGCTCAGAGCCCCGTCCAGCCTGGCCTTAAAAACTTCCAGGCATGGGGCTTCCACCACTTCTCTGGGCAACCTGTTCCAGTGTCTCACCGCCCTCATGGTGAAGAACTTCTTAACATCCAGTCTGAATCGACCCATCTCCAGCTTTAATCCATTCCCTCTAATCCTACCATTACCTGACATCTAAAAAGTCCCCCACCAGCTTTCTTGTAGGTCCCCTTAGGATACTGGTAAGCCACTATAAGGTCTCCTTGAAGCCTTCTTTTATCTTTTCATCTTTCAGTGCCAGTAGTATGAGCCCAGAGACATTGTCTTCTGTTGAGAGCCTAAACCCACTTCTTTACAGCAGGGCTTTCTCCTCATTACATTAATTTGCATGGAATGAGGTCAGTCTCAAAGAAAATAAAGCTCAGCCATTGCCAAAGTAAAGGCTTCAGCATCCAAGAAAAACCGCTTCATCATTTCAGAGTCAGAAGAGTTTGACTCCCAGCACTTCGGCCCCTCTGAATCTTCTCTGAGGATAACCACAGAACTCTTCAGGGAAGAGAGAAAAATTTGCCCCCAAACCACTGAAGGACACTTCAGACATCTTTGAGCAATCTTTCTGACTCTCTTCAAGCTCAGGCCCATCACACAGCAGATGTCCTTCAGACTTTCTTTTTTGAGTGTATACATGGCCATTAGAAATGTTAGAAATATTAGAACATTACACACATGCAGGATCTCAGACACTGTAGCCCAAAGGACTTATCCATAATGGCTGCAGTTAAAGCCACCTTTTCTCATGACTTGTACCTATTTAAAAGATGATTCTTTTAACTACATTTTTCTACCTTTGATTAAGAATTTCAGGATCTAGAAAGCGTGCTTCTCTTTTTAGCTGTATATCATATGTCTGTCTCTGCTAGAGGGGTCCTTTCTATTGCAATATCTCAACTACATAGATTTTTCTTTCCTTCTCCAACCAATGTGGAGGAGCTTTCTCATGTATCTCACAGCCGGATCAATCCATAGTTGATAATTTTTCACATATTTAGGATGCTAAAAAGTACCACACTCTTCACCTAATCTTCAACATTCCCAAGGCTGTTCCAGTGTTACTTCCAATGTTGCTTCTACATATCATTTGTCTGCACAGTGTTACAGACTTCAATGACTTTCATTTAAAAAAATAACAAATAAAACCCAACAAACATCTCTAGCATTTAAATTATTTGAAAAATCCCATATACTGAAGAGAGAAAACTTTAGGATTTAACTTACTCATTGATCTAATAAAATATGTTGTTGTTTTTTTTTTCAAACCTAGCCTTTCTTATATTCTTAGATCATCATAGCAACTATAATGTTATCAACATATTGAAAAATACATTCAGAAAACCTTCAAGCAGTAAACAACTGTTCACATTTATCAAAAAAATGAGTCAATCTCTTCAATATTTGTAAACAAAATGAAGACATTATCTTACCCCGATACTATGGTTGTGTACCACTGTGGTTTGAGAAACTTCATAGCCAAAATACTTCTGCATATTCATAATGATCTATTCAGAACATATGTAAGTCCTGACAAAAGTCAAATTTAGTTGATACCGCTCTAGAGAATATATGGAACTAGTCATAATCCCTCACCTGCCATGATTTGTTGCACTAGTAGGTAATCATACTATGCCATTGAGAAATCAGTTAGTTATTAGATGGATGCTTTTTGGTTTATATCATAAAGACATTTAACAACAAAATGAAACTATTTTTATAATGAAATATCCTTAATCAAATAATGTAGTGTTTTCTTTGTCTTTTCTTTTTACAAGGAAGATAATTTTTTGGTAGATTTTTTTTGTTGGAGATTATTTATTGCTTCTTTTTTTAAGTGTAAAATTATCCTTTTTCTAAACAAAAAAGTTCATAAATTTGCTAAACAAATAAGTTCATATTGTCCTCTTTTTCAGTAGGTAATGGAAAACATTTTTTATGTATTTTGTTATCTAGAAACAAACAATTCTGTTAAATTGTTTTGTAAGTCTTTAAAGAAGGAAAAAAGTATGTTTTACTAGAGCCTTGCCTGGAAAATTGTTCTTTTTCTCATAAGTTCCTGAGTTACTACCCATGAGTTTTACGGTATTAATATAGTTATACCAGAGCAGAATATGTTTGCTAAGACAAGCCACGTAAGTACATAGGCATCACTACTTACTGTAGTACGACCAGATTAATCTACATCTATCTATTTGCACAATAACTTTGTACAATAATTGCACAATAAAATAATGTTTACCTCCAGAGTCTGACACTTGTTTTAGAGCAACAGTTGAATAAGTCTTTCTATTGTTGCACCACACGCACTTAACAACATGTCCAGTCTTTTGGGTCAAGCAGTCAAGGCTCTTTTTAACCGCAGTGAAAGACAAACACATGTTTACTGCTTCCGTATCCCTTTGTATCTATGTCATATAAATCAATGTTTTACATTAGTATTAAGTCCGCAACTCAAAATTATGGCTTTTTCTGTTCTAAGCCAGTCTTTCTCCATTTCTATGGTTCTCGGATGGTCTCCTTCCAATTTCAGGTTCTTTATGGTGCTAACTATGCATTACTTCTCTGTGGACCTAGGAGAAAATTCTGAATTATCACAGACTTTCTTTACAGTGTTATGAAAATTGTAAGTCTTGTTCTAGCTTTTAGGAAATGGTACAGTCACCTACCAGTTCAGACTGACAAATTATTGTCAGCGTTTAGTGTATATGCAGTGGCTAAATTCACCTAGAAAATATCTTGCAGACTATGTTCTCATAGCTGATGAAATAAATTACAACCTGCTGAAAGCCAAGGAGAAAGGATATAAAATTGGCAGCACAAATTATGATCTCTCTGCCTTTTTCTGTGTGATAACAAACCCATATATAGTAGCCACATTAGGATGTTGAGTTAATTTCAGATATGTTGAAGTGTCATGGCAACACTTAAACACCTTAAGATATCAGAAGTGAAAATTCTGAAATTAGCAATAAGGCAGGTAGAGAGGCAACGGTAGCTGAAGTGTAGCTGAGGGAGGCTGACCATCACCCCTAGTTCAATTCTCTGATGCCAGGGTCATCTTAGTGACATTTGTAATGTTAATGAAGTTAACATGAAGGTTAGTGAATTCTTCTGTGGCTGACAAAATTAATGTTTAAAGATCATTGGAAGACTAACTAATAAGTGGTAGAATTTCTATGTACTCATGTGTCTATGAGCATGACAGAAGAAATAAAACACAGAGGCTGAATATATGATGTCATAGACATTTTTGAAACAATTGTAACTATCTAACTGAAGAAAATAAAATTTAAAAGTAATTTAAGGAAAAATAATTCTTAGTCTATGATCAGTGCCAGCCATTACTATAGACCCATAATCCTTCTTCTCCTCCCCTCACACACCACCTGCTTCAGCAATTAATCATTTCCACAGCTTCTTCCACATTCAGTCAGCTGCTTTTATGCAGTGTTCCAGTGGTAAGATCTTACTCTACACCCATCTGTCTTTTTCACTTGTATGCCAGGACATCAACAGAATAATATTGAGAATAAGAGACCAATAATATCCTGCATTTCAGTCCCAGTAACCATTCAGGTGATCTTTTGGATGCCAGATAAACATACTTCATGCAAAGTCTCACACACATTCTTCAGCTCTATAGCAGAAAAATAATGATGATGTTTCTGTATGAATAATTAATTTTCTAAAATTTAATTTTCTCCTGCAGATTTGAAAATTGAGATTTTGTTTAGAGTTTCATATCTTGGTTAAATGAGGGCAGAATTCCTGAAGAACTATAAAATGACATCATGCTACCTTGAGAGCACGATGACCATTTATCATTAAACCACAAATTTTGGTCTTGTTGACCTTGGTAGTGAAAAAATTCAAAGATTTTTTTCAAATGTCCAAACTATTTATTTTCCACAATGTCAGGCTACATTATTTTAATAAAAACTTAAAAGACAAAGTCCACCCGGTAGCAGTTCAATTTAGGATTGATTCCTGGCACTAAAAATTATTCAATTTTTAAAGATTATCTAAAGTATAAAGAATGAAAATTTAGTCTTTTAATAGGATTTTTCAGGAAACATATATACATAGTATTATCAGATTATCAGATAGTATTACCACATGAAATGTATATTTCTCCAGTTAAGTTACAAAAATATGGCATTTTGTTTGTTCTAGGCAACTGGTGTCCTGGGTTGATGTCACTCATTTCTGATAAAAAAAGAGAGCAGAACTAATATGAAAATTGTGTGAGCATTGATGGAAAGAATTGGTAATACAAGAAGCATTAGAAAAGAAGGAAAATAAGAGAATTAAGGAAGAGAGATAATAAAGCTAAAGCAAAGTGTCAAAACAAAGTGCAGACTGAAAATGGCAACATTTGCAGAAATAAAATTACAAGGCCATGATTTCATTATCTAACTTTTTTTTTTTTTGGCAGTTGACAGAAAACTGTCAGATTATAAAATTCACTGCTGAAATAAATAAACCTCAGGGTATGATGGAAGATCAAAATCAAGATGAACAAGAGATGAAATATTGTAGGTAATTGCCTATAATTATCATGCAGAAATAATCTGCTTTGTCTTCCAGATTTTGTCTCTAATGACAGTTCTCAGTTCCCACACTATACACCTAGCTTTTCCCCAGGCGTGAAATTCTTACTTTCTGGTATTTATTTAGCAAATTTGCCTTTCTATGTCATGTATGATGCTTTCAGGTCCTCTGAAGGCCACATTCTACTTTACTAATAGTTTGAATGCAATGTAGTGATAAATTACTACAGTATGCATTGTTATTTTTCTGTTTTTCTCCAGAGATCTTGGTATAACTGATGAACCACTGTGTACCAACAAGAATATTCAATTAGTAATACCGATGATATGATGGCATTAAAACTTTATTTCATTGTTTGGATTTTTTAATCCTAAAGGGGGTAAACTTGGGTTGCACTAGGCAGCATTAACTCAGAACTTGCACAGAAGCATTAAAGATAATTTTCAGAAGAGTAAGTCTTTCCAACTAGACGTGGACAGGCTCACAGAATATGAGACATAAGGATGTTGCTAATTGTAGTGTAATTACCACTGAATTGATGAACCTTTCCTCTCTGCTGTATTGTAGGACCTAATTGTCCCTTCATCACTTGCATCCCTAGAAGGGAAGAGGAGAAAAAAATATCCATGAAGATTTCATCAAAGATTTCTCCTGATTATTATTCTGTTCTTTCTCATAGTAAATAAAAGCTAAAAGAAAATGTTCACCCATGGGGTCCCTTGAAGTACTATAAAGATGCCAGAGAAGTTTAGTGAAAGTCTTTACTTTCACTGGGTCTGCAAGCACAGTGCCATCAATCTTTCCCTGATGGTGTGGTTTGAACAAATTTAGATAGCAAAGGCTTCTACAATTATATCTGTATTTATATCTCTTTCTTCGAAGGAAAAATCTAGGTTCCTATAATCTTATGATGAGATTATAGGAACCTAGAGATTATAATCTGATCATGAGATTATAGGACAGGAGAAAGGCAAAGAAGAGGGTATATCATAATCCCAGAATTCTTTCTGATAAATCAGTTCTTCTGGCTACTAAAGGCTCAACAGAAGTACTTCTTGGACTAAAATCAGGGCTGTGCATGCAACTTCTTCATTAACTTCGTCTTTTGTAACAGCCTGAGATGATTACAAACTGCCCATCTCTGAAGTCAGTAGCTCAAAACATGTAACCTGCAAAAATTATGTCACACAACTATTTGCGAAGATTTCAACATTTTGCAATGTGGACTCAAGGAAACCAGAATGACTTGGTGCAAGGCAGGATAAATTAAACACAGAGCCATCAGACATATCAAATGCTGTATAAAGGCAAACTGAAGAAGATAAATGTATTCCTCTGGTGTGAAATCACTAGCACTCCATCTGCAAGGATATTAAGGAATCAGAAGAATATTTTTTAGCATGCATCCAGTGAGACATCTGTTTCAGTGTCTCTATGTCAATGCAAAAATGAAATTTTTTACTTCTCATGTTTATTACATCATCATCTAGACCATTATCTAGACCATCATCTAGACCACCATCTAGTCCAAAGGACTTTTATTTCTAGTCTTTTTTATCTTGAAGATGGAAATAAAATTAAAAAAAAAATTATCATATTTAAGCAGCAAGTAGATTGACATTTCTTCTGTGACAATAACTATGTATCTCTCAGGCAGAAAAGATGGAGGTTAGTCTGCTGCTAGATGCATAAATTACTTTTCTGAGCTTTTAAGTTGCTCTTTTCCAACATTGTACTTGGAACACAGAGAGGAGTTAGTGTTGGTCAAAAACAAGGAGAGAGAATGCACATTTTTTATGTGTGGAGAGAGTCCGTAGTAGCTACCTAAAGTCTGGTTCTCATAGGTCCTCCACCAAAAAAGGAACAAGTGCATTTCTGCCATGTTTCAAATCTCTTTTATTCAGATATAAAAGGAATTAAATTTCTACTCACTGACTTTATGATTGCAATAAAATCTTTTTTTTGTAAGAAGCAGGATACAAAACAACAGTAAAAATAAACACTCTGAAAGGAAACATGCTTGAAGTGAAACAGAAAACAAATGTTGTCTGATTTAAATCTTAATCACAGTTACTTTACAAACATAGAAGTCATTACTATCAAAAAGCACAATGTGAAAGCCTGGAAGTAATCCCTCAAAACACAATAGCCAAGTCTCTAAACTATTAATCAATAAGGTTTTACATGCTTCATATGTAGTCTTACATGATCATACACTTATACAAATATGTTGCTTTTTAAACATCTACCATATGACTAGATTTTTACCAACTCAATGCAAATTCCTAATAAATAAAAAAACACAAGACTTGTTTCTGACTAGGGTGCACAGTCTTGAACTTTGAATTTAACTCTCACATTTTGAAGTGATTTGACTTTTTTTTTTACTTTATTTTAATAGACATGCATTTCATCTTGAATAATTTTTTAACTTTGGTTGTAAATCCTACAATAAAAATGAATAAAACTGTGTTTTACTGGTTTTCAGTATGCTGTGCCTCCATCTGGTTTGATGTTGAATGTACAGTCTCTGTATATTGAGTAAGTAAATACAGTTTCCTTATTTATTCACTCACTAATTTTATGAATTCCAGACCTTATTTGAAACAGATTTCACTATTGTTGTAAACAAATTCCCAATTCTCCAAGCACATTAAAAATTCTTACTGAAAATTATTTGTAAGTACATGTGAATAAAAGAGAACTTCACAATTCAGTAAGTGAAGCTGTGAAAGCCTTATCTACATTAATTTCTCTACTGAATCCCTGGGTATTCAATAGCAGAGATTGGAGGCTATTGTATTTATTCTGGAGTCCAAGTTTCCCAGTGCTTTGAGATATAGTAGTAGGATTTCTCCTCAAAAACGACCAATGTCTTTTAACTCTCCTCTCCAAAGAAATGGTTTTTAACAGATGAACTGAATTAGGTTTTAAATTATGCTTCCCAAAGTTATTAGGCCAGTTTAGGAATAAAGAAAGGTTTTATTTATAACAGCTATCCTCCTGGCCACTCTGTCCTTTGGAACAATCTAATGCTACCAGGATCCATTTCATTCAACCCTGTGGTATTCTGAATGGCAGCAAACCCCTCACAATCCTCTTTTAGGAAATTCCTAGGAAGAGACTTCCTTCCATAGCATCCAAGGCACAGCTTTCTGGTTTTTACAGCTTTCAGCAATCTCTTAATCTTTCTGCATGAATTCGCAGCTCTTTACTGTGACTTTCCCTCTTCTTTTCTAGCTGCAGCCCTTCAAATCTTTCTGTGAGCATACACCTTTGCTATTCAAGGAATGACACAGTGTCTGCATCTGTCTTTCAAAGGGAAACCAAATTATTACATTGGTCTTCTTCAAGGACCATCTCTCAAAACCAAAGAATTACTAGGCATCCAGATTACCACTTGAACATAAATTCACGTTAGTTGAAACTAGTAAATGTATTTGTCTAAACCACAGAAATTTTATTTCTTGGGAATTTTGTTTTCCAGTGTTCATTTTGCAATTGGTAAAACACATCTTGCTTTACTTAACCTTTATACATATTAATGATAATATATTTATAGGGAATCAATTGGTATAACCCTGTAATGAGTCATAATAACTAAATGTCTTGTCTTCTCTCTTCATATTTCTATAATAAAGAAGGCATTTCCCCCCAAGCGCTACATACTGCATGCTTATGCCCTAAGTGACTTTGTATAAAACTGAAACATGTTATCTTGCCTAACCTGAAGGACTTAGATATGATGTGGTATAGGAGAGGAAAATGATAAAGTCTTGGTTATTTCCTATATTTTTTTCTGTTGAAATGTTTCCACAATATGTAAACTGTGAGACTCAATAGCACAAGATATGAGTCTCTCCAAGTAAAAAAACCCAAACCCTAGTACTTGTGGCAAAATATGCCATCACTCACTGTTACTGAAATGATCTTAATCTCCACTGAATTTGTAACAACTGATTAATAGAGCTTGGTTACTAATCAAAACTTAAATAAAATCTGGAAAACATGTAGAGAATAAGGACAAATTATCTTTTGAGGAGTCTACCTGCAGCTAGACTATACATCATGTAAGACCCACAAAAATATCCATATTTTTTCCAAAGTAATTTCCCATAGATGTAAAAGAAATCATATTCCATAATAACATTATTCATTAGTGACAAGAGAATAAAATTAATTTTGCTATTTTCGGCTCTTGATGTAAACCATGAGAACAATCTGATATGAAACCATCATTAAAGCAGTTTCATTTAATACATGATCAGAAAAATAAGATTTTCTCATGATGTCTTTTTTCTACTACATTCTAAGATATTCAGTGAGGATGAAAATTCCCCTTTTGCATGTCAGATAAATAAAATACATTTTCATCTTTTTTTTTTTTTATATTTACAATGAAAGTTAATGATGCATATTCCACCTCACAGTGTTTGTCACATACACACTCTTATATTAATTTAGTGCAAATCTTCAAGCCTGGTCTCCATCTTACACTGAATCTTACAGTACAGCACAAAAAAAAACCCCATAAATAACTTTTTGTTAACGGGAAAACCAATTTCCTATTTAATGTAAAGAAATGTGATGCTATATAATTTAATACAGTAATGAATATACATTAAAGAAAAATAGAAATTCTTAATATGCTTATCTTCCAAACAAATGCTCACACAACTATTTTTCAGGACAACTAAAACATTCGCATTGCTAAAACTAGTATTCAAACAAAAATTAAAAGGAGGAAGAGTCTGATGTTTATGAGTTACATCAAGCATAAATGAACTTAAGGCCAGACTGTTTGCCCATTATCTTTAACATCTTGAAGAAGCTCAGACTAACACTTGTCAAGAGAAACAGCTCTCTCTATGATGGCAGCTTGTGACAATGGTTGGACAGCTTCACAGTGATTTCCTCATTGTTTAGGTACTAGAAATACTAGAGATTGATCTGTATTTTTGGGAGAAAAACAATACAATGCAAAAAAAAAGTGTCCAAAGGTTGATAGATAACAGTCAGCTTTATTTGAAAAAAAAAACCAACAAAACACCTTAGCTGGAAAATGTTGAACTTTAATGAGGTAATGGAACAAAGTTCTAAAACAACAAACAAAGCTTCATTAAGGTTCTGTATAAATGTGGGGGGGTTTCTTTCTTTTATTTTTTTTGAGCACTTCAGATGGCTTATGAGGCTGGTTAATTAGCCTCTACATGTTTTACAAGTTCTGGAGGATTTTTTGGGTGGTTTGTTTCAGGATTTTGGTTTGCTTATTTTTAGTCATATCTTTAACTGTAAATTGGCCAATGGAATAACAAGCATGTCACTCTCCAGATTATCTTCAGTCCAAGAAAAACAAAATCTTTCTTTCCTGTCCTGTATATCTTCCTTGTCCTGGAGTTCAACCAGCAGAACATTTCACCATATTTAGGAAATTATCTTTCATTTTCCCTTTCTCCTTATGATATCTTATTATGTCTGAGGTATACAGATAGAAACAGGAACAGCCACCAGAAAAAAAAAAACAAACTAAACAACAAGATCAAGGGGATCCTGTATCCTCCCCCCCAACAGTGAATGGAGGCAAGTCCATGCTTGGGGTGGCAGACGAATCCCCTCCTTGCCCAACCCACGTTCCCAGGTGACTCTGCACATCATGTATGTGGTTCTGGTTGTGGAAAGCCATTTAATCAAGGATGAGGATGGTGGTCCATCTTCAGCAGATGTGACGCCAAGGTCAGAAAGGCCTACCCCCTGTATCATGACCACCTCCACGAGGAAGAAAAGATGGGTTATAGTTGTAGGCAACTGCCTTCTGAGGAGAATAGAGGGTCCAATATGCTGGACAGGCCATCCTCTTGGGGAAGTCTGCTGCCTACCTGGGGCCCAGGTAAGGACGTTCCTAGGAAACTTCCTAGTCTGGTACATCCTTTGGACTATTACCCATTACTGCTCTTCCACGTGGGTCGCAAAGAAGCCACAATGCATAGTCCAAGTGTGATAAAAAGAGACTTCAGGGCCTGGGGATGGGTGGTAAGGGAATCTGAAGCATGGGTTATTTTTTCCTCTCTTCTTTCAGTTGCAGACAGCAACATTGGAAGAAACAGGCAGGACCAGAAGAAAGAGATGAGCCCAGTCTGTTGATACGTGGAACCGTGGCTGGTGTCACCAATACAATTTTAGGTTTTTCGATAATGGGATGGCCTACATGGCACCAGTCCTGCTGGCATCAAATGGGGTTCACCTTTCTGAAAAGGGGAAGAGGGTCTTTGCTCACAGGCTAGCAGGGCTCACTGACTGAACTTTAAAATAGGCTTGAAGGGGTAGTGGGATAATAGCAGTGGGATAATAGCCCATGACAAACTGTGGGATGTCACAACAAGTTTAGAAGGATGGGGTGCTAGTGAGAGCCTACAGCCTGTTGCTCAGAGACATCCTGGGTACACTGTAGCACACTCGAAGTCTTATGGAGATAAACCAGGGGGTCCTAAGGTAATAGAAACCAACAGAGAAACACCAGTGAAATACCTCAAAGGAATCAAGAGGTGCTCCTCTAAGAAGGTGACAGAGTCAACAGCCCAGCTGAAGTGCCTCTAAACCAATGCACACAGTATGGGCAACAAACAGGAGGAGTTTGAAGCCACCATGCTGGTACAAATCTACCATCTAGTTGCCATTATTAATACCTGGTGAGATGAATACCATGATTGGAGTGCTGCTACAGGCTGTTCAGAAGGGACAGGTGAGGAAGGAGGGACGGAGGCATTGCCCTCTACATCAAGAAATGGATAGACTGTTAAGAGCTGCCTGCGAAGAATAGTCACGAGCAGGTTGAAAGCTTATGGGTAAGAATTAGAGACTGAGGAAACAAAGGGAACCTTTTTGTTGGTGTCTACCACAGGCTGCCCGATGAAAGGGAGCCCATTGACAAAGCCTTCTTACTCCAGCTACAGAAGGCATTATGCTTGGAGGCTCTCATCCCACTGGGGGACTTCAACTACCCTGACATCTGCTGGAAGAGTAGTAGCACGGCGAGCTGTAGGCAATCCAAGAGACTCCTGGAATGCATTGAGGATAACTTCTTAAACCAGGTAATAGACAGCCCTACCAGAGCGGATGCAATGCTGGACATTATGGTCACCAACACAAGTGAACTAATCAGTGACGTCAAGACTGGAGGCAGCCAGTGGCTACGCACTGATGGAGTTCACAGTCCTGATGGATATGGATTAGGCAAAGAGTAGTCAGAACCCTGAATTTTAGGAAAGCAAAATTACAGCTCTTCAAGGAGTTAGTCAATACAACCCCCTGGGAAACTGCCCTCAGGACAAGGGAGCAGAACAGAGCTGGCAGATCGTTAAGGACGTTTTCCATAGACTGCACGACCTCTCAATCCCCAGGTGTAAAAAATCAGTAGAATTTCTTACAGGAAAGGAAGGCAAGAGACTGGCATGGCTGAGTTGAGACTTGCTGGTCAAACTAAAGGACAAGAAAGAGATGCACAGGCAGTGGAAGCAGGGACAGTTATCCTTGGAAGAGCACAGGGACGCTGTCTGGTTGTGTAGGGATGGGGTCAGGAAGACAAAGGCGCAGCTGGAGCTGAACTTGTCAAGCGATGCAAAGAATAAGAAGGGTTTCTACAGGTATGCCTGGGAAAATCATGAAACAGAACCTCCTAGAAGCTATGCTAAGGCACATGGAGGACAGGGAGGTGATGTGAGACAGCCAAAATGGCTTCACCAGTGGCAAGTCCTGCCTGACCAACCTTGTGGCCTTCTATGATGGAGTAACTACATGGAGTGGACAAGGGAAGAGCTAGGATGTCATCTATCTGGACTTCTCTAAGACCTTTGACATGGTCCCCTGCAACATCCTTCTCTCTAAATTGGAGAAATACAGATTTGATGGGTGGACTGTTTGGTGGATGAGGAATTGGTTGGATGATCACATCCAGAGGGTGGCAGTCAACGGCTGAATGCCCACACTGAGACTGGTGACAAGTTGTGGCCCTCAGGTGACCATATTGGGACCAGTACTATTTGATATCTTCATCAATAAGACAGACAGTGGGATTGAGCGCCCTCAGCAAGCCTGCAGACAACAAGCTGAGTGGTGTGGTTTACATGCTGGAGGGAAGGGATGCCATCCATAGGGAAATGGACAGCAGTTGAGGAGTGGGCCCGTGTGAACCTCATGAAGTTCTACAAGGCCAAGTGAAGGGCTGGGCCAAGGGCACCCAATTGCAAGGGCAAGTGCACCTGGGTTGGGGCAACCATTGGTATCAATACAGGCTGGGGGATGAAAAGATTGAGAGAAGGACTTGGGGGTACTGGTGGATGAGAAGTTGGATGTGAGCTGACAACGTGTGCTTGCAGCCTAGAAAGCCAACTGTATCCCAGGGTGCAGCAAAAAAAAATGTGGTGAGCATGTTGAGGGAGGTGTTTCTTCCCCTCTGCTCTGGTGAGACCATACCTGGAGTACTGTGTCAAGCTCTGGAGCCCTCAGCACAGAAAAGACATGGACCTGTTGGAGTGGGTCCAGAGTAGGGCCGCAAAAAATCATCAGAGTGATGAAGCACCCCTCCTATGAGGACAGGCTGAGAAAGTTGGTTTTTTTCAGCCTGGTGAGGATAAGGCTCTGGGGAGAGCTTGTTGCGGCTTTTCAGTACTTAAAGGGGGCTTATAAGAAAGATGGAGAGAGACTTTTTAGCAGGGCCTGTAGTGACAGAACAAGGGCTAATTGTTTTAAACTAAAAGAGAATAGGTTCAGAGTAGATGTTAGGAAGACATTTTTTACACTGACGGTAGTGAAACTCTGGAAGAAGTTGTCCAGAGAAGTGGTAGATGCCCCATCCCTGGAGCCATTCAAGGTCAGGTTGGACGGGGCTCTGAGCAACCTGATCTAGTTGAAGATGTTCCTGCTCATGGCAGGGGAGGTTGGACCAGATGACCTTTAAAGGTCTCTTCCAACCCAAACTATTCTATGATTCTATGATTCTATGATTCTATAATTTTATTAGGATTGTTCTGGATTGTAGCTTCATAAAAAAAAAAATAGTCATATAGTTTGTAAAATATCCATTTCAGAATTATACCATTTAAGTGACAGAAAGCTCTGCATGGTACACATGAGATTTAAGAACAACAAAATCCCTGACTATGGGATTTCAAAGAGTATAATTTTTTATTAGAACAGAGTGTAAGTATCCTTGGCAACACTAAGTAAAAGCTAAAGCACAGCAATCAACAGTGGAACGTTACTTTCCTTGTTTGAATATGTCCAAATATTTCTTTAACTAGAACAAAGGGATTCACCTGCCAAAAAGGGCATTTCCACTACAACTACAGGTAGTCTGTGACAATACCCAGAACAGCCTATAACTGTATTTCAGAAGTTAACAGAAAAAAGTTAATGTGTTTTAGGAAGGTCAAATCTAGAATGTCATGAATAAACATACAAAATATCACATACATTATTTAGCATATTTATGTAAAATAAACACTTTGGTGTGCTAAGACAAATTATATCTTGTTTTGCCATTGTCAACAGTAAAATGAAGTGGTTAATAGGGGATGCAGAGGACTAACAGTGACACAGTTAAACTTAATATGGAAGTATACATACCATGGAAATCCATGAAGAGAGTTATAGATCACTGTGGTGGAAATGAAATTCATAAGGACTGCTGCCTACAGGAAGTCATACCTCAGTCCTACAGGCTGCAGTAACAGGAAAGTTGTTTTTCTCTTCGTCTTTACACCCAGTAGCTTGGGGTTGTGACAGGATCCTGAGATGGCCAGAGCTTTGAGGTGGTTGTGCCAGGATGTCTCCCCACATAACACCATCAGGAGTTTAAAATAAGGAAGGCTAGGTTTTATTGGGGTACGAATGAGGAACATGACTCTTTACATAGAAAAATCTCAAGGCAATTAGGTCAAGAAAATCAGATAATAATAATAATGAATATCATTCTATGCACAGCTCTTGCTGTCTCCATCAGGGGCAGGCTATTTTACTTGTCCCAGTGCTGCTCCTGCAAGCAAGGCTTTGCTCAGGCCTCATGGTGTTCCCTTGGCCAGAGCCCTGCCTGTACACTGCGCCCCTGCCCTCGCCAGAATGTCTCTCTGCTTCTGTAGCAGCGCACACAGTAGCACCCTCAAGGAAGGGGCAATCTCCTTTTTCCTCCACAGGGTCCACCTGAGCTACCTGGTCCTTTCAATGAGCATAGACGTATTGGGAACAAAGAAGCGGACAACCAAATACGGTCCATTGCTAGATCTGCTACCATTACCATGTGACTGCTAATGCACAACTAAAGGGCAGCGATTAACTACAACCAACAGATAAATAATGAATATTTAGGAATTTAGTATAGTCTCTCATCCCTTATAAAAAAGAGACTATTTAATGCTTTTAGCATTTATCACATTTCTGTACTGAGATAGTCTATTTGACTGCATGTTGTTCAGAGTACATAAATTTTATAACATTTTTTCTATGAAGTTTTTTTTTGCTTGCGTGTGTGTTTAAAATTCATATTAGAAAAAGAAATTTCATGATGCATATAAACAAGTTTCTTTGTAGGAAAAATCTTCCTGACCCTCTGTGTTGGTATTGATTTGAGTTTGCTGCTTGCATAATACATTAAATGCAAGCAAAGGAAGCAAATTATGTGCCATAAATAACTTGTCAAATCATATCCTATAAAGTATTACCAAGCAGTTTTGGTACAAACTGATGAATCAACAAAGAATTTTCAAAGAAAACCTAGACTCTATTTACTTATGGTAAAGAAATTATTGAATAAAACATAAAATAAAAGATCAACCCTCAACTGAATATTTCTCCTTGCAGAGAACAGAAATTTGATTAGCTCTAACTTCCAGAGATGGAAAAAAAACTTGAAGCTGGGTTTTTTTGAATAATTGAAGTATACATTTAAACTGTAGCTCTGTTTATACTAACAGAGATTAGAAAATACCAAAAACCCCAAAGAAGTTTTATTATTCACTTTTTCTAGCAGAAATAAATGTGTTAGATGTAATTTTGTACTATAAGCAAACTTATAAACATGCTTTACACATTAATAAAAAACAAAGCGGGAGAAAATGATAAAACTGTTTGCTGCACTGAGATTACCACCTGTAATCTGGGAACATGGTAAACTCTCTACGACTGACTGTTCTGCCCAATATAATTCTGATTTATAATCAAAATAATTCCGCTAAGTTTAGAGAAACTGTGGAGGGTTACATTACCTCCATAGTTGTCCAATATGTATTTGATTAGACCTTCTAAGGAAGATTTGAAAACAATATAAATAAGCTTCCCTATGATATTTTATTTCCCATTGTAATAGCAATAGGAACTGAAAGCTGAAAGCAATCCAAAGTGAAGCAATAAAAGAAACAATAAAGTGAAACACAATAAATACAGACTTAAATGTTGTCTATATTTTCTATAGGTTTTGAGCAAAGTTTTGTTAATGCAAAACTCACTCTAGGTAACAATATTTTTGCTTGGCCTTTTAATGTGAATCAGGAGGGTACCTACAGGAGGTTATTTTTTGTTAATGAAAACAGAAAGTCATTCCTAGTGATATTATGGGGTTTGAAGAAATTTTTTAGGCCATTTCTTTTTAACTAACTTTTAGCATTGAAACACTTTGGGGAATTGTGGCAGATACCTTATGGCTGTCAGGATGCAGGCATGCTCCCTGATATTTCACTGCATGCCAAAACACGTCTGTAATTGTACACCGTCATAGGACTATAGATATGCTGTGCCACACCTAGCCACTTGTGTTGACAGCTTTCTTCTTGACCCATGCAGATAAAATGAGAATCCACTGTGTTAAACTTTGTGAGATCAAGAAAAGTATGCTGGGAGTAACGTACCTTGTAAGATGCACTGGCTTATGGATTTACCACACCTTTTGGCATCATCCATCCATTACTTAGTTACATAAAACCCCGCACTAGATACATACTCAGTACCTCAGTCTTTTTTCTCTCATTTAGGTGTGTTTTGAGAATAGTCATTGGAAGCTTCTCTGTCAGCCCAGGTACTGCTGGAAGCATTTGTCTGCAAACCCAGTATTTCCTGGTAAGTAAATGACTCCCAGTTGATTTGTCAATGCTGGGGTCAGGACAAAATTTGTTTATTTATTTTTCCTTTCTACCTATGTTTTGTCCTAGAGGTGCAGTATAAGCTAGGAATTTTTTACTAACTTAATGAAAATGCTGCAGATTCCAAACAGCATTATATACCCACAAAAACATGCTGATCTTCTCCTTCAGCTGTCATGAAAGCAATATTGTGGTGTAACCGATCACCAGAACCCTGCAATGGAAGAAGGCTAACAGAAGATGGACACAGGGAATGTGCTTGTGATGCTCAGGGAAGAAGAGAGGGAGTGACCACAGCTGTCGTAAAGAAAGCTGAACTTAACAAAAAAGGGACTAGAGGGTGGCCTTTGTTTAAGACAAAAAGTTGAGCTGATCAGCTGATTGTGATGGTGTATATGGCCTTTCCTGCAAAAAGGTGTGAATGTCTTTGCCTGCCAGCCAGACCAGCTGGTATTTGTGGCTCAGCCCAACACAGAGTATAAAAACTGAGCAATGAACAGAATAAACTTTGAGAACACCAATGGGCTTGAGCTGGCTTCAACCTACATAATCCTTTATGGTGACTGAGGGTGCCCGGTGCCATGATAGTGAGTGTATAGGGACTAACGATGGGAATCCCATTTATAATATGTTCCAACTGTATATTGCAATTGCTATGTTGTGCTTGTATTGTGACTTCGGTACACTGCTGCATACTCTGCTAAATCAAAATCCCGTGTAACGTCCAGTATCTTCAAATAATTAAATTTGGTATTAAAACATTAAACCCTCCTCATGTAGAGTATCTGAGAGAGCCTGGTCAGACAGTCTTGGACTCTGACACAGGAGTGAAACAATTGACAGATTTGTTAGCTGCAGTGTAGGAGGTCTAATTACAGGACTGATCTCCTGACGTTGCTGAGAATTAGTTTGCATTGAGAAGGTCATAAGTTGTGTTTCGTTGGCAATAAGTAGTATGATATATTCAATGATCCCCTGGTAAAACTCCCTGTATGAAGTCCTTATTTTTAAAATTTTGGATTCTGCAATGTCCCATCAGAATGTATTAAACTGTATTTCCATTTCTCAATTTCACGGTTTCTTAAAAACTACTGGTAAGATCTTGCTCCTCTTCTTTTGGCCAGCATTCACATCTACATGTCTGTATTTATAAACTGATGTTTATATAAACATCTTATAAACTGATGTTTATAAGAATGTATCTTTTTTCTGCTTTTTGGTTGTTTTGTTTGTTGTTTTTTTTTTGTTTGTTTGTTTGTTTTAAGATTGTATATATATATTTTTTTTTTTTACATTTTCCTGTCTGAGACTAACTTTTTGAATGGACAAAAGTAAATATGATTTCATTGATTTTGATGTTGAAGAATCTGTCTCAATTTTCTATTCACAAGGAGTATTAATGCCTTGGCAGCAATGACTAGCCCAGCTCTGCAATTCGGAGCCAATACATTAATACTCAGAGTGATAATCACATTGAGCCAGAATCTCTGCCTTGCCAGTTAGAAAATGCAGTACAGGATCTGAGCCCAGGTGGACAGTGCCCAAAAATGCCACCTGTTGGCTTCGCTAATTTTTGGCTGTTCTACAAGTTCCTAACACAAACTGGAACCCACTAGCTGATCCTTCCATTGCCATTGTTCTACCTTGACACACTCCCACTCCAGGGAATAGGACAGGAGTCTAGGTGTGTCTGCATCGGCTTTGTTCTGTCTGTCTGTGAGGCAAACGCTGTGGAAAGTTGCCCCGCAGAAAAAGGAAAGGAGCAGATGACACATATTATATTATGGAATCATATGATACCAAAGATTTTTAGGTTTTTCAAGATGTTAGTGGTTTATTATCACCCCTACCTCTGAAAATGCCCAAATACTAGAAGCCTGTTATTTATAGTGAAAAGGCTATTTATGTTATTATATCCTGACCCATTTATTTTATTCAAAAGTTTGATTTTATTCCTGAGAAAATTATTCTTTATTCCTAGAAATTAATTTGCAACCCAACTTGTTTTATGTAGTACAGAGAGATGCTAATAACATGACCTGGTTTCATACTTTTTCATCTGTTGATATGCACAGATATTTATATTGTGGTAGCAATTTTCATAACTTGACCAGAAAAAAAAAAAAAAAGAAAAAAAAGGGACATGTGAGTGATCAACACATCATCTCTTAAAATAAGACAACAGCTAAACTATCTGGGACTAGAACACAAACAGTTAACCCCAGTATAGTTAGCCATTCTATCAGAGCAACCTAATTTTATAAGGACATTTCTATAACCATATTACGTGATCTATTCTGAAAGATGCATGTAGCAAAAAATCAGACAGTTCACAGTAATGGATAGTTATTCTTCCAAAACTGAAAAAATAAACCATAATAACAGGGGTTTACAAGACTCGGGTTACATGGAGATATTTTTTAAAATATGGTATATTAAGTGTCTTCTAAAAGAACTTGTATTTTTTATAGGTACTTTTGTGAAGCGAGTAACCTGTATGCATTAGCTGTCCATGAAGACAGAGGTTTGGGGACATCAGAACACATGTGGATAGACAAACGATAGACAGACGACTTCCTGTGTTACATGATACATGTGCATAACAAGATAATTTAATTGCCCAGAGATACTTGAAAGAGTGGTTTTCAAAGGCTGAAGCAAACACAATTGGAGTCGCAATCCAGGAAGTGGAGTCATAAATTAAAAAAAAAAATCCTCCTCCACCACCACAAACATTTGGGAACTGCTGCTGATGCAGACATAATGTTGGACAGTAGAAGTGTGTACCACATACTTCTAACAATTCTCTTGGAAAAGAGGCAGTTTTCTCTGCAGTTTGACACCTACTTTGGGCAGGACTAGACAATGATGATACACAGAAAAACAGACAATTCCGAGGTCTTTTTCCCTAAGCAATACTAGATCGCTTTGCATGTACCTTAAGGTCCATGCTCTTCATTCTGCCAATTTGGATCAGATTTCCTATTAGCTGGACGCTGAAGAGGTGATTAGATGGCACTGGCTCTAGATCTGTTGATGATAATTGGTGTTTTCAGCATGCATCCTCTGCTTCGTCTGTGTAGTATATATGATGCACATGCAGTCCCTATGTCACTTTTCAGAGCTCTGCAGTTGATTGTGAAAGAGGAATATACTCACGTACACACTCATGGATTCCTCATAATGTGACATTTTTTGGAGTAAGAAACTGCTGAAACAGGTGTGTAATAAATAATTAAAAGATCCATCTTGACACTCCACTAAATCTTTTTGTGGTGGCTTGACCCTGGCTGGATGCCAGGTGCCCACCAAAGGTCCTCTGTCACTCCCCTTTCTCAGCTGGACAGGGGAGAGAAAAAATATAACAAAAAGCCTGTAGGTTGAAATAAGGACAGGGAGAGATCATTCAACAACTACATCATGGGCAAAACCAACTCAGCCTGTGGGGAAAAAAATAAATTTATTACCAATCAAATCAGGGTAAGATAATGAGAAATGAAACCAAATCTTAAAAAAATCTTCTGCCTGCCCTATCCCTTCTTCTCAGGCTTAACTTCGCTCCTGAGTTCTATACCTCCTCCCCGCAAGCAGCGCAGGGCGGGGAGGTCAGTTCATCACATGTTTCCGCTGCTCCTTCCTCTTCAGGGGGAGGACTCCTCACACTCTTTCCCTGCTTCAGCATGGGGTCCCTCCCACAGCTTCTCCAGTGTGAGTCCTTCCTATGGGCTGCAGTTCTTCATGAACTGCTCCAGCATCGGTCCTTTCCATGGGGTGCAGTCCTTCAGGAACAGACTGCTCCAGTGTGGGCTCCTCTCTCCATGGGTACACAGGTCCTGCCAGGAGACTGCACCAGCACAGGCTTCCCAAGGGGTCACAGCCTCCTTCAGGGCATCCACCTACTCCAGGTAAATATCTGCTCCACCATTAACCTCCATGGGCTGCAGGGAGACAGCCTGCCTTACCACAGTCGTCATCACAGGCTGTAGGGAAATCTCTGCTCTGGCACCTGAAGCACGTCCTTCTCCTCCTTCTTCACTGACCTTGGTGTCTGTAGAGTTGTTTCTCTCTCATATTCTCATTCTTTTTTTCTGACTGCTGATGGTCTTGCACAGGCTTTTTCCCCTTCTTAAATATGTTATCCCAGAGGCGCTACCACTGCCACTGATGGGCTTGGCCTTGGTCAGCAGTGAGTCCCTCTTGGAGCCAGCTGGCATTGTCTTCTAGGGGAATCTTCTAGCAGCCTCTCACAGAAACCACCTCTGTAGCCCCCTGGCTACCAAAACCTTGCCATGCAAACCCAATAGACTTGTTTATATATATACTCAACAAAAACATACATGACATTGTCTCCCAGCAGTTTAGAAAAAGAGATGAGTTCTGATCTGTGCTTCACAGAAAAGTGGAGAAGCAGTGCAAACTGAAGGGAAATATGTTACTTACACATAAAATACTTCACTCCAGACAATTATATATACACTCACTGTCTCTCTCTATGCCAGTATGAAAACTAAGCCCTTTGAATAAATGTCTTTGAAGCCAGTGTCAGTTAGTGTTTGAAGTTAATGAGTAAAACCAGCTGATTGATTGCAATTGAGGGGGTAGGAGGGACGAAGTCTTTCTTCTAAAAGGGTACACATTCACAGCTGACTAGTAAAACTGTTTGAGAAGTAACAGAGGTCAGAGGCAGTGAGGGGAAGAAGGGCTCACTATGAAATGAGCGGAGGAATGGAGACCGTGTTCTGTAGTATGCAGACTAAAGTAAATCAAATACATCAGATAAATAAGAATTATACAATGACTAAAACAATACAAAACTTTTCTTTCTAACAATGAGCTAAGGTTCAAATGGAAAAGATATCATTCATTCATAAAAAGAGGATATCAAATCACTTTCAATTCAGCCAGTGTTTGTGAAACAAGTGACAAAAAATCCTGAGGGTTACATCCAAGGAGCATCTAAAGTCTGCAACCACTAAACTGATGGCAAAAAAATGCATTAGCTGTGCCTTGGCCATTGCCTGAGGGAATCTGGTCAATGAAAGGATGCAAGAAATCCTGTCATTAGAAATAGATGTGTTGGGTTGTATTTGGTATAATAACAGTGATTTCCTTAAAAACAAATTTGAAAACAAAGCATGCACTCAGGAACTCTAATAAGGATGGAAGTCTTTTGTTTTAGGTATTGTAAAAGCACTTACTGAGTCATCCATCCAAAGCACAGAATCTATGCAAAGCAAATCTGATTTTTTTGTTTCTTTTTGGTTTAGGACACAGATTTTCTCTGCTATATAGAATTGACTTCCGTTTCAAAGTTATTATTCCATAACCAGACAAAATCAGAACACGAACAGTAAGAGGTAATCTTGGTATAGTGTTAACTCTTGTGTAAACTAGCTTTGGTCAATGGAGTTACAAAAAAGATTGTATTGGATCCTAATCTATCTAATTGCATAATTTGTGTTCAGTATTAGAGATTATAGTTGTCCTTCATATATTAAAAAATCTGGAGTGACCATGTGCTCTAAGTGCCTAGATACTTAATCTCAGTTAATGATTTCCATATCCCCTGTCATTCAATTTTTGCTGCATTCTAATTTGCATAATAGTCAAGAGAGTCAGACCTCATAGTTTTATACTCAAAAGATTGTTATGGGCAACAAGAAAACATGCCTTATAGAGAGAGACAAATAGTTATTGTCAATAATATTGCACAATAATAGGGTGCACATGAAAAGTTAGATCAGTGATGACAGAATCATACTAACAACAGTTAAGAACATTATGGACACAGTTTATATATAACATTTTATCTGATATTATTGCAAAGCCACGTTACATCTGAAATTACTATGTATTTTTCACATATATCAGAAACTTGTTCTGTGCACTCTTTTATTATTTTTTTTTTACTACTAAATCCAGCTTTTCCCAGGTCCCAGGTTTGCATTTCTTTAGCTGACCACTTGTGAGCTATTTATAGGCCCAAGGTTGCCAGTGCCAGCCTGTGCCCTTGTTGTTTTTGTTTGTTTATTTTTTTATCATACCATGTTTATAGTTCTCTGCAGTATGCATAGAAACATATCTGTCTGGATATGAAATGAAGGCTGAGGTACTTTCTCTACAATCAGAGAAGTCACTTGAAGGAGCAATTAGTAGATGAAAATATGAGAATATATTTTGCAGTCTCTCAGGACATCATGGAAAGTTGCACTCCAGCTTAGATACTGTCATAGCAAAGCTGGTATAACCTTTAGAGTGACCTTTCTCTGTTGTTTAATAAAAAGCAACTATAACTTGATAGAAAACAACATTAGCATGCACATAATAACAAGCGCTATAATGACTCTAGCTACAGAAACTACATTAATATCTTGCAAGAAGATACAATTTATATTAAAATTTCACGACTACTCCAAAAACCAATGTCATTACCACAAAAGCAAGAAAGGGTTTTATCTTTGTAGTATTGCATACTGACATACATTGAACAGGAGAATCTGTTGGAGGGTGACAGAAGAGTATATATGCAAATCCTGCTTATTTTCGCTTAAATTTAAGATATTTGTTTTCATACACAATGCTTTTTGCAGACTGACTTGGAACTTTGTCTTTGAGGAATATAGAGTGACTTCTCACTAAAGAGAAAAAAAAAAAGCCTGATTGATATGGATGAGCTGAGCGCTTATATTTATATGACTAGTACAAGTAAGCCAGCAATACATATCTTATCCATGGGACTCATCACATTTGAAACTAAACTAGATCTTTATTAGCTAATGTTTAACTTATTTATACAGATTTACTTTCTGTTGCCTCCATTTCTGTTCTTCATCTCAGTCTTCTGTATTCAAATTGCATGCTATGGAACTAAGGGAAAACATCAAACTGAAACGTCTTCATGTTTTTTCACTGACTGCTGGAACAGTAAGTCCCATGGCTTTAATTCTCCTCATTCAGGCTCACTATAAATCTTAGAAACAAATTATTGTAAATTCTGTGGGCTTGTAGTGATATTCAGGTGTCAAATATCCAGTAACAGCATGGTCAAGTGCACTGTAACAGGTGACTATCTAGACAGACTTTCTTCAGGAGCTCCTTTGGTCAGCATTTGAGAATTACCAAGAAAAAGAAGAATGGAAATATTATTATTTTTTTTCTGGATAACAGAAGTGCCAGTTTCACTGTTACATGGCACCTGATTTCAGAGCTAATTAAGGCTGACCAGTTGAGTAACCTTTCATCTTCAAGTAAAAAATTACAACAGACTCACAGCTGTTCTGACATTCATTTGCTAATGTTTTGGAAAAAAAGACCATCTGCTGACACTAGTATTTGTCATAATAAGCTATAATAATACTTGTTATAGGTGTTATATTAAAGGAAAATATTTTCTTCTTGTTCTCAGTTTCTGAACCTATGTTACTATGTGAAAAGATAGAGCACCTTAAGACATGAGAAGCCAATTACTTTTGACAGGATTTGCAGTTGCTGATCGACTCACTGGTTTATCTAAAGTCTAGCAGGACAGTCAGTAGCAAGATAGGAACTAGACATTTTTAAATTTTATTAGAGAGAACCTGAACCTCGCACACTCCTTGGGCTTACGTCCTCCTGTCTTTTTGTACCACTTACCCCTACAATACTTTTAGAGGAAGAGGCCATCTTGCTATGAAGACAGCAGTTCTTCAAGGTGAAATTATAACTGAGCAGATGGAAAGTCAACCCTTCTGACAGAGGGCACAGGGATTGATTATTCAGGATGCTGGGCTTGAAAGAGCTGCCATAAATGGGAGAGAAGACATTAAAAAATTAAAATAAAGAGGAAATTATACTTGAAGCCATGTTGTTGAATATAGAAGAAAATGACTGTGTTTTGGAGAAAAAAGGTGATCAAAAAAAGGAAGGGGATAGCAGAAAATAGAATTTAGGAAGAAGATGTAATCTTGTACATACATGTGAGGAAAATTTTGATGGATACAATGGTGTCAGTTGTTTTAAGACTGCAAATGGAACCATCTTTCATCAGAAACAAACCAGATATAATAGCAATAATTGTAATTTCTTCTTTTCCCACAGATATCCTCTACTCATTTCATATTCATAGCTCATCTTATTTTGTACAGGGACAAAATCTACTCCTACCTGTGACCCATTATCTGCAATAAAGTGGCATAGTTGTATTTTAATGCAGCTCTTCTGGACTAATATATGCATTTCTTACTTCTAAAATCTTATTCATCATTACCTACCTCATAAAAATTTGCCTATTTGCATATAGTTAAATATGAAAATTCCCTCTTCATTTATTTAACTGAGTCGTTACTTACCTGTGTTTATTTAGCTACTTCTTCTGACATGCCTTATTGTTACATCTGTTTTCTTTTATGTTGAAGTGTCGTAGTATGGTTCCGCATAGTTATTTCTTATTGGCAATTCTTATTTAAGAACTCCACTTCTACCTCTAGCTTGTTTCTGACTTTAAGTTGCCCACTCAATTGCTTTGACTTGAGCATGTGTAGGTTGGATTAGATTAACAGAAAAAAATAGAATAGAATAGAATAGAATAGAATAGAATAGAATAGAATAGAATAGAATAGAACAGAACAGAACAGAACAGAACAGAACAGAACAGAACAGAACAGAATATTTCAGTTGTAAGGGATCTATAACAATTATAGATTGCCTGACCAATTCAGGGCTGATCAAAAGTTAAAGCATATTATTAAGGGCATTGCCCAAATGCCTCTTAAACACCGACAGGCTTGGAGCATCGTCCACTTCTCTAGGAAGCGTGTTCCAGTGTTTGACCACCCACTAGCTGAAAAGTGTTTCCTAGTGTCAAGCCTGAACCTCCCCCAACTTATCTTTGAGTCATTCCCATAAGTCTTATTGCTGGATATCAGGGAGAAGAGATCAGCACCTCCATCTCCAATTCCCCTCCTCAGGAAGCTGCAGAGAGCAATGATGATTCTAGAAATACACTTCCTTATGAAGCAGCTCTACGTCTGGAAACTTGCATTTTATGCCAATCTAAATGCTGAAAAGTGTTTCTAAGTTACTGTGAGACTGATGCACATAATTTATGAGAGATCCTGACTTGTGACTAAATGCAGTGGCAAGCAACACCTTTGAGTGATAATGGATCAGAGACAGACATGAGAGAAGCTTGTTTTCATGGGCATTGTCACAGTGTTATTTTTGCAATTTGAGCATAATAGAGTAGGTAACAAAAGATTGCTGTAGACAATCATTACTATGACAGCTGTGTGGCAGGACAGGATGCCATATCAGATTGACATCAGCTTATACAGGAATCTCATTTATATCCTAAAAGTGGCCCTGTCGCCTGTCACAGATTGCATAAGCTTTCATAAACCTATACATATATAATTGGAAGTAGAAAATGAATTTTCCCCATACATAATTGCAGAAGGGTTTGAGGAGTTCCAACATTGTTCAAAATCTCATATACTATCCACTGCCTTTGTAGTAGTAATAGGTGGATTAGAAATCTTCCTATAATATTATATGAGTTGGTTTAGCCTTATTTAGCCTTAGGGGATCTTTAGGCCTTTAATCCCCTCTTCCTACCCTTGCACACACACAAAAAAAAAGTCTCAGTGAATGGCGTTAGTGACAAGCCTGTAACGTAAACAGCAGGCTCTTTTACTGTAACAGATACTTTTACACTGTCTAGAGAGAAAAGTCACAGGTGTATTGATTTAATTAATGGTAGCACTAGGAACTATGTTATAGAATCATAGAATCACAGAGTACCAGGTTGCAAAGGACCTCAAGAATCATCTGGTTCAACCTCTCTTGGCAAAAGCATAGTCTAGACAAGATGGCCCAGCACCCTGTCCAGATGAATCTTAAAAGCATCCAATGTTGGAGAATCCACCACTTCCCTGGGGAGATTATTCCAATTGTTCTCATTGTGAAAAATTTTCCTCTTGTGTCCAATGGGAATCTCCC
Organism: Larus michahellis; assembly: GCF_964199755.1. Lineage (NCBI taxonomy): Eukaryota > Metazoa > Chordata > Aves > Charadriiformes > Laridae > Larus > Larus michahellis. Next base: position 145,088,708 of record NC_133896.1, read on the forward strand.
CAGGATTAACTTGTACCCATTACCCCTTATCTTTTCCATGTTATTCCTTATAAAAAGGGAGTTTCCATCTTCTTTGTAGCCACCCTTTAAAAATTGGAATATGGTGATAAGGTCTCCCCTAAGCCTTCTTTTCTCAAGGCTGAACAAACCCAATTCTCTCAGCCTTTCCTCATATGACAGGCTTCCCAGTCCTTTGGCCGTCTTGGTGGCCTTTCTCTGGACCCTCTCCAGCCTGTCCACATCTTTTTTGTATACCAAGGACCAAAACTGAACACAGGATTCCAGGTGTGGCCTGACAAGCGCTGAGTAGAATGGGGTAATGACTTTGTCTCTGCATGCAATCCTGTTGGCTTTCTTTGCCGCAGCACCACACTGTTCACTCATATTGAGCTTGTTGTTCACCAACACTGAGTGTTTCTGTTCCTTTCTGTTTCTGTTTCTTTTTTATTTAGGAGCATCAGTGTATCTTGGGAGTTAATGCCATTGAGTCCATTCTGAAAACAGAGTCATCTCCTCTTCAACTCTCTTTGAGGTTTCTGCATGATACTGTAAGTGGGTTGTCCGCAAGGTCAAGGCCTACAGATACCTTCCAAGGAATATTTCTCTTAAGTTCATGCAGACTTATTTTTCTCTAGAAGTTAATTCTGTGCTCTTTTGGCTTTTTCTGAAAGTTATTAAGTTATGACATAGAGCTCCTAAGCCTTTGAATAGACCTTGAAACAATCAGTCATAAAGCCCCCATTCACCCTATAAGGAAAAATGCTCTGCAGTTTTCTTCAAAACTTGCATCACTTTCTATTTCCTGTTGCTGACATTTTTACATTGTGTTTAATGGAAGGTATTTAAGGACCTTCTGGATTAAGCAAAACTGCCCAGGCTAACATCAGGCTGAAGTTTATCTGTGATTTTGCTGTCTGTATACAAGGAATGATTCCCACCCTCCACCCCTACCCCCACCTTTTTTTTTTTTTTTCCCAAAAGAATAGAAAGATATTTTGCAAGACACAAATTATGAAGACAAAAGTAAAAGCAAGAGGTTTTGTCTTTTGTGTCACAATACAGTATAGGTTACCTTATTAACAGGATAAAGTAACAGTTTCTGGACAAGCCACCCAAAAGTAGCCTATATGTAGCAATATCCAGTATCTTGTCAGATAGTGCAGCTATTCCTCCCTTTACTGGACTCCTGAGACTACTGAAGCTAAAAAGTTTTACTTCCCTTAATTTAAGTCCTTATTTTACACATACTTTTCAGCTTTAGTTATAGATTGAGCTGCATCACATCCTGTTGAGGTATGATGGGATTACTGAATGTGCAAAATTCCTGTTAAAATGCTGCAAGGACATAGGAAAAATAGCCGATATATATCACTAAATTTTTCCTTATGGTCATCGAATGTGCACTTGCTATACTGGTAAAGCATTCAAAGAAAGTAAGCTTGCAAATACACGTGTGAGGTGAAGCTGCTGAACTTTTTGTCACTGTGTTGTTGAAATCTAGTTTGTTCTTGAGGTGGGAACTGAAACAGACTAACCACCACACAAGAGTAAATTTTTAAGAGACATAGTGACAACTGGCTTTAGCAGTTATGATGAAGACATAAACAGGTATTACTAAAATAAAATATGCACTAGATGTAATTGTTTTATATATACTGCATGGGTGAAAAGCGTGCTTGGGGTTATTTGTTCACCTTGGAAAAGGTGAACAAAGCGTGTGAGAATATATGACTGTTTACATGACACAGAGAATATTTTTTTTAAAGACTTGGGACCTTTAAACTCAAAAACAATGACTAAATGAAAAGCCTTGTTATGACCTTGTGTAGATTTTAGAAATCACTTTGGAAAATGCTTTACATAAGTACATAATTAACTTAATGAATCAAATTTACTGTTCCTTCTCAGAGGGACGCTGAAAATTCACCTCTGAGTAAGTGAAGTGTTTTAAAAGCTGTTCCATTTATAGTTTCTTTATGGATTTAAGGCCAATGAATGAGGCACCATGACACAAAATAGCCATTTGACTAACTGCCAATATTTGAGGCTGAAAATGTACAATAAGTTTATTAGGGGGAAAAAAAAAAAAAAAAAAAAGACAAGAAGCAGCCTTAAAATGAATACACTTAAAGGCAGAAAATACTCTTTTTTTTTGTAATCTAAAACAAGCTGGTGCTTCCTAGGCTTAAAAATGTAATATGTTTATTTCAGGTCGGTTTATGTCTCAATAATAGCTGTTAGCAATAACCTAGAAATTGTCCTTAAGAATTCAGCTTGTCTGTTGCTGAATAGAACTATGACAGTCTGAAGACAAGGTGCAGCTCTGGGGATACTGCACATAAAGGTAACCTGCTTCAGGGTTCTAAATGTCCTTTCACAACGTGTTATTTTCTATAAATTTGGACAACTTGTTAGGCAAAAATCAGAAGAGAAAAAACATGGGACTTCAAAGGAAGTGATTGAGGGCTTCAAATTTGTATAGTTTATATAAAAATATTTTTACATAGAAGGGGTATTCCGCTTTCAGTAAAGGGAGCTTTTGTCCAGAATATCACAGAAAAAGTTATGTTAACCATATATAATCATAATCTTAATTAAAAAAAAAATAAATAATTGGAGCCAACCCTTTTTGAGAGCAAAGGCTAATTTGAGAGAATTTAACATTTTTACAAAAATCAGAAAAGTTCTGGAATTTTTAAATTATTTTCTTTAAATATTTTAAATATCTTTAAAAATATTTTCATAATTATGCAATAAAAACCTGTTTTAGTTTTGTCAAAACTTTTTGATTGCCACTGAAAATATTATGAGGACAATAAAAGTAAATTCAAGTTGAAGTAGAGACAGCAATTTTAAAAATTTCAGAATTTAAAATAGTTGCCCAGTTAGTTCTGATTTTAATAACGATTTAGCTATAAAATGAATAAAATGTGCAATCTTATGGTGACACTGATTTCACCTTCTTAATCTTTAAATGAGATCCATTAAGTTTTTGTTTGTTTTGTTGGTTTGCTTATCTTTATCAAATTTTAGGCTTACTTTCACTGCATTTTGGATGTATTTCCCTCATATTTAATTCTAATTCCTGGATTTGACCTCCTGTCTGCCACATCTACTTAGCAGCAAAATTCTTCCTATAACATGCTTTTAAGTGCTTCTGATTAGATATTCTTTTGTGGGGGAATATATATGTACTGAAATGTGTATGTACTGAATATATATAGATGTGTACTGCAGCATGATTCATCAAACCTATGCCCCCTGTAGAGCCCTCAGCTGAGATCTCTAGCACTGAGCTAGGTATTTTTTTTCAAAGATAAAAGAGGCTTATAGACAAAAATGTGTAAGTGGTTTAGAGCCAAATCTCCTTCTCAAAGGACACTCAAACACCTGATAGTTCCTTTTTTTTTTTTTCATTCAGTGTCGAGACTGGTTGAAACTTGTATTTATTCAAAAGCAGAAAAAATGATATAATGTGGATGAAATTTTGTAAATGTACCAATCACTTTAAATATTCATTTTTCTCATCAATAGATCTAGAAAGTAATTTCCAGAACTGCTAATTTAGATTGTTTCTATTCATGGCAGTCTTACCATTTTTGTATTTTTACTGGTTTATGCAATGAGAGCAGGTAAGAGAGCACTGTGCATTTAAGATTTTTTTTTTCCTCTGTACAATAATAACATTTAACAGCAATTAATTGTAAATGAATCTCAAAATCCCCAGGCTTAAAATGAATCTGTAGAATGCAAATGAGTGACTTTTTGATTTCTGTTTCAAACAAAAAGGTCAGTTGTTTTGTTCTCATTCCCTTCAAAGAGCTGGAGACGTGCATATAGCAGTGGGTAACTTCACAGCACAAGAGCAGCAGAACAATGTGACATTACAACATAGCTTGTTGCAGGCTTTTCATTTCAACAAGCACCAGCTGTTTGATTATTCATGTTCTTCAAATTCATATATTCTGAGGGTTTAGCACTACCAGGAGAGTACTTACAGAGAGATGGATGTTTACTGAGAATAATACCACGGTAAGTATTGTCCTGCTTTGATTAAGCATAAACAGAAGGAGTTAATAACAGACTTCAAAGCCTGATATGTGAAGCAGAAATTGGAATTTGGGTATACAATAAAATTGCCTATGCACTTAAAGTTTGTGTCATCTAAGGAATTCAATACTGACATTTGATGTGAATTCATGAGCACTCCATTTTTTTTTCATGTGTCATCGTTTGGGCTGGCCACTAAAATGAATGACAGAAGCTCTCTAACTTCTCTCCCAAGTGAGAGAAGAATGAGAGAGAGAGAGACTTATGAGTTGAAAAGAAACTGAACAACTTTAATTAAATATTACTAATAAAATAATAAAAAAGATATAACAACAATAATAATAAAATAATGAAATAAATGCGATATATATAAAACCATATTGAGCTCCCAGGATGACGATCATGTCACTGTCAGGCACTGGGAAAGCCCTAGACTGGACTCCACAATGGACAGGAACTGGATTACGGATCTAGATTCAGGAATGCACCGATCAGGATCAAAGGCAGACAGACAGATTCCTCTTCGGATGCCAGCCATTGAAAAAAGAGATTGATCCCTTTGATCCCTGAGCTTTATACTGAGCATGGTGCAGATGGGAAGGAATACCCTGTTGGTCAGTTTTGGGTCATCTGTCCTGTCCTCTCCTCCCCACAGGTGTGACCCCTCTACGCTTTTCTGGTTTTATGCACCCTCCAACTTGGTGCATAACAAAGTTAGCTGACCTTGGTTGTTCTAGCAATAAGTATAAGCAGGAGCCCCTCTGCATACCATTCCTTGGTATTCACTATAGACATCAGACCTTATTTGCTAGAAACAGGCACTCTCTGAAAAACGCACCATTAATTTCAGGGAGTTAGAAGAGACTCAACTAAAAGTAAAATTCCTGAAAAGAAAATCAGTCCTGTTTTAACTCAAACCAGGACATCATGATATTCAGAGTTTTGGCTTATGAGATGCTGAAGGTCAAGTCTGTTATTTATCACCTCCGTAATCCTAATATTTTTCACCTATGTGGTGAAACATTTAATTAACTCTCAAGTGCTTCATTATCTAATTCAGTCTCATGGCATACTTATGATTTGGACAATAATCTTTTTTTAAAGATGAGTGATCTAAGGAAGGACATAGCTTGAGGTAAGAAAACACAGGAGAAGTAACCAGAAGGAATACAAGAGGGTCACAGAAATAATAGACATCATATTTCATAATACGTTCACTGAATATATTACGGTTTTTAATATATTCTTCTGCTCCATTCATTGCACCCCATCTTATGGTGAGAAGTTGTATAGAAACTGCAAATAAATGAATAGAAAGAAAAATTAAAAGAAAAAAAAGAGATTTACACTAATTATGTATTATATTCCCAAGTATTAGCACTTACATATAGTATGCATGATAGGCCTAACCACACATATTTACAGCCAAAACAGGCCATTTACTAGAGATAAAATGTCTTAAAAATTAGAATAAAATGGAAAGAAAGAGGACCACTAGTTCCGAACTGAAAAAAATAACCTTACTTGCCAGGGGAAAAGAGTATATAAGTAAAACTGAGCTACACATGTAAATGGATGTGACTGTGTGCACAACCAGTGCTTTCCAGTACCTTCATAAATAGACCCAATCAATCTCAATATCAGTAAAGAAAAGTTGAATGATGCTACCCTGCTTTGTAGAGCATTTGGGTGCCCACTTGATGAAGAATACTGTTGAACCATGAGGTTTCATTGGGTCCAAATTAATAGGAGCTATTGAATGCGATTGCTCCATGTCTTCCTCTCCAAATTGGTGTCTGAATCATAGTTGGTAGGAAAACGTTTATTTTTATGGATATGTTACAGCAAGTCACCTCACAGCGGACATATATGCTACAGAAAAACAAAAAAATGTTATTGTAATGTAGGAACAGTAGTGTTAAACATAAGAAATATGTCAAAACCAGCTGTGACAATATTCTAAAAAATATAATTTAAAACTTTTAACATGATTTATGAAATTCTGAATGGGAAAAAGTCCAATATAAAGGTTGAGAAGAGTTTCCTATCGTGTGCCCAAAATTAGAAACTCAAAAACCTCAAAATCACTTTAACATGCAACACAAAATAAGTTCTGCAGTAAAATTCCACTAGTCAGAATTGGATTATTGAACTGGATTTTTCCATCTTCCTTTTGATTTTTTGATTCAGGATTCTTATGTCAGCACAGTAACATTGCCAAATGAAAGCGCAATTGAATTAGTTTAAGAAAATATCAAAACAGTACTGCAGCAAAATAATTGTTTGGCTGGATAAATTAAATAATAGGATATCTGGTCCCAAATAAACTGATTTTTCTCCTCTTATCTTTGGTAAGCTCCATAATCAAACCTTAACCACTATGGTGGGTTGGCCTTGGCTGGCTGCCAGGTGCCTATCCAGCTGCTCTCTCACTCCCCTACTTCATGAGAATAGAGGGAGGAAATAGGATAAAGACAGGTAGATTACTTACCATCACAGGCAAAACGTACCTGACTTTGGGAAAATTAATTTAATTTGTTATCAAGTAAAATAGATTTAGACAGTGAGGAAAACCCGAAACAAACAGCCCTCCCCCACAAAAAAAAACCAAAAAACAAAAAAACCCAACAAAAAATATTTTCCTCCCACCCTCCTTCACTCTTCCCAGACTCAACCTCACTCCTTCATTCCCAGCTCCTCTATGTCCTTGTCCCTGAGCAGCACAGGGTGGTATGGGGAATGGGGAATTATGGACAGTCCATAAAAATTGCTTTCTGATGCTCCTTCCTCCTCACACTTTTCCTCTGCTCCTGCATAGGTCCTCTCCACAGGCTTCAGTACTTCGGGATAAAGCTGCTCCATAGAGGGTTCTCTCTACAGGCTGCAGTTCTTCAAGAACTGCTGCAATGTGGGTCCTCTCCAACGCGTACAGTCCTTCAGGAATAGACTGCTATGGCGTGGGCCCCACACAGTTGACAGCTCCGGACAGGAGCCTGTTCCAGCATCGGCTCTCCACGAGCTGCAGTTTCCTTCAGGGCACAACCACCTGTTCTGGTGTGGGGTCCTCCATGGGCTACAGGGTCAGTACCTGCTCTGGCGTGGTCTTCCATTGGCTGCAGTGGGACAACCTGCTCCAGCATGGTCTTCTCCATGGCCTGCAGGGGAGTCAAAGCTCTGGCACCTGGAGTACCTTGTCCCCCTCCTTCTTCTCTGACTTTTGTGCCTGCAGGATTGTTTCTTACACTTCTTTTTTCCTCACTCTTCTCTCACACACTCCACTAAACAGTATTTTTACCCCTTAAATATGTTTTCACAGAAGTGACACCACCTTAGCTGATGGGCTTAGCTGTGTCCTGTGGTGTGTCTGTTGTGGAGCTGCCTGGAACAGGCTGTGCCTGGGATGGGGCAGCCCCTGCTCTCTTCTCACAGAGACCCCCATGAGGTCCCCCACTACCAAACTCTTTCTGCCTATACCCAATACAATCACACAGACTACACACTGTACATTTAGCCAAGCAAAATGCTAAGAAAAATAAATAAATCACAGAATGATCTGGCAAAATTGCACTGTGCATGAACATCCACATGGAATGATTTCACGATTTCACTCCCTAAAACATATTACCTTTCGTCAGGAAACAATAAAAAAAAAGGAGTATCTTTTTAGTTCACCTCAATGTTACAGCAGAGACTGATTTTTCAGTTTCTTGTCTGTGTGCATTTTTTGGTATAGTATGCATCTATGTATGTGAAAATTTGTAAACTACTAACATATGCCATAGGGATCAGGGTTAGAAATGGGAGTGTATATTATATTTAGATTCAGAGACTATAGTAACAGAACTTAGTCCCTAAATTCAAAGATTAATGTCACAATGCAACTTTCATAGAAAGAAAGGCATTTCCAGATAGATGGTCATACTTGCTACTGTTTGTAACAGTTAGCAGAGCTTAATGGATAGACTTTACAAGGAAAACACATAAGCTTCCTGTCCTGTGAGGATTTTAATATATAGCACATTTATCAGGAACAATTTTATAGTCACAAGGTACAAATCTATGTGTTGTTTAATAGGAGTCTTAAGCTTTTTTTACTTTATTTTACATGCATATTTAAGAACAGAGATTCCAATAAAAATTACAGAATTTGAAGTGCAAGGCAGTTGGTGATAACACATAGAAGAAAGAGGAAAGAAGGCCTTACTGAGTTCATCAGTCCACATGCATATGTCAAAATACATACATTGTATTGTCTCTGAAATTAGGGTTTAGCTTTCTGGTCTTACAAAAATGAAATACTGTGTTTGTCCCACATAATTTTCACTCTGGCTAAATATTATTTGTTGATACTGAATGGTGATGGGAGAGGAATGAAATTTAGCCACTGGAGAATAGCCTCCACTATACCTATACACTGTATATCTTTCTTTTTCTTAGGGGCAGTATCCCTAGTTTCATGTGAACTTATTCATTCTTTAAGGTTTGGACTGGGTCCACTGCACATGGATACATAAGAAAATAAGCTTCTTAATAATGTAAAAAGATAAATATGTGTTAAAAGTAATTTTATCTACAATAACTTTGAAATTGTGAAAGAATAAATCTTTAAAAAATAGATCCAAAGCAGACAACTTAGCTATTTTTTTTCAGGCCCAAAGTTGCACTTGGGTCTAAATAAAATGAAAGGGAAGTAACATTTTCTCATGCAGCTTGCAGTCCAAGGCTGCACTGGGATTCAGTGGTGTGCTACCTAAAGGCTTAGGAAAGTTACTGGAGTTTAAAACTAGAAGGGTAAGGATGCTAATTGGTCCCTGAGTCTGTGGTCATAAGATTTAATCCAAAAAATACTTTCTATCTGTGGACATCAACTGTAGAATCACAGAGCTAAAATCTGAATTTATTTTTTTTCTTTTATGCCTCTTTTAGATCACAGTCCTGTACTCACATCCGTTTGGGATGTAGTAGTATCTGTTTGTAGGACTTGATGAGATTTTGATATAATGAACAGGGTGCTCAGGGAAGCCACTCCTACACTTCTCTTAGTTCCTAATGATTTGCAAAAAGTTTTCTGCATCAGTGAAATGAAGGCAGGAAGGCAGGCAGACACAACACGTTTCTTTCCGTCTACTTGGAACTTGCAGTGATAATTTGGGATCTCAGTTAGTACATTCACTCCTGGCACTCATTAGGAAAAAGGATTAAGCATTGCATATGCGCTGAAGGAATAAATGTTCTTGTATGCCTGAGTTGCACTTACAAGCAAAAAATCAGAGGCAAATATGCACTTTGAGCTAAAACTCAACAGAGTTTTGAGCTTTGAACTCCTTCCAACACAATAAAGATTGACATTGACTTGCCTCTTTACAGTATTAATACGCACCTTATGCCATTAGACAGTGTAATGAAATTCACGTCTGAACATTTGTTATTAGGAACTGGTTGTCAAACTTTATTTTGAAAGCCTGTTATGGTAAACATTAGAACCTTGATCTTTAAGACAACTAGATATAGAAAGACTTTTCTTTCCACTTTGAACCCTATTTAGAGGCCAGGATCTAAGACACCAAGAGGAAACTCAGAGCTTTTGAAAGAAATGGACAATTACATTGTGTTTTCAAAAGCAGTGGTTCCTCTTATTCACCTTGCTTTTAGAACACAGACCCAAATCTGAAGACTCATCTTTGCATTTAGTGTCACCCTTTTTGCAAAGATTCACTTATTACTGGGATCGTCCACAGAGTATGGTAGATAACAAATGATGTTTCCTTTATAAGAACCAGGAGCATTTCCCAGGTCCCATATTTGCAGTACCCTTATACTATCTCAGAGTAAGATTTGAATGCACACCAGCCTTTCCTGCCTCCTGGTTTCTGTGAATAAAGACACCACTCATGCAGGCTAAAGAGAGCCCTGGGACACTCCAGCGTGTCTTTCATCCAGCATTACTGGGGGACCAGGTTCTTAAGGTTCACTGTGATGCACGGTGTTGCAATTTAGTCTAGACACAGCCAATGTAACTACATGCATCAGACTAGCTCAAAGGAAATCAATATTGTTTAAAAATATCTCTATGTTTTATGATCAGATTTGTTCTACTTTCTGTCTGGTGTGTGATATTTATTATGTCTTTTAAAACAATAATAGTACCGTCCTTGCAAAAATAGTTCCTGTGATAAGAAGAAATGTACAGCTCTCATCAATATAGAAAAAAACATAAACCAACAGAAAATGCTAGTAATTTTCCCTCCAATTTCAGTAGACAAGAACTGTAGAAAAAAATAAAAGTGTGTTACTGCAAACTCACATCTTCCAGAGCGTGGAGCATAAACAGAGTCATGAAGTGTGAGGAACAAGAACAAACTTTGCATGTCTTTAATCTAAGATGTCCTTCCAAAGACGCCTCCTGCTATCTGTGTTATGTGTTAACAGGATACCAGCTATGTCAGTACAGGCACACAGCATGGAAATGTGAACTGTCCCTACCATTTCACTGAGTGCTCATAGACAAAGAATGGCACTCTAAGTGTCAGTGATGCTTTCCTGCTTATCAAACCAGTCAGGGAAGGAGACAGCTTACTGTTATGTCTATAATTTTCCTTAAAATAAGTATTAGTACATTGAGTAGCAGCTTGGAAAGGGACATTAAAAAATGTGATAGAATGGTGTAAGTCTGCATATTCCAAGTAAAATTGTGTGTAGGAATGCTTCTGGACACTAGTGTATGATTCTTTTTACTATAAAACAGTGAGAATATTCCCTGCCACAAATCTGTCCTGTGCTAGCAGGAACTGTGTTGCAACCGTGTTGCAGGAAAAACTAAGAGAATAATTGTTTAATAGACAACATGCTTGCAGCCATGATGTTCCTGGGGCTGAGGAGCTTTGCCAAAAGGAGACAGTGCCCAACAATGTTCCCAAGCATGTTTAAATTCTCAGAGTAGAAGTCACAGGTAGTCCAAATGCAGGACTTGTGATTGTGATATCCATATGGCATACGGCATATGCAGAGCAAAAATCCACTTTGGTAGATTGTGTCCTTTTTCATGTAATGACAATGAAGACTTCATTAAATGATACTGGGCACCAAGATAAGTGAACTTATATAGCACCACCCATAACTAAATTATGTCACTCTGTACCTACAGTGCTTTCCATGACTTCTGGACAATCATGGAATGAGACAAGACCCTGTTACTACATGTTACTATAAATCTGACTTACATTTGACTCTCAGTGTTCCATATAACAAAGGCACATGTCAAATACAAGAATTATAGGTTAAACTGAAGGATGCAACCATCAATGTTTGACAACTCTTTCAATTGATACTGCAGTCACTGACATCAACTTTCTCTCACTGACAGAAATTAGTGATGTGGAAGACCTTCGTGTCAGCAGACCAGACCCACAGTAGTCGTCCCTGAAATTCTCTAAATATCTCTGTCCTGGAGCCTCTGCTGGTCATTCTCCCCACTTCAGAGAGTAAAGTTGACTTAAAAAAAAGAACTCCTTTCATGCTTTGTCTGCCTCGTATAATTTTTGCTGATTTCTAGCAGCCCTCTCCTCTGTTTTCATTCAGACCTCATCTTTCCCCATTCAGCTACAGAAAATATCACATCTTTCTGCATAGGTTCTTGCTTAGAATGTCTATTAGAAGTGACTTGGACTTACTATACTCTAAGGATGGTAAGCTTTCTGAGTGGTGGTCTTCTGAGAGTTTGTAATATATATGGAAAACCAAACAAACCGAGTATATTCTGAGTGCTGTACAGCACTTTATAAGCAAGCATCGGAACGTACAATACAATTAAATCTATTTTTCCCTATTCAAACACCTCTATTTTTAGCATTTAACTAATGTTGAATTCCCTGTTTTAAAGACCTAATAAGTGTTTAGCATGGGATAATATTGATTTATTGTGGAGCAGCAATATGCACTAGCAATTTATAGTTCCCACTTCATATTTAATTTTAAAAAAGTTTATTGTATATTTTCAAAGGAAACAAGTTATCTACTTTGTTTTATTGTTCCATTCACATCTATCTCTTCTGGTGTATATTATAAGAAACCTAAAACTAAACCACGTATAAGTTAGTCAGTCTGTGCTGATGTAGCAATATGCCATTATAGTGGTGTGCTCACTCTAATCAACCCATGGTTCAGAGTATACTACACTGTTGCATATGTACATTAGTTCAGGATATAAGAAAAAGATTACAACACTTGACAGCATAGCTGTACTTTGCAAATAACTTTGTGGAATTCATCCAACATAATCTCTGGACATCTGCATTACAACTAGAGATACGATGCTCCCCTAGGATCCCTTCTTTCAACATTAAGAAGAAACCTGTATTTGGTATGTTGACTGTGACCAAAAAAGTGCCTATTGACACTTTCTATTGTTTGTAAGATAAGCGTAGGGTGAACAGTTAATTGAAATGCATTTGGTGTGAATACCTGACATGATTAAATAAATATTATCCACCATGTGGACACATTTTGTTTAGTCTTTCAGATTGTACAGTTTGTTCAGATAGTGTAACTACAACACTGAATTCCCCTCAACTGTACTCGTGTTCTCTCTGCATTTTTCTTTATTTTACACCTGTAAATCCACAACACTATGGCTGTAACAACTGCACTTTGTAGTCATTGGGAGCCTGAAGGCTTGAAAATATTATTGTGAATGGTCATAAATTTTAAGTTTGAAATAGTGTTGCCTGCATTTCTAAAATAGGGGTATATAACACTATGAATAAAACTAAGCAAATGTATGTACTGCACATATTCCATTAAAGCGTTAAAGAATAGACACCCATAATCATAAAACCAGAAGAGGCAACTAGATAAAGCAAGCCTCATAACAATTTATCCGGCTATCACAATACTGAAACGGATACTAACTCATGTACTAGCTAAGCATTCTGATCTGAGCAAAAACAAGATTTCCAAACTCGTTTAACCCAAACACTTTCTAATATTTTTTCCCCAGAATGAATTCATAGAATCATAGAATCATAGAGTCATAGAATCACAATAGTTTAGGTTGGAAGAGACCTTTAAAGGTCATCTAGTCAAACCCCACTGCAAGGAACAGAGACATCTTCAACTAGACCAGGTTGCTCAGAGCCCCGTCCAACATGACCTGGAATGTTTCCAGGGATGGGGAGTCTACCACCTCTCTGGGCAATCTGTTCCAGAGTTTCACCACCCTCAATGTAAAAAATTTCTTCCTTTTATCTACTCTGAATCTACCGTCTTTTAGTTTAAAACCATTACCCCTTGCTCTACTGCAACAGGACTTGCTAAAAAGATTGTCCTCATCTTTCATATGAGCCCCCTGTAAGTACTGAAAGGCCACAATAACGTCTCCTCAGAGCCTTCTCTTCTCCAGGCTGAACAACCTCATCTCTCTCAGCATGTCTTCGTAGGAGAGGTTCTCCAGCCCTCTGACCATTTTTGTGTCCCTCTTCTGGATCTGCTCCAACAGGTCCTTGTCTTTCCTGTGCTAAGGATTCCAGAGCTGTTGCAATACTCCAGGTGGGGTCTCATCAGAGTGGAGTAGCAGGATTCTATATAAGTTCATAAAGTTAAATTGGACAGAATAAACATAGGCAAGAAAGGTTACAGGTTGATTCACATTTTAAATCATACCAAATTCAAATTCAAAAGATGGTGCTGTGAGATTTAATGCATGTTCAAAATCATTATTAAGCACAGTAAAAATTAACATAATGTTAATAAAATGCTCAAATGTTGTTGGATTTTTTTTTCCAAAAAAATATTTCAATCTATAAAAGGATAAGTTTTTCTTAGTTTCTGCTGAGTGTAGGGTATCATTTACTGATATTAGTGACTTGTTACTAAGTCAGAAATAGAAGTGTTCTTCTTTATCAACAACAAAACAAAAAAAATGGCCTTAGTGGAAAGGCAACAACAGTATTACCCATCATCATTTCAATATTGGAAATACAACAGGTTGGAATCTAAAAAGACTTCAAGTTTCATTAGAGTTTACAGTGGTTTACAGTACTCTACACAGTACAAACAAGCAGTCGGGTTTTGAGCACTGTTGTAGCATTCTTTCCAAAGTAAAGTAGCACATTAATATCTCTGTTACTTACAATGAAGTATTTGTCTATACTTTGCAGTTGTAAAAGAGATTATTAGCTAGTTAGTTTGTACAGTTTTTTGCTTTTCTATACTATATTTATAATTGAATGGTACTTCTTTTCAAAAGAAGCAGATCTAGTACTTGTGATCATACCAGACTGGGATGTCAGGTTTGACAGCTATCCTCAGAATCTCATAAAGTGTTCCTGGGTCAGACAATTAAAGGTTAAAGAATATTTTTCTTCTTCTGCAATGTCTCCTTTTCTTACTATTGAAACCTAATCCTCCAACAGATTTTTTGCTATCATTTTTTAAGTTATTATTTCAAAAAATTTTAATTATTTCACATTTTTCCTTCCATTGCTGTTGAAACTGGAGGTTTCCAAGTGGTTGCTTGAAGAAAAACAACTTTGTAACCTGGATGTGGTGCATGCAGTTTGCATCTCATGAAATAGCATTCTATTTTTTACCTTCTTAAGTGAAGGCAAAAAGTGATATTCAATGAGAATCTTCTTTAAATTACACAACTATGAAATCAATTCATAACTAAGAAATCAATTCTTCTGACAAAAATGTACTAGTTTTTTAAATATCCCTAGAACAAAATAGTCCTTCACCTGTGAACATCACTATTACTATACCAACAGATGACATCATACAACAGGTTCAGAACAGCTGCTTTCTCTGAAATACTTCAATTTCAGGCAAGTGCTGTGGAATCATACACTATACTCTGTAAATGAGTACCACACTCTGATGAAAAGTATGATTTGTCCCTGAAATATAATGGTCTCCGTGAACAATCAATGCTAGTCACCTATGCAATTTGGCTGCAACTTGTGATATTCTAACACTGCAAAGCAACTGCAAACTTTGTTTTATTTAACTTCATTTATAAAATCTATTAATCTATGCATTAGCAATAAAAATTTGGAGTTTTGCCAGCAAGTTTCAGCTTGCAAAACATTGTGCCTGAGAGCAAGATTGGAACAGAATGTAAGAGTAGTTTGGTTTTCTTTTTTGGCGGGGTAAGGGGGGATGTTTTGTTGTGGGTTGTTTGGTTTTTTTTTTTACCCAGTTGAATGATTGCTCCCAAAAAAAATGTGACAACGGTGGATATGGTTCGTCTGACCAAATGGAAACATCCACAGCATGAGCATAGTGGCTAACTAATCACTCTTCATTACCTTTACAGTCAGTGGAAAGAAATAAGGATTTTTAGCTGCTAAGATTCATCTCATCCCAATAACCTACACCTGTCAGGTGAATTGTCTTCTAGAAGGGTTTCTATCTCTCCAATAACTCAGACAAGGGACTTTTCAGGTACAGACATCTAGCTCAAGGGAGAACTGAATCCCATGTTTTGTATCTAAAATATAATTTCTGAAAACAAAACAAAACAAACAAAAAACCTGTATTCTCCATTTTCTTTACAACAATGACTGTCATTTATTTCAGAGAAAGAGATGTGATAAATTTCATAACAGTGGACACTTCATTAGCTCACACTGCTAATCAATAACCATGGTGATCAAAGTTGTGATTATTCTAGCACTCCACAGAACAGTTTATCCTTTTTAACATTTCTGATGAGGAACTTTTTTTTCACCTTGAAGGTTGTTTTTGTCTTCTCCTCAATTGGAATTTAAGAATTGTCTTTTAAGGTTCCAACAATACAGATAGGTGTAGTACAGTCCTTTTCAAAAGTTCTTTAATAAGTAAGATCATTCCATAAAGCATATTGTATACCTAAATACATCTGGAAACTTTTAAAATCTTTTCCATATTGTCATATTACATAGCTGGTTTGTGACAAACCTAGAAAACTGAGAAAAAAAAAATCTGGAAAAAAATCTAAAATTGTAACACTTCAATCGGACTTAATATCAATGTATGAGTTTCTCAGCTGCAATAAAGTTGACTGAACAAAATTCTTTGATATGTTAATTTTTTTTTTCTTTTTAGAAAAGAAAACTTTTATTAGAAGTGTAACGTGCAGTAGTCTACATAGTGGACCATGAACCCCAAACTAATGTAGTCTTGTGAAAAAAATCTGATTCTAACAAGGGTGGCTTGGCTGAGCAGGGATCTTCTAGAACTTAGGTAGAAAATCTGTGGGGCCAAAGATCAATTAGAGTTTAAGGTGGTCAGCACTGCAAGGGACAACAAAAAGGGCTTTTTAAAATAAGATAATAGCAAAAGGAGGATCAGAGATAGCATTGGCCCATTGCTTGATGAGGTTAGTCACCTCAGAAATAGGGATGTACACAGCAGAGACATTTAATGTCTTCTTTGCCTTTGTCTTCAACACTGATGATGGGCCATGGGACCCTTGGAGCCCTGTATTGGAAGACCATGACTGGGGGAATGATAAACTCCCAGCCAAACCTGAAATGGTTCAAGACTTGCTGCTTGTTTATGCACATAAATCTATGTGCAATAATCATTTATGCACATAAATCTATGAAACCCAAGAGAGAATTTATGGAAATGAGTGATATTCATACCAGGGTAGTGAAAGAGCTTGCCGATGTTATCACGAGACCTCTCTCCATTATTTTACAATGGTCTGGAGAGGTCCCAATCCACTGTAAGATGGCAAATGCTGTCCCAGTTTTTAAGAAGGGTAAGAAGGAAGACCCTTGTATTTATAAGGCTGTCAGTCTCACTTCAGTGCCTGATAAAATTGTGGAGAAGGTTATTGTGGGAGTTTTTGAAAAGCACTTGAGAGACAATGCAGTCGTTGGTCATAGCCAGCATGGGTTCATGAGGGGAAAGTCCTGATTAACTAAATTTCCTTTTACAACAAGGTCACACATCTAGTTGACTAAGGGAAGCCAGTAGATGTGGTAGGTTTGGATTTTAGCAAAACTTTTGATACTGTCTCTCACAATATCTTTCTGGACAAAACATGTAGCACACAGCTAGAAAAGTCCATAATACGTTGGATGAGCAATTGGTTGACAGGTTGGGCTCAAAGAGTTATAGTAAATGGGGTTACATCAGACTAGTGGCCAGTGGGCTTCTCCAGGACTCAAATTTAGGGCAGTGTTCTTCAATGTTTTTATAAATGATCTGGACACAGGAATCAAACGTGCATTATGCTTGCCAATGATAATAAGTTAGGAGGAGCTGTGGACTCCTTGAGGGTAGAGAGGCCTTACAGAGAGATCTGGATATATGAGAGAGCTGGGCAATCACCAACTGTATGAAATTCAACAAAAGCAAACCCTGGATTCTCCACCTGGGATGTGTAATCCTGGTTATATGTAAAAGTTGGGGGTAAAGATGCTGTAGCGAAGCTCTGAAAAAAAGATCTGGAGGTTTGGGCTGATGGCAAGTTGAATGTGAGTTAACAGCCAAAAGGGTCACCCATGTTCTGAAGCCCATCAAGCATAGCATAACTAGCTGGTTGAGGGAGGTGATTTCCCCAGCCTACACTGCACTGGTGTAGCCTCACCTTGAGTACCATGTGCAGTTTTGGGCACCTCAATATTAGAAGGACATCAAACTATTAGTCTGCCCAAAGGAGGGCAACCAAGATGGTGAAAAATCTTGAGGGCAAAATTTATGAGGAGTGTGTGAGGTCACTTGGTTTGTTCAGTTTAGAGAAAAGAAGGCGAGGGTGATGTCATCGCAGGCTACAACTTCCTCAAGTGGGGCAGTGGTGGGGGAGCTGATGATCTCTCTCTGGTGACCAGCAATAGGACATGAGGAAGTGAAATGAAGCTGCATCAGGGGAAGTTCAGAACGTACATTAGGAAAAGGTTCTTCACTGAGAGTGCGGTCAGTCACTGGAACAGGCTTCCCAGGGAACTGGTCTTGGCACAAAGCTTGTCAGAGTTCAAGGAGCATCTGGACGATGGTCTTAGTCATATGATTTAGTTTTAGGTAGTCCTGCGAGGAGCAGGGATTTGGACTCAAGCATCCTTATGGGTCTTTTCCAACTTGAGATATTTTATGATTCTTTGATTTGCATATGGATTGATCCCAAAAAGGAGAAAATAAAAGGATTTCCTAGAAAAAAATATGAGGAAAAATAATAAAATTGAAATAGATAATGGACAAAGCAAAGAAATAAGATATATAGGTTTGAACATGAAAAAAATTACTTTCTTTTTAAAAAAGAAACATCACAAAGGAGGCTAAAAGTGAAAAAAAGGCAGAGGAAATAATTAGAAAGGATATAAACTGGGCTGAGAAGCAAAATAAAGCACAGCAAGAAAGCGAGAGAGAAAGAGAAATATATCAAATGGAAATGAAAGTGAAAAAGGAAAAAGGATAGAACACAATAAAATAATGTCTTCAAAAAGTCTCCTAAAGACACTAAGGGAAAAAACAAGGAAAATTCCTCTATGGATGATTTTATGTGGTTAATAAAGAAAACGAAGACATCAAAAGGAAGAAAACAAAAATGAAGGGCAGGAATAAATGGTTGTATTTCTCACTGGAATGAGCTTACTCTCGGGGTCCCAGGAGGATATATGCAGTGACCTATGATATTCACTGTATTTATATAAGGGAGTGAATAATGAGCTGCCAAATTCTACAGATAAAAAAGATTTTCCAAGAAAGTAAAAAAGAAAGGTGACTGCAAAATGTTGCAGATGGAGCTCATTGTATTCAGCGATAACAAATGACAAAGATAATTCAGTGCTCTTAATTCTATGTAAAGCACACATGAAAATATCACCCTAGCTGTGCAGACAGAATGATAGTCTTTGAAATAGTGATTGCCATTCTCAAAACTCATCTTAGAGTAATTTTAAATAGTCAAATACCATGTCAGAAATTAAATGTGAAGGAGTACAGAATAAAATTAAACAAACAAACAAACAAACAAATATTGTCATATGGTATACTCCATGCTGAATAACATGTGCTAATCAGCCACCTCATAAAAATCTAGCAGATTTAGATAAAGTACTGAGAAGGATCAAAAGGGTATTCAGAAGCGTGGAATGACTTCCATATGAAATGACACTGAAGAAAGTGTGTTTCTCAGCTTGAAAAGAAACAGCGCATGGAAGATAAGATGGAGGTCTGTAAAGACATGAATGGTTTTAAGAAAGTAAATAAAAAGTGGTTACTGATTTTTTCTCATTATACGGATAAAGAAGAAAAATATGGAAAATGATTGGATTGATTAAACAACAGTCTAAAGCAAATTGTTAGGAAGAATTGAAGTACTTAACCATAACATTAATCTCATTGTCACAAGATATTAAGGAGGAAAAGAGTGAGTTCTAAAAGAGGTTGGGGAAATATTGGTTGTTATCGCACTGGTTATTATCACACTGCTTGGTTATTATTACACTGGTCCAGATGTACCTTCTGCCTCAGAAAGTTCCTAAATGTTAAGTCAAAAGCTGAAAGAACTTGTATGAGGAAGGATCATAACATATTTTCCCTAAGCACCTACTAAAAAATTGGCATACCTTTGGTTTGAACAGAAAAGAAATTTTTAATGTCTAAGAAAATGAGACAATGGAATGCAGGAAGAAAAAAAAAAAGAGTTAGGAGGCAACATAGGAAAATGAGGAAAAATTAAATTGGGAAATCTTAGTAAACTTCATATTGCTTCTTTTTAGTGGTTTTGAATAACAGGCAACTTAGGCTATGGTAGATGGATATTTATTATAACCATTGTATTCATTCTTCAGAAATATTAAAATTATATAGATAGCAAAAGTAATCTGACAGGGTCAAATCAATATTTTGACAGAGTTTTTAAGACTTAGGTATGGACTTCTATAAAACAAGAAATACTGCAGCAACGACGGAGAGAAATCTCATCTTAGCCAGCTTAAACATCCGTGAACATAAGGTTAAGACACTATTATGAACACTTAAGCACATAAAAATTATGCTTTTAACCGCATAAAATCATTTTATATGCATTGTACCATAAAAGCCAAAGGAATTGTGATAGTTAAAATATGTATTTACAACAGCTTGACCTTCACATTTTGGCTTATAAAACAATGAGCTGAATAGTGCATTTGTCATTTAAAGCTTATAAAAAACCAAGAAAATAGAAAATTAGTAAAAACAATCCTCCATTAGATTTTCACTGTCTTCATTTACGTGAACATCTTATTTAATCTGCTTAATTTAGTAGCAATATGTCAGATGGATTTCTGCAGCTGAAGGTCATACAATCAGGCAGCACCAACCTCAATGGTAAACATCTCTTGGAAAATAAGATTTCATCGGTACAGTCAATAAACAAGCTGCCATCCATAAAACCAAAATACACTCTAATCAAAGAGAGACACATGCGTTTATGATTATGTTTCCAAAAACTGTGGGTCATGCTCCTCTGGATGAGGCATAAAAACTACCAGATGGTCAGGGGCGGCATAAGAAGGAGTGGGTTTATTACTTCTGTTCATAATACCAAAATTTGATCATTATGCTAAGCAAAATAGAAGTGTAAGTTTTTAAAATTCACTTGGTAGTAGACAAAGGGAGGCATGCAACACAGTTTGTGAAATGCTGCTCTAAGGATCTGCAATTACAGTAGATTATTTTACTAGAATATAAAACATTTAGTTCCCCTCGTATCCAAAGAAAAATGTTCAGATATTATATTATAAACATCACTGAATATGCACAACTTTTTTTTTTTCCCCTTCCCCCTTTCACCTCCAACCATCCCCTGCCCCTTCTGGATACTTGTAAGTCTGTCCAGAAACAGAGTATTAGAGTATTTACACTCTGGGCATTATGCCATGTACATTTTTCTTGTGGCTTTCATTCTCTTGTATTAATGACAGTAAAATTAGAATTCCATACTGCAACAAAGGATGAAGTGAAACAAGGCAGCAAGTGAAAGCAAAAATGAAACAAAGCAAAATAACATTCAAACAATTATACACATTTCCTTTGATTACAACTGAAAGGAAACTAGGGTCTCTGTCTGAGATGTTCCTATGGTAGGAACAGTCATGATACCTTCAACGTTTATATTTAATGACTACCTAGGTGGGAAACTTGAGCCTGCTGTACTTGTTCATGATCAGCCACCCAGGTCCACCTGAGAGCCTCCTGAGTACCCTGCCTTGTCTCCATTTTGTCCTATGTCACATATTGCAGGTGGCTTTGGATGCTTATGTATGAGCAGCTGAACAGCAGCCCCTCATGAGGATTCACTGTGTTCACAGTAGATTTTTTCTCCTACCTAATTCTTTAGAGTCCAGTGTATATACTGACTAGAGCCCTGTTGAGTATAATGGGAGTTTAGCTATATTTCACATGTACGTACATACATGTACATAACCTAAATGAGGTGTTTTAATGAATCCCATCCCTATAATTAGTTGTGACTACTTCATCCCCAAAATATGATGTCCTGGTTTGGGGTGGAGCAGAGCCAACATTTCTGTTCAGTGAGGGAGGCTCTTGCTTACACTTGTTGCTGTGGCAACCAGGGTCAGCTGGCTTCGTTGTTTGCTCTGTGGAGGGGTCACACCTGTGGACAGGTCAGGTGACCCAAACTGACCAATAGGGTATCCCATCCATCTGCCATGCTCAGTATAAAAGCTGAGGGATCAAGAAGATCAGGTTGGCTCCTCTCTAATGATGCTTTTTTAAGGGCTTGTCTTCTTCAGATCTTCTCCAGTGGATTCTTCTTTGATGGACTGTTTCTTCAATGACTGATGTCTGAGGAGGACCCCATCAACTCATCTGCCTTTTGATCCTGGTCAGTGTGTTCCAGTTCCCATTTGTCCCTGAGTTCAGTCTGGAACTTTCACAGTGCCTACCAGTGACATCTCCCTGGGAGCTTGATATGATCTTGTGTATATTTGTATATATTGTATCTATTTAATAACATCCTTCTTTGTTTTATTATTAATTTTTCATTAAAGTAATTTAGCTTTTTTCTAAACTCTTAACTCTATCTCTTTTCTTCTTCTCCTTAGAGTGAGAAGAGGGGGAGAGCATTTGTCATCTTGTCGTTGGTCAACCCAGCCTAGACCATGACAGATTTATTGGGGCCCAATGTGGGGTATGAGTTTGCTCAGGGAATGTTGTTCTTAACTGAAATGTTATATAGTGCCTTTAGAGAGCATTGTTTGAAGCTAATAGATACAATGCTGCTGAATTTGCTGAATATGTTGCATAGTTTACTTGCTCTTTGTATTTGTATGCAGTGATTTAAATGTGCTATTTTTGTATGGTTTGTCATTCAGATGTATAATATGGTTAGTTGGATAATGGTTATACCTGCATATTTTGTGTATTGTGTGATGGATTTTATTACTAATTACACTTTTGGTTTCACCTAGGAAAGGTTTATCTTGCCCTTTAATGCTTATGTCAAAGAACTAGGGGATGGAAACCTTTTGGGCTGCTTTGAAAATGAATGTTACTTTCAAAAAATTGAGATTTTGTTGCTGGTTCTCCTGAATACCTTGTAGGGGTTGTTTTGTTTTAAATGTTGGTGCAGCAGTGGGTACTGTGTGACATGTGTTGCTGCTACTCATATCCTGCAGGACAATTCACAGCTGGCACAGACAGAAACCACTCCTCAAGCTACTCCCCCACCAGCACCAGTCCCAGTGGCATTAGCCATGCCAGCCACCCCCCACCAGCCACTCAGCAGTGTGCAGTAACAATTACTCTGCTGCCTGCATCAGCACCAGCCACTACTGTCACCACTCCAGCTGCTTCAACAATGAGTGCTGCTGGTACTCAAACTCCAACTGAGCTGGTACAAGTTGCCCTGGTTACCAGGAAGCAGAAAACAAGATCAACTTGTTCCCCTGTGCCTTACAACAAAGACCAGCAGAAGCCAGGTAGCATGGGAGAAAGTTCTTCTGACAAAGATGAAGGAAAGTGTCCTGCTAAGGCATATTCAGGAGAGGGTCCTTCTAAAGCAGATAAAGGAAAGGGTCCTTCTCAGGCAATGTCAACACAGGAGGAGGACTCAGATGTAGAGATAATTGTTAAACTCTTCTCTATGAAGGATTTGAGAAACATGAGGAAGGATTTTAATTATGAAGAAGGGGAGACGCTTATCTCCTGGTTGCTCAGATGCTGGGGTAATGGAGCTGATTCCATAGACTTAAACGGTAGAGAAGCTAGGCAGTTGGGAAACCTGGCCAGAGATGGAGGCATTGATAAAGTTATTTGGAGAAACACCCAGTCTCTGGAGGCAACTGCTATCAGCTGCAAAGGGCAGGCATCCATTTATGGGTGGTATTGAATGCTGCCCAAGTGAGGGATGAGCATGGAAAAAGGTATGAAGTACTTGAGGGAACTGGCTGTATGAGAGGTGATTTATGGTGACTGGCAAGTGAACGTATAGACCCTAATGAAATGCCATGCAAACAATCTTTGCTAAGAAAATCTGTGCAGAGTGCACCATCAATGTATTCCCATACATTGTCAACAATGGTTTGGGGAGGATGCAATGTTGATACACCAACTGTAAATGAAGTGGCTAATAAGGTATGCCAGTATGAAGATAGCCTCCCTCGTCCCCTCACTGTGGCAGCTGTAGAAAAAATGACTGAGAAAATAGAGGTAATGACCAAGACAATAGCTGAGCAAAATGAGGCAATAGCTAAGAAAAATAAGCTGTTTGAAAAACTGTCTGTGATGGAGAGAGAATCTCAGTCTTCCCTTCAACAGGCCCATGTCTCAGTCATTAAGGAAAAACACCCTGCTACAAAATTGATTCAAAAGAAACAGGACCTGCTCCAGGATTTCCTGCAGCTTTGCTACGGCAACTATGGAGAGGATATGAATAAATGGGATAAAAAACCTACTCCGGCCCTACAAGCACGAGTGCTTGAGTTGGAAGGTAAAGCAGATGGAAGATAGAATTTTTGCAGGAGGGTGGCTGCTCCAACTCATCTGCTGATCATAGATGGTGTCCTCAACGTTAGAGGTGCCCTGCCTCCAGCCATGAGGAGGAAAGGGATAACCGAATTTATTGGACTGTGTGTATTCAATGGCCTGGCACATTAGAGCCACAAAAGTATAAAGCCCTAGTGGATACTGGTGCACGGTGTACCCTGTTGCCATTGAGTCATAAAGGGGCAAAATCTGTTACTATTTCTGGTGTGACAGGTGGGTCTCAAGAACTGACTGTTTTGGAGGCCGAAGTGAGCCTAACTGGGAATAAATGGGGAGCTGTGACTGGCCCAAATGCTCTGTGCATCCTTGGCATAGACTACCTCAAGAAAGGGTATTTCAAAGACCCAAAAGTGTATCAGTGGACTCTTGGTATAGCAGCTGTAGAGACTGAGGATGCTACACAGCTGTCTACGTTACCTGGTGTTTCAGATGACCCTTATGTGGTGGAACTGCTGAAGGTTAAAGAACAGCAGGTGCCAATTGCTACTGCCATGGTGTGTTGACAACAGTATTGCTCTAATCGAGACTCTCTGATTCCCATCCAGAACGCGACTTGTTGGCTGCAGACCCAAGGAGTGATCAGCAAGACTTGCTCGCCCTTGAACAGCCTTATATGGCCAGTGCAAAAGTCTGATGGAGACTGGAGATTAACAGTAGACTGTCGTGGCCTGAATGAGATCACACCACTACTGAGTGCTGCTGTGTCAGACATGCTAGAACTTCAGTATGAACTGGAGTCAAAGGCAGCTGAGTGGTATGCTACAATTGACATTGCTAATGCATTCTTCTCAATTCCTTTAGCAGCAGAGTGCAGGCCACAGTTTACTTTCACCTGGAGAGGTGTCCAGTACACCTGGAATCGACTGCCCCAGGCGTGGAAACACAGCCCTACTATTTGCCATGGTCTGATCCAGACCGCACTGGAGAAGCGTGGGGCTCCAGGACACCTGCAATACATTGATGATATCATTGTGTGGGGTAATACAGCAGAAGTAGTTTTCAAGAAAAGTAAGAAGATAAAATAAAAAATAAATAAAATTCTTCTGAACACGGGTTTTGCTGTAAAAAGTAGTAAGGTCAAGGGACCTGTGTGAGACATCCAGTTCTTGAGAATTAAATGGCAAGATGGTTGTTGCCAGATCCCAGTGGATGTGATTAACAAAATAACAGCTATGTCCCCACCTACTAACAAAAAGGAAACACAAGCCTTTTTAGGTGTTGTAAGTTTCTGGAGAATGCATATTACAGGATACAGTCAGATTGCGAAACCTCTATATGAAGCGACTCAAAAGAAAAATGAGTTTATGTGGGGTCCTGAGCAACAACAGGGCTTTGAGAAAATTAAACAAGAGATTGTGCATGCAGCAGCCCTTGGACCAGTCCAAACAGGTCGGGGCATTAAAGATGTGCTCTACACTGCAGCCAGGGACAATGGCCCTACCTGGAACCTATGGCAGAAAGCACCAGGGGAGACTCAAGGTCAACCCCTAGGATTCTGGAGTCGAGGATATAAAGGCTCTGAGGCCAACTATACCCCAATTGAGATAGAAATATTGGCAGCATATGAAGGAGTTAGAGCTGCTTCAGAAGTAATTGGTACTGAAGCACAGCTCCTCCTAGTTCCCCAATTACCAGTACTGGGCTGGATGTACAAGGGTAAAATCCATTCTACTCATCACGCCACCAATGCTACTTGGAGTAAGTTGGTCGCCTTAATCACACAGCGAGCTCGAATAGGAAACACAAATCGTTCGGGAACTGTAGAAGTGATCACAAACTGGCCTGAAGGCAAAGACTTTGGAATGCCACCAGAGAAGGTGGTGACTCGTGCTGAGGAAGCTCCACCATATAATGAACTCTCAGATAATGAGAAACATATGCTTTGTTCACTGATGGGTCTTGTTGTATTGTAGGAAAACATCGCATGTGTAGCTGCTGTGCTACACAATGAGTTGCAGAAGCTACTGAAGGAGAAGGTTAATCAAGTTAATTTGCAAAGATAAAAGCCATCCTGCTGGCCCTAGGCATTGCTGAACGAGAAAAGTGGCCAATACTCTATACTGATTCATGATGGTGGCAAATACTCTGTGGGGATGGTTAAAGTAGTGGAAGCAGAGCAACTGGCAGTGCAAAAGAAAACCCATCTGGGCTGATGAATTAAGGCAAGATATTGCTGACTGACTAGGGAAACTAGTCATGAAGGTACGCCATGTAGACGTCCATGTACCCATGAGTCAGGCCACTGAGGAACACTGAGACAATAGGAAAGTAGATCAGGCTGCTAAGATTTTCCAGACGGATTTGGACTATGAACATAAAGGTGAACTATTTTTAGCTCGGTGGGCCCATGACTCTTCAGGTCATCAAGGAAGAGATGCAACATATAAGTGGGCCTGTGACCGAGGGGTGGATTTAACCATGGATGCTATTGTACAGGTTATACACGATTGTGGAACATGCTCTGAAATCAAGCAAGCTAAAAGGTTAAAACCTTTGTGGTATGGGGGACGATAGTTAAAATATAAGTATGGGGAGGCTTGGCAAATTGACTATATCACACTCCCTCAAACCTGACACCGTAAGCATTATGTGCTTACAATGGTGTAAGGAAGCACTGGCAAAAATAGATTTTCTTTTATGTGTAGGAGGGTAGACGAGTGCTTCAGCACTTAGATAATCCTACTCAGTACAAATAAAACCTCATGAACAATTATACTAAAATAATTTTAGATGTGATTTAGTGCACTGATGATACTTTTGAAAATAAAAATAATTTGAATTATTTTTAGGTACATAGCTCCTTGGTTTCAATTTTTTTTCCATGTTTGCTGTTATGCTATCTTCCTTTGGTTCATAATTTTTCTAAGATAGAAACTAGTTTTTCTGAAATCCATATGAACTGTAGGGGGAAGCTCATATGAAGCATAGAAATCAGAAACTTAGCAAAATATCTTTAAGGTGTTCTTTCTTCATATTGGACTGAAGTCTCTTATCTTTCCACTGGCATTGTTATCAGAGACTGGACTTATTTCATTAAGACTGTACTTCTGGTTTATTGTTAAAAGGAAAAAGATTATTCTTGGGAAAAAAAAAACCAAAACAAAAATACAATTACCCTGAAACTAGAAGAATTTATTTTTTTTTTATATAAAATTTTCAGGATTATTATTTTCTTTTAAAAATTACCATTCTATTTAAATGTATACTTACGAAAAATTTTGAACCAAATAAAAATATTTCTGCAGATCTTCTCCTTCTGGTCAAAACACAGTTTTTTTTATAGTTTAAGTGTGGAAATAATTTTGATTTAGTTCTATGAATTTCAAATTTTCATAATAATGGAACAATGAAGAGCATACGTCAGCAAGATTATACCTCAGCAAACTCTCCAGAAGCAAGGAACCTGAGGAATTAACAAGAATAGAAAGGAATAGAAACTCTTTTTTTGTTACTAAAGTAGGCACCTATGACCTGAAATAATTGGATACAGAGCTGACATCGAAGAAGAATGTGATTTTTACATGCTATTGTAAGAACCATGCCTTAAGATAACACCCCCACCTCTCAAAATAAAAAAAAAAAAAAAGAGGTTATAATATGGTTATATACGTTATGAACACTTATAAATTACTTTTTATAGTCACATCCTCCACACTCTTCGTCACCCAGGGGAAGAACATCAAAACAACTTGAATAAGCAGCTTGAATAAACTTGGGGGATGAGGCTTTTGATTGTGTGAATGGCTTGTTTTTGTTTGTTTTATAATTTGAATTGTCTACATCTGTAGTAGATTGTTTTCAGCTAATTCCTTGCAGCTGTTACTAAATTACAGGCTCTGCTTTCCAAGGCCACTTAGGGAAAGGAAAACTAGTGCTATTTAACCACTAATCTGACTATGTAATGATCTGAATGAAAAGAGGAAAAACATTTGCTATTTCTAGTTGTACAACACAGAATCTTTGCCAACTACTCACGTGACTGAATGGCTACCATTTATTTACCGATAAAAGTAAAGGATAACATTTTTATTTCTTTTAACTTAATATGGCAGGATTTTTATTTTTTTTTAATTAACAGAAGTGTAATTAGCAAAACATTATTTAATAGTAGCCAGTTGTAGCTAAAACATAGCTTCGGTATCTAAAGATGCGAGGGTCTGATTTTAGTTATTGGATTCAGTGTAGACACTAATATACCCAGATGCATAAAATTCACTTGAGCATCTTCAGATTATTTCAGCCTCATTAGCCATGTCTTTTGCAGTATCTAATAGTAAACAGTAATAGATGATTTTTAGAAGAGTCTTCAGAATAACAGGAACTATCAATCAAATTCTCCAGAGTGGTTGTTTAGTTATATGACTTGATAATCCAATTTACAGAAATATGATCGCATTTTTATTCTACCTGGACCAGACAATTTTATATTCACAAGACATTTCCCCATGTTATCTACCAATAATACCGAAAATCATTATGTCTACTGGTTTGACACGTATTTTCTCTGCTAAAAAGAAGAGGGATGCTATAAATGACCTATGTGGGTTTTTTTACAAAATGCCTTTTGGGGCTCTATTCTTATGAAAGTGATAGTTAATAATGCTGCCCTACTTCCCTCTTACATAGTGAAGTTGCTTAATATGTCACTGCAAAGACAATTTTTTTTGTTGTTTTGGGGTTTTTTTTATTTAGCAAAGACGAGGTTTGGTGCCAGAAATCTGAAGGGCTTTATATAGGATTTGAATACTTAATTCTAGGTTATTTTGTTCACAGGAAAATTGTTTTTGGCTTTTCAGTACTGGTTACAAGACAACTACTTCACTTACGTATTAACTTTATAGCATTCTGTAGGCTGAAATTTAGGTTAAGGAATAACAGTAGACAGACTAGATTTAATAAGTGGAGGAAATTACATTGCTGTAGCTTGTCACCAGGACTCATTGAGAGGCAATAGTACTCAGGAGGCCCATAATATGGTGGACATCCGTGAATACTAGCTATTTAATATGAGGCTCAGGTAACGTCTCGCAGACGGAACCTTAATTTGAGGATTTCACTCAAGTATTTCTGATAAATTATGTTCATTATAATTTAAAATTAATAAAACTACATTCTGTAACTTTACAGACCATTGCTTCCTCTTGTTTCAACTCTTACATGTGTCAAAATAAATAATTAGGGAGCAAATATGAAATAGGGATAATACAGAAAAGACATTACAGTGAAAAATATTGTGGATCTGTAGGCAAGTTTAGAACTACATCACCAAGACACCCTAATCTTAATGCATTATATGGCAGGTTTTCCTTCCCTTTTCTACACATATAATACTTTTCAACTCTCTATGCTAGAAAACTTTCCTTGCAAATACTTTGCAAAAATCCTTTTTCCTCTCTCTCCTCTAAGCAGATCATCATTTGCACTATTTGCTCTTAAAGAAACTTATTTCAAAGGCCCTTCAACAATGATAAAATCTTTGTTGAAGACTCAGTCCTGATTCTAATGCAAATGGCAATAATCATCCATCTTTCCAGATAATTTCAGAAAATTATGTTATTATAACCTTGTTGCATTGAATACACTTCTATATGAGGATTGTTTGGTTCCCCCAACCTATTACATGACAAAATATATACAAAGATTAAAATCAGTGTGGATTTTGAAAGAATTTTCCAATTAGAAGCATCAATTTACCTACATATTGTCAGTTCAATTCAGTGGAAAGTGTTTCTACACTTATGATTTTATAGCGTATGTGCAGTCAAGTTCAACCTAACTGTTCATACCTAAATATTACCAAAAAATCACTGCAACGTTTGTGTATCATCTGAGTAGCTAGATCAAGAGAGTGTAGAAATATGTTTCAAATATGGACTGAATATAATATACTCAGCTCTCAAGCTAAGAAATGCAACTAACATGTTCAGTGAAAGCTGCTTTAAATGGATGTTCCAATATTCTTCCTAATCACTTTTATTAAACCTAGGAAAAAAAGTCTGAAGAAAGGAAGAGATTTTGTACACTTTTATTCCTTTGTCATAGAAGAGGTAGATTTTTTTTGCTTGTTCAGTTTTCCTGTAATTCAAGAACACCTGATAACTTCTCTAGTCAATGTAAATAAAACCAATTGTCTAAATGTTGAAAAGGACAAGAAAGTATTTCAGAGTATTTCAGAAAGAGTATTTCAGAAAGCTATCTATAAATAAAAAGAATATAGCCAAGCTTTATAAGCAGAATTCCTTTAAAATAAAAATATGTGCAATAGCCGTAAAACAAATATGGCTGAAAGCTCATGAACATCTGTGATGGCTTGAAGAATCCACAAGAATTTATTGTCATTTAGACAATTATTCTATCAC
This sequence comes from Larus michahellis, assembly GCF_964199755.1. NCBI lineage: Eukaryota > Metazoa > Chordata > Aves > Charadriiformes > Laridae > Larus > Larus michahellis. The sequence continues at coordinate 145,119,100 of NC_133896.1, forward strand.
CCGATGACCCCTCCGCACTCAGGAAGGGGAACCAGGAAAAAACAAGGAAACACAAGGGTTGAAATATAAATAGATTTAGTAGAATAAGACTAAATAATTAACATTATTAACACTAAAGAACCAACACTGATCCCGATACCAATATAAAATATAGCCAGTTATGTCATTAGGAAGCTGTGCACTCCCAACAGTGGACAGAAAATGTAAGACACTGTAAACGCAAAGGCTTTGGGAGGAAGGGAAGGCCCCAGGGGTCTGGTACCAAGGCAAAAAGTTCTCAGGATTTCAGCCATCAAGGAAGAGAGAGATCTCCTCAGCAAACTTTCTAATTTATATTGAGTTTGCTGTTCATCGTATGAAATAATCCTGTTGGCCAGCTTGGGTCAAGTGCCCGGGTCTCTCTCCTTCTCATCCCTGCACCTGTCTAACTTGAAAACACTGAAATCTTGAAACTCACATATGATAGCTGGTGATAAAGTAAATATTTTAAAAAATTCAGACACTAGAGTCTTCTAAAAGTACAGCATTCCCAAGCATTAGAAGAGACTTTACTGAAAATTAAAATTACTTCAAGAAAAACTTGTCCTGTGTCACTCAAACCAGAACAACATCATACTCACTGTTCAAATGCAGGATCATTTGCAAGGACATGGACCTCTGTTATTCCTGATAGTGACTTGTCCTGCATATCTTTAAGTATGACTAAAGACAGATGTTCTACAGCCTCATTAAGTGATTTATTCAATTGCACAATTTTCTAAAAAATGCTCCCTAATATTTAACTTGAACATTCCTTGCCATAATGTAATTGTGTAGACACCATGATGATTTTTTGCATCGTTCTCTATTTGTTCCAAGGTTGTGTCCCTCAAATTTATCCCTTTGGGCAAAACCAACAGCAGCACATTTCTTCATTCTTTCCTGTAGGGCATCTTTTCTAAACTTCAGACAAATATTTCTCTTCTCAGGTTGCTCTCCAGTTTGTTCACTTCTTTTTTCTGAAGGGTAATACCCCAAACTGGACACCACTCCAGCTGAGCTCTAGCACTGCTGAGAAAAGTGAGGCTGTCATAGAGGTTTTACATGTGTTTTTGTCACGTACAGGTGTTTATGTCTCTTCTATGATAAAACTACATACTTCATTTATGTCCAGCACAGTATCTACAATAACCCGGGATCCTTTTTTAATAGAACTGGTGCCAAATGAATTGTTCTGAGCTGTGCTTGAGCAAGTAATTATTTTTCCATAAACACAATACCTTGTCCTTGCTGTTGCATTTCATTGTTTCTTTTTTTAATGAAAGTGTTTGTTTTATTTGTTTGGGTTTCTTTTAATCTTGTAAATGAGCAGATTTTTAGTCTCTTACAGCTTCATGTCATATGCAAATTACCTAAATATACCATCAATCCAAACATTAATCATAGAATCATAGAATGGTTTTGGTTGGAAGGGACACGAAAAATCATCTAGTTCTAACCCCCCTGCCATGGCCAGGGACACCTTCCACTAGACCAGGTTACTCAAAGCCCAATCCAACCTGCCCTTGAACCCTTACAGGGGTGGGGCATCCATAACTTCTATGGGCAACCTGTTCCAGTGTCGCACCAACCACACTCACAGTTAAGAATTTCTTCCTTATATCTAGTCTAAATCTAACCTCTTGAAGTTTAAACCCGTTACCTCTTGTCCTATTGCTACACTCCCTGACAAAAAGTCCCTCTGCACCTTTTCTGTAGGCCCCCTTCAAGTATTGGAAGGCTGCTCTAAGTTCTCCCTGGAGCCTTTTCTGAACAACCCCAACTCTCTCAGCCTTTCTTCACAGGAGAGGTGCTCCAGCCCTCTCATCATCTTCATAGCCTTCCTCTGGACTTGCTCCAACAGGTCTGTGTCCTTCTTACGTTGGGACTTCAGAGCTGGATTCAGTATTCCAGGTGGAATTTCACCAGAGCAGAGTAGACAAGCAGAATCACCTCCCTCAACCTGTTGGCCACGCTTCTTTTGATGCATCCCAGGATGCGGCTGGCTTTCTGGGCTATGAGCACACTTGCATAGCTGGCTTATGTTGAGCTTCTCATCAACCAACACGCTCAAGTCCTTCTCCTCAGGGCTGTTCTCAATCCATTCTCCACCCAGCTTGTATTGGGCTTGCCCTGACCCACATGCAGGACCTTCACTTGGCCTTGTTGATCCCCCTCTAAAGCCTGTCAAGGTTCCTCTGGATGGCGTATAATGAAAATACATGAATAAAATCAGACTCAAGATGGATCCCTGCAGAATATTTCTTGTTACAGTCTTCCTTTTTGGCAGTAAACCGTTGATAGCAGATAACCAGTTATGCAGCCACCTGCTAGTAGTTTTAGTTATCCCATGTTTTTCAGATAGTTTATTAAAAAGTGTGTTGGGATAATTTCAAAGCCTTGCTAAGGTAAAGATTTTTGCTTTCTCTACAGACGCAAAATAATTTTAGGGAACAGTTAGACTAATTTGACAAAGTAAATCCATGCTGACTGTTTTTAATCTACTTTTTATCTTCTAGTCTATAAATAATATATATGATTATTTGCCCATCTAATTTTTATGGGATTTGTCTATAAATCTCTAGGTTTTCTTCATTTTTTTTTTATCATCTTAGCATCGTCTTGGTTTATCTTCTCTGGACAGAGAGGGGGAATTTTTATAAGAAATAGTGATATTAGTAGTGGATATAAGTCAATTCTGAAATGTATTAGCAGGGTATATATAGGTATAAATATTTAAAAAGTGAACCTTACCTTCAGCAGAGGTACTGAACCACTCTTGTGGAAATTAATTTTGTCCAGAAAGTATTGAATAAACATTGCAAAATGGATTCTGAAAGGAATTATTAAATTAATTTACAATTGCTAATATTTTGTGTAATGATGAAAGTCATCACATTATTGCAAAATGTCTTTTCATTCTATTTAATTATCAATGCTAGCATAAAGCTTTTGTATTTGTAATAAAAAACCAAATCCTGACATTCTTACTCAAGCAAAAACTCAGTGTTTGCAATTAATGTTCTGCTTGCAAAAAGACTAGCTAAACATGGAAACGAAACGTGACTTATCATACAAGGATTTCAGCAGAACTTATTCTTGGTCTCACAGTTCTGTGTCTCATATAATTTTGCATTTAATAAGTATTTCATACATCCATATAGCTGTTTTTAAAATAAATAAACCAGTATATATTTGAATAGTCAGTTAACGGTCTTATTGGCTGTATTGTAGACATTATCATGCCATTAACTTTTTGCATTCTGGGTAGTGATCTAACTACCTTGCTGCTTTTTTTGCTCTAAACTATTACTAGTTTAGAGAAATGATTACTTGGGTAAAATGCCTAGGCAGAATTCTATGACTTGGCTTACAGTCAATGAGACAATAAAAATCAGCTATTTCAAAGCACAAGTCAAAATTATTTTGAACGATTTCTAAGTTAAATCTTTTTCCTTAAACTAGAATGGTATTGCAGTTTTAAATAGTATTCCATTCATCTTGCATCTTTATTTCTACAGATTGTAATTACTCTGTTAATTTACTAATTTCTACAGCAAAGTTCCTGAGATGGTTTCCTCCTCATATAAAAAAATATATTTATAAATTTTATATTCATTATTAATATTAATTATAACAACAATAACTGTTATAACTAAAGCATTAGTTAATATTCAGTTTTATGTATGCGTTCATTAAATTTTTTATGACGGGATATGCTAACTTAAAATTAGGTGTCATGTATGTACTATCTGAAGTATGTTAATACAGGCTAAAATATCCGTAATGAACAGTGCATGGGTAAGAGTATTAAAAAGACATTTAAGGTCTTTTTTTATCATTCCAACTACAAGTAATCCATATTTACAGTCAGGTATGAAATGTTTAGTAAAAGTAAATATTTTTATCTCCGAAGAAGTTGTTTACAGCAGCTAATGAGACATTGCCCTAATTTGAGGTAAAACAGAAACTGTTTTTTTTTTCAGTAATTTTACTTTTCAGTTAAGCCTCTTCTAACTCCCTGAAAATAATGGCATATTTTGCAGAGAGTATCTGCTTCTAGCAAATAAGGTCTGATGTTTATAGTGAATACCAAGGAATGGTATGCTGAGAGGCTGTTGCTTATACTTATTGCTATGATGATCCAGGTCAACTAACTTTGTTATGCACCAACTTGAAGGGTCGAAAACAGAAAAGCGTAGAGGGGTCTCACCTGTGGGGAGGAGTGGACAGGACAGGTGACCCAAAACTGACCAACAGGGTATTCCATTCCATCGCATCATGCTTAGTATAAAAGCTGAGGGATCAAAGGGGTCAGCCTCCTTTTTCAATGGCCAGCGTCCAAGGAAGACTCTGACTGTTTGTCTGCCTTTGATTCTGGACGGTGCATTCCTGCATCCAGATCCGGAATCCAGTTCATGTCCGTTGCTGAGTCCAGTCTGGGGCTCTCACAGTCATCATGGTTTGGGCTCGACTGGCCACTGAAACATGACAGATGCTCTCCCCCACCTCAAACCAGGAGACCTGTGCCCACTAGTGATGCATTCATCATCCTGGGAGCTCAATACAGTTTTGTATATATCGCATCTATATAATCTATTTCATTAATTTCTTATTAATATTATTATCTTTCTCTTATTATTATTTTATTATTAATATTTCATTAAAGTATCTTAGTTTCTTTTCAACTCATAAGTCTCTCTCTCTCATTCTTCTCTCACTTGGGAGGGAAGTTAGAGAGCATCTGTCATTCATTTTAGTGGCCAACCCAGCCCAAACCACAACAGGCATTTATGCTCACATGGATCAGAAGCAGCTTCTTAGTCTCTTGTCTTAGTCTCTCGAAAATCAGGCAAGTCTTCCTAAAGCAAGGTGTCTCAGTGGATGCATAAGGTTAAGGCATATGAGTTTATCAAATGAACAAAGTGCAGAAAATGGTTACCAGTTATAGCTGCCTGCCCTATGATTTTCTCTTCCAAATGACTTGGCAATACATGTGTCATGCCTGACAGAGCACAGCTTCCAACACAGCTGTAAGAGAAGGCTCATATAATTACACCTTCTAAATTCATAACAAAGCACTTGTCCCTTTATTTATTAGCAAAGCTAAACTGTAAACAGATGTCAATGTTTTGTTTCAGAACCTTCATTTTGCCCTTTTCAGTCTGAAAAGCTGCCCCAGTTGGTGGACTGGAATACTGAAGAAATCCGCTCCTTGTGTAAAAACTACGAGTCAGTGATGTAGTTCCATCAGGTAAAGGATATTTAATCTATCCACTACTATCCTCTATGCATTCAAGTTAAAATTTTCTTTCTGACTGGTCAAAATTCTGATTAGATGGTTTATATTCTTTCTGCATTGTTCTGAAATGATGACTCAGGTTGCACAGAAATATTAAATCAAGACTAATTACATCTGCCTATGTTTGGTACTTCATCTTCTGGCACTATTAGTACTGTTAACAAAAGCTAAAACAAATATCTGATCATTTAACTAAAGAGCTATATTAGAAAGCATATGATATATAGGAGAACAAATTAGGTCTTTACAAACAACTTAAGTTCTGAGAAGTCTTATATTTAGAATGGTTGACTTCTGACTTTAATAAAGTAGTGATTAAAAATATCTTTTAAACATTCAGTGAATATTTGTACACATTGCAAATTTTGGAAAAATTCTTTTTTTGGTGCACTAGCCAATATTAAATACCAAGAGATGGTTCATTTTAAAAGGTTATACATAAAATGAGCAAGATTTGTAATGAAACTGGTTTTACCTTCAAAAAATAATAACATTAAAAATAATTTTCCAATTTATTCATAATTAATCCATTCTTTTCTCTATCACTTCAGATTTTAAAATTTAAAAAAAGAGGGTTTTTTTTCAGTATTTTCTAAAAGAAAATATTTTGTTAGTCACCCTTAAGATTGTATCTATCAGTTATCTTCCAGGTAACAAAACAAAAATAAGATACCTGCTGAGGGCTATTTTAGGGATTTTTCTTTCTGAATCATTGATGACATAAAAGCAATACATTTCTGAGGGAAAAAAGTAATATGTATTTTGACTTGATTTGATGTTACACTGGCACATTGCAAATGGAATTCAATATAGGTAAATTGGAAGTAACACGCAGGGCTCAGAACCTCAAAATCATAGAATCATAGAATCATAGGGTTGGAAGAGACCTCTGGAGATCATCTAGTCCAACCCCCCTGCCAGAGCAGGGTCACCTACAGCAGGTTGCACAGGAACGCATCCAGGCAGGTTTTGAATGTCTCCAGAGACAGAGACTCCACCACCTCCCTGGGCAGCCTGTTCCAGTGCTCTGCCAACCTCAAAGAAAAGAAGTTCCTCCTCATATTTAGGTGGAACTTCCTATGCTCAAGTTTCTGCCCATTACCTCTTGTCCTGTCGCTGGGCACCACTGAAAAGAGTCTGGCCCCATCCTCCTGACACCCATCTTTGAAGTATTTATAGGCATTGATAAGATCCCCCCTCAGTCTTCTTTTTTCCACACTGAAAAGACGCAAATCCCTCAGCCTTTCTTCACAAGAGAGGTGTTCTGGTCCCCTCATCATCTTGGTAGCCCTTTGCTGCACCCTCTCCAGCAGTTCCCTGTCCTTCTTGAAATGGGGAGCCCAGAACTGGACACAGCACTCCAGGTGCGGCCTCACCAGGGCAGAGTAGAGGGGGAGGATGACCTCCCTCGACCTGCTGGCCACACTCTTCATGATGCATCCCAGGATGCCACTGGCCTTCTTGGCCACAAGGGCACATTGCTGGCTCATGGTCATCCTGTTGTCCACCGGGACTCCCAGGTCTCTTTCCACCAAGCTGCTCACCAGCAGGTCAGCCCCCAACCTGTCCTGGTGCATGGGGTTATTCCTCCCCAGGTGCAGCACCCTACACTTGCCCTTATTGAATTTCATAAGGTTCCTCTCTGCCCAGATCTCCAACACGTCCAGGTCTCTCTGTATGGCAGCACAGCCTTCTGGTGTGTCAGCCACCCCTCCCAGCTTTGTGTCATCAGCAAACTTGCTGAGGGTGCACTCTATCCCCTCATCCAGGTCATTGATGAATATATTGAAGAGGACTGGAGTAATGAATGGTATTAAGTTTTTTTTCAGGAGGAATTCATATGGGAATCTGGACATTTTAGTCTCTAATAAGCTGGAAAAGGAAAGAGTTTAGCACAGTATTTCTAAAAATAGGCAGTGGATCATTTCCAAACTATTAATGCATTAACACTTTTTAAATTGTAGATGCACTTACTTCAAGAAAAGATTGCAATGACACTTCATATTGCACATCATGACAATTCCTGTAAACATACTGTAACTCATAGCTCACAGAGTAGGTTAAACACACATAAATACATTGTCAAATTCTTACCTTTTCTCAACCCTAAAGATCTGTACTTAGCCTACCCTACACTTCATTTCTGTGTCGTGGAAGGATCTTCTGTTCCATGCTGGGCAGGTTTAACACCAAACATCCCCACACATATGTAGTACCTTGCTTGTTTCACAGGAAGACCTTGATTCTGTTGCAGTGGCTGTAAAAATTAAGGGTGGATTATTACAGTTATGAATCATCTAGAAGTAATCTGTTTCTAATTTCAAGGTACATGACACCAGTAGTTGTTGCTTGCAAGCTTATACTTTAAATGAAAATATCTCATGCTGGAAAGCTTCAGAAGTTGTGAAAAAATATACCTTTTTATCAGGATATAATTTTAAAATGATATTTTAAAACTACATAATCAGATATTTTTATATTCATTAGACAATGACCCTTTTTCTAGTTTTATTGATTTTCTGTTGAAAAATTGATTGATTTTATCTCCCTCAAACCGATCCATGTATTTTTTAATTAGAGAAAATAAGAACTGAAAATACTGAATCAAGCAAGCATGGAAAAGAACAGAGAATTACTTCCACATTCATTTCCCAAGGGCTGCCACAAATTTGTTTATTTGATATGATTAATATTAGTCATTCACATGTTCCAGTAACAGGAAAATAATAACAGGTTAAAGCTCCATCTTAGGTTAATTATCCCTTAATAAGAAATCAAGAAAAATTACAAAAAGAGAGGAGTGAGATTAGGACAGGTTTCACAACACATTTATAGTCCCCATTTATACTTAATGAAGCCCATTCACAATTACTGTGGGGGGCGGGGGGAAGAAAGATACGTATTTCTCCCCTTTGTCTATTTCTCCTCTTATTTTTATCACAGTGAAATATTTTTTTTCTGAAATTATTTTAAAGAAGATTCTGATCTGAAGCTGATTCAGCTACTTCATCTGAATGAATCACCAGGTGAATCAGCTGATTCACCCATCATCTCTTGAACCACATAACAGTTTAGCTGAGAGAAGATGGAGTAAAATCAGTCAACACTAACAAAACCTAATAGTGATTTTAAGCCTTAGTATATTTTTAATTAAAAACTGGAGGAAGTATGAGAAGAACAAGTTAATCACAGACCATTGTACTTCAAGGGCAAAATAAATCTCTATAAAATATTGATAGTTTATTCGAGCATGTTTCAAATGATTTAAGGACTAAATAAACTATAATAAAAAAAATGCTCCAAAACCTGAAATGCTGAGTCAGCTAACAGGTAATAAAATGTTGTCAGTCCACCAATATGTTCCAGCACAGTGGTACACTCACTTATATCACAGACCATCTTTTCTCTGTTGGTCACAGTGGTGAAAATTCATACCACTCCACATGAACAACGTATCCAACTTTTCAGAAAAGATTTAGGTGGTATAAAGGGGGCAAGGAAAAGACCCAGAAATAATTACCTCAGGTTCTACTACTTCCCTTTTAACTACATCTCTATGCAGATTTGTTCTAAAATTAAACATGGAGTTTCAGATTCTACTTTTACAGGATGTTAGATTCCTTTTTAATTTTTTTTAATTTTTTTTTTTTATTTAACATGTCTGCACATTATATCCTTAGTGCACAAAATTACTTTTGCATTATTTATGTTCTAGATATACCCCTGCATAATGGTTTATTTCCTGCAAAACACTGGATGAAAATAAGGCCATATGTTCTTCAGCAGTTTTGCATGCTAGGTTCCCCAGAATCCCTTCCTATTAATTCTTGTACAAGTTGTTACCGTTTTTCCAGACGGCATAAATCTTTTGAAGGATTCTTCATGTTTGAAAGTGGAGAAATATGTTCCTTTGTTTTTCTCTGAAAGAATGGTGCAAGTCTTTCAATGAGTAATGAAAACTATTATTTTTCAATGAAAATTAATTCCATTTAAAAAAAAAAAAATCTTTTGATTTTGGATACTGTATTGTGGAAAAATGTTTTATAGTACCTTCCTTTAATATACCAGTTTTTTAAACACCCTAGTTGTGTCCCCATTTTTAGCTGGTACATTTTTTTAAACTGTAATCTTCAATTTCATTTTTTCTCAGTTCAGGTGCTGTGTTCCACAAAACCTCATGTTTCTTTTCCTGAATACATTAAGATCTGTTTCCAGCTTCATTAACACTTGGAAACAGTTTAAAAAAAAAAAAACAAAACAAAAAACCCCAAAACTTTTGTTATTGGCAAACAAGATTTCCACTAAGTGTCTCCAATGCAAATAATCTGCCAAAGTAAATTAGCTTCTTTTTCAAGTTTATTTAAAAAAAATCCGTGACATAACATCTTGGCTTTGTCAGCAGATGTACAGGAAAGACTAGATTTACAAGCTTTTAGGCAGTTCATCTGCTGTTTATTTTAGATGCTTTGGATTGCAACCTCTCAGCACTCATGTATGACCTTTCTGCAAAGCTGCTGTTTTTACCAGAGTTGATTTAATTGCAGAGATGAACTTTAACTTCTGAAGAGTCATAATCCACTCATTTGATGCATATGCAGTTATCTATCTTGTACTCTACCAGAAAAGTATCCGATTAAAGTTCAAAACTGGATGGCTAGGTTTCTGATCTAAAAGAATATGAAATGTTGTTTATTACAATGTTGTGTTACTTTTTATTCTTAAGAAGGCATTCAATGACATTATTATGGATGTTGTCCAGCTCTCTCCTATACATGCACACACATAACAGAAAATTTAAAAATTAAACAGCAATGCCTCAGTATGTGATAATGTCACTTTTCTGATATCTTCCATTTTGGCAAGTAAACACAAATATCTTAAAATCCAATAAACAAGATGTTCTTCACCAGGGTGAAGGGCGAGAGAGATAGTGTGGGGTTCTTTTTGGATCTCAGTAAGAAAAGGCCTAACAAATGACATAATAAAGTAGCTGTTTAAATAAGATAGAACAAAAAAAGAATATAGATAGCGAGTAAATTTTACATCCCTTCAGATGCTGGACAACACACTTTAATGCAACATTGGACGGATTCCAGGCGGATTTTCACACAAGAGTCTGCATAGATTCTGTCCGTAGAGAGATGCCCCCAGTGGAGAACACAAGATTGGCTCTTTCAAACAGTATATATGTTTTAAAACACTCGACAGTTAAAATACATAGCACAGCAATAAATGGAACAGGAAAGCAAAAGAATATCCATAGGATATTTGATAACGTGGACATAATGTCAGCCCCAGCCAGTAACTGCAGAGGACTTTTAATCATACATAATGGGAGTGTTTTAATTGAATTGACTGTCCTGAAGTACAAGAACTTAAGTTGCTGAGTATTAGCAGTTTGATCCAATACGTTGATCCAGTGCTAAGAGTTTGATCAACAAAAAGATTCAATTATTTTAATAGGAAGGAGTACCACTTTAAATAATTGTGTGATTATTTTGTGACTCATATCCATACCATCACAGGTTTTCATCCAAATGTCACTATAACATTTAATTTAAAATATTATAAAGTGTAAGCAACTTTGGGAAATTGAAAGGGAACCCTTTTTGTCTCTTGTATGGCACCTTGGAAGTCAGACATTTAGGAATGATGCAGCCACCTAAACACTGGTATCTTTTTGCTATTGAAAGTATGGAGACGTCTGCATGGGGCTGACAGGTGCAGCAGAGGACCTTTAGGCAGCCTCTGCCGTTCTGGAGGGGGCAGTTACTGGGCTGCTGGGGTACCCCACAAAATCTAAAGGGGCATTATGTGTTTACGTTTAGAATGAATCTTAATTTTAGAATCCATTTTAAACTCGTTTGCGTTAAGGGGAATCTTTTTGTTTGCCTCAACAATGTTTTGAGGAACATTCAGTGAATGGAATAATTAATACAACTCTTTCCTTAACAGAAGTATTCTCTGAGACACTGCCTGATGCATAAACAATTTTTAAAGCTATTCTGACAACATAGCAACTTTTTGTTATTATCTGTATAAAACCCATGGTTGTCTCATACAAATATAAGGAAAAATAACACAAATGGTAGCCATAGCTACCCAGTCATTTAAAAAAAAATCGGTTGCAGGTAAACCAAATAAGATAAAAGCTCCAGAACGTCAAGGAAAGTTCAGGCAACCCAAGCCTGACAAGCTTCATTTTCCTGAGGCCTTGAAAATTTTGTTACTAGCCTGTTACTAGCAATGGCAATACAGTATTGGCTAAAATGCCATAGCTGCTCCCCTTCAAACTCAGTTTTGCTGATCATTGCCACCTGCTCCACATACAACAATCTTATTTGACATTTTATATAAGTAAATTGAGAACTCACCTATTTTTCATAGAATCATAGAATTGTTAGGGTTGGAAGGGACCTTAAAGATCATCTAGTTCCAACCCCCCTCACATGGGCAGGGACACCTCCCACTAGATCAGGTTGCTCAGAGCCCCGTCCAGCCTGGCCTTAAAAACTTCCAGGCATGGGGCCTCCACCACCTCTCCAGTGTCTCACCACCCTCATGGTGAAGAACTTCTTCCTAACATCCATCTGCATCTCTAGTTTTAATCCATTCCCTCTAGTCCTACCATTACCCGACATCCTAAAAAGTCCCTCACCAACTTTCTTGTAGGCCCCCTTAAGATACTGGTAGGCCACAATAAAGTCTCCTCACAGCCTTCTTTTCTCCAGACTGAACAAGCCCAACTCTCTCAGTCTGTCCTCATAGGAGAGGTGTTCCAGCCCTCTGACCATCCTCGTGGCCCTTCTCTGGACACGTTCTAGCATGTCCAAATCTCTCTTGTAGTAGGGGCTCCAGAACTGGACGCAGTACTGCAGGTGGGGTCTCATGAGAGTGGAGCAGAGGGGAAGAATCACCTCCCTTGACCTGCTGGCCACGCTTGTCCTGATGCGGCCCAGGATACGATTGGCTTTCTGGGCCGCTAGTGCACACTGACGGCTCATGTTGAGCCTCTCGTCCCAGCACCCCCAAGTTCTTTTCTTCAGGGCTGCTCTCAAGCCAGTCGCTGCCCGGCCTATATCGGTGCTTGGGATTGCCCCAACCCAGATGGAGGACCTTGCACTTAGTGTTGTTGAAATTTATGATGTTGGCATGGGCTCACCTAGACTTCAGGCTTCAGGATCTTGCTGAATACCTTCATCTGTAGACTGTGAACAATTTTATAATGCAATTTTCCTTTGTTTCTGTTTAAAACATTATATTAGTTTCTAGGGCTACCTATGTGCAAATGTCTATGTTTGTGCATATATATATTCTTGTTAAAAACATATTTGATTTTGTGTACAGACTGCCTTGGAACAGACTGCACTCTGTAGCAAGAGTCACTTCAGAGGAGTTATGGGTGTATTTTCTGCCACAGACCAATGTGAATACGTAAAACAAAGTAGAAATACAACTTGACTTTTTACTTCATGGAATCAGGCTTACACTACTTTTAACCTTCTCTCTAAACATATTCCTTTTCAAGCTTACAGTATATTTCTTTTGACCTTCCTCCATGGGCAGTTGCTATTTTACATCGCTAAACCCACTTTGTGAACAAAGTAAGCACCAGATATCCTTGAGAAAGGACATTTGGCTTAAACTTTGGACCTCTGTGACAAGTCAGCCACAAGAGGAACAGTGAAACTAAAGGAAAGGACTTAGTGTGTCAACTTTACAATATGTGAAAGGTAGCTGAAGCTGATGAGTGTGAATAGGTGCTTTTCACAACGATGAGGTAGTATGATTTTTATTACTACACAACTGAATTCAAATTTTGACAAAGGAACAAGATTGACTGGGCTTTACAGAAAATTGGTAAGCCTCCTCTTCAAAAATATTTTATGTTGTCTGTACAGTTCTTTATTTAAACAAACACATATGGGTGTATATATATATAAGCTGAAAGATTCCCTTAAAATGACATTTTACATATATTCAGTGTTAATGAATTCTTAACCTTTAAATTGATGATTCATTTTACAATGAGCAGATTATTCACAGGAGTATCCTATGGGACCTAGAGGCAACCTGGGCCAAGTGATATGAAGCTTGCATATGCCACCCTGCTCCTGAGGAGGCTAGCACTAAACTACCGCTAAATGGGGATGGACTCTGTAGCACTTGTAACACTAGGAACCAGGGTTATTTCCTTATGATGATACAGTTAACCATGGATATAGAACCACAGTTTATTCTGCAGAGGCAAGCAAATCCTCTCTTGTGTAATAATGAATGTAGTCGAATTTTAAAAGGTTCTTCTTCCAAGGAGAATTCTTAAAAATATTCTTCTTCTGTAGAAATACATTAATATAAAATATTCCCAAGTCTCTTTGGAAGCAATCTAACAATGTAATTTTATTTTAGTTGCTTCTCTTCTACTATAGGGGGACTATAATAGGTTTGAACCTACTCATGTGATCCCTGAGGTGGTACAAGAACAAGGCAACAGCTCTGTGCAATGCAGGGTGCAGTAATACCATCATTGAAATCCTTTAGTGATGAAACCACAAACCTGAAAACACACAATGAGCTATAGATATCAGGTATCATGATGACAAAGTCCAGTTTTTCATTCTCATATTCAGTCTTTATTCACAGCTAAACAATTTATTCTATTAAAAGCAGAAGAAGAGGAGGGTTAAGATTAGTTGACTTTGGAAAAGACCACAAACTTAAACTTGATCCCAATTTCTTCAAGGTTATACTAAAACCAGAGGAAGCATAAAAACCTGACTACAGGGAACTAGGTCAGGACTAGACTCTTCATAGCATTCTAAACTCTCATAATTTCATTGCAGAAGAGCAATAAAGGGAGTGGGACCTTTGATAATGTCTCTACTTGTTAAAAGTAGGCAAAACAAAATGTGATGGTAGCAAGAGGAACTGGAAATGCTTACAGTGGGGGATATCTGTCATTTTATTGGGATAGGGCTTAGGGAACCCAAATTATTTTTCAATTATCAAAATCCTTCAGAGGGGTTTGTTTATGTGAAGAAAAGCACAACATGCACAGAAAACTTTGAAATTAAACTTGACTAGCAGTTTTATACATATTGTGTTCTGTGTTGTAAACTGAAAATATTTTTAATCCGTTGAAGCTATATTGTTTAGGCACATCGTTTTCTGTGAAAAAAAAAGAAGTTCTTGTTTACAAGATACATTTTGGCCTAACCTTTTGAAAATTATATTTTTCTTAAATTAACTGAATTGGGGTCTTGAGGATAATGTTAACCTTTTACATCTTATGATAGAACAGTTCTTCTCTGACCTATTGATTATTAGTCAACTGAGAAAAGTTTGTAAAGGACAGTGACTTGAAATTATTGATCTCTTTTCAGCTAATAACTCCATTTTGAAGATCAGCCTGAAAAAGTAAATAGACATTATATAATCTGCAACGGAAATTAATTTCTTATGTATCCAAAATGATGATCATAGAGAATAATGTTACTTTACAGGAAAACATTGTTCAAGAAAAAGATATTGCAAAAGAATGAGAAAGTATATTTTACCCACTGGTTTCTAGATGTATTACTAGTGGTAGTGAAAATTTCATCAGATTGAAGTTCATTAGCAGGAAAGAAGTTCTATAAAATAAGAAATACATCACTGAGGTTCCCAATGTTTTTCAGCTGAATACATTCTCCATTATTTTCATGCAATAATAGTAAGGACAGTACTTTTTTTTTTCCCTCTTCCTTTTCACTTTAATTTTCTCATTTGTTTCTTTTGGAGGGAAGAGAGAAAAGATAATATAGAAAAGAAGAGAAAAATGTATTGCACTTCTAATATCTTTCAGTGATGGATTTGAATTTTCTCCTTTCCCTCTCTAAAAGTCTAACTACAAGTTTTCAATAAAAAATCCTTGGTTTTTGATTATTTTTTGCTGAAAATAAGACAAAGTTTATAATAACACAATTTTTTTCCTCTTCCAGTCTTCTGTAGAAATAAAGTTGTGAGGTTTACAACCACATTAGAATCCTTACTAGTTTTAGGAATGTTGTAAATTTGTTATTTTACTGTTATGTTTAATTCATGTTATGTTAAAGGCATTCTAGTTTATGTTGTTAGCGTTGTACCAAAAAGATCTGAAACATTTTCAGGTCTGTGAAATAGCTACTGATGTGTTATTTATACTTTTAAAGAAAAATCTACACATCCTGGAAAGAAAGGGAGGTTCAACCCTTTCCTTTAACTTCAAAAAAGGAAAATGGCACAAAAGGGGAAAAAGGAAGGAAGGAAGGAAGGAAGGAAGGAAGGAAGGAAGGAAGGAAGGAAGGAAGGAAGGAAGGAAGGAAGGAAGGAAGGAAGGAAGGAAGGAAGGAAGGAAGGAAGGAAGGAAGGAAGGAAGGAAGGAAGGAAGGAAGGAAGGGGAAGGAAGGGGAAAGAGGGAGGGAGGGAGGGAGGAGGGGAGGAGGGAAGGAAGGGGGGAGGAGGGGAGGAGGGAAGGGAGGAGGGAAGGGAGGAGGGAAGGAAGGAGGAAGGGAGGGAAGGAAGGAAGGAAGGAGGGAGGGAAGGAAGGAAGGAAGGGAGGGAGGGAGGGAGGGAGGGAAAGAAAGAACTGTAGTTTTGAAACATAGCTGCCTGGTGAAGAAGATAACAGTCCAGAGAACTTCCAGATACATAATTTCATGTGTTTCACTCTAACAGTCTTAAAACCTCTATTTTTCTACCCATCTGCAGTGAAAGAATGAACAGAAGTTATAACATGTAAATGATAGCCCAAATACCATCTCGGACAAGACAGTTCTTCCCCCTACCTGTGATCAAATAGTGTTTGCTACAACTACATGCACAGATGCACTGACACATGGATTTCTTCACTAGCTTTCCATAGATGCTTGATCCATCCAGCAACTGGTACACAGACTCTGGGCTCTGCAGTTGTAGGCACCCGGATCTCTTATTCCACTCACTGGATAACACATGCTGAAATTCACTATCAGGCCATGCATGTGCACCTCCACACGCAGAATAGAAATCCTCTTCACATAGAAAATCATTAAGAATACAGTGTATTATGAAGACAGGACAGTTTGTGGTGACTGGTGCAGGTGTGGGGCTCTGTCAGGAAAAACATGCAGACCAGCATCTCACACATGACCAGCCTGTCCCTTTTATCCCCTTCATTTTCCTAGGCTGCTTCCTCCCCCATTGATCTCCCCTCCTTCTGCACCCTTGTGTCTTCCCACTAAACACCCCTCCTGCCTTTTTACTTCTTTCCCCAATAGTCCCAGTTTTGCTAAGTCTGTATACAAATTTGGCACTACTTATGCTGTTACCTAGATCATCTCAGCCATGCATCATATTACTGATATGGTTACTTAGGCACTGCTGGCTCTGCAAGACACTATTCTCCAAAAGATCCTTAATCCTCTTCTCTAAATATCTGTGAAGTTTGGCTGTGTTTCACATAATTTCCCTTAACCATCTGTGAAATCCATCCATTCCTCGTAGCGCTATCTATAATTTTGTTATCTATTCACTCTGTTATTTGTCATGCCCAGCAATTTAGCATGGTCTGCCCAGACACTCATGGCTGCAGAGGTAGCCAAACCTCAGGCCAGGGACCAGTTGTCCACCTGCAGACCTTCACAGCAAGCAATCAGTTCCCAGTAATAGACAGCTCTTGGAAGATATGCTACCAGACTGCCCCCGTCTCTTATATTCTGGACTAATCATGGAACATAAAAAAATTTAAATTGGCAAGTGCCGATTGGTTTAGCAGTTCTATAGTCCCCTTATTTTCCAGATTACCTGAAGTTTTTCTTGCAGCTTCTTCTCTTTTTCCAGACAACCTCTCTTCTGACTTCTGATGATTTTACCATTACAACAATATCTTTGTCTTTTATTATAAATAAGCCTTACAGAGCAAGGCTCAAAGCAGCTCACAGCAGCAGGCAAAGTCAGCAACAGGCTATAGTAGCAAGTTGCAATGTAGGCAGACTGTCGAATAGAAAGATCTTAATAGAAGCCAAGATACAAAAGAGGTGACCAAGACTGAGAGAGACAGTTCCCTCTGTTACCTAAGGGTTACATAGGTCATGAAGCCACATCAGCTCATCCTAGTTGCTTCAGTCACCTGACACTACTTAAGCTGCATTAATTATTGCTAAGACCACAACACCCACAAAACCGCCACTGACTACCTTCTAACTGTATTGCAGCCCTACCACTATTCATTAATTCTTTCACTGTGACCTCTTTTACTCTAATGTGAACCCATGCTGATTTTGCTGCAAAACTAAATTTTGCCAATGTAGACAAGCAACCTTGAACTCTCTCTAAAGACAGGGATTAAAAATATGTTGGTCCACTGTATTGCCCTAAAGGGTATTTTTTAATACTGGAACTCTATGCTATTGGTTGTGGCAACAAAATAAATCTGATTCAACGGATTTCATCAAGTCTTTCATGACATGAGAGCTTTCTTCTTAGATCTATGCATCAAAGGTGTTACATAAAGACATAACGTCTGCATAACATACAATCTGTATTATGTCTTCTGTATTTCTCTATGTTGTTGTCTTTTGAAATTAATGATTAGCTACAGAAATTAACATATATATATATATATGAGACTTCTAAGAGTTTATAAGACTTGAAATGTGACTTTCTGCAACAGCTTCTTATCTGTATGGGGTGTAATATTGAAAGACAATAATCGATGTTGATGGTAACTTGCCTTTGAAGTTTCCTGACAGATTGAAAAGAGAGTAATTCTACTGCTGGACACTTTGTAGTGACAGCTGAGTGAAGTCATTGTAAGCACTGAAGATAACTTTCCATATGGCAAGAATTCCTAACTGTTTATTTGGTAATCACCAGTGTATGCTCATTAGGACCCAGAGCTGCATAACCTTATTGAATGTGATTGCCTGCTTAGAAATTCTGTTGTTTTGAATTTACCTGCAATATGTTACCCATAAAAAAGGTCCAAGTCATAGTTCTTGGATTCAGACATAGATTTGGTCATCAAAGGGGGAATATTTATGTATCTGGATCCTCATCCCCACCACCCGCTATCCCACTCCCTCATTCTCTTTCAGAGATGGGATGAAAAAAAAATTATACAGATGCAAATAAAAATTAATTTTTTCAGTCAAGCTCATCTGCAGTCAGTAGTCAAATAGTATTTCTGCCATTTCTGTTGTTTTTTGCTTCACTGAAGCCTTCCAGTAGAGGATTACTAATGACAAATTTACCAATTGAAATTCCACATTTCCCAGCTTCTTTCAGACTCTTTCCCTGAATGATACTAAATACCTATATTTAGATAAACTGAATCAATTCCTAGTTTTACACTTTTTATTATTTCATAACAAGTAGTGATTTAAGTGATAGGAATATCTATTTTCTAAAGAGACCAAAGTATTTCAGCAGGATGCATCTTCTCGTCATTGCAATACAATTTGCTACTGTCTTAAACTAGGTTAAAATATTAAATCACAGAATCACAGAATCACAAAATGATCGGGGTTGGAAGGGACCTCTGGAGATCATCTAGTCCAACCCCCCTGCCACAGCAGGGTCACCTACAGCAGGTTGCACAGGAACGTGTCCAGGCGGGTTTTGAATGTCTCCAGAGACAGAGACTCCACCACCTCTCTGGGCAGCCTGTTCTAGTGCTCTGCCAACCTCAAAGAAAAGAGGTTCCTCCTCATATTTAGGTGGAACTTCCTATGCTCAAGTTTCTGCTCATTACCTCTTGTCCTGTCGCTGGGCACCACTGAAAAGAGTCTGGCCCCACCCTCCTGACACCCACCCTTTAAGTATTTATAAGTGTTGATAAGATCCCCCCTCAGCCATCTTTTTTCCACACTGAAAAGACCCAAGTCCCTCAGCCTTTCTTCATAAGAGAGGTGTTCTGGTCCCCTCATCATCTTGGTAGCCCTTTGCTGCACCCTCTCCAGCAGTACCCTGTCCTTGAAATGGGGAGCCCAGAACTGGACACAGCACTCCAGGTGCGGCCTCACCAGGGCAGAGTAGAGGGGGAGGATGACCTCCCTCGACCTGCTGGCCACACTCTTCATGATGCATCCCAGGATGCCACTGGCCTTCTTGGCCACAAGGGCACATTGCTGGCTCATGGTCATCCTGTTGTCCACCGGGACTCCCAGGTCTCTTTCCACTGAGCTGCTCTCCAGCAGGTCAGCCCCCAACCTGTCCTGGTGCATGGGTTATTCCTCCCCAGGTGCAGCACCCTACACTTGCCCTTATTGAATTTCATAAGGTTCCTCTCTGCCCAACTCTCCAGCCTGTCCGGGTCTCTCTGTATGGCAGCACAGCCTTCTGGTGTGTCAGCCACCCCCTCCCAGCTTTGTGTCATCAGCAAACTTGCTGAGGGTGCACTCTATCCCCTCTGTTGTGTGAAATGACCCTCATCCAGGTCATTGATGAATATATTGAAGAGGACTGGGCCCACTACTGACCCCTGGGGAGCACCACTCATCACTGACTTCCAACTACACTGTGAAATTTCACCAATCCTACAATCTGTAACCCAATCTTTCCTCTTCTGCCCCATGAAAAGAATAAAATCCTATATGAAAATCCTTTATTCTTTTGATGAGGGCTCACAGAAAAGAACAAAGACCAGAAGTTTCTTTTCAAATTACATTCAACACACTGTAGAAAGCCTTTAAACATTACTGACTTAATTAGCATATATCTAATCTCATTCTATGCCACATTTTATACTTAGAATCATAATTTTATCCGTTTCTTGTTTTGCTGGCAGTAGAATGTTTCGGACATTAAGGAGACTGAAGAAAAGCTACATAAATATTCTGCTTAATGAAAAATAATTATCCAGCAAAAGTCATATCTTCTATTTCAGCCTTTTTGCTCTTTATTAATCATACACCCATGGGATCTTTTTGCTAGAACTGACATTACTATTCTTAGAACCACAGAAAGACTTTAGTTGGAGGGGTCTTTGAAGGTCAGCTAATCGAACCTCCTGCTCAAACCAGGGTTAATTTCAAAGCTCAGCTCAAGCTGCTGAAGGTTGTGTGTGGCTGAGTTCTAAAAATCTCTAGAGCCAGAGAGTCCACAGCCTAACTGGGAAACCTGATCTCAACACAGCCAAAGTTTATTTCAGTAATTTCCTTATCTACATATTCAAAATTTGCATGCTAACAGTTAATATTTGTTCTTGTTACTGAAAATTGTAGGAAACTGGTGGAAATTATAAGTATAAAGGGTGACAGGCCATTTAAATACCATATTTAGCAGATTTTAAACATGATAATCTTCTGATATCTGTAATGCTAGTGGAAAGAAGCAGACATTTCTAGCATTCAGCTGGTCTTGTCTTAAAGTGCAAACCTCAGATCAGCCAAGTACTTCTAAAAGGCCCTGACAGTGCCTATTTGTTAACTTTGGTTATAACAAAAAGGCTGAAAATTACTAACTTAGAGATTTGGACATATTCTAGTGTCTAACATTAGACAGCACAAATCTTAATCTTGCTCCTTCAGAGTATTTTATAGAGTGCTTGGGTACAACAAGTTTTACCTAATCCTTAAAATCAGTCAGCCAACTGAGGCTCATTTTGAACCTTAAAGTATGCTCAGCACTTATGTATTGGCTTCCAGTATGATCAGAAGATCTGTTTAAGCTTTGTCATAATTCACAGATGTTTAAATCCTCAAACTAATTTCTATTTTGATCCTTTAAATGTGTTTGAATTGGACTACATCCAGCATGCGTAGACATCACTGAATGCAATACGATAAAAAGGGTCGGGTTCATTTCAGTTAGAGCTTGTGGAGGAAAAGATGATCACATTCTGTGAAATACAGTATTGCTTAAAAAATAGAATGTGTATTTTCTTTTAGCTAAAAAGGTTTTTATTCATACTCTAGTGAAGTCTATGAAAGATCTTGACTAGATCCAGACTTTTTAAACACTGCTATTGATCATGAGTCACTAAATTAAAAAATACATAAGAAAATGCCTGGGATAAAACAATGAATGTGAGGTCACATACAACAGTATCTCACCAATAAAGGCACCTTCTACAAGGACTAATGGGGGAGTGATATGTATCTTGATCTCTGTTCTGAAAGTTGTTTCCATATTCTGCATTAAATGGTCATACAGGAATCCATGAATATGCAATGAAGTATACAGACTTGGGAATTAATGAAATCATATACAATAACAATTACAGTTCACTAAATATAGACGGCTGTGAAAAAGAAAAGACATGTGACCTCAGGTATCACCAAGGCAAACATTTAGTACCTAAAGGGATAAGATTGGAAAACCCTAAACCCTTGCATTATATGACAGGGCAGTAATGCAGTGCATTCTACAGGAAATACTGTCTTGAAAACCAGAACCATTTAATTTATACAATTTAATTTATTATACTTGTTAATAACCTCTTGACTTCAATTGAACTGTCTCAGTTTCAACATTCCAACATGTACAAGGCTAGGCCTTGTACAACACAGACAGAAGCAAAACACAACTCTTCAAGTCATCACCGTCTACCGCTTACTAGTTGCTGATGTGGGCATTAAACAAAACACAGTAGCACTCTCCATAGGTAATTAATTTTTCTATTAGTGTTTTCAGCAAGGATGACTGGTGCCAATTCAGGGTGGGTTACCTAACCAACCAGACTGTTCACCCAAAGCTGTGCATTAGTCTCTGAAAACCAAACACTTTCCAATCCTTTACGTTGCTCTGAGTGGTCCATAACCTAGGCTCTGGTTTTGGCAAGGTCATATACCATAGGCTGTCTCTGTTACAGGGGAAAGGGAGACAGCAATCACACAGAATGGAAACCAGCATGAAACAGTCAAATTGTGCCCATGATCTGCAGTGAAAAAATAAAATTTATTATGTACCTTGTGACTATATTATCCTAATCCTTATGCAAGTACAATGTCAAAAAGCAAAGCCATATTTTTTTCTCTTTTTCTGTAAAACTTTTCATCTTTAATAGCTCTGTCTGTCCTCTTTTTATCAAAATAGGAATTGAACATATGCAAATACGGGAGAGAAATGGTGCCATCTGTATGGGACTACATCAATGGTCTATATTATAATTCTAGATTTCTGTTAGAAATCTAGTATCATTGACAAGAAGATGACTTAGGAATATACACGTAAAATGATCAAGGTGCAATAAAAGCCAAAAACTAAATGAAAAGAAAGAATTTATTTATTTTTTTATATTGCTTCAAGATGCTTTATTTAGGAGGCTTACTTTCCCTGTTTTTCTCTGTAATGTCATTCTTTATTTACTGTCACAGCTCTTGATTCTTTGCAGAGGACATTGTTGCTTTGGCAGAAGTCAGCTTAGGTAAACAGGGAGAACATCTTTACTTCATGTCTCATGAATTCATCAATCGAAATGACAATTCCACTGAAAAATCAATACACAGAAAGCAAGAAACTTTGGAGATTGTCAGGTGAGCTCAGGAAAACAGACCACTCCACAGTCACGGGCTTAACTAAAAAAAGCTGCTGTGCAATAGATTTCAGTTATATCTCAGAGAGCACACTTATCTGCACATTCAGTTGTCTGTGTTCCTCTTTTTACATGTCCCCATTAATCAAATAATCAACAGGGATACTCACAAGCAAAAGCAGAAACAAATTATTCTTTTACTACTCTTGCCAGTTTTCCCTCTTCATTCGACTTCTCAAGTGTGTAGTTTGGAGATGATAAAAACTGTTAATGCTGCATACAACTTGTACCATTGTTGGTTTTTTTAGGACTAAGTGTATTTCCAGAGTGCATGCAAGATAGTTGGATACATGTGGCATATTATTAAAGAGCAAATAAATCATTCAAAATGTTTACTGTGACATATAATAGAGGAATTCATAGGGCCAGTCATGGATAATTTGCTCATTCGTGAGACTGGCTATAATTGCAAGTTCTCGGGACAAGAAGATACTACTGTAGTGTGATTCCACCAACATCATATGAGTATAAATAATTTTAAATCACACAGGTAGGAACAGTACTAAAACCAAAACCACATGCAATACCTTAAGGAAATGACATCTTCTTTTAAATGCAAGAATACTGACTGTCAATCCAAAGTGAAAATCTGATCTAATCTAATAACCCTTTCCATATTGCAAAGAATATGCAAGCAATGGAAAAATCATGTATACCTATGCATATTCAGGAAAAAGTGTATTTTAGACAGATTATTGTTATTTCAGACCAACTTCTCTGCCCCTTTATTGCCAAGTTACCCTTCAGCAAGGAATACTCTGATGGGATAAACTGCCTTTTCAGTACTTTTTTCTGACTTCAAGTTGCTGTCTAGTTTTACTGCTAATGGTGTATTTCCTGATAATGTACATTTCTCAGGTTATTTTCTGTGGGTTTTTTGGTCACCTGAAGGAACTTAGTTTACCTAGTAATATATTTTATATATTTATATACTCTTTTCTTTTTAACTACTTCAGTATACTACTTAGAGAAAAAAAAAAAAAAAGCTGAGTAGCATGTAACTTTCATTTTGTGTTAGGCTTTACCTGTGCTTTATCTTTGTACAACACATTGATACTGTAAATACGTAGTTATGAAAACACAAACAGGTTTTCCATCCAAAACTGCATTTCCAAAATAACCAATTTTGTGCAGGTGTTTTGTATCATAATACAGTACAGCAACAGAAATATCTTTGTTAATTACTAATGAAAATAATAAAGAAAGATAATACTAAACCTTTAAAAGCTCATTAATTTAGAAGGATTTTTTTTTTTTTTTAAAAAAGAGAACAGAAATATATAAAATGTGTTTCCTGGGCTTTTTTCACCTTCACTTGTATTTCGTACACAAAGTAGAATAGTAAAATAATAGTAGTATAGGTAATAGTAGTAATAGTAATAGTAGGTAATAGTAAAATAATAGTTCCGAATAGTAAAATAATTGTGATTTGACTGTGTTATCTAAAGAAAACATAAGCAGATATTTAAATTTAAATTCTGTATACGATATATACATACATATATAAAGCATTAATATTTTATGCAGACTTCATGTTGCATATCTCCTTTACAATAAGGTTTATAAATGGAGGAATAATTCTAATATCATTTAATAACTACCTTTCAAACAACATATCATGACACTTTTCCTATCCTGGACGTGTGCAAATACAGAAGGAGAATGATAACACGTATTTATAATAAATACTGAATTTATATCAGTATTTTTGCAATGTTTTGTCATAAATGCATTCTTATGCTAATTTCTGTTGCAATATTATACATTAATTTTATCTAAAACCTTAGTTCTAAAATTTATCATTAAATTAATTTAAACTGCAATATGGGAAAATGATTTTGCTATTCTTGCAGTTAAGAATATAAATAAGTTGTGAATATATAAAAATATCTTAATTTTATATTTTCATCCTTATTATATAGTTAAAATATAGTATGTTGAGTAAGCACTATTTTCTGGGTGTTTTCATCATAAATGCTTTAATGAATTTGGCATAACACAATAAATGATACATTTTATGCTCATGCAGTAGCAGGCTTTATGATAACGTCCAAGTCTGCAATTTTCACTTCATCCAAATTTTACTTTAGAACAAGATATTCTTTTAGTAAACAACTTTATAAGTAAAGATTACCAGGACCCTTTTTTTTTTCTTTTTCTTTCAGATAAAAATAATAAAAATGAGTTCTATATAGTTCTGAAGTTCTGCTTATTAACAAATCTGATATAACCTGTTACCACTGAGCAATTGGATTTTTACATGTCTTTTCGCTCAAGCCATGTAAAGCTCACAGAAAGGAGATTCCTTCTCCATATTAAGAAAGTAGCATTTGTCTCCTGAGAGCTGCTGGATGTTGGGCAGTTGAGGGAGAGGTTCTGGTAGGGGTCCATAAGTGGTTAGACATGAGAATACTGAGTATTACCACACATGTGTTAAGGGGTGAAATTTATATACAGCTGAAGTCTATACGCAGAAGGGCAGGGCTGTGGGGATCTGGAGATAGGCCCTGCTATGGCATTGGTGTTGGTGCCCTCAGGAACATGACAGTTGTACAGCCTTTAAAAAATGAATGAAATAAGACATTTAATATGAGGATTCTCAATGGTTTTAAAGTAGGAAACAGACACTGAACTCTTCAAAACATTCATTACTTTGCTAAAACATAGGTTTATCAGCAAAGGTAGGCTTCAGGTCTATAGCTGGACACCTAAATTCAGTTATCCACCAGTGAACTTGACATCTAGACTACAGCAACAGGCTTTTGTCAAGACAGTCAGTGGGATTAGAGAGCTAGTCATCTTATTCCAAGTATGGACCTCTATTTTGTCATCTGAATGTCTGTGGACCCTTGTAGTCGTACTGACAAAATTTTCACTGGGTGTTAAGGGAGATAAGAGATCTGTTCCACATGTAGTTATCTATGTTAAGGACTCTTAAAATTAGGTTTCTGAATTTCCAGAAAAATCTTAACATTAATTAATTTTGCTGGCAAAAAGTTTAAGTGCCTGTAAACTTCTAGGTGATAAGTAGATAGACAGAGCTTTTTCAGGGCACTTCAGATGTCTCACACTACATATGCTGTCTTTCAGATCTCAGTCCCTCTCTGGTTCCAAGATCTTGTGCCTTCTACCACTATTATGATCAATTCTACTTTTTCACATATACTATTGAGCTGAATAAGTAGTGGCCAAACTATTTGCCGTATGTTGGTAAAAATGAGTAGTTTTCTTTAAAAAAAAAAGGATGCAATTGTATACGGATTGGTAAATCCTGTGCTTTTTAAAAATACCCACTAAATTTGCATAACCATTTGGCAGGTCTGATTCCTATCTCTTCCAAACCACCCAGGAAGATGTTGAATTATATTAATTTCTCTCAGTTTTTTAACTGTCCCACACGACAATACTTTGTCCTGGGACCAGAAAACTGATACAAATGCAAAACCCAATAGATCATACTTTACTGTACTCATTCTTCTCCTAGTGACTTTTTAACAAAGACTTATTTGACTGAAAGTTAATCCCTCCTTTCACTGTTATTCATACAGCTACTTGTATATAAATATATCTTTTATCCTCCTTGTATAAGGTATTGCCTTTTAACCCCTCAAAGCTATCACATCAAAAACCTTTCCTCAACAATCTTGCCTTTGAAGTTCCCTCAAACCTGCAACCTGTCACAAAATCTTTCCTACTATTTTCTGATTTGATTAAGTGAAAGCATGAGTATCAAAGAAGAGCTGGATATGATTCACCATAAGGGGACTATACAATGTTAACAATTAATCATGCCTGTCATCTTTCAATTGCTGTAGCTATAGAGGGGAATATGTCCCCAAAGTATAATACTTGCTATCGTGATCAGTATTAGACAATTTTCAAAATTTATATGTAAAATAGCTTGTTAATAACATTTAAAAACAAACAAACAAGCAAACAACACATTCCTTGTATCTTCAAGAGACAATATAAAACAAGAGGTTTTGCTTCTAACTTTTAATGGTTCCTAGCATACTTCTCAGACCCCACCTGGAGTACTGCGTCCAGTTCTGGAGCCCCTACTACAAGAGAGATATGGACATGCTGGAACGTGTCCAGAGAAGGGCCACGAGGATGGTCAGAGGGCTGGAGTACCTCTCCTATGAGGACAGACTGAGAGAGGTGGGCTTGTTCAGTCTGGAGAAAAGAAGGCTCCGAGGAGACTTTATTGTGGCCTACCAGTATCTTAAGGGGGCCTACAAGAAAGTTGGTGAGGGACTTTTTAGGATGTCAGGTAATTGTAGGACTAGAGGGAATGGATTAAAACTGGAGATGGGTCGATTCAGACTGGATGTTAGGAAGAAGTTCTTCACCATGAGGGTGGTGAGACACTGGAGAGGTGGTGGAAGCCCCATGCCTGGAAGTTTTTAAGGCCGGGCTGGACGGGGCTCTGAGCAACCTGATCTAGTGGGAGGTGTCCCTGCCCATGTGAGGGGGGTTGGAACTAGATGATCTTTAAGGTCCCTTCCAACCCTAACAATTCTATGATTCTATGAAAAATAGGTGCCTTAACAAGGGTGAGAATTGTGTTTCATCAAAGATTACAGTACTTACTTGCTCAGACCTCTCCTCTGACTTATTATACAGTCCATGTACTTTGTGAATTCAAATTGCACTATTACTGCTAGTTACCTGGTACTGCTTGCTGTCTGGAGAGCAGCAAAAGAATTCATGAGCCCATCACCACACATTCCTTCCCTTCCCATTTTATATATATATTCATAATGTATATTGCATTCATTTTTATTAATGTTACTATGTTGTCTTACCTGCTACTGTATTGCTTATTGTTATTATATTGTACTATACTGTATTATTATTATGTCTTGCTTAATAGTAAGGTAGGATTTAAAAATTCTTATTTTTTATTAAAACATTTATCTACTACTGTCCTTTCACAAGTTCTAACAGTCTAACTTAAAACAAAGTCCACTTTAGAATTCATATGCTAATTCCTGTTTTCCTTCAGAACTTCCCCAACTAATGATAGCACAACACTAAACAGTTTATTGAAGATCAGATAAATCAGGTCTACTCTTTTCCCAATTTTTGTTTCCAAAGAAAAAAGCGTGTTCAATATGGCAAACTCTTACTTTAATTTCCAGTTGTCACAATTTCTACTCATCTTGTTCAGTTTTTCTTAAACATAAAATAACGAGATCAGCTGATTTCTCATTTATGCCTCCATAACAGACTCAGGAAAACAATGACAATATCTTTGGTTCAGGTCAATTAACCACTCGTGCTCTGCTTCAATCACAGGTGAAAATTAATCTGTCTCCTTTTTTTTATGTGTTGTGCCCACCATAACCAGATTGGTACAGAAAACCAACACTAATGCACAGGCTGGACAAGAGCCATGAAAAGCTTTAAACCAATGAATCTGCACGTAGCTTTCTTTCCTCTTATTTGTTAATACAGCACTTAGTTTATTTCTCCAGTCACACCACAATTCCTTATGACTGGACAGTAATTTCATGAACTATTTCTTTACAGATTTTGAATTCTGGAAGGTAGTTTCTCTATAATTTGGATACTTTTGTATACTTGAATCCCTTATATTCTGCTGATGACTCAGAGATGATTTTCCTTTTCGTAGTTCTCTGTTCGTAACACTATTGAATGGGATATGGTCTGTTGAAGAATTGGGAAATGCTATAATTGATTTTTAGTGTTTAGAAAGGTTGAAAATCAAGCCTGGAAGGTATATATATGTTTTCATATTGTGTTGGCCATATTTATGAACATATTTTTTACTGTTATTTATCGAGTATGCTTTTCTTCTTTGATATGATGTTATAAGACTTCAGTTTCTAACATATTAACACAGTAAAATCTCAAAAAATTCACAATACTTACTCAGCTCTACATTGAGTTAAAATATTGTTACAAAACACACTTAGATATGAAGTGACATGAAACTCTTGCTAGCAACTATGACAGAAGCCCTTTGCAAAAAAAAAGCTTAGTACAGTACACAGACCAAAGTATGACAGAGGCACTGACATTCATTCCTTTCTTGTAATAAATGATAAAGCCCTAAGATGAATCAAAGATTCCTTATAAATAAAAGCCCAAAATCTGAGTATTCACAGAAGACTAAAGGTACTTTTCTAGGCAAAATGTACTATATATTTATTTGTATAAGCATACAGAAATGGTATCATATATGAATTTTTACTTCTCAGTAGACAGACATAAAAGAAAACAATATTGCAATTCAGCAGGGAAAGAAGAGAAGCATGTCATTAATGCAATATGTAGTTAATGACAGCATAATTAATTGGGACAAACGTTAGCCCTTAATGAAAATTATCACTGAAACTTGTTGAAAATTACAGCTTTCTCTTTTCTTATAAAGTGCCAATTTTCTATGGACAAGGCTTGAACTGTGTCACAAACAACTATTTCAACAAGATAAATCAATAATTTGTTTTCAGTTTAATTAGTACTTTAGGTAAATGAGGTGTTGTTAGTCAGCAGTGAGCTTGGTACTAATTAATTAACCATTCTGTTGAATGTTGCAATTTTACCTACAGAGTAAAGGAGCACAAAATTTAGAAAAAAAAAAAAAAGGAAAAAAAAAGGAAAGAAAAAGAAAGAAGAAAAGAAAGAAAGAAAAAGAGCATCATGCCAGTAAATAATGTTTTCTTTGCAGTACCCAAAATTCAAAAGGGACTTGTTGTTTTATTTTGTCACTATTCTAGCCCCATAATGAGCACAGACAGCACATTTAACAGACGCATACTATATGTAAAATATTATATTATACATAGAATTTCTTACAGTAAGTGAATGTTCAATTAATTCAGTATCAGTATCAAGAGTGAAAGCATATTAAGGATCTACACTTTCACTACATTTCACTACATCACATCTGAGTCTGCAGACTGCTCCTCAGATCTCTAGAGGCCAATCTACAAAGATTTGGTGGTATACAGCCTAAAATTTCAAAAGCCTTGGTGTGTTAATGCTGCTCATATCTTCTGACCAAGTTATAGAAGGAGAGAGATGTCCATAACTGGAGTTAGGTACAGAAAAGCAGGTGGAAATCTTGAACAGTGAACATCATTTTTCCATCAGTAGTTGAGTCGGTCCGCTGGAGGCAGCTATGTTCTGCTGTGCTAAGGAGGCAGAGGAAGTGAAGAATTCAGTGGAGGATATGGTCACTGTCAGGAATATCCTACTGCAAAATTACTTTATTCTTTTTTTTCTTTTTTCTTTTTCTTTTTTCTCTTTTTTTTTTTTTGTTGTTGTTTCCTAAATAGATGCATTTATCTAAGTTCTGAATTGCGATTTGGCTTTTTGGCTATAGCGTGGCCAATGTTAAAGAAAGGTTAAACTGAAGGCTGACCTAAATCTCTCAGTATAGCTGCATCTTCTCCAGTAAACAGGCCAGTATGCTATTCTGTGAATAAAGTATGAGTTATAGAAGGTAAATATTAATCTTTGATCACATGAATAGTTCCTGTGTCTTGGTGTAAATGCTAGAAAGGAAGCTTCATTGCCTGCTTTGATAAACTGGTTATATAGTATAAACATTTCATAATGTACTGAGCTCCCATAAATCAATTTAAAATTAGTTTACTGTCAAGTTGATAAATCTCATTTTATCATTATACCTTGAAGGTGATTTAACAGGTATTTCACAGTGTATAATTTATACCATATTAGGCAGGGATAAGAAAACAAGTGCTCCAAACCAATAATTATTGTCACATTCATTTACAAATTCTGCTATATTAAAGCTTTGAATACAGTTTTGAATAAAGCTTTTAGATACAGTTTATGCATAGTCATAATTCTAGTGTGTAAACTCTGATATCTCTCAAGTTAGGTATAACTTCAATGTACTGTATTCTTTTGTGGTTTATATAGACAGTCTTTGCTAAGACTGGAAACAGGCTACTGGTCAACTGTCAGTGTAAGTACGAATAGTACCTGAACTTAAAAGAAGGGCTGCATGTTTATTTTTCTGTTGGCTTTTACTGTCTGTAAATATCAAGCAATGGAAACATGTGTGCAGGAAGACATTTAGATTGGTTTCTGGGATCTTCCATAGTGGAGAAGATAGACAATAATTTTCTCCAGTTTCCCTGTTTCTTGTCTCCTTTAATTACTAAAGAAATTTAATACTATATTGTGGAATAACATATACACATGGTTATAACTGGGTTCATGAAATTTAAGAAGCATAATGTATGCTTATTCACAGTGGATGTATGTCTAAGTAGAGGATTATATTATGTACACTCATTGCTTTCCTGGCTTCCAAAAATGAACTCAGTCACAGCATAGAGTGATGTAATCACATTCCAGAGCTACCTGCAGAAACTGTGCTTTTTATTTTTTATTTTTTCACTGAAGGAAAATTATGATTTTGTTACAAAATTGCAAGTTATAGCTATTTTAATCCATGCAGGCAGTTATCTCAGCATGTGTAAGTGGGTATCTGATATTCTTTTCACATTACTATAGGATATATCTTTACTGCACAATGAAATGCAGCGCAGGGATTTCTGGGCTCAACCACCTGAGCTACCTAATAACCCAACAGTCCTTTGCTAATGCAGAAATGACCATACTGGTGTTTGTTTAGCATTTCTGCATGGTTCTTCCAGTGGAAAGAAGGTCACCTGTCATTTACCATTGCATCATGGTGACCCAGAAAGAACAGTATTACCATTGCTAGTAACAGGCCACAGGTAAAAATTTTGCTAACTTTGCCGTATGCTAAATGTGTGATGCTCTAGCCTCGGTCAGTCAACTTGCTAGAAAACTGTCTGTGTGAACTAGAGTTTGGTACCAGGTATCTCTTGTTATGATACACAGTTTAAGTGTGAGATAATAATACAGGTCTTGAAAATATGGGCACAAGTTGGGAAAAAACCTCACTAATTGTCAGTTGCTGGTCACTGAAGAAGATACCAGCCTTGAGAGATGAGAAAAGACTGCTTCAAGTACTACAAAGAAAAGAAGTAGTAGCCAAGTGAGTAAAAGTACTTGAGCAGCAGCATAAGGCACCTGCCATGGCCTAGGAAAACAACAGCCTGGCAACGAGCTGCAGGCAGCCCAGGTTTGCCAGGGGCCAGGGGCTCCCTAGAAACACCTTGCCAAAGGAGACCTGCAATGGAGGGAAGAGGGATGTGAAATTGTTGCTGCAGGAGCTGTGGTTGCAGAAGCACTGCAGGACAATGGAAGCTGGGCATTTCCTTTGGGCTATCTGCCAGCTCTGGGGTCTAGCTCTCCCTCCCCACCGCCCCTCTCCTGCTCCCAGAGTCCCCTTGAGGGACCTGAGACCTGCCTGACGGTTGTCCCAGGCTGTGCATGATGCTGCAAGTGTGCATATGTCTGTGTCTGAGTGCGTATTTTTCCCTCCAAATTGTGCACATTTTCCCTCCGTAAGGCTCCATCCCCTCAGTTAAGCCCTACTGCCTGTAAAGCCAAGTTGGGTAGTTATGATTTTGGGCAGCAGTGTTGCACTGCAACATACAGGAGACAATCTTCACCATAACCTGCAATGCAGACAGCAAAATGGAAGCACCTCACTCTTCGGTACATTCCATAAAATTTCATTAAAAAAAATTAAGTTTATTTTAAAAATTAAAATTTAGGCTAGAAAATGAGTGAATTACTCATGATGATGAGTTCCTCTGGAACTACTACACTGTGCATTGCTTAGAATTATGAACATCAGATTCAAGCATTGTTCGGCACTTTTCTCCTGTCTTATATTTGAATATAAGCATACAGACATATGTTCTGTGTTGTATTTTAATAAGGTGAAGGCATACATAATGAGAAAATATTTGCTTTCTCTCTCTTTGTAATATGTATAAGAGATTAGATAGATAAATATAAGGGAATCAGTGGATGGTTATCCAAGTGCCTTCCATGTGTACTGCTGAAACTTAATGCAAAATTTAATGCATTAATATTCACTTTAATGAAATACTGCACCACACATTACAGTTCCTGCTTTGCTATGATTTTCTCGACTTTCTTTTTTTTTAAAAAAATGGTGTATTTTTCTGTTATAGGACAAGAAAATTATAACTAATATTGAAAAAAATTAATCAAAATACAACAGAAGAATGTTTGAAATATTCCCCTTCATTAAAACCAGCTTCAAATCTGAAAGCACTAGAGATAAGACAGTGGTGAGAAAAAAATCTCACCCTAATTTCAGCCAATTGGCAAGATTAGAGATATCACAGCTATATCTGATCTCCAGTGATGATGAG